>NC_090921.1:168684600-171183975 GCF_040938575.1 Ambystoma mexicanum | reverse complement strand
CATAGGAAGTGCAAACGACACTGATTCATGAATACGGCAAATAGTTTGGGGTCCCCAGCAAAGCGTTCAGGTGGGGCCAGCGGCATGTTTCCAGGTAGATTAATCTGCACAGGGTTACTGGGAACCACAGGAGCGGGGTTCCCCCCCGGAACCGGGTAGAGGAGTGTGTCCAGCTTGACCTTGCAAAAACTGTCTAGCCAGGTCATCAGTTCTTTCCTTTGATACAATCACTTCCCTCCTGAGAGCATTAGTCTCTTGACGAGCGGCGTGTACTTCGGCCCGTAATTCCCCCAGTAGTTGGGCCAACTGATCAGTCTCAGAAGTTTCCATAGCGCCTGGGTGGGAATTTGTAGGAAAGCTTCACGTTCTGTAACGCTCACCTGACTCCCACGGAGGCGCTGGTCTAGTCTGGGTTGCTGTGGCCTCTTCGAGCGTGATGCGCAGAACTCGGAACACCGACTGAACAGGACCCTCAAATCTTGCTTGTCTGGCCCGTAGGAATACCCTTCTGCAGATGAGAAAGGGGATTAACAGTCTGCAGAATAGTGTGCTTGCTCCCCCTTCCCACCTTCGTTCTTCTCTAACTTCCTCCGAAATCCCCGGTTGAAGCTCACCTTATGGTTTGAAAGGATGAACTCTCCATCCTGCTTCTGGTGCAGGGGCGCGTGTTTGTCCAGTTACTTCACTGGTTTTCAGAATGGCGCTGGCAAAATCCACTTGACTTTTCCGAGCGGAACGCCGTAAGTATGAAGATTACAAAAGTTCAAGTGTTGAGCCTCCTTTTCTGTTGCCTTCCTAACCTGTGATCTGTCCTTTATTTCAGGTGCAGAATGACGGCGATGCGTTGAGGGATTGAATTGCCGATGGTAAACTCAGGTGAGTTAGCGATGGGGGCGATCCCTCTTAATGTCTTTATATTCCTCCAGTAATGTCTTTTGTCCTTTCCCCATAGGGGCCGGGGTGCGGTACCTGCCAACGAAGCGGCGCCGACCCGAAATGAGGAATGGTCCACCAACAGAAGGCCGGTAAGTGTTATGGCAGAAATTTAGGCTTTCGTCATATGTTCATTCTGCTCACCTTTTGTCTCTTCTTCTCTCCCCTAGGCGCAGAGATGTGGCGACCGGTGCAGACAGTCGCGGTGGAGCCAGAAGAACTCTCGAGGACAGGTGAGTGAAGCGCGGCGCTGCAACAAGCAACGCGGTGCTTTTAAATGAAAGTCTTTTCTCAGGAACGCTGGCGTGAAGGTTCCGGATGCAGGTAAGAAGTTTGATCAAATTCTTGGTTTTCACCTTTCTCTTCTCTTCTTTCCTTACAGGTGTTCCAGGATCGAGGCGGGCGTGGCTGGAGACCAGATGCAGGAACAGACACGGTGAGCGTTCAGCTGCTTGGATGCAGAACAACGCGAAGCGTGAGCTACTGTCTGGGCGTGGCTTAAATAGCCCCCAAAGTAGTTCCAGGTAAGTATCCTTCCCTGGCAACGCCCGAGTGGCCAAATAGTCCCAATGAAAAAATAATCCCTTTCCGGTCTCAGGGAGGCCTGAATCTTGCAGCATGGTCTGCATCAGGTAAGTGCACAAAACACCTTCCTTTATGAGCCTGGCGCCTATGGTGCCAGGACTGATGTCCAACATGAGCCTGGCGACAAAGGTGCCAGGACAGAGTCCAAAGAGCCCCTATAAGGGGCTGCTGGGCTTTTACCCGGGGGCATGATGCCTGCTCCCGGGGGTGCTGGGCCTGGCCTGGTGCTCCGGGGGTAGGCATCATGACAGAGAGTCACAGTACCCATGTGGCAACCTTGTACTTTTCAGGTGCATTTGTCTGAAAGTAAGTGACGTCAGGTCTTGAGAGTCACGGTGCAACGGGATTGAGAAGAACGCATTTTTCAAATCGATCACCGTGAAATATTTTGCCTCAGTGGGTATGTTGCACAGAATTGTGATTGGATTAGGGACTAGAGGGAATTCGGCTTCAACTATATTGTTTAATGCTCGTAAATCTTGGATTAAACGCCACGGCCCTCCTTTTGATTTTTTGACAGGGTAAATCACTGTGTTGCACAGTAATTCTGACGTCACTAGGATGCCCTGCTCCATCATGGCGGAGATTGTCTTCGCTATTCCTTCATCTGCCTCTCTGGACATGGGATATTGTCGCGCTCGTGGTAAAATTGCTCCTGGTTTTAGTTTGATTTTCACTTCACCCGCTCCTTTCAGGAGACCTACATCATAGGGCCCTGTAGTCCATACTGCGGCAGGCACTTGGGCCATGTCGTCCTTAAAGTATTCTGGGCGTACCAGTGCCAACATCATTCTCTGTGGCACCTCTTGTTTGATCATTTTGACCCAAAATGTGAGACTCACCTCCACCCTTGTCTCTTCTAGGTCAGGGTGTTCTTCGAACAGATCGGCATCGGTGACGTCAGTCACTCGATACCTTTCTTCAATGGCAATAATCGCACACCATTGTCTGCCTTCATCGTCATATCCTTCAACAATTAGCTGTCATGATTCCTGCCCCTCATGTCCCCAGCCCTCCAAGATGTCAGGCTGGTGCCAGGCCACGATCACGTACATGGCCCTTAAGGGCCTCTCCATCCCTCCAAAGACCCACTTGGAGTCAGACTTGGCGCTTGTGGCACCAGACTCACTCACTTCCATAGGATAACATTTGGGATTGGAGTTGTAGTGCATTGATGGGGACAAGATGGATGCCCCCACATATTTCGGTTCCCAGAACTGCATGTGCAGTCTAGTCTTTTGGGTGTGGTTCAGCCCAGAGACACCTTGGATACCCAGAGACTATTTAAGCCACGCCCAGGCTGAGAAACATGCTTTGTGTTTTCTGCACCTGCAGCGTGACACTCACTGTGTTCGGATCGGTCTCCAGTAGGCCTGCATCTTTCTTCTGCGCTCAGCTCCTGCAAGAACAAGAACACCGTTAGGAACAGCCTTACCTTGCGGCGCTTCTGCCCATCATTCATCACTTCTTCTGTTCTGCAGGCATCTTCGGCGGTGTCATTCCCATCCCGGCATGCCGCTTCCTAAGGAAAAGGGAAAAGAACAGAAAAAAGGCATTAGTAAGCATTCAGCAAATCTTTGCTTATTTTTAAAGACTGTACGAGCTTCAAACGCTTACCTGAATAACAGCCGCTCAGGGGGAACTCTGTCTCCGGAACTTCTCATCCATCTGCAAGAGGGAAAAAGACACTCCAGGTTAGCGTGGAAACATCTAGAGGCGCCGCATACCGCGCTTACTCACCACATTTCTTCTTCAGAACCGGCATCCACACGGAAAACGTTGCGGCACCTAAAAGACACAGAAAAAGAACTCAGTTCAACACAAATACGAAAGGGTCGCATCGCGCTGTCACTCACCTTCAGCGTTACTCATCTCAGCAGGATGTCGCCATCCCCGGACGCCGGCCATCATCTAAGGAAGGAAAGGAACGAAGTTAGAGAACTGTTCAAAAGAATCATTATACTTACCTGTAGGACTCTTGCCAGTGAAGTAACTAGGCAGCAACGAGCCCGCATCAATCAACGCGCCCCTGTGCTGAAAGCAGGACGGAGAGCACACTTTCCAATAAAACAAGGCCCAGTCTCCAGTCGGGTAGACTCCAGGGAAGGGTTTGAGGTCGTAAGAGATCAGAACAGGCTGAGTGACGTCCCCGTGGATACCAGGTGAGCATTACAGAACACAAAGCCTCACATCAAACTCCACCTGGGCGTCATGGAAACGTCAGAAACCGACCAGTTAGCCCACATGTTGGGGCAGCTACGTTCCGAAGTACATGCAGCCAGGCAGGAGACCAACACCCTGAGGAGAGAGCTGATAGTAGCCAAAAAATGCACTGATGATTTAAGCCGTCAACTTCTCCAGTCACAAGCAGGGCATGCAACATTGCAGGGAAGCGTGCCTTCGAGGCCAGTACCATCAGCCAATCCCGTTCAGATAACCCTTCCTGGGGCAGTTCCCTTGGCCCCACCCGAAAGATTTACGGGGGATCCCAAGAGGTTTGCAACGTTCAGGAACCAGTGCCGCCCGCACTTCCTTTGTAGACCAGGGGCCTTTCCGAATTACCAATCACGGGTCGCTTTAGTGCTATCCTACCTGAGTGGTAGCGCCGCAGAGTGGTCTGTACACTTTGTGGCCCATGACGATCCTTTGCTGCATGACTTCAGAGGCTTTCAACAGGAGATGGAAAAGCTGTTCGCCCGTCGTACTCATGGGCAGGCACTAGACAACGAACTTCTGTCCCTACGCCGAAGGAATCAAGACCTATTAACATATATAGCCACGTTCAATAGACTCGTAGTTGAAGCAGAATGGCCAGTGGAGAAGAGAACCACGTTATTTCATCAGGGGTTGCAGGGGGAGCTCAACGATGTTCTCGCACAAGTAGTGAACCCCCCCAAAAGACTGCTCAGAATTCATTGACCTTGTTGTTCAACTGGATCATAGGTTGCAGGACCGAAGAGCAGATCGAATCAGACCGGACCCTCGCCCTATGTATGTGCGTTCAAAGGACAATATTGCCCGCACAACGGAAGGTTCAGGAGAACCAATGCAAATCGGGGGGATCAGATCCCCCTTGACTAAGACGGAAAGGGATAAAAGGAGACAGCAGCAGTTATGTCTGTACTGTGGAAGGTCAGGTAATTTCCTTAAAGAGTGCCCTGTGAAGCCATCGAGGAGGACGGTAGGGGCCACGGACAAGGAAGATACCATCAAGGAATCGGAAAACTCCCCAGCCCGGCAAGTGTAGGGGTCCACTTGTCGAGCGAAGAAAGCAAACTACAGACCTCCCATTTTGCACTATCTGTGGTCTTGATCAATCACCAACAACCATCTTGTATGCACGCAGTAAGACCGTACGTTGACAGTGGAGCCGTTGGCAATTACATCGACCAGGATCTTGCGGCAAAGATGGGGCTTCCGTTACGCCCTAAATCAACCACCGACACTGTTACCACTGTCGACGGCACGGAAATAGCTTCTGGTCCTGTATCCCAATGCACTGCAGCTTTAACCATTCTGTGCCAGGATGGACACCAAGAATCTATAATTTTTGACCTCATTAAGGCACCACAGTTCCGGTTGATTTTGGGAATGCCATGGTTGGTAGCTCACAATCCTCGAATCGATTGGCGAGCAAAAGAATTGGCCTTTCCAGAGACTTGCGCCCACATATGTTATCGCCAAGAGAAATAGCCAATAGACACCAGAACCTCCACGCTTGCGACTGTGGCAATCGGCACCCTACCAAGTGAATACCAGGACTTTCAAGATGTCTTTCAGAAAGAACAGGCTAATGCCCTGCCACTGCATAGACCATGCAATTGCCAAATCGACCTGATACCCGGTGCACAAATCCCTTGTGGGCGAATTTACGCACTCACGGAACCAGAAAACCAGCACTTGAAGGCCTATCTTGACCAATACCTGGCCAACGGGTTCGTCCGTCCCTTGAAGTCTCCAGCAGCCAGTCCTCTATTCTTCGTACTGAAAAAGGAGGGTGACTTGAGAACGTGCATCGACTATCGCGCACTGAACCAGATTATCGTAAAAAAACGCTACCCCCTGCCACTGATCCCTGAATTGCTTGATCAAGTCAAAGATGCCCAAATCTACACAAAACTAGACCTGAGGAGGGCATATAACCTTGTTTGCGTAAAACAGGGGGATGAATGGAAAACCACTTTTCGCACCAAATACGGCTTGTACGAATATCAAGTAATGACCTTTGGCCTTTGCAACGCATCTGCAACATTTCAATACTTCATGAACGATGTCCTACGGGAATTGATTGATGTCTGTGCTCTAGTATACATCGACGATATTCTAGTATATTCCGCATCAAAGCAGGACCACGTTAAACACGTCCGATCCGTATTGGAGAAACTCCGTCAACACCAGCTCTACGCCAAGCTTGAAAAGTACTCATTCCACGTCTCCGAGGTGGAATTCCTGAGCTTTATTCTCAGCCCAAATGGAATCCGAATGGATGTACACAAGGTAGATGCTATCCTGAACTGGCCATCCCCAAATTCATTCAAGGGGATTCAAAATATGCTGGGCTTTGCAAACTTCTACCGCCGGTTCATCCCAGGATTTTCGCAAATCGTGCATCCCATCACGTCATTGCTAAGGAAAAGCAACAAAAAGTTCCACTGGACAACAGAAGCTGAGGAAGCTTACCAGGAACTCAAAGCAAGATTCACATCTGCCCCAATCTTAGGCCACCCTCACCCTGATTTCCCATACCTGGTGGAAACGGACACCTCAAGCATGGCTATGGGAGCCGTCCTCTCACAAAAGGACCCCGAAACGGGCCAGTTACACCCTGTTGCCTTCTGGTCGCGTAAATTCACATCCCCTGAACTGAATTACGCTATCACAGACAAAGAACTCCTGGCCATAAAGTCAGGCTTTAAGGCATGGTGGCACTACCTCTTGGGTGCCAGACACACAATCACCGTAATAACTGACCACCAGAACCTCCAGTACTAAAAACGGCAAAGGCCCAATCCTCACGACAACTACGTTGGGCTCTTTGTTTTGCTGAATATGACTATGTGATTACATTTCGACCAGGGGTGAAAAACGGGAAGGCCAATGCCTTTTCCGTATGGGGGTGGAAGAGCAAGGCTATCAGACCCCTGACCCAATAGCAATCATCCCGAGTGAAAAGCTCCTAGGAATCATAGCAACCATAACTCAGAAAGAATTACATGAATAAATCCAAAACCTGATGAGTCTGGAGCAATTACAAGCGTGGAGTGCACAAGGAGAACAGTACATGATAAAAGATCAGTTTCCCTACTTCAGGAATCGTTTTTTCTTACCAAACCAAGAACTACGAGAACAAGTCATGTCCGGTTATCATGATTCCTTGATCGAGGGCCACCCCGGAATCGCTAAAACCCTAGCCAAGGTAAAACGAAATTATTGGTGGCCCATGTGGTGTAAAGACATTATCCAATTCATCCTATCTTGTGGAGTGTGTGCTCAAAACAAGTCATCCAAGCAGAAACCGGCTGGGCTATTACAACCATTGGAAATCCCACCAGCACCCTAGCACACGTTGTCCCTCGATTTTATTACTGATTTACCACCCAGTCAAGGGTTTAACACTATTCTTGTGGTCGTGGACCTATTTTCAAAAATGGCACTTTTCATTCCTCTTAAGGGGATCCCAAATGCTTCCACTCTGGCAAAGGTATTTCTTGAAGGCATCGTACCGCTCCATGGGTTTCCTTCAGTTTTGGTCTCAGACCGAGGTACTCAATTCGTATCTAACTTCTGGAGAAAATGCTGCTCTATGGCCCAGATCGACATCTGGCTATCCACCAGTCACCATCCACAAACGGATGGTCAAACTGAGAGGACTAATCAGACGCTTGAGCAGTATCTGCGTTGCATGTTACAACAAGCTGAAGGAAGCTGGTTCGACCTATTATGGATAGCTGAATATGCTTATATTAATTCCCTACACACCAGCACTGGGCAGACACCCTTTTATACCATGTATGGCAGGCACCCACGTGCTTCTGAGTTGGACGTTCCTACAACCCTAAAAATGCCAGCAGTCAAAACCTTGCACACAACCATTTCTCAAACCTTTAAAAGGGCAGCTGAACACCTACTTCAAGTTAAGAATCGCCAAAAGAAGTTGCTGATCAACACCAAGCAAAGGCCCCCAACTACCAAGTGGGAGACAAAGTCTGGCTGGCGTCTACACACGTGTCCATTAAAGGAACCCAAACTTTCCGTCCAAGATACCTGGGTCCATTCACTGTCACCTCCGTGATAAATCCTGTGGCAGTCAGACTAGCTTTGCCGTCAAACATGCAGATTCATCCTGTGTTCCACGTGTCTCTCCTTAAACCTGTTCAACCTGGGACCCGGGTAGCAACGCCACCGCAGCCAGTAGTAGTCGCTGGGGAGCCAGTATTCGAAGTCAAGGACATCCTGCATTCAAAGTATGTCAGATCCAAATTATACTACTTAGTAGACTGGAAGGGGTATGGTCCACAAGACAGGAAATTGGAGCCTTGTGGGTACATCCATGCACCTCGCTTGCTTAGACAATTTTATCAAAACCATCCAAACAAACTAGGACCAGACAGAAGAGCCACCTTGAGAGGGGCCTTGGGGGGGAGTGCTGTCTTGATTCCTGCCCCTCATGTCCCCAGCCCTCCAAGATGTCAGACTGGAGCCAGGCCATGATCACCTACATGGCCCTCAAGGGCCTCTCCATCCCTCCAAAGACCCACTTGGAGTCAGACTTGGCGCTTGTGGCACCAGACTCACTCACTCCCATAGGATAACATTGGGGATTGGACTTGTAGTGCATTGATGGGGACAAGATGGATGCCCCCACATATTTCGGTTCCCAGAACTGCATGTGCAGTCTAGTCTTTTGTGTGCGGTTCAGCTCAGAGACACCTGGGATACCCAGAGACTATTTAAGCCATGCCCAGACTGAGAAACATCCTTTGTGTTTTCTGCACCTGCAGTGTGACACTCACCGTGTTCGGATCGGTCTCCAGTAGGCCTGCATCTTTCTTCTGCTCTCAGCTCCTGCAAGAACAAGAACACTGTTCTTGCGGCGCCTCTGCCCATCATTCATCGCTTCTTCTGTTCTGCAGGCATCTTCGGCGGTGTCATTCCCATCCCGGCACGCCGCTTCCTAAGGAAAAGGGAAAATAACAGAAAAAAGGCATTAGTAAGCATTCAGCAAATCTTTGCTTATTTTTAAAGACTGTACAAGCTTCAAACGCTTACCTGAATCGCAGCCACTCTGGGGCAACTCTGTCTCCGGAACTTCTAATCCCTCTGCAAGAGGGAAAAGACACTCCAGGTTAGCGTGGAAACATCTAGAGGTGCCGCATACCGCGCTTAGTCACCGCATTTCTTCTTCATGACCGGCATCCACGCTGAAAACGCTGCGGCACCTAAAAGACACAGAAAAAGAACTCGGTTCAATACAAATACGAAAGGGTCGCATCGCGCATCGTGCTCTCACTCACCTTCAGAGCTACTCATCTCAGCAGCACGTCGCCATCCCCGGATGCTGGCCATCATCTAAGGAAGGAAAGGAACGAAGTTAGAGAACTGTTCAAAAGACTCATTATACTTACCTGTCAGACTCTTGCCAGTGAAGTAACTAGGCAGCAACAAGCCCGCATCAATCAACGCGCCCCTGCGCTGAAAGCAGGATGGAGAGCACACTTTCCAAGAAAACAAGGCCCAGTCTCCAGTCGAGTAGACTCCAGGGAAGGGTTCGAGGTCGTAAGAGGTCAGAACAGGCTGAGTGACGTCCCTGTGGATACCAGGTGAGAGTTACAATACCACTTTTCCTCGCACTGCGGTAGATTGTATTACCAAGGGAAATACGTGTCCCTCCTCTTCCTGCATGGGTATTCTTGACTGAATAGAAACTCATCTTGGGTTCTCATAGTTTTGTCTGCGAGGCCTGGCAATCCCGCTGTGAGCACCCGCACACCATATGCAAAGACTTCTGGTTCTAACAGTATAGCTCTCATAGCTATATGTCCTGAGTATGCTCTGATCATTTCACACACATTTGAATAATGCATTCCTGGGGTGGAGCATACTATACCATCCTCAGTAAATGAGATGGTCATGTTTAATTTAGTCATCAGGTCCCGACCCAGAATATTTACTGGGGTCTGGCGTGAATATAATAGAGGTACATTCATTTCACGCTCTCCCACCGAGACTGGGAGTGCATCTGTAAGGGGAACTCTACTATGAGCTCCA
Organism: Ambystoma mexicanum; assembly: GCF_040938575.1. Taxonomy (NCBI): domain Eukaryota; kingdom Metazoa; phylum Chordata; class Amphibia; order Caudata; family Ambystomatidae; genus Ambystoma; species Ambystoma mexicanum. Next base: position 171,174,189 of record NC_090921.1, on the reverse strand, counting down.
GTGAAACTCTGGGTATCTATGGCCTCACCAGACAAGGAAAATTTGCCTTCTCGTATGCATGAATGCCTTGCACCCGTGTCAACTAGGAAGGAATATTCTTTACCCCCTATGGTGACATTCACCCTAGGTTCCCTATTAGGGTCTGGTGTCACTGATAGGATAGAACAAATCAGAGTCTCCCGTGAGCTGTCCTACTTTATATATAGGTTCGGTCCACTGTACACTTGTGGGTTTCCCACATTTCCAGGGTTAATTCCCCCTATGGGATTATTGCCCTGAGCCATCTGCGGCGTTGCCTGCTGGGGTTGTTCTTGTGGCATATTCCCCATGTTCGGTGGTTGAACAACTTGCTGTGCACCTTGCTGCACGCCTGCCGCATGCTGCTGCACTGTGTAATTTTGGGCACCGCTCTGTTGCGGGATGGCAGGTTGATTCGCCATGCCTGCCCCCATCCCTTGGTTATTTTTCCACATGCCATGACTTCTGCACATGCGCGCCACGTGTCCAGTCATTCCACACAGCCAACATACTGGCGGTGGTCAGGCCATCTGTCCATCTGGCATAGTTGGATTGCCCATCTGTGTGTTCTGGAAGCCACCTTGAACATTCTGAAACCCTCCTTTGTTGCCTTGAAACCCGCCCTGATTACTCTGCCATCCTCTATTTCCAAAACCTCTTCCCCTCGGGTAAAATCCTGTGCTACTTTGATTATTCTGCGATGGGTTAGTCGCTTGCTGTATGCTTGGTTCAGCCAGGCTGGTGAGCATTGCTGCCTTGAGAGCCTCCTTTGCACCAGCTTTGCCTCCTCCCCCTTACGCTTTGCCTCCTTTTTCCGATTCTTTTTGTGTAGCAATCTACAATAGTGTGCGATTGTCAGTTGTATTTCGGGCCATGGTTTAGCTTCTATTCCTACCAAATTCTTGAGCTGTTTTTGCACCGGTTCTGGTAACCCTTGGCACAATATATGGTAAAATACAGGGATATATTTCGTAAAAGACTCATGCGTTTCGAGTACCCACGCGTCTTGAAAATTTTGGATATAAATCAACGGATCCTCAGATTCCTTCATTTTCCGAGTCATTATACCTCCCATATCCGAAGTGTCTGGATATAGTGTACGCAGCGCTTTTCACACTGTTGCCCTACAGTTATTAAATGGCGCTCCATCATGGGAGGTGTCAGGTATGGTTACCCTAGGGTATCCCGCCCTTTTCCACACGTCGTCTGCTCTTTCACCCAGTATAGCAATTAGTCATATGAGTCATTTTCTCTAACTCATATCCACTTTTCCGGCTCCCGATGTCAGCATTGGAAGCTTATTTATAAGATTTTCTCGGTCCATGTGTGGCCATGGAATATATTGTGGTCTTGCTCCCGCCTTTTCTAGTAACGGGAATTGGAATGTACAGTCCACTTTCTCTTTCCCCATAGTTCTCAGGTCTATCGCCGGGGTTACGTTCCCGCCTTGCCATCTACCCGGCAATGCCCTTAGCCTGTCCGCATAGGCAAGTGCCGACGCCTCTCTGACCGTGCGGTGTTTCTTCATGTCGGCTGGATTGTCCAGCGGACTTCAGTGCCCTACTTGTGGACCCTCTAGCATCTGACCATCGTACCTCTCGATAACTTGGGAGCCGTTTTCCGCACCATCTGTAACGCTCACCTTTGCTCTGCAGGGGCACCAGGAATCCTCCACTAACGTATCCACTGTATGGACTGGTAACTGGCCTATGGATGTGTATCTGAAAAAGAATGTGCAGGGATTTTAGCTGCTGCGGGGTATAGATAAGAACCACCACCCAGTACCACCCAACAACCGACCTCCAGGACCCTCTCTCACCTGTGTTACTGATTCAGTAAGAGCTCCATCCTGCTATGTCTCAGCAGGGGCACCTTTCAATGCAGCCAGTTACTTCACTAGCTGTTTTCGCCCAGTCCAGCTGTGGCGTGTAAGTTCTTTAATGTGAGTTCTTTAATGTCTTTGTTCTGAGGCAATCGGATGCAATGTTCAAAAAGAGTCTTTTGTAGATTCCTATGCGTGGTTCTGTGTTTTCCACAAACACGGTCCTGATAGAATTACCTTGATGGTAAGCGTTGGAATGCTAATGTCTTTTATGTGCAACTCGGTGCACTTGCTTAATGTTAGTACAATGTGGCAAGAAAGTGCTTGTGATTCTTCCTGTTGTTCACTAACCTTTCTTTGTTGTGTTTGCAGGGAGCCACGCTGTGCGGCCTGGATTCGCCGTGGAGATGAGCCTTCTGACAGGAAAACGATGCAGAGGCACGGCTTCAGCCAACTGACTGAATGAGCGAGGTTCACTGAGCCGGAAGAGTTCTGAAGCTGCAGCTGAAACCACGACGGAGATTAGCAGGTAAGCAGATGCTGGGAGCGGGAGCCACGCACGAGCAGCCTGTAACATGTGTTTCTTCTTTTCTTTTGCAGAATGATGAGATGCTGGGAGCGGGAGCCACGCACAAGCTGCATGTAACATGTGCCTCTTCTTTTCTTCTGCAGGACGATGAGATGCTGGGAGCGGGAGCCGCGCAAGAGCTGCATGTAACATGTGCTTCTTCTGCAGGACGATGCCGGGAGCGTCACGCTGTTTTCGACAGAAAGACGCGAAGCGAACATTTGGTTTGGGCGTGGCTTTATATAGTAGGCCAGCAGACATGCCCAAAAGACTGCCCTGCACTCAAGATGCCAGAAAGGAAGTACCCCCATCTTGGGGGAAAGAACACAGAAACCCCAGGATGTACCCAATGTCATTCTTAACCCATTAATGCCCATACTGCTGATTCCTTTCAGTGGTTTATAACACGCTGCCAAGCCCTCCATGCTTTAGCCCACCTTGCTCTTACTGATAACCTGGGCCAACCATAGTACCCTGAACGATGCTTTAAGGCAAAAAGGCAGGAACAGGAAATAAGGCCTTCAGGACTAAGGTCTGTGGTCGTGACAGCACTCCCCCTTAAGGCCCCTCTCAAGATTGAACCCGGGGTCACAGGGCTGGGCTTAGTCGGATGGGTGTGATGGAATCTTCTGACTAACCTTGGTGCGTGTACCTGATCACTTGGCTCCCAGGACCTATCCTGCAGCCCGTATCCAGCCCAATCCACCAAATAATACAATTTGGATCGCAATACCTTAGAGTCCAATATCTCTTTCACTAGATACTCAGGCTCTCCATCTAGGAGAACTGGGGCTGGGGGTGTTGACAAACGAGTTCCCACTTTCACTGGGGAAAGAAGAGAGACAAGAAACACGGGATGAATCTGCATGTTTGCGGGCAAATTTAGTCTCATGGCGACGGGATTATCTATCGCCTCAATGGTATATGGACCCAGGATATGTGTTTGGAAGTTAACCATACGGAGTCCCCAACCTTGTATGTAGGGGCTTCTTGCCGGCGTTGATCTGCACATTTTTTCGGTCTTTCTTTTGCAAGGGTAGGTGCTGACAGGCCTCTTTGAATGCTGTATGTATTCTGGTGTGCAGAGATTTAACAGCGGGCATTCCCAATTCCCTGGAAATGTCAAAGTCTGATGTTCGTGGATGTTGGCCGAATAGAGTGTAGAACAGGGTTTGCCCGGTTGCTGTGTGAAGGGAGTTGTTGTATGCATATTCCGCAACCCACAACAGTTCTTTCCATGTGCCTTCGGATTGGTGGAGCAAACACCTTATGTATTGTTCAAGTGTTTGGTTGGTGCGTTCAGTCTGGCCGTCTGTCTGGGGATGGTGACTAGTGGATAATCTCACATCTATTTGTAATGCGGAGCAGCATTCCCTCCAAAACTTGGAAATGAATTGACTTCCCCGGTCTGATACCAATACTGACGGTAGTCCATGTAATCTCACAATTTGCTCCAAGAACACCTTCGCTAACGTAGTTGCCGTAGGTAATCCCTTCAGGGCGATGAAATGCGCCATCTTGGAGAATGTGTCGATCACCACCACTAAAATGGTATTGTAACTGCCACAGGGAGGTAGGTCAGTAATAAAATCCAGACTCAGCGTGTGCCAGGGACCTGGGGGTAATGCTAAAGGGCGCAGAAGTCCTACAGGTTTTTGTTTGGAATTCTTGTTTTGTGCACGATCCACAGGTGGTTACATACTGGATAATATCCTTTCGCCAAGTCGGCCACCAATAGCCTTGTTTGATCTTGGCCAATGTCTTTGTTAATCCTGGATGCCCTTCCAAAATAGCGTCATGGTAGTTAGCAATGATTAGTTCTTGTTGGTCTTTCTGTGGTAAATATCGGCGACCCATATAAAACGGTAAACCATCCTCGATTGCATGGCTGGCACTCGTCGAGGCCCATTCCTGTAAATCTTCAGGGCTTAACTGGTTCCGTATACGATTCCTCAACTCATCTGATGGGGAAGTGGCCATCACACCTAAAATCTTGTCGGTGGGTATAATGGAGACGGACTTGGGTACGGTATTATCTCCTTCCCCCAGACGTGACAGCGCATCCGCCTTTCCATTGCTGATTCCTGGTCTAAAGGTAACTACGTAATCATATTCTGCAAAAAACAGAGCCCACCTCAGCTGACGGGATGATTGGGCCTTGGCTGAACAGAGGTACTGTAAATTACGATGGTCAGTGATTACTGTAACTGTGTGTCTAGCCCCTAGAAGGTAGTGTCTCCATTCCTTAAAGGCAGCTTTTATTGCCAAGAGCTCCTTTTCCGTGATGGCGTAATTTCTTTCCGCTGGAGACAGTTTCTTGGACCAGAAGGCCACAGGATGCAAATGCCCAGTTTCGGGATTTATTTGTGAGAGAACTGCTCCCATGGCAAGATTGGAAGCGTCGGTTTCCACTATGTATGGAAGATCAGGCCGGGGATGCTGCAAAACTGGTGCCGACGTGAATAACTGCTTGAGGTCCTGAAAGGCCTTCTCGGCTTCGTTGGTCCAGACAAAGCGCTGATTTTTCAGTAACAGGGTCGTAATGGGATGCACTCTTAAAGAGAAACCAGGGATGAAACAGCGATAAAAGTTCGCAAAACCTAAGAAACTTTGCACTGTTTTTACAGAGGTTGGTGAAGGCCAGCTGAGTATCGCATCCACCTTGCGATTATCCATCCGAATGCCCTGAGGGGTGAGAACAAATCCTGAAAACTCGACTTCGCTGACATGGAAGGAGCACTGCTCTAGCTTGGTGTATAATCGATGTTTGCGCAACCTCTCTAGTACTGCTTGCACATGTTCGATATGCTCCTTTTCGGTGGTAGAATAGACCAGGATGTCGTCAATGTAAACGATCACACAGATGTCCAACAAATCCCTCAACACATCATTCATAAAGCTTTGAAAGGCCGCTGGGGCGTTACAGAGCCCAAAAGGCATCACCTGGTACTCATAAAGTCCATACTTTGTACTGAAAGCCATTTTCCATTCGTCGCCGCTTTTTACTCGTACCAGGTGATAAGCCCCTCTGAGGTCCAACTTGGTGTATATTTGGGCACTTTTCACTTGATCCAATAATTCTGGGATCAGGGGCAAGGGATACCTGTTCTTAACAGTTACTTGATTCAGTGACCTATAATCGATGCAAGCCCTAAGGTCTCCTTCTTTTTTTGGAATGAAGAAGAGGGGCGAGGCGACTGGAGACTTAGATGGCCGAATAAATCCGTTTGCCAGGTACTGATCCAAGTACTTCTTTAGGTGCTGGTTTTCCTGCTCTGTGAGCGCATAAATACGACTGCAAGGCACTTGCGCGTCTGGAATAAGGTCAATCTGGCAGTCATATATCCTGTGTGGGGGTAAAGTTTCTGCCATTTCTTTTTTGAACACATCCTGATAGCTAGAGCTAGCATAAACAGGGGGCAATACCCCTATTAGTCCCAATGTTACTTGGCCTCTCGGGATGGCGTGAACTACTTCTACTGGTGACTGTATGCAATCATTGGAAAAGGACAGTTCCCTGGCTCGCCAGTCTATGCACGGATTGTGAGCCTCCAACAAAGGAATCCTCAGAATCATCTGAAACTGCAGAGCACTTATTAAATCGAAGGTGATGCCTTCTCTATGGCCATTCTGGTAAAGGAGCACTACCACATCGGTGGTGTGGGTCACTAATCCAGAGGACAGTGGTGAACCATCGACGGTAGTAATACTGTCCGTTGCGGCTTTTGGACATATAGGTAGGCCAATCTGAACTGCCAGGTTCTGATCTATATAATTACCTATAGCTCCACTGTCTATGAAGGCCTCTAGGGCGTGCATTTTAGACAGCTGGTTCTGGTTGATTAGAACCACCAGGATGGCGAAATGGGAAGTCTGCTTTTCCTTCTCTTGGCTCGGCGAATGGACCCCTATGCTTGTCGAGCGCTGGAGTTTTCCGAAGCAGGGCTTTTCTCTTCTCTTTCCAAGGCACCTACGGTTTTCCGGGGTGGCGGTTTTACTGGACATTCGCGTAAAAAATGGCCTGCCTTCCCGCAATACAAACAGAGTTGCTGTTGCCTTCTCCTTTCCCTCTCTGTTCTGGTAAGAGGCCCCCTAATTCCTCCAAGTTGCATGGGTTGGTTCTCCGGAGGGCGGGAAAGATTCTCTTTGGGTCGTAGGTAGGTTGTTGTTCTCCCCTCAGCCCGAGCCCTATCGGCGCATCTATCCTGTAGCCTATGGTCTAGTTGTACTGCAAGGTCTATAAACTCAGCACAACCATCAGGCGGATTCACCACCTGGGCTAGAACATCTTTTAACTCTCCCCTCAGACCTCGATAGAATAAGGTAGTCCTCTTTTCCTCAGGCCAATTGGTCTCAGCAACTAATCGGTTGAACGTAGCTATATACAAGAGCAGGTCTTGACTGCCTTGTCAAAGTGTCAATAGTTCATTGTCCAGAGCATGACCCTTAGTGTGGCGAGCAAACAGCTTTTCCAACTCCCTCTGAAACCCTGCAAAGTCCCGTAGCATAGGATCATCCCGATTCACTAAAGGAACGGACCAATCGGCTGCACTTCCCCCCAAATAAGACAAGACAAAAGCTACCTTAGCCTGGTCATTCGGAAATAACCCTGGTTTACATAAAAAATGCAAACGACATTGATTAACAAAGGTAGCAAACTTTTTGGGGTCACCTAAAAACCGCTCTGGCGGGGCTAGAGGTACAGATCCAGGGAGTACAACCTGCATCGGAGGCTGGGGTTGACTTTGTGGCAGTGGGGATTGGCTGGCTTGACTAGTGAGGAGTTGCCTGGCCAGTTCCTCGGTACGGTCCCTGTTTACCACTACTTCTCTCCGTAAGGCATTGGATTCTTGGCGGGCTGCATGTACCTCTGCTCGGAGTTCCCCTAGCAGTAACGCTAATTGGTCTGTGTCTGAGGTTTCCATGATGCCCAGGCAGAGGTTCAGTAAGGGGCTTCGCGTCCTGTAACGCTCACCCTTGCTCTGCAGGGGCACCAGGAATCCTCCACTAACGTATCCACTGTATGGACAGGAAACTGGCTTATGGATGTGTATCTGAAAAATAATGTGCAGGGATTTTAGCTGCTGCGGGTTATAGATAAGAACCACCACCCAGTATCACCCGACACCCAACCTCCAGGACCCTCTCTCACCTGTGTTACTGATTCAGTAAGCGCTCCATCCTGCTATGTCTCAGCAGGGGCGCCTTTCAATGCAGCCAGTTACTTCACTAGCTGTTTTTGCCCAGTCCAGCTGTGGTGTGTAGGTTCTTTAATGTAAGTTCTTTAAGGTCTTTGTTCCGAGGCAATCGGATGCAATGTTCAAAAAGAGTCTTTTGTAGATTCCTATGCGTGGTTCTGTGTTTTCCACAAACAAAGTCCTGATAGAATTACCTTGATGGTAAGCGTTGGAATGCTAATGTCTTTTATGTGCAGCTCCGTGCACTTGCTTAACGTTAGTAAAATGTGGCAAGAAATTCTTCTATGTCTTCCCATTCTACAACAGGATTGGGTTTTTAACTTCCCGTTGTACATATTCTAAATCTTGTGCCCTCTGTCTGTACTTACGTTCCACTTCCTCATCTATTTCCTTTTGCTTCTTTGCTTCTTCTTTAGCCTTATCTACTTCCCTCTTCCGTTCATTTCTACATTCCTTTGCCCTTCTACTTTCCTCGTCTTCTCGCTTCTTTACTTTCCTTTCTTGCACTCTCCTTTCTTCCTCTAGCTTTAGCATGTTCTGCCTGTACTTCTCATAGGCTGCGCATTGTGTGCGACTGAGCGGTATTCCTTGCTCTTCGCGATATAGTTGTTCTCGCCTCAACCGATTCTTCTTTGTTATCCTCTCGTCTCTCATGTCCTTTTCTTTCTCTTTTTCCTTTCTCAGCACCTCATCAGACCATTCCCTCGGTCTTATGTCATTGCTCCCTTTACCATCAAGTTTTAGTAATAACTGACCTCCCATCCACTCATCCTTCGCGAAGGCTAACTCGCTACTTCCTTTCTGCTTCTTTCCCTCTCTCTCAAGAGATGCACAACTCTGTGCCTGATCCTTTCCTTCATCACTGCGTCTCTCCTTGTCCCTCGGGACTACGGAGGCAAGATTACTTTCCTGCTCTTTTTCTTTGGTGTCGTCACCACTGCATGCAGGCGACTCATATGTTGGGTTGCTGTACCCCGTGGCTGCCTTAAATTCTCTTAGCGGGTAAAGACCCTCTGATTTACTCCCTTCGATCACTGGTTCAGGTGGGGCAGGTGGTGCGGTAGGTGTCTCACCTCCCTCTGTACATACTTTTAATATCCAATCTCCGGGTGGTTCTTCCACCTTCGTTTCTTCAAACATTTTCCACAGTTCCAGCAAAGCAAGACGTTTCTGTAGCCTTTTGCTGGTATATGTGGCATGTAGGAAGGTGGTCATGTGCTGTAAAACAGCCTTAGAGAGTGACCCGTTCTGGGGCCACGGCATAAACATCTTATTTGCGGTGCCCTTAACCCACTCCTGGCTATATTTCTTCAGCTTTGTTGCATGCTTGGGCAGTTGCTTGCATAAATGCACAAGCGGGGTAACTTCCTCCATTCTGAATTTCGTCACCAACAATAATTAAACAATGCTTTTACTCTTTTACTAGTATGAGCGAGCACCAAATACGCAAGCTCCAATCCAATCTCTTCCCGCCAAATTGTATACCAACAATTTACTCAAAGCTTCATCAATTCAGTGGTGATTCCCTCTCAGTTACAGAATCGCGTAAATCCAAAATGCTTTTTAAACAATCACAAATACAATTATTTTACATTCGACATACAATAGAACACATATGACAGACGTTTGACAGACTAGACAGACACCAGCTGGTCATACGTATATCTGCCTTCTAATTAATACCCCGTCATGGAATTTGAACGAACCCCCTTTATGACGTCTTTAAACGTCATTGTAGCCTTAATTGTCCCCCCACTGTGGGCTCTGGGTTCATGTTCCTTCTGACCACTCTTTAAAGCGCAGGAACAAGGCGAATCTTTACGTTTTTACTCAGGTGCCCCCCTGGTATTCCTTACGTTTTATTCTTCTTGGGTGCCCCCCGGTATTCCTTACGTTTTTACATCAGGTGCCCCCCTGATATTCTTTACGTTTTTATTTCAGGTGCCCCCCTGATATTCTTTACGTTTTTATTTCAGGTGCCCTCCTGATATTCTTTGTGTTTTATTTCTTATGCTCGAGTCATTACCCCCTATATATATATATATACTGTCTTCTCTACTTCTAACTATTTTATTGTTTCTCCACCACCCTCCGTTTCCTTTCCCTTACTGGCTCTAATGCCTACACGACATTTGCCAAAATAACGCGTTTTATTGCTTTACTCACCAATCGCATCGTTTCCTCTCTGGAACTTCGGGATCACCGCCCCTTTCTCTTCCTGCTTTTAAGGTTTTCGGCCGATCCGCTGCCCATGGGAATGAGAAGGGTTATGCTTGGAAAGGCGGGTTCCTTCAGACCCACTGCAGATTCTTTGAAATTTTACTCTATCATTGTCCACGGGAAGCTTCGCAGTCTACTCAGCCGGAATGGCGAAAGGACTCGTGATCTTACCAAAGGCCCAGAGTTACTTCGTGCCTTCGGTCTAAGGGTGTCTTACACTATATCAATCGATAATCTATAATCGATGGCCGGAACCATCCTCACGCTACCAAGTGTTCACGAGGAGAGAAATTCGCTGACGGGCCCATTGGTCAGCACTCACCCTCTAGAACTTGTAAGACAAGATAGCTGCACCATGTGAGGACAGGGGGTGCAGGATTCACTTACTCCGACACGACTCAATAACGAGGACTCAGTAGTTTGGCAAAGGGAAGTCCGTTTAATGATACATACATCAAACAGGGGAACAAATGGGAATCAGCTGTAGTGCAATCACCGGTCTCGCTCCGACTTCCTCGAACTTCAATTGAACAGAGATTCTTATAGGCAATGTTCGTCATCATTGACGTCTAACTTTACAAAACTCGACATGCAATATAATTGGTTAGGAAAGGTAACTTAAGTATAGGTGTTATATCTGTATATGATAATAGGGCATGTGGATTGGATAACTCTTATCGGGTGGGCGTCTACGCCCATCCCTCGACATCACACGTGATAGACGTCACTACAACTACGACGTCCTATTGGTTACAATATCTATAGGACTCCGGATAACTTGGTCCATTGTGATTGGGCAGGTTACACCCCTAGACATAAATTTCCACTTTTAATTAGCAGCATGCAGAATGGACACCCCTGTGCCTGGTGTCCCAAGTTTCACCCTGCCTCCCTTCCATCAATCAGTGTTTTAGGGCGACGTGTCAATTAGTTGGCTAAGGATGGCCTCAAAACTGTAGTCTTTTATCGGGAAAAGTTATGGCATCCTCGGTTCCTGGATGACATCAGGCGATGGTACTTCTTCACGCCTGGCTGGTCACGTGTTAGTTCACCATGAATCTTCTTCAGTTTCCAGCTTTTAGTGCATTTAATTCTGTGTCGGCCTAGCCACCTGCATGGGCACCCCTTATCTTGACCTTCATGAGGCAGGCTGGTATGCTCTGAAGTTGGAGTCTTGTGAGCTGACGCTCTCCTCCCCTTCTCTGGTTGACCTCGATTTCCTAGGCATGAGCCGCTCTTTGTTGAGTTTCGATTCCACTCCTTCTCTTGCCTTTGGCTGAGTTTCGAAACGTGGCCTGTCAGGCCTCTGGCCGCCTGGGTACCTTTCTGCTTTTACAAAATGGAGTCGCACTTGTATAATGTGCCTTATTGAGGTAGATATACGGTTGGCGCGTGCCGCTCTATCTTCTACTAAGCATTGCAAGTAGTATCGATTTCTTAGCATCTTGTAGTTAAAGCCTATTTACACACGTTTAACAGGACGGTTGCTTCCATCTTGTCTCGTAACACTGTTTCCTCACATTGTAACATTGTCTCCTCTCTGTGCCTATTCCATTCAGTTTCATAGTTACTTGCACTGGCGTTTTATCTTCGATAGCTGCTTTTGTTCATTCACGGATCTGTTCAGGCCCTTTTTTCTGTTAATTTCCACTGGCCTTCCATTAAGGCTTTTGGGGTCTCTTTGTGGACCGTGTGTAGGTACACCTCATTTCGTATCAGAGGCTGGTATGGCTGTCTAATAGGGTACCATGCTGCCCAAGGTTGTCTGGTTATGGGTGCTTTAACCGGTATGGATCTTCTGATGTATACTTGGCAGAGTCCCAGTGCAGCTCTTTGTAGGTTCATTTGCTCTTCATACGTCACATACCTTGGCGAGCGCGTTCCTGGTACCTCGAAATGAGGGGAAGGGGTGCAGGCCATATCTGGGATCTCCTCTACACAGGCAGAAGGTGTAACCACACCAACACCAGGACCATATCAATCCGCTTCCGCTATCAAGCAGGCAGACGGTGTAACACCACCAATAGCATGACCATATCACTCCGCTGCCGAGCAGGTAGCCACTGACGAGCAGGCAGAAGGTTTAACCACACCAACACCAGGATGGTTCTATGTTCTTTCATCATCATACATTACAACAAATGACTTTTAAACATGTACAAAATTACGAAAAAGGTCATCAAATTATTTTTTTGGGAGGGGGTTACCCCACAGGCCTCTCCACTCCCCCACCTATTTTTACCTATTCACTGTCCCCCAACACCTTATCTGCCCTTTCCCACCCCCCCTAAAAATGCTGTTTACCTTTTTCGTAATTGTGTGCACGTTTAAAATCCAGTGGTAGAAATGTCTGGCGATGAAACAATGTTATACCCACCAGGACCATATGAATCCGCTTCCGAGCAAGCAAATCCTGCCCAGCAGGCAGAAGGTGTAACCACACCAACACTAGGACCATATCAATCCGCTGCGAGCAAGCAGACACTGCCGAGCAGGCCGAAGGTGCAACCACACCAACACCAGGACCATATGAATCCACTGCCGAACAAGTAGACACTGCCGAGCAGGCAGAAGGTGTAACCACACCAACACCAGGACCATATGAATCCGCTGCCGAGCAAGCAGACACTGCCGGGCAGACAGAAAGTGTACCCACACAAACACAAGGACCATATCAATCCGCTGCCGACCAGGCAGAAGGTGTAACACCACCAATACCAGGACCATATCAATCCGCTGCCAAGCAGGCAGACACTGCCAAGCAGGCAGAAGGTGTCACCACACCATCATCAGGGCCATACCAATCCGCTGCCCAGCAGGCAGACACTGCCAAGCAGACAGAAGGTGTAACCACACCAACACCAGAACCATATCAATCCACTGCCGAGCGAGCAGATACTGCAGAGCAGGCAGAAGGTGTACCACCACCAATACCAGGACTATATGAATCCGCTGCAGAGCAGGCAGAAGGTGTAACCACACCAACACCAGGACCATATCAATCCACTGCCAAGCAAGCAGACACTGCCAAGCAGGAGGAAGGTGTAACACCGATACTAGGTCCATAGTAATCCACTGCCGAGCAGGCAGAAGGTGTAACAACACCAATACCAGGACATATCAATCAGCTGCCGAGCAGACAGACACTGCCAAGCAGGCAGAAGGCACCACCAATACTAGGTCCATATCAATCAGCTGCAGAGCAGGCAGGCACTGTTACTGCTGAGCAGGCAGAAAGGGTAACACCGGTACCAGGCACCTGGTCCCATTATTAAACTAGGCCAATCTGATAAGCAGGCATGAGTGTAACCTAGCCCGCATAAGTGGAGCCTGCAGGGTTCCAGTAAGTGAGTGAAAGTACTACTCAGACAGAGCAGGGATGTAAAGTAAGTGTACCAAACGACATACATAAATATATAAATGCATGTGTGCAGTGAAGGGCACCCCAGCAGAGTGCCTATTCCCCCAACTTCCTTGCTGTGAAACCTGCAAGGTGAGACCTTATTATGCAGCGGTTTGTTGCTTTAAGGGTTAAGATAAATTATTAAATAATAACCCAGGCCCAACAGTTCTCCTGTGATTTAAATAAACAAGTAGCAGTTTGAAAAACGAAAATGCACGCCATGTGCAGCACCATCTTGTTTCCAGGACAGAAACATCGACCTTGACCTATTAGAAAACCTCTGTCTAGAGGCATAATGATAAGTTATGTATATCCTCTGTACTGAGACAGGGAAATATTTCCCAAGTGTTTCCCCATAAAGCAGGAACTCACTTGGCCTAAAGTGAAGCCTGCTTTAAATATGCAACAAAACACCACGTGCAGGGCCGGTCTCTGTGTCAGGCAGTGTAGGCAGCTGCCTGACGTGGCTGTCGCTAGGGGGCGCTGCACCAGCTGCCTGTGAACTCATAAAAGTTAATGAAAAATACTTGTTTACCGTACGTTTTATTAATTGACACTGTGCAGCGCCAGTCATACCCAGGCCAGTCTGACTGAGCTGTGAACTCATGATGCAATCAGACAGCAGTCTCTGCTGCATTCGGTTTCCTGCTCACAGACCAGACGCTCCTGCAAAGCCAGGCCGCACCACGTTGATTTTTATTGCTGGCAATAAGCAGCCTCAGCTCAAGGCAGAAAATAGCAACATTTGTTGCTTTCGCTTCCCCGTAGGCACTGCACAGTGACACAGGCAGGGGTTGATTGATTGGGCAGCCTGCCCTGCTTTGACCCTGTGTCAGTTGGTGCAGAGATTGTCAGAGGAATTGGGATGAAGGCCCAGTCAGCAGGACATAGGTTGTTGCCCAGCGGAGCCCGAGCCCAGAAGCCACCCTTGTGCCGGCTGCCACTGCCAAGAAGATTGGCACGTGCTGGTAAGTAACTGCAACTAAAATCAAATGTATATCCATTATCCTCCGACCGTGATGAGGTTGTGTATCATAAAACAACACGTAAACTTCAAATGTTATATTAGAAAAGTATGTAATTGTTCCGTCTTTACCCAGTCTCAATACTCGCATTAAGAAGATGCTGTGCTGGGACATTTCACTCTTCCTTCTGTTATGATAAAGTTTGGTCCAACATAATGCAACGATTTATGAAGCATGCGAATGCGTTGATTCATAGCATCTTTGCTAATGTATAATAAAAGGCTTCCAAATGTGTTAGCCGGAGTTCAAAGAACGAGTGACTGCATGACAAGCCTCTCCCGATTGCCTTCACAATTATTCAAAGAAAAAGGTTTATAAATGATGGCAGGTGCATTATTTTAAGATTCATTCAAAATATCAGTAATTATGCAGAATGTTTGCAATTTTTACTTGAAGAAACTTGTGTATGTAGCTTTTTTAAAGGTTTGTTGAATAGTGTTTTTTCACTCTTCTTCAAATCCTTCAACTTTTGCTAAATACCAGACTCAACTATAGCGACTCTGTCTTTTTGTTACCTCTTGCTAGCTCCAAAACACCTGTGAGTCATGCATGTAAACCTTGTTCCCAAACACCTAATGACTAGAGGGCATGTGACACCACACCGACCCATTAAATGCTTTGGGTCAGAGTCTTCAAACCTTCTTTTGATATAAGTGCATCGCTTCACTAAAGTAAAAAATAATTGCTTCCATTTCATAAAGGAGAGTGCATAACAGATGTGCACAGTCATAGCCCCCCATGAAAATTGTACAAATCAGGGCTATAAAAGGGGTCCTTTTCATGCATTTAAGTAATGTCCGCCAGTTCAGAATCGAGCTGTACTTTTATATATGTGAAAGTGAAAAGCGTCCCACTGCACCTTTTTCGAACACACAGTATCAGACAGACAATAAATGGAATGTCAGCAATATAAATGGCTACTGTCCCCTTGTATTGCAATCCTTCAAACTGGCGGCAAAGCAGTCTTACAGGGCCTGTGGTAGTGGACCTTTGGTTATGGTTAAGTTGCTCAACTCATAAAAGAGGACTTTTTCAATGGCTTATAGTCACCCCGGAGAGGCGCCTGTGTACCCAGTCCTCCCTCTCTTATCAAAGCCGTGCCGCAGCGCCCCGGACTGCGCAGCCAATGACTAGCTTGAACTGTGCACCAGGCGATGGGCACATGCGATGGGCACACGCCAGCAGTCTTACAGTGCTCACACCCGGCCGGCACAGCATCCCTGACAGGGCAGATATTAATAAGCAGCACGCCACATTGTGCCCTGAAGTCTTCCGCTCCCTTTTCCACTCGAGAGCCAGAGGTAGGCCCTTTGCTAAATATATGCTGGGATGGGCTGTCATAGAGGGACTGGGTCCGATTGGAAAAACCAAGTGGGCACTATCAGGACTCACATTTCGTAATCGGGACATGTGCTCCAAACTTGCCCCTAGATGTGTTTTTAATGGCACATGGTCAAGTGTTTATATATTTTGCTTAGTCCTCATTGTTGGATTTTGTTCTCCAAAGCATGCAATTTGTGGCTGTAACTGTCACTGTGATATCACTGCATAAAGAGGGCTGTCCCTGGATTAAGGGTGACTCCCAGTGAGATGTCAGGGAAACCTACGCCGTTGGCTGATCGCAATGAGTTGAAGTCTGCTCCTAGTGTGATGCAACTGAAATAACAGCGTCTCTAATTGTGATGTCACTTCCATATTGGTATCTCAGCACACATTGTGATGTCATTAATTTAAGGGCAGCATCAGTTATGACACTATAGTAATGGCTGTCCCTATTGGCATGTGGTAGCTTTAGGGATAGGTCCTGTTCTATAATTTCTCGTGTTTATAGTTGAATGTTTTTGTAACCCCTGGCACAATTGACCCCACATCTTTGGGTTACTTGTTACCACTTATGATCACACATGCCATATATGTCATTTAGGCACTCATTTTATCACACTAAGAAGGATGAATGGACGAGTTGGACCGGCTGGGATTGAAACCTCTGACCTGAAGCTTGCATAGTGATTTCCCCAGCCATAACATTAACCCTCTGAGCTATTCAGTGTGCTCAGCCCTCAGAACAGCCTATGACCAACTTAGCTGTACTGCCTTTAGCCTAATTCCAAATGACAAAGGTGGACGCTTTTTATAGACGCAGAGTAATTTAAAGTTTGTTTGAGAAGCCAGCAGGAACTCTCACAGCCTCACCTCTCTCCTGGCCACTCTCTTACCGTGGCTACTATCTATCGGCCCCCTGGTCAGATCTTCTCCTTCCTGTCTGAGTGGGCAGACCTCTCCTCCTCCCTGCTAGCCTCGACCACTGAAATCCCCCTTCTTGGAGACTTCAACATCCATCTGGATGCTACCTGTCCCTCCTTTGGACTATTTAGCGACCTCTGTGACTCTCTCTTTCTATTCTTCCCTCTGGCCCGACTCACTCTGCAGGACACACTCTGGATTCTCTGATCTCTTCAGACCTCCCCCTCTCTATCCCTCTGACTACTCCTCTCTCCTGGAGTGATCACTCTCTCCTTTTCTCCTATCTCTCCCTCGCTACCCCTCAGGCCAAGCCAACTCCAATACTTCCACCTACCTTCTCGGACAAGCGTGTGTCAGTGGAGGCTTTCGCTACCACTTTCTCTCTCCCTCCTGAACCTCAGGCTGACTCACATCCCGACACAGCCCTTTCCACGCTCTACTCCTCTATTTCTGATACGCTTGATTTTCTTGCCCCTATCACGAGGATCCGCTTGAAGCCCAAAGCCAAGTGCAACTCTTGGTACGAATCTGACCTAGTTACCCTTAAACGTAAGTGTAGAGTGGCTGAGAGGAAATGGCGGGCTTCTTGTGTATCCTCTGACAAACTGGCCTGCCGCCTGCTCCAAAGGCAATACCGGCTTGTTTTTCCACACTTAGAAGAGAGCCCATATCCAAGCACACATCTCTGCAGCATCTAACAACTTGGCCGGACTCTTTAAATTCTGCAAGGAGCTGGCTAACCCTGCTGCATTCTCTACCTCTCCTGTCGCCTCCCGGGCCCTCTGCATGGCCCTGGCCTCTCATTTCATCTAAAAAAAACAGGGCATTCCGTCCACCCTCTCGTGCTCTCCTCCTCCTCCTCCTCCTCCCCCTTCTCTCTCAGATACCTCTGGCCCCCCTGCAGCCGCCTCTCCTCCCTCCTTCTCATCTTTTCCTCTGTTCTCCCCAACAAGATTTCCAGACAAGTCTGAGCTATGAAAGTCTCGTCAAAACAGGTTCTTCCCTGTTTGTCCAAAACCATCAAGGACCACATTGGCACCCTTGCTCCGGCTCTGGCCGACTTCTGTAACCACTCCTTTGCCTCGGGAGCCTTCTCCATGCCTCGGAAGCACTCTCTTGTGACCCTCTTCTCAAGAAACTCACAGCCGACCCCTCCTGCCTGGCTGATTATCGCCCCGATTTCTATCACTCCTTTCCTGGACAAACTCTTGGAAAAGCTTGCCATCTCGCAGCTTAATCTTCGCACCGACTCTGTTGGTTGTCTCCATGACCATCAGTCTGGCTTCAGAGCTGCTAGAAGCATGGAAACTGCTCTCCTGAACATCCGTGAAGACCTGCTCTCCAACCTTGACTCTAACATCCCTTCTGTCATCATCCTACTTGATCTCTCTTCTGCCTTTGACAGGGTCAACCATGCCATTCTGCTCAACCGTCTCCGTGATAACCTGGGTATCACCGATCAGGCCCTGGCCTGGCTGACCTCTTTCCTCTCCGATCGAACCTCTCAGTTCCAACTTGGGTCCTTCCTTTCCTCTATCTCACTCTCTACTTGTGGTGTTCCCCAGGGGTCTAACCTTTCTCCTGGCTGTTCAACCAATACCTGTCACCCCTTGCCCACCACATTGCCGCTCTCTGCTCCACCTTTCAGTGCTATGACACTCATCTCGTTTTCAGGCTTCCCTCCGCAACCTCTTCTCCCTCTCTCATCTCTTACTGTCTGTCTGCCATCCAGGAGTGGTGTGCAGCCAATGATCTCTGCCTAAATGC
Organism: Ambystoma mexicanum; assembly: GCF_040938575.1. Taxonomy (NCBI): domain Eukaryota; kingdom Metazoa; phylum Chordata; class Amphibia; order Caudata; family Ambystomatidae; genus Ambystoma; species Ambystoma mexicanum. The sequence goes on along the minus strand of NC_090921.1, from coordinate 171,155,924 downwards.
CAGTAAGACAGAGATTCTCCTCATAGGCACACCTGCACCCTCCTTCCCTGTCACTCTCTGGCCGACCTCCCTTGGCCCTCTTCCTGCTGCCACCTTTGAGGCTAAGAACCTTGGGGTCATCTTCGACTCCACACTCTCCTTTTCTCCTCACATCTCTGACGTCTCTAAATCAAACTACCAACTGCACCTCCTCAGAGGTATTCTTCCTTTCCTCTCCTTCCCCCATAAGCTTACTGTCTCTAGAGCTCTGGTTCTCTCTAGGCTCGACTACTGCAACAGCCTCTTTCTAAATCTGCCTGCTTCTACTCTCCGCCCTCTACAACTCATCCAGAACAGGACTGCAAGACTTGTCCTTGTCCTCAAGCCCTGGGATCGTATCTCCCCAGCCCTGAAATCTCTTCATTGGCTCCCTCCCTCAGGGTCAGTCGCTTCTCCAAACAACGAGTTGGGGGTAGATTTCTTTCCTTGATTGGGGCCTCCCTTTGGAGCATCCTCTCTGCCACTCTGAAACTTGAGGAGAATCATCTCCAGTTCCGGAAGCACCTCAAGACCTTCCTCTTTGCTTCTGCCTTTGCTCTTCCTCTACCCTGCTGATCTGTCTGCTTCAGCTCCGTGCACCTGGCTACCCTCCAATTTCAGGCCCAGGTCCATACCCACCCAGCCACACATCCGCACTGCCCCTGGGCTACCCTCGCACTTGGGTCTGTATCTGTAATCCTACAGTCCCCTTAGCTGAATTTATCAGACACTCCTTGTCTGTGCTTTATACCTTGCATTTGCCACCTTGTTGGCTGCACTACCAATTGTTATTGTTTTATCCGTTGCTCATCACTTCCACCTCTCCCCTCTCCCTTGCACTTTCCCCCTTCCCTCTCCCCTGCACTTGCGCATTCTCAATGTCACTGGGCCTAGTAGCATTGTTGTTTTGTTCCTCCCTTGTTCCCCTCCCTTGCCTCGTCACACTCCGAATACACTTGTGTATGAGTGCCATGCAAATAAAATATTATATTATATCATATCACCTAAATCCATCTTTTCCTTTTCCCGGAGTACTGCCCTAACATAATGGATGAGAGGGGAACGGAGGTGGATGGGTGGTCAGAGATTAGTTGGATGGTGGATGATGAAACAGACGTTTGGCAATATAGATGGTTAGACTAAGTATGAGAGACAGACACATAGACAAATAGACCTACAGTACAAAGATATGCAGAGAGAGAGAAAAGGATAACTGTGGATCCAATGAAAGACTGACATTACTTGCTATTTTATCAATTGAAAATGACGTTGGCCAATCCCTGGATCTATCCGATGCTGTGCTTCAATTTGCAAGGGCAAAGTCAAGAAAAGTTACTTTTTGAACACTTAATACAGGTAATATTCTAAGACTGTCACCTAGTATCTAATGTATGCATTTTCTATTGCATTTGTATTTCCATCTAGTTCTTTATCGAGTGCCCCATTTACAAGATTTGTAACATACCATTTTTTTGGTTGTCATTTTTGTGGGGGGGTGCCAAAAATTCTTCCCGCCTGGGGTGCAATCTGGTCTAAGACCAGCCCTGACCATGTGCATCACATATTTTAATGACAGGAGACCTGCAGCTCCACAGGAGCCCTGCACGAACCAGGGTCACTGAAACCGCAACCAAACTGGAGTAGACCCTCGGCAAGGTATGCTCAATTAACGCCTTGAGCTTCGAGTGAAAACAACGCTGATGCACGCAATAAGAGCATTTGTACACTGCAAGCAGTATTACAAAGAAAAACTTATAAAAACATATTTATCTCAGTAAAACTGCCTAATCTGAAGTAAACACACCAGTAGCTAAACTAGCACACATGCGTAATCAGCACAGGAATGGAAAGTACTTGTCTGCTGTGACGAGCTGCAAAGAAGAAGGACGAGAGACTAACAACACAGCTTTTTATGTATTGGTTCTGGCTGTGATTGGTGTTAGGAAAGATTTCCATTGATGTGTAATTTTCCCTCCAGTTGTGAACCCCCCAACCTTTTGCTTTTGTCTGACCATCCTAGCCTGACTTTTACTACTGGAACACAGCCTTCTGCTGTACTCCGCTGGGCTTTAGCTCATCTCCTTAAGGGGAAACTGACAAGCTCTTTAGACTGTCAGTACCGGGAGACTTTGTTTCCCTTAGTCTTTCACTTGTTACCATTTCTTGGTAACATTTTATCCGTGCACAATGTACCTTCCATTACAGTGCACTGGGGTCTCCTTTTCATTTTTAAGGCCCTAGACACCCTCAAAGGATTTTTAGTGAATGTACAAGTGTGCCCAGGACGGAGCTGGTGGCAGCTGTTACTTTTAAAGCATTTCAGACTCTTTTCAATGGTCCAAACTGTGTTTCCCGCATTTGGCCAAGGACAGTGGCCAGTGCCTAAAATGGCCCTGCCACAAAGTCCTTTGTTCTGTCCTTTTGCCATTTTGTCCCTTTGCCTTACCCAGGTCGAGCAGACCCGGGAAATTCCTTATTTAGTCATGCAGGACCCCACACAAACCAAAGCTTTCACAGGCTTCTGTATGCCTTGTGTGTGTGCGCCCAGGATGTGGGCTGGAGCTGTCTAGTTCCAATACACATCCTGGGTGCCAGGATGTCTGATGGCTGGGATGGCTGAGACCACTGTGGTCTGTAATTGGTCCACGTCTGGGATGGTTGAATGTGAGCAGATCTCCCATTGGTTTCTCTTTGTTTTGTCATGAAGGAGACTTTGGATAAGAGAAGGCCCTCTATGCCCAGTCCAGGTCGATCTTCTGAGTTCTCACCATACTTAGTAAAGGGGCCAAGTGTCCTGAACCAAAGAAACTGAACCGTGGAACTGCTGATGACCCGCTGGAAGGTCTGGCACCCTGACCCCGCTGTTTTCCTATTGCAGCCCTTGTTTCTCATCGATCATAGAAGGCCTGCAAGGGTGCTTCGACCTGTTGGAGTAGTGGGACTAACTGCTATCGGCACGTCCTGCTTAACCTGCAAATGCGTCCCTTCGGAAGTGTTCCTGGACCGCCCAGTGAACTGACCAGCTCGCACAGGACCTTTGCCCTGGAACCACCACCGTCTTGAGTTTTGATTAGAGACTTTGGGAACCGTAAGCGCTTGGTAGAAGGTACTCTGCCGCAGAGTTTCGTACACCTAGCATTCCTAGGTCTGGAATGAGGAGAGTCTGCCCCAACACGAGCCTATGCGGTACTCGTGTCACCCCACTGTGGTGACAAGCTTTGTGGGTGCCTTGCTGCTGTGCCCTCCTGTGCCCTAAAATGACCTGCAGTGGAACTGGCCCGATCCCTTCCCCAGAAACAGAGTAAAGGCCACTGTCCCGCCACAGATTGAGGTCCCGGAACGCAGCCCTTGAAAGCCAGAGAGATGCACAACTGCTGGGACTCGAACCTGCGAGCAAACTGGACTTGACTGGTGAAGTTTGGGCCAGAGTGCATTGAGGGTTGGTGAGTACTTGCAACACTTACCGGTGGCCCCTGGTGCATCCATAGACATTTATGCATGAGTGTCCCCCAAGAGACACTCACCTTTGTGTGGAGTGAAATAGCTCCTGGATGCGAGAAATAAAGAGGCCAGAGTCAGTTATGAGAACTCACCAAATTCCTAGGGCTGTACAGAGATGACGTCCAACATAAGGCCTATGAAATCAAAGAAAAAAGGAGTGAAATTAGGCCTCAAAACTTCAAGTTGCATAAAGGAAAGACACACACATGACAATGGGCTTCATTATGAGTTTGGAGGTAGCCAATGCCGTTTTTACCAGCATGGCTACCCCCAAACTTGTGTCCGTGTCCGGGCCCCGGAAAATGGGAATTACCGGGCCATTTCTGACCTTTGCAGGCCCCGTAATTCACATTCACGGGACCCGGACTCGGTACAACCCCATTCCCATTTTAGACCCATAGGGCTCAATGGGAATGGGGAGGATGGTAACAACGGTTCCGTTAATAACGGGGCCGTTGCTACCATCCTGTTCTGCTAGCGGGTGCTGCTCTGTACGTTTGGTCTGACCAGGCGTACTGAGTGGCCCCGCGAGCAGAACTCGTAATGTGGCGGTAGAGTGATAACGGCACTGGCAGCACTACCGGCGCCGTTTTCACTCTACCGCCAGGGTCATAATGAGGCCCAATGTCTGAAAAATTCTTGGAGAGCTCAAATAACATTCTCAGAAACAGCAGTGCCCAGAATCTCAAATGAAAATGCCAAGATTGTGTTTCAAGTCATCACAGGGAAACAAAGCTTTTCTTTACTGTGTAATAAACAAATGCCTGTAATTTCATTTTTTCCTTTAAACTAATAATAATATGTTCAGCAAAATGTTTGCAAGACTTTCAAAATGTGAACTTGGTTTCTGTCTATCACGAGCCCATCACATATTAAACCACAGAGCATAGAATCTATAATGGAATGCTGACTGGGGTTAAGCAGCTGCAGTAAAATGCAGTTTCTTTCATGTGTGAACTAAATAGAATGGCATTTCGTTTTTCCTCCAAAGTGACAATCTGCAAAGTAAAATATTCACCAAAGCCACTAAAAGTGCGATTATGATGTTCTTCTTTAACAACTGTATGCAAGGGACAACTTTGCAGGACACTTATATATACTGAAACTGAGTGCATTCTAAAGAGCTTATTTAAAAGTAAAATGTGAGTTAAAAGGCCACTTGCAGCTGAGTTTGAAAGGCCTTGTGCTACTTGTCATTTTTCTTTTCAAAATGTGAAACTGCATTCTTTCCCTTGATTGTCCTGGAGACCTAGCCCTGGCCTGTAACTTCAAACATCAGTCCCTTCCCTTATAAATACAAGAAATAAGATGCTTTGAGATCAAATTCACGGGGTGGACCAGATAAAGACAGATCTGTTCCCCAGCCTTTATGGCCTCTGGCACACACACACCCATAAAAAGTGCATTAATGGTCATTAGCTCTTGGAATGGGTAGGCTAATCTAAACACAGATCCCTCTCTTGACGTCACATACTTGAAGAGAAATGAAACTGGGAGAGCAAGGGCCACCGCCCACCTTCTTAGCCATGCCTCTTCCTTCCTGCTCTTAACTCTTAGATCAAGGGCATCTCTCGCCGGGGCGTCCGAAGTAAAGGGCAAATTCTGTTTCGACCAGTTCGGACCAGGAGGATTCAGAGCCTGAACCCCTGCTCAGACGGCAGGTAAGCATGCACCAACATGTGTTTACTCCCTCGGTCCCGACAGACCATCCCCACCCCTCTGGCCCGCCGTGATTTTCCCTTATGCCTCCCCTTCCCACACACAAATGTTGTCTGTTTTGCTTGATTCTTCTACCCTGCTTCCCCCCCTCCAGCCTACTTCTGCAGGAGTCTGTCCTGATACATTCTGGATTCACCATCACCATCTTGTTGCAAATGCTGGATTTGACTTTTATGGATTTCATTGATTCATGGTCCGTCACCCTTTCTCATGGTGGCCCTGATTCATGCTGTTACCATCTTCATCTTGTATCCAGCTTGCAACATTATGTGTTACTACTGACTTCTGCAATTGTATTCACTCTCCCCTCTTACATCTCCACTTATTTTGACTGTTTACTCTCTGTTCCCTCTTGCTCTCCCTTTCTCCATTTTCCTATCCCCTCCCCTTACTTTCTTCTATGCACTTACTCTATCAGAATTGTCCCTGGACGTAGTATGATAGCAACCTTGTCTGTCTCCTCCCCCCTCTCCTTAGTTGTTGCCCCCCTCCAGCACTATCTGAAATGTTGTCAGGACTAGTATGATATATGCTTGTTTTGTTCCTCCTCTCCCTTTCTGCACCCCTCTCCCTCACATTTTGTTTTCTCTGGCTCTACCAGAAATCTTGTCAGACCTAGTAGGGTAGTCGGCTGTATGTCTCCATTTCCTTCCCACTCTCCCCCTCCCTTCCTTATTGTGTGTCGTGTTTTGTGCAGTCACACCTGCATATCCTGCCCGCTTCCAAATGTCCCCAGCCGTCTCCCCTAGGATGGCTTCTAGCAGGCCTTTTATGTCACCTATAGCTGTGGGATGTATTTACCCATGCATCCGAGCCCTACCTCAAAACTGTGCAGTATTGACATGGAAAACATCATGATGGCCAGAGCTTCCCAGAAAATGCACAGGGAAATGCATGAAGAATAGGCTGCCACTCATTTTTGCCGATGTTATGGGCACAGAAGGACACTGCCTAAAACCACCATTGGACTACCCACACAGTAGTCTGAAACCATTGGGAATGGCAATGCTGATTGCCAAAAGCAAACCCATGACTGTTGGGAATTCATTTTCTTAAATCCCAAAAAGGGGTGCAGTACCAGTACTCACCACTATCCAAAAGCCGGCGTTTTAAAACAACACCAGATTTTACTTTTTGTATAAAACTGAATAAATGAACCCAAAGCAGGCCAAAGAAAGACTTACTGAGTGGTGGATCCAATGTAAAGTTATATTCTGAAGTGACTTGAAGGTTTATGACAAGACTGGCTGAGCTGTGGATTTCAGCAGTTTAAGTAAATTTGGACTGAAAGACACTAAAAAATCTAAATGTTTAGAAGAAATGAGTGACCTACTTTTGAGTGTCACATAGGTTGCAATTGTTTAAATGTCATAGTTTTAAACTTAGAATCAGCATCCTAGCTGCATATGTAAAAAAATGTCTTGACTTAAACTGGGGAACAGAAATGACATGTAGCTAAAAACTGGCTTAAAGAGATTCCAATTTTGCCTGGCAACTACCCCCCATCAGGAGTGAAACTTGAGTCACAGCTGTGTTCCCAGGCCTATCTGCCTTTTGCTGGCCACACTAAGGATATGCCATCTCTCTGATAATTGAATTAAGGGGAGCCCCCACAGAATACAGGAGCTCTGAACAATGCAACCCCCTTCACCCAGGCAGATGGTTTATTGCAGATGTCGTAAAATGGAGCTTCCTCCTGGAAGGACAGGGGAGGGGCACTGCTTGTGAGAGCAAGCTGGCTTGGCAGAACTGGAAAAACCAGAAATTCAACCTTGTGCTGGGGGGAAACCACACCCCTTTGGGGCCAGAACATAACTCTAAAAAGATTAATAACTCATAGTACGGACTTGTGAAAATTATTTAAATGACACCATAATTCTTGTGATTTTTCTGCCCACATTTTAAGACGTGTTAGGACCCGGTGGTATGTTCAGGGGGGGTTTAGCGGAAAAGAGGATATTACTCAAAATGTGTGCATGTGAAAAATCTGACACTTCATCAACTAATGTCCATACTCCTTGCGCACATGTGTGTAAATTTGGGTTAATGTCCGACATTGCAAAATCAGTTAAAAAGTGAAATATGTGCCATTTCTGAATGCAAGCCCCCAGGAAGAGCAGAGTTTGAACAGGGGATACCTCCTGTGATATGTGAAGGGTGCATGTAATTTTAAACAAATGTGTACCTGTGCAAATATGTTTTTTGAGCAAATATAGATTGTGTGTAAAGTTGACAGGGGTGGGTTCTCTGTATCATAAACAGACCTCATCATGATGACACTTCATTTCATTCCCCCAATCAAGTGGAAGCGGATGAAGTGGCCAATGACAAGTGGAGAGGGGTAGAGCTTAGTGATGCTGCACACACACCCATTTTAAAAACAGATAAAAGCAGACAGACAGGACAGATAGGGACCTTCAAATCCATTTGCAGCTGGAAGCTCTGCCGGGAAAATCCATACTTTACCTCCATCAACCTTCAGAGAGCCAACATAGAGACTTCAATCTATCCACCTTCAGAGACCCAGACCAGCAGAGTAGAGCTGACCTAGACCGCTGTTAGCAGAACCAGAGAGCTGAACCGGAGTCCAGTCCAAAACCTGACCAGATACGTGGCGAGGCCCATTCTATGTTAAAATATATTGTGAGTACATAGCAGAACTGTGCAGAACCAATCTCTTAGTTAAAATAATATAATTCAATCTATTTTAATCTAAATAGAACTGTCTCCTAACTGTCACCTGTCATTTGTAAAGCTGTCACCTGTCATTTTCTAGTTGCAAGCTGCACTTGTCACTTTGAATTTTAAAATTTCAAATCTGAAAAACGACCTTCACAAAATCGCTCATATCTCCGCGACCGTTTGTCTTAGAGACTTGCAGTAACTTTCATCTGGAAGCTGAGATCCTAGGCTGTCCTAGGACCCCAAAACGATAGTCCTTGTAGTTCCTCTGTAATCGCGCCCGGCGCACCCGCGGATTTTACCGCGATTTGCAAATTTCTTCACGTGTAAAAATCTGCTGCTGCTTGCCTTCCATTTGCCAGAAATTCGTTTAACCTGCTAGTTACTCCTAGATCCTTGCTGAAGTGAGCCTGGACTAATATTAACTAGATACCACTCACCCTGAACCTCTAGAGGGAATTAAAAGCATTTTTAGCATATATTTTTCACTTCATTGCCAGCGCATATAAAAGCATTTTGGGCCTGTGTTTTAAACTTCTGTAGTCTAAGCTTACTGGGGTGAACTGAATCACATTTGATTGCATTTCTGAGAACTGTGTGCCTTCCTTCCATTTCCTTGCATTGCATAAAGGGGGGGAGGGGATTGCCAGAGAAAAGTGATTACATTGTTTTGTTGAAATCATATCGAGTATTTTCTGTATTGCATTTTCATTCAACATTGCATCCATCTGAACTTATATAAAGCATTCTCTACCACCTTATTCTTCGGTTCCTATTCACAAGTGTGCTAGTGCCAGATTCTCTGTTGTTAATCTTTATCATATCAGATTAAGTGTGATATCCAATTATTAATTTATTATAAAGTGTGATATATCTATACATTGTTTAATTTTTTTTCAAATAAACCTTTAAACGTGCAAAACAGAACTACTTCTTGGCTCAGTGGGGTCGGGGGGAGTCCAAGAGAGGGGTGTTATATAGGGGTAGTCATCCAGAACGCATGAACTGGACATAATGATATATCAATAAGGGTTTCCATTCAGTATCCCAGACTAGGCATTGACTTAGCTGTAGTGTTGAATTGAATCCTCTTACAAATTGGGGGCTCGTGCCGGACGTTTGGGTTAGATCTACCATTTGTGCAGATTAATACAGCGTGCCAGCTGACCAGATACACATATCCGGTCGGATCACCACACTGTGTTACGCTGTAAAGCACTCCTCAAAGGAACGCTCTTAGGAAAAGGTCTGTTTTGCAAAAATAAAATACAAACTTCTGTAAGTCAGGACAGAGACCAATCTCTAGAATGACGACCTTAGTAGACATGAAAATAGCCAGAGAGCACTTCTTACATAAGTTATTTGTGAGAGGTGAGTGGACTCACCAGGACCAAACAGCCTGGTTGCAGGCCATCACGCAACAGGTCACGGAAACAGGGTCAGATATATGGAGAGATCAGGGTCCCTTACATGTGGCCCTGAGTGAACTATATATATCCTCTAAGGCCAAGGATGAGCACAACAAGATTGCCAGGGTAGCGGCATATTTATATTTACATATGGGAGCCATGCAGGACAAATGTGCTGAAGGCCAAGATTTGGCGAGTAGGCAACTGCTGGCATTACAGAAGGCCCAATCTGATCTGGACTCTTCTGAGCAGAGGCTGCAGAGGAGCCAGGAGTCAGAAAATGATAGTAGGCAGTATATCATTAAAATAAAAGAGGACATGGATATACTGCAACAGGAAAAGGCTGACCAGGATACCAGATTTCTGGCCTTGCAGAAGGAGTACCAAGAAGGTTTGGACTCCCTACTGCAGAGCCAGAAAAATCTGGAGCAACAGTTAGATTTCAATAGGGTATGTGCTGAGCAGGTAGTCACCCTGCAAAGCCACCTAGATAGGGAGAAGGCAGAGAGCAATAAACTGATTCTGAAAGACCTGGATACCCAGGCAGAGTTTGATCAGGAGCGCCAGAAAGCTGGTGCCTTCCAACAGCAGAGGGACGACCTGGCAGCACAGATGCAGGCTCTCAGTCAGGAAAGAGACACTTTAGGCCAGGAAGTCTGCCACTTAAAAAAGGAAATTGAAGAAAATCACCTGGCCCTCCAGGGGCTGGGTGACCTCCAAAAAGAAAACCAGAACTTGGTAGAGCACACCAGAAGGGTGGAAGAGGCTCTGGCAAGAAAGGAGCAGGCCAAAAGGGATGGGACACAGGAGGTAAACCTCCTGCAGCAAAGACTGGCCCAGTTCTCCAGGACCAACCAAGAAGCACAGAGGGAAAATGAGGCCCTCTGTCAACACAATGATAGGCTCCAACAACAGGTAGCGATGCAGGAGAGACTGATAGAGTCTAGTAAGGCCTTAACTGAGGAACTGAAGACGCAGGCTCTTGCATTGCAACAGGGAGCAGGGGCGGATAGAGACCAGATTCGCTGGGAAAGGGAAACTCCTGAGCATAACCTTAGGAGCCCTAGTACCAGAGGCCTTTATCTCTCTCAGTCCCTGGACTCTGCCACCCCCATGTCCCCTGGCGCACATGAGCACAGGGCCACAGGGATGGCAGATTACTATCCAGCCAGAAGCATGGGGCTCATAGGCCAGTACCACCCAGGAATGGAGGGGCGGGCATCCGGGTATGGGCACCCAAGCACAGTGCAATTTGATGGGGAACCCCAGGTGAGTAGGCCCATTAAGGGCATCCTGAAAACCTCTGCCCAGTTAGGTCAGTGGGGGGGTACCCATCAAATCCTGGCAGCAAGGAGGGATCTGAAGACTCATCTGAGAACCACAGGAAACAGGAGACCAGGTCCCCACATTCTGCCAGCCATTCCCAGGCTCGCAGAATCCGGGAAAACCTGGAAGATCTGACGGGAACCTCTGGGAGCAGTGCCTCTGAGTCAGAAGATGAATGGACCAGGGTTACCCGAACCAAAAGGGCCAGTAAGGCAAAAAGGGCCTCGCTTAAGGACCCCTTAAAGCAGATTAAGGCGATCAGGAGCGTCATCACGCCTTACCATAAGAACGCTAAGTATTTTGTTTGGGAGCACTTAGAGTTGTTTGAGCAAATGATGGAGACTTTCCATTTGAAGGACAGCCAAAGCTGTATTCAATATGTAAAGTGGACCTTCTCCCCGGAATACTCCAGTTTCTTTGCGGGGCTGGAGGACCAAAATCATTTAAGATGGTCCACCTATAAGGCGGCCATCTTGAAACATTTTTCTGTTCACAGAAATCCTCAAGAGGCTCGCAAGGCAGCCTACAATTTGCAATGTGGGGAGGATCAGGCCCCACAAGAATTTGTGCAAAAACTGAAACGTGCTTTTGCCAGACCACCAGAAGGGTGCGCACAGACAGTAGAGAATTCATTAATACATTTTTTCATGCCTTGCCCAAATACATAATGACCCAGCTCGTGAGGGATTTTCACGAGAAAAGATCTTTAGACTGGGTCATTGAACAGGCTACCCGGATCTATGAGGTGCAGAAACCGGTAGATAGCAAAAGTAATGCCCAGAAAAACCCCAAAGCCAGCAGCACCCCTGATGCTGCCAAGGCGGCAGAGGTAAAGGTCACCCCCGTTTTAGATTTGGAGATGGGGGGGCCTAAAAACCTACCTGCACCTAATAATGCTAGGCCCAGAAGGTCCTCGGGCCAGTCACAGACAGGGAGCCAGGGAGGCAGCCCCACAAATGGGGTCCCTCGCTCTCCTGATTATGTAAGTCCCCGTTACAAGGGAAATCGACCCATCCTGGGTTATGTGTGGACTCCTCCAGCCCAAGGGGGGGGATCCAGCCAAGCACCTAACCCAGGGAACTTCCCTCCTAACTTCCCACAGGAGGGCAGAAATTCTCCAAATCCTGGGCAGAACTTTTTCCCCAGGTATCCACCCAACTTTCAGCCCCAAAACCATCCATCCTTCTTTCCCCAATTCCCTGAGCCCAGACCACTGAATCCGGGAGAGGGGAGGCCAAGGGTGGAGGGGTACCCAAATCTTCCCAACCCGGGGTACTACCAGAGAAGGGATAGCTACCCTTCCCGGGATCCGCACAGGGGAGAAAACAGGGCCCCATATCAGCCTGAACGGGTTTCCCAGTTAGAGCGCCAGGTTCAAAACATGGCGCGGGATCTGGGTCACATACTGAGGGCTCAGCAGAACCCTCAGATGGGCATGCCGGCGCAGAACGCACCCAACTCTGGACCTGGTGCCCCAGAACAATGACGGGGGCAGCACCCCGATAACTCACCGGTTCCCAGGGAGGAGGCACAAAGGGAAGGGGGGTGTAAAGCCTTGGAGGAAGCTTCCTTCCTCACTTGTAGACAGCCTCTGGAAACCCAGGAACCGGAAACAAAATCTCCGACCCCTGAAAGTCTGCCTCCTAAGGAGCAGAGGGGGGGTAGGAGAAACAAAAGACCCAAACAGACTCAGTTTGAGGAGGAGGTACAGATCTTCCAATTTGAGGGAGAGGGATCCTCAGAGGATCCTGGGAAAAGGATCTTCTCCTTCAGAGAGGGGGGAACTCCTCCCAAAGAAAAATGGGTCCCTAGGGATGCAAATCCAGACTGGGGAGATGTGGAGACTGAGCTACCGCCGCCCACCATCTCATCCCAGAACCAACAGCAAGAAAATCCCCTGGTTCAAACCCATCCTGATGACTGCCTCCAAAAAGGGGGGGGCGGCCCAGAACCGGAGCCAGGGGAACCCACAATGGCTCTGATCTCCAGTTGCCAACTTTTTCTTTCAGATTCCCAAGGCTCTCCACAGAATTCCGCCCAAATCTCTTCGCTAGCGATGTCCAAAACCAGAAAATTAGCCCACCAGTTGTCCAAAAATGTACATTATCTGTGCCCCCTTGAGGAGAAGGAGGGAAGATACTATGCCCCGGTACAAGTACAGGGGCAGGGTACGATTTCAGCGCTGGTGGACACGGGATCTCAAGCTACCCTTCTGTCCAGAAGGGCCTTTGATGAACTGAATGCAGGAAGGGGAGAGAAGTACCAAATTCCTCTCACCTCTCTTCCTGGACAACTGCAGAACTTTGACGGGAAGGAAATTCCCGTTGAGGGGACTGCAGACTTGGACATTAAGATCGGGCGACACAAGGTGAAACACCCGGTCATAGTAGTGACTCCAGAGTGCACCCCTTGTTTACTGGGGAATGACCTCCTGAGAAGGTTGTCACCCCTAATAGATTGTGTAAACAAGGTCCTCTGGACCCAGACTAGCCGACCAATAAAATTAAAACAGAGTGTCAACCATGTTAGTTTAAACGGCACCTGCCACATGGTTGAACAAAAACCTGACCAGGTAGAATTTCACTTCCAGAATAGCCACATTCCAGACGTGACAGTAATAGCAGTAGGACAACAGACTGTTGATGGGGGGTCCTCTCTATTTCTGAAAATCAACCTTCCTTCCAGTCTAAAGTGGTACTCCACGCTGGAAGGAAACACTCTGAGATTCTATACTAATCCACAATCAGAAACTCCCACTCCTATAGTCCAGAAAGATGTGAAATCAGCTCAGAGCCTGGCTGATATTCAGCAAATTGGAGAGCAGTTGTTCATCCCTGTCCAATTAAATGATGGGAAGGACTCTGTTCTCGCTCGAGTGTGTGTGAACAACGGTAAGAGCTTCATCAGCGAAGCCATGTTCCGCCAACTCCCAAAAGATCCAGCCATTCCCACATTCAAACTGATAGACAAATGGGAAATGGACCTGGAAGCACCTAATTCCAAACATCTCCTGCCAAGCAGGTGTATGCTCAAAATCTCCATTGGCAACAAGAGCATAGTCCACAATTGTTGGGTCGTGCGAGACGTCCCTGCCGCCTTTTACTTCGGCAGTGACATTCTCAATCGCTTTGCCATTAGTTTGGACCTAATAAACTTCAAAGCTTGGTCCCGATTAGCGGATAATCCCATGGGCTTTGATGATCCAGAAAAAGCATTTAGGTCAGCTCAATTGCTACCTTATGCAGTTGAAATTCAGATCAAAGAGGAAGTCACCATCCCAGAAAGGACCCGACAATTCTCCCTGGAAGTGAAAGTTAAAAGAGGACAACATTTGAAAAACCCTGATGCTTACATACATCTCAACGCTTCTCTCCAAAAGCAAGGGTTGGGGGTAAACCCAACTCCATTAGTCAACATAGAACATGACACCATTCCAATAGAGGTGGATAACAGCGACTTAAAGAGTATTACTCTAGCCGCAGGCACCATTATTGGAATGGCGGTTGATGACCGACATTTTTCCATAGATTTAGGTAATGAACTGTTAGGGCCAATCCCCAAGGACTGCTTTGACAGTGACAGTGATGACAATACAACACCGGACAGGATTTTTACCCGGCATGGGGGGAACTTCCTGGTGTACACTTCCTGCCCCTATGGTAAGGAAGATGTGACTTGTGACTTCAGGAGGGATGAGGTGATTTTCCAGGTCCATGAGGGCTGCCTTTCCCACCTGAAGCCTCCAGTCCAAATCAGCACTCTGACCAGGGACTTCTCCACCCAGCTGGAGGAGGCCACTGAGATAGCCAAACCAGAAGTCTTTCCAGGCTTCAGGCAGATGGTGGAAGAGAGAGTCAACCTAGCTGATGCCTGTGTGACTCTGGAACAAAAGCAAAAGTTGAAACAAGTTTTCTTGGATTTCCAAGATCTCTTTGCGGTAGACTCATATGACTGTGGTCGCACCGACATCCACACAACAACAATCCCCACGGACCCTGGCATGACTCCAGTGTTTGTGAAGCAATATCGCTTGCCTCTCACATCAATGGAGTCCCTTACTGAAATAATTAAGAACCTTGAGTCCCGGGGAATAATCCGTCCAGTCCACAGCACCTTCAATAATCCGGTGCTGGGAATATTGAAGCCAAACGGCCAGTGGAGACTCTGTGCTGACCTCAGGGAGCTCAACAAACGGGTCCATACTTCCCGATGGCCTCTTCCCTACATTGACCAAGGGCTGGCCCAGATTCAGGGGTCACAGCTATTCACTGCAATAGACCTGACCAATGGATACTGGACCGTGCCTGTCAGCAGGGAGGACCAATACAAGCTGGCTTTTACCTTTGGGGGCCAGCAATACACATGGACCCGGACTCCCTTCGGATACCTTAACTTAACATTTTCCTACATAAGGCCATGCCCGACCTGGGTGCGAGGGGTAACCTGGCTTATGTAGATGATGTCCTCATCAAAAGTTCATCTGTGGAGGAACACATAGCGGAGATCCGTTATGTTCTGACCCAGTTGAGGGCCGCCGGAGCAAAACTTTCCTTTCAGAAAGCACAGTGGTGTAGAACCCGTGTTAATTTCTTGGGGCATGAGATTACTCCTCAGGGTCTCTGTCCCCAGGAAAAGAAAGTGGAAGCACTTCAGAAACTGAAAGACCCCACAACTCTGCGGGAACTAAGGAGCCTCCTTGGACTGACTAATTACAGCAGAAAGTTTATTGAGGGCTACGCAGAGATCACCAGACCCCTGATTCATCTCCTGAAGGGGGGGTCAAGTGGGAATGGGGTCCAGAACAATCCGAGGCAGTAAGACAACTCAAAAGAAGCCTCTCACAAGCGCCTTGCCTAGCTTACCCTGTCAGAAACAAGGAGTTCTTCCTGGAGACGGGGTTCTCTAATACGTGCTTGACGGCAGTATTATACCAAAAGCATGACAAGGTCAATAAAGTAATCTCTTATGCGAGCAAAACTTTATCCTCTGTGGAGGAAAAATTCAACGATTGTGAGAAGGCACTCCTGGCAACGGTGTGGGCATTGAAGAATTACCGCCCGTTTATCCAGAGGGAACACATCATAGTGGAGACTCCACACCAGCCTCTGCAATATCTCCAAAGTGACAGAATCCGGGCCGGAAATGTGAGTAATTCCCGAATTACTTCCTGGATTCTGTCAATGCAAGGCTTTCCTGTGGAGGTCAGATATGGCCAAAACAAGAAGAGTCCCCTCGCGCAAGGTCTGGCTGACTTGCATGATTGTGCCAGAGAAAACTGTCTCGAGGACGAAAGTCTAAAAATAAAGGACAACACGGAGGCATACCTTAATTCCCCACACAAAGTCTTTGAAGAAGACAAGTGTGAGGGAATGCCCACTGTCTATGTGGATGGATGCTCTTACCATGTTGACAACAACGGGGAGAAAGAACTGGTGGTGGGCGTAGGGAATGCATGGGTGAATGAGTCCCCAGAACCCTCCGCTGGATACAAAATTGGTCCCCGAAGTAGTCAGTTGGCAGAATTGATGGCTGTGCATCAGGCCATCCTCACTGCTGTCCAGCATCAACTCCACGAACTGGTCATAATCACAGATTCGGATTATGTACGGAACGGGTTCGTGGAGCACCTGGTTAATTGGAAAACCAGAGGCATGTTATGTGCTAACAACAAACCCTTGAAACATGGGAAGTTGATCCAAAACATTGATGATCTGGTCACCTCGAATGAGATGACCATCTATTGGAAAAAGATCAAGGGTCATTCCAAAGTAGAGGGACCAGACAAAACTGGAAATGACTTAGCTGATCAGCTGGCCAAAACCGGGGCCATCCAAGGGGATCTAATTGAGATTGAGTCCCTATTGGGGGAAATCCAGGTCACTGCTATCACTAGGTCCCAGACAAATGCTCACAACGACCTTTCAATTGCCCAATGGAGTAAGGAGACCCCTGATGCTGATTTGATTACCGCTCAGAAGGGGGATCCAATAATTGGTAAATTTTACCAACACCTTGAGGACCCTGAGAACTTTCCCCTGACGGATACCGATTACATTGGGAAAGAGGACCTAAGAGTGTTGATGAAATGTCCAAAAATGTTCCGGATCCAAGACGGTTTGTTGGTAAGGAAATCCAAAGCTGGCCACAATCAGTGGGTGGTTCCTACCTCCTTCCGAAGCCTGATGTTAAGTCACGCCCATGATGCGGCCACCGCCGGTCATAGGGGGTTTCACACAACATTGGAAATCTTAAGAGAGGTTGCATACTGGCCACACATGGGGCAGCACCTTGACCAATACTTGAAGGGGTGTCTTGTGTGTGCACAATTTCAGCCATCATCCCTCACGCACCGTGCGCCTCTCCAAAAGAGGGGGATGACACTGCCATGGTCAGATTTACAAATCGACTTTGTAGGCCCCGTGATTCGCTCTGCTAGGGGGAATAAGTACATGTTGACTGTGACATGCTTGTTTACCAAGTGGGTGGAATGTCTCCCAGCCCCAAATTGCAAGGCAGAAACGGCAGCTGCCTTGATGATTAACCACATCTTTTCCCGTTTTGGTCTACCTCAAAGGATTGAGTCAGACAGAGGTAGCCACTTCACCAGTGAAGTAATGACAAAGATGTGAGAGATACTGGGGGTCAAAAGGAAGTTGCATATTGCTTACAGGCCAGCTTCTTCTGGGGCAGTAGAGAGATATAACCGAACCATTGTGAGCATATTAAAGAAGTTTGTGGCAGATTCTGGGCCAAGTTGGGATATCCGATTACCTCTGGTCCTAATGGCCATCAGATCTACCCCTTCATCTGCAACCAAAATGTCACCATTTGAGTTGATGACTGGGTGCAAGATGGTGCTTCCGCAGCATTTGCTCTATAGGACCCAAGAGCAGACACTGATAAATGCCTCCACAACTCACAAGTATGTGGAGAATTTAAGGAAACACCTTCAACATGCTTTTGCTTACGCTCAGCGGAATCTAGAAAGATCAGCTGATAGCATGAAGACCCACTATGACCTGAAGACTTCCAGGAAGGAATATCAGGTGGGGGACCGGGTCTATCTATACAACTTCCAAAGAAACCAGGCAAAACAGCGCAAATTTTTGCCTACGTGGAAGGGACCCTTTGAGATCATCGACAAGATCTCCCCTGTGGCCTACAAGATCCGCATCCCCAAAGGCGGTTTGGCAGAGGGGGAAGACAAGTGGGTCCACATAAACCAGTTGAAGTGTTGTCATCCCAGGCACACTCTGCAACAACTGGAGGAATCCTCTGGAATCCTAGCGGGTACTGTCTCAGACTAATTCAGTTCCAACCATAAAACATACCACATCTAGTCTCTAAAATATTGTGATTTGCATGAAACTGTCTCTTAGTTATACTGTTTTTTTTCAAAATAAGAATGTAATGTTTCGTTGTGATGAAATGCACATGCTGCCCCACTATCTCAACAGTGGTGGAAAAACGTCTATGAATAGGTATTGCCGCTCTTCCTTTGTCGTCCTAGGAGAAAGAAAACCGGGAGACGGGCCAAGGAGGACGATCCGGAGACCGGGAGCAGAGACGCAACGGGCCCAGAGTACCGCCCAATATTCCCATCAGGACCGGCGAGGAGAACCGATCGATCCGACCGGATGGAGAAAAAAATGCTGAACTGCGCCATCTATTGGAAGAAGATGAGGAAACATCCCAGGTCTTGCGAGTCCCATCAGTGAAACCGAATGGCCATCGCAAGAGGGGGGCTTGTGGGATGTATTTACCCATGCATCCGAGCCCTACCTCAAAACTGTGCAGTATTGACATGGAAAACATCATGATGGCCAGAGCTTCCCAGAAAATGCACAGGGAAATGCATGAAGAATAGGCTGCCACTCATTTTTGCCGATGTTATGGGCACAGAAGGACACTGCCTAAAACCACCATTGGACTACCCACACAGTAGTCTGAAACCATTGGGAATGGCAATGCTGATTGCCAAAAGCAAACCCATGACTGTTGGGAATTCATTTTCTTAAATCCCAAAAAGGGGTGCAGTACCAGTACTCACCACTATCCAAAAGCCGGCGTTTTAAAACAACACCAGATTTTACTTTTTGTATAAAACTGAATAAATGAACCCAAAGCAGGCCAAAGAAAGACTTGCTGAGTGGTGGATCCAATGTAAAGTTATATTCTGAAGTGACTTGAAGGTTTATAACAAGACTGGCTGAGCTGTGGATTTCAGCAGTTTAAGTAAATTTGGACTGAAAGACACTAAAAAATCTAAATGTTTAGAAGAAATGAGTGACCTACTTTTGAGTGTCACATAGGTTGCAATTGTTTAAATGTCATAGTTTTAAACTTAGAATCAGCATCCTAGCTGCATATGTAAAAAAATGTCTTGACTTAAACTGGGGAACAGAAATGACATGTAGCTAAAAACTGGCTTAAAGAGATTCCAATTTTGCCTGGCAACTACCCCCCATCAGGAGTGAAACTTGAGTCACAGCTGTGTTCCCAGGCCTATCTGCCTTTTGCTGGCCACACTAAGGATATGCCATCTCTCTGATAATTGAATTAAGGGGAGCCCCCACCGAATACAGGAGCTCTGAACAATGCAACCCCCTTCACCCAGGCAGATGGTTTATTGCAGATGTCGTAAAATGGAGCTTCCTCCTGGAAGGACAGGGGAGGGGCACTGCCTGTGAGAGCAAGCTGGCTTGGCAGAACTGGAAAAACCAGAAATTCAACCTTGTGCTGGGGGGAAACCACACCCCTTTGGGGCCAGAACATAACTCTAAAAAGATGAATAACTCATAGTACGGACTTGTGAAAATTATTTAAATGACACCATAATTCTTGTGATTTTTCTGCCCACATTTTAAGACGTGTTAGGACCCGGTGGTATGTTCAGGGGGGTTTTAGCGGAAAAGAGGATATTACTCAAAATGTGTGCATGTGAAAAATCTGACACTTCATCAACTAATGTCCATACTCCTTGCGCACATGTGTGTAAATTTGGGTTAATGTCCGACATTGCAAAATCAGTTAAAAAGTGAAATATGTGCCATTTCTGAATGCAAGCCCCCAGGAAGAGCAGAGTTTGAACAGGGGATACCTCGTGTGATATGTGAAGGGTGCATGTAATTTTAAACAAATGTGTACCTGTGCAAATATGTTTTTTGAGCAAATATAGATTGTGTGTAAAGTTGACAGGGGTGGGTTCTCTGTATCATAAACAGACCTCATCATGATGACACTTCATTTCATTCCCCCAATCAAGTGGAAGTGGATGAAGTGGCCAATGACAAGTGGAGAGGGGTAGAGCTTAGTGATGCTGCACACACACCCATTTTAAAAACAGATAAAAGCAGACAGACAGGACAGATAGGGACCTTCAAATCCACTTGCAGCTAGAAGCTCTGCCGGGAAATTCCATACTTTACCTCCATCAACCTTCAGAGAGCCAACATAGAGACTTCAATCTATCCACCTTCAGAGACCCAGACCAGACCAGCAGAGTAGAGCTGACCTAGACCGCTGTTAGCAGAACCAGAGAGCTGAACCGGAGTCCAGTCCAAAACCTGACCAGATCCGTGGCGAGGCCCATTCTATGTTAAAATATATTGTGAGTACATAGCAGAACTGTGCAGAACCAATCTCTTAGTTAAAATAATATAATTCAATCTATTTTAATCTAAGTAGAACTGTCTCCTAACTGTCACCTGTCATTTGTAAAGCTGTCACCTGTCATTTTCTAGTTGCAAGCTGCACTTGTCACTTTGAATTTTAAAATTTCAAATCTGAAAAACGACCTTCACAAAATCGCTCATATCTCCGCGACCGTTTGTCTTAGAGACTTGCAGTAACTTTCATCTGGAAGCTGAGATCCTAGGCTGTCCTAGGACCCCAAAACGATAGCGATAGTCCTTGTACTTCCTCTGTAATCGCGCCCGGCGCACCCGCGAATTTTACCGCGATTTGCAAATTTCTTCACGTGTAAAAATCTGCTGCTGCTTGCCTTCCATTTGCCAGAAATTCGTTTAACCTGCTAGTTACTCCTAGATCCTTGCTGAAGTGAGCCTGGACTAATATTAACTAGATACCACTCACCCTGAACCTCTAGAGGGAATTAAAAGCATTTTTAGCATATATTTTTCACTTCATTGCCAGCGCATATAAAAGCATTTTGGGCCTGTGTTTTAAACTTCTGTAGTCTAAGCTTACTGGGGTGAACTGAATCACATTTGATTGCATTTCTGAGAACTGTGTGCCTTCCTTCCATTTCCTTGCATTGCATAAAGGGGGGAGGGGATTGCCAGAGAAAAGTGATTACATTGTTTTGTTGAAATCATCTCGAGTATTTTCTGTATTGCATTTTCATTCAACATTGCATCCATCTGAACTTATATAAAGCATTCTCTACCACCTTATTCTTCGGTTCCTATTCACAAGTGTGCTAGTGCCAGATTCTCCGTTGTTAATCTTTATCATATCAGATTAAGTGTGATATCCAATTATTAATTTATTATAAAGTGTGATATATCTATACATTGTTTAATTTTTTTTCAAATAAACCTTTAAACGTGCAAAACAGAACTACTTCTTGGCTCAGTGGGGTCGGGGGGAGTCCAAGAGAGGGGTGTTATATAGGGGTAGTCATCCAGAACGCATGAACTGGACATAAAGATATATCAATAAGGGTTTCCATTCAGTATCCCAGACTAGGCATTGACTTAGCTGTAGTGTTGAATTGAATCCTCTTACATAGCTAGCATCATTCCTGATGTGATTCTTTCTAACTCATAAATCCCTTTTCCCGCACCTGAAGTGAAATTCGGTAATTTACATTTCAAATTATCCTTGTCCCTAAGTGGCCACAGAATACATTGTGTTTGTTCTCCCCTTTCTCTAATAATGGAATTGTGCAAACCCTGATCCATAATTATACCCACCTACGCTTCACGTCTTCCCGGTGGGGACTAGTCTCGCCCATTTGTCTCCGTCCTGGTAGTGACCTTAATCTGCTTACATAAGGTGGGGATCCATCCCCTGCACTGAGCGACCGTGCTTGTGGTTGCGCAGTGTATGGTGTCAGTTCTGGTGTTTTTTCTTAAGGGTACTCTAAGTCTGACCATTTTACCCCTTTGTCTACACTTGAATCTTCCGAGAAACCTTCTGCGCCCTCTCTTCTCGCTTTCTCCTTTTCTTCCCTTTCTTTGCCTGACATCATTATGACCCGGCTTATATGACTTTCATCGCTTTCCTCATCATCAAGATCTAGTCTACTTAAAAACAGCATTCTATGCTAATTTGTTAATGCATCACCTGACCCTCCTCCTGTTTCCCTCGATAAACATCCTTCAACATCCTCGGGTTTTATTCCCATCTTTATCTCTCATTTGCCTAATAAATCCCCAATCCTCTTCCCTATGTTTTCTGCTTCATGGTCATCAGCCCATGTCTGTATTCTCAGTATCCCTTTCAGCTCACTGCAGGGCTGTAGTGGCCCTCTCTCTTCTGCAAATTGTTCTCATGCTTCGATCAGCACTATGCTTGTATGAAATAAATAATCTATCTCATCATCCATTAGTCCCCTATATCTGTTCATCTCATATTCACTTCTCATCCCTCTTTTCTCTTCTTCCTCTTACCTTTTTTTCAACCTGCATGCTTGCATTCTCTGTATTTCTATCTCCTCTCGTTTCTTCTCTTCTAGTCTTTCCTTTTCTTTCCTTGCCTCGTACCTTCTTCATTCTTCCTTTCTCAAACTAACTCATCAATTCCCTTGTCATCTAGCTTGAGTAATATCTGTTCTCCCATCCATTCATTCTGTACTATTGTTAGTCCTTTAGCCTTACCTTTCACTTTCCTTTGTCTCCTTGCCTCTTCCTCTATCTCCATCTGTCTGTCCTTTCTCTCATCACTCTGTTTACTTTCATCGAATGTTGGTATATGTTTGCATTTTCTACTTTTTCTCCCTTCTGCATTGTGTCGAAATTAACATACCCCGCTGCTGCTTTCAATTCCCTTAAAGGATAAAATCCCTGTCCTCAGTGTCAATGCTCTTGTTTTCAGAAAGGGAAAGGGGAGTTTTTTCCAGGAGTCAAAAGAGGAGCCGAAGGTGTTATATCCTCCTCCTTATGCTGATTAAGCATTCACTCCTTCTCGGCGTATCTTCTTTCTTGCTCTGATACCTTTTCCACAATGGCCAATCTTTTCTGTAACTTCTTCCTCTTGTATGTAGCATGTAAATATGTTGTCATATGTCGCAATATTGTTTTTGACAACAAACCATCTTGAGGAAATGGCATGAGTGTTTTATTAGTAATGTGTGATACTGTCTTATCTTGGGTGTGTATCTCGGCAGTGTCTTGCAAAGATGTAGACGAGGAATGTCCGCCATGATGACAAGTCGATCTTGACTTTCAATACTTACCAGATCTTTTATTCTTTTATTTATTTTATCACGTATACCACACTGATTAATTTGAGCAGGCCCCATCAAGCGCGGCTTATTACCAAAAAACTATTTTACTAACCACCTTAAAAATCTATGCAATGATTTTCTTTTCATTCCTTCGTTTACACTTCCTATCAATTTGAACCGTTACATTTTTTATTATTGGTGTTTTAAGTCTTTTCTTTATTTTATTAATATTCTCCTTTGATTTTTACCCTGCTGATTGACATCAATCTCTTGATTTAAAAATCTGATGATATCCTTTACTAATGTTTTATATCTCCTAATCTAGACACAATAAAAGTTGTATACTGACATATTTATAACCCCATACACATGTGCACCTTAACATTTTCTGCGTATGCCTACCTTTACTATCTTAAGTAAATGTATATCATCATCCCTTTTACCCCATTTCGGAGTTTGATGCACAGTCTTCTTCTTGGCTTTGCCTCATGAATCCTTAAATAACACCCCTATATTTGTCGTTTTTGTGCGTACCCTTCCACCCCTCTTTGAACCAGGAATCAAGGTATTTCTCTCCTTTCTTATCCCCAAAATTCCTGTTACTTCTATACATATATTTCCAATACAGGCCCTCCCCCTATTTTTGCCACTTTCGATGTTCTACTTACATCTGTGGCTCAGCTCAAGTCCCTTAGTATCGACTCCTCCCCAATCAACCAGTTTGCCTTCAGTCCGTGGGGCACCTGTGGGGGTCCAACAAGAATTTCGTCAAAGGGGCACCTGCCGACCGATTCTTCTCACATGTGTGTATTTGTGCACTGATCTCCACAGTAAGCTCCACAGTCTTCTAGCTAATGGCGAAAGCAATCGAGAGTCCGAGAGTCTAGATCTGGGCCTAGGTCGATTAGACCAGATCCATCTGCACTGCTACCACGATATGATCTCGCACACAACTAACTGGACAGACTCAAAGAATATGGAAAAGTACCACTTTATTATCAGCACATCAATAAAATAGGGCAATCTGGCAAATAAAAGGCAGTAATTCACGCAGTCAAACCCAAAATGTGATTATTCACAGATTTTATACCTCAATATGCATTATCTATGATGTCATCCTACATGGCAAACCTATTGAAGGGAGGGATTGGTTAAGGAAACATATGTACCTATAGTATATATAAGTGTTAACTTCATTGTCTGCCCCTAATCTGGTGGGCAAGCTTCAAACTACCTCTAAATACGTATCATACTGATTATAGAGGAAAAATGGCAGCGGGTTGGTCTTTGCAACTTTGTATAGCGTGTTACTACATAGACCCTTTCATTGATTGACATGCTTTCCCAACTTTGGACTTTCGGCCCGTTAGCAGCATGTAAGCAAAACGAAACTCAGGTGTCGCAAGCAATGTCAGACTACTCCCCACTTTCCCAATTAGTCCATCGTTTCTCAGTGGTCAGGCCCAAAGCCAGGGCTTCTCTTTTGTAGTTGACGTTGAAGCCTGCTCTCTGCTCTGGGGCATTCTAGGGTGAGTAGGCACACTATTATCTTTGTTTGGGCTTAATGAAAAGCCCTTGTTTTCAACTTCTAAATCACGTGTGAGGAGACCACAAATGCGTCCATCTCGACCTTCTATTTACTGCTATTTGATTCAATTGAATTGGGTGTCATTACCCTTCTTGACCTCTAGAGAGTTGCTCACTCCATCTTACATGGGTTTTCTGCATTTTTTATTGTATAATACTTGGCTCTTGCAGATGTTTTCTCCTTCGCTTAATCTAAGAGAAATATGTCTTATGTACATGCTTATCCTTCAGACTCCTCTTGTGCCTTGCAATTATCCCTTGAAATAGCATCCTTGATCCCAGGCCAATAAACTCCTACTTATTCTTCACACAAAGCAGTTTTTTTCTAGCGTCTCCTGACTCTGCAACCCTGGTCTGTCTCCAAGGTAGCTTGAATGGTTTTAATACAAGTCCGACATCCATCTTTCCATCATGGCCGCTCTAGCCATGTTATGTTTCCCTCTGCAGAAAGCTTCTATATGTGTCATCTACCTTGCGTTTCTGCGTATATACATTTATTAATCAGCAGGTTACTTTTTCTTCTTTGCATATACAATTTCTTCATATTCGATTACATGTTTCTCTTGTTACTTCAGTAAAATCCTTATTCTTTAAGTATTTGCATATCGTTTCAGTAAGTCTCAGTATCTTTCCTCTATGACCTCACTCTGCTCTTGTCAGATTGCACTTATAGCTCTATGATGTCCAATGGTGTGTGCAAACATCCTTCCACACTCTCAGTGCAAGGGTACAATCAATACGGTTGTCTGAGTGCATACCGTCTTTTATACACTCGATGCAGTATTGGGATAATACCTGGTGTGAAGAGCTCTTCTCCCAATGTTCCAGTATGACGCTGCTAAGGGGGCAGGAGCTTGGGATAACATGTTCACCTCCTTCTCTACACTGTTGTGACCGCTAACCTGGTTTCACCCAAGACGCCATGGTCCTACACAATAGTGCACTGCCTGGATACATGGAGAGCCACAGAGGACAATGGACGTGGGTAGTGAGTGAGTAAAAGTGGCAGCACACAGGCACTGCAATGCATCATATCACATTGGGGGGGTGAATGCGCACAAGTGCAGAATGCATGCCATGGAAAGTCAATGTACACAATGTACAAGTCAGACCTGCCCATCTCCCGCACCAATCACACAGTACACCCCACAGAACATGTACATGTCGGACGTACCTGTATGGATAAGCTGATGCACATAAACAGTAAGAACTACCAACACACACATGAATGCACCTACCACAATGCAACATGTTTGATACATAATCAATGTCACACACAGTGTCACATCACTTCCCACGACAATGACCCTGCCAGTACCACAGCCAAGTACCCAGGTACACTCAGCCTTCAATGCAGACAGACTCCTAAGGAGGCCCGATAAATAATCCATCAGAACACATGCACAAGAGCAATACACTGGCACAAGACAGCCACCATGTCAGCTTGACATGACAATGACAGACACTTGATGATACATCTGCTGCAAGAGAACATGGTGCATGTGGAGACAATACATGGATAAGGTGATAGATACAACATGCACATGCATCGAATGAAACACATGCCACGGAATGAAGCCCCAAATGCATGCACATGATGCCCTTTGCCCTGATGTTGTGAAAAGCTACACTCACACAATGCACTGTCACTTATGGCTCTGCCTTTCTCTTTGCAGGTGACTCCGGATACCCACAGATGTCTTGGCTCATGACACCTGTGCGGGATCCACAGACACCACAGGAGTTGGCCTACAATCACGTGCACAGCAGGACCCGTGTCTGTATAGAGCGTACCTTTGGCCTCCTGAAGGTCTGTTTCTGCTGCCTGGACCGTACAGAAAGTGCACTACTGTATAGCCCAGAAAAGGTGGGGGAAATCATGCTGGTGTTTGCAATGCTGCACTGTTTCTGCCTCCAGAGGAATGTCCCTATACCCCCTGAAATGAACATGCCACCCCCAGAGGATGAGGACACAGTGCCTGTGGAAGAGGCATCTGTACACATTTGCAGAGATGACGTAGGGGCTGGTGAGTGGTTGACCAGGAACTGATGGACAATTTCTTCTAAGCCTTTCACATGGCACATACCATGCACCACTGTGTACCCACACACATTGATGAATAAACACAATAGCACAATGAGGAATATCCTTGCATTGATAAAGTTGATCTATGGTTTAATGTCATAGTGCACAAACTATCCCTCCTCTCCCCACCCCCCAATACAACCCCAACACACTAGTCCCCATTCCCCCACCCCCAACACCACCGACACACTATCTCCTCTGCCCCAATCCCCAACACCACTCCAACACACTATCCTCCTTCCACACACCCCCCAACACCACCCCAACACACTATCCCCTTCCCCAGCACCACCCGAACACACTATCCACCTCCCCCCAACACACTATCCCAAATCCCTCCACCCACCAACACCACCCCAACATGGCCACTGTGGGCAACAACTGGGACATAGTCACTTGTGTGGCTTCTTCCCCCTCAGGGATTCCCCAAGTGACTTTGGGCCCAGATTGCACCGGGTACCGGCGGCTTGGGGTGCTTGGCAACGACCCCTCTGTAGGAGTTGCAGAACTCAAGAGTATGGACCCTGGTCCCCGGATATACTCTGCGGCATGGACTCCACACAGGCAGATACGCCCTCGGTCAGCTCCCTGACAGGCTGGCTGTACGCTGTCAGTGCGGCAGTTGCTGCAGCTGACTGTGCCCGGCTGCACTCCATGCTCCGCACGATCCTGCGTGTGGCACCCTGCATGCAGTCACGAATGGCCTTGAGGTGGGGGCAGTGGGTGTTTGCAATGGCCTCCATTTCAACTTGCCACCTCTCCATGGTTTCCAACCTCTGCAGGATGTTGTGGCTCATGATGGCTGGGGAAGTAGTTGGGGGCTATGTGGTGAGCCAGTACTAAAACACTGGGACCCATATGAGGGGGTGTCCATGTCACCCTTTGGTGTCTGGGC
Organism: Ambystoma mexicanum; assembly: GCF_040938575.1. Taxonomy (NCBI): domain Eukaryota; kingdom Metazoa; phylum Chordata; class Amphibia; order Caudata; family Ambystomatidae; genus Ambystoma; species Ambystoma mexicanum. Next base: position 171,128,289 of record NC_090921.1, on the reverse strand, counting down.
ATGCTGGCTGTGATGTATGCTGGCAGGGCTGTGTGATTCAACAGCACCCTGTGGCTGTTGGGGGTTTCCTCCTGACTGTCTTCTTCACGCCTGCCAGCATGTGTGTCATTGGTCACAGCTAATGTGGCTGGCTGTACTGGTGCACTTGGAGTGGTGGTGCTCCCGGAGGCTCATGGGGCTGGCACAGGGCCTGCTCTGCCACCAGCAAGCCTGGTCATGCTGGGGCCAGGTGTGGCAAGCTGTGACTTGCATTTGCGCGCCACATGTGGTCACCCTTCAGGGGTTGCAGTGGATGTGGATGCCCTGGAGGCTTCATTCGCTAATGGATCTTCCCCCTCATCCTCCTCAGCCTTTTCCTGAGCTGCCTGAGTGCCTGTAGGGGGAAAATTACATGTTATAAGGGATCATGCACTCATGTGGATTGCCATGCATGTCACAAACGCTATTGATCAGAGTAACACCCCACCCATGTGGCCAGATGGGCATGGAAGTACAAGGCCTGTTGCATGTGCCCACAGCATGTGGGACTGGTCTAAGCTATGTGTGTGTGACCCATGGCCAGGTGGCCTTTAGGCAATGTGCGGTTAAGGTGGCCTGTCCATGCAGGTGCAGCTGACCGGGTCAACCATGCATGCATGAGGGCCTGCAGGGTCATGCATATTGCAGCATGCTCTCATGGTCAAGTGCTGGCATTTGGTTTTGCAGCGCATGGGACGATCTGAAAAGGAAGACCCCAAGAGGACCCCCGGAGGGGGTGGGGGGTTGGTTCTGAAGGATCCCTGCAGCACAGCAAAGAAGAGTCGGGACACCAAGCTGATAGACAAAACCAATTTTTCTTATTGGAGATAACAGTAGAGTAAATAGAGTACTAATATGTTCTTACAGTTTCATAATGGCAGGTGCTATTTTTCTCGAAGGATAGCTCAGGGGCAACATGCTCGAATTGGAAGCAAGACGACACAGAGCCACACAGGTTCGATCCCCGGGTCCGCGCTTAGAAACCTTTGGGTATTAAGTGCATTATAAATAACCTATCATATCATATCATTTTCTATAACGTTTGTACACATCTTGTAAAAACAGAAAGCAGCTTGTTGCGATTACATGCAGGATATATTGTGTGGTAATTTCAGTAAGCAGATTTGGCGTAAGCAACTGTTATATGGTAATGTTGTACATAGTTATAGCAAGGCACTGGCAGCTGGTGTTTTATGTGTCCCTGTGGGCAGCTTTGGGTCATGGTCTCCCGAGTAAAGGTGGGGCCTGGCATGTTAGAAGTGCAGAGTGCAGTAGGAGTCGTTAGTCTCAGGCAAGATGGAGGCTCTAGGGACTAAGGCATATGAGAGAACATCAGCATGTTATATAGTAGCAGGACAATCCTGCCACATAAGATTCTTTGTGCTCGTGCCCCCACAACCCCTCCCCTGGCGACGCACACCTTGTGGGAGTGGATTTGGGTGCATGGTCTATGGCACTGCCGTGGCTCAATGGGACACAGCTGTGCAGCCAGCTCTGTGGCGCTCTGTTTTGTTTTGTATTTGGCTCACTACACCGAGGGAGGTGCAGGGAGTCGTACACTGTGATGATAGGGCTTGTCTGCCATACCAGCATAGGGCTGACCGACTGGGCCTGGCACATGTTGGTGTGACGACTGCGCAGTGTCGTGGATACTCACACGGCGCACACGTGCTGGCACGCAGAGTGCCAGCAGGGGAGTGGGGTGCATTGCACTTGGATAGGCCCCGTGTCACAACTTCACACTCCACAACAGCTCTGAGTTGCTCTTGGTGCCGACATCCAGGATGCTGTGGAGAGGGGCTGATGTGGCACCCAAGCAGGTGACTCTGATTGCCCAGGCCAGCTGCTGAGCCTGCTGGCATGTGTCCCTGTCCATTGGTTCATTCTATGTTAAGGGACACTGATATGGTTGGTCATTTGCCATGTGCATTGGGGGGATGACTCACCTCCTGCCTCCTGGCTGCTGGCATCTGCCTCTGCTCCACCAACTCCTTTGATTCCCTCCATATTAAGGATGCTGTTGGCCTTCTCCTCTCATGGTGTGAGGACCAGGAGCTCTCTGGTTTCACCTCCTGTGGCCATGTCCCTCTGCTAGTGTTTGGTGAGGAGGCCCTGCACCCTGACCCTTAGGTCATTCCAGCTCACGTCAGTCTTCTGCATCCCTGGGGACCATGCCAATCGCTATGACCTTCTGGCTTATTGCCTGTCAGATTGCAGTCTTGTGTTGCCCTGATATTTTTCTTTGCTGGCTTCCGTAGAGCTCTTCACAGTGTCCCACAACTTCATCAGCGAGGACTTGCAGCACCCCCTCACTTAATGTTGGTTTCCGGAGCCGGTTTTCAGGCACCTTCGCTCGGGTCCTCTCTTGTGACATGATCCCAATTGGTTTGGAGATCGGATGGCTGCAGGAAGTGGTGGAATCAGGGTGAATTATGTGATGCTATTTCTGGCAGCACTCATTGCGGCGGCGCTATTACCGCTGACTGATGTCTAGCAGTAATGGTAATTGCACTGGAATTTCAGCAGAGTGCCTTGTTTCGACGCTAATTCCGCTGAACAGAAATTAGTGTTGCCATCCAAGTGGTGTGCGTGTTCACAACAGGTTGTGATGTGGGCCCAATTGTGCCACTCGTCATGACGGTAACGTTGGAAACAGCAGTAACGCTAATTCCGCCCAGCGGAATTAAGGCCAGGATACCACCAGACTCCTGAAATTCCAAAACAGTCGTAATGAGGCCCAAAATCTTTTTCCTTTTGATTTTCTGAAAAGCAGTGCATCTGGAGAGGCCCTGATTTGAGTTGGCAAGCTGCCAAGGAAACAATGGTACAACTGACAAGCGTTTCTTTGTAATAATTGGGACTATTCAAAGTTAATGTCTCAGAGGAGCACAGCACCCTTCTCGGATGATGAAGGACCCTTTCTTTTTGAGGCAGTGTCGTTGTTGTGTATACAGAGCCTTAGAGCAAGACCGTTTGCATCCCCTAGAAAGCAGTAACAACCTGAGCCGCTCTACCTGACCTCGAAACTCGTCAATCCCTTGAGGCCAGTGCCACAACATCAACAGGCTGGAAACAAAGGGTCTCTGTTACAAAGCAGGTTTCTGGAGGCAGCAGGTAAGTTGTCATCAAGTCTTCTTTATTAAGTTACATGAATCAAGGTAGCAAACAGGATAAGTTCATTAGGAGCTAGAGCGGAGCCCATGGGCTCCCACCACCCAGGCTACATGGCCCAAATTGCCTGGGATGGAACACACACACTCATACAACAACATTCCAACATTCCAGGCACCCATATAACATGCTTACCATGACATCACCCAGTGCCATCACTCAGTACAACAAAACCAACTAGAGGTCACAAATAGGGTGTCTTGATTCTTTCCAATACCATATATACATATATATATTAACACATTATTGAAGAATCCTATTCACTTACAGCGTGTTCTATAGAGTCACTACCTAGCCCTCCAGAAAAAAAACTGCAGGCCCTAGTGTGGGGTGCAAAACCCTAGTTTGTGCTTGTGCGCCGCCTATCTATAAAAGGGGACAGCAAGAAACGCTTGCCCTAACTCTAACAATGGGCCTCATTACGAGGTTGAAGATAGCCATGCCCTTAATAAGGACATGGCTACCCCCAAACTCGGGTCCGGCTCCGGTTCCCGTGAAAGGGGAATTACCGGGCCATTCCGACCTTGGAGGGCCCAGTAATTCCCCTTTCGCAGGACCCAGAGCCAGTATGTCCCCTTTCCCACTTGAGGCCCCATAGGGCTCAATGGGAATGGGGAGGATGGTTGCAGCAGTACCGTTCATAACGGTACCGTTGCTACCATCCTAGACTGCTCGCGGGTGCCGCTCTGGACGCCTGGTCTGACCAGGCGTCCAGAGCGGCACCCGCGAGCAAACTCGTAATGTTGCGGCATGGCACCAACAGCGCGGGTAGCACTACTGGCGCCGTTGTTGCCTTACCGCAACAGTCCTAATGAGGCCCAATGAGTCTAACATAAAAAAAGTGCACTAGCAAGGAGGTAGTGACTCTATTGAGCACTCTGTATGTGAAAAGGATTCTTCCAATAATGTGTAAATATCTCTAAGTCAAAGCCAGCTGGAAGATACGTCATAACACTCATCCCTTCCTTACACACATACGACACCAGGAGAACACAACATAACCCACCTCTCTTGTACAAATATATTGAACAGATCACTGTGAGGGGTCAGAAATGAGAGATATTCACAAAGTTGACGTTTTATCAAGGTTTGACATATTTATTGAAATAAAATAGGGACGCGATAAACGCCTATCTGTCCCTATCCTGACGAGAATGTTCCTACCTAGCAAACTAAAACTAAAGAAAAATGACCTTGCGTCCAAATGTACACTAACATACACAACCAAAATACATAAGGCAAATGTGTCTGTTTCCAGTTCTACCAACAAATGCTAAGGTTCAAACGTACAATTCGTACAAAGCAATCCTTGCATCCAGGGTTTGACTCCCTGCTGCTAAATCAGTTCAGGGAGACTTTTGAAAGAGTTTAGTTTCAACAATGTTTTATTCAGTTCAATGAAAAATATCTTTCCATCCAACACGTCTTTCAAATCAATAAAGAACGTAGGCCTCATTACAACTCCGGCGGTAGCCGTGCAGGTAAAACCGGCAGGCTGCCGCCAGAATTGTGATTTTTTCTGGCACCTGGCTCCATGGAAACACCGGGAGATTACGACCCCATGTGTTCCTGGAAGTCAGGTGCCGGAAAAATGTAAATCCCCATTCCCACTTGAGTCCCATAGGACTCAATGGGAATGGGGATGACGGAAGCACCCGGAAAGTCTGCAGGTGGGTGCTGTCCCGCCCGCCAGGTCAGACCTGGCAGTCAGGGCGGCAGCCGCTGGCATACTCGGAGTGCGCCCGTTCGGTAACAGCCGTGCCAGTAGGCTTACCGGCACCGTTGCCACCAGACCGGCATACCAGAAATGAGGCCCAATGTCTCTTTCACAGAACACTTGTTCAAAAATCAAAGCAACTGTTTCTTCCATAAAGTATTCTTCCCCAAGATTTAAAGTTGTTTACAGGAATATAACAGTCATTATTTCCATGAAACACTTTTGTCAGGATAGCAAAGCAAATGTATTTGCTTATATAATAGTTTGTCTTGATGATGTATTAAAAGTAGATATTTTCTTTCTACAACACTCTCTAACACAACCAGGTTTCTTACTTTAAAGCCTCTATAAAGCAACTGTTCCTTTCATGGTTTACTCGCCTGCCTAGGATTAATTCCTACTTCACACAACGTTGTTCTTTCTCCTGGTTTACTTGCCTGCCAGGACTAAAAATGGATTTTTCTGCTTGTGGCAATGTTTTTTCCAAGCTTCTCCACATCTCATATGAGAAGATTTGTACAATGTTTGCCTGTCTTTGTAGTCTCTTGACTGATGGCAATGCGAGTTACAGGCTCCTCCAAATTGATATCTCACGAGAGGAGAATTGCAACCTCTTTGCTCTTTTATCCCTTCTTTAGAGTCACTTGGGTGGTGGCAATGTGAGTTACAGATTTCTCCAAACTGATACTTCATGATATGAGAATTACGCCCTTATTGCCTTTCTGTTATACTTGTTCGGTATTCAAAATCTGCTTTTCGTTTCAATTGACACTTTTGGAGCAACCCAGGGTTACCTTGGCTGTTAGGCCAACGCACAGGCTTTTCCTGGTGTCTCAATATTGTGTCGGCTGACGCGGTGCTGTGTTACTGCAGTCAGGACTTCGGAACACTGTCAAGCCATTCTCCAGTTCCCTGGTCGGCCTTCCACCTCTCCGCTGCTAGGTTGCTGCTCTTTGTGATGACGGTGTCGCTGACAGCTCTTCTGTGGCTGTCTTCATCTGCGTGGCACGTTCCTGGAGCTCTCCTGGCTCTGTCGACTCTCCTGACATTCTGACTCTTCAGAGCGCCCCATGCCTCTTGGGAGTACCTTGTTCCTTCAGCTAGGCTTCCTTCTGCACCTCTGCCTTCTTCCACGATTCTTCTTAGCAGCACTTTGATCATTATCAACTCTCTGTTCCTCTTCCTCGTCCCAGTACCACAGGCATTCTGGGTTTTGAGGTCCCTAATAGTTTTAGAGTTTCCAAGACTGTTTTGTTTCAACTGGTTGTTGAACTGAATGTTATCAGAACCAGGTGATGTTATCTAAACTGCATTTACATTACTTGTTTCCACTTTACAATATGCCATCAGTGTTTCAGGAGAAATGGAAGAATCATGAGTTAGTGTATTTACCACTTTCTCTCGATATGGGTCCCCTCTCACATTATCCTCCCTCAAAATACCGCCCCCAGAGTCACGATCAGGTAACAGCTGCCTTCCCCTGGCCACATGAGAGGAGGCTCATACGAGGGTTTTAGTGATGATTTCACAGGATTCATCACATCACATGAACGAAAAACAGATACCCGACACTCCAGCCAAACTTACATCTACCAACCGTAACACACCGACACACTCACTCAGATCCGCTAGTGAAAGCACGAGATCCAGAAAACGAAACCAACACAACAATCAGACCAGCAGCAGGTATGCACCAACATTGCTATGTCCGCAACCAACAGAAATGCACTTGACACCTTCCACCCATCACTGCCACTGGTGGGTCTCAGACCTGCCACATCAGAGCACAAGCTGCCCCTCACCAGCTGGCACACAAACCTTCTGCACAATAAGTAAACAAAACTAACCTTCAATAACCAGACACAAGCTAGAACTGGTACAACACGCAGAATGCTCACACAAGAGCCACAGCACCCAGGAAACACCACTCTCACCACACACATATATATATATATATATATATTGAGGGTGACAACTTCACACAAAAACAATGGTAAGGAACCCTCAAACATGCAAACACAATGCGCAGGTCTGCAGGCCAGCCAGACCAGGCCCACCACGATCGATCTTTACTGACCAAGACAACTCTTAACTTTCCAAACCAAGAAATAGGGTTGCAGCAAAAGATGGAAAACCAGTAATCAATTGCAGCTTACAGGGATGGAAAAATTGTGAGTAGATGACCAAACACAAGATGGAAACCCAGCGATTCCCATTTGGGTGGAACTATTGAAGAGGTTGAGCAAAGCAATAACACCAAACCTTATTACTTCAGACTGGAAACCAGTCATACATTACACTTCAGACCTGACTTGAGCCCCATCTACACCCTAGCACCCGGCACTAAACCATGCGTTTCTCAGCACTGGCACTTGTGCAAAGGTGTAACCCACACAGACATCCTGAAAACACTCACTGGAAATCTCAACGATGCCATTGGCAAACAAGCATTGACATGCCAATAGTTTGGGTGTTTACTACTGTACTTTGCATTTTAGGCACCAAGGCGCAAGGAGGAGAGTGCAAAGTTTCAAAGGAGGATGCGATAAGGGGCACGGTGTGCAAGAGAATGAGAAGGAAGGAGAATAGAGTAAGGGAGAACATGTTTGAGAGAGGGGCCTTCGATGATGAGCAAGAGGAAATATGAGTGAGAGGGTAAGAAATATAGAAAATGTGTGAGAGGAATGAGGAGGTAGAGAGTGGGGGAGGTTGGGTGGGGTAGAGAGAGTGGGGGTATGGTGGTGTTAGGTTGTGGAGGTAGGGTTAGTGGGGGTACAGCATGGGGGTAGGGAGGATGTTTGTGGAGAGATAGTGGGGGTAGGGTGTGTGTGTGTTTGTAGAGTGAATGGTGGAAGGGTGGGTGGGGGTAGAGAGAATGAAGGTAGGTTAGGTGGGGTAGAGAGAATATGGTAGGGTACATGCCATAACTGTTGGCTTTGCCAATGCTCCTTTTTAACAGGATTTCCGTGAAGGACACACATATTGCTTGTAAATGAAGTGGCTAAAAGGAGATCTCGTTAAGACACTTATTACACCAGTCACGTGTTTACAGCTCCAATAATGTCCTTAACTCTAGACAGCTTAGAAGAAACACTGGCACAATGTGGACAACAATAACAATATTATGTTCGGCTAAATGACTGACTAGATGCTCCATACTCAATATTGAGCTGAGTTGTTCAGCGACTGTCTTTCTTGTGAATGACTCACTAGCGCGGCACCTTGAGCCAGCCCCAGCAGAGACGTGCGTTATTTGCGAGCAGGGCACTAAATCAGAGGGAATCATTTCGAAGGGAATGCACCTTGTCTTTATCTGAAGGATGCGGGCATATTCTTCAGCAGGGACGCATAGAGGTGGCAGATCCCCACGAGGCCTCTAGGCTACTGTCCGTGCTGAAGAAAGGATTCCAAGCGGATCGTGGCACGATACGATCGAGGGAAGCGAACACAGATGTAACGCATTCGAAGTAACTGGTTAGCTAAAAAGGCGCTTTTACCTTTTATTGCCCTGTCCTTCCACTGACGTTTGTGCCGACGTTTACTTGGAAATCACAATCTCAAAATAATAGAGTTTGGCAAAATCCTGCCTTATTTTGGCCCATTGCTGTTAGCAAAAGGTCAGAGTGCTGTGCTATGCAATATAATTAGGACATTAGGTTCCCAGTGTTGTGAGTAGAGAGTGCCCTCCATAAGGCAAGCCTCTGGACATGCCTATGGTTAGAAGCAGGTGTGAGATTTAGGACTGCCTGCCTACCAGCTCCAGCAGAAGACTTGAGGTATGCTTCTTCTGTCCTCTCTGTGGGGTTCCCACGCTGGTGATTTAAGGAGCAAGAACCAGGATACAGCTCACTTTCTTCTACCAGCACCGATGTGCACAGCAGCCTGCAAACACTTGTGAAAACGGCAGGCGCACATCCGATTGCTGACGAGAGGTGCACAGCAGCCAGACCACCGTGCAGAGTGGAGGAGGCTCATGAACGTCATACAACACTGGTAGTAGTGCCAGGATGCAAATGGCTGCAGAGATCACTCAGCGGCTGACTGAAATCTGACAGGAGTTTAAGTGCCAAAAAGCATTTGGCGCATCTAAATTAAAATAATATCCGGCATATAGTTAAGTGCAGTCATTTTACTCCACTTTGGAGTGTGCACAGCTTCCCGGCAACAGCAGCAGGCCGATAGACTTGAGCAGAGAGTCAAGGCCCAGATGGTGCTTCTGCCATTTCTTCGCCATGTGCAGCAAGTTGCCATACCAATGACGTACACTGCACCCAAACTCCGCTTTCTCCTTTTTTTACATTTACAGTACCAATGTTTTAGCAACCAAAACCCCTATAAAACTTAGACAGTGTATAGCACTGCTAAATTAAAGCCTGCTGGAACCCCTCCAGCAAACCTCAGAACTACACTGCAGTGTGGCAAGCGTCCCAGCCACGCCAGTAACAAAAAACATCAAACCAATTAAACCATAAATCATTCAATCGCGTCACTCTAGCTGTAACCACACAGTTTAAACTCTGCATGTTCGCTGCTGAACTCAACTCAGCTATGCATAAGGCCAATTCATGTCTAGCTGCACATTAAACAATTATTTTAGCATTCTTTTATTTCTTCAAGAACAGCAATCCTGTGCTAAAACAAAACCTAACTGCTATATGCAGAACTTCAAAGGAATGCTGAAAATCCTCAAGATAAGAAACGAAACTAGTTCAGAGCATTCAGTCTCTCATCCCTACGTTGAAAACCATCAAAGTTAAGTTCACTTTCAAAATGCCTGAACGTCCATTCTGCTGAAGAGCAGATTATTCCTGCAAATCCTAAAAGCTGATTAATACTAACATATACATGTCTGCACTCTTATACCAAACACAAACTAACATACCCTGCTCCCTCTACCCATCCCTGCTTCTCTGCTACCCACACTCCATGCTCCCCCTACTCACCTCACCTTCTCTGCTACCCACACTCTGTGCTCTCTCTACCCATCCCATCTTCTCTGCTAACCACACCCCTGCTCCCTCTATCCATCCCAACTTCTCTGCTACCCACAACCCCTGCTTCCTCTAACCATCCAAGCTTCTCTGCTACCCACACCCCCTGCTCCCTCTACCCATCCAAGCTTCTCTACTACCCACACCGCCTCTACCCTTCCCAGCTTCCCTGCTACCCACACTCTGTGCTCTCTCTACCCATCCCATCTTCTCTGCTAACCACACCCCTGCTCCCTCTATCCATCCCAACTTCTCTGCTACCCCCAACCCCTGCTTCCTCTAACCATCCAAGCTTCTCTGCTACCCACACCCTCTGCTCCCTCTACCCATCCAAGCTTCTCTGCTACCCACACCCCTTCCCCCCTCTACCCATCCCAGCTTCCCTGCTACCCACACTCTGTGCTCTCTCTACCCATCCTAACTTCTCTGCTACCGACACTCTGTTCTCCCTCTTCCCATCCAAGCTTCTCTGTTACCCACACCCCTTTCTCCCTCTACCCATCCCACCGTCGCAACCCCTGCTCCCTCTATCCATCCCAACTTCTCTGTTACCCACAACTCCTGCTTCCTCTACTCATCCACACTTCTCTGCTACCCACACCCCTGCTTCCTCTACCCATCCAAGCTTCTCTGCTACCCACACCGCTGCACCCTCTACCCATCCCAGCTTCTCTGCTGCCCACACATCCGGCCCACTCTACCCATCCCAGCGTCTCTGTTGCCCACACACCCTGCTCTCTACTCAGCCCAGATTCTCTGCTGCCCACAACCCCTGCTTTCTCTAACTATCCAAGCTTCTCTGCTACCCACACCCCCTGCTCACTCTACCCATCCAAGCTTCTCTCCTACCCACACTCTGTGCTCCCTCTACCCATCCCAACTTCTCTGTTACCCACACTGTGTTCTCCCTCTACCCATCCACACTTCTCTGTTACCCACACCCCTTTCTCCCTCTACCCATCCCATCGTCTCTGCTACCCAAACCCCTGCTCCCCCTATCCATCCCAACTTCTTTGTTACCCACAACCCCTGCACCCTCTACTCATCCAAGCTTCTCTGCTACACACACACCATGCTCCCTCTACCCATCCAAGCTTCTCTGCTACCCACACCCGCTGCTCCCTCTACCCATCCAAGCTCTCTGCTACCCACACCCGCTGCTCCCTCTACCCATCCCAGTTTCACTGCTGCCTACATACCCTGCTCCCTCTACCCATCCCAGCGTCTCTGTTGCCCACACACCCGACTCTCTACTCATCCCAGATTGTCTGCTGCCCACCCCCCACTCCTTCTACCCATCCCGGCTTCTCTGCTGCCCATACACCCCGCTCCCTCTTCCCATCCCAGCTCCTCTGCTGCCCACACACCATGCTCCCTCTACCCATCCCAGCTTCTCTTCTGCCCACACGCCCTGCTCTCTCTGCTCATCCCAGATTCGCTGCTGCCCACACCCCTACTCCCTCTACCCATTCCAGCTTCTCTGCTTCCCACACACCCTGCTCCCTCTACCCATCCCAGATTATCTGCTACCCACACACCACGCTCCCTCTACCCATCCCAGCTTCTCTACTAACCACACACCCCACTCCCTCTACCCATCCCAGTTTCTCTGCTTCCCACACCCCTGATCCTCTACCCATCCCAGCTTCTCTGCTACCCTCACCCCTGTTCATCTACCCCTCCCAGCTTCTCTGCCACCCTCACCCCCAGCTCCTCTACCCATCTCAGCTTCTCTGCTACCCTCACCCCTGCTCCTCTACCCATCTCAGCTTCTCTGCTACCCTCGCCCCCTGCTCCTCTACCCATCTCAGCTTCACTGCTACCCTCACCCCCTACTCGTCTACCCATCTCAGCTTCTCTGTTACCCTCACCCCCTACTCGTCTACCCATCTCAGCTTCTCTGTTACCCTCACCCCCTGCTCCTCTACCCATCTCAGCTTCTCTGTTACCCTCACCCCTGCTCCTCTACCCATCTCAGCTTCTCTGTTACCCTCACCCCCTACTCGTCTACCCATCTCAGCTTCTCTGTTACCCTCACCCCCTGCTCCTCTACCCATCTCAGCTTCTCTGTTACCCTCACCCCCTGCTCCTCTACCCATCTCAGCTTCTCTGCTACCCTCGCCCCCTGCTCCTCTACCCATCTCAGCTTCACTGCTACCCTCACCCCCTACTCGTCTACCCATCTCAGCTTCTCTGTTACCCTCACCCCCTACTCGTCTACCCATCTCAGCTTCTCTGTTACCCTCACCCCCTGTTCCTCTACCCATCTCAGCTTCTCTGTTACCCTCACCCCTGCTCCTCTACCCATCTCAGCTTCTCTGTTACCCTCACCCCCTACTCGTCTACCCATCTCAGCTTCTCTGTTACCCTCACCCCCTGCTCCTCTACCCATCTCAGCTTCTCTGCTATCCTCACCCTCTGCTCCTCCACTGCATCTCGGCTTCTCTGCTACCCACACCCCTGCTCCCTCTACCCATCCCAGCTTCTCTGCTGCCCACACCCCCAGTTCACTCTACTCATCCCAGATTCTCTGCTACCCACACACCACGCTCCCTCTACCCATCCCAGCTTCTCTACTAACCACACACCCCACTCCCTCTACCCATCCCAGTTTCTCTGCTTCCACACCCCTGATCCTCTTCCCATCCCAGCTTCTCTGCTACCCTCACCCCTGTTCATCTACCCATCCCAGCTTCTCTGCTACCCCCACCTGCTCTTCTACCCATCTCAGCTTCTCTGCTACCCTCACCCCCTGCTCCTCTACCCATCTCATTTTCTCTGCTGCCGTCGCCCCTGCTCCTCTACCCATCTCAGCTTCTCTGTTACCCTCACCCCCTGCTCGTCTACCCATCTCAGTTTCTCTGTTACCCTCACCCCCTGCTCCTCTACAAATCTCAGCTTCTCTGTTACCCTCACCCCCTGCTCCTCTACCCGTCTCAGCTTCTTTGCTACCCTCCCCCCTGCTCCTCTACCCATCTGATCTTCTCTTCTACCCTCACCCCCTGCTCCTCTACCCATCTCAGCTTCTCCATTACCCTCACCCCCTGCTCCTCTACCCGTCTCAGCTTCTCTGCTACCCTCCCCCCCTGCTCCTCTACCCATCTCATCTTCTCTTCTACCCTCACCCCCTGCTCCTCTACCCATCTCAGCTTCTCTGTTACCCTCACCCCCTGCTCCTCTACCCATCCCAGCTTCTCTGCTACCCTCACCCCCTGCTCCTCTACCGTCTCAGCTTCTCTGCTACCCTCACCCCCTGCTCCTCTACCCATCTCATCTTCTCTGCTACCCTCACTCCCTGCTCCTCTACCCATCTCAGCTTCTCTGCTACCCTCACCCTCTGCTCCTCCACTGCATCTCGGCTTCTCTGCTACCCACACCCCTGCTCCCTCTACCCATCCCGCCTTCTCTGCTGCCCACACCCCCAGTTCACTCTACTCATCCCAGATTCTCTGCTACCCACACACCACGCTCCCTCTACCCATCTCAGCTTCTCTACTAACCACACACCCCACTCCCTCTACCCATCCCAGTTTCTCTGCTTCCCACACCCCTGATCCTCTTCCCATTCCAGCTTCTCTGCTACCCTCACCCCTGTTCATCTACCCATCCCAGCTTCTCTGCTACCCCCCACCTGCTCTTCTGCCCATCTCAGCTTCTCTGCTACCCTCACCCCTGCTCCTCTACCCATCTCATCTTCTCTGTGACCGTCGCCCCTGCTCCTCTACCCATCTCAGCTTCTCTGTTACCCTCACCCCCGGCTCGTCTACCCATCTCAGCTTCTCTGTTACCCTCACCCCCTGCTCCTCTACCCATCTCAGCTTCTCTGTTACCCTCACCCCCTGCTCCTCTAACCATCCCAGCTTCTCTGCTACCCTCACCCCCTGCTCCTCTACCCGTCTAAGCTTCTCTGCTACCCTCCCCCCGCTCCTCTACCCATCTCATCTTCTCTTCTACCCTCACCCCTGCTCCTCTACCCATCTCAGCTTCTCTGCTACCCTTACCCTCTGCTCCGCCACTGCATCTCGGCTTCTCTGCTACCCACACCCCTGCTCCCTCCACCCATCCCAGCTTCTCTGCTACCCCTGCACCCTTAGTACAGAGTAGTTGTCACTCAGCTAGCTTGGCGCTTCATACGTCCCATGCATGCCTGCAGCCTTACTGGTAACATGTGCAAGGTTCGCAATGCCGGAGAAATATGATCAAACTTGTTGAGTTTCATTATGCGCCTCGCTGCCCTATTTCAAATACTTTGAGGGGCGGTATTCGTTTCTTCGTTTAACCCTGTACACGTAGTCCAGGCGGGCTGATGCCAATCAACCCAACAGCCTGCCCTGGTCACGAGTTGTGACGCAGTGCAGGAACTGACCCAACTTCCGGAAGTGATGAAGGCCTGATTGGAGGACTGAGTTATCTGTTTACTGAACGTGACGTCAGAATCTATCTGCATGCCAAAGTTCTTGATCACAATTTGTGGGATATTGCGGGTTTATAGCCCAGCAATCTGGCCAAAAATCAGAATTTAAGGGTGGTCCTTTTGAGTCCTCTGGAATGGTGAAAATTGAGGAGAAAAACAAGCATTCATCTTGCACGCATAGCCCTTCTCATTTTGCAGCTCTTTTGAGCATTTTAAAGTATTTGGCAGGCGAGCGGGGCACAGAACAAAGCTTGTGTTTCATCCACTCCTCCTCAGCCAAATAAAAGGCCTTCCCAGAGTATCTGATTTCGGAGCTTGCGGTGAAGCGGTGCTTTCCCATGCGAGCGGCAGCTTCCGGCACTGGTGTAAGTGCTCCCGCCAGGCGCCTATGACGGGACGGGAGGAACTTGCAAATCTTTTTTGCTGCAGGGAGGACAAGTGACGCGGAAACCCGATTCGGCCAGGAATTACATCCCATTACTAAAGCACCCATTTTCATAATTTCACATTGCACCACGGGACTACCGTGGCAGTCCCTGACGTGCAAGTAAACACGATTTCGAAAATGTCCCGCCCCTCTGACCCAGTTAAACTTCCGCTGATCTACGAGAGGCTGATGTCAGTCTCTCTCGGCTCCATTTAGCTTGTCTTATTCAGAGCATCTGCCGCCAAAAAAGATGCAATGGCCTAATCCCACTCACTAACGTGAGAGGGGGTTTAGATTCTGTTAAAAACAGGAGGCAAAAGGGGGACAAGGGACCCCACAATAGTGTTCCCTTCCCACAGGAATAGCAGCTGAGAAGTATTAGGAGGCTAAGAACCTCTGTATTCCACTTAAACATTTTTAAAATACTTAATAACTCATACATTAAAATTTTCTGGAAAAACCTGGATAATAGATGGAGGAAACCATACACTTACCCCTTCTGGCAACAGAGAAAGTGACCCCCTCCTCCCGGAGAAACATTAAACTGTCCATATCTAACGGTCTGATAGCGGAAAAAATATCTTAACAGGAAAGAAAATACCACCTGGATAACTTGGAAAAACAGTTGTAGCACAGACAACCCTTCATTAGAAAACAAAATGCACTAATCCAATATGATGTAAACGTCCCCTAGAAGAAAACACCTAGCTTAGGTGGAACCCCAATGTCAAAGGACCTGAATGTCCTGCACACCAAGCACTCCCTAGCCACTGTTTTCCCCCTTAAAGACACTGTGTCTCGTTGAGATAATGGCTGTTAAATATATTCATTGATATGCAATGTTATTTCAAAACAACTCCACCAGAAGCTACCTATCTCTACTGCAAGGGAGAAACGTAACTGAAAATTTGAGCCACACACCTACTAACCCAGCTGTTCCAAGTTGAAGGGCACCATGACTTACTAGAGGCTGACCCAAAGTCCTTATTGACACAGATAGAGTCCTTGCGAAAATCCACGGAAGCACCAGGAAGAAAAAAATGTTCTAACTAACAAAAGAGAGGAGCCCCTAAGGACCAGCTCGTAAGGGAAACCTGCCGGGACAGAGAGAGGCCACGGGTGGAGAGGGACGAGAAATATCCAACCTGAACCAGGACTCTTGCTACCAAAGCAAAGGAGAAAAACATACGAAAGAAAAAATTGACCCAACAACCTTGGAGGAAAGTGTCGGAAAGCAGCACACTGGGAACCGTACTCTAACTGCAGAGCCAGGAGCTTAGGATATAAGTCACGAAGCAAAGAGAAACACTTAATCGGACCCCAAATACAAGATCTTGACAAAGAGAGAACCCTGACTAACATCCAGTTGCTCCTATCCTGGAGTTGTCCTGGAAAAAGCAGAGCTTAACAGAGTTGCTGACTCCCAACACCAGACAGAAAACCAATTTCCCTCATTAGATCTGTTAGGTCCTTGGACATGGTCCCCCCCAGATGAAAGATGTATCGTACAGCCGTAATATTGTCCATCCAAAAAAAGACGCAAAACTGTCTTGATCCTATAGAAAATTCTTGACTGCAAGAGAGCTCACTAACAGCTCCAGACAGCTGACATGCAGTTGCTTCACTAAAGTGGACCACTTTGCTTGTGGAAAAAACCTTCCAAATCTTTGCACCCCCCCACCACCCAGCCCGGACTGCTGGCATCCGAAACCAGAAGAACATTCGGAGAAAACGGAAAATGTACCCTGCCACTCCAGGCCTCCAAGAGCCTGAGCCACTAAAGGAGCTCCAGCCTGACCTCAGGGAACAGAACTGTAACTGTGAGAAAAACAGATTTTGTGAAGATGTTTGGTTTTGAGGCGTTATAACACCCTATAATGGAGAGGGGAAAGATAACTCAGATGGAACGAACCACATCCCCACAACTCAAGCTAGTTGTCTGAGGAAGCCCTTAGCCCCACCCCACAACCTTCCTCGCTGCTCCTTCCTACAAATAGGAAGGCATCCAGGTAGTGCGCCATTCTTGCCCCTGTGCACCTTCTCCTCACTGTCCACTCAAGGAAAGTGCTGAACAGCTCGAAATAGTGGCACGAGATAGCGCAGCCCATTGGCATGCAC
The DNA here is from genome assembly GCF_040938575.1 of Ambystoma mexicanum. NCBI lineage: Eukaryota > Metazoa > Chordata > Amphibia > Caudata > Ambystomatidae > Ambystoma > Ambystoma mexicanum. Next base: position 171,111,433 of record NC_090921.1, on the reverse strand, counting down.
TTGTTGAAGTAGAGCTTGTCCCGGAATCGGAGTCCCAGTAGCCTAAAGCTATCCGGGTGGACTGGTAACAGCCGGAAGGCTAATTCAATGTCTGCCTTTGCCAGCAGAGTCCCTCTGCCAGCCTCCTTCACCAGGTCTAATGCCTTGTTGAAGGAGCTATATTCCACCAAACACTGGTCTGGATCAAGCCTACTGTTCACGTACACCCCCTTTGGGTAGGAGAGATGGTGTATCAACCTGAATTGCCCTTCCTCTTCTTTGGGAACCACCCCTAGTGGGGACAACATGAATTCTTTGAACAGGGCCTCTGTGAACAGCCCCGAAATCCTCCCTAGCTTTATCTCCTTGCTACGTTTCAACTGCACTATCTCCAGATTGACAGATGCTGACTTCAGGTTCTTTGGGACCACTCTGCTCTGTACGTTGATACTAAATATCCTAAAACCCTTTGAGAAGCCCCCCAAAAGCATAGCAGCGGCTACCCTGTCATGATAGGGATTCAGCAGTGGCTGGAGTGTCTCAAGATTGATGGGGTTGGGGCTATGTTCCCCATGCTAGGTACCCTCTCCCTTCTGCTTATCGTGCTCCCTCTGCTTAAGGACCTGTTTCTTCTTATTTCCGCAACGGGCGAGCGTGTGGTCTCTTTCGTGTTTGCTGCACGCGTGCCTGAACTTGCAGTTTGTCCCCCACGTGCAGTTCCCTTTCTCACACTTCCAGCAGGTGGTGTCCTTTCATAGTCCATGGCCCTTGGACCAGGCACCACCCCACCCCAAAAGTGCTGCCTTCCTCTATCGTTATCCTGGTAGAACCTGCCCTGGCAACTCTGGTATTTCCTCTCCCCTGGTTGCTGTTGCTCCCCCACTGGCGAGACCTTGCGCCCGTTGCTAGCTATTATCTTATGGATGTACCGTGACACGTCCTCGTCATCCCAGTTCATGCTTGCAAACATCTGCATCTTCAGCAAGAACCCCTCATCGTACTGAAGCCAGGAATCCCCCCATACTTCTCATGAGCCTCGTAGTGCGCTGCTCGTATGTGATGAGCACAGCAACGTCCCCATGGAACGTCTTCACCATGATGGAGGTGTACCTCCTGAAGGCATATAGCCAATTCATGATGTTCCTTTTCTTCCTCACTCTCTTCCTGCTATCCCTCCGGTCATCTTCTTTCTTGGCTTCCTTTACTATGTCCAGCCACACCTGCTCGAGCAAGGTAAATATGTTGATGAAGACCTTGCTCCAAATCTTTTCCTTGATTTCCAAGGGCACGTGCCACACTAAGCTCACAGCCTTAGTTGTCATGGGTGTGCACTCAGGGACCCTCCTGACCCCCATCCGCCCATGTCTGCTACTCTTTCCTCCCCTTGGACGCCCCTCTTATTTGAGCCCCCATGCTTCCCCAGGAAAGCCCACTGGAAGGGGACCGGCTCCCTGCCTTCCTAGATTGCTCTCCCCCGCTTAGTTTGCGAGCTGTGCCCCTCCTGCGGTGACTGACTGGGTGCTGCTGTGCCCCCGCCAACTCTCCACCACCCACAATGGCTACATCGTTTCTCCCTATTGCGGGCCTTCTTCTCTCCCCCAGTGCTGCGGTTGTGCCGCCTTCCACATTTGCCCCTGCCTGCACCCCATAGTTATCCCAGCAGGCATTCACATTCTCGACCTGCCTACTGTCATGTAAACTTTTCAGCGCTCTCTCTACTTGCATCTGTACCATTTTTGTGATCCTCTCTCCCAATGCGTACTGGTCTGCCACCGCCGTTAAGGCCCCTAGCGTCTTCATAGCCTCTGCGATTCCGTCTCCCCATTCACTTCTGCCGCCTTCATCGATGCCTTCCTGGCTCTTTGTGGTCTCATGGCTACTTGTGGGTCGTTCTCCTCTTACATGCCTTTCCTTTTTAGGGCTGCACCCATTCCCTCCGGTGCTTCAGAGTATCCCCCCAATGTCTTGCTCTCCTTCACCTTGGGCTCTGATCGCCCCCTCTCCGGGGGGGTGTCTGGCACGTAGTCATCTTTGGTATCTTCCAGCACTACCAAGGTCTCCTGCTCTTTCTCGTCCTTTGCTGTTGCCTGCGCCATGAGCCATACCACACCTTTGTCCTTTGCGGCTGCTCGGATTCTAATCACAAGGTCTGCCATTTCCTCAGGACTTTCCATTCTTCCTTGCGTTTGTTATGGTGCCAGCTGTAGAGCTACTCAGGCCAGCAATCTCCACTTTTTTTTTTAATTGTATTTATTTATTTATAAAACACTGACGAGGATGATGGGCGACAGCAACTGCACAATCTGTGCTTTGGTGGTCTCAATATTTTTTTTCAAATCAAAAATGGTTGACAGAGTAACCCCCACATGGTAGTCCTTCCTATATGTCCCCTTCTGTTGTGCTCAACAGTATCACCACAGCTTCTTCCAATAATGGCTGTTGTTAAGATGGATTTCTGAACTCTGACCTGGTGGGCAGAGGTTCAGAAGGCTAGTCTAGCTTCTTGGAACAGGGTAACCTTCTGGACAAGCCACACCAATCAAGGTAGCATTGGCGGTGGTCAAGACCAGGTCTCAGGAGGGGTGAGGGTGACTGAAAGACCTCAGTGAACACACAGAGTAAAGGACACTACAAATCACACCCAGACAGGTGAAGCTATATTAAAAATATAAGTACATTTATTCAAGGCCTTTGAAGTTCAACACACATTAATAATCAACAGTTATACTTTTAAACCAACACACACAGTCCTACTAAAATACATATATACAAAACCATGTGGCCTAAAGGGTTTAACGCACAGAATGCGTCCACAACCTGCAAGGGAAGGAAGCAAGCAGTGTGAATTATCTTTAGGCAGTGCTCCAAAGTTCAATACCTACCTGAAAGGCAGTCCAGTCCCCATGTTGAGAGGAGCCTAGTGCTCAAATGTACTTTCAGCTGCTGGTGCACGTTATGGTGCAGAAGGGCAAAACCGGGGTCTCTTGTAGGATCTGTAGCAGATCAGGAAGGTGGGTGAGGTGATGCAGAATAAATTACCACTATTTGTGGAGGGTCTCGTCAAGAGGGCAGAACAGGTTCCAGGAGTTGGGAATGGTTTGATAGCTGAGGCTATCTGTGGAAAGGAGAGTGGCCCTCAGGGGACACTCATGCGTCCAAATGGATGGATGCGCGAGTGTCCACCGGTAAGGGTTGTAAGTACTCACTGACCCCTGGCGCACTCCGGACCAAACTTCGGCAATCGAGTCCACTTCAGTTGCAGGTTCGAATGCAGCAGTTGTGCGGCTCTGAGTCTTTCAGCAGCGAAGTTACAGTGCTGATACCCCAGCGGGACAGTGGCAATTTCACCGCACCTGGTGGATGGATCAGGCCAGTTTGTCTGTACCAGGCATCAGGGTACAGAGGGTCAAAGCAGCAAAGGCACCTGAGAAGTTCATCACCACGGCTGGGCGACACGGTAAACGCGGTTACCAGACATTTGGTCGAAAAAAATTGGTCGACCAGACAAATGGTCGAACCAATTTGGTCGAAAACCAAATGGTCGAATTTTTTTTTTTTAATTCTTTTAACCCTTTTTTTAAATTTTTTTGGGGGGGTCCCCCCGCAACCCCCTTTTTTTCTCTAAAAACCCCTTTTTTTACAAAACGAAAACCCGAAAAATAAATATATAAATAAAAAAAAAAATTCGACCATTTGGTTTTCGACCAAATTGCGTCGACCAAATTGCAGTCGACCAGTTTTTTTTCGACCAATTGACTGGACACCGGTAAACGCATGTACTTCGGTTTGGGCACTCTCGCTTTACTCCAGACCTGGGAATGCCAAGTGTACAAAATTCGTGTGAGATTGCCGTGAACACAGAGCTTGTGATGTAACAAGTTTCAAGGGTCTCCTCAAAACGATGGCGGTGTCAGAGCAAAGGTCCTGTGCAAACTGGTCAGCCCACTGGTTGGCCCAGGGACACTGCCGAGAAGGCTTACTTGCAGGGTTTGATGAAGGTGCCGAGAATAGTCAGTCCCACTATTCTAATGGGTCGAAGCATCTTCGAATACTTTCTAGTTCGATCAGATGCAGAGGGGTCCAGCGGGACAACAGCGGGCTCAGGGTGCCAAACTCGGCTTCTTGGTTTCAGGATACTTGGATCCTATCCTTCGTTCAGAGAGAACTCAAAAGATCAACCTGGTATGGGTGCTTGGAGCCCTCTCTTATCCAGAATCTCAGTTGCGCCAAATCGAAGCGGACCCAATGGGAGATCTGCTCACATAGAAGCCGACCAGATGTGGACCAATCATGGACCACGTTGGTCCCAGGCATTCACAGCACACCAGACTCTGCGGCACCTAGGATGTGGATTACAGCTAGACAGTCCAGCCCACATCCTGGGGGCACACACACGGCATCCAGAAAATGCATGCCCAAATAAGGGTCGACCTGGGGAAGGTGAAGGGGAAAAATGGCCAAAGGACAGGACAAATAACCTTGTGGCATGGCTATTTTGTAGCCAGGCCACCTTTCTGTGCCAACCGCGGTAAACGTGGTTTGCATGGCAAGAAAGGGTAAAAAAATACATGAAAAGATAAGCTGCCTCCAGCCCTGTCCAAGGCACATCTGCACTTCTCCTAAAACCCTTCGAGGGTGTCTATGGCCTTTGGAAATGACAGGAAGACCCAAACGCACTGTACTGTAAGATACATTGTGCACTTGTAACATGTTGCAGAAAAGTTGCAACATTGGAAAGGACTAAGTGAAACAAAGTCTCCCAGTACGGACTCCACTGGCAAAGTCAGACTATGGTGTTAAAACAGTAGCAAAAAGTTGGGGAGGGTACACAACTGGAGGGAAAACTTCACATAAATGGGAATCTTTCCTAACAGCCGCCAAGCTCTTGGTCCTTCTTTTGTTTAAGGTGGCCCTTACTCCTGGGCTGTTCTTCTGCCCCTCTCCAAAATGGCCTCCACGTTTAGGTCCTTTCCTCTATTTATCTCCTTTCCGGCAAAAATCATTTGCTCCTTTCAATCCCCTATGCCATCTGCCCCAAAGATGGCTGCCACGCAAGTCCCAACGCTCATATGGCCCTTCCTCTAATGCTGCTGATGCCGGATGCTCTCTTGACGATCATTCACCCATGCCCTTTCTTGCCAGCAGTCCTCGGACGTTTAATAAATTAAGGCAAGCGTGAGGCCACTGGAGAGAATAGTGCAACTCCCTGGCAAGGATGTTGTTGGGGGTGGTGTATTGCGCTTTCACTCACCAGCTGCATCCGCCCACTGCCGGCTTGCCACTCTGACTCCAGTCAACTCTGCCACATACTCCTGCTCCCCACAGTGGGGGGCTGAATCTCGACCACCCCGGAATGGTACTCCCGGCGTGCAGCGGTACCCCTGTGTTCCCAGACTACATGATGCCAGCTGCCCCAACCCCCGCTGCTCATCATGGACAAGGATTCCTGCTTGGTTCAATGCGGCCACTCACTTCAATCCCAAGTAGGTAGCAACACACAACGTACAGCGCTGACCTGCTGCAGGGAGAGTGGTTGGGTAAATAGGCCACTCCCCCGTGTGGGCTCTAATTGTAGGGTCCATGTTTTATGGCCCCTATGTCTGCCTGCGCCTCGCTTTTGAGGCGGCAGGCGGGACGGGAGGTGCTCGCCCTATACGCCCTGTAATGCCTCGGCGCTGAAAGCCCCTGCAGAGCAGTGCCATGGGCTTCTAGGGATCTTGATTGCATGCCCATCTCATGTAGATGCTGCAGCAGGATTCCTTGGTCCATGGTATCAAACGCTGCTGACGAGCCACCACTTTCAGCCACTTTGTTTACACCGTCCATTGGCACAACAAATACTGATTCTCTCCCACTTTCGGATCCGGATCTGGCCTGGGATCCATTCAACCAGCTGGGTTTCTTCAAACCTTCTTACAGTTGATTTCCCAAGTTGAGGCAGCTGGGACGCGGGGTGGAAATTGCCTGGAATTTGTCCGTCGGCAAAGCTTTATAAAAGATGGCTTGAAATGTGTACTTTCAAAGCCATCTTTTATAAACCTCGAAATATGTCGAGGAATCCCCAGGTTCGCCGAGGGTTAAAGACGCCTCGGCGACCTGGGGAAACAAAGGGACAGTAACCGCCTCTGGTGACCTCTCGCGCGAGGGGTCACCAGAGGCCTGAGGCGTTGCTAGGGGGGGCTAAGGGGGCTATAGCTCCTGGTCTTTTGGTTGTAGCCCCGGATAGAATCTCAGGAGCTACAGCCAAAAGGCTAGCTAGACCCCAATCCCAACAGTTCCAACATCAGAGTAGCCCCAGGTCTTTTCCAGACCTAGCAACACCCCTGCCAGAGGCAGTTACTATGACTGACAGAAGTGGCAGCCAGTCACAGCGTAGTAGTGGTTGCCACTTTTGTCAGATCGCCTGACTTCATGGCAGGCGCATGCATCTCCCGTCGTGGCTGCGGCCGCGACGGGATAATGCATCCTGCCAATGTTGCGGGCGGTGGGATGGGGCCCCGGCAGGGCCCCGGCTCAGCCCCACTTTTTGGAGACTGCCGGGGCCCAGCCCCGGCAGGCCCCAGCCCACTTTAGGCACTGACCTTATGACAACCAGAGAGTGGAGTCATACAAGACACCTGGCTGGCAGCCAGCTGGCTGAGAGGCACGGGATCTCGCGGCATGTCGTCACGCTGACGGCTCTGACTAGACCAGGGGTGCGTGCGCAGGGCAGAGCCGGAGTGTCTGTTTCACGCAGGCCTGGCCAGGCGCACGCCTGTCATCAATCAAAAAGATGAGATGGGCCATTAGCACGCCCCTTGGACGCTGCAGTGCTCTGCTCTCTGGGCCTCAGGCAGACAGGCCTGTACAATCCGTAGTGCTGTCAGGAAGGTCGGTAGGCGGTGGGACTGCTGAAAAAGCGGTATCCTACTGCCTAAATCGGTAGGGTTGGCAAGTCTGCTACTGTTTCAATTTAGCTCCGTGCCAGTTCTCAAGGGAGCACTGAATCGATGACATGCTTTGCCTATTCACATTCATTTTCAAGACTTGTCCTGGGCAGACATCTTTTGGTTCTATGTACAATTGACTATTTATTTTATTGCCGCCCTACGCTTTCACACATTTTTTAACAGATTTTCCCACTATTTTTTACCCCAAAATGTGGGTGGAGAACCCCCACACCCTAGCTTACAGCCCACACTGCCCAGCTCCATATACACCTTACCCCAATTTACAATCTGTATTTTCTGCAGGAAAAAAAAGTGGAAAATAAATTTGGTAACAAGTGATTCTGCGAATGCGTAGGTCGGCAGAAGTGGGGCTTAGGTGCTCCTATCAATTGTGTGCACTTTAGTTTTCCTAATGGACAACATCATGTTAATAGTCTTATTTTCTATGAGGCTTAAACACAGCTGGTATCCAGTGATGTTACGAATAGAAAACAGAGAATGCCTTTTTTACCGAAATCGAAATAACATCGAATTTTTTATTAAAGTGTGAAGGAGTAAAAAGGGGCGGCGAGGGTGTTGGGGACGGTTTGGAAGCACAGGGCAACAGAGGGTTTGGGGGAGGAACCCCCCAAATAAAATAAAAAAAGCATTTGATATTTCTTCGGTAAAAAAGGTTAGGTAAAAAAGTGTCCTCTGAAATTTCAAATTTCATTCGATAACATCACATGAATGCACCCATATAGCTCACCACTGCCATGCACTGCAAATGGCCCTTTACATGACATCACACAGGAAAACACAGGTGGTATATTTGAAAAGGCTGATAAAGGTCTTGCTGCTCAGATTGCAAAGGAATACAGAGCAAGAGTATATACCATGTATAAAAGACACGAACAGAAACCACCTATTCTGGAATACTTGAGCCATTGTAGGAAAATCCGCTGCCATGTGTAAATGAGAACAGGTGCATGGCCCAAGCACAGTAAATGCCCCTATGCTCACTAGCATAAGACTTATTCAGGGAGTGCACCCTCACGCCCCAATGGTACCATGACCCAGGCATAATTTTGCTGCCCTCTGAAGTGCAATAGGATTTGAGCCTCTGACCAGGATGCGCCTCCCTTATTTTTTCAGTGGGTTCATTAGTCCACTGGCCCACACGACCCACAGGGCAGAGGCTATCCCTTAAGGGTGCTGTGCTCCAGGCAGGGTACCTCCCAAACCCAGTGCCACTATCCCAGAGGTCTTCAAACTGTGGGGTGTGCCGCCTGCAGGGGGGTGCGCCTGCATTCCAGGGGGTGCAAGACCCCAGCCTGAAATAAAAAAAAAGGTTTTTTGTTTTATTTAAATGGAGGAAATGGACAGGGGCAGCTCAGAGGGTCAGACTGGAGCATAAAACTGTCTCGGGCACCAATGAAAAAGTGTGCCTCAGTTGCAAATGGCAATTCATTCCTTTAGTGACAGACTGTGTAAGCAAATTGTGATATTTAAAGAATATTTATCCAGCAACAATGGTCAAAACTACTAGACGCATAGTGAAGTAGTTCATCAAACTGGCCCACATTGGCCAAAAAGGTGGCCCATTTTGACCCCAAAAACTGGCTCACACTAGCATTTACCATTTTTGGTTCGGGCATTGACCTACGCCCTATAGGCCAGTCTGAGCCTGGCAACCCATCCATAATGGCTGAGGACCCAGTGGCCCCCTCATCGATTATGGAGGAGTCGAGGAGCTAGCCCAGTGAAACAATGAGCACTCCTTCAGCTGCTTTTTCCAGTGGAGGGAGTGCTCCTTGGCTGGCTGAACTGTCAAAGGGAAACACTGTTTCACTTTGACAGTTCAGTTCCCCAGGCGCACATGCTCACTGAGCATACAGGGTGGGGGTGTTTCGCTTCGCAAGCCTTGCATAGCTCATTAGAAATGCTGGCTGGAGAACATGTCTGTATGTGCCAGAGGGAACTCCTGCGCCTCCTCGCACAAATACGGACAGAGCAGCCTGGAGTGGGGTGTTTCAGCAACCACGCATTTGAGCACCAACGTGCAGGCTCACGTAGGCCCCTGTGCACGCATGTGCAGGAACCAGGAAGCTCTTGCTTCCCGATTCCTGTTCATGGATGCGTGTATGCTTGTGTTATGAGTGAGTGTATGGTGATGGGTGCTCGTGTGAATGATAGAGTGATTGCTGTGTGTGTGTTTGTGTTGGTCTGTGGAGCTGATTTTGGTGATTGGGGGATTGTACAACAAAGGCATTTTAAAAATGCCTTTGTTGCACAATCCCCGTACCCACCTGCCAAATTAGCTCTCCTTCTTAGGTGCTTTGGAGCCCAAGGGACAGGGATGGCATTTTTTTTTTCCTGGACATCCATCATAGATGTCCAGTAAAAAAGATCATGCCTACCTCTTGGTCCCCCCGGTTTCGCTTTTTACCCAATTTTTTTTTACTGTGCTCTAAAATCTACATTTTAACCCATTATTCTAAAGAATTCTCAGGGGGTAAATCCCTGACACTCCCTTGATTGGTACGGGCTCCTTCACTGCGCTCGGTCGCTATGGCATTCCTGGGGGAAATATTTTTGCCCCTCCACTTACAAAATTCACCAGCCACCACTGGCCCTGGGATTGTGCTGGGAGCAGGGTGGGGGAGCCCAGGGACTGTGGTGGGAGCAGGATGGGTAGGAGCCATGGGATAGTGGTGGGAGCAGAGTGGGGAGAGCCCACAGCCTGTGGTGGGGTGGGGAGAGCCCAGGGACTGGGTAACAGTGGAAAGAAGAAGGCCAGAGACTGCGATGGGACCAGGTGGAGGAGCCCAGCGACTATACTGGGAGTAGGGTGCGATGACGGCGCGTGAGAGTTCATGCCCATTTGGATTTACTGTCCATGTGGCATTTTTTGGGGGGGCTCGGCCTGCCCATATTTTGCTCAGCGGGGCCCAGTCCAGAAACGTTTGAAGACCACTGCACTATCCCCTACAGATATCACGTGACTTCTGGGTTTAGTGATGCTACTGTAAGGTAAGAGCTGCAGTCGAGCTAACAACCAAGTGGAAACTTTATCGTTTGGCCACTATATGTCGTGTGTATAAGTTAACATATATCCCCAAACTTCACATAGAGAGGAGTAGAAATGAAAAGTAAATCAGACGCAACGTAGTGAAACACACACCCAGTGTTCCCTTTCCCACTGAGGGCCAACGTTTGTTCCCACCATTAGGGGTGTGTGTCAAAAGGGCCTTCATAAGTAAAGTAACAAACCAATGTTGACTTTTCACTTTGTGTGCTCACTTGTAAAGGAGGCTCTCGCTGCAATTGTGATCACACTACTGAGTTCCACACAAGTATAGGAATGCCAATGTGTGTGAGTGCACTTCCCTGTACGCAATATAGGTACACAATTTTGAAAGAGAAAAATGGATTTCCAAAAGTAACGTAAAGGGCTATGAAAAACTGCACTAAATGTACCCCCTTTCCCTCACCTGTGTGACTAAAGTAGCGCCAGGGTCGCTCTACTCTCAGTAGTGTGGGCTGGCCATCCCATGATACTTTCCTTCCTGACCCCCTACACTCACCCCCAAACCTTCATCACTGCACCGCTCTGGGCCCCACTCACATCCTTCAATAAAAGGTTTCCAAACCACACACGTAAACACGCACAAGACACACACAAACACACGCGAACACACACACACACGCACACATGCACATATGCACAAACACACACATGCACAAACACATACACATGCACGCACACACGCACACAAACATGCACACATTCTCAAACACGGTATCGCCTGAAAAAAACGAATGCAAAGAAAACGACGCAGAAAACACATAATTTTTTCAAGTGAATATTTTTTTCGAAACAAATTGATGGGGGTTGGGTTAAGGGGAACATTAAGGCGGGGCATGCGGTCTGCCTGCTTTACATTTTTGAAAAGAAATGTACAAAAAGAGAAAAGTACGAAATTTGATTTACATTTTTTTGGGGCGATGTTACCCTCGTTTTTATTTTCGCTATTTTGACTTAGATCCACAAACACACACACACACACACATACAATTTCCACTAATGCGTGAACTGGAGGTCATGGATCGGGAAACAGATCTCATTAAATTAATTCAATTGCTCGTCTGCCCTAACCACACAGCATCCTGCATTAACCAAATCAGGCCCTCTGCAACATGCCCATAGCCCCATTTTATGGGGCTATGGGCATGTTGCAGATACAATTAAAGGCATGTTTAATACAATTAAAGTGGCCTTAACGATATCAGACAAGGCCAGCACCCTACCACGCATCCTAGCTGGCACACTGCCGTAAACAAGACTTTAAATATCATCCAAATTAAATATCTGACAGTCCTAGCTCTGTAGACATCCCTCAGGCAAGTGGCAGGCCTTGGCAGCGGATGCTTTGAAGCAATATCAGACGCACACGCAGATTGCTTTGCCCACCCATCGAGATAGCACGCATGTCTCAAATATTGCGATTGAACCAGATCATGTCATCTATCAGGTACACAAGGCGGTATAGGATCAAGTCAGGCTACCCTGGCCTACCCAGGAATAACGCCATGCACTCCCTCACCCGAGGCGCTATAGCAACTGGGCTTGGTTGTACTTGCTCTTATCTCCTGAGCATATGGACTGCGGCCTCCAGCCAGTCATCTCTCTAGCCCTCCTGCTCTCGGAAGGGACAACGTTGTTGCGATATAACTCCACACCTGAAACCATAAACGTGTCAAGAATACCCAGCCACGCGCTATAAACAATGACCAGGGGTCCTGTGGCACTTATAATTGAACCGCAGAAACAAGGACAGTGGTTGAAGTGTACGAAAAGAAGTAGTGGAATTATGTTCCCTGCTGGCCTGCCCCTGCTCCGCACAAACCCCATTGCCACAACCCCTCCCACACACAATACACCCCCATCCCCAAACAATTGCACCTGCTGTTTGAGGGAACGTTTAGTGCAGTGCACTGAAAGGGAATGTTTCAACTTCTTCCTACACTTTTATTTTAAAACAAAACCATTCCGGAATGGTTTCTTTTTAAAATAAACGTGTAGGAGCTGTACAAGGTCATTGAAAAAAGTATAGGAGCACCGCTCCCGCTCACTTCCACCACTGAACAAGGGCCGTCGAAACGGGCAATTATAACATACTCTGCACCAGTCAGAGACTCTCGCAGAGGTCCATTACCTCGAACCACCAGGACAGACAGCTCAGAGGGCTCAGGAAAGTAACCAGGAATAGGGGCGTCCTACCATTAAACACAGACACTCACTCATACCAATATGCTCATTCTCTCCTTTACACCAGTAAACAATAGAATGCAGCTATACCCCTCGATCAATTTTGCCTAGCTGCACGCATGCCTGCCCTACTCCATGAACACCTCAACAGCCTTTTAGAACGCAGTTATACCCCATGAAAAAAGTGGCATTGCTGCATGAATAATCTCATACACAGGCCCCTCAGACGCCAGAATGCAGACACGGAGGCCACCTACCCTGCTGCACACCTTCCACAGACCTCTCACAACTTCTGCACGTCGCCTAGCATAAGAAGGCAGCCACTCTCAGCGCAAACCGCACTGGCTGCACACATACTGAGTGCAACCAAGCACTATATAGAACCCTACTCTCTTGACTGAGCTGGACTACAGTCCCCAAAGGCGTTCAACCAACAGCATTTTGAGATCATACCAGTGGTATATAAGGCGCTATACAAATGCACAATAACATACGCTTGATTTCCACAGTTACTGCTCCCAACCATCTTAGATATTAACTAATTCGTCATTAGCCTCATCTAAAGGAAAGATGCTTTCACCCCAAAGAACAAGACACTATCACCACATTACATGGCCTCACTTGGCCAAATTCTGCTCAAGTGGGCCCTCGCACTCTAATGGAGTAACAGATGTCGTAGCCATTTATGTAACTTCATAGCTGCTGTATTCTTCCACGAGCTAAAAGATTTGCAAAGAGCCTCTGAGGCTGTCAAATGAGTATATGTGGTTTACGATTACAATCACTTTAGTACTAGGGTGAGTGTGGTGAAAAATGAAGGGACCACCAGGCCCAGTGTGCATTATGTACTTGGTGATTCAAGCATACAGCCATTTTATCACAGGTATATGTGTCATATATTAAAACCAGTACTCCTTCGTATCCTCCCAAAATGACCTTTTATGTTATGCAAAGCAGCTAGACCCTCATTGGTGCTATTTGCCACCTTTCCTTTCTCTAAGTGGTATTTTAAAAGAGTGCAATAGGACTGTACCAGACTGTTCATCTTTGACTGACAATCTTTTATCAGAAAATAATGTATATGGCGCTTTTAGGTTTTGAGTATATGCTCTGATTGGTAAGACAAGCGTAACGTGTTTATATCGACTACAATGTATACTGGAAGGGATTATTGCAATGTTTTTACAATTCAATAATTACTTTTTTGTTTTGCTGAAAATACACACCATTTTGCCTCTCAAATCACGGTTCCTTCTTGGAAAGGGAGGGACTGATTTAAACACACTGTCACATTTCTTCTGTGAGTAACAAGGCAATGTTTCATTTTAAAGAAATACTAATAATTAATAACACATACAATTAATCCGTCCAGGTTCTATGGTGCCTTACAGGTTGTCTCAGAGCCCCTCAGAGTACCCCATTTTGAGCCCATACATAACCCCTTTCCCCTCCTCTGGGCACAGGCAATGCACCCTCAGTGTGATTGCAACCTTCCTCAAGGACACCAGCCATGACAATGTATGTCTCCAATTACCAGGCTGGTCTGCACCTCTGGTGATGCTTCTGTCTGCTGACAGCACAATAAAAAAACATATGGTACCCCCCATCAACAGATCTGTATTTTTTCTCTGGTCACACTGCTGTCAACAAAAGCAGGGGAGGTTCTATCAAACATGAGCCAGATAACGGGACTCTATCAAAGGCAAAAGTGGTTTACTGTCAACTTTTATCTTTACCTATACGACCTAAACGCCTCCTATCCACGGTGTGATAAAAGGCTGGGCATAGTGCCTAGAAAGGCCAGAACAGGATAACTATTCATTTCTTCTTTCATTTTTACTTTTCTGCTGCTCTAGTATGGCCGGGTCCTGGCTTCTGGTGAGGGGTTGACCCTCGTGACTTTGCTTGCCCAGTAGGTGAGGGGGTACAAGGTGAGCGATGTAGCAGAGGCGTAGCTAGGATTGTGTAACAAGTGGGGCCTGAAGCTAAGGTAGTTGGGCCGCCACAGTGACATTGACATCTGTAAATCATTTACAGATTATGGGTGGGCCGCGCCTTGCCCACTCAGGCCCAACCCTGCCTACGCCTCGGCGCCCAAACTCACCGCTGACTCACGCAGGGCCTCAATATATGGCTACTTCTACCCCAGTTCCTGCCCGCCATCTTGCATTCAAGACCCCTCCTCTTAGCCCAGGCTCTAAATGTAGGCATTATCCGTCTATGTGCAATATTCTTCATCAAAACGCAGTACCAAAAATCTACTCTAGCTCTGAAACGCACAACGAGAGAAAGCAGGGCCGGCCTTAAGGGCAGCAGCGCCCTGGGCGAATTGATGTCCCCCCTCAACCGCCTGCGCGCCCCTGGTTAACAGGAAGCAGGGCCAGGATGGGCCACTTTTTTTAACCTCCTTGCTCCAGTGATAAGGTAATGATCTGAATAGGGTGCGTATGGTCATTAAATGAGCCCGCGGCTGCATTTAATGACAATGAGGGCTCATTTAATGACAATGAGGCGCCTGCCACACCTTCTGCCACTACACCAGCTCGGGGGGAGCCCTTGAAAGACTCCCCCGAGTTGGCGTGGTGGTGAGCTAAAGGCGCCCTGAGGGCGTGTCGTGGGAGGCGGTCGCCCGGCTCGCACCTCCCTAAGGCCGACTCTGAGAGCAAGAAGCTTTCACCTGAGGCCCCAGCACACCCCTCTACCATCTGACACCCTCTTCAGCTACCCGCAGAGGCGATTCACTTCTCAGCGCAAAATATGGAAGAGCCCCCACCCTGTGCGTGTGTGTTTGTGTGCGAGGCACAGTGAAACCTGCACGCAGAGAAAGGACTTCTAACCTGGAGCGATTCGAGGAGGGAGGGATGCGGTGGAGGGGTATGCAGCACCTGCTGCTGTTTTTATTAACATTTGCATTTCCCACGGCATGACTGTGGGCTTCGCCTGAATCAATGTCTGGTCTGGGTATTAATAGCATTCAGTGTCTACAGGTGTGCGCCATGTGATAAACCAACTGGGATGGTCCTGCTGGGAGCTGTAGGTTAAAATTGAAAACGTAATTGCGAAAATAACAAAAGAGGTTAATCCGGGTTAATTAATCGTCTCTTAAATCAGCATTTTTTAAATTCAGTTAGGAAATCTGGCACACACCACTTCAACACGATCATTTCAATGTCATTCGGCATCGTACGAAAATGATGTAAACATGTCGAAAACCCAAATTACCGAATTTGGAGGGGGGGGGGCGATTGCGTTAATAAAAACAGTGAAGGGATGTCAGGGGAGTTGTGGGGGTCTACCCCCACCTATATATGTGGTAAAAAAGAGGTAAAACAACTTTAAACAATCTTAATTTTGGGTTTCGAAATTTTATTTTCGAAATAATCCCATAGAATAGATCCTTTCATTCTATGTCTATACAGAAATGTGTCGTTATTTTACAAATTCCAAAAATGCATTTGAGTGCCTAATACAGCAAAACGAGGACAATACACATGGCACGTTGCCCGTTTCCTGGTCATGTCCTGCTGTTGTTTTGGCTTTTTAGGTGTCATAGGCTGGGCACCAAACTTTTTGGGTAAGGCAGGAGACCTTTATGTATGACTCAATGAGGTCAGCTGGCTGGCAAGGAAGTGCCCGGCTCCAGGTGTGAAGCCTACGCTAGGACTGCCCAAATTATACCAGTAAATGAATGCTGGGCATGCAGTTCACCCAGTACCAAGGTCTCCTTAGAGCACCGAGGGAGCAGCCCCAATGCCGCCTGGTGTGCCCTAGTGATTGCTTATAACAGGAGTCCGCAACAAGCAGCCCTTCACATGTTTTGGACTGCAGCTCCCGTGATCCCTCCGCATTGATCACGTTGGCAACGGCTGATGGGAGTTGTAGTCCAAACATCTGTAATGAGACATGCCGCTACTCTGTTGCAACAATAGATAATGCCAAGTGTGGGTTTTACGAGCATCTGCTCGCTAACCAGCCCCATCCAGACCCACAGCCTAAGCCCCCACGCATGAATTATATCAGTGT
This sequence comes from Ambystoma mexicanum, assembly GCF_040938575.1. NCBI lineage: Eukaryota > Metazoa > Chordata > Amphibia > Caudata > Ambystomatidae > Ambystoma > Ambystoma mexicanum. The sequence continues at coordinate 171,095,251 of NC_090921.1, read as the reverse complement.
CTACTAAAATGAGATTCACGATAAATAACAAATGGAACATGCATAGGTATGCTAATCGCCTCCTCAGTTACTCATTAGTAAACCACTAAAGGCAGGTATGTTGCATAAGGGCATGCAAGTTAACCAGATGCTTCCCCTCAAAAGGGCACCCACCTGTCATAGACCTGCCCCGCCTCCTGTCATTGGAGCCAGACTCTTACCGATGCCTCCTACTAGCATAGCACAGCACCTCCAGTTACAATAGCATCATTCTTACTCATAGTCACGGAACAGACAGCGTGACACCCTGCCGTCTACCAGGTCGGCCTATGCCCACAACTCAAGATAAGTGGTGAACAGCCAGCATGTTAACACCCCAGGAAAACATGGGAGGCAGGCCAGTCCAGCCCTGATACTACTCTTTGGCTGCCAGCCAGCTGAGCATTTGGAATTACACTGTAACAGTTCTTTGCATGTCTTAGCATGGGCATGCGATTGTGCAGGACACGCATCACGGTTCCTCCAATGAGGGCCAGTTTATAGGTGGAACCTTACATATGCCAACCGGGGTACTATTCTCAATAGCAGTACATGAAGATTGCCCATGCTACCTGCTTCAGGTCACCCCTAGGGCTAGGCCCGGGGTCTCCAACCTTATGGATCTCCAGAGGGTTTGTACTACAACTCCCATCCGCCCTTGCCGGCATAGTCAATGGTGAGGGTTCATGGGAGTCCAAGTCCAAAACATCTGGAGAGTTTCAGAACCCTGTTGCTAGGTTAACTGGCAGGCAGTATGATCTGTACTGGAACGCTACACATGTCATCACCATCCCATCCCCCCTAGGTCAACTCCTGTGATATTTGGCTGAAAAGCCCAGCATTTGGCAAATTCTTATTGTGTAAGCGCTGTGTGCGCTGCTTGAGTGCCCCTTGCCAGCTATCCTCCCACCTACCATCCAGCCCCCTCCCATGATAGGGCCTTTGACGGATTTAGGACATCCCCTCAGGGCAGCCCTTCTGCTCAGCAGCCCCTTCGGCTAAGGGCCTCAAGGCAAAGGACCCAAGGCAAAGGGCCCAAGGCAAAGGACCCAAGGTAAAGGGCAGCTCCCACAGAAACAGATCCAGATCGTGTCTGCCAGTGTCAGTCGGGGAAGCAGGAAGCCTGCAGCCATCAACCAGCAGCAACTGACAAGATAGGAAAGGTGACAGCAGGGGAAATCGATCACTACCGTCCTTAAACTGAAAGAGCCCACCAGCCTATTACATATCACCTCTGTCATCCAGGTTACCCCATAAATTACATTCCAGCGACACGTCTGTGACTCTTGCGTATCTGTCAACAAAACCTGAGTCTAGGCATGTCTCATTGAACTGTTTTGCTCTGAAATTCTAGGCCTTTTCATGCTATCCAGGAAAGTCAAATCTAGATGTATTTCACTGAAATATTTAGTGCTGAATTTCTAGGCCTTTCTCCAGATATCCAGGAAAATCAAATCTAGGTGTATTTTATTGATTGATGTGCCCTGAGATCTTGCCCTTCCCCTATATCCAAGAAGGTCAGATCTAGGAGTGCGTCACTCACTGCTGAGTCCTTAAACTTAGATCTTCCCCCCACCATCCGAGAAATCCACATTTGGGCAAATCAAATTCACTGCAGTTCCTGAAACTCAACCAAGTGCCCAACCGTCTGCTCTCAGACTACAGGATAGTTCAGCGAAAGAGAAGGACACCCAATAGCCCACCCTATGGCAGTACCCTCTGCCCATAAACCTGACCCCTAACTCCTAAAGCCCAGCCCCCAAACCACCCCAGACCACACCCCTCCGTAACTGCTAATTTCCAAACAATAACAAACCTAAGGACCATTACATCCTTACCAAACGCTGGAAGCTGTTGCCGGTGGGTTACAGCCCCAGCAACCTGAACAGAGCACAACATTCTTAACCTACACACTCCAAAGGACGGCAACATGTTACATCACAGAACAGGACGACGCAAAAGAAAAACAGGAGAAGGAATTTATCAAATGGAACTACACCACGCCGCAACCCCAACCCCTAGCATAATTGGCACAACGGAACACAACCCTACTAACACAACCGAAACCAGAACAAACTCCAAAAGAAGAGCAAAATCACTATACCTAACACCTTATCTTGCAACAGACCACAACCTAACACCCCGGACAGCACCAGTCTTCTTTGCGAAACACTAGGACCGCACAGGAAGAGAACAGAAGAACCAAGTAGGAACAAAATAGAAAACAACGCCCTTACTCCATATATTACCAAAACCTCAGGACACATATTTCAGCCACAACAAAATATAGTAGAGGAACTAGAAGAAATCAGGAACTTAATACGGAGTTCATCAGACTTACTCAACAACAACGAAAATGACCCCCACTGTACAACCCACACAACCTGAGAGCAACATGCAAACCGGCCAACAAGACCACCACGAGACGGAACCAATAACAACAACAAAACAAAAACACACCACTACAATTCACTGCAATCTAATCAATGTAAGATCTATGTCCTAACATGCCTCGGAGATCTATGACCATCTCTGCGATGGTGGAATTGACATCCTATTTATCACAGAAACTTGTTTAGACGACAACTACAAGATTACACTACCCAACTGCCTGCCAGACAACTTCAAATACACACAGGTAAACAGGAAAGAAAAAAAGAGGTGGAGGTCTCGCAATACCCTACAAGGAATGCGTGAAAATAAAAACAGACGACCCACTAAACATCAGAAACTGCGAATCACACGTCCTTAGCTTGATAGTGAACTCTGAAACAAACCTCACATTCATACTGATCTACAGACCACCGACCTATGATGCCACCTGCGACACCTTCATAGAAGCAACCTTAGCTATCGAGCATGAACATTTAACAATCCCCCGAGACTTCAACATACGGTTTGAAGAAGAGAACTCAAACTCACAAAAATCACTTATCAAGCAACTTGAAACAATGAAACTATGCCAGATGGTGAAAGGAGTAACACACAGCAAGACACACACTCAACATAATCTTCACCAACAAAAACCTTATCACCAATGCACCACCAATACAGATACTCTGGAGCGACCACCTCATCATTCCCTTCGTAATCAAACTACCAACAAAAACACCCATACAGCCCCAAAAACTTCCCACAATCTGGAAAATGAACTTGCAGACCATCAAAGGTAGTAACTTAATAGAACAATTGGAAATCACAAACCACCAACTGCTAACCACTAACCTGGACCAAGCAAAGCCAGACAAGAAAATTGACCTAATCCAGAAATGGATCAACGAAACAATTAACAGCATTGCCCCGGAAAAAACGTTCACTCCAACACGAAAGCAGGCAATGGCACAATGGTTTACTCACTTCCTCAAGGCAACAAAAAAAAAGCCAACAGAAAGCTTGAACTAGAATGGAGGAAAAATCACGATCAGACCAATAAATCAGAATACCAGCGACAAATCCGAGAATACAATAAGGACATTCTCAAAGACCAAATGAATTACTACGACAACCGAATCAACAAAGCCATCAATACCCAAAAAGAACTATTTAGCAACATAAAAGAAATAAGGAACCCACCTTGATGTAACAACACACCAGTACCTTCTCAAAAACTTTGCAACAACCTCGCAGACCACTTAAAAAATAAAATCACTGACATACATCGGCTCATCCCAAGCAGACCAAGCAACCAGAACACACTAGCTACTCCACCAACATTGGAACTACATAACAAACTTCAAAGGTTAACCCAAATATCAGTAGAGACTTTTGTGAAGCTGGCAAAAAATAGCAATAAAGCAGGCTCGCCCACGTACCCCTGCCCACCAGATATCTACAAATCAATCCTCACACAGGGCACGCCGCTGGGATACCACAGAAGAAGCCCCTTCAACCAATCGCTCCCAAAAGGAAAAGTACCAAGATCACTCAAATCAGTGTTCATCAAACCTTTACTTAAAGACACAACAGACAATGTGGAAGACCTCTGTAACTACAGACCTATATCAAACATTCTCTACCTGGCCAATTTGTTAGAAACCCACATCTACGAACAAACACGGGAACACACAGAAAAACACTGTCTACTGGACCAGGCACAAGTTGGCCTCACACCTATGAGAGGAAAAGAGACAGTGCTTCTTTCTATCTGGGATGACTTAAAGACCAACGCGGACTCCGACACAAACTCGGTACTAACACCACTTGATCCCCCTGCTGCATTCGACACAGTCAGACATGACATCCTCACCAAGGGATTGGAAGAAATAGGAATCCTCGACACAGCACTGCTATGGAATAAATCATTCCTAACTGAAAGAACAGAAACAGTATGGTTAAAACCATTCAAATCCACACCACGGGACTCTACCTGTGGATACCACAAGGATCCTCCCTATCTCCTCTCCTTTTCAACATCTAACTAAATCCATTAATCAACCTTGTCAAAAGACACTGCCTCACACATTACAACTATGCAGATGACACACAAATCATCTATAAAATCGAAGACGTACAAGAGGAGAACACAACACTAGTAGAATGTCTAAAAGAACTCCATGACTGGATGAACACAAACAGCCTCAAACTCAACCCAGGCAAAACAGACATCATGATCATATCCAAAAACCAGGAAATCAAACAATGCGTTCCATGTCCTGCAGAAATAGGAACAGCGCCCATGCCATATAAAATAGTAAAAAACATTGTAGTGCTAATGGACAACGAGCTAACGCTAGAACCACAAGTAAACCCAATAATAAAGGAATTCTTCTTCCTCCTACACCTGATCACAAGGATACTACCTTTCCTTTCCTTCACCCACAAATCACTAACCATCATCTCCATCATCATGTCCAGAATAGACCACGCCATCAGCCTATACCTTCTCAAGACACTGCGACGTATCCAGAACGCAGTGGCCAGAATTCTCACACTATCACAAAGGGACCACATCTCTCCAGCGCTATAAATGCTGCACTGGTTACCCATCAAACAACGAATTGCTTTAAAAACAATGCGCATAACGCACACAGCAATACATGGCCAGGGAGCCGAATTCCTTCAAAAGAAAATCTCCATTTACCAACCAACAAGAACACTCAGATCCAGCAATGACATCCGCCTGGAACTGAAACCGTACTTAAGGAAAAACTCAGTGGATTCTCGTACTCCCACCTGGCAGCGAAAATCTGGTACTCTCTCGCGAGAGAAACACGCCAACATGAAGGATTACCTAAAATTGTGAAGACTACTTAAAACCTGGCTCTTCACCACAGAACCAGACGGAAACAAATGAGAATCACCAACTCCCAAATAAATTCCTGACCCAACAAAGCCCCCCATAGTGAAGGACAATGCTCCGATGGGAAGGGAACTCAGGTCACCCGTTCCTCATGCAGGGCTCTACTGAAGGCTTTCAGGGATACAATGGGATTGCCTTAGACTGCCCAAATACTAAGGGAACACAACCCCAGGCTAGTTAGTAATTGCCCAACTTTCTACTCCCTGAATCAGGGAGCTCCTCTAGATCAGAGGGAAGGGATCCCACCCCTGAAGACCTGGGAGACGATGGCGTGCCCACCCAATACCACAGAGCCAACTGCGCTATACATCCACTAATATGTACTCGATTGGTGGAGGAGGCATCCTCACTATTTAGTCACACAGACCGATAGACAGGGATAGGATAGGAACAACCTAGACTGCCCCACATACTAGAGGAATATAACCACAGGCTAGTTAGTAATGGCCACTCTACCCCCAAAGAGTTCCTCTAGATTAGAGGGAAGGGATCCCACACCTGAAGACCTGGGAGACGATGGCGGACCCCCCCCAAAATCTCAGAGCCAACCGCTGTAGATATCAACTTCTATGTACCTGATGGGGGGAGAAGGCATTGCCACTATTTAGACACACAGACCGATAGACAGCCCTGCAAACAAGCACAAACCATACAGAATTTGGAGACTGACCCCCATGAAACACCACAATATGAGGCACAAGCAGAGACGCATAACACAGATGTCTGAAGAAAGGAAGTAAGATCATGCAACCCACTAACCCAACTGCAAAAAAATCAATAATAATAACGCGACCTTTGTCTTGATATGGGCCAAATCGTCCTCGGGACCAGCCCTCGGGAGCAATAATTACCCAATTCAGCCCAAAATACAGGTTCTATTGTGCTGAGCAGTGATCTCATGCTAGTGACAATGACACCTTCAATAAGTTTTAGTATTTATTCTAAACAGTGAATTTCATATACATTTGGTATTCAAGTTAGAGAAGATTACAAAGCACAAAACTTAGAGAAATGCAAAATATAGAGAAACATAGAATTTAGATAAACATAGAGAAACATAGAGAAACACAGTCTTACGCCCCTTCAATCAGCACTGGGAGACCCTGGCCCTCATCAGAGGACAGCGCTGCAGGATGCCGTCAAGAGCTCCAAAATTCCGGGCACTTGATCTGCTCGAACCAAGTCCACAGGACAATCTCCCACCCGAGTCATGTGAGCATGTGTATTTTATAATCTCGTGCTGCCCGTCCGTGACGCACAGTTCCAGAACTTTCCCTGTGCAAAATATAGGCTGGCTCATGGAAAAAACCCAGCTCTGTTAATTTCCACTGTGCTTCTTCTGAGCCCCTCCCTGGCCCATCTGCGCGAAAGCTGAGGAATGTCTTATCAGTGCCTTCCCAGAGAAAAGGAAGATTAGCTTGGGGCCATGCAGGGCTACCGTTAGTGAGGCAGAATATTCTAAGGGAAGCAGGGATGTATTAACCCCATCTGCAAGCTCTAAAAGGCATGCACTCATAGCTTAGTGTTTATAGCGCTTAAGACTGGCTATCTAAGCGCTATATAGGTGCCATAATGTTCCAAACACTCCAAAAATGTCCATTAGCTACAGAGCTAGGGCCCTCTCCCTGCCTGTCTATCAACAATGCATAATGTGACCTATCACTCATACTAGGCCTGCATATTCCTTGTAGCTCACTACTGCATAATGGAAGTGCTACAACAGACTACTGTCAGCATTTTTAGCACATACTTTGAATACACTATTGGCTTTCAGCGGCTAATGCTGTCATCTAAAGCCCTGATTGGCAAGGTTGCAATTTTGTGTATCACTACATTCCACCCCTATTCAACGTGTGTGCGACAAATGCTGACTAATACACATCAATATAGTATTTAGTGCAGTGATAAAGACCTTGGGGCTTTGCAAGAGGTTTAAGCAAACTACCTTCTAGCGGTTAGTTAGTGTGGCATGCAAGGTAAAACACTACCTAAACAAAAATGTACACAAAGTGAACAGTGACATATACCCTTGCCAAAACCTGGCCTACACAAAAATACCTACACAAAGTGAACATGGGCATTTACCCTAACCAAAACCTGGCCTACACAACAATACCTAAATCATTATTGTATAACTGATTGTCAGTTAAAAAGCAGCATGCAGTTAGAATGTCAAGGCAATCCAGTGTAGTCTAATCTACAATGCACTATTGCATTTATGTATGGTTACCAATTCTAAAACCTGGCATCCTTTCACTCTAGGGGCCTACCCTCCCCCCTGATCCCAGGGCATTCAAACGTGACTATGGGCTGTGTGATTAGACACTTCCCCCATGTATGTGGAACCCAACCAGAAACTATCTAATTTCGTGAACAAGGTGAACCCATGGGCATCAGGTTATCTAAATAAAAACAATTCTACTAATTTACTTCAAGCACGGCATGTGTTATTCATGCAATCAAAAGCAAGCAATTCCATCCATATGTATGCTGGTAACTGTAGCTTTGCGTGCCAGTGTGTGGAGGATGGTCGCCCCCACCCAGTAAAAAGCCAACACCTGCTGATTTAACAATGTTTGCCATACAATGCATCTTGTGTATTTAGCAGTCTTGTTGATCTGCCCTATGGCAGAAAAAATGTCTTCATACCTAAAATTCTGCCATCTCCAGTGGTTGCCAATACTTGTAGCAGTGTTGGGCGCATCAATGGGCCCCACTAGGCCAGAAGTTCTATAGCAGAGCTGGCATCAGAACCCATAGTGGCTAGTTTATTGTGCACAGTTTCTATGTCACAAGCATATAAAGCTCCTGCAATTAATGAATCTAGCTCCCTAGCTACGCGCACTCTAGTGATGGGCCATAGAAATGGACTCCATTTGTAGCAGCTTGGTAGTACTAAGGAAACATTGCCTCATGATAAATCTATGTCTAAGTGTATCACTGTAATAATAGAGGTGTGCATTACCAGCCTACAATTTACATGTTGCCTTACTACTGGAAAATCTAACATGTTCACAGTGTCTACCTATTGTGACTTGGAGAATACCCTTCTTCAAGTGGGATATCTACCATATACAATATTAGTTTTAGCCACAAACACCATACTACCCTCCGGCAGTGGCTGTTTCATCACACCATTGTGTAAAATGCATTTAGTCAAGTTATAGTCCATAAAATCTTGGCGAGAACACTCGCTGCATTTCTTGGTCAGAAAAACATCACATTAAACAAATTTAAACAAATCGTTGTATCCATTCACTGAAACATTTGGGCCTATGACTTCATAGACACCAGTCATATGAGTCAGTGACAAAAGATGTCTGACAATGTGCCAGGCCAGTACGCTAGCAATTCCATGTGGATACTCATTTGTAGCGCTTTTCCAAAGAATTATTCCAAATGTCTACAATCAAAAGGTGACTCTTTGCATTAGTGTGCTGGAGACAGCTGTCCCCACAAAAACATGAAACTGGTTGGTTTAACAAAAACCGTGTCACACACTGTGTCATAAAATCAAACATCAAGTCAGTCATGGTTTCATTTACCTGCCTTAAGCTGGCTGTAAAAGTATCCAGTGTTTCAAAGGTTACCATCTCAAATTAGAGCTCAAACACTTGGCAGCATTACTTCAATTAAGGATCTTAACCTACGCACAGGACTTTGATGTGCACACTCATTTTATCTCAAAATAAATTACACTCCTGCTTGCATATTTCTGCTGCCCCAACAATTCATAAATCATTTTCCTGCCTACGTGCAACGTAGAAGTTTTTTTTTCAAAAAGCAAAACATCTCTGTTTAAAGCAATTCAGTTGGAAGAGCAAAACCATTTCGTTTTTTCAGATTCATCTCAAAAAGTGCATTTAAAAACCATTTTTCAATGTGTTAGCATTCAAGTGCTGTGTCACACAGCTGTTTGTGGTGCATGATGTTACAGTCCACAACTCATTGTCCAGTCCTTTAAACAAGAAAGGCAAGACATGTCAATTAAGTTATTTCCAGCAACTGAATCATTTGAATGTGCAGCATCAAATATTTGATAACTAGCCAAGTCTACACCGTGCCAGTTCAGCAAAAGTTATTACTCTGTTGGACACCTTTCGCAGGTTGCAGAACAAATGGCAGCATTGAGTGCGGTGCAGGACATTTTTAAAGTTGACTCGCTTTCTCTGAGCACAGTTTGCTTGACTGATCAGTGTCACCCACAAATTGAATAGATCTACTTCTGTACATGGCGCGCTATTGTCTTGCTTTTTTGCCTAGGCAAAATACAAACAGAAATGTTAGGATGCCATCAAAAGTACAATGTCGTTATTCATCAATAGGATGTCATCAAAACTTCAATATCAGCGTTATCCACCCCTTCCCTGAATACCACCCCCATCTTCAGAAGTCTCACCAGGTAACTACACACTTTGTCATTGCTACTGCAATTATTTATCACCCTTCTGCATGTTTCTGGGGGCTTATTTACACTCAACCATACGGGGTGTAACTGCCTAATCACAAACTCATTTGTGCAATGCGATCATAGTTGGTCAATGGTACCTCAGACTGATCTGTGCTTTTACAAAAGCCATATAATAAGTACCCAGGTCGCACAATGCTTTTCTTTTTCACCAAAGCGATCACGAATGCCAGGCGCCAACTTGCTTCCAGTGTCTCATGATCTTGATTTAGTTTGCCCTGCTGGCATCACTCCATTTTTCAAAGGTAAAGTCCTTCAGTCCAATATCGCCTGCAGTTGCACAAGCAGCTTTGTTTATTTTTCTCCATACAGCTAGTGTCTTTCAAGCCTCTGGTTTTTTCACTTATCATTTTCTCAAAGGGTGTTATAGTCTAAGTCAGTTTCTTTTGTTGCTTCAACAAATCATTCATTCTTGCACTAAGCAGTGAGGCTTCTGGATCATGGCTAATGAGCAGTGTTCATGTTGTACTCCAAAGCCCCGCTCTGCATGTTGTCTCTTGCAAAACGGCTAAGCGCTTTATGTCAGTTTTGCTTCCATCTAGAATGCCATAATGTCTTTGTCAGTTACTCCAGCCCTGGCAGTGTAGCTTGCATTTTGCCAGCTGTGTATTTTCATTTCTCAAAGCGTCTAGAGGTTTCTTCTCCAGTGCACAGCGCTTTACTTCAGTTCACATCACATGGAGCACTGGGATGCAGCTTGCACAGCAATAGCGTTTCACTTCACATCACATCACATGGTGCATGGGAATGCGGTTTGCATGGCAATGTCTGTTGGAATGGGCAGCTGTCTTTTCTTAGCCCATTCACAGATGCACAGGTTCCCCAATGTTCAGATGTGATGTGCCCATCTGCCATCCTGCATGCAGCCTTTGTTTTCCTTCCAGTGTTACTGGGCAAATTCTTTACCTCTGATCAGCATTTCTGTTTTTGCACCCCCTCTCCTCAGTTTTTTGCTCACGCTGCGGTGTCTCTCACAGGGGATGGAATGCAGGAATGTCATTGTTTAACTTTCGCGCAGCAAGGTTATCTCTTTGCTCATAACTCTTAAACTGTGGCGGCTTCAATGGAAAGGCACTCGTTTCAGACAGTTCATCCAGATTAACTCTTTCTTGCATTAAACAGGAGTGCAGTATTCTGCTTTTGTTTGCCTTCCTGCACCTCGCCCAAGACAGCTTCAAGGCACAAGCTCTGCACACACAGCAAGACTCTTATTTTCAAAAGAGGCACTTTTTCTTCTCATCAGATTCTACTCCATGTAATTTTGCAAAATGTCAAAGCGTCTTTTAGACTGTTTTAGACTGATTAATGTCTCATTTAAAAGCATACGTTTTTTTTTTTTTTTTTTCGTAACCTTGTAGTTTGGCTTCACGAGCTCACTCCAATGCAATGTGCGATCTTTCAAAAGAATCCGCAACCCACTAAATCTTTGTGCTATCTTATCACACACAGATTTTTCATTCTGTTGTACCATTGCCAGAATATAACCACTTATTTCAGTGCATTTAAAAAATGCCATATTAGTGCAGCTCCCTGCACGGTTTTTCTACAAGAGCAACCCACACTCTATATTGCTTGTGGGCTGTTAAATGTGTCAACAACATTTTTCACCATGTATCACAGTCAACAGGTCACTATTTCCAAACATGCATCACTTACAAGGCAACAGTACAAATCCATGGCATAGCGTGGGAACAGTCAAAAATACTCCTGGGGCAATTTAGAGGCAATTTAGAAAAATATAAATTGTTTTTCCCCCCAAACCATTGCAAACTGATTCTGCAATTTCAAATCAATACACAAAAATCGAAAATCCAAATAACATCACTCACTTTCTTTTTTAAGTGAGTATCTCACCCATTATAAGCATGGCACAGCTTAAAATGCAATATAGTCATTTTAGTGTGTTTCCTTTAAACAGAATTCGCCACCAGCACATGGAATTTACAGTTGCCAAAAGAAAAAAAAACCCTTTAGGCTCTCAGCACAGATGTTACTCTTTCTCCTAAGCACGGCTCATTCCCCACGTTATCTTCAAGAATGTCAACACTTCAAAAGCATACATCAAAAAAGCGAACCTTCGCCTCCGAACATTACAGCCCCCCACTCGCTAGCACACTGGGGCTGAGTCAATGGTTAAATTACTATTCACAATTTGCATGTCAAATCCTTGCAACTATTTTTCCCTGCCCTCATGACAGAATAGAGTTGAGAACTCCGTCTCACTTTGCATTTCAAATTACAACTTTAAACTGGGGAAACCGCATGATAAAATTCTTTCCTAATTGAACATACATCTTTCTTGACCATTCATCGGAGCGCTTTAAACAAAGCCATTTCCCGCTTGTTTATCGCCTTGTACTCCCTTGGCTCCATTCCCAAGCAATAAGTCAGTCACGACTGATTTACTGAAGGGAGTCTTAACCACACAAGCTATCGGCCACGGCAAGCCGACACAACGCTGCTATCTTTTGAAGTCTCAGAGCTGCAGTGAGACCCCCAAGGAAATGCGACAGCCTGCTCTTCACTCTACACTGTGTTCTCTCACACAATTTGTCATTTCACAGCAAGGCACTGCTCTGCACAAATCCCCAAGCTGCCACCAAATGTCTTGATATGGGCCAAATCGTCCTCGGGACCAGCCCTCGCGAGCAATAATTACCCAATTCAGCCCAAAATACAGGTTCTATTGTGCTGAGCAGTGATCTCATGCTAGTGACAATGACACCTTCAATAAGTTTTAGTATTTATTCTAAACAGTGAATTTCATATACATTTGGTATTCAAGTTAGAGAAGATTACAAAGCACAAAACTTAGAGAAAGGCAAAATATAGAGAAACATAGAACTTAGATAAACATAGAGAAACATAGAGAAACACAGTCTTACGCCCCTTCAATCAGCACTGGGAGACCCTGGCCCTCATCAGAGGACAGCGCTGCAGGATGCCGTCAAGAGCTCCAAAATTCCGGGCACTTGATCTGCTCGAACCAAGTCCACAGGACGATCTCCCACCCGAGTCATGTGAGCATGTGTATTTTATAATCTCGTGCTGCCCGTCCGTGACGCACAGTTCCAGAACTTTCCCTGTGCAAAATATAGGCTGGCTCATGGAAAAAACCCAGCTCTGTTAATTTCCACTGTGCTTCTTCTGAGCCCCTCCCTGGCCCATCTGCGCGAAAGCTGAGGAATGTCTTATCAGTGCCTGGTACCTCTTCCCAGAGAAAAGGAAGATTAGCTTGGGGCCATGCAGGGCTACCGTTAGTGAGGCAGAATATTCTAAGGGAAGCAGGGATGTATTAACCCCATCTGCAAGCTCTAAAAGGCATGCACTCATAGCTTAGTGCTTATAGCGCTTAAGACTGGCTATCTAAGCGCTATATAGGTGCCATAATGTTCCAAACACTCCAAAAATGTCCATTAGCTACAGAGCTAGGGCCCTCTCCCTGCCTGTCTATCACAATGCATAATGTGACCTATCACTCATACTAGGCCTGCATATTCCTTGTAGCTCACTACTGCATAATGGAAGTGCTACAACAGACTACTGTCAGCATTTTTAGCACATACTTTGAATACACTATTGGCTTTCAGCGGCTAATGCTGTCATCTAAAGCCCTGATTGGCAAGGTTGCAATTTTGTGTATCACTACAACCTTCTGCATATACCTCTCATACTGTACACAAAACACAACCACATCTATCGTACAGTAAAACACACATACTTCACTACATTGCAACAACAAAACAAGTCACATATAGACTCACACAACAGAACATGACAAACTACCAACCGACAATCCGCACCTATGCTCAGCAAACGGTGCCAACTGAACTGAAGCTGTCAACAGCACATCACAGCTCTCTCTGAGCCTTCTCCCACTATGCCCTACTAACCCGTCCCACCAGCTTGCCATTCAGAGCCGCCAGAGCACCAGGGGACCACTGCGGTGGTGATAGTGCATGCTATAAATGACCTTTAACATATCATCTTTTTTTTTATTGGTTTATTACAAACCTTAAAAAAAAAGCAATTTCTCATTTACAATTAAAAGAAAAAAACAAGGGAAGGAAAAAAAAATCAATACATTTCTTAACATCATCTTAAAAAAGGAGAAAAGAAAGCAATAAAAATAAAAGAACATGATTGTCAATATTCATGTATGTCTCTTGAGCATTAGCATTCATAAGTCTTTGTGTTATCTTATCTAAAAAAATGCTAATGCAAATATCAATTATTTGTTAATGCCTTCTTGCAGTATCCGCCACCAGCCTTCCGCACACCGGTCTGGATATTTATCAAGTTCGAAGCTTAAGTGACTAGTTCTTTCATCTCTCATTTCAGAACAGAACAGAACAAAACAAGATGCTTCACAGATTCTACTTCAAAGTTACATAACCTGCACATGGTATTGATTTGTTTATCCACGTTTCATATCCCACATATCCCACATCTCGTGTGTCAAAGTTATTCAATCTGAATTTTAAGAAAATTGTTCTTATCTTATTACAAGGGAACTTCACCATGTATTCTGGAATGGCATGTGGTTTTTTTAGCTTCAAATGGCACGTTGTTCATTCTGGTGTGTTGGATTTGTTTTTCATTTGTTTTGATCCAATCCTACTCGTATAGCTTCATTTTTTCACTGCATTCGGATTACATATTAGCCATTTTTTATCAGTATCTAGTTGGCTCAAAATGTTCTCGCAGGCATTTTTCCATTGATTTAATATGCTTTCCAGCTTGTTATCTTTGTCATTATTTAATATCTGAAATTGAGGTATATTGTCACCTCCAATTGCTTTCCTATAAAGTGCTAAGGAATTCCATGTTATTGCAGCGGTCATTGATGGTAAACTGACCTCATACCTTATGCAAGTAGTAGGAAAGCCTTTTGGCAATTTTAAGATTCTCCTCCAGATAACATGCTCGCATCTTGACCATATTTTATAGTTGCTGACAAACATCGTCTCAGCTCCTGTTAATATTGGAATGATTGTATTGTTGTAGAAGCGGATTACAGGTAGCATTGTACAGGTAGCATTGAGAACTTACCATACTTTTTGTGTAGCCTGTCCGCTTGTGCAGCCATCTGATTACATTTAGATGCCAGTTTTTTGGTCATCGGTTCATCGTTAATGCTTGAATTTAATGTGACTCCCAGGTATTTTACTTCTTTGACCACAGACAGAGTCTCCTTTCCCAAAGTCCAGATGTATCTTTCGGATTTTGTATTTTTTTTTGCTCCTTGAAGATTTTTAAATATCAGAATCTCTGATTTCCTGTAACGCTCACCTGATTCCCACGGAGGCGCTGATCCCGGCTGGGCTGCTATCGTTTCTTCAATTGAGAAGCGTAGAGCTCGGACGACTCTCAGGACTGGGCTTCCTCTTATCGAATGTCTGACTTGCAGGGTAAGTTTTCTGCAGGTGGAAGAAAAAGGGTTAATCACCGTTTGATGGGATTCCTTCTCCCACCAATCGCCAGTTTCTCCCACAGCCTAGCTTTCTACTTGTCTCGGCGAGCTCTCACCTTAGGCGTATAAATGCTGAGCTCTCCATCCTGCGTCTGGTGCAGGGGTGCGTGGATTCCAGTTACGTCACTGGATGAGTTCAGTGTTGAGCCTCAAATCTTTTGCGGCCTTAGTTGTGGCACTCGTGCTGGGATGCCGAAGAGCGATGCCACCGTTACTGCACGAGCGGATGCCTGTAAGTATACTGTAGTCTTTAGGCTTTAAAAGATGGGCACCTCAATAATGTCCCTTTTCCTTTGTTTCAGGCCTCGGGATGCTGTGGGCGTAGTTTTCCGTTGCCGCTGCACGTGCCGATGCACGTAAGTATAATGTTCGTTGGCCGCTTTTAATGGCACCTCTAATAATGTCCTTTTTCTAGTTTTCAGGTGCCGGGATGCTGCGGGCTTTATATCCGTTGCCACTGCACGTGCCGATGCATGTAAGTATAATGAATGTTGGCCGCTTTTAATGGCACCTCTAATAATGTCCTTTTCCTAGTTTTCAGGTGCCAGGATGCTGCGGGCTTTATATCCGTTGCCACTGCACGTGCCAAAAACTGGTAAATTAAGATGAATGCGACTGCCTTCACCCGAACCCCTTTTTAATTATGTCCTTTGCCTTTCAGGTGCAGAGAAGCTTATGTTTATTCTTTGCAGGTTTTGCCGGTGACTGGATTCCGGGATCTGGTAAGTATTGTTCTGTGTCTTTCTTCATCCACAGGTTGCTGCGCGGAAGCTGAAGATGACTCTGGACCTCGAATGCAGGAGCCGACTCGGTGAGCGTCCTGCTGCTGCTGCAGAATAACGCGAAGCACGTGTTTTCCATCGGGTGTGGTTTAAATAGCAGAGAAGTGCTTCCAGTGTGTGTTCTTCCACCGGTTCCACCCAGGTAAGAAAAGAGTTCCTGAATGGAGGGAATAGTTCCTCCCAGCCCTGATGGCTGGGGACTTCAACCAGACTGGTTTGTTCTGGGTAAATATGCAGCATGGTCTGCCTCAGGTAAGTCCACCCAAGCATTATTACACTGTTTATCAATATGAGCCCGGCGCCTATGGCGCCGGGACTGAAACCCTTCATGAGCCTGGCGCCAGAGGCGCCAGGACACGGTCCAAATGGCCCCTGTAGGGGTCTGCTGGGTCCGGAGTAGTGGAAGACGGGTCTGCTTCTGAGGGCGCTGGGCCAGTCCTGGCCCCTCGGGAGTAGCGCCCATGACATTTCCTTCCGTTTATCACAAGTCGGTTTTCTTGGATATATTTTTCAAGAGCATTTATTTTTCTTTGAAGGCCAATTGGGGGCATATCCAGTAGCACAATGTCATCTGCATATATTAATGTGCTAACATGGGTGCCATTGATTTTAGGTGGAAAGGACTTCACTTCTTCAATAGATCTTCTTACGTCTGCTATAAAGAAGTTGAAGAGCGTTGCTCCTAAAGGGCACCCTTGTTTGACTCCACGGGTTGTTTGTATTGGAGCAGTTGTTTCCTTTTGTGTCAAGCCGAATTTGTATTGAAGTTTTACAATATAGTGCTTTAATAGCGGCAACCAGGCTTACCGGGCATCCTTCTTTCAACATTTTAGACCATAGAATCTCTCGGTCCACACCATCAAAGGCATGGGCCAGGTCAATGAAGGCAATGTATAGCATGTGTTTCTTTCTGATTGCTTCTATTTTCAATGTGTTCAGGATTAGCAAATTTAGGCTACAGCCTATCCCTTTAACAAAACCTGTTTGTCTTATGTCGGCTGCTCCAACTTGCTTTATCCATGTTGATAGTTTAGCTAAGAGTTGAGTCGCAAACATTTTCCCCACTACATCCAGTAGTGCTATGGGTCTGTAATTTCCCGGTTGAAGTCATGACTCTTTTATATAAATCGGTACAATTATGGCACATTTCAATGTATTTGGAACTTTCCCGTTGTTTATTATGATCTTGAAAAGCTGGGTACAGAACAGAAATCCGCCCATTCCTCAGGATTTTTTCTAAGATGGCCTTCGTGAGACCGTCTGGCCCAGGAGCTCGAGAAGAACTGAGTCTCTTGATGTTATTATAGATCTCCTCTCTAGATATGGCTATGTTCCATCGTTCTACAGTTGTTTCATCCTGGTTTTCACAAGGATATATTTTTTGGAATAACTCACTGTAATGTTTATCCCAGTCTTGTTCTGTCACAACATTACAGATACTGGAGCTCTGGGAGCATTCTATAACATCATCTTCAGCTTTTATTCAGAATGAATTCCATCCAGCATTATAGTTCACATAGTAAAACATAGAACATTATTCAACAAGCAGAGTGAATATTGCATTAGAGAGGCAACGAGGCCTGAGACAATAGGACATAAAAGGGTCATCCCAATCGTCACCTCTCTACACCAGCAGGCAATAGGTCGTAGGCCACTAAGGGGCCACAGCAGCGATGCCTGCCACGAGTGCTGTAAACAGCACGGATTAGAGGTATAGAGTGCCCTCTAGAATCCCTCACTCATTGGGGCCCTTACACACGTGTCATTCACATCTAAACATTTATAACAAAAGAATACCAAATGTTTTCAACTATATATATAGGGGTGGGGTAAGGGGTTAAAACAGTTCGGGAGGGGGGTTATAAAGAAAGGGAAACTGGGCGATAAGGAGGACCTCCCCTCCCCTGCCCCCCAATTTTTTTACATTTATTTTGTTACAAATAGTTAGATATACATGTTGTTCGTTATTTTCTATTCGTTAAAATCACATGTAACCGTCATTCCCGTTGATCAGATCAGTGTCGCTGCCACACCGTTAACAACCTCTATATCCGCAGATTTTCTTGTCGCACCCCCTGCTCCGTGGCTGCTGTTTTTATCCACAATGTTGCGTCCACATTGTGAGGTTTACCTGTTCCATAGTGTGACCCTTGCCAACCGTCTCCTTTTCTCTTTCTTTCAATCCGTGCTCTCACCCCGTCTGCTCCCAGCCTACTCCTCTCCTTCCTGCTTTCCTCCTCCTCCTCCGCCCTCTGCCCCCTGCTCTGCTTATTGCCCACCAGACCCTCTCCCCTCGAGATGCCCTTCCTCTTTGCAGTCCTGCTGTGGCCCTTGCCCACCATCTTCCCCTCTTCCGCCCCCAATGTTGCATCTTACCTTTTGATGCCATTGTTTCTGTCCTTGCTTTATGTGGTGAGGCAGTTCAGTGTTTTCTTTCTTCTCCTTCCTCACCTGCATCTGGATACTTGCTGTAACCTATGACACTGTGTTGTGTCCCAGCACTACCCGTTTTTGTAACCTGTTTTGCACTTAATGTTTCCTCTCTCCTTCCTCCCCTCCTGCACTCCCCTTCCTCGCCCTCCCCTTTACGTTTAGCACTTGCACAAACCAAATCACCTCACTGCCTAGTCAGGTTGTTTTTTAGTCTGGTCTCATCCCCTCCTCCCCCTGCCCCATTTTCTTTCACTTTATAGCAACGACTGCCCTAAGGTGCACTACATTGTGAGAGGTCAATTCTTAGTCTTACACACTTTGTTATGGACTGGGGTACCTGGGTGTCATTTGTTTAACAGTGATTTATTGACTTTGGGTAGGAGTTTCTTAATGGTGTCGTTTTGGAGTGGCGTGCGGGGTGCAGTGGGGGTGGTGCGCGGGGTGCAGTAGGGTGGTGCGCGGGGTGCGGTGGGAGAGGCGCGCGTCGTCGGGCGCATTCCTAGTGTTTCGCCCTGGGCACCAAATGGACTAGAAACTGCCCTGACAGTGCTTGCACGTTTCTGAATGTTTGAAGACCGTTTAAAAACGTTTTCTGTTTTTTTGCTCTGCATCCCCAGCCCTGCTCCCACTCTTGTCCTGATGCGCCTTGAAGCACAATTCTTGCAGTATAGTGTGCAATCGATAAATACATAAACTGGCAAACTTCTTTTAATTGCATATTTCCTGCAGTTCAATGCTCGCTTTACAAATGTACTGTAGGCCCACATGTGGCTGATAAGAATAGCAATAGGGCAGGTCTACACTGGCCGTATGTATGTTGGTTTTAAATTAGGCAACGTCCTAGCTTCCCAAATATCTTTAAGAGGGACCAAAACAAATAACCTGTGCATCAGGGCCTGAGGTTCTGTGGGGCAAAACAAGTCTCCGCAATGCAGTTGCCCGGAATAGAATGAATGGGTAACAAGCTGACGCGCATGCGCCTGGGGATATTTCTTTATTTTGAATAGTTTTCCTGGCACATGAAAGCTATCAAGATCCAGCCAAGTGTGTTCTAATTTACCTATTACATGTTTGATCCGGGCAATTTATAAAGCACTCACGCTGCATCTCTCCTACGTGGTCCCTACTGTGGTGTAGCCAAGATAGGCCCAGTCACGTGGGCGAGGGGAGACCTGCGTCACATGAGTGGGCGGGAAAAAAGTTTGCCTGGAACTACGTCAGTCCGGAGCAAGTAAACCAGCGAAGTGGTCGCAGTGTCTTATTGCGCGTTGAGTGCTTGAGGCCCGAGCGGGCCTGATAATGAAATCCTGATATCCCCACTGCTAACGGATGTCACAGTATTTGAGACAGAAGCCTGGCGACGAGGTAGTGACCTGAACCGTGCGTGTGTATCTTGCTGAGAGTGAATGCGAACGCTGCAGTGAAGAGTGCTACGTTATGCATGTGCGTTCCACACGCCAACAAGGAAACCGAAAAGAAAACGAACATGAAGCGATTGCACACCACATTGAAACAAGCACTGCAAACGCTCCACTCGACCGCTCTAACACACCGGTAAGCGTCATGATTACCGCAACGTTCCACCACCAGACGTTTATACTGCCTGCTGACCGCTCCTTTCACACAGCAACGAACTATCAAGCCTGGCACATTATAGCTACGCTCAACCCACAACGTTAATACTGGGCAACCTGAATAGCGGGGACACAACACAATCTTCCCCACAACAGTCGAGGAGAGGGGCAGAACCTTATTTCCAACCCTTCGCAGCAAAGAAGGATTTTCATAGTAAGCATGTGTGCGCACGTGCCATCACATGCAGATGAAGGTGGGAGACACGCACACCACGTTACCCACAAGCTAAGAACAGGCGGCAAAAATGTTGAGCCCAAATACAAGCCCATACAGAGCAGGGAGCAGCGTTGCTGAAAGGAGGACCAACATATTCAGACCAGACAACCAAGAGAGACCACACTCATGGGCAGGGGCGTTGCTAGGGGGTGGCTAAGGGGGCTACAGCCCCTGATCTTTTGGTTGTAGCCCCGGATAGAATCTCGGGAGCTACAGCCAAAAGACTAGCTAGCCCCCAGTCCCAACAGTTCTGACATCAGCTTAGCCCCGGGTCTTTTCCAGACCTAGCAACTCCCCTGCTCATGGGGCCGTTCGACCCTTGCACCACAGGTGCAGCGCTCCAGTGGGGAATAAGGCTACAGCAATTCGAGCTACATTTACTGGCAAGAGACATTACTGAGGAGATAAGAAAATGCACACTCCTATTGTTAAACATTGGCGCAGCAGCACTACACCTGTTTAATACACTCCCTAATAACGGAGCAGCAGATGATTACAACGCAGCCAAGGTAGCATTATCCAGCAAATTCAAGCCAGAACTCAATCCAGACTATGAGAGGTTCCACTTCTGCATGATTTCCATGCCCCCAACTCAGCTCCAAAGCTAAACATATGTTCCTAATAATGGGTCTATGATGTGATATGATGTGGCATTTATAATGTGCCTGTACACAAGACAAGGAGGGGGAAAGAAAGGGAGGACAAAATAACGATCTTACTAGGACTTGTGTCATTCAGATCACTCAAGTGCGGGGAAGAGGGAAGCAGAG
This sequence comes from Ambystoma mexicanum, assembly GCF_040938575.1. Taxonomy (NCBI): domain Eukaryota; kingdom Metazoa; phylum Chordata; class Amphibia; order Caudata; family Ambystomatidae; genus Ambystoma; species Ambystoma mexicanum. The sequence continues at coordinate 171,074,157 of NC_090921.1, read as the reverse complement.
AAGTGCCGGGGGGCGGGAGTGCAGTTTACACTCAAGTGCAGTCAGCGGGTGGCTCATAAGCAAATACAGACCCTTAAGTGCTGGGGAGCCTGGAGGCAGTGCAAGGGCAACTGGAAATTGACTGAGCCTGAGTTCCGAGGGTGACCAGGTGATCAGTGCGTGGAGCAGTCAGGTGCATCAGCAGGGGAGAGGAAGAGAGAAAGCAGAAGCGAAAAGGAAGGTCTTGAGTTGCTTCTGGACCCGGAGGTGGTCCTGCTTAAGTTTGAGAGAGGCAGGGAGGCTGTTCCAGAGGGAGGTCCAGCTGGGGAGATACATCTGCCCTCAACTCTCAGCTTGGAGAAGCGTCTGACCCTCAGAGAGCTGGAGATGGATGAGCGGAGAGCTCGAGAAGGAAGATGTTTTGGAAGAGAAAGTTGGAGGTAGAGCGGTCCAAGGCACCAAAAAGCCTTGTGGACGATGCCGAGGGTCTTGAACTTCATCCTTGCAGTCACGGGGAGCAAGTGAAGAGATTTCAGAGCTGGAGAGGTGCGATCCCTTGCCTTGAGGCCAAGGACAAGTCTCGCAGAGAGGTTGTAAAGGTCGAAGAGTAGAGGCATGACCTTGGCTCTAAAAATATTAAAGTGTAACCCAGCCCAAACTGACCTGTTTGTCTTTAATAATTCTCTTGGGCCTTAATGGCTTTCATGGTTTAAAGAGTCAGTCTAACACATATAATCTGGGCTCAGAATGGGGCTTTTGGTCTTATTTCACTTGACAGAGAATCAGAGTCTGACTAATCCGGAGCATATAGTCTAGAAAAAGTAGCCACCAAGTCATCCTCAGGGAGATTACTTTCAATCGCCAATTCTAGTGATGCCCCGCCATGGGCAATCAACTCCCACGCCATATTATTTTCTCATGAAGCCCACCTGGGGAATTCCTGCTGACGGAGGTGGTACCGAGTTTGAGGGTAAATTTGACTGGACACCCATTATACATCTCGTTCCAATACTCGGGAGTCTACATTTATGTCATAAGTATTCATAGCACATTTGGGGGTCTCATCGGCAGGGGGAAGCCCCCTGCCAAACTTGCCCAGGTTACAGGGTGGCTCAAGCACTGTAAGGTGCAGTTATGAGAAAAGGATTCGATGGAAGTTTCAATTGAATATGCAGCGGCTACACCGTGGCCGATGCAGCCAGGCATTGGGGTGCATGCAACAGTACCCTAATCCAAAGAAGTCAGTGGAAAGCCAGTGACAGGTTGAGGAACTTGTCTGGTAACCGATCAGTTTTGGACAGTGAAGCGAGCTCTGCCGAAGAAGAAAACCATTTAGATGTGCCCTCTGGCCTGGAAGTAGTTGTATTTTAGGGACTAATCGTCAATTCCCCAAGGGCCTTCAAAGCAAATTATTGAAATTTGAATGGTTGGAATTTGGAAAGGATATGGAGTTGTACAATGGTTAATCGCTATTAGCGTGGATATGATACAACATTTGGATGGTGTGAAGAGTGATTGTGGCACAGGCGCATGACCTTGTTTAAGACACCTACGACTGGCATCTGATAAAATTGGCACTGAAAGGATTGTTTTAAATATGACTTCACAGTAGATTGCAGGCCATTTGCGAATGAGTTAAGCATTCAGACACACATTGGTGAGTACAATGAAAGTCGAACGTCGAGTGTAATCGCCTGCAAGGGATCCAAAATAGCACTATTAGGGTGGTCAAAGGCCTCAATTGGAGAGATCACGTCTCGGAGTCTAGACAGAGCCTACATTGGCTCCTGGTGGAAGCAAGAGTAAGGTACCGCCTACTATTAGTTACTCACAAATGTCGAGTGGGACCGATGCCAGATATCTGAAGGATCTTCTCTCTGAGAAACATAATCTCAGATCGCTTAGATCTAATAGTACACATCAATTGAGGACACCTCTATGCAACACTAGTAAAGTGCTAAAGGAGGCCTTCATCAACGCAGCCGCCAGAGGGTGGAACTCTCCCCGCCTGATCTAAGGGAAAGCAAGTCTACTGAAATCTAAAAACGTTGATATTCTGCTAGCTTCCCAGCCTCTTTGATTATCCACTCCGCTGCAACGTTGGTCTAGGCTCTAATCTCCGTCCCTGTCCTATGTATTGGTCTGTTTTGTTATTGTGCGCCCTTAAGCCTTCAGGTCCTTGGTAGCATGGTACAAATGTAAAGTAAAGTAAATGAAGGACACACTGGTGAAAGGGTGCTGGCTCTATGTCAGGTACCCTAATTGGGGAAAGCTGCACTATTGGTGTCCCATTTGACTACTGGCTGGATTATTTGTTATTATTATTATCATTCTTAGGGTATTTATTGAGCTCAGACTTAGCTTTGTGAAGCAATGGAGCGCTTTACAATCATAGGGGGAAGACCATGGTGAGGGAAGCAGAGAACAAGGGAGGGCAGACAATTTAGTAGCAATGGATCAGGGGAGCAGTCACCCAGTCTTGGGCAGGGAGGGTAGTTGGTGTGTGGACGTGAGTGTTAGGGAGGACCAATTAATTGAAGAGGAGAGTCTTCTGGAACGTCAGAAGCGAGGGGGTAAGTCTGATGTTGACAGGGGAGGGGGTATCAGTGTCTTGGGACGTAGACAGAGAGACATGTCTTCTAATGTTTACTTCCTGCACTGGTGGAAATCAACTCTGCACATGTCCTTACTTTTGGTGGATTGTAGTCCTTAGTTTCTCAGTGAGGTAGCTTGGGGACTTCACGGGGGCAGCCTTGTAGATAATGCAGCAGGATTCGAAGATGATATAGACTTGCATCGGGAGCCAGTGCAGATCGATGAAGGTCGGGATGATGTGATAAAACATGCTGCAGCATGCAGGAAACGTCTCGGGTTGCCATAGTAGTTGCCGGATGGACTTCCAAAAGGGCATTTCCACCATCCAGGACCAAGGATTGGCTAGCAAAGTTGAATTTGTTTTCTGGAATGAGGGGCTTGGTTTTCTGCAGGAGAGACATTTGGTACCAAGCAGTTTGTGTCTTCTTTGCTGTTTGAAGGAGAGGTGCCAGTCAAACCCAAGGGACTTGGTGCAGGTGGCCAGCAGGCGTGTGACGCCCTGAAGGTTCATAGCAGAGAGCCAGGTCTGGATGTCGGGTGTTCAATGTTGTTAGTCAGCAGTAGGAATTCAGTCTTGGAGGGGTTGAGCTTCAGGTAAGCACTGGACATCCATTACTGGCATTTAGCCTGAAGATGTCTTGATGTGTGAATTGCCAGATGCTTTACTGTTGTCATTTTCCTGGCCATGCCAAGGAAGTGTAGTGCTCTTTGTAATGAATAACAGTAAGTAATCAGATCATTCCCACTTTGCCTCTCTTATTTGTTACTGTCCCTAAAACAGGAGTATGAGCCAAGCAGGGCCCGGTCTTTCACCAACACCATCTGTAGCTGAGCAAGAGTCATGACACAAGCCTAATGCATAGGGAGTGCCAGCTGCATGAGTTCTGCAAGAGTCATGAAACAAGCCTGATGCATAGGAAGTGCCAGCTGCATGTGTTCTGCAAGAGTCATCACACAAGCCTGATGCGTAGGAAATGCTAGCTGCATGAGTTCTGCAAGAGTCATGACACAAGCCTGATGCATAGGAAGTGCCAGCTGCATGTGTTCTGCAAGAGTCATCACACAAGCCTGATACTTAGGAAATGCCAGCAGCATGAGTTCTGCAAGAGACATGACACAAGCCTGATGCATACGGCGTGCCAGCTGCATGAGTTCTGCAAGTCATGACACAAGCCTGATGCATATGGACTGCCAGCTGCATGAGTTCTGCAGGAGTCATGACACAAGCCTGATGCATAGGGAGTGCCAGCTGCATGCGTTCTGCAAGAGTCATGGTACAAGCCTGATGCATAAGGAGTGCCAGCTGCATGAGTTCTACAAGAGTCATGACACAAGCCTGGTGCATAGGGAATGCCCACTGCATGAGTTCTGCAAGAGTCACGACACAAGCCTGATGCATAGGGAGTGCCAGGTGCTTGAGTTCTGCAAGAGTCATGACACAGGCGTGATGCATATGGAGTGCCAGCTGCGTGAATTCTGCAAGAGTCATGAAACAAGCCTGATGCATAGGGAGTGCCAGCTGCATGAGTTCTGAAAGAGCCATGCCGCAAGCCTGATACGTAGGAAATGCCAGCTGCATGAGTTCTGCAAGAGTCATGATACAAGCCTGATGCATATAGAGTGCCAGCTGCATGAGTTCTGCAAGAGTCATCACACAAGCCCAATGCATAGGGAGTGCCAGCTTCATGAGTTCTGCAAGAGCCATGCCGCAAGCCTGATGCGTAGGAAATGCCAGCTGCATGAGTTCTGCAAGAGTCATGACACAAACCTGATGCATAGGGAGTGCCAGCTGCATGAGTTCTGAAAGAGTCATGCCGCAAGTCTGATGCGTAGGAAATGCCAGCTGCATGTGTTCTGCAAGAGTCATGACATAAGCCTGATGCATAGGAAATGCCAGATGCATGAGTTCTGCAAGAGTCATGACACAAGCCTTATGCATAGGGAATACCGATGCATGAGTTCTGCAAGAGACATGAAACAAGCCTGCTCCATAAGGAGTGCCAGCTGCGTGAGTTCTGCAAGAGTCATAACACAAGCCTGATGCATAGGGAATGCCAGCTGCAAGAGTTACAAGCTTGATGAAGTGTAAAAAGGAGGCGTAAACGGTTTATGCCAATCTGGGCACTTGTTTCCACTCTGGGACATTTAAACAATCTTTTTCAGGCAGAGTGAGAGATGGGAGGGGGAATGTGTTTCTTATTCCTCATTTCTCCTATGCCTGCAAAAGCACCTTGTTTTACACCTGCATGACTTTTTTGTGCAGGCGTATATGAAATGGCTACGCACTGAATCTGCTGCATTCGGCACATGCTAAAAGTTAGCCAAAGGAATCCATTCTAAGGACTCATTTTAAAGGGGAATGGCGTGTTAAATCGAGACGTAAAAGCGCCTCCATCTGACGATCTGGTTTATTCTGCAGGAGTGGCAAGGTGGAGGAGTGGCATAGGGGCGACACAAGATCTCCCTCGCGCAGTACTCCTCCATGCTGTCAGTGCGTTCCCTCGTGCAGTGCTTCTCCATACTGTCATGCGTTCCCTTGTGCAGTGCTCCTCCATGCTGTCAGTGCATTCCCTCGCGCAGTGCTCCTCCATGCTGTCAGTGCATTCCCTTGCGCAGTGCTCCTCCATGCTGTCAGTGCATTCTCTCGTGCAGTGCTCCTCCATGCTGTCAGTGCGATCCCTCGTGCAGTGCTCCTCCATGTCTCTCACGCAGTACTTCTCCCTCGCGCAGTGCTCCTCCATGTTGTCGTTGCGTTCCCTCGCACAGTGCTCCTCCATGCTGTCAGTGCATTCCCTCGTGCAGTGCTCCTCCATGCTGTCAGTGCATCCCCTCGTGCAGTGCTCTTCCATGCTGTCAGTGCATCCCCTCACGCAGTGCTCTTCTATGCTGTCAGTGCATCCCCTCACGCAGTGCTCTTCCATGCTGTCAGTGCGTTCCCTCGCGCAGTGCTCCTCCATGCTGTCAGTGCGTTCCCTCGCGCAGTGCTCCTCCATGCTGCCAGTGCGTTCCCTCACGCAGTACTCCTCTATGCTGTCAGTGCGATCCCTCGTGCAGTGCTCCTCCATGTCTCTCGCACAGTACTCCTCCCTCGCGCAGTGCTCCTCCATGTCTCTTGCACAGTACTCCTCCCTCGCGCAGTGCTCCTCCATGCAGTCAGATCGATCCCTTGTGCAGTGCTCCTCCATGTTGTCAGTGCGCTCCCTCGTGCAGTGCTCATCCATGCTGTCAGTGCATTCCCTCGCATAGTGCTCCTCCATGTTGTCAGTGCGTTCCCTCACGCAGTGCTCCTCCCTCGCTCAGTGCTCCTCCATGTTGTCAGTGTGTTAATTACCTTGTATAGTGCTCCTCCATGCTGTCAGTGCGTTCGATAGAAAAACACAAAAAAGGGGTCCTGTCTAAGGAAATAAAGTTGGTTGCAATTTTAATTATATGCAAAAGGGATTTAAAGTGTATCTGTTACTATACTGTAGCATACTTTATACATATCCGAAGGATAAAGTGAACAAGCAAAGGAAAAAGTAGTACACGCACTCAAATAAATTGAATAGAATAGAATAGAGACTGAGAGTGGTTTTTTAATTTTTTTCCTCTTCTCAGTCTTACAACAAAAACTAGATTATAAATTCCAGTAAGCAAGGCAGACATTGCATATAAACAGTTATACAATTATTCCGCATTATCAAACAAAAATGCTGCATTGGAAACTCTTGCGGCACATGAGTAACAGGCTTAGGTGAGTAAATACCTGAAGATACCGTGTAATGATGTTTCAAAACAAGAAAAGTACAAATCCAATCTCAAAATATTTACACATTTATCTCAAACATATATAAACAACATGAACCATTGTTGCTCTAAGTGCAGGACCTTGGATAGGTCTAACAAAAGCCAGGCTAGAGGGTGACCAAAGTGGATCGACGTCCTTGACACAAATCGAACCCAAAATTGTAAAAGGGGCGGGGGGACCTAGTAACCAAAGGTTGCAGGGTCCCTGGACGTTTCGGCTAAACAGTGGGTCACAGCCTTCTTCTTGGAGCCAAGGTATGGGGACCCCTATAGAAGATAAAGAGGGGATGGTGGTTACTATAACGTATGGGGTGCAGTGTATAGTGTAATAAAGTGTTAAAATAGTAAGATACTAAAAATAAACAGATTAAAAAGGAGCCTCTGGTAAACTCATAACAGTGGATAAGGACTAACCTTGCTCTGGACTAGAACCTGAGTGTTTTCCAGGTGACTGAATTAGGCAAAGTTCCGCTGGACACTTACAAAGAGGTTTTTTTATGTCCATGCTCTCGGGCCTTTCCAGAATTTGTTTCCTTTTTGTTATGCAATGCCCCCTAACCCTTTGCAGTGCTGTGCACTGCCATCCAGGATGGCCAGACACTAACTCTGCTTTTTCCTACACTATGTGTACTTGGACTGTGGGGTAGGCCTGATTTTTAGGCCCTTCCTCTATTTACATATGTGGTTGCCCACGCGCCCAATTCCGCTCTCGCGCCTAGCACGGGGCGTTCTAGCGCCGCGATTTACTTATATTTCTAGGCCCCGCTGGTAACAGTTTTTTTTGGGATAGCATTACTCGGCCCCCGTCGCGCATGCGCAGGGGTCTAGTATTTTTTTCAACTTTGGCATTGCTATTGCGCCGGGGCACAGCGGCTTCTGTTTCTGCCACTCTGTCCCCGACGCGCATGCGCAGGGGACTAGTGTACACAAACTTTGCACATGCGCAGCTCTAGTAACGTGCCGGGGTTCAACGGCATATAGCACCGCACATGCGTAGCTATGCCTTATGCTTTTAGCTTCACTCGGCACCGCGTTGCCCTCGCGGACACACACGGCTGCATTTTCCAGCGGATAAAAGGTAATTACCCTCCCTCCTTTCTAGCCCAGACTCTGCCAACACTTGCATTTCTTGCCCTAACCCACCACACGTTGGCAGTACTGCGACATTCATTTTTCATTTATCTTTTTCTTTGTAGACCTGATTCATCTTGGGTCTCACCCAGCTTGGTCTCCCAGTCCTGTTTACACTCTTGGTAATCCAGGACCCCCAATAAGGTAACTAGCCTCTTAGCGGAGCTACCTGCATTTATTTCTTTATGACTTCATAACCTGGAGTTCACACTTACCCAGGAGCATTTGTTCTTTTCCTTTCTTTCCTATTTTCCCCAGTCCCCCACAGCCACATGATGTGAGGATTTAATCACTTACCTCTTTGTAAGTGTCCAGCGGAACTTTGCCTAATTCAGTCACCTGGAAAACACTCAGGTTCTAGTCCAGAGCAAGGTTAGTCCTTATCCACTGTTATGAGTTTACCAGAGGCTCCTTTTTAATCTGTTTATTTTTAGTATCTTACTATTTTAACACTTTATTACACTATACACTGCACCCCATACGTTATAGTAACCACCATCCCCTCTTTATCTTCTATAGGGGTCCCCATACCTTGGCTCCAAGAAGAAGGCTGTGACCCACTGTTTAGCCGAAACGTCCAGGGACCCTGCAACCTTTGGTTACTAGGTCCCCCCGCCCCTTTTACAATTTTGGGTTCGATTTGTGTCAAGGACGTCGATCCACTTTGGTCACCCTCTAGCCTGGCTTTTGTTAGACCTATCCAAGGTCCTGCACTTAGAGCAACAATGGTTCATGTTGTTTATATATGTTTGAGATAAATGTGTAAATATTTTGAGATTGGATTTGTACTTTTCTTGTTTTGAAACATCATTACACGGTATCTTCAGGTATTTACTCACCTAAGCCTGTTACTCATGTGCCGCAAGAGTTTCCAATGCAGCATTTTTGTTTGATAATGCGGAATAATTGTATAACTGTTTATATGCAATGTCTGCCTTGCTTACTGGAATTTATAATCTAGTTTTTGTTGTAAGACTGAGAAGAGGAAAAAAATTAAAAAACCACTCTCAGTCTCTATTCTATTCTATTCAATTTATTTGAGTGCGTGTACTACTTTTTCCTTTGCTTGTTCACTTTATCCTTCGGATATGTATAAAGTATGCTACAGTATAGTAACAGATACACTTTAAATCCCTTTTGCATATAATTAAAATTGCAACCAACTTTATTTCCTTAGACAGGACCCCTTTTTTGTGTTTTTCTTCCACTGATAGCCCTTGGTCCTGTGCTATAATTTGGGGCTCTCCCTCCAGTATTCCTTAGTGCGTTCGATAGCGCAGTGCTCCTCCATGCTGTCAGTGCATTCCCTTGCGCAGTGCTCCTCCATGCTGTCAGTGCATTCGCTCGCGCATAAATCCTCCATGCTGTCAGTGCGTTCCCTCACGTTGTACTCCTCTATGCTGTCAGTGTGTCCCCTCGTGCAATGCTCCTCCATGCTGTCAGTGTGTCCCCTCGTGCAATGCTCCTCCATGCTGTCAGTGTGTTCCCTCGTGCAGTGCTCCTCCATGTTGTCAGTGCGTTCCCTCTCGCAGTGCTCCTTCATGTTGTCAGTGCGTTCCCTCGCACAGTGTTCCTTCACGTTGTCGGTGCTTTCCCTCTCGCAGTGCTCCTCCATGTTGTCAATGCGTTCCCTCACGCTGTGCTGCTCCATGCCTCTTGCGCAGTACTCCTCCCTCGCGCAGTGCTCCTTCATGTTGTCGGTACGTTCCCTCACGCTCCTTCATGTTGTCGGTGCGTTCCCTCGCGCAGTGCTCCTTCATGTTGTCGGTACGTTCCCTCACGCTCCTTCATGTTGTCGGTGCGTTCCCTCGCGCAGTGCTCCTTCATGTTGTCGGTGCGTTCCCTCACGCTCCTTCATGTTGTCGGTGCGTTCCCTCACGCAGTGCTCCTCCCTCGTTCAGTGCTCCTCCATGTTGTCACTGTGTTAATTCCCTTGTATAGTGCTCCTCCATGCTGTCAGTGCGTTCTCTCGCGCAGTGCTCCTTCATGTTGTAGGTGCGTTCCCTCGCGCTGTGCTCCTTCATGTTGTAGGTGCGTTCCCTCGCGCAGTGTTGTCGGTGCGTTCCCTCGCGCAGTGCTCCTTCATGTTGTAGGTGCGTTCCCTCGCGCAGTGCTCCTTCATGTTGTCGGTGCGTTCCCTCACGCTCCTTCATGTTGTCGGTGCGTTCCCTCACGCAGTGCTCCTCCCTCGTTCAGTGCTCCTCCATGTTGTCACTGTGTTAATTCCCTTGTATAGTGCTCCTCTATGCTGTCAGTGCGTTCTCTCGTGCAGTGCTCGTCCGTGCTGTCAGGGCGCTCCCTCGTGGAGTACTCCTCTATGTTGTCAGTGCGTTCCCTCGCACAGTGCTCCTCCATGATGTAGTGCGTTTTGTTGTATGGCTGCATGACATTTTCATGGAGGCATACAAAGAATGGATTCCTACGAAATGTGCCTCGGTTTTGCACCTGCCCAAAAGCAAGTGGATTCCATGAGTATCCATTTGTAGATGCCGCCTGCAAAGCTCAATCCACAGGCAGCATTAACGCTTTCACAAGAAGGAGAGGAAAATGAAAGACGGGAGTTTGCCTCGCTGTACTATTTCTAATCCCATCTGCCGTGTGAATGTTTAAAATGACATTCTAGTGACCCCACACACAATGTTAATGCTAATGTTGGTGGTCCCATGCATGTCATTAAAAGTATAAAATAAGGCTGGTAAAGGCTGTCTATATTTTTTACAAAATGGGGAGTAAAATGAAAGAATGAAGGGCATTCCACCTGTTTTTAGTCCTTCCTTTTCCACCTCGGGTTAGTAGAGGTGGACAATTGCATGAAAGTTAACCAACTTCACATAAGTGCTGACTTTGGTGATCCATTGCATGCATTGAACCCTTTTAAAAAAAAACATAATTAGCCTCTTTATCTCAGCATCCCTATCTAACATACCCCCTTACTCATTTTCCTTCTCTCTCTCTCTGAACCTACCTGCCTCTGTAAGTCTCTATAGCTCCTTAGTTCCCTTGTATCCACTTGACGGCCTACTTCTTCTCTGCCTCTCTCTCTCTCTCTCTCCCTCTCTCTCTCTCTCTCTCTCTCTCTCTCTCTCTCTCTTTCTCTCTCTCTATCTCCCTGTAAGTCTCTATAGCCGAATAGATTGTTTGGATCCAATTTAAGGCCTAGCTTCTTCTCTGCCACTCTCACTTTTGCTTCCCAGAATCTGAAGTGGTCTCGTTTTCTTTGTCTGTTGCTATCTGTCTCATTTTTTCTATCTTTCAGCATGCTTCTCAGGACAATCGCCCACACGGGTTATGCTAAAATGAAAAGGGATGGCACTTGTCCCTCGAAAGTCTGTGCACAGGCCTGATGGTTGCCTGAGCTTTGCTGAAGCAGAGCAGTCCAGGACATCAAGCCTCATGGCTCGTGATGAGTGGTTGTGATTCCTGCATACCCAGAATTGTCCTCCAAGGTCAGGCAATGGTGGGACCGCCCTTGGTGCCATGCATTTCACCTACCCAGGAAGTGCATGGATAATAATGCCCAGTGCCCCGAAGGCTGTCCTATATAGCTGGTATAACCAGAGGGGGTGGGCTGGCCCAGCCGGTAATGGCCCACTGCTCAGGTTAAGGGCCCGAACAAAGCCAGGGTCACTTAACGCGTCCGGCGGGCAGTTACCGGCAGCTGTCGACCACCTCAGAGGGTTATATCACCATTAACACCGATGTGGTGAATTACGCAGGTGCAAAGGGTGTTTCATTTTTGGTTTTGGCGTTTGTGTGGCACAAGATACCTAATCGTTAAACCATTGGTACTGTAAATGTATAAAATAAAAGGAGAAAGGGGAGTTTGGGAGCAGTGTATGGCGTTGGCTTGACAACTTGTGGAAGCCTGGCTATGAAATAGCCAAAGCACCAGATGGGCCTTGACCCTCTCGCTTGCGTCTACAGGCCTGCTGATGTTGCCGGGGAGCTCTGCATGCTACAGAAGTAGGAGCAAAATGACTGCACTTAACTAGATGCACATGATATTTTCATTTGTATGCACCAATGCTTTTTGACACATGAACTCCTGTTGGACTATGTCTAAAGCCCGAGCGAAATGATCTGTTGGCAGACCAGACCGAGGCAGCCAGGCAAGCCTCTGATTTACGAGGCCGGCAAGCTGCCTTTGTTGTTGTGTTTTGCATAGCTGAGAAGTTGGGTTGAAGGCAGGATTATTCCATCCCGTGGGATCAGACATTCAAGTGCTGATCAGTGGATACAGCATGAGGTAAGACAATTTAATCTTCATCCTGCTTAAATATTTGCCACCCAACATATTTTCTACTGCTTTATCATTAAAGATGTGTCTGTGTGCTCTCTGTCGACATCCCATTATGTCGCAGAGGAAATGAGTTGCTTTCTTCACTTCAAAACAAAAAGCACAGAATAGAGATCATTGATTCTTATCCTGTGATGGGAATTCAGGGATAGGATGCAGCATGAGTGAACAGGCTGTTGTCATGTAAGGGTCATGTGATTGTCTGGAGGTGCGAATAGCTGCATTGAAAAGATTTTTTTGGACGGACAGTATTTATTATTGTTGCTGCTGTCAAAACTCAGAGCCAGCTAAGTGTGAAGGTCATTCACCCCATAAGAAACAGCTCTTTGTTGCTCTGGGATATATCGAAAAGAGCATCTGCAACTTCTAAACCCAGACACAGGGGGTGATTGGCCCATCCCCTGCTGAATCAATGCCCCGGCCCACCCCTCCCTCCAAGTCCTGGCTCACTGGAGGCAGTTTCCTTTACTTGCAGGTCTCAGAGCGAACGTGAGAGGGGAGCATGCAGTGTGCCAGAGGGACCACCTATCCTCACTGTCTCTACACCCACCCTACCCACAGTCTCTCTAACCACACCCACCCTCTCTACCCCATCCTCTTTAACCCCACTGTTTCTACCCCAACCCATCCAGCCTACCCCCCACTCTCTCTACAAAACCCACACTCTCTCTGCCTCCACCCACCCAACCCCCACTATCTCTACCCCCACCCTCCCACCCTAACCCCATGCTCTCAACCAACGCCCGCCCACCGACCCACCCTATCCCCACTCACCAACCCTACCCCCACTCTCTCTACCCCCAACCAACCACCCCACTCTCTCCACACTACTCTACCTCCACTCACTCTACCCCCAGCCTACCCCCACTCTCTCTACCTCTACCCACCCTACCCCTGCTCTCTCTACCCCATTCACCCTATCCTCGCTCTCGCTTAGCCCAACCACCCTCCCTAACCATGCTCTGTCTATCTGCACTCACCCACCCAACCCCAGATCTATCTATCAACCCATGCTTTCTCTAACAAATCCTGGTGTCTCTATCCCAAACCAATTTATCCTGCTCTCTCTACCCCCCACTCACCCAACTTATCCCTTTCTTTCTAGCCCCACCCATCCTATCCTCTCTAGGCCCCACCTGCCCACACTACACCTGCTTTCTCTACCCAACCTCACCCACCTTACCCCCACTCTCTCTACCCCCACATACACCCACTCTCTCTACCTCCACCAACCCACACTACCCCTGCTCTGTCTACCCCATCCACTCTACCCTTGCTGTCTCTACCCCCACCACCAGCCCTACCCCTGCTCTATCTAACCCAAGCCATCCACAATATCCCCGCTCTCTCTACCTCCACCCACGCTACCTCCATTCTCTCTATAGGCACCCATGTCCACTTAACCCACTCTCTTTACCTGAACTGTGGCTCTGCCGACCCCACCAACCCTACCCCTGCTCGCTCTAACCCCAACCACCCACCCTAATCCAGCTCTCTCTATCCCCATCCAACCCGCCCTCACCAACCCGCCTACCCTACCTCCACTCTCTCTGCCCCACCCACCTACCCCACCCCCACTATCTCTACCCACACCCTCTCTTCCTGAACCCAGCTACACTATCCCCAATCTCCCTAACCCAACTCACCCTACCCCACTATTACTACCGCTCCAACCCACCCTATCCCCACTCTCTCTACCACAAACCATCTACCTTAGCCCCACTCTCTCTACCCCCACCCACCTACCCTACCCCCACTCTCTCTACACCCACCAAACTACCATACTACCAGTCTTTCTACCCGCACCCTCTCAACCCTCACCCACACTACACCAACCCCCTCGACCCCCACCCTCTCTACCCAACCCACCATACCCCACCAACCTTCCCTACCCCCATTCTCTATACTGACACCCACCCTACCCACACTCTCTCTACCACCCACACCCTCCCTGCCCCTACTCTCTGGACTCCCATCTACCCTAACCCCATTCTCTCTACCACCACCCTACTTCCACTCTCTCTATCCCGAACCTAACCTCACTCTTTATACCCCCACTATCTCTATGGCCACCCACCCATGCTGCCAATGCTCTATGCTCCCTCCCACCCTACTCTTGCTCTCTTACACCCACCCACCTTACCCCGCTCTCTCTACAGGCACCTACCCACCCTACTCCCCACTCGCTCTAACCCCACATGCACGCCCTACCCCTGCTCTCTGTACGACTGCCCACCATATCCCTACTCTCTCTACCCCCACCCACCGACCCTACCCCCACTCTCTCTAGTCCAACACTCACCCTACACCTGCTCTCGGTGCGTCCACCCACCAACCCTGCCCCTGCTCCCTCTATGCCCACTCACCCCCCCTACAAAAGCACTCTAAAAAAACACGATCCCTACCCCGCTCTCTCTACACCCACCTGCTCACCCTACCCCTATTACCATACCCCTGCTCTTTCTATGCCCACCCATCCAACCGCCACTCTCTCTACAAACTCTCTCTAAACCCACATGCCCACCCTAGCCCTGATCTCTCTAACACCACCCACCATCCTCCCACTCTCTCTGCCCCCACCCTCCCTACCGCACCTCAGTCTACCCCACCCACCCTACCCCCACGCTCTCAACCCACATCCTCTCTACCCCTCCCACCAACCCTATCCCCGCTCTCTCTGATCCTGCTCACCCTACACCCACTCTCTCTACCCCATCAACCCACCCTATACCCAATCCCTCTAACCCCACCGACACACCCGCCTTTCTTACCCCCATTCTTTCTACCATACACCCACTGACCCTATCCCCAATCACTCTAACCCCACCCACCCTACCCCCACTCTCTCTACCACCACACCCTCTTCCCCACCATCTCTGCCCCCACCAACCCACTCTACTCCCATTCTCTCTACCCCCACCATACCACCATTCTCTCTACCTTCACCCTATCCCCACTCTATTCACCCACCCTATCTACCTCCACCCACTCATCCTACCCCTGCTCTCCCTATCAAACTCTACTGCTGTCCACTCTATGTACAAACACCCACCCTACCCCAACCCTCTCTACAAGCACCCACTCACCCTATCCCCACTCTTTCTAACCTCACACACCCACCCTACCCTGGATCTCTACCTCCACACAACCACCCTATCCCTACTTTCTCTAGACCCCCACTCACCCGACACCTGCTCTCTCTACATCGATTCACACTACCCCTGCTCTCTCTACAATCACCCACCTGCCCTACCACAGCTCTCTATACAGGCACTCACCCACCCTACCCACACTCTTTCTAACCCCACGCACCAACCCTACCTGTGCTCTATCTAGCCCTAACCCAAACCTACCTCACGCTACCCCAGCCCTAGATTCTCTCTACCCCACTCTAACCCCAACTCTCTCTACCCCAACTCTCTCTACCCCCACCCACTCACTCTAGCTCTGCTCTTGCTATCGACACCCAGGCACCCTACCCGTGCTCCCTCTAACACCACACCACCCACCCTACCTGTGCTCTATCTAGTCCTAACCCAAACCTACCTCACCCTACCCCAGCCCTAGCACGAGTCTCTCTACCCCACTCTACCCCCAACTCTCTCTACCCCCACCCACTCACCCTACCCCTGCTCTCTCTATCGACACTCAGGCACCCTACCCCTGCTCCCTCTAACACCACACATCCACCCAGCCCCTGCTCTCTGTACCACCGCCCACCCTACCCACACTCTCTCTAACCCACCACTCACCCTACACCAGCTCTCTCTACGTCCACCCACCCTACCGCTGCTCTCTCTAAGCCCACCTACCACAGCTCTCTCTACTCCCACCCACCCTACCACTGATCTCTCTACTGACCCCTTGATCTCTCTACAGACACTCACCCTCCATACCCCCATTCTTTCTAATCCCACACACCCACCCTACCCCTGCTCTATCGACCCCCACCCACACTACCCCATCTCTCTACCCCACCCTACCATGATTCTCTCTACCCCACCCTACTCCCACTCTCTCTACACCCGCTCTCTCTACCCCTCCCACTCACCCTACCCCTGCTCTCTCTATTGACACCCACCCTACCGCTTTTCTCTCTATGAAGCTATACCCACTCTCTCTACCCCCACCCACCCGACCCTCGCTCGGGGGTACCACCTACCCCCACTCTCTCTACCCCCACCCTACACACCCTCTCTCTACCCCCACCCACTCACCCTATGCTCTCTCTATCAACACCCACCCTACCATTGGTCTCTCTATGCCCACCCTCCCAAGTTACCATCACTCCTCTGTCTACCCCCACCCACCTTACCCAAACGTTCTTACACACACCCACCCTAACCCTGCTCTTTGTACCACCACCCACCTTACCCCCACTCTCTCTTGCTCCCCACTCACTCTACACCCGCTCTCCCTATGTCCACCCACCCTATCACTGCTCTCTCTATGCACACCCACCAACCCTGCCACAAATCTCTTTACTCCCACTCAACCTCTGCCCTCTCTACTAACCCCTGATCTCTCTAAAGGCACTCACCCACCCTATCCCAACTCTCTATAACCCCCCACACCCACCCTGCCCCTGCTCTATCTACCCCCACCCACCCTACCAACACTCTCTCGACCACTACCCGCTTTCCCTATGCCACTCACCATACACCCACTATCTCTATCATATCTCTTCTCTCTCTATGCCCACCCACACTACCATCACTCTCTCTACGCCCACCTACCCTACCCCTGCTCACTCAACCCCTACCCACCCACCCTACCCCTGCTCTCTCTAGAGGTAGACACCCACCCTACCCTCAATCCCTCTAACCCCACACACCCTCCCTACCCCGGCTCATCCACACTACCGCAGCTCTGTCCCTTCCCACCCTACCCTTGCTCACTCTACCCCCAACCACCCGTCCTAATCCTGTACCCCATCCAGCCTACCCCCACTGACCCTACCCCCACCCACCTACCCTACCCCCACTCTCTCTATCGACACCCTCTCTACCCGACCCACCTACCCTACCCCACTCTCTCTACCTCCATCCACCCTATCTCCACTATCTCTACCCCCACGCACCATACAATGACTGTCTCTGCCCCCTCCACACCCACCCTCTTTACCCACACCCATCGTACCCTTAACAACCTACCCTACCCCCACTTCCTCTACTCCCACCCACCATACGCTCACTGTCTCACCCACCCCCCTCTTACCCTCACTCTCTGGATGACCAACCCACCCACACTCCCTACTCCCACCCTACCCCTACTCTCCCTAGCCCATCTTCTCTTCCTCCACCCAGCCACCCTACCCCCATTCTCTCTACCCCTACCCTCCAACCTACCCTCACTTTCTCTACCACCACCCACCAACCCTATCCCCACTCACCCACTCTTCTGCCCCTCTCTCTACCCCACCCTTTCTACCCCACCCTTTCTCAACCTAGCCTCTCTAACACACCCACCCACCCTACCCACACCCTCTCTGACCCTACCCTCCCACCTACCATGACCCTCTATGTTCCCACCCTCTCTACCCCACCCACCCTCTCTGCCCACATCCTTGTATGCCACCTCTCTACCCCTACCCTCCCTATCCCTACCCCTACCTCTCCCTCTATTCCCACCCACCCTACCCGCTCTATATATTGCCACCCATCCTACCCCCTCTTTATTTACTCAACCTTCCCCTTCTCTCTTGACTCCACCACGCACCCTACTCCCCTCTCTGGGTCCACCCACCCTAAACCCTTTATTCCTCCACCCACCTTACACTACCCTACCCGTTCTATTCGTCCAGCCCCATTACCCCCTGTCCTTACGCCCTGTCCTTATCCCCTCTCATCCTTCCTCTTACACTCTCACTTTATTACATACACTCTCACTCGCCAATATTTTCTCTTGCTCGGCATCAATGGCACCCACTATTGATGGCTTCCTCCATTGCTCTATTACCCTTAGTATTATATTGCATGCCTGCACTCCTTATCACATCCTCATTTGAAGCTGTGCACTCTCCTCCTTGCACCCGAGTGCCTATAAATGCAAAAAGCAAAGAACATCAGTAAACGGTAAAACTATTGGCATTGCCAATGCTAGTTTAAATAAGAAACTTACGTTACGGTGCTGTGTGGTGCGCGCTGCAGTTTCCGAAGTCTGTTTTCTATGTTGATGACCATCAACAAGGAAACAGACTTCGGAGACTACTGCACAGAGCCACATTGCAAGGTTGGTTTTTCTTTTTTTTTTATTCAACCTTATTAGCACACGCGTAGGAACTGCACGGGTGCTAAGAGGTGAGCTGGGAAGGAAAGGGTGCGCTAGCCAGCAGTACTCAGGCTGCTTGGAACGCAGGCTTATACCGGAGAATACAGCCCGCATTCCAAGTTTCCTGATTGGTCAGCGACCCCTTTCCAATGCACTAATCTAGCACCACCTCCTCACCACTTGATGAGGACAGGCAATAGGTTCAGGCTTAATAATATTTTGGAAGTATGGACCCAGTGGGCTAACATCCGCCCTGCCTCCAGCATTGAGTTTTCCAGGACTGGTGACGGCTGGCTCAGAGCTGAATCACTACATGTGTTCATCCACCCCCACGTTTCCCCATCAAGCCCAAGGCAAAGCAATACAATACTGATTTATTTGCATAACTGTGGCACTTTCTTCAGTACCTTACTCCTCATTATAAACAAATAGCCAGCCACATCCATACAGTTCCTGATCACCTTCAGGTAAAATAATGCTTCCAACTGAGGTCTGTCTTCCCCCTGCAGGTCATTGGGCCTCATTGGGTCCAGCGGTAACCCTGCTGGTACTACCGGCAGGTTGCTGCCGGACCCGTAAATATTTACCGGGACCTGACTTCCCGGTGCCACCGGAAATTTACAACCCCGGCTGGCCGGAAAGTCAGTCGCCAGTAAAATGTAAGTCCCCATTCCCATAGGACTCTATGGGAGTGGGGACACGGATGCACCAACACCGTTGCTAACGGTGCTGATGCTTCTGTGACCGGTCTGCCTACCGTGGCCGCTGTGCTCGGCAGGGTCAGACCTGTCGGGCACGGCAGCTCCGGCAGGCAGACCTGTAACATGCCGGTCCAGAAACAACAGTGCCGGTAAGCTTTGCGGCACACTAGTTACTGGACCGGGCGGCAAGGTCATAATGAGGCCCCTTGTGTCAAATCTCAGTAGGGCCAGCACGTTTTTCATACTGCTGGGGGTTGGCTGCCATAACATTGGGTTGTCGAAATAACCGAAAATGAAAGAAACGAATGGAAAATGATCAAATTATTTTGGTTGAAAAACAAAAATTACTTTTTGCTTTGTGCACTTTTTTTATAATGAAGGTGAGAAGCCCCCCACAGCCCTCTTCTCCCCCTTACCTTAACTAATACCCTTACTCCATCCCCCACCTATTACTTACTTAAAATTTACAAAAATCTCTACCAAATTCGATTAAAAAAAAGTGGTCATTCTACCTCGTTTATTTTGCATTTGGTCATTTCTACAGATAGCTTTACATTGGGTACGGTTTACAGTGATAGCATCAAATGCAAAAGCCTCGAAAAAAATGCATCAAAAAATGCATTTCTTTCTTCATTTTTTTTAATGGGGGGTCCCCCCCAACCACCGGTTTATTACCCCTTAGAAGCCCATTTTAATAAAAAAAAAACCTTTACCTACAAAAAAAATTCATTATTTCGAGGCTTTTGCATTCAGTGCTTTTGCATTCGATGCATTGTATTCGATGGAATCACCCGATACCATTGGGTACATCAGGGCAATGAAACAGCAGAAACTGTGACAACAAACAGCATATGAGAACAGAGCCCATGATCTAATTCTTGCTATGGCCCTTTCACAAAAACGCCTTTGACATGTTCACTTTCTTCCCACTAACCTAAGCCAGCACCCTCTATTTCCCATCTGCCACTGCGGCTGTAGACCATGTTGCTGTAGACCATGCGCAAAAGACAGCGGAATGCGGCATTGCAGTAACATAGCACAAGATGTAGAGGGTAAAGGGAGAAATGCAATTTAGAAGGCATGGGTAAAACTGGAGAGCACCTATGGCCTATGGCAAAGCTGGTGACCCTGAAGAGCCTGCATGCCTCAAGTAGGCATATAATCTACAGACACAAAGGAGAAACTGTCAGGGGTAAAGCTGGAGAGCATGTAGAACCTGTTCCTATCAAGGGGAGGCAGGACATTTGCAGAAAGGATGCTCCAGCAAGGGTCAAGCTAGAGGCCATGAAGGGCCTGCATGACACCAGAAGCCAGAGCATGCACAGACAAGAGGGAGAAACAGTACTGAAGAGGCAAGAGTAAAGTTCAAGACCAAGCTGGGCCTGTGCATCAAGAGAAGGCAGGAAGTATGCACACTGGGTGGGCCAGAAATAGGGTACAAATCAGTCCACCTCACCTTACTAGAGAGCCCCTCTACCCCTTCTTCCTTCCAGGCTCCAGGGGAACTCTGTGTGGACAGCTCACACATTGTGCATATGTTAAGCCCTGGCAGCCTGTCCCTATTTCTGGAAAGACAGCCTCTACAATTGGCTAAATACTGCACCCTTCTTTAGCTCCTGCACCATGCTTTCTAAGGGGCTCTGGCAGTGATCAGTGCCGGCTGAATCGTGCCCCCCATAACCCTGCACTTTGCTTATGGCAAGAACTGGACATGTATGCAACGGCTGGTTTCCAGGGTCATGGGTCGGCCACTCCAGAGCACACCTTGCTTCCATGGGCAATAGATATAATTGAATGGCATGTTATATATACCTTACTTATAACTGGTGAAATAGCTGATGGGTGACATCAGGGTAAGGATCATTTTTGGTGGTTAGTACGACATTCTACGCAGGGAATCAACCTTGAAAGGTACCAGGTTTTTTCAGCTGGTCTATGGTGTACTCTTTGAATGGCATTGGCAGTGGTAGGAGTGAACTCAAATAAGTAGTGGAACTGTGATCCCATAGGGGGGCACAGTGAGCAGGAAGGGAGCAACGTGCAACACATTTTTCAAGTCTTGCAGTCATGCTGGTTGACAGCCAAGTGTGTTGAAACAGATTTCAGTTTAGCTGTAACCACTATCAGGTGGTAAAGTGGAGAAAAGTGCTTTAACTTCACAAAACAGTTCCGGAATGGTGATAATGGTTGCAAAAAGTAGTGGAACTGGTAACAGTAAAAAAAAAAGTAAAATTGGTACAACGCTGCTCCCGACCGTTCCTGCTCACTTCGACCACTGGCATTGGTTGAATTGAGGTCTCTTCACCATTCTTAGAGGTTTCGGTTCGGCCCGTCCCTCATCAGACTTGCATGCCACAGGTAGGGCGACTTCCGGAGCAATGTTCTTTGCAGAGTTTCACACACCTCTCCCACTATGCGCGGGCAGATCCACGTCTACTCGTCCTGGAGGGGAACTCTCATTAACATGCTAGGTCACTCGTTCATTGTGCTGACCCTTCATAAGTTGCTTTTTTCAGATATTTAGGGTCATTACGACCTGGGCACAAAGGGATACCGGGCACCGGTAATGACACTGGTGCCGGTAATCCCTTTGCGCCCTATTCCGAGGTCCCTTTGCGGGTCCCTCCCTTAACGCCTGGTTTTACCAGGTGTTATGGACGGGACCCGCAAAGGGATACCGGGGTCAATAACGGTACTGCAATTTGCAGTACCGTTATTGACGCCTTCCCCCTTCCCATTGAGCCCTATGCGGCCTCAAATGGGAATGGGGAATGGCTTTCAAATGGGGATTTACAGGTGCCGCCAAGGTCGGACTGGACCGGTAAGTCCCCATACCACCAAGTCGGTGGCGGTACTAGTATTGGTGCTAGTCATGGCGCTAATAGCGCCATGACTAGCACCAACCTCGGAATGAGGGCCATTGACTCCTGATATGATATGATATGATATGGTATTTGTAACGCGCCTATACACAGGTGTTTCAAGGCGCGACGAGGCAGGGAGGGAGGGAAAACAAGGGGAAGACAGACAAACGATCCTACCAGGCCAAGTGTCATTCAGATCGCGCAAGTGCAGAGGTAGGGGGAAAAGGAGAAAGTGCAGGGGGAGGAGGTGGGGGGGAAAGTGCAGTACAAGGTAAGTAGTGTAATAAAATAATAAATAATATATAAAAAGGGCCAGCTGGTGGCAAGTGCGAGGTAAGTGCAGAGCAAGTGCTGGGAAGTGCAGGGAAGGGGGCTGTAGGGGTACAGTGACAGTCCCACAGTGCAGGGGGAGCCAGGGAGGCAGTGCAAGTGGAGAGTGGCTGGGTCCTGGACCGAGGTCGCTGAGAGTGGCCGAGCACTTCTGGGTCCTCCAGCACTTCTGGGTACTGCAACCCTGGTTTACTCAGCAGAAGTATGGAGTATACTGCTTTCCGTTTCTTCATTTAGTAGGGACTGCAACGGGACAAGGATGGACTTGAGGTAATGGGCGATTACATATGGCATAGCTCTCAACTCACACACTTTTGGCGGGTGTCAGCCGCCTTGTAAACAGCTGACTCACCCGCCAAGCCTCCTTCACGCCCATTCGTTTCAATGGGCCTCTCACCCACCAAAAATAAAATCTGGTGTTTTCACCCACCTTTTGGGACACAAATGGTTGAGAGCTATGGTATGGCATTACTTATTATTACTCGTAGTCCACTCGTCTTGCCACAGTCTTTGCTGCCCTTCAACTGCTCCCTCCTGGGTTCTTCTGAATCCTGGTCTAGGGAGAGTAAAAACAAAGGCGGCAGACAAGAAGGCTTGGTGCTTTATACTCTCCTTCTGGACATTTTTGGCGCCTTCCTTGATTTCTGTCTGAGAAAGCAGGGAGTCTTACTTTATTAAGAACTGTGATGAGACGGGGGACTCAGAGTAATGAGTATTATTACCACACATAATCAATCATACTCGTGCCGTGGGCGTCTATCCACCACAAACCGTAACAAATGACTTCACCCGCGCTGGTGGGTCAAGTGGTTGAGAAGTATGCAGTAGGCATTCAATCCAGCACACTAGAATGCATATCCTGGCATGGCCCAGCTGCGGCGGCCATCTTGCAGGGTGGGGGGCTTAAGGCCCTGCCGCTCGTGGCTGCACTGCTGCCACTACTGGATTACAAACCGGAAGCGCATCTCTCCAATGGGCGGTTCTCTAGCTCGCAGCACGTGCCCTCAGCCGCTTGGGAATTCTCCCCACTGGAGGAAAACAAAGGCGAGTGCATGTCTTTGAATTTCAGCACAATATGGCGGCCTCCGTGAGATACTAACACATGCATCGTGACTGAGACACCTCAGTTAAGGGGCAGGTAAGACCAAGAGAACAAATACTGCACGCGATCATCGAACGTGTAATATTTACACGTGATTGGCGATCCCAATGTTTGCACTGCAGATATGTTTCTGCAATGCAAACATAGCTGATAACTGGTGGCAGGCATACACCTACGCCCCAATCAGGGGAGTTGCTAGGTCTGGAAAAGACCCGGGGCTAAGCTGATGTCGTTGGGGTTGGGGGCTAGCTAGTCTTTTGGCTGTAGCTCCTGAGATTCTATCCGGGGCTACAACCAAAAGATCACGGGCTATAGCCCCTTAGCCCCCCCTAGCAACGCCCTGGCCCCAATGCTACACCCATATGCAAGGCGACGTATGTTTCCTTTATTCTTTCCTTAAGAAGACAGTTGTATGATTAAAAATGTAGGCGATGAAAACTTTGTGAAGTCTTCTGGCTAGCGCTGGCCAATGGGCCGGCTCTCGCCGGGTCCAAGATTCCGCATCAGATCAGATATCTAGCAGGAGATTGCGGGATCCAGCCTGCATGATATTCATGCCCACACCTCCTTCCTGTGCCACCGAGGCATATTTGACCGGTTCGGTGGT
This sequence comes from Ambystoma mexicanum, assembly GCF_040938575.1. Classification (NCBI taxonomy): domain Eukaryota; kingdom Metazoa; phylum Chordata; class Amphibia; order Caudata; family Ambystomatidae; genus Ambystoma; species Ambystoma mexicanum. The sequence goes on along the minus strand of NC_090921.1, from coordinate 171,050,495 downwards.
CTAATATGCTCTGCAGCACACAGAGCAGATTAGGTCACCGAGCCCGGACAAGAGGGGCCCCTGGGGGAAAGCAAAGAGTTTCCCCCCGGGGAGTTTTTTGGCACTGCACACGGCCAGCGAGTGGCCGTTGGGGTGCAGAGCGCCTCTGTAGGGGTACTTAAGGGCTCAGGGAAGGTTCGGGAGGCAGGCGACGGTTAGGACTTGGTGATTGTCCCGCCCTCCCACCCCTTCATTTTGGTTAGGGTGATGTCAGTTATGGAACAGGGGTGGGGGGCATTTTTCATGGGATTATGCGGGGGGTTTTCTGGACGTCAGGGGGGGGGTTTATGGTTTTGGGGGTCTGTTAGGAGGGTAGGGATGGTAGTTTCGTGTGACAGGTCGGCATTGTGAAAGTTGTGTGTAATATATGTTGCTGATGTGGCAGGTCAGGCTGGCTGCAGGTCATACGAAGGGGGAGTTTGGTGTAGAGGGGAGTTTAAAAGGGGTTGAAGTGGGTCGGGGTGCCGGGGGCATGGCCCCTTTTGATGTGGGGGGAGGGAAGCACAATGGGGGAATGACACGGGAAAGGAGGGGGTGGCGCTGTTTGCACAAGCAGGTCACCCCGGGGGAACAGGTATTGAGCCTGGAGGGGCATGGCCCCTGGGAGAAAGCGGGACGCCTGGAAAAGGGGCAAGGAGACGGTAGGATCCAAGGGATCATTAAGGAGGAAATTGGTTATTTAATTATTTAATTGTTAGGGGCAAATGAAAATGAAAATGTTTAAGTTATTTAATAGATTGTTCAAATATCTCTTTAGCTTGTTAGGCCATGGAGCCAGTTAAGCGTTTTGATTGTAAGCTTTGGCCTGTCACATTAAGGCAACCTTTTCCACTTTTAAATGAGTCTGGGTTTTTTGTGCAGTAAGCCAAAAAGACGCCTCGGGATCAGTGATCTAATCTGCTCTGCGCGAGCGCACACACAACAGATTACATTACCAAGACCCAGCTTCTCAAAGGGTCCAGGTTACCACATGCAAAGCAGGGGGCTCTGTGATCGTGCCTTTTCCCTGAAATGGATTCTGGTATTTGTAGTCTCTCAAAATGAGGAGGTGGGGCCACAATTGTACACATTTTAACTAACATATTTCTATGTTTATAAAAGATGGCTTGAAAAGTACACAAAGCATAATAAGGTACGCACACAAATATATAAATCCTTATTTGTGTGCATACTTTAGTATGGTTTGTGTACTTTTCAAGTCATCTTCTATAAAGCAAAGCATCATTGAAAGCCGAACAGTAGGGTAAGTCGGGGAGATAATGAGTGCAATGAGTCGTGAATATGTGCTCAGGATGTCATGTGCAAGGGTTCTTGCAATCCTGGAGACTGAACCTCATCAGATGATGGGACTACAAAGCGATTCTAAAGTGGCAATGATAACTTATTTCTACCATTAACTGCCCTTGCCCATATGTAACAAAGATAGTGAGGTGAAGCTCAGGCGATTCATTGCCTATTTACGGCTCAATCTCCTGCCCACGCGAGAATATATAGGTTGTTGGACAAACTCACCTGCAGAGGCGAGGCGCTGCTGACTTTGCGATACAACATGTGCAACTGAAAGGTATATTTTAACGGACTGCCAGGTGTTAAAAGTAGTTTATGTAAAGGCTTATGCCAGATTTGTGTTCCGTGTTAAGACTCTATTGGTTCCTATCAATTTTTGGGAGCAATATTCTCAGCTGAATCCCTGGTAGTCACAGGAACTGCTTTTTATGTATGGCGTAAATTAATGGTTGCCATAGCCGAATCTGTGGCATAATGTAATTATGTTTAGTTGTTGAGAATGTGGTAATTTATTTATTTATTGTAAGATAGGAAATAGATCATTGCTGATAATGATTGTGATAATGTAATAATTAATGTAATGTATTTTGGTTTTACATGTGCCTAAGGTTATGATTAGCCGAGTGCACAAAATGAAAAAAATAAATAAAAGATTACATATTTATGGGTTCCCCACTGCCATGGAGGTGATTTAAAGTGGAATTGATTAGGAGAAACCAGACGGTGTCTCACCCGCTAGTCCCTGGGATCTGTCCTCCAGGTGGCCAGGACACGGCCATAGCTTTTGGATTTAGTTCCTGGTGGTGGACCTGTGCGGGAGGATCACCTGAATGAAGGGTCTTTGGGAGTGGGACGCTGGATGGCGAGATGCGGTATCTACTTTCTGGTATCACCGTCACCCCTATCCTACCATACAGGATACGTAGGAACTCTATATCCTTCCCCCTTTTCCAACACTAACACTTTTGCATGGACAGCCCGCTATGGGAGAAAATAGACTAACACCCGAGTATATATACCGGAGATGTCCCAGTGCATTGGTCAGGCGAAGTCAGGCAATTACTGATAATTACTCACACCAAACTTCCATTCAACTTCACCACACGGATAAAAAGCAGTGCACGAGAGCACACTCTGAGCGAGGCAAAACACACAAGGAAACAGCAGTTTCGAGATGGCAGCTGAAAGAGAGAAGAAAGACGGCACAACATGAGGGGATCGCAAGGAGGGAAATTCCCTTGCCCTTTCCGACAAGAAACCTTTACTTTCAAGAACCCTTGAGATTAGAAAGCGTAAGACCGGGAAATCCTGCATTGTGTGTCAGAGATAACCGTGGCCCTCCCGCATCATTAATGAAGGCGGCGAGAAGCAGCTGCTGCTGTAGTACCGTCCTTAGCCCAAGAACAAATCGGCATCAGTGAATCAACACAGCCGGTGAGTTGGGGAGACCGAGATAAGACCGGTCTGTGTTGAAGCCAGGGTTGTAAGCAGCAACATTGTACGGTGAGCGCTGGAACAAACATTGTTAAAGTGCGTGTGATAAAAGACGCACGTAAAGTTGAACTGCTGATGAGTGTTTGAACTTTAAAAGGAAAAGATATGATACTTTTGACAGAGTGGTCCGTCAACACATGGGTGCTCAATTGAAGGTCTCTGTAAGGTATCCAGCTGCAAGAGTTAAAAAACTGTGAATTGAAGTGGTCCTGCGATGGGGCAAGCTAAATCCTGCGCACAGTCGAAAGTCTTCGATCTTGATACAGTGAAGAAAGTTTGGAAAATGAGATAAATTGGTCTGAGCCCGACAAGGGGAGACTATATGAAGGTTTTGTGTTAAAGTGGGTCCTAGCCTGGCGGAGGGGGACGTGGGGTGGATATGCAATCACCAAAGAAGTTGTACATATGAGAATCCTGAGGAGAAAGGAACTTTGAACGTTTGTTTGTCGCATCAGGCCCTCTGAAGTAAGAGACTTTGAATAGCAAAGAGAATTTGGCACAGAAGGTCCTGATACTGGGATTCTGAACTGCATCCTCATTCTAGAGAAGCCAGAGTATGTGCTAGCTCGAACGTGCTGCCTTGTCCCATGTTGAAAACGTGGGGAAGGGAAGCCAACGACTCAACTATCCTGACAGATCATTTCTTGAACACCTTTCTTTTGCATAACATTATTTTCCACACTATTTGTATTTAGAAGTAAGGATTAGCAATAGGTTTATTATTATAGGACCCTTTATTTTGACAAGACACCACTAGGACTGCGTTTTTATTGTTTGATGGTCGTAGCTTGCTCCCATCTGTAGAATTAGGATTAGATAGGTGTTTTTCATACCCAATCGAAGTTCAATAAACATCCTTGAACTGTGGTCACTTGTGTCACTCTTACTGTTTGATGCCATACATTCCTTACATGATGTACAGTGTGGAGTTTGGAAAAGAAGCAGAATGAGAGAAATTGCACCATTTTTAAACAATTATTTTGAACGTTTCCTTTGAGTGGAGTTCAACTGTCAGCTCTTCCCCCACTGAACTCTGCCTCCTCAGTACTGTAACCCCGCCTCCAAACTATGCCCCCCACCCAGGCCCTTTTGGGCTCCCCCTACAAATTGTTTCATTTCCACCACTGTTTCTGGTTAGTAACGCACAGCATAACAAGGTACCTGAGAGAACCTATGGGGCAAAACCGCTCTTTTGTGGCAATAGAGTGATTGTAGGTGATTGTTGGACAGGTCCATTTCCCGGGACAAATCTTTTCAGAACGATAGTGAGGTAACTGCTCGTGAAAGTGTATGCATCATTGTAATCTGCACTATTATACTGACTCTGAATCCAGAATGGGGGCAGAGCGGCTAGATGCAGTGTCCACTGCATGTGGTTAGGTGGGTCCGTGGCATGATTAAAGGCTACTTTGTGTGGGGTATGTTGCCAGGAAATGTTCCAAGGCCACTTTTTGTGGGATAAGTGGAGCGGGGCAAACACAAAGGCTTTGCCAGTTGTCACTTTGGGGGCTTGGGCAGAGACCTTCACCTTGTAAAGACTCACTGCCGTCCCTGTGTTCTGGATCACACACATGCTGTGCTGATCTTGAGCAGCAGTACCCTGCCATCTTCATGGACACCCATATTGACTGGCAGACATGGCTGCTAGATGATGTAATAAAATATCCATCATGGTGGAAGGATAAACCACCACTACTTTGAAGCCAGAACCCAGTGTCGCACCCTCTCCTCTTGAACGCCCCTCCCCATTGTTATCCCACCACACAGACAGTGAAGAATCCTGCTTACTGTCAAATGGCCATCCCAGTCCCTGCATTTTGCAAGGAGCTTTCTTTGAAGATATTGCACCATATTGATTGTGATTGCCTCTTGGTTAATAAAGGGATAGGAGTTAAGGGATAGGAGGGGTTCCATCAATTGTGTGGCATTTTGGTGCCAGAAACAGTTAAGGATATGTGATGAATCCGATTGTGTCATCACTCCTTTTCCAGCATTGACCTTCCCCCATGTGGTCAGGGGACAGCAGCCGCTACCTGACTCTGACCCTGACCCTGGGGGCAGCTGTATGAGGGAGGATCACATGGGGGGAGACAACCTCTGGGGAAGTGTCATGGCATCATTGGATAAGGCATGGTATCCCCCTTTTTCTTCTGAGGATGTCCCACCCATACCCAATGCCTTAATGGTGTATTGTTACACCTCCCCTTATCCACCTAGGAAGAGTGTTGAAAACCTTTTCACCAGGTCTGTATTCAAACAATCAAAAACCCAATTGCCCTTGAAAACCATTAAGAACGTTTTCCCAAACTTCATTTGCAGATCATCAAGAATGGACTTCCATTCCCATAAGCACGAGAATACTGGGACGAGGAATAGGGAGGGATTGAGTAATACAGATCACCCAAGGCCAAGAGCAGTGTAATTGTTGCGTGCGCTTCCCTACTGGGGGGAAATTTAAACAGCAGAGGCAGCTGAAGAAGGAAAGATGCTGGCGGGAGAAGACTGCATCTCATGGAATTGATCGAGAGACCGAGGGGCTAGGAGGCGTTCCCTGGAGCCAACCGACTCATCAAGAAAGAGAAGGAAAAGGAAAGTCTGTCCCGAGACAGAACATGCTGCAGGGACACAATAAACAAAGAGAAGACTTCTGGGTGTTTGCAGATGGTAGGAGGCAGCCTCCACCTTACCGGAGCTGGGGAAGACAACGAAGAGCCCACCAGGAACAGCAAAGAACAGAGAAGCCAAGAAACAGTAGTGGCAGGCAGGACCTCGAATGCTTGTTACCAGTTTACCACAGGAGAGACGAAATACGCCAGGAAGAACCGGTGAGTCCATGAAAGGGAAGCCGGCACACAGGGGCGTATTGGCAGACATGCCAAACATCATTTATGAATAAGATAGTCCTTGAAAGAAAACGTGCAAGTGAGCATTGTTCTAAAAGGGGAAAAGCAACCAGAATAAGAGACTTACAACAGTGTGAGTGTATGCGATAGACTTGGAAAAGAAGACCTGGCAGAATAATATACAAGGCAGATATGATACCAGAAAAAGCTAATGTAAGAGACTATCAATATTGGAAATGTACGCAAAGGCCACATAAGAAAGACCTGGCAGGAGAGTATACCAGACAATTTGAAATTGTGTTTGAAGATACAAGAAAGTGCATATGTGAAAAAAACCCTGACAGGAGAGTGTACCAGGAAGTTTTAAGTATAAGAAAACCCCTATGTAAGAAATCCCTGGTAGAAGAGTATTACAGGCAGATGCAAGTTGCAAGAGTGTTCATAAAAGAAGGTCAGGATGACAGGCAGGAGAGTATACCAGGTGGATTCTTATTGTGAACAAGTGTCCTTATAAGAAAGCCCTGATAGGAAAGCATATCAGGCATTAAGATGAACAATGTCTAAAAATAAATGGACTCAAGACATCCTGATCAGTGCACGTCAGGAAAAGGCAGAGTAAATATATTAAAGGATAAAAGGAAACCTGACAGGAGAGTACAGAATATATCCTAACACGACAAAGTACAAAAGTCAAGTTATTTTGTGTGCCATACATGTTGAAGCTCACAAGACCGAATGGAAACCAGAGTAAAGAGAAAACCAGGGGAAGGGAACAACCCCTGGAACAAGGAACTCTATCCTTTTGGAACTTTTTGTGTTGGAGTAAAGCATATTCTTTTTGAACATTTATACATTACTCAAGGCCAAATACATTTTCTGTTTCACTTTAGAGTTGTTTTGTTAGAATTTTAGGGTCAGAATAGAACTTTGGACACAGGACATTCTGACTGCTGACAGATCCTTAGTTTTGGTTTTAGGTAGGGAACCTGCTCTAGTGAAGGGACAGAGAGGCATTTCCCAGCCATGTCACTGGTTTCCCCTTTTCTCACCTGTTTTCTCTGTTTTGCGGAGTCCTTTGTCGGGCTTTTCTTCCGAGCGGTTCGGGTCTTGTACAAGCCCGCTCGGCCGTTTTCGGATTCCAGGATTCGTTTAGCTTCTTCGTCCGGGATCTTTGGAAACTCCAGGAAGCTTGGGATGGAGGCAGCACACGGTGACGGTCTGCGCGGAACACAGAAGAAACAGGATCAAGGAAGGTAGAAGGAAAGGAGAAGGAGGAAGGTCCGGGTACCAGGAAGCAACACAGTTCAGGAGAACGAACTACGGAGCACGTCAGGCCACAGCTATCGGTAGCGTTGAGACGCAAGGAACCGCAGGGAAGTGGCTAATTTATAGAAGGTGCTGCATAGGACGTAAAGGCGATAGACCGCGTTCCGTGTATACGGCCATGTTGGGTGTACTACAGCGAGTAACCCCCGATGTGCCAGGGACCAGGAAGACCAGAAAGGGCGTGATTGACGGATCATGACAAACCCCTATTCATTTTAATAAAAGTATTTGACAAAAGCTATGAAGCCCTTCTATCAGAGTTTCATTCCTGATTGCTCACAGACAGCCCTACAGAGGCAAGCTCTCTGGGCATCATAGCGCAAATAAGAGTCAAGGTGACCTGACATTTCAATGTACGCCAATAAAGGTAGAGTGGAATTTAACTAATGTGTTAGTGTCATTGTTTCTAGCTGTTATAAGGCATGCTAACCGGTAACACAAGGGAAGGGTGGTGTACTCTGCCTAGTACAACTACTGCTGTTCATGCAGTGCCAGGACTCCTCCCACTCGCCCTATTCACTCTTCAACATATATTTGTGGTCTCTGACTGCTCCTCCTCCTCTCTTCTCCGCTCTTCTCCTCGGCAGTGCCTCCCACTACCCTGATCTAACATTGCACATACAAGCAGGATGTTCCCATCTGCCATTCCATCTGATAATGAGCGCTGCGTAGCCACTGAGCCCTAGGGTGCAATTCGCAGCAGGCTCCCATGACTTTGATAAGCCTCTGAAGACACTTCAGGCAAATGCAGATTGTGCTTTTGTGAGAGGCCACATGTCTCAGGTTGGTGGCCATCTTGGTGTAGGCTACAATCCCAAGTGGGTGTGTGATATTCTTCCTGCTAGTGGGAATGGCTGCTAAACTCCCAAGGAGTTTAGAGTTCTCAATTTCCAGCACTGAAAATTGTGTTAATATGGTATTTTATTTATGCTACGCTAGTTACTGCCATAGTAGTTCAACAGCTCAGGCACTCGTATGGTGCCTGACTGGGGAGTCCAGACATTACTCTGTGGAGAAATAGGATTGGGCATCAGAGAGAGGGAGGATGAAGGAGGAGCAGAGTAAAACACAGGTAAGAGAGGGGGGGAATGGGGATGGAGATTGTGGTAATTTGCATGCCAGTAGTGTCAGTGAAGAACGATCACAGTATATCAGCCATCGGAAAAGGGCTAACGCACCCAAGAACGAGCGTGCAACTCTTGAGGGCACGTTCCAGTACTTTAACGGAGGAGTGAGGTACATCAGTAGGTGGGTGTATGATGGGCTTGAGTTGTAGGATTTCCCAGCATACCTTTGGAGTAGGGAGGCTTGTTTGCCTGTTAGTTCTTATTGTAACCTGTCATACCGCAGATAGAAAAATGTGGGGTTGCCCAACCAGGTGTCAGAAGTGAGAGATACCGGAGTGTACTGCTTGCAAGGGGCGCGTTCACCGTCCCTTGGAGTGCCATCCATGCATGGCCATGTGCTGGCGATCAGGCATCAATGAGTTGGAATTGTGAAATGAACAGTGAGATAAAAGTTTAGAATATAGAGATCAAAAACCATAATTGTCCAAGTTGTGTTTGCATAGTTTTGGAGCTAGGTCTAGAACATATGAAGTGACTTGCTTAATGATGTATCCAAACATATGTTTGTGTTACAATTGGGATGTCAGACTAATGCAGTATTTCCCTACATACTGCTGCTGGCTTTGCTGCCACTCTGACATTATTGTGAGTCCTTAGCCATTACAAACACAACTATCTGGCCAGTGAGCGACCATCATGTTGGATGCAATGGGGGAAGTGGGAGGTGCTTTCACACTCCACACCCCCACAACCCTCATTCAACATGTCTGAGTCACAAGGGCCAGGTCCCAAATAGGAACAATTGTTTTGCCTTTGTGAACTTTCTGGAGTCTCAACGAAGATACATATGCCTGCTGCTTTTTCATTAATTTTATGGAAGTTGAAGTCAAGGATCTAATACCTACTGTTCCACAAGACAAGATTGACACTTCCAAAGGGCTAAACGACGTGCAGGAGAATATGTTGATCCTCAGTGGAGATTGTTGGAGTTTGATAGAGTACATTCCAAGTTACAAAAAGGCGAGTGGCACAGGTTCAACTTTGCGTGCCAGCCTTCTGGAGAATCTATGGAAAGATTCACTACTGAATCTGAAAATGGTTGGCATATTGTGAATTGCATCAGTTCACCAACGATGATGCCATATGCCATGATGCCATATGCAGGACCCTCATAGGTGTGTGCAATAGCACCTGGAGCGTTCCAAGTGTCAAATGTGATTACCAAATAAATGATCTCAGGCCCAAATAACCGGACAGACTCAAAGAATACAGCCTATCGGGCAATGATTGGTTAAGGGAACATTTATATCTATAGTTCATGTATGGGTTAGTATCATCATTGGCTTCCCCTAATCTGACAGGAATTCCTTAAACACCTTCTAACTACGTAAAATACATATACTAGCATAATACCAGCAGCTGATAGGCTTCTGAGAAACAATGTATGATTCATCATTACTTAGGCCTTCATGATTGGTTGGCGCTCTCTTCCAACCTTGGATATTCGGCTCGTTAGCAGCATGTAAACAACGAAACCCAGGTGCAGGGGAACAATGTCAGACAACTGCCTTTCTTAGCTAATTAACCTACCATCTCTCATCAGTTAGGCCCTAAGCCAAGGCTTCTTCTTTGTAGTTGACCTTGCTGGCCGTTCTCTTCTCTTTACTTTAAAGGGAGTGAAGGTATATTGTTATCTTGGTTTGGAGCTTTATAAATAGGCCTTGTCTCCCGGTCTTACACCACGTGTGAGTAGACCATGATTTTGTCCATTCTGTCCTTTTATTTAATGCTATTTGATTCAATTATATTGGGTGCTATTACTCCTCTTGGCCTCTGGAGACTTGCTTGCTCAGTCCTGCATGCACTTTCTGCATCTTTGATTGTTCAATACTTGGCACTCACAATTATTCACTCCTTAATCTGAGAGAAATATGTCTTACGTACATGGCTTATCCTCTTCAACTCCTTTCGTTCCTTGCAGTTGCTTCTTGCTGTGGCATCCTTGATCCTGAGCCAAGCAAATACCCTTTGTTCTTGCATGAATCTGTATTCCAGCTCCTGTCAGCTCTGCAGCCTTGGTCTCTCTCCTCAAGATTTCTTGCTTACTATCATACGATACCGACGCCCCTTTTCTCAACTTGGCTGCTTTACTCACGTGATATTTCCTACATTAGCAAGCTTCTGCATTGTCTTTTCTACCTTGCAGTTCTACTTCTATATCTACTGCATCTCTTGTCACTCATCTTTTACGTGTATATGATTTTCTTCATATTTGCATATATGTTTACTTTGTTGCTTCAGTTACAGCTTCATTCTATAGACATCCATACATCATGTTTAGCGCGTATATTTACATTCTCTCTTCATGATGTCACTTCGCACCTGTTAGACTTTGGTGTCTGTAGGCTCATGTCTTCGAGGGTACATTTGGTACAGTTGTCTGAGTGCATAATATCTTTCATACCTTCGATGTAGTATTGGGATGATATCAGGTGTCATGCACAGTGTTCTCTTGCTGTTCTTCCAATATGTCGGAGGTGAGAGGGTGGGCTCTATAGATGACATGCACATCTGCCTCTCTACATTTCCCCCTCTGTTCAAGTCCTCAACCACATCCTAAATTTTGTTCACCCTTTCTTCACACTGTGGTTTCTTTGGAATGCATATCTTCGTCACACCCCTCAGGTCACCTGCATTGTTTGTATATACGTCCACACTTCCAAGTCATATGGCAACAATCCCCAGTCAGCTGACAGAACACCCAACGTCCCACGTAGTTCTTATGATTCTTAGGATAATAAAATTCCTGTGGGTGTCATGGTACTTCCTTTCAGGTGCCCTTGGGTGGTGTTTCCAGTCTGCATGTGTTTGTTGGCCACAGCATTCACGTTACTCATTATCTTCATCCCAGTAGCTTTCTTTGCTATCTACTTACATTGTCCTATGATTATTCTTAGACACAATCCCAGCAACACGAACACTAGTATTGCTTCCAACGATTTGGAGGCATTTGCATTCCAGGTTGGAACCCACGAGAATAGAGATGAAAAACAATCTTCATCTTCGGTCTCATCTACTTCTTCCACCATTTTCGTTTGCAAAGATGACAGCATAGTTAATGCTTCTGTCAGGGTTCCATTTCCTCCATCATGGACAGGTTTGTATGTACAGCAAGAAGTCTCCACCTTGGCGCACGTGCCTCCTTCCATTGCTGCAATTAAGTCCTGGACATACCTGTTTTGGAGGGTCATGCGTCTGATGGCCCTCAATTCTTCTCTAATCGTATTAAATCCTTTTATTGTTGTGTTAATTGTTTGTAGCATCTTCCATCTGGTGATTTGTAACCACTTGGCGTTCACTACAATTTGAAATCTCAGCATAAATATAGCTGTAAATATCACTGCCCTTCTACTGAACTATTTGTTCTCATCTGGGGTGTCATGATAAGATTCTATGGATTTTGCTTCTGTCAGATGACTTTGAGCAACCTATTCTTCCTTTGGTATGCATCTATTTTCAGAAAGTGAATGATATGGAGATCACTTTGGTGGATCACCAATGCAGGAACATGTATTATTATTCCTCCACAATTCTTAGGTACCTTCATATAAGCTTTGGATCTGCAGGGCCAATAGTGGTCCATTAGCACAGCAGTTCCTCCATTCACTCTTGTCACATCAATTATTTGCTTGCATTCTTTCTTTTCTCAAACTTTGGTCAGACCACTGTTTCTAAAACACAGTGTCACAATCTTCATTAGCAGTATGGACACAAGTTGTGCTTCATTTTCATCCCATGCTAATAATTTAGAATACTTGGCCCATTTCTTAAGGCATTCATCATTCACTATTTGCACTATTTGTACTGGTGCTGTCATCAATAAGCGTGCACTGCATCCTAACAATCCTTCTTCTGATCCTGTACTGGTGGCTACTTGTCCATATGCCAATAGCCAAGGTATTTCCCAGCATTCTGGCAATTCCAGTGTTTCCCATGAGTCTGCACAATTCAGTCTCTTTTGGTCAACAATCCTCATCTGTTCTCTAGTCTGACCACTGAATGAGTACAGGAGAATTCTGCTTTTCCAACCTGGGTCTTTTTCCATCTTCTATGTTTTCATGTAAGCATCTTCATATGGGAATGTTCTCTTTGACATCCATCATAGGGTTGCCCACCTTCCTTCATATTGTCCTCTTGTCATGCATGCTGCTAGATGTCTGAGACACTTCACATCATGTGTAGGTATTTCTCTTGCTATAAATGTTCTGGCTGTGCTCACGGCATAATGGATGAGAGAACATACATAGCATCTCTCATCTGACAATCCTCTCCCCCCATCCATCATGTGCTGATACCACATGTTATTCTTTAAATTGATTGAATTTTCAATGTATGTATTTATGTGCTCATGATCTTCTTCAACATCCTTCTTATGTTGGATAATTTGTTTGGAGAGATCAGGGAAAATGTCACTCGTACTTTTGTTTTGTTAGTGGTAGAAATAGATGTCTCATTGCTAAACAGTCCATCTCCATCTGTTTTATAAAACATCAGTTGGCGAAATGCTATAATAATAAGGAAATAAAGACTGCACATTGTACACATCTTAGCCACAAGAAAGATGGCAAAATGATTCATACGTCTTACTGCATTTTGTATATTAATAGATCTTCTTGCTAGCAATGTGTCTTTTACAAACTGGAAAATTCCCATTTTCTTTTATCAACATGTAATTCCTGTTATTCCTTATAATAAACACACTTTTTTATGACAGAAATTGTAATGATGATCCTGTAAATAATAGGGTCTGGCTTAGGATTTCCAAGAAAGGTGATGATATCAACATTTTCTCTCACTAGAACTGGATAAGATCAAAGTATACAAGTAAAAACAGCATACAAGAATGTGTTTAATGTTATAGGCAACATGAAGTATCAAGGGGGATCTTCATGCTCTGTCTTCAAAGCATTGTCATTTTAACCTATCAGGAATAATTCTGTAAACACTGCAAAGTTTGTTGGTTTCCCTTTTAACTGGGAATAATTGACAGTTCAAATTGTTTTTACTTCATCTGTTCATTGCTGACTCTTGGTAGCCGAGCTAGTCTGCATTCACAGAACTTATTTTCTTGCTTCACTGTCAAGGGGTGCCAGAGGAGTAAGGGTCTCTCCTTTGTAAGGCTTTACGGAATTCAAATGCAGCCAGGCTCGTCTTCCTTGGATTTTCACAGCAGTGGGGGTGACCCCCTCTACTAGGCACAGTCCTTCGAAGCAGGGCTTATTCCAAGTGCGAATGAAACTCTTGACAAGCACTTTGTCTCCTGTATACAAACTAGGTGACTTACAAACTAGGTGACTTTAACAGTTCTACAGGATTGATTGTTTGGCTGTCTTCTTCAATCTTCTTCGACCCTTCCCTCTGATTTTTGATCTGTTGGGAAATAAAAGAAACACCTGCGGTCATGTTTGTCACATAATCATCCATTACACGGGTAGTATAGCTCAATGTCAACGCACTCATCTTGGAAGCAAGGCAACGCAGAGCAACACAGGTTTGAATCCCAGGTCCACGCTTTGGTATTAAGCATGTTATAAAAACAATTATAATCTCATCCCCTAATGTTTTTGCTACACTATGGGCATCAGTTACTATTCGAGTGGGAGGAGCAAGGGGCACTCTCATGTGTCGCCCAATCAACAACTCATGAGGAGTTAATTGGTGATCTGAGCCAGGTGTTTTTTTCAGTGCAAATAGAGCAAGGAGTAAGCAATGTAGCCATCCCTTCTTCAAAGGCATCTTCATTTTGGCCATCCTCGCTTTAAGGAGTCAGTTTAAATGCTCACAAATACCATTCGCTTGTGGGGGATAAGCAGATGACAACGTATGCTTTATGCTTAATAGAAGAGTAATTTGTTTGAACATCTAATTTACAAATTGTGGCCCATTATCAGACCACAGGAATTCACATACACTCCATTTAGGAAACATCTCACTCATGAGTAACTTGGCAGCACATATGGCATTGTGGTGCGTGTATGAACCTGCCGCAATCCATCGGGAAAAAGGACACACTTCTACTAGCATATAGCTGTAAACATTAAAGGGCTGATTCATGGAACAAGCGTGCGCCGAAAATCCCAGCGCACGCAGGCGCAAGGAGGTGCAAGCGTGAGAAATCAAGCGCATGCGCACGCGTGCGATTCAAGGAAGGCGCTGCGCTACTTTCCCACTGGTTGTGCACCAAATCTGTGCATGGCGCACACGTCTCCAAACAGCGTGCGCTATGCACACAGCGAAAGCGCATATATAGCGCAGCGCACACAACAAAAGTAGGCGGAACAGGGGGCGTAACAAGTGGAATGGGGAATAACGCGTGAAAAAGAAGGCCTAACGGGAGAAGTACTTCTGGGAAGTACACAGAACGCCCACATGCACGCAAACCACACGTATTCATGGAATCGAATAGGGCAAACCCGCGCACGGGCAAAGACACGCACAGGCCTAAACACATCCGCCACACAAAGGCAGGCGGTAGCGTCCCTGCGCATTACAAAAGTGTGCACAAATAAAAAGCACGCATATACTGAGTGGGGTATGTGTATTTCAGGGGTGCGCAGGAAGTTTCACACGCGATTTCAGCAGGGTACATGTATTTCAGGGGTTCGTGGGAAGTTTCACACACGATTTCAGCAGGGTATGTGTATTTCAGGGGTACGCGGGAAGTTTCACACGTGATTTCAGCAGGGTATGTGTATTTCAGGGGTGCGCAGGAAGTTTCACACGCGATTGGCCTGGGTACGTGTATTTCAGGGGTGCGCGGGAAGTTTTACACGTGATTGGCCTGGGTACGTGTATTCCTGGGGTTCGCTGGAAGTTTCACACGTGATTTCAGCAGGGTACGTGTATTTTAGGGGTGCGTGGGAAGTTTCATACGCGATTTCAGCAGGGTACATGTATTTCAGGGGTGCGTGGGAAGTTTCACACGTGATTGGCCTGGGTTCGTGTATTCCTGGGGTTTGCGGGAAGTTTCACATGCGATTTCAGCAGGGTATGTGTATTTCAGGGGTGCGTAGGAAGTTTCACACGCGATTTCAGCAGGGTACGTGTATTTCAGGGGTCCGCGGGAAGTTTCACACGCGATTTCAGCAGGGTACGTGTATTTCAGGGTTGCGCGGGAAGTTTCACACGCGATCGGCCTAGGTACGTGTATTCCTGGGGTTCGCGGGAAGTTTCACACACGATTTCAGCAGAGTACGTGTATTTCAGGGGTGCGTGGGAAGTTTCACATGCGATTTCAGCAGGGTATGTGTATTTCAGGGGTGCGCGGGAAGTTTCACATGTGATTTCAGCAGGGTACGTGTATTTCAGGGGTGCGCGGGAAGTTTCACACGCAATTGGCCTGGGTACGTGTATTCCTGGGGTTCGCGGGAAGTTTCACACGCGATTTCAGCAGGGTACGTGTATTTCAGGGGTGCGTGGGAAGTTTCACACGCGATTGGCCTGGGTGTGTGTATTCCTGGGGTTCGGGGGAAGTTTCACACGCGATTTCAGCAGGGTACGTGTATTTCAGGGGTGCGCGGGAAGTTTCACACGCGATTGGCCTGGGTACGTGTATTCCTGGGGTTCGCGGGAGGTTTCACACGCAATTTCAGCAGGGTACGTGTATTTCAGGGGTGCGCGGGAAGTTTCACACGCGATTGGCCTGGGTACGTGTATTCCTGGGGTCAGAGGGAAGTTTCACACGCGATTTCACAGGGTACGTGTATTTCAGGGGTTCGTGGGAAGTTTTACACGCGAAAGGGCAACGCCCATGCGCGATACGTCACAGACGCGCTTACGCGCTAAGGGCCATTGGTCCAATGAAATCACGTACGTGTGCTGACGCGCTTACGCGCTAAGGGCCTTTCCTCGAATTACACGCTGACGTGCAATGTTTTCACGTGCCAAATCACTCCGTATCAAGCTGCCAAGCGAAAACACACGGAAGACCATGCTCCTGCCCTAAAGGCCATTTTCCTGCCCGCCAGAGCCCCGAGCACGCTCCCACCTGCCATCTGCTGCTGCCTGCCTGCCTGCTGCCCACGTGCCCTGCTATTTGCTGCCTGCACATCAGCCAGGGGTGCAGTTGCTGTGACCACCCCTGCTGGAACTGAAGACTCCCGCCTGGGATACCATCGCTCCACAGCCCAGCCCCAGGACCCAGTGCCCACCCACACCTGCCTCTGGGGGTTGCCATGACAGGCACACCACCAGCTGAGACCACTGGCAACCCCCAGCCAGAGAGGCAGAGGGCCACCAGCTTCACTGCCACCGAAGTTGGTGTCCTGGTGGAGCAAGTCCTGGGGCAGTATGATGCCCTCTTCGGAAGTTTGTGTGCCGACAAGGAAGGACAGACCAGGATCTGGACGGACATCGTGACTGCCCTCAACGCGGAGGGGGTGGCAGTCCGCAAATTCCAACATGTCAAGAAGCGCTGAGAGGACTTCAGGTCCAGGACCCTCAACAAGGCCCGGCGCCTCTTGAAGGCAGCGGATGCTAAGGGGCGCCGGGGCCACCTGTCGGAACACCAGATGAGGGTCCTGGAACACATATGCCCAGCGCTCCACGTCCAGGTCCTTGAGAGGCAGACCCGTCTGGAGTCGAGCGGTAAGTGTACATGCATACTGATTGGAAGCTGTGCGTGTGGTGGTGTGCCAGTAGTGTGCAGGTTGCACATGTGGTTTTGTAGGGCCATGTATAGATGTGTATGTATAGGGCTTTGAGGCTAACACATGTGAGTCCTCTCATGTGTAAGACACATGGATGGTGTATGCATGCAGGCCAAATGCATATGTGTGAGCACACATGTTTGAATGACTGTGTATGTAAGTTGGCATGGTAGTGGTGTCACACATGGATGTTGGTTCCAGCTGCATGTATCTGCACCGTGTACATGTGCATGTGTGTGTATTTGACAAGGGTGCAACAGTGATGCAACATGGATGCATGTGACACTGATATGTAGAAGGCTAATTGCAAGATGTGACATGGATGCCGATCTCATCACTGTGACAGTTGGTGGAGGTGTACACATGCATGTAAGTGTGGTGGCGTGTGTGCATGTCTAGTACACGCCCTGTGTTTCATGTGATGTCTGGCTCATCTTTGGCTGCTCATGCTGTTGTATGTGTATGGATGGTGCTGGCCATTGGGATATGGCTGTGGAATAGCTCATGTGTGTGATTTCAAATGACATGTGTGTTGGGGATTGTGATGCCATGTCTGAAGTTTGACACGGCCACTCATGTGGAACTGTAATGTGTGTATCAGTCCATTGTACAGTGCTGTGATACCAGTCTCCTATCTCTCCCTGTCTGCTGCATCAACTGATGAAGAGAGCGGAGAGGGTGCTGTGGAGCCCAGCGGCAGGGATCGCACCGCCAGCCGGAGACACAAGGCCCGGCTCCCCTCCCAGGTTGTGATCCCGTCGGGGAGTGAGGAGTCCGGTGCCGCGTCCCAGGCCGCAGCTGCCGAGGGTAGGTCCAAGAGGCGGAGGTCGGAGTTGGACTCCTCGGCAGCAGAAGGGGCAGCTGAGACCCCACAGGGTCCGACGGAGGAAGATGGCATGAGGTCATCCAGGTTGGTGGGGGGTTTGGTGGAGGAGGAGGCCATGCAAGGGACAGAGACGGGGTCTGGAGGTGGGGATTCCACTGGTGCTAGTGGAGCAGTGCAGGGGCAGGGACAGGAGGCAGCACAGGCCGCCGCGGAGGTGCCTGTGTGTAATCCTGTCCCCTATCCTGTCACTGCATCATCCCGCACCAGCAGGGATGCCTACGTCCAGACCCGTTCTCAGGGAGGGGATCGGCTTACAACAACTGGCCTTCGTCTCCCTGCGGATGTGGCTATCCGGCACCGGGTTGAGCCTCTCCTGGGTGGGGTGGCGTTGCGTCAACGTGCCATGCAAGCTGACCTGCAGCGTTTTCATGAGGATACTGCACGTCTTCTCGCATGGCTCGTTGACCGCGTTGACCCACTGGGACAGCTCACCAGGGCTGGATTCCTCCGTTTTCTGGACCTTGTTCCGACCCCTCCTCAACTGAACCCCCTATGCGCCAGTCGTCCTCTGTGCCATCTTCCCACCCATTTGTCACCTGGGTGCCCTGTGGAGCTGCCTCGGACCCTGCGGCCAGGCTGGTGGAGGGCACATCCCTGCCACAGTCGGGAGTCGGACGTCCAGCAGGGGTGGCCACATCAACAACTGCACCCCAGCCAGAAGAAGGATGTGCAGGCAGCAGGAGCCAGGGCACAGGCAGAGGCACAGCAGCAGCAGCAACAAGGTGGGAGCCATGATGGCTTGGGGCCTTCAACATCGGAGGGGCAGGCATCAGCCAGAGGGCAGGAGGACCCAGGATGGGAAGTGTCTTCCGTGTGGCAGCGGTTGGGCCATGCTATAGATGTGGAGTGGCAGCGGGCGGAAGAGGCACGGCTCACGATGGTCAGAGCGGAGAACTCCATGCATAGGGCCCTGAGGCGGGCCGAGTGCCTCGAGGCCATTCTCAGGGACCTGGAGGTCCAGATGTCATCGTCCCTGCCAACCCTCGGGGCCATGGAAGAGGACCGCCTCCGGGACAGCAAGCAGGAGTTCGATGATGCCCTGGCCCGGGAAATCAGAAAGTGAGCTGTTGGACTAGCCCGCTGCCATTGTAAATAGTTATATAGTGTTAGGTTTCCTTTTGTTTTTCTTCTCATTTGGGGCGCTTGGACAATGCCCCACCTTTTTGTATAGAGTTGTTCATTATGTAGGGTTTTTGTAGGTTTCCTTTCAATGGTTGGGCACATGGACCCTGGATTTGTACTTTGTATAGTTCCACAATGGATTTCACCTCATTTGCCTTTTTTTTTTAACCATGGATCAATGGATTTTTCTTTTTTTTCACTTTGGATTTGATTTGACGGACAGACTCTTTGGACCCATTTGCTTTTGGATTGATTTTTATTCTGGTTTTACACATCTTCTTTTTCATATTTTGGACATGCACCTTTTTATTTATTATTTACATTATTGTGTGATTTCATTTCATTCCCTTGCCTTTGTGTGTAATACATTTTTATTTGATACTTCATTGTGTGGTAAGCTTTCCTTGGTTTCCTGCATGTCACAATGCATGTTTTCTCATTCACTTACACCCATTGTGTGTGTGTGATGGACATGTATTGATGTGCATACTTGCCATTTGGAATGTTTCATGTGATGGGGATTTCAATGTGGGGTGTATGTAATACTTGGTTGTGTGTTTCGACCGGGGTGGCGTGGGGTGGGATTTGGGTTTCCATTAGGCCCATGATTGTGGATCGTGATGACATGTCGCGTGTGACACTTTCCGCGCACCCCTGAAATACACGTACCCTGCTGAAATCGCGTGTGAAACTTCCCGCGCACCCCTGAAATACACGTACCCTACTGAAATTGCATGTGAAACTTCCCGCGCACCCCTGTAATACACGTACCCTGCTGAAATCGCGTGTGAAACTTCCCGCGCACCCCTGTAATACACTTACCCTGCTGAAATCGCGTGTGAAACTTCCCGCGCACCCCTGTAATACACGTACCCTGCTGAAATCGCGTGTGAAACTTCCTGCGCACCCCTGAAATACACGTACCCCGCTCGCACAGGCCCAATCGCGTGTGAAACTTCCTGCGAACCCCAGTAATACACGTACCCCGCTTGCCGTGCTGGTACAGGGTTAGCGCAGCCCTTTGCGCTGGATTGGGTTTTTGATGGCTTTTCCCTGCGCGAGCGGTGTTCTTGGGGGGGTAACTGGCGCTGCTGCAGGGTCGCTGCGCCACTGTGCGCCACGGCTGGTTTTGGTAGCTAAAATCCATGAATACGCTGAGCCCAGAAATGTATTTTAGCACACGCAGCTGGTGCAGAGATTTGCACGCGCACACTGTGTGCCAGCCGCGTGCGCCACTTGTGCGCTAAATTCTATGAATTACCCCCTAAATATTTGCAGCATATCTACATAATCTATGGTCATCATTACATCTCCGGTGGTAGCCGTGCTGGTAAAAACGGCAGGCTGCCGCTGCAGTTGTGTATTTTGTCTGGTGTCTGGCAATGGGGAATCACCAGGGCATTAGAGCCCTGATGGTCCCTGAAGCCTGGCATCGGAAAATGTTACTCCCCATTCCCATTTGAGTCCCATAGGACTCAATGCGAATGGGGAAGAGAGTAGCACCGGCACCATTCTTTGTGCGGGTGCCTTTCCGCCCGCCAAAGTTAGACCAGGAGGGACTCCGGCCCGCAAACTTGTACTCTGCCTGTCCGGTAACAACAGTGCCGGTAGGCCTACTGACACCATTATTACCGGAACGGCAGGGTTGTAATGAGGCCCAATGCGTAGATGTTGAAAAGGACCATTAGACTGGGGTATTTCTTCTCTCAATGTTCGCAAGATATGCCCTTCTATGAATTTCTGGCAGACAATGCAATTTACGATAAACTGTGAAATGTGTTCTAATAAATTTGACAAAAAACAGTCTTCTGAGATTGTGGAATCAGGATTATCTCTGGTTGTATACGGGGGGGACGTGGCCTGGCAGCCATGGACTAGGCTGCTCTTCATGTGTGGTCCTGTGATTCGTCAACTGATCCGGCAATGCGCACGTATTTTGCACTGGAATCTCAACTAAGGAACAACATCACGGCAATGCGAACATATGGGGACTCCAGCGCTAGCATCTGCATGCGAATCGAGTAGGCAGAACAGAAGTTATGGACTTTAAACGATTGCGCTGGGAAAACGAAACCAACGGCTAAATGGCGGCGGTCCCCGGACAAAGGAACTTCTGAGGTGAGGACCGCGATCGCATACAAGCCCAAGAAGACGGAGGATCCCGCACCCCTCGCGCGTGATGATTGCAGCCTCAGCATGGAACATCGGGAGTAGAGACGGAGGCGGCGCAGTCCGATGAAGCAAAGACGTTCGTGCTGGAGGGATCGTAGCTGAGGAAAGTGGCCCCGGGAGCGCGCGAGACGGCGGATGCGACGAACCCTGGCGGGGTGTGGAGGTGGCGGCGCGGCGGGGGCCAGGAGATCCGAAGCTGATGCGGAGGACCATCTGTGAGCCGGGACGAATCCGCAGCGGCGTGCGGGCTGGTGGAGAAGATCCCAAAGCACAACGAACAACGGATGGCCGCGCGTAATACGGCGGACATCTCAGATGTAAACACAACGCATCTGCAACGAACGGCCCATGAGAGGGAGAGAGACATGAACCCACGCAAGTGCTGGTGGGGCCTGATAACAAAATAATTTAAAATGAAAAAGGGGGGAAATAAATAAATAAATCAAACGACTACTGCAGGTGGCCTCAGCACCTAAATTCCTGGACCCCGTGGCCATGAGCACCTCCACAAGAAACGGGGCGTGGGTCCAGTCCCGGGGACCCCTAAGGCCTTGGGCCTGAACATTGCAGTGGCAGTCTGGGAGGCCATATCAATCGCTTCTTGAGGAAAAGAGCGCCAGAGCGCAGATCACGGGTGAGTGCAATTCCAAAGAAGGAGGGAAAGTGCAGCTGAGCCCTGACAGACTCGGATAACAACAGAGGGCCTGCTGCATGAGGCTGTGCCTCCCACATTAATAAGAGGTAGCGGACGGTGGTACTGGCGGCATGCAGGCCAGTTACCCCCTGCAACAGAGGTGAGGAACATTGAACTGCCCAGATTGGGTGCCAGCCAATTGCGAGGTAGGGGCGGCCCCGTGGAGCTCCGCTGGGGCAATAGAGGGTCAAGCTGCCAATATACAAAGATAGACAAGGACCCCGCCACACTGCATCAGCAGCAGGAGGGCGATACACTGGCTTGGCCTCCCGCAGTGCACAAGCTGACCAGGACACAGAACGGGTGGATCTGAAACGAAAAGGCGCCCAGTCTGAGCGGTGGGTGGGAGTGTGTGGGTTTGTTGGCTGCGGCAAGCTGATCCAGATATGCAAAGGAGGAGGCCATATGAGCTTCTGAAGCGCTGATGCCTCCGGGCCTGGGTAAGGCCTGAGATATTGAAACTAGGTGTGTGTCCCCCCCACCGGTGGAGCACAAGAGGTGGGCTGAACCACAAGATTTGGCTGCAGCGTCATGTCTAACAAACCTTCAAGACCAAAAGTGAAGCAACCTACGCTGGACGAATTTGCCAGGACACCGCCGGGCCCGGAAAGCGCCAGGAGCAAAGACAAGCCCCTCGCAGGCAGCATGGCCGCCGCAGGTACAAATCGGGAGGTCCTGGCTGCTATTGCAGACTTGAAAGCAGACTTGAAAGCGACCTGGGAGGCCAAGCTCGAAATAGCGGAACTGAAGACAGCGTTAGACCTCAAGGTCGGTGAAGTGCAGGAAGAAGTGAATCTACTCCGACAGGACGTAAGGTCCCTGGCGGAGCGCACAGAGAGCCTTGAGAAGGAAGCGAGCTCGAACACAGCGGATTGTGCCTCACACAAGTCGGAACTGCATGCCTTGATACAAAGAGTAGGCAACCTGGAGAGTAGGGCGGAGGAAGCGGAAGGACGCGCCCGAAGGAACAACATCCGCATTGTGGGCTTGCCGGAGGGAACGGAGGGCCACAACCCCACGGAGTTTGTCGAAAGCATGTTGCTGCAGGAGATACCTGGAGGAGCCCTGTCTCAAGGATTCGCGGTGGAACGAGCGCATAGGGCTCTAACGAGGAGGCCGCCGCCAGGCAATCCACCTAGGCCAGTTATTGCCAAGATCCTTAACTACCGGGACCGAGAGAGGATACTGGAACACTTCCGCAAAGGTGGAACAATTAAGCGGGGGGAGGCAATCATAACGGCCTACCCAGACTATACTCTGATGGTGCAGCGGAGTCGAATGAACTTCGGGGCTGTTAAAAGGAGACTGAGGGAAGCAGGCCATAAGTATATGCTACTTTACCCGGCGAAATTGAAAGTTTTTCACAGAAACAAGACTTTGTTTTTTGACACTCCAGAGGATGCCATGGGATGGCTCGACATGCAGGGTTCCCCCCAGGAGCCTGACATCCAGACGAGAGAAGAAGACGGACGAGATAAGTAATGAGTAATGAGAACACTGGGAGAGGGAGTGGTTTAAGACTATGAGACTTGACTATAGTCACTGATTTGACCTGCCAGTAGATGAGACCAGATTACGATAGATAAGGTATGGTGTGCACTGAGATTGGTGCTTTACTAAGGAGCCTTGCAGGGCTAGTCTTAATACCCCCATTTAGTATTAATAGTTAAGTGGCCATTAGGGCGACTTCACCCTACTGAGCCCTGAGTATATTAGACAGGGCTAGATGTGGGGGTGCCTGAGATCCAGGGATGGAGCTGGGCAACAGTTGGGAAGGGTGTTGTTGGGGAAGGGATGGGAGGGGGGAGAGGAGGGAGGCGGGGAGCCTGATATGTATATAGTTTCGGGGAGTTAAAGTTGTAGTTTGAATATGAGCCTATATAGCAAATTTGTAAGGTTGAATCTGTGTCGCGCAGGAGGGTGGGATTTGCTGGAGGTAGATAAGGAGGACGGGAATGAACTATGGGAAATCTTAAAATAATTACGTGGAATGTCAGGGGACTTAACAGCTACCTGAAAAGGAACAAGGTCATGTTGTATTTGAGGAGGCAGAGGATAGATATCGCGCTGCTGCAGGAAACGCACCTGACACGGGAGAAGATGGAGCTGATTGTTAAGAAATGGAAAGGGGTGGTGGTGGGCTCGACATACTCTGCGTATGCTAGGGGAGTACTAATCTGGGTGGCGCCGCATGTTCCGTTCCAACCATTGCAAGAGGTGGCGGAGACGGATGGGAGGATGGTCATGTTGAGAGGATTGGTAGAGAATAAAGAGATCAGCATTATAAACACATATGCCCCCAATCGGGATACAGCGGCCTATTTCAGGACTCTAAATGCCAACCTCGGCAAATGTATGGGTAGTGCAGTGATTTGGGGTGGTGATTTTAACTGTGTACTGAATCCCAACGTAGACAGATCCGACGGCAGGGTTGATAGGCCCTCCCCAGCGGCGAAAGCATTGCAGACACTGTTAGACGATTTTCACCTGGCCGACGTGTGAAGAACTAGATACCCCCAAGAAAGGCAGTACTCTCATTATTCCGCCCCTCATCAGCTGCGTACGAGGCTGGACTATATCTTTGCCACGTCAGATGTGATGGTGGAGGTGACCCAGGTAGATTATAAGGCGAGGGTCCTCTCTGATCACTCGCCATTGGTCCTGGGGTGGCAGTACCGCCCCCCGAGGGCACGGATCCCGACTTGGCGCCTTCGTGCTGAAGCGCTCAAGGATCCAGTCTTTAGAGAGGACATGAGAGAGGAGATTGCAAATTACTTTGAGGAGAATACGGGCAGCGTTGACTCGGCAGGTACATTATGGGAAGCCTTCAAGGTAGTGATGCGAGGGGTTGCAATAGCAACATCAAAGGGCCTGCAGGGTGGGGTTCTAACTGATCTACGACAGACAGAAGAGGAACTAGAGGGAATATTGAAGGGTGGATGCGAAGACATGGAGCGAGTACTGGGGCTGCAACAGAAATGTGCGGAACACTGGGAAAGGCTCAGCAACCTTAATTATAAGAAGTATATTGAGAGACAGCATGCGGGTGGTGATAAGACAGGACGGTTGCTAGCGTGGCTGTACAAGAGCGAGTCGCCAAGGCCCCCGATTAGAACAATAATGAGGGAAGATGGTAGCGTAGTAGACACCCAAGAGGGTGTCAACGAGGAGTTTGCAGAATATTATAAAGCGTTGTATGCGGATGAGATGGGGGCAGCCGAGAGGAAATACTGGAAACATTAGGAGATATAGGACTACCCATGATAAGCGAGGAGGAAAAGGAAGAGCTAGATGCACCGATCACCTTGGAGGAGC
Organism: Ambystoma mexicanum; assembly: GCF_040938575.1. NCBI lineage: Eukaryota > Metazoa > Chordata > Amphibia > Caudata > Ambystomatidae > Ambystoma > Ambystoma mexicanum. The sequence goes on along the minus strand of NC_090921.1, from coordinate 171,025,542 downwards.
TAGAGGAAGTAGTGAGGCAATTACCTACCTGCAAGACCCCAGGGGCGGATGGGTTCCCGAGTGAATTCTATAAGACATACAAGGCAGAGGTGCTCCCCCCGATGTTGGATATGCTCAACGAAGCGTTTGAGGTGGGCCGGTTGCCGGAAACACTCAGAGAGGCGGTCATAATACCGCTCCCCAAGCCTAATAAACCTGCACACAGCTGTGGCTCCTACAGACCTCTCTCAATGTTAAACCAGGACAGCAAGATATTGACGGCGGTCCTGGCAAACAGATTACAGAGAGTGATCAGCAAGCTGATACACCCAGACCAGACGGGCTATGTCCCGAATAGGAATATAACCCATAACCATAGGCGACTCCGACGGGTGATTGAGTGGGGTAGTACGGCAGAGGGCGAAATGGCGATCGTGTCCCTGGATGCGGTCAAAGCTTTCGACTCAGTCAAATGGCCGTGGTTGTTGGCGGCCTTGGAGAAGTATGGCATGGGGCCCGGTTATGCGAGGTGGGCGACGATGCTATATAGTGAGCCACTGGCCAGAGTTAGAACGGGTGCAGTAGTATCTGAGAGGTGGCAACTGAGTAGAGGCACTAGGCAGGGGTGTCCTTGGTCCCCGATGCTCTATATATTAGCCCTACAGCCCCTAGCGATATACCTCAGACAGCAATACGACACGATAGGTATTGAAGTGGGAGGGGAACGACATCTGATCTCCTTATACGCAGGTGACTTGTTGCTATACTTAAGATACCCAGAAGAAAACCTCCAGTACATAATGGAGGTGATGGCGAGGTATGCAGAACTGTCCGGCATAGCGGTGAACCCTCAAAAATCCAGCATGTTTCCACTAGGCGACTATAAGGGAACCCCTGAGACGCGGTTACCGGTGTTACAAATACCGTGGGAGGTTAGCTCTTTCCGGTATCTAGGGATAGATGTGTACCATACGGTGGAGGAGGAGCACAAGCATAACACCGAGGTGGCACTCAGGAAAATTGAGAAGTGTATGCAGTTTTGGGTTAAGTTGCCCTTAGCAATGATGGGACGGGGTGCAATGCTGAAAATGGTGGTCCTGCTGAGGCTTTTGCACTACTTTAGCAATGTCCCATACATGATACCCAAGAAGTTCTTTGCTAAGCTTAACAGTATGTGCAGGGATTTCTTGTGGCATGGTACCTGCAGAACTTTTACGAAAAAGGGGGGATAAGACTGCCCAATTTTGAGGTGTATTATGTAGCAAGTCAGCTGCAGTATGTGGCTCAGTGGCTTTCGGACGAGGCGACCCCTGAATTTAGGTTATTCAGATATGACTGTACCCCATTTTACTTGAGAGAGATGATCTGGTTGCCCAAGGCCGAAATGAAAGGGCGCCCCAGGATGATGATGCTTGGGTGGCAGATGTGGCGTAGGGCGTGCCGGATGATGGAGAACCCATTTCCTTGCTCTACGCAGGTGCCGCTGGTGGCGTTGGCAGGGGAAGATATGCAATTGAGAGCTATACTCAGGACCCATTGGGAATCTGTGGGGCTGGTGACACTAGGAGATGTCTGGCAGATGGGGGCCATTTTGGATTTTGAGGTCCTTGGGGAGGAGACAGGATTGCATGCGGGCCAGTACATTACATACCACAGAATTGTTCAGAGAATCCGGGGGACGTGGCCTGAAACTGTGTTAGGAGAAGAACCAGATGCCATCATAGAAACAATGTATGATATAACAGAAGGGGGGCATGAGATTTCCAGGCTGTATGAGATGATGATGTCTAAAGTTGGGAAGGACCTGACGCAGCTGAGGCTAGACTGGGAGGCGGAGGTGGGAACCCCGATAGAGGATGTGGGAACGGGCACTCGGACACCATGAGAAGGTGTCAAGGAATGCTAGACTTAAACAAATACAACTATATATAACGCACAGAGCATATATGACGCCCTTGAGGATATCCAAGTTTGAAAACGCTGGACGACAAGCATGTCCCAAATGTGACGAGGAGAACGCGGATATGACACATATGTTTTGGTCATGCCCAGTGATTGAGCGTTTCTGGGGAGAAGTGGCACAAAAGCTAGCTGAGAAAGGGGTCACGCTGATTATAGACACAGCTTGGGCTTGCTTGCTGGGAGGGTTCCCAGGTCACCAAAACGTAAGCATGTTAATAAACTGAAAGACCTAGCATATGTGCTTGCTAAACGGAGGATCGCCATGGGATGGAAGACTTGTCACAAGCCACGGGTGGAGGTATGGTGGAAGGAGTTACAGAAATGGGCAGAGGCAGAAACAATAGTATGTCAGGAGTCGAATGCTGTAGGGGGGGAAGAAGAGATAGGGACCCTGATGGCATGGAAATCACTAATAGCTGAATTGTTTGGAGCAATACAAGATCTGACCGAATCTACAGGAAGCGAGACCCAGCCGCATGCGGCGGACACGGAGAACGATGAACAGACAGGCTCATGAAGGGGGGTGGGAAGGGGGGAAGCAGTGGCCAAGATTAAGAATTAATATGATTATATTGTTGTAAAATGCACTGCGTGTTTGGTTGTATTTTGGTTTTGTTTTGTTTGATTAAAATTAATAAAAAAAAAAATAAAAGAAAATCTCTGGTTGTATACGCAGGATAGTGAAGCTAATCCAGCACATCTCTCAATAATGCTAAAGGCAAAACTGGCTTTCCAGTACTATCTAATCTCCATATAGCCTCTGTGGGGGATAAAGAACTCCCCTGTTTTTTCCATATATTTTGTTCCTCTTATGGAGCTCGACCTTGCAGCTCAATTAACTGTACAATGGATGACATATTAAAGCCTTCATTCATCATTGTGCAACGATATGACATTTGCTTAACACTTTCTACTTCAACATTAAAAATATTTGGAAAATATACTGCTCTTTTCACTTCCATGTCTGCAGTTTTGTTACTGCGAGAAATCATGTCTACCCTCTTCACCACTGCAATAGCCAATGGAAGCTTTAGTACTTTAATAAGCTTGTCCAATAGCAGCTCATGTTGCACTGGTGTGCTGCCTGCGCAGAGTAAGCCCCTCCTTTTCCAACGTGACAACCCTGCGTGAATGGTTGACATCACATAGGCGGCATCAGAGTACACTGTCACTTCCTCATCCTCATATCTCTGAAGTACTGTGGTAAGCGCCACTAATTCTGCAGCCTGTGCTGAACAATGTGAAGGCAATCTCGCACTCGTCACTACTTCAAATTCACATTCTTTTTTAACTTCACTACTGCCAATCCCATATGTCTTTCTCCTGTCATTTGGTCAATTTTTGAAAAGCCATCAATGAATAGAATTCCCCCCCTCCTAGAGCGTTTTCTTTAACGTGGGGAATATTGTCATAAAACTCAGTATACGTTGTGCAATCATGTACATAATCCTCCTTTCCTACTGGTTAGGCTATAAATGTTGCGGGATTCATTATGCTGCATCTAACAATTTTGATCAATGGGTTTGAAATAATCACCTTGCATCCTGACGCTCTTTGCATAGTCAATGTGCTTTTAGGTTTCTCCAAAATAGCAAATTATGAATAGTCGACGAATAAAGTCATTGAGCACCCCATTGTAATACTTGCAGCTTTTTCAATAGCAAAAGCAGCATCAGCTAATGCTTGTTCACAAGGACAATGCCCTCTCATTACTGTGGGCCTCTTCATGAGTTGGGCGGCATAGCGCCGGCGTTAATAGCCCTACCGCCAAACCCCCCGGCGCTAATAGTGCAAGATCACGGGTTTGGCGGAATGGGTATTGCCCATTCCCCATTGAGCCCATTCAGGAATTCCCCATTGGGCTCAATGGGGAATTTTCACGCTCTTACCGCTGGCGGATTTCCAGCCGGCAGTAATAGCGCTAGTTTTTGGTGGATTTCCCCCCAGCTCAGAGCTGTGTGGAAATCTGCCGAAGCCCTGATTTGGCGGACCCTTAAATCCGGTGGTAATAACGCTACCGCCGGATTTAAGGGTTACTGCCAAACTCGTGATGAGGCCCTGTGTCTAAAATCCCACTGTAATAAGCCAATGGTTTATGTCCATGTTCTTGTTCTAATGTTGTCTTCTGCGTGAGGACTGCTGTCATTACCACTCCATTTGAATGCGAGAATAAATACAACTTCTCATTATAATCTGGAATCCCTAACGCAGGGGCTGTACAAATCACCTTTTCAACTCTTCAAATCCTTCTGTCATCTTGTCTGTCCATTTTATGTCATCTTTACCTATCTGTGCTTTTTTAAGTCCTTTCAGAAGTGGTCTAATATATGTGCTGTAATCAAAAACACAGGTGCTGCATTTGCCTCACTGTGTTAGGTCTGAGTTTTCATGATTGCTTCTGCTCTTTTAGGTGCCACTTTTCTTCCCTCTTGAGAGATTAGCTGTCCCATAAACAAGACTTCTTCCTGACAGTACTGTAATTTCGCTTTGTCCACTTTGTATCCTTTTTCTGCCAATATTGTCATTAACTGGACTGAGTCTTCTCTGCATTTTTCTTTTGTCTCGCTGCACACTAATATGTGTACTACGTACTGAATTATTGTACTCTCGAGTTGTGCAATACCTAGGTCCATCTGAAGAACGCTATTAAAGATCGATGGGGACTCACAATACCCTGTGGTAATCTTGTATGTTTGATTTCTAACTGAAAATGAGGTGAACTCCTGGGATTCCTCATGAAGGGGTTTTGAAAAGAAAGGGTTTTTTAAATCTACCACTGTAAAATATTTAGCTGTAGCTGGGATATTACATAATATCATAGCTGGATTCGGGACCATAGGAAACTCTGCTTCGACAATATTGTTTTGGGGTATTGATCCTGAATAAATCTACACAACCCTCACATTGATTTCTTTATTGAGTACACAGCCATGTTACATGTGAAGTCTGATGGTACTAGTATTCCCTGCTGTACTAAAGTGGAAATAGTTTCAAATATACCTTCATCTGCTTTTCTGGACATGGAGTACTGTTTTGCTCGTGGTAAAATTTCTCCTGGCTTAAGCTTGATTTTAACTGCTCCTGCTCTGCTCAATGGACCCACGTCATATGGACTGTTGGTCCACAAGATGCTTGGCACCTTTTCTAAATGTTCCTGGAAAAATGACAGCTTCTTTTTTACCAATTCCATTCTCTGTGGTATTTCCCTATTTGCAACTTTTATCACATGTGTAAGGCTTATGAAAAATATGAATTAATCATCTGAACAGCTCCTCATCTGTCAAGTATGTTATTCTATATCCTTTGTCAAGAGTTATTACAGTTCTTCTTGCTCTTCCTTCATTATCCATCCCATGAACAACCACCCTTTTCTCTCTTACCACTGCTGCCTCTAGTTCTAAAGGGATAACCTGTCCTTCCTCATCATCCATATGTATTTGTGGTCTAAACAAAAATTGGTCAGGTATTCTCAGCAATTTACCTGTCAATCCATGAAGCCATGTCAACTAAATATTTACTCCATACAAAAATACTTCTCAGTCTAACACCTCCTAATGTTTTTTGGCCTGTAAATGCTAATATAAATGATCTTACATTCATGTAATGTATCCCTGGAGTGGAACATATTATCCCTTTGTCAGTAAAAGAGATCGTCATGTTAAGCTTTGTCATCAAGTCACGCCCTAAGATGTTAACTGGTGTTTGCTGAGAATAGAATAGTGACGTAGACATGTCATGTTCTCCTATTGAAATTGGTAATTTGTCAGTAAAGGACTAAACTCATAGCCCCAGAGTATCCCTACGCATTCATGTCAATGTTAGACATTGGGTACTTTCCCTCTCGAACACAGGAATGAGTCACTCCCGTGTCTACAAGGAATCAAAATGTCTTTCCTCCTATCGTTACCCTGTCCCTCGGTACCTCTTGAGGGTCTGGTGTCACTGATAGTACTGAACACATCAGTTCACTCTGTGGGCTTTCCTATTGTGGATATAAATTCATCCCTCTAGTCTACCCGTGAAAGGATTTCCTTCCACCACTGTCACACTCCCTGTCCTGGGTGTGGGTGTTTGTGGGGCTCCTGTATTTGATTCCATTGTGGTATCATTGCCTGTTGTGACGGAGTGTACTGTTGCATCTGTACTTGTTGTGTTTTCATAGGCGCTTGCTGTGGTTGCCCTTGTGTTGACTGTGATTGCAGCAGAACCTGCTGTGTTTGCTGTATTTGCGGTGCACATGTCTGATACTGTGTGTGATCTTGGGCATAATACTTTGGTGGTTCTGTACTATACTGTGGAGAATGATGGTCTGGAGGGTTGCCCAGAGCAATGCCAGTGGTTAAGATTCATTCTAAACCTTCCAGCCATAACCTCTTTGTTTCGTTTTTGCTTTCTCTCCCCGAGTGGGACAGGTATGCCCAGGCCTAGAGACCCAAGCTACTCCTCACTGAGGACGCCCAACAAGGCTGAAATATGTTTGGGATGCTTGTGATCTCGTGCAGATGGGATGTGACCTAGCAGTTTGGGCTGGACTGCCCCATTTGGGGTGGGACCAAGCCTGATTTGCATATGGTCTTTCCCCTTCTGTAATGGCTTGGCAGGCGAAGAACGATGGTCTGGAGGGTTGCCCAGAGCAATGCCAGTGGTTAAGATTCATTCTAAACCTTCCAGCCATCACCTCTTTGTTTTTGCTTTGTCACCCCGAGTGGGACGGGTATTCCCAGATGTGGCTCCCGTGCCTGCTGGGCCTAGAGACCCAAGCTCCGTCTCACTGATGACGCCCAAAAAGGCCGAAACATGTTTGGGGATGCTTGTGGTCTCGTGCAGAAGGGATGTGACCTAGCAGTTCGGGCTGGACTGCCCCTTTTAGGGTGGGGCCAAGCCTGATTTGCATATGGTCTTTCCCCTTCTGTAATGGCTTGGCAGGCGAAGAACAATGGTCTGGAGGGTTGCCCAGAGCAATGCCAGTGGTTAAGATTAATTCTAAACCTTCCAGCCATCACCTCTTTGTTTTTGCTTTGTCACCCCGAGTGGGACGGGTATGCCAGGCGTGGGTCCCGTGCCTGCTGGGCCTAGAGCCCCAAGCTACTCCTCACTGATAACGCTCAACAAGGCCGAAACATGTTTGGGGATGCTTGTGGTCTCGTGCAGAAGGGATGTGACCTAGCAGTTCGGACTGGACTGCCCCTTTTGGGGTGGGGCCAAGCATGATTTGCATATGGTCTTTCCCCTTCTGTAATGGCTTGGCAGACGAAGAACGATGGTCTGGAGGGTTGCCCAGAGCTATGCGAGTGGTTAAGATTCATTCTAAACCTTCCAGCCATCACCTCTTTGTTTTTGCTTTGTCACCCCGAGTGGGACGGGTATGCCCAGATGTGGGTCCCGTGCCTGCTGGGCCTAGAGACCCAAGCTACTCCTCACTGATGACGCCCAACAAGGCCGAAACATGTTTGGGGATGCTTGAGGTCTCGTGCAGAAGGGATGTGACCTAGCAGTTCGGGCTGGACTGCCCCTTTTGGGGTGGGGCCAAGCCTGATTTGCATATGGTCTTTCCCCTTCTGTAATGGCTTGGCAGACGAAGAACGATGGTCTGGAGGGTTGCCCAGAGCAATGCGAGTGGTTAAGATTCATTCTAAACCTTCCAGCCATCACCTCTTTGTTTTTGCTTTGTCACCCCGAGTGGGACGGGTATGCCCAGACGTGGGTCCCGTGCCTGCTGGGCCTAGAGACCCAAGCTACTCCTCACTGATGACGCCCAACAAGGCCAAAACATGTTTGGGGATGCTTGAGGTCTCGTGCAGAAGGGATGTGACCTAGCAGTTCGGGCTGGACTGACCCTTTTGGGGTGGGGCCAAGCCTGATTTGCATGTGGTCTTTCCCCTTCTGTAATGGCTTGGCAGACGAAGAACGATGGTCTGGAGAGTTGGCCAGAGCAATGCCAGTGGTTAAGATCCATTCTAAACCTTCCAGCCATCACCTCTTTGTTTGTGCTTTGTCACCCCGAGTGGGAGGGGTATGCCCAGACGTGGGTCCCGTGCCTGCTGGGTCTAGAGTCCCAAGCTAATCCTCACTGATAACACCCAACAAGGCTGAAACATGTTTGGGGATGCTTGTGGTCTCGTGCAGAAGGGATGTGCCCTAGCAGTTCGGGCTGGACTGCCCCTTTTGGGGTGGGGCCAAGCCTGATTTGCACATGGTCTTTCCCCTTCTGTAATGGCTTGGCAGGCGAAGAACGATGGTCTGGAGTGTTGCCCAGAGCAATGGCAGTTGTTAAGATTCATTCTAAACCTTCCATCCATCACCTCTTTGTTTTTACTTTGTCACCCCGAGTGGGAAGGGTATGCCCAGACGTGGGTCCCGTGCCTGCTGGGCCTAGAGACCCAAGCTACTCCTCACTGATGACGCCCAACAAGGCCGAAACATGTTTGGGGATGCTTGTGGTCTCGTGCAGAAGGGATGTGACCTAGCAGTTCGGGCTGGACTGCCCCTTTTGGGGTGGGGCCAAGCCTGATTTGCATATGGTCTTTCCCCTTCTGTAATGGCTTGGCAGACGAAGAACAATGGTCTGGAGGGTTGCCCAGAGCAATGCCAGTGGTTAAGGTTCATTCTAAACCTTCCAGCCATCACCTCTTTGTTTTTGCTTTGTCACCCCGAGTGGGACGGGTATGCCCTGACGTGGGTCCCGTGCCTGCTGAGCCTAGAGACACAAGCTACTCCTCACTGATGACGCCCAACAAGGCTGAAACATGTTTGGGGATGATTGTGGTCTCGTGCAGAAGGGATGTGACCTAGCAGTTTGGGCTGGACTGCCCCTTTTGGGGTGGGGCCAAGCCTGATTTGCAAATGGTCTTTCCCCTTCTGTAATGGTTTGGCAGGTGAAGAACGATGGTCTGGAGGGTTGCCCAGATCAATGCGAGTGGTTAAGGTTCATTCTAAACCTTCCAGCCATCACCTCTTTGTTTTTGCTTTGTCACCCCGAGTGGGACGGGTATGCCCTGACGTGGGTCCCGTGCCTGCTGAGCCTAGAGACACAAGCTACTCCTCACTGATGACGCCCAACAAGGCTGAAACATGTTTGGGGATGATTGTGGTCTCGTGCAGAAGGGATGTGACCTAGCAGTTTGGGCTGGACTGCCCCTTTTGGGGTGGGGCCAAGCCTGATTTGCAAATGGTCTTTCCCCTTCTGTAATGGTTTGGCAGGTGAAGAACGATGGTCTGGAGGGTTGCCCAGATCAATGCGAGTGGTTAAGATTCATTCTAAACCATCCAGCCATCACCTCTTTGTTTTTGCTTTGTCACCCCGAGTGGGACGGGTATGCCCAGATGTGGGTCCCGTGCCTGCTGGGCCTAGAGACCCAAGCTACTCCTCACTGGTGACGCCCAACAAGGCTGAAACATGTTTGGGGATGCTTGTAGTCTCGTGCAGAAGGGATGTGACCTAGCAGTTCGGGCTGGACTGCCCCTTTTGGGGTGGGGCCAAGCCTGATTTGCATATGGTCTTTTCCCTTCTGTAATGGCTTGCCAGGCGAAGAACGATGGTCTGGAGGGTTGCCCAGAGCAATGCCAGTGGTTAAGATTCATTCTAAACCTTCCAGCCATCACCTCTTTGTTTTTGCTTTGTCACCCCGAGTGGGACGGGTATGCCCAGACGTGGGTCCCGTGCCTGCTGGGCCTAGAGACCCAAGCTACTCCTCACTGATGACGCCCAACAAGGCCAAAACATGTTTGGGGATGCTTGAGGTCTCGTGCAGAAGGGATGTGACCTAGCAGTTTGGGCTGGACTGCCCCTTTTGAGGTGGGGCCAAGCCTGATTTGCATATGGTCTTTCTCCTTTTGTAATGGCTTGGCAGACGAAGAACGATGGTCTGGAGAGTTGCACAGAGCAATGCCAGTGGTTAGGATCCATTCTAAACCTTCCAGCCATCACCTCTTTGTTTGTGCTTTGTCACCCCGAGTGGGACGGGTATGCCCAGACGTGGGTCCCGTGCCTGCTGGGTCTAGAGTCCCAAGCTAATCCTCACTGATAACGCCCAACAAGGCCGAAACATGTTTGGGGATGCTTGTGGTCTCGTGCAGAAGGGATGTGCCCTAGCAGTTCGGGCTGGACTGCCCCTTTTGGGGTGGGGCCAAGCCTGATTTGCATATGGTCTTTCCCCTTCTGTAATGGCTTGGCAGACGAAGAACAATGGTCTGGACGGTTTCCCAGAGTAATGCCAGTGGTTAAGATCCATTCTAAACCTTCCAGCCATCACCTCTTTCTTTTTGCTTTGTCACTCCGAGTGGGACAGGTATGCCCAGACGCAGGTCCCGTGCCTGCTGGGCCTAGAGACCCAAGCTACTCCTCACTGATGACACCCAGCAAGGCCGAAACATGTTTGGGCATGCTTGTGGTCTCGTGCAGAAGGGATGTGACCTAGCAGTTCGGGCTGAACTACCCCTTTTTGGGGTGGGCCCAAGCCTGATTTGCATATGGTCTTTCCCCTTCGGTAATGGCTTGGCAGGCGAAGAACGATGGTCTGGAGGGTTGCCCAGAGCAATGCCAGTGGTTAAGATTCATTCTAAACCTTCCAGCCATCACCTCTTTGTTTTTGCTTTGTCACCCTGGGTGGGAAGGGTATGCCCAGACGTGGGTCCCGTGCCTGCTGGGTCTAGAGACCAAAGCTACTCCTCACTGATGACACCCAGCAAGGCCGAAACATGTTTGGGCATGCTTGTGGTCTCGTGCAGAAGGGATGTGACCTAGCAGTTCGGGCTGAACTACCCCTTTTTGGGGTGGGCCCAAGCCTGATTTGCATATGGTCTTTCCCCTTCTGTAATGGCTTGGCAGGCGAAGAACGATGGTCTGGAGGGTTGCCCAGAGCAATGCCAGTGGTTAAGATTCATTCTAAACCTTCCAGCCATCACCTCTTTGTTTTTGCTTTGTCACCCTGGGTGGGAAGGGTATGCCCAGACGTGGGTCCCGTGCCTGCTGGGCCTAGAGACCGAAGCTACTCCTCACTGATAACGCCCAACAAGGCCGAAACATGATTGGGGATGTTTGTGGTCCCGTGCAGAAGGGATGTGACCTAGCATTTCGGGCTGGACTGCCCCTTTTGGGGTGGGGCCAAGCCTGATTTGCATATAGTCTTTCCCCTTCTGTAATGGCTTGGCAGGCGAAGAACGATGGTCTGGAGGGTTGCCCAGAGCAATGCCAGTGGTTAAGATTCATTCTAAACCTTCCAGCCATCACTTCTTTGTTTTTGCTTTGTCACCCCGAGTGTGACGGCTATGCCCAGACGTGGGTCCCGTGCCTGCTGGGCCTAGAGACCTAAGCTACTCCTCACTGATGACGTCCAACAAGGCCGAAACATGTTTGGGGATGCTTGTGGTCTTGTGCAGAAAAGAAGTGACCTAGCAGATCGGGCTGGACTGCCCCTTTTGGGGTGGGGCCAAGCCTGATTTGCATATGGTCTCTCCCTTTCTGTAATGGCTTGGCAGACGAAGAACGATGGTCTGGAGGGTTGCCCAGAGCGATGCCAGTGGTTAAGATCCATTCTAAACCTTCCAGCAATCACCTCTTTGTTTTTGCTTTGTCACCCCGAGTGGGACGGGTATGCCCAGACGTGGGTCCCGTGCCTGCTGGGCTTAGAGACCCAAGCTAATCCTCACTGATGACGCCCAACAAGGCCGAAACATGTTTGGGGATGCTTGTGGTCTCGTGCAGAAGGGATGTGACCTAGAAGTTGGCGCTGGACTGCCCCTTTTGGGGTGGGGCCAAGCCTGATTTACATATGGTCTTTCCCCTTCTGTAATGGCTTGGCAGGCGAAGAACGATGGTCTGGAGGGTTGCCCAGAGCAATGTCAGTGGTGTGGTTAAGATTCATTATAAACCTTCCAGGCATCACCTCTTTGTTTTAGCTTTATCACCCCGAGTGGGACGGGTATGCCCAGACGTGGGTCCCATGCCTGCTGGGCCTAGAGACCCAAGCTACTCCTCACTAATGACGCCCAACAAGGCCGAAACATGTTTGGGGATGCTTGTGGTCTCGTGCAGAAGGGATGTGACCTAGCAGTTCGGGCTGGACTGCCCCTTTTGGGGTGGGGCCAAGCCTGATTTGCATATGGTCTTTTCCCTTCTGTAATGGCTTGGCAGGCGAAGAACGATGGTCTGGAGGGTTGCCCAGAGCAATGCCAGTGGTTAAGATTCATTCTAAACCTTCCAGCCATCACCTCTTCTTTTTTGCTACGTCCTAAGATGTTAACTGGTGTCTGCCGAGAATAGAATAGCGACGTAGACCTGTCATGTTCTCCTATTGAAATTGGTAATTTGTCAGTAAAAGGACTAAACTCATAGCCCCAGAGAATGCCTACGCATTCATGGCAATGTCAGACATTCGGTACTTTCGCTCTCGAACACCGGAACTAGTCGCTCCCGTGTCTACAAGAAATCAAAATGTCTTGCCTCCTATCGTTACCCTGACCCTCGGTACCTCTTGAGGGTCTGGTGTCACTGATAGTACTGTACACATCAGTTCACTCTGTGGTCTTTCCTATTGTGGATATAAATTGATCCCTCTAGTCTACCCGTGAAAGGATTTCCTCCCCCCACTGTCACACTGCCTGTCCTGGGTGTGGGTGTTTGTGGGGCTCCTGTATTCGCATTCCATTGTGGTATCATTGCCTGTTGTGACGGAGTGTACTGTTGCATCTGTACTTGTGTTTTCATAGGCGCTTGCTGTGGTTGCCCTTGTGTTGACTGTGATTGCAGCGGAACCTGCTGTGTTTGCTCTATTTGCTGTATTTGCGGTGCACGCGTCTGATACTGTGTGTGATCTTGGGCATAATACTCTGGTGGTTCTGTACTATACCGTGGGGAATACCGCATCCCCCCTCTTGGAGCTTGCCAGTTATGTTGCATGCCCCCTCTACTTCTACATGTGTAGGCCATATGTCCCATTCTACCACAATTCCAATATTGGTGTGGTTGTCCTCCAATAAATCCTCCTCCCCCTTGAGGGTTCTGAAATCCACCTCCTCTTCCTCCTTGTCCTTTAGGTCCATTCCCTCTACCATGTGGCCAAAAATTGTATCCGCCCTTATCTACTGGCTACCCCACAGTGATTGGTTGTGTAGGCTGAGTAGGCTGTGTAGGCTGTAACTCTTGCATAACCACTCCTTCACCGTTCGTCAATACTGCTGGCACTCTCCTCGCGCTCTCTCGTTTTCTTCCATTTCTTCGTATGACATCATTATATTCCTACTGATATGGCTGTTATCCCTTTTCTTGTCATCAAGATCTAGTCTGCTTAGGGACAGCATTCTATGTTAGTCCATCATTACGTCATCCGATCTACCTCTTGTTTCTCCTGGTGGAGATCCTTCGATACTCCCTCTGGTCTCATAACGATATTTTCCCCACATCTGTCTGCATATCTCCCTATACCTTCTGCCTCTTGCTCATCAGCCCATGTCAGTGCTCTAGGTATGTCGTGCAGCTCTTCTCTCTTCTTCCCTTTGTTCCCGTTCTCCAACTGGTATTACACATCTGTTAATGATGTGATCTATTTCCATTTGTCCTCTACTTATTCTCATTTCCTTTTATTCTTCTTCTCGTCTTCTCATCTCACTCTACTCTTCTTCCTCTCACCTTCTTTGCAACCTTCTTTCTTTCAGTCTGTGTTTCTATTTCCTCGTGTTTCTTTTTCTCCCCATCTTTTCTCTCTTTCTCTTTTATCTGCTCTTCATACCGTCTTTATTCTTCCTTTCGCTTCCTCTCTTTTTCCTTCTGATTTTTGTATGCCCTTTCTTGTTCTTCTTCTGTACTTTCCCGTGTCTCTCTTCCTTCTCTTTCTTTAACTTCGTTGATACCCTTTCTGTCTAACTTGAGAAAAATGTGTCCTCCCCTCCACTCATTCTGTAGAAATGTCACTTCGCTTACTTTGTCTTTCCTCCTTTTTGCCTCTTGCTCGCTTCTTCTATATCTATCATTCTATCCCTTCTCTTGTTACGCTCCTCACTTATACAACTAGACATGTATTTGCGTTCTTTAAATCTTACTTTCTTCCATACTATCTTCACTTCTGTAAGTGGGTGGTGCATATATCGTATTAATATACCCCGCTGCTGCTTTAAACTCCTATAAAGGATAGAATCCCTGTTTCTCAGTGTCTGTACTCTTGTCTTCAGAGGGAGAAACAGGAGTCGAGCATGCTTTTCCCTCTCTCGCATGCTGATTAAGCATCCAGTCCCTCTCGGGTGGGTCTTCTCTCTCACTCTGATACATTCTTCATAGCTCGAGAATAGGTAACCTTTCTTGTAGCTTCTTCCCTGCGTACACAGCATGTAAGTATGTTGTCATGTGTTGTAATACTGTTCTTGATAGGGAACCCTCTTGAGACCAAGGCATGCAATTTTTGTCAGCTGTGATTCTCACCCATTCAGCACATTTCCTAATCTTAGGTGCGTACCTCGGTAATGTTTTGCACACATGTAAAAGAGGAGTAACCTCGATGATGGCAAGTCATTTTTAACTGTCAATACTCACGGACCTTTTATTCTGTTATTACTTTCATTAATTATATTAATCACTTCAGGCAAGCGCCATCAACCGCCGGCCATTTCCCATAAACAATTCTTTAACCAATGTTCAAGCCTACACAATAATATTCAATTTAGTCCTTTGTTTATAATTCTATCGACCACTGTCGTGATGTTTTATTGTTGACAATTTTAAGAATGTTATTTTGCTGTAATCCCCCCTCAACTGTTATCCTCCTATGATTGATTGGTGTCAGTTGCTTGTTTTTTGAAGGCTGATGAACAGCTAGATTATTACTATCGGTCTAGGTCCAAGTTACCATCATCCAAATGTCATGACCGTGTTGAAGTCAGGAGCTAGGAACAGAACCAGCAAGAACAGAATGAAACTATATGTGGATCAAAGACGCCATGCAGAATTGATGAACTTGACTTGAAAGTGGGAGGCCCTGTGCTTGTTGTCAAAAATTGCGATGGAAGTGACACGGCCAATGGGAATTACTTATTTTTAAGTGTCCATGATCACTGTTTGGGCCTAAGGCAGAACTGTCACGTGCCACGATTCCCATTTTAAGAAACACAGAACCTGGGAAGTGTCAGGAATCAATCCCGCAAGTTCCTCATAGGAGGGAAGAAGTGAACTGGAGTGTAGCGATACATATGCTTCTAATGACCGAGAAGGTCACTCGACGCCTGGCAAGGCTGATGGAAGAAATATTGATATTATGCCCTATAATATAAGGTGTGGGGTCACTTAGCACGCTGCAATGTCATTTGTTGTACCTCCCCTTTTGCTATCCCTCCCTCTTCCTTCCCTCGTTCTTTTTTTAACTAATAGTGCAACCAGGATTTTGTTACAGAGGAAACCTATGGTGCCCGGCTCCAGGTGAATGGAGTGGCAGGAGTGACAGGATGATAGGGATCCTGTGAATTGTGTGTTATTCTGGCGTAGTAAGGATGGTCTAGCTTTCAAATGCGCCTTGATAAAACTGGACTATAATGTACCTCATTTTATTATAGCAACACCTTTTAGAGAAGAAAGCCATTCCACATCAAATGGCTTATATTTTACCCCTTGGCATGCCAAAAGATCATTGTAGAGCGCGACTGGCTTGCCTCCATCTAGTATCAAGGCAACACTCTTTGTCAGCCACTAGAGACACATTGGGGAGAATAATTCCTGCACCCATATACTGCATCATCTGTTTGTTTTGAGTGTTGAGAGGGGCCTCTATTCGGTGGACTAGCAAAAGCACTAGAGCCTGGCTTCCTGTGGTGTGGTGGGAAGACAGTAGAATAAGCAAAAAGGGCAGCCTAGGGGTTGATAAAGATATTCAGCAGCAATGTGCATTCACAAAGTGTGCAGGTCTGGGGTAGAATTAGTCATACTTTTACAAACTTGGCAAATTTGGATTTCTGAGATGCAACCCTACCACATGTAGCTGGAAGCCTAGGGAAGTAAGGAGAAGGGGATTTGTCATCTGTGTTTTCTTGGGCATGGCTTCAACATACCCATGCTCACCGCACAGTGAGTTATTTCCAGACATGAGTCGCTTGCGCCGCAATCACCTGTTCTACAGCTATCTTCTCTTTTGGGGCTGCATCCCATAGAATACAGTAGAGTCCCGTGATACATTTTGTGTAATGGTACGCATTGCAACTCCACCTTTTCTTTCTCATGCCTTCCTATGCATCTTGTCTATCCCTCCCCCTCATCCCAACTATCTACCTGACTTTGCTCCTCCCTAAGACTACTGCATATTCTATCATACTCCTCCTATGCCTTTGACAGGTGAAGCGCTTCAGCGCTGCTTCCTGATTATCAACCTCTCAGAGGAATACTTCATTTTTGTAAATCTCGCTTTTTACCTGTAGACAAATGAGAATTGTGTGGGACAAGAAGCCGAACATCTGGAGCCAGATGTATGAACTGGCCTGACCACATGCCACAATCAGACCAGTCCTGCATGACTATTAATAAGACAGCTTTTGCACGTGTGTCTTATTGAGCAGACCAGTAGATGTAGACATGGCGGCCTAAGCAACAGCAGGTCTCCGCTTATGCATTTGCACTTCCAAAGTGCTGCATCGCAACTCCTGTGTCCCATGTCCAATACATAAAAAATGCTACATTGTGAAGAAGGTAATGAAGGTGCAGACATTTGGATTGGAGGACCACTGTTTTCAACCCCCTTTGCCGGGGCGATACTGCATGCACAGTCGCAGCAGTCTTAAATGGACCTACTTCCACTTTTCAAAACCTTCAGTGCTTTGCTACTGAATGAGAAGTCGGAACGCACTGATACATTTTGTTTTGCAAGCCGCAGGAAATGGGACATCATCCACTTTCTGCATCTGCTAATAGGCAACTGCAGGAGCTTCAGAAGGGCCAAATATGGCTCCCATAGCTTGACGCCGATCCCAAGGTGATTTCATTGTGACCTGGAACTTTGCATTTGCAAAGCCTGTCCCTTTGAGCGAAGCAGGTTTTCTGAATGCAAATTCCTTTCCTACCGCCGAACCCTTTTAAAACAAATTAATTCATCATTTTCCAGTTGGCATGTTTTGAATGAACATGAAGTGCTGACAAACACAAAGAGGAAAGAAGGGAGATGGAACCATGTGTTTGATATAGGGCTTTCCTTTAATTTGCAATCAGATTTGGTTTATTAGCGAAACAACATTCGGCTTCGTTATCGGCTACATGGCTACATGGTGCCTTATTTGATATCTGGCTGAAATACTGAATAGCCTCTCCTAACATCAGTATACTTTGTGCACCATTCAGAGGGACATTTCTGCACTTACACAGAGATCCAAGTGCCTGCATCAAGAAATCTGCACGTGAAGCCCAATCCTGGACTTCCACTGCTACGCGCTGCCAGAAGCACCAGAACCTGTGCGCCCTGTGGCGGATGCAAGCTTTGGGGCCAGCGGAGGCAGTGGCTTTTTATGAGGCAATGGTCAATAACATTTACGGGCATCATGGGGGCATTGGCTTCTGAAAGGACTCTAAGGAAGACCACCACTCCAGCCCCCACCATTGCATCGCTGCTCACCAAACTAAGACAAAGGGCAGGGTCTAGATCCCCACAAAACCACCTGCATAGATATATCTGCTGGGTCCAAGGTCCAGGCAGATGGTGGGATGGTGCCAGTGGAACATCTACAGAGCAAGGTGCTCCTCTGCCTTCTATAAGCTAGCAATGAGTGATGGCCACTGCCTAACAGATTGTCTCTCAGCTTTCAAAGGTACAAGGAGGTAAACACCATATCTACTTCCAAGGGCATCCATTAGGATAGCGTATCCCCAGTGGCGGCACTTGAACTGATTAGCGTTACGCATCCTCATCCCTAAAAACGCAGAAAAGGGTGCTATTCTGAGTTGTAAGACACGGAGGTCTGCTTCTGTCAAATCTGTCAAATCCTAACATACGGGTTGTTTTTGTATACTGCAGGCCAAAGTCATAGCTGGGCTTCACGGGCCCCAGGACATTCCCTATGTCTGCTTCTTTCAGGTCTTATCTTTTATTACTGGGCTGAACCGGCCCCCTCTCCGTGAAGTCACAGCTCACTGGGAAGAGGTCAATAGCATCCCGAAGCCCCTCATCCTGTGTATACTCTACAGTGAATATCTCCGCTACATAGACCTTTTACCAAAACAGTGTGTTAATAATGCATTGTGTGCTTGCAAACTTTATTCACTTGATGCTTGTGGAGACAGTGGGCCTGATTCCCAAACGTTTTCCTATGGGATTGCGCCATTATAGAAAGCTACAGTGAATCAGGCCCGGTGACTTTCGTGTTGTTAAAATAATATTGCAGTACACAACAGATGTCCAGTTATCTCTTAGAAGGTTAGGCATTTTCAAACATAAGGGTGCTGTAATTGTTAGACTTACTCCTTGATTTCGGTAATACAGGGTGTTTCAAATGAATGTAGGAAATGAGCAAAGGGGGCGTTTTAAAACAAATTCAGACGAGCATAGGTTCAACTTTTGACTGAGAGTGCCACTGCCGGGAACATACCACTGTACTGTACTACAGCCTGACCAAGTCTAGTGCAGGGCCTACAGGCTACAGTGCCAGTGCCCCAAATGCTACCCCTTTGATCGACCAACATCCTCAGCATAACCCCTCAGTTGCAACCAGACAGCCTTCTCTTTGTCTGCCATCTCCCATAGCAGGGATGGAAGGGTCACTGTGCCCCCACTTGCCTGCTCTTTTTGCCCGCTCACCATTCAATGCATCTATTAAACTCATATTGCAGTAAGCACCCCTTGTGAACAGAGGATAGCACAGGGGCAACGCGCTGGACTTGGAAGAAAGACCACGCAGATCAACAGAGGTTTGAATCCAGGATCTGTGCTTAGAAACTCAACTCAAGTACTGTATTAAGCTGTTCTAAAAAAACAATTCAATCAAATCCCTGCTGGTCAACTCCCAGCCCCACACACTTGTCAGAACCTGCTGGATCGGTGATGACGTCACTCTGAGGGCTTCCACCAGTGACAAGGTCCCTGTTATCCCTGGGGTGTCTGCATCTTTCTCTGCCTCTGCTACAGTTCCCTCTGGAAGTGCTCGGCTCCCGGAATTGCCGCTCATTCTCCATGTGACATGTGGTGCTCCCCTGCTCTAATCAGCCCCCCCAGGATTTTGCGGCATATATTACCAAATTCTACACCAAGAAAAGGAAATATTGCAGCACAAGAATCTACATTGTGCAACCTTTAAACTAAACAAAAATAGTCATAGGTTGCTACTAAGCGTACAGAATTCCATATCTTTTTTTAAAAAACTTTATTTTTATTGCAGTTTTATTACATCAAAAACATCAACAACATGAATAGGCCTGTGATAGAGATCAAAGCTTCCCTTTCTCCCCCCCTCCCTCCAAAGTCACATCTTTATCCTATACTGCCATACTCCCTTCCCCCTCTCCGCTCCTCCCTTTGAACAGTGTCTTCTTCTACAAAATACCGCAATCGTCAGGTCTTTCAGTCGTGGTATGTGAACGTTTTCTTCTCCTGTTGTTAGTCAATGCCTTTGGCTGCCTCTGGAGAGGCATACTCCATAATGCGATATTATCCAGCTGGGTGGACCCTACAGTGGGTGAGTCTGGGCCCTCTCGAGGTGCGTTTGTCCATCTACTGCAGCCCCTCTACCTACTTCTACGTGTTATCCAACTATCTAGGCAAAATTCACTCCATAACATTTCGTGCAGCACCGCTTTACCATGGAGCGCTGTGGTTATCATCTCCATTATACATATGTTTGTGGCAACATTGATCGACTCTTTCTTTGTTGGTATCTTGGTACCTTTCCAATGCATAACAAGGTAGGCACTTGCTGCGAGCATGAGGGGCGCTACCACCCCCGCCAGCCTCCTGAATTCCCCATCGGTCTCTTCCATCTCAAATAGTATTAGAAACGGCCCATTAGTGTGGTGGATCCCATCTAGATCCCTAATCCACCCCAAAACCTTGTCCCAAAACATCTTAATATGGGCACAACCCCACCACATGTGCCAATAATCTGCCCTCTCCGCACACAAACACCAGCACATGGGCTAGCCGATTGAAACATCTTTGAAAGCCTGACCGGGTCATATTGCCATCTATGAAGAAGATTAATGGCATGCAACTTGTACT
Organism: Ambystoma mexicanum; assembly: GCF_040938575.1. Classification (NCBI taxonomy): domain Eukaryota; kingdom Metazoa; phylum Chordata; class Amphibia; order Caudata; family Ambystomatidae; genus Ambystoma; species Ambystoma mexicanum. The sequence continues at coordinate 171,005,434 of NC_090921.1, read as the reverse complement.
GACTAGCAATGGAGATATGCAAGGCCCCCTTACATATTCTCCCCCAAAGTTCAGGGTCAATGTCCTACCCAAAGTCCCTCTCCCACCTTAGCCTCAGATTCTTTGTTGACCCCTGCCCAGCATTCACCAGTGCACTGTAAATGGCAGAGATCAAGCCCTTTGGTTCCCACTGTTTGTCTAGAAGCTCCTCAAAGGGGGTGAGATCTCTCTGAATCTTCTCCCTCAATTTTTTGCTCATAAAGACCCCCTTTAGCTGGATAAAGGAAAAGACCGAGGGGGGACCTATACCCAATGCCTCTTCCAGGTACGTGATTGTAATGAAGGTGCCCGCTTTCCAGAGTTGGCCCACCATCTCTAGGCCCGCCTCAAACCAAGCTTGGAATCTTTCGGGATTTGGGATTGCCTCCCGAACCCCGGATGCCCAAATATAACTATGGGGAGATGGCCATGAAGTAATTCCTTGCGTGTCACACCACTCCCGCCAAACCTCCCATATGGTACCCAGAATCGTGTGGTCCCTGACCCTGCGCAGGAGCTTACTTCTCGGTACCCACAGCCATTCTGCCACCGTGGCGTGGGCTAAATATCTATTATCTAGATCAACCAACTGGAGTTCCTTCTGCCTTCTTAGATGGGGAATAAGAACCCTCAGCTGTACCGCTTCATAATATTTCTTCAGATTCGGAAGTCCCACCACACCCCTTCTTTGGGCAATGTGAGGACATCATATGCTACTCTCGCTTTTTCCCCTTGCCATAAAAACTACAGCATTGCCCCCTTCGCCTCTCGAAAGAAGGACTCAGGGAGGCAAATTGGGAGCATTTGAAATGGGTATAAGAATCTAGGTAGGCAAACCATCTTCAGGGCGTTCAGTCACCCCAGCCCGTACATGGTCAGTTTCTCCCCTCTCCCTAGGACGGCCTAGAAACTGGAAACAAGAGGGGGGGAAGTTGGCATCAAATAAGGCACCCATCTCCCTTGTGAGATTTATCCCCAGGTATCCCAGGGTGTCCCCTCCTACCATTAGTGCCAAAGGGGCAAATCTATTACCATCTCCCTGCCCAAGTTCCTTCACTGGAAACAGGAACGACTTGGCCCTATTGATCTTGAAGTCAGATAGTTCACCTCACTGGTCAATCAATTGGATCGTCCTAGGTACGGAGACCAGGGGTTTCCTTACGTGCAACAAGTCATTCATGTATAGAACCACCTTGTACTCCACCCCTCCAACCATGAGAGCTTCCACTTGGGGGTCTCTTCTAATTCTCTGTGCCAGGGGTACAAGGGAGAGGGCGAATAATATCGGCAAGAGGGGGCAGCCCTGCCTCGTTCCCCTACTTAAGTTGAACCAGCGGGAGTAGTCTCCATTAACCGCCACTGACTTGCTGGGTGAGGTGTACACCGTCATTACCTCCCTCATAAACCTAGAGCCCACCCCCTGCCCAGGACCTCCTCCAGAAAGCCCCATTCCACCCTGTTGAATGCTTTCTCGGCATCCACTGAGAGAAGGGCCGGATCACCCCCCCCATATTCTGTGACTCTTGGATCAAATGCAAAGTTTTTTGCATTGCGTCTGCTCCCTGTCGTCCCATTATAAATCCAACTTGATACAAGTGTATCAGGTGGGGCATATATGTTTCCAGTCTTGCCGCCAGTACCCTCGTGTAGATCTTGGCATTGATCTTCAAAAGCGATATGGAAGATAAGACCCACACCTTTTGGGGTCCCTGCCTTCCTTTTGGATCACCGTAATTAAGGCTTCCCCCGTCTCAAGATTATCATTAAAGAGCTCAACCATGAAGGGGAGGAGAGTGGAGATAAACAACTTATAAAAGCCAGCCATGTAGCCATATTCTCCTGGGGCCGTCCCCAGCGGCAATCGCAACACCGCCTTTTTGATTTCCTCTACCCTAATTGGGGCGTCCAATGTGTCAGCCTCCTCACTAGACAGTTGCGGCACCTTCGTATCAGCTAAGTATGCCCCTATTCCTGTCTTCCCCCGGCTGGCCTCTAATTTGTATAGGGCCTCATAAAATGTTGCAAATGCCTCTGGAGCGCTGTCCACGTAGTCTGGCGGCCAGCAGTGCATCCACCTTGTCTCCCTTCTTATTACATTTTTGTTTCAGGAATTGTAATTTCCTAACTATTTGTCCTTCCTCCAAGGGGTCGAAGACCCTCCCTTTTCTGCCTGGCCTGTAGGACCCTGATCTTCCACTCCTCGGCGGCTTCCCTTGCCAACCTGTCAAGGTGGGCAATCTCCCCTCCCCCAGCCTGTTCTCTATTAGAGCCCTCTCCCTCTTCTTCCTAGCACGTTCCCTAATCAGGATTACACGCCACGTCACCTTCCCGGTTTCCCACACTGTCTTCCTTGGGACCTCTCCCGTGTTATTTATTCTAAATTATTCCCCAATTTCCTCAGCCATCTCCATTCGGAACATGGGGTCCTTCCATAGTGACTCATTGCACCTTCACTTTGACCCTTTATGCGGTAGGCCTGACCAGTCTAAATCAACCGTTACCTTGTCATGGTCCGACCATACGACCCGGGAGATTTCCGAGCCCAGCGCCACATCCCATAGGCCACCCGAGATGTACAAGTAATCAATTCTACTGAAAGTACTGTGGGGTGCCGAGTAAAAGGTGTTCCTTTTCTCATTCTGGTGATATCTCTGTGATGTGTCCCTGAGCCCATACATAAACCCCCAACATCTCCATGACCCTGGCACACACCTTACTCGGCAGGTTTGTGCCCCGGCATATCCCACTTGCCTGTCCAACTTAATTTCAGCCCATAAATTGAAGTCATCGCCCAGGAGTATATGCCCAGAAGCCTCAAGCATCATTTTCGGGAGTGTCTTCAGCAGGAACCAGGGCTGACCCGTATTGGGGCATTACACTGTCGCAGCATAAAATTCACGTTCTGTACAGTGCCCACAACCATTGGGGACCTACCTTCTATATCTGCCCACACTTTGGTCACCTCCATTTTTCAAATCTTTCCTGATGAGAATACCCACTCCCGCCTTCCTCAAGGGACCCGACAGCTGATGCCGACAAAGTTCCCACACCTCAATATTCACTCCATCTTGGGGTGGAGGGATTAAAAGTGGGGGCCACTTTTTGGGACCGTATGGCTAGAGGATTACACAGAGGCGGCCTGCATCTGCGCACACACTTGTAGCTTCCCAGATTCCATTTCTAATGCTATTATTGTAGCTACCAATTGCAAACAATCTCTCCCAAAGGGACTTGCTTCATATAAATGATGTGTGGAGCTTTGGCCCACGGGTGCAGTTTCCACTACATATTAAAAACGGACACAGATGTGTTGATCAGACATATTATAATAAGTGGCAGATGGTTAACATCCTATACTTTGCACCTTTTTATCAGCATTTAAGGAATTGTTGCACTTTCTTGTTGCGAGCACAATATCACTATAAGCTGGATGATTTGTCTAAGCATTTGCTGCACACCAGCTGCCTGCACACCGAAGCTCTTCTGTTAATGTCAGGCCGCCAGTGTAGTGAAAGAGTTCCTTCTAATGCACCCAGACACTTTATCACGCCTTACAGCTGTGCCTTTGCTTTCCAGGTGCTGATGAACCCCAGGAGTGACGGCTCCTGTCTGACTGTGCAACAGTAAACCAAAATGTATTTCATTTCACAATAGATTTTATTTCAGAGACTAGAAAACATCCAACACAGTTCATACAAACTACATAGGGGGTCATTACCTACCTACCATTTCTGTCGCCTGGTATGCCGGTATTACCAGGATAATACCGGCAGTGGAAAGGCAGTAAATCCCCTTTCCATGGAGTCGCATAGGACTCCATAGAGGGGACTGCAGGTATTACTGGTGCTGGTAATACCTGCATTTCTTTGCAGGTGGGGGCCTGATTTACCTCCAGCTGCAGGCTGGAGGTAAATCAGTGACCCCCCCACTGACAAACTTGTGGTTTGGCGGTGTGGTAAAAGTGCTGGTAACGGATTTACCAGCACTTTTAATGCACCCCCAAAACTATCGTGACCCCCATAGTTCCAAATTATCATTTCATCATCAACTTTATCTTTATACAAAATACTGCACATAGATCATATAGCAATCATTTTTATAAAAACAACTTGTGTATATACCTAAACATTACTTACGCCAAAACACGTTGATACAGTCACAGAAGTGTAGTGAGCATATTACAACCACAACAAATAAGGTTCCCTAATCAAGTCCAAACATATATTATTAAGCTTCTCTTATTAGTTGTGACCTAGATAAACTTTAACCAGTCATATAACATAGCCCTACATGTTTCGTTCCCATTTGGTTATTATGGGATGTTCATCAGAGGTTCTAACAGCAGATTATTGATCAAACCAGCTTGTCGCATGTCTATAGTCTTCTTGTACTCCATAAACACTCTGATCATTGTCACTGGAATCCCAAATCACTTCAAAGTAAACCTGAACCAAGCCAAGCCAAATCCTGTTGCAAATCTATGAACAACTCAAAACACAACGTGGAGGTAATGCAAGCATAGATCATAGTGTCCACTCTATTTGCATAATAACATAATCACTTAATGATCTGAAATTCAAAACAATTCTTGGTATCCTCTTGTTCTAACTCACAAAAATAAATTCTCACCAAAATGTTTTATTATTTTGACACTCATTGTATCTGAATTCTATCCTTGACATTATAAAAGTCTATTTAAACAAAATAATGGAAGACTTTTTTGTTGACAGACGTGCAACCAAACAATTCCAGTCCTTGTGCTAGATCAACGCTACAAAACGTGTGAACCAAATTCACTCATGACTCTCATTTCAAAGATAATGGGCCTCATCACAAGTTGGGCGATGCAGCAGAAATGCGGCGGTAATAGCGTTACTGCCGCATTACCACACCGCCCAATCATGAGTTTGGGGAAAGTTGGAGGATTCACCTTCCGCTCTTAGTGGGAGGGGAATGCCCCGACTTTCCACCCATTTTCGGCGCAATTACCGTGGCGCAATTACCGCTGCGGAAAGTACACCGAAAATGCCCAATTGAGGCCTATGGACTCAAACAAATTGGGGCTTACACAATCAATGCCACTTGTTATCTGGCAAGAAATACAGCTGAATCAAGTGGTGGTAACAATAATTGCATTGGGCGGTATTCCGGTGGATTTACCGCCAGGATACCGCCCAACTTGTGATAAGGCCCAATTACTGCTTTATATTAGAAAATGGAATTCATGAATCAAATTCATTTCAAAATGGGCCAATTGCTCCAATTTCAATACAATCTTCCTCAACATGATGAGTCCATCATATTTGACGCATCTGTTCTATGGAAAATGTAAGCATATATTGATTTAAAAAAAATATGGGACTAATTGCCCATGGTATGTTAGAAAAAAATGTATCAAAACAATGGGCCTTATTATGAGGCTGGTGGAATGAGATTAACAGCGCTGGTAATGGTGCTGGCGCCGTTATTCCCATTCCACCCGATTACGAGGTTCCAGGCTGGGTCCCGCGAGGGGACCTGGGAGCTAACAACGGGCCCGTTAATAACAGGCCTGTTGTTAGCTCCCTACCCATTCCCATTGAGCCCTAGGGGGGCTCAAATGGGAATGGGGAAGGACTGGGGCCGGGTTCCCTGAAGGAGGAAATACCGAGCCCTCCAAAGTCAGAATGGCCCGGTATTTCCCCATTCAAGGAACCCGGACACGATTTTGGAGGCATCCATGCAGAGCCTCCAAAGTCGTAATGAGGCCCAATGTCATTCATAGATGAAAGGAATTCCCTTACATATTACATTGGGGCGTATACTTGTTGTCCTCTACTGGGTTTGTTAATACTGCCATATGCATTCACATGGTCCAACTCAATTGTGTTAACTATAATTGAAAAATGTTACAAATAAATAATTGGGCCTCATATAAGGGTGGATCACCACATGGTGATCTTAATGGAATCACTCTTCAAGAAACGGTTGGTGACATTGCATCTATTGGATTTTTCACATGTTCCCTTGCTATAATGTGTCATTCGCACACATTGCTGTGACATATTTGCACCCCCTCATAGCAAAACATCACCAGCTGCCACGGTCCAATCTTGAAATGTTGGTGGGCTCTTTTTCATATCCTGGATCCGCCAATGTGTGCAGTCAAGTCATAGCGTCACACCCCATTTGGCCTTGTCTCCAGCTCAGCCACTGACTCGGTGGTCTCCAATGAGCCATAGTGGTAGGATTGATCAGGTGACTCGAAGTATTCTGACCAGCATTGGGCCCAAGTCCAAAGAGAAATGGCACAAAATAACAAAGTACAGGGACTGGTAACACAAACAAGACGATGATCGAGTTGTGATGGCTGTGTTTAAGACGTTGGACAATTAACCCTCTCCTTCTGTGAAATGGTTAAAGTACGGGGTGTTGGTGACATCTGGATGTCAGGGTTTGCCAGAGAGGCCTTGAGGAATCCCTGGCACACTCAGTTAATCTGCCAATATGCTAAGTTAAGGTGTACTCGTGTCAACAGATTTCGATTTCAAAAACATTTTTCAAAAAGGTCTCACAGTGGAATTTGTAGGTTTTCAAAAAAGTATATATAGGTTAGATACATATGCGGGACCCTCCATCTACAAAAGTGGAGGGTTCTGAGATGTGCTGACGCCTCCAGAAGACACAAAAACTATATTTAGCCATGACATGAAAATTAGTGACTTCTTGGCAAATGTGCCATAAATTATCCATTTGCCAAGATGTTACTTTTTTTCAAAAAGCTGCCTTGCTTGTCAAATCTTCTTCATAGGTTCGCAGATTCTACATATATTTGCTAGTATGCTCAGTTGAGCTGCAAATATGCTACGTTAGTATGTACTGGTATCCACAGATGTCGGTTTTGGAATCAGTCTTCCAAAGTCAACCGAGCAATAAGGTCTCACACTGTAATCTCTCTGTGGAAGTGGAAGTGCCTGTGAAGTGCTGTTCGCTGTAGTGAGCTCCGTGAGAAACAAGTTTTGGAGCATCTTTACACTGATTTGCTGCTACTTCTGGGAGACATGTCCCCCTGACGAGGCTCCGCTACATTAGCCGTGGCGCATGTGCACACGCGTGCAAGTACACGTTGAAGTGCCCGTGAAGTGCTGTTTGCTGTAGTGAGATCTGTGAGGAACACATTTTGGAGTATCGTTACACTGATTTGCTGCTACTACTGGTAGCCATGCACCCCCCTGACCCGGCTCCGCTACATTAGCCTTGGCGCACGCGCACACATGGAAGTGGCCATGAAGTGCTGTTCATTGTAGTGAGCTCTATGAGAAACAAGTTTTGGAGTATCTTTAGACTGATATGCTGCTACTGCTGGTAACCATGCCCCCCCTGATGAGGCTCTGCTACATTAGCCTTGGCACACGTCAAAGTGCCCTTCAAGTGCTGTTTTGAAGTATCTTTACAAAGATTTGCTGCTACTACTGGTAGCCACTCCCCCCTGACCCGGCTCCACTACATTAGCCTTGGTGCTCGCGCACATGCGCACGGGTGCACGTTGAAGTGCCTGTGAAGTGCTGTTCCCTGTACTGAACTCCGTGAGAAACAAGTTTTGGAGAATCTTTACACTGCTTTGCTGCTACTACTGGTAACCACATCCCCTGACCCGGCTCTGCTACATTAGCAATGGTGCATGCACACACATGTGGAAGTGCCGTGAAGTGCTGTTCGCTGTAGTGAGCTCCATGAGGAACCCGTTTCGGAGTATCTTTTCACTGATTTGCTGCTACTACTGGTAGCCATACTCCACTGTACCGGCTCCAAGACATTAGCCTTGACCCACACGCACACATGGAAGTACCCGTGAAGTGCTGTTTGCTGTAGTGAGCTCAGTGAGATCCAAGTTTTTTGTGTATCTTTACACTGATTTGCTGCTAATACTGGTAGCCCAGCCCCCCTGGCCTGGCTCCGCTACATTAGCCTTGGCGCATGCGCGCACACATGGAAGTGCCGTGAAGTGCTGTTCGCTGTAGTGAGCTCCAAGAGGAACACGTTTCGGAGTATCTTTTCACTGATTTGCTGCTACTACTGGTAGCCATGCCCCCCTGACCCGGTTCTGCTACATTAGCCTTGGCGCATCCGCGCACACGTGGAAGTGCCCGTGAAGTGCTGTTTGCTGTAGTGAGCTCTGTGAAAAAACAAGTTTTGGAGTATCTTTACACTGATTTGCTGTTACTACCTGTTACTACTGGTAGCCATGCCCCCCTGATCTGGCTCTGCTACATTAGCCTTGGCGCACGTGCACACTCGCACACTTGGAAGTGCCCATGAAGTGCTGTTCATTGTAGTGAGCTCCGTTAGACACAGTTTTGGTGTATCTTTACACTGAATTGCTGCTACTACTGGTAGCCATGCTCCCCTGATGAGGCTCCGCTACATTAGCCTTGCAACACACGCACAAGTGCACACTCACACGTCGAAGTGCCCATGAAGTGCTGTTCGCTTTGGAGACCTCCGTGAGAAACAAGTTTTCGAGTATCTTTACACTAATTTGCTGCTACTACTGGTAGCCATGCCCCCCTGATCTGGCTCTGCTAAATTAGCCTTGCCTCACACACACGCATGTGCACATGTGGAAGGGCCTGTGAAGTGCTGTTCACTGTAGTGAGCTCCGTGAGAAACACATTTTGGATTCTCTTTACACTGATTTGCTGCTACTGCTGGTAGCCATGTCCTCCTGACCCAGCTCTACTACTTTAGCCTTGGCACACACGCGCACATATGGGAGTGCCCGTGAAGTGTTGTTTGCTGTAGTGAGCTCTGTGAGAAACAAATGTAGTGGGGCAATTGTTGGCTAGAAAGCAGGTGTCCCCCTGCCTTCCCTAAAAAACACGGCTAGAAAGCAGGTGCCCCCTGCATTCCCCAGAAAACGCAGAATTATAACATCAGAAAGAACACATTTGAAACTGCACTTTAAATCCTCCTGGAAATGCAGCTGGCACAAAGAATAGTTGGCTTTGCTACACAAGTAGGGACAGAGGAGGAATTAGCTTGCACAATTAGTGTGTCTTTTTAAATAGGATAGACTAGGTGACATGAAGCATGTACCAAGGATGAGGGACTCACCGCACTAGTAGGGCCGAATTTCTATAGGTAGGGTCATGTTGCAAAGTACCCATATGGAGAATTGTCATGTGCCAGGCATGCACCAGGCCGGTAGGCAGCAAATAAATACAGAGCTAATGTGTGTTGCAGAAGAAACATAACGTGACAAAATGCCATTATAAAAATTGCACCAGCAGAGAATTCAACCGTGCAAATTTAAGAAAGGCCCAGTTGGACACGCTTGAACAAATCAGGGAAAATAATGTAGCCAACTTGATGGTGACTAGCCAAAGGAATGTCAAATGCAGGAAGTGCCCATGGCAAAGTAAGATTTTATTGTGTTCAGTCAGTTGTCATATTAATTGAATTACAAGGACACAGCAAACCGTTTCAAGTTTATAACATCCCAAGAAATCAGAAGGAGGTGACAGATTAATGCATTCTGCCCGGCTAGGCGTGACAGGAGGATGCAAGGAGTGGCTAAAAAAAAAACAGTTAAATGCTGCAATGAAATCTTAACAAGGTAAGAGCAGGATGACTCACAGAAATAATGATTCATAAATATGTCAAGAGCAGGATGGCGATTTAATTAAAATAAGGCGATGCACTTGTAACTCCCGCTCTCTCACCTACATAAATGTGTCATCATGCAGCCAGATCATGGATAGTGTGATCACTTTGTACCCGATTAGCACATGTCTTTTTTTCACTGCAGAAGTAATTTCGGGCCTACCAATTCATTTCCATATATGATGAGGTAGCACTCTTTAGGGGAAGGTACATGGGTGGGATCTTAGATAACAGTTGTCCAATACATATTTGTGCACTTATAGGTTCCATGCGTAGCTTAGTAGAGGGAGCCAATGAGCAGGTGTTAGGAAAGATTTCGTTATTGTAGGGAACTTTCCTTCCATGTGGCAACCCCTAAACTTTTTGCTATTGTTTTCAACCTGTTTTCTTGACTTTGCCAGAGAAGTGCAGCCTTCTGCCGTACTCCTCTGGGCTTTCGCTCCTTTCTTACGGGGAAACTGACATGCCCTTAAGACAGTCAGTACCGGGGAACGCTGTTTCCCGTAGTTTCTTTTATCGTGTCGCCATTTTAGTGCAACACGACACAAGAGGGCACTGTAAGCTAAGTTACAGCTCTCTTGGGTCTCTAGCCTTCTACAGACCCTAGACACTCTTGTAGGATGGTTTTTGGATCGGTGCAAGTCATTCAGGGACTGGGCTGGTGGCAGCGATCATTTGGTTTATTTTGAGCTCCTTTTGCCGTTCTGAGCACCTTTTTGCCGCGAACACAAAAGGGTGGCCCGGCTACCCAAAATGGCCGGACCACGAGGCTCCTTTGTCTCGTCCACTGTCCGTCTTGCTCCCTTTACCTTCCCCCGGGTCAGGCGACCCGGGGCCTTCCTTATTTGGGCATGTAGTTTCCCGCGAAACACGGTTGCTTTCGCGGGCTTCTACATGTCGTTTGAGTGCCCCCAGGATGTGGGCTGGGCTGTCTGGTCCCAATACACATCCTGGGTGCCAGAGAGTCTAGGGTGGTGTGAATGCCTGGGACCACTGTGGTCCGTGATTGGTCCACGTATGGTATGTGTGTTGATGAGCGGATCTCCCATTGGCTCCCCTCCGTTTTGGCGCGAAGGGAACCGTGGATAAGAGGGAGCTGGAAACACCACTACCATGTCGATCTCCTGAGTTCTTACGAACCCAGGGATACAGGAGCCAAGTATCCTGCGAACACGAGGCTGGACCGAGGAATCGCTGGTGACCCCCTGAAGAACTTCTGCTCCTCATTGCTGTCTTCTGGTGAAGCCCTTTCCACCTAAGATCGAACAAGAAGGCCTGTACTGGCGCTTCGACCTATTGGAATAGCAGGACCAGCTATTCCCGGCACCTTCATCAACTCCTGCCGTAAGCCTTCGGAAGTGTCTCTGGGCCATCCAGTTGACTGACCAGCTTACTAAGGAGTCCTGCTCTGTAATCGCCGACAGGTTGGGTGGTATTCTGAGTCCGGGGCACGCTCACACGCTTCGTTTGCTTAGCAACCCTAAGCTAGAGGTGAACGGTGCTCGTTTGGCTTGAATACACCCGGCCGTTCCGTTGCCCTGCCGTGGCGACAAAACTGTGCAGGATTCTTCGATCGGGACGTCTTTTTACTCTGCACGACGACGAGACGTTCCCTGCTCTTCAGAACCTGCCAGAAGCTGCATCTATCGAGGAGAAGCTCGGGCCTGCTTGCTTCGGGGACCGGTGAGTAGATTAGCTAGGATCTGGTCGCCCTCCTGCAGTGCCCCTTGCTTTTCCCCGCTGTAAATACAGCTCCCCTTGTCCGTACTCGCGCCCTCCTTCTGCCTCACAGTGGAGGCTGCGCTAGAGTCGCGGACCGTGTTCTCCTTCATTAGGGCACCCTACAGAGCTGTCCAACGTCCTCCGAAGAGCTTCACCTTTTGGCCATTGGCACCGGCGTGTGCAGGTACTTTTGAGCGCTAGGCTCCACTCTTCGTAGGGATTGGACTACCATCTAGTTAGGGGCCTCAGAAGGCGGACATATCACACGCATTGGTTCGCACTGCCTGTTTTCCTTCCCCTGCAGGTGGATAACGTATTTCGTGCTGCTAATGCTGTGAAACTGTGTATTCTGTGTATATATTGGGTGGATAGTGTATGTGTTGGTTTAATATCGTTGTATATTGCTGCTTTTACTGTGGTTATTAGTTTCAAGGCCTTATAATAAATGTGTATCTATTTTTGATATAAACAACTGTTTGGAGTAGTTTGTAAGTGCTCTTGCTTTGTGTGCTCACTGTGGGCTTTCAGTCACCCTCACCCCTCTTGAGACCTAGTCTTGACCGCCGCGATCGCTACCTTGATTGGTCTGGCTTGTCCAGAGGTTACCCTGTTCCAAGTAATTAGGTTGGCCTTCTGAACTTCTGCACCACCAGGACAGAGTTCAGAAATCCGTCTTAACAAATTGGTGTACAGCGGTGGGATACGACTGAAGGTATCCAGTGTTGCGCACGAGCTAAGGCGTTTTCAGGTTATTCCAACCAGGACACGCAGTAAAGTATTGAATATAACGTTAAAAAGGCCATAGTCCTATCAACAGTATGGAAACGAATACTTTATTAACCTTAAATGCTTCGAAATCTGAAACATTGAAGAAGATGTGTGCGGAGAGAGGGGTTTCCTCTCAAGGCACTAAATTGGAAATGATCCAGAGAATCGTGGCGTGGCAAGAAGCGCAGCTTGACGCTATAACTTCCGAGGACAGTGCAGAAGGTGGTGGGGCTGCTCTCACTGGCAGAACCGACGGTTCTGCCGCTGCACTGATCCATCACGACCACGAGGACAGGGAGGATGTAATGTCTAACGTTTCCTCTGCCAGTGTTGATGGGGAGGCTATGCTTGAATTCAAGAAGCAAGAGCTGCGGTTTAGGCAGCAGGAGCTTGAATTCAGCATAGCCAAACTGAAAATCGACCAGGCAGAAAAACAAAAAGACAGGGATCACCAGTTGGAACTGGCCAAGCTTCAGTTCGCAAATGGGTCCAAGGGTCCTGGACATGGTTCTGGGGCTTCCTCTCATCCACGGTTTCCAAAAGATCTGCTCAGTGTGTATGAGGAACGAAATGACATTATGGACTGGTTGAATGCGTTTGAGTATGCATGCGAGGTTCAAGAGGTTGATAATGCGGATAAGATTGCATGGTTACTCAGCAGACTGCCCCATTCTGGTTGCAGTGCCATTATGGAAATGTCGAAGGCTGAGCGCGCTGATTTTGCAATGTTGAAGCAGACTCTCATTTTAAAGTTTGGGAAGACTCCGACCCAATATTTGAAAAGATTTAGAGAGTATAAAAAAAAGGAAGGTGGTACTTGGGTGTCGTATGTAGCTGAGTCCCTGAAAAACTTGACTGGCTGGGTTGAAGGTTATAAGGTTTCTACCTTCGAAGGCATGATCAATCTGGTCATGCTGGAACACATTTTTGCTTCTTCTTCCCCGGAGCTTAAGCAGCATTTGGCCGATTCGAAGGAGATAGATCCTAAGAAGCTGGCCATTGCAGCAGATTTATGGGTGTCACATCGAGTGTCCCATAAGGACAAAACTCATCCTGGTAAGCAGGAGGAAGGGAAAAAGTCCAAAGATATGGAGGGTGGGGAATCTGCTAAATCTTCTTCCCATAAGGGCCACAAAAAGAAAAATAAGGGTAAGCCATACGAGAACTCACAGGGTAGCGGAGGTTCGCCTCCGAAACAGAACTCTGGTTACAATAAGCCTCCCTACGTAAACAGACCCAATGGGGTTTGTTTTTCTTGTGGAGCAACTGACCATGTGAAGGGGGATCCCCGTTGTAAGGTTAGACCTTTGGGGGTCCACTCCGCTAATCTGGCCTTCTCCTCCTACGAGGAAGAAGAGATTACAGGAGCATCCTTCTCCTCAGACTCATTTCCCAGCGGAATAGAGGCTGAGGTAGTTTTAGTGTCCCTGGGTTCCTGGGAGCCTAAAGTCGCAGAGGCGTATGCTAGGATTCCGGATAATACCAAGCACTACTTTAAAGACAGTGTGCTGATCAATGGAGTGGATACTCCAGCTCTTAGGGATAGTGGGTGCAGTCGAACTGTAGTGGATTCTACCTTGGTAGACTCAGAGGAAGTTGCCAGAGCTCCTCTGATGCCCACTAAGTTGGCTGACGGCCCCCTCCGTATGTTTCCCGTGATCCCTGTTAATCTAACTTTAAATGGTACAGCAGTTAGGATTCCAGTGAGCATTCAGAGAAACGTCCCGGGAAAGGTCTTGTTGGGCAATGATCTCAGAGCTCTAGGGCTCGTAGGAGACACTGCCGAAAGACCCTACACACGGTCTCAAGCACGGGCAGCATTGGCCAAGTCCAATACGCCGCCCCAGCCGAAGGGGAAACCCAAGGCGAAAGGAGTCAACAAGTCCCGACGGGGGAAAGAGAATATTCCCCCGAGCTCGCCTACCATTGCGGTGGAGGGAGTTGGTCAATCGCCCGAGCCTGACGAGGAGGTGGCGATGCCTGAAGTGTTCGACCCCAACGACCATCCTGAACTAAAAGACTTGTTAGTTGAAGGAGGTCCTGATAGGGACGACTTCAGTAAGGGCCAACGTGAGTGCCCATCTCTGGAAGGCCTAAGGAGACAGGCCTGCTCCCAGCTTGAGGGGGAACCTCCTGGGAAGCATCGGATTTATTGGGAAGGTGGACTCCTGTACAGTGAGCCCACAGAGTCTACAGAAGGAGACCATAGGAGGTTGGTGGTTCCCCTTTCTGTTAGACCCTTCCTCCTGCAGTTGGCGCATGAAGTTCCCCTTGCCGGTCACCTTGGAATGAAGAGGACCAAGCAAAGGTTATCTATGCACTTCTACTGGCCCAAGATGGGGGTGCAAGTAGAAAGTCACTGCAGGAGTTGTGCCTCCTGCCAGTTGTCTGGTAAGGTTGGCGCGACAATCCAAGCTCCGTTGGTACCGCTCCCAGTTGTGGGGGTACCATTTGAAAGGGTAGGGATCGACATCGTTGGTCCCCTTGACCCGCAAACATCCTCAGGCAATAGGTTTATCCTGGTGCTGGTCGACCATGCAACCAGGTATCCTGAGGCCATCCCATTAAAGACTGTAACTGCCAAGTCAGTTGCAAAAGCTTTACTCGGCATATTTACTAGGGTTGGCTTCCCTAAAGAAGTTGTGTCAGATCGTGGCAGCAACTTTATGTCGAAGTATATGCAGGCTATGTGGAAAGAATGTGGGGTCACCTACAAGTTCTCTTCTGCATATCACCCCCAGACCAATGGTCTGGTGGAACGTTTCAACAGAACGTTAAAGAGCATGATTGGGGCTCTGGAGGAGCCCCAGAGAAGAAAATGGGATCTTCTTTTACCATGCTTGCTGTTTGCCTACCGAGAGGTACCACAGGAGGGTGTTGGCTTCAGCCCCTTCGAACTTCTGTTCGGTCATCCCGTACGGGGACCCTTAGCCATCGTCAAAGAGGGATGGGAGATGCCCACTCCCCCTGTTACTACCAATGTAGTTGACTATGTGCTAGGGCTCAGAAAACGGATGGTACTT
Source organism: Ambystoma mexicanum (assembly GCF_040938575.1). Taxonomy (NCBI): domain Eukaryota; kingdom Metazoa; phylum Chordata; class Amphibia; order Caudata; family Ambystomatidae; genus Ambystoma; species Ambystoma mexicanum. Next base: position 170,990,261 of record NC_090921.1, on the reverse strand, counting down.
CTGATGGGCTTGGCTAGTGATAAATTGAAGGCAGGGCAAGCGCTGGTGAAACATTGGTACGACCAGAAAGCTTCCCTCATCAACTTTACACCTGGTCAGCAAGTCCTGATCATGAATCCAATAAGGCCTCGCGCTTTACAGGACAAATGGTCAGGCCCTTACACAGTGGTGGAGCCCCTGGGTGAGGTGAACTATTTAGTGGACCTTGGAAGGCCTGGACAGGCTCCAAAAGTGTTCCACGTGAATAGGCTGAAGGCTTTCGTCCCAAGAGTCGAAATCGCAGCACTGCTACTGGCGTCAGACGTTGAGGAAGAGGAGTCAGAACCTCTTCCCGACCTGTTCCAAAGCGGTCCTTCAGATAGCTCCGTTGAGGGTGTCCGAGTGGCCCCTCACCTGACTTCTGATCAGCAGGCTGAGGTGAAAAGTTTGCTTAGGCAGTTTTCCCCCCTGTTTTCACAGTCGCCTGGTTTGACACCTTGGTGCAAACATAACATTGACACAGGAGACAGTGTACCTACCAAAAGTAGGGGATACAGGATGTCGGATAAAGTACGGTCTTATATTAAGACCGAGGTCAACAAGATGTTAGACCTTGGGGTGATTGAACCCTCTAGTAGTCCTTGGTCCAGTCCTGTGGTATTGGTTCCAAAGGCAGGCACTTCTGAATTGAGGTTCTGCGTGGATTACAGGGCTCTGAATGCTGTCACCAAGACAGACGCTCACCCCTTGCCTCGAACTGACGAGCTGGTGGATACCTTGGGTGCCTCCAAGTACCTCAGCACGTTTGACCTGACTGCGGGCTATTGGCAAATAGCTTTAGCAGAACATGCCAAGGAGAAGACAGCATTTTCAACTCCCGACGGGCTTTACCAATTCCGGGTAATGCCGTTCGGATTGAAGAATGCACCTGCCACTTTCCAGAGGCTTGTGAATCATGTGTTGAATGGGTTGGACGAATTCTGTCTTGCATATCTAGACGATATAGCAGTTTTCAGTGCCACCTGGGAAGACCATGTGAAACACCTCGGGATTGTGCTCCAGGCTCTTCAGAAAGCCCACTTGACCATAAAGGCGAGTAAATGCCAGATTGGACAAGGCTCAGTGGTTTACCTTGGGCATGAAGTAGGTGGAGGAAGGATACAGCCTCTCCCCAGTAAAGTACAAGCAGTACAAGACTGGCCTACCCCCACTACACAAACCCAAGTGAGAGCCTTCTTAGGACTCACGGGTTATTACCGCAATTTTATGGCAGACTATGGCACCATAGCTGCTCCTCTGACTGCCCTCACAACTCCGAAGAAACCCAAGAAGGTAACTTGGACTGACGAGTGTGAGAAGGCCTTCAATGGCTTGAAAGACTCCTTGTGCCAGGCCCCTGTGCTCAGGGCCCCTGATTATCAAAGACCTTTTATCGTGCAGACGGATGCCTCTGACACTGGGATAGGAGCTGTACTATCACAAGTAGATGAGAAGGGTAAGGAACACCCTATCGGTTTTATTAGTCGCCAGCTTAAGGACAGAGAGCTCAGATGGTCCACGGTAGAGAAAGAATGTTTCTCTGTTGTGTGGGCCCTAAGGAAGCTGCGGCCCTACCTCTATGGGACCCACTTCACTGTGCAGACTGACCATAAGCCGTTAAAGTGGCTAATGAACATGAAGGGGGAGAATCCAAAGTTGCTTAGGTGGTCCATAAGTCTACAAGGCTTCGACTTCACTATTGAGCATAGGCCAGGTGTCCAACATAGCAATGCTGATGGGTTGTCCAGAATGTTTTACCGACCTGAACAAGAGACTCATCCAGGGGTGGATTAGTTCCCCCTGTCCATAGTCTGGGAGGGGCGAGTGTTAGGAAAGATTTCGTTATTGTAGGGAACTTTCCTTCCATGTGGCAACCCCTAAACTTTTTGCTATTGTTTTCAACCTGTTTTCTTGACTTTGCCAGAGAAGTGCAGCCTTCTGCCGTACTCCTCTGGGCTTTCGCTCCTTTCTTACGGGGAAACTGACATGCCCTTAAGACAGTCAGTACCGGGGAACGCTGTTTCCCGTAGTTTCTTTTATCGTGTCGCCATTTTAGTGCAACACGACACAAGAGGGCACTGTAAGCTAAGTTACAGCTCTCTTGGGTCTCTAGCCTTCTACAGACCCTAGACACTCTTGTAGGATGGTTTTTGGATCGGTGCAAGTCATTCAGGGACTGGGCTGGTGGCAGCGATCATTTGGTTTATTTTGAGCTCCTTTTGCCGTTCTGAGCACCTTTTTGCCGCGAACACAAAAGGGTGGCCCGGCTACCCAAAATGGCCGGACCACGAGGCTCCTTTGTCTCGTCCACTGTCCGTCTTGCTCCCTTTACCTTCCCCCGGGTCAGGCGACCCGGGGCCTTCCTTATTTGGGCATGTAGTTTCCCGCGAAACACGGTTGCTTTCGCGGGCTTCTACATGTCGTTTGAGTGCCCCCAGGATGTGGGCTGGGCTGTCTGGTCCTAATACACATCCTGGGTGCCAGAGAGTCTAGGGTGGTGTGAATGCCTGGGACCACTGTGGTCCGTGATTGGTCCACGTATGGTATGTGTGTTGATGAGCGGATCTCCCATTGGCTCCCCTCCGTTTTGGCGCGAAGGAAACCGTGGATAAGAGGGAGCTGGAAACACCACTACCATGTCGATCTCCTGAGTTCTTACGAACCCAGGGATACAGGAGCCAAGTATCCTGCGAACACGAGGCTGGACCGAGGAATCGCTGGTGACCCCCTGAAGAACTTCTGCTCCTCATTGCTGTCTTCCGGTGAAGCCCTTTCCACCTAAGATCGAACAAGAAGGCCTGTACTGGCGCTTCGACCTATTGGAATAGCAGGACCAGCTATTCCCGGCACCTTCATCAACTCCTGCCGTAAGCCTTCGGAAGTGTCTCTGGGCCATCCAATTGACTGACCAGCTTACTAAGGAGTCCTGCTCTGTAATCGCCGACAGGTTGGGTGGTATTCTGAGTCCGGGGCACGCTCACACGCTTCGTTTGCTTAGCAACCCTAAGCTAGAGGTGAACGGTGCTCGTTTGGCTTGAATACACCCGGCCGTTCCGTTGCCCTGCCGTGGCGACAAAACTGTGCAGGATTCTTCGATCGGGACGTCTTTTTACTCTGCACGACGACGAGACGTTCCCTGCTCTTCAGAACCTGCCAGAAGCTGCATCTATCGAGGAGAAGCTCGGGCCTGCTTGCTTCGGGGACCGGTGAGTAGATTAGCTAGGATCTGGTCGCCCTCCTGCAGTGCCCCTTGCTTTTCCCCGCTGTAAATACAGCTCCCCTTGTCCGTACTCGCGCCCTCCTTCTGCCTCACAGTGGAGGCTGCGCTAGAGTCGCGGACCGTGTTCTCCTTCATTAGGGCACCCTACAGAGCTGTCCAACGTCCTCCGAAGAGCTTCACCTTTTGGCCATTGGCACCGGCGTGTGCAGGTACTTTTCAGCGCTAGGCTCCACTCTTCGTAGGGATTGGACTACCATCTAGTTAGGGGCCTCAGAAGGCGGACATATCACACGCATTGGTTCGCACTGCCTGTTTTCCTTCCCCTGCAGGTGGATAACGTATTTCGTGCTGCTAATGCTGTGAAACTGTGTATTCTGTGTATATATTGGGTGGATTGTGTATGTGTTGGTTTAATATCGTTGTATATTGCTGCTTTTACTGTGGTTATTAGTTTCAAGGCCTTATAATAAATGTGTATCTATTTTTGATATAAACAACTGTTTGGAGTAGTTTGTAAGTGCTCTTGCTTTGTGTGCTCACTGCGGGCTTTCAGTCACCCTCACCCCTCTTGAGACCTAGTCTTGACCGCCGCGATCGCTACCTTGATTGGTCTGGCTTGTCCAGAGGTTACCCTGTTCCAAGTAATTAGGTTGGCCTTCTGAACTTCTGCGCCACCAGGACAGAGTTCAGAAATCCGTCTTAACAGCAGGAACAATAGGTTTTCATAACTGTGACATCACAGGGACCCTCCTGTACTATATAAACTCCTGTTGTCTCTTCAGAAGTTGGAGAATTCTGGAGTGAGAGCTTGGCTGTTATCTTGATTTTTCCCCAGTCTATTGCAATAAATTGGTTACCTTGCATTTCAGCATACCACACTCTGAGTTGTCTCTTCTTTGACAAATGCCAGCAAGAGGGCAATTTGGCCTTTTCTGACCCTTTTGTGGAGTGAGGGTCTTGTTGCTCTAATTTGCAGGCCAGGGAGATCATGGAAGGGTTGGTGAAGCATTGCATCATCCCTATGTCTCATACTGAGAGCACTCAGTGAGGGTCTTGCTGCTAACGGTGGCAGGGCCGGGAGGTCCTGGAATGGCTGGTGAAGTGTTGTATCATCCCTAGGTCTCATACAGAGAGCACTCTGGGACTTGCTACTCTAGGTGGCATCATTGCTATGTCTCATACTAAGAGCACTCCAGTGAGGGTTCTGCTGCTCTAGGGGGCAGGCCAGGGAGATCATGAGAGGGTTGGTGAAGTGTTGCATCATCCCTATGTCTCATACTGAGAGCACTCCAGTGATATCCATGTTGCTCTAGGTGATATCATCCCTACGTCTCATACCACGAGCACTCCAGTGAGGGTCTTGTTGCTCTGGGTGGCAGGCCAGGCAGATCATGGGAGGGTTGCTGAAGTGTTGCATCATCCCTATGTCTCATACTGTCTCATACTGAGAGCACTCCAGTGAAGATCCTGCTGCTCTAGGTGGCAGGCCATGGAGATCATCGGAGGGCTGGTGCAATGTTGAATCATCCCTATGTCTCATACTGAGAGCACCCCAGTGAGGGCCCTACTGCTCTAGGTGACAGGCCAGGCATATCATGGGAGGGCTGGGGAAGTGTTGCATCATTGCTATGTCTCATACTAAGAACACTCCAGTGAGTCCTTGTTGCTCTAGGTGACAGGCCAGGGAGATCACTGGAGGGCTGGTGAAGCGTTGCAACCAGCTCAGTGATACCCTTGGCATCACAGACCCGGCACTGGACTGGTTGACCTCCTTCCTCTCTGAGCGACAATCCCAGGTTCAACTGGGACATTTTCTCTCGTCCATCACACCCTCCACCTGCAGCGTCCCCCAGGGCTCTATTATCTCGCTGTGGCTCTTCAACATCTACCTTGCCCCTCTAGCCCATTTGATCTTCGCCTTCTCTCTTCACTTCCAGTGTTATGCGGACAACATGCAGCACTCATTCAAGTTTCTCTCCACTGCCTCCTCTTCTTCCTCTCTCATTCCCAACTGGCTGACTGCTATTCAGGCATGGTGTGCTGCTAATGATCTCTACCTTAATGCCAGTAAGACCAAGATCCTTCTCATTGAGACCACAGCTCCCTCCTTCCCTCCTACACTCTGGCCGCCCTCCACAGGAGCCCTCCAGTCCCCCGCTCGTGAGGCAAGAAATATTGGTTTCATCTTCAACTCCTCTCTCTCATTCTCTGCTCACTTCATGGACCTTGCCAGGAAGGCCCACCTCCAGCTGCACCTCCTCAGAAGCATTCTCCCTATCCTCACTTTCCCCCAGAAACTCACAGGGTAATTCATAGAATCCAGCGCACAAGTAGCGCACGCGGCTGGCGCACAGCGTGCGCCTGCGATAGTCTGCGCCAGGCACGTGCGCTAAAACTGATTTCCGCGCACAGCGTATTCATGGATTTCATGCTCCCAAACCAGCCGTGGCGCAGAGAATCGCAGCGAGCCTGCAGCAGCGCCAGTAACGCCCCCAAGAACGCCCGCGCGCAAGGAAAAGCCATCAAAATCGCTAAATCATTGCTAAGGGCTGCGCAAACCCTGGACCACTTCACAGGGCAGGCAAACAAGGAAAGCAAAGCGGGCAATCTTCAAATCAGGAGTACGCGGGAAGTTCTACACGCGACTAGGCAGGGAACGTGAATTACAGGGGTACGCGGGAATTATCACACGCGAACAGCCAGGCAACGCGTATTACAGGGGTACGCGTGAAGTAGAACACGCGATAGGCCAGGGAACGTGTATTACAGGGGTATGCGTGAAGTAGAACACGCGATAGGCCCGGGAACGTGTATTACAGGGGTACGCGTGAAGTAGAACACGCGATAGGCCCGGGAACGTGTATTACAGGGGTACGCGGGAATTATCACACGCGAACAGCCAGGGTGCGTGTATTACAGGGGTAGCGGGAAGTACAACACGCGATTGGCCAGGGTACGTGCATTACAGGGGTACGCGTGAAGTAGAACACGCGATAGGCCAGGGAACGTGTATTACAGGGGTAGCGGGAAGTTCAACACGCGATTGGCCAGGGTACGTGTATTACAGGGGTGCGTGGGAATTATCACACGCGAATAGGCTGGGTGGGCCCTCACAGGTGTACCCTGTACACCCTCCACGGCCCCTGCAGGCAGCCCACAAAACAGGGGACTACCCTGCACACCTGATCATGTCCCCCTGCACCCCCATCCACCAGGGGCACCCTCCACCAGGCCCCCACCCATGTCTCCCACCACCCCCACCCCCCAGCAGTGCAGGGGCACCTGCCAGCAGGCCCCCACCCATGTCTCCCACCACCCCCACCCCCCATCCACCAGGGGCACCCTCCACCAGGCCCCCACCCATGTCTCCCACCACCCCCACCCCCCAGCAGTGCAGGGGCACCTGCCAGCAGGCCCCCACCCATGTCTCCCACCACCCCCACCCCCCATCCACCAGGGGCACCCTCCACCAGGCCCCCACCCATGTCTCCGACCACCCCCACCGACCAGCACTGTGGGGCACGTGGCCAGCAGGCAGTCAGGCAGCAGCAGATGGCAGGTGGGAGCGTGCTCAGGGCTCAGGGGGACTGTAATTTGGCCTCCTGGCCAGGAGCGTGGTCTTTCGTGTTTGAACGCGTGGACAGCCTGATAGGGAGTGATTTTGCACGTGAAAATCCCACACTCAGCGAATCGCGCGAAAACCCGTCACCAGCATATGTGCGTCTATAGTTACCTGCACGTGCAGTGTCAAAGCGTGTGATTGGTGAAAATGGATCTACACGCAGGAGTGACAAAGCGTGTGATTGGTGAAAATGGATCTACACGCAGGAGTGACAAAGCGTGTGATTGGTGAAAATGGATCTACACGCAGGAGTGACAACGCGTGTGATTGGTGAAAAGTGAGCTACACGCAGGAGTGTCAAAGCGTGTGATTGGTGAAAAAGGATCCACACGCAGAAGTGACAAAGCGTGTGATTGGTGAACATGGGCCAAGCACGTACACGCCGTAAGTGACGCTGTACGTGTGGGCCTGTATATAAGGTAGTGTAGAACACCATTTCCTTGTACGTGCTTTTCGTGGAGAGCGAGTGGGTGAATTCTGTACTTCTTGTCGTTTCACACGCGATTTACTTCACGGCGTTTCCAGTTCGTACTCCCTGTTACCTCTGACAGCTTTTTCTCTTTTTCCTCTTGTACTGGTTTACCTGGGCCTGTTCCCTCAAACAGTGTCCCCTTCTACTGTTGTCCTGTCTCCTCAGACAGCGTACACATCTTCTTTTGGCGGGGGTGTTGCCAACCAAACGCGCTCATTTTTCACGCTCTTTTACCTGGCAGACGGTGAGTCACGCACGTATCTAACTTCTGTGCTTGCCCCGTGTGTAGCCTACCCCTTCAGAGGTCATTCTAGGCTGCGTGTGACACGCATACGTTCATTGTGTTACTGGATGCCACAGCGTAGTGCAGGGTTTTCCATCAGCACACGTGGTCTAGGAGGGGTATTGTGCACGTTCCTTAACTTTTTTGGGGTGCCTGTGCGTTGCGTGACCCGTCATCTTTCCCCAGGGGTGTCATATAGCCTTGCCACTGCACTAGGGTACGAATACCATCTGGTACCCAACCCCTTTGACACCCAATTGCCCAGGACAATTGTGCACACCGACTCCCATACGCACAATAACATCAGTGCCATGGTTGGGAGGCGTGCAAGCCGTAAGGGTGGCAAAGGTGGCCGAGCCACACGTGGTGGCCGTGGAGGATACACTAGGGGACGTGGTTGTGACTTGCAGGGTGCCCCTGTCCCCCCCAGTCTGGAGGACCAGTCAGGGACACCCATGCCCCCCCCCCCCAGTTGAGGGTCATGTGGCTGATACCAACCCTGATCAGCCCTTGTCGGACCAGCCCATTGTGGCACCAGACCTGTCCGAGGGTGATCCCATCGCTGACATCCAGGTCAGCAGGTCCACTGCACGTGCACCGGTGCACATTGGTGTCATCAGGGCACGCGCATCTATGCCAGATAGGTCATCTGCTGGCCCCCGTAGCCAGGGTGTGGCTCCATCCACCCCACCTCTCATACACCCTGCCAAGACTGTGTCGGTCCTAGTTCATGCACCTCAGATCAGGCCTGACCCCATCCCACTACCCCCAATGCCTGCACCTACTCCCATGCTGAGTGTGCAATCCCACACACCCAGTACTGAGTCCACCACGGCTCCTGCCCCTAGTGTCCACAGCGGCGTAGGACACTCTGGATCCCCACCCCCTTCCAAGCGCAAGAGGAAGAGTGCACGTCCGGCACAGGCTGATGCCCCAGGCACGGCTGCACAGTCCGGCCCATCAAGGAAGCCAAGCTTCACAGACGCCGAACTGAATGCACTTGTTCAGTATGTGTCAGATCATGATAGGGAAATGGTCATCGTTGCAGGGTCCAAGACCACACATGCCAGACGCCAGGCACACTGGCAGACCATTGCTGACAGAATAAGTGCCCTTGGAGTAGTGAGGCGCACAGCTAGTGATTGCCAGAAGCGCTGGAATGACCTTAAGCGCAGGGAAAAGGATAAGCTGGCCTCAAGTCATGCCGCAACCTTGGTGACTGGAGGTGGGTCCCCAGCACAGGAAATAGAACTCACACCACACGAGTCCGTAGCTGGATCCTACGTCACCGAGGGACAACTCCAAGGTGTGGGAGATCTCCCTGATTACGAGGCATCATCCGGTGAGTGCACATGCATGTGTGTATTATCCATGTGCATGGTGTGTGTGTGAAGCATTCATGTTGGGTGCCTGTCAAGGGGGTGTGTGGCAGAGTTGATAGTGGCACCCATGTGCCTCATCCAGTATGTTCAGTGCAACACCATCTGCCCACAGCACTATCCCTACTGGCAACAGTGCACATATGGCCCTACACCATGGAAGTTGCCCTTGAATTGTCATTTTGTCACTACATTGTTGCTCATACTCCCCTGTCTATTCATCTGATGTCTTACATACCATTCCTATACTTTCCCCCAGCCAATCAAGTTTCATCTTCACATGCCTGACATGCAATGATACCACATGCTAATGCGTCCTCTGTATATAAATGCCAACCAACATGCTGTCATACTGTGGATGTTGCCTTGACATCCACCTCCTACCTGTGTGCTTTGGTACCGTCTGGTTTCGAGCCCCATTCCCTCACACTCCATGCTGCTCTTCATGGTCTATCTTCCATGACTTCTACAGTTCAGACCATCGTGCCCTACTCACGACACCTGCTTGCCAACAGTCAAATGAGGGCACCCTGCCCTCCAATGCGACCCACCCTATTGCTGACAAGTGCATCTGAGCCTACTCAAAGCTAACTCTCACTGACATCTGCTCATACATGCCTTTGCCTGTCCCATAGACCCTTCACATGGTCCCTGTCCTCTCTCCTTGCTCCTCTTCCACCATCAATGGTGGGACCCGTTGGGGTGTACTCCTGGCCTCCTTCCAATCCTCAGAGGCCACAATTGATGTGCATGGTAATGGGAGCATCTCAGTCCAAGGCCCTTAGGCCAACCTCATTCTCCTTGAGAAATGCTACCCACATCTCATCAACTTCCTTTCCTCTCCTGCTGTCCCCCCTCCTCTCTCCTCATCAATCCTGCACTGCCTCCCTGCACCCTCCCATGATCCTTCTCCGCCTCCCACTCCAACTCCTACACATGCTGCACCTCTGATCTCTAGCACTCCCCGTAAGTCCTACAAGGCTGTCAACCTCCTCCACAATTACACTCCTTTCACTGCGGCTGCATCAGGCATTCCTCCGATATCTGTCACTTACATGAGGTTATGCACCTTGACATCCTTGGTCTCATGGAAACATGTCTGACGGCCAGCTCTGTCTGCATCCTTCACACACTCCTACCTGATGTTCAGGAGACCCTCTCCTTGGCCCGCCACTACTGTGCAGGGGGGGTGTGCCCTTGGCTTCCCTGAGGGTATTCCTGCCACTGTCACTCCTACTTAGACCTACTCCACTCTGGAATGGCTTGTGTGACGTCTCTCTCTACCACACCTTGACATTCAGAAACTGTGCGTACTGTGTCTGGAAAAACTGTTCAAATGTACTACTTCCTTTCTGAGTGTCCTCACCTCTCCTCCTCACTCATGTCCCCAGACACAGAAATCCTCTTCCTTGGTGCTGTACGCATCCACCTGCATGCTTGTTGACCCCCCCACGTGACCTTTCTGTGACCTCAGCAACTCCCTCTCACCCTTTAGACTCCCGTCTGTCCCTACTCATTCTGCAGGGCACACTCTTGATGCTCTGATCTCATCTGACTTTCCCCTCTCCGTCCATCTCTGCACTCCTCTCTCCTGGAGTGATCACATTCTCCTCTCCTCCCAGCTCACCCTCACCACCCCACAGGCAAAGCCACCCTCACCACTGTCACACACCTTCTTGGTATTCCAACCCATGAAGTGTGTGTCAGTCGAGGCTCATGCTGCCAAAATCTCCCCCCCATCCAGCTCCCCCTTGGGCTCACTCCCATCCTGACAGGGCCCACTCCATGCTCCACTCTATGTCAGGTACACTGGATGTCTTTGCCACGGTCATGACCACCTGTCTGAAGCCCCATGCCAATGCAGAGTCCTGGCATGACTCGGATCTTGTGAACCCAAACCACAGGTGCCGGGTGGCAGAGAGGGAATGTCCTGCATCATGCCCATCCTCTGGCAAACTGGCCTGCCACATGCTCCAAAGGCAATAGCGCCTCACCCTTTTCACCAAGATGAGATCCCCAATCCAAGGGCACATATCTGCGGCATGTGACAACTCTGCAGGACACATAGAAATCTGCAAGGACCTTGCCGAGCCAGATGCAGTGTGTACCTCCCCTGTCCCCTCCGAGCCCACAGCACTGCATGATTGTCTCTGTACCCCTATAGGGCACCCCCCCAGCACTTGTCTGCGCCTACCACCATCTGCCCTCGACGTGAAGTCCTACTTACCTTGTACAGCACTTCCAGCCGCCACTTCCCCTTGCACTACATTGTGCCACCCACCCCTGCACTTGCGTGACATGAATGACACCAGCACCAGTAGGATTGTTGACTGGCATCCCCTTCTGCCCCACCACCCCTCAGTGATTCGCTGTACCTTCATACATTTCTGGACCGGTGCTTCACGAATGCTATATGATTCCTTTACAGGTGATGGGGAGGTGGAATCACATTGTTTACTGCATTTTGTTGATGTAGACAAGGCACTGTGCATCGTGGCCAATTTGGACTAGCAGATCCATGTACAACATGTTAACTTATTGATGTGATGATGCAATGTCAGGACCAGAGTGGTTGAAATCCAAAAAAGTTGCCCTCCTCTCCCTCTTCACTTGGTGGCTATGTCACATGCCATGTGTGTGATGGCATGTGCCTTTGACATGGCAATCACCGGCCAATGTGTGATGGCAGTGCTAGGCAGCATGGTGAGCAGGCGTTGCTCTCCAATCTGTACATTGTATGCCCTGAGCCTCCCCTACAGACCCAGTGATGGTGAATGCATAGGAGGTCTCCCAGTCATGTGGGACATGTGTCGTAGAACTACTGCCTCTGTTGTTCATCAGCCCTTGTTGCATGCCATGGTGCTAATGCCTGTTTCCATTTTTCTCTTTCATGTCTTTGCAGGGGACGAAGCACTTGTTGATGCTGGGGATGTGGTGGTTGAGCCGTCCCAGGAGAGCAACCCGGGCCGACCTTCCACAAGTGAGGGTCGTGGTGTGTTTGTGGGTGAAAACCCACAAGTGCTGCAGGTCGTGCTGTCGAGGGGTGTCTCTGGGGGTTCCTCCCCCGAGCAGTATTCAGGTGTAGACTCGGAGGATGACACCTATGTGCAGTCGCAGGTGAGTGTTCTTGGGAGAGAATCTCCTCTGTCCGACCCACCTGCAGCCGGGCCATTGCCCTCAATGGGGATGTCAGTGTCGGCAGCTCAGCCTCCGGTGGTTACGGATGCAGGGCCACACCACACAATCTCTGATCCTGTTCCTGGGGCTGCAGATCAGAGAGGGAATGCAGTCCTGCAGCCTGAGGCCTTGCCGGCACAGCAAGGCGCAGTCCGCCTTGCCCCAGGCAGGTGTGGTGCCCGTCAACGTGGTGGCCGTATGCCACCTGGCAATACCGCTTGGGAGCAATCCATCTACGGTATGGCCACCCAACAGGCAGCATCATCCGAGATGATTGCACAGGCCATGGATAGGGTGGCCACTTCCATTGTCCCCCCAGAAAGGCTGATGGAGCGACTGGAGCAGGCTACAGAGTCCATCTGCCAGGCACACAGGGAGGATATGTTGGCGTCCAACATGGACAGGCGGGCGGCACTGGCGACTCTGCGGGAATCACTTTCCATGGAGTCCCAGCGCCACAGGGAAGGCCTGAGGGAAGAATTCCATCACCTCAGGTCGACCCTGTTAGAGCTTGAGGCTTCATCCCATAGAAGGACAGAGGAGCAGCTGGAGCGTCTGACACGGACGCTCTCGGCCGAGATGCAGGCAACTCGTGCGGAGGTCAGGTCATCCCGGAAGTTACTGCATGGGGACCTCCGCATGATTATAACCCAGAACCAGAACTACCAGACCCGCCTGCTTGCAGCCATGGAGGAGCAAACTCGTGCTTTGCGTGGGCTGCCTCCCATTGTCACACCATCTTCTGAGGCAGCTCCCCCACCTCCTGAGTCAGCTGCAGGGTCTGGCCAGAGCGATAGCGACTCATCTCCCACAACAGAGTAGCCGTGTGGGCCACAAGCCTATGGGGTGTTTTAGTTTCCCATGATCCACATAGGTGGATTGTGGCGTGCATCCTGTCCTCGGACCTCATAGGTGGCCCCCCCCGCCGGCCCTTTCATGGCCATTTTTTCTCAATTTTTTTTTCTTTTTCAAGAGTGTTGCCTTGTGTGGGTACCTGGGCATACACTGTATTGTGGCTGGGCACATGCAGGCTTGTCCTGAGTTTGGTTTCGATGCTTGGGTACCAGACATCCACACCCCTCCTGCTTCCGTTTCCATGGGCTTGCAAAGGGTGTGCCCAAGTGACAGCAAATTACACGGTGACATTGGACTCCCATGAGCTGTTGGCCAGTCCATAGTCAATACTGTGTAGACATTCATAGTGTACATTGTTGTTGCACCTAACTATGCATGATGGTTTGATATGTGCCTCTACTTACATATGTTGCTCATGTTTTGCAGGTATTTCACACAGTTCTTCACACGGGCATACTCTCTGGAGTCAGACTACATGTCGGTAGATGTGCACTGACACTTTTGCGTGGCGCCATCACTGTACATCTGGACGGTGAGGACATACCAGCAGAATCAGGTAATGAGACTACCATTGATTACATGCATTGTGTCTTGTTTGGGTGGGCTTCAGGGTGGGTTGGTGTGTAATTTGATTGAAATTACTCTTACACAGGTGTGTAGTAGTGGCTCCAGCGCGGTTAGCTGTTCATAGCCGTGCGGCTATGTTCCATTTGGGGCACTGCTATTTGTGACACCGGTGTCATGTTGTGATGGCCAGTTTGTTTGCTCTCACATACCATGACATGGTGTCCTCAGTGGCGGGACTGTGAAGGGAATGGGTGACATGGCAATGTTGTCATGTAGTGAATCGCCTGTGGCAATGCATATTTGATTGATGGAGTTGTGTCTTTTCGTTGTGATGCATTGCTGGTGTATGTGTAGGTAGGGGTGCACACATAGTGACACTTCCATGTTAACAATCTCAGGCTGATGTGTATCTGACAGTTTATTGTCAAGTAATTTTGTGACATTGTCAGGTAGTGTCATCATTGATTGTCAGATGGTATGTGCCAGAGCAGTGTGCACTAGCCAGCACTGTGATTCCTAGGTGAAGAAGTTGGCCACCAGTTGCGTACGGGCTGCCTCCCCCCGTGCCCTTTCCCCTCCCATGCGCAGCGGGCGTGCATGTGGTTGTGGATGTGGGGGCACCACCATGTCCACGGGCAGGCCCCGGCGTGTTGCAACGTTGTGCAGGACACAAGCTGCCACTATGATCCTGCACACTATTCGGGGTGCATATAACAGCTGCCCGCCAGAACGGTCAAGGGAGCGAAAGCGTGACTTCAGCACTCCGAATGTGCGCTCCACTATGCCCCGTGTTGCAATGTGGGCTGTGTTGTACCTTACCTCGGGTGGCGTGGTGGGGTTCCGGATTGGGGTCATCATGTGGGGGCTGATAGGGTAGGCACTGTCCCCTGCGGAGGTGGTGATGGGTATCATTAGTGGTGTTGTGTCATGACCCAGTATCAGACATGCATGCATGTGCAGTGGCATTCATGCTCACCAAGCAGCCATGTATCTCCATGCTGGCCAGCCTCTAGGTCCCGGCATAGGGTAGACATTCTGTAGATGAAGCTGTCGTGGGTGGACCCGGGATAGTTGGCATATACTGATGTGATTATTCCCTTGGCATTGCATACAACTTGCACGTTGATGGAATGCCAGTGCTTGCGGTTTCTATAGATGTGCTCTGTTGCCCTGGGTGGACGTAGAGCCACATGTGTGCAGTCAATTGCACCAAGCACTTTGGGGAATTGAGCCACACCATAGAATTCCTGGATGCACGTCCGCCTTTCTGCATGAGTCCTGGGGAGATATATGTGCCTGCGGACTGATGGCCGTGCAGTGATGATGTTCAAGACCTGGTGTAGGCAGCGTGACTGCGTGGCCTGTGACACACCACCCACTATGGCACTTGTCCGCTGAAAGGATCCAGTGGCCAAGAAGTGCAGTACATTCAGGACCTTCTGCAGGGGGCTGAGTGCTTGGGAGCACAGGGTGGGTGATGTGAGGTCATCCTCCCACTCACTGACCAGGTCCAGTATGATGTGTGCTGGAAACCTGTACCTCCCATACACCTGGTCATCAGGCATCCCGAATAGGCTGGTTCTGGGTGTGAATATTCTGGCCCTGACTCTCCTCCTCCTCCTCCTTTGGTACCCCACTGCCACTGCTGCTAGGAACGGTATGTTCATCCTGGCATCTGGCTTGTTTATTGAAAAGTGCGCAAATTAATGCCTTGCGCGTGTTCTAGGCGAGCGTGTGACCCTCGCACCCCTGGAATCTAGTTCCCACTCCAATAGCGTGTGGAAATTCCCACGCAGCAGGCATACAGGTGCGCTGACGTACTTGCGTGTGTAAGTGGCCGCGCACCCCTGAAATACACGTACATAGGCCAATGGCGTGTACGCGCACTTTTGGCCAATTACACGCGATGAAATACACGTACATAGGCCAATGGCGTGGACGCGCACTTTTGGCCAATTACACGCGATGACACTCTGACGTGCAGTATTTCCACGTGTGCTCCGTCATCACGTGCTGAGTGGGGAACGCCCGTGCGGATCACGTCAGACGCGCTTACGCGGTGAGGGACTCTGGTTCAATAGAATCGCGTATGCGTGCTGACGCACTTACGCGCTAAGGGCCTTTCCTCGGATTTCACGCTGACGTGCAGGAATTTCACGTGCCAAATCACTCCGTATCAAGCTGGCCACCCGAAAACACACGGAACACCACGCTCCTGCCCAGAAGGCCGAGTTACTGCCCCCCCAGTGCCCTGAGCAGCCTCCCACGTGCTATCTGCTGCTGCCTGCCTGCCTGCCTGCCTGCTGCCACCGTGCCCTGCCATTTGGTGCCTGCACATCAGCCATCTGCAGGGGTCCAGTTGCTGTGTCCACCCCTGCTGGAACTGAAGACTCCCAACTGGGATTACATCGCTCCACAGCCCAGCCCCAGGACCCAGTTGCCCACCCACACCTGCCTCTGGGGTTGCCATGTCGGGCACTTCCACATCTGGCACCAGTGGCAACCCCAGGCCAGAGGGGCAGAGGGGCACCAGCTTCACTGCCACCGAAGTTGGTGTCCTGGTGGAGCATGTCCTGGGGCAGTATGATGCCCTCTTTGGATCGTCCCGCGCCAGCAAGGAAGGACGGGAGAGGATCTGGGCCGACTGTGTGGTTGCCATCAACGCGGAGGGGGTGGCAACCCGCAACGTCCAGAAGATCAAGAAGCGCTGGGAGGACTTGAGGTCCAGGACCCTTGTGAAGGCCCGGCGCCTCGTGGAGGGGGGCCGGGGCCGCATGAGTTCCA
This sequence comes from Ambystoma mexicanum, assembly GCF_040938575.1. Classification (NCBI taxonomy): domain Eukaryota; kingdom Metazoa; phylum Chordata; class Amphibia; order Caudata; family Ambystomatidae; genus Ambystoma; species Ambystoma mexicanum. Next base: position 170,973,884 of record NC_090921.1, on the reverse strand, counting down.
TCCAGAAGAGGGTCCTGGAACGCGTACGCCCAGCGCTCCACGCCCAGGTCCTTGAGAGGGAGGCCCGTCTGGAGTTGAGCGGTAAGTGTGCAAGCATTACTGTGTGAGACAGGGCATGTTGCGGTATGCTGGTTCTATGATACTTGCCTGTATGTGTGCCATGGGCCATGTATGCATGTATGTGTGCAGGGACATCATGGTAATGCATGTGCGACCAGTGATGTGTGACCCACATGGTTGTTGCATGTGTTGAAATGCGGCATGGGGAGCCCTATGCAGATTTAGGACATGAGAGCATGCCAGTCTCTGTACCTGGAAATGGATGGGGGTGAAGGATGGGTGCTGATGCCAGGTACATATATGGTAGCCATGTCTGTGTGCCTGACCTGCGTGTCTGTGACTTGTGCATGCCATGGATGCATGACACATGTGTGTGACAATGCACAGATTCAGTGACGCACCCAACTTACCCTTGTTTTGCCTGTGTTCGTTGTGTTTGGGGCCAGATGGATGTGACTGAGGTGAAGTGTGTGCATGTGATATGCATGAGCCATGATGCATGTGAGTTACATATCATTGAATGTTTCAAGAGTCAATTGGACATGCATGGAAATGTGCATGGCATGCACCATGCCTGTTACTGTGTGTGTTTTGCCTGGACTGACCCATGTGTTGTGGAGGGACATGATGGAAGTGTACTTTGACAGTGGTGCTCATCTGCTATTGCTTCCTGTCTAGGGGACCATTGTACAGTAGCCTGATGCTTGTGTCCTTTGTCTCCCTCTACGCAGCGGCTAGTGAAGAAGAGGGCGGAGACGGCGCTGTGGAGCAAGGCGGCAGGGATGCCCCCACGGCTGCAGCGGAAGGGGTGGGTGAGCCCCCACAGGGGCCTGCTACGGCGGGAGACGGTGAGGAGCCATCCAGGTTGGTGGTTTGCACAGAGGAGGAGGAGGCCGACACTGGTTCACACATGGGGCCTGGTGGGAGCATCCCTGCTGGTGCAAGTGGTGCAGTCCAGGGCCAGGGGCAGGAGGCAGCACAGGTCACCGTGGAGGTGCCTGTGCATGTCGCTGTCCCTGACCCTGTGAGTGCACCAACATGCACCAGCAGGGATGCCCCGTCCCAGGCCCGTCCGCAGGTAGAGGGGATGTCCATGTCAACTGACTCCCCTCCACCTGCGGCCGTGGGAAACCCTGGCCGCGTGGAGCAGGTCCTGATTGGGGTCGCGATGCGCACGGCTGTGATTCGTGATGACGTGCGTGCTTCCCGGGAGGAGCACGCACGTCATCACGAAGTGCACTGTGCCGACGTGGCCCAATTGGGATCGGCCATGTTCGGGGGGTTCCTGCATGTGTTGGCCAATCTGACGGCCCTCTCCTCCTCTGTGCAGGCTATCCACCGGTCGTTCTCCTTGCCGTCTTCCGGCCCAGATGCCACCATGGCCCCCTGTGGACCTGCCCCGACCAATGCAGCCAGCTCGGTGGGGATCCCATCCCTGCCACAGTTGGGAGTCGGAGGTCCAGCAGGGGTGGACAACACAGCAAGTGGACCCCAGCAGATGGAAGATGTGCCGGCATCATCGGGCAGGGCACGTGCACGACGGCGTCGGTGGTTACCATCAGCCTGGATGCCGTCGTGCTGGCAGAGGCAGTGGCGTCGGAGGCAGCAGCGGGCTCGACGTGGGAGGCATCATGGCTCAGGGCCATCAAGATCAGAGGGGCAGGCATCGGCCGGAGGGCAGGGCAACCCTGGCATGGCAGTGTGTTCCGTGTGGGAGGAGTTTGGCCAGCGGATAGGTGCGGAGCGGCAGCGGGCGGAAGAGGAGCGGCTCGCCATGGCCAGGGCGGAGATCTCCATGCGTCGGGCATTGAGGCGGGCTGAGTGCCTCGAGGAGGCTCGCAGGGATTTTGGTGAGCACATGGGGTTGTCCCTGCGAGACCTCGGGGCCAGGACAGAGTCCCGCCTCCAGGACATTGACATGGAGTTCGAGGATGCCCTGGCCAGCATCACCAAGTGAGCCGCAGGACTTGCCCGCTGCCTTTGTATATAGTTTTTTAGTTAGTTAGTGCTAGGTTTCCTTTATTTATTTTTATTATTTTGGACCGCTCGGACAATGGCCACTTTTTTGTACATATTTTTTTTATTAGTTAGTATTAGGTTTCATTTGTGGTGTTGGGCTCATGGACCCTGGAACATTCCTGTATATATTGTAATTTTTTGGGAGATACATTTTTTTATTTTCTTATTGTTTACACCATGACGTAATGGTTTTTCTTTGATTTCCTACTACATGGTTTTGCTTTGGACAAATTCTATTTATTTTTTAATCCTTTGTTTTTTGGTTTATCTTTTTTGTTCTCGGACATGGACCTTTTATTTACTTTGCCACATCGTTGTATGTTTTATTAGTTTACTTATTTTATGTTTTTAATACATTTTTATATTATCTTACACTTGTGTTATTTTCTCTTTGGTTTCTTACATGTCATGATATGGGTTTTGACATTCACTTGCACCCATTGTGTATGTGTGTGTGACGGACATGTGTTCTTTTGCATACTTGCCTTTGGGGTTGTGTCATGTGATTGCATTCACTATGTGGGTGCATGCAATCCTTGCCTGGGTGTTTGTGCTGGGTATGCTGGACATTACTGCCATGATTGTGTATCGTCAGGAACTGGGGCCAGGGGGACATGGGTGGGGGCCTGCTGGCAGGTTCCCCACAGTGCTGGGGGTGGGGGTGGTGGGAGACATGGGTGGGGGCCTGGTGGAGGGTGTCCCTGGTGGATGGGGGGTGGGGGTGGTGGGAGACATGGGTGGGGGCCTGGTGGAGGGTGTCCCTGGTGGATGGGGGGTGGGGGTGGTGGGAGACATGGGTGGGGGCCTGGTGGAGGGTGTCCCTGGTGGATGGGGGGTGGGGGTGGTGGGAGACATGGGTGGGGGCCTGGTGGAGGGTGCCCCTGGTGGATGGGGGGTGGGGGTGGTGGGAGACATGGGTTGGACATGGGTGGGGGCCTGCTGGCAGGTTCCCCACAGTGCTGGGGGTGGGGGTGGTGGGAGACATGAGTTGGACATGGGTGGGGGCCTGCTGGCAGGTTCCCCACAGTGCTGGGGGTGGGGGTGGTGGGAGACATGGGTTGGACATGGGTGGGGGCCTGCTGGCAGGTTCCCCACAGTGCTGGGGGTGGGGGTGGTGGGAGACATGGGTTGGACATGGGTGGGGGCCTGCTGGCAGGTTCCCCACAGTGCTGGGGGTGGGGGTGGTGGGAGACATGGGTGGGGGCCTGGTGGAGGGTGCCCCTGGTGGATGGGGGGTGGGGGTGGTGGGAGACATGGGTTGGACATGGGTGGGGGCCTGCTGGCAGGTTCCCCACAGTGCTGGGGGTGGGGGTGGTGGGAGACATGGGTGGGGGCCTGGTGGAGGGTGCCCCTGGTGGATGGGGGGTGGGGGTGGTGGGAGACATGGGTTGGACATGGGTGGGAGCCTGCTGGCAGGTTCCCCAAAGTGCTGGGGGTGGGGGTGGTGGGAGACATGGGTTGGACATGGGTGGGGGCCTGCTGGCAGGTTCCCCACAGTGCTGGGGGTGGGGGTGGTGGGAGACATGGGTTGGAAATGGGTGGGGGCCTGCTGGCAGGTTCCCCACAGTGCTGGGGGTGGGGGTGGTGGGAGACATGGGTGGGGGCCTGGTGGAGGGTGTCCCTGGTGGATGGGGGGTGGGGGTGGTGGGAGACATGAGCAGGTGTGCAGGGTAGTTCCCTGTGGTGTGTGCTGCCTGCAGGGGCCGTGGAGGGTGTACAGGTAATGCCTGGGAGCACACAGCCAATTCGCGTGTGGAACTTCCCGCGCACCCCTGAAATCCACGTACCCGGCCATATCGCGTGTGGAACTTCCCGCGCACCCCTGAAATCCACGTAGCCGGCCATATCGCGTGTGGAACTTCCCGCGCACCCCTGAAATCCACGTACCCGGCCATATCGCGTGTGGAACTTCCCGCGCACCCCTGGAATCCACGTAGCCGGCCATATCGCGTGTGGAACTTCCCGCGCACCCCTGCAATCCACGTACCCTGCCATATCGCGTGTGGAACTTCCCGCGCACCCCTGAAATCCATGTAGCCGGCCATATCGCGTGTGGAACTTCCCGCGCACCCCTGAAATCCACGTACCCGGCCATATCGCGTGTGGAACTTCCCGCGCACCCCTGAAATCCACGTAGCCGGCCATATCGCGTGTGCAACTTCCCGCGCACCCCTGGAATCCACGTACCCTGACTAATCGCGTGTGCAACTTACCGCGCACCCCGGTATACACGCACGCGTTTATTTTTTCTCTCAGCGCGTGTCTGTGTTTGTGGGTACCCCTTTGTACGTCATTTGTCCTGGAGGGCCACAGTATTGGACATTGATCATGTCTGTATATAGGTGCTATTTGTTGGCGCACCTTTTAGCGCACATTTCTTGCAGGCGCAGAGACGCTACCGCCTGCTTTCTTGTGGCGGTCGTGTTTGTGCCTGTTTGTGCCTGTGCGCTGCTTTGAGCGTGCGCTTTTTTGCCCTATTCTATTCCATGAATACGTGTTGTATGCGAGCGTGTGGGCGTTCCGCGCACTTGCCTCCTAAACTTTCCCCGTGCCGCCCACATTCTTCCCCATTCCGAGTGTTGTGCCCCATTTTATTCCCCATTCCGAGTGTCCCGCCCTGTGTTCCGCCTACTTTAGAGCTGTGCGCTGCGCTCGGAGTGATAGCGCAGTGGCCGTGGCGCACGACGTTGGTTGACCTGTGCCCCGGCCTGCGCCGCGCGCTTTTTCCGCGCACGTCCTCTGCTTTTCTTGCGCACGGACTTCCATGAATCGACGTGCGCTGGTTTCCCTGCGCTTTTCGCTAATTTTCGGCGCAGCGCACGTATTGGCCCCTCTACGCCGGGATTTTCGGCGCACATTTATTCCATGAATCGGCCTGTCAATGTCTCCAGAGCTCTGGTCCTCCCTAGGCTGGACTACTGCAACAGCCTCTTCTTCAATCTGCCTAAATCATCCATTTGCTCCTTCAACTAATCCAGAATAGGACTGCAAGATTTACCCTTGGCCTCAAGCCCAGGGACTGCATCTCTCCAGCCCTAAAATCTCCCCACTGGCTCCTGGTTGCTGCAAGAATCAAGTTCAAGACCCTCTACATCATCCACAAGGCTGTCTGGGGCCTGGGACACCGCTACATCCAACTGTCTCTCCCTAAATACCTCCCTGCTAGAGCCCTTCGGTCTTCTAGCGCGCACTCTCTGCAAATCAGACGCTTTTCCAAGCAGAGTGTGAGGGATAGATCCCTCTCATCCGCAGATACCTTCCTCTGAAATTGCCTCCCTGCCCCTCTCAAACTTGAGCCGGATCTCCTTAAGTTCTGGAAGCATCTCAAGGCCCTCCTCTTCCTCCTTCCCTCTCCCCCTCCTCTGCTAATATCCCACTCTGCCTCATTTCGACTGGCTGCCTGATTCCTTCTGATTCATATAAGGAACCAGGCCCTCCTCAACCAGTCTACCCCCGCACTTGGTCTCCCCTGACCAACAGCCCCTAACCTGCACTTGCCCTACTGGGCTCCTTCCCCCTGCACTAGCCTTGCTGGGCCCCCACCGCTTTGAGCCCATCCAGCCATGTTCCTACCACTTAGCATGTGGACCTTCTTCCCCTGCACTCTCTGCGTTCCCCTGGAACTTATCCACCTAGCCTTCCCTTAGCACTCACCTAACCCATTGGCCCTTTCCCCCTTTTCTCCCCCACCGCCCAGCAAATGCGGGCTCGCCAGTCAGACCTGCACTTCCTTTCCCTCCTTAGCATTAGCGCATTCCGCTCTGACCGGCACTTCTCCCCCTCCCCTTTCCCTTGCACTACTTGTTACTGTACTTGCATGATCTGAATGACACAAGGCCTAGTAGGACTGTTATTGTTTTTCTTCATACCTGTCCCACTGGGCCCCTCTTTTGTCATGTAGCACCTTCAAACACCATTTACAGTATAGGCGCATTATAAATAACCAATACATAAATAAATAAATAAAATACCTATTTCTCATACTGAAAGATGAGGGTCTTGCTGTTCTAGGTGCAGGCCAGGTAGATAATGGGGGTGGGGTCTGGTGTAACATTGCATCATCCCTATGTCTCATACTGAGAGCACTCCAATGAGGGTCTTGCTGCTCTAGGTGGCAAGCCAGGGAGATGATGAGAGAGCTGGTGAAGCATTGCATCATTCCCATGTCTCATCCTGAGAGCACTTCAGTCAGGGAATTGCTGCTCTAGACGGCAGCCCAGGGAGGTCATGCGAGGGTTGGTGAAGCGTTGAATCATCCCTATGTCTCATACTGAGAGCACTCCAGTGAGGGTCTTGCTGCTCTAGGTGGCAGGTCATAAAGATCATGGGAGGGATGGTGAAGTGTTGCTTCATCCCTACTTCTTATACTTAGAGCACTCCCGTGAGGGATTTGCTCCACTAGGTGGCAGGCCACGGAGATCATGGAGGGTTGTTGAAACGTTGCATCATTCCTATTTCTCATACTGAGAGCTCTCCAGTGAGGGTATTGCTGCTCTAGTTGGCAGGCCAGAGAGATTATGGGAGGAATGGTGAAGTGTTACATTATCCCTATGTCTCACACTGAGAAAAGTCCAGTGAGGGTCTTGTTGCTCTAGGTGGCATCACCTCTATGTCTCATACGAAGAGCACTCCAGTGAGAGTCTTTCTGCTCTAGGTAGAAGGCCAGGGAGATCATGGGACGGTTGGTGAAACGTGGCATCATTCCTACGTCTCATACTGAGAGCACTCCAGTGAGGGTCTTGCTCCACTAGGTGGCAGGCCAGGGAGATCATGGGAGGGTTGGTGAAGTGTGTTGCATCATCCCTATGTCTCCTACTAAAAGCACTCCGGTGAGGGTCTTGTTGCTGTAGGTGGCAGGCCAGGGAGATCATGGGAGTGTTGGTGATGTATTGCATCATCCCTATGTCTTATATTCAGAGCACTCCCGTGAGGATCTTGCTGCTCTAGATGGCAGGCCAGGGAAATCATGGGAGGGTTGGTGAAGCATTGCACCATCTCTATGTCTCATACAGAGAGCACTCCAGTGAGGGTCTTGCTGCTTTAGGTGGTATCATTGCTATTTCTCATACTAAGAGCACTCCAGTGAGGGTCTTGCTGCTCTGGGTGGCAGGCCAGGGAGATCATGGGAGGGTTGGTGAAGCGTTGCATCATCTCTATGTCTCATACAGAGAGCACTCCAGTGAGGGTCTTGCTGCTTTAGGTGGTATCATTGCTATTTCTCATACTAAGAGCACTCCAGTGAGGGTCTTGCTGCTCTGGGTGGCAGGCCAGGGAGATCATGGGAGGGTTGGTGAAGCGTTGCATCATCTCTATGTCTCATACAGAGAGCACTCCAGTGAGGATCTTGCTGCTTTAGGTGGTATCATTGCTATTTCTCATACTAAGAGCACTCCAGTGAGGGTCTTGCTGCTCTGGGTGGCAGGCCAGGGAGATCATGGGGAGGTTGGGGAAGCGTTGCATCATCCCTATGTCTCATACTGAGCGCATTCCAGTGAGGGTCTTGCTGCTCTACGTGGCTGGCCAGGGAGATCAAGGAAGGGTTGGTGAAGCGTTGAAACATCCCTATGTCTAACACTGAGAGGGCTCTCGTGAGAGTCATGCTGCTCTAGGTGGTAGGCCAGGGAGATCATGGAAGGGGAAGTGTTGCATCATCCTTCTGTCTTATACTGAGAGCACTTTAGTGAGGGCCTTGCTGCTTTAGGGCGCATCATTGCTATGTCTCATACTAAGAGCACTCCAGTGAGGGTCTTGCTGTTCTAAGTGCCAGGCCAGGGAGATCATGTAAGGGGTGGTGAAGTGTTGCATCATCCCTATGTCACATACTGAGAGCACTCCATTGAGGGTCATGTTGCTCAAGGTGGCAGGCCAGGGAGATCATGGAAGGGTTGGTGAAGTGTTGCAACCTCCCTATGTTTTATACTGAGCGCACTGCCGTGAGGGTCTTGCTGCTGTAGGTGGCAGGCCAGGGAGATCCTGGGAGGGCTGGTGAGTGTTTCATTATTCCTATGTCTCATACTGAGAGCACTCCAGTGAGGGTATTGCAGCTCTAGGTATCAGGCCTGGGAGATCATGGGAGGGTTGGTGAAGCATTGCATCATCCCTATGTTTCATACTGAGAGCAATCCAGTGAGGGTCATGCTGCTCTAGGTGGTAGGCCAGGGAGATCATGGAAGGGGAAATGTTGCATCATCCCTCTGTCTTATACTGATAACACTTTAGTGAGGGTCTTGCTGCTTTAGGGGGCATCATTGCTATGTCTCATACTAAGAGCACTCCAGTGAGGGTCTTGCTGTTCTAAGTGCCAGGCGAGGGAGATCATGGGAGGGCTGGTGAAGTGTTGCATCATTCCTATGTCACATACTGAGAGTACTCCATTGAGGGTCATGTTGCTCTAGGTGGCAGGCCAGGGAGATCATGGGATGGTTGGTGAAGTGTTGCATCCTCCCTATGTTTTATACTGAGCGCACTGCCGTGAGGGTCTTGCTGCTGTAGGTGCCAGGCCAGGGAGATCCTGGGAGGGCTGGTGAGTGTTTCATCATTCCTATGTCTTATACTGAGAGCACTCCAGTGAGGGTCCTGCTACTCTACGTGGCTGGCCAGGGAGATCAAGGAAGGTTGGTGAAGCGTTGAATCATCCCTATGTCTCATACTGCGAGGACGTAAGTGAAGGTCTTGCTGCTCCAGGTGGTAGGCCAGAGAGATTATGGGAGGGTTGGTGAAGTGTTGCGTCATCCCTATGTTTTCTACTGAGAGCACTCCCATGAGGGTCTTGTTGCTCTAGGTGGCTGGCCAGGGAGATCATGAGAGGACTGGTGAAGTGTTGCATCATCACTTTGTCTCCTACTGAGAGCACTCTAGTGAGGATCTTGCTGCTGTAGGTGACAGACCAGGGAGATCATGGGAGGGTTGGTGAAGCGTTGCATCATCCCTATGTCTCATACTGAAAGCACTCCAATGAGGGTCTTGCTGCTCTAGGTAGCAGGCCAGGCACTGCTGCTTGTCGCAGTAAATTGGAAAGTAGGTAGAGGAGTATACAAAAGCACAGCTAGGCAGAGAAGGACAAGCACACCTAAAGAGAGTCCCAGAAGTGCTGCCGTGAGCCCAGGTAACGCCAATCTAAGTGTGCAGGAAGGGTGTGCACATGTGCAGCCCTTTGTGGGACCCTTTATCCTTCACGGTTCCTCTTCCTATAGTTCAATCCCTCATCATGCCATCGCATAGTGAACCTATGGACAAGACCACACAGACTTGTGAGGATACCTTCCAAGAGAGTTACTGTGTCTCCAGGGCAGAGCCTCTTGCGGGGTTTTGGCACAGTCGAGTAATAAGGCATGATAGAGAGGGATGCCAGGTGTGGCAAAATGTGTCCCTAGCCCAAACTCCCAAATACTAATAATAGTGAGAGCCCACAAGCCACATAGACATACCCCTGCACTTGCGCGATCTCAATGTCACCTGGCCTAGTAAAATCGCTGTTTCTGTCCTCCCTCTGTTCCCCTCCTTGCCTCGTCGCGTCTTGAAACACTTGTGTGTAGGCGTGTTACAAATGCCGTATCATACCCAACCGTCAGACTGGGCCATAAAATTGCCTTGGGCACCAATGAAAAAGTGGCCCACAATTGTAAATGCCTATTCATTCCTTTTGTGACACTGTTTGAAAAGTACCCAAGGGGGAGAATGTGATGCAAGTTGTGCATTTTATTCAGCAACACTGGTAAAAACTATTAGCCGCATGGTGAAGTAACTCCTCAAACTGGCCCACATTGGGCAAAAAGGTGTCCCACTTTGACCCAATAAAACTTCCCACACAAGCATTTTGCATTTTGGGTCAGCCATAGGCCTGTCCAAGCCTGCTTTAAACTGATTAGTGAATGCTGTAGCCCATCCCCTCCTGAAAATAGCATAGAGACTCCCAAAAGAGGGCTAGGAAACATGTTCCTAAAGTATCCCAAATGAGGATCTGCAATATTCTATGAAATACCCTAGAACCCTGATCTCAGAGGTCCCAGCGAGTAACCCTGGATTAACTTGCTTCGGTGTCCAGAGGCATCTGAATTTGCTCTGGATGAAATCCATTGGAAGCTGCAGCTAAACCCAGCCTTGTAATAATAAGGTATAAAACAAAAACATGTTCCCATATGGCTGAAGTTCTAACACAATTTACAAGGCTAACAGTACCTATTCAACTGGTAGTTAATAAAGAACCAATCATTCAATTTGAAAAAAAAAATGCATTTAAATCACCAATCATACTTAACCTGACAGGCGCCATTTATTAATAGCCCCTAACATAAAAAACTCAAGGAATATATGCAGCAAGAAAAATATAAAATAAATAATTACCTTTCTATTGTTTTGCTCTATTCTCTCTAAGTTTTCGGGCTTGATTAGAGCAACTAAGCGAGCAGGCTTTGTGTCTGTCCTTTATGTTCACTATATTATTTTAAGTGAAATAAAAGACGGTCTTGTTTTTCCTGGAATTCGCTGGCTGCCGTTATTTGACCGCAGACGCCACTGCGATCGAATCTAGGATGCCGACCGAAAGGTAAGCCGCTTAGATCAAGCGGGCTTGGGCGTTCTCTAACAGGGAGCATAGCATACTGATGTTAGCTTTTTCCATTGCTTGCTTTCGTATAGATCTTGAACAGAATACATATGCGCGACGACTCGCCAAGAGTACAGCGCTCCTGCTTTGCTCGATACGAACAGTTCTGCTCCCGGTAACTGGGCACACAGGAGGCGGTTTGATTTACGAAACAGAAATCCATTGTTTTGTATGAGCCTTGCCATGCGGATGCATTAGTAATATCTAACAAAGGTATATCTTTATCGCGTTTGCCTTTCACCAATCTTATGCCGCCTTCTTCTTTCTTTCTAAGACTTCTGTGGGTATTTCGATTCAATTAAAGTCTGTATTTCTATTAGATTATCCCACAACTTGAAGAGTGAGCGACTCTGATGTGCATTAGAGGCCATTGGAGTACAAGTTACCAGGCCATTGGAATACAAGTTACCAACAAACCCAAATGGAGTTGGCAGGTATGTCCATAATAATTATTATTATTATTTTATTTTTTTATTACACCGAGTCACAACATAGTTTGGAGCAGGGATGAATACAAAGTGTGAACTAAGGCACTAAATGATAGGAAGCTATGATTCTGTGCCTTATACCATTGATCATAAAATTAATAACGGCCATATATGGTTTGCTGACGGTTCGCCTACATTTTTGAGGCATGCTTGTGATGCATCTGCTTATATTTAGGTATTCAGAGAATATTTGGACCTAAATTAAGGGGTACCAGATGAATTTGATGGGTAGAGAGATAGATTTGATTTCTCCCCTTATACAATTGCGAGTAATACTGAGTGAGGGGAGACAGTAAGCTATTTTAATTATTTTTTACAACATGTTTATTTGTTTATTTTTAGAATTTGTTAACGTTCATCCCATCCTGATGAAGACTTATATATTTTGTCAAGTCGAAACTATTTACCAACTGGGAAGCCGTGTTCTAAAGAAGACCTGCATTTATGGGCACCAATAGTAGATACTTTGTCTGGAATGAACTATTGTTAGCTTTATATGTGAAAGGATTTGGAAATTAATTTTACATTTCTCTTCTTTATCTCAAAATAATTGAAAGTTTTAGTGATTTATTTAGTCTGGATGAATGTATGAATGCATGTTTTATAGGATGCTTTTATAACCAAATTGATTAAAATGTTTAATGATGTTTTTTACATTCAAATCAAAATAAAATGAAATAATGATTTGATTTCCTTAGCCTTCTGCCTTCCTTCTCTTAGTTAGTCTCGCTCTCCTGGCACCACCTTGGTTTTCATTTCATGAAATGATGTCTACGCCATCCGCTAATAAGCGTGAGAACCACGTCCTGCGGTCAGAGGCACATATGCACTTATGCCTTGGGCGCGGCAAAATTGGCGTTTCGGTGGAGTGTCGAAAGATAAAGACCACCTTTTTCAGGAAATATAATCCTAAATTCAGCCCCTACAAAAACAATCAAATGACATAACAGCATGTTGTGTTTATTTTTAACACTTCTTAAACATTAAATGTGAGGCATTTAGCACGGAAGGTGATTTGGGAGTACCAAGAAATTGTAAGTAACACCGAATAGACACCCCTTTTCAGTTGGCAAGTGGGCCCCAGATATCCATCTCCCAGTGCTCACAGCCAGAAGTGAGGTAAACGACAGGATGCCAAGTTCAAAAGGACCATTAAAGGAAATAAAGCTCAAAGCCGAGAATAGCTATGAATAAGAAAGTAAGTGTATAGACATACAAGAATAGAGTGGATAACTGTAGAAATATAATTCAGTATGGAAAGAAATAAGAAAGACCATATTTAGTGAATTAGACAGACAGCCATTGTTGAGTATATTGAGTCCATACCTAAAGCACCACCGGGGTTGCCACCTAGAACAGCATCCCGAAGGGGAAGCCCCGCATATGGTACATGTACATATGTTGAGGACACCACAGAGCGATAAGGAATGTGTCTATGACGAAATGGATATCATTACGGCATTGAGCACTGATTATATTAATGCGTGCTAGCTCTCACGAAAACGCGTGAACTCAGGGGAAACACAAACCTATTTCCGACAGAGAAGTCATGCGCGGATGGGTGCCTTCGGAATGCGGCATCAAAAGCAGAACATGGAATTTCTAAACAGCCGTCAATGTAGGCCTCGGACAGGGCAAAGAGACAAGTTTCTCTGAGGTTGATGTCGCCGTCTGCACGTATAATATTAGCAATGGCTGAAAAGACAAATAGAATCAACTGTGACGAACCGCGAGAGATCTGCGGCATTAGTCACGGTAGGCACAACAACGCTTACCTGTGGCTCTCCTTGCAGTTAAAGAACGTACGCGTCGGACTGAGTGCGTGCCCACTCTGAAGCCCCAAAGGCAGATGTAAAGATTTGGGATTTCCGGGGGCGTGGCTATGCCTACACAGAAGACATAGAAAGAGGACTATGATGGTTATTCTCTCTAATTTCGCAATATACATAAGGGTGAAGCCCAACGTGCACGAGAACGACATAGTATATATCAGAAAAATACCCTCTAAACAGTACAGGGAAGAAACGATAGAAAAGTAGTATTTGTATAATCAACCAAAAAGAATAAAAAACAACAAATGAAAAGAGAGAAGGGGGTAAGAGAAACTAAGCAAAATGAGCAAACAGTAATTCGTAGAAGAGGTAGCCCCTGTCCTTATGCTGAAATGCATTAGGGGAGTAAGGGGTATATGAAATTACTGGGAGAGGATAGTTAGCACCACACTGGGATGCTTCATTTAACCCATGTTCAATAGTGTCCAGCATGAAGATCCAACGTGCCTCTTTCTCGGCTAGTGCTTGGAAGTGGGTTAGCAGCATTCTTGACCACATAAATGACCCAGCAGCGTAGATCTTCAGTAGTATGGCCGTATTCCATGAAATGGCTCACAAGGGGTGCGTTAATAGCTTTACACCAGATCCAGAAACGATGTTCCGTGATGCGTGTGTGAACCGGTCGTGTTGTTTTGCCAATGTACTTGAGCCCACAAGGGCACTCAATACAGTAGACCACCCATGGTGTCTTACAGTTAGAGTGGTGACGTAATTCTCAAGTTTTTCCATGTAGGGGGAATGTTTTTATTTTGACCGTGAATTTGCAAATTGAACAGGTTCCACATGGGAAGTGACCCGTCAGTGGGCATAAAACCCAGCTTGATGTGGTCGATCTTGAGGATTTATTTTGAATCGAGGCATGGACCAATTGATCCTTTAAGTTCTTCTGCCTTTCCATAGCAAAAATCAGCATTGGTTCTGCCGGTAAGCAGAGTTGTGCACAGGCCAATGTTTTTTTATGGCTTTTTTGATTAGAAAAGTGTGCGGACTTTAAGTAAGAGCACACACTAGTTTCTCATGAGAAGACACATCCTTAGGCTGTAGCAGAATGTCACGAGGGATAAATCTGGCCAGTTTGTATGAGTTTTTAACTAATTTCTTGGGGTAGCCCCGCTTCTGGAATTTGCCGGTAAGAATCCGTGCATAGTGGTCATAGTCAAAAATGGAAGTGCAGTTTCTCCTTAATCTCAAAAAATGAGAATACGGCAGATTATCTTTTTGTGTTCGTGGGTGATAGATTTTGAAGTGCAGTAATGTATTACGATCTGTTGCTTTTGTAAATGATGAACATGTCATTTTGTTAGTATCATGATGAATTAACAAATCAAAAAAGGGGATTTGCATCTTGCTTTTGGAAAGTGTAAATTGAATGGTGTGATGACACTGATTCAACTATGACAAAAAGGCATTCAGGTTGTCAGAAGTACTATGCCAGATGAAAATAATGTCATCTATGTAGCACCTCCAGTTCTCAATGTGTTGGCGAAAGGGATTAAGGTCTGAAAAAATGAATTTAGTTTCGAAGTCAGCCATGAAAATGATGGCAAAACTGGGGGCAAATGCTGCCCCCATAGCTGTCCCTTGGGTTTGCTCATAGAACTGGCCCTGGTATTTAAAATAGTTCTTGGTAAGTGCCAGGGAAACCAGTTCCATGATAAATTCAACCGGGGCTTTGCTACACGTTAAAGAACGCGTGAAGTTCGCGCAAATAGATTCCATAGCCTAGTCATCAATAATATTTGTGTAGAGTGCTATGATATCAAGCATGACCAAAAAGCTAATCATAGGGTTGAAGGGTTTGCCTTCAAAGAGTGAAATGACCAAGGTACTGTCCCTAAGATATGATGGCGTTTTTTGGCTAATCGGCTGAAGATATTTATCAACAAATTGGCAAATGGGTTCAAGGATGGTGCTGCAGCCTGCTAGTATTGGTCTGCCTGGTGGTTTAACTGCATCCTTATGGATTTTGGGAATTGCATAGAATTTTGCAGTGGAGCAGTTTTGTTTGTTAAGAAATGGGGCTTCTTTTTAGGTGACCCAGGTGCGTTGGAGGGCGTAGTCCGTAATCTCACGGATGGACTGCTGGATTTCTGCAATGGGTTCTTTACGCAAAAGACAGTAGCTACAAGGCACGCTGAGAAGTTCTAGTACCATGGTGTGGTATTGTGCCGGATTGAGGACCACTATGCCACCGCCCTTGTCTGCAGGTTTTATTACAATAAGTGGGTTATTGCGGAGAGATTTAAGGGCCTCTCTTTCTGGTTGTGTCAAATTGTAACATATGGACCTGTGTTGTGTTTGTAATTTCCTTTGGTCTTGCCAAATCAAGATGAGGAGCATTCACTGTTACAAAGCAGGAAAACTAATACTTCCAGTATAATGTAGAACATGAAGAATAATTGACTCTACTCACACCTACATACATGACCAAGCACATACTCTGTATTCTGCTCTGTATTAGATGCCCGCTCCACTGTGCCACTGCTTACACTCAGTTCAAGCCTCCACAAAGACAGTGCATAAGAGGTAACAGTACGAATGCAGAAATCCACGGTTCAAGGAGAGCTCTGCGAAGGACAAAAAGAGACTCTTTTGTTTACAAGTTTCATTTAAGGTGTGCCGGCTTTTCAGAAAGCTTTAAAAGATAAGGCAAGTCTAGCAACATATTTCACTGTCAGGGTACATATGAATGTTGTGTTGCCAATGTGTCACAAATGGCACACCAGAGTGAACATAGCTCTATCTTAATTTATGGTACGAAAGTGCAGTCCCTAATTTCAGAGGCAACCAATGAGAACTACATTGACAGCTACACATAGCAACATGTTGCATGACTTGCTGAAATGTCCTACATGTTCCACTACATGGTCAGCTTGTGCTGTGTTGCATGACTCTGATGGTCTTGGCAGTCATCTGAGGGTGGCATGGTCCATCTGATGCTAATGTTACGGAAAACACAACTATGCAACACATTTACAAAGGTCCACAGATCTTCTCCACTGACATGAAGGCAACAGAATCAAGACCTTGACATTCTAAGCTCTCTTTGCTTACAAGTATGCTTATGAGCAGTGTTGCATCTTTCCTATCCAAAAATAGAACCACACCCATCAGAGTTACAATTCAAGGCCCCTTGCATGTGTATTTTAGGCACTGTAGCACATATGTGTACAATCATGTGCAACATTTTAGTAACACCTAGTAATCAGTCCAGATCCTTTGCATGTTCAGCTTGATTGCAGGTATGGAACTGCTTTGTAAAAGGAACCTGTGTTGGGTCAAGCCGAGAAAACGGGTATAGCATTGCTAAGTATGAGGTGAGCAGGACAAGACAAGTCATATGTACATTTAATGTATTTTCTTTTCCCAGAAACGTGCTCCCAGCATGTGATGGACCCACGCAGAAATGGTTACAGTCCATTTTCCCTATGACACCAGGGAAGAGAGGCACTGTCGAGCCCCATTCAGTTCAGCCTTCCAGAAGGTATTTTATAAACTTCAACTCTCATAGCACTGTGTTTAGAACCTGCTGCAGCACATTAGAAAATACAGGCTTGCGACAGGTTAGTTGCCAAGGCCACAGTACCTTGAAAGGATCCAGTCACACAGAAGCACAGTCCAGTAAGTCATTTCAGAAAAGGAGGGACAGCCGCACAGATGGGCGTGCTTCTGCTTTCTCCTTAAACCTGTTCAGAATATCCACAATGGTCTGATAATTAAAGAATTAGTAGTTCAGTCATTGCACAAATGTTCACCTTTGTTTATATTCTTTGCTTCATGTGTCTTTGCTGTGCACTCACAAACACTACAGGGGGCACAGCAATGGGTGTGAACTTTTCAACCGCTAACGCTGAAGCAAAAAAAGTACTGGTAGCCATACTAGTGTTATGATGCCAACACTTCTTGATGGTTTTAGAGAAACCCAAGTGAAAAGAATTTATCATACAGTTTTTCTATGATGAAAAACAAAAGTGCATTATATACTGCAAAGTTATTTATTTCATACTTAGATGTTCATTGCATATTGTTGTCTAGAATAGATATTCAAACCTGTTTTTATAGGAATGGATGACTTTGTGCATTGTGTGTGACAGCATTAGATAATAGCAGGCTGGTTGTATAAGCAAAATACTGTGGCTGGTTTCCCCAGCATAACGTTAGGGGACCATCATTGGTTTTCACTTACTATTTTAAATAACACTCAATATCCAGATACAAACACCCTGCATTTTTTTCCAGAATCTTGGGGTGCAATTGTTGTGGTAGGGGTTTTAGATCAGGGGGTGTCTCACCGTATGAATATACAAATTAGATAAAATCGCTGACAGTCTCTGTTTCAGCACTACTTGGATGGGGTGAGTCTCAGAGGGATTAGAGCTTCCTAGTATATAGGAACCATGCCTGTCTTCTCAAGACTATTGTGACAGATGAATCCTCTGCAATAGCTGGGATTTGCCCAGGATCATAAACATCAGTTGGTGAACCTGGGATTTGACAGCAGTCACTTTATTAAACACTTGGCCACATATCTCATCAGGATGAATTGTTAGATTTGAGTGTAAACAAAGCATTATATGTGGGGAATCCAGAGTGCCTCTTATGTGAAACATGCAGTACACTGGTACATGTATAAGCATATGTTTTTACTTGGTTTCATTAAGTGCAACAGGCAAGTCAGGGGTATAGACAGGGCAATCAGGTGGTCTGGTAATCAGCACAGATGGGTGGAGCATCCAGTACAATCTGGAAAGCAGTACTCAGTCTCCCAAAGTAATGCTGATGCATCCATCACTCTTTGCATTTCTCAAGGAATGGAACATGAACAGTTACATTGTGCATCCGGCAATGCAGCTTCAGAATTAGTATCTAGCAAGAACTTTGGTCTGTAGGGAGCTGCTGAAGGGCAGGCTTCTGCCACAGATGCAAATCCGGTGGCAGATAGGGAAGAAAATAATGTCCCTGTCAATGGCTATGATGTGGATGGTGATACTTCCAGAGGCAGTGGGGTCCCATTTCCTCCTATAAATTCATGATCAAATCTCAGATATTGATTGGTTGGACAGAAGAACAAGCTGCATATTTGAAATCACATAATCACTGGGTACTGATTAAGAAAGGAAAGTTAGGATGCAGCGTGTGTGGGCGTGTGTGTGTGCGCGCTAGAATTAGTAGATACAGTTTATTACACACACCTATCAGAGGAGTTGAGAAGTGTGATTATCTAAAGAATGGATTCAGTCCCTTGTTTGCACGGCCTCAACAAAAAAGGCTGAGCATAAGGACGGCCATGGCCACCAGCAAGCACACATGATCCTTCTCTAAGCAAAAGAAGGAGAGATTGCAAAAAATTGAAAAAGAAATGCATGGCAAGAGGTAGTAACAAGTCACATTTTCGAGACTGTGCATACAATAAGTAAGCAAGAAGGGCCATTCACAGACATGCCCACACTTGTGGATTTGGAGGCCAGGAAAAGTTGCTCAGACATATGCGATTACATTGTAGAAAAAGACCTGAAATTTGCCATTTTGATTGACAAATGCACAACTGCAAATTACCTCTCAGTGTTATTAGTTTGTATCAGAACAGCATTTGGAGGAGAGAGCACCACCATTTTTTGAAAGTTACCTCCATTGGTACACACAATTGTGCAATCAATCACTAGAGAACTTCAGCCTGGACTGTATTTTTCACAAGATTCATTTTTTTTTTAAATTAATCTCGTTCTCCGCAGATGGTGCTTCTGCAATGATGGCGTGGGTGTCGGTGGTTGCGACACAATTGAAGAAAACAGAAAACAATCCATACCTACTTTTCTGTCACTGCTACAACCATCAGCTAGACATGGCTGTGGAGGATACCTTGATAGACCTTTCTGAAAGCAATAACTTGAATGCTTTTATGGATGCATTTTCTGCCCTTTATCACAGCTCTCTGAACAAGAGCAATTAGCGCTCATTTTTCCAGAATAGAGAGGGTTCTTGACAGTGGCATAGCACAAAATGTAGGGTACCCCCTGTGCACCATGCTGAGAGCCCCCCAAGCTCAGCAACAAAGCAGGGGTCGCGCTACATTCTGGACTGACCTGGGCCACCACCCATGCAGAATACGCACAATGATCATGCTACTGCAGGGGCATGCTGGGCATTGCACTAGGAGAAAGAGATACATCTGAGTTTTAATCAAACCTTAAATCTTTCACCTAGTGTAGAAACAAAGGGATTGTGCCTGGTTCTGGGCACCCAAGTGTACCAGCCAACACTGTGCACGGCCAGAAATATTACGCAGAATAATGATACAATAAGAAAACATGTTCATGCTATCTCTGACAGTGGGCCTCATTACACGATAGGCGGAGAACCAAGGTGCTATTAGCACCGGCACCGCCTTGGTGGAAAGGGGAATTACTGCCCCATTCCAAGGTTGGCGGGGCGGTAATTCCCCCTTCCCCCATCGCCCTTCCCCATTCCCATTTTGTCATAGGGCTCTATGGGAATGGGGAAGGCGCTAATTACGGTGCCGCATATTGCGGTACCGTAATTAGCACCCTGGCCCCTTTGCAGGTTGGTTTTTAACACCTGCTAAACAGCAGGCGTTAAAGTACCTACCCGCAAAGGGACCTCGTAGTAAGGCGGTAAGGGTTTACCGGTACCGGTGCCCTTACCGGTACCGGTAAAACCTTACCGCCGTCCGTGTAATGAGGCCCAGTATCCCCATATGTGAACATTCTCTTGTTGGCTTTGCCGTTATTGCCAGGAAGAAAGCAACTGCTCAACTCCTGCACCACCATGTAAGGATACTCGTCAAGTGGAATTTGCCCTTAATGCGAGTGCCACATGCAATGCTACAGTAAGGAGACATTGTGCTACACGCTATAAACCCCCCACCACAAACACCCCTCCATGTAATAACATTCATCAAGTTGACTTTGCCCACAATTGCCAGTAAAACCTGTAAATAAAATCCATGTTCCAATGCCCCTTGCACAGGCTCTAAGCTTGAACACACACATTCATACCCATTAACCCACCAGTCACTCACCCAGTGGTGGATGGTGCATTGTTTTAATTGAAGGGGCATACATATTTCCCTCAAATATAGCAGAGTGACCGAGCATAGTAAGGAGCTCAAACCAAAGAGGGGGCCCTCTCCACCAAAGATACATGTTGAATAATGGGTTAAAGTGGTACATTATATAGCATACCTTCTGAGAAAAATTGGGTACAAAGGCAGAGTGTTTGCTATTGTTTTTGTAGGGTAACTCCAATTCATAAACCCAATACTTGCAAGTCACTAACAGTGCACAGGAGCAATAATACTTTAATTAATGTAATGCTTTGCTATTAAAAATGCCATGCCACAATAAGAAAACATGTCCAAACTGGCAGCCCAATATAGGCCAGTTTGGACACGTAATAACACTTATCATGTTTGCTTTAGCCTTGACGATGCCCAGTAAAACGTACCATGCCACAGTAAGATATACCGTGAATGGTTGCACCAAAATAGCAGTTTAAGCACGTAATTACACTTATCATGCTTATTTTATCATATACGCCCAGATAAATATACAATGCCACGGTAAGAAAAGGCTAGACAGGCTGCACCCAAATGCCAGTCTAGCCAGATAATGGCACTTATAAGGATTACTTTATCAGAGATTCCCAGTAAAAAAGTCAATCCACAGTAAGAAGTGGATAGACCAAATGCACAAAAATGCTAGTCTAGCCACATAATAAGCTAACCCGATTATAGATGCACAGAAAATCATGCCATTCCACAGTAAGTAATGGCTAGACTGGCTGCACCCAAATTGCAGTCTAGACATGTAATAACACTTATCAGGCTTACTTTATTATAAAAGCCCATTAAATAAAGTCACGCCACAGTAAGAAATGACTGGACTGGCTGAACCAAAATGCCAGTCTCACCACTAATAAAACATATCATAACTACTTTATTATGGATGCCCATTACGAGTTAGCATAACAACCCCCACCACACCCTCCTCACATGTTCCCTCTCACTACCACTCCCATGCCGCAACCCCCACAATCAGCTCCTTGGACCAGCATTATCTCCACATCCCTATTTCTCATCCAAGTGCTTATGTATCAGCCAGCTTGCCTCATATGTAAGTACTGGGACGAGGAATAGTGGGTCTAGGAGTAATGAAGATGACCATTAAGTAAGCGAGGCATTCCCTCCACGTCTCTCTTCCTCATCCCAGCAAGGTGCCTCATACACAAGTACTGGGACAAGGAAGAGTAAGGCTAAGAGTAATGGAAATTACTAGGATGTAATCCAGGCATTAAACACAAGCACACACATTCACACACCAGCCACTCACTCATTTATACGTGCAACAATTCAACAGGCACTCACACACATGCACACCCAGCCACCAATACATTGTGCATTCATACACATTACATAATATACATCTATACACACACACTCTTTCATTCACACACGCACACATACATTTTAAAAAAAAAGTCTTACCTTTTCTGATCTGAGGAACCGGTCTGCAGGTAGGCCTCCAACTCCCTACTCCACGCAGCAAGATCGCTAGTTTCTGTCATGTGTAGAGCAGACAAGCCGGAGTTTTCCATGTCCTGTGGGGGCCCTTGGACTTCAAAAAGAAAGAATTAATTTCTTTTTGAAGTCACTCTGGCTTCCGAACATTGTTTTTTTCCTGGTAAAGAACGGAACCGTAACAGAAATGATTCATTTTTTAAATTTTTTTATTTGGTTTAGTTGCGATACAACTTTTTCAAATAGATGTTTTCCTTCGCTTTCAAATCATGAACAGTTATATCAACAATGTTGAACATCAGATCCCATATTTGCAGATGTTACAGACTAGTTAGCACATTCACAGTTTTCACTTATACTGACAGAAGAAATAAAATGAAGAAACAAAACAAGCAAGATAAAATCAACAAGGTAAACCATCCTATAATATCACATATCACTTAAAATAGAATTAAACGAATTTTGCCTCATCTTCACGACAGTCTCTCTTCACATCTTAGACTTTTAACGAATGCGTATTTAGCTTCCTTAAAAATCTTACAGTTGCTAGGTTCACAGCTATTCTCTGTGCATTAAAAGCAACTTCCCGCATGTTCAGTTTTGATAGTGTCTGATATTCTCCAAAAGACCTGAAGTAATGTTCTCGCCTAGCTGCGGATAAGTTATCACATTCCGCTACGAGAGGTTTCATAGTTTCGGGCTATTCTGGATTCTTGCAAAAACGGCACGTGACATCTATTACAGTATTATTCCTTCTGGCAATTACAGCTTGAGTCGCCCCAAATCGAATCTCATTCTCAGGATATCCGCTCTATATTGATGGTCTGGGAATTTCAGAAGATACTTCGGGCCGTGTCAAGTTTTATCTCTGTAAACGCTCCTCCAGGGAAGCTTTTATATTTCTTGCATTCCATATTAGTATTACACCAATCCATGGTCCACACTTTTTGTTCCGCCCTCTCAGGCTTAGTTACCAACAGATCGAAATCAATATATGCGCTGGTCATGGTAGTACAACAAGCACATAGCCAAGAGGCCAGAGAGCCAATTCCTTCCATACTCATATCCAGGGCCGATAGTAATGACGGAGTGTATGCATTCGCTGTTTTGCATTTTGCATAAAGCATCGACCTATTCCACTCCACTACAGCACTGAGAGAAGTCAAACCCAATTTGAAGCGCACAATCTGTACCGGACTGTATTTTGCAATAGGCAGCAATGCCTTCCAACATACACCTTCCAGTAAGTTCCAGTCTATTTGGTTTTCAGACAATTTAGTATGCCCTCCATATGCGATTGTCGGGCCAACCTTACCCGTATAAAATGTTAACACTGGGGCAATGCAGAATCTCCCGCATTTTGCTTGTATAACTTTAGCTTGAGAGGTTAGTGTGTTGATTTGGCATCTTAATTCGAAGTTTATACAGGCCTTCGTTCTTTGTGTCATTCATAACTACACCCAAATATTGATCGTTCTTTGTTATTTCGATTGTTTTGTTATCCACCACCTCGCTCCATTCTTTGTTTGGAGTAAAGTCATCTCATGATATTGGATTTGTTGACATTTATTGATAGCATGTTTTCTTTAGCATAGTTGGAGAGCTTGTTCAATTGCCTTTGCAGGCCTATTGGGGTCCGTTCCATAATGACCAAATCATCCACATAGAACAAATGCAGAATTGGTTTGGCTCCTAATTTGGGTGGAAAATATACAGTGTTATGGAATGGCAGATACATGTCTTTTATATAGAAATTGAACAAAGTTGTGGCGAATATGCAGCCTTGTTTAAGGCCTCGGCTAGTGGGTATGGAGTCAGATAGCAGCCCGCTTTGAGTCAGTTTGACCTGGATGGTCGTATTCATTTAGAACTGTTGCAGAGCTTGTAATATATAGTTTGGACAGCTTGCCTGGATTAATTTTGACCATAAGATTTGTCTTGAAATTGAGTCGAATGCAACTCGAAAACCAATATAAGCTAGAAAAATCGGGTATTTTTTCATCTCTGCTTGTTTTTCAAGGCTGAAAGTATTATGAGATCAATCCCAAGTCTAGCTATGAATCTGGATTGATGCAGATCTGACAGTTTAGTCTCTACAAACCCTTTGGTTAGATCTCTTAATATCAGTCGAGTGTATAGTTTGCCCGAAATATCTAAGAGTGCCAGGGGCCGATAGTTCTCAGGCCGCTTCCTGTCACCTTTTTCAAAGATTGTTACTAGGATTGATTTCTTCCAGGTACTCGGTATACGACCCTGTCCTAGTAACACTTGTAAACAGTACATACAGAATTTCTGTCCATTCATTCAGCTTTGAGTACCACGTTTGAAAGACCATCAGGTCCCGGTGCGCGTGAAGTACTCAGTCTTTTAATTAAGGTCATGATATCATGACGATCAAATTCGAGTTGTTTGTTGTCTATCTGGGTAGTGGCCATTTCTATTGTCTGATTGGGGACTCCATAAATATCTGTGTAATATGCAATCCAATCCGCGTCTGGGATCGAACTTAGCATCAATTAATCTGTTCTCTTATTAGGCGCTTCATTTAACAATTTCCATATCATAGAAGTCGATTCGGTTGTTAGTGCCGTTAGCATTTGTTCATTCAGTTCTTGTTTGACCTTTATCAAATGCAATAGCATTGAATGCCATACCAGAGGAAAAAAAAACATTGAAAAAAAGCATTGAATGCTTTTTTCTTAAAGGTAAAGTGATTCGTTTTATTAAAATGGGTTTTAAAGGTTAAAAAAAAGGGGGTTGGGAGACCCCCCCCTTAAAAAAACATGAAAAAATGCATTCAATGCTTTTTTTTCCCTCTGGTATGGCATTCAATGCTATTGCATTCGATGCAATGACTATAAACCCCTTTGTTCTATGTTGTAACACAAAGTTCTTATATTTAGTAAGCAGCCGTCTCAATTTCACTTTGTCATCATTATCCATACTTAATATTAACCTACATGAGTCTTTGTTTAGCTTTTCTTTAGCATTTTGCATGATCTTGTCAAATGAAGGTTTGTGTTTGTAACTAGTTTGCATACCTTTTACATGTGCCTCTGAAAATAACATGAAAGCATGTGTGCATTTTATTTTGACCTTGTGACGCTTGGATCTCATAATTATAATACTGTGTGGGGTGACATGTGCTCTACCCCATATAATTTGCAGTATATTATGGTCACTATGATTGTTGTTTACAACTTTGAAGTTGATGACATTATGTACCTCAAACTGTGATATGAACACATAATCAAGAATAGAAGGAGACGTGCCTCGTTTCCATGTAGCTCTAGGAGGAATGTCATCTTTGAAGGTACCATTCAGCGTGGTCAGGTTGCGAGCTTCCATCAATTTTAGCCATCTTTTAGTTTTTACACAGGCTGATTTCCTCCTATCATCCAAGCAAGTCATAATGCCATGGACCCCCCCCCCCAGTGCCAAGGCCTTTTTTGGTAATTTCAGTATTTCGCCATTCAATGACTTCTAACGTCCTTGGCACTTAAGGGTTTTTTAAAAAGAAAATTTATTTTTTAAGTCTGAAGTTGCCCCCCCACCGCCCTTAGGACATCTGACAGCCGGGCCCAACACACAGAGGGGGAACCCCGCTATGCCAAGTGATCTTTCTTGATACAAGATGCCGCAGCAGGTACGTTGCGCGAGACCTCAATCCAGCCCTTGCAGATCACTTTCATTTAGCAGCTGTGGGCACAAACCGTGGAGGTCCTGGAAGTGTGAACTATAGAGGCCTTCTGGGACTCAAGTGTGGAGTTCGTAAAGAACCTGGGGCTGATGAAGGATGTTCTATGTGAACCAGCTGAACTTTCTTTAGCAAACTATATCCCTCTGACAAAATCCCATATTCTAATTTGATTCCAAATTAAGCTTTTTGAGGTGGAAGCAGCGTGCAGGTAAGCAGAGTTTACCAAACTTGCCACACAATCTGGCAATACCCTTGAAGGACAAGGGGTTTTGTTGCATGGAGGGCAAAAGATTGATTTAGATATCAACAAACAGAGTGTTTACGAGACTAGAAGGACAATGGTGGGAAGTGTGTGCCACAGGAAATGCTCCCACTCATTAAAACACGAGGGACTGTAGCCATATCTGCGGCGCAATGGGAACCTGTTCGGTCACATGACTATTACAGGTACACCCATTGGAAACTCACTAGGCATTAACAGAGCGAGTAATTTGTTGTTTTAGCACCATAATGGGCCACCCTTCATCGACTTCAATCCTGAAAAACATGTAAAATATTGGCTTCTTCAGGTTAGGCAGAGTGCAGATCACACAGCTTGCCAGCCACGGTAGCACAAAGTTGATGAGGATGAAAAAAAAAAATGTTTGGTCTCTACTGTAAACTATTGCTGCATTTTTATATGCATTGACATGATTGTCAAGCTTTTTTTTACTGCAAAAGAGAACATTATCCCTAACCCCACAATTAAAATGTACATGCTGTTTAGCACTTTGGGCCTTGTTACGAGTACAGTGGTGCGGTTAAAAAAAGGCGGTAACGGAGCAGTACCTCCAGCAAAAGACAAGGTAAATCTGCCGCTTTTACTGCCGAATATCGGTGGAATTACCACTGGTGGTAATTCCACTGTAATCCCCATGGGGTCCTATGGGCTTCAATAAATGGGAACTAACACCGCCTACCACAAGTGGCGGTAACAGTAATACCGTTTAATGGTATGCCAGCAGATTTACCACCGGAATACCACCAAAATCGTAATAAGGCCCTTTATCGTTTTAATTTGCTAAAATTCCAACCCGCTTCTACTGGAGGCAAATTGGGCATTCATCGCAACTGTCTGGCATGCTGGTCACATTCCAACGCTGGATTTTTTGCCTGCTAACAAGGAACTCAGGACAAAAGGAAGTTGTGATTTTCCCAGGATCACACAGTTCATAAGGAGAAAGCTGGCATCAGAATGAGATCACATATCTTACAAAAACGTGTTCATTAAAATGAGCAAAAACTGAAGAATAAAAGGAAAGCCAAACAATCTTATAACTGCAGCAAAAGTTAAAAACAAGTATTTAATGAAAGTATCTATGAGCAAGGAGCATTTACTCCCAACAAGCATCTATATACAGAAGCTTTCGGCTTATGCTCTGGGTGCACCAGAACTGTTAGTTGCAAGGAAGCAAATATCACTGAAACGCATCATCCTTGCTTTGAAATAAGATACTCCTTTTGATGGGAAGGGAGCATTGCATCTTCATAGCGACTTGTGCAATGTTTGTGTAGTAGGGGCAAAGATGGCATATATAAGGGACACAACGAAAGTGATTTAAAGTAGAACAAGAACAACGTTAAGTCATCTTCTGACGGAGTGCGTTGCCTTGGTTGATCAACGTTTAATACATGTCAGATATCTTATGGAGTTATATAGGTTTCTTTCACCAGAAACTTTATGAAAGATTATAATACATGCTGGCTTTTTTACTCAGGCAAGAATAAGAGCACTTGCATTTTTGTATGACATGAAACTCAATGAGAGCAACTTATGTAAAATAACATGAAGCTGAAAATATCATATATACATCCAAGATAACAAATGTAACCCTAATCGTGGTTATGTCAATTCTGAGTCAACTGAGTTAATGATTTATTTGGCAATTAGGTTAACAACTTCTTCTGTTATTGCTCTTGGTTTACAACATAATTGGGTTGTTGTTTAATTTGATATATTTTGGTTTTACATATTTGGCATTTATTATTCATTTTGCACATTTCTGGTCAAGATTTGATTCTTTTGATTTTGTATGAATTGGATTTTTTTATTAATGTTGTTAAGGATTTCTTGATATGTTTCTTAATTGTGATTCTAAGTTTATGAACAATATATTGTAAAGTTGATTTATATCAGCTAAATCAATAAAAAAAAGAAAAAAATGTATGTGGAGTTGACATTTGGTTTGGAACAAAACATCATGAAATATTTGACACCATTATTTAAAAAAAGTAGTCTTGATTTCCCCTTCCAGCATTGGATATTATAAGTGACTATGTCACGGTGCCCCAAGTCTCCCTTCCTAGGGACCTATTCAGGCCCCTTTCTGCATGGCTACAGACAACATACAGTGCCAGTCAGTTCCCTGCGGTGCAGACACACTCTACACCCTTCTTTGTATAGCCACTTCATTGAATGCACCTGGCCTCTCGAGCTGAGCTCCCGTGGTAGAGCTGGGGGCCTGTGTGGAACCCGGAACCCAGCTTCTTCTGTTTCTGCCAGGTAGATGATTCCGCTTTCATCATTTGATCTGGGAACACTAAGAAATTAGTTTCACAAATGCCCTTGTTTGTTCCCACAAGGCACTTTCTGTCCCTTCATTTATCCGCCGCGTCTCAGTATATTCCCCAACGGTGGTGCTCGATGC
This sequence comes from Ambystoma mexicanum, assembly GCF_040938575.1. Taxonomy (NCBI): domain Eukaryota; kingdom Metazoa; phylum Chordata; class Amphibia; order Caudata; family Ambystomatidae; genus Ambystoma; species Ambystoma mexicanum. The sequence goes on along the minus strand of NC_090921.1, from coordinate 170,945,957 downwards.
ACCGCGTCACCCTCGGGTGCAGAGTAAGGTGCCTTGACAAACTCACTGGTTGCTCCTCCTAGCCCTTTCCAGAAGGATCCCCTGAAGACCAACAGAGAGATCCGGAAGCAGGAGCATAGAGTACAGTCTTTCTTCTTGCTAGAAAGTCTCACTCATGCCACCATCTAGTCACGGTCACCTATTGTTCTTACAACGAAGAATATCATTGATGCAGTAGAGGTGGATTGGTCCATTTAACATATGCACAGGGTTCTATGTTGAGTAGATTACTATGTCCTTAGATCCCACTGCTGCCTGGTTATGCCAGAATCTCTGAACAGGCTGGTCATGGTTGAATGTGTAAGACCAGGTGCAAGCACGGTAGCGTCCATTGAAAAGGCCCACATTTTGTGAGATAGAAAGGCCCAAAGTGACTATTAGGATGGGATAGTTCGAAAAGAGCACATTTACAAAACTTTATTAATCTGTGAGGAAAAATGATTCACTCCAATGTGCAGGTAGCCATTACTCTGCATCCGAGGCGCTCTTCCAACAGAAGCAGAAGACTTTACAATGCTTTTTGAGCCTACCTACTAAAAACATGAACGCAACTCCCAAGGATAGTATGAGGAGGACATACAGCAGGAAAACCTCACTCTCTGGGCATGACACCTCCCCCTGTAGGCCCTGCCAGATCTGGACTAGCACCTCCGGCGTGACACCATGGACGACAAGTGCCCTCTTGTAACTGCACAACCCACCCCAGGTGCCCAAGGTGTAGAACCGATCATCATGCCGGAAGGAGAGATTGGCGGCCAATGCCAGGAGGCCAAAGTAGACGTCATCTAATGGAAAGCCGGGTAGCCAGGTGGATGCCTGGTAGAGGGCGGGGATGAAGTCACCGGGCATTATGAACCCACCCCCTGATACAAAGAGCGGGTAAACTAGGTAGGGAAATAGGTCCTCGCTGACTCTGTACTTCCCTGTGCGCATCACGACTGACGTGTTCTGCATGCTTCCGTGAATGGCAGCCGCTGCATCCGGAGTCTCCGCCACATATCTCACCACGACCTCAGGGTTCACAAACTCATCGTCATCACCTGCAGAAATAACCAGAGGTAATAAGTATGCGCTGAAGACCAATGACTAACTTGCTGCCAAGGACAGTTTCTGAAATCTATGGAGTCCTCAGATCTCCTGAAAAGGTAATTGTCTCACAGAATAGTGTCCTCTGACTGGTTAATGGCACACCTTATAATTGTGGGTTCATACAGCCATTCAGAGAGAAGGGGGAGCAATGCAGCAGTGTGTCTTGAGGTGAGGGTAAATTATAAAGCAGCACACATAGAGCAAAGGAGAAGCCACACAGCAGTATTCCTGGGAGTGAAGGGAGGCCAAGACAGCGGTGTATCTGGAGGATAGGAGGAACTATAGCAACTTATGTAGAGTTAATGTGGACTCATAGTCGCACACCTACAGCAAAGGAAACACCATTTGGCACAAACACCAGATGGAAGCCAATGTGAAGTCATAGACAAACCCCTAGGGAAAAGGACAGATCATATTGCACATCACCTAGATGGACACTAATGGGGAATCATAGCAGCACATGCAGGGAAAAGGCCAGCTCATATGGCACATCTAGGTGAAAGCTAATGTCGAATCATAGCAGCACACTTCAGGAAAAGGCCAGACCATAAGGAACAACACCTGATGGATGCGAATGTGGAATCATAGCAGCACACCTAAGGAATAGGTCAGACCATGTGGCAAATCTAGGTGGAAGCTAATCTGGAATCATAGCAGCACACCTAGGGAAAAAGCCAGCTCATATGGCACAACACCTAGACGGAAGCTAAAGTGGAATCATAGGTGCACATCTAGAGAAAAGGTAAAACCACAGGGCACAGCATCTACATGAAAGCTAATGTGGACTCATATCCGCCCACCTAAAGCAAAGGTCAAACCATTTGGCACAACCACCATATGGAAGCCAATGTGGAATCGTAGCAGCACACCTAGGGAAAATGTCAGATCATATAGCACAATATTTAGATGGAAGCTAATGTAGAATCATAGTCGTGCACTTAGGTAAACGGCTACAAGATATGGCACAACATCGTGATGGAAGCTAGTGTGGAATCGTAGCAGCACACCTAGGGAAAAGGTCAGATCATATGGAACAACACCTAGATGGAAGCTAATGCAGAATCATTGCAGCACATGTAGGGAAAAGGTCAGTCCATGTGCAACAACATCTAGATGGAAGCAAATGTGGAATCGTAGCACACGTGGGGAAAAGGTCAGACCATATGGCACAACATCGTGATGGAAGCTAGTGTGGAATCGTAGCAGCACACCTAGGGAAAAGGAACGATCATATGGAACAACACCTAGATGCAAGCTAATGTGTAATTATAGCACCACAAGTGGGGAAAAGGTCAGACCATATGGCACAACATCTAGATGGATGCTAATGTGGAATGATAGCACCACAAGTGGGGAAAAGGTCAGACCATATGGCACAACATCTAGATGGATGCTAATGTGGAATGATAGCACCACAAGTGGGGAAAAGGTCAGACCATATGGCACAACATCTAGATGGATGCTAATGTGGAATGATAGCACCACAAGTGGGGAAAAGGTCAGACCATATGGCACAACATCTAGATGGATGCTAATGTGGAATGATAGCACCACAAGTGGGGAAAAGGTCAGACCATATGGCACAACATCTAGATGGATGCTAATGTGGAATGATAGCACCACAAGTGGGGAAAAGTTCAGACCACATGGCACAACATCGTGATGGAAACTAATGTGGAATCATAGCAGCACATAGCACCCAGATATGTGCCCAAAGAGATTATAATCTCTTGGAAAAGGACCCCGAAGGAATATGAAAATAAGGAAAGGAGAAGCTGGTGACATCACAAAGATAAGCATGACACACTGAGAAAAGTGGTTGAAGAAGAGGATGTATGGACCGTATGGAATCTGATGATGAAATTTAGAATCAAGTAACCTTTCATGTGCGGAACGAAGATTGCATGTGTGGAGAGCGCTGCAGAAAATACAAACCATTTAATAACTGTACAGATGCAGCAATGCAAGTAGATTAAGTGATCATAGAAGCTGTCTATGTGTAACGAATAGACTGCAGCCTACATTATGTGTGTGTGTATGTATATATATATATATATATATATATATATATATATATATATATATATATATATATATAAATAAACTGGACATTGTGTCACAATTTTAGTAAACTCTTACCCAATGAGAAAATGGATCGAAAACTGTGTCGCAGGAAGGAATTGTCCCAGAGCATGAAGGAAGCAAGAAAGGCTACTTGGCCTGATGTCAAGACTGGAAGCAGCCAAGAACTGGCTATCCGTTCTGAAAGGCAGCAAACGTGAGAAGCCGGATCATCCATTGATTAAGGCATGAGGAAAGAACACTATGAGTGCCAAGTTTATTAATTTAAGACAATTAAAGGTTATGAAATGGGCCGAATTGCGGTCTCCTGTCACGTGAGTCGAGGATGAAAATAGGAGGTGGGCATGCAGTTCAGAACTGTGATAAGTATGTACCCATACTCCCGCATATTCCCAGAGAAGAGAAGCTAGTATAAGGCCAAGTTCAAATAAAAGTCTGCATGGCAGAAGGCATGGGAGATGAGAGATGCAGGACTAATTGGGTGGGGAGATGAAGTCAAGTTCACCCACTGGCACCCGGGTCTGAGCTTAAGTGCTGCTAGTGAAGAAAATTAAAGCCCAATATTTTTCTGATTGAATCAGGAACGCTTCTTGCTCCTCTTGTGAACATTTTCGGGTGGCGAAGGAACTAACCACGCCTATTCGCATTCCCAATCCCACTCTTCATAATCAAAAACATTGTAATCAAATTGCACTCTTTTTTAAAGAAAAGATTTGCAAAATTTGAGAGCAGATTAATGCTGATAGACGGAGCTCTGATACTGCCCCTGAGATCTTTCCCCTTTTGAGCTCTTCCAGTACCTTTCAGTTTAATACAGTGACTGATGCTATGGTGGCTACTACCTTTTTCAAACTTAAATCAGCCTCTCCTGCAGATCGTATTCCCCTGCAAATTCTGTAATCTCTTCCTCACAGCCTTGTCCTGCTGCTTACCTCAGCTCTTCATCATTCCCTCTCTACTGGACACATCCTGATTCCCTTAAACATGCAGTTACCTCACCTCTTCTAAAAAAAGCCTCATTTATATCCTGCTATGGCTGCTAACTATGGGCCAATCTCGCTTCTCCCTGCCATCATGAAGCTGTTTGAAGCTATTGCCACCCCACATCTTTCTGCCTATTTTGAGAGCAACCACTTTCTTCACCCCTTCCAGGCTGGATTCCGTCCTGGGATAGGCACTGGGTCAGTGGTGGTCTCGCTACTTGATGACATTGCTTTGCTTCAGGACCGCCTAGAGACTGGGGTTCTTATTCTCCATGATCTCTCTGCGGCTTTTGATACTGGAGACCATCGCCGACTCCTTCAGTGCCTGCCTTCAAGAAGTTGGAATTCTGGGCGTTCATTTGAAGTGGTTCTCATCTTTTCTTTCTAACCATATTCAGACAGTCTCTTTTCCACCTTTTAATTCTTCCCCTTTTACGTTGACATGTGGGGTTCCACAGGGCTCAACTCTCTATCCTCTTCTTTTTCATTTATATATGTTAGCCCTTGCCAAACTTATTTCTAGTCACAGCATTCAATTTTTTTCCTATGCCGATGAAACTCAAATTCTTTTTCCTCTAAATTCTTCATCCACTGATCCCCATTCTCAACTCAAGAATTGCCTCTCTGCTGTTGCCGACTGGATGTCAGAAAAATGGCTTAAGTTAAACAGGGACAAGAACAAGGTCCTTCTGGTTGGCTCTACCTCTCCTGAGTCCCCCTGGACCTCTGAATACTGGCCTTTGTCCCTCTGGCCCTGTCCGGAACCTGCTCCTATGTTGAAGAGTCTAGGCATAAAAATCCTCTCTTCTGGTTCCATGTCAGCTCAAGTGTCCACCATCTGTCAAACGGGCTTTGCCAAACTCAAAGTCTTAAGAAAGGTACTCCCATTTCTTCCTAAAAATGCTTGTGCAAAAGTAGTCACGGCCTCGATCATGGGGTCGATTGACTACTGAAATGGGATCTACTTAGGCCAACCTGAATTCCTTTTACATCGTCTTCATATCCTCCAAATCTCGGCAGCCCATTTGGCTTTAAAAGCCCACAGATTAGCAAATTCCCAGGAACTTCTTCTCCAGCTTCACTGGCTCCCGGTGAAAAAGCATATTGAATTTAAGGCCCTTTGCCTTGTTCACCGTGCTGTTCATGGTAATGGAGCGGAATTTCTGCAATCTAAGTTTGCCTGGTATATACCCAGCAGAGATCTCCACTCAGCAAATCTGTCACTTTTGTGCATCCCCCATTATCTACGCTCTCGGGCCGGAGGAAGATCATTCTCGGTTCTGGGTCCCACTCTTTGGAATGGTCTCCCAGCTGAGTTGCGGAATATTGTTCAATTTCTGTCTTTCCGTAAAGATCTGAAAACATTTTTTTTTATTCTCTCCTGTGGATAAGCTCATCACTTTCTCATACCTAGCGCCTTGACACCTTTACTGGTCTTTGTTCGTGCTCTACCAAATACCCGTACAATACAATACAATACGGATTGTTTCAGACATGGTATGAGAGGGTCAACTAATTATAGAGGGCCATATAATGAAGAGCCTTATAGTTTAAGAACCAATAGTATTCTGTGTACTTAATAAGTATTGAGGATGACTTGCACTAGAAGCACGCTTGAGTTGTCTCCCTGATAGCAGATATCCTATCACAACTCATTCCATATAGAAAGTAAACTTAGATGTGCCCCTTAGTCCAACCACAACTCCCCGGAGGTTTTTCCTATTTGCCATGCAGTATGATGAATTTTTGCTATATAAATATTGTTTTTTTAAGAAATGTTTAGGAGAGAACTTAAGCAAACATCCGTTGATGTCTGTTGTAACTCCCTGTTTTAGATAATTGATAATAAACCAGTTGAGAGCAAATTTGCCAATTTCCTGAGTCGTCTTATTATTTTGTGTGAGAGTTTTTCTGCATCACATCCATTGCATGACGTGTTACTGTAAGGACCTAAATTTCACTTGGTAGCATTGTCGGATGGTTCCGTAAAGACCCATCGAACTCTAGAGTTTCGGACAATCGGGCATCCTCCGCCATCTAGCCGGAAGATCGCAGGGTTTCCTGTGGAGAGCGACCAAAATAGAATTCTTGAAAGAAAAACGAGACAGTGGGCAGGGTCCCTCTTTGACGAAATCCCTACCTGGTTTCCACAGACGCTTTGCAGATGGAAGGTAAAAGTGGTTCGTAAGAGAAGGAGACGATAGCAAAGGCTTTGAGTAGAGCGATCGAATGGTGAGTAAACTGAGGGGAATGACAAATTAAGGGAGAAGGGCTGTGGTAATTTTGAGAGTAATGGGAGTAACAGGAAAAATTGTGAGAAGAGATAGAAATACTCAAGGAGTTTCAGAAGAGGTTGTCTCACACTCCAATCGGAGTAAACTAGGCTCCATGCAGGTCCGTATAAGGAGACAACCTAAACTCTGTGATCAGAGTATTGATTAGGGGCAGATAAAAACACAGAGGGTGATCACTGTTGTTTAAATGTGAAAAGTCGACTAGTTTATCTGTTGATATGTTTTTGTTGAATTAAGGTGTCAAAGAGAGATAAAATGTTGATAAGGTTAAGAAGGTATATTGGGCCTCATTAGGAGTGTGCCGTTCCGGTAACAACGGTGTCGGTAAGCCTACCGGTACCATTGTTACCAGACCGGCACACTCTGAGTCTGCGGGCGGCTGCCGTCCCGCCCACCAGGTCTGATCTGGGGGACGGGATGGCAGCCGCCCGCAGACTTTCACGGAAGCACCGGCACCGTTATTAACGGTGCCGGTGCTTCTGTCATCACCATTCCCATTGAGTCCTATGGGACTCAAATTGGAATGAGGATTAACGATATTCCGGCGCCTGACTTCCAGGAACACCGGGGCTGTAACCCCGGTGTTTCCGTGAAGCCAGGTGCCGGAAAAATTCACAAGTCCGGCCACAGCCTGTCAGTTTTACTGGCACGGCTACAGCTGGACTTGTAATGAGGCCATTGTCTATCTAGGAAAGAGTATGGTACCAATCCAGAAGTAGATAGAGATCTGTGAAAAGGTAGAGGCTTGAGGGGTGATTAGTTGGAGCACACTCATATTTGTTATTTTTGGTAAAGGTATTTTTATAAAGTCTGGTAAGTATTGACAGTCAATTGAGACTGGTCACAATGGGAGATGTCACTCCTCTTATACACTTATGTAAGACATTGCCAAAACATATGCCCAAGCTCAAACAGTATAGTGCAGAATGGGAAAAGGGCATGGCAGATAAGGTGTTCATGCCAAGGCCACAAGGGGGATCACTATCAAAAGCGGTATTGCAACACATTACCACATACTTGCACACTGCGTACAAGGGGAAGAAATTGGAGAAAAGATTAGCTATTTTAGAGCTCTGGAAAATATACCAGAAAGCGAGAGAGGATCCGCCACCTGAGGAGTTGATGCTTAGTCAGAGAAAGGAGGAAGGTGTTGAGCCTTCAGCTCCCCTTGCCTCACCTGAAGTGTAGGGTGTTGATGTAGAAGACGAAGGGTTGATTCCATTAAGGGAATTAAAAGCAGCGGCAGAGTATAGCAACCCAATATTTATGACCGCCCGCGTATGGCAATGGTGACAGTTCAGAAGTGAGTAAGAGAAAAGAGGAGATCTTTAAGATCATACAAGACAAAGAAAAGAAAAGTGAGCGACCAAATTTATCGACAGAAATAGAACGAGATATTAAGAGATGGAAAGGAGAAAAAGATAAAGCTGATGAGATAAAGCTCGTACAGAATGAATGGATGGGAGGACAGATATTACTCAAGCTAGATGGGAAAAGTATTGAGGAAGTAAGGCAAAGAGAAGAAAAGGATGAACAAAATAGAAAAGACAGGGAATATGAAGAAAGATTGAAGGAAGACAAACTTAAAAGGAAGAATAAAGAGCGACGAGAACAGATGTATCAAAAGGAGTAACACAAGAAAGAAAAGAGGGCAGCAGAACAAAGGAAGTACGATAACAGGCAAAGAGCAATAGAGGATAGGGATAGACGAGAAAGTAAAAGAGAAGAGGAGGAAGTGCAGAAATTAAGGGACAAAAGAATACAGAGGCAAAGAGAAGAGGAAGAAAGGAGAGTAGGAATAAGGAGAGAAGAGATAAGACATGAGGAGGAGGGAATTAGAAGGGAGGCAAGAAAGCAAAAAGAATTAGATGAAGAACTAGAACGTAAGAGGAGACAACGGGAGCTTGACATTAATCGCATTCAAAAGGAGCTGATGGAACAGAGTCCGCCAATACAATGGGACAGAATAGAAGATTTCCTTCCGTTAAAGGGAGCAGCGACAGGGGCATCTAGAGTAACACTAGATGAAGAGGAGTGCGATATAGGAAGTATCGGAGATAGGATTGATAAGGCCTATTAAGAATTAAAGGGAGGTAGCAAATCAGGAAGCTGAGGGAAGGGAAAGCAATCCCCTGCATTTTAATTACAAAGTGAAGAAGGAAATTAGTTTTGTTTAGAACACAGGGCCCTGTCTTTAAGTAAGCTGAACCTAGACCAAGGTGAAGGAGAAGGTAGTCATACTAATTGGTGACTAGACATGTCAGACAAGGAGAGACAATCCTTCCGTGGGGAAGAGGGAGGAGGTGCATGTGCCCCCCAAGGGAAGACTACAGGCAGATAAGGAAGTAAGATGGTCTGATCTAGAGCAGCCTAAGGAAAGGACGCCAGATCCTATAGCATATTCAGAGCGTTAACAGGGAGGAAACAGTCAGGAACGATTGTTCCTGCTATGGATAGGCAGACAATGGAAGCTGACTGCAGGTTAGAGTTTACACAGTTTCCCTTATTGGAAAAAGGGGGAGCAAGGCCGCAGTATATTCCATGGCCACAGATGGATAAGGATAATTTAAGATGCAAACTTCTAAGTTTGACATTGGGTGCGGGAAAATGGATTTACGAATTAGAAAAAATGACAGGAGGAAACACACTGGCCATAGGAGAAATTAAGGGTCTCTTGGCAGCCATTATTGGAGAAAGAGCTGATGACATATGGAAGAGAACAGGGTATTCAAGTGTGACGGCACAGAACACACCGCACAATGGAGCGTTGTTTAATAATTGCACAGTAGATGTGTGGAGGGCTCTTAGGGTACAGTATTCTGAAACATTAGACATGGGGGCAATCATGACACGTAAGATGAAAGAAGATGAGGATCCGATTGCTTACATTCAGTAACATTGGACTCTTTAAACGATGGAGCCATGGGAAAAAACTGTGCCATTATTTTACCACATTTTTTATCAAGGGTTGCCAGAGCAAGTGCAGAGACAAGTGAAGAAAGTAGTGGGGATGAAAGCCAACCTTTGGGCTGAGATACAGTTGACAATAGTGCATCACTGCCTGCTATTGCAGGAGAAGAACAAGAAGAAAGATAAGGCTAGGAAAGCTGAATAAGCTAAATTAGTTCAGAAAAAATTGTTCAAAGTATGCCATAGAAGGAGCGGTGTTGATAAGTGGACAAGGGTTAGGGATACAGCAAGCAGTGGGTGTATTGCAGGCAAATAACCAGAACCCAATGGACCAAGGCTGTTATGGTTCATGCCACAAGGCAGAGTTATGGGATATAGAGGAAGGGGTGGACTTCAAAACAATCAAGGTGGGTTTCAAAATGTGCAAAATGAGAATCGGAATATACAAGGAGGATTTAACCAACGGGGACTATTCAGATGATCACCTCCTGTATGTTGGACTTGTGGGATGGTAAGGCACATTGCACACTTATGTGGGATTCAAGGGAATGTACAGAATGGAAAATTCACAAGAGGGGGGACAGTTTATCCTCCACCATATATCACACAAACTAGGGAAGGGTTTGCCCAAGATCAGACAGTGTATCAAACACAAGCGACCTCAAATGTAACAAGCGCAAATGACAACACGCCCCATGCAGATACAGCAGAATGCAAACACAGGACAATTATTGACACCAAGAATAGGGGTGTCACTGTAGTGGGAGGGAATCCTTTCACAGGTACAGGGGTGTGTATGTATCCACAATAGGACAGCTCACAGATTGACTTGATGTGTTCAGTACTATCTGTGACACCAGACCCCCAATAGGAACCAAGGGTCTATGTGACAATAGGAGGCAAATCTTTTTCATTTTTAGTAGATACTGGGGCTACTCGTTCATGTATACGAGAGGGAAAATATCCAATGTTGGGAATTGCCATGAATGCTCAAGGGTTCTCTGGAGCTACAAGTAGAGTTCCTTTTACTGACAGATTACCGGTCTCTATACCAAAGTGTGACATGTCTGTTCCATTACTGTATTCACAACACACACCAGTTAACATACTGGGAAGAGATTGGATGGCAAAACTTAACATGATGATTTCATTTACTGACAAAGGTATTGTGTGTTCCACTCCTGGGATACACTATTTAAATGTAGGCGTTTTTATATTGGCATACACCGGGCAAATGGCTCTGCGAGGCGTTCCAATTGAGCCAGAGGTTTTCCTTTATGGGGTAAGCATTCTATTAACATGTCTACCTGTCTTAGTAGGGAAGACGGTGATGATACCTGATGAGTTCTTGTTCAGACCACAGATGCACATGGATGGAGAAGGGGGCATACTATCCCTATTGAATTAGAAGCAGCCATAGTACGAAGGGAAATAGCAATGCTCGAAGGAACAGATGATGAGGATAGACCATGGGGAACAGTGATAGCCATCGAAGAAGGGTGTCTATTTACTGACGATGGCATGTTTAGAGATGACCCAACAGACGATGAAGTAGTGTTTCACATGAGCATCAATTACTGGATAATGATAGAGAGAACGGAAGTCCCATAGCGAATGACAATAATGCAGCAGCGCCCAGCATTTTTTGACAAAGACTTGGACCAGGTGCCAAGGCGTCTATGGACTGCAGGCCCCTATGACATGGGCCTGTTAAAAGGGATAGGAGAAGTTAAAATAAAGTTGAAACCAGGAGCAATTTTACCTTGAGCAAGACAATACCCATGTCTCGAGAGGCTGATGAGGGTATTTATAAGACCATTTCAGCACTGATGGAGCAAGGCATTCTGGTACCGCCAGAATCATCATGTAACACTGCGGTGTATCCTGTGAAAAAAATCAAAGGGACGGTCGTGGAAATTCATACAAGATATGAGACCGATTAACCAGATTGTAGAGGGAGAGTTTCCTTTAGTTCCAAATCCAGGGAGGATACGATAGAGTATCCCGCTGGAATCTCGATATTTCATGGTGATTGATTTGAAAAATGTGTTTTTCTCAATCCCATTGCACAAGGACTCCTAGGATCTGACTTCATTTACGTTCCGCCAGACTCATCTGAAACATACGAGGCTGTCCCAAGGGTATTGTGAATCTCCATCGATATTTAATAGAGTCCTACAGATGGACTTAGGTAATATTGATTTGAAAAGTGCTGTGATACAGTACGTACATGACATTTTAATCTGTAGCACGACAGAAGATGAATGGAGACAAGATTTGATTTAGTTGATGACTATTTTAGCAGACAAGGGATACAAGGTAGACCAAGAGAAGCAACAGTATTGTCAAGAAGCGGTATTATACATACGACAGTTGATTTCACATGAGGGAAAAAGGGTGACACATGAAAGAGCTGAGGCGATTACGAAAACTGCAAAACCGCATACAGTAAAACAGATGCAACAGTTTTTGGGACTATGTAATTATGTTAGAGCCTGGGTGTTTGATTATAGTTTGTACACAAGACCTCTTTTGCAGGCTTTAAAAAAGGCACAAGTAGACAGTTACAATAGAGTGGACTGAGGAGATGGAGGAGGGATTTGAGGAGTTGAAAAAAGCAATGTGTACAGTTCCTGTTTTGGGAATCACCAATTATGCTGAGGAGTTTTTCTTATTCTCGCACACAAATGGGACAGTCATGACAGCAGTGCTTACACAGAGGACCACACGCCTCTAGCATATTACAGTGGGATGTTAGACCCAGTTATGCAAAGACACTTTCCTTGTGAACAGTCATTGGCAAACGCTGCATTCACAATTGACAAATCTTCAAGCATTGTGATGGGTTGCTCTATGACTCTTTTCATGGAACATGCTTTGTTTGCTATTTTAGAAAAACCTAAAGGCACATAGACATCTCAGAGAGCTTCTGTTTACGAAGTAACAATTTCAAACCCAGTGATCAAAATTATTAGATGTAAAATAGTGGACCCGGCCACATTTGTAGCTGAGCCGGTGACAGAAAATGACCAAGTGCATGACTGTGCAAATTATATTGAATTTTATGATGATATACCGTGCGTAAGGGAAAATGCATTGGCGGGAGAGGAAATTCTCTTTATTGATGGTTCTTCGAAAATTGATCAAACTAGTGGAGGAAGGCATTCTGACGCACCTGTAATAAGGCATAGAGCAATGGTGAGTTTGAAGTGGTAGCTAGTGCAAGACTACCATCTCACATTTCGGCGCAAGCAGCAGAATTGGTAGCGCGTATTGTCACGCTTGAGAAACATGAAGAACAGGAAGTGACGGTGTACAGTGATTCCGCCTATGTGAGGTTGACTGTTCATGCAGGGCTATTGCATTGGAAAAGGAGGGGCTCCCTCCGTGCGGATGGTACTCCAGTACAGCACACATCCTTATTGGGCAGGCTTATTAAGGCACGACCACTCCCAGTAGCCATAGCGGTCATTAAATGTGCCGCTCATACTAAGCGAACAGACTTTATTTCTTGTGGAAGCGAAGCCGCAGATGCGAAAGACAAGAGGTTGCATATTCTCCACATATTTCAAGTTTTGATACCCCAAATGTTAAAGAAAAAGTAGTCACAGTTATGGTGATTCAAGAAGGGTTTATTTATTTAATTATTTATTTATTTATTTTGGTTGGTTACATTTTAATATAACCTTTCAAAACATAGTTTTTTGTGCAAATAAATCATTAAAATGTAAATGCAAGATACAATATTTCATTATTTTACATTACATTTGAGAGACACATTTATCCATTTTTAGGAATTTTTTAAGTTTTGAAGGAAAGAGAAAGCCTATTAAGCACCATCGTCCGAGTTTCAGCAAGAATCACAGTTCAATAGTTAAAAAATCAAGATCCAATAAATAAAAATCAATCACTACACAAATTTAATCAAGGATTAAGTTGTGAGTAGAACTGTATTTAAAAATTGCATAGTAGCTATTCTTATCGAAATTTTAGGTTTAGCAAACAATTCATACCATAATTCATTAGTAGAACGAGTTATATAATGTGGTTGTGTTAGCTTATAGATGATAGTTTCCCTCTGCCTCTCCAAAGCAAAACACACAATTAGTATGGGTTTAGTAAATTACTGATGACCCAATTAATGGAGTTTCAAGGCAGTGCACGGCAGAAAAAGCAGGAATTATGGAAACAAAAGGGGTGTTCTTTATCCCCTTCGGAAGCCTTGTGGTGACAGAATAGCACTGGAAAGCCGATGATGCCAGTAGCTTTGTTAAAGGTAATGCTTGAACAGCTGCACTACCCTGCGCATGTAACTAGGGAGAGTCTTGCTGCAACAATTGCAGAAGACTGGTTTGTTCCAAACCTGTTAGAACACATTGCATTTTATGTAGTAAACTGCATTGTATGTCAAAAGTTTACTGCCGGGCACACACTGTGAATTAGAAGAGTTATTCCTCAACTGAATGGTCATTTTCAGCATTTACATATTGATTATGTTGATATGCTGTAGGTGTGTAGTGGATATAGGTATCTGATAGTGGTGGTGTGTCCCTTCTCCAGGTGGATTGAGGCAGGTCCATGTACACACCCTGATGCCACTTGCACTGTGAAGTTTCTAGTGTGCAAAGTCTTTCCAAGATGGGTAGTGTGTGAAGTGCTGAGATCTGATAATGGGTCACATTTTGTTAATGAAGTATTTGAACAGAGAGGACTATTATTGAGCATAAAGCCTACGTTTTCTTCTACTTATCACACGCAAGTGAATGGAATATGTGAGCGACTCAACGGCCTCCTTAAAGAAAGGATTGCCAAACTCAAGTTAACACTGAAAAAGGGATGGTTATATTGCCTTCCCATAGCTTTATATGCCCTAAGGAATCAGGCTGGGTTGGACCATCACCTCACACCCCATGAAATGGTGACTGGGAGGTGAATGAGAATGCCTCTTACACCTCCATCGATGAGTAGCAGTGATGCCCAGAGTACTGCAGAAATGTTAGGAAATGAGTTACGTGCATATTTGACATGTATGACCGCTAGTATCTCTCTCATTTCAGATCAACTCAAGCGCTGTGGGGGTCAGTCTCAGAACACAGATGAAAAACCATTTAGCAACCAAACCTATTGAACTATTATCAGCATCCAAGTTATTTGCTGGCAATACCGTGCTCATAAGAAACTTCATGAGATTAAATGGCCCATATATTGTAGAGAATGTTACTCCCTCAGCAGTAAAGGTTCAAGGCAGATGAGCGTGGATACATCTAAATGACGTAAAGCTACACACCGGTGAGACAGCAACCCCCCCCCAACTATTGATCCAGCATCAAGACAAGAAGAAGAATTTCAGCATGTGCAGACTCGATCGATGACGAGGAAGAAGGACGATAAAGCTACGAACTAATAAATGCAGATTTGCATTTGGACTGTGACTCCCTGTGGATACTCCTTATGGGTAGTATAGCAGGTGTGCAGATCTTTGCCAGGAGTAACAGAAATTTTTGAAAATGAACTTTAGAAAAACATTAATGCATCACAAGCCTGCCTGATTTGTATTTTGAGTTCGATAATTGGAAACAAGAGCAGTACCCAGATTTGTTTCTCACTGAGTATCTATTTGGCTAAATCTGTGGTCCTGACCAATGGAGATGCACATCGCAGTGTGCTTGCTACATTTGTATTTATTATTCAACCTTATCCTACTCTTGTAAGAAGAAACGTGGACATCCACACTTTTTACAGGATCCTAAGAATGGCCCTGTAATGAAAGGACTGCTTGTAGCAACAGTAGAGGAATTACTGCAGTTGCCAGACCTATTGCAATTGCCAGAATAAAAGTGTTTTTTCACTCCAGAGTGGCAAAAACGGTGTATGCTAATATGTTGGTTCCTGATATGTGTATGTGTAACTATACTTGTGTCTTCTTGTTTCTCCTGTTAACCATTCCCTATTATAGTAATGTTCCCAGTAAGCCTGATATCCCTTTGATCCTCCCCACGCCAGGAACTCTTGTAGATTTGCCCATTAGCAAGGAGCCAAAACCCTTTCTGATGTCTTCCCATAGTAGAGCCACGTTAGAGTTGTTTCCATGGGCTGCAAACATTTTGAGAGGAAGATACAGGAGAGGCGCAGAAGAGGATAATGAGGGGATAAATACATATTTAGATAATGTAGCACATCTGGGTTACAACATGTGGTATCAGCACATGAAAAGTGTAGGAGAAAGAGCTACTAAAGAGAGTTGTCACGTTTGTGCCCTCATACCTTATGCCATGAATACTGCTTGAACTTTAATTGCCAGAGAAATTCTAGAATATGATGCCGGATGTCTTGTTCACCTTGCTGCATGCATGACTCGAGGACAGTTCCAAGGGAATTGGCTCACTCTACAATGGAGATTAAAATGGTCATAATTCCACTGGCGAATGTGACACTGTGCTTTCGGAGAGAAGGAAAAAAAGCATGTGGGATTTACCATAGGTTGCAAAACTACAGTTGATGTCTCTAAAATGGGAGCAGGCACAGCTGTCCTAATGGATCGATATTGGGCTTGTGGGTCCAGAGCCTACATGAAACTGCCCAAAGATTGGAGAGGAACGTGTTCCGTAGTGATCATTCATGTTCCAGCGTTAGTGATTCCTCAGAGTGACCTGAAAATTGGAGAGTTTCCAAAAGCAGATGCCCATTTGAGAAGGAGAAGATCGCCTGGATTCCTCAATTGAATACAGAAGGAGAATTATTTCTCAGCCGAATCAATAGAAGCTTTTGATACTATCCCCTATGAGCATAGACTGTTCAGCAAAACTGCTTCAATCTTCACGACTATCTTTATGCCTGGGATCCAGACGATGGCAAATGCAAAGTGGTTGCAAATCACTCGCTGGGAGCTCCTGCAGATCAACACCACCATAAGAGATTCAATGCTATCAAAGAAGAATTGAGGGACATACGACTAATGACCCTCCAGAACCGATATGTCCTTGATATGGTCACAGTGATGGAAGGAGGCGTTTGCGCCAAAATTGGGCCATCATGTTGCACGTTCATACCTTCTCACGATGATGAGAATGGGACCTTGACAGAGGCCATAACGTTGCTGACAAACCTGCACAACAAGATGGAAGATGAGACCGAATATATTGCAGATGACAGTTGGTTTGCTTCTATCTTGTCATGGGTTCCATATTGGATGACAAGTATCTTCAAATTTCTTGGGGCAATCTTGGTGATGGTGATGTTTGGATTTTGTGTGATCAGGGTAATAATCACACAGTGCAAGAAGACAACAAAGAAGGCAGTAGGAATTGAGTGATGAAGAAATCAAAGAATACATAAAGGCCAACATTGTAGCACCTGAAGGAACGAAGTTGCTGTATCCAAAGAATCATAAGAAATACGTAGGATGATGGGTCTACTGTAGCCCAGATGGACAATGCAGTTATATGACCTGGAGTGTTGATGATCATGTAAAATCAGCCGATTCCCTGAAAGGAGTGATGAAAATCTGGACTCCAAAGAAACACTTTTTCAAGAGAAAGTATCAGGATGTGGATGTGGAAACAGGTGAAGAAGTGGTTGATGAATCAACCAGAAGGGGGGAGTGTAGAGGAGAAGCCGAATGACTCTGCAGGAAGTCCCACCCCCTACTGCCTATATGTTGGAAGCCTGAACCTGCACCATGTTTAACACCAGTAATTGTAACCATACCGCATCAAATGTTCGAGAAAAGGTATCCATTAGGAAAGCCATACCAGATGTATGCCCGAAGAGATGATTAAAACTCTCAGAAAAGATCCCTTAAGGAATATGAAAATCAGAAAAGGAGAAGCTGGTGACGTCACAAAGATAAGAATGACGCACTGAGAATAGTGGTTAAAGAAGACAATGGGCCTCATTACGCGTCCGGCTGGAGCCGTGCCGGTAAAAACGGCAGGCTGCCACCGGACTCGTGGGGATTTACCAGCTCTTGACTTGCTGGAATTACCAGGGCATTACAGCCCCAGTGATCCGGAGCCGGCATTCTGTAAATCCCCATTCCCGGAGTCCCATAGGACTCCATGGGATTGGGGAAGTGGAAACACTGGCACCATGTGGTAATGGTGCCGGTGTTTCCGCGTCCGTCTGCAGACAGTGCGTAACCCCCGCCAGGTCATACCTGGCGGGTGTAACACCACACGGCCATAGAACCTGTAGTTCGCCGGTCTGGAAAATGGTTTTACCGGCACCATTAAATCCAGACCGGCTAACTTGTAATGAGGCCCAATGTATGGACTGTATGGAATCTGATGACAAAATTAAGAATCCAGTAACCTTTCATGTTCAGAATGAAGATTGCACGTGTCAAGAGTGTTTCAGAAAATGCAAGCCGTTTGATAACTGTACAAATGCAGCGACGCAAGTAGATAAGTGTTCATAGAAGCGGGCTATATGTAGCAAATAGACTGCAGGCAAAGCCGTCATATATATATATATATATATATATATATATATATATATATATATATATATATATATATATATATATATATATATATAGAAACTGGACATCAGTGTCACAATTTTAGTAAACTCATACCCATGGAGAAAATGAATTGAAAACTATATCGCAGGAAAGAATTGGCCGAGAGCATGAAGGAAGCGAGAAAGTCTGCTTGGCCTGATGTCAAGACTGGAAGCAGCCAAGAACTGGTTATCTGTCCTCAAAGGCAGCAAACATGAGAAGTGGGATCATCCCTTCATTAAAGCATGAGGAAAGAACACTATGTGTGCCATGTTTATCAACTCAACTCAAGACAATTAAAGGCTATGAAATGGGCCGAATTGCGGTCTCCTGTCACGTGAGTTGAGGATGAAAATAGGAGGTGGGCATGCGGTTCAGAACCATGATAAGCATGTACCCAGACTCACGTATATTCCCAGAGAAGAGAAGCTACTACAAGGACAAGGCTGAATGGCAGAAGGCATGGGTGATGAGAGATGCAGGACTAATTGGGTGAGAAGGTGAAGTCAAGTTCACCCCCTGGCACCTGAGTCTGATCTCACATGCTGCTAGTGTACTGGATGTTCCAGACCGTGAGAGTGTCAATCAAATATAGAGGGCCATATAATGAAGAGCCTTATAGTTTAAGAACCAATAGTATTCTGTGTACTTAATAAGTGTTGAGGATGACTTGCACTAGAGGCAGGCTTAAGTTGTCCACCTGATAGTAGATATGCTATTGTAACTTGTTCCCATATAGAAAGTATACTTAGATGTCACCCTTAGTCCAACCACAACTCCCCGTAGATTTTTCCTATTTGCCACGTAGTATGACGTCATGGATGACAAATGTTTGCTATATAAATGTTGTTTTTTATTAAATGTTTGAGAGAACTTAAGCGAACGTCCATTGATGTCCGTTGTAACTCCCTGTTTTAGAAAATTGATAATAAAACAGTCGAGAGATATTTTGCAAACTTCCTGTCTTATTATTTGGTGTAAGAGTTATGCATCCCATCCATTGCATGACGTGTTACTGTAAGGACCTTAAGTTCAGCACCTACATGGAAGGTAATGTGGAATCAAAGCAGCACACGTAAGGAAAAAGTTCGACCATATGGCTCAACATCTAGATGGAAGTTAATGTGGAATCATAGCAGCACACCTAGGGAAAAGGTCAGACCATATGGCAAATCTGGACAGAAGATAATGTGGAATCATAGCAGCACACCTAAGGAAAAGGTCAGTTCATACGGCACGACACCTAAATGGTAGCTAATGTGGAATCATAGCAGCATGCCTAGGGAAAATGTCAGATCATATGGCATAGCAAAAACAAAGAGGTGATGGCTGGGAGGTTTAGAATCAATCTTAACCACTGGCATTGCTCTGGGCAACCCTCCAGACCATCGTTCTTCGCCTGCCAAGCCATTACAGAAGGGGAAAGATCATATGCAAATCAGGCTTGGCCGCACCCCAGAAGGGGCAGTCCAGCCCAAACTGCTAGGTCACATCCCTTCTGCAGGAGACCACAAGCATCCCCAAACATGTTTAGGCCTTGTAGGCCTCATCAGTGAGAAGTAGCTTGGATCTCTAGGCCCAGCAAGCATGGGACCCACGTCTGGGCATACCCGTCCCACTCGGGGGGACACTATTCTCAGAGAGGCACAGCTCCACCCTACTGATGAGGTCCAACCAGACTGAAACACGTGTCTGGGGTTGCTGTTGGTACTCTTGTTCAGAGGAGAATTGCCTAGCATTTCGGTGCTGGACTGCTCCAGGGCAGGACAAAGACTGATATGTTTGGGATATTTCTTCTCTGTGAAAGATAGTGAGCTAAAGACTCTGGGTAAATTGTAACCAGGACTAATGTCTGGCAGAGGGACTCCCAGGACCCCCCTTGTTAATTTACAGATCATATGGCACAACATCAGGATGGAAGCAATTGTGGAATCATAGCCGCACACTTAGGGAAAAGGCCAGGCCATATGGAATAACACCTAGATGGATGCTAATACCCTTAGCTAATACCTTTACCCTACGTGTGGAAGCAGCACACATAGGGTAAAGGTCGGATCATATGGCACAACATCTAGATGGAAGCTAATGTGGAATCAAAGCAGTGCACGTGGGGAAAAGGTAAAATCATATGGCACGGCACCTAGAGAAGCAGATCCAGATAAAACAGAGTATCAAGAGGGTAATGGAAAATGGACATTAGAATACCAAGGGGAAAGGGCAAACCAGGAGGTAAAGTAAATAAGGAAAAGGAGGACCAAATAATAGCTGGACTATGAACAATACAGCAGCACAGCTAGAGAGAATGTGGAAGCAGACAGTGGCATATTTATCAGAAAGAGAAAGCATATAGCAGTATGGGCCTCATTACAAGTTAGGAGGTAATGGGAAAAGTGTTGATAACTGAATGACCACCATTTTTACTGCTCAACCAAATTAGAGGTACCTAAAAATGGGTGCTAATTCCTCCATTGTTAATTCCACTAGAGGAAGTGCATCTGCAGGAATTACCTAAAAAAAGTGGTGATCATTTTTTCAGCAGAATTAAAGATGGAGGAATTATCACATGGTAATTTCTCCAAATTACAAATATGGATATCGCGGAAATAACACCAAAAGGTGATGCTAATTCCTCCAAAAATCATTGGGGATAAATGCAGTCAGGTGCTCAAAATAAAGGACCAGGTGAACCAAATTGGCTACAAAAGGGTACATAAAGGCCTCACCCGTACCTGTTTCACTTCCCACTGTAAGGGAGGCAGGGTATAACAAGTATGACACTGGCACAAAAGTTACAAGTTTTCAAAACATTTTTTTAAATCTTATGGTTTGGAAAAACTCTTATGTTGCCCTATAGCTATGATGAGAGTAGTTTCTACCATCAAATAATTAAGAAAACCAGCCCTAGTCAGTCTATGTCAAATCAAAATGGCCTATACTAACAAAACCAAATGTCTGCCCTATCTCTTATACAAAAAGTATGTAAAGGGGAATGTGTATGCAAAGGAAAGTCAGTGTTATAGCATAGCGGATCAAGGTTGGCACGGTCAGCTGTCCTCCTCAAGTTGGACAGAATAGAGTGAGGCAGCCCGTGTAAACAGATTGACACACTCTGGCTTCGGTTATCAAAAAAAAACTGTTCAAAACGTAGGTCGAGGCCCGCTTGGCCTTCCACATTAAAGTCACTTATTCCAGCTTTCCAAAAGTTCTTTCACAGTTCAACAAAAGTTCACGTAGGTCTCCCTCTGTCAGGCTCGGACCTCTCAAGGCATCAATAATTCACGTAGGTCTCCCTCAATCGGGATCAGACCTTTCAACCAAAAAGTACCTGATTCAACATAGATCTCCCTCAGCCGGGCTCGAACCTCGCAATCACAGCACTTGCAGGGGTTCCTTTCCCCAAGCTTCATTCACATACATTAGGGGTTCCCGTCCCCCAACTTATTTCATGTTTCCGGTCTCCCTCAGTCGGGCTCTGACCTTTTGCTGATGTTGAAGACTTTCAAATGTGCAAGGCTTTACCATAAACCTCTGCAGGACCATTTTGACTTTCACTTCAGCTCTCCCTTATGTTATTTGCCTTAGTGTCTCTTGGTATTAGTAGTTCCATACTAGAATCAGAAAAGTTCAAAGACATCTTCTCCTTAAAGCAATCACCTTTTAACTTCCCCTTTTGTCTGGGTTAATCTTGACCATTGTGCATTTCAGAGTTCATTTTCTTTGCCAGTTTATAACAAGACAAACATTTTGTGGAGACTTTCGAGTGAGCTATTTCCTTTCAGTGGACCACTACACTGGCTTCACAGTCATCAGTAACTTAAAGGTTCATTACTGGTTTGCTTTCTTTTGCTTCTCATCAGTATGCGCGCGAGCTTCAATAGTGAGATACACTGTTGGGGCTTCAATCTTTCCTCGACACAAACCAGGGTTTCATGTCTTTCACAAACTCACCGGTTGTGTGCATTCCTTTCTTGTCTCTGCGGATTTGATTCACGAGTCAAGGTTGATATAACAGGCATGGCCTCGGCTCCCAACTCTGTAGTTCACCCAGCAGGGTCGCCAGCATCCTTGAAACACAATGCAGGTTTCTTTTTGTCAGGGATTTGGCTTTCTCCACGTATCATTCACAGTTTCCCAGACAACCTCCTGCAGGGATCTTCCGGGTTTCCCTACTTTTCACTCTAGTCCTTCGATCGGTCGTCCTGCTCCAGTGGGTTCGCATTCACCCCGGAAGATCTACTCCTTCCCATGTCTCACCTTGCTCAGAGTGTGTCTCTCAGTTCCGGATTTTATCCGTGTGGGGGGAGCTAATGGGTATTAGTTGTATATGATTAGGGTCAAGCGCCTGACTATGCCTGACCTGATTAATGGCACATCTCCAATGAGATATGTAAGTGTTAGCCTCTTTACTCTCAGTCGTCCTCGTCCTCTGCCTAGTGTTTGTGTAAAAAGGGAGGGAGTTGGGATGTTGGAGATCCTATAAAATAGGATGGGGTGTGGGGACGGGAAAGGGGGGGATACTGTGTTTCACCATTGCTTGCCTCACCCCCACTCTCCGAAGATCCCTCACCCAGGTGATCCTCCCGCACTGTTCCACCCCCAGGGTCTGGATCCAAAGGCAATAGTCGTGCCCTGGCTACCTATGAAAGAGAACCTTGTGGACTAGCAAGTGAGCCACCCGTTGGTTTCTCACACCACCAACATGCAGCCCATACTGGATGCCAACAATGACATTCAGAACTTCCTACCCTATATTGTCCCGCAGAGGTGGTGCAGCAGGAGGAACTGTTACCACAGCGGCCTCCCATTTTTTGTACCAGATAATCCACCTACCTGGGCTCTCACTAATGGGCAGTTGAACACCATTTATCGCCTCGTCAGTGACACCATCATGGACCTACCCACCCTAAAACAGGCTGACCTCGCAGTAGGATTAGTATCCAAACTGCTAACGCCACTGCCCACTAAAGCTGGTGCCCACCCTGCATTTATGCACCACTGGCACATCTCAGAACACTGTTGGTATGGTGCATGGCACGTTCCAGCTAACACTCTTAGTAGTGCAGGGACAGGTTCTCAAAGCACTAATGCAGCCTACCACATTGCCCTACCTACCACCCAGTAGGATGTCTTTACAGTGCTACACATTTTCCCAACATCATTGTAGTTGTGAACTGCACCCGCATGCCTTTGGTACCCGCCAGGCGTCAGAGAAGGTGTTCCAGAGTTTGCATGTGCATGCATGAAGACCCCTGTTCAATTAACCTTTTTTGAATTCCCTAGTTGCAAAATGATAACCAGTGCTGTATCGGTCACATCTCAGGGTTATTTTGGGGGCAAAATAGGGGTGTTATGTGTCAGTTAAATAGTGACTTCTGGAGAGAAACAAGAGCTACATGTCCAAATACAGTAGAACCTTATCTAGCTCTCCTCCCACCTCCTGGCCAATATGCTTATTGTATCTGGCCATCACTCTGCTGCTGTTGCGCTCTGAGCCTTAAAGTCCCTATTCCTTACATACATTCATACATACATACATACAAACATTGATGGGGGACACAGTATATATTGCAGTATTTATCCAAATCAGTCCCATGTGAGTTATGTCAACTAACCATCTAAACTATTAGAAATAATTAGTATTGATATTCTTGATAAGTAACTCCTAGCCAACGTTACAAATATATATATTTATAAAATACGGTACCGATTGCCACCCTGTTAGTATGATAAAACCTATCCCCATTGACATTTTGCAAGGCTGCAAGACATCTACATGCCTGGTTTCACCCTTATTAGGGATCATCAGTGCAGTATAGTCTTATTAGCCTTGTGGTGGAGCATTGGGCCATGTATACCAAACACCAATAAAGTTATGGAGGGTTGAAAAAGGCTTGAACAAAAATCGTTCACCTGATAAGTGAAAGCAGGATAATCCTTTGGAACCAAGCCACACGGTGTGCAGTGATTATATCGAATCACAAGATAACGAGTCCAATTACAACGAATCCAAAAGGACGAATTTGGAAAAAACCTAAAAAAAAAGGGGGGTTGAGAGTGGGAAGAGTGGTTTTGAGGGTGGGGGAAAAGTATTAGGAACAAACAAAGGGGTGGATTTGGGGGACCCCCCCAAAAACAACAAAAAATGTATTTGTTATTTTGGACTTCGTTATTTTGGTATCAGTTGTAATTGGAGTAGTTATTTTGGATTCGATGAAATCAGATGTAACCAGGTCACACATTCTACAACGCCACCTAGCAGTCATCGCTGGTTGTCTGCCTTGGGTTGACAGCACTGCCCCCTAAAACAATTTCCTGGAGCAAAAGTTTTGCCTTTGGGCTAATTTGCATACCCACAATGCCTTGCTGTTGCTGAATAACGTCCCAGCTTGGATGGATTTTGTTAGGCTCAGATCTCTGTTGAAAGGCTGAAACGCACATGATTTTAATGGGGACTTTGCTCCATAATGAAATAAACAAATATCATAAATGTGTTATTAAAAAAAAGCATTTAAATGTGCCCACGACTCCCTCCTTGAAACAAAAGCAACATAGCCAATATCACATAGTGCTGTTAAGATTCGCATTAATGGGTATGTGCCAGGCTATTGTAATACTTTAGAAAGATGATTTGGGTAGTACTGCTGTCTTAAACTAACTTTAAGCAACCTCGACCCCACATGTAAATAAACAGAAATACCTTTAAAAATAAACTTGGCTTCCTTGCAGTTGTGGTGCAGCCACTCCAAGAAACACCGTTCTTTCAGCGACAGGTTGTGCATACTTTCCACAAAATCCCACATTAGGATGTCGTGGTACTCCTTGACCTCCTCAGACACCACCCGCATGTACCGTGTGCTGCCGGTGGTAGCCATCAGGAACACAGCCTTGATGTTGTAGCCCAACAGCTGCCGTTGCACCGCCCACGTGCGACGCAGGGCCGCCCTGCGGACAGAGGACGATGGATGGCTTTTGACAGCCAGGACAAGCAGGGGTTTGCCATTAGGGGACTGGCAGAACTCAGCCTCTTCCTCCAGGACTGTGCAATTGTAACTCTGTAGGTACGGAAGCTCCTCCTCGAAGGTGGCGAGGTTCAGATGGTAGGTGAATTTATGGTCAGTGAGAGAAGCGGAGCGCCGACCAGTTGGGTAGAGCCTTTCCGGTCCAGAAAAGTCCAAGTCTACTCTTCTTGCGATGGCCTCTGCATGCCACTGGTGTTTCAAGAACATAAAAACCGAGAGAAGAGACAGGAAGAGGAAAAGGAGGAGTCCAAGGAGACCAATCAGAAAACGTTTTCTCCTATATCTCATGCTGCATTCTCCTTACCTGCGGATACAGAGGCCAAACATTAGACAAGATTGTTCACAACATCAGATATGCAAAACCTTTCTGAATATTCAATGGCGACCCTTAAATCAGGCATATTTTCAGATAATTATGCACCTGTTTGTGACTCTTAAGCTTCCAGTTTGTGGTGTTTGTGCATATTGTGCCACTGGAGTATCAACTTGTGCCCAAAACAATGCTACACAGAGAAGCGGCAAGGGAAAGGGTGTTGATGAACACAATATTAGGACGGCATGGCAACTGTTTGCATGCATTGACTGCCACGCACCACATTTTTCTCTTGATGTTTGTGAGCTGTTGCAAATGGATCCAGGTCACATGACCTCTACTACACCCACCTGCTCATCATTGCTAATCTCTTAGTGCTACTTTTTTCTGCCATCGCCCGCTGCTTCTTTCTTTCCTGAGGGCATCTCTCGCCCAAGGATCCAAAGCAAAAGGCAGATGAAGAGAATTGAAATGTCCATTTGGTCTTATTAATGCCTTGGAAGGTCAAGAACCCTTGTTACAAGCAAGGCAGTAGCATGTGCACCACACTACGTTCATTGCTTCCCATCCACACCCGCACCCACATAAGCACCCAATCTGCACCTCCAATCACAGAACCTCATCAACTTCCAATTCAACATCACCCACACTCCACATCACAAACACAAACGATCATCAAGGCTGACTAGGCAGTACTGCACATAGGGCCTCATTCCGAGTATGGCGGTAAGGGATAGCGGCCACCGCTAACGAGAGCGGTGGCGGTAATCCCTTACCGCCATACTCCGAGTTCCCTTTGCGCCATGGTGGTTTTAACACCTGCTTTTAGCAGGTGTTAAAAACCATGGCGCTAAGGGACCTTGATGTTAATTACGCCACCGTAATTTACGGTGCCGTAATTGACGCCTTCCCCACTCCCATTATGCCCTATGGGGCAAGAATGGGAATGGGGAAGGGTAAATGGGGATTGGGGAATTACCGCCCCGCCAACCTTGGAATGGGGCGGTAATTCCGCCATCCACCAAGGCGCTGCCGGTCCGGGTACGGCGTCAACCAAGGCGTTAATAGCGCCATTGGTTAGCGCCGTACTCGGAATGAGGCCCATAGTCCCTTCATCCTAGTTACTTGCTCCTTGTACAGGTCGCTTTTCCTAGTCCTCACCCTAATTCCACGGCCAGGTCCCAAATACTTGTCCTATTCCCACACGCTATTTCTACTTCCTAGCCCCACGTCCCTCGTCCTAGTTCCTCATCTTTCATATTACTCCTTTGTCCCAGTTTGTGTTTTACACCACAATGTATAAACCAATGAGGGTTTGTTTTACTAAACGTATGCAAATTAGCATGGTTTCTTAAGCCATCATGTCTACAAGCCGTCACAAGTAATCAAAAGAAAATTGCAGAGCATGCTGAGTAAAGTCACAATTATAGTCCTTGTTAAAGTGACAGTTTTAGGCACAGTTCTAGTGCTGGTCCGCATCACAGTCCGAGTCCCAGTGCTTTTTACGGTCCTAACCCCTGTCCCGTCCTGAGAACGTGCCTTCGTCTCAGCCCTAGTCTTCATCATAGTCCCAGTCCTAATCATGACAATTTAAAAAAATGCAGAGAGTGAACAATTGCTTGTTGAGAACCCAGATAGAGCTAAAACGAAGCTATGGCTGTGGGACCGATGTGCCACTTGGGATTAGTGCAATGCTACACATTTTTTTAAACTGGAGATTTTCAATTGAAAGCACTGCACCAATTGCCAATGTATTTATTCAAATTCCCAGAAAACAAATATGCCTCAATATTATTGAGAATACGCCGAAACCTATGACCTACCAGAGTACAAATAGCACTGCGATCCAAACTTGCTGACATTTATTCAATGCATTTGTTTCGAGTCTTTTGCATTCGATGCTATGTATTCGAGGGAATCACTGAAAACCATGACATGCAGGTTCTATAATGAACCAGATCAAATTGAAATACTTAAAATACCTGTTTGTAGATTGGCCACAATTGATCTCAGTAAGACATTTTTTTTTAATGAACATTTTCGTAAATTCATAACAATTAACAAAGATCAAATGTGGATTAGGATCTTTAATGCGAAGCCCATATCCTTAGTACCCAGTGAGGGCGCAATCAGAATGAAAGAGCCATTCTGATTGGCCCTCGCCGCGTCATTACCAGGCCGGGAATCCCTCTGTCGGTATTCCACAGCATTTGTCCCCGACGGGGGGCGTGGCAGCCCCTCAGCCAATGAGGATGCTCGAAGCGGAGCCATCACCGCTCCAAGCCTCCCCACGGCTGAGAGGCTACCTTCACCCCCCGCCAGGGACTGAGGCAGGCTTTTTTGATTTTTTCTTCCCTCGCCTTTCCTCCCTCTTCCCACCTCCCTGTCCTCCCCTCCCCACCCCACCCCACTTACCCTCTATCCCTTGGTCCCCGGTAGGGGACGATGGCAGCCTCCTGCCGTGTGGAGAATAGGAGCGGGTCCATCCCCGCTCTAAGCCTCCACACGGCTGTAGGCTGATTCCACCGTCCCCCGCTGGGGACGCAGGTAGGATTTTTTTCTTTTTTTTCCCTTTCCCCTCCCTTCCACCCTCCCCACCACACTTACCTTCTTTTTTTTTGGGAGCGGACGCGCTGGAAACGCTTCTGTTTCCAGCGCGTCCGCTCCTGATGGCCGCCATGGAAAGGGAAAACGGACTGCGTTTTCCCTTTCCCGGCATCCGTTTTCTTAGTCGTTTTTTTTTTCCTCCCGAATCGCTGCAGCGTTACGGGACAAAAAAAAAGCTTTTAGTTCCGCCGGTCACGCAGATTTTGCGGGCCGGGGTACTAATAGATATATGCCCCTCACGGCGGGGGCATTACCGCCTCAGGTAATGCCCGAGGGCCTTTGTTAAGGCCCTCGCTTCGCTCCGGCCTATAACTATGGGCCCCGGGGCATTACCTGAGTCGGTAATACCCCCGCCGCTCGGAGCATATTGCTTTATTATTGCAACTTTTTGCTTGCTTTAAAGATTCACAGTGACTCTATTGTCTCAGATACTCCAGGAAACTTAATCCAAAGGAATCTCTAGAAAAGATGATAACCACATTTTGTATTCAATCTAACTGGCCTAATGTGCTGCATATTATAGATTCAATATTCAAGAGAGCTTACTAACTAGGGATGGAAGTGTCAAAGTGTTGAAATTAATTACATTTTACTACAGAGTCAATGAGTAGAGACATGACTAAGTATTGATTTTTGACATACACCATTAGTGTTGATATTCATTGCTGCTTGCTGAGTACAATATTTTAAGAAAGTTAGAATTGATTTATTGAACATCTTAAATGAAGATATTTATTGTTTTAATCCTGAATATTGTACACAATTTAAACTGTGGTGAAAACATTATATATATATATATATATATATATATATATATATATATATATAGAGAGAGAGAGAGAGAGAGAGAGAGAGAGAGAGAGAGAGATATATATATATATATATATATATATATATATATATATATATATATATATCTTGGGCCCATTTGAACACCTGGTTTACTCCTAGTCTGAAAGCCTTACGCAATGAAAAAAGACATGCAGAAGCTCAATGGAGAAACAATCTGTCCGAACGGAACATAAATAACCTAATAACTCGCAGACAGATATAAAATGGAAATCATCCAAACTAAAAAAGTCACCTTTAACGAAATAATTGAAAAAGCTAACTGCAGTACAAGGGAACTTTTCTCTATCCTAAGAGAACTAGAATACTCTGTCATCCCTATCGATACATTCCTCAAAAACTAAATGTGGTGCACCAACATACAAAATGCCCTTTGTAACAAAATAGCTATGCTTCAAGAGAAAATCATAGCCAAAAAAGACATGCTCCAGAAGAATGTACTAGTTGCACAAGAAAATATACTTCAGGAAGCCGCCAACAAACAAGTTAAACCGAGCAATCAGTTTAAGTTCAAACCGATCTCTACAATAGATACTGGAAAGATTATCACATCAATCAAACCTTCCGGATGCCTAGGGGACTCATGTCCAGCACCTATAATTAAAGAAGCAGCTAGGGACCTAGCTCCTTTCATTACTACACTAATCAACTCTTCATTCGAAACTTGCTCAGTTCTGACAAATCTTAAAGACGCATGGGTTCTACCTTTTCTAAAAAAGGATAACCTAGACCCAAGCATACCCACAAACAACAGGCCAATAACAACTGTACCGTTTCTCCTAAAAATCCTGGATACGGCTGCTTACCTTCAGATTCAATCCTATCTGGAGTCTAACAACTTACTAGGCACCCGTCAATCGGGCTTTAGACCTAGACACGGGACAGAGACTGCCCTCATCGACCTAAAGAGCCAAATGGACGAACGGAAGGACAAAGGAGAAGCTTCCATTCTCCTCCTATTGGACATATCAGTGGCGTTTGACCTGGCTGACCATAAAGTCTTGTGTAACCACCTCAAATCTGCTGCACCACTTGGATCAAATCTTTCCTAGATAACGGATCCATGAAAGTGTTCTCTCGTACCTCTGCAGCAGACCCAGTACCTATCGCATATGGAGTGCCGCAGGGATCCTTCATCCCTCCAACCATGTACAACATATTTACCAAGCCCCTGTTCGATATACTTGATATGCTGGGTGTCTGACGACACCCAGATTCTTATCCCTATACAAGGAAAATACAACACAGACATAGCGTTGATCAACAAAATCTACTCGATCATACAACACTGGATGGCCACACACAGCCTATGCCTCAATGATGATAAGACCGAGCTCTTACTCATTGGATAAACCAACAGACTAACAAACTCTCCCATCAATACAACTCCTTCAAAAAACCCTTAGAATTTTATCTGGACTCAACTCTGAACCTCAATAAGCAAGTAAACGCATCAGCCGCTGCTACCAGCTACACATGTAAAGTGATCTACGCATTCAATGGTCACCTGAATTGTTTAAATGAGTTCACTACATTGACCATAATTCCTAGAGACTGCAACTGTATTTATATTGGTTTCACCTGAATTGAATGGCAACTCAGCCTCCCTGATGAGTATTGCAGATACGAAAGCGCTTGGAGGAGTACAACAGTGCAAGAAGGGACACAACCCTGTGAACTTTATTGGGATTTAACCCTGTGAATATTTTGGACACTTTGGGATTTAACCCTGTGATTGTTTTTGGATACTTGTTCAGGTAATATATTGGCCAGGAATTGGAGTGCGCGCCTCGCCCCTGCTTTTTTGATATTCAATGTGAAATGATTTTATGTAAATGATGATATTTGAAAGGTTGTGCTTAAACAACCAAAGCAAAGACTCATCCGCTACACAGTCCCAGTCCTCACCACAGTCCTGGTATTTATTATAGTCCTGATCCTAGTCCTTGTCACAGTCCTAGTCACAGTCCTAGACAGAGTCCTAGACAGAGTCCTAGATTTATCACAATCCTAGTCCGATCACAGTCCTAGTCCTCGTCACACTCCTGATCCTTATCACCACCCTAGTCACGGTTCTAGTCCTGATCACAAAAGTAGCCTTCATCACAGTCCAGCCGTTGTCACACTCCTAGTCCTCATCACACTTATAATCACAATCGTCGTCCTTATCACATTTCTAATCTTTATTACAGTAATAGTCACAGACCTCATCAGTCTTCATTCTCTTTATAGTCCTAGTCACATTCCTAATCCCCTTTACAGTCATTGTAATCTTGTCACAGTACAATAAGCTTCAAAGCCACAGTCGCAGAGAGTCAGTCTCAGAGTCTGTGACGAAATGACTACTGCAGTGCAGCAGTATGGGGATGCGTAGTGACTTAACTGCCTACTCAGCCCCAGACTACAACTAAACCATCAATCATAAGGACTACTGCTATGCAGGAGTACCGGGATGAGTAGTGACTAAACTGCCTACTCAGCCCCAGACTACAACTAAACCATCAATCATAAGGGTAAGAGACAGTGTGACAGGCCTACCTCTTTCACCTTTTATGGTAACATGGCCCAAGAGAATGAGGGGTGGAGGGACGTGAGATGATAATGCTAGCAACTCAAAGAGCAATATGCCCTATGAAGGTTCTATAAAAAATGTACACCTTAATTAAATAATAAAAAGGCAACCAACTAACTAAAGCACTAGCCACTCCCGACCCTGTAAAGAACACACAGAAAATGCAGACTGGCATACTATAACACTCTGAGGACTTGATAGAGTGCTCCAGAAAGAAATTGCACCATTGTCACTTGAAAAAGCAGACACCTTTCAACAATAAGCAGAGAAAATGGACTTAAGAGTCACTACGATCCCAGGAGATGGGACAATGCCTTTAACAACACCTTAGAAGGCTTAACAGCGTCGAACCAGGCTTCTTGATGTTTTAGCTGCAGTTGCGCCGATATTGAGGCAGTTTGAGTCAATGCAATCCTACTGGCAGTGGACGTTGACTTGTTTTGATGGTTTAGCCTCCCGAAGAGTAGAATCAACATACCAGACAGTGAGATGATGTCTTTCACCGGTTGAAGCAGCGGTCAAAATGGTGGTGGGACAGTTGTTTCTGCTGGGTTGTGTCAGTGTTTGTGACAGCAAGTTCATTGGGTTCTAGCAGATTGATTCAGCATTCAAGTCAGTTAGTGTTTGGAAGAGGCTGCAGTCGGGTTGGTCGAGGTGGTAGGCAGCATTAGATAAAGCTGGCACCTGGCTGGCTTGAAATACAATGAGTGATATGAAGTTTGTCAAAATCAACACCACAGGTCCTGTGTTAGCTGGAAGGCTGTCAAACAAGGTTGAAGCAGCTTGACAATGGTTTGAATCATTGAAATATGATTCCAGATGCTCTGAGTCATCTGGTTTGCTGTGAGACCCACTCCTTAGGCTCTAGGACAAGGTGAGTTCTTTATTTCCTGCACTACCAGTCCAGGAACAGGGACCTTCGCTGGCACCTATATGGGATCCTTTGCTTCCTGTGGGGAGCCTGGTGTCAGTGCAGATGGCAGGCCTTTGTCCACAACAGTTCACTCCCAATGTAACCTGGTGGTGGTTAAAAAGCAGAGCTTTTCTCTACTTTGGATGTCTTCTATCTTCATCTCTATGGCAGAGGACACTGGAATGGTTTCACACCCAACAGAGGTCCAAAGATGTATTCTTCGACTTACGGGCGTCAAGAAATCAATCAAAGAATGGGTGAGAGACCCCTTTCTTATAAAGGCAAAATGTTACAGGCGATTGGTCTACGGTAGGCCTTCTATAAGAAGTCTAATCCCTATTGATCTGATAAGTGACCCTTATCCTCTGACATCATACCCTTAGTGTCTTGTCCGGAAGGAAATGGATGGAACAGGAAGGCAGAGCCCTTGCAGAAAACCAGAAAACCAAGATGGTGGTACCCTTTCTCAGGCTTACATTCCTTCTGTGACAGTTCTAAATCTACTGCTTCCCATGCCTACTGATTTTAAAAGACCTCTGGTGTGCAGCACCTTAGTATGAGGCAGGCTTTGTTATGTCAGTGTGGAATTTAAAGCACTGACTCCTGGGAAATCTCCCACTGAGTGGTTTGGGTCCTTGAGGGGTGGTGTTATCCTTCGTCCCTGGGATTCAATAGAGGCAGCATCCTTGCTATTGTCTGACTGGGCATGGTGGAGACAGGAAGGCTAGCCATGAATACACATTGCCCTGCCAGGTTTTGGGCTTGAACTCACAGAGTTGACACTTGGATGATATCAAATTGCTTGTGGCTTACATAATTGTATGCTCTCATTAATCACTTTACCATAAATCAGGCATGGCTTGTTTAGAGAAGACCCTGCCATCACACTGACAAACTGAAGAAGGCAGACAATTATTATATTTCAGATCAGCGGTGTAGATGTGAAAATGATACCTCTGCCTGCAGTGACTTTGGGCCACAGAAACAGTCAGGGATGTACATGTGTCCTTTGAACCTGCCCTGTGCCACTGGAGATCAGGAGCTGCAGATGTCAGACTTGGACAGCAATGGTACATGGGTGTGTATGCTTTTGGCATGGGGCTTTTTTAAAAAGGTGGTCTGATTAGCAAGGCTCCTTTTCAAAAACAGAATTGCATCATTACATTTATTAATAAAAATCCGAAACGCTCTGGCTTTCACACCCTTTCAGATGGCATTCAGAGACAGAGTAATTCTCTCAGTCATAATCACTCTCTAAGGCATACTCTATGTCTCTCTCTCTTGCTCTGGCTTTCTCACTGTCTGTCTCAGACCCCTTTGTTTCACTTCATCTACCTTTTCTTCTCTTCCCACACAATTGGCTGCTCTTTGTATCCCTCTCTGCCTATCTCGCTTCATTGCTCTCTCTCTTTTCTCTCTTTCCCTTCCTCTCACTGGGAATTGAGGCAGGTACGTTCAGGTAGGCTAGTTCCTCCTTCAGCCTAGATATTCATGTCAAGCTCGCTTTGATAACCTTCCATTCAGTTTTTCCACATTATCGTTCAGAGCTTTTCCACTCATATTTTTTTAATAATCTTCAAAATGTTTGGGTTTCTGCAGATTTTGTAAAAATCTCAACATTATGGAGGATTTAAAACATCTCGTGTAGCAATAGCCTGGCCGGACTGTACACCATATCCAGCTTTTTGGAACATTTATCAATGATATGAGTGCAGTAGATGGTGAGAAACCCTAAGTATACATGCAGGGAGGTGGGCACGTTTCTATGTCCATAGCTGTTGTGCAATTTTTACAAATTTGTGGTCCATCATAGGCTCTTGATTTTTTTCTTCCTTCTGTCTTGCAGTGACTTGTTTAAATACATGATAATTCTATCGCTAGCTCCCAGACGGGGGAAATTATTGCCGTTTTTAAGAATGTAAATTTGTTGTAACTGTTTATTTAACAGCATTATGTGTGGCGTTGTAATATGTTCTTTTAAGGAGTATTATTCTAATGTAT
This sequence comes from Ambystoma mexicanum, assembly GCF_040938575.1. Lineage (NCBI taxonomy): Eukaryota > Metazoa > Chordata > Amphibia > Caudata > Ambystomatidae > Ambystoma > Ambystoma mexicanum. The sequence goes on along the minus strand of NC_090921.1, from coordinate 170,911,786 downwards.
GAACCTAATTGTTATAATACTGTAAAGGTTTTCAATATTGTAAAGGTTTTAATGTAAACCATAGACAATTAATAAAAAGATGAAATTAAATAGTATTCATTTTTTTGATCCGCTTGGGCCTGCCTGCCCAGTTAGAATTGAGATGTTTGCTGATTGTATCGCCACTACATTGGGATAAATGGCATGAAAAGGGGTGAGTTACTATCGTGTTGCTCTTAGTTTTATAGTCATTATTCTTTTGTTTTCCTATGGTGCATTCATCAGCACCTTACTCTATTGAAAAATCTGCAGTAACTTTGGGATACCTCTAAACCTTAAAAAAAAATGAGTAGGTAACCCATTTGGTTCTCTTTGTTCCTTCGTTTACTCACCCAGTTATATGAATTAAGTTATTCAGCAATTTGTATTTTTTTCTGTCCTGAAATATCTTGTATGCACCCTACCCTGTGAATTGGGAGACCCACAACACCAAATGATAAGAAGGATGTGTAAGTTCCATTAGTGGCGGGGGTTGAAAGCGACATATAATATATGACGCATTGAAAGGATTAATACTACAAATCTTTATTGGTCCTGATGAAGGCATTTTAATACGTACGATACACCGAAACATTTGATATGTCAATCACATAATTTATCATGTGATTACATGCATTACAGATACTTTGGACTGCATATAAGACATGTGATAACCTGCATTAGTGTTAATTTGCAATGCATGTTTCAACAGAACAGTTAAAAACAGGACTATCTATCTTTGAATTGTCTTCCACCTTGCCAAAATGCAAATTCTGTTTGTATATTTTTTTATTTTCTTCTTTCTTAAATTCTATGCTAATAATGTTTTGTCTATAAATTGTATTCTCACGTTTTGTCTGTTTAATACTTGGTTTGGTCTTACATTTACAGGCTAATTCATAGAATCCAGCGCACAAGTAGCGCACGCGGCTGGCGCACAGCGTGCGCCTGCGATAGTCTGCGCCAGGCACGTGCGCTAAAACAGATTTCCGCGCACAGCGAATTCATGGATTTCAAGCTCCCAAACCAGCCGTGGCGCAGAGAATCGCAGCGAGCCTGCAGCAGCGCCAGTAACGCCCCCAAGAACGCCCTCGCGCAAGGAAAAGCCATCAAAATCGCTAAATCATCGCTAAGGGCTGCGCTAACCCTGGACCACTTCACAGGGCAGGCAAACAAGGAAAGAAAAGCGGGCAATCTTCAAATCAGGAGTACGCGGGAAGTACTACACGCGACTAGGCAGGGAACGTGAATTACAGGGGTACGCGTGAAGTAGAAAACGCGATAGGCCAGGGAACGTGTATTACAGGGGTACGCGGGAATTATCACACGCGAACAGGCAGGGTGCGTGTATTACAGGGGTAGCGGGAAGTTCAACACGCGATTGGCCAGGGAACGTGTATTACAGGGGGACGCGTGAAGTAGAACACGCGATAGGCCAGGGAACCTGTATTACAGGGGTACGCGGGAATTATCACACGCGAACAGCCAGGGTGCGTGTATCACAGGGGTAGCGGGAAGTTCAACACGCGATTGTCCAGGGAACGTGTATTACAGGGGGACGCGTGAAGTAGAACACGCGATAGGCCAGGGAACGTGTATCACAGGGGTACGCGGGAATTATCACACGCGAACAGCCAGGGTGCGTGTATTACAGGGGTAGCGGGAAGTTCAACACGCGATTGGCCAGGGAACGTGTATTACAGGGGGACGCGTGAAGTAGAACACGCGATAGGCCAGGGAACGTGTATCACAGGGGTACGCGGGAATTATCACACGCGAACAGCCAGGATGCGTGTATTACAGGGGTAGCGGGAAGTTCAACACGCGATTGGCCAGGGAACGTGTATTACAGGGGGACGCGTGAAGTAGAACACGCGATAGGCCAGGGAACGTGTATCACAGGGGTACGCGGGAATTATCACACGCGAACAGCCAGGGTGCGTGTATTACAGGGGTAGCGGGAAGTTCAACACGCGATTGGCCAGGGAACGTGTATTACAGGGGGACGCGTGAAGTAGAACACGCGATAGGCCAGGGAACGTGTATCACAGGGGTACGCGGGAATTATCACACGCGAACAGCCAGGGTGCGTGTATTACAGGGGTAGCGGGAAGTTCAACACGCGATTGGCCAGGGTACGTGTATCACAGGGGTGCGTGGGAATTATCACATGCGAATAGGCTGGGTGGGCCCTCACAGGTGTACCCTGTACACCCTCCACGGCCCCTGCAGGCAGCCCACAAAACAGTGGACTACCCTGCACACCTGATCATGTCCCCCTGCACCCCCATCCACCAGGGGCACCCTCCACCAGGCCCCCACCCATGTCTCCCACCACCCCCACCCCCCAGCAGTGCAGGGGCACCTGCCATCAGGCCCCCATCCATGTCTCCCACCACCCCCACCCCCCATCCACCAGGGGCACCCTCCACCAGGCCCCCACCCATGTCTCCCACCACCCCCACCCACCAGCACTGTGGGGCACGTGGCCAGCAGGCAGTCAGGCAGCAGCCGATGGCAGGTGGGAGCGTGCTCAGGGCTCTGGGGGACTTAAATTTGGCCTCCTGGCCAGGAGCCTGGTCTTTCGTGTTTGAACGCGTGGACAGCCTGATAGGGAGTGATTTTGCACGTGAAAACCCCACACTCAGCGAATCGCGCGAAAACCCGTCACCAGCATATGTGCGTCAATAGTTACCAGCACGTGCAGTGTCAAAGCGTGTGATTGGTGAAAATGGATCTACACGCAGGAGTGACAAAGCGTGTGATTGGTGAAAAGTGAGCTACACGCAGGAGTGTCAAAGCGTGTGATTGGTGAAAAAGGATCCACACGCAGGAGTGACAAAGCGTGTGATTGGTGAACATGGGCCAAGCACGTACACGCCGTAAGTGACGCTGTACGTGTGGGCCTGTATAAAAGGTAGTGTTGAACACCATTTCCTTGTACGTGCTTTTCGTGGAGAGCGAGTGGGTGAATTCTGTACTTCTTGTCGTTTCACACGCGATTTACTTCACGGCGTTTCCAGTTCGTACTCCCTGTTACCTCTGACAGCTTTTTCTCTTTTTCCTCTTGTACTGGTTTACCTGGGCCTGTTCCCTCAAACAGTGTCCCCTTCTACTGTTGTCCTGTCTCCTCAGACAGCGTACACATCTTCTTTTGGCGGGGGTGTTGCCAACCAAAAGCGCTCATTTTTCACGCTCTTTTACCTGGCAGACGGTGAGTCACGCACGTATCTAACATCTGTGCTTGCCCCGTGTGTAGCCTACCCCTTCAGAGGTCAATCTAGGCTGCGTGTGACACGCATACGTTCATTGTGTTACTGGATGCCACAGCGTAGTGCAGGGTTTTCCATCAGCACACGTGGTCTAGGAGGGGTATTGTGCACGCTCCTTAACTTTTTTGGGGTGCCTGTGCGTTGCGTGACCCGTCATCTTTCCCCAGGGGTGTCATATAGCCTTGCCACTGCACTAGGGTACGAATACCATCTGGTACCCAACCCCTTTGACACCCAATTGCCCAGGACAATTGTGCACACCGACTCCCATACGCACAATACCATCAGTGCCATGGTTGGGAGGCGTGCAAGCCGTAAGGGTGGCAAAGGTGGCCGAGCCACACGTGGTGGCCGTGGAGGATCCACTAGGGGACGTGGTCGTGACTTGCAGGGTGCCCCTGTCCCCCCCAGTCTGGAGGACCAGTCAGGGACACCCATGCCCCCCCCCCCCCCAGTTGAGAGTCATGTGGCTGATACCAACCCTGATCAGCCCTTGTCGGACCAGGCCATTGTGGCACCAGACCTGTCCGAGGGTGATCCCATCGCTGACATCCAGGTCAGCAGGTCCACTGCACGTGCACCGGTGCACATTGGTGTCATCAGGGCACGCGCATCTATGCCAGATAGGTCATCTGCTGGCCCCCGTAGCCAGGGTGTGGCTCCATCCACCCCACCTCTCATACACCCTGCCAAGACTGTGTCGGTCCTAGTTCATGCACCTCAGATCAGGCCTGACCCCATCCCACTACCCCCAATGCCTGCACCTACTCCCATGCTGAGTGGGCAATCCCACACACCCAGTACTGAGTCCACCACGACTCCTGCCCCTAGTGTCCACAGCGGCGTAGGACACTCTGGATCCCCACCCCCTTCCAAGCGCAAGAGGAAGAGTGCACGTCCGGCACAGGCTGATGCACCAGGCACGGCTGCACAGTCCGGCCCATCAAGGAAGCCAAGCTTCACAGACGCCGAACTGAATGCACTTGTTCAGTATGTGTCAGATCATGATAGGGAAATGGTCATCGTTGCAGGGTCCAAGACCACACATGCCAGACGCCAGGCACACTGGCAGACCATTGCTGACAGAATAAGTGCCCTTGGAGTAGTGAGGCGCACAGCTAGTGATTGCCAGAAGCGCTGGAATGACCTTAAGCGCAGGGCAAAGGATAAGCTGGCCTCAAGTCATGCCGCAACCTTGGTGACTGGAGGTGGGTCCCCAGCACAGGATATAGAACTCACACCACACGAGTCTGTAGCTGGATCCTACGTCACCGAGGGACAACTCCAAGGTGTGGGAGACCTCCCTGATTACGAGGCATCATCCGGTGAGTGCACATGCATGTGTGTATTATCCATGTGCATGGTGTGTGTGTGAAGCATTCATGTTGGGTGCCTGTCAAGGGGGTGTGTGGCAGAGTTGATAGTGGCACCCATGTGCCTCATCCAGTATGTTCAGTGCAACACCATCTGGCCACAGCACTATCCCTACTGGCAACAGTGCACATATGGGCCGACACCATGGAAGTTGCCCTTGAATTGTCATTTTGTCACTACATTGTTGCTCATACTCCCCTGTCTATTCATCTGATGTCTTACATACCATTCCTATCCTTTCCCCCAGCCATTCAAGTTTCATCTTCACATGCCTGACATGCAATGATACCACATGCTAATGCGTCCTCTGTATATAAATGCCAACCAACATGCTGTCATACTGTGGATGTTGCCTTGACATCCACCTCCTACCTGTGGGCTTTGGTACCGTCTGGTTTCGAGCCCCATTCCCTCACACTCCATGCTGCTCTTCATGGTCTATCTTCCATGACTCCTACAGTTCAGACCATCATGCCCTACTCACGACACCTGCTTGCCAAAAGTCAAATGAGGGCACCCTGCCCTCCAATGCGACCCACCCTATTGCTGACCAGTGCATCTGAGCCTACTCTAAGCTAACTCTCACTGACATCTGCTCATACATGCCTTTGCCTGTCCCATAGACCCTTCACATGGTCCCTGTCCTCTCTCCTTGCTCCTCTTCCACCATCATTGGTGGGACCCGTTGGGGTGTACTCCTGGCCTCCTTCCAATCCTCAGAGGCCACTATTGATGTGCATGGTAATGGGAGCGTCTCAGTCCAAGGCCCTTAGGCCAACCTCAATCTCCTTGAGAAATGCTACCCACATCTCATCAACTTCCTTACCTCTCCTGCTGTCCCCCCTCCTCTCTCCTCATCAATCCTGCACTGCCTCCCTGCACCCTCCCATGAACCTTCTCCGCCTCCCACTCCAACTCCTACACATGCTGCACCTTTGATCTCTAGCACTCCCCGTAAGTCCTACAAGGCTGTCAACCTCCTCCACAATTACACTCCTTTCACTGCGGCTGCATCAGGCATTCCTCCGATATCTGTCACTTACATGAGGTTATGCACCTTGACATCCTTGGTCTCATGGAAACATGTCTGACGGCCAGCTCTGTCTGCATCCTTGACCCTCTCCTTGGCCCGCCACTACTGTGCAGGGGGGGTGTGCCCTTGGCTTCCCTGAGGGTATTCCTGCCACTGTCACTCCTACTTAGACCTACTCCACTCTGGAATGGCTTGTGTGAGGTCTCTCTCCACCACACCTTGACATTCTCAAACAGTGCGTACTGTGTCTGGGAAAACTGGTCAAATGTACTACTTCCTTTCTGAGTGTCCTCACCTCTCCTCCTCACTCATGTCCCCAGACACAGAAATCCTCATCCTTGGTGCTGTACGCATCCACCTGCATGCTTGTTGACGCCCCCACGTGACCTTTCTGTGACCTCAGCAACTCCCTCTCACCCTCTAGACTCCCGTCTGTCCCTACTCATTCTGCAGGGCACACTCTTGATGCTCTGATCTCATCTGACTTTCCCCTCTCCGTCCATCTCTGCACTCCTCTCTCCTGGAGTGATCACATTCTCCTCTCCTCCCAGCTCACCCTCACCACCCCACAGGCAAAGCCACCCTCACCACTGTCACACACCTTCTTGGTATTCCGACCCATGAAGTGTGTGTCAGTCGAGGCTCATGCAGCCAAAATCTCCCCCCCATCCAGCTCCCCCTTAGGCTCACTCCCATCCTGACAGGGCCCACTCCATGCTCCACTCCATGTCAGGTACACTGGATGTCTTTGCCACGGTCATGACCACCTGTCTGAAGCCCCATGCCAATGCAGAGTCCTGGCATGACTCGGATCTTGTGAACCCAAACCACAGGTGCCGGGTGGCAGAGAGGGAATGTCCTGCATCATGGCCATCCTCTGGCAAACTGGCCTGCCACATGCTCCAAAGGCAATAGCGCCTCACCCTTTTCACCAAGATGAGATCCCCAATCCAAGGGCACATATCTGTGGCATGTGACAACTCTGCAGGACACATAGAAATCTGAAAGGACCTTGCCGAGCCAGAAGCAGTGTGTACCTCCCCTGTCCCCTCCGAGCCCACAGCACTGCATGATTGTCTCTGTACCCCTATAGGCCACCCCCCCAGCACTTGTCTGCGCCTAACACCATCTGCCCTTGACGTCAAGTCCTACTTACCTTGTACAGCACTTCCAGCCGCCACTTCCCCTTGCACTTCATTGTGCCACCCACCCCTGCACTTGCGTGACATGAATGACACCAGCACCAGTAGGATTGTTGACTGGCATCCCCTTCTGCCCCACCACCCCTCAGTGCTCCGCTGTACCTTCATACATTACTTGACCGGTGCTTCACGAATGCAATATGAATCCTTTACAGGTGATGGGGAGGTGGAATCACATTGTTTACTGCATTTTGTTGATGTAGACAAGGCACTGTGCATCGTTGCCAATTTGGACTAGCAGATCCATGTACAACATGTATACTTATGGATGTGACGATGCAATGTCAGGACCAGAGTGGTTGAAATCCAAAAAAGTAGCCCTCCTCTCCCTCTTCACTTGGTGGCTATGTCACATGCCATGTGTGTGATGGCATGTGCCTTTGACATGGCAATCACCGGCCAATGTGTGATGGCAGTGCTAGGCAGCAAGGTGAGCAGGCGTTGCTCTCCAATCTGTACATTGTATGCCCTGAGCCTCCCCTACAGACCCAGTGATGGTGAATGCATAGGAGGTCTCCCAGTCATGTTGGACATGTGTCGTAGAACTACTGCCTCTGTTGTTCATCAGCCCTTGTTGCATGCCATGGTGCTAATGCCTGTTTCCATTTTTCTCTTTCATGTCTTTGCAGGGGACGAAGCACTTGTTGATGCTGGGGATGTGGTGGTGGAGCCGTCCCAGGAGGGCAACCCGGGCCGACCTACCACAAGTGAGGGACGTGGTGTGTTTGTGGGTGAAAACCCACAAGTGCTGCAGGCGGTGCTGTCGAGGGGTGTCTCTGGGGGTTCCTCCCCCGAGCAGTATTCAGGTGTAGACTCGGAGGATGACACCTATGTGCAGTCGCAGGTGAGTGTTCTTGGGAGAGAATCTCCTCTGTCCGACCCACCTGCAGCCGGGCCATTGCCCTCAATGGGGATGTCAGTGTCGGCAGATCAGCCTCCGGTGGTTACGGATGCAGGGCCACACCACCCAATCTCTGATCCTGTTCCTGGGACTGCAGATCAGAGAGGGAATGCAGTCCTGCAGCCTGAGGCCTTGCCGGCACAGCAAGGCGCAGTCCGCCTTTCCCCAGGCAGGTGTGGTGCCCGTCAACGTGGTGGCCGTATGCCACCTGGCAATACCGTTTGGGAGCAATCCATCTACGGTATGGCCACCCAACAGGCAGCATCATCCGAGATGATTGCACAGGCCATGGATAGGGTGGCCACTTCCATTGTCCCCCCAGAAAGGCTGATGGAGCGACTGGAGCAGGCTACAGAGTCCATCTGCCAGGCACACAGGGAGGATATGTTGGCGTCCAACATGGACAGGCGGGCGGCACTGGCGACTCTGCGGGAATCACTTTCCATGGAGTCCCAGCGCCACAGGGAAGGCCTGAGGGAAGAACTCCGTCACCTCAGGTCGACCCTGTTAGAGCTTGAGGCTTCATCCCATAGAAGGACAGAGGAGCAGCTGGAGCGTCTGACACGGACGCTCTCGGCCGAGATGCAGGCAACTCGTGCGGAGGTCAGGTCATCCCGGGAGTTACTGCATGGGGACCTCCGCATGATTATAACCCAGAACCAGAACTACCAGACCCGCCTGCTTGCAGCCATGGAGGAGCAAACTCGTGCTTTGCGTGGGCTGCCTCCCATTGTCACACCATCTTCTGAGGCAGCTCCCCCACCTCCAGAGTCAGCTGCAGGGTCTGGCCAGAGCCATAGCGACTCATCTCCCACAACAGAGTAGCCGTGTGGGCCACGAGCCTATGGGGTGTTTTCCTTTCCCATGATCCACACAGGTGGATTGTGGCGTGCATCCTCATAGGTGGCCCCCCCCCCCCCCGCCGGCCCTTTCATGGCCATTTTTTCTCATTTTTATTTTTATTTTGCAAGAGTGTTGCCTTGTGTGGGTACCTGGGCATACACTGTATTGTGGCTGGGCACATGCAGGCTTGTCCTGAGTTTGGTTTCGATGCTTGGGTAGCAGACATCCACACCCCTCCTGCTTCCGTTTCCATGGGCTTGCAAAGGGTGTGCCCAAGTGACAGCAAATTACACGGTGACATTGGACTCCCATGAGCTGTTGGCCAGTCCATAGTCAATACTGTGTAGACATTCATAGTGTTCATTGTTGTTGCACCTAACTATGCATGATGGTTTGATATGTGCCTCTACTTACATATGTTGCTCATGTTTTGCAGGTATTTCACACAGATCTTCACAAGGGCATACTCTCTGGAGTCAGACTACATGTCGGTAGATGTGCACTGACACTTTTGCATGGCGCCATCACTGTACATCTGGACGGTGAGGACATACCAGCAGAATCAGGTAATGAGACTACCATTGATTACATGCAATGTGTCTTGTTTGGGTGGGCTTCAGGATGGGTTGGTGTGTAATTTGATTGAAAATACTCTTACACAGGTGTGTAGTAGTGGCTCCAGGGCGGTTAGCTGCTCAAGTGCGGCTATGTTCCATTTGGGGCACTGCTATTTGTGACACTGGTGTCATGTTGTGATGGCCAGTTTGTTTGCTGTCACATACCATGACATGGTGTCCTCAGTGGCGGGACTGTGAAGGGAATGGGTGACATGGCAATGTTGTCATGTAGTGAATCGCCTGTGGCAATGCATATTAGATTGATGGAGTTGTGTCTTTGCGTTGTGATGCATTGCTGGTGTATGTGTAGCTAGGGGTGCACACATATTGACACTTCCATGTTAACAATCTCAGGCTGATGTGTATCTGACTGTTTATTGTCAAGTAATTTTCAGACATTGTCAGGTAGTGTCATCATTGATTGTCAGATGGTATGTGCCAGAGCAGTGTGCACTAGCCAGCACTGTGATTCCTAGGTGAAGAAGTTGGCCACCAGTTGCGTACGGGCTGCCTCCCCCCGTGCCCTTTCCCCTCCCATGCGCAGCGGGCGTGCATGTGGTTGTGGATGTGGGGGCACCACCATGTCCACGGGCAGGCCCCGGCGTGTTGCAACGTTGTGCAGGACACATGCTGCCACTATGATCCTGCACACTATTCGGGGAGCATATAACAGCTGCCCGCCAGAACGGTCAAGGGAGCGAAAGCGTGACTTCAGCACTCCGAATGTGCGCTCCACTATGCCCCGTGTTGCAATGTGGGCTGTGTTGTACCTTACCTGGGGTGGCGTGGTGGGGTTCCGGATTGGGGTCATCATGTGGGGGCTGATAGGGTAGGCACTGTCCCCTGCGGAGGTGGTGATGGGTATCATTAGTGGTGTTGTGTCATGACCCAGTATCTGACATGCATGCATGTGCAGTGGCATTCATGCTCACCAAGCAGCCATGTATCTCCATGCTGGCCAGCCTCTAGGTCCCGGCATAGGGTAGACATTCTGTAGATGAAGCTGTCGTGGGTGCACCCTGGATAGTTGGCATATACTGATGTGATTATTCCCTTGGCATTGCATACAACTTGCACGTTGATGGAATGCCAGTGCTTGCGGTTTCTATAGATGTGCTCTGTTGCCCTGGGTGGACGTAGAGCCACATGTGTGCAGTCAATTGCACCAAGCACTTTGGGGAATTGAGCCACACCATAGAATTCCTGGATGCACGTCCGCCTTTCTGCATGAGTCCTGGGGAGATATATGTGCCTGCGGACTGATGGCCGTGCAGTGATGATGTTCAAGACCTGGTGTAGGCAGCGTGACTGCGTGGCCTGTGACACACCACCCACTATGGCACTTGTCCGCTGAAAGGATCCAGTGGCCAAGAAGTGCAGTACATTCAGGACCTTCTGCAGGGGGCTGAGTGCTTGGGAGCACAGGGTGGGTGATGTGAGGTCATCCTCCCACTCACTGACCAGGTCCAGTATGATGTGTGCTGGAAACCTGTACCTCCCATACACCTGGTCATCAGGCATCCCGAATAGGCTGGTTCTGGGTGTGAATATTCTGGCCCTGACTCTCCTCCTCCTTCTCCTTTGGTAGCCCACTGCCACTGCTGCTAGGAACGGTATGTTCATCCTGGCATCTGGCTTGTTTATTGAAAAGTGCGCAAATTAATGCCTTGCGCGTGTTGTAGGCGAGCGTGTGAGCCTCGCACCCCTGGAATCGAGTTCCCACTCCAATCGCGTGTGGAAATACCCACGCAGCAGGCATACAGGTGCGCTGACGTACTTGCTTGTGTAAGTGGCCGCGCGCCCCTGAAATACACGTACTTAGGCCAATGGCGCGTACGCGCACTTTTGGCCAATTACACGCGATGAAATACACGTACATAGGCCAATGGCGTGTACGCGCACTTTTGGCCAATTACACGCGATGACACTCTGACGTGCAGTATTTCCACGTGTGCTCCGTCTTCACGTGCTGAGTGGGGAACGCCCGTGCGGATCACGTCAGACGCGCTTACGCGATGAGGGACTCTGGTCCAATAGAATCGCGTATGCGTGCTGACGCACTTACGCGCTAAGGGCCTTTCCTCGGATTTCACGCTGACGTGCAGGTATTTCACGTGCCAAATCACTCCGTATCAAGCTGGCCACCCGAAAACACACGGAACACCACGCTCCTGCCCCGAAGGCCGAGTTACTGCCCCCCCAGTGCCCTGAGCAGCCTCCCACGTGCTATCTGCTGCTGCCTGCCTGCCTGCCTGCTGCCACCGTGCCCTGCCATTTGGTGCCTGCACATCAGCCATCTGCAGGGGTCCACTTGCTGTGTCCACCCCTGCTGGAACTGAAGACTCCCAACTGGGATTACATCGCTCCACAGCCCAGCCCCAGGACCCAGTTGCCCACCCACACCTGCCTCTGGGGTTGCCATGTCGGGCACTTCTACATCTGGCACCAGTGGCAACCCCAGGCCAGAGGGGCAGAGGGGCACCAGCTTCACTGCCACCGAAGTTGGTGTCCTGGTGGAGCATGTCCTGGGGCAGTATGATGCCCTCTTTGGATCGTCCCGCGCCAGCAAGGAAGGACGGGAGAGGATCTGGGCCGACTGTGTGGTTGCCATCAACGCGGAGGGGGTGGCAACCCGCAACGTCTTGAAGATCAAGAAGCGCTGGGAGGACTTGAGGTCCAGGACCCTTGTGAAGGCCCGGCGCCTCGTGGAGGGGGGCCGGGGCCACATGAGTTCCATCCAGAAGAGGGTCCTGGAACGCGTACGCCCAGGGGTGGGGGTGGTGGGAGACATGGGTGGGGGCCTGGTGGAGGGTGTCCCTGGTGGATGGGGGTTGGGGGTGGTGGGAGACATGGGTTGGACATGGGTGGGGGCCTGCTGGCAGGTTCCCCACAGTGCTGGGGGTGGGGGTGGTGGGAGACATGGGTGGGGGCCTGGTGGAGGGTGTCCCTGGTGGATGGGGGGTGGGGGGTGGTGGGAGACATGGGTGGGGGCCTGGTGGAGGGTGTCCCTGGTGGATGGGGGTTGGGGGTGGTGGGAGACATGGGTTGGACATGGGTGGGGGCCTGCTGGCAGGTTCCCCACAGTGCTGGGGGTGGGGGTGGTGGGAGACATGGGTGGGGGCCTGGTGGAGGGTGTCCCTGGTGGATGGGGGGTGGGGGTGGTGGGAGACATGGGTTGGACATGGGTGGGGGCCTGCTGGCAGGTTCCCCACAGTGCTGGGGGTGGGGGTGGTGGGAGACATGGGTGGGGGCCTGGTGGAGGGTGTCCCTGGTGGATGGGGGGTGGGGGGTGGTGGGAGACATGGGTGGGGGCCTGGTGGAGGGTGTCCCTGGTGGATGGGGGTTGGGGGTGGTGGGAGACATGGGTTGGACATGGGTGGGGGCCTGCTGGCAGGTTCCCCACAGTGCTGGGGGTGGGGGTGGTGGGAGACATGGGTGGGGGCCTGGTGGAGGGTGTCCCTGGTGGATGGGGGGTGGGGGTGGTGGGAGACATGAGCAGGTGTGCAGGGTAGTTCCCTGTGGTGTGTGCTGCCTGCAGGGGCCGTGGAGGGTGTACAGGTAATGCCTGGGAGCACACAGCCATTTCGCGTGTGCAACTTCACGCGCACCCCTGCAATCCACGTACCCGGCCATATCGCGTGTGGAACTTCCCGCGCACCCCTGCAATCCACGTACCCTGCCATATCGCGTGTGGAACTTCACGCGCACCCCTGGAATCCACGTAACCGGACATATCGCGTGTGCAACTTCCCGCGCACCCCTGAAATCCACGTAGCCGGCCATTTCGCGTGTGGAACTTCCCGCGCACCCCTGTAATCCACGTAGCCGGCCTTTTCGCGTGTGCAACTTCCCGCGCACCCCTGCAATCCACGTACCCTGCCATATCGCGTGTGGAACTTCCCGCGCACCCCTGGAATCCACGTAGCCGGCCATATCGCGTGTGCAACTTCCCGCGCACCCCTGAAATCCACGTAGCCGGCCTTTTCGCGTGTGCTACTTCCCTCGCACCCCTGTAATCCACGTACCCTGCCATATCGCGTGTGGAACTTCCCGCGCACCCCTGTAATCCACGTAGCCGGCCATATCGCGTGTGCAACTTCCCGCGCACCCCTGAAATCCACGTAGCCGGCCTTTTCGCGTGTGCTACTTCCCTCGCACCCCTGTAATCCACGTACCCTGCCATATCGCGTGTGGAACTTCCCGCGCACCCCTGTAATCCACGTAGCCGGCCATATCGCGTGTGCAACTTCCCGCGCACCCCTGAAATCCACGTAGCCGGCCTTTTCGCGTGTGCTACTTCCCTCGCACCCCTGTAATCCACGTACCCTGCCATATCGCGTGTGGAACTTCCCGCGCACCCCTGAAATCCACGTACCCGGCCATATCGCGTGTGCAACTTACCGCGCACCCCGGTATGCACGCACACGTTTATTTTTTCTCTCTGCGCGTGTGTGTGTTTGTGGGTACCCCTTTGTACGTCTTTTGTCCTGGAGGGCCACAGTATTGGACATTGATCATGTCTGTATATAGGTGCTATTTGTTGGCGCACCTTTTAGCGCACATTTCTTGCAGGCGCAGAGACGCTACCGCCTGCTTTCTTGTGGCGGTCGTGTTTGTGCCTGTTTGTGCCTGTGCGCTGCTTTGAGCGTGCGCTTTTTTGCCCTATTCTATTCCATGAATACGTGTTGTATGCGAGCGTGTGGGCGTTCCGCGCACTTGCCTCCTAAACTTTCCCCGTGCCGCCCACATTCTTCCCCATTGCGAGTGTTGTGCCCCATTTTATTCCCCATTCCGAGTGTCCCGCCCTGTGTCCCGCCTACTTTAGAGCTGTGCGCTGCGCTCGGAGTGATGGCGCAGTGGCCGTGGCGCACGACGTTGGTTGACCTGTGCGCCGGCCTGCGCCGCGCGTTTTTTCCGCGCACGTCCTCTGCTTTTCTTGCGCAGGGACTTCCATGAATCGACGTGCGCTGGTTTCCCTGCGCTTTGCGCTGATTTTCGGCGCAGCGCACGTATTGGCCCCTCTGCGCCGGGATTTTCGGCGCACATTTATTCCATGAATCGGCCTGCAAGTGTTGTATTTTGCCTATGAATGTCACTTTTAATAAGACTTTTTGCCTACATTATTTGATAAAATGTAACAAATTATTCGTTGATTGCAGAGAGTATGCTTTAGCTTGAAATGAAGTCCTACGAGAGGAGCATTTTATGTACACAACAACCACCCCTTCAGCCTCCATATGGATCTGCATATGCTATGTCTACATTTTGCAATTGGGGTCCTTGTTTGGTTGGAGGGTTTATGGTACGTAAGCCGATTCAGTTGTCCTGGAGGTGAAGTGTAATGTGTGAATGCTTCTGCAATGGGGATACATCTTGGAACAGCACAATATGCCTCATTACATTTATGGTATTCTGGCAGTAAATCCACTGAAATACTTCCAGACTCGATTACCGTTACCTCCAGTTGGTCCCATGGAGTTGCCATGGGATTACAAGTGGTGGTAATTCCCCATTTTTGGAGTCCATGGGAGCACATGAGGATTTTTGGCAAATTTGCCACCAGTGGAATTACCGTGCCATAAATCCACTGATTTATTAAGGAAAAGTGGAGGATTAACTCCCAGCAACAAGCAGGAGGTAAATCGTCCACCTTAGCTCTGAAAATCAGCTGATTTACCATGCAGTAATTCCACCCGTGGGAAGTACACCAAATAATTTTATTTGGCAGTAACAGAATAACTGCCACTTTTATCCCACACTGCCAAACTTGTAATGAGGTGCAGTGATCTCACCTTTTATTCCTTAGTTTCATTACTTAGTACATGGTCTCATATATCAAGTATGTCTTTAATCTGTTTCAGGCATAGTGGTAAGTGGACTGTTAGGAGTTAAGTGTTGACCCTGGTTAATTGGAGCTTGAAGGTGTGCATTAATATTTAATCATGCCATGTGTAAGGAAGGCATGGTATCAAAGTAAGACAGACACAAGTGATCACAGTTCAAGGGTGTTTATTGAACTCTATCAGGGGTGTGAAAAATGCCTATCTAAAGCTAAATCTAATATGGGAGCAAGCTACGACCATCAAGTAATAATAATACAGTCCTAGTGGAGTCTAGTCAAAATATAAGGGCCTATACTGAAAAGAAATATTGCCAATCCTTACCGCTACACTACAAAATAGTGCAGGATAATGTTCACAAATAGAAAGAAGTGTTCACAAAATGATGTCACAATGTTGAGGCAATCCTCCTCCCCTCCCATGTTTTAGCACAGAACAAGGCAGGTCACTCGAGCACAGCACACTCTTGGGCTACTTCAGCACGAGATCACAGTCGTTTTACCAACATCAGGGCCTTCTATGCCCAAGTCTCTTTCATTCAAACTCTCTTGCTTCAGAGGGCCTGATGTACCAAAAACAACAAAGAAAGTTCCTTTCCAAATATTCAAGTCGGGCGATTCACTCTTCGCCCTGGTTCCCCCTCAGCCGGGCTCCGATCCTTCTTCCACAATTATCCTCCCTCAGTCGAGTTCGAACCAACTTTAATTTGCAGGCATCCCTCAGTTGGGTTCACATTTGTCACAACAATATCTTTGCATGTGAGTTTTACTGTTCACCCCGGAACCCCCTCTTCTGGGCTGAAACCCATTTCAGCTCGTAGGCATTCGCAGACTTTCGAATGTGCATGGGATTCAACTAAATTCGCTGCAGGACCACTTTGATTTCAGCATTCATTATTTACATGCTCTGGGGGTACCAAACAGAGAACTTCGAATGACCACCCACGTGGTGCTGGACCACTCTGTATCTGGTACCTATTTTAATTTCATAAAGTGCATTCACATACGAGTCATCGTTCCTCATACAATGTTGCTGTTTGCAACCTTGAGCATAACACAGTCCGGTCTGCTATCAGTCTTTATGATTCACCTGCTGTGCAGAATTCACTGGCGCATTGTTGTCGGAGCCAAGGACAGTACCACGGTGACAATCGCTTCTCCCTGCCTTGGATATCAATGCTAGAGCACCCTGTGTACCTTCTGCACACACTGCCCTATTGTTCAGCTGTAATTCCCGGTCTTATGTTTCTTTTCCTCAAGGCTTCATGAAAGTCGCGGTCCTTCTCTGAAAAGGTCAAGGGTAGTTCCCTCCTTGCAGCCATATCTCCAGTCTCGCCGCCTTTTTCCTCGGTTTAAACTGCCATCTCGTAATTGCTGCTTCCTCGTGCGATTTGCCTTGCTTAGAGTGTGCTTTCATGCTCTGCATGTTATCCGTGTTGGGAGGTATGATGGAAGTCAGGTGTGTGTAATTATCAGTAATTGCCTGACTCAATGTCAGCTATGTGGCTCTGGTGTTAGTCCATTGTCGCTCACGATGAACTGTCCGTGAGAAAGTGTTTGTGTCGGGAAAGGGGACGAGGTTGAGCTTCTAGATATCCTCCCTGGTAGGATGGAGAAAAGGTGTTACAGGGAAGGGGATACCGCGTCTCACCCTTCGGGTGTCCCACTTCCACTCACTGAGGACCCCTCATCCAGGAGATCCTCCTGCGCTGGTCCACCCCCAGAAAATGAATCCAATAGCGATGGCTGTGTCCTGGCCACCTGGATCACAGAGCCCCGGTTACTAGCTAGGGAGATACCTTCAGGTTTCTCACACATGCCAGAATGTGCAGATATCAAAAGCATTTTACGGGCCACCGTTGCTGACCATTTAAGCTGCAAGCTTTGTTCCTCAGTTGCCAAAGTGAAATATTGGAAGTATTTACTCTAACAGAAGATAATAGCTCATGTAATGTAGCCATCTAATGACTGCCCCTTCATATTACAAGTCCTTTGCACTGGGTCAGTTCTTTATCAGGCTGGCATAAATTAATGGATATCAATGTAAAATGAAGTGAACAACTGCAAATATCAAAACTATAGCCTTTGCAATGTGTTTTTGTTTAATTATGAACAGAGCCTCCATCTACTGACATGTGGCCTGCACCAGTCAATCGTGAAATAGTGTTCCCTGAGCATTGCACTAACAGTGCACCTTATTATTATTATTATTATTATTATGTTAATTATTGAGTTGAGCGCAGACCTAGCTTCGAGAAGCAACGGAGCACTTTACAGAGATATCCAACAATACATATACATAACGGAGCACTTTACAGAGGTGTACAACATTAAAGATGCATAACGGCGCCCGACACATTTTATTCTCCTGCACCATCTCATAAGTGGGCAGGAGACAGCAGAAATCAAGTAAACCATCTAGAGGAAATTAACAAATCACTGAACAAAGGGACGGTTCTACCTAGACTTGAAATGTATTTAAATGTAATCAATTCTGTTTCAAAGCACCCACAGGGCAACAGGGAGGGAACATGGGATTGAAGTACATTAAAGAAACACAGAAACTAAATGCAGTAGGGGAAGGAAAAGTATGACCTACTATGCCTTGTGAGTATTCAGAACATGCAAGTGCAACGAGGAAGCGGGCAGTGGGGTAGGTGCTGGGGTGCCCGTGCTTGTGGGTGAGCCACATATGAAGTGCACGGTATGGTAAGTGCTACACAGCCAGGAGCCACGTTGGGTGGAAAAAATTTGATTCTCCAGGGCGTAGGGTGTGCCAGGGCAAGTGCAGAAGGTAGCCAGAAGCTGGGGAGACTGGGTGTGGGTGGTCAGTGGCCCAGAGGATGCATAAAGGTCCAAGACACCAATCACAGCAACTGCGAGATTAGCAGAGTAGGGAAGAAGGGAAGGAGGAGGAAAAGAGGAAAGTCTTGAGGTGCTTTCAGAATTTAAGAAGGTCCTGCTCAAGACGCAGAAGGAGGGGGAGGCTGTTGCATAGGAGATCCAGCTGAGGAAAGAGAACAACCTGCTGCTCTCTGTTTAGCCAAACGCTTTAAGCACTAGGAATTGTTGTCAGATGAATGTAGAGGTCTAGAAGGAGAGTATTTTGTAAGAGAGTTGCAGATAGTGAGGTCCCCGCCCCAGACAGCCTTGTTGATGATGCAGAGGAATTTGAATTTGATCCGTGCAACAACTGGGAGCCAGGAAGACTTTTTAGAGCAGGAGAGATGCGGTTCCTGGGCTTAAGGCCAAGGATAAGTCTCACTGTTCTATTCTGGATTAGCTGAAGGGGACGCAGAGTGGAGGAAGGTAGATTAAGGAGGAGGCTATTGCAATAGTCAAGCCTAGATAGAACCAGGGCTCGGGAAACACTGAGCTTCTGGAGGAAAGTTGGAAAAGGGAGAATACCTTTGAGAAGGCAGAGTTGAAAGTGGGACTTCTTAGTAATGTGCTGAGTGTGAGGGAAGAAGGAGAGAGAGGACTGGAAGATGACTTCAAGTTTTCCAAAGGAGCCGGGGGAGAGCCCATGGATGAAGGGAAGAAGAAGGGTGCAGGTGTTCCAATGTGAAGGATCTCAGTTTTGCTGGCATTGAGGCAGAGATTGTTGGAAGCGCACCAGGCCTGGATGGCAGTTAGACAGTCAGGGATGAAGGATGGTATAGGTGAGTCAGCAGGAAGTGTGAAAATGAGCAGAGTGTCATCTGCATAACACTGGAAGTTGGGGGAGAAGGAGCAGTTGAGGAGTGCCAGCTGAGCAAGGTAGATGTTAAAGAGCCAAGGGGAGAGGATAGAACCCTGGGGGACACCACAGGTGGAGACGGAAGTAGGAGATGAGGAGAAGGTGCCCCAGATTACTTGGGAAGAGTGGTCAGTTAGGAACGAGGTCAGCCACTCCAGTGCCCATTCCGAAATACCAAGGGTATCATGGAGCCTTTGTATGAGAATGGAGTGGTTGACCGTGTCAATGGCAGAGGAGAGATCAAGTAGGATGAGGACAGCTGGGGAGTTGGAGTGCACCTGGATGCCTGAAATCCAGATTGATAGTCATGGAGACCACCAACAAGTTCAGTGTGTGAGTTCACTGGGGACAAAGACAGCTTCTGCAGCAGTTTTCCAAGGAAGGGGATGATTGAAATAGGGTGGTAGTTGGCTGGACAGGAAGGGTCTGCTGAAGGTTTCATCAGCATGGGCACACAAGGGAGTGCCTGAGGAAGGAGGGCAAAGATTCAGTGGTGAAAGACTGGTTGCAGAAATCAGAGAGTGAGGAGGCAAGAGAACCAATGTTTTCCTTGATGGTTCGGGATGAGCAGGGGCGAAGATGTTTGGACAAAACCTTCATGGAGTGGACAACTCTGGTAACTTCTTCAGGAGTGACAGGTGCAAAGGAGGAGAAGGTGGAAGGAGGAGGGTAAGTAGCCAAGGGAGGCAAGGGGGTGTGGGATGGATTTGGTGGGTGAATAACAAGGGTGTTAGGGAGATCCTTTGTTTTGGTGGCAAAGTGTGTGGCCAGTGCGTTGCAGAGGGCCTGGGAAGGAAGAGGGGAGTAGGAGACTGTGGAAGGGTTGGCCAGCTCCTTGAAGATTTTGAAAACTTCAGCCATGTTATTGGATGCACCAGATACCCGTGCCTGAATGTGGGCCCTTTTCTTGGCACGGATGGAGAGTCTGTATTGCCTTTGGAGCAGGTAGCAGGCCAATTCGTCAGAGGGTAAGCCTGAGGTTTGCCACTTCCGTTCCACCACTCTGCACTTGCGTTTCAGGGCTGCAAGATCCCAGTCGTACCAAGTGTTCCGCTTAGAGGAGGGTTTCAGGTGGATCCTCGTGATCGGGCAAAGATGTCAAAGGTATTGGTGATGGCCAGGTGGAAGTTGCTGAGAGCAGAGTCAGTGGTGGAGTCTGAGGCAGGGGGGCAAGTGTGGATGAAGGTAGAAGCAAAGGAAGCAGCTGATACTAGTTTCATCGGACGACTGTTCCTGAGCGAGATTGGCAGAGCTTTTGAAGAAGCAGTAAGGGGGCCGAAGGGACCCAGGTGGGAGGAGAGGAGGGAATGGTCTTACCAAGAGAGAGGGTTGACCAGAGGGGGGAAGAGAGAGATGTTAGAGTGGATGATGGCATCCAGAGTGGGTCCAGCCGAGTGGGTTGGACAAGAGGGGAGAGTGGAGAGGGATAGAGCGGTGCAGAGGTCAATGAAAAGAGTGGATACTGATACAGGGGAGTCCAATTGGATATTGGAACGTAAGGAATTAATGTTAGCTAGAAGGCAGATGAGGGGTAGATTAAGAGTGTAACTCGGAGGTGAGGAGTTAGGCTTTTAGTTTTGTTTTGAGAAAATCAGTGTGGACGGTTTCTCCGATGTCCGGGAGAAGAGAATTCCATGCAAATGGAGCAAGAAGAGAAAAACAGCTGAAGCGAGAGGAAGTACAGGGATGGTGAGGTGGGAAAGAGCAGAAGTGAGAGGTGCACAGGGAGGGTGAGGTGAGAAAGAGCAGAAGTGAAAGGTAGCACGGGTAGGGTGAGGTGCCACAAGGGTTGTCAAGGAGGCAGAGCGTAGATTACGAGAAGGCGTGTAGAGTTGGATAGAGGAGGATAGATATGGTGGTGCCTCACCGTGCATAGATTTGTGAAGCAGGAGAATACATTTAAATCTGGCACTGTTTCGCACCGTTAGAAGAAGCTGCCTCTTTCACTAATGGGCAGGGTAGCACTCTGTACGATGGTGGTCCTCCCTAGGCTCTTGTACTACTTCACGAATATCCTATACGCTATTAAGATGTTTTTTAAAATGTTGTATAAGGTTCTAGGGGAACTGTTGTGTAACACTGGGAAAAGTTGAGTGGCTGTGAGAACATTACGACGCAGACAGGAGGATGGAGGGTTCAACATGCCAGACTTTGAATTTTATTTCATGACAGCACACTTGCAAGCTGTAGCCCACTGGAACATGGCCCCAGGGCTGGTGATTCAGGCACTGTTGGAGGGAGCGGGATCAAGGAAAATAGACAAGGCATGGAATAATTAGGGGGCCCCATAGGGGGAAAGGAAACACACCCGTCTTCAGGGTGGTCCGAGTGGTGTGAGGGAGACTCTTGGGGAGACTGAAGGCTAAAGGCTTATATAGCAGAGACTTGCCCATCGGATTCAATGCTACCATCCGAACCACTCTGGGGAGCGTTGGACTGGGGACTTTGAGGGAATGGGCAGTGTGCCACGCTGGAGGATCTATTTCAGGGGGTAAACTACTAACATTTGAAGAATGGAGGCAGACCCACAGGTGGCGAGTGGTCTTTTCCTCTCATATGCCAAATTAGTGAGAGGCCTGGCAGAAATGTGGGAGAGTATTCCTGAGGAGCCAGAGACTAGTTCAGTAGTGCATGTGTTAGTGAACCTGGAAGGGGGCAGGGTTAAGATATCTAGGGTGTATGGAGCCTTACAGGCTGTGGGATCGAGCGAGGGATTCGCGGTTAAGGAAAAATGGGTGAGAGTCTCGGGATAACCAATTTCTGAGAAACGGTGGGCACAAATGTGGGAGCAAGTCTGCAAGACATCAAGGAATGCACGATTTCAGCTGGTATTAGCTTTTTTTAATTTTTTTTTATTTAAAATGATACAGTTTATATATAAACTTTTCATTTGAATTCTCATATGCATTTCATTAATTTACAACGTTTAGAAAAGGAGCAGACAACAACACAAAAACAAGAAGAAAACTTCAGTTTTGATTATATTCTAAAATGTCAATCAAGAATTGAACAATTGTGAAGATTAGTTTTTTGTTTTTGCCTTCAAGCAGCTTAAGCCATCTGTTATCTCCTTCCTCTTGTTGCTGGGCGATGTTAAATGCTCCCCCGTAAAGGACTCTCTTGGCAGATAATTTGGGACATACCATGACTAGATGTTTAAGGGATTCTATGGCATCTATATCCTTGCAGTATCGGCAGAATTGTTCATCTTTTGGTATTTTGCGAATGTGAGCTAGTCTTTGTCGCGTCGAGAGAATGTTGAAACGAAGTTTCATGAATATTGTCCAGATAGTGGGGTCAGGAAAAAGTGTGAGATACTGAGGCAGTTCATTCAGAGCTCGTGTATCAAATGATGAAAGTAAATTCATGTTATACCTCGTTTTGTCTTCTGATGTTTTCTGCCAATCATTACGTTGCAGTTTAACCTTTGCACGTTGTGGTCGTTTGATAAGCATTTCAACCGTAATGTCTTCTTTTGTCATGGCCAGGAAGAGTCGTGACTTCCACTGTTTCAGCACTGTATTATTCATCGCCTGAGGGATTTCCTGTAAGATTTGTAAAGCAGGTGTTTGTTCTCCATTTATGATTTTTCGTAGGAAATCTAGCTGTTTCCAGAGAACTAATGAGGCGAGGGATTGCAATGCTACTTCAAAGCGAATTTGTGGCATAGGAAAGTTCTTGGGGAGATGCAAGATCTTGCGCCAAAATAAAGCTTCAAGCTTTTGCCAGTTTATGAGGTTAGATGTAATCATAGCTTCACTCCCATAGATAATTATAGGGACGACTTTCTGGCGATAGAAGGCTATAATTGGATTCAGCGAAAATCTGCCAAAACGCTTATGAAGCATCACCCCTTGTGGAGCCAACGATTGAATTTTAGTCTCTAAAGTGATTGCCCAGGCTAATTCTGCCTTATGTTGGTTCAACACAACGCCCAGGTATTTGAAAGTAGATACATTGGCCAGTGAATTGTTATCCAGTGTAAAGTTTGATATCTTATTTCCAAATTTCGTATTTCGATAGGTAGTCAATGAAATAGTTTTGGTTTTTTTGGTATTGATCTGTAGTTCGTTCTCTTCCATGTATGTTTCAGTCATACTTAGATTTTCCTGTAGCCCTAAGGGTGTCTTATCGAGAAGGACTATGTCATCCGCATACATCAAATATGAAATCGGCACTGAATTAATTTTCGGTGGGTTCAGAAGATATGTTTTGATATTGGCAGAATAGTCAGCTGTGTATAGATTATATAGCATTGCTCCCAACGGACAGCCCTATTTTAGTCCGTGCCAAGTTGTTATCTCATCAGTAGTGGTTCCTTCTTTCGTTAATCTAATCGAAATTGTAGTATTGGAGTAGAGTAGCTTAATGGGTTCCAATATCTCTGGAGGGCATTTCCAACTCGCCAACATTTTCCACAGAATGTTCCTGTTTATGGCATCAAATGCCATATGCAGATCTATAAAAGCTGCATAGAGGGCGGTTTTGGATGTTAGTGCTTCATGTTTTAGAACATTTAGAATGAATAGGTTCACATTCGTCCCTACTTTTGGGGTGAATCCTGTTTGTCTGGAATCGAAGCGGTTGCTCACTTTGGCCCAAGCTGACAAGTTTTTAAGGAGATATCTTGCGAATAGTTTGCCCAAAGGGTCTAACAGGGCAATGGGTCTGAAGTTGGCAGGATCATCTCTATTGCCCTGTTTATAGATCGGTATCAGTACCGCTTTGGACCAAGTGGTGGGTAATATCTTTAATGTGTTGACCAAGGTTAGAATGTGATCCAACAGATTCGCCCAAGTCTCTGGATCTCGTTTGAGGGCAGCATTTGAAAGTCCATCGGGACCAGGTGCTCTTGATACATTTAAATTGTTAATCATCTCTATGAATTGGTCTTTTTCCCAAGTAATAGTCCAGGTGTTTGTACTAATGGATTGATCCAGGTGTTCAATTTGGTTTCGAGATTTATAGAGATTCGTAAAATGTGCGATCCAGTTCTTTTCTGTGACGTTGGCTACCATCAAATGCTGCTTTCCTGGATTGCTATTTAGCAAATTCCAGAGGGATCTCAGATTTTTATTGCGCAAAGTAGCTAGCATGGCTTCTGCGTCGTCTTGTTGTACCTTGGACGCATTAGTTTTGTTCCAATTTCTATATGCTTGCTTGGCATTCTTGATCTTTTTGAGATTTTCTACAGTGGGATCCTTTGACCACTTCCGAATATTTTGCCGCAGATTTTTTTTTTTTTGCTGCTATTTCTGGGTTGTAATAATGACAATGGACTGGTTTCTCTATCATGCATTGTTTCGTATGATATGGAATTAGAATCCATTCATAGTTTATTTTGGTTCTGTCTGACATCTGTGTTTGTTGGAAAATCTGTGGAATAGCAGCCAGCTGATTATTGCTGATTCTTAATCTGGGTGTTGCTCCTGTTATTTCCAGCAAGATAGAGGGGGTGGTCACATGTGTTGCATTTCCTCCTGCCACTGAGATTTTAAGCATTAGGTGGTCACTTTTGGAGGTAGGGAATACTTGGAAGCCTACTAGCTTATTGTTAATATCTGAAGACAGATATATGTAGTCAATAATTGCAGTCGTTTTTCTAGATGACCAAGTTGGCAGCAAGCAGTTTATTTTATCATGCGGTTGATTTATTAGTTCAAGGTCCCTCATGGCGATTTCTTTTGTCCACCGTTGCGCTCTTGCTGATAATTGATGAAATTGTCTCCTTTCGCCCTCTGCAGTATACAAATGTATATTGAGGTCTCCACAGATGATAAAACTAATTTTGGGGAATTTTGCGGCAGTTCTGTCAATTGTCAGGAAGACGCCATCCAGAAAATTAGCATCATTTATTGCTATTGGATTCCAGTATACATTAATAATTGCCGTCATATTCAGTGATTGAGTTTGAGTTGAAGATGACGGATTTGCGTCACCCTTTATTGCAATAGATGTGATGATCAATTGAGTCCAAGGGTTGATGTTTTCAGATTCAATAATTTTCCACAAGGGGGATATTTTTATTAGCGTTAATAGTCCCGCCGATGGTCGGCCTCTTGATCCTTTTATGGCTGGATTGAGAACAGTTATATAACCATCACACACAGGTGTCTGAGATAGCCAGGTTTCTTGGAAACATATAATTTGAGAGGATTCCAATACAGGATCTAGTGATTCAAACAGATGAGATGATCCTCTTGTGTTCCAGGAACATAGCGTCCATATGTGTAGAGTTGATTGTGTTAATGGTTATGATCGAACGTCGGAACTATTTGTAGAGTTCAGAATCGTATCTTCATAGACTCGACGAAAAGGATAGATAGCGTCGTGTTCATCAGTATAGTCGTTGGTCTGGTTCTGTGAGCGTGCATGATCCTGAGTCTTTTTTATTACATTCCTTGTGTCTATGGTAGCCTCTGTACCCGCAAATCCTAATGACAGTAGTGGAACAGCCATCTTTAAAATCCGATTCATAGTGTCTGTGTTGTAAAATTTGATCAGTACTTTATCCAACTCATCATCATATTCAAAGGTCACTGTCTTAATTTCATGTGATTGTATTGATTTTAACTCTGGAAATACCTGAAATAGTCTTAATAGATTAGTCCTATTGAGTGTAATTTGCGGTCGTCTGTTTTCAATACAAGCTACTCGTAGGATGTATTTCACTTTTTTTTCCCAAGGATCAATAAATTGTGGCAGGTTATAGGTAACCGTAGCGTGATTTTTCTTTAATCCTTTTTGTTGTACTTCATGAGTCTCTCTTTCCATTTCAGAGATATATGTTTCACTGTAGATCGAATCATCAGTTGATTGTGATGTGTTGATCGAATAGATTGAGGGGGCATCCGAGATATCAGTAATGTCCCCTGTATAACAAGATTCTGCGTCTGAGACGGTTTCGCAATCTAGATTGATCGTCACTGAGTCATCAGATTGCGCAGTGTGGTATTCGTCCAATGTTATCAATATTGGTTCATTGTTGTTGTCTGACGCTTCATGATTCAGGTGAGTAGTAAGATTCAGTAACTCCTCTCTTTCCTCCTCTGGAGAGTTGGAATGCTCTTGGATTGGATTAGCGGGAGGTTCAGGATCAATATTCACAATTGGTTCAATAGTTCTTTCCTCATTGATGGTACACTTTTTTAAGTTGGGGTTTGTTTCATTGAATCCTGTGAGTTTACAGTGCCTTAGAAAGGCACGAGAGCCTGTTTGCTTTTTGCCCTTCGCTCGTGTATTTTTAGGTTTGATAGCCTGTTTGGTGGATGCTGGTTGGTTTCCAGATTTATTATTAGAAAAGATTTCAAAAGTATCTATTGGTTTGCATATGTTTGGTTGAGGGGGAGATTTGATGACAACAGGTTGAGGGTGGATGTCGACACTTACCAATGGGGTTATTATTGGCTGTGTACTCTTCAGCAGCTGCAATTTTGTTTCAGGGTCCTGAACAGGATTAGGATTATGGAGAGATTGGGCCTTAATCAGAGCAAACAGAGTCGAGGTAAACGTAGCTTTCTCAGCTTTTACGGCTAGTGTCATCTCGAACAATCTTGCTTGCCATTGGTGCGAGCGCTCTGCTTCCATATCTAAGCGTTTTTTAATATTATTGACAAATGCTTCAAGATGAATTTGTTTTGTATGAATTAGGGCTAGGAGGGTAGCTTGATCTTTGATGGTATCATTGGCCGCCTCATAGAGTTTGCAGAATGGAATCATTGCTTGAGTCATGATGGTTGTGAGGATGTTCTGTAAATCGACCATCGTCGTCGGTATCCGCTGGGTTGTTTGGGCCTCCGGTGAGAGACATAAGCATTTGTTAGGGGGCTCTTGGTCATATGCATCGTTTAAAGATAGGGCATCGTTTTTTGACAT
This sequence comes from Ambystoma mexicanum, assembly GCF_040938575.1. Taxonomy (NCBI): domain Eukaryota; kingdom Metazoa; phylum Chordata; class Amphibia; order Caudata; family Ambystomatidae; genus Ambystoma; species Ambystoma mexicanum. Next base: position 170,885,073 of record NC_090921.1, on the reverse strand, counting down.
AGGGGGATCAGAATCCTCGTAGTCGCATTTGTTTTTCTTTCCGCGTACATGCTTTGGGTTGTTTGCCGATTGACGGGAGGGCTCATTCATCTGTGGAGGAATATCATAGTGGTGTGCTATATTCATAGTCGGGGTAGATGTCGTCGGCTGATTAATTGGTCGTTGTAGATAAGGATCTCCAAATACTTCTTTTCTTTTTTCAATGTTTACAAGCAGGGACTTGATTTCGTTGATGTCTAAAGAAAGACGGGCTGTCCTTGGGTTAGATTGAAGCGTTTCTTTTTTCTGTTTGGGTTTAGCAAGGCTCCGGGCTGTGTAGGACTGCAACCATCTTAATTTTGCTTGTTTTACTTGTTCTCTTTTGGATACTTCTGGTGTTTGCAGTTCATCAGGGGTTGCTGCAGCATTTTTGGGGGGTCTAATTGGCAAAATGGTCATTGTCTTTGATAATCGAGCCAAATTAGACTCAATGGCTTTTTCTGCTTGTTGAAGCCCTTGTGACATCTCAATGTCAGGCTCTCTCGAGTTTGGTCCCAAGGACTGCAACATAGGTGTAGGTGGATTTGATAGAGCGGCAAAGGGAGAGGACGTCATAGTTTTATGAATAGCCTTTGGGTCATCAGTAGCCAAATCAATAGTGGTTTGAATTGGTTGGTTAGTGTTATTATTTCCTTGGTCTAAAGTGGACATTAGTTGTTCTTCATTAGTTACCTGTGGCGTCATACAACTTGATATGTCCTGAGGAGCACTTCTAAGTTCTTGTGTGGACTCATCCTCATCTACGCAAGCTTCTTGTTGAGCTAAATTTGCTTCTTCTATGTCTATTTCTTGCAAGTCCCTCATCAGAACTTTAGGAGGGAGTTGTTGCAAGCTTCTTTTTGGGGTTTCTTTTTTGCGCAAGACATCTAATATGGAAGGTTGGAGAGCTTTATTCGCATTGGTAGGAGCGGGTTGTTTATCTTGTTTGACACGTTGTCTCGTGTTGGGGCGCAGTTTACTATTAGTTATTGGGTCTGGGATAGAAATGTTTGAATTTGCTTGCAAAGTCATTTTTCTTGATGTGAAGTTCAGTTACACTGATGTTTGTCACAATAATTACGCAAAAAAAAAAAAGAAAGAGAAACGGGATCAAAGGGGCTAGCCCCCGCAGTCTCCCGTTCTATGGCTGATAGAATTGCCGCGCTCTTGGGTGTTAAATTGAGTCGTGGCAAGGTAGGTCTTATCACGTTGAGTGTGATCAAAGGGGCGGAGCCCCTACAGTCTCCCAAAGTTGTAGGGACTAGCGACAGTTGCTTGTTGGTATTTAATCAACGTGGCAGATGAATGGGTGATAAAGAATAGTAGATCAAATCACCTACCAGCTTTTCTGTTGATGGAGTCCGTGTTCGTCTACCCGGGCCGTTGGGAGGTTTAGTAAGGTGTTGTAGAGACAAAAAGAGGACAGGGGGTCCTTTAAGCACAGTGTTTCCTCCAGGCACTCCAGACCACAGGACTCAATGTCCTGACTCCGCGGCCCGCTCCGCGGCTGTTGGGAGGTTTAGTAAGGTGTTGTAGAGACAGCAAGAGGACAGGGGGGCCTTTCAGCACAGTGTTTCCTCCAGGCACTCCAGACCACAAGACTCAACGTCCTGACTCCGCGGCCCGCTCTGCGGCCGTTGGGAGGTTTAGTAAGGTGTTGTAGAGACAAAAAGAGGACAGGGGGTCCTTTCAGCACAGTGTTTCCTCCAGGCACTCCAGACCACAAGACTCAACGTCCTGTCTCCTTTCTTGCAAACATTGTTTCTTCCCTTTTGCAGGTTTAACCTGAATCTTTGACGGCCTCTTCTTTCCGAGGCAATCTGGAGCAGGAGAAAGTCGAGTGGACACATGCACCGGAGCGCGATGATCAGCTGTTTCTGTGTGCAGCACCATACACTTCGATAGTTCCAGCAACAGCATAATTGTTCGATTTTATTTGGTCGAATGGTACATTTGACCGAATTTGGCCCGTACCATTCGACCGAAGAAAGACGAATAATTAGGCTAATACATACCGAATATGTGAAGCGGGGGTGGCGGGGGTATCGCCCGCTCCCTATGATCGGTAAGTATTAGCCTTAGGGGTACAGGGGTGTCCCCTGCTTCCTCAACATAGAAGGCGGGGGACCGTAAAAAAAAAAAAGGGACCCTGAGGTGTCAGATCCAACCCGTGTTAGAGGGACGGGTCTGACGCTGCAGGGGTGAAGAGGACCAGAGGGCGTGCAAACAGGTAAGTAGAGAAGTGGGGTGGGGGGTGTGGGTTGGTGTGCAGGCATTTGGTATCTCTGACACCGGAAAGATTACATGTCGTAGACAATTCAGTGTCCCATGCCTGCCCGATATGTGGGTACAGCATGCTGGATTCTGGCATATGGTTTGGGATTGGCCAGTTATTGTCAGGTATTGAGGGGGGAGGTGATGGAACCTCTAAATATTCTGTAGGGGAGTAGGTATGAATGTAACCATGAGGTCTGCTTGTGGGGTCTGTTATCGGGATCCAAAAGACACAAGACACGGAACCAAATCGCCAGGTTCCTACTGGTTCTAGACAAATAGCAATTGCGTGGAAGGGGACAGATGGCCAGTTGCTGAGGCAATGGCTTCAGGAGGTGCACAGGTGTGGCTTAGGGGAGGTTGAATATCTGAATAAGCACAAAAAACCCAGACGGGGAGGATGATTTGACAGTGACCTGAAACCTCCGTTGAGTTGATTAACAAAAAAGCAGGGGCACAGGGAGAGGGGAACGAGACCTTGGACATTACAGGGGAGCTGAAGGGGGACCGATTGGCACTCGGGGGGGTAGGGGTAAGGCAGGGAAGGGCTAGGGTGAAAGAAGGGCAGGGAGGGAGGCAAAGGGGGTAGGAAGGGGATGTTGGGGGTGTTTTTGTTACCTGATTTGTTGGTTGATTTGAGAAAATTCAATATAGAAATGTCAACCACAAAAACAGAATGACATGTGTCATCACACATACCCCAGACACTTTGGGCCTCAGGAACATTATCAAAAAACATTGTCTGATAGTCATACTCTACCTCCCTGATCAAGATCCACCCATGTTTACGCTTAAACACGCAAACAAATTGTGCGAAAAATGAGTTCACTTACAACTTCGATATTGACACTATTGTTACTCTGCTTATAAGTGAACAAGCGTCTGCGAGAAATGTCCTGTTGATGGTAAATTACAACACGTTGTTGATTTCCGCATTAAATCCCACCTGATCCAATATTATGGCGCCCCTCCCCCCTATGAAACCCATCGTAATTCTATGGTCGTCATCGACACATCTTGTGCATCTGTCCTTTTTGTGTTATGGCTCAACAGAAACAACGGAATCACTCATACACACCGACATCTCCGCCCTGGACACGGTCAATTGGAAATGTTGCTTGATCGATTTCAATTCTGGTTACAATAAAGGCGGAGGTGCAGCGCAGCCCCTCTCCGCACCTGCATGGCAAATTGCACTTCAGGATTTTGAACTGAAAGGGTTTCTCTGTTCCCACACGCAGGCTCGGAGAGAACACAAATCACACACACCACAGAGATCATACGCAGACCTACTGACACCCAGAAACAACAGCATATTGTGCACACGCCAAACTCATCACGTACATAGATAGCACAACCACTCATGCATTAAACACACACACCATGCATACTCTCACACCTCCCCACTGCACACGCTCATGCCACGCACTCACCCGTCAGACATATCACACGCATCTCTTACGCCACTGACACACATATTTGTAATCAGTCCACTTGTCTCTGACGCACAGTTGCACACATGCTCACCCACAAATCCAGAATCTTTGTGTTCTGACTGCAGGGCTCGGTGTCTGTTGGTAGAGCAGGTGCTGCAGGTAATGATAATGATGTGTTATTTATATAGCGTCTTAATCCAAAGCGCTTTACAGAGCACATATTTACATACAATATCACCCAACCAAAATTGGTACTCATTTATCGACCTTGGAAGGATGAAAGGCTGAGTTGGCTTTGCCGGGATTCAAACCTGCAACCTGCAGATCATGCTCAGATCGCAGCAACGAGCGCTCAACACGCTGAGCTATCTTACCAGCTGTGCTGGAAGGTTTGTGTGTGCAGCGTGTTTACAATGAGGGTGGCCTACTAACATCACTTAAACAATCAATGGCGGCTCAGGTTACACTGTCCGACTCCCTAAATGAGGCTGATAGGGGCAGGTTAGACACCGGAAATAACCTCTGATGCTGACCATATAGCCGCGCTGCACTCATCTTCCGCGGGATTTGATTCTCGCAGCAGCTTTTGTGCAAAAGAAAGGAGCGCATTTCTCACAAAGAAGGCATTTTATCTCCCTGAAGGAGTTTGTGCCAATCAGCAAGGGGCTGGATTGGTTGATTTTTCTTGGCACCCTTTTGGCTGAAATGTACAAAGCAACTCGTTGCTCACAATGCGTCCAATACCCGCGCCTAAACATCCTAGCGCCAGAGCATCCTGGCGGCGAACTGGCCGCGTCGAAGTTGGTACGCCAAAGCCGGACGCGCCAAATCGACCTGCGCTGAAATGGCTGCGCCAAATCGTCCTGCTCCATTAAACACACACTAATTTCCAGTTTGTCATATGGCAGTGCCCTCTGGTGGCGATTTTTTAAATCTTGTCCTAGTTTGAACATACCATCTTGGCGTCATACTCATGCTTTAACCAAGAGTACCTTTTCATCTGTGCTGGGGTCTAGGCCAATGCTTAACTTGTGTTGGTCGTCCCACCCCGACACTGCTGGACCTTCTTCTGAAAAATATACTTTAGTAGTGGTTTGTCTGCCCTTAAATTCTAACTTGGCTTTGATAAGTTTTGCGCCTAGAAACACTTGTGTTCAGGTGCGTTATAAATGCCATATCACGTCATATCATATAGCCCAGTAGGTCTATCGATGCACCCCCAAAGACTGTTGCCGTCTTGTTGGTACTTTTGACTTCCACTGCTGTCCCACCACGTTTTTATATGTCCGGATAGGAATGATTGTCAGATCCGAGCTGGAGATGGCCATTACTGGGGTCTCATTGCCGTCCACTTTTATCATGCAATGGGCTTTCTCTCTCCTGGTGAGGGTAGAGTTCACCATGATGACGGTTGGTCTGTCGTCACCCTCATTGTTCATCATCGCTCATGGATTTTTGCCTTCAGCGCTCGTGATGTTTTCTCCTTCCACGTGCAGGTGACTGCGAAATGACAATCTCCTGTAATTTGAACATTCTTTATCTCTTGCTGGACATACTGTATCGGACGCTAGGTGCTTTGTGGTGGTTCACCTGTGGCACTTCAAGGGCTCACTCTTCCTGCCCCCTCGCTCTTTGTGTGCCTCTCGCCTGAGCTTATCACGGCATCCTTTCCATTGTATTGCTGTCACCTGGGCAGCTGGCGCCCTTCCCGCCATTTCTTTCTGTCCGCTTGCCGTTTCTTCCTCCGCTCTTGCTATCTGAATGGCTTTGTCCAAGTCCAGTTCTTTCTCCAGAATGAACTTATCCTGTACCTTCCTGCTATTTGTGTGCACCACCAACATGTCGCAGATAACGTTTTCAGCATTGTCCTCAAATCCACACAGAGACGCCAGCTCTCTCATGCGGGTAATATAATCACTGAAAGGCTCGCCGCCCTCTTGCTTTCTGGTGTACAACTTTAACCGGTGCAGAACTATGTTCTCTTTGCTGGAAAACCTTTTTATGATGTGACAAATTGCCTCTTTAAACACATCATCCCCTTCACCCTCAACCGCCTCTGGCTTGAGACCTGCGAAGATCCATTGAGTTTAGCAACCTGGCTTTTTTTTCTGCCTGTAAAGTAGCCTGTGTCTCCCAAGGCCTCTAGTTATGTATTGAACAAAGGTTCTCATTACAGCCAAGGGATACCGGGCTTACCAGGAGACAGGAGAAACGGTGGGGGTGGGATAGCACTTGCATGGTGGCAGCGATGGGGCGATTTCTCCAGCCCTTGACCCCAATTATGTGGTGGCCTGAAAGGAGCACTGGACAAAAGGTGGTGTGGTTGCAGGCTTTATTTACCTGGATGACGCATATGTTATATGCACAAGCACATTAGAGTACTTATGGAGTCTCTGAGACCACCAATGCAGTTGCTCTACTGCTGTGGGATTATGTCTCTGTAAGTGTTTGTTAACAGATGCTGCTGTAGCGTTCACAGCAATGGGTTTATGCCTTCAGCATATTGAGCAAGATCTGGTCGCTATATTGTATATTCAGCCTGCAGGCCTGATTGCACGAGTAACGCCAGGCAGCGTCCTCCTGTCTCCCGATCCGCTCTGAAAATGGCGGGCTCCGGGAGCGTGCGTGCTCCTTGCCCGTAGTCTCGCGAGATCTTGCTAGTCCTATGTCTGGGAGAGTGGGAATGGCATATTATATAGAAAACATTGGGGAGTATAAAATAGGACGACTGACGAATGATGTGTCTATTTGTACGGCTGAGTTGGTGGCGATTGCATTGGTGATTGACAGGGTGTATGAGTTGAGGTATGAGAAAGTGGTGGTGTTCTCAGATTCATTGAGTGGGTTACAGGCAATTGTGGCAGGGGATGGTGATAGGAAGGATGTGATTTTGGACATTAGGATGAAGATTGATCGGTGTGTGCGTGGGGGTATGGATTTAGAGTTGGCGTGGGTTCCCAGCCACAGTGGCATTTTGGGAAATGAGTTGGTGGATCTGGCGGCGGGTGAGGGTATGAGGAGGGGTGCGATTGATATGAGGTTACCTTTGAGTATGAATGAGGTGAAGGCTGTGATGATGAGACGGGTCCTGGATGAATGGCAGGCGAGGTGGGTGAATGGGGTGAAGGGCAGATGGATGTTCGGTGTTCGTGGGAAAGTATCGGTGAAGGTGGATGCAGGGAGTTTAGAATGGAGGAGGGGGGAGGAGGTGATGCTGAATCGGTTGAGGATAGGTCATGTGGGGCTGAACGACTGTCTATTTCGAATAGGGAAGCGTGAATCAAGGGACTGTGCGGTGTGTGGGGTACCTGAAACGGTGGGACATTTTTTGATCAGGTGTGAAAGACATGTTACGGAGAGAGAATTGATGAGGGTTCGGTTGAATGCGTTGGGAGTGGCTGAGCTGAGTGAAAGGATTATACTGGGAGGTGATGGGGAGAGAGGCAGGAGGAGGAGTAGTGTGATGTTGGATTTTGTGAGACAGACGGGGAGGTGGGAGGAGTTGTGAGCTTAAATGGAGCCAAATAATAATTAGTGGGTGCGGTGCACATCATCCTATAGGATGGGGAAGCGCTTGCGTGGGTCCGCCCACGCTTCCGATAATTAAGAAGAAGAAGAAGAAGAAGATCTTGCTAGCCATGATCTCGCAAGACAGGATCCTCACAGGGCGGTTCTCGGTTCAGGCGACCGCATCTCTCCTGCCAACATTGACTGAACAGGTAAACTGCCAGCCCTCCATGCACTGGCTCCAGTTCCTTACCTGTAGTGTTTAGTTCACTACTATTAGATGGGTTTCCTCGGTAGATCTCTCCCCCTCACCGTTTCATTTCTAGCCGTTACAACGTTTTTCTATACTTGACCTGTAACCTATCAGGCCTAGATGACCACGCATCAATAGACCCGCTAATCTGCCTGTTACATGGTATCATAAAATAGAGGTACCGCTCTGCTGCACATAGTTCTAATACTTTCCTTTTATGTTCATTTTCTTCAGGGTTTTGGGGAATGACGAAGGCGTTAAATCTATCAATATGCGAAACCTAGTGCCATGGTTATGTCAACCTCACCTTGGTAATGAGTCAGATTTGTTTCCGCTGACTCTTGAACTTGTTAACAAGTCTAGCATATAGTACTTATTATTGAGTGTGATGATTTTTCTTTAACCTTATTAATCACTGTACTTAATTAACTAGTGTATATATTGAATGTGATTTTTTTGTTTTTGATATTGTATTGTTTATAGCTATGTCACCTTGTACTTCACATTAGTCTTTTAATGTATATTATTTTTGGTTGCTTTACAAATGACGTGAAACATTTCGATTTATCATCAAAAACAAATGACAGGACGAGGGACATCATTTCACCAAAATACCAGGGGTAGCGGAAGTGACATCACACGACCCTTGACCTCTGACATCACAGGAAGTAATGTCATGTGACCCCACCCCAAAGTGACATCACGAGAGGCGATGGTACACAACCTTTCACCCCTTGACAAAACAGGAAGTGGTATCACATAGCATTGTTCCTAAGTACACTACGAAAAATATGGTTACGATATCACTGTAATGTGATACACATTTCACACCAGAATGGATCATCAAATGTATCGTTATTATCAGTGTGTATAGGCCCATATTACTAAATTACTGAGAATGCCAGATGTCGTCCAAGGCCAAATGATAATGATGTCTTATTATATAGCACTTACGCTCAAGCGCTTTATATATAGAACAAATATACATACACTATCACCCAACCTGTGCTATTACTCATTTATCAACCTCAGTAGGATGAAAGGCTGAGTTGGCCATACCGGGATTCGAACCTCTGACCCGCAGATCACAAACGCCATCGCAGCAGTGAGCGCTCAACCCACGGAGTTATTTTACGAGCTATAGCTGTCTTACCGGTTATAGTAAAATTAGCAATTACATGTCTGAATGTTCTCAAATTCAGAAAGCAAATTACACTCTGTAGCGGATACCATTAAACTGGTAACAGAGATTTAACAGCAGACCAGTTCATCTGGAGGTCTGCGTGGATCTACTTTTCAGGCTTTAGAGGTTGGCAAAATAGATACCATTCGGAGGGTTCATAGCTGTGTATTAAATAATTTGGAACTGTGCCGGGAATGAAGCACACTCACACGGCATCCCGTATCAGTGCTGTCACAAGATGTAGTGAGGTCTGGGGCAAAACATTGGCATCTCCGCAAAGTTTGAGTTTGTTTGAAGGATTCCAAATATGGTTTATTACTACAACTGTAAATCAACTGCAGCAAAGTTAGATTTCTGTACTGAAGAAAGGTTTATGCCAGACTAACTTTTGTATCATATGCATAAATATATATAGGTTGGCATGACGCATGTGGTGCAAGACGCCAGCCTTAAGGAGCACCATGTGCCTGTGTGCGCATTAAAACACACATCATACACAGTGACAGATAGAGGATGTACAGTGGAGGCCTGTACATTTATGAACTTGAGAGGCTTAAATGTTTGCGCCAATCATGGAGGATCAACAAAGCACAGTGAGGGATTCCAAACCAAACAAGGGTTGCTTGAGGGGGGTACTCACTCACAAGAATGTTTGAAACATTGGGTTAAAATTATGCGTTTTACAGCACTTTCTTTGAATTGGTTTTGTATGGAAGCACATGGAAGATCCCAATAGTTGCAAATCGCAAACCATGCACAGGAACATTTTCTAATACATTTCATGCCGCCTTTCCACACAACATATGCTAGTATAAAAATATATTCATGCTGGTAGTTCCAATGTATGTCCATGCAGGTTGCATCAGTATATGCCATTATTACCATGTACGGACTCCCAGCCCGTTAAAATGCCATGCCACACAATGTGCGCAGGCTGACTATGTACTATAAGTGTTATTACTGGCTAGATTGTCCTAAATTCAATGTGGGCCAATTTAGCCAAGTAGTATGTTTGCTTTAATCTCGATGCACAGTCCTGTGCATCAAGGGTAAAGCAAAAAGAGCATTGGCAATGCTAACAGTTTGGGCTTTCGTGTAGGCATGGGAAAGGCACTGCTGTATTGGTATTAGCTGGCTGTTGATGGTACCAGGTGCAACATTGTTTGAGTACCTGAGCAGCTAATAGCAGTGCCTGGCAAATGCCTAATACCTATGCACAAGCCAAAACTATTGGTTTTGCCAATTCTAGTTTTTAACAGGACTTCAGCAAAGACACACAGGGTGTTTTTAAATCGAGTGGCTGAAGGCAGACCTGATCAAGACATTTTTATTACACCAGTTCCATGTTTACAACTCCAATGAAGTCATTAACTCTCAGAAGACTCCTTTGGGAAAACGCTTGCAGGCACATTGGGAGCAAAGTTTGATGGCAAGGCTTAATTAAAGCTATGTCAAAGAGTTCCAATAAAGAGGTGTTTTGGGTGGGGAGGGCAGGAACTGGGTGGATTAGCATGGCCATGAGAAGTCAATGGGTGGGCAAATAACTTAACAACATCTACAAGCTTTGTGTCCCTCCTCATATGCCATGTCTTCCTATCTGTACTCAATGCTGTTATTGGGATGGATCTTCCCAGATCCAGGATCTGGCAAAAAATTACTCACCAGATCGCAGATATAGCTCCCCACTTTGGGAAACCTATGTGCGCTATATATTTATTTTAGAATGCTGTGGTATGTTCATGCTTTAAACTATGTTGGGCAGGGATTTGAACCGTGGTCGTTAGGTTCCAAAGTGAGACACTTCCCCACAAGACCACTTGAAGAGCTAAGCAGGAGCTCTGTGAAATCCCTTGTCAATGTTGCACTGTACTGGAAATATTGATGTACTTTTTTAGGTTTAAAAGGGGTGTATATTTTGAACTTTGCTGCAGTAAATCCTCTGAGGGTAAGAGGAAAATGTTCATGGGGGTGACTAAAATACCTGCCCTACACCCTCCTAATCCTCCCGTCGCTGGACCCAGCCTCTTTCACTGCGGTAGGAGCGATGTCCCATGAAAAACGTTTCTTTCCAACACTGTCTGTTCGCTAAAGCAATCGTTTTGGCTCATTGTTGGCACACCCAATAACCCAAACAAAAAGAATGCCATGCAGTGGTGCAACAGCATTGAGCAGATCAGGCTCTAGCCCCCTCCTGAAATGTTGGGCTTTGTTGACTCGACCTGGCTGCAAGGGCGGCGCCAGCCCCTGGCCACTTTGAGGCAGAAGGCCTCTTTCGATGTGTCGCCAGCCCGTAGCACTCGTTAAGGAGCAGCATCAGCATCAAACATGCAGAGCACAAAAACCTATCCATGCGTTATCAACAGACTCACTTTGATAAAGCCAAAGTCTTAACTTCTGGTCTCAGTTTTTTGATAGCCCACCTCTCCAGAGACTAGCATAGCATTATGAAAGTAAACAGCCTCTGAATTGCGATAAAAGGTACGACTAGTGGCCAAAGGGAAGGTGGAATTGCTATTCAGATTCCTAGCTGGGCTCAGGGAAATTGGAGGGAAGTAGGAGCAGGGCTGGTGAAGATGTGTCACGGCTGGTGGGGGCCCATTTCTTTCTGATCTTTGGGGGCACCCCTTGCCTTACTGATTGGAAAAATAGACCACCGCACCTGTGGAGTGCTAAAATCAATAGTGAAGTCAAAATAATGCAGCAAGCTGGTTAAAAGCTGCTGATTATCAGTAGGTTTCTGTGTCATAAGAATGCCAACATGTGGGCAGCTGCTTGGGGGCCCATTCGAACTGTAAAAGCTGAAAGGCCCAGATGTCATCACTCAGTGGGGAGACCGACAGCGCAATGGGTTTATTGGCCCCATTCACTATCCGCATTCAATACTGTCATCCAGCCCCTTCCGGGCTGACCAACAGAGCCGGGCCAAACGGAACAGGACACAAACAGTAAATGGTGCCTGGGCTTCGCTATTAACAAAGGCCCAGCAATTACTAACATACAACGTTTCACTGTTAGCACCTGCATTCATTTGCAGGCATTTTTAGGTAATTGAAATCATGATGTGGTGTTAGCGCTTGCATGCTAGGGGAGTGATTAGAAGGGAAGTGGTGACATGAGACATCTCATTCGCACTGCAGTCCTTAAGTGTGATGTTTCAGAAATGAAGGCGAGAGGTAGCTGCTTGTAACATTGAAGCTTCCCCAGAATAGTCTCATTTGAATGTGGAAAGATGTTAGATGCCCCCACACAAGTAAGTTTTCCCCTCCCTCACAGCCTCTAAAGTTAGCGCCTCTCCCAACATTTGAAATGAAATTTTAGTCCCCCACCCCCTGAAATTTTAGCCTAGGTACACCTATGATGCCATGATCCCACCCCTTAATGAAGTGGCCCGTAGGGCAGCTGCATTTAGGGGTGGGGCTGCACACACACACTCACATACAACACTTTCACACATGAATTCATCCACCAGTCGCACAACTCCTTGCATGCATGTATACATAAAAACAAACACAGCATTGACACAAATATAAACACCAACATGCACGCATGCATTCATACACATATACATACTAATTTAAATACACATATATACACATTTAATTTAAAATAAAAACACTTAATTTACCTCCACACCGTTGAAAAGCACCCATGCAGCCACGGGGGATCAGACGGTCCTCTCTCACTCCGACACGTAGACATCCTGCCTGACAGGAAATAACGTCTCTATCACTCAGCGTGGGCACGCTGAACAACGTGAACACACTGACAGGAGAGGAGTCATTTCCTGTCATTCAGCATGTCTACGTTGCCAGCTGAATAACGGAAGGCAGCAGAGCTCACTTCTGAGCCCTGCTGTCTCCCGTTATTTTCCTGATTGTTTCAGAGCCAAACAGTTTCGGAACAAACAGCAAAATCATTGTAGGGGCGGAGAGCAGACAGCACAGTCCCCTATGAGAATAAAGGAGACGGGTGGACTGTGCTGCCTTCTACTTAGGAGAGGGTGCCGCGAGGCCCCCCGCAAGTCCGAGGCCCAAGGAAGGTTGCCCCTCCTGTCCCCCCCTCGTGACGGCCCTGGCCTGGGGCAAAACATTTGGTGAGGCCCCCTTACAATTTCTTTGCACTGGGCCAGCGGCAGCACCTCCCCAAACAGGAGACTCAAGAAATCTCCCCTTGAGTTTGTTAGAAGGATCTCAAATATGGTTTATTACTACAACTGCAAATCAATTACAGCAAAGTTAGACTTCTCTACTGAAGAAAGGTTTATGCCAGACTAACTTTTGTATCATATGCATGAATATATATAGGATGGCATGACGCATGTGGAGCGTGACGCCAGCATCAAGGAGCACCTTGCCCCTGTGTGCGCATTAAAACACACATCATACACAGTGACAGATAGATGATGTACAGTGGAGGCTGGTACATTTCTGAACTTAAGAGGCTTAAATGTTTGCGCCAATTATGCAGGATCTACAGAGCACAGTGAGGGAGCCCAAACGGAACAAAGGTTGCTTGAGGAGGGTTCTCACTCCCAAGATTTTTGAAACATTGGGTTAAAAGTATGCATTTTACAGCACTGTCTTTGCAAAATTGGGTAGAAATACAAACAGTTTGCAATTGGTTTTGTATGGGAGCACATGGAAAACCCCAATAGTTGCAAATCACAAACCGTGCACGGTAACATTTTCCAATACATTTCATGCCACCTTGCCACACAACATATGCTAGTATAAAAATATATTCATGCTGGTTGTTCCCATGTATGTCCATGCAGGCTGCATCAATATATGCCATTATTACCATATACGGACTCCCAGCCAGTAAAAATGCCATGCCACAGAAAGTATGTGCAGGCTGACTGTGCACCATAAGGAAGGGTTATTACTGGCTAGATTGGCCTAAATCCAATGTGGACCAATTTAGCCAATTAGTATGTTTTGATGGGTTACTTATAACGCGTCTAATACCCAGAGGTTTCTAAGCACAGACCCAGGGATCGAACTTGTGTTGGTCCAAGACAAGCGTGTTGCCCCTGAGCTATCCTCCCGAAACAGTTTGCTTTAACCTTCATGCATAGTCCTGTGCATCAAGGTTAAAGCAAAAAGAGCATTGGCAATGCTAACAGTTTGGGCTTTCATGTAGGCATGGGAAAGGCACTTCTGTACTGGTATTAGCTGGCCGTTGATGGTACCAGGTGCAAAATGGTTTCAGTACCTAAGCAGCTAATAGCCTGGCAAATGCCTAATACTTATGCACAAGCCAAAACGTTTGGCTTTGTCAATGCTTGTTTTTAACAGGACTTCAGCGAAAGACACGCAGGGTGTTTTTAAATCAAGTGGATGAAGGCAGACATGATCAAGACATTTTTATTACACCAGTTCCGTGTTTACAACTCCAATGAAGTCATTAACTCTCAGAAGACTCCTTTGAGAAAACACTTGCAGGCACATTGATTAAGAAATGAATTTTGTAAAATATTAAATGGTCAAAAGATACATGAGATTAAATGTGCACAGCGATAATGTATGATAATGTCGCAGGTACTGTGATTTGGTATACAACTTGAACAATTCTCCATATTAATGGAGCTGTGAAAAAAAGAAAAAAAGATAAAAAGCTTTTTTACTGTTGAAACATGAAAAATAAATAACTATTTTTGATAATATGTGGTACAGTTTATGAGAATTTAATGGCTACTAATCTCACACAGTAAGGTTCATCCTTTTATGGACTTGGGGAAGCAAGGGACCGAGTGAACATTGTGTATTGTTTGAAAAGTTCTGTTTTTAGAGGGCTGTTCACTGTTGGTCGTAGAAAATATTACCTCTAGTCTCTCTAAGTTGATTGTGGGTCTGTACGACTGTTGAGTCGTGAGACAAATTGAATTGTGTTAATATATCTGTGATATGGTATCACTCTCGCCCTGATAGCAATAGGTGACAATAAGACATAGGTTTGAACATGGCCGCTGATAAATGTAAAAGCTATGATGATGAATACATCACTGAACTACTGAGTAATTCAACATTGTTTGGAGGAGAATTGGGTGATACATCTAACCTGACCAGCTGGGACGAATTGACCCAGATGAAAAAGAGATTAATTAGATCTGAATTGCATGGGAGCATAATGTTGGAGTATCTAAGAAATAGCATATTGCCGATGGGACTTGTAGTAAGAAACGAGCCAAGGATCTTTCTAGAAAATAAAGAGTTTCTACCACAGTGGAGCTACATTGGTAATAAATGTGGTAGAGACTGGGTGATATTAATAATTGACACTGCTAAACAAACTACAGAGAAAATAGCTATAGATCTAAAAAAATTGGAAGAGGAGATCAAAAAAATTGTGCCTATTGAACAATATAAAAAGAGAGTAGACGAACTACTGAGTGATATGAAGGCATTTAAAGAAGACTTAACAAAGGAAAGGATCAGACGTCTTAAAAAAGATATACAGCAGTTTACCCATGAAAAAGCCTTCCCTTACATCCAGGAAGACTACTTCACAAAAGAACAGGAAGAACAGATGCAGAAACAGGGTAACTCTAAAAGAAGAGTTAGGTTTAGAGGAACCTCATATAGTTCCAGTGAAGACAGTACGGGGGACGGTAACAACCCAGGAAGAAGAGGACATGCCCAAAATTACAATACAGGTAGAAGGGGACCAAGGAGAGGTGGTGGAACAAGACGAAATAGCAATAGAGGACACCCCGGTGGACAACATTTTTTAGAACAGGACCAACAAGAATGGGACCCAGACCAACGAGTAATGACCCGCAGTATGAAGACACTGTGGTAAATCTATCAGATTATGAATTGACCCCTGAAGAGACTAAGGCCTTGAATAAAGGATTAGGTTTCGTCACCACTAATATACATAATCGTTTTCAGTTTATGAGAAAAGTCCACTTGAAACAATTTTTCTCAGATAAAAGTGATGATAACGAACCAGACAGTGGCCTGCACAGGAAATCTGATTTCTGCCCTCCATCACAAACACAGACGGCCGAGGCACGAGTTTTTGAAGATAGGGTGATCCAAGAAGTCGCTGCGTTGGAAGAAAAAACTAAGACAGAAAAAACATTTCAAAATCTTTCCCAGGCAGAGAAAACCACCCTTAAAACACTACTCTTTAATGAGCAGATAGTAATTAGAAAAGCAGATAAGGGTGGAGCCACGGTTATCCTGAACAGAAAAGACTATATAGACGAGTGTATGAACCAACTGGGCGACACTAATAACTACCAAAAATTGGAGGAAAACCCCACGCTAAAACTAGAAAAATTAATCCATCAGAAAATAACAAAAGCAGAAGAAAGAAGATGGATAACGAAAAAAGAAGCGGCTTTCCTAGTGGTTGATAAACCAAGGACTCCACAATTTTATATACTCCCCAAGATACATAAGTCCCTAACTAGACCACCAGGGAGACCTATTGTTTCGGGGTGCGACTCAATTTTGGAGCCACTTTTGAAGTTTGCAGATCATTTCATGCAACCAATGGTGAGGAAGATGGATTCATTTGTAAAAGATACAACACAAATAATTAACGAGATTGAAGGTAGACCCTTTGATAACAATGTTGAGATTCTGATCAGCCTAGATGTAGTAGCCTTGTATACTAATATACCACAGAGAGCGTCGCTCGAGGTACTGGAAGAAAGATTACTGACAGAAACTATGAATACCAATACTCCAGTGTCTTTCATTATGTGGTGCGCCGAGATGGCACTTACGGAAAGTTAATTCCATTTCAATGGTTCTTTTTTTAAACAAACACAGGGTACGGCCATGGGAGCCACTCTAGCCCCGAGTATTGCGAACCTATATATGGAGGCTTTTGAAAAACACTGCATCTTTGGTGACATTAACCCCTATAAGAAGAATATACTTATGTGGAAGAGGTTTATAGATGACGTGTTGATCATCTGGAGAGGAGAAGAAGATGAGGCAACAAGATTCTTCGATTGGATTAATCATCAGAACCAACACTTAAAGTTTACGGAAAACACAAGCAAGGTAGAGACTAACTATCTGGATATTACCATCAAAGTGGATCCTGTAAAGGGAGAACTTTTTGTGAAACCATATAAGAAATCCACTGATCGCAATACTTTGCTGCATTACACAAGTTTCCATCCGAGGCATACACGCGATAATCTACCTTTTGGTCAATTCATTCGGCTAAAAAAGAACAGCACTAACAGTGCAGATTATAGAGACGGAGCACAAAAATTGAGAACTAATCTGCACGAAAGAGGCTATCCTACTAAGCTGACAAGAAAAGCAATGAAGAGAGCAGATAACAATAACAGAGAGGCGATTCTTGAGCAAAACCCCAGAGACAAGAATAAAGATAATTTGGTGTTCGTAAATACGTTCAGTAATTTATCTAATAGAATCCAAAAAATTATTCATCACAACTGGGGGATTCTTGAGAAAGGCAAAGTTCCACTGCAGAGACCATTGATGGCATTTCGACGAAGTAGATCTATAAAAGATCAGGTAATGCGGAATGACATAACCAAACAGATAAAACCGCAAATGACGCTTACACAGTCTTGGGGTATGAAAGCCCCAGAAGGACATTTTCCATGTGGATCCTGTACCTGTTGCCAACAGACAAAGAAAACCACGGAAATCAATTTAGGCCTAAAGAACCCATGGAAGCAGAAAGTCCTCACTAATTGCAACTCTGCGTTTGTGATATATGTCATCTGGTGCCCGTGTAATAAGATATATATAGGGAAGACGGAAAGAAAAATTAAAATCCGGATCACAGAGCATAAGAGTTGCATAAGAAATAGAGTGCATTCAGCCCCGCTTGTGGGACACTTCATAGAAATGATACACAAAGTAGATGAGCTACGATGGTCTGTGGTCTACATGGTTAGAACCACGAACGATGTGAATCTCGACAGGAGAAAGATAGCTCAGAAAGAAAAAGAATTAATTTTTCTTACAAAAAGCACAGAACTGGGACTTAATGAAAAGAGTGAATAACAAAACTATCTCTGTTTTCTGCTTTAACAGACATTGAGGCTAGGAAGACTCAGGACGAAATATGACCTAGAGCGAGAAAAAGCCGGTAGTAGGTAATGGATTGTCGGGCTTGTTGTGCCGAGTAAGCTAACCCTGGAGATCCCGATGCATTTGGGCCATTTCAGGCACTGAGATAGCCTTAGCAGGAAATACTGTTGGGGTTTGTTGGTCTGGCAGATATCCCTATGTAGAGGTTGTCTTAAATTAGAACTGATTTGTCCAAATATGCTGTTACTCTTGTCCATTCAAATAATTACAACCCTTTGTTTTGCGCAGGGAGAGCTAAGTACATGTATTGTGATGCAGGGACTAAGAAAAAGTGTTCCCCAGGCTAGGTAAAGCCGTGTTCCCTACGAAGACTTAAGCCACACAGATTCGCACTACGTTAGTAGTGGGAGTCTATCCGGGTGAGCTAGAGCCTCTTATCGGCAATTACTGCGGGTGAAAAGCTAAGGCGGAGCTGTGTTAGAGACCACTGAATGGAACCATAATTTCTCGCAATGACAGAGCTTGAAAGAAGTAAAGGGGATGTTAGTGAAAAGTTAGCCGCGCGGTAAAGTGGGGGAACCAAAAAAATCAGCACTACTCACGGAGTGGGAACTAAGTGCAGTTGATGCCGCTGGCTAATGCGTCGCCGATCGTAACAGGGATAGCGATGGTCCTGCCGTTTGGTGGGGAGTTGCGGCGGCCAAGTTGGACCAGGCAAGACGGGGGCCGGAGGCAAGGAAGGCGGAGTTGTGGTTTTAAAGAGGGAGATATTACCAGAACTCTGCCTCCCGATCACGTGACTTGTGGGTCACGTGAGCGCTGAAATTCAATAAAACAGCAGGACAAACCAATGGAGGCAGAAGGGAACGGCCGACGACCAGAGAAAGGAGTGTGACCCGACGGAAAGAGTGTCGGACAGCTTGACGAGAGCAGCCATCCTAACTCCAGACAAGGTGGCAAGGGCATCACCTGTGAAGGTAAGAGCAGAGAACCTTAGGGTACATGTTAAATCCCTCTCATATTATATAACGGGACATAGATCAAAGGCCAAATACCTGACGTTTTCTCTTTCCATTGCTTCAGAACACACTATACTGAGCTGTGTTTCCCCTGGGACAATGGAAGAAGACTGATTTTAAAGAAGTGCTACACGTCAAGCCAATTGATGATAGAAAATAGGAATCCGTCAAACCATTAATTTAGGTTAGTATAAAGGAGTACATGTGGGTATATAGTACGATGTTTTGGGTAATAGATTAAGGACCAAGTTAAGCTGTGTAAGTTGGCTCACTCGCGATTTACTTGTTACAGGAACGCCTCCCAGCGATCCTAGTGATTTCCATCCGCTTGAGAGTCATGCAATCCCACCATTAGAGGGCCTTGGAAATTAAATTGAATTTAAAACCAGAAGAACCCTATAAAGAAGACACACAAAAAGAAGTCAGTTAACTGAAGGTAAAAACATTGAGGTTTACTCCGCCACCCCTCGTAGTAACCTTGTTACTAACTATTGATTGGTGAGATACCTAGTAAGGTGCCTAAGATCATAAGAGACCACAATGTAGTAAATGAAATGTTGTTAATCACTGTTGGGAGACACAGAGGTGTACCCGTGTTGAACTGTGACTTAGAAAAACCTAGGTGCTGAATAGGGGCAGAGATGTGATGCCATGATAGATGTAAAGAAGGTGACAATCTAAAAAATGATACCCTTCTGCTGATGATCGATACATAGCAGGTTGTGCATAATAAAAATGTCAACCGGGATGATATTTCGAATACTAAATTTCGTCTATCCCACACTTGTTTTCCACAGCTTATCCATTGTGAAGGTTGGACCCTAAAGAAAAGTGTGGTGGAATCCTATAGAAAGCGGTTTCCCACAAGAGATTAGGTCTACAAGAAGACTATCAAGATTGTACATCTAATTGGGGGGGCGCTGTTGAGCGCCAAACAAGATGACCGCCTGAACGTGACTCTCCGCGGCAGGCAGTCACAGGATCCTATCTTGCGGCACCTTCTTCGATCCGCACCGGACCCCGGAGGGCGCGACACGATCAAGGACGACCCAAGCTCCATCTGGGTCGAATCCTGGCGCTGAACGGGGCCGGGAACCACGAGAACCAGTGATCTCTCCACCCTTCCCCCACCTGCAGGGCGGCTTCTAGCCGACGTCCTTCCTCGGCTGCGAGTCGAGCCGGGCTTCTCGAACGGCTGGAGCCGTCACAAGCTCCAGCGGGGATCCTCGCCTGCCCCCGCCGGAGCCCGGACCCTGCGTATCCTGCCATCGCGGAGGGGCGGCACACATACAGCCGCGGCCGCGTTGATCCCGGCGCCGCCTCGCGGTGTGCCCTCGCCGCCGCTGTGACCCGGGCCCCAGAGGGCGCGACACGATCGAGGACGATCTGAGCCCCATCTGGGCCGAACCCTGACGCGGAACGGGGCCGGAGCCCCGAGAACCAGTGATCTCTCCGCCCCTCCCCCACCTGCAAGGCGGCTTCGAGCCGACGTCCTTCCTCGACAGCGAGACGAGCCGGGCTTCTCGAACGAGAACCAGTGATCTCTCCACCCTTCCCCCACCTGCAGGGCGGCTTCTAGCCGACGTCCTTCCTCGGCTGCGAGTCAAGCCGGGCTTCTCGAATGGCTGGAGCCGTCTCAAACCCCAGCGGGGATCCTCGCCTGCCCCCGCCGGGGGTCTACTGACTGTGGGGCCTCCGCGGTGGGGCGGCACACATACAGCCGCGGCCGCGTCGAACCCGGCGCCGCCTCGCGGTGTGCCCTCACCGCCGCTGTGATTTGGCTCCCCCCGGACTGGGGTCCTTCTCGACTTGGGGGCGGACGGCTGGAGACACTACTGCGGAGGGGTCGAGCGGCGGTGCTTCCCTGGACACCTAGCACCGTGCTCCCCCTGTTGACACACACTGTGGGGCCTCGGGCCCAATAAGGTACGTGGTGCGTTGGGGTAGCGCCGGCCTCAGCGACTTGGGGCCCACCTTTCTGTGTGCTGGTGCTCGCCCAGCGCGGTCGACCTCGCCCCGGAGTTATACCGCCTGGGGGCCCCTCTCCCCTGCGGATCTGGCAATCTCTCAAACCTGACCCAGTCATCCACAACATTATCATTATCCACTTTCAGGGACCCCACGGTCTGAAAATCCTTGGGACTTGGCTCATTTTATATCGCTGATCTGGAGTCTCAGCCTGTCCATTTCGTTGGGGGGTCGATCAGGGCTCCTCCCTACACATCCTACAGACTCGCCTGAACTACCACCCAGCCCCCGCAGCGGCCACTACATACCACTGCTTTCGGCCCCTGGGCCACTCTCACCTGAATCTCTCCTGACTTTGTCTTCACGTGCCGCCACGGCCCCAACACAACGGGCCTACAGGCGCCGACCTCCCCCCCGAAAAACACGTCCCGCGAGGTTCTTGTACCTTACCTCCTTGAGCTGCTGGGACCCCCCATTTACTCTATTGGAACTCCAACCTTGTCAGGATGACCAAGGGGGCCTCAAAGAGACAGAGCTCCATCAATCTGTTCGCAAAGTCATCGGTGAGACCGCCGGAAGAAACCACCGAGCAGGCTCCAGCGGCGTCATCGTCCACCACAGCACCGGAGTCCCAAAATATGATGGATTTTATCCGGGAGGGCTTCACCGCACTCCACTCAAAACTAGATGATATGAACGGCACTATATCCTCTATCAAGGCCCATATTGAGAGGACGGATAGCCGGGTAGCGGAGGTCGAGACAAGGGTGGGCTCCGCTGAAGATGCATTGGGGGCTCTACGCTCCGAGGTCATTGCCCTCTCCAATCGGGTCCTCGATGTGGAAAGGAAGAATGAGGACTTGGAATCCCGATCACGACGCAATAACCTTCGTATCATCGGCGTTCCTGAGAACGAAGTTCATGAATCAATGGAAGACTTTGTTTAACATACATTGCTGACACTCCTCGACTCACCCACACTTTCCCCGCAATTTTCCATAGAGCGCGCGCACCGAGCCCTAACGGCTAAACCCAAGCCCGGTGCTCCTCCTCGGCCCATCATAGCCCGTGTGCTGAATTACCGTGACCGCTATGCCCTCCTCAAGGCCGCGAGGCTCAGGGGGGAGCTCTCACTGGGCGGTGCGAGGATTCACCTCTACCCAGACTTCTCTGTGGCCGTTCAACGTGAGCGCAAGACTTTCCTGGCGGTAAAACGCAGACTGCGTGATCTCTCAGTTAAATATGCCATGCTTTACCCCGCCAAACTCCGGGTGGAGCACGCCAACCGGGTGTTCTTCTTCACTCTTCCAGAAGAGGCCTCCAAGTTCCTGGACAAGCATTTCCCAGGCTAATACCCCCTCTTTGTCCAAGATCCTACTGCTACCCTCCAGCCCGGTCAAGGAGGACCCGCATCCTGCCACCTTCCTATACTGGAGTCACGCTGGTTTTATATTCTGTAATCTGTTTAAAATGATCATTGTCATGAAAACGTGCTGCATTAACATGTGCAATATCTCCGCCCAAGCTACGTACAAGTTTTCACTGTTGGCACTTGTCATTTCACTTGTCCTGCCGTGCCCGGAGAGACACGGCCAATTCGGCCTGCAGGCCCCCAGGCGCTGATGCCACTGGTTTGGTTTTTGTTGGGGGGTTTTGGGATTGTCATCCCTCTGATTGGGGGGGGGGTGTGGGTGGGGGTGGAACATGTTGGGGGTTATGTTACAAAAAGCTTGGCGTTGGCAGCAATTACGGACCGCGATATGGTACTCCATGACTGTTACTGCAGTGTGGTTAAACTGGCCCACTGGCTATTGGTACTTTCTCTGATATTTCTGTTCTCACTTCAATGTCTGGGAGCGACTTGACTTTTATGAGCTGGAATGTTCGGGGGTTGGGTAACTATAAAAAGATGAGGCAGCTACTGCTACTGGCCGAGCGTCATGGATCCAAGGTTCTCTTCTTACAGGAGACGCATGCCCGCACGGAACAGTGCATAAGATTTGCCAAATCATGGGGCCCCCACAGATTCTCCACTGATTTCTCTTCCCAAAGCCGCGGGGTCATGACCCTCATCCATAAGAGTCTCAAGTTCACTCTCATCTCTTCACACATAGATCCTCAGGGCAGATATGTACTGCTTCATGCTATGCTTCAAAATAGGGAGACAGTCCTACTGAACATATACGGCCCCAATATAGATGATCCAGAATTCTATGTACAGGTCTCATCCCTTCTCGATAGCTTCCCCCTTGTCCCTATCCTCTGGGGGGGGATTTCAACACAATTTTTGATGTAACCCTCGATAGGTCTGGGTCCAGGCCTCGACAGCTCTCTAGAGCAGCCTACGCTGCGCTATCGTCTCTTCCCCGTCTCGCCATGGTCGATACATGCAGGTTCTTTTACCCGGATTCCCGCGTTTATTCTTTCTATTCTTCGGTCCATGACTCTTACTCCCGTATTGACAGGTGGGTGATCTCCAATGTTCTGGTTAAGAATGTCACACAGTTACAGATTCTCCCCAGGTCCCTATCTGACCACTCTCCAGTGACCATTACCATGAATTGGGGGCCAGACCCTGGCTGTACCCGGCGTTGGAGACTGAAGCCCTTTTCCCTGCTAGACCCGGAATTTTGCTCTGAGCTCGAGCTATCTATCGAGGAGTTCTTTGAGACAAACACAGGATCGGTAACATCACAGGCCACTCTATGGGAGTCCTTCAAGGTTTACATTATGTCATGATCTCTGCTTCCAAAAGGTCAGGGTTTTCCCAACTCCCTTGGAAGCAGATCCATAACCCAGGTTCCGAGTGCCAACCAGTCCCAATTGGGACCTTTTGGACCCAGTCCTGGCGCCAGTGGCACCAGGCTCATAAATATGCCCAGTCCCAGCGCTGGAAGCGCCGGGCTCATAATGCTTGGGTGGACTTACCTTCAGCAGACCATGATGCTTACTTGCCTGCCAGTTGAGCCTCTGATCCTCTTCTGTTTGGAACTACTTTTCCTGTTGGGTGGGGCTGGAGCCACTCCCTAGATTCAGAACACTGGAATTCTTCTGGAAGGCAGGAACTCTTTTCTTACCAGGAACTCTTTTCTTACTTAGGCGTGGCTGTGGAAGGAGACACCTAAGCACTACGGGAGGCTATTTAAACCACACCCGGTGGATGAATCTTGCTTTGCGTTATTCTGCAACCTCTGCAGCAGAACGCTCATCGTGTCTTCTGCATCCGGTCCTGGGCCTAAGGAAAAAGGCTTACCATCCTGAATCCAGTCTTCAGCAACACCTATAAAGACAAGAAAGAACAGGTTAGCATTCCGGCATCTGAAAGGCAAAGGCTTACCATCCTGAATCCAGTCTTCAGCAACACCTATAAAGACAAGAAAGAACAGGTTAGCATTCCGGCATCTGAAAGGCAAAGGCTTACCAACTCTTCGCACGCTCCGGAGGCCTTCGGCGCTGCATCCCGCATCTGAAAGACAAAACAAGGTGCGTTTAAAGACATTGGGGAACTTTAATACTCACGTGCCATTACTCCTTTCCACATCTAATCCAGTGGGTATTCCGGCACCCTGCAGCCGCTCCGAACTCGTACCTGCAAAATAAAAAGACAGTTAGAGCGCATAGTGAAGCAGGCAACAAGCGCTTACTTACGTGCTTCCAGGCGCTTCTATTCATCACACGGGCTCCATCTTCAACTCACTTCAGCCCGTCATCCGCCATCGCCGGAACCCTGCAAAACAAGAGACATCATTACTAAAGACTTTAAAGACATTTGAATGACTCGAAACTTACCGTTCGTGCAGTAAACGACGGACAGCAGTCCTCTGAAGTCAAGAGGCCTGCGCTACCTATTCAGTGAAGAAACTGGTTACAGCACCCTGCCCCGAGGCAGATGGAGAGCTCGGCATTCACTTACCTAAGGTGAGAGCGTTAACCTTTGGGGGTCTACAGGAGAGGAGAAGAGGAAAGAGATAGGGACACCCCAATAACCCCAGTTCATTAACCCCATATTTTCTATCTGCAGACATCTTACTCTACACGTCAGGCATACAGTGCACAGAGGTCCAGCCCAAAGAGCCAACCGGGTGCTACACATCACCTTTGAAGACCGGCGCCTCTGCGAGAATCAGGTGAGCGTTACAGAACGCAAAGCCTACCGCAAAACTCTCGCCCAGGCGCTATGGAAACCTCGGATACTGACCCCCTAGCCCGGTTACTTGGGGAACTAAGGGCAGAAGTGCATGCAGCTCGTCAGGAAACGAATGCTCTAAGAAGGGAACTAATTATTTCCAAGGAGAGAACAGACAATCTTGCTAGACAAGTGCTACAGTCACAAGCCGGACAGACCCCGTTACCCGCATCAGGGGCAAATCTTCCTTCAACATCCTCTATGAATCCAGTGCAGATCAACCTACCTGGGAATGTACCTCTGGCTCCGCCCGAACGATTTTCTGGTGACCCAAAGAGGTTTGCAGTATTTATCAATCAGTGCCGGTTGCATTTCTTATGCCGGCCAGCAGCCTTTCCAACTGATCAAGCAAAAGTAGATTTTGTACTTTCGTACCTTAGTGGCAATGCGGCAGACTGGTCGATCCCTCTAGTTAATCAAGATGATCCGGTTCTCCATGATTTTCAAGCCTTTCAGCTTAGTATGGAAAAACTGTTCGCAAGACATTCACAGGGGCAGGCCTTGGACAATGAGCTTCTTTCGTTGCGACAGGGTAATCAAGACCTTTTGGCTTATATTGCATCTTTCAATAGACTAATAGTGGAAACTCAATGGCCTGAGGACAAAAGGATTACGCTGTTTTATAGAGGTCTACGTGGAGAGCTCAAAGACGTTTTAGCCCAAGTAGTGAATCCCCCACAAGACTGTTAGGATTATATAGACTTGGTCGTTCAAATAGATCACAGGCTGCAGAACAGGAAGGCCGATCGTTCCAAGTTTGATGCTCGAGTATTTTCCAAACCGCCAACTCCTTCCAAAGGAGTAGACTCCGGGGAACCCATGCAAATAGGGGGTCTGAAAGGTCCTCTAACACAAAGGGAGCGGGAAAGGAGGAAACAGTTGCAATTATGCCTATATTGCGGAAACTCAGGGCACTTTCTTCGAGACTGTCCGGTGAAACCTGCCAAGAAGGCAGTAGGAGCTGCAGTTACCAAAGTTACAAACTCTGAGCAGGGAAACGACCTCGCCCGACAAGAATAGAGGTCCTCTTGCCGAGCGTGAAAACCAGTTCCGTGACCTCGCATTTCGTGATACCTATGGTCCTCATTAGCCCTGATAATCCGGATCGATTACATGCAATTGAAGCTTACGTCGACAGCGGTGCCATCGGCAATTATGTGGATCATGAAATGGTTTTGAGGATGAATCTAACTCTTTGTCCCAAGGCTGTAAAGGACGTCATTACTACGGTGGATGGTACGGAGATAGCCTCCGGGCCAGTAACGCATACCACTCAAGAGGTGACGCTAGTAAGTCAAGATGGACACCATGAGAAGATCGTGTTCGATGTGATCAAGGCCCCTCAGTTTCAGATTATTCTAGGAATACCTTGGTTAGAGAAACACAATCCTCTGATCGATTGGCGAGCAAGAACGGTCCAGTTTCCAGAATGTGTCTCTACTTGTCACCCTCCACCTGGTGTTGCACTGGCTGCAATTTCTTCAGAGACTCCCCAGTTACCTCCCGAATACCTAGAATACCAAGATGTTTTCCGGAAGGATCAGGCTAACTCTCTACCTCCTCATAGGTCTTATGACTGCCAGATAGACCTGATACCTGGATCTACTCCTCCTTGTAGTAGAATTTATGCCCTCACCGAGCCTGAGAACCTTCACCTTCGACAATACCTGGATCAATACCTGGCAAATGGGTTTATTCGTCCTTCCAAGTCCCCTGCTTCTTCAGCTTTGTTCTTCGTTCCAAAAAAGGAAGGAGACCTTAGAACTTGTATCGATTATCGCTCCCTGAACCAGATCACCGTTAAGAATAGATACCCGTTACCTTTGATCCCTGAACTCCTGGACCAAGTCAGAAAAGCATGCATATATACAAAGCTGGATCTTAGAGGAGCTTACCACTTGGTACGAGTAAAAGAGGGCGATGAATGGAAGACGGCCTTCCGCACCAAGTATGGGCTATTTGAATATCAGGTCATGCCCTTCGGACTTTGCAATGCCCCGGCCGCCTTTCAATATTTTATGAACGATGTCCTCAGAGAGCTCATAGATGTATGTGTTGTTGTTTACATTGACGACATCCTCGTTTATTCTTCATCGGAATCTGAACATCGGAAACACGTGAAAATGGTCCTCGAAAGATTGCGTCAACACAAACTTTTCGCTAAGTTGGAAAAATGTGTTTTCAACGTGACTGAAGTTGAATTCTTGGGATTCATATTATCACCTGGCGGAGTGCGTATGGATTCAAAGAAGGTCGATGCAGTTCTCAAATGGCCATCACCATCCTCCGTAAAAGGTGTGCAAAGCATGTTAGGCTTCGCTAACTTTTACCGCAGGTTTATCCCCGAATTCTCTCGAATAGTCCAGCCCATCACTGCCTTGTTAAAGAAAAACAAACGTTTTGAATGGTCTACCGAGGCGGAACAAGCTTTCCAGGATTTGAAGATTAAATTTATCTCTGCACCAATCTTAAAACACCCTCGCCCCGAACTCCCCTACATCGTGGAAACTGATGCTTCAAGCCTTGCCATGGGGGCAGTTCTATCACAAAAGGACCCGGTAACCAATCAGTTGCATCCCGTGGCATTTTGGTCCCACAAATTCTCGCCTCCTGAAATCAATTACACGATTACTGACAAGGAACTTCTGGCTATCAAGTCTGCCTTTAAGGCTTGGCGGCATTATCTGCTGGGGGCCCGACACACCGTTACTGTGATTACGGATCACCGAAACCTGCAATATTTGAAGACCGCAAAAGCCCAATCCTCTAGACAACTCCGTTGGGCATTATTCTTTGCCGAGTTTGACTTCATAATTACCTATCGACCTGGTACAAAGAACGGTAAAGCCGATGCCCTTTCTCGGATGGGAGTGGAAGAACACTTGGTCAACCCTAAACCTGTACCAATCATTCCCGAACAAAGAATTCTGGGTGTAATCGCCACAGAATCCATAGAGGAAGTTAAGGATAAAGCCAGGCAACTTGTAACTCCAGCAGACATACAGAATTGGCATCTGCAGGGAAAGGACTTTACAGTAAAGGACAACTTATTGTATTTCCAAGAACGATTATACCTACCCAGCACAGATTTACAGAAAAAAGTAATCTCTTGTTATCACGACTCTTTAATGGAAGGTCATCCCGGTATAGCCAAGACCTCAGAAAAGATCAAGCGCTACTTCTGGTGGCCGTCTTGGAAAAAAGATATCAGAGACTTTATAATGTCCTGTGGAGTATGCGCCCAAAACAAGAGTCAAAAGGAAAGACCAGCAGGCCTCTTACGCCCTATTGACATCCCACCTCGCCCTTGGCATACGCTTTCTATGGACTTCATCACCGATCTACCTCCATGCTCCGGATACAATACGATTCTAGTAATCGTGGACTTATTCTCCAAGATGGCGCATTTCATTCCGCTCAAAGGCTTGCCAACAGCTGCAACTCTGGCCCGAGAATTTCTCGAAAACATCGTCCGACTGCACGGTTTTCCTTCGGTTCTAATTTCGGATCGAGGTAGTCAATTTATTTCTCATTTTGGCGAAGTTGCTGTCGGTCGGCTCAAATTGATGTGAGACTATCGACCAGTCACCACCCTCAGACCGACGGACAAACCGAGAGGACCAATCAAACTCTGGAACAGTATTTACGCTGCATGCTGCAACAAACTGAAAAAACTTGGAAAGATATCCTTTGGATAGCCGAGTATGCCTACAATAACTCTGTCCATTCGGGAACTGGGAAAACCCCGTTTTTTCTTTTGTACGGCAGTCACCCTCGAACCTCGGAGTTGGATCCCCTCCAAGACCTTGAAACACCAGCAGTAGACTACCTGCATTCTACAATCACCCAAGCCTTTAAGGAAGCTGTTTCTCACCTTCAAAGGGCTAAAGAACAATACAAGAAAGGAGCAGATCAACATCGGAAGGAAGCCCCTCACTATCAAGTAGGGGATCAAGTCTGGTTATCCACCAAATATCTATCTCTAAAAGGGCCACGCACATTCAACCCAAGATACCTTGGTCCCTATTCCATCACTACCATAGTAAACCCAGTAGCGGTCAAGTTGGACTTGCCCCCGCACATGAAGAAACATCCGGTCTTCCACGTCTCTCTATTAAAACCCGTGCAACCTCAAACCCGACTAACCAAATCTCCAAAACCTATCCTAGTGGATGGAGAACTCGAGTTTGAAGTCAAAAGCATTCTGGACTCCAAGATCTCCAAATCTAAACTATTCTACCTAATTGACTGGAAAGGCTACGGCCCCCACGAGAGATCCTGGGAACCTGCTGAATATGTCCACGCTCCTCGCCTAATCAAAAGATTTCACCGAACATTTCCTGACAAGCCAAAACCCGCGGAGAAGACCGGTTTGGGAGGGGCCTTGAGGGGGGGTACTGTCATGATCTCTGCTTCCAAAAGGTCAGGGTTTTCCCAACTCTCTTGGAAGCAGATCCATAACCCAGGTTCCGAGTGCCAACCAGTCCCAATTGGGACCTTTTGGACCCAGTCCTGGCGCCAGTGGCACCAGGCTCATAAATATGCCCAGTCCCAGCGCTGGAAGCGCCGGGCTCATAATGCTTGGGTGGACTTACCTTCAGCAGACCATGATGCTTACTTGCCTGCCAGTTGAGCCTCTGATCCTCTTCTGTTTGGAACTACTTTTCCTGTTGGGTGGGGCTGGAGCCACTCCCTAGATTCAGAACACTGGAACTCTTCTGGAAGGCAGGAACTCTTTTCTTACCAGGAACTCTTTTCTTACTTAGGCGTGGCTGTGGAAGGAGACACCTAAGCACTACAGGAGGCTATTTAAACCACACCCGGTGGATGAATCTTGCTTTGCGTTATTCTGCAACCTCTGCAGCAGAACGCTCATCGTGTCTTCTGCATCCGGTCCTGGGCCTAAGGAAAAAGGCTTACCATCCTGAATCCAGTCTTCAGCAACACCTACAAAGACAAGAAAGAACAGGTTAGCATTCCGGCATCTGAAGGGCAAAGGCTTACCATCCTGAATCCAGTCTTCAGCAACACCTATAAAGACAAGAAAGAACAGGTTAGCATTCCGGCATCTGAAAGGCAAAGGCTTACCAACTCTTCGCACGCTCCGGAGGCCTTCGGCGCTGCATCCCGCATCTGAAAGACAAAACAAGGTGCGTTTAAAGACATTGGGGAACTTTAATACTCACGTGCCATTACTCCTTTCCACATCTAATCCAGTGGGTATTCCGGCACCCTGCAGCCGCTCCGAACTCGTACTTGCAAAATAAAAAGACAGTTAGAGCGCATAGTGAAGCAGGCAACAAGCGCTTACTTACGTGCTTCCAGGCGCTTCTATTCATCACACGGGCTCCATCTTCAACTCACTTCAGCCCGTCATCCGCCATCGCCGGAACCCTGCAAAACAAGAGACATCATTACTAAAGACTTTAAAGACATTTGAATGACTCGAAACTTACCGTTCGTGCAGTAAACGACGGACAGCAGTCCTCTGAAGTCAAGAGGCCTGCGCTACCTATTCAGTGAAGAAACTGGTTACAGCACCCTGCCCCGAGGCAGATGGAGAGCTCGGCATTCACTTACCTAAGGTGAGAGCGTTAACCTTTGGGGGTCTACAGGAGAGGAGAAGAGGAAAGAGATAGGGACACCCCAATAACCCCAGTTCATTAACCCCATATTTTCTATCTGCAGACATCTTACTCTACACGTCAGGCATACAGTGCACAGAGGTCCAGCCCAAAGAGCCAACCGGGTGCTACACATCACCTTTGAAGACCGGCGCCTCTGCGAGAATCAGGTGAGCGTTACACATTAGAGGGATGGCGCTGTCGAAGGAGAACGGGGTTCTTAAATCGATCCGTAGAAACCTAGCAGAGAGCGAATCCAAGTTATCGACCCTTGAGGCCCAATGTTCACTTCACTCCACTCCGAGAACCCTGGCTGACATCGGGGCAGAGCTGGATACGTTCCGATCCCTGGCGGAACGCGAGCAAAAATGTTTGGATAACCCTGGCATGGCAAGGAGATACGGGGAGGGTGAGCGCCCAGGCCGATTTCTGGCGAGGCTGATCCGTCACGAGACGGGGTCCCCACATATACTTGGGATTGAGAGACCGGATGGCTCTATGGCTATCGCCTCACAAGACATCAACAATGAATTCTTCGAATTCTATGGAACCCTATATTCCAACTCTGATGAGGTGCCAGCGGTAGAGATCGACTCCTTCCTCGATACCCTTCCCTTGACGACTCTCTCTCCGGAGTCTGCGGGTTCTCTTGATTCCCCACTTACGCTTGAGGAACTCTATGACGCGGTGGATTCCTTATCCTCGGGGAAGGCCCCCGGCTCGGATGGTATCCCAGTTGAATTTTATAAGCGCTATAAACGACTTTTGCTTCCTCACCTGTTAGTTCTCTGGGAGGAGTCGGTTGAAGCTGGGGTATTCCCCCCCTCTCTCCATGAAGCCACGATTACGGTACTTCTTAAACCCGGCAAACCCCCCTCACAATGCGGTTCATACCGCCCGCTTTCACTTATAAACTGCGATGTCAAAATATTTGCTAAAGCTCTGGCACTTCGGTTAGCTCCCCTCTTGCCATCTGTCATCCATCCGGACCAGGGGGGATTCATTCCCGGTCGCTCTACCTCCCTGAACCTTAGACGCCTCTTCAACATAATTAATAGAATACATTCCGAGACACACGCGGTAGCGGCCACCCTCGACATGCAGAAGGCGTTTGATTCGGTTTCATGGAGGTACTTGTGGAGGGTTCTTGAGAGCTGTAGGTTTGGCCCCTCTTTTCTCTCCTGGGTCAGATTGCTCTATTCCGACCCCGTGGCTAGGGTCCGTACAGGTGACCATTGTTCCCCCCTCTTTGGGATCGCTAGAGGGACGAGACAGGGATGCCCCTTCTCTCCCCTGATCTTCGCTATAGCAATAGAGCCCTTCGCTGACATGCTCCGTCAATTTCACGCACATAGAGGACTCCGTACTGCGGGCCAGGGAGACATAGTGTCCTTATACGCCGATGACGCCTTGCTGCTTATACGTTCTCTTTCTGTCAATTTGCTCCCAATACTGGAAGACGTCAAGCACTTCAGTCGGATCTCTGGCCTCAAGGTGAATTGTTCGAAATCTACACTTTTCCCTCTTACAGAATGCACCCTCCCCCCCCCGGACACCCTGGGGTTCACATGGGCTCAGTCTACTTTCACCTATTTGGGGATCGAGATAACATGTCATCGAGCGTTGACATTCAATGAGAACTATCAAAAGTATCTCACATATTTGTCATCTAAGGTCCTAGCCTGGGACAAACTTCCAATATCCCTTGCAGGTAGGATAGGCCTACTGAAAATGGTGGTGTTACCCCAGTTACTCTACAAGTTCGCTAACATCCCCCTGTGGCCGGGAGATGGTTTCTTCCGGGAACTGACTCGCACGGTCAATTCCTTTCTCTGGCATTCGGGCGCGGTCCGCCTTAAACTGGGCACCTTATCTACCCCCATGGCTCACGGAGGCTTCAGCGCCCCTGACTTCTTTAAATACTGGTTGGTATCCCAAATTCAATATACATCCTACTGGTTCGACATAACAGACTCCCCCCCACACGTCAAACTCGAGAAGCTTGCGGTCTGCGACCGCGACATTCGCTCCCTGTTGATACAGCCCACCCTTCTGGAGCTGGACTCACAGAGCCCAGTTACCTGCACATCCCTGGCACTGGCCAAAACGTGGAAATTGCGTGGTATTACTCACATCTTCCATGGAAACCTCCCACTTTGGAACTTCCTACCTGGGGTCCCACGGGTACCATCGGCCATGGCCCAGCGCTGGGCTGAGTCGGGATATGAGTTGCTGCGTGATGTGTTCGATCAGGGAATATTTGTTGAGTGGCCCGACCTCCCATTGTCCTTGAGAAGAGGCCGGAGTGTGTGGCTCCAATATTCATCTCTTCGCAAGACCCTTAAGCGTAATTATTCGATGTTTCCGGCTCTACCACCGGATGACCCTATCATTGAGGAGCTCACCTCACCCACTAGAGGTAAAATATCTAGACTATACACTATGCTGCAATCCAGATCTATTCCAGAATTCACTAAGCTGAGGCGGGCGTGGGAGGTGGACCTGGGTGTTGAAATGTCTGATGAGCGTTGGGCGCACTTATGTGATCGCATACACAGGGTGTCCTTCAACTCCCGATTCAAATTGATACAGTTTAAAATTCTACATAGGTTCCACTATACCCCGATCAGATTGCACCACATGTCCAATGATCACCCCTCTAGCTGCCCTAGGTGCGGCCACGATGCGGCTGATTACATTCATATGGTTTGGTCCTGCCCTCGCCTTTCACAATTTTGGGAAGCGGTCTGTTCGACGGTGTCAGCCATACTCGACTACCCCATCAATCCCTCCCCGGTGGTATGCCTCTTTCACGACCTCCCGGACCTCCCCCGGAACTCCAGAAAACTAGCGGGCCTCTGCATGCTTCTGGCTGTTCGCTCCATCCTGCTGTGCTGGCTTCGCCCCTGGTCTCCCACGCACACCCAATGGCTAAGAGCGGTCACGTGGGCCTCGGACTCGGAGGAAACTTGGTCTCTCCTACAACCCACTCACTCTAGGCCCAGGAATATCTGGCTCAGGTTCCGATCTTATATGTCAGATCTGAACGCGACGCCAGCCACATCTCCCCTAGCCACCTCTCCCCACCGACCAGGGCTCACGCCTCCACCATAGCTCCCGGACTTCGTGTTGTTTATGTTATGAAAGTGCCCAATGGCTGTACACATCTGTGTTGTAACCCCTGTTTTACCTGCACTGTATACTTATTGTTCCTGTATTGTACCTGTCTGGTGATGTTCGCCTGTCTTTTTTGCTGCCACGCTAAATGAATAAAAAGAAGTTTAAAAAAAAAAAAGATTGTACATCTAATTGATTGTTGTGTAAATGTTTACCCCTGAAGAATTTCCTTGTTATTAGTGTGAAAGTGTGGAAGGAATGAAACATGTAGGGTATGGTTTGAATGTTGTATGAAAGTAAGCATGGGTTTTATGAAGACAAAGTGAAAGGTTTTTACGGACTAAGTTGTTTGGCTCTATGATAGAGGTAAGCACCTCGTAGATCCAGATTAAGAAATGAATTTTGTAAAATATTAAATGGTCAAAAGATACATGAGATTAAATGTGCACAGCGATAATGTATGATAATGTCGCAGGTACTGTGATTTGGTATACAACTTGAACAATTCTCCATATTAATGGAGCTGTGAAAAAAAGAAAAAAAGATAAAAAGCTTTTTTACTGTTGAAACATGAAAAATAAATAACTATTTTTGATAATATGTGGTACAGTTTATGAGAATTTAATGGCTACTAATCACACACAGTAAGGTTCATCCTTTTATGGACTTGGGGAAGCAAGGGACCGAGTGAACATTGTGTATTGTTTGAAAAGTTCTGTTTTTAGAGGGCTGTTCACTGTTGGTCGTAGAAAATATTACCTCTAGTCTCTCTAAGTTGTTTGGGAGGCACATTGAGGGCAACATTTGATGGCAAGGCTTGATTAAAGCTAGCTCAAAGAGTTCCAATGAGGAGGTGTTTTGGGTGGGGAGGGCAGGAAGTGGGTGGGAATTGCCGTATGGATTAGCATGGCCATGAGAAGTCAATGCGCCTCGTTCTGAGGTTGGTGCTAGACATGGCGCCATTAGCGCCATGACTAGCACCATTACCGGTACCGTGTCCGCCCTCGTTCAATGGGGACTTACCGGTCTAGTCCGACCTTTGCGGGACCGGTAAATCCCCATTGAAAATGTCAATCCCCATTCCCATTTGAGCCCCCATAGGGGCCGTTACGGTACCGTTATTCGCTCTGAAGTCCCTTTGCGGATCCCGTCCATAACGCCTGGTAAAAGTAGGCGTTAAGGACAGGGCCGCAAAGGGACCTCGTAGTAGGGCGCAAAGGGTTTACCGGCACCGATGTCCTCAACGGTGCCCGGTATCACTTTGCGCCCTACTCGGAATGAGGCCCAATGGTTGGGCAAATAACATAACATCTACAAGCTTTGTGCCCTCCTCATATGCCATTTCTTCCTATCTGTATTCAATGCTGCCATTGGGATTGATCTTCCCAGAGCCAGGATCTGGCAAAAAATTACTCACCAGTTCTCAGATACAGCTCCACAATCTGGGAAA
Source organism: Ambystoma mexicanum (assembly GCF_040938575.1). Classification (NCBI taxonomy): domain Eukaryota; kingdom Metazoa; phylum Chordata; class Amphibia; order Caudata; family Ambystomatidae; genus Ambystoma; species Ambystoma mexicanum. Next base: position 170,850,006 of record NC_090921.1, on the reverse strand, counting down.
CCTATGGGCACTATATGTTTATTTAAGAATCCTGTGGTTTGTTTGTGCTTTAAAATATGTTGAGCAGGGATTTGAATCGTGGTTGTTAGGTTCCAAATTGACACACTTCCCCACAAGACCACCTGAGGGTCTAAGCAGGAGCCCTGTGAAATCCCTTGTCAATGTTGCACTGTACAGGAAATAGTGATGTGCTTTTTTTAGGTCTAAAAGGGGTGCAGATTTTGAACTTTGCTGTCGATAAATCCTCTGAGGGGACGAGGCAAATGTTAATGGGGGTGACTAAAATACATGTCCTACACCCTCCTAATCCTCCCGTCGCTGGACGCGGCCTCTTTCACTGCGGTAGGAGGGATGCCCCAGAAAAACAGTCTATTTGTTTTTTTTAAATGTTTATTGGTTTCCACATAAAAAAATTAACAATCTCTGGATTAGCACTGCAATTTTCAATTAACCATTTACATTCTTTCCTTCCGTTTCCTAATCAACCTTCTCAACTTAAAGAAAAAAAAGGAGAAAAAGAAATTGTGCATAAAATCAATCAACCAATCATCTTCATAATTCCAAAAATAAAAATGTATGAGCCAATTATTTATAATTAGCAGGGATTTTCAAGGGGGCAGCTAAATAGCTTACTTCAGATGCAATGCAGTAATCAATTACTTTTTGATTTCCAACAGAATTGCTTCAATGAATTTGAACACCTCTAGGAACAAGGTAGTTCTTTCTCCCATAATTATCCATTCCCACCACTTTTGATCTAGTTCAGTGTGAACCATTAGTTGGATCTTCGTCAAATGTAAAGTTCATAAAGCGACCAGCTTTGGATTGGCTGTTACCCAGTGTCGTAGAGTTTCCATAAATCCCTTATCTCCACAAAAATGGCAGGCTGCTTCCTCTTGCATTATCATTTTCCTCTCAAGAACTATTTCTTTTGTATGCAGAATATATCTAGTAACAAATATCAAGTCTCGATAGCGAAGGAAATTTATTCAAGAATGTGGGTAAATTGTTTATACCCCTTTTTTCTTTTTCTTTCGATGGTCTATGCCGATTACGTTTCTAGCTTCTACTGTTTCTATCCAGTCTTGTTCAATTATCTTTCTTTTTATTTTCATGGGATTAGCGACAAGCTCATCTTCTCTTAACTGGCGCTCGTGCATTATGATGGAAACTTTGCGCGCCAGTTTTTAAATATCTTATCAAGTTCCTCAGTTTCATCTGTAAAGATTCCAAACGGTGAATTTATTTCAATTAACTTGGTTTTTTTGATAGAGTGCTATTGATTTCCACAATACCATGCTCTCTTGTGATTGCAGTTTTAGTTCTTCACGAATTACTGCAATCTTGAGGGCGTTGGGGAGATTTAGGCATTAACGGCAAAAAAGCCCTTCTAAGGATGGCCAAATTTCCCATGGTAGACATATCATACCTTCCGCTCCATATGTTAGTATAGCTGTGACCTTTTGTCTGTAAAAGGTCAAAAGTGGTATCAGAGAGTATCTTCCATATTTTTGGTGGATGCGTCCTCCTTGAGCAGCTAATCTCTTTGTTTTTAGCCGAAGCAATTGATAGTGCGCGTTATCATTGCAGTTTTTATTAATCAATGCTCCCAAGTTAGTGATTGAGTTGACTACTTCTAATTTGATGTTATTAATCCACCAATTCTGGTTCCTAAGATTCGACAGACATTCAGGGCCTAACTGTAGGATCTTTGATTTATCAGCATTGATTTTCAATTCATTTGTCGCTAGATATTGGTAAAAACATTGTAGTCTTCTTTGTAGGCCTACTGGAGTAACATCTATGAACACAATGTCGTCTGCATAAAGGATCCATGGGATTGGTTTAACATTTATTTTGGGTGGAAAAGCCCAAATCTTATTTTGGGAAATTCTCAAATCAGTGATGTAGGGGCTGAAGAGAAAGGCAACCAGTGCGCAACCTTGTTCTAATACACGCTGTTTAGGGATTTTTTTAGAAAGCGTGCCTCTTTTTGAAAATCTGATTTGCACCATGGTGTTAGTATAGAGAGCTCGGATTGCCTCGATTAAATCAATCGGACAATTCCAATTTTTAAGCTTCAACCATAATTTCTGTTGATTTACACAGTCAAATGCTTTTTCCAGATCTAAAAAGTCTTTGTAAATTCTTAGTTTGCTTCCAATGCCATTACTTTCAGGATTCCCAATATGAAAATGTTTAGGGATGTTCCCACCCCCTTAATAAATCCTGTTTGGTGTAGATATAAGATTTGTGCGTTCTTTGCCAAGTTTGTTAAATCTCGAAGAAGTATGGAGGCAAATAATTTCCCCATTGAGTCTAGTAATGCTATTGGGCGATAATTCTGGGGGTCTGAACGATCCCTTTCTTGCAGATTGGAACTATTAATGCCTCACACCAGGAAAATTGAACTTGATTTGTTGTTAAGACTTGTTTATAGATTTGCAGTAAATCCTTACTCCATTTGTTAGGATTTATTTTCAAGAGGTAGTTTGAAATCCCATCAGGTCCTGCTGCTCTTGAGGAACTAAGTTTAATGATTCTCATCTCAATGTCTTCTTGGTCTATATCTATTTGCCATGCATGTGACGGTTTTAGGTGCGTAAGGTCTGGAATTGTTTGTTGTACATATAGGGGTTTAGGTCATTTACTGAGTTGTAGTTCCTCATGAACTGCGAACAGGTTCGGATAATGGTCACAGCAGCTCTGCTCGCTAATTTGAGTTAGCATATTTTCTGTTCTAAATATGGCCCCATTGTTTAACAATGTCCAAATGTCCCTGGTATTTTTCCAGCAAATTGTTTTTAACATATCTGCTGCTTGCGTTTGCAATCTTTGGGATTTTATGGCAATCAACCAATTCCTATATTTTTGTTTCCTTAGCCGCACCATGGGCCTCATTACCAGTTTGTAGGTAGCCATGGTGCTATTAGCACCATGGCTGCCTCCAAACCGGGCTCCATTACCGGGTTCCTGCAATGGGGACTTACCGGGTCATTCCGACATAAAGGACCCCGTAAGTCCTCCTTGCAGGAACCATTCCCCATTCCCATATGAGCCCTTATAGGGCCCTTATAGGGCTCAATGGGAATGGGGGGGGGTAACAACGGGCACATTACAAGTGTCCCGTTGTTACCTCCCTCTTCCTCTCACGGGACCCGGAAAAGACATCTGGTTTTACCAGATGTCGGAACCGGGTCCCGCAAAGGGAACCTCGTAATCAGCCCTGACAGAATGAAGGGGGCCGGTCCCGTACCGGCCCCCTTCATTCCGTCAGCACCAGGGTCGTTATGAGGCCCCATCTCTCTCCAATTAGGGGCTCTTTTCTTTTTTAGTCTACAAATATCCGCTTGGACAGTCCTTTTAGCATTATATACCATTTGGACATAATGAGTCTTTCGAGTTGTTTTTCCAATTTTACAAGGTTTCAAAAAGTCTCTTAGGATCCACGTATATTCTATTTGGTTTGAGTTAATAGCAAAAGCTTGTTTAAATGTGAGGCCAAACTTCGTGATTTCGTCTGTATTAATTTTTAGCCTATATTTGTCCCATGATACATCTACTGGGTTCATGGTCTTCCTGGGTTTGTTGCTACATTCCACTTCAAAAACCATTCCGATTAAATCGTGATCACTTGAGGATTGTGGTTCGATTACCAAAAGCTTAATTCTATCTTTTAGGTTGCTCGACACAAAGAAATAGTCGAGAAAGTATCTTAGGGGGCCCGAGCCCCAAGTGCAACCTCCTGGATTATCTCCAGTTGTTTGACCATTGAGCATGTGTAAGTCTCTTACGTTTATTTGGAGGTGCCAAAAGCTTGCCTTGTCAGTAAGCTCTTTTTAACTTTTTGGCAACCCTTTATTGTCTAAGAGATGGATATTAAAGTCTCCACAAACTATTATTCGAGCTTCCGTATCGCTAGTTATCACCTTGCTAATTTCTTCACTTAAAGACTTCATCAGTTTTTTCTTTGAAGTAAGTTGGGCTTCCCTTAAAAGTTTATCAGTGAGATCTTTTCGCTGGCATTGTTATGGGTTCTTAGTAAGGTGAGTATCTGTATGTATTGATTTGGGCAGCTATGCGAGAGCACCTGGTAATCAGAGTCAGTTTTTATTAAAGTTAGAAGACCTGAATAAGGTCTTCCAAGTAGCCCTTTGCCTGCTGGATTTAGAAAAGGCTCATAGCAATCACAAGCAGGAATGTTACGCAACCAGGTCTCTTGTAAACAGATTATCTTACATTCTAATAGGTCCTGCCTCTCTTCATTAAACAAGGTTTTAAAGCCTCTCGTATTCCAACTGGCAATCCAGGACCAAGAGGTTATGTCCAAGGTCTTATTCTATTGGCACTTGGTTCTGCCGTGGTTTCCGCTAGCCAAGTCCAAGGCATCTCTTTGTTTGCAGCAGCTGATTGTTTTTTTTTGTCTCAGTATTTCTCACCGTAAAAGAAATTTTCTGTAAGGCTTCTTCATCTATGGCTATCTGCTTTACCATAGACTTTACTGATTCTTGTGACTTTGCCTGGAAGTCCTGTTGATTGGGCTCAGTGTGTATTTGTATAGGATTGTTTTTCTTTACTTTCTTGCACTTTACTTCGATGAAGGTTCTCTTGGTGTTTCGATTGGGTCAGACTAGGTCGGTTCTTTAGATTACTTGTCTTCATATTAGCCCGCAGCTTTCTGGATTGAATCACATGTTTTTGCAAAGATAATATCCCTCGCTGCTCTCTAATGGCATAGATGTTGATAGTCTTGTAGATCATATCCCAAACGCAAGAGATTCACATTCTGTTCTAAAATCGCCATTTTGATTTTGCATGATGATAAATGGAGAATACCTACATCCACTGATTTTTCAATAGGGAACTCCACTATCTTAATAGCATCTGAGGATATATTTCTCAGACTGGGTATAAACTGCAGTAATTTTCTTACTGTTAATCGATTTAGAATCGGTGCATTGCGTTCTTTGTTAATACGTTCTAAATGGAGTTTTAAATTTCCATTCCTCGATCTCGGGTTCATTTTCTGAGGGCTTCTGCTCCTTATTTTCTGGGTGGATCTTGAAGATTGTCCATATTCCACTTTTGGCTTAGAGTTATAAGCTCTAGGGCTTCGACTTTGTGATTTCCTTTTCATTCTTATTGATCTCTATTTTGGGCAGCTGTGTCTTTCTTTTTTGTTCTAGTGTTCTAAAGGCTTTTGCATTGTCGGTGTCTGCCGTCCTTGCTTTTTCTCTATTTTCCGTTTTATTTTGGTCTTTAATGTTGGGATTATCTGAGATCTTGGCTACTAAATTTTCAATTTCAGCCCACTCTGCTTCAGATAAATTATTCCAGTGAGAATCATCCTGATCTTTCTCCAACAGATCTACCAGGTCACTTAGGGCTACTGAATCATCTGCTGCCCCACTTTGCTCTTCGCCAAAGGATGTATCTTCACTGAACATTGACAATTTTTCATTACTCTTGATTGGGACCTTGTCCACTAAAGCTAACTCTTTCCTCACTTTTTTTGATGGCTGGTCAATGTCCAACTTGGGTGGAGTATGTACGTTTCTGAGAAAGGCACGCGATTGGTGGCTTTCTTCTTTTTTTGTCATAGGTTGGTTCTTTGGTTTCTTCAGTTCTTTCATAATGACCTTCTCTTGTAAGTTCCTTGTGTTTTCTTTCGATGATATAGTTTCTTTTTCAGTGAAGATGGAGAATACATTTTTACTGCATTCTATCGCTTTCCTCGGCTGAGTTAAGTCCACCGAGATTACTGGGGTGTCAGCATTCATTATCTCTATAGAGGGGGCGTCAGTTTGATATTGTGGATCACAATCTTTAAATGATTTCTACATAGTACGCATCCATCTACCATCTTCCAAAAAAACTTCCATTAAGATTGCGTTGTCATTAGCATCACTGCGAGCCAAATCTGCCAACCTAGTTTGCCATCTTATTGAGGTTTCTGCTTCATTATCTATGCGCGATTCAACCTTTGTAACCAGGTTTTCGATTGATGTTAACTTGGTTTGCATCATTGCTCTCAATGTATTTTGATCTCGCACAGCTTCATGCAGAGATTCATATAACTTCATAAAGGGTGACAATGAGAGAGAAATGGAAGCAAGAATGATTCTTTGGAGTTCTGTCATATCAATATTCGTTGGAGGCAAGGCCGGGCTTGTCTCTGCTAATTCCCAGCTATGATCCTCTATACTTGATTCAGAAGAACTGCTTGAATCACTTTGCTTACTGCTTGATAGTTGGCTAGAGACTGTAAAGTTGGCGCTCTTATTCAATGTAATTTTGGAAGTTGATAAATTGCAACTTCCCTGATTTAGACTCGTCATGACATTTGGTAAAGGATGATATTTTCTTTGATGGTCAACTTTATTGAGTTTCGGGGCATTTACAGATGAATTTATTGGTGAGAAGGCTATAGAGATGTTAGATTTAATCTCTGCCAGCCTATTCTGAAGGGAAGCCAAACTTTGTCTTTTTTGAGTAGAGATTTTTTCTGCCAATATGGTCAAATCTTTGGCAAGCTGTTCTGCAATGTCTGAATTCTTGAGGCTTAACTTCGCGGCACCATCTTCATAATAACTATCTTGCTTTTGAGTTACTTGCTGATTAGGTTGATAAGATAGTGGAGATGGTTGTTCATTTGCCACTGGGCTCAAGTCATCTCCTTTAGTATCCCTCTCTTTATTTGAGATGTCTTTAATAGGTAGATCTTCAGGGATAATGAAGACCTCATCCAGTTAAACTTTAGGTAGGTCCTCTGAAAAATGATCTTTTTCTTTCAGGGGAGGATGATCATTCTGGTTGACTTTAAAAGGGATGATTACAATGTCTGTTTGTGGCATATTTTGAATTAATGGGCTCGTTTCCTCAGGTCTTATATTAATTGTCATTGTGTTGACAGTTGTGTGTGAGAGCTCTTCGGCAACTGTAAACGCCTAAGCAAATGACTGGCCTCAGGGTTGTTGTCGAAGAGGGAGTACTTAGTCTCCCGCTCAGTTTCACGTCCGCTGTTGTCTCAGAGCTGGATTCTTTATATTGCTGCCTTTTCATGATGAGAATACCTTTTTAAATACCTAGCAAGAGGCTCTGTCCTGATTATGGGGATACAGGCTCTTCACTATCCATATAAAGGGACGCAGGGATCAAAGGGCAAGCACCGCAGTCTCCACACAGCTACTCTGTTAACGTCTTATTAGCTTCTTGCTTCAGCCGGCAGTAAGCAATGTGGATGGAATAGTGAGTTAAAAGTACTTACAATTTTCTCACGCCGCCAAGCCGGATTACTTAACTCTTCCTTCTAATAGCAGCCGACGATGGAACTTTGCGAGGTCAGTAGCAGGAGGAGGCTGCGGCTCTATGGAGGCATGCCGCGCCAGCTCCCGGCTAACTGCCAACTGCTCACTTGACCCACTTGATTTTTGGGCTTTTGAAAGCAGCGAGGACAATGTTGAAAAAGGGGGCGGGTCCACAGCGTTCTCAGCGCTCCGCGCTGAATTAAAGAAACAGGTCCACAGCGATCCAATGGCAGGAAGAAGGGTCAATTAAACGCCACAAGCAGGTCAAAAGAACATGTCCTGCCAACTGCTCACTTGACCCACTTAGCCTGCTTCGCTTCTATTTCCACCACTATATAGTTTGCGCTTATTGGTGGCACACCTAAAAACCCACACAAAAAGAATGGCGCAACAGCATTGAGCAGATCAGGCTCTAGCCCCCTCCTGAAATGTTGGGCTTTGTTGACTCGACCTGGCTGCAAGGGCAGTGCCAGCCCATGATCACTTGGAGGCAAAAAGTCTCTTTCGATGGGTCGCCAGCCCATAGCACTCGTTAAGGAGCGGCATCAGGATCAAACATGCAGAGCACAAAAACCTATCCATGTGTTATCAACAGACTTACTTTGATAAAACCAAAGACTTAACTTCTGGTCTCAGTTTTTAGATAGCCCACATCTCCAGAGACTAGCATAGCATTATGAAAGTAAACAGCCTCTGAATTGGGATGAAAGCTAAGACTAGTGGCCAAAGGGAAGGTGCAATAGCTGTTAAGCTTCTTAGCTGGGCTCAGGGAATTGGGAGGGAAATGGGAGCTGGGCTGGCTGAAGATGTGTCAGGGCTGGTGGGGGCCCATTTCTTTTTGATGTTTGGGGGCACCCCTTGCCTTACTGATTGGAAATATAGACCAAGGCACCTGTGGAGTGCTTAAATCAACAATGAAGTCAAAATAATGCAGTAAGGTGGTTAAAAGCTGCAGATTATCAGTAGGTTTCTGTGTCATAAGAATGCCAACATGGGGGCAGCTGCTTGGGGGCCCATTTCAACTTTAAAAGCTGAAAGGCACAGATGCCATCTCTCAGTGGGGAGACCGACAGCGCAATGGTTTTATTGCAACCACTCACTATTCGCTTTCAAAACTGTCATCCAGCCCCTGCCGGGATGACCAACAGAGCCGTGGCCAGACGGAACAGGATGCCTGGGCTTCGCTGTTAACAAAGACCCTGCAATTACTAACATAAACATTTCACTGTTAGCACCTGCATTCATATGCGTACAGTTTTAGGTAATTGAAATCGTGATGTGAGGTTAGCACTTACATGCCAAGGGAGTGATTAGAAGGGAAGTGGTGACATGAGACAGCTCATTCTCACTGCAGTCCTTAAGTGTGATGGTTCAGAAATGAAGGCGAGCGTTAGCTGCTTGTAACATTGAAGCTTCCCCAGAATAGTCTCATTTGAATGTGGAAAGATGTTAGATGCCCCCACACAAGTAAGTTTGCCCCTCCCTCACAGCCTCTGAAGTTAGCGCCTCTCCCAATATTTGAAGTGTTAGTCCCCCCTCCCACCTGAAATGTTAGCCTAGGTGCACCTCTGATGCCAAGAAACCACCCCTTAATGAAGTGGCCCGCAGGGCGGCTACATTTAGGGGTGGGGCTGCACACACACTCGCATACAACACTTTCACCCATGCATTCATCCACCAGTCACACAACTCCTTGCATGCATGTATACATAAAACCAAATACAGCACTGACACAAACGTAAACACCAACATGCACACACACATTCATACACATATACATACTAATTTAAAATGCATATATACACATTTAAATTAAATTAAAAACACTTACCTTTCCTCCACACCCTTCAAAAGCACCCGCACAGCCACGGGGGACCGGATGGCCCTCTGTCACTCCGACACATAGACATGCTGCCTGACAGGAAATAACTCCTCTATCAGTCAGCGTGTTCACGCTGAGCAACGTGAACACACTGATTGACAGGAGAGGAGTCGCCTCTTGCCATTCAACATATCTACGTTGTCAGCTGAATAACGGAAGGCAGCAGAGCTCTCCGTTAGGCAGCAGGGCCCTGCTGTCTCCCATTATTTTGCTGTTTGTTGTGGAGCCAAGCAATTTTGCAACAAACAGCAAAATCATTGTAGAGGCAGAGAGCAGACAGTACAGTCCCCCATGTGAATAAAGGAGCATGGGTGGACTGTGCTGCCTTCTACTTAGGAGAAGGTGCCGCGAAGGAGCCCCGCAAGCACGAGGCCCGGGGCAGTTTTCCCTTCCTGCCCCCCTCGTGGTAGTCCTGTGTCATGCCTCACACTTCTCCCTCTTCCTCCTCTTGTAGGAATCCATTCGCTACGAGAACGGCAGCAAAACCATTTTACACTAGATGGAGGCCCTTTAACAGGCTTCCCACAAAAAAACGTTGAAGCCTTGCTTCTGTACTGCCTCCATCATGTGACTCGATTTCGCTCGAGTCACTTGTTCTATGCACGTATTTAGGTGCCTTCTTTGAAGCCTTCGGCGCTACTGATTGTTGATTCTAGCGTGTCTACAGTCTATGTGCGGTTCTACATTTCTCCATTTCGCTTGGTATCCTGATACAGAGCCTTTCACGGAGAACTCTTCTCTTGATCTTCAGCCTTTCCAGGTGGCATTCGTGCGAGGCTCATTTGCCTCATTCAGCATTTTCGTGCGGCGCTCAGGCAATGCCGCTCGCCGCAGTCAGCATTTAAGGGTGGCTTGAATGCTAATGGTCGCTCGCCGCATTCAGCACTTCAGGGCGGCTTGAATGCTAATGGTCGCTCGCCGTATTCAGCACTTCAGGGCGGCTTGAATGCTAAGGGCGCTCGCCGCAGTCAGCGTTTTATGGCAGCATTTATATGAAGCCTGCTCGCCGCATTCCATCTTCATTGCAGCGTTCCTCTGAGGACATTTCCCACTGCATTTCTTTTGCATTCCATTTGAGGAATTCTCGCTGCCTCGTCTCCAGCTACTTTCCTTCATCACCTGGTTCAACTACGTGTCTCCTGTAGCCGGCGTACTCCGAAGAGCTGGAGTTTCTGTCTGCCATTATTCAGGTGATACATACATTAACATTGAGAACATTCTTCCTTTGTCAATTCAGTTATAATCTTTGTGGCTCATGTACCCAGAGGGTAGTCCTTATTTTTCATTAGTTCAAGGGTGAATCCTAACCCGCCTTCCGGAATACAGAAAGAACTATTATTGAACATTAAAGGGCGATTAGAACTTTCCGGATATTTACCTTTTGACTCTATTCTAAGAAGAATTCATATATGTGGAATTAATTTAGTGCACAGAACTAAAGGACGATTTCTAGAGTGCACCTACCCGACTCTAGTGCGACCCTCGTGCCGTTCGGGGTAGTTCCTTACTAACTTCCTTTTCCTTTTCGTTTGTTCTATTTGTGGATTACCCGGAACTCTTTACTTTGGACTTCTTCAAACTAAGGTTAGTGATTTACTAACTAGGGAAATACGTTGCAATTATACTTAAGTTACTTACCTTATTTGTTTCTTTATATAGATTGGAGTGTGTTTATCATCGCCTTTTCAATTGATTCCTCGCCCTGGCTGTATGTTTCAACGGTCAGTGGGCGTAATCAGTGGAAAGGGTTTTTCGTTGAGGATTCGTCACTGAAGTTTAGAAGTAGACGACATCAGGGATTGTATCCTTTTACATCAGTATCCTTTACTTGTATAGTTTAACTGTCAAGCAGCATGTCACCATATCCCCTACACTGTACACAAGCTTTTAGGCACAAGGATTTTGTCAAGTGACCTGTGACACCGAGATGGGATGTCTTGTGATGATCATAACAGAGACAGCGGCAGACAAAAACATGCTATTACTGCAACTTGCAAAAAGCAAAATACATAGTCCAAAATGGATGCTTATTCTACTTTGTATGCTCTTTGGAGGTTTTTGTCTGCATTGTGAATTTGAGGTGTTTAAGAATAGACTAAATCAGTGACTCACACTCTGAAGTGTGCCTGAAATAAACCTTTAATGAGTCTAGCAATTATTGTGTAGAATTCCAGAAGGACAATTATTTGGGATTGCTATTCTTTCTTATTTAGGGTTACTGCTCAAAGTATTACACTTGTGGAACCCCCTGTTTTTTTAAGTGGCCTGAACAAGACAGCCACCCCAGAAACAAAGAGCCACATGGAGCTGGCCACAGCCCTGGAGCTTCCATTTCTGAAGAAAGAAAAGTTTTTTCAATTTTTTAGGGGTAGCAAGGGAGAAGAACTCAGGGGTCGCAGCTGCAACCCCTGGCAACCCAAAAATGACATCCGTGGACATGAAATACAATTTAATTTGTCAACAAAAGTTATGAATTGTGCTATGATCTATGTTTGAGAGGTATGTTTTGTTGTGGAATTCTTCCCTATGTCTCTTATAACTAGGAAACAAGACATATTGTGCTAGTAACCTATGGGCCATGGACTGGTTGCAGAAATAACAAATACCTAAGGCGTTTTTAAATAAACAGGCACATCCCTTTTGTAGTTTAACTTGAATTTACCCAGTTCCTGATTGTGTTGGGGACCCCTTCCCTTTTGTATCTCCAAAAACAGTAGTAATGCCGTGGTTACAAAGTTACCACAGCATTACTGCCCTGCTGAACTATGGGGTTGGAGGTAAGGTGGAGGAAAAACCTAATTCTTCCACCTTACCGCCAAAAACCAGCCAAATCGTCAGAATTACCTCCAGCGGTAATGCTGCCAAAATCCCCATGGAGTCCTATAAATTGTGACTAAAACCACCTACCACCACTTGTAATATGGCAGTAATTCCGACAGACTAAGTTGCGGTAATGGTCAATCCATTTGTTGGTATTTGAGCAGATTTACCACTGAAATACCACCTAACTTATAATGAGGTCCACTGTGTGCATGTATGGACTTCGGTTGTCTGCCTCAGACTCCCTGTCACCCATTCCATTGGGCAGCAATGGTTGTGGGGAAATACTTGGTATGGTGAAATACTTAAGATTGATTTCAAGAAAGAAGGGCGCTGAACATTTTCAGCTCGGAGAGGAATACGGGTTTCAGACACGATCTCTCCAGCTGTTATAAAATTCTGCTTGGAGTTGGCGGGCATCTCACCAAATTACAAGCTAATCTGGAAAGACAGGGAAAGACTTTTTCTCTGCAGTACTTGTACAGATCAGCAGTAAATCGTTGGCAAATTGCTGTCAACAGTGTATCGTATAGAGCACTCCCTTGACCACTACCCTAGGGTCATCCTCTGGGGACATGAGCAGCTTTTCCCAAGAGGTTTGGTTGATAGGTAGAGTTTGTTTCTTCTGGCGTGGAGTACTTTTAACATGCGTGTTGTAGCTGAACTGGTACACCTACTCGGAGATGGGTGATATGATAGGTTATGATATGATAGGTTATTTATAACGCGCTGAATACCCAGAGGTTTCTAAGCGCGGACTCCGTGTCATCTTGCTTCCAAGGCGAGCACGTTGCCCCTGAGCTATCCTCCCGAGACTTGATGTGGAGGTTGGAAGTGGTCTATTGGCTACTGGAGGGATGGTCAAAATCCTCTGCCAAAATATGTTCCAGCACTGCAGAAACAAGCGTGTTTATAAGGTAACTCTGCCAGGTACTGTGGTAGCTGTCACTTTAAACCAGGGGTCATGCTTGGGTTCCATGTCATTTAATCGCGGGATGAAACAACAATGGGTTTTTCTCCGTGGATATTTCAACGAGAAAACTCATTATTTATTTATTTTTGGGGAGTTTTCCCCCTATACCCCTATCCCCTTTAATTATTTAACTATTCCCGAACACCCCCGCCCCAACTATATATTTTTTTAACCCCCCCTTACAAAATTCGATGAGTTTTCACGTTGAAATAACAACGGAGAAAAACCCAGCGTCCTTTCATCCCACGATGAAAGGACGTACCCAAGTGGTATGGCTGCTAGGTTAGTGTTCTCTATGCACCCACCTGTTACAACATTCACAATGTTGAAGAAGCTGAGGCATTAGGTCAGCCAGGGCTATGCCAGGAACACCACCTCTGCTTTGAAGGGCGCTTTGCTGTGTCTCAGCCTGTTGCTTTAACGCATTTATTAGTGGCAACACTTCTCTTAGTGCAGCATCCTCCCTGCAAATGTGGCGAGTAGCCTCTTCAAAAGGTCTGATAAGTTGTGTTATGTGGTCAAAGCATGTGAAGACGTAAGCATGCCACCATCTGTCACTACATGTTGATAGTCGTACTCCTGTACTCCACCCGTTTGCTCCAAAATTCTTTAGACATGTAAAACGTTGAGATCTACCTTGTGGGCACATATTGTAGAAGCTGATGCCATGATCAGGTGTGTTTTATTCAAATGTTTGCCTATGCTGCCCACGTTCCGACAGAATGGCAAAAATGGCCACATATCTTCCTTTGCTGCTCCCACTGAGGAAACACTGCTGCTAGTCTTCAAAAGCTCATGGACCAGGAGATTCAAGCAATAGGCAAAGCCTGGCCTATGGTGGGATCCGATCTGGGGCAGCACATAGGAGACCAACTGCCTGGCCTGACACTAAACCACAGCCATTCCACCACTGGACCACGCACTGTGTAATTACAGGGTTCTTTGTTTAGCATATGCTTGTGTGCCTTTCTGCGAGGTATAGAATGAGACCGGTTCCACTGAGACCAAGTATGGAAAGGACAACTAAATGCAGCCAATGGCTTCGAACAAAGATTCCAGGGGACAGAAAAGCTGAAATCGAAGCATTCTGTGAAACGTGGTCGGCTGTGCGAAAAGGGACTAAGGCTTGTAAGTATGCTGTACACGGAGTATTCCTTCTGCACTTAAATAAGCTACGGCGATCCCTTTGCTCAAGAAACCCTCCCTCAATCCTTTGGTCCCTGCTAATTTTCATCCCATATCGCTCCTTCTGTTTTTCATGAAGTTGCTAGAACTATTAGTTGCCCCTTTGCTTGGACTGTTCTGGGAAGATATTGGCGGTCATTACAACCTTGGTGCTAAGTGCACCAACTTTACCACCATGGTGTAAACTACGTTTACACCATGGTGGATGGCGGATTTACCGCCCCATTCCAAGGTGAGTGGGGCGGTAAATCCCCATTTCCCATTTTCCCTTCCCCATTCCCATTTTTGCCCCATAGGGCATAAAGGGAGTGGGGAAGGCGCTAATTACGCCGCCGTAAATTACGGCGGCGTAATTAGCACCATGGCGGGTTAGCGCCATGGATTTTAACGCCTGCTAAAAGCAGGCGTTAAAATCAGAATCAGGCGTTAAGGGTTAACGGTGGCGTTAACCCTTAACGCCTGAGTTGTAATGAGGGCCATTGCTTTGTTTGACAGGTTTCAGTCAGGCTTTAGACCGGGCCGAGGTACAGAGACTGTTTTGGTCTCTGTGCTTGATGACCCAACGATGATATCTGATCAGGGTGGGGTGCCGGCTTGGATCCTAGTGGATCTTTCTGCCGCCTTTGATACGGTCGATCACTCCCCATCCCGATCAGCCGTCTCTCTGCTATGAGGATCGCTGGCTCTGTTCCCTCATGGTTTCACTCTTTTCTTTCTGACCGTTCGCAGCTACTTTCTTTGAAAGCTTTTCTCTCTGCTGTCTCTGCTTTGGTATGTGGGTTCCCTCAGGGTTCTGCTCGCTCCCCCACCCTGTTCAGTATTTACATTCAGCCTCTTGTCGCTCTTATCCGCTGGACCTTCTCCATCTTGCCTATGCCACTCAGCTGAGAGATTGCCTGCAGGCTGTGGGAAACTTTATGAGAGATAATTGGCTCAAATCGAATGGGGATAAGTCGGAGGTCTTGGTTGTTGGTTCTGCTTCTGCTACGTCCCCCTGGATCCCGTCTCTCTGGCCTTCCTTATTTGGTTCTTTTCCTGCTGCTGTCCCTGTGGTTAAGAATCTAGGAGTTAAACTGGCGGCTTCCCTGTCTATGTCGTCCCAGATCAGCTCAGTTTGTCAAGCTGGTCATTTTCAGCTGATGATTCTTAGAAAGGTAATGCAGTTCATTCCTTTCCATGTTCATGCTCTTGTGGTTGCTGCCTTGGTCATTAGCTGGATTGATTATTGTAATTCTCTTTATCTGGCACAACCTGACTATGTGTTGCATCGCCTCCATATTCTTCAGAATTCCGCTGTCAGGCTGGCTACCGGCGCTTCCTTCAGGGATCATGTCTCCCCAGTTCTGTGTGCTCTGCATTGGCTTCCAGTGGTCAAACGTGTGCACTTTAAATCCCCTGTGTCTTGTGCACACGCAGTGGGCCCTGAGTATTTGCAGTGGAAATTTCGTCCTTATGTTCCCACCTGCTTGTTGCGGTCTAAGGCCTACTTCCTGTGCCCAGATTCCGTTGTGTCAGAATTGGTGGCCGCTCGTTCTCTGTGAGAGCTGCCAAACTGTGGAATGCCCTGCCTGTTGCACTTCGCTCCATGGCTGTCCATCTGCAATTCAGAAAGGCCTTAAAGACCCTGCTTTTTTAATTCACATCTACTTAGGGTTTGTCTCAGTCACTAGCCCCAGGTTGCCTTTTGGTGTCAGTTGCGCTGTACCTCGATACAAAATGGATAACTTAACATAACTATGGGTGCCAGAACAGGGAGAGGACGAAGAGAAGGAGGCCAGAAAGCAGATGTCCACCGGCAGTTGGCAGAAGGACAACCCCCAAAATGTCTGACTTGTGAAGGCACGCCCCCTAATGCTCAGACCAGAAAAAATACAAAATCGCTAGGGAAAAAGGCACAAGAAACTCTTGAAAGGATAACAAGTTTTATTTCTACAAAATATGTGTGCCAGCAAATGACTCTGCTGCCAAGGAACGTTCTGAGCAGATCGGGTGCAAGAAGAAACTTAAAAGGGGATACAGCGTCATTCATATACAGTAGAAACCTGCATGGCTGATTGGTGCGACCCAATACATGGTCGGCCTACTCCATAGGGGATGCCAGGCCATTGGTAGCAGCACTGCCAGTCCATCTTCCATCAAGTGGGGTCGGCTAAGCTCATAGTCTCCAGGGAACCATTGTCGAAAAAAACAATTAGCTACATTACACTAACAGTGCTACTCTGTCATTATACAGGTTGCGTGGCATGAGCATAGACTGGTACAGGGGGAGTCTCGAGGTCACTCTGACCCGCACACATTTCACTCATCCCATTCACATCTTCCGGCTTCCAAGATTTCCACCCTCGCTTTTGAACTATAATGTATCCCTCCCTGTACGTCTCATTACAAATCATGTTATAATGCAATAGAGGTAAGGTGAGCATTCTCTTTAATCTTTTATAGCTTTGGTTTATGGTCGGTGGTCTGGGGTCAAGTGGTGTCTTCGGAATTCAGGGGTCTTGGGACTGGGGCAGTTGTAGGGCCCATAACTTGCACTGACTGGGTGGGGGTCAAAGGCCTGCTCTGGCGTGTTTGTGATACCTCGTGTATCACAGCGCCCAACACTGTCTTGTGGCCTTACAGGGCACATTTGTTCTTGGAATAAACATATCGGCAACAATTTCAGACCAAAGGGGTGGTTTCTATGGAAGTTAGCAGCATGGGCCTCTCTCATCAGCGCTTGGACCTGTTCGGATTTCCCCTTCAGACTTGCGGTCTATGTGTTACACACCAAATAATACTGCATGGCCGTGTAGGCCCCCTGATTCGATTCTGGCCTCAGCTTAAAGTGGCTAAGGGGGTGGGATGGAGTCATTCCCTTCCCTACACTTGTCACCATTCACAGGCCGATTCATGGAATTAATGTGCGCTGAAATTTTCAGCGCAAGCGTGCGAAAGCCTGCGAATCGCAGTGCCAGTGCGAAAATCGCAGCGAAACCCGCGCACAGCGATTCATGGAAGACCGTGCACGTGGAAATCCATGGATGTGCGCTGAAATCCTGTTCGGCGCACGCTGGTGCACACGCCTTCAAACAGCATGCGCTAAGCGCACAGCGAAAGTGCACATAGCGCGGCACACACAACAAAAGTAGGCGTAACACGGGGCGTGACAAGCGGAATGGGGAACAACGCATGAAAATGTGGGCGTCACGGGGGAAGTACAGGAGCTAAGTGCGCGGAACGCCCACACGCTCGCCTACAACACATATTCATGGAATCGAATAGGGCAAACCAGCGCACTGGCCTAAACACGTCCGCCACACGAAGGCAGGCGGTAGCGTCCCTGCGCATGAAAAAAATGTGCGCTAACAAAAAGCACGTACATACAGCTATGATGAATGTCCCATACTGTGTCCCTCTAGGAAAAATGACGTGTAAAGGGGTACGCGACAAACACGGACACCCTCTGTGTGAAAAATAGCGTGTGCGTGTATTTTGTGGGTGGACAGGAAGTTTCACACGCGATAGGCCTTGGGTGAGTGGGGTACTTGTATAACTGGGGTTCGTGTGAAGTCTCACACGCGATTGGATCCGGGTACGTGTATTTCTGGGGTTCGCGTGAAGTTTCACACGCGATTGGCGCTGTGCGAGTGGGGAACATGTATTTCTGGGGTTCGCGTGAAGTTTCACACGCGATAGGCCTTGGGCGAGTGGGGTACGTGTATAACTGGGGTTCGCGTGGAGTTTCTAATGCGATTGGATCCGGGTACGTGTATTTCTGGGGTGCGCGGGAAGTTTCACACACGAAAGGGCCTGTGCGAGTGGGGTACGTGTATTTCTGGGGTTCGCGTGGAGTTTCATATGCGATTGGCCCTGTGCGAGTGGGGTACGTGTATTCCTGGGGTTCGCGGGAAGTCTTACACGCGATTTCAGCAGGGTACGTGTATTTCGGGGGTGCCGGGGAGTCCTACACGTGAATTGGCAGTGTGGGTCCTCCCAGGTGTTCCCTCTACACCCTCCACAGCCCCTGCAGGCAGCCCACACCACAGGGGACTACCCTGCACCCCTGGTCATGTCCCGTAGGCAGCCCATCCACCATGGGCATGCCCCCCAGCCAAGCCACATGTCACCTTGCGCTACTGATCACCAACGCATGACCCCTTGCACCCCCACCCCCCAGCAGTCAGGGGCACCTGCCAGCAGGTCCCCACACATGTCCCCCAGCACCCCCACCCCCCAGCAGTGCATGGCACCTGCCAGCAGGCCCCCACTCATGTCCCCCAGCACCCCTAACCCCCAGCAGTCAGGGCACCTGCCAGCAGGCCCCCACACATGTCCCCCAGCACCCCCACCCCCCAGCAGTGCAGGGCACCTGCCAGCAGGCCCCCACACATGTCCCCCAGCACCCCCACCCACCAGCATTGCAGGGCACCTGCCAGCAGGCCCCCACACATGTCCCCCAGCACCCCAAACCCCCAGCAGTGCAGGGCACCTGCCAGCAGCCCCACACACATGGCCCCCAGCACCCCCACCCCCCAGCAGTCAGGGGCACCTGCCAGCAGGCCCCCCACACATGTCCCCCAGCACCCCCACCCCCCAGCAGTGCAGGGCACCTGCCAGCAGGCCCCCACTCATGTCCCAATCCTGTCCCCCAGCACCCCTACCCCCCAGCAGTGCAGGGCACCTGCCAGCAGGCCCCCACTCATGTCCCACTCATGTCCCCCAGCACCCCCACCCCCCAGCAGTGCAGGGCACCTGCCAGCAGGCCCCCACTCATGTCCCACTCATGTCCCCCAGCACCCCCACCACCCAGCAGTCAGGGGCACCTGCCAGCAGGCGCCCACACATGTCCCCCAGCACCCCCACCCCCCAGCAGTCAGGGGCACCTGCCAGCAGGCCCCCACACATGTCCCCCAGCACCCCCACCCCCCAGCAGTCAGGGGCACCTGCCAGCAGGCCCCCACTCATGTCCCACACATGTCCCCCTGCACCCCTACCCCCCAGCAGTCAGGGGCACCTGCCAGCAGGCCCCCACACATGTCCCCCTGCACCCCCACCCCCCAGCAGTCAGGGGCACCTGCCAGCAGGCCCCCACACATGTCCCACACATGTCCCCCTGCACCCCCACCCCCCCAGCAGTGCAGGGGACCTGCCAGCAGGCCCCCACACATGTCCCCCAGCACCCCCACCCCCCAGCAGTTAGGGACACCTGCCAGTAGGCCCCCCACACATGTCCCCCAGCACCCCCACCACCCAGCAGTGCAGGGCACCTGCCAGCAGGCCCCCACTCATGTCCCACTCATGTCCCCCAGCTCCCCCACCCCCCAGCAGTCAGGGGCACCTGCCAGCAGTCTCCCACACATGTCCCCCAGCACCCCCACCCCCCAGCAGTCAGGGGCACCTGCCAGCAGGCCCCCACTCATGTCCCCCTGCACCCCCACCCCCCAGCAGTCAGGGGCACCTGCCAGCAGGCCCCCACACATGTCCCACACATGTCCCCCTGCACCCCCACCACCAAGCAGTCAGGGGCACCTGCCAGCAGGCCCCTACTCATGTCCCACACATGTCCCCCTGCACCCCCACCCCCCAGCAGTCAGGAGCACCTGCCAGCAGGCCCCCACTCATGCCCCACACATGTCCCCCTGCACAACCACCCCCCAGCAGTCAGGGGCACCTGCCAGCAGGCCCCCACACATGTCCCCCTGCACCCCCACCCCCCAGCAGTCAGGGGCACCTGCCAGCAGGCCCCCACTCATGACCCACACATGTCCCCCTGCACCCCCATCCCCCAGCAATCAGGGGTACCTGCCAGCAGGCCCCCACCCATGTCCCACACATGTCCCCCTGCACCCCCCAGCAGTCAGGGGCACCTGCCAGCAGGCCCTCAAACATGTCCCCCAGCACCCCCACCCCCCAGCAGTCAGGGGCACCTGCCAGCAGGCCCCCACTCATGTCCCACACATGTCCCCCTGCACCCCTACCCCCCAGCAGTCAGGGGCACCTGCCAGCAGTCCCCCACACATGTCCCCCTGCACCCCCACCCCCCAGCAGTCAGGGGCACCTGCCAGCAGGCCCCCACACATTTCCCACACATGTCCCCCTGCACCCCCACCCCCAGCAGTTAGGGGCACCTGCCAGTAGGCCCCCCACACATGTCCCCCAGCACCCCTACCCCCCAGCAGTGCAGGGCAACTGCCATCAGGCCCCCACTCATGTCCCGCAGCACCCCCATACCCCAGCAGTCAGGGGCACCTGCCAGCAGTCTCCCACACATGTCCCCCAGCACCCCCACCCCCCAGCAGTCAGGGGCACCTGCCAGCAGGTCCCCACTCATGTCCCCCTGCACCCCCACCCCCCAGCAGTCAGGGGCACCTGCCAGCAGGCCCCCACACATGTCCCACACATGCTCCCCCTGCACCCCCACCACCAAGCAGTCAGGGGCACCTGCCAGCAGGCCCCCACACATGTCCCCCTGCACCCCCACCCCCCAGCAGCCAGGGGCACCTGCCAGCAGGCCCCCACTCATGACCCACACATATCCCCCTGCACCCCCACCCCCCAGCAATCAGGGGTACCTGCCAGCAGGCCCCCACTCATGTCCCACACGTGTCCCCCTGCACCCCCAGCAGTCAGGGGCACCTGCCAGCAGCCCCCCAAACATGTCCCCCTGTACCCCCACCCCCCAGCAGTCAGGGGCACCTGCCAGCAGGCCCTCACTCATGTCCCACACATGTCCGTCTGCACCCCCACCCTCCAGCAGTCAGGGGCACCTGCCAGCAGGCCCCCACACATGTCCCCCTGCACCCACACCCCACAGCAGTCAGGGGCACCTGCCAGCAAGCCCCCACACATGTCCCCCCCGACAGGTCATCACACACCAGACCCATGCCCCGCATGGCCACCCAAATCCCACCCCAGTCCAAACACCCCACATTGAATTCCCAAAGTCATGATAGAAAATACATAACCAGCATGGCCATGAATCAATGTCCCTCAGACCCACGCAATGGTGACACATGACTGTGAAAAGATCAACATTGTGACATGCACAAAACAAATGATATAAGACCACATCAGTAAAGTATATAATAAATGTGTATTCAATAATTAACCAAATGAATAAAACAAAATCGCACAATTATGGAAATTATGAAGAAAAAGCTGCATGTCAAAAATATTTTAAAAAAATGTGAAAGCAGAATCCAAATTAATCCAAAAGCAAATGGGTCCAAAGAGTCTGTCCGTCCAACCAAATCCAAAGTGTAAAAATAAGACACATCCATTGATCCATGGTAAAAAAGAAACTTAAATGAAGTGAAATCCAGTGTTGAACTATATACAAAGTTCAAATCCAGGGTCCATGAGCCCAACCATTGAAAGAAAACCTACAAAAACCCTACCTAATGAACAACTATATACAAAAAGGTGGGGCATTGTCCAAGCACCCCAAATGAAATGAAAACCAAAAGTAAACCTAACACTTATTAACTATATACAATGGCAGCGGGCTAGTCCGACGGCTCACTTTCTGATTTCCCGGGACAGGGCATCATCGAACTCCTGCTCGATGTCCCGGAGGCGGTCCTCTTCCATGGCCCCGAGGGTTCACAGGGACGATGACATCTGGACCTCCAGGTCCCTGCGAATTGCCTCGAGGCACTCGGCCCGCCTCAGAGCCCTTTGCATGGAGTTCTCCGCCCTGACCATCATGAGCCGTGCCTCTTCCGCCCGCTGCCGGTCCGCATCTATAGCATGGCCTAACCGCTGCCACACGGAAGACACATCCCGTCCTGGGTCCTCCTGCCCTGCAGCCGATGCCTGCCCCTCCGATGCCGAAGGCCCCGAGCCATCATGGCTCCCACCTTGTTGCTGCTGCTGCTGTGCCTGTGCCAGTGCCCTGGCTCCTGCTGCCTGCACATCCTCCTCCGGCTAGGGTGCAGTTGTTGAGGTGGCCACCCCTGCTGGACGTCCGACTCCCGACTGTGGCAGGGATGTGTCCTCCACCAGCCTGGCCGCATGGTCAGAGGCAGCTCCACAGGGTACCCAGGTGATACATGGGTGGGAAGATGGCACGGAGGACGACTGGCGCATAGGGAGTTCAGGTGAGGAAGGGGTCGAAGCAAGGTTCATTAAACGGAGGAATCCAGCCTGGGTGACCTGTCCCAGTAGGCTGACGTGGTCAACGAGCCATTCGAGATGACGTGCAGTCTCCCCATGAAAAGACTGCAGGTCACCTCGAATGGCCCGTTGACGCAACGCCACCCCACCCAGGACAGGCTCAACCTGGTCCCGGATAGCCGTCACGGGAGAGGAAGGCCAGTTCTTGTAAGTGGATCCCCTCCTGAAAACGGGTCTGGACGTAGGCATCCCTGCTGGTGCGGGATGATGCAGTCACAGGATCGGGGACAGGATTACACACAGGCACCTCTGTGGTGGCCTGTGCTGCCTCCTGTCCCTGCCCCTGCACTGCACCACTGGCACCAGTGGAATCCCCACCTCAAGACCCCGTCTCTGTCCCTTGAGCAGCCTCCTCCTGCACCAAAACACTCACCAACCTGGATGACTCCATGTCATCTTCCTTCGTCAGACCCTGTGGGGTCTCAGCTGCCCCTTCTGCTGCTGAGGAGTCCAACTCCGACCTCCGCCTCTTGGACCTACCCTCGGCAGCTGCAGCCTGGGACGCGGCACCGGACTCCTCACTCCCTGACGAGATCACAACCTGGGAGGGGAGCCGGGCCTTGCGTCCACCCCTGCTGGAACAGAAGACTCCCGACTGGGATACCATCGCTCCACAGCCCAGCCCCAGGACACAGTTGCTCACCCACGCCTGCCTCGGGGGTCGCCATGTCGGGGCAAACACCATCTGAGACCACTGGTGACCCCCAGCCAGAGGGGCAGAGGGCCACCAGCTTCAGTCAGAAGGAAGTTGGTGTCCTGGTGGAGCATGTCCTGGGGCATTATGATGCCCTCTTCGGAACATCACGCGCCAACAAGGAAGGACGGGATAGGATCTGGGACGACTTTGTGGTTGCCATCAACTCGGAGGGTGTGGCAACCCGCAACATCAAGCAAGTCAAGAAGCGCTGGGAGGACTTGAGGTCCAGGACCCTCATAAAGGCCCGGCGCCTCGTGGAGGGGGGCCGGGCAGCATGAGTACCATCCAGATGAGGGTCCTGGAACGCATAGGCCTAGCGCGCCACACCCAGATCCTTCAGAGGCAGACCCATCTGGAGTTGAGCGGTAAGTGGCCAAGCATTGCTGTGTGAGACAGGGCATGTTGCAGGTTGCTGGTTGTCTGATACTTGCCTGTATGTGTGACATAGGCCATGTACGTATGTGTGTGTGCAGGGACATGGTCATGCATGTGAGACCAGTAATGTGTGAACCACATGGTTGGTGCATGTGTTACAATGCACCATGCGGAGCAGCATGCAGAATGCACACATTAATGCATGCCTGTCTCTGTTATTGGACATGGATGGGGTGTGAGAGATGGGTGCTGCTGTCATGGACATGTCTGGTGTCCATGTCTGTGTGTCTGACTTGCGTGTCTGTGACTTGTAAATGACATGGATGCATGACACATGTCTGTGACAATGTTCAGATTCACTGATGCAGCCTACTCATCCTTGTATCCACTGTGTCTGGGGTGTATGAGGCCAGATGAATGAAACTATGGTGAAGTGTGTGCATGTGATAGGCATGACCCATGATGCATGTGAGTTTCAAACCAGCATTGTATGTTTCAAGAGTCCCTTGGACATGTATGTTAATGTTCATAGCATGCGCCATGCCTGTTACTGCATGTGTATTGCCTGCACTGACCCATGTGTTGTGGAGGGACATGATGGAAGTGATGTTTGACAGTGCCACTCATCTGCTATTGCTTCCTGTCTAGGGGACCATTGTACACTACCCTGATGCTTGTGTTCTATGTCTCCTTCTACACAGCGGCAAGTGATGAAGAGGGCGGAGACGGCACTGTGGAGTAAAGCGGCGGGGATGCCCCCACCGGCCGGTGACGCAAGGCCCAGTCACCCTCCCAGAAATTACCATCGTCCGGGAGTGAGGGGACTGGTGCTGCGTCTGCCACTACGGCTGCAGCGGAAGGGGTGGGTGAGCCCCCACAGGGGCTTGCAACGGCGGAAGACGGTGTGGAGCCATCCAGGTTGGTGGTTGCCACAGAGGAGGAGGAGGCCGCTACTGAGCCGCACATGGGGCCTGGTGGGGGTGGTACCACTGGTGCAAGTGGTGCAGTCCAGGGGCAGGAGGCAGCACAGGTCACCGTGGAGGGGCCTGTGCATGTCACTGTCCCTGACACCATGACTGCACCACCATGCACCAGCAGGGATGCCCCCTCCCAGGCCCGTCCGCAGGTAGGGGGGATGTCCATGTCATCTGACACGCCTCTACCTGCGGACGAGGGGACCCCTGGGCGTATGGAGAAGGTCCTGATTGGTGTCGCGTTGCGCACGCGTGATATTCGTGATGAAGTGCGTGCTTCCCGGGGGGAGCACGCACGTCATCACGAAGAGCAGTGTGCCAACGTGGCCCAGTTGGGAGTGTCCATGGTTGGGGGTCTTGTACATGTGTCGCCCACTCTGGTGGCCCTCTCCTCCTCTGTGGAGACTATGCGCCAGTCATTCTCCATGCCGTCTTCTGGCCCCCTGTGGACCTGCCCTGACCAACGCAGCCAGCTTGGTGGGGATCCCATCCCTGCCACAGTCGGGAGTCGGAGGTCCAGCAGGGGTGGACACCCCAGCAACTGGACACCAGCAGATGGAGGATGTGCCGGCATCATCGGGCAGGGCACGTGCACAACGGCGTCAGTGGATTCCATCAGCCTGGATGCCGTTGCGTCGGAGGCAGCGACAGGCTCAACGTGGGAGGCATCATGGCTCGGGGCCATCTACATCAGAGGGGCAGGCATCGGCCGGAGGGCAGGAGGACCCTGGAATGGGAGTGTCTTCCGCAGCGGTTGGGCCAGCAGATAGGTGCGGAGCGGCGGCGGGCGGAGGAGGCACTGCTCACAATGGTCAGGGCGGAGAACTCCATGCGCAGGGCGCTGAGGCGGGCTGATTGCCTCGAGGGAATTCGCAGGGAGTTGGAGGTGGACATGGCGTTATCCCTGCGAGACCTCGGGGCCAGAGAACAGGCCCGCCTCCAAGACATTGAACAGGAGTTCGATGATGCCCTGACCCATGACATCAACAAGTGAGCCGTTGGACTTGCCCGCCGCCATTGTATATAGTTCATTAGTGTTAAGTTTCATTTCTTTTTTCTTTCATTTGGGGCGCATGGACTATGCCCCACATTTTTGTATATAGTTAGTAATTAGGTAGGTTTCATTGTAGGTTTCATTTATGTCGTTGGGCTCATGGACCCTGGATTTGCCATTTGTACATAGTTTTACAGTGGATTTTTCTCCTTCATCTTTTTTTTTTCACCATGGAGCAATGGATATTACGCTTTTCTTTCCCTTTGGATTTGCTTTGTTGGACGGTGACTTTGGACACATTTTCATTTGGATTAATTTGGATTCTCATTTTATTTATTTCTCATTTTTTGGGACATGCTGCATTTTGATTATTATTGGCATTATTGTGTGTTTTGATTTCATTCCCTTCATTTTGACTTGAATACATTTTTGTTTCTTACTTCAATGTGTGGTCTTCTCTCATTGGTTTCATGCATGTCACAATGTGGGTTTTCTCAGTCATGTGTTGCCATTGTGTGGGTCTGACAGACTTGTACTCATGCGCATACTGCTTATTTGAGATCTATCATGTAATGGGGATGTAAAGCTTGGTTGGGTGTTTGTACTGGGGTGGCGTGGGGTGGGATTTGGGTGGCAATAAGAGCCAGGGATCTGGATTGTGATGACGTGTTGGCTGGGGGACATGAGTGGGGGCCTGCTGGCAGGTGCCCCTGACTGCTGGGGAGTGGGGGTGCAGGGGGACATGTGTGGGGGCCTGCTGGCAATGCCCCTGACTGCTGGGGGGTGGGGGTGCAGGGGGACATGTGTGGGGGCCTGCTGGCATATGCCCCTGACTGCTGGGGGGTGGGGTGCAGGGGGACATGTGTGGGGGCCTGCTGGCAGGTGCCTCTGACTGCTGGGGGGTGGGGGTGCAGGGGGTCATGTGTGGGGGCCTTCTGGCAGGTGCCCCTGACTGCTGGGGGGTGGGGGTGCTGGGGGCATGTGTGGGGGCCTGCTGGCAGGTGCCCCTGACTGCTGGGGGGTGGGGGTGCAGGGGGACATGTGTGGGACATGAGTGGGGGCCTGCTGGCAGGTGCCCCTGACTGCTGGGGGGTGGGTCTGCAGGGGGACATGTGTGGGGCATGAGTGGGGGCCTGCTGGCAGGTGCTCCTGACTGCTGGGGGTGGGGGTGCAGGGGGACATGTATGGGACATGAGTGGGGGCCTGCTGGCAGGTGCCCCTGACTGCTGGGGGGTGGGGGTGCTGGGGGACATGTGTGGGACATGAGTGGGGGCCTGCAGGCAGGTGCCCCTAACTGCTGGGGGGTGAGGGTGCAGGGGGACATGTGTCGGGGCCTGCTGGCAGGTGCCTGTCAATGATGGGGGGTGGGGGTGCTGGGGGACATGTGTGGGGCCCTGCTGGCAGGTGCCCTGCACTGCTGGGGGCTGGGGGTGCTGGGGGACATGTGTGGGACATGAGTGGGGGCCTGCTGGCAGGTGCCCCTCACTGCTGGGGGGTGGGGGTGCTGGGAGACATGAGTTGGTGATCATATTGCAACGTGACATGTGGCTTGGCTGGGGGGCATGCCCATGGTGGATGGGCTGCCTGCAGGACATGACCAGGGGTGCAGGGTAGTCCCCTGTGGTGTGGGCTGCCTGCAGGGGCTGTGGAGGGTGTAGAGGGAACACCTGGGAGGACCCACACTGCCAATTCACGTGTAGGACTCCCCACGCACCCCCGAAATATGCGTTCCCCGCTCTGACAGCAAAATCGCATGTGAAACTTCATGCGCAGCCCAGTAATACACGTACCCTACTCCAATCGCGTGTGAAACTTCCCGCGCACTCCTGAAATACACGTACCCAGCCCAATCGCGTGTGAAACTTCCCGCGCACCCCTGAAATACACGTACCCAGGCCAATCGCGTGTGAAACTTCCCGTGCACCCCCGAAATACACGTACCCAGGCCAATCGCGTGTGAATCTTCCCGCGCACCCCAGTAATACACATACCCTACTCCAATCGCGTGTGAAACTTTCCGCGCATCCCTGAAATACACGTACCCAGCCCAATCGCGTGTGAAACTTCCCGCGCACCCCTGAAATACACGTACCCAGGCCAATCGCGTGTGAAACTTCCCGCGCACCCCTGAAATACATGTACCCAGCCAAATCACGTGTGAAACTTCCCGCGCACCCCCGAAATACATGTACCCAGGCCAATCGAGTGTGAAACTTCCCGCGCACCCCTGAAATACACGTACCCATGCCAATCGCGTGTGAAACCTCCCGCGCACCCCTGAAATGCACGTACCCAGCCCAATCATGTGTGAAACTTCCCACGCACCCCCGAAATACACATACCCAGGCCAATCGCGTGTGAAACTTCCCGCGCACCCCCAAAATACACATACTCAGGCCAATCGTGTGTGAAACTTCCCGCGCACCCCTGAAATACACGTACCCAGGCCGATCGCGTGTGAAACTTACCACGCACCCCCGTAATACACGTACCCCACTTGCACAGGCCCTTTCGCGTGTGAAACTTCCCGCAAGCCCCAGTAATACACGTACCCCACTCGCACAGGCCCTTTCGCGTGTGAAACTTCACGCGCACCCCAGTAATACACGTTCCCCGCTTGGCGTTTGCTGTTTGGCAGCCCTGTAAACTGGTCTAGGGTTAGCGCAGCCCTTTGCGCTGAATTGGGAATTTTGATGGCTTTTCCTTGCACGAGGGCGTTCTTGGGGGCGTAACTGGCGCTGCTGCAGGGTCGCTGCGCCACTCTGCGCCACGGCTGTTTTTGGAGGCTAAAATCCATGAATACGCTGTGCGCGGAAATCGATTCTAGCGCACGCGGCTGGCGCAAACATTCGCACGCGCACACTGTGCGCCAGCCCCGTGCGCCACTTTTGTGCGAAATTCTATGAATTACCCTGTATATCTCAACTAATTGTCAAGCATCCACTGCCCCACCGACGCCAAGCACCCCTAAAATGAGAAGAGCAATCTGATTCCTCCAGATTAAGTTGTAAAATAATCTGTGTATCATCAGCATCGGAGTGGCAGCGGAGGCCGTGGGAGTGGACGAGGCCGACAAATGGCTGGGTGTAGACATTGAACAATAGCAGAGACAATAGATGGTTAACAAGTTCCACTTACCACTGATCGGATCAGAGCAACATGTTAAAGATATCTTTTAATGAAACACTTAAACTTTAGTTTATTTCAAGACACAACTCATCTGTTATGTCGATTGAGATCTGTGAATGGCACAGTGGATCCATCACCCTCAATGGACTGGTTGGAGTTGCAGCTTCAACCCCCAATATGTTGGCACCGTATGGAGCACAAAGTTTTTTTCCATTCTTCTATTTTTGTGACTTTCAATAGCTAGCAATTACAAACTAGCCTCTTGCCTTTTGAAAACCTACCGTAGCAACACGGTCAAATAGGGGTAGCTTATGACTCTCCCTTCTCCCCGTATGGAGCAGCCATGGGTAGTGTCACCAGTGGGCGGGGAGTTGACCACCCGATGTGTAACAGGTGCGCTAGAAAATATTTGGGCTCTGGCACTTACTTTCTTACAAATTAAGCACTGGGTAAGAAGTCATTTAAAAAAAAAGGAATTATGTTGATGATTGAGATGAAAGGAATGCATGGCTCTGTGAATTCCTTTCATATCATCCACAGACATCTGGGCATAACACTGGGCAGGGGGTGGGGGGCAGTAAGAAGCTGGCACATGAAGAGTTTGTTCACCATCTTGGGAAGGATTATTGAGGGAAGGAAGTAAGAAAGTGCGAGTTATACAACAGATATTTGCTATTCACGAAAAAGCAGCATTGTGCGCTTTTACAGACAAGGGTTGATGTAGCAAGAAAGGAGATGGCTTGACTGCATGCTCCTGCGCCTCTTCGCACATACAGACAGAGTAGGCTGTAGTGGGGCGTCTCTGGACCCACGCTCAGGCCCCTTGCAGACAAGAAACTTCCTGATTGCTGTTCATGCTTGCAGGGGGTTGGAGCACTGGAAGGTAAGTTTGTACATGATCATTTTCTTTCATTTTAATTATGTGTATGGATGCGTGCCTGCTTGCGTTGTTAGGTGAATGTATGATGTTGGATGCTGGTGTGAATGAGGGTGCTTTCTGTGTATATGTTGTGTAAATGTGTGTATTTGTATGTTTGTTTATTTAGTATTTAAATATGTGTATGGATGCGTGTATGCTTGTGTTATGAGTGAGTGCATGATTGATGCTCGTGTGAATGAAACAGAGAGTTCGCTGCCTGTAATGTGTGTTTATATGCTCATGTATTATTTAAGTATGTGTATGGATGCATGTATGCTTGTGTTATGAGTGCATGATGGGTGCTCGTGTGAATGAAAGAGTGCTTGCAGTGTGTATGTTTAGCTGTGTTCATTTGTATATTCATTAATTTATTTAAATACGTGTATGGGTGCGTGTGTGTGTGTGCTTGTGTTTTGAGTGAGTGCATGATGGATGTTCGTGTGAATGAATGAGTGCTTGCTGTGTGTATGTTGTGTGTGTTTGTATGTTTATTTAAATATGTGCATGGATGCATGTATGCTTGTGTTATGGGTGAGTGCATGATGGGTGCTTGTGACTGAATGAGGCAGCGAGTGCATGATGGGTGCTTGTGACTGAAAGAGGCAGCGAGGTGCATGATGGATGAGGTGTGTGTGTGTGTGTGTGTGTGTGTGTGTGTGTGTGTGTGTGTGTGTGTGCGTGCGTGCGCGCGCGCGTGCTGGTCCAAGATGATTTTGGCGAGTGGGGGTATGAGGTACAACAAAGGCATTTTAAAAATGCCTTTGTTGCACAACCCCCTTCCCCACAGGCCAAAATCAGCTCTCCGTCTGAGGTGCTGTGGGGACCAGGGGACAGGGATGGTATTATTTTACTGGACATCTATCACAGATGTCCAGTAAACAATGCCATGCCTGCCCCTCTTGCACCACCAGCGGCTTGCATACACACATAATCACTGTGATTGTGTTAAAAGATTCACCAGCCCCACTGCAAACCATTGCTGGCAATATGCCAAACAAGGTTGCACTTGCAACACAGTGGAAGTCTGAGGAAGGCAGAATAAAGGCGAACAATTCTAAAAAGGCAGAGGAAGTGGAAATTTCACACGAGTATAGAAACAGTCTGAGAGGAGCAAAGTTTCTTCGCAGAGACATCGCCACAGAGGACAATCATTGTTTGGTATTTGCAAATAGTGGGCCTCATTACGAGTCCGGCGGTAACCGTGCCTGAAATTCCGGCAGGTTACCGCCGAACTCGTATTACCATTCCGCCTCCATGATTCCCGGAATTACCAGGGCATTGCGACCCCGGTAACCTGGGAATTCCGGAGGCGGAATTTGGTAAATCACCATTCCCATTGAGTCCCATAGGACTCAATGGGAATGGGGAAGTGGAAACACCGGCACCATCACGAGATGGTGCCTGTGTTTCCATGTCCGCCTGCAGGCGGGTGCTGTTAAACCCGCCAGGTCAGACCTGGTGGGAATGACACCTCCGCCTGCAGGACTCGAGATCACCCAGTATGGAAACAACAGTGGTGGCGGGTTTGCCGCCACCGTTATTTCCATACCGGGTGACTCGTAATGAGGCCCAGTGACTTTTTAAAGTTCCTCAGAGGAAGCTGTATCCAGCAAGTGGGTGGCACATTGATGGTGGCCCCGAAGACTTCCTGCGAAATATACAGTTTTCATGGGGCGATAAGCGATGATGTGCGCGTCCCGCGACAGAGTGAAAGGCCTGACCGGATGTGACGCACAAGATCAGATCGCAACGGATTTTGAAGCACCGGCTTCACCTGTTATAAGCTCTGTTCCCCCTCCGCCACCCCTGAGAAATCTGAGGGTGCTACTTTCCTTTCTCCCAAGTCACCCGGAGAGCAGTTCAAAGACACGGTTTGCAAACGAGATATGTAACTAACAGACAGGGTTTTCTGGTGCAATATGGCAATGTAGTGCAGGCGTGCGTTTGTGCCTACAAAGGATGTTGTCACCTCGTTTGAGGAATGACAAAGCAGACTATTTTTACACCCAAGGAACAAGTCCTAGAATCGTACATTGACGACTTCGAGGGAACTGGGGTTGCAAAGACAACCCCGAAAGGGAAGGAGAGGCGCCAAAATACCCATACAATTATGGAACTGTGGGGATGCGCTTTTACAAAACACACCGAAGAAGAACATTAAGATAGGAGGTTGGCACAAGGAATTTGCACAAAGCATCTGGCACAGCCATTAAACAATACACAGACACCTGATCGCTTTACAGAAGCAATAGGGCGTGCAGGAGCTGAGACTAGCCCAGTGCCTAGCAGGCCCACTACTGTACCAGCCTAAAAACCATAAAAGACTGAGATTTACAACCAGAAACTGCACCAGCCTTAATAAACCCCACTCTAAAAGTGCAGCCTTCGCTGCCACCATGCAGGAGGAGGGAGCCATTGCAGAGTCATTTTAAAATAGAAATGGCTGCTGTAGATTGAGACGCAGTTGAATTGCCTGAAGAGCGCATGCTGTTTGCCTCCATTGCTCTGCTACACCTTTGCCCAGCCCTTTGCTCCCTGAGCCTACTGAAGTTTGCTATCTAAACACGCGCCCTCCCTCACCCTGTGCATTACAGCCTACAGCTGAATAACTGTCCTCCTTCCTCGTGTTTGGGCATGCACCTTGCCTGCTCCCCAAGCAAGTTCTCACTGGTTCATCCATCCATTCAACTATTCTTCAATGGGAGGCAAGGTTCCCCCATATGTCTTCCAAGGGGCCCCTGGGCATTCTGGGCCACACTCCCTCCTTTGCCCCACTTTTATCCTGATTTAGGAGCCCCGCCCATAGTTGGCTTTCACTGGGGGGGGCAGGCATCGCATAACCACCCACCCCTTTAACGCTCTGCTTTGCCTCCAGCACCACAACTAAAATCCTTGGCACCTTCCCAAGCAACACTGACCAAGTTCTACCTGTCAAAAGGCCTTTCAGGAGCAGCTAAGCCCCCCCCATACCTCCAAACTGCAAAATCCTCCAACTACCCACATACCACCTTGAAACCCTTGCCCAGACACCCTCATTTAGAGCCTCATTCATGGAACGTTTTCCTATGGGATTGCGCCATTATAATTCACGTCCATGAATCAGGCCCTTAATCTCTGTCACTAACAAGTCCCCCACCCCTGTGCCTTGTGCCCACATAGCAGTCTCATGTTATATTGCTTCTCCCTTTCCAGAACTCTCCGATTCTGCGAACTTCATCCGCACCACGCGCCATTGGTGTAGGAAATGGGTGGGACAAATCCCCCCACAATTCTAAGCAGGGGTACCATCTTTCCAAATTTAGAAGCGAGGGGAATGCAAGGGTTTTAGTTTTCCAAGTGAGGTAGGACAGTATTTTTCATTTTTTTTATTGTTGCTTTTTTTAATCATAAAATTGATTTTTTATACAACATCCTCACCGAGGTGTTTCTGTGTTACTGTTTTTGATTGTCTATTGTGGTTCTTTTCTATTAGCGCCGGCCCACCGAAGGAAGGCTCCAAAAAAAGGCGCCTGTCAGGAGCTGACAGAGCCCAGGGCCAGAGGCTATGCCCAATTTACGACTGCCCACAAAGCTTCTCCAACCGTGCATGGACCTACCTGACCTAGCTTCATGTGACCCCCAAGGAACTGGTAAGAAGCACACCTGCACATGTACCGTGCCATTGACTCAGTGACTTGCCGTCTACCTCTCTACTATGTCTCAGCTGCCTCACCCTGCCAGCACAATCATCTCGTGCTTGCATGACCAGTTAATGCAATCATGTACTGGCCCTATACTGTACTGCTGCGCAGTGCTCTAATGCACATACAGCATCCTCTCTAGAACTACTCTTCCCATCTTGATTCTGCATGTCTTAGAATAACTCGCTTTCGTACCCATGTACATATTACTGCCGCATTGTGTGATTGTTGTGTTCAGTTCCTGCACTATTTGCTCTCTCCAGACATCTGTCAATGCGTCACGGCTGGTTGCCAGCCCGCTGCCCTGCTTACCCATGCCTGTCTTGCACGTAATGATCGGTTACTTTCATGTGCTGCTGTAAACATTCACACGCCTGTTACGTATGTACTGTTGACACTTGGTGCCTCCTTGCCATTTTATTCCTAGTCCTAACCTAGCCAGCCCACGGCCCTAACTATCTAACGGCGCGTATTGCCTTATTGTGCTACCGCCTCAGATTACTGTCTCTGTAGTCTGCCCGCCGCCCAACCAACTAACTGGGCATAGTACCTTTTGCCTCAGTTTGCTGTCTCTGTGCCTGCCGCCTAACTACTTGATTTTGCATAGTACTTTTTGCCTCAACTTGCTGTCTCGGTATACTGCCTGCCGCCCAACCAACTGATTGCGCATAATATCTCATTGCCTCAGTTAGTTGTCACTATATACAGCCCTAACTATCTAATTTTGCCAGCTGCCGGATTGTTCCACAACGGATTGCCGTTGGATCCACAAATATACCCTGAACCTGTATTTACACGCTGTATCTGTATTGCATACTCAACCTGCCTCACTATGTCTCTCCCATTGTTATCCCACCACTACACCTTTGCATAGACACCCCTCATCCGTCCTTACATCTTTTAGCTACCGTAAGGAAAAATCATGCATTTTCCAATGATCTACACTATCCTATTGTGGTCCATCCTACACCTAATTAGCATACCTAACCTTACAATGACACTTTACCTTCAGCAACTACTGCTGCGACCCTCTATTACAAACCTCTGAGTCAGACTAATCTGATTACTAAACCATGCAGTATCCTCCAGAGAAAGCTTAAACTCTTTGCCAAACTCCCCAGAATTTACAAACCTTTAGCTAAAACCTCTCACATTCCCATAAACAACACTATTAGAACCTTGAGTGGCCCCCAGCCCACTTCTACAACGCCCACTCATAATGCCATCAATACCCAGCATCCTCTCCAGCTCAATAGCCGGCTGACCCGAGACTTCAACACCCACCCAAAATACCACATTAACACCCAGACACCACCTTTGGAATCGACTCAGACCAGCATAAAAGGTGCACTTATAAATGCCCGCTCCATGGAGGCCCATGCCACAGAAATAGCAGACTTACTCCAGACAGAAAAAATTGACTTCCTCGCCATCACCAAATCTTAGCTTCACGCAGCAGGAGGCCCAGCGATTATGCTAGCCATTCCTGAGGACTACACTCTCCTTAGACCAGATCGTACTAACTCTCGAGGCGGAGGCCTTGCTATAATTGCCAAAACCAGTCTAGCTCTGAGACTCACCACGCCACAAAATGTAGACTCCTGCGAATCCCTCACTGCCAAGTTGACTATCTCCGACACGCAGACCCTGTCCATCCACCTCATATGCAGACCTCCTGGCCCCTTAGGCTCCTTCGAAGAAGAACTTATTAACATCTTATCTGACAATCTCAAAAATGTCTCACAATGCCTCCTCTTAGGAGATCTCAATTTAGGCTATAGTGACCCATTAGATCATAACGCCACACTTATTAACTATTCCCTCAAGGAACTAGGTTTTACCCAAAAAGTGACAGGCGCAACCCACACTAAAGGCAGGACCCTCGATTGGATAGCAGAGTACAACTGCCAGACATCCAATATCTCCATAACACCACAGCCCTGGTCAGACCACCACTTGATCGCCTTCTCTGCAGAGGCTACACCGCCCCCACCTGTTAACAATATAGCTCCTGCCATTCATACCAGAAATAAAAGAAACATCACAGCTGAAAAACTCACTCCCCTGATTCTTCCCACTCTGACCTTGCTTCCTGACCACACAGATCCCTTTACCTTGGTAGAGGAGTACAATAAAATAATGTTATCTTCCTTAGATGCCATTGCACCACTCAAAACCAGGAAGAGTAAACCCAAAAAACATGTGAACACTTGGTTCACCCCACACCTGAAAGCAATTAGACTAGAAAAACGCAGAAGCGAGCAAATCTGGAGACTAGATCCCTCTGACACCAACAAAAACAACCTTAGTAAAATAGCCACCCTATACAAAAAAGAAATTATCCTTGCCAAACAATCATCATATAATCTGCGCATTACTCAAGCTAATTCAAGCACCAAAGAATTGTTCACTATCCTCAAAGAGATAAAAACGCCTATACAAGCCCCGGACACTTGACTCAAGGACAACAGATGGTGCACTAGTATTCAGAGTGCCCTAACCAATAAGGTTGTGACCCTCCAAGCTAAGATCAACAACAAAAAAGAAACCGTCCTTCTTGCCCCTAAGCCTATCAAAACTTCCGAGCCTCTGCCCCAGCCTACTCCGCTACCTAATCCACCTATACTGTGCTTCAATTTCAATAAAGTTTCTATCCTAGAAGTAGAAAAAGTTATCCTTACCCTCAAACCTTCCAATTGCCACGGTGACCCCTGACCAGCCCAATCATCAAGGATGCTGCACGTGACCTTTCCCCATTCATCTCCAAACTCATAAATGCCTCTTTCTCCTCCGGCACCATACCCAACAACATGAAACAATCCTGGTTCCTCCCATTACGTAAAAAACAAACACTTGACCCATCCATTCCCACAAACTACCGCCCCATCACCACAGTCCCGTTCCTGCTTAAAATTCTTGATAGAATGGCATACATCCAAATCCAACAATATCTGGAATCCAACCACCTCTTACGTCAGTCAGGATTCAGACCACAACACGGAACTGAAACCGCACTCATCGACCTTAAGGCACAAATAGACGCACTGAGAGACAACGGTAAAGCAGCACTACTGCTGCTGCTTGATCTCTCTGTGGCGTTCAACCTAGGGGACCATAAGATCCTATGTAACCACTTAGACTCTGCCGCCCACTTCTCACAAGCGATAGGATGGATCCAATCCTTCTTCGACAATAGAACAATGCACGTCTTCTCACCCTCAGCAGCCACTGACCCCATACCCATCACTTGTGGTGTGCCCTAGGGTTCCTGTGTATCACCTACTCTGTACAACATTTTCACAAAGCCCCTTTTTGATGATCTAGACGGTCTGGGTATCGCCTACACTAATTATGCTGATGATACACAGATCCTCATCCCGTTGACAGGCGATTACAACAAGGATTTGGCCTTTGTGAATAGAGTGTACCTCATCATCCAGGCCTGGGTGGCCTCTCACGGTCTATGCCTGAATGATGACAAAACAGAACTCCTCATCCTCGGCACCCCTGCGAACCTTAACAAACTAGGACACAACTACTCTAATTTCAAAATAGATGGTAACAACATCACAGTAGCCAAGGAGGTCAAAACTTTAGGATTCTACCTAGACTCCACGTTAACCTTCAATAAACAAGTCAACTCCATGGCCTCATCTATTGCTTACACCTATAAGTTAATCAGAGCAGCCAAGCCCTTCCTATCCCCTAACAATTGTATCACCCTAGCAAGAGCCCTTGTCTTGTCCAAACTGGATTATTGTAATGCCATATATGTAGGGAGTAACAAATACATTATCAATAAGATTCATATTTTACAAAACAATGCCTTGAGAGCAGCCCTAAGTATTCCCAAGAAAGCCCACATATCTAACCTCAGAAGATCTAACAACTGGCTATCCACAAAAGACAAAATCCTCCTCAAAATAGTTTCCCTGACACACAAATGTCTCCACTATGCCGCCCCACAATACCTTATAACTAGATTTACGAGACAACCCTCCAACCGTCCCACGAGGTCTGCCAACGCAAACCTTCTAACGGTGCCCAGGTTTAAACGTACAAAGACTGCTGGAAGCAGCTTCCCGGTCAAAGCTGCCCAATACTGGAACTCCCTCCCTCCGCCCCTGAGGGAAGACTTACCCTACCCAAGCTTTAGATCCAGCCTCATCCACTAGATCAAGGAAAACAACCTCTGACCTCCTTACACACATGCATCTCCTGAACTGTCTGTTCATACTGTACATACTGTCTTCGATGCCTACTGCTGCATGAATCTTGTCTGTCTCATGCCTGTCTCACGCCTGTACTGTGTAAACATTGTCTATAACTCTTTGTATATTATGCATGATGTTGTACAGCAATGTAACCTAAGCTGAACAATATAACTCTTTGTAAATTATGTATGTTCTTGTAGAGCATTGTAACCTAAGCTGAACAACCCTCTTGATGCTTATTGCGCCCTGATACCCTCGGGTCTGGCGCGCATTACAAATATTAAACTAAAATATTAAAATATTAGGTCTTTGAGCAGTTAAATCTAGTTAAACGAAAGCACCTAGATCTTATGTAGGCGATGTTGATATAGTTGTCAGCATTGTCATTATTTGTTGAAGAATTTTAAAAGTAGTTGTTTGCCAAGTAGCTTTGTCTCTGCTGATCATCCTTGACCACCAGATTTCTTCATTCACCATTAAAGAGTGAATGAAGAAATGTTTCATGTACGAGGATCTAATCTGGTTAGTGCCTTGACAGGACAGGAGAAGATGGCGAATTGTCTCTTTCTCATTGTCAACGTTACATAATCCACAATTGCTAGTCGCCGAGAGGCCTCTGATTGCTTGGATTTCATTGGTATCAAAAAAGTGCTTTCTTGTTCCCCTTCCCTGTAAATGCTGTTCAGCAGCTCGGGCTCCGCAAGATAAGTGACAAGGCCAGACAGAGCAGGATGTGGGATGACCTGTCTGGACTGCTGTTACAGATTTGTAAGAGTTTGACCTGTAAACAGGGCTTTTATTTTGGTAACGTCATGTCACGGAGTACTCAGACTGAGAGATCATATCAGACATACTGAGACTAGTAAAAGCATATTGTCTCATCTCCTACACTCTCCCCAGAGTTATCTATGTCGAGCCAAGGTGCGACTTATAACACACTGCTATCTGAAGTGATGCACTTGCTGCGACTTTCCGCTTATCTGAACTAGGTCTTTTCTGCTGCTTCAGTCAGGTTGGTAAAATGTTTGTTTGCAGTTCTCCTTGCTAATGCACCAGAATGTTCGGGGCTGAGAGGCCTAGTCAGCTCTGCAGATTCAATAGATCTTGCTGGACGGGCAGACCGGCCTGCCAATTTATCACAGACTGGCTGAGGCTTTCCTTGAATGGAAGGGCAGCTGGGCTCTCACAGTACAGGAAGCACTCAGAGAGAAACAACGCAGCATACCTTACAATACTGCTCCTAAATGACCCTGCACATTGATGTCTAGCATTGCGTCCCTCAGATCCTTCCTTCGTGGGCAGTGATGAGCCTCTAATGTGAGCCCCATAGCTACAGGTACATTTTAGCAAGCATGCATTGAGTAGTTTTCTCAAAAATGTCTTCACGCACCCATCATGGTCTGAGCGGGTTTAGCAGTGATGCCGCATGTCCCGTTTCAGAAAGCAAATTGCAGTGAGGTATCTGTATACAAGTGACACAGTCGCATGCCATTCAGTGCAGCACTGCATCTTGTTATACGCGGGGCTGGCTCTTAATTATAGCCCGTAGAAACGGATTTTCAATTGGAAGTAAACATCCTGCATGATCAAATTAGCATCTTAACTGCTCTGAGTAAAAGTGCAACTCCATTGTTTAGCAATACTGTACTGAGAAATGGTGACACGCCTCTGATACTGTCTTGACCATTCCCACATGACAGCAACAGCACTACCTTCTTACACTGAGCTGACGAAACATGGACTTACATGTCCTCCCCTGGGCCTTGCTTTTTATGACTATTTTGTATTACCATGGTTAAGTTGTAAACATTTCATCATAGGCTGTGTTCTGGGAACCACACTTAATGTGCCCATTGGCTCCAGGATATTGCAAGTAGAGAAGATTCAAATGTCTATACTATATATAAGGGATCAAGTACTCTTTACTATATGTTAGCGGGTTACTGCAAGTCCCTGAGGGGTACCGTGACCAAATAGAGGAACAAGGCAGAAGGTCACAGCACTCTGAGGTGACTTTCGATATATTTTTTATGTACATTAGGGGGTATTTTATTCTTTTATGTTATTCCCTTTTGTGATACATATCCCTTTACAATCTGGACTTTAAAAAGCTAATATGCAGCTTCTAATGTGTTGCAAGAATATAATATAAGCAGTTTAAAAATGCATTAAAAACGTGTTCATGTTTAATAAAAGATTTCATACAGATTCTTGCTTGCATGTGTTAAACTCACACAGCGCACGAATTAAACATTGTACCATAAATAGTGGCCTTTCCATTGAAGGTATAATAGAAAAACTATTTTACAAGAATGGAATATGAAAAGGTTATTAGGTCTTTAATTAAGTGGTGCAGGGACAGCTGGAATTATCTCTGCTGGCTCAAACTTCAGGCATTGTGAAGTCACAACTGTAGCATAATAACTGATTACAGACCGGTTGTGATGTCATTTTCATATTAGAATACTATTTGCAGGCTTGTGTATGGATATTGCAGGCTGCCATGTATTATATATGTTATTATGAGGTAGATTAGTGTGTGCAACTAGTCAGTGTCCCTCTCTGCACCAGGTCATTGGTGCGGATATATCAGGCAGCGTTCTACTGTAAGTAAAATGTCCTTTTTAGCCCTGTCAATGCTAAAGAATAAGGGGTTTTACACGATGTATTCCCTGAGACTGTATAAACTGCTGTTCGTCCCCAACCAGCCCCTACTTCCATTCAGCATGTCGTGTTTTTCAGTTCAGCTCTAGATTGAACTCATTGTTCCTTCGCTACCACTTGCATGCTCTTTCTCTCTGTCACACATCCTGCTACCGATCACAAGGGTGTTGGTTACATTGTAAAACAGTGACACTGTGACTGATGCAATTGCGCAGGTAACCCCGTTGGAATATATGTGCAGATCCCTTCCTTTGTATCGAGACAAAATTCTCAAGTATCATAAGGAATGTCTTACGGAAACGAAGGGAGGTATGTTTAAGCCATGGCTGGAACATCGTACAAATAACAGAAGACATATTAAGTTATATGTACATTTTTGGCAGCCAAATATAAAGAGAAGAAATTGAAAAACAGAGAGGAAGTATTAGAATTATGGAAAATGGTGGAAGATTTGGAGGATGGGTCTAAAGATTTTCTTAAAATAATGGGGGAGTTGGTCACCCCGTGCGCCCCGATCACTACTGCGGTTGCTGCTCTGAGGGGCCCTGCAGCCCCTCCTGAGATAGTCCATTGTCCCCCGTTAGGATGTTACCCAATGCATGCTGCATCAGGATATACAAATCCCACGTATGTCCCCTTGCCTGCCACAGCTCTGCTGCCACCCACGCTTGCTCAATATCACAATCTCCCTAACCCCATAGCATCTGCTGATGCGAGGGGTAAAGTACCAAAGGGAGACAATACAAAACTGCAGAAGGAGTTGGTAGATGCACTAAGGAAAGTGGACGGCGTACTGGTACAATTGAAAATACAAAGGAGAGATGGACAGTGGACACCTGTAGCGATAGATGAATGGAGAGCAGGATATTTTGTTTTGGATAGATAGTACAGCCATCAAGGATGTGCACATAGAGAAGAAGAGAGGAAAGGGCGAGAGGAGAGTATGTATTATGGTACGGTATGGTCAGACGATGAATATGACCGTACGTGAGGGGGAAAAGAGGAGTGGGATACCTTAGATGATTTGGAAGAGGAGCAGTCACCTGTGATTTCCCCATGTGTAGAAGGTTTGTGGGTACCTAGATTATGAGCGTATTGGCAGTGGCTAAGAGGTCGACAATGGGAAAAAAGAAAGTGGGGAAGGGGATAGGAGCACAGTTTCCACTATTAAGTAAGCGACAGAGGAGAGCGCAGTGTATACCATGGGCACGTATGGATAAACGCACATAGCGAGCACAAACGGAAGAAGCGAAACTGGTTCAAAAGAAGTTAGCAAATGTTGTATTGGAGGGGGCTGTAGCAACTGTGCAGACAGAAGAAATAGCAGAGTTCAGAGCGGTTCAGGCTGATGTGCGAGCTGCACCTATGTGGGGAGGTGAAAATGATTAGGCAGGTGGGTCTGAGCCCCAGTATCAAGGGGGATTTCTGGGGGGGTTTCAGTGGGGCTGAGGGAGGTTTTCAGGACCCCGAGGGGGACGAGGAGGGTTCGGAGGAATGGGACCACAGGGAGGAGGAGCAGGTCAGTGTTGTACGTGTGGGCGAAAGGGTCATTTTTCAAGAGAATGTAGAAGTAGGCAGTCGTTCACATACCCCAAACTGCAGGGAGGCCCTGCCCCATAACCCCAGACGTATGGACAGTTACCCCCAGCAGTTCCTTATGGTGCACCATTGCCCTTTGCCCCGCCATCTTTCCCACAGTTGCCAGCTCCAGGCTCCAGTAACGTGCCACTGTATGTCGTGCATCAAGAACAACAACAAGGTCCTCAAATACCAAACAGTAACACTGTGCCGAATGGCACAGTGACACATTATCAGGGGGTCACAGTAGCTGGAGGGAACCCATTCATTTTCCAGGGACCGAAAACTATCCAGACTAGGCCAGCCCACAGAGACCCTTAGCGTGTCCAGTCCTATCGGTCACCACCAACCCAGAAGTGGAACCCTTGGTGGGAGGGGACACCATTTATTTTCATTATTGGCTGATAAACACTGTCAATGTACCTCCTGAATTCTTGTTCACGACTTCCCAACCTCAGGAAGCAGTTGCAGGAACGATCATCGTACTTGATATAGAAGGAGTTCTAGTGTCAGAGGATAGGATTGTGTTGATAGCAGTTGATTCTGATAAAGGGGAACGGTGAACAGTTTTGTGCATTGACCCTATGATACCAATGAAAAATGTTTCAGATGAGTATCTTTTTGAGAACAAAGAAAATTAGGGGAAAATAATATTGGAAGTGTTTGTCCCTGGTGGGATTATGATACAATACACACACGTGGCCTGTTCCATGTTATTTGTAGGGAATACCCCCTCCTTTGCATCAGAGATTTTTTTCAGGTACCTGACAAGCTGTGGACGAGTAATCCACATGACGTAGGGCTTTTACGGAGTGTTGTGCCAATACGTATGACTTTGAAACATGGCGCAGTGTTGCCCTGAGTTAAACAATATCCCCTATCAAAGGCAGCCTAGGAAGGAATTCAATGGCCCTTTTACATCAAGGTATCATAGTACCATCTAATTCACCCTGTAACACAGCTATTTACCCTGTGAAGAAATCGAAGACTGCTAGTTGGCGGATGATTCAGGATTTACGCCCACTTAATGATGTTGTACAGGCAGAGTTTCCAGCGGTTCCAAATACCGCTACCATATTACGTAACATACTGGTTGAGGCAACCCACTTCAATGTGGTGGATTTGAAGAATGCTTTCTTCTCAGTGCCTTTGCATCCAGATTCACAATACCTCCCAGCGTTTACGTTTGCAGGAGCCCATTTCAACATACTAGGCTTCTTCAAGGGTACTGTGAGTTCCCGAGTATCTTTAATAGAGTGCTACAATAGGATTTGGGAAACATTGCTGTTCCCAGCAACATCATTCAATATGTGGATGATTTGTTGGTGTGCAGTACTACTGAACACCAGTGCAGGGAGGACTCTATTGTCTTATGTCAGAAACCAAAGGTTATCTCACCCACTAGTTTCCCCTGGAATCTCTCTCTCAGGTGGCCATGCTGGCCATCGCCTTTGGATCCAGACCCTGGGGGTTGAACAGTGTGGGGGGGATCACCTGGGTGGGGTCTTCAGGGAGTCGGGGTGAGATAGCCGATGGATGGTGAGACACAGGATCCTCCCCTTTTTTGTTCATCTACCCCACCCTATTTTTTAGGATTTGCTGAAGTCTCAACGCCCCCCCTTTATAGACAAACACTATGCCGAGGAAGAGGGTGACTGAGAGTAACCAGACTAACTCTCACACATCATACTGGTCATGTCCCTTTAATCGGGTCAGGCAATGTCAGGCCCTTCACCCTAAGTGCATACACCTGATACCAATTAGCTCTCCTCACATGAATAAAAGGCAACACCTAAAGACACACTCTGAGGAAGGCAGAACACGAGAATGAGCAGAACTACTGGGACGAAAGCACACCTACTGAAGCAGAGAAACAGACCGCGGGACGAGAGTAGTGGGCCAAAAAACTCCAAGGCTTCCCTATTGGAGGTCGTTGTCTTTGACAGGACATGAAAGACAGGTGGAGAAGGCCAGATCCCACAAGTAAAGATTGCATTGTGTTTCAAGAACGCCAGCAACCCTTCCAGGTGAAGAGCATATTTAGGGGAGGTGAGGTCAAGCCTGTGGTACTGACCTTGACTCAAAAATCGGAAAGCGCCAAACAAGAAACAAGCAAACACAGCCGGTGAATTGGTAAGTAACCTGAGAGACCGGTGTGTGTTAAAGTTAATGAAGTAGCAACATCATATCACAAGTAATAGCTGCACGCTTGTGGATGAAACGTAAAGAAAGGCAAACCCGTGAATTAACTTTGAAGTGTAATACAGCTGCAAGACAAGCGATACTAAGTAACTGAGTGGTCCAGTAAAAGGAAGTAGCCCATTCGAAAATCTCCATCAAAGGTGCATTGTTTGAAGCTTAAGGGTGAAACAACAGCAAGCGTTAAAGTAAATAGTGAACGTTGAATGAAAGTGGTCCTTCGGTGGTATATAAAGAAAGCCAAGCACATTCGAAAGACTTTAACATCCGAAAGTGGTCCAAGCCCGATTGGGGGAGACCAGATATATATTAAGCTTGGGGAAAGGAGCCACCTTTGTGTGAATTGTATCATGAGAGGTCTGAGCCCAGCAGAGGGGGACCTACGAGAACTGTGTGGTGAAAGGTCTGAGCCCGGCAGTGGAGGGCCTTTCTGAACTTTTTGGTTGAAACATTATTTTGAAGGTCAGATAAAGGAATT
This sequence comes from Ambystoma mexicanum, assembly GCF_040938575.1. Classification (NCBI taxonomy): domain Eukaryota; kingdom Metazoa; phylum Chordata; class Amphibia; order Caudata; family Ambystomatidae; genus Ambystoma; species Ambystoma mexicanum. The sequence goes on along the minus strand of NC_090921.1, from coordinate 170,805,781 downwards.
TTAAATGTGGAAGGCCAGGTGGGCTTCGATCCACGGTTGTGTACTGTGTTGGAAGCTGAGCCAGAGTATGTCATCCTGCCTACAAGGATTGTTTTCCCTCGTGAGGCCGAACGTGGGGAGGAGAGCTGATTCAGTCACATTATCATTTGAACACTGACTTGTCCTTTTCCATAAATTCTTTCCTTTTTACACTTTTTGACCAAGGGATATGGGCAGGCATTAGGTTTTTGTTAGTATAGGCCATTTTGATTTGACAGACTCCACTAGGACTGTTTTGTTTATCGTTTGATGGTCTAGACTACTCCCACCTTAGTTATAAGGCAGAATATGAGTTTCTCCAACCCCAACATTATCAATAAATATTTTACAAATTGGATCCATTGTGTCAGTGTCAATACTTGTCATACCATGCCTTCCATACATATGGTGTCAGTAGTGGGATACAACTCAATTGAGACAAATTGAGGGACCCTAAAATTCCAGAAACGTAGTCACTAAGCCTCAGACCCCTCTGCCGCCACATGAGAATCCATAGGGTTTCACATTTGTAGCAGCAAAGAAGCCACTATCCCTCCAGGGAAAAGAAGGATGATTCCCATGGACTTGGTCCTAAAACCCCCTCTGGGTTGTTATATAAGAATGGCTTCAAAATCTGGCCTGGCAGTCTGGTCTAGATGTCCTGGCGGACATCATAGACCTAGACTTTTGCGGAGACATAAAGGTTCTACTACAGAACCATGACGAAACTCCATTTGAAATGCACCGTGGGGACAAATTGTACAGGGAATTCTGGAGAAGGCTCTATTTCCCCATTTTAAGGAACAAAGTGGACCAAAGGAAACAGAGAGGTAGCTTACGCTTTGCAGAGGCTGATGAAACAACTATCACTGAGGCAAAGAAGGAAGAAGAACCTACCATCCTTCCCGAGCTAGCCTTCGCTCAGCGAAATAATCCAGCACGTTCAGAGGCCTTCTTACAAGTGATTCCTGAGGAAGAAAGACTAGAAAAAGGGGGGCCCTTTTTTTCTTCCTGAAACAGGGATTATTATTTAGAAAGGAAACCTCCAGAGAAGGCCTAAGTAAAACTCAGTTAGTAATACCCAAAACCCATTGCAAGATAGTGCTAGAGATTGCACACTCTCATTTGACAGGGGGATATTTAGGTCAATCTAAAACCCAAGCTCACATAAGTGAAAAATTCTACTGACCAGGTATCCATGCTGACATAAAGAACTTTATTCAGACATGTGAAATTTGCCAGATGACCAGTGCACATATTCCCCTACCTGCCCCTCCAAACCCCTTGCTGATAATAGAAGGTCCCTTTCACCCGAATTGGGATGGATATCATTGGACCGTTGGAAACCTTTAGACTCGGTAATACATTTGTGCTAATAATCGTTGATTACGCTACCCGGTACCCAGAGGCTTTCCCCATGCGGAACAGTACAACCCAGCAAATATTAAAACACCTATTACTATTCTTTTCTAGGGTTTGTTTTCCCAAGGAAATTCTTAATGGATTAGGGATCCAACTTTTTGAGCAAATTTAAAGTCAAGGAATTGCTACACATTACTACCTTAAGAACCTTGGATTACCACCCCAAATAGACGGATTAGTAGAGAGAGAGATTTAACAAAACCCTTAAAATGATTTTGAGAAAATTGGTAGATGAGAATGGGAAGGACTGGGATCACATAATCCCATGGGCCCTATTTGCAGTAATAAAGACCCTTCAGGCATCTACTGGATTCTCTCCTTTTGAACTACTTTATGGTAGATAATTTAGAGATGTCTTGGACATGCTCCGTGAGACCCAAGAGGAGAGAGAAGACGCACCTATTCCCCTCTCACAATCAGTAACCCGATTATGAGAGCACATGAAACTTGTGTCACAACCCTCGCCCAAAACCCCCTCTGGCAAACCCATTGGCCAGGTGGAGTCAGGACTCGGGCCTCTAGAGCCTGGCATCCTCTTCAAAAGCCATCATGGGGCCAGTCCTGGCGCCGGTGGCGCCAGGTGCATACACCATGAAAAACAATGTGCTTGGGAACTACTTTATTGTATTGTCAGCCAACATGGAGGCATCCACATAGCTTGGTTCCTAAGAACCAAGCTATGCGGTCTAGTGTTTTGGGTGTGGTAGCCTAGGGACTACTTTACCTGGACTATTTTGTTGGGGCTATTTAAACCACACCCGAGCAAGACAACACGCTTCGCGTTACTTTGCAGCTTGCAACATGACGCACACCATGTCCAGCTATTCCCTCGAACTTCGGAGAAGCAGAACCTGCAAGGAGACAAAAGGAACATCATTAGCAGCAGCATCTTACCTGCAGTCTTCATCTTTAAACACTCGCAGCTACTGAGAACAGCTTCCTCGAATCTGCACGCCTCCCGGACAGAACGACCTGAAAGAGGAAGATAGAGGCAACATTAAAGAAAGCAGTAGAGACATTTACAAATTACAAACTGCTCAAAAGGCTTACCTGGCTGGTCGCTTCTCGGCTGGCACCACTCCGGACATTCCACTCGCGCTGAAGAACACCGCGACCTACAAGGAAGGAAAACACAGGTTAGCAAAGGCAAGACTTCGCAGCGCTGCGCATAGCGCTTACTTACCGCATCATAGCGCTCTTAATGCGCCATCATTTACCTGCGGGGCTCAACCAAGCCAGTTCGCCGCGCTGAAGCTCCGTATACCTAAGGGAGAAAAAAGAGACATTTTAAACAAAGAAAGGCATGCAGGATAACAACAAAACTAAAGAACAGCAATAAGACCTAACTGAACAATATCAAATGGGCCAGCGTCAGTGAAGTAACTGGACCGCACTCGCCCATGAAAGACAACGCGCCCCTGCAAAGAAGGCAGGACGGAGAGCACACCTAATTCTACCACAAGGCAGAACCTTCCCCACAGACCACATCAGGACAAAGCTGAGAAGCATACCAGCGAGTAACCCGGCTGGGTGGCGTCCCTGTGGATACCAGGTGAGCGTAACAACTTGTCCAAGTCTAGTCCATACTCATATGGAGAAAGCTCAAGCCCAACAGAAGTCCACCTATGACAAAAAGGGGAATTTAAGATCGTATTCAGTAGGACAGAAGGTATTAGTCTTCTTACCCACCTCTGAAAATAAGCTTGTCTCAAAGTGGCATGGGCCATATGAGGTGCTAGGGCAAACAGGAACCTGTACCTATAAAATAGCCAAACCAGAAAGAAAACAAAAGACTCACCTTCACCACGTAAGTCTCCTAAAGGAGTGGAAAGATAATCCTTCCGCTACCTCTTCTTCGATATTGTCTTGTTTGGTACCAGAGGAGATAGATAACTCTGAACGTATTCCCCAAGAACTATCTAAACAAAAACAAGAAATTTTGAACAACCTTATTACCGCATTCCCTTATGTATTCTGTGAAAAACCAGGGAGAGTAGATGGTACTTATCATTATAACAGAACTCCATTTAAAACCATATAGACTCCCAGAAGCACGAAAACAAACAGTGGTTGAGGAAGTGAAAAAAATGCTAAAGGCAAACATTATCGAGCCCTCTTCAATCAACAAATTGCTGAGCCCTCTTCAAGTCCTTGGTCCTCCCCTATTGTGTTGGTAACTAAACCTGATAATTCTTGGAGGTTTTGCATAGGCTTCCGGCAGGTTAACGCCATCTCTGCCTTCGATGCCTATCCTATGCCATGCATCGATGAGTTAATAGATAAACCTGGAAATGCCACATTCCTATCAAACCTAGATTTAAGCAAGGGATATTGGCAGACCCCAGTATATGGACCTGATAAGGAAATGACAGCTTTCTCGACACCCCTAGGATTATTCCAGTTCAAACTCCTCCCTTTGGCCTGCATGGGGCCCCAGCCACGTTGCAATGACTTATGGACAGAACATTACAGCCGTACTCTGATTTCTGTTGGGCCTATATTAACAACATAGTCCTTTATAATACAACTTGGGAAGACCATCTTTTACATCTTTCTACTATTATGAAGACCCTCAGAGAGGCCTGCCTAACTGCTAATCCATCCATATGCAAGCTGGCTCAATCGGCCGTGAAATACCTAGGCTTCTTTGTAGGGAGTGGCAGTGTCTAGCCCCAACAAGAAAAAGTAAAAGCCGTCCTAGATGCCCCCAAGACCAAGAGAGATCTCAGAGAATTCTTAGGACTGATTGGTTATTACTGTAGGTTTATTCCAAATTTCTCAGACAGAGCGGGCAGGTTACAGACAAACTAAAGAATGCTGAACCTCAGAAGATTCATTGGAATGAGGATAACGATGCTTGTTACAACAACCTAAAGCAAGCATTGTGTCAGATCCCAATCCTAAAGATAGCAGACTTTTTGAAATAATTTGTATTACAAACAGATGCCTCTCTCACAGGGTTAGGAGCAGTTCTATCAGAGGCATACGATGGATTAGAACATCTCATCCTCTTCACCAGTCATAAACTCTTCCCACGTAAGAAGAATTACTATCTGTTGGAATTAGAGGCCCCTTGCCATCAAATGGGCAATCATCCACCTAAGGTTTTATCTTTTAGGCCGAAAGTTCATGCTTGTCACCGGCCACTCACCTATAGTATGGATAAGTCAACAGAAGGACTCTAACCCTCGAGTCATGCAATGGTTCTTAGACCTTCAACCCTGCTTCACTGTGGAACACCGAAAGGGGGGGGTCTGCGCCCAGAAGAGGGGCACCCAAGGGTGAAGCCACCACCAAAAATATTTGTGGAACAGAACTGTGTTTCTGTGTTAAGAACATCAGACCCTCGAAGGCAAGAGACTTTTATTGAAAAGAGACTCAACCATCGTAGAACCTGATAGCTGGAACAGAACTGTCGTGCTGGGAAAGCTTGAGTGTGTGCCATGTTCAGGAAACCCACCTTGTCCCGTGATGAAAACGTGGGGAAGAGAGACCCCTGGCAAGCACATCCTGATTTATTATTTGAGAACACTTTTTCCTTTATTGAAACCCTATCCCACACTCGTTCTGTAATTATCTGTAAAGAATTGGCAGTCGTTTTTTTTTAGTATAGGCATTTTTAGTTTGACACGACGCCACAAGGACTGCCATATTTTTCATTTGATGGTTGACGCTTGCTCCCATCTTAGATTTAGGTTTAGTTTAGCTGCATTTACAGTTCAATAAACACCCTTGAGCTGTGATCACTTGTGTCTGTCTTTACTCTTGCCACCATGAGTTCCTTACAGACTATTTTGTTTATCGTTTGTTGGTTGAGACTACTTCCATCTTAGTTATAGGGCAGAATAGGAATCTCTCAAACCCCAACATTATCAATAAAGGTTTTACAAATTGTATCCATTGTGTCAGTGTCAATACTGGTGATGCCATGCCTTTCCTACACTTGTTACAATTGTTGGCTGACAAAGGGTACAAGGTGGACAGAACAAAATTGCAATACTGTCACAAGAGGTGTTGTTTTTGGGTTAATTGATTTCAGTGAACGGTAAAAGAGTGACTCCAGAACACGCAGCAGCAGTGCACGCTACCCCTCAGCCGGTGACGGTTAAGGACATGCAGACATTTCTCAGTCTGTGAATATTACTGTAGAGCATGGATCTTTGACTACACGTCATATACTAACCAATTTCTCCAGTGCTTAAGGTAGCACAACGGATGAAAAATACCATTATTTGAACTGAAGAAATGCTTACCAAGTTCCAGGAACGGAAAAATGTTATCTCCACTGCTCCAGTACTGTCAACTCCTGATTATACTAAAGAGTTCTATCTTTTTTCACATTCTAATGGCCGGATGATGACCGTAGTACTGGCACAACACATCATGATGGATCACAAACCCATAGCCTATTACAGTGGCAAGGTGGACTCTTTGCCATTGAGAAATCTGCTACTATCATTGTGGGGTGTTCATTGACGCTGTACATTGAGCACGCTGTCTTTTCAATACTAGAAAGGTCCAAATCCACATTGACCACGCAAAGGGCTTCCGCATATGAAGGGATTCTCTCAAATCATCTAGTCATATTGTTCGTTGTAAAACAGTGAATCCAGACACTTTCTTGACTGAACACATTACTGACGATGATGAGGTGCATGACTGTGTTACATACGAGGGTCCCGAGACTGACATTCCCAAGGCACGTGACTATGCTTTAGATGACAGAGAAGTATTCTTTGTTGATGAGTCCTCAACTATTGATCAAAAGACAGGTCAGTTACATACTGGGGCAGCAGTGGTGTGACTAGTTGGCTGGGAATATGAGGTCTTTGTGCAGCAGAGACTACCAGGTCTTTATTCAGCACAGGCAGCGGACTTGATTGCCCTTATTGAAGCACTTGAGGGGTGCTGAGTAACAATTTATTCTGACTCGGCCTATGTTATGACAACTATTCATTCAGGGTTGTCGAAATAAATGGATGATACAAGGATTTTGTAGAGCAGATGTGTCTCTGGTGCAGCATGCATCCATGATAGATCGATTAATGCATGCCCTCTCACAGACTACGCTCACCCAGTCATCAAGTGTGCCGCCCACACAAGTGGTGTAAACTTCGTCAGCCCTCGGAAACGAAGCAGCAGACACGGCAGCGATACAGGCCACGTATTTACTAATACCACATGTTCCTGAGCATCCAGCGTTTGTAAACATGCAGCTGCAGTTGCAGGTTCCATGTACTGCACTTTTGTTACTGAAATTAGGTCAGGTGCTGCAAAGTGAGAAATTGCTGTGGCAAAAAAGAGGGCTACACAGTCTCCAACTGATTTATTTGTATTTGTATTTTATTGAATTTATATAGCCCTTTAATCCAAAGTGCTTTACATAAGAACAAGCAAAAATACAACAAGCATAAGATGACAATTGAATCACAACTCGAAAACAGTATAAGGAACAATTTACAATATTGCTGAGGTGAGGAGGGAGTAGGGAGGGGCATAGGTGTGCGAGGGAATGGTAGGTATTAGCGGAGGTAAGAGCAAAAGTAAGAGGGAAGGCAAGAAGGTGTGAGGAAGAAGAGAGGAAAGAGTAAGAATAGATGAGAGCAGGGGGTCGGGAAGAAGGAGGTAGAGAGGATGGAGAGGGGAAGGAAGAGCAGGAGTAAGAGGTGAGGAATGAGGGGTGGGAGAAGGAGAGGAAGCAAAGGGTGTTAGGGAGGGGAGTGAAAAAGATAAGATTTTAGAGAAGAGCGAAAGGAAGGGTAGGAGGGAGAAGAGCAGATGTGGAGGGAGGAGTTGGAAAGAGAGGAAGCGGAAAGGGGCGCAGGGTGGTGGAGGAGGAGAGAGTAGGAAAAGATTAGCAGAGCGGAGAGAACGAGAAGGGGTATAGAAAGTAAGAAGGGAGGAGAGGTAGGGGGGGCAAGACCATAGAGGGATTTGAAAACAAGACAGAGGAACTTGAATTTGAGATGGGAGTGAAAAAGAGAGCCAACCTAGAGAGGTGAGAGAAGAGGAGATGGAAACAAGGGGTGAGAGAAGTCAGAGTGAGCAGATGGCAGAGTGGTAGACAGACCCAACAATGTAAACCATGGCCCATGTTAAAATTGGATGGAGTGTTGTTCATGTCGAACAGATGGGAGAAGTCAGTGGTGAGTTGTGCAGCAGGGGGTTGGCAGGGTTTGGAGAAATAGTTATATGGAATATTAATAAGAACTCTTTCGCGATATGGACTGCATATATACCTAAACTAACATGGATTGAAGCATGTGAAACTCCAGTAAACGTTCAACACTCAGATAAAATCAGTTTCAAGAGATCGAATTATCTGTCGGAAGAGTCATTCAAGCTGCTTGCATGGCTCTTCCGACAGATGATTCGACAAATGTTGGTGGTAGACCAAGACAGAGGTGTTCTTCACTTCTCTCTTAACACCAGGGATCCAGGCTGCAGCAAATGCAAAGTGGTTGCAGATTGTTCGGTGGGAAGTGATCCAGTTGGCGAATGACAATTGTGCTCCGGGACCCCCAACTGACCCATAGAGTCGGGGTTTGCTCAGAGCACTTTAAGACAAGATATCAGCACCCGTGAGATGGATGGGGGTGCAGATTCAATACTCCAACACCAAATCAAAATGACAACTCGACGGTTTGGCAGAAGTACAAAAAACGGGGAGTCTCAAGAACATCAGCGGATGCGTGATCTTCCTTCTCACTTCACAACTCCAAAGAACTTCATAAAACTCATAACATTTATACTGAAAACTCATCATTGACGTGTAACGCTTAAAAGTTGCCATACAATTCTATTGGTTCAGGAAAGGTAACTTTACTATAGGTACTATATCTGTATATGGTAACGGAGTAAGGGGATTGGGTAAACACTGTCAGGTGGGGCATCTCAGCCCTACCTTCAAACTAGCTACTGTAGATGTCACTAAAAGTACGACGTCTCATTGGTTCTACTAACTATAGGACCCTAGATTACTTGGTCCCTTGTGATTGGGTTGGCACCAACCCCACCCGTACTTTTCCACTTCGCTTAGCAGCAAGCAGAATAATGAGGCTAGGTGCAGGGAGTAATTTATTTCACCTTAGTGGCTGTGTGTCAATTACTGCCTTGTAGTTTGGCCTTGTGTCTGCCTCTTTGTCTGAGAAAGTTTAAGGAGGATGGGTAAGATAAGGCTCCATGCGTAGGTGTGAAAGGCTTACTTCTGCTCGCTCGGCTAGTCACGTGGTTCAGACACCGTGAATCTGCCTCTTTGTACAATTTGTGTGTTTGACTTTCATTTCACCCATCCCGGCTTCTTATCTTGGCTCTTCAGAGCAGTGTATTCTGTTCTTTGCTTCGATGAATTGTGGCCACTGTCCGTCCATCTTGACAGATACGACCTTGGTTCGATCTTGGTTCTCCAGGCACGGTGTGCCTCTGCTGAGTTCCGTTTCTGCCGCTGTAGTCTCGATTTCACCAAACATGAAACTCTTCTCATGTGGCCTTTTAGTAACCTCTTGGCTGTTTCTGCTTCTTGTGCAAAGTGGAAGTATACTCATATAAGTAACTTCTTTGAGGTAGATTATGTATAGTGGCGCTTGCCGCATTATCCAACTACTAAGCATAGCAAGCTGCACGATTTTCCTAGCTTTCTTGTGGTTCCAAGCATATGTACATGTGTAACCTTAGTTGAATATCTTCATTTTGCTCGTGGCTGAAGCTTCTTACATTTGACATTGTCCTTTCACTTTAGATTCACAATATCCTTGTCTCATGGCGTTTCGTCTCTTTACGTCAATCCCAGGTCGTCATTTCTTATATATGTGGGTCAGTCCGGGTTCTCGTGATGTCACCATTCGTCTTTCATTAAGACCATTTTGGTTTCTTCTGGGACTGCACTCGGAGGATCTTCATTTCGTTTTATTGGTTGATATGGCTTCCTTAATGGATACCTTACTCTCTATGATTTCCTTGGTACTGGAACTTCAATAGGTGCTGTTCTTCTGATAGGTACTGGACAGAGCCCCACTGTGGCTCTCTGCTGGTTTATTTGCTCATCATATGTCACATATCTCGGGTGTGAACATTCCTGGTACTTCAAAATGGATGGTTGGAGTGCGGGCTGTATTTGGGACCTCCTCTACACTCCCCCCTCTGGGCGAATCATCGACCACTTTCCCTTCTTTCTTCAGTTCTTCCAGTTTCTCTTGTGCTTCATTGGTTGAGTCCATTCTTTATTCATCTTATGGGTCTGTACATGATGGTCTGAAGAAATGTCTCTTCGGGTTCCATATCTTTATCACTCCTCTCAGGCTTCCTGCTGTTCTCACATGCTCGTCATTGTTCCACTTCATTAGTTGACACTGTCCATTTGGGCTGCAGTAAACCCATCTTTCCACATAATTTCTTTGCTTCTTAGGATATTGAAACTTTGTTCCATCTGGTGCGTGAATGCTGGCCTTCACAAAGTCTCTTATTTCTTCATCAGTCAGGTCTTTGGGCTTCCAACCTGGCTTGATATCAATCATGATCTTCATCCCAATGGCTTTTTTTGCAGTTTTCTGGCACTGAGAGATTATTATCTTGATGACACAGACTCCTAGCAATATCATCACTAACAGGGCTCCTAGGAACTTGAATGCATCTGCCATCCATTGTGGAACCCATGATAATAGGGATCGAAACCACCTGTCATCATCAACTTCGTCAGTTTCATCAATCATTTGGTTCTGTAGTTTCATCAGCATACCTTTGGCTTCTGTTAGAGTTCAATTATCTTAATCGTGAGATGGTATAAATGTGCAATATGATTCTCCGATTTTTGCACAAACTCCTCTATCCATAGCTGTGATCATGTCAAGGACATATCTGTTCTGGAGAGTCATCAATCGAACTGCCCTTAACTCTTCCTTTATGGCGTTGAATCCTTTTATGGTTGTGTTGATGGTCTGCAGTAACTCCCATCTGGTTATCTGCAACCATTTAGTATTTGCTCCAACTTTAAATCTTGGCATGAAGATTGTCGTGCACACTGTTGAGGTGAGGCTAAACAGCCTGTGTTCATATGTGATCGCATGGAAGGCTTCTTCTGATTTGGCAGAAAAGTAATTCTCTCTCTTCATTCTATTCAGCAGCTCCACAGATCTCTTTTTCCTCAGGTGAGCATCTGCTTTCGGAAAACTGTCAATATTCAGGTCGCTCTTCACCAAAGCTGGAACGTGGACATTCACTAGTGTGCATATACCTTCCCAGTTTTTCGGCATCCTGATGTATGCATTTGATCCACATGCCCAATAATGATCCATTAGTACTGCACTTCCATGCACCATCCCTGGAGCATCAAAAATTTGTCCACAGTTTTGATTCTCTCCTATCTTCCTTGTGCCATTATTCCTGAAGCATAGTTTCAGATTCTTCAATGGCACTATCTGCAAGGATCCCCCTCTGTCTTTGACCGAAGTCAATAGTTTTGCAAGCTTTGGCCATAATGGCTTGCATATCCTTTGTGAATTTTCAATTGCTTCCTTGCAGGCTCCGAGGACCATCCATGCCCTGCAAATCACTACCCCTTTTTCCCATCCATCTGGTGAAAGCACTATCCCCAAACTAGCATTTGGCCTCTGTCTTCCATTCACAAGCGTCTTCTTGAGTTTTCCGTTGGACATTTAGCTTCTTGTTCACTTCCCATCTAATTTCAGCTCCTTTCACTCCAGGTTTCTCGTACCTGATCAAATGATTCTTAGTGTGAGCTCTGTTTCTTGTCTTTATATCCTGGACATAATCATCTTCATCAGTTGCTTCGGTTGCCCATTTCAATGAAGCATCACTTCCCATGAACTGGCCTTTGGTCTTTGACATAGCTACGTGCGAGAGACATTGTGCCGTCTGGACATCATCTTCTACAGCTACGAAGATCTTGGACTTCCCCATGCTATACGGTAGGAGTGCACAAACAAAGCATTCCCCTTCTGAACTCCATCTTCCCACTTCTTTCATGTGCTGGTACCAGATGTTGTTTCCCAAATGTTTGCTGGATCTTCGAAGAAATGATAATACATCAGTGTGTCTTCCGACAAAAGTTGGGTGCTCTTCAATTAGATGAAAAAATATCACATTGATGAGTGTATTCGCTTCTTCGTCCGCTTGGGACATTTGCTTTTATCTCGCTGTATTCCAGAAGTAGGAGGAACTGCTCAGCAATAACTGTAAGCAGCCTCCTTATATCTTTATCTTTTTGTTTTCAGGATCTCGAGAAGGTTAGTGACACTGGTGAGCCTCCCAACCACTGATGGGTATGATCTCAGTACTAGCTCAGTACTAGCTCGAAATATCTCAAAATGTCCCTAGTGATGTCACTACTGTGGGACACCATGAGTGAGTCCGAACAAGGTCTCTGTGTGGAAGGAATCTGGATACTATATTTTCTTCCAATTTATGTGTCCTCGATAGAAATTTGGCATATCCTTTTATAATCAAGGCTTCAGTGTGCCTCAGTAAAGTTCAAAGTCAACAGACTAGGTTGTGGCTTAATGAATGCAATTTTCTTCTTCACCCTGCAACTAGGATGCACAGAGTGTCCATTTTATATGTCCTTATTCCCCTTTTTTGCTCAGAGAAATGTCCAAAATGAAACCACAACTGTTGCACAAACATTCTTTGTGCTTGCTTTGCTGCTGCTCATGCGTCCTTCCTCGTCATGGATCTCGTCTGCACGTGCTGTGGTTCTTCCCCGTCGTCTGTAGTCTCTTCGCGCTGGGGTGCAGGCTGGGGGTCTTCTCCGATGTATGGCTTGATGTCTCCCAACAAGATCCAAGCTCTTCTTCCTTGTAGCTTTACTGCAGAGGGAGTGCAGTCTTCCACTGTAAAGGGACCGTTAAACCTTGGCTCGTCCCACTTTTTCCTCGTGTGGGTCTTAACCAGGACAGTATATCCAGGGAAGATGGATGGTACACGTAATCCTTGAGCTGCGTCTGCAGTAAGATCTCCTTCTGTGTTCCGTGCTGCCCTGCACCCTTTTCGCCATCGCTGCAGCTGCAGGTGCAGCTGGCCTGAATTTACAGTAAAGCAAGATGTCATGCAATTCAAGTAATCCTGCATTTCAGACCCTAAGATTTCTCCTGTTGACTGGGCATCACATCTAGCTCTGTTTCGGGGTGTCAGTGGAGTGCGCATTCTTCTCCCTGTGGCTATTTCGTGCAGTGTAAGATGATGGTCGGAACCGGGTTGATTCCGGAGTGCATTCAGTGCCAAAGGAAGGCAGAGCAACCATCCCTTTCTTAGAGTAAGCTTCAACTTGGCTATCCTTTCCTTTAATAAGCCGTTGAGCTTCTAACATATCCCATTACCTTGCGGATGATACGCCGACGAGAACTTGTGCTTTATACCAAGCAACAAGCTAATCTGCTCAAAAACTTCATTTACAAAGTGAGTCCCATTATCATGACTTTGCATACCCCCCACCTGGGGAATACCTCTCTCACTAGGAATTTGTCCGCACAGTTAGAGTCTGGGTGTGTACATGGACCTGCTTCTATCCATCTAGAGAATGGACACACCACAACAATTAAATACCTGTACCCGTTACATACTTGAATCATATTGGCGTAATCAACATGCAAGTGCTGAAAAGGCCCATTGGGCCTTGGGATAACTCCTCTATTTACTTTTAGTGTGTGCCCAGCTGTGAACTGTTGGCAAATTATACAGTTCACCATTAAAAATGCAACATGCTCTGCTAAATTCGGTATGAACCAGTCTTCTGAGAGTGTTGCCGCTAGATTCTCTTTTGTCATGTGTGCTGGATAGTGTAACTGCTCCAGTGCTATTTGTAACAGGGCTATAGGCATTACTGGTTTACCAGTGCTGTCTTGTCGCCACAAGCTTTGGGAGGGTTTTAAAGAACACCCTCGCTGTTTCCATAAGTTCTTCTCCTCCTGTGGTGCCTCCCCTTGGAGTTCTATTAACTGCATTTGTCTCATACTATTATAGCTTTTGGGTTCACTTCGTGCGACAATCATATTCACATTCGTGTTAACAACTTCCACATCCATGATTGTCTCATTCTTGGATGCCATACGCTTGGCTTCTGTGTATGCATCTTGATTTCCTTGTGAGATAAAATCTGTCCGCTTCATGTGAGCAGAGCATTTGACAACCGCTATGCCCACTGGGAGCTTTAGTGCTTCAATCATTCTATCCAATAGTGCTGCATGCTGTACTGGCGTGCCATCCGCTCGGAGGTAGCCCCTCCTTTTCCAGCGCACTAAGCCTGTGTGTACTGTTGATGTCACATAGGCAGAATCACTGTACACTGTTACTTCCTGGTTTGCGTGATTCTCAATTGCGAGTATCAACGCTAATAATTCTGCAGCTTGCGCCGAATAATGAGATGGTATTCGTACACTAAGAAGTACTCGAAATTCTCCATTTGCTGTGTGCTTCATCACAGCGATGCCTGTGTATCTTTGCCCATCATTTTGATTGATTCTCGAAGAACCATGAATGAAGACAATTTCTCCTGCTGCCAATGCATTTTCTTTCACTCTGGGAATCTCATCATAGAATTCGTCATAATTTGCGCAGTCATGTATTGGCTCTCCTTCAGTGACTGGCTCTGCTATGAACATAGCTGGGTTCACCATTTTGCATCAGACTGTTTTAATCGATGGATTTGATATGATCACTTCATAGGCAGAAGCTCTCTGAGATGTCAGTGTGCCCTTCGGTTTCTCTAGAATAGCAAATAGCGAGTGCTCAACGTACAACGTCATTGACCATCACATTACAATGGTAGTAGCTTTCTCAATGGCGAACGCTGCGGCAGCTAAACATTGTTCGCATGGGAAATGGCCTCTCATCACTGGGCCCAAAATCCCACTAGAATATGCTAGGGGCTTGTACCCAAACGTGGTTCTCTGTGCGAGTACTGGCATCATAACGCCGCCATTCGTGTGTGAGAACAGTAGAATTCCCATGCATAAATAGGAATCCCTAAAACTGGTGCCATGCATACGGCTCTTTTTAGTTCAGCAAATCCTTCATCCATGGTTTCAGACCATTCAATCTTTTCCTTCGTCACTTGTGCCTTGTGATTATCTGCATCTGCCGTTTAGTTGTGACACTCAACGACACAAACTCCTCTGCACCCCTGCTTCTCCTCCTCCTCCTCCGTCTGAGGAAAGTGACCGATATAGGTCCTCCGGCATCCTCCCACCCAGGCCAGCAGTGAATATGTCCTCACCATCCCCACCCGCCATCTCCACTACGGCATTTTCTAACACCCATAGCATAACCCAATCAAAGGCATGGGCAGTCATTCTTTATAATATCTTCACCAACATTTTAAAGACCAACTCCATTCCTAACTCATGGCGACAATCCATAATCTATCTTCAGAAAAGGTGATTGCGCCCTTCTGACAAATTACAGGCCTATCGCGTTTCTTGACATGCCTGGAAAAATCTTTGCCCGGTTCATTTGAAGGGATTTCAACCAATGGACCACCAAAATGCAGATTCGTGACCCATATTGTGGCGGGTCTTGGGACAGCAATTAACTTACTATCACTGCCATTTAAACACATCTGTGTTCCATAAAACAGCCACTACATCTAGCATTTGTTGACTTTCGAGCGGCATTCGATTCTGTCTCTAGAGAGCTACAGATGGATAAGCTAGGCAAAGCACAATGTCCTGCTACTATAAGATCCCTTATCGATTCATTGTACACCAACACCACGCTTCAGATAAGACGGACACTTGAGGGTTTTCTATCTGCGCCCATTCCCACATATCGAGGTCTGAAGCAAGGATGTATCCTTGCTTCAGCCGTCTTTAATTTCTTCATTTCTGACCCAAAGAACCATTTTTCAAACGTTATTACAGATGCACCAAAAATGGGGTCATATCAGATTCCATCATTATTATATGCTGGCGATCTGGTCTTACTATCTAAAACCCCAAAAGGACTGCAGAGGTTACTTGATGCTCTTGCATCTTACGTAGAGAAAAATCAACTTTCCATTAATCTTGATAAAACCAAGGTCATGTGCTGTGGTCGTCCCCAACAAGCAAAGAAACTGTTTAAGTGGACTTTGCAAGACATTGGGCCTCATTACGACCCAGGTGGTAGAGTGATAATGGCACAGATAGAGCTGCCGGACAGGGACGCCATTTAGGGGCTGCCAGTGCAACCTCTGAGGTCTCCCTTGCGACCTCTAAAACAAAACAAAAAAACGTTTTTTTTTTAATAATGCAAGCTCCTGGGCTGTGGCCAGCACCATGTGATTGCTAGACTCATTAAAGGTTTATTTCAGGCACACTTCAGTGGGTGAGTGACTGATTTAGTCTGTTCTTAAACACCTCAACTCAGCCTTTCATCCTTCTGAGGTCGATAAATGAGTACCAATACAGGTTGGGTGATATTGGGTATATATTTTTTCTATATAAAGCGCTTAAGCGTAAGTGCTATATAATAATACATCATTATCATTTGGTCATGGACGTCTGCTTGCATTAACAGTAATTTGGTAATATGGGCCTATACACACTGATCTTAACGATACATATGGCGATCCATTCTTGTATGAAATGTACATCAAATTATAGTGATATTGTAACCATATTTTTCTAGTGTACAATGCTATGTGATGCCACTTCCTGTTTTGTCAACGGGTGAAAGGTCGTATTCCATCGCTACCCGCGATATCACTTCGGGGTGGTGTCAAATGACATCACTTCCTGCGATGTCATCAGGGGTCAAGCGTCGTGCAATGTCACTTCCGCTACCCCAGGCATTTTGGTGAAATGACGTCCCTGCTGCCGGCGCCGTTATTACTCTACCGCCTCATTACGAGGTCAGCTCACGGGTGCCAGACTGCACGTGTGGTCTGGCCAGACGTGCATACCGGCACCCGCAAGCAGACCAGGATGCTAACAACAGACCCTTCATTAACGGGTCCGTTGTTAGCATCCTCCCCATTCCCATTGAGCCCTATGGGGGCTGGAATAGGAATGTGGATGTACCGGGTCCGGGTCCAGAGAAAAGGGAATTACCGGGCCCGCAATAGTCGGAATGGCCCAGTAATTCCCTTTTTTCAGGACCCGGACCCGGTACCCGGTTTGGGGTAGCCATGCCGCTAAAAACGGCATGCCTACCTCCAAACTCCTAATGAGACCCATTGACCTTGAACTGGTACACCATTATTCATATTTAGGTATTAACATCAATGACCAAGATCATGACAAGACCTACTTACGCAGTTTAGAAAGAATGCTTTCCACAGCAATTTCTCAAACTACCATTATAATCGCCAAATATGGCAAATTCTCCGTCATCCCAGCGTTAACCTATTACAACCAAAAGGTAACACCCAGAATCCTGTTCGGCTCGGAATCAAAGGAGATCTTTCCTGAAATCTTTTGTCAAAAATTTGAAGGGAAATTTTGGAGGCGTGTCCTCAACCTTCCTCAATGTGTACCATTGGCCTGGATCAGATATGAACTGCGCCTAATCTCCTTGCATGGAATGTACCTATGGAAGCTGTGTGCCCTTTTTAGAAAATGCATCTTGGCGCCAACGTCAGATATGCTACTCCGTGTATTATCAGTGTATGTGTTTTCCTCTAAGCTCATCCTTTATTACTAAATGGAAAAATACCGTTGTAAATGCACTGGCGGAAATTTCACTGGAAACGTTGCTAGAAAATCAGACCCCTGCCAAATTGAAACTTCTTCAAAATGACTGGATCAAAACACGTGCTCAATGCCAAGCCTATAAAGATTTCAGGAATAACCCCTTTGATGATAAAAAATACCGTCCAATTGAACTACGCATGATGAAATGCCCATCACCCGCACATAGATCTGCATAAGATTTAATCTATGGCCTACAAATGATGTCATAGCAAGACGAACCATAATTAATAAAAGAGAACATATTTGTCGGTTCTCTAGAAAACTTGACCAAGTAGAAACTTTACGTCATTTACTTGTGGAATGTCCAATGTTAAATGAGAAGCGTTTTTATTTTATTTTAACAGTTTAAACATTTTAAAATGGTTAATTCCGACATACTTTGGCAACTTATTTTCTGCACTCGTTACACTTCCGTAAGAATCGCTGCAATTGCTTTCCTGGGTGCCTTACAGTTATGTTAAAAGGTGCAAAGTAACATCTAACACTCAATCAGTGTGAGAACTGCTATGCGGGACGAAAAAGTAAAAATAGATCTGTCTGATAGCTAGTCATACGTCATACAAGTCTTGAGTTTTTTAACACTATTGTACAACAGTAATTACGTTAAAAATCATCAACCCTTCACTCTTACCTGTTGATTGTTTAGAAAAGGAGTTGATGAAGATCTTAAACGTTGTATTTGATTGTAAATCAGAAGTACATTAGCAGACTTGAGTTGATAACTGGTCATAAAACTGTTCACATAAGGACTTCATTGCATGACTGATTCTTGCACTGATATTTACACAAAGTAGTCATCTCTGAATTGGATTTTCTTGAAAACCTTTGAATGATTTTGGAAACTCAAACACAGTATTGTTTCTGTTTTTTCAAAACGGAGGTCAAAGGTTACAATTATCAAAGCAGTAAATATCCTGGGACAGTTTGTCAAAGATATCAAGTTATTAACTTTTATTCTGCAATTTATCACTGGGTCAATTTGACTAATACAAGATGGTTTTGTGAACGAAATGTAAATTCATTTTTTCTTTTATTTATATTTTTAGTGGCATAATTTTTGTCAGAATAACATGTTGTAAAGTTAATTGTATTTAGCTAAATCAATAAAAAATAAAATAAAATAGGATGACCCATCTTCCACATAGCGAGGAAGCCAGCGTAGGGGTTAATGCCTTTTTCGCACCATATAAAAATCTTAACCAGAATAAAACCAAATAAATCGATGTTCATCGAGAAAGGATTCTATTCTCTTTCTCTGAGGAGAAATAAACTCAGCAAGAGGTGTGTTCAATGCCTAGATGCGAAACAAAACATTACTAATTGGTGGTAAAGTATTAAATTAAGTTAAAAGGTCATCGACATGTGATGAAGTCCTCTGAAAAATGGAACAAGGCATTGCTACCAGGAGCGAACAGATAAGGGGTGCTGAGAAGCAGGATATTTGGTTGGGATGGCAACTGCCAAATATTGCGCATGAAATGGGTGAATTAGAATGTGTTTACTTCTTATGCCTTTCATCAAATACACCAACGTTGGGGAACAAGCTGAAGGCCATGGAACAATTACTTGCGCCTCATAAGAAGTCCTGTTTGCTTCCACCAGCAGGTGAGCAAGGATCTGGCAGTGTGCAAACACTGGACTCGCTGCAGGACATTGTGGCCAAGAATTGGTCTTTCCATCGATGGATGAGGTGGTCCTTCCACACAATTTGCTTCCAAAGGGCATGGGCAGTGCATGACTTCTGCTCTCCATGGAGTGCAGTCGGCATATAGTGTGTTTGCCTCTATGGACCCTGAGAGGAGCTTCCGCCTTCCTGGATGAAGCAAGCAGGATTTTAAACATTAGTATTCTGCATATCCCTTTGATGGGGTGATATATGATGCAGACATGTCTGGCAGGTATAAAACAATGTTTTATTGATCACAAGGGGCCTCATTACAAGTGTGGCGGTCCAGAAATAAGGGTATCAGTAGAGGTCCGGAAATATGGGTATCGGTAGCAACGTACCGGCACCTTTTCCGGACTGCATACTACAAAGATGCCGGTAGGGGCCACGGATCCCCCGGCAGGCCTGACAGTGCCGGTGTTTCCATGTCCCCAGTTCCAAGCGGCAGTGATGGTGTTACAGGGTTGGCGGCAACCCGCCGGTAGCACTTACCGCCAACCTCATAATGAGGCCCAATGTATATTTTAATAGGTATATTTTAATACAAAATTGAATGCTAAGAAATTCGTTTGCATTTGTACAAAGAATATTTCCCATTGTGGTGCTGTAGCTGTTTTTTAAAGATAATAGTGTATTATTGTGCAACAAGTTTGTCTCTGTTGTGGTATTGTTCATAAATGGCCCCCGGCTTCCAACTCATCCTATCACCAGAGTCAATATTACAAGTTTGGCAGTCATTCTTGTGAAATATCGCCAAACTTATTTACCGTTACCACCACTTGGTCGAATGGGTTTACCACGTGAAAATAAGTGGTGTCATGTTGGTGTTAAGCCCCATTTTTGGAGTCAATGGGGATTTACCATGAGCGGTAATTCAGCTGCGATAATTCAGCCGATTTTTGGCATTAACCTGGAGGATTTACCTCTAGCATCATGTTGGAGGTAAATCCATCACTTCAAAGCCAAACTCATAGTTAAGCAGTGCAGTAAATGTGGCAGCAATTCTGTCACTGCCCAAAAAATTGTGGTGGTAATGAAATTTTTCTCATGTTTCTGCTTTGACAGTCTCTAAAAAATGCCTCCCGAGCAAGGCTCTGCCGGGGCCCACAGCCGACTAGCCCCAGCTACACTGACCCCTCCATCAGACAGCCTGTGTAGCCAAAGCGCTGCAGTCACACAGGCTGCCTGCAGGTGTCAGCACTTCGGAAGTACTGACACCTGCAAGCAGCTTGTGTAACCGTGCAGGCTTCGGCTACAGAGGCTGCTTGATGTCTCAGTACTCGGAAACGGGAGGAGGGCTGGACTGCACAGCTCTCCTTTTGTTTTCGAGTAACTAGTCATCAAGCAGCATGAAGCCAAGGTGCTTCATGCTGCTTGATGACTTAACTGGAAAACAAAAGGAGAGCTGTGCAGTCCAGCCCTCCTCCCGTTTCTGAGTACAGAGACATCAGCAGCAGAGTGACCTTTCATTCTAGGCGCATCAAAGGTAATAATTCCAGTGCACGCCAGCTCTACTTCTATTACCAGCACCCCCAAAACTTAGGCGAGGGGGGAAAAGCGCTCCTTAGGGGACGTGGCCTAATTAGGCAATACCCCCTAAGGAGAGCCCCCCCCCTCGATTTCTAATTCCACTTAATGTACTGGGGAGCATTAACCTTGCAACCACAGTAAGGGCACTCATGAATTACTTGCCAGTGCCATATGAATCTAAACTGAGGTGCAGCTCTCACAATTCGAATATATATATATATATATATATATATATATATATATATATATATATATATATATATATATATATATATATCTCACACCAAACCCAGAGGTATCTAGGCGCTTATGCTTAAGAGATTGGTTACAGTGCTTATGGTTACGGGCAAGAGGGAACAAGAAATAGTTACAACACAGAAAGAAGTAAAGTTAAAGGTGGTAACAGGTGACAGGCAAGAAGAAACAGAGGTTAATTACATCTCACAAGTGCAATCGAGTTCAGGTGGGCACAGTGGAGTAGCCTCACCCCATGTTGCAAGGCGGCTATGTCACAGGGTGCATTAAGGTCCAGGTGGGCACATTTGTGGAGCCTAGCGCTTAATTACAGGGTGGCTGCGGCACCAAGTTGCGGTAAAGTCAAATCAGATGGGCACATTCGAGGAGCCTGACCCCATGTTGCAGGGTGGCTGTGGCACAAAGATGCAGTAAATACAAATGGGCTCAAGGGGCACCGTTACCTATTGGATGAAGGCATGCAGGCACAGGCATACAGCATGGGGTGGGGGACAGGAAGGCTAAATTCGACTTTTAAGCAAGGCAGGTGAAATGCAACACACTAGGCAGGGTAAATGTGATTTTTAAACAAAGCAAGTGAAATGCAACACATTAGGCAGGCTAAATGCGGCTTTTAAACAAGGCAGGTGAAATTCAACACATTAGTCAGGCTAAAATCGAGTTTTAAACAAGGCAGGTGAAATGCAATACACTAGGCAGGCTAAATATGACTTTTAAAACAGGGCAGGTGTCACATTCAGTTAATGGTAAGGCTAGATAAGATGAAGATCAGATTGGGTAAAGTGAGAGGTAGCCAGAGCCAGTGTAGAGGGAAGGATTACAGAAGCTAGTAACGGGAGCTGACCTTCTGAAGAGAGTTTAGTGGACCATTTCTCACTGTGGGCCCAGGGACAAGGTGATTTCCTTGGCTTCCATGTGTGTGGGGGTGTAAGAGAGGACCCTCAACGATCCTACAGACCCGGCCAGACAGCAGACAGGGAGCAGACAGGGGCCTTGGGAGTGGGCCTTTAGTGAGGGGTCCGACTAAATCCAGTCAGACCCCAGTTGGACAAGGTAAAGCTTCCAGTGGCCAATGGCAAGCCAGAAGTATGCTATAAAGGCATACCAGCAGCAAGGAAAAGCCGGTGGCCATCTTGGAAGTGCCGCAAGGTCAGCAAAAGGCAGTTACCAACAAGGCAAACCACAAACATTTGTTGTTTTACAGTGGCAAAATGCAGAGGTGGGAATCAAGATCCCGAACTTTGAGCTATACTTCCTGGCATGCCAACTGCAGTACGTGATGCACTGGATGGCAGACGACCCCACTGGGGACACATTTCTCTTGCAGCCGGCATTACAAAGGCTATTCCTCAGGGATCTGATTTGGATTTCACTGAAGGAGCGGGTTAGTCACCCTTATTTAGTCAAGTTGGGGATACAGGTATGGCGGAGGACATTGGCAGCAGTGATGTCCGAAAAGCACTGACACAGGCAAAGAGTGAGGACACATTGGGAGGCAAATAGGATAGCAACTATAGGAGATTTGAGGAACGAAGAGGGATGGTTCGATTTCGCAGGGCTGAGGGAGAACACTAATATGAAAGAGGGCCAATTCCTATTACACAGGGCAGTACTGTGTGCAATAAAAGACAGGTGGCCAACAGTCACAGATGAGATTCTTTGGAGTGCAGATATGGAAACGCTCATAAACATCTCTGAGAGGGGCACGTTGTTTCTAGAATCTACGAAGCGCTGACCGATTTCTCCTCCAGAAAACACAACTGCAATGTAAGAGGAGGTGGGAGGAAGACTTGGGGAGATTATTTGAAGAGAATGAATGGAAACGGATTGCTATATATCACAAAAAAGTGTTGAGGAATGTGAAGCTGCAGCAAATACAATTGTATATTAAACAAAGGGCGTACCTCACACCTGCAGCGATGGCAAAATTTAAGGGAGCCGATAGCCAGATGCGTCCGAGATGTAACAAAGATAATGTGGGACTGATTCATATGTCCTGGGGGTGTCGAGTGATACAGGCCTTCTGGGGGAGAGTGGCATGTAAAGTAGCCCAAGGGGGTATCTCTTTGGATATTCAATCCCCAGAGGCCTGCATGTTTGGCCTATTTAAGAGAAATGCTAAACAGAAAACCATGGCAAAAATGAAGGACCTCATCTACATACTAGCAAAATGTAGCATAGCAATGCGATGGAAAGCCACTGCATAGCCTAGCATTGAGAGATGGTGGGAGGACCTGAAAAAGTGGGCTACGGCAGAAACGGGGGTGTGGGAACAAGCGCTGGGTGTACAACGTCAAGAACCTGGAACGGACATCCACCAATGCATTGCATTGACTGAGACATTGTTTGCTCAACAGGAAACGGATGGCGCAGCTCAAGGCACACAAGAAGGAGCTGGGAAACAGTGTGGTAGGACAATAAAAGTTAGGTGATAAACAGGAAAATGGGGGGCGGTTGGGGAGTTAAATTGAGAACATTATGAAGCAATTTGAATCATATGATGATGCAATTAATGTTTGGTTTTTGTTGGTTGAGTTATTAAAAAATTAATTAAAACTATTTTATTTTTAAAAAAGTATTTGTAGAAAATTGCACAATCGCCGACACGTGTTTCGTACTTAATTCATGCCTTGTTAAGGCCGTGCAATGTGTGGTTATTTTCATTACAATGCCCAACGTTTTTGGCCCATCGAAAGTGAGCTACCAGAACTCTTGACATACATGCTACCTTCCATCTAGCTACTGATAGATGCCGATCAGCTGCTCCATGATGCTGGGTAAGTGCATCTGTAAAAAGCTCCGTTATACCAGCAGCCATTTTGGAAGAAGCAGTGGCACTATATATGTTGGGTAGAGTGTTGTTGAATGATGTTTTCCAGTGCATGTTTGTTTCACTTCTGCTTAGTTTGGTGATGGACTTTTAAGTTTGGGCTATTAGATGGTGTTTACACCACCTATAAACCGAAACTATTGCATTACAGTACAGATAGAAATGACATGTGAAGAGGGACACGCAACTTGTAGGTGTTGTTTGGTTATTTGCCCACCCATTGACAGTCCATGGAATTCTAATCCCTATGGCCATTCCCACCCAGTTCCTGCCCCTCCCCACCCGAAAACACCTCCTGATGGGAACACTTTCTGCTTGCTTTAATCAACTGTTACCATGAAAGGTTGCTAATATTTCTTTGAAGCACTCTTCTGAGATTTAATGACTTAATTCGAGCTGTAAATGCAATGCTGGTGTAAAAAAATGCCTTCAACAGGTCTGCCTTCGGCCACTCAATTTATAACCACTATGGGCCCGATTCATGGAATTGGGTGCAGGAATGGTGCAAGGACAATGCCTCTCTTTTACACCCAATAACTCAAAAATTCTATTAAAAATGAATACGGTGTGGTGTTGCACAAATGATTCTTCCATTCTGATGTTTTGTTTTTATTTTCAGACATGCATCTTCTCGTGGGAGTTCCTTCTTTTCTGTGTTCTCAACATCCGTAAACAGTATCACCATTTAACATCTGACATCCAGCCTGATCTGTGACCAGTGTGGGAGGCAAATGAACATGAAGCAACATATTGAAAATGGACACCATATGCTAATGATCTGTTAGTGCTTATCCATTTATTCATTGCAGCCGTGTCCTAGTTATTCCAGCACTAAGGATTGCTGTATCTCTTTCAATGAATCTGAGAATACCACAAAAGTAACTTCCAACGGTATGACACTGAACACATGCTTCACTTCAGTTCTTTTTCAGGACCTAGGGGTGTCCTTCTTTATAGGGGCAGAGTTTGAACTGTAACCCTGACAGATAGGACTGGCCTAAAAGTTAGCTACAAAAATAAATACTTGAAATCACTCCTTGGGTATATAGACAGTGCTCCAGATAAGATTTTGGAGTGGGACTATTTTACTACCTATTTTGTAAACTTGAGAGTAAAAATGTAAATCCAATTCCCCATGTGAGTATTGTGTAAGCCATTAAAAATGCTTTAACTGAAAAACAGAATTGTTTTTCTAATAATTATGTTGCACCTAGTTACTCATACACATTAAAGGATACATGTGCATGTCTACCGATCGAGCAGTAATAATAGTACTTTCTTCCTGTGGTACTACGTGCCTCACAAGAGTACAAGGAGGAAGATGGAGTCTTGATCTCTGTTTTCTGGATGCGAGTATAATACCTACCCATCCTTCGAATGTGTGATGGACATGGCAGGTTTGCACGCAGAGTACTCCAAGTACTCTCCTTTTCACATTTTGGGTAAGGATGCAGCACTAGAATGGCAATGCAGAAGCACTGCATAAGTGGAATAACAGGTTTACAATGTTGGTAATCGGTTTTGTAATACACCAAACCTCGGCAGACCTTGTATGGTAGGATGTATATCCGAAACAAAACAGTTATATTTGATTGACAGTGTGAGAGCACAATACTAGTAATGTATAGAAACAAGAACTTGAAATGTGTTTTCCTCTTGAATTATGCAAGCACTTTGACGAGATACAGGAAGATGACCAGGTAGCAGTATTTGCGAATGCACTAATCAAACCCATTTTAAACTTAGCTCTAGGTTCTGAAGGAGATGAAAATCGGACACGTCTGGCTGTTTTGTGCAGGAGTAATGAAGTCCATGAAACAACTGCAAACAGTACAACACAACACTGAAGGTAACTTGTCGAATCAGAAGAAAATGGGGAAAATGCCAAAATCATTGAAGACTGTGGATGCCATCGACTAGAAGAGCACATTTTCTGGTGAAATATTCTCCCTCTCCCCTTTTATCCTGGCTTTCCCCTATCCCTCTACCTGCCTAACCGCCCCTGTTCCCTCAGAATGAGATTTAGCTTTGTAGTCCTGTTGAAATAACAGGGCGGAACCACATAAAGAGTGGATTTGGGTTCATACACTTCCCATGGCAACATCGGCCTTGACACACGGCTACATACAATACAGTGATATCATAACCATATTTTCTTAGTGTACTGGGGGATAATGCTTTATGATGCCACTTCCTGTGATGTTTCATTGGCATGGGGTCAAATGACATCACTTCCTGTGATGCCACACGTGCAGGGTCTAATGACATCACTTCCTGTGATGTCACTTGTGTGGGCGTGGCATTGTGATATCACTTCCGCTACCCCTGGCAATTTGGTGAAATGACATCCCTGAACACACTCCCCACAATTGTGGAATACAAATTAAGCATGTGTCATTATAATGAACACGTGGTTGCATATTTATAAATATGGTATTTTCACATTAAATCACTGGTACAACCCATGCCCTCTGGCCTGCATATGGTTTCCCCATTAGCACTTGTATGGGTTGCTCGTGAATACATTAAAAAAAAGTCATCCACAAGAAAGGAAAGTTAATGGGGCATTTGAAGCCAGGCTTTAGTATCTGGAGGCGCTCAGTTCTGCATGTGACTGACTATCCTATTATCATTATGGTATTTATTATGCGTGGGCCTAACTTCGAGAAGTAATGGAACGCTTTACAGAGGTATACAACCAAACAGATACATAACAGAGTGCTTAACAGAGGTATACACCAATGCAGATGCATAACGGAGCGCTTTACAGAGGTATACAACAATACAGATACATAATGGAGAGCTTTACAGGGTATACACCAATACAGATACATAACAGAGCACTTTACAGAGGTATACAACAGTACTGATACATAACGGAGCGCTTTACAGAGGTATACAACAATGCAGATATATAACTGAGCGCTTTACAGAGGTAACAACATAACAGATATACAGCAGGGGTAGTATACAGAGGGGTACAGAGGAGGGGTGACAACTTGATCTCTCGTGGCAGTGTTGTTCCGACTCTATATTGGCTACCTCCAGCTCCACTTCCGGCCTATAGTGTTCATCCACTGAACACCCGGCCACGCTGGCGCATGTGACCTGGACAGCCGGCAGCAATACTCATATCTGCTCCTATTCACCAGGGCCAGTCCTGGCATATGGAACACATGGTTGGCATCATTCTACCAGATACCTGATGTTTCTCCACCCGGCAGAGCTTTAAGTGTTCTTCCTTATACTTCTGCACTTACCCGCATGGTACTTGTCTCCAACAACCAGAACACATCACTAATCTAGGAAGATATTTTCCTGTTTCTCCTAGGTGCTAGGCACAGAGAAGAGGCCCCAGCCATGATGCAGTCCTGAACTACTAACCTACACGGCTTAGGTCAGAGGATGTGATATGCATCCCCAGATGCACGTCAGTAATGCCCTACTCAGGACATTCGAGAAGAGCCAAACAGTTGGAGTAGCTGACAACTTGGGGAGGTGAAGCAGATCTGTGCTGGCCCTTGCAACCCATATCCTTCAATTGGCAGACTGGTTTCATGCCAGAAGGCACAGTTTGCCTCTTAGGTAGACAGACTATCAGTGGACTGCTCACACCCTGGAGAGCAAAGGAGCCATTCAGCTTCAGGCACACTGCCCATGGTGTTTGAAGCCACAGTGATGAGAGCAAGTAAGAGACATTGGCCTCTGAGCTAGAGTCTGCGCTGAGGGACTGGAAGTTGTATTAATGCCTGGGCTGCTGATGGCTGTCATGTTAGTGCTAGATTATATCATGACAATACCTGACAAATGATGGCACTCCCTGTGCATGTCATTGCATTAGCTGGCACATTGTGTGTGTGTACCTTGGCACATGATGCCAATGCCTGCCAGGTGCCTATATGATGTCTATAAATTTGACATAATTATTGGCTTTGTCAATGCTTGTTCAAAATGCTAGGATACAGAAAGGCTGGGTAATGCCAGTGTACCCCCACTTTGATCATTCATTTTAAATGCAAAATCCCAATACATTCAAGATAATGAAAATGCCATACTATATTCCAATTGTCCACAATCCCAATAAATTCACTGTACACTGTATTAATCCCATATCAGGTGCAAATGTCAAAATAAGCAAGCTCCTGTTGGAGAAACACAGCATGTGCAGTGCAAACGGTCACAATACATCAAAAACCTCTACATCCCACATGATAAGACTTAGGGCTTATCACCCAGAGATTGTCTTTCCGCATACGTGGGGCCGTGTCGCGTGCATACGTCTATATAAGTTAACAGCTATGCTGTTGCCGCTGTGACAAATCCCAGGTAGTCATCCCTTCTCCCCAAGGGGAAGCCACCCCCTTTCAGGCTAGGTAGAAGAGCCTGCTCCGCAAGACCCTCCCTAGGGGTATGGGCAAGTGGGAACTCAATGGGAGGGAATCCCCCTTAGGGGACAAGGACTCCCATTAAGATGAGGAACCCCCTACGTCCAACACCATATCTGCCTGTATGGGACGTCCAGCTATAATCTGTCATCCTTATTCTTGGCTTCCAGCAAAGTTGGAACAAACCAGCCATTCTCTTTATAAAGAAACATGTACATAGCTGGGACAAGTAGCTCTTGGGAGGAGATAGAGCACGTTAAGCAGGGGAAGCCAACTGACTTAACTATTCCTTGGAAAGGTGGTGCAGAACAAAGTGGCAGGAAGAACGCAACTTTTGGACAGGCAAAGAATGCCAGATTGAGACGCTGAAGAGCCGAAGATTCTTGCAACAGGAGAGGCTTTGCTCGAACAGGAGACTCGTTGCTCGAATGGGAACCAAAGGCCCATACCAGGAGGTGGCATGACGACAGCTGCATCATGGTGGAGGAAGGGTCCATTTTACAATGCAGAGACCGCCTTAGGAGGGAGTGCTAAGAGCTTCCTGCTGCTTGCATCCACAGAGGGCATCCTGCTGCTGAGGAGCCAAGAACGAGAAACAGACGAGACCAGACACAGAGAAGCGGAATCAGGAAACAGAAGACCCAAATGCGTGCCGAGACCGGCAGGGTTAAGCTAAATCATAAAAAGTTACGGGGAGAACGGGAATGGTGTGAAACTGCGGGGGCTATGGATGAGAAAGAAAGAAACTTGCCACAATCACAAGTATGAAAGTTGAACATTAAAGTAGAATTGGCGTTATATGAAGTCAATGCAATGTGTGACAAATAACACTTTATGAGAAAGTTCTAAAAAGTCAAAGCAAATACCCGGGGAGGAAGGGAGAAACCCCGAGGTACATTGTGTTAAGGACAGGAGAGAGCCCACTGCAAATAAGTGTAACAGGTGTTTTGATAAGAGACTGTTAAGTGTACAGAATCTGAAAAGAGACAATACAGTACCAAGAACCCAGGAGAGGGGAAAACATAGTTGGCATAAAGATTAAAGACATAAGAGGGTGAGAAAGTATTCCAAGAAAAATTGTCATAAAGCTGGCATTAAAGAAACTACAAAACCCACAAGTATGTGGGAAATCTCAAGAGACTATTAGGGAAGACAACTGAAGGAAACATATATTCTAAACAGACATTTGAGTATTAATACCCCAGGATATAAGATACTAATTGAAAGAGAATTTTTAATGATGTTTGAGGTAGCTTATGCAGGTCACCTTCTTCGGTCTTGCGCCCTAACACCCTAAATAAAAAAAGCATATTGCTGGGTTCGCGTCGGTGTGAAAGTGAATACGGAGGAACCACTACCTCCCCTCCAAGGTTTTTAGATTGCTTAGTGCTGGGTTTTCACACATTGACAGCGCCACATAAGTTCAATGTTGTAATAATGCGCGGATTCAAAGTAAGGTTTGTAAGAAAAATATAACTCCTGTAGGAGTGCCCTTTTATTGACACGTGTTTCGGCTCTCCTGAGCCTTCCTCAAAAACAGGGCAATAATTTTGTACACTGAATTAATGACAAGCATATACATAACGTAAAGAAGCAAAAAAATAATATACACAATACAATAGCCAATGTGTGTCGACAGAGATTGAGGAGGGGTAATGGGTAGGATTTTGAAGGGGAGAGAAATATCACACGCGATAACATATTAACAGTAAAATACATCCCGGGTAATGGAGCAGAGAATGAAAAATGATAATCAACAATGAATAAAAGAGAGAAACAGAAAAAGAAGAGAAAAAAAGAATAGAAAAAATATGGTAAATTGACATGTCACAGACTCAAATGCAAACAACAAATGATAGCATGTCTGAAAATAATCTACTCCCAGTTTTGTAAGGGAAATGATATTGGGCAAGGTGCGGTAATTAGATAACAAACAACAGCATATTGTGGGTTCCATGTAGCTATTATATTATGGATGGGACGACTTCCATAAATGGACATTTGATTTTACTTTGCACGTGCATGGCATTGCCCCAGATTCACACCCCAATTCTCACCCGAGAACATGATTGAAGTATTCCATAAAGCCACAGCACGAGACATCAACAGTCTTGGGGAAAAGAAAAAGAAGGAGTACACAACATTGGACCATAAGCATAATCTAACACAAAATGAACGCAAGGCTCTCAAAGATCTAAAGAATGACCGTACAATTGTAATTAAGGAAGCCAATAAAGGTGGCAACGTCATTGTCATGACCAGATGTGATTACATAGCAATGGCAGCAAATCATCTCACATTACCTGGATGCTATGAGGAGTTATCTAATAATCCGAAACAAAACATAAGGAAGTCCTTAGAAGAATTGATTGCTAAATGGCACAGGAAGGGCCTCCTGACTGATGATGAAAGGGATTTATTACACGTCAAACACCCTGTCCTTCCAACTATATACTTTTTGCCCAAGGTACATAAGACCTTTGATAATATAACGGAAGGAAGACCGATTGTAAGCGGTCTCGGATAGGCAAATGAGAGACTTTCAGAATATATTGGCCAAGCATTGAGACCAAAGGTGCCGCAATTAAAACATATATTAAGGACACTACACATACTATTAGGATCATTGAAGGAATCACCTGGCAGCTAACTTACCTATTGGCCACATGGGATGTGAGAGCATTATACACCATAATAAAACATGACTCAGCGGTTCATACAATAGACTATGTATTCAAAAATGATTCTGCCTCATTATTATGTTGTTCAGATGATTAAGGAAATGTTAATGTCTACACTGGAATGTAATATCTTCTTATTTGACAACAAATATTACCATTAACAAAGAGGAATTGCGATGAGCACAAAATATGCCCCCGCCCTGGCCAACCTATTCATGGGTATGTACGAAGACCAATTGGTTTACAAGGACCAGTCATTCAGCAAACAAGTGGTTTTATGGGCCAGATACATCAATGATGTTCTTTTAATTTGGAGTGGCATAGCAGATGAACTAGAGGAATACAGAGGCAGAATGAACCAAAACGAATTGGGAGTAGAACTCACAAGTCAGAACAGCAGGTCAAGTATCAACTTTCTGGATTTAACGATTTACGTTGGAGAAGGCAAATTATACACTCAAACGTACCGAAAAACAACTGAGGATAATTCGACATTATTTGCTACCAGCTGCTACCACAAGCCAGTGAAATAGAATGTACCCACGGGTGAATTCATCAGAGCCAGAAGGAACTGTAAAGAGCCACATATATTGAACAAAGAATGTGATATTCTGTCAAATAGATTCAAGGAAAGAAGTTAACACAAATTGCATCCTCACAGCCAGAAGAAAAGCAATGAACATGACCAGAGAGCAAACACTAAAATCAAAGTTTAAAGAATCAGTCCAGATGCACAATAAAGTCAAGTTCATTACGGCATACTGTTCTGACAACCAGGAGTTACTTGCTATTTTAAAACGCAAAGGTTAGATCCGCACCTATATGATTACATTGAAGAAGATCCAAGTATAATTTTCCAAAAAGCCAAGACTATTTAAATGTACTTGAGTCTGTCATTACTCCCTGAGATTCCAAGTACGACCAAACAAACCTGGCTTCTCCAAGATGTGACCGGATTTAGGAAATGTGGAACCTGCACGATGTGCATTTATGCACATAAGAGCACTACAGTGTTCAGAGACACCAGGGCACACACATTTCGATACAGTAGAACATAAACTGTAAATCCAAATATGTAGTATATGCAGTGATATGTGTTTGTCAGTGCTTATATATTGGCAGTACTATCCGAGAAACAAGAACGAGAATACAAGAACATATCTCTGCAATAGGAAGCCAAGATGCAGCATTGCCTTTGGCTGCTCACTGGCAACAAACACACCAGTTGGACATGAAACAGGATCTTAGGTTCATCAGACTTCAAAAGGTGAGGGTTGTTAGAAGAGGAGGCACCATAGAATCATTACTGAGACAAGCAGAAGCACGAATAATATGTAAATTCAGAACAACAGAATTTGGACTAAATCGGGACAATGAGATGGTTCATTTCCTGTAAACACCCAATGACAGAAGAACAACCCACATTTATAACTAAAGTTAATCTATGTCTGTAATATGAAGAGTGTATTCAATGGCTATTCAGGAGAATTGTTTCAGCATTACCAGTATCCTACCTAGAGGCATATACCATTAAAGGAATATTTACTTACGTCTAGTTACCATCATCTATTTTGTATGTTCCATCATGTGACTAATGCAGGTAAGAAGGCATTCATCAAAGAAAGTTAACACGAAAGGGTTAACTTTCTTTGATGAATTCAATCGCTTGCTGAGGCCCAGTTACCCACCAGCGTGGCGCCAGCCGTGCTCCCTCCAATAACAAATTGTTGTGGGTGGGGGTGGGTGGACTCTAGTGAGCTGACAGAGCTGATTCTGTTATAAAAAGAAGCAGAGGTGATCCCCTGCCTCCCTGCCCCTGCTGAATGAATGAGAGGGGCCCGGCAGCCTTTCATTTCTTCCCCAGACCAGAGTCATCTGGCCAGTGCTAATGGAGTTTCCATGTACGGGAGGTAAGCAGAGCCTTTGATTTATTGAGCAGCCCTCACGCTCATCATGAGGCTTGATTTAATGTTTAAGTGGGTTGCATGTTTAATCTTTATCAATCTGTGAACTCGAACGTGTTTATCCAGCAGATCGCCATTCTGAGATATGCCGCCGCCCAGGTTACACTGGGTACCACCTCCGGTGGTATTTAGAGATTGTCTCCATATTTTATGGTCAATCTGCTGTTTGTTTTTAATTATATTTACAACTATTGCAGCACTAGCGATTTAGAGCTTGGGTGACAGTGACAGGCTACACTATGTCTATAATTCCCTTGATTTCTGTAAACTAACTTCATCCAGGCCTACAAACAGGACGTTACTTTGGAAATAGCTTTATATACAACAATGAAATATGCACTTGCTTCACTAAGGATGTTTCTCTGTAAACTAGCATGCTATAATGGTCCATACACTGAATATTATGATATGATATGGCATTTATAATGCGCCTATACACAAGTGTTTCAAGGCGTGAAAAATTAGGTTTGCTTTTTCTTTTCTTTCACTTTTTCTCATGCCCAGCATTTGATGCACACATGATATGATAAACATCACCTCATTGGAACTCTTTGAGCTTGCTTTAATGGAGCCTCACCATCAAACTTTGCACTAGAAGCGCCTGCCAGTTCTTCTTAGAGTTAGTTGGCACTGTAGGTGTGCTACTGGTGTAATAAAAACGTGTTAACCAGGTTCACCTTCAGGCACTTCATTTATAAGCACTGTACATGTCCTTCACTGAAGTCCTGTAAAAAACAAGTAATGGCAAAGCTAACAGTTTTGGCTTTTGTATAAGTATTAGGCATTTGCCAGACACTTTTAGATGCCCAGCCCAGGTATTTGCACCATTTTTCACCTGCTACCTTCTATAGCCAGGTAATAACACTACGGCAGTGCGTGGCAAGTGCCTTTCCCATGCCTACACAAAAGCCCAAACTGTTGGTGCTGCCAATGATTTTTACCCATGGGGTGAAGCTGACCTGGCTCTCTGTGACAATGCTAACGTGTAAATCAACGTGCCCATATGGAAACTGAGTGCAAAGCAGAAAGAAGATGTTACACAAGCTACTAGTCAGCAGGGGGAAACACTGGAACACTTGTGGCAGCTAAAATAATTGTTATTAATTAGGAGGCATAGATTTCATTGGGTTGCTTATGGAGCTGCCAATCAAATGCCCATATGCTGTAGTTTCTGTATAACTTCCACCTTTAACTTCTGGTGCCTGTCCTGCTAGTTATGTGCAAGGCGGCACTACGGGTGCTGAGGCAGAAGAGGCAGGCTATCCCGAACATAACCTCCACTTCAATATGAATAGGAAACCTACATAGAATAGACATTTAGAGGCCAGTGGCCATATCCTAGGTCATAGCAGGGGATGTCGAGGGGGGAAGGGGTCTGACCAGGATCACAAACCTTGGCTCAAATAGTTGGATTTCAAGGTCTACAGTAATAATGTCTTGTAGAGTTTACTTACAAAAAACGCACATTTCTAATTAAAGCCACATGACAGCATGTAAATCATTATAGCAACATCATAAGCCAAAAGAATATTGTTGTGGTTTTAATGTTAAACTATAACTCCCAGAATGCAAGTTGATGCCAACCTGAAAAATCTAGTTAATCCCACAGTACTTTCAGTGATTTAAAACATGTAACAAAATAAAATAAGTTGTGAAATAAACAAAGATAGATATGTGTGCTCCTTCCGCATCCATCCCACTACTAGCCTGTGCCAGCAGTTGCTGCAACGCCAAACATGTGACATGGAGCAGCAGCCGCAATGTGATGGGCTGGTGATGGGCCGATCTAGATCTAGCACTGAACCGGCCTGGGCCGTGACGGCCGCATTGCGGGCGGCGCCCGCCGGTCCCAGCCCGGCATTAGGGGGCCAAGATTTTTTGGGCCCTGGCACTCATTTTTTTACAAATTAAGCACTGCACTTAAGTATTACCAAGTAACATTTCCTGGGGCGTGTGAGCCAGAGCAAACCCTAGGACACTACACAAAGTGTTCTAATTATGTAACACAATTGATATGGGCAACAAGAGTTCAGTAATAATTCTCTACTAAAGATCAGCCTCAAATCAGTACAACAACAATACATATATTGCAACCCGCTCTTCGCGACTCAGCGGGAATAGATTAGGGCAGTTCAAACATCAATATAATATTGCTATGAGCAATAATATAAAATATATAACTGTGATTTACAGGTGGGATTAACCCAGGGGAACACAGAGGAACAACTTATGCAATGAGCAAGACCATGGATGGTAAGAAAAGGTGCATTCCGGTTTGGCCTTACTATTGGCATATATTTTAATGAGCTGTTGAAATGAGGGAATAGCTAACATTACGTAATGTAGCCACATGTCTGCAATGGCATGCATGTGCAAAGTAAAATCAAATGTCCATTTTATGGAAGTTGCTCTATCCATAATATAATAGCTACATGGGACACACAATATGCTGTTGTTTGGTATCCAATTTCGGCAGCTTGCCCAATATCATTTCCATTACAAAAACGGGAGTAGATTATTTTCAGACATGTTATTATTTGTTGTTTGCATTTGAGTCTGTGACATGCCAATTTACCATATTTTTTCTATTCTTTTTTTCTCTTCTTTTTCCATTTTTCTCTTTTTTCCTTATTTAGTCATTATTTAGTCATTGTTGATTATCATTTTTCATTCTCTGCTCCATTACCCCGGATGTATTTTATCCCTCCTCAATCTCTGTCGACACACATTGGCTATTGCATTGTATATATTATTTTTTGCTTCTTTACGTTATGTATATGCTTGTCATTAATTCAGTGTACAAAATTATTGCCCTGTTTTGAGGAAGGCTCAGGAGAGCCGAAACACGTTTCAATAAAAGGGCACTCCTACAGGAGTTATGTTTTTCTTGCAAACCTTACTTTGAATCAGCGCATTATTACAACATTGAACTTATGTGGCGCCGTCAATGTGTGATAACCCAGCACTATGTAATTGAAAGAGAAGGTTGCTGGAAGGAAGGCAAGAAGAGAAACGACCGAGAGAAGAGGCATTCTTATGGCCCCTTTTGAGTTATTCACATTAATGCTAGGATCAGGTAGTTAGGTTAGGGACAGAGGACAGTTACTTTTGAACTTCCTGATGACAGATGAGTACGTTTATATAGGTTGGGTGATCCCTTTAGTAATATTGAAAGATATACCTTTTTACCTATAATTTTGTTAAAGAAAAGTAACATGTCCTTATTGAGTCTGACTCCTTCTTCCGACCCACCCCATATGGTGTCAGATGCGTGATGTCAACCAACTGACAGAAGATGGAGACCTGTGTTGTTCACTACTGTAGCTACTAAAGAATCCATAGGCTTTGATTTACAGAGCACCAAGGACATTTTAATTGCTCCAAATGAGAGACGGTTGATACCCATGGGACTGACTCTCTCGCCCCCCATCTCCCAACCACGTACCTGTATCAGACTAGCCTGAAAATCAGAACTAGCATGAAGATATGGCTTAGATGTTATGGCTGGGGTAATAGATTCCGAATTCAGGGGAGATACAAAAGTCCTACTCCATGACCATGGAAATAACCCTTGAACTGTTAAATAGCCCAAGGGATCCTAGAACGCACCTTGTTTCCGATACCCCAAGAGGTAGAGGAAATAAGAGCGATGGAGAGGGGCACGAGAGGTTTTTGTGAAGCCAACCTCCCCATAGAAGAAGTCAGCCAAGAAGTGGTCAAAGAGGTCACACCCCTTCCAGATTTGGCTTTTGCCCAAAGAAATGACCCGGCTCTTACAGAGGCTCTTGTTAGGGTAAACGCCGAAAAGACTGGGCACAGCCAGGCTGGTCCTTTTTTATTCATAAAAAAGGGCTGTTATATCGGGGAGATATTGAGAGAGATGGCTCACCCCAAACGCAGTTAGTGGTTTCTTGGAGCCATCGAAGAATCATATAAGAGCTGGCACACTCACACCTGACAGCTGTTCATCAAGGGGTGGGAACAACTCAAGAGTCAGGTAATTCCCAGATTCAACTGGCCCAGAGTTTTCACTGACATTGAGAACTATGTTTTAGCTTGCAACATCTGCCAAAATTCTACAGCAACTCTGGTCGCGATAGCACACTTACAATCCTTGCCAATTATCAAGGTCCCTTTCTCTAGAATAGCAACGGACATGTGGGCACACTCGAAACAGATACATTTGGAAACAAATTCATTCTAGTGATTGTAGATTATGCCACCAGATAACACAAGCCATTTCCAACTTTGCAATAACAGCACCCAGCAGATTCTAAAACATCTGTTACCCTTTCTCTCTCGGGTGTGGTTTCCGAAGGAGAACTTTACTGACCAGGGTACCACATTTATGTCCCAGTTAATGCAAAGGTGAATGAGCTACTACACATCACAACTCTAAGAACATCATTGAGAAAATCGTTCAATCAGACGTTATAACGAATATTGCACAAACTGGTTGTAACGGACGGGAGAAATTGGGATGTCATGATACGCTGGGCATTATTTGCAGTCCAGAAGACACCTCAGGCTTCCCAGAGCATATTAATGGGAGGGAACCTTAGGATGTTTTAGATATGCTAAAGGTGACATGGGAGGAGAGAGAAGAGGGCACTTTACCAATTTTCCAAACCACCCAAAAATTAAAAGATGTAAGAGAAATTGTGAAAGAACACCTACGCCAAGCTCAAGAATATCAGAAGGCAGTCTATAACTAAAACGCAGTGATCAGATATCTTTCTGTGGGTTATTTAGTCTTGGTTCTCCTCCCCACATGTGAAAATTAAATGATTTTAAAATGTATGTTTAAAATGTATGGACCCTATGAAATACTGGGTCCCTTGAATTACCTAATATCTCAGCCAGATAGACAGCAGAAAACACAAATCTGCCATGTTAACCTACTCAAAGAGTGGAAGTTTGACGCTAGCAAGACCACCATAGTCTCTATGCCGGCACTTCTTACTGACTGCAAAATACCATAATTTTCCTGTCGTTACCTGATTCCCAACAGAAAGGTTTTAAGGACCTACTATAACAATTGCCAAAGTATTTTTGGAGCAACCCGGTAGAGTCAAAGATTTCTGCCATTATATGTGAACACCGTCAGGGAAGACTCAACCTAAAACCCTATAGAGTCCCTGAGGCCCGGGGAAAGAACATTGTGAAGGTGATGGAGGAGATGCTCAAGGCTGATATCGTCGAGTCCCTGGTACTCCCCCATTGTCCTGGTTGCAAAACCAGACCAATCCTGGCGTTTCTGTGCAGATTTTAGGAAATTGAATCCAGTCTCCATCTTCAACAATTACCCCCTGCCACGGATCAATGACTTAATTGAAATACATAGCTATACTCGACTTGACAAAAGGGTACTTGCAAGTTCCATTTAATCGAGTGGACAGGGAAAAGACAGCCTTTCCTTTTCTATACACTTGACCCTTTTTCAATTCAAAGTCCTTCCCTTTGGTTTACATGGAGCTCCAGCAACCTTCCAAGGACTTATGCATATAATCTTAAAACCATACACTGCTTTCGTTGGGCCTGGAAGATATAGTGATCCACAGTAACAGCTGGCCAGAGCACATGCACCACATTTATTCAACCGTCCATACTCTTAGGAAAGCAGGGTATAGAGCAAATCTATGAAAGTGCCAATTAGCCCAGTCAGCTGTGAAATATCTTGGCTACTTTGTGGGGAACATCTTTATCCAACCTCAGGCAGAGAAAGTGAAAGCGGTGCAGCAAACACCAACCCCTAAAACATAAAGAGATCTTGGAGTCTTTCTGGGATTGACTGGACACTACAGAAGGTTTATACCAGATATTCAACCCTGGTGTCTCGCTAACTGACAAACTAAAGAACTCCCAGCCACAGGAACTAAGTTGGAATAAAGAAGATCAATCTAGTTTCAATGGCCTGAAAAACATCCTCTGTCAGGAGCCAGTTTTTAAGATGACAGATTTTAACAAAGAGCTCCTCCTGCAGACTGATGCCTCTAAAGTTGCCTTGAGTGCTGTCCTCTCCCAAGAGTATGGTGGCATAGAACATCCTGTCAGCTATACCGGCAGGAAGCTCTTTACCCAAGACAAGTCATATGTGACTGTAGAACTGGAGGCTTTGGCAATAAAATGGGCGATTGTACACTTAAGATACTACCTAAGGGGGAGGAAGTTCAGGTTGATTACCGACCACTCACCTTTAACCAGGATAGGCCTCAGGAAAGACACTAATCTAAGAGTAATGACGTGGTTTCTTGACCTCCTAACAAGTGCTATGATCTCTCTGTTGCCCAGGTCCCTAGAATGCATCCCGCCTCTGATGAGCCAAGAACGAGACACAGAGAAGAGGAATCAGGAAACATAAGACCCAGGAGAGGGGAAACCATAGTTGGCATAAAGTCATACAAAGCCCAGGTGAGCTTAACCCTCAAGAATATAAACATTATAAGATTAAAGACACAAGGGTGAGAAAGTATTCCAAGGAAAACGGTCATAAAGCTGGCAAGCTGGCATCAAAGAAACTACAAACACCCCTCCCCCCCAAGTCTATGGGAAGAGCTACAGGAGCTCATGAAGGAAGATCTTGAGAGACTATCAGCGAGGATAACTGAAGGAAACATATTCTACAAAGAGACATTTGAGTATCAATAACCCCAGGATCAGTAGCGTGCATGCACCCTCCCATCTTTACTCCTCCTCTGCCAGACACTGAACCCTCACCAGATTCTACCTCTTCACCAAACTCTGTCTGCACTGTCCAAACTATACCTCTTCACCTCCATTATGTCCCACATTTTGGCTTCATAACATTATAAAGATGTTTTTAAGGTAGCAGGAATTAGAAAGTTATTGTTTCCTCTCTCTTAATTCAAGCCTGTCCTCTTCTATGTTGTGTTAGTTGAAAGAGTGTTTTCAGATCTCTGCTGCCGAAGATTTGGAGAAGTCTGTTTGTTCTACATTATGAATACACTAAAAGTAATTATTACTGCTAATTGTCTACTTTTGGTTAAGTCAGAAAACAATCTTTTAGAGGAACTCATAAGAACAAAAGCTGTCTGCCAAATGGACACAAGTCAGAGAAGGTTGGAATGAGGAATTTTGGTTTCAATGCTAATATCTGGTTTCTCTCACAAATTGCCTGCTGTCACTCTATGAGAAGCACCTAGACTGGTATGTAATATTTATGCAAAATAATTAGATTTCTGGGAGGCACAGAGAGGCATGCGGCAGGGATGCCCCATGTCGCCCCCATGCTACAAATACTGGCCCTGGAGCCATTAGCTGGGTACCTAAGGCATATAAAGAGGCGGGTGTGATGGTGGGAGGGGCAACACACCTACTGTCATTAAATGTGGATGATGTACGTATGGGACCCAGAACACAACCTGCCAATTTTGCTTGAAGTACTGGATACCTTTACCAAGGTATCCGGAATTTCCTTTAATAGGAACAAGTCACGTTTGTTCCCATTAGCCGGCTTGAAAAAGTATGATGTTCGGAATCTCTTGGAATTTGGGGTACAGTGGGAGGCTACTTCATTCAAATACTTGGGAATAATGATAGTGCACTCTCCCGAACAAATGCATGTAGGCAATACAGCCAGAGCAGTAGAAGCGGTCAAGCGATCCATGACATTTTGGGAGAAACTACTGCTGTCGCTAATGGGAAGAATTGCTTTATAGTGCTTCTGCGGTTCTTACACCTGTTTGCCAATGTACAGCACTACATTGCAGTGGAATTCGAGAGTTTTTAATCGAACAAGGGAAGGCATAAAATGGCGTTAAAGATGTTATACATGCGCCATGAGGATGGTGGTGCGCAGTTGCCACATTTGAGTTATGCTATTTGGGTGCACAGCTGCAATATGTGGTGCAGTGGCTGTCAGACGATATCACATGTAAGTGATTTCAATCCAGCACTCCAACTAAGTCAATGCCTAGTATGGGATGCCCAATGGAAACCCTTATTTTTATGTCAAAAGTTCTTTTGATTCTGGATGATGTACCCTTATATAAGGCCCCTCTCTTTGAATCCCCCTGGTCTCACTGAACCAAGAAGAAGGTTTGTTTTGCAAATTAAAAGATTTATTTGCAGAATTGAACAATATATATATATCACACTTTTATGAATATGAATAATATCTGACTATCACACTTATGAATATGAACAATGATCAGGAATGGGTAATATTACAATATCAACAATCTCTTTAATCAATAAGGAGTACGAATAGGAAGAATAATGTAGCAGAGAATACTTTGTATGGGTTCAAGAAATTGCAATGATAGGAAAAATAAGACTTGATATGACTTCAATCAAAAGACAATATGATCACTCTTTCTCCCTGTCACTACTCACTCCCCCCAATATACAATGTGAAGAGATGGAATGCAGGCACACAGGTTTCAGGAATAACAATCAAGAATTGCAATTTCAATCCCGATCCCCCAGAAAGCTTAGAGAGAACAGGAATAATTTTAAACAGGTCAATTGTTTTGAATTGTGGTTTGAAATGAATGGGAAAATGCAAAAAATTATTTTTAATTTGCTAAATGGGATTCACAACTAGGGATAGTTGCTTGGGATTGGTTCAGGGAAACACTAGCAATGATTGTTGAATGATTGGCAGATGGAAAACAAAATTCAGAAGTTGAATGCAGGAAATAGCTATTTTACATGGAGTGAAATTGAGCCAAA
Organism: Ambystoma mexicanum; assembly: GCF_040938575.1. NCBI lineage: Eukaryota > Metazoa > Chordata > Amphibia > Caudata > Ambystomatidae > Ambystoma > Ambystoma mexicanum. The sequence continues at coordinate 170,764,656 of NC_090921.1, read as the reverse complement.
TACAAAATCGCGGCAACTTTTCCGCGTGCGAGAAACACGATTACGGAAAAACTATAAGGGGTTTTGGGTTTGTTTGAAAGCTGAGAATGTTAGCGTCAAAATGACATTTAAATTTCGTTTCTAGGACGTACAGTTCAAAATGAAAGATGCGCTGTTGAAGATTTAGAACAAAGATTTCTTAACACTAGGAAGTCTATGGAGCCACAAACTACACGGACAGCACAGCCACCTATCCAGAGGCGGCGCCGGATGGTTTCTATCTGTCTGAGATGATTGCATTTCTCCAGAAATTATAAATTAGCGCCAAGAGGCTTATCACTACAATTATCACAGGATTATGTGGAGGAGAGAAAGATTTAGGATAGACAAAAGAGATTCAATAATGCAGTTATGGATATATTGGAACGAGTTGGATGGGATTACTTAATACTAAGAGATGACTATGGACAGTTCTATGCTAAATACTTACAACTATGGCTTTGGAATGGAATGGGCCCGTCAAAGATCTGGTCAAAGGTTTGGACTTCACTCGCCCCCGGACAGGATCAGGGCACCGGGACTCTGCTCTCAGCAAGGCACTCTCGTCTGCACGGCCTTTTGGGCTGGATCTGACGGGTTGGTTCTGGGTACAGCTCCGCTCTATGGGTCCGGATCTTGGTTCTAGCACGGGGTTCTTAGCTAGAAGCAGCAAAACAGCTCAGCCAGGCTGTTGAATGTTTTTGGCCCTGTGGAAGTTTAGGGGTTAAAATCAGGTTGCTAGATTTTAAAGGCCTGCTGAAAAGGGTTCAGCTTTTTGGGTTAGGCCTCTGCTTAAGGGTTCTGGAGTCTGGTTCTGGAGTCTGATTCTAGGTTCTGGAGTCTGGATCTTCCTGCAGGGTGCTTCGCCAGTGGATCAGTTGATGAGTGAATGTGTGTGTCTCGCATGTCCTCAGCAGTCCCTATTTATCCATTTTCCAAAGTGGGTGGGGAGGCTGATTGTCTATGCCCAACCCTCTAAGGATCTGAAAGGTCAAAGAATTCCCCCTCTCCTGATTTGAGAAAGGAACAGTGTGTCATGATGTGTCAGATTGATGCTGCCATTTACAATCTAGGGAGGAACCTCCCCTTTGCTTTTACCCAGAAAATCTATTTTTCCCCAAAAACATATTTTCAATATGCACAACTTGTTAATAATACATAATTACATGACAGCTTGACTAAGGTACGTTTCTGTCAAAATCTTATCTTCCTACGGGTTTTGGTTCGTAAATGACAATTTTTCACGCTTTTGGATGGGTACACATTTTCGGATCTATACAATTTTTTATACATACATGCACATACCCTCTGGGCATATTCCTGTAATTTTTCATGTTACTAGCATAATCACAATAGCTACAATATTAAAAGTGTCGCACAGATTCCATATTAGTTTTAAACTGTGAGTGAATTTTTCATTTTAATAATCTCCAAGTTTCACATTTTTGTCAGTTCGGCACAATATTTTATAAGTCTTTTCCCAAAACATACAGTTAGTTTCCAATCCACATTTCCAGTCTGGCCCGCCTCCAAGCTTGGCTGAGTCAGAGAGTCACCTGAGATTCTTCCTGCCAGGACAGTTGATGTCAGTCACACCAGAATTAGCATTTTAATTCAGCTCAAGGGAGTCCTTTGTTTAAGCTCAGAGCAACCTGCCAGAGTGCCCCTCCCAGTTCCTTTCACACCAGCCTGCCAGTTTCTTAGCAGAGAGCAGGGGGAAGTTTCCTTTGTTTGGGAGAATGTGTGGAATGTCTTTGAAGCTCAGTGTGGCTAACTTTAACTTTTAAACACAATATCTGAAATTGTCTTTTCTTAAAATATAGCTTACATTTTTAACAAATACATAAACCAATTTCTTAATTCAAGCCTTTTTAAAATATAGATTTTAATTGTCTCCACCTCTTAGGCTTCTGATAGCAAGTCTTTCTTTGGCATACTTTGAGTTCAATGTCCAACTTTACACATGACAGGTTTTAGAAATCGTAGCTTCTGACAGAGGCGAGTAACGGTATTGCACCCATTTTTGACATATTTCTCCAAGCAAGCAATCTTCAATGTGGATTTTCTTCTGATAAGTGTACTTCTGTGGACATTGTATTCATGTGGAATTTTGAAGTATAATGATGTTTAACACCCAACAAGGAGGTTGGGTCTTTTGGGGGGTTTGTTAGCCATGATTTTTGCAAATTTGACAACCAAGAAAAACGGATTTTCACACAGCTCTGTGTTTCTTTTGCAATCAGCCTTGCTTTGTAGGCAGCCAAATGATTGGTTTTGGCAGTGTACTCCTGTGTAAACACTGAGATAGGCAAAAGTTGATGGCAGCCTATCTTTCAGATTTTTACTGCGCACTGTTGGGTGATTTTTAGCGAGCAGCATGCTTTCCGGCGGCCATTCTGATGTTCCTGATGCAAGCAATGTTAGGAATGTTGCAGGGCCTGGACTAATGGGCTGAAACATCCCACACACAATAGGGCAGGACTTACTGCAAAGCCTGGCTAACCCAATGATGTTGGGTGCAAAGACAACTAGCATGCAAAAATATGAGGCTTATAAAACTGAGGAGACGAATATGGCTCAGAGTACAGAAAGTGTTACAATTTGACAACCCTTACTTGCCACAGTCCCCAATGGCACCGGACATCTGCTGTCAGACGGATGAGCTTGCTGTTGCCAACAGGTGGGAGGAATTCAGCCTTAGCACATGGAGGTAAATGTACACGGAGGGGGTGTATAGGGAGCTAACTGACTTGACTCATTCGGAAGTGTTACCCAAAGGCCAGTTCCTGTGGTATCAAAGAATAACAAGGTTATGGATTCCTCGCTAGACCTCATTGCCCCACTTAAACTCAGACTGAAAACGCACCTTAACAAATAGTACACCCCATTCCTCAAAAACCTAAGGCAGCAAAAGAGAAATTGCGAGGCCACCTGGAAAATATCCCCCTCAGCTGCAAACAAACTCAAACTCTCCAAACTAACCACACTCTATAAAAAAGAAATCTACCTGGCCAAACGAACCTCCTTTGACTCTTGCATATCCCAAGCTAAATCTAATATGAAAGAACTCTTCTCTATACTTAAAGAAGTAGAAACCCCCATACAACCCCCTGATACCTGCACCAAAGATAAAAACTGGTGCTCTGAAATTCAAAATGCCTTGGCAAATAAGATCATAACCCTTCAAAGTAAAATCTCTAGTAAAAAAGCTGCCCTAAAAGATACTCTCCCCTCCAAAACACAGGATAAGCACACGCCCACAGATCCTATCCGCTTCAAGTTCTCCAAAGTCAATACTCTTGAAGTAGAAAAAATTATCCTGTCTTTGAAACCATCCATCTGCCAGGGATATCTGTGCCCAGCACAGCTTATCAAAGATGCCGCCCATGACCTCTCCCCCTTCATCACTAAACTGATCAATGCTTCCTTCAACACTGGCTCCATCCCTTCCAACCTAAAACAATCCTGGGTACTTCCATTATTAAAAAAACCTACTCTGGACCCAGCCATACCCACAAATTACCGACCTATAACTACTGTTCCCTTCTTACTAAAAATCCTTGACAAGGTCGCCTCTGTACAAATACAGAAGCACCTGGAGGAACACCACCTCTTAGGATCTAGACAATCAGGGTTCCGTCCTCAAGACGGGACTGAAACTGCACTTATTGACTTAAAAGCTCAGATTGATACTCTTAGGGACAAAGGGTAAGTTGCCTTGCTCCTCCTCCTTGACTTATCTGCAGCTTTCGATTTGGTTGCCCATTCTGTCCTATGCTCACACCTCCATACAGCAGCACACTTCTCTCCAGAGGCCATCAAATGGATCACCTCATTCCTCAACGGAAGAACTATGAGGGTCTTCTCCCCCACTGCTGCAGCAGACCCCATTCCTATCACTTGTGGTGTCCCACAGGGCTCCTGCGTCTCCCCCACACTGTACAACATATTTACCAAGCCCCTTTCGATGATTTGGATCCTCTCGGTATCACCTACACTAACTATGCAGATGATACCCAGATCCTCCTTCCGCTTTCCAGAGATTATGGAAAGGATTTGGCCTTGCTATATAGGGTGTACATCATCATTCAGGCATGGATGGCCACTCAAGGACTATGCCTGAATGATGAGAAAACGTAGCTTATCATCCTTGGTACTACGCCCAGTTTAAAGAAACTTAGCCCTGCCTACAACTCCTTTATGATAGATGGGAATAATATCAAAGTCGGTCAGGAGGTCAAAACACTGGGTCTCTACTTGGACTCCAACCTTTCCTTCAAAAGATAACTGAGTTCTCTGGCATCCTCAACTGCATACACGTGCAAATTAATCCACTCCGCCAAACCATTTCTGTCAGACACTAGCTGCCTCACACTCGCTAGAGCCCTTATACTTTCCCACCTTGACTATTGCAACGCCCTTTACCTTGGAACCTCCAAGGCTGCCACCAGCAAGTTACAAACCCTCCAGAATAACGCCCTGAGAGCAGCCCTAGGCATCCCTAGAAGAGAGCACATTTCAGGACTTAGCCAACAGAATAACTGGCTCTCCACTAGAGACAAAATCCTCCTAAAAACGGCATCTCTAACCCACAAATCTCTCAACAATGCTGCACCAATCTATTTGATTAACAGGTTCCACAGACAAGCTTCCGCAAGACCCCTTAGAACTGCATACAAAGCCTGCCTCACTGTCCCAAATTTCAAACTTGACACCATAGGAGGTAACAGTTTTCCGGTAAAAGCAGCCAAATTGTGGAACTCCTTGCCTCCCAACTTGAGAGCAGATATGCCCTACTTGAAATTCCGATCCATGGTAGTTTCATGGCTGAAAACAAGGGACCACCAAGATAGCTAGGTGCCAAGGCTATCACTTCCTGCTACTCGCACACTGTGTAACCTCGTGCGCCCACCCGTACTCGCGTTTATATTGTATATATTGCTTGTTCTCCTTACTATGCTCTGTATATACTTCCATTGCCTACATGTATATTCTATATTTGTAACCAAGCTTCGCATATTCTTGTAAATGCTGCGCCTTGATACCCCTGGGTATATCTGCACATTATAAATAATAAAACAGACATAATAAACAACAAACATAACAATGATAGCAAAAATATGGTGGACAACATGGCCTGGTGAACACACACCAAATGTATTGATACAATTGATGTATGACTTGAAAGACGGCTGGAGGCTGGTGTTGAGAGTTCATAGCTAAATGCAAGCAATGATAAGTGTACGGGATGAGGGATTAAAAAACGAAATGGGAAAGGGACCTGAATCCAGTGTTCAACGACAATCAGTGGGATGCAGGCCTGATATTCATGAAGAAGGTGTCCCGCATTGCACGATTTTGCCCTTTATAACTGAATATCTTGCACAGAACCTATATGACCCAGGAACAGGTTGCTGCATTTGATCCCATTAGGTCCTCTGAGTGCCTGAAGTGTGGCAGGTCAGATGCAAACCGTATACATTTGTTTTGGCACTGTGAGAGGATAAGGGCATTCTGGGACAGAATTGCACTAGATTGTATTAATGCGGGAGTGGGACGTTTCAAATGGGAACCCCTAGAGTTCCTGCTGGGTGCATACCCCAGACCCGAAAAATCCAGACATATAATCAAATTCATGGTCCTGGCATGTGTGTTGGCACAAAGATGTATTGCAATGACATGGAAATCAATGAAGGGTCTGCACTACCATATATTGTTCAATGATTTCTTGAGCTGGAGCTCCGCTGAGACCATAGCATAGCGCAGGGCACTGACACTGAACATCCTTGAGCCCTCTGAGAACATTATGGCATGGAGAGCACTTATTGAAGCGGTGTTCCACCCTTCGGACAACAATCCGCCCTGAATTACCTCTGGTCAAATTAAGGTAGCGCCTGTAAACATGCGATGAGCACAGAGTTCACCACTAATGCAATAGTCTCACCTCCTGTTGTGTATATATGGTATACGACTGGATGCCCCGAAGCAGGGTATGTTTTCCATCACCCAGAGAAGGCTACATGGTCCTGGGTTCGTGGCCATGTTAGTTTGTAGTTTGGTTGTTTAATAAAGAGATTTCAAAATAAAATAATTACATTTCTAAATCTGGTCTTGTCAAATGCTAAGGTTTACATATTAAATATGCGGTAGAGGCACAGTTATACAAATGATGAATAAAAAGAACTCAACCCCCCTTCTCATGGTTATGGCTTTGGTGTTATTAGGGGTGCAAATGGAAATAAGGCAAGTTACCTGCCTTGGCCTGGAATGCCATTAAAATATGGCAAAATCACAAGTGTAGTTTGTAAACTCTGCCTGGGGATACACACCTCAGTAGAGTAAAGACAGTTGGAGAAGGTTCTTGGAATCTTTGGCTGTGCAGTCTCATGGTCGAGTAATGGATAAGGGGCGAACCTGAACATTCATTCATGTGTGGGAAGCAACAGAATTCTTCGTAGCTGCACAATGCAGGCACCTATTATATCAAATGAAGTGGTACATACTGTTTACATCATTGGTGTTTAGGCAATTGTTCAAAATACCCAACACTCCAAGAGTAAAAGTGAACAATGGATCAGTCGTTTCAGCACAATATTACCTTTGTGGGTGTGGATTAGGCTATGGGTCTTGCCAGCTTGTGCTTAAGGTAATTTAAAATGTTTGCCAACTCAGTAGAGTTAGTTGGACTGTATACTATACAGGAAAATTTTGAGATGTGTGGGTATACATATAGATGTCCTGCTGTCGTTTAAAGTACTTTTGCACAGTAAAAGTCCTACTTGTATTTAAAATATAATTAATGTAAAGATGACTTATAAGCATCACAGTCACGCACGCATTGTGTAACATACTTTGCAGTTGGTTCTACTGGTAGAACTGAGCGTGTAGTAGAATGTCATCAAAGACACATTAGCACCCTAGCGGGAGGTGCCAGCTAATTAGGTGGCTAGGAACGCAGACTTGAACCGCACTCCGGCCCCCTTCTATTTAATTTTTTACACCCCCCCAATCTTACTTATCTTATTTCAGTGGCAGCAGCAAGTGCCGCCTCATCCACTCCTTCCCCTTGCCTCCCGCAGGCCACCATGTGAAGGGAAGAGGGGCTCCGTACAGAGCCCTGCCTTCCCTTTCCATGGTGGCCATCTTTGTAAAGGATTTTCCTTCGTTCAATGGGACGCGCGCAGCGTCCCATTGAATGAAGGAAAATCTTTTTTTTAGCTCCCCAGGTTACCGCTTTGGTAGCCCGGGGTACTAAGGGCCTTAAACCCCCGTTCCAAGTGCTGGAACGGGAGTTAACGGCCCGGCAGCTCAAGTTAACGGCCCTGCGTCGGGCCGTTAACTTGGGCTGCTGGGACGTTACCCCCATTCCAGCCCTTGGAACGGGGGCTTAACACCACATGATAAACCCAGCAGGGTTGCCAGTTGCCTGATTAGCACTAAGCATCTTCTGAAAATATTGGCTGAATGGTTATCTTTACAGGACACCTTTAGAGCTGTGACACAGTGAATACCTGTGGCACACAGTTCCTGTTCTCACCCTTCTGTGGCTTTGGGTTTTCTTCACATGTTTCCTGATGCACTTGCGCATTCAGATTTACTCTTCGCCATTGTAACTTCTCTACGATCTATTTCATGCTTGCAACTTTTGGGGGGCCCCAGACCTCTAAAATGTGGGTGCAAGGAGGTAAATGAGTGCTTGCCTCTGAACATCATGTTAGTGCCACCTGTGGAACCTCTGTGCTTGACTTAAGCATAGGCATGTATTTAATACTGTAAAATGATGCATCACTTTTTACCTTTATTCTTCTGAAGAAAGAAACCCTAATTTTTGCAACTATTTAAAAAATGCTTGTCGTGTATTTGAATATAAAAGTGATTGCTTAACACAGTACGGATTAGAAAGAACTCCAACGATAATGTGAAGTGGCACCGATAAAAACAATGAGGTTTTGGCACATTAAAGAGCATTTTGGGAAGATGAGAATGACCAAAGAGCTTGACATCTGTCTTATATATCTGTGAGAGTTGTATGACTGAATCACTAAATACTTAAAGCACGCTGGGTTTGGTATGTGTTTCCTTTTTGAATTTTTTTTTAATGAACAGAAGTCACCCTTACAATAACATTTTTGCAACTACCAAGCATGTATGCAAGTTTGGCCATCAAAGACTTTAGCTGTCAGAGTGGAATGACTGCTAACAGCTCCAAAGTGTTGTGGATCAGCCAGACAGAGAAACAAAATTGGCTTTATATTTAAAAAATGGCAACCAGTAAATTGAAAATAAACTGCAATAAAATGCCACTCCTCTGACAATCTGCTGCGCCGAGTGGGCCTTATTGTAAATAAGTCTATGACCAGGATATAAGATACTCATTAATAGATAAACCCGCTGGAAGGAAGGGAAGACGAGAAACACACAAGAGAAGCGAGACGCGCTTTTGGCCGCTTTTGAGTTATTCACGTTAGCGCTAGGGTCAGGTAGAGATAGGTTTGGGACAGAGTACAGTTACTTTTGGAATTCCTGATGACAGGCAAGCAACCTTTGTGATTTAGATAGGTAGGGTGATCCCTTTAGTGATAGGGGACGATAGGCCTTTTCACCTAAAATGTCATTCATAGACTCCTTCTTCTGACCTGCCACAACGCCTAGAAAGTCTAACTGTATGACATGCATAATAGGTAGCCAGTTCCAGAGTGCCAATCGGCTTTCTATGAGATAGGCAGAGAAACTTGGGAGTGTGTTATCCATAGGAAAGAGCCCAAATTCTGATAGACTACAGCGTTTTGGGTTTAGTGAGCCACTGATGCGGGAGAGTGCAACAGGGATAAAGAGTAGAGCTTAGACTTGGCTCAGTTAGTACTGAGGTGCTAATGGCTAGGCCTGTGGTGGCCATCTGTGTGGGGTTGGACTGGATGTACTATAAGGTGGTAGGAGTTCTTTGAGGGGAGCCTATTAGTCGGGGGAAAGGGGAGTAGGCCTTACACGGCAAAACAACCTGCAACCCTGCACTCCTACCTCGGCCCATTTGCAGGCAGGTCCCATTTCTTTAGCTGGCAGTGCCACCTCTTTCTCAATCTCTCTCTCTGTCTGAAAGAGATACATTGTATCCCATGAGCAACCAAAACAATCATTCTGCGAGTTGGCAGATGGGGTAAGGGGTGGTGTGATAACGAGCTACCTGCAAAGGGTTGTGGGGGGCAAGAACCTTGGGTTCAAAGGGAGGGCTGCTTGGGATTTACGGGCCAAAGTCACCCATTTGACCTTCCTTGCTATGTTAGTTGGGAGGCTGCGGGATGCCATGCTCAGGTGCTGCGTGCAGTGACCACAGGGTGGATTGGAAAAGATGACTAGCCATCCCACGGATAAAGAGCAGCAGTAAGTTACACAAGCGAGAACTAAAGTCCAAAGTAGCAAATGAATAGGTGAGAATGGCACCAAATATTGAATTTTCTTGACATTGTACAAAAGGAAGTGGTGAGCTCAAGTAACCGATATAAGAGGAAAGAGCCCAAGCAAGTTGTGTTTCGCCATCCAGGATTTTATGAACAGCAGACAGGTAGATAAACATTTATGTAAGAAATTAGGAGCAGGAAATCACAAGAAAATCAGTGAGTTGCCAGCATGCAAATGTGCACAATAAACGAAAGGGAAATTCTGGAAGCCTAAGGGCAAAGATTGAAAAGAAGGCGACTAAGAACTTAACCTTGAGGAAACCCAAAAGAAGAAGAAATGGTAAGCAAAGAGAATTTTCAGGAAATAGAGAAGGAGCAGTCTCTCAAGTCGGAGATCCAGGCCAATGCAGCACCAGCAACACCCAGTACGATTTAGAAAACAAAAGGGTACGGTGTTTAACGGCATTTAAATTAATACAAGGAAAGAATGTTTCTGGCGACGTTAATGGTGACCGCCAAAGGTGCAGTCCCATCAGATTGTCCTGGATAGGAACTGGATTATAATGGACATAGTAAATTCTAGCTTGTATTGGTCCAGTTCAGATTTTTCCACACCATGTCAATTTTGCCAGGTCCTGGTGGACCGGCTACCCCCTGAGTCTCACTAAGTACCAGGCTCCCCCACGACCAGTCACCCTGCACTGCCTCCGGGCCTACTGCACACTTAGGGGCTGTAACTGTATATATTACCTAGCTAGATTGGCATTATTTGGTGCAGCCAGTTTATCTATACTTTCTTACTGTGGTGTTGTATTTTTTACTGGGCATCAATGGTAAAGAAACCATGATGAGCATGTTTACATAGCTAGACTGGCATACTCAGGTGCAGCCAGTCTAACTATATTGTCTTACTGTGGCATGGTATTTTCTACTGTGCATCAAGGGTAACGCAAACATGATGATTACTTTTACATAACTAGACTGGTATACTTGGGTGCAGCCAGTCTAACTATACTTTCTTGCTGTGGCATTTTGTTTGTTAACGGGCATCAAAGGTAAAGCAAACATGGTAGGTGTTCTTACATAGCAAGACTGTCCTTCATTGGTGCAGCCAGTTTGAATATACTCGTTTTGATGCATGGCTATTGTGCATTAAGGGTAAATCAAATAAGGGTTATTACATGGCTAAACTGTTGTCCATTGATGGCACTGGTTTGGCCACATATAACTGTAGCATTGCATTGTTTGGGCGTCAAGGGTAAAGCAAACATCATTGAGTGCTATTGCATGGCTACATTGGTATATATTAGTGCAGCTAGTCTGGCCATGTTTTCTCATGGTGGCATTGCATTTTTTGCAAGCATATCCAACAGGAATAATTGGTCATAATGGCACGTATTGGTGCAGTCTGCATGCATATGCATGGGCACAACCAGCATGAAAATGTTTTGTATACTACTTTATTTGTGGGGCAAAGGCATCATGAAAATGTGTTGGAAAAGCTCCTGTGTACTGCATTGTGTCATGTGCTAACATACAATACCAATTGCAAACTAGGTGGCTTTTTACCCAATTTTTCACATAAATTGTGCTAAAAAAGACACCGTTTTATCCCATTATTTAAAATAAATTCTCGGAAGAGAGCACCCACTCACCAATGCACCTTAGTTGGTTCTAGCTCCATCACTTTACTCAATGGCTCTCACAAATTCCAGACAAACATTTAAAACATGGTAAAGAAAATTCACCAGCCGCCATTGCACCCAACAGCAAAACTAAAAACGCTGAGCACAATTCCCACAGCTTACTCATTTGGTTTTGTGACTTCTCAAGACGGATCAGAAAATATGCAAGAAACATTTTTGTGTTCTGATCAGTTTCAATTTATTTCCTTTGATGTCATCATTCTGCTAATTACTATTTTTGAAACTTGAAAAAGTCTACTTCTCATTTCAACTTTTGTTATGCGTGGCCTATGCAATGAAGCGCTCCGCAGCAGCCTCACGCAGTGGTCCGTTGTGAAAGCCAAATGATATGACCTTTAACCTAGCATAGATGTATACAGAAAACGGAGAATAACTTTGCCTGCATTGCTCGAGGCCTTAGACCCCGGAGGGCACAGAAGTTCTCTCTGAAATTCTTTTTCTCTAAAATACATCCGGAACGGACTTGAAAGGCCTATACTACAGGATATGGTGGGGCTTGCGAGTTAATAATTCTCAGAGAAAAACTGTTTTCCATTGCTTTGTGGGGACAGACCAGAAAGTCCTCAGAACCATAATTAAATATACCCCAAAGAGTGTTTTTTTTTAATTTTCTTTCTTGGTCCTTAGTTTTGAGGTAACTGCGAGGGCAAAGCTCTTTGAACCACAAAACTAATATATTGTGAAAGCTGCTCTGTTATCTCATTATTGGTAACTGCGGGGCATAGCCCTTTCAACCACAAAACTAATATATTGTGAAAGCTGCTCTGTTACCTCATTATTGGTAACTGCGGGGCATAGCCCTTTGAACCACAAAACGAATTAATTGCGAAAGGCGCTCTGTTACCCGATTGGTCTGATTGGTGGTAAATGCGGTGCAGAGCCCTTTGAACCACAAAACTAATACATTGTGAAAGCTGCTTTGTTATCTCATTGTTGGTAACTGCGGTGCATAGCCTTTTGAACCACAAAACTAATACATTGTGAAAGCTGCTCTGTTATCTCATTGTTGGTAACTGCGGTGCATAGCCCTTTCAACCACAAAACTAATACATTGTGAAAGCTGCTCTGTTATCTCATTGTTGGTAATTGCGGTGTATATCCCTTTGAACCACAAAACGAATTAATTGCGAAAGGCGCTCTGTTACCTGATTGGTAGTAACTGTGTGGCAAAGCCCTTTGAGCCACAAATCTATCACACCGAGGAAGGTGTAATAGATTATGTGCCTGCCTCTGTTCTGCGTTCCCACATGTATTATGGCGCAGGTGATTCCCCATTAAGGTTACAGGCTGCCCAGCCATCTTGCATGCGTCTCCTCTGCTTTAGTAAAGCGTGAAAGGTACGTGGGCAAATCTGAAGAGTGGATTTAAAACCAGGCTTCACTGGCCAGCCTAAGTTTGTGATCCTGGTCTCCCTCCTCCGCATGGTTTATTTCTTGCAGAAGAAGCACACATTTGTTGTTCGTTTGCATATGGCGTCTGTGGGGGAGGTGATGAATTAGTTGTCTGTCTCCAGGCCCTTGTTTGGCGCTTGACTTTTGTGGTAAAATATAACGACTTCACCAAAATTGCACTGATGGGGGTAGTTTCATGGGCAGTGATTCACAACTGGTCAAGTTCAGGGTCGGACCGGAGCATAGAATTGTCTGGGGCACCAATGGAAAGTGGCCCACAGTGGCAAATGGCATTTCATTCATTTGGGACAGAGTGTTTGAGTAGCACCCAAGGAGGAATTCTTTGTTAACATGTGATGCAAATTGTGCATTTAGGAAGATATTTATTCACAGTCCGAGCACGGTCAGTAGAGAGAGTTAAATGGTTGTTGGCGATGCGCGTCGGTCACGCTGCATGTACAAATGATCAGAAATGCAGCAGTTGTAGGCCATCCCCCCTGTGGATGAGAGACTTCCACCAGCACGTCCCCTACCCTACCCCTGTAGTCATCCGCCTGCACAGTCCTCGTCCTGACTTCTCTGCTACAGCCTTGCCCTTAACCTCTGGAGACTACAAATACCAGAATGCAATGGGGGGCAAACTACAAGATGGCCGTTGGTTTGGGAAATGTAACTCGAAGGCGATTAACAACTTGGAAATAGCCCCACTAATTCGCTGTGTGACATTGGTCAATATTTAACATGGTCACGGCTTGCGAGTTGGTCTTGGGTTCTTACCTGCAACATGGGGTCTTCAGGAGGCAGTTGCGGAGGGGCCAGGAGGGTATGTGACGGCCAGTTCCTTGTACTCCGTGCCTCCCGCCGCTCACCCGGGCATGGGCTGGTTCGGTGGGATTTTCGCTGAGAGGATCGGTACGTAGGTGGGTAACGTTGGAAGGAGTTGTTTTGCCACCGGCAAGCCTTAGGCTTAATTTATTTATTCATATTATTTATGGGGTACTTACAATGCGCCTATACAACAAATGGCATTTCAGTTAAGTTCTGCGTAAATGCAAACATTCCAGAATACACAGTAGAGTGAATGGTTCTCACTCCAAAGCGGGACACTCTGTAACTCCTCGGAATCATGGCTCGTTTGTTTACACACACCCTTTCAGGAAACGTTATGGGTTGCTGTGGAGATGCTGGCGCCCTTTGCATTTGCGTAGGCTTTCAGTGCGGTCACCTGAGTAGTATTTAAGCCCCGCCCCACGCATAGTGGTGCTTCTGAATTTGCAAAAACTCTTAAAATATGCATCTTGTCACTCTGTCTCCTGGTTCCTCGACTCCTCGTTTTTCTACGTGACTTCTTGCATGGTTCTTGTCTATTGCCTTTGTTTTACCTGCCCATTGTTAGACCCGGAACGTCCACGGACTGCATCGTCTCTTCCCACAAGTCTTACCTGCTCATTGTTAGACCTGGAATATCCACAGACTGCATCGTCTCTTCTCACAAGTCTTACCTGCTCATTACAGACCCGGAACAGCCACGGACTCCATTTGCATCATTCTTCAATTCTTACCTGTTAACTACTTATCTTGGAAACACCCACGGACTGCTTGGTCCTCTTCACGTCTTACCCGCTTGCCAAAGCCATTTGGATTATTCCAGCTACAGTCATTTCTTCATCCTCTGTTTTTCTGCTTAAAGACTTTTAAGGAACATAAAGAACTGTCACGCATCGGCGCAAGGATCAAAGAACATCAGCACAATGGTGCAAGGATCAAATGACTCTTTAGGCGTCCTCGTGCCGGCGGGAATAGGAAACAGAACATTGGGTTTCCAGGACTACCGCCTCATTCATCAGAATTCAACTGCTGTTTGTGACCGGTCCACTCAATTGGTAAGCGCATACACTTTGGTTCATGCTTTGTTCCCTTCCACTACTGTCCTTCCGGTAATTGTTGCTTTTCTTGTTTTAGGGTACTCACCCTTCTAGTTTGGAAGTATTCAGTCCCATTTTGAGTTTCTTGCTTGTGAGTATCTGTTCTTCATCTTGTTTTGAGATAACAGTACCTCTAGCCAAATATTAAGGCTTGGTTACTTTTTCTTGCAGCCAGCTGTCTGAGTCCCAGGGTGTACAAACATTTTCGGGCAATACTCACCTCAATCTGTCCTTTTGTACTCTTGAGGGGTATATTATCAGAAAGACCAAATTGCGTCTCGACTTGTCAAGCCACCAAAACTGGATTTAGGCCTTGGGCTCTAACAATGACAGTGGCAGAACGGAAGAATATCGATTGCAGGCAGTAATTCGGGGAGAGACAGATTAGTACCAACTTCTGTTTAGGGTAGGGCGCTCCGTTTGGATCCCTTTCTCCCCAAAGGAAGCATGTGCATGGGAGTGGGATGCTCTGGTCATAGTGAAACAAGTAATAGGAGGGTTTGCCGCCACAGATGTGGTTGGCTTGGGGAAACTGATAGGGTACTCTAGATGCCCGACATTCAAAGAACAACCAGAAGGATGACACACATGGGGTAATGTGCTACAAGGTGGTGATTCGGGTCTGCAGGTTCTATAAAAGAATAATTATTCAGCAACAATGCAGGTCTAGAAAGGGAAATGATGCATGGCTTGTGGCAAGTTCAAAGTAGAAAAGGCAACAGGTTGTGAACTTACTAGTGCAAACTACACTAGGACGCCGCCGCGATGGGGTAGCCGGCAAGGGGAATAGGGCGGTGGTAACGGCAGAACAGTGCAATAAAGGGTAAAGAAACATGGCTGTGTGGCAATTTCAAAGTGAGAAAAGGCGTCAAAATATAACGTTTCACCGACGTCCATGTGTAACTATTTGGGAGCTTGTGAAACCTGGTGTTGAAACACACGCTTAAAGATAACATGTAACAATTGTTGTGTGGACTGTCTGGTTATTAGTGTGCACCATATACCTTAGCATGTACCTTAGCATGTAAACAGTGAAGGCAGCATAGCTGGAGGATTAGGTCTAGAGGAAGAGGGATTTCTTAAGGGAAATTGGGAGGGCCAGTATTGTAGACAAACGAGGTCAAACCAGGTATCTGCAGACAAAGGGTTTATTTAAACACAGGTTGGACAGGATGAACATGGGGGGACTTAAGTAATAGGCACGCCACATACACAATAACTACCTCAGCAAGTGTAAGGGTGTCCACCTTTCAACCAAAAAGGTACATCTGAAAGCAATGGGGGTTTTAAGTGGCTTGGAGGAGGGGGTAGACTTGGCCATGTATCTGGGCTTTCTGTGGCTTCCACAATGGAAATGACTGCTGCTTTCCTAAAACTGTACCTTAGAGGAGTCATGATATATAAGGGCCCCTAATTTAAGTGCAGGGTTAGGAACAAGGAAAGCGTGTACCGGGACAAGAATAACTGGGATGCCCATTGGATCTGGATTTCATAAGGCAGTGGGGGCATGCTTTGTGAACTCCCCAAAAATGTGCAGGCACTTAACAGTGAGATTAAATTAGGAGCCCAAAGCAAGAATAACTAAGAAAAGGAAAAGAAAAACGGTTATACTTTGTAACGGCAGAACTTCAGACACCTTCACAAGAGGGTTCCGTGCCCCTCTACATTGCAGCATGCCACCGTCCATGGACGGGGACCCTCTGAGCACAGAGCCCTAGGTGTATAAGGTCAAACATAGTTCGTCACACTACCGTCTGAGAATGGAGGGCCCTCCGGGTAAGGAGCCAAGTTGCATTAACGTCTGAATCGGAGACGCCTTTATGCAGGGGTGAAGGGCGGGGATTGGGGACCCCCCATAGTTCGTCATGCCATCGGCCATAGACCAGGAGGCCTCTTGCATGCATCAATCATGGATGCAAATGTTTGTCACGCGTGTATGATGGGAAGTGGTTGGTTATCAAGAGTCCCTAGATCTAGGCCGAGCCGTGACCAGTTGACTGGGGGAAACTCTCTGCCGCAGGCAACCATCAGAGAGTCATGGCAGAGTCATAGGTTGATCCCTACAGAAAGCACTGGCACATACCACAAGGGGACTGCACAGCCATCAGCTTAGAAAGAACAGCACCCAGGAGTATTAGACTCAGGGTAGAGACCATGTAAAGGGGAGGTTATGGGGGCTTGGAAGACCTACCAACCCCAACAACGTGGGTGGGGGGGGATTTGGGAGTTTATGAGAAGGGGATTGAGAGAAAATGGGGAATGTGAAACAAGGGGGGGTGAACTAAAAGGAATAGGGCAGAACGGGGTTCTGGGAAATTGTGGGGAATCGAAGATTGGGGTAGGGATGGAATGGGGAATGGAATGGGCCTCGGAAAAGAGGGATGGAAAGCATCGGGATAGGAAGGAGTTGGGGAATGGAAGCGATTAGCGTAGGGAAACAATTGGGAATGGAAAGGATGAGGTAATGGAATGCAGTGGGAAGTGGGCCAGAGAGAGCAGGGATTGGGAAGAATTGGGTCCCAGTAGAAACTGGGAAGGGGATGAATATTGGAAAAGGTGTTGGGCAACGGGAGCCTGGGGGATGGTAGAAACAGGGGTTGGATCTGATGGGGGAAATAAAGGAGCTGGGAAATGGGAAGGTTGGTGAGGGAGGACCAGAGTCGAAGGCAGGGGAGGGTTGGAGAGAAGTGGGAGAAGGATGAACCTGGTTAGGGGATAATAGTTAGTGGCCTCACACATGCGGGATTGGTAGGAAGGAGTAGGGGAAGGGACAGGGTGGAGGAAGGAACCGAATTGGGTAAAGTAGACACTTGAGGAAATAGACCGCACTGGGTTTTGAGAAAGGGGAAAGGGTAGGACACAAAGGGAAAATTAAAACAATTGTGGGAAATGAACAAATGGGAAAATAAAAAGTGGGAAAAGAAAAAGCGAAGTAAAAAAATGGTCATGTATAGAGAGGGATGGTCTAGGAAGGGAAGGGGATGCCATCAGGGTCCTCAGGGTCCCTGAGTGGGTGTCCAGACATTTGGTCGACCTAAAACTGGTCGAATGACATTAGGTCGACGCAATTTGGTCGAAAACCAAATGTTTTTTTATTTTTTTATTATATATTTATTTTTCGGGTTTTCGTTTTTTACAAAAATGGGTTTTTAGAAAAAAAAGGGGGTTGGGGGGACCAATTTTTTTCCACCAAATGTCTGGTAACCCCCTGAGTGGTGAGGGAAATAAGGATGCCCCACCCAGCGCAGAATCCTGAGGCGTGGCAGAGAAACGAATCACCTGTATTGTATGGTATGGTATGGTATGGTATGGTATGGCATTGTTTATTTATAAAACGCCTATACACAGGCAAGCGTTTCAAAGCGCTCAAGGAGGCTGGGAACATGGGGAAAAACAACAGTTGCTCAGAGTCCCTCAGAGTCCTTGAATTCTGAGACTATAATAGTCTGAACAGGACAGAGTAAGTGCGTAAAAATACATTTGAGAGTTTGAGATACAGCTAATAGCCCTGATGGCGATTCGTCAGTTTTACAAGTGCAATGAAGGGCTGAAGACAAAGGAGAACAGACAATCTTCAGGCAGGGTGTGTACAGATTGTGCAAGTGCACAGACGGTCACAGGGAGGGGGAGGGCCAAGTGCACCTGGTCGGTGGAGCCTGGGGTAGGTGCAGAGAGAGCCAATCTCGGGTTATTTCTCAAGTGCAGTGAGTGTGGGTGGGGTGTAGGGCCCTGAAGCAAGTGCAAAAGAGGACTGGCGAGGGTGCCAGGGACCTGTGAGACTCTGAACTACACCAGGCAGCCAGTCAGCAAGCTGTAAGGAAGAGAGGGAAAGAGCAGAAAACTAGGTTAGCAGGATATAGGGAGAGAGAAGGAAGAGGAGAAGAGGAAGGTCTTAAGGAGTTTCCAGAATTTAAGATCAGGCTCAAGCCGGAGGGCGGTAGGGAGGCTATTCCAGAGGCAGGCACCTGCTGAGGATAAGGCTTTCCCTCCAAATCTCTGCTTGGAGAACCAGCTGACTCGTAGAAGGTTGGAAGTAGATGAGCATAGGGCTTGTGAGAGACTATATTTAGATAGGCAGCATTGCAGATGGGTAGGTCCCAAGAGGGTCTTGAACTTGATCCATGCATCCACAGGGAACCAGTGGAGGGATTGCAGCACCGGAGAGATTCGATCCCTGGGCTTGAGGCCAAGGATACTTTTTTTGCTTCTGTTCTCGATAAGTTGCAGAGGGCGCAGGGCAGAAGAAGGGAGGTTGGGGAATAGACTGTTGCAATAGTACAGCCTAGAGAGAACAAGGGCTCTGGAGACAGTGAGCTGCTGGGGAAAAGTGAGAAAAGGTAGAGTACCTCTGAGGAGGTGTAGCTGATAGTTAGACTTTTTAGACCTTTTAGAGAGGTCTGAAAAAGGGCCGTCATATAGACGTTGAAGAACCAGGGGGATAGGTTAGATCCCTGGAGAACACCACAGGTTGAGAGAGCAATAGTCGACTGAAAGGCTCTGCGTTCTACCTGGGATGAGCAGTCAGGGAGGAAGGAGGTTAACCACACCAGAGCCTGACCTGTGATTCACAGGGTGTCACAGAGACATGCAATCAGTTGTATTTCACTGTGTCGAAGGCAGAGGAGAGGTCAAGGAGAATGAGGACAGAGGGAGTGCTAGTGCCAAGATTTGAGAGCAGGCCTTCACGGATGTTAAGAAGAGCAGTTTCTGTGCCTCTGGATGCTCTAAAGCCTGACTGATGGTCACGAGGCAACTAGTAGATTCACTGTGGTGGGTCAGCTGAGAGATGGCCAGTTTCTCCAGGAGTTTGCCCAGGAAAGCAGGGATGGTGATTGGGCGGTAGTTTGCCAGAATTGAGGTGTCGGTAGAGGGTTCTTTGAGCAGAATGGTGCACAAGGAAGTACTTAAGGGCAGTTGGGAAAGCTCCAGTGGAAAAGGAGAGATTGCAGAGATCCGCCAAGGCTGGGGCAAGGGAGTCAATATTGCCTTTAATGGTTTTGGAGGGCCAGGGGGCCACCTGTTTGGCTGAAGCCCTCATAGATAGGACTTGTCTGGTGACCTCATCCGGTGTGATGAGTGAGCGAGAAGAGAGGGGAAGTGGATGGGGGCCAAGGAAGGCACCAGTGTTGCTGTATGCTGTGGTGTGGAAGAGAGGGTGGAAATGATGTCTTGGGTTTTTGTGGTGAAGTGTGCAGCCAGGGCCGAGAAACGGTCCTTGGTGGGTATGACAGAAGAGGCTGCTGCAGGGTTAGCCAGTTCATTGCAGCCTTTGAAAAGTGTGCCCGTGTTGTTTGATGCCGCGGAAAGGCGGGTTTGAATAAAGACGTTTTTCTTGGAGCCGATTCAGAGTCGATAATGCCTTTGAAGGAGGCGGCAGGCCAGTTTGTCAGATGGTTCGCCTGACGCATTTCATTTCCACTCAGCTGCCCTACACTTGCGTTTAAGGGCAGCCAGGTCAGAGTCATACCAATAGTTGAACTTTTTGGAAGGCTGGCTTCAATCGGACCCTCATGACATGGGCAAGAGTGTTAAGAGTTGGCGATAGAGAGATTGAGGTTAGTGAGGGCTGTTTTAGGGTGGGAGTCAGCTGAAGGAATGGGTGGAGGAGAATAGGTGGAGGTAAAGGCAGCCACTTTGAAGCTGAGTGGCTGTGCTGGATGTGTTGATGCAAGAGGAGAGCTTCAGGTGTGTTGAGAGAAGAGAATAGTCAGTCCAAGAGAGGGCGGTAGTGAGAGGGATGTCAGTAGAGATAAGAGCATCCAAGGTGTGGCCCGCAGTGTCCTTGGAGCCAGAGGGTAGGATAGAGAGGGCAAGAGAGTCACAAAGGTTGTGGAAAGGACCTGAGGAGTCAGGAGAGTCTAAATAGATTTTCAGATCACCCATCAGGAGGAGTTGAGAGGAGGGAATGGTCAGTCCAAGAGAGGGCGGTAGTGAGAGGGATGTCAGTAGAGATGAGAGCATCCAAGGTGTGGCCCGCAGTGTCATTGGAGCCAGAGGGTAGGATAGAGAGGGCAAGAGAGTCACAAAGGTTGTGGAAAGGACCTGAGGAGTCAGGAGAGTCTAAATGGATTTTCAGATCACCCATCAGGAGGAGTTGAGAGGAGGAGGAGAGTAGGGAGGATGCCAGGTCAGACCATTCCGAGAGGAAGAGAGTGGACTGCCCTGGTGGCCGATGAGAGAAGATTTTGCAGAGAGTGCAAGTCTGCAAACTAGGCACTCAAAGGAGGAGTAGGCCTGAGAAGGGATGATGGACACAGGTATCCATTCAGGGAAGATAAACGCCACTCCCCCAACAGTCTTCTTAGACCTGGGCGCAGAGAGGATTTTGTAGCCTTCAAGGAGGAGCGTTTCAAAGCTTGTGACGGAGCTCTCCTTGAACCATGTCTCTGTGACTGCGAGCACATCAAGTTCCATGAGTTCAAGGAGGTTGCAGATTTCAGACGAGTGTTTGACGGCAGAGCAAGTGTTGAGAGTGGCAATGTGGAGCAGCTTGCCATCTTTGAGGGTCTTCCTCACGGAGGCATAGCGGACATTCCCCCCCCCGAGAGAGGCAAGAGGGCCAGGGGTATAGTGGGGGATGGTGAAGGACCCAAGGCTGACAAGAGAGCCGAGACAGTACGGCAAGGCAGGGCTGCCCATACAGAGGAGGAGGGAGGCACAGAAGGCAAGGGAGCCTGTGCAGAGGAGGAGGAGGGCACAGAAGGCAAGGGGGCCTGGCCGGAGGGAGAGGTGAGGTAAGAGAGGTGAGGGAGGAACCTGTCAAAGAGAATAAGGTTGGGCTGAGGACCCTGAACCATGATGGTTCCATTACGATAAACATTAATGATGACTCTATAAATGGCGAAGAGGTCAAGGCGAACCTCCCAGGAAGTGCCACCATTAAAGGGGGAAGAGGCGGTAGGAGACAGAACGCCGACCAGGTAGCGTGTCCATAGGTCAGGTGAGTTAACGAAGTAGAGGATGTCAGTGAGAGTCTCTCTGGCAGAAGCCGTGACATAGGTGTCTGCGATAGGAAGGCTCGGGTTGGAGCCCAGTATGTCCTCCTCAAGTTTCTTCCGGCCAGATTTCATGATAGGAGAGGGATAGGAGATAGTGAAGCAGTTGGAGAGGATAGGAGAGATAGATAGCAGCATGGTTGGCTGCAGTGAAACACTGATGCACTAGAAGGAAGAGGGTGGAGTAGGGGTTCACAAGGGAGGGGGGAGACAGAGGGTATCACACCAGTTAATGAAGACACCAAGCAGCTACAAGGCAAAGCTAGATTCGATTTCAGCAGGGTAAGGTGAAAACACACAATGCAGCAACTGGGCACAGCTAAGTTCGACTTTTGGCAGGGCAAGGTGAAAACACACAATGCAGCACTGGGCACAGCTAAATTCGACTTTTGGCAGGGCAAGATGAAAACACACAATATAGCAACTGGGCACAGCTAAAATCATTTCGGCTGAGCAAGGTAAAAACACACAATGCAGCAAATGGGCACGGCTAAATTCGATTTCGGCAGGCAAGGTGAAAATACACAGTGCAGGACTGGGCACAGCTAAATTCGATTTCGGCAGAGCAAGGTAAAAACACACAATGCAGCAAATGGGCACGGCTAAATTCGATTTCGGCAGGCAAGGTGAAAATACACAGTGCAGCACTGGGCACAGCTAAATTCGATTTCGGCAGAGCAAGGTAAAAACACACAATGCAGCAAATGGGCACGGCTAAATTCGATTTCGGCAGAGCAAGGTAAAAACACACAATGCAGCAAATGGGCACGGCTAAATTCGATTTCGGCAGGCAAGGTGAAAATACACAATGCAGCAAATGGGCACGGCTAAATTCGATTTCGGCAGGGCAAGGTGAAGACACACAATGCAGCACTGTAAGTTAACTCCTGGCTCCATGTATGTTCAATAAAACTTGCTGCGGCAAATTCAACTTCCGCTCAGCCAACTGGTCCGGACTCTTTATTTAGGGAAACGGTGTGGTCGTACGATAAGGGAAGGGCGGGATAAGGGAGCTCGGTCGAGATGGCATGGACGACGGTTGGAGTTATGCTGGGAAGGGCCACTTGTGTGGGCTGTCGGCACTATGCTCTTTACAGACACCATGCAGAATAGCATAACGCTTAAAACGGCAATCTATTCCTGCCGCCCCACACCCCAAAATAAGCCCCCCCCCCAAGAAGACATTCACTTACTTCTCCAAGCAGGTGAAAGCTAACGAGACCCAGCTGGGAGATACAGCCAGCACATCACCGCCTTCAATAGCTTGCAGACTAAAGTGCACGGGGCACGAGGAGCGTTGGTACACCTCCAAGGGGTAGAACCGTGAGAAACTGAAAACACTGGCAACTGTGGTGAGGGGCAGCGAAGCCTGGCCGCAGGTTCCACTGTGACCAAAAGAGTCGAGAGCTCGAGTGGACACAAAGGGGCAGTCACAAAAAACAGGCCAAATCAAACCAGCGCAGAGAGTGCACTCCTTTCATTTACGCTATTTTTAATGTCTGACAGGCTCCCAGCAACCCCGCAGTTGCTGATTGCATATTTCACAGGGAATAAATAAAACATTTCTATCACCTTTTGGGGGACGGAAATGCTAGCTTCACAGCCCAGGGTTTAACCCAACAAATCATGGCAGGGCCTTTTATGAACAGGCATAGGGGTGGGAGACCCTTGTTCTTGCACATTTTAAAGCGCAATTTATTTAATTAAAAATGTTGGACCGCGCCACAAATGCGCATAAAAGGGGCTTCCGGTGCGCTGATTCAGTCAGATGCCCTTTGTGAATTGGGATGCCGCTTTTCTTGATGCAGGCGAGGCGATGGGCTAGCACATTTCCTCCCCTGCATCAAATAACATTTTGAGAATCTGGCCCACAGTTGCCAAAATGATCCATTCCAATCTGTGCTCGTTTGTTCTTTGCATTCTGGGACTTGTAGTTCTGATTTTTCTAACACTCCGACTAGATCTTCCAGAATGCAAAATAAAAAGCAGGATTAGATAAGCGCCTACAGATTGGAATGGATGATGTTGGCAACTATGGAAATAGTGCTTCTTGTGGGCTTGGACACAATCATTTACATGAATAACTTTTCTTTTAAGCGCTTTGAAACACATTGTGTATAGGCGCTATATAAATAATCAAACAAACAGCCATACAGGCCTTGCATAGTTAAAGGGCATGCGACATAAATGCATCGATTTCACAGTAGGCCAGTCCTCCCCATGTGAAATGGAGGTTTATGGAGACAAGAACAGGGTAGGCGTAGTGCTTTCACCACATCATGATCTGTCACGTTGACGTCTCCGTGACGATGGGGGCGGGCGGAGGGAAGACAAGGGAAGTGACGCATGGGGGGCGGGATCCGGGGGTTCTATAGAAAAGGGAAATAAAGAAGACGTTTGTTGAAGAGCTCCGTGTCTGCCTTTCATTACTGCTACACCGCAGGCCTGCTGCGCGCCAGGATCGCTACACTGGCGACGAGGATGGGATCGGTGGCATGGCAGCACGCAATGAAGCTGCTGTAGCCCGCCCACGGACCCCACGAGCGAGAGCGCGTGCAGCGCGAAGAGGCACAAAGAACGCTGGACTACTACGCGGCTCGGGTCGCGGCGGTGAAAACACGTGGGGAGCGAGAAGACCTCGCGGAACAACCAACGGGTAAGCCCACTGGACACGTGCTTCCCGACTACAGCTACGGGTGCCGGCAGCACGAGTGCACGTGCGCTGAGCACACAGCTGTGGCATACATCACCTGGGTGCCTCGGAAGCCCTCACATCCCCCGGCAAGGGACACGACGAGGGAGGCACTCATTGCACGTGCCCTGCAGGGCCAGGGAACATCATAGTCCAGCAGCCCAGACCAACGGGCCCACCAAGACCCCAACAGCAGAGGCTACTAGAACCCCGGGGAGGGGTAGGACCAACGGATGGTGCTCGTGCCAAATTGGCAGCCATCCCTCACGGACCAGTGAAGAGAATAACCATAGGAGGAGGCGGGTAACCGCCACCAGAGACCCGCAAGGGAATATTATCAGCACACAATACCCTCAGCGCCATGTCAGGCCAAGATGGTGGGCAAGGAGGACAACCGCAGGCAAATGCACAGCCGGCTCCAGGCGTGCCAGCGATGGACCACATACCCTACCAGCTGCCGGACACGCTGGCCGCCCAGATGCCGGGGGCATTTGACGTGACGGACACCAGCAACATGGGTCCGAGATGGACCAAATGGATCAGAGACTTTGACCTATACATGGGAGCCACAGGACCCATTGCCGATGCAAGACAGGTATGCCTACTCAAACTAGCTGTAGGATCTGCCACCCGAGACATAATTGATGAAATGCCCCAAGACTCGATTGACTCAATCCAAGACCTTAAAGAGGCGCTTGCTGCGTACTTCGCACCACATACCAATGTGGACTATGAAAGACATCTATTCCATAGCACCAAGCAGGCCAAAGGGGAAACCATGGATGCATATGTGATGCGCTTGCGCACCAAATTGAAACATTGTGATTATGCGAACTATTCGAACACGGAGGCATTAAGATCACAAGTTATCTCCGGATGCGAATCCCAGGCCTTCCGCCGGAAGCTGCTGCAAAAATCGCGCACGCTGGAGGAAATCCTAGCGCTGGCCAGAGTCGAGAGAGCCATACACTCCCAGGTAGAGAGCTTTGGAAGCACAAATGCAGGGGAAAGCGTGAACAAACTACAGCTAGAGAAAAGATCAGAGGAACTCTTCTGCTATAAATGTGGATTTGAATACCCACATGAAGGAACCTGCCCTGCAATAGGACAACGATGCACATCCTGCGGTGAAGAGGGACACTTCAAAGCAGTATGCAGGCTGTTCCGTGACCGGGGGAGAGACCGACCCAGGGACAGCACGGCTCGCCCGAGAAGCCGATACGGGGGAACATCCAGCAACAACCCAACCCCCACCACGTCAATCACCCCGAACCAGCCCATAGGTGATCAGCGAGAGCGCGACTCGGGAGAAGATCGGCAGAGGAGGAAGGACAGAAGGAGGTTCGTAATGCGTGCAAAACCAGAGCGCAGGTCCCGACGCCATGTACGATACCTGGTGGAACAATCCCCCACGGACTCCGATCCTAGCTCATCCGGAAGCGACCAAAAGAAGAAGGCCTACGTGTATGCTCTGGGCAACCCCACAGCGATAGCACACAGCCCTACTTTAATAATCAAGCTACAAGAAAGGCCAACGGAATTTCTCATTGACACAGGAGCCACGGTCAACGTGGTGAGTGAAAAGGTCTACACTGACCTACTACAAAAACCAAAGCTGATCCCGGCGACAGTGGACATATATGCATATGGAGCCAAAACACCGCTCAAGTGTCTGGGACAATTCAGTGGTTTGTGCCGCTACAAAGGGCATGAAATGAGGATACCCATTCATGTTCTGGCCACGGAAACAGACAGTGGTTGTGTCCTCAGCTTCAAAGCGGCTGCTGACATGGGACTGATACACATCTTATACAACATTATGGTCCACAAATACATAGATCCAGTGGACATGATAAACAATCTGTATCCCAAAATCTTCAAAGGCATCGGAAAACTTCGGAACAGACAAATAAAACTCCACGTGGACAACTCAATCGGCCAGTAGCCCAGCCATACCGCGGGATCCCGGTAAACATCCAAAAGAAGGTCGAAGATGAGCTTCAAAAACTGTTAGAACAAAACATCATTGAGAAGGCCACCGGCCCCACCACGTGGGTGTCCCCGATTGTCCCGGTCCCCAAAAAGGGCTCTGAGGCAATTAGACTTTGTGTCGACATGCAACGCCCGAATCAGGCCATCAGAAGAGAGAGGCACCCTGCACCACGCATTGCCGACATGATACACCTACTAAACGGAGCCAAAGTTTTCTCAAAGCTTGACTTGCAAAAAGGCTACCACCAGCTAGTTCTTCATCCTGAAAGCAGAAACATTACGACCTTCGTTACACACGTTGGTCTTTTTCGGTACAAAAGATTAAGCTTTGGGGTATCCTCGGCAGCGGAGACATTCCAGGCTGAAGTGCATAACATCATAAAGCACATTCCAAACTGCCTCAACTACTCGGACGACATACTAGTGTTCGGGACCGATGTCAACCAGCATGATGAAACCCTGATGAGAGTATGTAAGGCCCTTCATGATGCCAACCTTACTCTGAACAGAAATCGACACTGAAGTTCTTCGGCCATGTCTTCTCTGAATCTGGCATGACACCGGACCCGGACAAAGTGGCTGCGCTGAATGACACTGCTGCCCCATCCAATGTGTCGGAACTCCGGTCTTTTCTAGGCCTGGCCAGCTACTGTAACCGATACATATGGGACTTCGCGTCAGTCAGCGAACCGTTACGGCAATTGACCCATCAAGATGCAAAATTTGAATGGACCAGTGACTGCCAGAGATCGTTCGAAGTGATCAGAGAACGAGTTGCGAAGGCAGAGAACATGTCGTATTATGACCCCAACAGAAAGACTGAGCTTACTCTGGATGCCAGTCCGGTTGGCCTCGGGGCTATCCTGGCGCAACTCGATCCGAAAGATCCATCACAGAAACACATTGTGGTGTACGCCAGTCGCAGTCTATCCACCACGGAACAAGCAAACTCGCAAGCAGAAAAGGAAGGGCTTGCGGTGGTATGGGCGTGCGAGCACTTCCACCTGTTTCTTCCAGGTCGTTACGGACCATCATGCCCTCTTATTTCTGTACGGCAACCCTCAGGCCAAAATGCCCCGTGCATTGCAAGATGGGGCCTGAGACTGCAAGACTACACGTTTGAGATCATTCACAGGCCAGGAAAGGGTGAAAATCCGGCTGATTTCCTGTCCAGGAGGCCTCGAGAGCAGAGCGCTCCGGAACCATCCGTAGCCGACAGATACTTAAGGTACTTGATCCATCAGTCTGCGCCAGAAGCAATAAACATGGAGGCGCTCGCCACAGAAACAGAGAAAGATGCAGCATGCAGCATCATTCGTGAGGGTCTGGAGTCGGGGCTGTGGCGAAGGGCAAAGGAAAGGGGGAGGGCTGCAGGGGGCACGGTGCAAGAGGAAGTGGAAAGACTACTGCAGGTAAAGGAGGAACTCGCAGTGTCGGATGATCACCTGCTCGTCAAGGACTGCAAGCTCGTCATTCCCCAATCCATGAGAGCCAAAGTCATAGAACTAGCCCACGAGACGCACCGAGGTATGGTATCAACGAAACGCATGCTGCGCCAAAAGGTGTGGTTCCCTCACATGGACAACATGGTTGAAGCTGCACTGAAGGCGTGCCCCACGTGCTGTGTGATCACACCAAACCGCCATCCTGAGCCACTACTCATGTCGGAACTCCCACAGAGGATATGGGAAGCAGTGGCGGACGATTTCTTTGGGCCCATCGAAGGGGGGATATGTCCTGGCTGTCATGGACGAATACTCACGATACCCCGATGTGAGACTAGTATCGTCAACGGCTGCTCACCATGTCATCCCCGCATTAGATCAGATATTCTCAGCCTATGGAGTGCCGAAGGTGTTGAAGACAGATAATGGGGCTCCGTTCTGCGGACATCAATTCGCACAATTTGCTGACTATCTGGGATTTCATCACAGGAAGGTCACCCCTTTGTGGCCTCAGGCAAATGGAATGATCGAACGATTTATGGCCAACTTAAAGCGAGCCCTACAGATAGCGAGGCTAACTGGCCAGCCTTATGAACAAGTCCTGAACCAACTGATGAGAGATTACAGAGGGACTC
Source organism: Ambystoma mexicanum (assembly GCF_040938575.1). Lineage (NCBI taxonomy): Eukaryota > Metazoa > Chordata > Amphibia > Caudata > Ambystomatidae > Ambystoma > Ambystoma mexicanum. The sequence continues at coordinate 170,736,462 of NC_090921.1, read as the reverse complement.
CCCATAGCACCACAGGGAAGACCCCAGCAGAACTGATGTTCGGTCGGAATACACAAACACGCATCCCCCAGACCAATGACATCTCTCCGCCACCGATGCTGGATCAAGCGGTACGAGAACAAGATGGAGCAGCAAAAGCTTGCATGAAAGAATATGCCGACACCCGCCGGAAGGCGCAGCCCTCACACCTCGAGGTAGGCGACGTCTTGGCAGTACGCCAACCTTCAACACACAAGCATACCTCGGCATTTCGCGATGAACCGTTATTAGTCACTCAGAAGAAGGGCTCTATGGTGACGGCTCAAGGGGTCGAGGGATCAATCACAAGGAACTCCTCCCATTTCAAAGAGCTTCCACCGACTGGAGCTCGGCGCCTGAGTGGCAGAGTTCAAGCCCCCCTCATATATGAATCGGATGATCCGTATCAGGCTGACCAGTGGGACTCGGAGTCGGAACATGAAGAAGGGGATGCAGTGGAAGAGAGTGGGCCATCACCAAGGCAAAAACAAGTACGACCACAAAGGGCTCGGAACAGACCTCGGAGATGGATAGAGGAAATGGACTTGAAGCCCACCAGGCCGTTGCCTGTTGCGAAGAACCTGGTAACTGTTTAAAAAGGGGGGAGATGTAACGTTGACGTCTCCGTGACGATGGGGGCGGCGGAGGGAAGACAAGGGAAGTGACGCATGGGGGGCGGGATCCGGGGGTTCTAGAGAAAAGGGAAATAAAGAAGACGTTTGTTGAAGAGCTCTGTGTCTGCCTTTCATTACTGCGACACCGCAGGCCTGCTGCGCGCCAGGGTCGCTACATGATCAACCTTAGACTCAGAGTACAGGGGCCCAAACGAGGCAACATGTGCAGGTTGCGCTCTCTGCCCCCTAGAGATGTTGACAGTTGTTATACTCCCACTGCGCACCCTTAGACTGTGCGCAGCGTCAATGTGGCAAGAGAATTGATGTTGAATTCTTCGAACGTCCTGAAGTAGAAAGGTGCAAAACTAGCTCAGTAGGTTGAGTGGCTCCTGCTGAGATATTATATGTTCAGAATTGCCTGCAAATCCTATGCTTTGTTACCAATTTCTTTCTAAAAAAGGTGCTGAAAGATGCACCCTTTCGGCCTGGGTTCGTGTTGAGCTCCCTTGCTCTTATTCTGTATGGGAAAATGACGTTCACCCCTGAGGGCGTTGGCAAGGACAGTGGGTCGTTACCAGCCATGTCTTCCCCCCTGAACCCCCCCACCACAGGTGTGAAAGCCATTCGCATCATGGGGTTTTATCCATGGTGTGAATGGTTTCTTTTTTGTTCTCGTGAGATTGGCTGCACTTATTGCTTGACGCCAATCTCTCAAGATAAAAAAAAAAAAAAAAATACATGCGCAATAGAGAAAAAGGTCTAAGTCCCTTCTTCATTTCTATGGCCGCCGGGAGCGGGAGGTGCACTCTGGACTGGAGCACAACGCTTCGGTCCAGGAGGTATGTAGGGAGGGATGGGTAAAGGGGTATGGTTTGGGGAGGCTGGGGTTGGGGAGGCTACAGGAAGAGCCTCCCAGTTGCCTCCCCACATTCAAAAACAAAAGAAAACTGGCACCACGGGAGGAAGGGCCTCAGAGGGCTGGAAACAGCAGGCAGTGAATGTGTACCCTCGTCCACTGTTCCAGCCCCCCAATTGGCTGAGCGCCCTTCCCCGGGTGGTGATAGGAAATTCCTGCTCCACAGAAAATCAAAAGTTGGGTCCCAAGCCACTAAATGGATCAGTGCATGGATTTATGACATTATTGGTGACGAAGAACCATTTCGACATCCCCTCATTGACAGGCGGGGCACTTTTGCTACTTCTAGGGCCACTCTTACCCCTCTAGGTTCAAGTCTTGCCTATGTCAGGTGCAGCCAAAAATGGTCTCCGTCTAGCAGCTGTTAGATGGACATTGCATGGCCAATCGTCCCATCAGTATTAAAATCGTATTTTGCCAGACTGTCTCGATTTTATGGGCGGTGCACGGTATGCCAATATTGAGACTCTTATTTTATTACAACGTGAGTCTTGCCTGCACAAAGACTCCCCATTCATTTGAACCTCACTTGGTCTACAAATATTGAGGGGTGGATTTTTTCAGAGCATCATTGTTTCTCTGGCCTAAGGCTTTTGAACAAGACCTTTTTTGTAAAAATCATCAAATGCATACATTTACTGCAAACTTTTATTTTCACCTAAAAAAGTGAAACATTGTGAGTTTTTGTGTAGAAAAGTGTGTGTGCATGTTTTTTGACCAGTCTTTGAATCATGTTAGGCTTTAGATCATGTTAGGCTTTGGATCAAGTTAGGCTTCGGGCCAGTATGTTTTTATGATTTTCCATCTATCATCAACAACATCGCTTTGGAAAGCTCAAGCTTCACATATGATGCTCTCTGAATAAAATGCACCCCTCAATATAGTTTGCAAACAAAATGGTGTTCAAATGAATGGGGGTGTCCTAAAACAAACCCAAAAACACAACTTATTTTGCTGGGCTTGAGTCGAAGGTCAGGCAAACGGGAGCTAAATATCTCACAGCTACTCTCAATGTAGAACCCTGAACTGTGAGTCTTGGATTTCATTGTTTATTACCCGAGTCTTGGTGGAACTTTGGAACAACGTTACACACTTTATTGCATCTTCATAGAGCTGAAAAACATTGAACTGGAAGTTTGATCTGATGGATTTCTTTTGCCTGTGACCCATCGGCTTTGATGAACTAAAGTGAACCTTGTCTGCAAGCCACAAACTGTTATCCTGAGGGTACGACCCAATTTCAGAATTTGGACATTCGAGGAGTAGAGCTGGTGTGCAGAACGTCCGGCTATATTTCTGATATTGTCATTGTTAGAATATTGATATACTCTTGTTTCCCTGTGACAGACACTTTAAGCACCAATTGCCATGAGAGTGACGGTCCCTCTGCTCATCACTGGCTTCAAAGTGAAAACAGTTATGTACACCTCTCTTAGCAGTATGCCTGTATCTTAATTTGACTAATTGTTGGATTTGTGCCCACCTGCCAAATGATTTATCATCCCGGTTTTCCTACTGCACCCATCCCCTTCCATATCCCCCTTTTACTGAGCTCACGGGTCTGTATTCCCTATGTGCCTTTCTCTAGTATGCTCTCTTTGTTACCATCGGGATATGGGCTGACCTTTCCCCTTTCCCAGAGTAACACATTTCCAACTTTACTTCTCTCTCGCTTAGTGGTTTTCGTGTTTCTCTTGATCTCATTAACACAGTTCTGGTTTATCAGATTATTTCCACTTAATTTTGGGTAAGAACTGAGATGAGCTTTGTTTAATTTACAATGAGTCCGTCTTGCCGTTGCGTTAATTCCGTTTCCTGTATCACCTTCTGATTTCAGGGGCTACTTGTAGGACGTTGGACTCTCTTACTTTCTTTGTAGCTTTGCGGCTTACTTTCCCTGGCATCTCTCCCCTCGGCAACCCGCTCTTGCCTTCTGGATAGCGCTGGTACAGTGATTCGGATCGGTAGTTCCTTCCTCTCGCTAGTGGTGTCAGCGTTGTTGTATGGGTGGGCTGCCCTCCACAATTACTTTGTGGTCATGCCACCACCAAACTCTCTTTCCACCGTGTTCAGTTTTCCTCTGCTTTCACATACAGGTTCCCCAGTGTTTCTCGCTCTGTGTCAGAGATGCTCTGGCTCTATGAGAGTCCCACCGCCTTCCACTCTGCTATGTGCGGGGGGCTTCCCCATGTTCTCTCAGCCTCTCACTCTCTCGGCTTCTGTCCTTTAGAATATCATTCCTTTTCAGTATCCTTGGCACAGTCCATTGGAGACTTTTATTTAAAGGGATAGCGTCAATTTCTTGTTGTTGATAATGTAGGTACACTCTATTGTATTGTAGTTGTTATTTATATAGCGCCTTTTACCTTTATAGTCTCAATGCGCTAGTGGTGGGAACTCCCTCAGGTACCGAAGTCCAGAGTGTTTGAGATCACAGAGTAGGGCTAGAATGCATGTGTGCCACAATAAGGCTTAGCAGGGCTGGCGAGCCTCCGGTAGAAAGCAACCCACAAGGTCAGGCATGTGGATGGGTGCTGAGTGAGGTCAGGAGATGGCGCGAGTGCTAGAGACTCGCTATCTGTGCAGCTCGCCCACATTTTTTCGTAGGCCTTTGCTCCATATTTAGACGTTTTGAGGCATAGTCTGGTGTAAGTAGGCAGAACAATTATGTGACAGGCGAGATCAAATTTGTTGTAGTCGTTGCTGTATTCTGATGTGTGCAGGTAGCCATGCCTGTAGCCATTGTCCACCGCAGTGGTACGTTTATACGTACCTAGAAACTCGGATGGAGATTTGTTGTATGTGCACTCAAACAGAGTAGTATCATCCTCTATCGAATCTTGTGGCCGCGACAAACGCTTAGCGACAGGCTATGCTTCACAAATTGTTACTATTAGAGAATGGGCTATACTTTCAAGCTCTTCCAAGTGGAGAGCATGGCAAATCTTCAGATAGTGTGCACGCACTAAAACTTCTCAATTGTTATCTTTACCATGAGATTCCAACCCTATAGTTCATCCAAGCGCGATACCCAGCCACCCCTCACGTCCTTTCAGTGCGATTCAGAAAAAGTTCCTGATTGCGATCTGGAGCAATACACGAGAAACCCCCACCTGTACTTATGGCGCAAGACATGGTCATGGCACACAATTCCTCCCAGGACAATGCCTTCCCAGACATCACAATCTATCCATGTGAGGCAGGGCTGTACCCCTAGCTCAATAACTTTGATTGTGATTTGCTTGTTTTTCTTATACATGATTTGTGCAGTGACTAATCACTCTTGACATTTCATGGTGTGAAAAAATGATGGCCTGTGTACAGCTAGTGGTGCTTAAGGGAAGCAAGGTCATGTTTGGTGTTTGATAGCGTGTGAGGTCCGGGCCGGCGCTGCCTGGTGGTGAATGTTCGTATGCTCAGATTGGAAATTGGAAGGTTAGGGATGTGTTTCAGGATATTGTGGGAAATAGCCAGGCTTTGAGGACTTTTTTGAAGGATAGTCCTCGGTGTGGCGGAAGTGCAGAGGAAGAGTGTTCCAGATGGTGAGAGCTAGGACAGAGATGGCCAAGCTGCCAACTCTAGTGGAATGTTAAGGGGGAAAAGGGAGGAGGAAAGCTACGGACGATAGTACACCAGCAACATGCTGGTCTTGGAAGCAAGGCCACACAGAGCAACAGAGGATTGAATCCCAGATCTGCGCTTAGAAACCAAACTCTAGTATTAAGCACGTTATAAAAAAAAAACATTTTAAAAAAGATGAGCCCAACCAGAAAATTCTTGGGGGTTGGTAGTGTATGATCTTTTCCTGTAGGAACTCTGGCCCTGTATTATGGAGGGATTGGTGTGTGATGCACATGGCTCTGATGGTCACTCGTAGGTTGATAGGTAGCCAGTGTAGTACTCTGAGTGCCGGGTTATATGTTCTCTGAGCGATAGGGCAAGGAGTAGCCTGGCTGCTGAGTTTTGGATTCGTTGGAGATTCTTGAGCTGGCGTGTTGGGATGCCAAGATGTAGTACCCTATTTGTGACGGGCGCGGCGCAGGGGAGAAAGGTGGAAGGAGAATGATTTGGGAGCGATTAGAAATGAATGAGGAGATCCAATTGAGGGCAGAATCTTATATGGGGTGAGGAGCCTGTTCCTGAGTATTGTGTGGTTGATGGTGTCGAAGGCTGCAGATAGATCAAGGAGTATGAGGGCAGCGCATCCTTCAGAATCAGCAGTTCTTTTTTGGTCATCCCAGATAGAGACCAGGGTGGATTCCATTCCACAGGGGGTCAGAGCCCTAATTGGGCTGGGTCAAGGAGCATATTGGCCTCTGTGAAGAGGCCAATGAAGTGCAGTACATTAGTTTAGATATTAAGTGGGTGTTGGAGATTGAGCAGTAGCTCGATGGGGAGAGTGAGTTTTCTGAATAGCGGGTTCGACATGAGACGTTTTAAAGGCCTCTGGGAAGATGCCAGATGAGAGGGAGTTATTGATTATGGAGCGGGTGATGCTGCCTGCACAGGTGGAGGTGAGGAGCTGTTTTTAGAAAAGAGGGTGGGCAAGGGTTTCCTGGGAAGCCCAAGGGTCGGCTAAGTGCTAAAAGGTTGTATCTTCATGAAACTGAAAACATTCTGACCATATAAGCCATCACTTGGCCATCAGGGAGTTCCTCACAGCAATGGGAGCCCTAGTCCCCAAAGTGGAGTCTCTCCTGGTGAGATCCCACTTGCCTCGACGCCTATGAAGGGTGTTGCAGAGCGGGTTCACCTCCCTAGGATCAACAGGGTGAGATCCCCTTTGCGCAGAAGGGACACATTCCCTCATTTAGTCACATTACCCAGTACTAGGGCCCAGGACAATGTAGGGATGCTCCTTCCACTTGGGTTTTACTGGTCCTCTGAATTTTCCCACCCCAGAACAAGTGCGCATCAAACCAGCAGCACTTCAATCTTTTCTTCCCAGCAGCTGGTCTCATATGTTATACCAACCACGGTGCTTTGTACATGGGAACTAGCAAATGTCAATATTATCTATCTACTAATTCTAGTGTACTGATTAATTATGTTACATTCGCCTTTGAAAAACATGTGTCATTCTCCCATGTATGCTACATGTTCCGAAACTTACTTCATCTGCAGGGACAAGGCTTACTCTTGTTTGCCCATCAATTAGGGAGGGAGTTTTCCATGGGATATATTCTTACCGCAGTGCATCGCACCCCTACCTTTCCCACTCAGCCCCATCCTTGGAGAAGCACAACCTCAGAAAACCTTTTTGCAGGGGTGGGATATTTGATACCAGCCCTTAGGGTTAAGATAAATAGAGACAGTTTCACCCAGCTGTCACTGTTAGTGGAAGTTATTGCAAATGCTACAGCATCCTCCATGACCTTGCTGTCCTGTGAACAAGAAGTCATCTGAACTATGATGCTCTAGAACCATATGGCTTTAGATATTGTTCTGGCCTCTCAATGAGGCTTCATGAAGAGAGGGTGCTGTACTTTCATATAGAATTACACAAGTAATAATACTGATAGCATCACCCACATTTGTCACACTGTGCGCCTCCTCCATACTGATTGGTCAGATCTTGCTTATTGCAGTAATTATAATTCTAAGTCTGACTGGTAAGTCCAGTGGTTTGCAAATGCCTCTATTAACAATTGTAAAATACCTGCTCTGAAGTCTCGCAAACCACTATCATGTTACTGAAGATACCATCTGTTATGACATCCTGGGATGCGATATTTGTAATCAGACTGGAGGGAAGGTCTCATAGGAGGGGACTGTGGGGTGATGTTTGGGAATGAAAATGTTATGTATTACAAGTGTTCTCACATTGGCTAAATATATCACGGCATGCTTACCTCCCATGTCTGAATGCAGCTGGATCAAAGGCTTGTACAATGAGGCGTTGTTCTCCATCAGCAGCAATGTTTCAAGGTGAGACCATGCCCTGTTGGGACCACCCCTTGTATTGAAACGCAGATGTTCTTTTGGGTATAAGAGAATGGTGGGGGGTCACTTGTGCTAACATCTTATGCTGCCGTTGGTTCTGTTTTGTTATTGCTTTACTAATAAATTGTTCACCAATCCACCGGAATCTTGAGTGGTCCTTTTTTTCACCCATAACAAGATAAGTATAGCATGTGATTTTTAACAGATAATAGCACCAGAAAGACTGTTACTGGGTAAGGGATGCTTGTTGTATGTGTATCTAATATAGGGTGATGGTCTCTGCCCTGTAATTAAGAAAACTAATTTACACTGACTTTCCCCAAAGTTCTGTTTAATACCTTTACACTCGCTGGATGAATTTGGATGAAAGAAAAACTGTTTTCAGCCTGCTCCCATTCATATTCCCTATTGAGAAAAATGTGATTCCATTGAACACAGAGCACAAAAAAAAGCTTAACAAAAAATAAGTTTTATAAATAAAAATAATCACAGAATGGTTTTGCACTAAATAACAAAGCATCAAGGTATTCCATTTTTGTTGTGTTTAAATCCATTCAGTAGTTCTTATAAAAATTGACAGTCCAAAAGAAAAAATACATAAATCGCACTGAGACTTTTTAGAAATGAAAAGCCTCCATTTTTTCTTTTGCTAGAGGGGTTTTCCTCAGTAATCCGATAGAAAGCTAAAAAAAAAAGGGGGGCTCAAAATGGTGTTTAGAGGAGGTAAAGGAGTAGTTTAACATCAGGGTGGTGGTGAGGGGTATGAGGAAGTAGTGGTCAGTTTAGGAGTAGGGTAAGCTTGCAGAATTTCCGCAGTAAAATCGCAAGCTACAATTGGGGGGAAAGAAAGATTATCGTGGGAAAAGGGGGGCAAGGGGAGAGGTTATGGGGTATTTAAACAGTGGAGGAGAGGTACCGGGATCTCAAATGGAGGAAGACTGCTAATGGATAGTGGCAGTGGGGAAGATCTCTTGGGCACCCGGTTAATTTTTTTAAATTGGTATGAAGAGGTATCTGGGACGGCTGCATGCCCTATTTAGATAATTTATTTTGATCTTTTAGATCATCTGAGTTTTTTCTGACTTCCAGTTTATCACAAACTCCTTGTACCTGCTGTCTTCATCTTGAGCAGTTGAGAGATGCAGTCAACTGATGGACCTTTCAAAGTTTAATTGTTTTCAGTTTAGTCATGGCCACCTCAAAACCAGATACTGTGAAATTGGCCACAGCTTTGGGATGGCAAACAAAATACGACCGAGGCAAAACCTGGCCAGACATTTATGAAGAGGAAGACGCTCTGTGTGCAAGATGTACACTTTGTGCAGAGTTTCAAACAGATTTGCGTTCTATGAGGAATTTCAGAGCCTCACGGATTTCTGGAGTCAGTGGCTCCCAGCTGAAAGTAGACACACTCCGCAAGCACCTGGAAACAGAGCAACACCGAAAAGCCAAAAAATTGAAGAAATTTGGAAAGCAACGCAGTGCTGTGGACCTTTATCGCCACACACCAATTGGTGAGTTAGTGAAGATTTTTCCTAGGGCTGTGCTTAGTTCGAGCAATTGCAAGCTGCTTTTGACAGTCATTGATTTTATGATTTTTAATTTGTTAAAACAGGGAGAGCTTTGGCTACAGCAGAGGATCAGCATAGACTCACTGTGGGCAAGCTAATGGATATCCTTTATACAATGGCAAAGGAGGACATTCCTATTAAAAAGTTTTCTGCATTGGCTGAGCAGGAGAAGCGTCATGGTGTTGACCTGGGTTCCAAGTACACTAATGCTGTAACAGGACAAGAGCTTACAATATGTATTTGCCGCTACCTTGAGGAAGAACTACTTAATGTTCTCAAGACTGCTGATGCTTTTTCTGTTTTAATGGATGGTAGCACAGATAGCGGTGTAATAGAGGAGTTGGTGTATGTTATATACGTGAACCCACAAAGTGGTGAAGTGGAGGTTTCTTTTCTAAAAAATAAATCAGTTAGTGATGGTCGCAGTGAGGGATTGAAAAAACATCTATTGGAAGTCCTAAATGAAACGGGACTCTCCTTAAAGAAAATGGTGGGTTTTGGAGCTGACGGGGCAGCTGTTAACTTGGGTGTGAAAGAGGTCTTGCTGCACTGCTCAGACAAGACATTAAATGGCTGGTGTCTGTCCATTGTTTTTCTCACCATTTTGAGTTGGCTGTGAAGGATGCATTGGATAAGACTTACTTCAGTTTTGTGTCCAGAACGTCCGGCTATATTTCTGTTATTGTCATTGTTAGAATATTGATATACTCTTGTTTCCCTGTGACAGACACTTTAAGCACCAATTGCCATGAGAGTGATGGTCCCTCTGCTCATCACTGGCTTCAAAGTGAAACAGTTATGTACACCTCTCTTAGCAGTATGCCTGTATCTTAATTTGACTAATTGTTGGATTTGTGCCCACCTGCCAAATGATTTATCATCCCGGTTTTCCTACTGCACCCATCCCCTTCCATATCCCCCTTTTACTGAGCTCACAGGTCTGTATTCCCTATGTGCCTTTCTCTAGTATGCTCTCTTTGTTACCATCGGGATATGGGCTGACCTTTCCCTTTTCCCAGAGTAACACATTTCCAACTTTACTTCTCTCTCGCTTAGTGGTTTTCGTGTTTCTCTTGATCTCATTAACACAGTTCTGGTTTATCAGATTATTTCCACTTAAATTTGGGTAAGAACTGAGATGAGCTTTGTTTAATTTACAATGAGTCCTTCTTGCCGTTGCGTTAATTCCGTTCCCTGTATCACCTTCTGATTTCAGGGGCTACTTGTAGGACGTTGGACTCTCTTACTTTCTTTGTAGCTTTGCGGCTTACTTTCCCTGGCATCTCTCCCCTCGGCAACCCGCTCTTGCCTTCTGGATAGCGCTGGTACAGTGATTCGGATCGGTAGTTCCTTCCTCTCGCTAGTGGTGTCAGCGTTGTTGTATGGGTGGGCTGCCCTCCACAATTACTTTGTGGTCATGCCACCACCAAACTCTCTTTCCACCGTGTTCAGTTTTCCTCTGCTTTCACATACAGGTTCCCCAGTGTTTCTCGCTCTGTGTCAGAGATGCTCTGGCTCTATGAGAGTCCCACCGCCTTCCACTCTGCTATGTGCGGGGGGCTTCCCCATGTTCTCTCAGCCTCTCACTCTCTCGGCTTCTGTCCTTTAGAATATCATTCCTTTTCAGTATCCTTGGCACAGTCCATTGGAGACTTTTATTTAAAGGGATAGCGTCAATTTCTTGTTGTTGATAATGTAGGTACACTCTATTGTATTGTAGTTGTTATTTATATAGCGCCTTTTACCTTTATAGTCTCAATGCGCTAGTGGTGGGAACTCCCTCAGGTACCGAAGTCCAGAGTGTTTGAGATCACAGAGTAGGGTTTGAATGCATGTGTGCCACAATAAGGCTTAGCAGGGCTGGCGAGCCTCCGGTAGAAAGCAACCCACAAGGTCAGGCATGTGGATGGGTGCTGAGTGAGGTCAGGAGATGGCGCGAGTGCTAGAGACTCGCTATCTGTGCAGCTCGCCCACATTTTTTCGTAGGCCTTCGCTCCATATTTAGACGTTTTGAGGCATAGTCTGGTGTAAGTAGGCAGAACAATTATGTGACAGGCGAGATCAAATTTGTTGTAGTCGTTGCTGTATTCTGATGTGTGCAGGTAGCCATGCCTGCAGCCATTGTCCACCGCAGTGGTACGTTTATAAGTACCTAGAAACTCGGATGGAGATTTGTTGTATGTGCACTCAAACAGAGTAGTATCATCCTCTATCGAATCTTGTGGCCGCGACAAACGCTTAGCGACAGGCTATGCTTCACAAATTGTTACTATTAGAGAATGGGCTATACTTTCAAGCTCTTCCAAGTGGAGAGCATGGCAAATCTTCAGATAGTGTGCACGCACTAAAACTTCTCAATTGTTATCTTTACCATGAGAGGCCAACCCTATAGTTCATCCAAGCGCGATACCCAGCCACCCCTCACGTCCTTTCAGTGCGATTCAGAAAAAGTTCCTGATTGCGATCTGGAGCAATACACGAGAAACCCCCACCTGTACTTATGGCGCAAGACATGGTCATGGCACACAATTCCTCCCAGGACAATGCCTTCCCAGACATCACAATCTATCCATGTGAGGCAGGGCTGTACCCCTAGCTCAATAACTTTGATTGTGATTTGCTTGTTTTTCTTATACATGATTTGTGCAGTGACTAATCACTCTTGACATTTCATGGTGTGAAAAAATGATGGCCTGTGTACAGCTAGTGGTGCTTAAGGGAAGCAAGGTCATGGTTGGTGTTTGATAGCGTGTGAGGTCCGGGCCGGCGCTGCCTGGTGGTGAATGTTCGTATGCTCAGATTGGAAATTGGAAGGTTATGGATGTGTTTCAGGATATTGTGGGAAATAGCCAGGCTTTGAGGACTTTTTTGAAGGATAGTCCTCGGTGTGGCGGAAGTACAGAGGAAGAGTGTTCCAGATGGTGAGAGCTAGGACAGAGATGGCCAAGCCGCCAACTCTAGTGGAATGTTAAGGGGGGAAAGGGAGGAGGAAAGCTACGGACGATAGTACACCAGCAACCTGCTGGTCTTGGAAGCAAGGCCACACAGAGCAACAGAGGATTGAATCCCAGATCTGCGCTTAGAAACCAAACTCTAGTATTAAGCACGTTATAAAAAAAAAGGATTTTAAAAAAGATGAGCCCAACCAGAAAATTCTTGGGGGTTGGTAGTGTATGATCTTTTCCTGTAGGAACTCTGGCCCTGTATTATGGAGGGATTGGTGTGTGATGCACATGGCTCTGATGGTCACTCGTAGGTTGATAGGTAGCCAGTGTAGTACTCTGAGTGCCGGGTTATATGTTCTCTGAGCGATAGGGCAAGGAGTAGCCTGGCTGCTGAGTTTTGGATTCGTTGGAGATTCTTGAGCTGGCGTGTTGGGACGCCAAGATGTAGTACCCTATTTGTGACGGGCGCGGCGCAGGGGAGAAAGGTGGAAGGAGAATGATTTGGGAGCGATTAGAAATGAATGAGGAGATCCAATTGAGGGCAGAATCTTATATGGGGTGAGGAGCCTGTTCCTGAGTATTGTGTGGTTGATGGTGTCGAAGGCTGCAGATAGATCAAGGAGTATGAGGGCAGCGCATCCTTCAGAATCAGCAGTTCTTTTTTGGTCATCCCAGATAGAGACCAGGGTGGATTCCATTCCACAGGGGGTCAGAGCCCTAATTGGGCTGGGTCAAGGAGCATATTGGCCTCTGTGAAGAGGCCAATTTGCTTGTATGAAGTGCAGTACATTAGTTTAGATATTAAGTGGGTGTTGGAGATTGAGCAGTAGCTCGATGGGGAGAGTGAGTTTTCTGAATAGCGGGTTCGACATGAGACGTTTTAAAGGCCTCTGGGAAGATGCCAGATGAGAGGGAGTTATTGATTATGGAGCGGGTGATGCTGCCTGCACAGGTGGAGGTGAGGATCTGTTTTTAGAAAAGAGGGTGGGCAAGGGTTTCCTGGGAAGCCCAAGGGTCGGCTAAGTGCTAAAAGGTTGTATCTTCATGAAACTGAAAACATTCTGACCATATAAGCCATCACTTGGCCATCAGGGAGTTCCTCACAGCAATGGGAGCCCTAGTCCCCAAAGGGGAGTCTCTCCTGGTGAGATCCCACTTGCCTCGACGCCTATGAAGGGTGTTGCAGAGCGGGTTCACCTCCCTAGGATCAACAGGGTGAGATCCCCTTTGCGCAGAAGGGACAAATTCCCTCATTTAGTCACATTACCCAGTACTAGGGCCCAGGACAATGTAGGGATGCTCCTTCCCACTTGGGTTTTACTGGTCCTCTGAATTTTCCCACCCCAGAACAAATGCGCATCAAACCAGCAGCACTTCAATCTTTCCTTCCCAGCAGCTGGTCTCATATGTTATACCAACCACGGTGCTTTGTACATGGGAACTAGCAAATGTCAATATTATATATCTACTAATTCTAGTGTAATGATTAATAATGTTACATTCGCCTTTGAAAAACATGTGTCATTCTCCCATGTATGCTACATGTTCCGAAACTTACTTCATCTGCAGGGACAAGGCTTACTCTTGTTTGCCCATCAATTAGGGAGGGAGTTTTCCATGGGATATATTCTTACCGCAGTGCATCGCACCCCTACCTTTCCCACTCAGCCCCATCCTTGGAGAAGCACAACCTCAGAAAACCTTTTTGCAGGGGTGGGATATTTGATACCAGCCCTTAGGGTTAAGATAAATAGAGACAGTTTCACCCAGCTGTCACTGTTAGTGGAAGTTATTGCAAATGCTACAGCATCCTCCATGACCTTGCTGTCCTGTGAACAGGAAGTCATCCGAACTATGATGCTCTAGAACCATATGGCTTTAGATATTGTTCTGGCCTCTCAATGAGGCTTCATGAAGAGAGGGTGCTGTACTTTCATATAGAATTACACAAGTAATAATACTGATAGCATCACCCACATTTGTCACACTGTGCGCCTCCTCCATACTGATTGGTCAGATCTTGCTTATTGCAGTAATTATAATTCTAAGTCTGACTGGTAAGTCCAGTGGTTTGCAAATGCCTCTATTAACAATTGTAAAATACCTGCTCTGAAGTCTCGCAAACCACTATCATGTTACTGAAGATACCATCTGTTATGACATCCCGGGATGCGATATTTGTAATCAGACTGGAGGGAAGGTCTCATAGGAGGGGACTGTAGGGTGATGTTTGGGAATGAAAATGTTATGTATTACAAGTGTTCTCACATTGGCTAAATATATCACGGCATGCTTACCTCCCATGTCTGAATGCAGCTGGATCAAAGGCTTGTACAATGAGGCGTTGTTCTCCATCAGCAGCAATGTTTCAAGGTGAGACCATGCCCTGTTGGGACCACCCCTTGTATTGAAACGCAGATGTTCTTTTGGGTATAAGAGAATGGTGGGGGTCACTTGTGCTAACATCTTATGCTGCCGTTGGTTCTGTTTTGTTATTGCTTTACTAATAAATTGTTCACCAATCCACCAGAGTCTTGAGTGGTCCTTTTTTTTCACCCATAACAAGATAAGTATAGCATGTGATTTTTAACAGATAATAGCACCAGAAAGACTGTTACTGGGTAAGGGATGCTTGTTGTATGTGTATCTAATATAGGGTGATGGTCTCTGCACTGTAATTAAGATAACTAATTTACACTGACTTTCCCCAAAGTTCTGTTTAATACCTTTACACTCGCTGGATGAATTTGGATGAAAGAAAAACTGTTTTCAGCCTGCTCCCATTCATATTCCCTATTGAGAAAAATGTGATTCCATTGAACACAGAGCACAAAAAAAAGCTTAACAAAAAATAAGTTTTATAAATAAAAATAATCACAGAATGGTTTTGCACTAAATAACAAAGCATCAAGGTATTCCATTTTTGTTGTGTTTAAATCCATTCAGTAGTTCTTATAAAAATTGACAGTCCAAAAGAAAAAATACATAAATTCTTTTTAGAAATGAAAAGCCTCCATTTTTTCTTTTGCTAGAGGGGTTTTCCTCAGTAATCCGATAGAAAGCCAAAAAAAAAAAGGGGGCTCAAAATGGTGTTTAGAGGAGGTAAAGGAGTAGTTTAACATCAGGGTGGTGGTGAGGGGTACGAGGAAGTAGTGGTCAGTTTAGGAGTAGGGTAAGCTTGCAGAATTTCCGCAGTAAAATCGCAAGCTACAATTGGGGGGAAAGAAAGATTATCGTGGGAAAAGGGGGGTAAGGGGAGAGGTTATGGGGTATTTAAACAGTGGAGGAGAGGTACCGGGATCTCAAATGGAGGAAGACTGCTAATGGATAGTGGCAGTGGGGAAGATCTCTTGGGCACCCGGTTAATTTTTTTAAATTGGTATGAAGAGGTATCTGGGACGGCTGCATGCCCTATTTAGATAATTTATTTTGATCTTTTAGATCATCTGAGTTTTTTCTGACTTCCAGTTTATCACAAACTCCTTGTACCTGCTGTCTTCATCTTGAGCAGTTGAGAGATGCAGTCAACTGATGGACCTTTCAAAGTTTAATTGTTTTCAGTTTAGTCATGGCCACCTCAAAACCAGATACTGTGAAATTGGCCACAGCTTTGGGATGGCAAACAAAATACGACCGAGGCAAAACCTGGCCAGACATTTATGAAGAGGAAGACGCTCTGTGTGCAAGATGTACACTTTGTGCAGAGTTTCAAACAGATTTGCGTTATATGAGGAATTTCAGAGCCTCACAGATTTCTGGGGTCAGTGGCTCCCAGCTGAAAGTAGACACACTCCGCAAGCACCTGGAAACAGAGCAACACCGAAAAGCCAAAAAATTGAAGAAATTTGGAAAGCAACGCAGTGCTGTGGACCTTTATCGCCACACACCAATTGGTGAGTTAGTGAAGATTTTTCCTAGGGCTGTGCTTAGTTCGAGCAATTGCAAGCTGCTTTTGACAGTCATTGATTTTATGATTTTTAATTTGTTAAAACAGGGAGAGCTTTGGCTACAGCAGAGGATCAGCATAGACTCGCTGTGGGCAAGCTAATGGATATCCTTTATACAATGGCAAAGGAGGACATTCCTATTAAAAAGTTTTCTGCATTGGCTGAGCAGGAGAAGCGTCATGGTGTTGACCTGGGTTCCAAGTACACTAATGCTGTAACAGGACAAGAGCTTACAATATGTATTGGCCGCTACCTTGAGGAAGAACTACTTAATGTTCTCAAGACTGCTGATGCTTTTTCTGTTTTAATGGATGGTAGCACAGATAGCGGTGTAATAGAGGAGTTGGTGTATGTTATATACGTGAACCCACAAAGTGGTGAAGTGGAGGTTTCTTTTCGAAAAAATAAATCAGTTAGTGATGGTCGCAGTGAGAGATTGAAAAAACATCTATTGGAAGTCCTAAATGAAACGGGACTCTCCTTAAAGAAAATGGTGGGTTTTGGAGCTGACGGGGCAGCTGTTAACTTGGGTGTGAAAGAGGTCTTGCTGCACTGCTCAGACAAGACATTAAATGGCTGGTGTCTGTCCATTGTTTTTCTCACCATTTTGAGTTGGCTGTGAAGGATGCATTGGATAAGACTTACTTCAGTTTTGTGTCCAATATGTTAATGCAATTGTTTTATTTGTATCAAAAAAGCCCCAAAAGGTTGCGTGAATTGCATGCTCTGGGATTAGCCATGGAACAGTCTGTTCATAAACCAAGGAAAGCTCATGGAACCCATTGGGTGCAACATAAATTACTTGCTACTCAGGCCCTGAATAAATCTTTCCCTGTTGTTTGTGCACATTTAGAAAGTATTGCAGCTGATCCAAGCCATGACCAGGCAAAAGCCAAGGGAGTATTGCAGCTTTTAACACAGTTTGAGATTGTATGCCATCTGCTTTTCTTTGAGCAGATGCTGCAACCCCTTGCTAGATTTTCTCTTGCACTTCAGAAGGAAGTGATTGAAATGCCAGAACTCATTAGCTCTATTTCTACTTTAAAAATGACTCTGCAAACCTTAAGGGGAGATACTGCCTTGGTAGGAATTGAGCTTGATACTCTTACAAGTGAGGCCAACAAATTATTGTCTGGAACCTGTGACTCCGTTTTCTATCGTGGGGTCCAACTAACACATGTGAGTGCTCAAGTTCTGAACAGTTTCAAGCAACAGTGTAAAATATACATCACAAACATTGACAAATCTTGTGAAGATAGATTGTCTTTTACTGAGGACAGCATTTACAACTGTGCAAAAGTGTTAGACACAAGATTATGGCCATCAGAATTAAAAGAATTGGAAAAATATGGAAATAATGAAATTGTTAGAGTGGCAGAACACTTTTCTGATTTAATTGTTGAATGCAGTTGTTCAGTAGCAAGTCCTGGAACAATTCTGTCTGAGTGGCAAGAGTTTAAAGTATTTACCCAGAACAACCTTTGTAAACTGCCACCAAAAGAGATCTGGGTGAAACTGGCAACCCTCTATGGCACCTCATATCCCCAGCTTGTGAAGCTCATAAATATCTTGAGGGTTCTCCCTGCGTCCAATGCAGTTGTAGAACGCTGCTTTTCCTGCATGAACAAAGTTAAAACTGAATGGAGGGCATCCCTATCAGAAGAGACTGTTGAAACACTCATTTGTATTAAAAAGCATGGCCCTTCTCCTGCAGAGTTCAAATCCAAAAAGGCTGTAGATTTATTTTTTAGCATGAAACCAAGACGTCCTGGTGTTGCCGATGATGACTTAAGGCCTACCTCTCCCAAAAGAACAGATCATGCACATAAAGCATGTCTCAAGACACATATTCTTAGTCGTACACATTCCAATTTTAAACCAAGTAAAGTTGCTTGTGACCGTTTATGCCAAACACTTTGTAACTTGATATAATAAAAATAAAAATTGCACGTGCACACACTATTGAGTCTTTAATTGATGTCTTGATGTCTTGTTAACAATATGAAGAATGCAGCACTGTAATGCAACCCTGACTGCATGACCCAGCCACACATCATTTAACTGAAAAATGTTCTTAGAGCTTTATTTGTTTGGCCATTCATGCAGCAAACCTTTACATTTTACAGACATTGCACTGATGTTATAACCCAGGTGGTACATAGAAATCATTTCTGCATTCTTGCTAATTCTATATCTTGGGGTACAACTAATTCTGGTGACATTCAATATTAGTACAAAATTGCTAATCAAATTAGTTAATTTGCTAATCAAAAAATTTTAATTAGCAACATCTGCTAATCAATTTTTGAAAACTAATTTATGCCTTGCTTATGGGTTGTAAGATTCTCTGATTTCCTAGGAAGTGGATGTGTTCTAAATTTCCATTTGATAGTCCTTTTGCCAGTGTGCTGCCACTGTATTTTTTGTTTTACATCGGATTTCTTGATGGCCCGGTCAGCGATTATTATCTTCAGTTCTCTTTGTGTGCTGCATGCACACAGAATATGATTATATTGATTTTTATTAATCACGTACATTCATATCCAGAGTTATTAGAAATAAACAAAACGCTGCCTCATATGTTCAGGAGTACGTTTCTACCCTTTTTCTGGATCTGGAGACTGGTGGAAGCCACACCTAGTCACAAGGCGGGGGTGGAGCAGAGAATTATGAAATAACATGCACAAAGAGTTAAGATTGGGAGAGTGATATTGAAGATTAGTTCTGGAAAGAAGTGGCTAAGGGGTGCAGAACTGAACCCATCTGCATGATCTATCCCCATGCAGACTGGAGACAAAACCCATTGAGAGGTGGATAACCAGCATATATTTGATTAATTGGTTTCCTGACAGCCAGCTGAAAAGAAAGCTTGTTGATGGAGTGATCCCAGTCTGACAGGATCCCTGCGGATTCTCCAGAAATGAAAAGCCATACTTGATGCAGTGTTGGATATAATGCCCAGTGTCTCTCATGTACAATGAAAATAAACTGGCATATGATTTCCTTATAGCACAATGCATTTTGTATGGAGTGCTAAAATTTAAAACTGAATACAATTTTGCTGTAATTTATATGCATATTATTTTCAGAAAATTAAGTACCATTTACAGAATCTGTGGTTTAAGCCGGTGTAGAATCCTCTGAACCATAGTGTATTCATGGCACAATATGTTCTACATCAAACATTAAAGCAGCCGAGGGAGGCCTAGCTATGAATTAGATGTTTGTGCAACAGAAATGTGTATGGGCATTTAGTTCTAGCTACTGAAAATTTTGCAAATTGTTAAAACCCCTGCAATCCCTTATTTTGAAATGCACAAGCAGATCTTTGTGTAATGTAGCATGGCAAAGGTGCTTTAAAACTGTACCTTAACTGGAGAATATTACATCTGCAACACAAAATGTATAATGCTGTAGGAAAGTGAATAGGAGTAGGTTCACAGCTGTGCGCACACACGTAGATTAAAGCTGACAAACGCACACGTACACAAAGTTATCTTCACATGTTCGAAGAAAGCTACGTAAACATATTCAGAGAAGAATGCACACTAGGCTGAGAACTTCATTTTATAATACAAACCTGTAGGAGTCATGCAATGCAAGTTGTCCATTGTCTACATTTAAATGCCCTGCACAAGCCAATACATTCACGACTGCACACATACACAGTATAATCAAGTTGAATGATTTATGTTGATAAGTATTATTTGTTAAAAGTATATTTTCTCTGCTACCATACTTATTTCGATACTGGAGAAAATCAAGTATTTCGAAGAATTTAAATAAATGTGAACACATTGACGGAAAAGCAGCAATACTATGGCAATACTATCATTGCAGTACACTGTTGCTTAGAGGGAAGAAATCATAGAATGCCTAGTATCTTTATATAGTAGGTATAAATGAACACTGTCCGCTAAGACACAGACAATTTTCTGGAGAGAAAGGTTTGCATTTGGGCTTGTTTGCATACCGTAAATACCTTGCTGATGGGGCTTGGAATTGGGGGTGACTTCTAGCGAAGGCTACTAGGTGGCGTTGTGGAATCTGTGACTTGAAACATGAATTGCTAATAACTTTTGATTTGTGCATCGGATTTGGCCAACATTTTGAAGTCAATTAGAAGCGTGGGTCACCCGTTTCCCCACCCACCGCCCTACTGCAAAGTTTGGTAAAGATTTGTTACAAAATAAAAAAATGTATTAAGGAGGAAAAACAAAAAGATAAACACAGAAAGTTGCAACCCTCTTCGCATTCATTTTTCCATGGACAAAAAAGGTCAATTTCTGGCAGACAGTACAGCCCAAACAGCTGGACAGATTTGGATCACATCCAAAACAACTTGGGCACGAAGAAGCGTTGACTTGAGGCCTTTTTGTGGCTTGGGGTTATTCTGTGCAGCAGTTTTTTTAAAATATTTGACAGAGAAGGGGGTGCCCACTTCTCCAAAACAGATAGCTATATCACAGTTAAATTGCCAAAACTGGGTGTTTTTAGAAATGAAACAGCCACCATCTTTGTTTTTGTTCAATGCAGGCTATAGCCGAGGGTATTGAAAAATGAACAGGAATAAAGCCATTTGCAGGTCAAAAAACATGAAAATGCCAACAGTCTAGAGGTGGGGGTGATAAGAGGACACCAAGTGAAATTTGGGAGTTAAAAAGTAAAAAAAAAAAAAATCCGAGTTGGAGGCGTATAGGGAATAAGTTTGCAACACAAAGCTTTTCTTTAGCCTCAGCTATGGACAGAATAGATGCGAATAGCTGACATTTGAAAGCAAACTGCATCACAGAAACAGTGTATGTTGTGGGGGGAAAGGGAGATGTTAGGGGAGGTGAAGTGGCCATCATGGGATGGCCAGAGCAGACACAGAGGATGGGGATACTAAGTGCCTAGGGGGCTCGAAAGCATTTTTTTTCCAGCTGTTTTCCGATATTTGCAGCCATAATGTGACTTCAGATAGCCACGGGTTTCTGTCGTTCTGTACCCGCAGCTATAGAAAAAGTTACAATATATATATTTTTACAGCTACAGTGATATCGAGGGATGAAAAATCCCTTGTATATATCACCCATATAGGCATCCTGGTCTCCCATCCGTGCAGTAACCAGGACCAACCCTGCAAAGCTTCGAAGCAAGGCAGGGGCCAGCCCTCTCAGGCCACGTTGCCTAATAAATGAGTTTAGATAGAGTGTGAATGGTAACCTGATCACACTTACCCAGTAATTGGTATACGATTCTCTATATAATAGCGTGGGCTCCACTGTAATTTAAAAATGGGGTGCATTAACGGTGTGTCAACGTATGAGAAAGACTTAATGTGTCCAATTAGATACTGATTCAGTTGCAGGCTGTAAGGATTCATGAGCTCATACCTGTATTATGCAGTTGCAAGTTAGTCATTAATTTAGACATTTCACAGAGGAACGCTGAGAGTAAGAGTTGGATGTAAAAATGGGTGGCCAGACATCCCGGGCAGGAAAGGAAAGAAAACTGGACACGTCAATTAGCTAATTTTAAAACCGTCTAGACGGTCGGGTGTACTTGCGTAGACCCTCCGACCTCTCTAGGGGTCTACGCAAAAGTGCTTCACTTACCAGCATCTCCGCTGCGTATGGAGAGCAGGAGCCAGCAAGCCGCGGCTCCCACTGTCCTCCCACCGTCCTCACTCTCCTCCTTTCGACTCCCTCTATCCCCTGCTCTTCCTCTGACCCTTCTGCCACCCCCTCCCTTCCTCTCTTCCTTTCCCCTTTTCTCTGCAGACAAGGTTTCTCGACAAGTCCGATCTATGAAAGTCTTGTCAAAACAGGTTCACCCCTGTTCCTCCAAAACGATCAAGGACCACATGGACTCCCTGGCTCCTGCCTTGGCTGATTTCTGCAATCACTCGTCCACATCCCCCCTGAAGCACTCCCTTGTGCACCCTCTTCTTAAGAAACCCTCTGCTGACCCCTCCTGCCCGGCTAACTATTGCCCAATCGCCATCACTCCCTTCCTGGGCAAGCTCCTGGAGAAACTGGCAATCTCCCATCTTAATCTCCACACCGAATCTGTTGGTTGTCTTCATGACCATCAGTCTGGCTCAGGGCTGCCAGAAGCACGGAAACTGCTCTTCTGAAAATCTGTGAAGACCTTCTCTCCAACCTTGACTCCAACACCCCGTGTGTCCTTATCTTGCTTGATCTCTCTTCTGCCTTTGACACTGTCAACTACGCCATCCTGCTCAACAATCTCCGTGATAACCTGGGTATCACTGAACAGGCTCTGACGTGGCTGACTTCTTTCCTCTCCGACCAACCATCCCAGGTCCAACTTGGGTCCTTCCTATCTTTTTCTCTACCTGTGGCGTCCCCCAGGGTTCTAACCTTTCTCCTTGGCTTTTCAACCAATACCAGTTATGATTCCTGCCCCTCATGTCCCCAGCCCTCCAAGATGTCAGGCTGGTGCCAGGCCACGATCACCTACATGGCCCTCAAGGGCCTCTCCATCCCTCCAAAGACCCACTTGGAGTCAGACTTGGCGCTTGTGGGACCAGACTCACTCACTACCATAGGATAACATTGGGGATTGGACTTGTAGTGCATTGATGGGGACAAGATGGATGCCCCCACATATTTCAGGTCCCAGAACTGCATGTGCAGTCTAGTCTTTTGGGTGTGGTTCAGCCCAGAGACACCTGGGATACCCAGAGACTATTTAAGCCACGCCCAAGCTGAGGAACATTCTTTGTGTTTTCTGCACCTGCAGCGTGACACTCACCGTGTTCGGATTGGTCTCCAGGAGGCCTGCATCTTTCTTCTGCGCTCAGGTCCTGCAAGAACACCGTTAGGAACAGCCTTACCTTGCGGCGCTTCTGCCCATCATTCATCTCTTCTTCTGTTCTGCGGGCATCTTCGGCGATGTCATTCCCATCCCGGAACGCCGCCTCCTAAGGAAAAGGGAAAAGAACAGAAAAAAGGCATTAGTAAGCATTCAGCAAATCTTTGCTTATTTTTAAAGACTGTACGAGCTTCAAACGCTTACCTGAATACCAGCCGCTCTGGGGGAACTCTGTCTCTGGAACTTCTCATCCATCTGCACGAGGGAAAAGACACTCCAGGTTAGCGTGGAAACATGTAGAGGCGCAGCAAACTGCGCTTACTCAGCGCATTTCTTCTTCATAACCGGCATCCACGCTGAAAACGTTGCAGCACCTAAAAGACACAGAAAAATAACTCAGTTCAATACAAATACGAAAGGGTCGCATCGCGCTCTCACTCACCTTCAGCGCTACTCATTTCAGCAGCACGTCACCATCCCCGGACGCCAGCCATCATCTAAGGAATGAAAGGTATGAAGTTAGAGAACTGTTCAAAAGACTCATTATACTTACCTGTTGGACTCTTGCCAGTGAAGTAACTAGGCAGCAACGAGCCTGCATCAATCAACGCACCCCTGAGCTGAAAGCAGGACAGAGAGTCCACTTTCCAAGAAAACAAGGTGAGCTGTGGATCAAAGGGAAGGGTTGGAGCCCGGGGAAGAAGGGGTTCAAGCACACAGAGACAATAGGGAGTTAAACTCTACCAATCCTTTGTTTCAGGCTCAGTCTCCAGTTGAGTAGACTCCAGGGAAGGGTTTGAGGTTGTAAGAGGTCAGAACAGGCTGAGTGACGTCCCCGTGGATACCAGGTGAGCGTTACAATACCTGGCACTCCTTGCCCACCGCATCGCCGCTCTCTGTCCCAATTTTCAGTGCTATGCGGATGATACCCAGCTCATCTTCAGGCCTCCCTTGGCCTCCTCCTCTCCTTCCCTCATCTCTGACTGTCTGCTATCCAGGAGTGGTGTGCCGCCAATGACCTCTGCCTTAATGCCAGTAAGACCGAGATTCTACTCATCGGCACACCCTCTCCTTCCTTCCCTTCAGCTCTCTGGCCGGCCTCTCTTGGCCCTCTTCCTGCTCCCACCTGCAAGGCTAAAAACCTCTGGGTCATCTTCAACTCCACACTCTCCTTCTCTCCTCACTTCTCCGACGTCTCTAAGAAGTCACACTACCAGCTGCACCTCCTCAGAGGTATTCTTCCTCTCCTCTCCTTACCGCAGAAGCTCACTGTCTCCAGAGCCCTGGTTCTCTCTAGCTGGACTATTGCAACAGCCTCTATCTAAATCTGCCTGCCTCTACTCTTTGCCCTCAGCAACCTATCCAAAACACCACTGCGAGACTTGTCCTTGGCCTCAAGCCCAGGGATCGGATCTCTCCAGGACTGAAATCTCTGCACTGGCTCCCAGTGGTTGCAAGGATTAAGTTCAAAACCCTCTGCATTATCCACAAGGTCTTCTGAGGCTGGGGGGGAGCTTGTGAGCCCGACCAAGATGGCCGCATGCCCGTGAAGGTCCCTCACACCCCGAACATCCTGTCATCAATCCAGCGTTCTCCGTGATGTGGGGAGGAAGCCCCCTGCGGTGGTCTATGCCCGATAGTGCTGAGGGTTGAGGAAGGCACCTCCGGACAGAAAGCAGAGCCGAATCGTGAAGGAACGGCGGCTGCGAAACGGTGGCTGAGGCCTGGTACAGTGAAGGGGGGGGAGGGGCGGTGCACTGACCCCCGTTGCCGGTGAACGGTGCTTGCCTGGGTGGAGGTGCGTGCGGCGGACCCTCGAGGGTGAGGCGCCTTGGAGCAGTGTGTCGGCAGAGGTGAGGTGCCGTGGCCGCCTGGTACCCCCCGTGGACCAACGTTGCTGGTGGAGAGGCGGGGGAGTGCCTGCAGATCGCTGCGGGGGACGGGTGAGCCGGGCCGGTAGAGGCTGCGGGTGGACGGACGGAGAGCAGTGGGCCGCGGGCACACATCCTGAGTGCCGTGGCGGCCTTCCTTTCCTGTTGAACGCTGTGCGCTATGGGCTGCCGAGCCGGGTGGGCGAGGCAGAAGCTGGCGGCTCGTCCGGTGGGACAGACTGAGCGGCGCGGGACTCCTCGGTGCCTTGGCCCCTCGGGAGGCAGATCAGAGTGGCCTCCTGAGTTTATGTGGATGCTGAGTGAGCGGACAGGAAGAGTGCAGGGCCTGCACAGCTCCTCCCGAGCCCTGTCCTGTGGAGATGTGTTGTGGGCTCTTGGCCCTGCTGTCTGGTGGGGAATGCTGACAGCTCGGATTGTGGGGTGCCTGCCCTTCCTGACTTTTGTGCACCCGGCGACAGGATCCTACATTGAAGATCAGCGGTGGGGCTGGTGGGGGCTGCAGCTGGGGGGCGTTATCATATCTGCAGCGCCTGAGTGCTCCTGCTGGCTGCCCCTTGGGAATATATTCGCCCTCTGGTATACTTTGGGGGAAGGGCTATTTCCCTTTTTTTTTTCTTTTTTTTTTTTGCACCCACGCAAGGGACCCTTGCCTTAAGGCCCGGTATGGGGGTCTGGTTTGGTCGCCCCTGCTGTGCATACGTGACACCCTGTCTGGACCACTCCTACCGCGCCAGCCATGTCTAAGTCTGGAAAAGGGGGCAAAAATCAGGCTAAACTGAATTTCGAGGCGCCCGTGTGGCCTAAGGACTGTGTTGCAATGAATGGAAATGCAGGGTCACACGCCGCGGAAATGGGTCCGGACCCAGCAGCCGCCTTTCAGGACATTAAAGTCATGCTCACGCAGTTGCAGTCGGGAATCCAGTCCCTGGATGGTAAGCTGGATACTCTGACTTGCAAGGTTGACCACATGCAGGTTCACCTGGACCGGCACGGGGAGCGACTGGATGAAGCGGAAGGACGCCGTGAGGGCGTGGAGGGAACGGCGGGAACAGTGATGGGTGAAATGTCTGAGGTTAGGAGAGCCTTAAAGAAACTCAGAGAGAAGCAAGAGGATTTGGAGTCGCGGTCCCGTCAGAATAATATTCGTATTGTTGGCCTGTCGGAGTCGGGGAATCAGGGGAACATGGAGTTGATGGTGGAGGACATACTTCGAGAAACATTAGGCTCTGAGGGCTTCTCCTCGGTGTGTTTGGTCGAAAGGGCTCATAGGATTCCAAATGGACGGAGACCGATTCCGGGTGCCCCGCCTCGCCCGTTGATAGCTCGGTTACTGAACTATCGGGACATAGACACTGCACTTAGGAAGGCTAGGGAGGGTTGGGCTCCTGGATGCTCCCGGTGCGAAAGCTGGGTGGGTTTAAGTTGATAGAGGTGGTTGAGCCGGAATGTTGTGGTCTTCGGCATGGTGGGTGGGGATCTGGAGTTGTTGGTGGGGTTAATGGGGTGGTGGGATTGGGTTGGGGAGGGAGTCACCGGCAGGTTGGGGGGTTGCTGGTAGAGTGGGGGGGAGGGTGGGCGGTGTTGGGGGGGTTGGTGGTACACATGGGTGGTTTGGGTGCTTGGGGGGCTGCATGGAGGTGTGTCAGTAGGGGTTCTAATGTTCTCAAATGGCGACGCTGAACTTTATGACTTCGAATGTCAGGGGCCTGAATAGTTGGCCCAAATGTCGGAAAGTTCTACACTACTTGGAGTGGCATAGGGTGGGAGTGGCTTTCCTTCAGGAGACCCATTTAACCGCAGCCACCGAGTCTAGGTTCGGTAAGGGTTGGGGATGCCATAGGTATTTCTCTTCCTATTACTCTTACTCTAGGGGAGTGTGCATTTTGGTGCATAGGTCGTTGGGTTTCCGTCTGGTCAAAGTTGCAAAAGATCAAGAGGGTAGGGCTTTGGTGATGAAAGGGGTAGTACAAGGGAAGCTGTATACGTTGATAAGTTACTATGGTCCCAATCACGATACGGTGGAGTCGCTTGACTGGGTGGAGAAACAATTGGGGGCTCTTCCTGATGGGGAAATTATTTGGGCAGGGGATTTCAACTCAGTCCTGAATACCTCGCTGGATAGGGTGGGTGATGCGGTGCGCTCTGGTGATAAGGCATCCTCCAGGATTCGGAACATGCTCCCGGTGTGGGATATGGACTATATATGGTGGGTGAGAAATCCTGGGGTGCGTCAGTTTACGCACTACTCTGCTCCGCATGGTTCGGCAGCCTGGTTAGATTACTTCCTAGTGTCCCGTGCACTTATTGGTCGGTCTGTGGGGGTCAGTGTTTTGTCCCGCACTCTGTCGGACCACGCCCCTGTTCTGTTGTCGATTCGAGTAGAGGGTCGCGATAGGGAGCGGCCCCCCTGGAGATTTAAAAGTGAGGCACTCACAGATGTGGTCTTTAAGGAGGAACTGCTGAAGGCTATAGAGGCATATTTCGAGACCAATGATGGGTCGGTGTCATCTGACAGTATTCTGTGGGAAGGGTTTAAGTGTGTGATCAGGGGCGAGTGTATTGCTAAGGAACTGGGGATTCTGAAGAAGTTACGGAGGGATCTGGCGGTCACGGAGTACGAAATACGGGTTCTGCAGGAGGAGGCACCTGTTCCGAATGCGGCTCAGAGGGGAGGTATCAAGCAGAAGCTACAGGTGTTTAACACCCTTGCCCAACGGGAGGTTAAATTTATGTGGGATAGGGTGGCCCCTCGGCAGTACCGGGAAGGTCAGGCCCCGGGGCGGTCGCTTGTGCGACTTACTCGATGGGCGGCCGGGAGAATAGGGTGACGTCGATCACAGATGAAGGGGGAGTTGTTCACTATGAGGATAGAGGGATACTTCATGAGTTCCAGGACTTTTACGGTAGATTATACTCATCCCGTCTCTCAGTGGCGCATGCGGATATAGAAGCATTCCTTGATGAGGTGGGGCTATATTGGTGTTCGGAGGAACTGGTTAAATAGGCCAGTGATGTTGGAGGAGGTGGTGGATGCCATTAGGTCGCTACCGGGTGGGAAATCCCCGGGTCCTGACGGTTTTACTGCCAAATTTTATAAGTGTTATGCGGAAAGCTTAGCGCCATACTTGCTGCAGGTGTACCAGGAGGCGGTATCTCTGGGCCGATTGCCCGATTCTCTTAGGGAGGCTGTTGTGGTTGTACTGCTGAAGCCGGGTAAGCCAGAGGATGACTGCTCATCGTATCGGCTAATTTCGCTCATTAATCTCGACAATAACATTTTAGCGAAGATTGTGGCGAGGCGGCTCGCACCGCTGATGCCAACCCTGGTGAGGGCCGATCAGGCAGGGTTTGTTCTGGGGCGTTCCCCCTCGTTCGGTTTGCAGAGGATGTTTGGTCTGATTGTGGTGTTGCCATCGGAAGATCCCGCGGTCGCAGTCCTATTGGATGCCGCTAAGGCGTTCGATTCCGTTCAATGGCCGTTTTTATTTACAGTATTGCGCAGACTGGGCCTGGGCAACTTCTTCATCTCCTTGGTTTCACTCTTGTACACCAACCCAGTGGCTAAGGTGAGGGTGAATGGGCAGACCACGGAGGAGTTGCCCCTTGAGCGAGGGACACGTCAGGGCTGTCCGTTGTCTCCCCTACTTTTTGCCTTGGCAATAGAGCCATGGGCTGAATGGGTTCGGGAATTTCATTTACATCGAGGTATCCAACTGCATACCCATAAGGTGATAATATTACTGTATGCAGATGATATGGTTCTGTTCACCCGCCATCCTGACATTAATCTGGACCCGATCATGCAGGATCTCCAGCGCTTTGGTGACCTCTCAGGGATTAAAATAAATACCAGTAAGTCTGTTAACTTCCCTTGACAGATGGGGTGTTGCAATTTCCGGATACCTGGGGACTTCAGTGGGACCTGCAGAGCACTCGCTATTTGGGGGTTACGGTTGCAAGGAATGACAGGATGGTGTATAAGGCTAATTATCTAGAGGTTTTGCACTCGGTTCAGAAGGTGATGTCGGGTTGGGCCTTACTACCTCTTAATCTGTACGGCAGGATCTCGGTGATCAAGTTGTCTATCCTCCACAGGCTCTTATATGTGTTCCTTAACCTGCCCATAAAAGTTCCTCAGAGATTTTTTCAGGACCTCTGCTCGTTGATCACGAGTTTCATATGGGCCGGGAAGAAAGCTCGGGTCTCTCTGGGACGGCTTATGGCACCGGTTCGGGAGGGGGGTTTGGCCCTTCCCGATTTCGAATTATATTACATAGTGGTGCAGGCGAGCTACCTTAGGTACAGGTACGGGATGGCGGCGGAGCACAGCCACGTGGAGATAGAGAGGTATATTGCATCGCCTGCGTTGCTAAGGTCGGTTATCCTGACTGCTCCGAGTCGGGCTAGGTCCCCTAGGAACCTGGTGGAGCTCACGTGTTGGGCTTGGTCTACTTTGAGGCATGTACCCGTCAGAAGTGTACTTTATTCACCGGAAATCCCACCGATATTCATCCCTGGTGTCCCTCTGACCAGTGAGGCGTGCTATGTGGCCACTATGAAAAAGCTGGGTATCTCTCAGTTGGGAGACTTGTTTCCAGACGGGAAGTTCATCTATTTGGACCAGTTAAGGGTGAAAGGGGCCCGGTCAGCTGTGGATGTTTGTTTGTACTATAGGCTGAGGGGGACTCTGCAGCGGCTGCTCCCCTCCTTTCCAGAGTCGCCTGCATTGGATGTCTTGCTTGATGAGGTGCTGGGGGGAGGTATTGGACAAAGGGTGCTCTCCGGGTTGTACAAACTAGCTTTGAAGACCAAATTTGTAGGCGGAAGGTTGCCCAAAGAATCATGGGAGAGGCGGTTGGGGCGGGATATCTCTGTACATATGTGGGAGTACTGTTGTGAGATGACCAAGAAGGGGGCGGTTAATTCGAACTTTAAACTGGTCCACTTTAAGTTTTTGCACCGGTGCAATTACTCTCCCTCTCAGCTAAAAGATTATTTTCCCCAGAGGTCTGGGGCATGTCTCAAGTGTGGACAGGAGATGGCGGGCTTTCTTCGTGTGGCTTGGGAGTGTAGGGAATTGGTGCGATTTTGGCCAGGAGTGTTTGCGGTGATAGGGGGAATTGTAGGGCAAAGGCTTGCGCCAGATCCGGTGATAGCCCTGTTAGGGTATACAGAACAAATACCTACAGACACTAGGAAATTGGTAGGTCTTTGCTTAATTCTGGCAAAAAGGCAGATAGCTATGGAGTGGGCGGAGTCCAACAATCGCCCAATGGTCAAAGGACATATTGTACTGTAATGATATGGAAACCAGATGGGATGCGGTGAGAGGGAATCGGCGAAGTGATAGTC
Organism: Ambystoma mexicanum; assembly: GCF_040938575.1. NCBI lineage: Eukaryota > Metazoa > Chordata > Amphibia > Caudata > Ambystomatidae > Ambystoma > Ambystoma mexicanum. The sequence continues at coordinate 170,706,445 of NC_090921.1, read as the reverse complement.
GGATGTGGGATGCATACACGTCATATCTTCTCGGCCAGCCGAGAGGGGAGAGTCTGGGGCCCCCTGCGGTGCAGGGGTCTCCTGTTCGGTCGGCCCCTGAAGTGCATCCTTCATCCCCTTGGTAGAGCTATGCCCAAGGAATCAGTGCGCTGCCATGTGTGTGGTGGAAAACCTGGAAATTGGGTTGGGCAGATCCCCAGGAAGACACTGACCTTGTTGCTCAAGATAACTTTGGTTTGGGGCGCTACCTACATGTGTACCAGGGGGTGGGTGGGAGGAATCTGGTTGTTGAGTCGATTGCTATGTTATTATATGAAATGCTAATAAAGAAATTGTAAAAAAAAAATAAAAGGTCTTCTGGGGCCTGGGGCCACATTACCTTCAACTCTCTCTTCCTAAATAACTTTGTTCTCGGGCGCTTCACTCATCTGCCTCCAACTCCCTCAGGATTAGCCGCTTCTCCGAGCAACGAGTTGATGGTCGATTCCTCTCTTCGGCAGGGGCCTCCCTCTGGAACAGCCTTCCTGCCTCCCTGAAACTTGAGGAGAACCATCTCCGGTTCCGGAAAAAACCTCAAAACCTTCCTCTTTGCTTCTGCTTTCTCTGCCTCTCTCCCCTGCTGAAATTCCCTGCCGAATCTGCACTGGTTACCTGGCCACCCTTTCTGATCTTGAGGCCAGGTCCCGCCTTTTTGCACACCTGCCCTGCCTCCCTGGCAACCCCCTGCACTTAGGGACTGGTTCTGTATCCCTACAGTCCCCCTACCAGCACTTATGTCTGCTCTTACCTTGCACTTGCCACCATCAGGCCGCTTATATTTATCGTATTTATTCTTCTATCCCATGTACTGCACTTTCCACTTTCCCTTCTCCCTACCCTCACACTTGCGCGATCTGAATGACACCTGGCCTAGTAGGATCGGTGTCTGTCTTCCACTGTTTTCCCGTCCCTTGTCTTGTCGCGCCTTGAAACACTTGTGTATAGGCGCGTTATAAATGCCATATCATATCACTGTGTATTATAACAGTGGGATTGCATAGACGCAGAGTCGTGCGCGGCCGTACGTGCAGCTCTGTCCACCATCTTGGATGAGTGTACTTGAAACTGAAAAGCGTTGAACCACAAGAATAAGAACAAATTGTGGACGAAATCTGATGTATTAAACTTGAGAACGGTCTCTAATAATGTGTTTCTATTCAACAACACCTACTACAAACAACTAATAGGTATAGCGATGGGAGCTAGCTATGTTCCAGCTCTTGCAAACATCTTCATGCATCACTATGAACAGCAGATAGTCTTTTCCAATGTTACATTTCTGCCGCATATTTATATGTGGAAAAGATACATAGACGATGTGATTCAGATTTGGAAAGGTTCTATTAAATCTACATCAGTTAATGCTATATTGCATGCGACTAGTTGTCACAAGAAATCAGTCTCAACCAACATACCTAAAGGTGAATTTGTCCGTGCCAGACGGAACTGCTCATTAAATCAGGACTTTATTACAGAATGTGCTTTAATTCGACACAGATTCCTGGCAAGAGGATACAACAAAAGCCTCCTTGACAAAGCCGAACGGGAGGTCAAATGTATGAAGAGAAAGAATTTGCTTACTCCAAAAGTACATGTACACAGTACACAGAGTCACAAACTTAAATGTATCACTAGATACAATGCGGATAGTTCTGGTCTGTACAACACAGTCAAACAACATTGGCATATTCTACAGTTAGAGATATTAGTCCATGGTTAGATGCTTCGCCTAACTTCATTTATACAAAAGCTAACAACCTTAAGAACATCCTCTCACCCTCCTTTAGGTCTATTCAAAAAGACAAACACACTTGGTTACATCAACCACTCAAAGGTTTTCACAAATGTGGGGGATGGTCGATGTGTGCCTTTGCGTATGAAACCTATAAAATCGAATTTAGCCAACTGGGCACACACAAAATCAACTCTTTTATTAACTGCAACACAAAATTTTGTGTATATTGCATTCTATGCATATGTGGACAGTGCTATATTGGCAGTACCATTCGCACTTTGAAAATCAGAATAAGGAAGCACTTGTCATCCATCTCTAAGGTTGATTCACAATACCCTATGTCTGTACATTGGCAAAATGTTCACCAAATGGATGACAAAGCACGGATCCAATTTGCTGGGATGGCTAAAGTCACCTTACCTCAACGTGGGGGAAACCTTGTCCTGAAACTAAGACAATTGGAAGCCCGCCTTCTCTGCCAATACCATACTGTCACACAGGGTCTCAATAGGGACCATGAACTATCTGTATTTCTGTGATCATGCATATCATTCTCCTCCAATTACAGGTTCCTTTTATCTTTTCAAATATGTATTTTCATTTCATCACTCAATGTTGGCCATCCATTTAGTTCAATTAACCACATTCTAAACTATTAATTTAACGAATGCAGATTGGAAACTGATCAGACATGCATAATTAGCATTAAGATCATGCATTACACACCTGTGCCAGTTGGACACATCACTACCCCAGCACTGGGCATTGATTCATTTTTGAGTCAACCATATCTTTGGCAATCATATACATGCAGGTCAACTCAATTCGCCCAGACTCATCTAATTTTATGACGCCTTCTCCTACTCCTAGCCAGTAGATACTAAGGATTTAATTTTTCTCCTATATACGAATTTGTATTCATGTACTGGCCTTTAGTATTTTTCATATTGTTCCCCAAACCAAAAATTGTTTTTCAATACCGTTATTACGGGGTCTAGAAATTGGTGCCCGTTCTCAAGTTTAATCCATCAGATTTTGTCCACAAATTGTTCTCATTCTTGTGGTTCAACGCTTTTCATGTTCAAGTACACTCATCCAAGATGGTGGACATAGCTGCACGTACGGCTTTGCCTCTATGCAATCCCACTGTTATAATACACAGTGAGAGCTGTGGACGTGCTGGCTCCTGCTCCACATATGCATCGGAGATGCTGGTAAGTTAAGCACTTTTGCGTAGACCCCTGGAGTGAATGGAGGGTCTACGCGAGTACACCTGACCGTCTAGACAGTTTAAAATTAGCTTATTGACGTGTCCTGTTTTGTTTCCTTTCCTGGCCGGGATGTCTGGCCGCCCATCGATTTTTACATCCAACTCTTACTCTCAGCGTTCCTCAGTGAAACGTCTAAATTAATGACTAACTTGCAACTGCATAATACAGGTATGAGCTCATGAATCCTTACAGCCTACAACTGAATCAGTTTCTAATTGGGCACATTAAGTCTTTCTCATACGTTGACACACCATTAATGCACCCCACTGCAGTGGAGCCCAAGCTCTTAATAAAGAGAATTGTATACCAATTACTGGGTAAGTGTGATCAGGTTACCATTCACACTATCTAAACTCCAGTAACCCACCCCCTCCATTTGGTGTTTAGTCACGTTTCCCTAACAGATGCTTTCAAATTGCATTCTTTCCCTCTAGTGATTGTTAAGGGTAGTCCAGACTTCAGGTAATCTACAATGTTATTGACTTATTTGACTAACTGAATGGCCAACAGTGTCCCAAAATGTAATTGAGTCCTTCTCTATTTTTCCCCTTTTCATCCCCTCAACTTCCGGCAATGCCCGAATTGGATAAACTCGCACCATATGGGCCATATATCCTTTTTTGCTTAATTTTGATTCACTTGTCAAAATGCATTCACTTGCACAACTTTGTTGACAACCTATGGTTTCAATGTTTCTGTATTGGTTGGTTTTGACCACCTAACTGCTTTTGTTTAGTGTTTGGGTCTGCCATACATGCCATGTTTATAATTGTGTACTTTATTATTTTATTGTACAATGAATATGCAGCCTCAGTAGAAGAGCCAATCACTCGAAACACGTGTCAGGCTGCATCTCCTTCTGATTAAACTACTAATCAATTGATCTTTAACATTGTGTGTGCAGTGTGTTTTGCAATAAAACCCCTCTTACGTAACACTTACCTGGTGGACAACTTGGCAGGTTTCCACTACCGCATTCGCCTGCAGCCCATCCAAACCATCCAAACTTGCTTAGTCCTTGCGCTGAACCTCGCAGTCTTTTTCTGCCAATCGTTTGCCTGCCTAATAAATGAGCCCATGTTACCAGGCCACTTAAAGCAGCATGGCCTGAGGGGGCCAGCCTCTTCCTTGCGTTGAAGTAATCGGGGTCGGTCCCGGTTACTGCATGGATGGGCCAAGGTCCACAGTGCCAGGATACCTCAGCGGCAACGTGCTCGCCTTGGAGCCAAGACAACATGAAGCAACACAGGTTCGATCCCCGGGTCCGTGCTTAGAAACCTCTGGGTATTAAGCGCGTTACAAATACGCAACTAAGACATATTCCAGTAACAGCGCCTCAATGCTCCTGGGCTGTGTGAGCGCTTCAAAAATAAATGCAAAAAATAGTCCCGGGTGCCGTGTGTTTTCTTAGTTTTAAGTATCTCATATCACTACGAAAACACACGGCATCCACATTTTTTTTTTTTAAACCGTGAAAGTATTGCACTCAGAGACCATGTTTTGCCCTTTGCTGAATTGCTTTCTCATATTTATAGTCTCCCAGTCAAGAATGGAGGGAGAGGGGGATAATGCCACAACTGTACACTTTTTGCCTAACATAGTTCTATAAGGATTTATATATTTGAGTGACACTATGGTATGTGTACGTTTAAAGTTATCTTTATAAAGTTGAGTATTGTTGAAATCCAGACATGAAGGGGAAATGATGAGGGCAACTAAGTCAGTAGTTTTTGCACACTGGTACAGGTATTTGCCCCCGATTGTGGCTGCTTTTCAGGCCACAAGTAAAGGACACGTGTGTGGACAGCGTAATTTTTTTTTCCAGAGGGCAGACGCAACCCCTTTGTTCCTTTTTAGGTTGGCAAGCTTTCTCAAGTATTTGGCTACCAGGATTTACTCAGGTTGTCATGTTCGCAGTGCAGACGCTTACCCACAGGACCACAGGCACTTGCGTATTGCGATTTTGTTTTCCAGGTAATATTTGAGGAGAGATGGCTGGGTTAAAAGGCTAGCACCTTTTATACTTTGCCAGCATATTTATTGGACCATGTCCTCGCTCAAGTTATTTTTCTGATGTTCATTAGGCCAACGCTATTTTGTCTTACGCACTTTCTTTTAAAGGGAAGGTCAATTGAACTACATTTGTATATTTCACGTTAAAATATATGTTCAGTTACTAGGCGTACATTTATGGGCACCAGCTTTTGATTTTCGCTATGGGGGTCAAAGTACATGGACATATGTTATTCTTGCAGCCGGTCATTTGTTTCCCTTTTCAGTGCTGCTGTAATGCGGTCAGTTGGGGTCATGCGATGCATCACATCAGTCACCAAGAGACTAGCAATAAAACAAGGGGCTTGTAACACCCTACTTAACCAAAGTGTGTGATCCTTGAAAAAAAACAGTGCAAGTTCTCAAAGCCTGCAATCTTTTATACATGACAATGCCACTGTTAAAACAGTACAAAATCAGTTTGTGATTGATAAAGATCTTTGAGCAATGGGTTGAAGTGTTTTAAAATAGAAAGTGGCCATGGCTAGTGGTCTAGTAATGTTCTAAATTATATAGTGGGCACAGCCTTAGACTCTGAATAAATAGCACAAGGAGTTATCAGCTAAATGGTTGTACTCAGCATGTTACCATATGCAGAACATGTGTGGTACTTTAGTATAAGAATCTCTTTTGATTTTATTTTTCTGTTTTTTAAGAATGAATAGGATTATTGGCCTTGAGGAAAACGAGGCTTGACGCTCTTCATAGAAACTATTATTTACAAACTATCCAATATGTAGCTGTTTTTTGCAGCCAGGGAGGCCACATAAGATTAGGGCAGTATTAATTTCATGCGAGTAGGTCGGATTCAATTGATAGTTCAGTATATATGTGATCACTACTGCACTTTACACAATGCATGGCAAGAATTAAGGGCAATTCCAAATTTATGTCATACATGCTATTTGGCAAGATATAAGAGCACCGAGTATTTAGGTGAGCACTATTGCACTTTATGACACGTTAGCATGAAGCTCTCTTCTCCTATTGCATCAGTAAGGCTGGCACTGCCTCCCATTTACAAGTCCTCCGACCCATGAAAAGAGCGTCACTGGCTGCCTTTGTCTCTACCTACTCTGCTCCTTCTACTCCTGATGCCGATTCCCACCCTGACACAGCCTTCTCTAACTTTAACCTCTCAATTTCCAACACTCTTGATATTCTTGCCCCTGTCATGAGGGTACGACTGAAGCCTACCAAAAAGTGGAACTCTTGGTACGACTCCGAACTATCGGCCCTTAAAAGCAAGTGCAGGGCAGCCGAACGAAATGGGATTCCTCAGGCGCACCATCTGACAAACTGGCCTGCCACCTCCTTCAAAGGCATTAGAGACTCTGTATCCACTCCAAGAAGAGAGTCTTTATTCAAGACTGCATCTCCACTAAATCCAATAACATGGCCAAGCTTTTCAAAGTCTGCAAGGAACTAGCCAATCCTGCCACAGCCGCCTCCACCATTGCACCTACCCAGGCCCTTTGCTCGGCCCTGGCTGCACACTTCAACACAGGATATCCTATCCTCTCTCTCTTCCTCACCACCTCACGCACCACCATTTCTTGTACCCCCTTTGTGAAACCCCCCCTTCTCTCTCCCCTGCCACACTTGAGGAGGTCACTAGACAAGTCCGGTGTATGAAAGCCTCCTACAAACAGGTTGTCCCCTGTCCCTCCAAAACCATCAAGGACAACATTGACTCTCTCGCCCCAGCTTGGCCGACCTCTGCAACCTCTCCTTCGCCACTGGGGTTTTCCACACTGCTCTTAAGCACTCGCTTGTGCACCCTCATCTCAAAAAACCTTCTGCTGACCCATCAATTCCAGCAAACTATCGCCCAATCTCTATCATTCCTTTCCTGGGCAAACTCCTGGAGTTCTGGAGACGGTGAGCTTCTGGGGGAAAGTGAGAAAATTAAGAATACCTTTGAGAAGGTGCAGTTGGTAGTGGGACATTTTAGAGATGTCCGCGATATGAGACAAGAAGGAGAGAGTGGAGTCGAAGATGACCCCAAGATTTCTTGCCTCGTTGGTAGGCAGAGGCACAGAGCGAAGGGAGGCCGGCCAGAGAAAAAGAGGAAAGGCGGGAGCAGGGGTCTCGTCCCCGATGAAGACAATCTGTCTTACCGGCATTGAGGCAGAGGTCGTTTGCAGCACACGACGACTGAATAGCAGAGAGTCAGGTATGAGTGAGGAAGAGGCCTAGGGTAGCCTGAAAGAGAGCTGCATGTCATCCGCGTAACACTGAAAGTTGGAGTTGAAAGTCACTATCCTACGGGCCATCCTGGCCGGGCCTGGTTGAAAATGCAGGGGGATAGGTTAAATCCCTGGGGGACACCGCACGTAGAGCGACTGATAGGAGAGAGATAGGACCCCAATTCCACCAGAGATGGGCGGTCAGAGAGAAAGGAGGTTAGCCACGCCAGGGCCTGATCAGTGATGCGCAGGGTATCACAGAGAAGTGCAATCAGGGTGTTGTGGTTTACCGTATCAATGGCAGAGTAGAGTTCGAATAGAATGAGGACAGAGGGAGATTTAGAATCGAGATTTGAGAGCAGATCTTCACAGGTGTAAAGAGCAGCAGTTTCAATGCCTCTGGATGCTCTAAAGCCAGACTGGTGGACATGGAAGCAACCAACAGATTCAGTGTGGATGGTAAGCTGAGAAATAAGCTGGCCACAGCAACAAGAAGAGTGTGTTCTCTTTTGCTCGCAATATAAAGATTGCGGGCAAAGAAGGCACCCACTAAAGGCTGCAAAGCGTTGAGCCCAGCCAAGCCCCACCCCAAGCTGCAGACAATTGCGCACATAGGCTTGCAGACCGAAATGTGGGTTTGGGGGGGCCGGGAGAGCCACCATTTTTTTGTAAATTAGATGGGCTGGGGGTAAGCCCACTTTTCTCAAACGTTGAAAGCTGCAACAAAATCGACCTAAACAAACAGCCCGTTTCATACGCAGCCTTCTACAGGCGGCCTACAGACATGGAACCATACGAACTGCATCCAGGGGAGCAATATTGGACTGGGGAAGACCAGCCCAAACAGAATTACAAGTTGCACTTGGGCTAGCACGTGGCAATCAGTGTTGGAAATTAAAGGAGTAATCACATTTGGATAACACAGAATTCATTTTACAGACTCTTCAGTGCATTAACACGAGGACCAAAAGATACAAGCAAAAACATGTTTAGCAAAAGAAGCAAGGGAGAAGGGGAAAGCAGGGCTAGTGGCCTCGTATAACCTGGGGAGAACAGGGATCCAGGGGTTACCGTCAGCAAACAAAATATCTACTTTAGATGGCCTCTGCTTATCAATGCCTTGAAGACAGTCCCTGAGATGGCGGATATGGACACTGGGTGGCACACACATGTACGGTGGTGTTCCTTTCATGTACTGGTGCATCGGGAAGCCCCATTCAGTGGCCAGATCCTCCAGTGGATCCATGTACAAGTTAAATAACAAAGGTGACACCAAATGTATACATACACAATATAGTGAAACCCTGTGATAGTGGTGTTGAAACATATGCAAGCCGAGCTCAGCAGACAATAAATACAGCCCCTTCCAACCTCCACAAAAAGTATCAGGTAAAGAGGACACAGCACTTAGTCTTATACGGATGGCCCTATAGAATCAATACAGCATGTTTGACCCGGTGTAGGGCTTATGGCTGTGATGCCACTGATATGGCATACGCGCTTAAGAAATGGGTAGTATCGAACAGCCGCAGTGAAATGTCAAATGAACGCAAATGTCAAATGAACGCAAATGCTCAGTGTGCAATTATACATCCACTGTGTTTGCACTTTGGTCCTGGAGTGAAACTAACGGTCTGTAGATCGAAAGTTGTGGAGGGCTCTTGGCTGAAGGAGTGGGCTTTCTCAAATCTAATGAAAAAGAGAGACAATTTCTGAGAGTGCTCACATCAGCTGGTCTTTTTATTTGGAATCCACCGTCACTCCTTTAGACTGAGGGATGCAGAAATTGTAGAAGGATTCCTGTTGGAAAGAGTCAAGGTCCCTCCACTGTACCCAGCCAAACTGCTGAGCCTCCGTTCTATCCAGACCCTTCCCATAAAAATGTGGGTCCAGTACTAGGAGATAGTGGCCCTGCGGGCTGGAGCAAACTCCCATGATTCCCTTAGAGGAGTTATCTGTGTCCCCTCCCATCATCACAGGGGCCCCGATGTTCTGGAAGTGAGCATGTAGCTCCTCTATCACTTCTGGGAGCTTGTCTCCTTGGCGGACATGGCGGATCCGACAGGGGATGTCATAGAAATAATCCATGCACAAGGCAACCTCAACCGAACCAATCCAGCTCCGGGAGCCAGTAAACGCACTGGGCTTGTCCTGCATCTCCACCAGGGCCTCCTGGATCTGGCACAGGGTGGGGATGGGTCTGGCTGGTGGGTCATCGCAAGCAGTTACCCAGGAGCACATGGTCTGCAGGGTGCGATAGCCGCATCCCCATCCCCGGTCGTCTACACCGTCACATCCATAGTGGTAGTACATGTAGTCACCATGGACCAGCGTTGTCCGATTGCTGCGGTTGGTGGGTGGCGGGACGTCCTCGTGGATATTCCGGATAAGGTCCATGTTAGCCGGCGCATAGAGCACATCAAGGCCGCTTCTGTGAAGAAATCAAACGCCAAAAGGCCATTATAATCAAACATCATTCACGTCACAGAGCTTTCCCTTGCTGCTGCTTAATACATTCAAGGCTCTCTAAAAGAACAAATGCTGGAAAGAAAATGTCAATCACACCCGTCACGCATCAGATTTATAAAGTGCTAATATAACTGGGATATGGCTGCACGTAGGGGACGTGTTCCCAGGTATGGTGGGAAACATGACAAATGACATTTACGACCACCGGGCCACCCCATGCATAACCACACCTCGTTCAAGAAGACAGAAAGACACAAGGGCACAGATCAAGACACAGACAGAGCAGCACATAGATAAAGGTACAGGCAGACACAGACGAGCGAGGGGACACAGACAGCTGGGGAAAACCCACAAACACATACAGAGGTGATTAGAAAGGGGACGCAAACGACACAGAGAAAAAGTCAATGTGGCTCAGTGAAGTAACTACAGTGCTCGGTGACTGAACAGCACCAAAGCAGGTGTGTAGCCCTTTAAGTAAAAGGGTTCAACGTGATCATTGGTTCTTTCACCCAGTAACCCCGTCGACTACAGAACATTTTCCCCACCGAGAGTGAAAATGGAGATGTTACTGAACCTTCTCTCTGCCAACAGGCATGTTTAGAGGGCAGTCAATAACTCCTGGTATTGACTGCATTCTAAACAGTCTTTCTTCAAAGGCAGACAGAGAAGCACCAATGCAATTAACAAGCTCTTTTTTTTTTTAATCAACAAGACTCTCCCTCTCTGAGGACCTTTTTTTTGCTGCAACATACTATTCAACACACGAACAAGAAAGCTAAAAGACGGGAAAATGCTTTCACTTTCTTATTGAGAAATTGTTTACTTTTACATGGCACTTAATGCATGCTCATATGAAATCTGTGCCAGTCAGCCAAGTTGAAATTAAAATTCTTAACTTATGGGCAACGTGCTCGCCTTGGAAGCAAGACGACACGGAGCAATATAGGTTCAATCCTCGGGTCCGCGCTTAGAAACATCTGGGTATTAAGTGCGTTATAAATAACCTATCATCATCATCAACCATGTTAGTCAAATACTACAACATAAACCACATTTAATGTACTCAGTCCATTTACTTTACTCAAAGTAACATTTTTTACTTCACCGCCAAAAATCCAATTGGCTAATATTAATGTGCGGGTCAGTTTTAATTACAATTGCACCCCAGCTTCCAACATATGAAAAAGAACCGCAAGCAGAAATAACACATGCGTGTCTAAATACACCATCCAGAATACATTGTGGGCTGAAGCATTTTCCAGCAGGAGCGGACTTGAGTGGGCACTAACCCATCCACTCTAAAACCTCTGTTCAATGTGCAATGCTCATAGAAAGCATGTGTGGCTGGCCAGTAGAGTTGAATGTACCATTAGCCAGATATGGGCAGACCTGCCTGCGAACGAGTCCCCTTAAGAAGATGAAACTCTAAACTATAACATGCACAACCAGGGTCCACCACCTGCTCTGTGATGTAGAACCCAGACAAGGTTAAACGGAGGCTCCCTAGCCCACCACCAGTGTAGGAAACACCCTCTCATCAAAACCTTAGGGATCCCAAGAAAGTAGGAGGACAGTACCCTGTGAGGGAGGTGGACTCCGGAAGGTGGAAGGCCTGAGATCACGGATCCCAAGCCCTGGTAGAAAGAAGCCACCCGTCAGCCTTATTTGAGCTGCACAACTAAGCGAGCAGGACAAGTGACTTTGTAATCCTCTTCTGACATGATAAACCCTTGAACCTCAACCTTCATTGTGCACAGGCATTACCCCTTTTATTCAAGAGTCCTCTTGGCCCTTTATTTACCAGCTTGTCCAATCACCCTATATCTCCCCTACTGTTCTCCCACCCCCAAACGCACATATATTTGCAACGAACCTTTGATTCCGCTGTTAGCCAAGCCACTACCCTCCCCCCAGACTCTGGTGGGAATGTGGCGATCACCAAAGTTAAAGGTGCTTTCCACTATTCAAACCTATCCTGTGGATATTTTGCCAGAAACTGCTTATCAAAGGCATAATTTCATCAATGGGACACAAGCAAAGGCAGCAGGGCCCGCAAGGCAATATAAGAATGTAGGGTGCTATGGCCCAGAGCAAGAGAAAATCCAACAACTGTTTGCCTCCAGCAGAATGCCGGAGGTGACTCATGCTTAGAATGCGGGAGAAAAAAGATACATTCCATTGGGACTTCCTACATAGGACCGGAACATAGCACTCAGTCTAGAAACCTTTCTTGTTTCTAGGGGTCACTCACTATTACATTGTAATTGTGATTGAATTGCAATTTAAATTTTGTATCCTGAAAAGTATTGGAAAAGAGGTCAATTTGCGCCTTCTTATCGACATATAAGCTATTAACCAAGTGGCACCAGGTTATTTATTGTATTTTGGCTGGGTTGGTGAACTCCCAACTCACCTCACGCGCTGACTCTTCATAGTTCTGTGAGCAAAACATGTGCGTCACAAAACCTTTATTTTCAAGATACTCTAAAATTTCTGTATCGATTTTGCATCAGTGCAAAAAAAAAAAAAAGGTTCAACGCTGTATAAGTCTAGCTTTAAAATCAAACGTGATGCAGTTTGTAATACCTTTTGTTGAATCATTTCGCACTGCACTCTTTGGGACTACATAAACTAAGGGTTCGTGCCACCACTGCCCAGTATTTTCAGTTAGTCCAATAAAATGGGACATCTCGTGTGCACGGACGTCATTTACGGGTCGCAGCTGTGACCCCTGACGTCTCCCTTGCTACCCATGTGATCTCTGTTGCTACCCCATTTTTTTAAATGTTTTATTTTTTTGATTGAGGCTCATGGGCATTGGCCAGCAGCATGTGGCTTTGTTTCTGGAGTGGCTGCTTTTTTGAGGATCTATGTGATTATTGCGATGGCGAAAATGCGGTCTTTTCTTTTAACCCTTTACACCACATATATATCCCCTCCCCATATTAATATTATACTCTAAACCCCCCCAAATATATATGTGGTGTAAGGGGGGGTTAAAAACAAATAAAAGTTGACATTTTCGGCCGTCGCAATTCCCAGGTCAACATTTGTGTACGATTCCCTTTTTTGATAGCTATAGCCGGTAAGATAGCTTAGTGGGTTGAGCGCTGGCTGCTGCAATGTGTGTGTGATCTGCAGGTTGTGGTTCGACTCCCAGCAAGGTCATCTCAGCCTTTCATCCTGCTGAAGTTGATAAATGAGTACCAACACAGATTAGGTGATATTGTATGTATATTTGTTCTATTTGAAGAGCTTAAGCGTAAAAAACATCATTATCGTATAGCCTTGGACGTCTGCTTGCATTCAGTGATTTGGTAATATGGGCCTTTACGCACTGATATTAAGGATTCATATGGTGATCCATTGTTGCATGAAATGTATATCACTTTACAGTGATACCGTAATCAAATAGTTCGTAGTGTACTTAGAAACAATGCTATGTGATGCCACTTCCTGTTTTGTAGAGGGTGAAAGGTTGTGTTCCATCGTTTCCCATGTCACTTCAGGATGGGGTCAAATAACATCACTTCCTGTGATGTCAACAGAGGTCAAGGGTCATGCAGTGTCACTTCCGCTACCCCTGGCATTGTGGTGAAATGACGTCCCTGCTCGTGTGACTAATATGTCAACAATTCAGCAAATCTCAGGACACTGTTTCTTATAGCTCGACTCACGGCAAACGCCACTATGAACCGGAAATACAAAGAGAATAACAGACGAAATCTGCTCTGGTAAAAAATGCTAAAGGTGGGAATTCCTTGTGGTTTAATTTACTGGTTTATAAAACTCCATACAGACACATTTTACAGGATTCGCATATCACCAGATGTGAGAATTACTGCTCCGATAAAAACCACACTAGGCTTGAAACAAGGCTTTAACCTAGCTGCTTGCTTCTTTAACCTGTATATTAAGTCTCTTCTCGGTAAAACTAGGCACATTACGTCTGCAATAGCTCACCTTTGCAGACGACATAATGCTATTTGATCCGACTCCAATTGGCTTACAAAATAAACATCTTTTTGAGAATTTTGCACAAGCATAACCTCCTAACCCTGCTAAAACAGCTATCATGAAATTTGGTACAAAGAAGTTCAAAAATGAAAAACTTCAGACGGTATCTAAAGCAAACCAGTTTACCATTACTTGAAGATGCAATATATCTGGGTTGCAACATAAATGAGGCGAACTCAATAGAATATTGGACAGCTTTACATAAACTTAAAAGCCGCCCATTGCTCTCACAGTTGAAATTAATCTCTGCAAAATATTGTAAATATTAATTAATTCTGATAATAGACTTCTGGACCTTGAAAATTGAAAGTGTTCTTTTGTATACATTGGACAATTGTCTTACGGTGATGGGTAAGTGTCTAGATAGCCTCCAAGGAACCTTGTTAAAAACTGCAATGAACCTTCCACTAAGTCTTCCGAATTGCGTTTTAAGACATGAATTAGGTCTTATTGCACTATCATCAAGAAGGAAATGGCGCCAATTGTGTAATTATTCTAAAATGTGCTGCTCTCAACCTAATTCTTTATACTATGATTTTAAAACTAATATCCAACTACTGGACACTCCCTCGATCAATACCTTCCACCGTCACATGCAATTTTGTCTCGATTAACTCAATATAACAATTGAAGATTTATCGTTTAGACCAGCCTATGCTAAGAAGAAATTGACTGGTGTAAAACTATCACAGCAATGGGAACTTACAAAATGTATCAGGAATACTGTAAATATACCAAGAAACGTGTACCTAGATACTCTTATATTGAAATTTTCCTGTGTCAACATTATAGACAGAAATATATGCGATTTAAATTAAATTTGCTTCACACACATGAAAGGACAAAGCATTGGAATAATGACACTGATCATGAAGTAACTGAAAAATGTCGTTTTTTTCCATGTACAGAACAAGCTGAAACATCTGATTTTATATTGTCCCTGTTTTAGAATTAGGAGATCTAATTTATTATTAAAATGTTGTAATATAAACTGAGTATTATGAAGAAGCACTCTGGCCAAGAATGATGACTGAGGAACACAAACCCCTATTATATGCTCTTGTCCAGTTGTGCGATCACATTAGAAAGAAATAACCAAATTTGAGATCAAATGATACTCTCCTTATTTTATAAATGGCATCTTAGAACTTTTATTTGATGTTTTAACTAGTTTTAATCTGTTGTGTCTGTTTTAGAATCAGGTTTAATCATACCTGTTAGTATTTTAACATTTTCTAAAGTCGTAAATGTCGATTTCAACCATATGAACATATGAATTAATTGAACGAAGAGCCTTTTTACTGTATTGTTTATGTAATATGTATTTGTAATAATTCATTTTTTGTAAAGGTCCAAGTTTTCTTGAACTAAATACAAATAAAATAAAAAATAAATAACAGGTGAAAGAAGATATGAAGTGATGGAATGAAGTAGAAGATAAAAGAAGAATGGGGGTGGTCGCATAATGGAGAGGTGGGACTAGGATGGGCACCAAGGAGAAGGATGGCATTGAAGTGAGAGGAAATACGCACCGAGTACCCCAATATTATTCCAAATGTGCCACCATCAGACTGCGTCCTCACTGCACAAACAGCCCAGGTCATCCTTAAAAAAGAAATTGTAAAGTATAGATACACATGGCTGCTGAAATATTTGTAATAACCCGATAGAGTTTAAAGATACACCAAAATCCTGCTGAAATTAAACAACTCTGATATACTGTGCATCCTAGCCCTTCTGGAAGCTCTGCCATGTTTCAGCAGTCACCGTTTCATGCCCCTTTCAGTCTACACCTTCACCTACTGAGGCACCACCACATAACTAGACAAGTACAGAGGTCTGCAACCTTTGGGTCTCCAGATGTTTGGACTACAACTATTTTAGAATTAGGAGATCTAATTAATTATTAAAATGTTGTAATATAAACTGAGTATTATGAAGAAGCACTCTGGCCAAGAATGATGACTGGGGAACACAAACCCCTAATATATGCTCCCTAACCAGCGCAGTCAATAGTGAGCTATCATGGGAATTGCCGTCTGCATCTATACCCCTGGACAACGAGGACCACCCTCCCTTTATGTATGGCCCGCTGCAGATCTCTTGGAAGCAGGGGGGTACATGCACTGAAATGGAGGAAATACATATGCAACCTGCACGTTCTTGCTATGAGGGTGTAGGGCCGCCCTTTTTGACTGGGTACACAAAAGCCATAATACAGCGGTGCTCTCATGTTGAACGGAAACTGGCCGCTAGCCTTGGGGCTGGAGGGGGAGCTCTGTGACAGGCAAAACGAGCCTCTCAGCTTTCTTATGTGGTCATTTTCCTTTTCCCTACTGGCTATCTTTCTTTGTTCTGCCATTCGGAGGATAATCATGCCGATTAATAATCTGCACAGCCTCACATACCCCAATTGCTGCTTTATTTGCGCGCACACAAAAATCGAGCCACAAATGGAGGCTTGATGGGTGTGCCACATGTGTATTATCATGATGTTGCCCCACAGCGCATTTTCATCCGGCCGTGGCTCTTCGCCTCCTCGGGGTCAGCGTGGGCTCTTTGCGCGCGCCCCAGAGCCTGTGTTCCTTCCGTTTACCCCTACCCCCGACCCCCCAGGGGCTAGCGCCGACAGCCTTCATTCTCCGCGCCAACCAACGGACAGACTGGGGTTTCCGCCACATGCCCAAATCCAGAGATGAAGACTATGCTACCCGGCCCCGGATTTAATATCCACTTACTGACCTCATTTCCTCCCAGCACGCGCAGTCCTCGCTGGCACCGGATGTGTGTGTACCCTGCTCCGTGTGAACTCCAACTCCCAGCACTCCGCTTACACCTAAAGCAGGAAACACTGGCCTGATAGCGTGCTTGCTAACACTAGCAAATGACAATGCTGCCACCTGCTGCTCGAACTTGCGATTGCCGCCGCAGAGGTGGGAGTCTATGCGTGGCTGGCACTAAACAAAAATCAAAGCAGCACTGCCTGCAACACGCAATACAGTAAGCTCCAGAGCTGCCAGCCACAGCGGTGATTCGAACTTGAGTAAGGTGCGCTGTCATTTACGGGACTGCCAGCGTCTGTCACAGTGGCGTGGCCACACTCTTTTGACTGGGTTGGCATGAAGTACGAGCGTGCACATACATAATGATCATAGTTCAGGATAATGGGGTGGCCCCTGGGATGGCCAATAAGATTCCGGTGGTAGCATGTGCCACTCCAGAACACGGCACTGTTGTTGTACCATGAATGAATCTGCAGTAAGTGAGCAACACAGTGTTAGAACTCTGTGGTTACGTGCAGGGCTGGTCCTAGGATTTGCTGGGTCCTGGGCAGCAAAAAGTGTGTGTGTGGGGCTCCCTTATATATGCATAAATAATGACTACTTCAATATGAAACGGAATTGTAGAGAAGCCCCTCAAGGTTCACACCACAAAAATACAACCCATGACATATCTCTCAACCTTTCAGTACCACTCGGCGGGTGAAAACATCTGATTTTGTATTTGGCGGGTGAAAAGCCCATTGATTCCTATGGGCGTGTGTGAAGCTTGGCGGGTGAGAGAACTGCCTAAGTGGCAGGCAACACCCGCCAAAAGCGTGTGAGTTGAGAGGTATGCGTATGCCATGAGGGGAAAAACGGCCCAGCACACCTCTTGCAAGGAGAACAAGTTTTATTTCCACAAAAATAGAGATGCGCCAGCAAAGCACTCTGCTACCACGGAACGTTCTGGCAAAATTAGTACAAGAATCAATTTAAAAAGGCACACAGTGTCATCAGTGACGTAAGTTACATAAGGTACACATCAGAATGGCTGGTTGGTGCGACCCTATACATAAGCTGCCTGCTCCATAGGGGATCCCAGTCCATTGGTCCCAGCCCCTTCTGTCCACCTCTTCCATGTGGGCTCCTCCTCTCATGTCATCAGACACAAAGCTACAATGAAGTGCTCATTATAAAAAGAAAAACAATACATTTGTTATTGCTAACCTAATGTGTACCTGGTACTGAAGACAAGGGCTAAGAGGATACCTTGAGGTCATTGTAACTTACAAACCCCAACTTGATTTTAGACACGTCAGCGCCCTTCCAAAGCTTTACACCCTCATTTTAGGAGTGTTTTTTCCCCTCACGGCACCTCACAGCACTAATCACGTGACTTTTGGTGAAGGCTAAATGTCCTTGCTTTCTGATATTTTGTGTTCGATTGAGGTTTAACAGGTTTATGGTTGGTGGTCTGGGTCTGACTGGTACCTTGCATGCTGGGGTCTTGGGGCACCTGGGTGCTATTACTTGAGTTGGGACGGGAGAAGTTCATAGGGTCGTGCCCTCTTTCTTGTGGTATCACTTTTCACAGAGAGCTCTCAACCCCTTCATGGCCTTGCAGGGCGCATTCCTCCTGGATTACAAAATGCTGGCAACATAAGACAACAAAAGGTCTATGAATCTCTACAGCTCTGGCCATTCTTACCAGTGTCCATGATACAACCTATTTTCGCATGCATACACTTATTTCCAGGTTTGTGGCCTTAGCTTGCAGTCCTGGCGTTAGGCCTAGATTTCAATATGGCTGCTATCGTTTAAGATGGCTTTTGAATCCCAGTGTCCTCTAAACCCACGGCATGCACTACACGCCTCAAACCATAGCCTCTGTCATCAAGCTCCACCCCCTCTACCCTTCCCGGATCCCTACGATACCACTCCAGGCCTCTGCCTCATCCGAAACTGCTTAGTGGCCTGGGATGATTGTCCCCCTCCTCAACATTCCCCTCTTTCATTAATACCACATTAACAAACTCCTAGGTGAGATTCTGTTCATCATTTCTCCATTCTTTTCCTTTCCAATCTTTCTAATTCCAAATATGGCAATGGCCCTTTCTTCGGGACCCATGCTCTACATACAGACCGTGAACTTTCCCCTGCTGGTGCATATTGCTCAGGGGTACATGTCATATATATGTATGGCGGTGCTCTATTGCGACCATGTGTGGCTTGTAAGGGTCATCAGTTTGTACTGCGCTATGTTTTGTACCGCAAGGTGCACCCTATACCCCAATTGAGAGCATCATTGCACTGCTTTGGCACAGCATCAGAGCCCCGGCTGGCAGGTATCGGCATAAACACGATCACAGGAACCATTAGCCTCAGGATCGCTCCCATCCAGGATGGTGCCGAGGAGAAAAAGTTGTCAAACAAGTCACTCTTCTAAATGCCTGCTTCTGTTTGCATACTAGTGCCAAGGGTGTGCAGGGCTCCCATTATGCTAGTGAGAGACCTGTTGTCTGCATCCTTAGGCGTTGCGTAGGTTTAACAGGAAGTGCCAATTTCTTGCAGACCCCTCCCTCCGAAGCCGTGAAGAGGTCCAGCACATAGCGGTTCTGCAACCTCATCAGCCGGATCTCAAGCAACTCCATCTTGATCGCATTGAGGTCAGTGTCATTGGCCAACTGCATCACTTTCTAATGCACAATCTGAAGCCATTTGGCATTTGCAGGGGTTTGCACCCCTGGTAACATGTTGTTCCTTGCTGTATAATCTATATTGATCTGGTATTTCTTTGAGGAACTGCGAGGAGACTTGGAATAAATCATTGGACCTTCTGCGCAATTTTTCATTTTTCTCCTTTTCTGGCAGGATACAAATATAGGGCGCTGTGGCAGTGCGGTGGTGGGGACATCAGACACTGGTGTTGGGACCGACAAGCCACCGGGTCCCACTATCAAGTGCTCTTCAGGGACCACCAGGAGTGCGGAGTGCAACGAGGCCAGCAAGCAGGTGCACCTCCATAATGACAGGAGGTGCAGAAATGCCTGCTGACCACACACCCAACAGTTAACCATCACAGCTGCTGTCCCTTTCTTGAGACCTGGGATTTATAATGTCTTATTGCACTTGCTGTTGGTCACCACAAAGAAGCTCACTTTGTTGTAAAACAGTTTATATTCTTCTTGCTTTTGCACCTTCACTGGTCTCTCCATTGCCCCCAACCCATGTGGGTTTTGCCACATGCTCATTCCAGTACCCACTGAACACAGCATTCACCTTTTGGATCACTTCTTCTCCAAATCCCACGAGACCTCCTGCCATGCAGCTCATTGTAGTTTCCTGCCATCTGCTTGCCACGAACTTCACGCCTTCCAGCTTTAGGTACAGTCTTTGCAAGCACTGCTCACTTTTGGGGTTTTGAGCACATTGCAGTTGATCTGGATCCATTAGTAGCATGCTTCGTGCCTGGAACATGGAGAAGGTCATCTTGCTTAGTGTCAAATTTGCATAATATTTAGAACACCCTAGCTCCGCTGAAGCAAAAAAAGACAAAAAAAGAGGGAAATAAAAGCAAACCTTGGTTTACAAAGTGCTTTGAAAACAAAAAGCTCCGTCTTTGAAGGCTTTTTATTCTTTGAAAGCCTCTCCAGGTCCTGTTTCTTTAACAGGCTATAAAAACCTAGCTAAGTCCTACAAACTTGCCATATTGGAATCCAAAAATAACTTCCATAACACTAGAATCTCCAACACTCAGTCAGAGGTGAAAGACATTTTTAAAATCCTTAAAGAGCAGGAGTTAGTGCTGCAACCAGCCGACCATTTAGTCACAAAAGATACCTCTTGGTGTCAGCAAATACAAAATGGTATTCATAATAAACTCCTTGGTATTAGAATGGACATATTGGGAAAAAAAGAAGGCCCTATCTTCATTGGTGCAATGTGGTCTTCAGAAGCTGATGAGCAACCAGGAGGTTGCTCAATTTAACTTTCAGCCAATATCAGAGGAGGCCTTGAAAAAGGTTGTTGAACAGTTTAAGGCGACAAGCTGTAGAGGTGGTTCTTGCTCCTCGTTGATTATAAAAACATGCCCTCCATCCCTCATAAAAGAAATTTGTACTTTTGTGAATGCCTCGTTGAATGAGAGCAAGGTCCCTGATGACCTTAAACAAACTATAGTTACACCTATTCTGAAAAAAACAGGATTACCAAGGGATAATCTTCTGAACTATCATCCCATATCTAATACCCCTTTTTTGCTAAAAATACTTCACAGGGTCACCAATGCCAAGATTTTGCAGCACTTAAATCAGTATCCCATCCTGAACCCCTATCAATCGGGATTCAGGCTATTTTTTGGAACCAAGACCTCACTTCTTGAGCTAAAGTCAAGACTATTGGATCGGTTGGACAAGGGCTCACTTTCTCTTAATTTCTTTGGACCAGACAGCTGCGTTCGATTTGGTGGAACACTCCATCCTTTTGTTTAGAGTGGGGGAGGTTGCCAATTTCTCACCTGCGGCAGTATCCTGGATTGCCTAATTTTTGGAGAATAGACATAGTAGAGTTTGTTCCAATGAAGCAGAAGGCACTGCACTTCCTGTCTTATTCGGGTTGCTGCAGGGGGCTAGTATGTCCCCTTGCCTCCATAATATCTTCATGGCCCCATTCTTCTTGTTTTTAGAGCAGGAAGGGGTCATGCTCTCGAACTATGCTGACAACACCCAGTGTGTTGTCCCACTCTCAGGCTATCATTCGCGGGATGAACAGGAATTAAATAGAGTGTTCAATCTTAGAGGGATGGATGCTGGCTAACAATCTGGCATTGAATAAAAAGAAGACTGATCTAATGATTGTGGGCAATTCTGCCTTGACAGTCAAGCTAGACCCAGCTTATAGATCTTTTAGGCTTGGGGATGATAATATGACTCTCTTATCTAAAATAAACATTTTGGGGGTGGTTTTGGACCATCTCATGTGGCTAGTTCGGTTTCAGCTTCGGTGTACTATGTCAAACTATTGTCGCATCTCAGACCTCTCATTACACAGGATAACTCAGAAAGCATCGCCAGAGCTATAATGGGTGCCAAGATCGACTATTCTAGCAGCCCTGTGGTCGGTTTGTGTAAACAGGACTTAAACAGACTCCAGACTGTACGAAGCAGGGCTGTTAGAATCAGGGTAGATTTATCCCACCACAATCATGTTTCACAGGCTAGACGGTCCCTGCATTGGCTCCCAGTGGAGGCATGGTCCAAATTCCGGTTATTGGTCATAACCTTTAAATGTAGGCTGAGCCTTGTGACCTCCTACATTCAGGGTCATATTACTGAGAAAGTCAATGGAAGTGCTCTTAGTTCTTGCAGTCAGAACTATCTCTTCATCCCGCATAGTACAACAAAGAAAGCCGAAAATGGAGTGTTCTTCTTAGCTGCACCCAAGCTTTGGAACCAGTTACTGGCAGATTTAAGAAATCAAAGTTCTCTGACGGCATTTAAGAAAGACCTAAAGACCCTTTTATTTTTTTAAACTCATGAATTTATTCTCTTGACTTCCTACTTTGGTTACATGACCTTACAGATGCTCTTTCTGTTCTCTGTTTGTTACCTTGTCCGCACCCTAATGCCTCTGGGTCCAAGGTGCGCATTACAAATGTTGTAAAGTAAAGGGCAGATAAAGTAAACATTGAGCCCCCAAAATCAGAGTTTCCTGTGGCATTAATACGTGGGGGCTCCCAAAGCTTGAGGAATCAAGGAACAGACATAACAGCTCCCATTAAGCTTACTTTTCCCCACTGAGCTCATGTCTGTGTACCAACTATTGCTTAACTCTGGATGGTGTACATCTTGTATTGTATCTAACCCAAGTCCTCGGTACTTATCATACTTAGCCCTTTTAACTTGTCCTTTAAAGCATTTCAAAACAATACCATGTGGGACACTAGAAGAGAAACTAACATTTGTAACTATGTTGGAAAACACATTAGGAAATATTTAAATGTATAAAGTGCGCAAATATCCCAGAGGCATCGCGGCACTGTTACAGGCCTCTGCGGCCCCGACTATCTGGAACACCTTACCAGGTCACTTGAGAAACTCTCCAGCCCTGTGCAATTTCAAGAAGGACCTAAAAACCTTCCTCTTCAAGTAGTAGTACACGTTCCTTAGCTTCTCCTTCGGTTTCCGGCTCCACCGGCTTTCTCATTTCTGTTTTGTCTTGTCTGCACCCTCACACCTATGGGTTTATGGTTGCGCATTATAAATGTAATAAAGTAAAAGTAAAGTAAATGAACTTAGTTACATGAGGCATAAATCAGGAATTTGTAGCAACATTTGTTGAAACTTTACATGCAGTTAGCCAGGACAGGCACATTGTAGAACAATTTCATATCAATAGTCCAGGCAGACATAGTGGGAACAATGTGTGTGTATAGTCCAGTATTTAACTGAGTAGTAGTGTCTTGATGGCTTTGCGGAAGGCTATGTGGGAGGTTTCTGCTCTAAGGGGTGGCGGAAGGGCATTTCATTGTAGGGCTGCTAAGAATGGAAAGCTGGTGGTGCCTGCTCTGGCTCATTTCATTTTGGGTACTGTGAGCATGTTGGCATACAGTGTTCTGGTTGGTCTGGAGGATATAGATTTGTGTATTCTTTGGGTCAGATACATGGCAGCCGTTTGACACATTTGTGGGTTAGAGCCAGAGTTTTAAAGAGGATCTGTTCTTTAATGGGTAATCAATGGGCCTGTTTCTTGGCGGCAGATATATGGTCCCTCCTTGGGATGCCAGTGGCTGCGCAGAGTGCGCTGTTTTGGATCGTCTGCAGTTTTTTCATGTTTTTTACTAACGTGCTTGCAAAGAGGGCATTGCAGTAGTCGAGCTTAGACCCTGCTCAGAGAGGCACAGCTCCACCTCACTGATGAGGTCCAACAAGGCTGAAACACGTGTTTGGGGTTGCTGTTGGTACTCTTGTTCAGAAGGGAGTTGCCATAGCATTTTGATGCTGGACTGCCCATGTGGGCGGGACAAAGACTGATATGCAAATGGATATTTCCCATCTGTGAAAGGTATGGTGCGCTAAAGTGTGGCTGCGGACTCTCGAGAGGGTACCTTCCCAAAGAACAGGCCATTTTCGATGTGTTTATTCTCGTAGAGGGGCGCCCGTGACACATTTTTGATAGACCCTATTATGGCTCTGGCAATGGTGAGGAAGTCATCTTTGGACAAGAATGGTCTAGCTGCATTGAATAGCTTGGCGTGATATGCCACGGCAATAATAATAACATAAGTACATTTGCAAGCTTCCCCGTGTGTTGCTATTATTAGCAGTTGCATTAGGCTTTGTAGCAAGGACTGCAGTTGCAGTATTATTAATTTCGATTACTTTGTTTGATAGTGACACATTAGCGGCATTGTCATATGTTAAGGAAACATTAGTTAAAGAACCATTAGTAATGTTTGCATGTCTTTTTATGACCACTACTTAAACGTACATCCTAAATATACACCTATTCCAAACAAACAAATGTCAAATAGACCAGCTACACAGTGCCTAAACACAGGTATATGTGGAGGAAAACACTGTTATAAGAGAATATTCCTGGAAATTATACTTTTGGTAAATAGAGTGGTTGGAACCATGTACATCTCTGGGAGAGAGGGAGGGAGAGAGAGAGGGAGGGAGGGAGGGAGGGAGAGAGGGAGAAATAGAGAGAGAGAGAGAGAGAAAGAGAGAGAGAGAGAGAGAGAGAGAGAGAGAGAGCACTTTCTGTGCAAATAAAGCCTTTTTTTTAGTTATCATCGAAGTAGATCAGTTACAGAATACCTGAGGTATAAGAGGAGGTGCAGTTGTACGGGTTTGTTCATGAATGTGAATACAGTGAGGGGGTCAGGGTGCAGGGCTGATTTTATACCTTACTTGTTTACTGAAGTTGGACGGTGGGTGTGGTCTGAAGTGCTTTGCGAACATCAGACAGATGCACCCAATATTGCAGCTCTCAAACTTTCACTGCAAGGAAAGTGGCATAAACTATCTTAAAGGGGCCGTTATATCTACGCTCACTCCACCAGCGGACAAAGTTCTTTATGTACACAAGGTCACCTGGAAATAGCTTGATAGGAGGTAATGTTGGTGCATCAGATGCCTCCTTGATGCCGCTATTGTTTGAGAGACACATTTTATGGCTTTTGTCAATGCAAACAGATAACTTTTGTTTGAACTTGTCACCCAACACAGACGCAGCCTTGTTGGCATCAGATGCTCTCCTGATGGGAGACAGAGGTGTATTCACCTGCTGCCCAGTTACCACCTAATGGCGATTCTTGCAGGGCTTCATGCACATGCTAAACAGTGCAAGGCATTTTTCTTTCACGTGGTACAGAGCTTGAACAATTTACTTTTTAATAGCCTGTTTATCTTCTCCACAACCCTGTAGGCCTGGAGGTGGTAAATTGTGCACATGCAATGCTTGATGCCCAGCAATACTGTTATCTCTTTAAAGAGCTCATTGAAGAAGTGCATGCCGTTATCAGATCTTAATACATTGCACACACCCCAATAAGGAAATACCTTGCTAACCAAAAACCTGGCTGCACATTTAACATCTGGGTGTACACAAGGACCAGTCTCCACCCACCGTGAAAAGAGACACCCAACCACTATTAGACAACGGGATATATTGCACATTTCCCCCATGTCCGTGTAGTCGATGTATAATTTGTAAAACAGCCTGGCGGGGCAGGGTACCTCTGATTGTCCTTAGGGTAAGACCAGTGTTCAAAGTTTACCACGTAGTACAATTAATAACCATTTTAGTTACTGCCTCCTGCAGATCATGGACAAACCAGTCCTCTATATCTGCAGCGATATGCTATTTTGACACATAATATGGATGATGCAGCTGGTCAAATGCAACCAGCAGCAATGTGTACAGAATGACCGCTTTACCGGATGTCTCCTGTGCCACATTAAATATATAGGGGACTGCTTGCATGTCCTTCTCAACCATAGATCCTTTTCTTCCTGTGGTGCTCGGCTGCTCAATCTGTTAGACAGGAATTCTAAGATTCTGACAGCTGTTCTCTACTGTGCGCTACCACTGGATACTCAGACAGAGATATGCCACTTGCTTAGCCGCTGCATCCGCAGCAGCATTACTTAGTGAGACTTCATCTGTGTTGTTAGTATGGGCGATGCATTTCACCACCGCCGTCAAGGAGGGCTGGAACAGTGCATCAATCAGTGTGTCCAACAATGCTGCATGCTGTACCAGGGATGCATCAGCCCTCCTAAAACGCCTTCTCTTCCATCGTGCGAGTCTTGCGTGCACCATGGTGGTGACATAGGCTAAATCAAAATCTATGGTCACACAGCACCCTTGAGATGCTACAAGCGCCACAATAAGTGCTAGAAGTTCTGCTGCTTGTGCCAAATAGTGCATGGCTAATCTTTTTTGCACCAATATTTCACAGACCTCATCTACTAGGCTGACCACTGCCGCCCCAGTATGCCTCAAACCAGTTTCCTGGCCGATAGTTGCTGACCCATCAACGAAAAGCACCCCTCCTCCCCTCAAGTGGGCTGTCCTTTGATTTTGGGATGTCATCTACCTCCTCTTCAAACATTAGAGTGATGTCTTGCAAGGTCTTTGTCTGTGGTACAACTCTTTCAAAAAGGTGGCATGATGCACTGTTTTACACCTCCCTATGTGGATGTTTGGACTGGACAGGATTATCTCATACACAGTGGCCCACTGTGTAGTCAAAGTTGTTTTGGATCACTCGACGATGGCAAATACTGCGTGCTCCACATACAGCATTACGGAACACATCATGACAATCGTGGAGCTTTTCTCAATTGATAACGCAGCATCAGCAAGTGCCTGCATGCATGGGACCTGGATTTGCATCACTGAATCTAGCACTGCACTGTTGTAGGCCAATGGCCTGTGGCACATAGTGCTCTTCTGCGTAAGTAGCGCAGTCATCAGTTGGCCATTGGAATGGGAAGACAGATAAAACTCTTGGGTGTAATCAGGGCTAACTAGCAGTGGGGCAGTGGAAATAACCTCTTTCAGGTTATTGAAACTGGTGTGCATGCCCCCCTGTTGAAGGCACGCCCCTGAATGAACACACTAGAAAAAATACAACCCGCTAGGGAAAATAGACCAAGAGATTTCTTGCAAGGATAAGTTTTAATAACACAAAATAAGGATGCCAGCAAAGAACTCTGCTGCTCGAGAACGTTCTGCTGAAAATTAGCAGACGGTTATAGGACAACACATCATCATTACGACATCATACATGCAGTGAAAAACCCGTGTGGCTGGTTGGTGGGACCATATACATGGACCTGCTCCATAGGGGATGCGAGGTTGAAATTGGCCCGACTCCAGCCCCGTCCTTCCGTCGTCCATCACGTGGGGTCAGCTGGGTTCATCTCTCCACGGAATGAAGGTCATGTTCCTCATAAGTTACAATTGCAAAACAATGCTACGCTATCATTATGGCGTGCACCTGGGAAACTCAGGGACTTGCACAGGGAGGGAAAAGGGGGGGAATTACGATCATGTTGACCTATACATTCTTCGCTGAGTTCATATTGCACTCTATGCACCCAATGCTTCCACCCTCGTTTTGGACTATAATGTAATCCTTCCTGAATCTCATATTAACAAGTGTGTCACTATGGAATAAGGTGAACTGGTTGTGTTCTTTCAGATCTTTTATGACCACTGGTTGAATGGCTGGGGGCCTGAGGTCACTTTAATCGTGGAATTCAGGGGTCTTGGATGGGGTCAGTTTTGGGTGTCCTAACTCCTGGTGGGCTGGGTGGGGATTGGGGTCTGCTGTTGGCCCGGCTGTGATGTATGTGAGCAGCAAGGAGCCTGGTGCTGTCTTGCGGCCTTGCAGGGCACATTCCTCTTCGGGATAACAAGTAATTGCAACAATTAAGAAACAAAGGGAAGTTTCTTATGGGAATTAGCAGCATCGGTCCTTCTACCATCAGCATCTGGGCCTGTGCAGGTATCTTCATCAGGCCTGTGTTTACCGCACGGCCATGCAGGACTGAATGCATCTACCATAACTACAAAAATGGTGCCTCCTTATATGTGCGCACAAAGTCGAAACATCTGCATTTCATACAATATTGTGTTTGTGCAGGTTTTCTTAGCACGGACCTCTCCCCTCTGGTGCATTGCACATCTATCTATGGGACAAGCCTCACTCTAAAGTGCCTAAGGGGGTGGGAAAGGTTAATTTCCTTCCCAACATTCTCCCCTTTCGTTACTGCTACAGTAACAAATTCCTCTGCATTGTTGCGTTCATTTTCTGTCCTCACTGCAGCTTCCTATGGTGGCGTTTCCTTTATTGGCAACCAGGCCCCACATACTGTGAGAAACCTGAAGGTGTCTCACGTATTAGTCCCTGTGGATCTGTCATCCAGGTGGCCAAGGCACAGCCATCACTATTGGATCCAGTTCCTGGGGGTAGACTAGTGAGGGAGGATCATCTGGATCGGGGAGTGAAAGTGGGACACCGACGGGTGAGACACGGCATCCCCCTTCTTATACCTTTTCCCCATCCTACACCGTAGGTCATGCAAAGGCTTTGCCCTCCTTTTCCAACACGAACACTTTCACCCATCACAAAAGACGATGAACACCTAAGACATTTACCCAACGTCAGGTTCAGGCAATTGACCACAATCACACACACCTGACCGCCCTTTCCCTTCCCCAGAGGGATAAAAGGTGGAGCACAATATGAGCAAGGCAGAATGCACGAAGAGAGAGCTAACTCAGCACTGCAGTTCAAGAGGAGGAGAAAGACGGTGTGAACCGAGAGGGTGATAAGGAGAGACGTTACCTTGCCCTTTCCAAGCCAGGCCTGTGAAACCTCCACAGAAGGAATCATTTGACCGCAAACACTAGCCAGTGTGTGCTGCAGAAGATGTAAACGGTACACGGGGCCCCCCTCCACAGATAACCAAGCCGAGGGGAAAAGCTTGCCACTGTGGTACCAGCCTTGACTCCAGAGACAAGAGAATAAAAGTGGTTCATCACGGCGGTGAGTACAGGGGAGAACCGATAAGAAACCAAACTGTGTTTGAACAAAAGTAGCGAAACACGCTATTGAAGAAAAGTGCAAAGAACTGTTGTTTTTATACGAGAGGGGAAAGCCAGCTACAGGGGAGTCGGGCACCACAGAGGTGCTTGCTGGAGAAACTCTGGGTGAATACCCCATGGTTGAAGCTACCATTACCAAAAGGCCTAGGGAACAGCACAAGAAACCTGGGTCGAAGTGGTCATACGGGGGTTATAAGGAACTCATGGTGGCAACAGTAAAGACAGACACAAGTGATCACAGTTCAAGGGTGTTTATTAAACTGTAAATGCAGGGTCGAAAAACGCCTAACCTAAACCTAAATCTAAGATGGGAGCAAGCTTCGACCATCAATTGAAAAACAATGCAGTCCTTGTGGCGTGTTGTCAAAGTAAAAGGCCTATACTAAAAAAATAAAACTATTGCCAAATCCTTACAACTAATTACAGAAAGAGTGTGGGGATAGGGCTTTCAATAAAGAAAGAAGTGCTCACAAATAATAAGTCAGGATTTGTTTGCCAGGGATCTCCCTTCCCCACGTTTTGAGCACGGGACAAAGTGGACCTCCTGAGCACAGTACACACTCAAGCTTTCCCAGCACGAGCTGACAGTTCCATACCAGTTATCAGGTTCTTTGATGGTTAAGTCTCTTTCAATAAAAAAGTCTTTTGCCTTTGAGGGCCTGATGTATTCAACACAAAACAAAGAACAAGTTCCTTTCCAAATGGACTATTGGTGATGACATTTCACCCCTGGATCTCCTTCGGCTGGGCTCGGACCCCTAGGCTTCCCTCGATCGGGCTCAGGCCTTTCTTTTGGGATCTCCCTCTGCCGGGCTAGGGTCCAAATGCCAAGGGGGACAATCCACATCCCCTGGTCTTACAATATTTCTTGCACTCACAAATATTAACGTCTTTTTAAGCAGTTCCTCAGGCTTCGCCTCTTTTTGTCAGCATCCCTATGCCGGGTTCACTCTTGACAACTTTTACTAAACAGTTCACTGTAGAAATCCCTCTGTTGGGTTCACTCTTGCCAACATACTGTATTAAAGAACTTTAGACTTCGCCCCCATTTATCGGCATCCCTCCTTCAGGTTCACTCTTGTCAATCGTGTCATTTGTATTTTCTCTTTCATTTCTTGTCAAGCGGGACTCACTTCCCTTCGCTTCACACATATCTGTCAGCCAAAGACGTTCGACTGTACAAAGGATTTTACAAGACCTCCGTATGACCACATTGACCCCCTTTTCTTTTTTTTCCAAGGCCTTCTGGTTACGGTAGTTTCTATCATCAGGCAATTGCCCAGAGTTTCCTACGTGAACACTCACATGGTGCCGTATTTCTCTGTTGTTGGTTTCCCCCTTTTTCATCAATAGATCTTTAAGCCTTTTACAGTTCAATTTAGCCGTTTGTTGCTTTTCGTTTAACACAGTTCGGTTTATAATCGACTCTCCCCTCGACTCACCGGCAGACATAACAGCTCAAGCGTCTCTACCTGGCTTGGTAATCAGTGGACCGTTCACATCTGATGCAACACACACTGATTATTGTTTGCAGTCTTATGATTCCTTCTACAGAGGTTTTACTTGCCTTGGTCAGAAAGGGCAAGGTCGCACCTCTCCTTGTCACCCTCTCGGTAAGTGCCTTCTTTCTCCTTCTCTTGAACTTCTGTGCTGAGTTAGCTCTCAAGCCTAAGGTCTGCCTTGCTCAACTTTTGCTCTCGTTCTCCGCGTTTTATTCCTGTGGAGAAGGGAAGGGCTGTCGGGTGTGTGTGATCCTAGTCAATTGCCTGACTTCACCTGATCCTTGTATTGGGACATGTCAGGTAAACTGCGTCGTGAAAGTGTTCCTGTTGGAAAAGGGGGCTGGGGGGCAGCGTTTTGAATTATCCTACCTGGTAGGATGGAGAAAAGGTGTTATACGAGATTATAGCCCTTGTACTAGGGGTTTGGGTGAACTCAGGAGAGTGAGAATGGCCGGGTTTGTGGAATGAACAAAAATGATCAGAGTTTTTATTGTGACCGGCACAGGGGGATTTGAGTGTTTTGTCAATGCAGTAAACTGGGGTTTCGGAAAAGAATAATCAAAGGGACATGAAGAAGAATGACTGGGAGTATTCGGGTATGTGACAGAAATACAGGGTTTCTAGGAGGAGTAGTTTATCATGGTAGTGGAATTTGTGTTCTTAAAGAGTTTACTAAGGACACATGTGTCATGATGCCTGCCCCCAGACATCC
The DNA here is from genome assembly GCF_040938575.1 of Ambystoma mexicanum. Taxonomy (NCBI): domain Eukaryota; kingdom Metazoa; phylum Chordata; class Amphibia; order Caudata; family Ambystomatidae; genus Ambystoma; species Ambystoma mexicanum. The sequence continues at coordinate 170,675,571 of NC_090921.1, read as the reverse complement.
AGAACAGGTCCATATGTCCAGGGAAAAGGCACCCAAGAAGACACAGGAATTCCAAAAAACCTGCCTAGGGGCTATATGGGTTCAGTCCTGGCACCGTAGGCACCAGGCTCATATTGCCAACTTTAAACTATGCAAGTCATCCTGCAAAGAACTCATGCACAGGCCATCATGAGGCCAAGAAGGGACTACTTTCCTTTAGAAACTATTTTGCTGCTTGGGTGTGGTACTGGAACTTCTTACCTGGGAACTACTTTTTTGATGCTATTTAAACCACGCCCGAAGAGCAGCACACGCTTCGCGTTATTCTACATCTTAGCAGCTAACGCTCACCGTCTCTGCAGTCCAGCATCCAGTCTACAGCCACACCCGTCCTGTGTGCAGAGCCGATTCTAGAGAAAAGGAAAGAAGAAGAGAAGGTTAGAACAAGGAGATTTCCATTTGGTCATCTTTTCCTGGAGCAGCCGCACCTGTGGATAAAGGAAAAATACATTAAAATAAACCGCGTTGCATTGCCATCTGCAGCGCCGCGCCATACTCACCTGTCTTTGGAGCATCTCCACGACCCGGCGCAGCACCCGTTGAATCGCCGCCCGAAACATCAGCATCTGAAAAGACAAGAACAAACAAAAGGTGAGCGGTGTTCTGCCAAAAACATTTTTACTTACTTACCGCAAGATACTTACTTAGAATTTACCGCTCGAGGCAGCGCTGTTCACCATCCTACGTTAGACATTTTTGGCAAGGCGCCGCACCTGCAAAGAAGATAGAGAACTATTGGTTAATGACATTTGGAACAATATTACTTGCTAGACAGTGCTTGGTACAAACTGACTCTTACCTAAGCGCTACCTTCATCCATCAAGGCAAACTCACTCCTTGGATCACGCTGCAAGGGAAAAGGTATGAAAGGAGCAAGAGTGAATTAACAGACATTTGAACTCTAAAAGAACTATAAATTCGGTTTACACACTACTTACCTCAGAGTCATTGTTGTCTGGAACTCTGCCAAATACCTTCGGATCAGTGAAGTAACTGAACTTCTACGCGCCCCTGCACTCCACGCAGGATGGAGACTTCATCCTTCCAAACAATAAGGTGAGACTTTATGAAGGGGAATACTGGAAGTTTTCAGGGAAAATAGTGTTATGTAACCTCTCTACCACGGGTGGCTAATCCCCTTTACTGCTTTTAGGAAAATATTCTTGCGGGCCAGGCAGACGAAACTGAGTGGGCAAGTGCAGTCGAGCATCACTTCGCTACGAGTCACACTGGAGGAGACCGCAGCAGTCCAGCTTCGTTCGACGCCCCTGTGGAATCCAGGTGAGCGTAACAAAATGGTTTGTTGGCTTTGGCTAAGGGAGATTCATTGGGAGGACCGGGGGGTAGACCTGGACAAGCCTACAAAAGCTTCATGGACTTCACCCTCTTCACCGGGTATAATACCGAATCTGCCCTTGGTTATTTCCCTAAGCACAATCCAGAGTTCCCCTACCCAGATGATCTTTCTCATCCAAACCTTAAAGGCAGACGAGCGGGGAGAGGGCCAGTTCTTCCCTGGCCACCTGAATAAGGGATTCCTGGAATCTACTTGGAAGAATACCCTCACGTTTTTCACAGGGTCTAGCAAAATCCCCCGTGCAGTCGAAAGTATTTGACCGGCAAGTGAAGGTGAAGTTAAGGGAGAAGAACCTCATATTTTGTGAATTGCAAAAGTTGGCAAGAGTGTACCCGACAGAGGGATGCTGATGAACAGGGGGGGCAAAGTCAGAAGTCCCAATATACAGTGTGTTGACAAGAGCGAATCCCCTTGGGAATGTCCACAGTGAACTGTTTAAAAAGACATTAAGATTTGTGAATGGCACAGGTGAGAATGTGTCAAAAGCAGTAATTAACCCAACGGAGGGAGGCTGACATTAAAAGAGGGGTCTGAGTCTGGAAGAGTCATCACTCTAAAGATAAAGAAAATGACCTTTGTTTTTGCCGTTTAGAATATCAGGCCCTCAGAAGCAAGATATTGAAAACCGAAGATCCTGATATCGAAAAGAATTTTCTGGGGACTTGAGCCCAGAAAAGGGTGATTCAGGGTTGAAAAGGCATCACCCAACGTGTAAGCAGAAAGGAACTTTTGTTTATTATTTTTGTACATGTCAGATCCGTGGAGGCAAAACTTTTTACAGAAAAGAGACTTAACCACCAAAGGTCCCGATACTTGAGAGTGGAACTGTTAGCTCGTGCTGGGAAAGCTCGAGCGTGTGCTGTGCCATGGAGTCCTACCTTGTGCCGTGGTCAAAAAGTGGGGAAGGGAGACCACGACTTCCGTATCCTGACATATTATTTGTGAACACTTTCTTTCCTGTGAACCTTATCCCACACTCCTTTGTATTTAGCGTAAGTATTGGTAATAGGTTTTTCTTAGTTTAGGCCCTTTTATTTGGACAAGACACCGATAGGACTGCCTTATTATTATTTGATGGTTGTAGCTTGCTCCCATCTTAGATTTAGGTTTAGAGTAGGTGTTTTTCCAACCCGCATATACAGTTTAATAAACACCCTTGAACTGTGATCACTTGTGTCTGTCTATTGTTGCTTTCTCCTGCTTGTGCATATTCTTTGCGAGTGCGTGTCATATAGATACATCCCCTGCTAAATCTACCTATACCTCTTCATAATTTTCAGGGTCAGGGGAGGAATAATAATCGTGTGGTACCGTCTATCCACCTCATCTCCATAGTGTATGGGGACTATGCGGGGATAGGGTGGTCAGTTTGTCAAGTACTTTTTAAACACGTCTTGAAATCCTCATCTTTGCACTACTAGACACTTTGGCACAACAGCTGAATCCCATTTGGCATATGAAGAAAAGGACCAGGATGAACACGATGACAGGAACCAGCATTTTCACAAGAGCTCTTAGACAGGATGGTGCCCAGTCAAAAGTGATATCGAACCAATCACCTCCCTGGATACCAGCTTCTTTTTTCATGCGCACCTCCATGCCGTGCACTGCTATTATGTGGGCCAGCGATCCATTTCCTGCATCTTCGGGGTGTACGAATGCGCAACATGAATCTTTTTGCACACACGTCCTTCTATTGTTGTCAGCATGTCCAGGACATATCTGTTCTGCATCATCATCAACCATAGGGCACGCAGCTCGACCGTTAGGACGTTGAACCGCTGGCCGGTGTCAACTGGACCAGTTCCCATCGTAGGATCTGCAGCAACTTAGCATTAGCTATGGCCTGTACGCCGGGTAGCAAGAGCGATGCAAGAAACATTTCTGCAGAGTTGAACAACCAGTATTCAGGCACCTCCACAAGCAGTGCTGTCAAGTCTTTTGATAGATAGTTCAAGGCCCTTTTTTTCCTTCGTAGTTTATCATATTGGTTCTTCCCAGGGAGGATGTGAAATTCTGGCTGTGGCATTGGGGGAACTGTTGGTGCTCTGTCAAGTATTGGCCCCCCTTTCAAAAGTTCTTCTGGGACTAACAGTAGTGCCGAGTGCACCATGGCCAGCGAAAAGTAGCCCCTCCATGATGGCGGGAGGTACATACAAGTACGCTTGTTGGTCACACACCCAGTAGTAGTCAATCATGGCTGCCTTGCCCCTCTTCAAGTCTGGAATCAACAATGTCCTGTTGCATCGTTACTTGGAGCCGACAAAGACAGTCCCTTCGCTGTGGAAGCAAAGCTCGTAGTTCCCCTCTCGGTGCATGTTCACTGGCTTCTCCATTGCTGCAATCCATGTCAGTTTTGTGATGTGCTTGGTCCATATTTGTGCACATGGTGTTCCCACGAACGCCACTGTTTTCTCTTCGTATCCCAGGAGGCCTTCTACTCAGCAACTGAACGTAGTTTCCTGCCACTTGTTGGTTACGTACTTCACTCCGTCGATCACTAAATATGGCTTTTGTAAGCAGTTGATGTTCTTCAGGTTGTTTTGCATTGCAAGGCGTCTTGGTTGAAAAGATCTAGTCACACACTGTGTGCCTGGAAAGTGCCTTTTGTTCTACATAGCGCAAGATGAACCAGGCCTTGTGCCTCTATAAATGAAACTTCTTGTGGTACTAAAACCTTGGGTACCCCCAATGCGTGTGGTATCAACGAGCATACATAACAGCTACCACTTGTCGTTCGTCTTCCTACTGCACTCCTATCAGCCTACCAGGTATGTGAGTGCTTGTGATGTCTGATATCTTCAATAGCATCCAGGCCTAGCCCATGGTAAGCATCGTATCTGGGCCTACCCGCTTGCCTTTTCATTATATCATGGCACAATACTTAAATATCTATGTTGATATACTACTGCTAACATTGTTATTACTACTATTTGTGCTACAAAAAAGGTTTTTAATTGTGGGGAATAATATTTCTAACATTCTGCTCATACACACACGGTTGACACTATTATTTGGGAAGTATTATACATATGTACAGTTGCGTTGCTGGTTTCATTGGACAGCGCAGTTGCGTTTAGCAGTGCACTTCCATTCATGTCCCCTGTACCCCCTCTTTAGATGGCTTGCCCAGATAAAAGATGTACCCCCAATACATTCCTAACAAAAACATTAATATGGTAAATAGGATGGAAGTGACGCACAGGCCACAAGTGTTCATATGTGCAGCACTCACCCAGTCAATCTAAGCACATTCTCTCTTTTCTCAAATTTCCTGAACTTTTTAAAGGTATTGGGTAGGTGTCTTGCCAATCAAAGCAGACTTCATGCACTCATACTGACAACTTTCTTCCACACTCCGTTTCAGAATACAGTCATAGCCAGTCTGAGGCACTTGGCTTAACAAACACTTATCCCAATCTATTTTATCAACATCATGGATTCCACAAGCCATCTCAAATGCTTCAATCCATTAGAGGATATCAGAACCCTCCACATACACACCAACCAAATCTTTCATAAACTTGGTGGCTGGGGACCCGACACTCAACTGGTTTCGCTGATGTCTCCACTCTGGCTTTTTCTAGCTGGATTTTCTGACATTCAGTGTCCTTGTTTTTAAGTTCAAGATCCTTATCTTTGAGTATCAGTTGCTGTGCCAAATCCTCTTTCTTAAGTTCAGCCTCAGTTTCGAACTTGCTATATTCAAAGGCCAATTTCATCCTTAATAATTCAAGTTCCAAGGAAATCCCTGAAGAAACATTGCTGGAGGTCGGAACAGAGAAAGCAGAAGTGGCGGCATTCCCAGAAACAGATTCAGTAACAACCCCAGGGGCAGGGGCCTCAATGGTTGCACCCCCTTCATAAAGAGCTTCACAATCAGTCTGGTAGTACACCAGGGCAGCTATCAGCTCAGCCCTGGACTTAGCCTCAAAGTCTAACTCCCTGGCTTCACAAGCACTCTGGAGAGCCTCTAAGCTCATTCTAGTCAATTTACCATTTGCAACAGATTCCATTGCTAGTTATCTTGTATACAAGTAAACCTCGGTTTAACAAAGTGTGGATATTTTGTAAGTGGCAAGGTTACACACTGATTCTTAAAACCATTAGTATCCCACCACTGCCACCAGTGTAAAGACTGCAGGGGGTATCTGTACTCCTGCTCTCTATATGGCAGAGTAGAGGCACAGAGCACCCCAGCCAAGATTCTCTATTTGGTATCGTGGACGAGCAATCAAGGCTTAAGCTCTCAAAAGGTGATGCAGGCTGGTTCTTAAATGCATTGTAGTCCCCAAGCACCCACAAAGGAATGTCCACACACTATGGTAGTGAAAGCACAGTCTTTATATAAATAAGGCTCAAGTTATGTACACAACCACAATGATACACTTTCTGCTCAAGATAATCTAAAATGGAAAATATATACAATTTCTATGTGATACCACAATTACTCCAATTCCATTAAAATGCATCCACTGTACTCAGTTCAAATGTCATACAAATCAGTTAATAATGTGAACAATAGACATAGGAGGAAAGCAGGTTGGTTAAAACAATAGGCATAATACTGGGCCTTGAAACACTTGTTAATGCTTGGCCAGAGGGGCCAAGCATTATCTGTGCAGTGTGGCGGAACATGAGTGTCCTTTTGAGAGGCTAAGATTCAACAGTCTGGGTTGCTGGTGACTTCTGGATGGAGGATTTCTACCTTTCAAAAATTGAAGATATCATCTCGTTCAGCCCTTGGTTGTTGGACTGTAATTTGTAGATCCACCATGCCTCCTTTTATGCAAGTGCAATTTTTAATGTTGGTATTATGGCGAATTGTGTCCACCACCCACCATATAAAGTCATCCGGGCCATGTTGAAATTCTATAACATTTGACACCAGGGGAGCGGTTTAACTTTACACCTGATCCTCGAGTGATGTTTACATTTCTTATGACAATGGGTGTGTGGTTTGTCCCACATAACGTAAACCGCATGGGCATTTAATAATGTATATTACTTTGCTTGTCTTGCAGTTGGAGAAGAGTTTCAGAGTCCATTCCTGGCCTTCAATCTCGAAAGCTTTCACCTTTTTCTTGAGGCGGCATACCTTGCAGTTGCCACACCGGTAGTGGCCCATGATCTCTCTCAGGTCCCAAAATGAGCTTCTTGTTTCTTTTTTGCCACAGCATGCATGTGTCAAATATTCTTTTAAAGTTCTTGGCTCTCTTTAGGGCCATCCTAGGTAAGGGTTCTTCCAATTCACCCAGGACCCACCCCACGGGCGTACCCACAACATGCAGTCATTGTGAAGGCTTCAGCCAGTGTGGCCTGGACTGCCCCACAATACCATATAAGGAACTTCCATCCAACAGCCAGTCAGGGGGAAGGAACAGAGTCAGGGCTTCCCGGGACTTTGGAAAAACAAGGTCACAGGCAATAGAAAGCAAAAGGCCACAGGGGCCATCTTGTCTTCTATCAGGAATCAACTGATTCCAATGGCAGGGCCTGGGTATCCCAAAATGGAGGATACTCAGAGCACCTGTCAAATTCAGCATGGAGCTGCCACCAGCCCATACCCTGCCTGTGGGCCCCACACAGCTGCCCAAAAACATGTACTAGGGGTACAGGGTGGTACCCCCACCCATCTGTGCCATAAGGTTATCCCAAGGGTCTGTTCACCAAAAAGAGGAAGAGCAGCACTGCCAGGAGTCCCACGTGAACTCCTGCGCAGAAAACATGACAGAACTTACATGATAAAGCAATAAAGGACAAGGATTCAGAGGCCCTGTCCCACCGATGCATTTCCATCATCACAGTCATGCCGGGCCTGCTGCGAGTCGCCTGGAGATAGGAGGGGCTGTGTCGTAAAGATAGGGCCCGATCAGGGGTTCCAGTGTGTATAAAGTGTAATGTGTAAGGATGGTTGAGTCTGTATCTCCAGTCCGTGTCTGCATCTTGTTATATGGATTTTCTTCCAAGTCAAACCTATAAGTAAGTGTGTCGGTACTCCCAGATACACATAAATAAATCCAAGTTGGGTACCACAGTCATTGGTGTGTCCTAGAAACAATGGGACATGTAAAGATTGAAAGTAATACATAATACAGAGTGTGCCAGTAGATTCCCACAGGTACACTTAAATGAGTCGATGTGTGGTGTACCACATTCATTGGTGTGTTCTAGAGACTTTGGGCATATACAAAATGTATACAATGCAGCTAGATGATATGCTATTGCATTTATAACACACCTATGCACAAGTTTTTCAAGGCGCGACGAGGCAAGGGAGGGGGAACAGAGGGAAGACAGACCGCGATCTAACTAGGGCAGGTGACATACAGATCTCGCAATTACAGGGGAGGGGGGAATGGGGAGAAGTGCAGGGGGATGCTAGTTGGCAGGAGAGAACAGTGTGTTATGTTGAACTGGTGGTGTGGACATATGAATCCTCCTGCCAGAGGGGCCAAGCATTATCTGTGCAGTGTGGCGGAACATAAGTGTCCTTTTGAGAGGCTAAGATTCAACAGTCTGGGTTGCTGGTGACTTCTGGATGGAGGATTTCTACCTTTCAAAAATTGAAGATGATATCTCGTTCAGCCCTTGGTTGTTGGACTGTAATTTGTAGATCCACCATGCCTCCTTGTATGCAAGTGCAATTTTTAATGTTGGTATTATGGCGAATTGTGTCCACCACCCACCATATAAAGTCATCCGGGCCATGTTGAAATTCTATAACATTTGACACCAGGGGAGCGGTTTGACTTTACACCTGATCCTCGAGTGATGTTTACATTTCTTATGTTAATGGGTGTGTGGTTTGTCCCACATAACGTAAACCGCATGGGCATTTAATAATGTATATTACTTTGCTTGTCTTGCAGTTGGAGAAGAGTTTCAGAGTCCATTCCTGGCCTTCAATCTCGAAAGCTTTCACCTTTTTCTTGAGGCGGCATACCTTGCAGTTGCCACACCGGTAGTGGCCCATGATCTCTCTCAGGTCCCAAAATGAGCTTCTTGTTTCTTTTTTGCCACAGCATGCATGTGTCAAATATTCTTTTAAAGTTCTTGGCTCTCTTTAGGGCCATCCTAGGTAAGGGTTCTTCCAATTCACCCAGGACCCACCCCACGGGCGTACCCACAACATGCAGTCATTGTGAAGGCTTCAGCCAGTGTGGCCTGGACTGCCCCACAATACCATATAAGGAACTTCCATCCAACAGCCAGTCAGGGGGAAGGAACAGAGTCAGGGCTTCCCGGGACTTTGGAAAAACAAGGTCACAGGCAATAGAAAGCAAAAGGCCACAGGGGCCATCTTGTCTTCTATCAGGAATCAACTGATTCCAATGGCAGGGCCTGGGTATCCCAAAATGGAGGATACTCAGAGCACCTGTCAAATTCAGCATGGAGCTGCCACCAGCCCATACCCTGCCTGTGGGCCCCACACAGCTGCCCAAAAACATGTACTAGGGGTACAGGGTGGTACCCCCACCCATCTGTGCCATAAGGTTATCCCAAGGGTCTGTTCACCAAAAAGAGGAAGAGCAGCACTGCCAGGAGTCCCACGTGAACTCCTGCGCAGAAAACATGACAGAACTTACATGATAAAGCAATAAAGGACAAGGATTCAGAGGCCCTGTCCCACCGATGCATTTCCATCATCACAGTCATGCCGGGCCTGCTGCGAGTCGCCTGGAGATAGGAGGGGCTGTGTCGTAAAGATAGGGCCCGATCAGGGGTTCCAGTGTGTATAAAGTGTAATGTGTAAGGATGGTTGAGTCTGTATCTCCAGTCCGTGTCTGCATCTTGTTATATGGATTTTCTTCCAAGTCAAACCTATAAGTAAGTGTGTTGGTACTCCCAGATACACATAAATAAATCCAAGTTGGGTACCACAGTCATTGGTGTGTCCTAGAAACAATGGGACATGTAAAGATTGAAAGTAATACATAATACAGAGTGTGCCAGTAGATTCCCACAGGTACACTTAAATGAGTCGATGTGTGGTGTACCACATTCATTGGTGTGTTCTAGAGACTTTGGGCATATACAAAATGTATACAATGCAGCTAGATGATATGCTATTGCATTTATAACACACCTATGCACAAGTTTTTCAAGGCGCGACGAGGCAAGGGAGGGGGAACAGAGGGAAGACAGACCGCGATCTAACTAGGGCAGGTGACATACAGATCTCGCAATTACAGGGGAGGGGGGAAAGGGGAGAAGTGCAGGGGGATGCTAGTTGGCAGGAGAGAACAGTGTGTTATGTTGAACTGGTGGTGTGGACATATGAATCCTCCTGCCAGAGGGGCCAAGCATTATCTGTGCAGTGTGGCGGAACATAAGTGTCCTTTTGAGAGGCTAAGATTCAACAGTCTGGGTTGCTGGTGACTTCTGGATGGAGGATTTCTACCTTTCAAAAATTGAAGATGTCATCTCGTTCAGCCCTTGGTTGTTGGACTGTAATTTGTAGATCCACCATGCCTCCTTGTATGCAAGTGCAATTTTAATGTTGGTATTATGGCGAACTGTGTCCACCACCCACCATATAAAGTCATCCGGGCCATGTTGAAATTCTATAACATTTGACACCAGGGGAGCGGTTTGACTTTACACCTGATCCTCGAGTGATGTTTACATTTCTTATGTTAATGGGTGTGTGGTTTGTCCCACATAACGTAAACCGCATGGGCATTTAATAATGTATATTACTTTGCTTGTCTTGCAGTTGGAGAAGAGTTTCAGAGTCCATTCCTGGCCTTCAATCTCGAAAGCTTTCACCTTTTTCTTGAGGCGGCATACCTTGCAGTTGCCACACCGGTAGTGGCCCATGATCTCTCTCAGGTCCCAAAATAAGCTTCTTGTTTCTTTTTTGCCACAGCATGCATGTGTCAAATATTCTTTTAAAGTTCTTGGCTCTCTTTAGGGCCATCCTAGGTAAGGGTTCTTCCGACATGCTCAATTGTACCAGGGGCCAGAATTTCTTTATTATGGCTCTGGTTTTTCTTGTGTCCGAACCAAACGTGGTTACACATGTGATGGTATCGTCCTTTGCAGCTTGTGTCCTAGGGGTGAGTAGAGGTTATCTGGGAGTGCTTGTTTATTTTTATAATTTCTGAGAAGTTTCTTTGGGTAGCCTCTTGCCTTTAGTTTGTCTTCTAGTTGGTCAGCATGGCGTTGGTATTCCCCAATTTCCAAACAATTTCTTCAGATCCTCAAATACTGTCCGTAGGGTAGGTATTACTTGAAGCTTTTGGGGTGGTGGTAGCTGCTGAAGTGAAGTAACATATTTCTATCTGTAATTTCTTGTAAAGAGTACAAGACAGTTAGCCATCTTTGTTTCCAATAGTTAGATCCCGGAAATAGATTGATATCGGACTACTGTTTATTGTGAATTGTTGTATTTCAGGGATCCTTCCATTTAGCCATTGGTGAAATTCTTGTAAGGTGATAAAGTCCCTCTGCCAGATTAAGACAGTATCATCTATGTAGCATTTCCAGGTCTTAATCATATGTTGGAAAGGGTTGCTATCAGCAAATACATTTTTTTTTGTATGATATATATATATAATGGCCAGTCAGGCGAAGGCTGCCCCCATGGCAGTACTGCATGTCTGCAGGTAGAATTAATGCTTAAAAAGGAAGACGTTTTTTGACAGAGCTATGGGGAGTAATGCCATAATGAAATTGGCCGGTACCCTGTTTTGTGTCATGTGGTGTGTCAGGTGGTCTCAGATGAATTCTTGGGCTGCATCCTGTGATGCCCATAGTTACCAATAGTTGAGAGACAAGGTCAAAGGGGATGTCTTCAAAGTATTTAATCGTGCTCATGGCATCTCTCAGATAGGATGTGGTTTGTTGGCTTTGGGGGTTGACAAAGGGGTTGATGTGTCTGAGAATGTTACCCATCTTTTTCTTGGTCTTGTTCATCCTGATATAAACTGGTTTCTTTCCTTGTCTTTGTTTTCCTTGTAGTCAGGTGCAAGGTATGGATACGTTGCTTCCATTTTGAATGCTATGATATCTTTGGCCAGTTTTTATGCTTTTTTGTTGGTGATGAATTAGTCCAGTTAGCAATTGATATTTCTCAGTTTTTCCTTAGCATCCGTCAATGCAGTGTTAGCCACAAACATCTCCTCCTCGTCTGTTAACGCCTCTCGAATTCTTGCATGTAATCTTTGAACTGTTGTAATGGTGACCACAATTGGGTCCTGACTGCATTTGGTCGCAATGTGACTAGCTAGTTAGGTATTCCTTATCCTCCAAAAAGAGTACAGGTTAATTCCGTACAATAAGTCCTAGTGGTACTATATTTGCCTTTAAATACTCCCGATGAAGTGGCCATGTACTTCAGTTTGGAAGCATTTCTCCTTTATTTTCAGTAGGTCATTGTAAAGACCGGTGGGGTGGTCTGTACTTCCGCTCTCTATATGGTAGAGGAGAGGCACAGAGGACCCCAGACAAGATTCTCTATTACGGTAGCGATGGACGAGCAATCAAGGCCTAGCTTCTCAGGAGGTGATGCAGGCTGGTTCTTAAGTACAGTGTATCCCCAAGCCCCCACAAAGGAATGTCCACACACTGTATTACTGAAAACACAGTCTTTATATAATTAATATTCAAGGGTTATGTACACTTATCACAACAACGCACTTTGTGCTCAGGAAAATCAATAATGGTAAATATCTACAATTCTAAGGTGGTACCACTAATATTAGACCTCATTAAAGTGCATTCACAATACTGTAAAAATGGCACGCAGATCAATGAGAAGGAAACCAGCAATAGAGAGAGGAGAGAGAACAGATGGTTGAAACAATAGGCAGAAGACTGGCCCTTGCTACTGGACACAGTTCTGTGTGGAGATCCCCCCCACCTGGGCAACCTGTAAAATAAAGAGATATAACACAAGCCCAGTCCATATATTGTTCAATAGTCTTATTCTCTCCTACAATGTTTTTACCCCCCCAATGTACCTGGTGGAGTTGAGTTCTTCGAGGAGGCGTCGACAGATCCTTCTTGAATGAGCCCCTTTAAAGCAGGAGTCACGGATCGTCGAGAGGCGTCGAGAAGCGTCGAGGAACTCGGTGTTCGGCATCGGGGAATCGACGGCCCTTCTTGAATGCCTTCCCTTTCAAGCGGGAGACACGGGGCGTCGAACGTCCGACAACAAACAGGGTAGAACGGCGTCGATGAGGCGGCAGGCTTCGATCCGAGCGGTGCTCGTTGGCGTCAAGACGTCAGCGTCCTGCGAGGAAGAGGCGTGCGGGGCACCTCGGCGACACTAGTTCTGGACCGCAAAGATTGTGAATGACGGTGGCCCAGCAAGGGCGTCGAGTCGCTCGAGTCTTTGGAGTCGTGAGGTGGCGGGAAACCCACCGGCGGATTCTCCTCGGCGCGTTGGTCGTCCTCGACTTTCTCCGGCAGGACAAAAGCGGTCGACGATGCGGACGAGGGAGTCCTTCGAGTCAAATGTTCTTAGGCAAGGAGCGGACGGCTCCGGTCGTCGGCGGCACGGCGTCAAGTGGTTCCCACGGCTGGGCAACACAACTTCGACGGGCCTCCAGCGGTTACACAGACCTGCGAACCCTGGTCGACGGCAATGGACTTCGACAGCGTCGAGGTCCGGGTGCTTTACTTCGTTCTCCTCGGCAGTCCCCTTCTCCGGTCGGCAGCCTTTCGATGGTCTGGCGTCCAGGGAGCTTCGGCGAAAGTTCAGCGGTGCTCGATAGTCCCTCGGAGCACGGGAAGAGGGCGCCTAGCCAGGTCCTCTCTCGGGTCAGTCCTCGACGAACACGGCAGCCTTCGGATCGGTCGAAGCAAATGCAGCAGCAAGTCTTCTTCTTCCAACTGGGCGTCGAGGGTCAGCAATTCCAGTTACTCTTGAGTGGAGACTCAGCTTCTGAACGCTTCTGAACAATTTCCAGTGGTGAGAGGTCCCCAGATATACTATTCTGTCTCTCATCCACACTGCTGGCACACACACAGCAGCCAATCACACAGAAGGGCATTCATGCAGTCAGTCAGCCAATCAGGCACACAGTGCATTCAGGCCACACTCCTCCCTTTCAGACACTCACAACTAGGAATGTGGATTGGGGCAAGTACCCAGCCATTCAACACTACACACTGCATTCAGGCCAGTTTCGGGCAGGGCTGTCTCAGTCTTTGTCTCACATGCCAGAAACCAGACAACCACAACAAGGAGTGTATATTGGTCACCCACTCCATTCACCCAGGTCCCACCCACAGGAGGTACCCACAACATACAGTCAATGGGAAGGCTCCAGTCAGTCTAGCTGGGCCTTCACAACAACACCATATATGGACCTTCCACCCAACAGCCAGTCAGGGGGAAGGGACAGAGTCAGGGCTTCCCAGGACTTTGGGAAAAACAAGATAACAGGCAATAGAAAGCAAGAGGCTACAGGGGCCATCTTGTTTTCTATCAGGAATCAACTGGTCCCAATGGCAGGGCCTGGGTATCCCAAAATGGGGGACACCCAGAGCACCTGTCAAATTCAGCATGGAGCTGCCACCAGCCCATACCCTGCTCTGTGGGCCACCCACAGGTGCCCAAAAAACATACACTAGGGGCACAGGGTTGTACCCCTACCCATGGGTGCCATAAGGGTATCCCATGGGTCTGTTCACCAAACCAAAAGAGAGAGCTGCACTGCCAGGAGTCCCACATGGACTCCTGGGCAGAAAACACGACAGAACACACGATAAAAAGCAGTAAAGGACAAGGATTCAGAGGCCCTGTCCCTCTGATGCATTTCCAGCATCACAGTCATCAGATGTTGTGGTGGCCATAGTCTGGTTCATCCCTCAGGTGTTGAATAGAGAGGGTCCTCTCATAATCTCACTTATCTGTGCCTCAGAGAAGCTGAGTGTATTCTTCATTTTCTGTTGATTGTTGGAGGTCGTTTTCCCTGCGAGGCCCCTTAGATTGCTTTGCTGTCCCTGGATGAGAAAGTTTGAAATGCATGAGGTGTTCAGTGTAAGATCACAGTTCTAAAACCAAGCTTTCGTGTGGCAGAAAGGCTGCCTAGTTTTTTTGTGTGAAACCCTAGTACAGCAGGACTGTATAACATATTTAACTTGATGGTGCCCTATACTATTCCGATATTAGGGTGAGGCAATACTACTGTAACAAGGGGGTTGCCCTAATAGATCGTTTCTGAGATGATTTCTTCTTTATTGTTAATCATCCTTGCGTGGTATATCAAATATGCATCCCCATCAGATGGCAATGGTACCATTAAAAATAAACTGCAAAGGTCATGTTTGGTTGATTTTGTGATGGTTTTTCTAATTACCCTGTGTTATTTGTTTTTTTCTTCATAACTGAAGTGCTACAAACTTCTTGAGTCTAATTACTGTGACTCCTTAGTTCTTTTCTTATTGACATAAAACAAATCGTACATATATTCAAACAAAACGCATAAATGAATATACTGTGAAAGAGCTGTGTAAACATCAATCAACAGTGCAAAGTAACATTCACAGACATCATTAAACAAAGTTGAATAACTAAGTATCGATTCAATCTGACATCTACATCTGTGGTGTGTATAAGGCATTAAGGTCTGATTGAAAACCATAGACCAGGTATCTATGTGGTCGAACAGGAGTACTTGCTTTCCGCTATTGACCCTGATCTAGTTGTGCGAGTCTGTAGGGTTTAAAGGTAATTCAGGGTTAACTATTGTCTAGTGTCTATACCACTCATCTTAAACACCAGTCCTCTAGTCGATGTCTCTAATGTTTAGCACTAAATAAAGAAAGCGTGGCCAAATAGCTTGAGAGTTGGTCCTGGCTTTAGACGTTTCAACAGGGATTGTCCATTTATTGTGCCTTC
Source organism: Ambystoma mexicanum (assembly GCF_040938575.1). Classification (NCBI taxonomy): domain Eukaryota; kingdom Metazoa; phylum Chordata; class Amphibia; order Caudata; family Ambystomatidae; genus Ambystoma; species Ambystoma mexicanum. Next base: position 170,660,320 of record NC_090921.1, on the reverse strand, counting down.
TTCTGGACTGGATTGGGTGCCCCTAAAGTGGAAGAGAGGCAATCTAAGTTAGATGAAGTGTTTATATACAGCAAATATGGGATCGATTACACACCATAATCGTATTTCTGATGCTTGTATCTGCTTAGATTCACATGCTGTGCATAGGCCGACATCTAGTGGAAGCTGCAGAGTATTACAGAAACTCGAAAAGGGGCGTCGAACTAGGGCGTGCCAGTAATACTATCCCTAGTGTGACGTCCACTGTACCCATGATCCCTCACGCGTGTAGGACCCTCAGATTGTATTTTTTCTGACATGAGGTAGCACGAGGAGTAGCGCGAGTACAGAGTATCCAAGCAGATAGATAAGACTACAAGCATCCATGCGCCTTCTCTCAGAGGGGAGGAAGGGCGGGCGCATGTGAATCTAAGCAGATACAAGCATCAGAATACGATTACGGTGCGTGTATCCCTTCTGAGGCTTGTGGAATCTGCTTAGATCACATGCTGTGCATAGATTAGCGAGCAGTGTTAGAAGAAGGAGGTGGGATGTGAGAAGGGTCATGAGCGAACAAATGTCCTAGAACTGCTTGTCCCACTTGAGTATCTGTTTTGGAATGTGTGTTAATGCAGTAGTGCCGAGTAAAAGTGTGAATAGAGCTCCATGTAGCTGCTTTGCAAATGGTGTCAAGGGGTACATTTGCAATGAAAGCCAGAGTGGCCCCCGTGCCTCTTGTAGAGTAGGCCCTTGGCGTAAAAGGCAGAGTCTTATCTGAAAGGGAGGAACACAGCTGGATACATTTGACTATCCATTTTTTAGATGGCACCTTTAGAGACGCGATCTCCTTCTCTGCCTGTAGCTACGGAGACTAACAGTTGATCTGCCTTTCTTAACAGTCTGGTCTTGTCTACGTAGTAGAGGACTGCTCTTCGCACATCTAGTGTGTGTAGTTTCATCTTAGCAGAGCTTTTGGGTTCTTGGAAGAAGGCCAGTAGCTCAATGGACTGGTTAACATGGAATTTTGAAATGAACTTCGGTGAGAACCTGGGGTGAGTTCGCAGAACCAGTTTATCCTTATGAACAGTAAAGAAAGGATCCTGCACTAACAGAGCCTGAATTTCACTGACCCTTCTTATGGATGTGATGGCTACTGAGAAGGCAGTCTTATAATTCAGATGTTTGAGACTAGCTTTATGTATAGGTTCAAGGGGGTGGCACGAGTTTAGCAAGCACCACATTAAGGTCGCAACCTGGTGGTGGGTTCGAAATTGGAGGGTGGAGTCTCTTCACCCCTTCCATAAAGGCTTTGACAACTGGCACCTTCCACCATGACACCTTGTTATGGGAGGTGGTGTAGGCTGACAGCGCTACCAACCCTGCATCCAGTAAGTGGAGCATGTAGGTGACAATATTGGAAGGAGTGCAATCAACTGGGTTGATTTGTTTATTCTGGCACCAAATAACAAATCTTTTCCACTTGTCAAAGTAACAGTGCCTTGTATTCGGTTTTCCGTGATTCTTTTAAGATATCCATGCATCTCTGTGGTAAATAGAGATGGCCAAACTCTATGACTTCAGGAGCCATGCTGCCAAGTTCATCGAGTTGGTTTGAGGATGCATTGTTTGTCCTCCGTGCTGGGAGAGTAGGTTGTACCAGCACGGGGAGTCTGATGGGTTCGCACACCGCCAGTCTGCGCAGGTGCGGGAACCATGGTTGTCTCGCCCACATGGGAGCAACTAGGATGAGCGTCATCGATTCCCTCTGTATCTTGTTGACTACCTTCCTCATCAGAGGGATTGGTGGAAAAGCGTAGGCAAACATCCCTGACCAGTTCATCCATAGGGCGTTCCCCTTGGAGCCTGGCTGGGGGAACCTGGATGCGAATCCGGGGCATTGTTTGTTTTCGCTTGTGGCCAATAGGTCTATAGTGGGGAAACCCCAATGTGAGAAGAGGTCTGCTACGACTTCTTCATGTAAACACCATTCTTGTTCCTCTGGGAGGGGGGTCTCTGCTCAAAGCGTCCGCTAGTGAATTGAGATCCCCTGGAACATGTTGAGACGACAGGTAAATGTTCCGTCTAAGTGCCCATATCCAAATTTTCTGGGCAAGCCTGGACAGATTTGGCGAACGAGTGCCCCCGTTTGTTTATGTAACACATTGCGGTCGTGCTGTCGGTTAGGATCTGCACTGACAGGTTCGACAGGTGGGGTTCGAACGCTCGAAGCGCTCTGAAGACTGCCAGTAGCTCTAGCAGGTTGATGTGATTCTTGGCCACTGTGTGAGACTAGAGACCCTGAGCTGTGTGGTGAAGGAGGTGTGCTACTCACTCCGACAGGGACGCGTCTGTGGTGACTACGGCCTGTATTTCTGGATTGTAAAAGGGTTTCCCCTTTGAAAGGTTCTCTCTTGTCAACCAGCGAAGACTCTGTACTAGTGTTGGCGAAACATCCACTAGATCGTCCCACTGACCACTTGCCTGAGACCACTGTTTCGCCAACCATTCCTGTATGGGTCGCAGGCGCGCGTGGGGAACCAGGTAAATGCAAGACGCCATCATGCCTAGCAAACACATCGCTTTGCGAACCCTTATCTGGCGACCGGACTGATATTGAGGAATTTGCAGTAACAGATTACGAATTCTTTCCTCTGATGGAAAGGCCAGCCTCGCTTGGGTGTTTAGGACAGCTCCTAGGAACTGTTTGGAGGTGCTTGGCACCAGGCTTGATTTTTTCTCGTTGATTGAGAAGCCCAATTGGAAGAGGAGGTCGATCGTTCTTTGAATGTTGGATCTGCAAATTACAGGGGTTTCCACTGTGATGAGCAAGTCGTCCAGGTAAGGGTACACTGGGAATGCCTCCCTGCGTAGGTGCCCTGCCACCACCGCCAGTACCTTGATGAATACTCTTGGATCCGAGGCTATAGTGAAGGGCAGCACCTTGAACTGTTAGTGCTGACTGACCACCTTGAAGCGTAAGAATCTTCTGTGCGCTGGGAACATGGAAATATGAAAATAGGCATCTTTCATGTCCAATGTTGCCATGTAATCTCCTCTTTTTAGTAGGGGGATTACCTCTTGGAGTGGAGTCATGCGCAATTTTTGAGGCTTGACATACTTGTTTGCAGGGCGTAAGTCTAATACTGGGCGCATTGTTACATTTTTTTTGGCACAAGGTAGTAAGTTGAATAAATACCCTTGTTCACCTGGTTGCTCGGGACGAGTTCTAGTGGGTTATTTGCAAGAAGAATAACGATCTCCTCGAGGAGGATTCTTTGGTGGTCCAAGGAGTGTATTTTCTGTTTGGTTTCGGGGGCGTTCCAACAGTTCGATACAGTATCCCGCGGACACTGGACAGCACCCATCTGTCTGAGGTGATCCCTTCCCGGAGCAGAATGTCACTGTTTGTTGGGGGGTGTAGCGCTTCTACCTGGGCTACCTCTCCCCCTACCACGGCCCCTCTTTTGACCTCTGGCAAAACCTTGTGAAGCCTATTGGTTGCCTCCCCACAATGTTCCTTGCCCTTGAAAGTAATTAGACCCTCTCTGGGAATTTTGGCCACGAGAGCGACAAAAAGTATTATTCCCTCGTTGGTTTGTGGGTTTATTAGTTAACTGTCCAAGGGACTTTAGGGTATCATATTTGTCCTTGGCTGTTTTGAGTGCCTCCTGCACCGCTTTCCCAAACAAGACATTTGGTTCCACCGGCATGTCAATGAGTGTGGCTTGGGTCTCGGGTTTAAACCCCGACTGCCTCAGCCAAGCGAGTCTCTTGATGACTGTGCTCTCTGCGATGAGCCGGCCTGCATTGTCTGCTGCGTCAAAAGTCACCTTGAGGATGCATCCGGACACCGATCTCCCTTCCAACTGGCCCTTTAGAGATTCAGGTGCGGAGGCAATGAGGGCAGCTACCTGTTCCCATTGGTGACAGTTGTAACTTGTCAGCAGAGTGGTGGCATTAGCAATTCTTGCCTGGTAAGCGGAAGTGGAAGTTACTTTCCTTCCTAGCCCATATATCTTTTTGCTCTGCTTGTCTGGAGGAGCCTCAGTGGATGCTAGAGGTGTCCCCGCCCTTTTCCTGGTGGTTGTAACCCCCAATGAGTCGGGTTTAAGTTGACCCCTTATATAAAGTGGGTCAGAGGGGGCGGCCCTGAATAATTTTTCTATTCTTGGGTTAACTGCCCGGGTAAGATTAGGGGTGAGAAGAGAGGGGTCAATTCTGCATTGAATAGACTTCAGAATTGGTATGGCCTGGGCAATGGATTTTCTATCCCCCATAATCTGCTCTGCAAAGTCCCTCTCTTCTTGAGCCCCTTGAGTGTCTATCTGAAAGTGGTCTGCAGCTCTAGCTAAGACCTTGTTCAATAATGGCTGATTATCCACAGGTGAGTCATTCACCGGTGGGTCCTTGGGAATAGGGGCGTTGAGACTATAGGCCTCTGCCTCGTCTTCCTCCTCATCGTCTCCATAATATTCCACCCCTGCCTGGTCGTCCAGTGTTTGTGCGTCTGGATCTTCATCATACTGATAAGGTTCAATAGTGAGTGGGTCTGAAATCAGGCCCTGAACTGGAGTCTCATTACAGGGTTTTTTACTAGGAGGTTGAGGGTCTTTGGATCCGGAAGGAGTAGAGGTAGCAGGGGTATTCTGATAGCTTAGGAAGTAATCAAGATTTTTCTCATAAAAATGTGTCATAAAAGACATCCTCCTCATCACTCTGTCGATGTCTTCAGAGCTCCATTCCTTGGAAGTGGGAATGACCACTTCCTGCTGTGGTTCCTCTTCCATTCCCATATCCTGTGGAGTGGAAGGGACAACTTTAGGCTTAGTGACAGGCTCAGGGGCCTTGGACTTCTGAGAAGATTTATGTTTGTGTTCAGAAGGTTTTTTCTCTTTCCCCCCTTTTCCATGTGTAGAGGCATGTTTCCCTGACTCTATGGCTTTCCCAGAATCTTTCGACGCCTGGCGTCGACATTCAGAGGTGGGTTCTGTAGTTTTAGAGGAGGGACGTCAAGACTCAGAGGCAGACGTAGAACGAACTGCCGGAGTCGACTTTGAACGTGCTGCTTGGGGGTGGAGGTCGGATTCGTCTTCTGACGACCATACCTCTGTGACTTTACTTAACGTGGCACTCTTAGCAACCGTAGACGGTTGCTGTGTGTCCTGAGGCAACCGTGACCTGGAACGACCAGAGGACACAGATTCTGCGGACCTCTCTCTTTGTGCCTTTTTCATCCGATCACTCGACACGCGTGTCGAGTCGCGGGAGTGGTTAGATGTAGGTGTATGGGTAGCGCACATGCCGCCGGGTGTGGTCCCCATAACTGCCCTGCCGGACAGTCATCTGAGGTCGGGGGCTCGTGCTTGGGTGTCAAATGACACTCCTGTGCCCTCGCAGTCCGATACGGTGGCGTTGCTGCCATCACTGAAGGAACCCACAGTGTCCATGCCCTCGAGTTGCCTGGCGTAATGGGCCCAACGTTTGGTGGAGCGGTCCTTAAGTTTTTTAGCTTTAAAGAGCTTACACGCTCTGCAATTTGCTTCGGGGCGGTCCCTAGGCAGACAGAGATTACAGGTGTTATGCTTATCTAACGGGAACTTACAATTGCACTTGGGGCAAAATTTAAATGGAGCACTCTCCATATGTTAATATATGGATGTTAATTCTCCACCAATCTGCCACTCTTTACATGACAAAGAGATTTACCAGACAAGCTTCCTGCCGCCCCTACAGAAAGGTCAACTCAAACCTCCTTTTGGTGCCGAGATTCAAACGCACTACAACAAGGGGGAGTAGCTTTCCCGTCAAAGCAGGGCATCATTGGAATTCTCTACCCCCACCCCTAAGGGAAGACGTACCTTACATACAATTTAGAACCAATCTTATCCACTGGATCAAGGAACACGTCAACCAACGTACTTGCTTTTCTCACCTACTACCCTATATGCTTAGATTTAACTTGTAAATTTTGTATATTATACTTTCTGTAAATATGTTTTATTCTATCTGTTCTTAATGTTGCGGATGTGTCCAGTACTATAACCATATCTGGACTCCATCCATTTTGCCATATGTAACCTAAGCTATACATTCCTCTTGTTCCTCTTGCGCCCTGCTACCCTTGGGTTAGGTGCGCATTACAAATAATAAAAACAAACAAACAAAACAAACACATGGCAGCGGGCGATTGTATGTAGGAAAATAAACGAGTGTGAGTATGTCCACCCCCCCACTCTCCCTACTTGCAGTGCTGAGGCCAGCGGCCTTCCGAGGCCCGGGCCGAGACCAGAGGTCTTCCGAAACCCAAAGTCCATTGTGCAGTCTCGACGGCGGTTCGTTCTCCAGTACTGGCGTCGATCTTTGCAGTCTCGACGTGGTATTTGAGGAACGGGAATTTTAGATTAATTTATGATAAATGGCATAAAGCCAGGGAACTCTGCAACTATGCTTCCCACAAGTATGGCGGAAAAAAGTATCTGAGGGTCCTACACGCGTGGGGGATCATGGGTACAGTGGACGTCAAACTAGGGATAGTATTACTGGCACGCCCTAGTTCGACGCCCCTTTTCAAGTTTCGAAAAACAAACTGATATACTCTGCAGCTTCCACTAGATGTCGGCCTATGCACAGCATGTGATCTAAGCAGATTCTACAATCCTCAGAAATATATATACATTGACTGGTTATTTAAAAACAAAAGGAAGATGGGGGAAATTGATACAAACAGGGTTGAATTTGTAAAAAGACAGGCTCCGTACTGGCCTCTGGTGAACTGACCTTGAACTGAACACCCCAGAGTGTCGAGGGAGGTTCATTTTGGTGCGTGTGTCCCTGGCGGTCAGGGGGAACACAGCTGAAGCGTGTCTCACAGTTGTTGTGTAGGGGTCCTGGGTTAAGGGAGAGAGCAAAATGGCCTGGGATTAGGTGGTGTGATCAAAGGGTGTGGGTCCATCATGTGTTGACAATGATGGTGCAAGACTCTATATGCTATACAAAATTACAGGGACCTTTACCTGATGTATTTAATGTTGCCCACACCATAAGAAGGAGAGCCACATGACTCAACCCTCCATGATTGTGTGTCAGTTACCAATTGCCTGGTAATGCCCAGAACACATCTTTGTAATATACCACTGCCAGTTCCAAACCTCGAGTACTTGGTCTGGATGGATCTTGTTTTAAGGACCAAGGTGGGCAGGTGGACACAGGGCAATGCAGTTTGTGCGCCAGGGGAAGTGGTGGACAGTGGAAAATTTCCCCAAGTGACGTCAGCACAGGTAGCGTGGTGGTCACCCTGACCCGGGCCTGTCAGCTCAACAAGTATCTAACATTTATACTGATTCATTACATATTTGGAATAGCCCATGACTTTGGAGAGATCGGGAAGCAGAGGGGCTTTATGATCTCAACTGGAACGCCCATTAAAAAACAGTCAATATGTGGCAGCTTTATTAGATCCTATAATGCTGCCTGGGTGGATTGTGATTGCCAAATGTGCAGCACACCAGTCTTTGGATGATCTTATTAGTTGTGGGAATGATTTTGCTGACCAAACAGCCAAATTAGCAGCCACCTTCCATGAGGTTGCTACACAGATCTTTCCTGTTAAATCTGCCCCTAAGGAAACCCCATATATAATGTTGTAGGACGTAGCTTATAAAAAGGGCTGCTGATTGCACGAGGACTCTCTGTGGTGAGATGACCAGGGTTCGTTAGTGATATTAGTGTCACACCTTGTTAGAGTGTATCAGGGGCAAGCACAAGTGGGTAGAGATGGGATGACACATCGTTCATGGCTTGCACCCAATTTCACGACTATGGCACAAGAGTATTGCCAGAGATGTGTTATTAGTTTACGGAATAATGTGTGGGAAACCGTGCTGATCAAGCCAGTGGCATATCTTCCCCATATGGGCCATTTTTAGGATTGCAGGTCAATTTCCTACAGATATTTGGGTATAACCAATGGCAGTATTTGCTTGTAGTTGTGGACTTGTTTTCTGGTTGGTGGGAGGATAACCCTGGCAGGAAAGCGAAAGCAGAGATAGTAGTAAAAACAATGCTATGTGAATTTGTACCTAGATTTCGGTGTGTATTAGCAGTGATCAGGGCACTCAATTTGTGAACAATATTATCAAGACGTTGTCAGACCTTAAAGATTCAGCACAATTTACTTTCCCCACAAGCCCCAACCAGCAGGTGCAGTAGAGAGATGAAATGGAATCTTAAAGAACCTTTGTTAGCTAGACTGTCTCAGAAGACTGGTCGAAGAGGCCAGAGGCCCTACCCTTGGGTATTTTCAGTATGAGAATTAACCCAACAGCAAGTCTGGGCTCATTCCTTATGAGGTGCTTTATGGACGACTTATGCAACTACCTGCATCTCCACCCATGAAAATTATGGGGTATAATCTGCAGCCGACAGACAATCAATTGCTTGAGTAAGTGAAGACCTTAATATCTTTTGTCAGTCTCGCTCATAATGAGGTCCAAGCAGCACTACCGCAGGAACCAGCCACACCAGGTCATTTGTTACAGCCCAGTGGCAGCATCCTCAAGGGTTCAAGGAAAAACAGATCTAGTTTCTAGGTGGAAAGGGCCATTCCTGGTTCTGCTTACCTCCAATTTGAATGTAAAGGTTCAGGTGCACCTGACATGGGGACACACGAGCCTCTGCAGGTGGGCGGTAGACCCGGCAGTGTAGTTCTAGTGATATTAGTGGCCTGCCTGTTTATACTGACATACACTGATGTAGTTGTAGGAGAATATGACTCAATTGTACAAACTATACTAGCTATGAAGAATCTGACTAACATAATGACCTCTTCTGATGTCAGAGAATGGTCATGGTATACGAAGCATTATGCGTGGCAAGGTAGTGCTTACAATCTCAATGCTGCCTTAGGGTTATGGGGTTGATCTGTGGTTAGGGTTTGTACCACGTCCAGCTGAATGCCCGTTTGGGGTTGTTCCTCATCCAAGTGAGGCTCTTCCAAATTGGATGAGCAATGAGAATTACCTCAAAGCTTTAAATGCCGAGCTGGAGGAACCCCCTCTAATACCCCAACCTAACCATAGAGTTTTGCCTATTGCTAATAACATACCCATTACCACCTGAGAAAAAAGTTAAATAACCCAAGCCCCCCAAACCCACCACCATCTCTCAGATTGCATTTACTATTCCATCCGGTTTCACAAGAGGAGAAACAAGATTATTTCCAAACTCATCTACCTGTATAATCAGTGGCCCGGAACTACGCGACAGACCAGCGGGAACATGTTGGCAATGTCAGTTTAATATAAGACACCATGAACCTACCCATAGCTATGCAGACTTGTGGTGCCAGGGGATTGCGAGTTAGAGGATCTTAGTACCATTCTGGGGAGAAGCCAAGAATGAGCAATACATTTAAAGTGTTATTCACGGACTAGCCTATAATCAAGAAATGATACCCAGATAGAAAAGTATGTTCTGATTCAACAGATGCACTGTGTCTGTTTTCAGGGGTCCTAGACAATAGAACGTTTACCATGATTCAGCATTTGCAATCTCTAGAAATCTATATAGAGGAGTTTGGAAAATAGTTTATGAAATACACACAGGTATATAGTCAGAAACGGTGGTACAATACAGTGTCTAAATTGGATAAGACTGGATACAGATATTTGGTGTTGAATACAACAGTAGCTACAGTTGTATTTATTCTTCCCAATATGTATTTCAGTTTAATACTCATTACCCAAACTGCACAAGCGTGGCTGGAATTTGGGTTACAGAGAAAAGCTATTTTGAGGGAGGCAGAAAAGAAGTAGTTGAAAAAATATGGGATGGGGCTAATAAAGCTCTAGCAAAGTGGGGTATTTTCAAAGGGTCAAATTTAGATTGAGTCGATCGGCTAGAGAAGGCCACCTGGCTCGTATCTGGTTTAGAGCTTTCCATGTTGCATGTTATCTGCACTCTCTACCAATTGACCTGGGAATCACTTCAACGATTGATGAGCAGTGTGCTTGAAGCAGGCATGAATCTTGAGTGGGACATGGCATATCAAGAGGTGCAAGATTACCTGGACTCGCAACTACTCTTCATCAGGTAAGACGTCCTACATGACAGCCGACAAAGACTACTGAAAATGACTGAGCACCAGAACACCTATGGGAATGCAGAAACGTTCTCGAAGTACAGCGGCGGGTACTGTGAATCTAAGGAGTGCTCTTTCACCGTGCAAGTTCTGATTAAAGGATTGTGGGCACTGGTAAGCTGAATACTGTCTAGTCCCTGGGCAGGATGCAGCTGGGAAATGGGTGATTAATGTTAAGGATAAAGGATATTTGTACCGGGCACTATCACCACTGGAGTGGTCCCTTGGCACTCTGGCGGCTCTGAAAAATGGAGGGATGGGGTGTGAGTTAGTGGGAATAAGCTGGAAAAGTGCAAGAGAGCGGTGATGTGCTGTTGGCAGCCTCGGGCCGGAAGTCCGTTGGCTGGGCTTGGGGTGTTTTACGGTCGGTATCCGTTGTGTGCTGTTATGCGGGTCTATGTGTGGTTTGTTTGTTGTTGCAGTGTAGTGAAGTTTGTGCAGATTGTTGTGTTGTAGGTTTGAGGTTGTGTTTGGTTAGCGTTTCAGAGGTGTATGCAGAGGGGTGAAATTGTTAGTGGGTTGGTTAATTAGCCTGGAAGCGAGGTGCTAAAACATCCATATTCTCTTTTGGTGGGGTGCGTGAGCATCTCTGCGTCTGTCGAGATGTGGGGCTGTCCAACACTCACATTTCCTTTCCCACATGGCATCTTCTCACATTCGTAACCATGCCCAAGTTATGGCACCGGTCGCTTGCGTGGCACCTGTTTGTATGTCGGGCAGGCAACTGTTTGTGCGTCCTCTCAAGTCTGGCCTAGAGAGCGTTCCCGATCTAGTCGGTGCACGGTATCCATCAGCCAGGGTTACTCCCCACATGTGTGGAGGGTGCTCAGCATTCATCATCTTATTCAGTTGCTCATGCATGCTACCGTTCACAGCCCCTTCGTAACCTGGCAAATGCCTATGCTTGCAGTTATGTCCAGGGGCGGCATCCGCTTTCATTTGCAACTACCTCCAGTCAGTGCCCCTACCAGTATCCACAACTTAGTTTGAATGTGGCAGGTGCCGACATTCAGGCACCTCTATACAGTTATGATCTCTAGTAGTAGTTATGGAGCGGGTGTAGTCGTTTGCTGGAATTTGACTAGGGATGGTGATTCTGTCTTTATGAGCGTTGCTTGTGTCCTATTCGACTTAGTGCAGTCTCTATTGTTGTAGTAAGAGTTTCTTTATTCGGTTCCAAGTGTTGTCACTGTTGTCCTAGATTGGTCATCCTTTTCTTAGTATTACCTGTTCTGTAGTTTAGTTTTTCAGCTTCAGTCTGTGATGTTGAAGAGCCAGGTTTTAGTAATTTTCCGTATTGTAGCTGGTCTTTGGTGTTTCTCATTTCTTTCGGGATGTTGTTCCAGGTTTTTTCGGCTAAGTGGGAGAAGGAGGAGCCTCCAAGTTTTTTCTTAAGGTTGGTTTTTGGTCCAGATGGATTTCGTTGCTTGATCTGAGGAGTCTTGTTGGTTTGTAGATTGTTAATTTCTTTTGTGGGAATTCAGCTCCTTGTCCACTGATTGCCCTGTGTGTTATGCACACTGTTTTGAAGGTGATGCGATGTTTGACTGGGAGCCAATGCAGTGTTTTTCGGGCTGCAGTGATGTGGTCTCTTCTGGATAGTTTGAGGAGCAGTCTTACTGCTGTATTTTGGATCTGTTGTAGTTTCTGCAGGAGGTATTCTGGTATTCCGAGATGGAGGCTGTTTGCATGGTCGATTCTTGACATGATGAGGGCGACGATCGTGAGTGTTTTGTGGGTGAAGGAGAGGATAGGTAAGATTCTTCTTGCCCTGTGAAGGAGGAAGAAGCATTTCTTGATTATTGCATTTATTTGTGGTTCTAAGGTTAGGGTGTTGTCCATCAGGACTCCCAGATTTTTAACTACCTTAGATGGTGTGTTGGTGCGGTTCCCATTTCGGTTGGCCATGGGATATAGGGGTTGTTCTCTTGGTTTTTGGATATTATCATGATTTGTCTTTCCTGGGTTGATTTTCAGGCTGTTGATTTTCATCCAGTTAAAGTCTTCTTTTAGACACTAGATTAGGTTTGAGTGATCAGCTTGACTGTCTTCGATTTTGGATCTGATTTGAGTGTCACCCGCATAGTTGCAGCATGTAATTTTGTATTCTTTGAAGATTCTGATTACTGGGGTTTGGTAGATGTTGAAGTACAGTGATAATAGTGAGGACCCTTGTGGTACTCCACAGTCGTTAACTCGTGGGGTGGATTTGAAGGCCTTTACCCATACGGTTTCTGTTCTGTCTGCTAGGAATTATTTAATCCAGAGTAGTACCATGTCTGTTATGCCTATGTCTTCTAGTCTTTTGGTTAGGGTGTCATGGCTTACTGTGTCGAAGGCAATCAAGTTGCCTAAGGATGCCTCTCTGAAGATCCTGTCTCTGCCATGGGAAAACCCTAGATTTGTGGGTTAGCATTGGCTCGAATTGGGAATAATGGCCTTTGCAGTCCCTACAGTTATAATGTTTAACTAAATTAGATGAAGGCCAGATAATGTTGGTAGGGAATATAATGTTGTAAAGGAGAGGTGCAGGATATAGTTTGGTAGGAAGACATTTGTTTAGGGGAAAATAGGTGTGTGGAGTTGTTAGCCTCTCCAGAAACAGATGTAAATTTCACAGTTTATACAGAACTGGAACAATTTAAAATCGTTTGGACAACTACTGAAAAAAGAACGACAAAGGTGTGTGTTGATAATTTTGAAGGGATAAATGAGTGCCGCATAGATTTGAGAAACTAGAAGATATAGAGGAAGTGATTAGGAAAGTGACATATACAACTAAGTGTCTGCATGTTTTGGAGATCATATATAATGAGAAGCATGTGTTTGAAGTTGCTCATCACACTGCAACCATATGCATTCCAGGAGATGTCTTATGTACTGTAAATCAAGAAGTGCCTGAACAACCTTACATTACCACCACTGTGTGTCTTACTGCATTTTCTCTTATTTTGGTTGGGGTAGTATGGTGCCGTCACCAACAAGATTCAGTGGTAACTAAAGCTTGACACTGCAGCTCACCTCCGCTTCAGCCGGCCCCTGACACTTGTGCTTCTTTTGCTCGGTTTGAAATCCAGCAGGAAACAGATGCTGCAACAAGAGTTGGGGCAATTATTGAAGCACAATGAAAAGGCTATACAAGTTTACTCATATCGTGTTAAGTAAACAGGTTCACAATCACTAGATGTAGAGATAAGATGGTCAACCAGCACAAAGGAAGCTTGGTTGAAACATAGAAAAGGGATGATAGATCGAATTCCCTGTGCTACCTGTGCAAAGGAAAAAACAGGTGACTTGGGCATGAGAACAGGGGATTTGAGAGGAAAAAATGTTTAATGAAGATTACACAAGCGCACATCGCAGGAAGTCTTGCTTCTATTAAAGACACAGAGGCAAGCATTATGCTTAACTTCTTTATTTACTGCTTCCAACGGCTTTTCAAAATCTTACAACCTTTTTTTTTCTTTCCTCAGTCTGAAGCTGTAAAACAAAACTGTATAAACAAAAAAGGAGAGAAAAGAAAACAACAACTCCCATGAGTCGTATGGTAGTCCTGAGCCTCTGTCTCAATCCCCAATCACGGCTCATCCATAGCTACAAACCCTGTTTTGCCAGGTCCTTTCCTCTTCTTTTTGGGTGAATCTCTTAAACTATATATAAAAGTCTAGGAACAAGATCAGATAACTTCCTCTGAGTCTGAAAACACACCTGCGCTCAAGTAACTTTTGTAGTCAGCGACTGATTATCCTCCCTGTGGGCGCTTAATCCTGAATGCTTTTCTGGTCATCTCCTGCATCAAAAGAGGCATACTGTTAGGGAGGGGAATACACTACCTCTGACATCATAGATCAACATATTGTATAATCCATAAGATAGCGTGTCTGCTGGGAGGGATAATGCTTGCCTCTGTGTCTTTAACGGAATCAAGACTTCTTACGCTGTGCGCTTGGGTAAACTTGATTCTATGTCAAGACTGGAGGCGAGCATTATGCTTGTTCAAAGCTCTCTACCACAGCCATGGCAATATCAGAAAATGGCTTAAAGTACAAAGTTCTGAACACAGAGTCACTAGACCAATCAGCCGCTCTCATGATCTCCTGCAGTGGAACCCCCACTGCAAAAGCCTTGCAAGCCATAGCTCCCCTGGCTGAATGAGCCCCAAATAAAGAAATATCAACTAAGGCCATGATTTCCTTTACCCATCTTGCTATAGTAGCTGATGCTACAGCGTGATACGATTTCCTCCACGCTATCAATAGCCGATTCATGCTCTGGGGTCTTACTGCCGCCGTCGCCCTCTTGTAACTCTTTATGCACCGTTCTATGCATAAATTGTTATTGTTAGGAAAGTATGGGTATGAGATTACAGACAAGCCGGTCTTTGTGCGCCGTGCAATTTTAAATGCTACATCTTCTCGAAAAAAAACGTCCTGTCGATCTCTAAAGCCCTTAAATCCGAAACTCTTCTGCAGGGTACTAGGCAAAGTAACATGGGCAACTTTCCTGATAACTGTTTCCCCGACAGCGGTCGTTCCTCGGCCATTGTTCCAACAAACCTAGCACCCTGTTAACATACCACAAAGAAGAATATCTTGGCTGAGGTGGTCTGCTCATTTTCACTCCCTTTATCCACCTGGATACTGCTGGTGCTATCCTACTGGCGCTCCATCCACTAGCTTGTGTCCGGCTGAGTTGGCTGATCTATAAACCCCTACAGTTCTGAATGCTCTCCCCTGAATGGGCAGGCTCGCTAAAAAGTGCATCACCTGTACTATAGGGGCTGAAACGGGAGGAACACCCCTACCCCTGCACCATAATTCCCAGGCTTGCCAAGCAGAATTATAGCTCTGAATCATGGAGGGAGCCCATGATACTCATGTCTCAGGAGGATAGCTTCGGGGCAACGCGCTCGCCTTGGAAGTAAGACGACAGAGCAACACAGGTTTGATCCCTGCATCCGCGCTTAGAAACCTCTAGGTATTTAGCGCATTATAAATAACCAATTAAAATAAAATTAAAATGACTGGCCAACAGGGGGCAAGTGGATTAAGCCTACCTCCCCGTGAGCTCCCGGACCTAGGATCTTCTAAGAGGGTCTGAGCCCCCCCCCCTTTTCACCCCCCACAACGCAGGTGTTACCAACCCTTGCATGGCTGAACCTCCCCCCCTCCCCCCCGAGGGACAGGAAGAAATTGCAGAGGAAAAATCGGCCCAGAAACACAGAGGTATTGCGTTTCGCAACACAAGCCGAAAGTGAAAGCAAACCCTGCCTTCAGCTGGGACCGCAAGATCGATGTATGGTGGGCAGTGCCCACAATTGGAAGCAGAGTCCTCGCAAACCTGTCTGAGGTACTGTGGGACCAGAGGACCCCCCCCCCCGCAGTGCTAACGCCGGCGACTCGGATGCCCGGTTGAGATCAACAAGCTCCCCATGTAAGGGATCCGCTGATGGTCACGCACCCCGAGGGAGCTCAGCAAACAAACCACTGACCATCTATGGTCCCGAGACTCACCCCTGACCAGCCCGAAGTTGGAGCACTGACCCAGAGGAGTCCTTTCCCGCTGAATCATTTGACCCTCGAAGGAGGAGGCTAGTGATATCTGGCAAAGGAAGCAGCCCGCTCATACGAGGCCCGCGTCATGCGTCAATGAGGAAGGGCCACTTCCTCTAGAGAGAGGCGACGGAAACCAGCCAAGGGGTGGAATAATTTGTCGCTAAGGCGGGCCCCAAGGTAGGGAGTGGCCGCCTCGAACCACCGTGAATGCTGCCCACACCCTTTGTCATAGAACACTAGGTGGCCCAGACATTAGAGACCTAACGGACCTTCCCCCCCTTCACTGGGTCGAACAGGGAGGCAAGCCGTATAGCTCTGCAAGCACTTTTTCTCTGAAAAAAGCACTGCGGCATGGAAAGCCACTAATCAATGATGTGTGCGGCATAGAGGCGACGCCAGGGGCTCCCTTGATAACTTTGGATTGACGGCATAATCGAATGTGGGACGCTCCTATACGCCTCTCAGTGACTCACATTAAGACCAGACCAAACTCCCCGGGCTCTGCCCCGTGAGCTGGAAGCAAGGACCCACCCCAGAAGAACCAGAAAGGGCACAAACATGGTTCCCACATAGCCAGACTCGCCGAGGAGCACAGAGGAAGCCTCTACAGATAGGACGCACACACCAGTCGCCCCAGGACCCAATACCCATATTACTCCCCGAGGAGTCCTACAGAGCATAGTGCGAGGAGGTCCGTTGATATACACAGAAGCCCTGCAATCTCCCAGCAAAATGAAAATTGCACACGGGGTCATCGTCCTCACGGCACGTTCGGCATACACCAAGGTGCTATGCAGTAGTTGAAGTGGGGAACGTTGGAGGGGGTACACCCTGGTACAAAGGACCAACAGTGGACTGGTGACCCTACAGACGTGGTGATATTTTGCTTCCCATAGACTCTTCTAGCTGTGGCGGGGACTCATCGCTAGATACAACTACAACAAGAGGGGGAACAAGTCTTCAAGACTAGGAGATACAGAGAAGGGCTGGGCCCCACCCTGGGGCATTTGCCCTCTGTTGTTGTTTCGTGTTCACGCCACTCAGATTGGATGCTGGCGAGTGCCCCGAGAGGATCGAAACTTACAAAAAACGCACGTCCATACGCCCATCAAGACAATGATTGCCTGCTTCTGGCCATGACTCCCCCACCTCTAAAGTTCCCATGGCCGTGAATCCAATAAGGAACATTGGTCCTATATGCCCCGCACTGGCAGATCACGTTTGAGACGGAAGGGTGCGAGAGACACGTCACTCAGCAGTTTGCACATTCTCCCTCCACCGTGGTGCGACAGAACCTAAAATGACTCCATATGAAAAGGCATGTGCGTCTGTGGGGTACTGTGAAGACTTGCCGGAGGGTTGGGCCCCCGGCACCGGGGCGTGTGCCCTCCTCCAGAAGCAGCTATTGTGGCCTACAGGAATAATCCTTTGCCACGCTCCAAGAAAGACGTACGGAGCACGTAGCCCACAAGCGCTCACCCTGTACTCCAGTAAGATCCTGCAACTGAGCCTCTAAGAGCCCGGTCCCCAAACACAACCCCCCTGCTGTGTCCCGAGAAAACTATCACTTACTCTCTTGACAACAAGCCAATTTTACATCACTCACTCTCCTGACATCAAACCAATTATACCACTGTGAGTGTTGGGCCCCCACTCCTAGGGCATGTGCCCTCCTCCAGTGCTTGATTCCTTGACGAACCGAGATGTAACCGCTCTACGCCAATAGAGCCAAATGACGGGCGACATTACAATGGGCTCTATTATCAGTGAGTGACACAGGCGAAATGCAGCTCCTGTAGAATCAGACCTACGATACCCGAACACAGTCTGCCGACAAAGTACCATGTGACGAGTGAATGGACATACGGCAGAAATTTGCATCATATCGGTACATCCTGCATCGCACCAACTTGAGACTTCTACAAGAACCCACCATGACGACATCAGGGGTGGAAGCTGCCTCGTCTAAGGCAGGCAGATTTGGCAGCCTTACTCAACTAAATGAAAAGTATGAGGGCGGACATTGGAGGAAAGGTTGCAAGCGTGACAAGCTTACACAGAGAATCGATAAAATGGAAGAAAGATTTGAAGAGGTCAAACACAATCAAACGTCCCTCCGTACCCTAGAGACACAAATAAACCAGAGGATTACAGGTATAGATCAACGGGAAGAGTTTCACCTGAAAATTGATGATTTAGAGAATCGTGAAAGAAGGAACAACCTACAAATCTTCGGGATCCTGGAAAGAGAAGGACAATCTGAACAGGACCTGAAAACGTCCATCCATGAAATCATAAAACTCTTGTTCGAGGACGACTCCGTTGATGAACCAAAGGTTGACCGAATACATAGAGCTGGGGGGGGCGCAGGAGGTCCCAAAACAGTCCTAGTACGATTCCACAACTATTCCGATAAGGCCAAAATCCTAGAGAAAGTGAAGCGCAGTGCTCAGGTTTCCTTGGACACAGCAAGAGTAACGATTTTTCAAGACCTGTCATCACTGACTCTCACCCTGAGATGGTTGTGTATGCCGCTCACCAAATGGCTAAAAGAAAAAGGGGTCCAATATTGATGGGGCTTCCCATTCTTCCTGACATTTGAATTGGATGGGAACAGAGTCAGGCTGAGATCGCAAAAGGATATACACAACTGCATAACTGACCTACTAGGGAATCAAGACAATGAAATGGAGCAGGGGGACAGAAGACAGGACAACAGACAATGGCGCATTCATGGCCCAAAACTGAGGCGGATTCCTGGGTCTAGGAAATACAGAAGCATGAACGCCTCCCCAAGTGCGGACGCCTGAAAAAGTGCAACGTTCCACGCCATTATTATCAGGATCAACCTAGAGAGTGGCATGCTAAATCACCGGCACGGACATGGAATAGGACGAGATATGGGTAAGGTGTGAATTAGCTCAGTGATGGACCCGAGCATGGGCGACTGGTTATCTGCTGCACTAATATCCGACGGTTGAATGTCAGTTGGGTCCTGCAATGCTTATTGGCACGGCCCCAAAGACGCTCTTGCAATGAGACGTACAGACTCGTACACACACTGTACCTGGCCGATCCGTGGGTGATCTCCTGCAGTGGCACATTCTATCTGAAGATATAGGGGGACAGAGATTCAAGTGATCTAGGCAGGGGGGATGAGGAGGCTCAATGGTTATTTGATTGTTTTGTGACAAGATTGTGATATGTCCGGTCTCCACTGGTGGTCTGGAACTGGCTTGGTGATGCCAACAGAGCAGGATCAGACGCCGCCACGGGACAGGGAGGGGTGAGGAATAGGGGAGGGGGAATGGGTAGGAACAAGTTTCTCTTCGAATCATGTGATAAGAGGTACTTTGTATGGGGGGGTCATGGTTGCTGGGGCTCACCTTGCAAGCTATGCACGCAAAGAGGAAGAAATGGTGGTAAAATTGGGTCCTCGGAAAGGTAGTCTCCTTCGGGTGGGTACACTCAACCTCAAGGGGTTGAACTCACCGACGAAACGGTCCTTGGTGTGTAGGGAATTCAAGAGGGGGGGCTTGATATACTCTTTCTTCAAGAGACCAAATATACGTGCAGGGATGAACGCAAGGTCCTGCACTCTAAGACGGGGTGGAATACTGGTGCTCTGGCCCTCTCCGGAAGGCGGGTGTGGGGATACTCATTAGAAAGGGGCTAAACCTAGAAGTCAGCAAGGTGTGGGCAAATGTAGACGGTAGAGCTCTTGTGGTAGTGGGTACTGTACGCAAAATAAGCTTCACATTGGCAACACTGTACTCCCCCAACACTAGTCAATCCTGATTCTTGCAGCAAATGATTCCAAAAATAATGTTAGAGGCCTCCTGACATGTAATACTGGGGGGGTGGGACTTCAACCTCTGGGCGCACACTGAATTGGATAGCCAGGCAGGTAACCCTGCTGCATGCAAGCCAGTGGAAGGGGGGCGGGCGGCAGTGATGAAGATGGAGATTTATGGGTTGCGTGGCGTATGTCGTGGTTTCCACCCAAGCGAAACTGGCTACACCTACTCCGCACGCCATGGCACATTCACTAGAATTGACTATTTATATCTTTCAGAATAAATACTAGAATTGACTATTTATATCTTTCAGATGGAGTGGCGGAGGTGGCGACCGGTTCAGAGATCTTTCCAATCTCCTGGTCAGATCACAATATGGTCACGGCGGAATTAAATCTCGCAGACCTTCCACACAGGAGATCAAAGTGGCGATGTAATGAGACATTGTGGAAAGACCCCGTCTTCTGCACAGAGATGGACACTGAGATAAAGGAATATTTTAAGGTAAATAACACGGGAGAGGTATCAAGGAGAATAGTATGGGAAGCGGGGAAGGCTATGTGGCAGGGTATCCTGATTAGGGAGGGTGCCCACAAAAAGAGAGAAAGGACACTTATAGAAAATAGATAAAGGAAAGAGATCTCACACTTGGATAGAGTTTCGAGCATCTCCACTGAGGGGAGGGAGGAGAAAACCTTCGAAGCCAGACAAAAAAGAGAAGATCTTCGACTTCTTGAGGAAGGGCAAGTTGTCCGCAAGTTGCAGTTTCTCAAACAGAAGCATTACGAGAAGGGGGATAAAGCAGATGCCCTACCGGCTGCTAGATTGAGGGGGCAGTGTGCGACGAGGTTAGTCGCTAACATAGTTGGGGGGAGGAGGTGATGCTCAGAAAGCGGAGACGGCAGCCATCCCAGAGACGTTCGCCAAGTTTTATGAGCAACTATATAAATCCAAAACAGCCCAAGAGCGAACAGAAACAAAACAGTATTAGGAGAGTGTGGAGATGCCAAAACTCTCCCGTGATGAAGCAGATGCGACAGACTCCCCAATCACGGCTGAAGAGGTTGACAGAGCTAGGGAAGGCTCCAGGAAATTACAGCTACACGGCAGGTTTCTATAAGACTTTCCTTTCATCCCTTGTTCCTTTTATGGTAGAACTGTTCAATGACATCCTAGAGTCAGGTGTAGCCCCGGACTCCTCCTCAGAGGCACTGATAACGGTGATTGCCAAATAAGGCAGGGATCCCAGACAATGCGGTTCATAACGTTCAATATCGCTGCTCAATATTAATGCAAAGATATACAAAAGAATACTGGCAGCTAGACTAGAAATAGACATGCCTCGGCTGATACATTCGGATCAGGTCGGATTTATCCTGGGGAGACAGGGCACAGATACAATGCACAAGACATTACACTTGATCCATGAATCAAAGACAATGACGGGGGACCCAGCTCTCCTATCTGTCGATGCAGAGAAAGTGTTTGACAGGGTAGAATGGGACTTCCTGGAAGTGATGCTGGACAAAGTCCGACTGGGTGCTAGATTTAGGAAAGGGGTGAAGGCGGTCTACACGTCCCCAAAGGCATCAGTACTGGTTAATTCAGACTACTCAAGGTGATTTGGCCCAGGAAGAGGTACGAGGCAAGGCTGCCCTCTTTCTGCAATACTGTTGCCATCTCCCTCGAACCTCTCGCCCAGAAACACCAGGAGGTGAGAGGAAAGGAATACAAAATAGCCCTGTATGCAGATCTACTATTACATGTAAGAAACCCCATGACATCCATACCGAGAGCCATACAATTAGGACATTAATAGATTTGCCACACTAGGAGGCACCACCTTGCATTATCTGGGGATAAATCTTACACGAACATTGGACACCCTATACAACGCCAACTTTCCCCCACTCCTCTCCAGTTTCCATGCCGACCTAGCAAAGTGGCAAAAGCTTACGATCTCCTGGATTGGGAGACTTAATGCGATCAAGATTGTGCGTCTCCCTAGATTTTGTACCCATTCCAGATGCTCCCAATTAAGCTTCCAAACCTATTCTTTGGAGAAGTAAAAAAAGGCCCTCTTGATATTTTTGTGGCAGGGGAAGAAGCCTAGAATAGCTTATGAGGTTCTTATCTTGCCCAAAGACGAGCGTGGCGTGGGTCTACCGGAACTCAAAAAATATTATGAAGTGGTACAGTTAAGGGTTTTGGTCCCCCACCTGAGAGGACGGAAGGAACTACAGTGGATCCACCTTGACGATAATAACCTGGCCCCTGCCACTGTCTCAGAATGGCTGTGGGTACTGAGAGACAAATTACTCCGTAGACTGGGAAATCACCCTATACTGGGCACCATATGGGAGATCTGGTGGGAGTGGGCGGACATGCGAGGCATCACCACATGGCCATCTCCTTTAAGCCATATTTAAGCACTGGGTGTTCGGGAGGAGATTCCCAACCATGAGAGGTTCCAACTCTGGTTCAAGGCTAGCCTGGAGAGAGTGGGTCAATTTTGGAGGGAGGGCAGCTTCCTCACAATTACTGAACTAGAAGATGCATTAGGTTTAGGCCCCTTACCTGTCTTTGCCTTCCTCCAACTCAAAGGTATCCTTACAAGGAGAAAATGGAAGGAGAAGATACAGAGACCTCACTCCCTTTGAAACACTCCTCAATACCATGACAGAGACTAAAGGCCTGATGTCATCCATGTATAAAGCATTAATAAACCCTGGTAAAGGGTCATCTGCTAATTGGAAGAGTAGGTGTAAGGACCTGAATGTAGAATTAGACCCAACCTGTGGGCGAGGATATGTAAAGAAGCCTTGCAAACATCAATAGCGAGTCAGTTCAAATTGCATGCCATTAAACTCCTCTACAGATGGCAATATGATCCTCATAGGTTATCTAAGATGTTTCAGTCAACAAGCCGCTTATGCTGGTGACATTGTGAAGAGAGGGCTGTTTATTGGCACCTGTGGTGGGGTTGTCCCCATATTAAAGGTATTCTGGGATGAGGTCCTGGGATGAATTAGGGAGGTGGACGGAATCCATCGTGAAGCTACATCCCTTCTCATATTATTTGGTTTCGAAGAATGCGAAGATGAACCTAGGAGGGTGACTGGAATAGTGAGGCCACTCCTCCTCGCTGCACTAGCTTGTCTTGTGACTCGTTGGAAAGCGGCCGTAGCTCCAAATAAGAAAGAATGGATGAACGGATGAATGTGGCAATTAACATCTGCATAATGGAAAACATTACTGCTGCCCTCCACGAGAGATCTGCACAGTACAAACTGTTGTGGGGTGACGTTGTAACAAGTATATAACCAACTCCTAACAAATTGTTTTATAAGGGGATTAGGAGTTATGCCCGCAGAAACTACATGGTCATGCCAAGCACCCCGTAGAATTTTTGTTGTGGTTGCTCACCTGAAGGGGCCCAGAAGATGCTGTTGAATGTGCCCCATTTAGGTGACCAAAACTGTGGAATGAGGTTAAGACCCAAACAAGGCCCACATGCTAAGATTGTAGACACGATGTACAGGGAGACATGATGGATGAAAAACTGTTCCTAGGGTGGAGGGGAGTTTTGTTCGGTTATAAAGGTTTATGGGCTTTTGGAGGGTGGGGTGGAAGGTGTAGATTTTGACTGTTAGAACATGCTCTAAACAATGCATGTATGATGTGTAACATGTTTTTTCTGAAAACCTTAATAAAACCAAATGTAAAAAAAAATAATTAAATTAAAAAAATACTTTGATGAGCTATGTAGCTTCCTCTGAAAGCCCTGGCAAACATCATCTGTGCCTGAAACTCTGCATGCTAATGAAATTGGTGTCTGACCTTGCACTAGCGAGTGCTGAGCTCCCGACTGATCCAATAGGAGATCGGCCCTCTGCAGAATCCTCCAGGGAAATCCAGAGAAAGTTCCATCAGAACTGGAAACCCGGCTTGCTTTTTCCATTGTGGTATCACTATCACTAATTCTGTTTTTCTCTGCGCACTTTTGCTAGTACCCTCGCAAGCATCGCAAATGGGGGAAACGCATAACGGACTTCATCGTCCCAACTGTGCAGAAATGCATCTGTCGCCAGGGCTTCTGGATCTAGTCTCCAACTGAAGTACTTCGTCAGCTGGGTATTGAGTCTCGAGGCAAAGAGATCCGTATGGAACTGCCCCCACACCTGCTGCAACCTCTCGAAAATGGATCTTTGTAGTTTCAAGTCGCTTGAGTCTAGTTCCAGTCTCCTACTGTGTTCTGGGCTTCCGGCAGATACTCCACTAGGACCGAGATCTTTTTCTCGAGGCAGAAATGCCAGAAGTCTTTTGCTACCTCTTCTACATTGTCAAGCCACCAGAGTAGTTCGGTCTTGCTGTCCTCGTCTGGCGGTTCTAACTGATGGGATCTCAAACCTTTCTGAAGATATTTGACTTTCAGCCACTTTAGGGCTTGATAGTTAAGGGGACCAGGAAGGATTGCCTGGATAGATATCGCGAGTAGGCCCACTACTCTGGCTAAATTCCGAAGCGATATAACCAGATTCCTGAGAGCTGCTCTCAGATCCTTTTTTAATCGCTCTCATCTTGGAAGCAAGGAGCTCTAAGGTTGCTTTTCGGGTGTTTATCGTGAAGAGTAAGAATTCTGTTCTCTTGCTCGGCATTCAAGCAGATTTCTCCTCGTTTATTAGGAAACCTAACCCTGCTATTGTCGAAATGGCCCACTGCACCTGCTTAGAAATCCTCTCTCTGTCGTTTGCCATGAATAGGATATGGTCCAAATAGATACCCTGTACTCGAAGTGCGGCCGATATAGGCCTTATCAGCTTGGTAAAGGCCCAAGGGGCTGAAGCGAGGCGGAACGGGAGAATTTGAAATGCCAAATCTGCCTCCTCCAAGTGAAACTAAAAAATGGATGGTAATCTGTCACCATGGGTATTGCAAGGTATGCATCTTTCAGGTCTAGCCGTGCCAATCGGTCGTCTTTCCTGAGCATGTCCCCTAACAGATGGATCCCTTCCATCTTGAAATGTCTGTCCACCTGTCATGAGGGCAGGTTCCTATAAGCTCTGGACAAGGTGGAGGATCCATCATTAACATGCCATCAAGTCTCTTTAGCCGCAGTCTAGTCTTTTCTGCTCACTTCCTACTTCAACCCCTTAGCCCTGCCTTCTTGCGTGTTGCAACTCTAGGAGATTCTCGCTCTCCATTCCTGCTCGCTCTGTACCCCGCTTTGCTGAGTTCTTGCCCTGCTTCTGGCGTCCTCCCCCGTCCAGCCTTTACCTGCCCGCCCTTTCATCCTTTGCCTACCTTTTGCTTTTCTACTTTTACTAGCACCGGCTACAAGTCACGCCTTGCGCTCTTCGCTAGCCAGCTCTCGCCTTGCTTCCTTTACGCGTTTGGTGTTTTTCGTCTCCTTCCTTTTTGCTGCAGCCGAGATTGTTCCCGCTTTCTTCCTTTTTCCATTTCGGCTTGCTCTCTCTATTCTTTCCTTGTGGGTTTATTGGGCTTTTTACCCATTCTTTCCTTTAGCTCGACACACGCTTCAGCTGACGGCAGTTGTTTCTTTCTGCACTGCCTTTGGTTTGCTGCAATGGGGCGTTCTAAGCTGTTATACTCTGGTTCTGCTCTATCTCTATTCCTTTCTGTTCCTTTCCCTCACGGGTCGCTCTGTGTAGGGTACTTACCTAACCAGCTGGTATCATTCCCAGATCCACTGTTTCTTTTCCTCAGAGGACCGTTTCCCTCTTTATCCTATCCAATTGAGTTTGGTGAGCAGCACTGCATCCTCTACACAGAGTCCTTGCCACTACTTATAGATTCGGCTTTCATCCTGAACTACCAATGCTGTTTGAACCAGCTGTGTGCCGATTGACTTCTTTGGAGTACATCTCATCACCCACAGAGGCATTTTCTTACATCTATTATCTTCTTGGGGCCACTATACCATCGTCCTTCGTGGGGTCTCATCCTGTTCCGGAAATACCAACACACCTTCCTGGGCTGTGCAGGGAATACGCCATCCATGTTGGTATTGTTTTGCATTCCAACGAACATGGCGAGTTCCTGGAACAGACCCCATCTCTTCAAGAAGAAGGAATTGACTCGAAGAATCCACTACCTTTCTTGTCGTAATTAGAAGAGCTCTCCATCAACAGCGACGCAGAGATCGAGGTGAGGCCCTCCATCAGTGACAACACCAACCAACTGTTCAGCTCTTTTAAATGTATTTCTGGGCGCACTTTGTCTTTGCGGTGTACTAAAAACCTGTTGCTCAGAAAACACGTTGTGTGGGAGTCTGCTCTTTCTTCTGCACTAGCAGCTGAATCTCTGTGTCTTATAGGACACTTTCTGCTTGTTTGATGTTGAGGCGCGGGGGGAGGCTGCGATTGTCTGGGAGTCCCCAGAAAGTCTAATCTGAACCCCTGTATAGTTTGAAAGACCCACGCGTCGGAAGACAGTTTGCGCCAATTGCTTATAAAAAGTTGCGTCCTCCCTCCCACTGGGGGATATTGTGCGCTGCGCGCTCTCACCTGCGGTACCTCCTTGCAGTCTGTAATGTCCTCTGCTCTAGGACTTTGTGGCCTTCTGTGCAAATTGAAATGGCCAGTCGAACGGCCCCTGCAAAAACTCTCCCGGGGAAAACCTTGCGGGTAGAGTTTTGCGCTTTCTCCAACGCTGTGAATGTCCCCACACATTTGTTCATCTCCTTCACTAAAGCTTCAGCAAAGAGTAATCCTTGGGCTCCTTCTGCTTCATAGGAGGCTGTATCTCCCAATTTTCAGGAGCATGGTCCTGCGCCTCTCGGAGGAGACTGACAAGTTTGCGTTTCCTAGCATACATACTGCTCGATGCGCCCAGCCTGCTAGAACCTGTAGGTCGACTGGTTCTCCTGTATCCTTAGACTTTTCTGCTACATCCATAATCTTTGCTAAAGGGCCGGCTAAGTCTAGGATCTTGCCTTGACATCATCTTCAAGCTCGATCCATGCCTTTCTCTGCGTATTTTCACACCTTGGTCACAAACGTGAGCATTTTCGGGTCAAGCTCTGGCGTATCTGCCACCTTTCCTGCAAGCTCTGGTCTTGGGCACTCTGGCTTTAAGCAGAATCTGGTTTCTTTCTCCATTATCTGCACCATGTAAAGTGCTACTCTTGGTGATGGGGCCCACTCAGTAGATCTGAGGTGTCTGAAAGAGTCGGGTTCGAACATGTCTGACATGTCCTCTTGTGGTACCTCCACCTTGCTGGTTTCCAGCTCACAGATAGGCTTCCTCTGCGTGACAATGCTCACATTGTCATCATCATCCACCTCATATTGATCGAACTCCTCTGATGACTCTGCTTCCCCTGTATTTTTTTTCCCTGGGGTAGGGGCTAAGAAGCTGGGCATGGCGGATTTCGATAGGAATGCATTCCTAAGCCTATTAAAGTAGTCAGCCATCTCCTGGGGCTTTTTCTTGATACCCATCAATGGGAGTAGAAGAGGCTTTTCTCTTCCGGGCCGTTTTGCTCCCCTTATTGCACTCTCTAAGGGGCTGAATTGTGGGGCTTCCCTCACTTGGATCTTCTAGGTCACCAGCTCTCTTGCCCAACATGTTTTCCAGGACCTGCAGTCTGTCCTGTAAGGACCCTCACTCATTGGGTGACATCTCTCACTAAGGAGTCTCCCAACACTTTCTTGAAGCTCTGTGAGAGCTCTGCTTCTTCCTCCCCCATGTCCTGCTCACTGTGTCACATGCCATAATTATAGTCTTGGCAGTAAATAAAAAAATCATATAGTGTATAGTAGGCTATAGTGAAAAAAGGAGACACTTTCACTTCAAATTACCTATGTGCTTAGACACTATCCAACCAGGGATAATCTTTCTCTTCACACATATATATATATATATATACACACAAAATAGTTTGTCTCCCGATGCCTACCGACACGCTGCGCTAGCACGTTATTTCCCTTTCATTAATACCGCTTTTCAAGCGGGAGAAATCTAGCCAAGCGTTCGCTTCTGTTACTCCGAATAATGCAAAATGCTTGCACGTCATGCTGATCTTCCACAGCGTATGAACTCTGAACTGAGACCGTTACAAGGCCTCATACCATGGTAAGGTGGGAGTGAAGGGGATAGTCTTCTCTAAATACCAAAATACTTACATAGTTGTAGACCCGAGCGGGTTTGCACGCGAGGCTGGTCTGCCTCTTGTCATGTAATGCTACATTTAATGTTTCTGAGGGAAAATACCGTTAGCGTTTATGCTACGCAAATATTGAGGGATACGACCAAATCAGACACACAGCGTGTTACAACTACGCTACAGCCCACGCGCGTTCACTATAAATGCACGCAAATACAAACTAATCAGCTTCTGTTAGTATGAAAATTGCGAACAATTGTAAATGTCACTTAACTGTCAGCAAAAAAGAAGAGGAAAGGACCTATGGAAACAGGATTTGTAGCTCTGGATGAGCCCTGAATGGGGATTGAGACAGAGGCTTGGGACGACCATTCAGGAAAGACTCATGGGATTTGTGGTTTTCATTTCTCTTCTTTTTTGTTTATACACCCTTTTGTTTTACAGCCTCAGGCTGATAAAAAAAAAAAAAAGGTTTGCAGATTTTGAAAAGCAGCTTGAACCAGTAAATAATTAAGCACAATGCCCGCCTCCGGTCTTCACATAGAATTGTGCAGTAAGCGCAAAGATGGGGTGTGGTGCCAGTTGACATATGCAGTCCCTTCATGGAGTGGAATCTGTGGCATGCTTATACCCAGAGTGCATCATATGGTATATGGTGTCAAGAAGATGTTGGAGGCGGGGGTGGGAGGATTGGGGGTTGAGGGAGGTGATAACTATTGTGTATGGATATCCCAGAGACTGGATATCTGAATCAGATTAGCATCAAATGACGAGTAACCTACCATTCTCTGCAGCTTCTTGTGCTGCTTCTCCCGGTCTTAAATTCCAGCAGACACTTATTAGGGCAATCCCCATCTAGTGACCACAGGTAATGCTTGCACTTATGAGTCCTCCAGGAGCAGTAATGATTGCTTTGAGAAAGTCTTTAGCGCACTAGGAGAAGGACAGCCAGCCTCCATCTTAGAATCCAGAAGTTAGACCAGTTGTAAAAAGAGAACATTATTTCCCAGTGGAAACACGTAGTGAGGTGGTGGTCCGACACCTCTCGCCTGAGGAAGTGGAAGTCGTCAGTCGAAGACCATTGATCTGTAAGAAGAAAATCAAGTGACCACTTGTGATGGACTGCAAATGGAGGACAGACTCAGATTGGGTACAAAGGAGATAATTGATCTGACTGGGGGCGTGAAAGGTTAAACAAATGAGTCGGATCAGGGGAATACCATAAGGGCAGGTCAGTTGGAGGTCAGGGTTAGCTTTCATAGTTGGGCATAGTGGAATACTGTTCGTTGGCTTGCAAGTCAAATGAGACCTAGCTTGTCAATTCCTTTTCAAGCCTCTTCGTTATCTCCCTTTTCGTTTACTTCAATAGGGTTCTCTAACCAAGGTGCCACTTTGGGCGATTTAAATGGTCAGTTTTGTCGTGACCCCTATGACGGAGGCTAAGTGGTGGTGATTAGGGGATAACCACCATACTACCTCCTTCCCCATCACCTACTAGCTTGGGATGGTACCCAGCCACATTGGTCACCCAACTAGAAGTCTCCCAGAATCAGGTAAGGGAAGTCACACAATGAGCTGATTCTTTTCTACTCACTCCCTAGACCCCAGGCAGCATCCCCATTCCCCAACAGCCACTTATGGCCAGGTCCTACAGACAGGAACGTTTGGACCAATTAAGGGGACTCATATTAGGAGGGCAGGGGGTGTTCAACTGTGGCATCCATGGGAACAATGCCCCTGACACGTTGGGCCTGGAGGTTTTTAGGCCTTCTAGGAGCTTCATGGGGATGGCTATAGTGGTATGGGTGCACACAATTTCTCTTGGGAAGAGTCTGCAAGTTAATCTACATAAATCAGCCCTTACTACCCTTCTTGACCAGGGCTGCAGTTAACTTTTAAAAGTTATTAGCAGAGTGATTTTTGGTCTTTGATGGATGTTATGTTAAAGGACATTTATATAGTGCACTATCACCACCATAGTGGTCCCCTGGCGCTCTGGCAGATCTGAAAGAAAGGGAGTAGTTTATGGGACATTAGTAGGGCAAAGTTTAGTTAAAAAGCAAGGGAGCTGTGATCTGCTGTTGGTAGCTTCCATTCGATTAACAACACTCGCTGAGCTTTTTGGTGTGGT
Source organism: Ambystoma mexicanum (assembly GCF_040938575.1). Classification (NCBI taxonomy): domain Eukaryota; kingdom Metazoa; phylum Chordata; class Amphibia; order Caudata; family Ambystomatidae; genus Ambystoma; species Ambystoma mexicanum. The sequence continues at coordinate 170,630,592 of NC_090921.1, read as the reverse complement.
ATCCGGTCGGTGTCCGTTGTGTGCTGGTGTGGATGTAGAGGTGGCTTACATGTGTCGGACTACATTAAGGCCCTTTTTGATGGACTGTGTGGCCCCGATCTGGAGATTTACACAGGACCTTTACTGATATACAATTCAGTCAAACCAAAATGAAAGAAACTAAAACCAAGTCTCACACTGCATAAGCTAACGGCACACCTGCCAGTGGTGATGCTGTTTCCCAGAGGTTCCCAAATGCTTTTTTATGACCTTGTTACCTTGTTCCTCAAGTATGAAAAGTCTCTCAGCCAGTTGTACTGTCTCCTGTAGCAGTTGCTTGTATAGCTGGAGTAGCCCAGTTGGGGTGAGGAGGGTCTAAGTGTTGTCACAACGACTTGTTGGCACTTCATCCTACTTTAACTCTGGGGCCCTTCCTCTATCAAATCTCAGGGCCCCCCTCACCCAGAATATTCCTGTTCCCTCCATGTTGCGGTCTCGTTCCTCCTCCTGTATCCTCAGCTTGCGCCTGGCCTATCTGGCATCCTCATGCCTTCTGGTCATTCATCCTTGCCCCTACGCTGTTGGTCCTCCCGGGTGGCTCCACCCATCCCTTCTGGTTATTTTATTCTCTGCTGTTACCACCCCTTCTTTCCTCCAGAAACTCGCAATCACACCTATCACATCCCAATATTGAACCTCTGCTCATCGCAACCTCCTCCAATAACCCACACTGAGGAACTGAGGCTTCCTGCTTTTTTTATTGTGTTCCCTTTGCCCCTTGAGTCGGACTTTGTGAGGGTCTCCACCTGTGGCTTGTAAATGGGTGGGGCCTGGGATTGGTAGGTCTGCCTGGGGTTGCTTTGGGCACAAGGGGTTGGATGAAGCCTATAGCTGATCTGACTGCCATCTTTGAGGTTTGTTTTCCTCCCCAGACTCAATTCTGCTGCCAGCTCTAAGCAGAGCTCTTCTGTGCTTCCAGTGTGTGGATTAGGTAATCTTAGTAAACACTTTGTGCCTGTTTTCATCTTGGACGCAGTCAAATTTAAACATTGTATCCCTGGTGTGATAATCTATTGCTGGGGAACAATGCTTTAGTACCGTTGCTTTCTGAGACTTCAGCATTCAGGAACGCAGGGTTGGAAACATTGCATATGTGGAGCTGTGTTATTTACCATGGCTCCTGTGACCTTTGAAATACCACCTGATGCTGTGACTATCAAAACACTCACTACCATTGTAGTGAAGATAAATAATTTCCTTTAAAAGGGAAATGTGTTTTTCTATGTTCGAGCTTTGCTTTTGGTCTGCTCAGAGAGCTTTTAGGCTTTCAGTTGGGCAGGGGTTGCCTCACCCTTGCTCTAAACTATCTTGCAAAGGGTTTGGGGAAGTTTTAGGGCTGACCTACCATCATACGATGGTGTGGCAGGGAGGGCACAGACCCCCCCCCTACCCTGTGGTGAACCACTGATTTCCCACTTCCATGTGACAGAAACCAATGTAGTTTGACCAGGTGATCCTCTTCATACTGCCTCCAGATTCAACATCCACTGTCCTGAGGTGGCACCTGCCTTCTAATCCCACTCCTGAGTCATAACTTTGTGGTCTCCAGAACTAGGAAACGGACTTAATCACACACTTTAAATGTAATTTGTGGGGTGTTTTGTGGAGTGCTACTACATATTATGACATGGCATAAAACAACATTACCAGCTAGTTAGAGTAGAGCCACAAGGAAATGTTCACTCTATGATCTTGCAGCAAGAAAACTAGGGAATGTCAGTTTTACATAATTTCACCATGACCTAATTTGTACAATAATGCAACTTCTGCTGCTTGGTACCCAAAGGACATTCTTCTGGGGCCGGTGATGTATCCTGTGGAGTCATTTCTAGACCCTAGCCTGAGATCTCCTCCCAAGTGGCCAGGGGAAGGCAGCTGCTATCTGATCTCAAGCCTGGGGATGGTAACATGAGGATAGATCACATGGTAGGAGATGGCCATCAGGGGCAAGTGGTGACGTTTTTGTGAGAGAGGCGGTATTCAACTTCTTATAAGGATGAGATCGCCAAATATTTAATGGCATGCTGTCATCGTACAAGTCCCTCCTATGAAAATATTCAAAGAACATACTGTGAAGAGTCATCTAATCAGGAATTAAATGCAATATCCTCTAATTGTCATGATTGTGTCTTAAATAGAGGTTCAAAATCCAATGTTAAAACACCAAGCGTTTACACAAAATTCACCAACTCTGACAATGTTAATTTCACAAAGCAATTCAAAATAATTGAACATCAAAACTCCAAACCCATTACGGAGTTCAGGATCCAGAATGCCCTAGGTACAAGGACGAAGAAGAGTGGCCCAGAGTTAGTAAGGATCAACAATGCCATTAACCATAAGGTGCGGTCTAGTTGTTGTAGACCACAACACCTGAGCGGGATATTTAAACTCAGGAATGAATTGAAGGTGTTATAGGACGCTGAAGGAGTAGCATAGGCAGACCAGAATGCTGGGTCGAACGCAGAATGAGACAGAAGAATGCCAGATGATGTCAACGTGAGATATGAAGGCCGCTGGCGTGGCAAAGAAGCAGTGTATGGTAGTGAAGAACAACCGAGAGGGAGACGTGCTCCCAACCTAACGAACAGCGCTTCCATGTGCAGGAGGACTGCTGTAGCTCCAGGAAGAAGCTGTGTAGACCGCGGGAGTTGCATGGGAGCCGACAGGAAAGCAGAAAGAAGATAGAAGCTCTACTGCAGCACCAGCAAGGGAAAATTAGATGCCAAAGCAGACCTGTGAGTTGGCCTAAAGCTAAAGGTAACCCAAGGGCAGGTCGAATAGAACATTTATCAAAAACCAATGCTTTTGAAAACCGAGAGAAAGCAATAAAAGGGCATAATTCCCCTTACCAATTGGGGAACATCTATAACCTGCATTGCCAAGAGGCTGCAAAGGAGCAGAAGAAAGTCATCAAGGACCCAACTCCCCTTTGTCTGGAACACCAACAAGGGGAAAACTAACACACATTACCAAACTTCAAGAGACTATAAAAAGAGGCAGACATTGTTCAAAACTCCCCAGAAAGGATACTGGTCTGGATAATCTTGGAACAACTATTGCTACAAGCATAATTGCAGTTGTAGGCGTTGACATCCTGGCAGGCGAGTAAACCAGGAAAAGGACCAATACTAATTAGTCCTGGCAGGCGACAAGGAAAGAAGATGTTGTTTTGTGGCAAAGAAGTGTAATGAAATGAACTCGTTTGTGATATTTCATTTGAAGAACAAGTGTGGCATTACTATAAGTAGTTTCTGTGCTATCTTGATAAATGTTACGCTGAATTGTTTTGATTTATGAACTTGTCTTCTGATAGAAAGACATTTCTGCTTTCCCAAGAAGGATAGTCGAAAAGATAATTTGCTTTGGAGTTGTGGAACAAGTGTTTATGAAAGACATTTAATTAAACAAGCGGAAGGTCGCATTTGAAGGAAAAATTCTGGTGTGTTGAACTGAATAGACCTTTATTGAAAAATACTTCTCCAAAAGGTATTCCATCATTGTTCCAGGGGAAGGGAATCCAACCCTGGTCACAAGAAGTACTTTAAAAAACGTATAGGTTTGAACTTTTACTTTATTTAATTTAAGACAGCCCGATATTCCTTGTGTTATTTTGTTTTATGTATTAGTAAGATTTTCAGAGACATTTGGACAATAGGTCATTTTTCTTTAGTTTAGTTTGCTAGTTGGGGACATCCTTTTTAGAATAGGGAAAGATACGTGTTTATCTCCCCCTTTTTTCGATGACTGTACTATCGATGACAAACTAGAAATGTAAACACATGCAGATCTCAGGGTAATTCAGGTCTACACCCATCAACACAAGTTATCTTGCATGTTCTCTCTCTCCAGTCTAACCTACCCACTTCCATCTCTTTCAAATACCCAGAGAACCCCAAATGGCAGTGGTTAGCACTATAAAACCCAGTAGCATGACCTAATAAACCATTACTATGTCCATAAATCAAAAGGGAAGGAGCCATTTTAAAAGGAACACGCCAGATGTGGTATAGCATAAACATGGCAAAGAAAAGGAAGGCAAAATATAAATCTCAAAGCAATGCCGGTCCTAAAAAACATAGTATAGACCAAACACATAGCAAACGCATGGAATACATAGTGTAGCATGCCAGAAGAAGCAAAATGTAACATAGCACAGTAGCAATAACATTAACAAAACACACAGACTGATTAACAAGAAAAAAGATTTGGGTGAACGTTTTCCATAATTGGAGAATATTTCTACACTTGGCTCCACATTCTTGCGACAAGTGGCCACGCAAAATGGGAACGCATTTGGCAAACCACGAACATGAACACAACTAGGACTTGCACAGCTGAAAACGAGGCTTCTCAGAACAAAAAACTGGGTCATTGTTTGGATGGTTAATTTATTTAGTACTTCTTCAACTTTTAAAAGAAAAAAAACAAGGTTTTATTTATCAAAAACGACATTTGACAGCTGTCATATACATTTATTCTCACAACCCGCACGTGACAACCTCAATATTGTTGCCTGAAGATAACTATGCATAGAAAAAAACGAAAGCAGAAACATTCTCAGTTGCAGCTCTTAGAAGGCATTCAATATTAACGTTCAATTGTGCCCGGGGCGAAAGGTGGGAATGTGCAGAAAGGCACGATTTGCCCAATCAGTGCAAAAAATAAAGTATTTTCGGAGTTGCAAGGTAGTGAGCCCACCCTATACCTATAACTGCAGACATCATTGCAGCTTCTGGCTGAAAGTGCACTGTTGTAGTCAACAGTAGGCTTGTGTGCAGGCAAACTGGTAGAAGGTCAGGACTAGAATCTCAAACGTGAATGCCTCTTCCAGGTCATTTCCCATGCGTTTGTGTCCAAGGTTAAGCAAACTGGGTGGAATGTGCGAAGGCAATGCCTGTGTGCAAGTCCTGAATGTCATTATGAGTGTAGTGTGCGTGTGTGCGTGTGTGTAATAAAAGCGTGAGCATGTCTGTAGTCTCTGGAGTAGAGTATCTGTGCCTCCCATGCAATCACTTCCGAATCACTTCCGATTTCCAAGGGGAGCACTGATCATGGAGTGCATCACAGGGGAGCGTACAGGATACGCATTTGTGCGTGTGGAAGATCACTACACACGTGTGTGACAGCCAAGTGTCTGTGCCTCTGCTGTCTTATGTATGCATGCATGCTTCCGAGGCGATCCTACGTCATATGCAAGAAGTGATCACACATCATGCGTCTGTACCTTGCGTATGTAGCTATGTGCCTCTTTTCCGCACATGCAACATTCTCACCAGTGTCCCATGTCACCAGACTGAATTTACCTTACCTCTTTGCAGCCTGTGCTTATGCGACGCGTGTACATAAAGTCCTGACACATGTGCAAGATAATGGCACGCGTCTTGCTGTGTTCATGTGCTCACAGAAGTAATCTTTTATGATGTACCAACATGTTAATTTGTGAGAGTGCTCAAAGCATTACAATCCCACTCCCAAATGCCATTTTATGCCCTGCCTAGAAAATATTAAAATAACACAAGGCCCAATGAAAATAGATAAACCATTAATGAAATAAATAAAACAGTGCATAATTAATGTAACGTCACTCCCGGTCACAAGTTATGTGTAGGCAAAGGTACGGAATGAGAATTTTGGACTAAAGATTATGGCAAGCCTGAATCTTCTATTGTTTTCACCCAGACCCAGCTGCCGCAACACAGACCGTTTTCAGCCCATTCTTAGTGGGGCAAGAGTTCAGAGATGCCCAAATAGTGCATGTGGCCTATTCGTCAGAATTGGGACTTCGTGCATACTATCTGCTCATGTACATCAACCCAGAAGGGTCCCGTTGAGAAGTAGCGTCAAGGCTGGATTACATACATCATGGCTGCGGTAGAAGTACTTGGCATTAGTATGTTAACTCTAACCTGCAGCACCACCAGTGGTAACCTCAAGCGGTACTGTAGGGGTGCTTGAGCCATGCACACTAATCAACAGTAGGCTTACGGTACTAAGCCGACGGTACTAGGTGCAGAAGGACTGGCAAGAATGCCAGAGCCGGCTAGAGCAAGGACAGCGGGATACTGCAACAGGATAGGGAAAATGGAATGGATCGCTATTTAATGCACAGAATCAAAGCCCTCTGCAGGGAAGTGAGGGGGTAGGAGGTGTGATGCGCCTTTTGCCTGCCTGATCAATGATCCACTGCATGTATTGGAGAAACAGAGCTGTATACTCTTTCCCTCAGGAGAATACGAACTTCCCAGTAACCTACTCCATCAATGTGGAGGATACGACTGGTTGAGTCTGAGGCAGTGAAGTATAGTTGCCGCCTAGTTTCCATTGTGACATACATGGCCATATCTACTTGTACATTAAAATAAACCCTTGCAAACTCGGCAAGTCAAACCTAGCTTACATCCAGGCGAGCCCACTAATGTGGGGCAAGCGGGGTAGAGCAAGTGGACGTATCTGACCTGTTCTCAGTCTTGGCCTCCTGCTGCATATTAATATCAGAGAAGGCAGATATTCTGGTCTTTGTTTCCATTCAACAAAGGTCGACATCACTTAGCCCGACTGGTGGAATTCTGTGGATAATTATTGATGTCACACAAATATTTTCCATATTGATTGTGCAAATAGAAACAGAACCAAAAATGAGGTTTGATTCTTCTTTTAAAAAAAGGACCAATGTCTTTCCGACAATGAACATTAAAAACGTGGAACATGCCACATGAGCATTTACTATTACCAATCTGCATTGCTATTGCACGCTGGAAAAAGAAAAAGGAGAATGTGATAACATGGCGACCTACAGACCACTGGGTTAGCCTAACAAGATAATGTTGGACATAGCTACAGGTTAAGCCAATTCTCAAGAAAAAAATTGTTGGAGCAGCAAAGCATTACTGGAGTGTAATAACAAGCTACGCGAACGGCGGCATGAGCGTTCCCGGAAGTGTCTCGACAGGAAGGAGCCTTATCCCAGGTGCCCTGGTGCTCCAGCACTCACTGCACATACTTGCAGCTTAAGACTCAAGACTGTGTAGTTGATGCTGCTCCGTCTTGTAAGGAGTGTGGGTAGGGACATGCACAGTACTGGCTATTGCAAGGAATTCCCATACCAGATCAAATAAAAAAAGCATCTGAGTGCCGCACTTTCTCAGGAGTGTCCAATGCATGTGCAGGTAATCTGTGTCTGAACCAAAATTCCACATGTGTTCAGAACAGTCTCCAAATTATGTTTTAGTAGACCATTGCAGTTTTCTGGGTTAGTACGCTTTAAACACTTACTAATTACACTGTTTTCTTTAAAAAGGTACTACTTTCCATGTGTGTCTGTTGGAAGAAAGGATTCTCATCCACCGTGGGAGAAAGGGATGCCGCACTTTGGCAAATCAGACTGGCTAAGAATGTCCCTTGAGCCATTCTGGCCACGGCTAGAAAGCAATGGAAAACAGCTATGTGCTACAGAGGGGCACATGTGTGTATGGGTATTGGATAAAGCCCACAAAGCCTTGTGCTTTGAAGAATGTAATGATATTTGGGGGTTTGGGGGGCAAAGCAATGCCATTCAGATCTATGGCCCACAGAGCAAGGGCATCGGATGTGCCTTGCTAGATTGACCACATGGAAGCAGATGGGTGTGTTAAATGATACAATGGGGATAGGTGGGTTACAGCAGAGTGAACAAGAATGGGAGCAAAGTACAAAGGGGGAAGTCATAAAAATAACCTGTGTCTAAGAGGCCCCTCGCCATTTTAAGGCCTATTCCTGTGCGTGACGTTTACTCTAGCTGGCATCACACATTCATTCAGTATTCCGTTTGTTGTGTTCAAGGGCCCTGGTCAAAACAGCTAAAAAAACATAGGAAGCGCCCTCCTCTTTTCCCCAGTTTATCCTTTTGGCAACAAGTCCTATTCCAAAACATGTCAAGCATGAAATAGGAGGGAGGCCAGTGTGCAGAGGACTGCTGTCAGTTTACCAGACATCTAGTGCAGGCACATACCAGGAAGGTTCTCAGACTAGCGCACTGGGATGGAAGGGAATTTTGTTCAGAGCTGTGGAATGCAAGGAGCCCTGCGAGAGCACCAACTTTAAGCAAGTAGGGCAGTGTCCAAGGTGCCAGGCGGACCCTTAGAGGTCTGTGCATGTGACTGGAGTGAGCCCATGAATAAGGAGTGTAGGCCCCAGGTCTCGGGTCAGGAGTTCAAGCTGCTCGAGGTAACGCTCGTATTGGGAGGTGTCTGCCGGTGGCCGCGGCAGGTACAGAAAACGCACCGCAGTGTTGGCAGCCTGCGTGGTTACCAACTCATTCACAGCACGCAAGTACTCGTTTGTGATCTGAGCAGCATTCTGGTTCACAAAGGTCTCTTCCTGCTCCTCAGGGCTGAGCTGTTTGTGCCAATGCAGGGCCACCACAGAATCCCAAGGGACGATCTTGATTGTGGCACGGATGCGCAGCTTGGTCAACAGCTCCCGCAGCTTTTCCTCCTTTCGGATCCAGCCCTGGTCACCAGCCTCGATGCAGAGAAAGATACGCAGACGGGCAGAGCGCCAAGATGTCACCATAGTCAGGATGCAGGCCATCTGCAAGAGGAAAAGGCTACAAATGTCCACATAGTTGGTGCTGTCTGGCCGCAGGAGGTTAAGAGGCCACACGTCAATGTATCGGCGATCTGGCAGACGCTTGGCAAACAGCTCCTTCTTGTCCAGCTGGAAGAAGTAGCGTGCCAAACAGACGTTCTTGTGCATCTTGATGGCATCCGAGATAATGGCTACATACTCGGAAGGCGAGAGAGACTTGTGGCCCTCGCCGTCCCATGCTGGAGGGAAGTGGGCCTGCAGAGAGGTGATGTCTACCCCAAAGAGGTCGTTCTCTTGGCTCATGCTAAAGGCGGGGTCCTGCAGGAAGTAGTCGTCCGGAATGCTGTTGTCATAAAATCCAAGCACGAGGGTGTTGGGCTTCATACCACCTGTAAGGAAGGATAAGATACATTCTTTAGGATCCTTTTCAAACAGACCATTTTCTGCAATTATTCAGGCATGAAACTGAACTCAAATGAGCATTCATTTTCTATAAATTCAAACTAAATGCAGACTGAGGTGACACCATAAAATGGCTTCCTTTGCATGATTTCACTTCCAACTTACTCCTGAGGGCATTGGTTGCAATCAGAACGGGCAGCAAGTCTAAAACAATGAATGAGACCCAATATGTTACCTGGGCAAACAGCAACAGTACCTTAAATGCCCATTACAATTAAAATGTTACCTGGCATGAACTATCATTATTAAAACTCTCATTCATAAAAACAGTGTGCAACTGTAAACCTTGGCTCAAGTATTGCCCTAAATAAGTTAAAACATCATCAGATCAGTTTCGCATGTTATACGAGTTCCCATTGAAAAATGTGCACGGAGAGCGGTCTGAGCAATCGTCACAAGCAATCTGTTGGCTGCTCTAGTTCACTCCCCTGCGCGATCCTTCTACCCCACCACCATTAGATACAATTAAAACCATTGGGCTTACCTGCAAACCTCCTGCTGTGCTCACTGCATCTGTGCTTCTCAATAATTGGTGTCAGGAGGCCATACATTGGCAAACAGGCTCTCCCTAGAGCTCCCTTTGCTATGTCCATGACAGCTGTTAGGGAATATGTATTTGTTGCTGTGTTCCCTCCATAAAGATCTATAGACCCCACCTAAACCCCCAGATTTCGACCTGTCCTTTGGACATCTTGTCTTCTGGCCTTCTTCCTGCCCTTTCAGTACCGGATTTGCCATATATGGTAAGCCCTTTCCCAGGCAAAGCATCAGCTTTCCCAGCCAAGTAGCAGTATGTGTGTGTGGCCTGATGTGGGTGTCTCGACTGTCCCAGTCCACATCATGGTCAAAGTGTCTCTGTTACTGGGCATAGGTGGTGGCTGGAGGCTGTCCAAGATTGGACAGCCCCTGCCTGTTTCAATGGTGCTGACCCTCTCCCCATTGGTGAGTTTGGGGGAAGACTGCAGCTCTAATTTGCAGTATGGACGCCTGGAGCCATTCTTCAGATCGGCATTGGAGCCATGAGTCCCAAGTCATGTCCCAAGTTCCAAGGTCATCCTGTTGAAGACCCAGAACTCGTCACAGTCATCTAGCATGGTATTCAACCATCCCGGTGAAGCCGTGCTTCTTTGTTGATCTCCAGCAGGCCATCATCACTGCTTCAACCCGTGTACAGTGGGAACAAGCAGTCTCGACCCCTCGTTGAGGATGCTACCATTGGAAGCCTTCAAAAGCATCACAGAACCATCCTGTGGGCTGACTTGTTTTGTCATGGGCTACCACATTGGACTTAGAACTCCACAGACCATCGACTTGCGAAACAAGAGGCCGTCCACTACAGGCCGTCCGTCCAGTCCACTAGAGTGAGTAGTCCACTACTCACTCCTGCACGAAAGAGGAGCCTGGCATGGCCAGTTTCATTGTTTTCGCCACAAGGGTCGACTTCCATAGTTTGAGTGCGATTTCCACCTACATAGTGTCCTGGTGGTTCTCAGAGTTAGTTGACAATGTGGTGGTCCTTTCTTAAATCGCGCCAAAGCCATCCAACTGTCCAGTGCCATGAACAATCTCACCAGAGAGCACAACAGCCAATTAGCCCGACCTAAATCCTTACACCGAAAGTGACCTCTCCACCAGAGATCCTTAGAGAGCCCCAGCCAATGGAACCCTTCCAAGCCCACTGCTGCAAAGGGCTGCTCCTGAGGAAGCAGCTCCAGACCGTATTGGCCCGTATTAGCCTCCAGCCGTCAACCATCAGCGACTGATAAGGTAAACGTGGTGTTGGTAGGGAGTACAGCCATTACTGTATTCCATTAACTACCACACGTCTCATTTACAAATATCCTACACCCTTGGCACTCAGCCTACTTGTGCTCATCAGCCATAGTTAGCATCTACCTCACTTGTATAAGGTAGCCTTCTGATTCTAGCGTCAATGCGTAAAGTTAACACTTTGCATCAAGCCAATTGGGTTAGTCAGCCACAGCTTACATGTTTTGGGCAGTAATAGATGGGGTAGAACTGTGAAGAGTAGCCCATGTCACATCCAGACAGAATTGTGAATATTAGCTTGCGTCACATCCAGACAGACATGCCAATATTACCTTGCATTATTTCTCCTCTAGGTGATGTGTTCCTGTCTGTGCTTGCCTTACTGCGTACTTTTGTGCTCTAGGCCTTGTTTCCCCATCCATAGGTTACGGTGGTAATACTGACCATCCGCTACCGCTCTTACTTTACTGCTGATATAGTGTTGACGTGCTGTTGTTGACCACTAGGCTTTTCCCCCTTACTTAGGATGGAGTTGTCATGGTCTTCCACGACTGTTCCAATCCCACTGCTGGTGTATGTTGTCCCTCTGTTGAGCCCTCCTGGTTGTGCTGTGTCTGATTTCATTGCTGTTGCTTGCTGGGACTTCCTTGATTGTTACAATCCTGCTGCTTTATGTTATCCCTCTGTTGAGTCTTTCTTGGTGTGCTTGTCTGCTGCTTCCCTGCTGTTGATGTCACGCCACCTTCTGAAACCCTACCCTGTGCATCCTGTGTGGCGTAGCGCTGTGCTCTGCTTCTATTGCCTCTTTCTCCCCTCTCGCTCCACACTTTTCTTCTCCCTGCATCCCCAGATGGTGTTCTCGATCTCTCCTATCCTATCCCTCTCATTAAGACTGGAAGGAAAAGGTTCAAGGAGGATATCCTAGTCTCCAACTCGGGTCTTCCCATCGCTGATACGTATGTCAGTGTGTCCTCCAGACAGACTCTCATGACATCCTCTATCATTCCTTCTGCCGACCTATGTACTCTTCATATGGTCGCTGTTCTCTCTCCCTCTATCCATTAATGGTGGCACCCGGTGGGTGGTCCTCTTGGCCTCCTTCCTGTCCTCCAGAGCCTTCATTAATGTCTATCTAAATGTCACTGTCATGGCCCAGGACTCTCAGCCCAATCTGCTTGTTCTTGATAGGGGTCTCCCGCATCACATCAACTTCCTCCCTTCTCCTGCTACTCCAGCTACCACCTCCCTGGCATCTCTGCCACCTCCTTCTACCACCTACCTGGCTCCTCTGCCACCTCCTTCTACCACCTGCCTGGCTCCTCTGCCACCTCCTGCTACCACCTCTCTGGCTCCTCTGCCGCCTCAGTCTACCACCTCTCTGGCTCCTCAGCCACATCCGTCTACCACCTCTCTGGCTCCTCAGCCACTTCCGAAGGGTATGCCTCACTCGTGTACCCCTCCCCGGAAGTCTTTCAAAAGTGGCAACCTGCTCCACGTAGCTACTCCCAATTCTTGCTCTGCCTTCAAACACTCCTCTCACATCTGCCACATCCTTGAACACCTTGACTGGATGTTCTCGATCTCAGAGACATGGTTTACATCCAGCTCTGTAACAGGATATGACACTCTCCTCCTTGAGGGCTAAAATATCCTCTACGAGCCCAGACCCAATAGGCCTGGGGCAGGAGTGGCCCTGAGCTTCCCTGAGTGGGTCCCTGCTTCTATTATTCCCACTCAGGCCTACTCCTCCTTTGAATGCCTAGTATGCAGGCTCTCTATTTCTCATGGCCTCTCTCTGACTTTGGTCACCATCTACAGGCCACCTGGCCAGGTCGCCCTCTTCCTCTTTAAATGGGCAGACATTACCTCCTCTCGCCTGCCTCTACTTCTAAACTTCTCCTCCTCAGGGATTCCAACATCCACCTGGACTCCACTGACCCCTCCGCAGGGCTTTTCCGCAACCTATACAATTCTCTCTCCCTCTTCATTCTACTGTATGGTCCGACACTCAGCCGGACACACTTTGGATGCTCTCATTTCCTCAGCCACCCCCCCTCCAATCCTCTCACTACTCCAATCTGGAGGGCCAATCACTTTCTTCCTTCCTCTCACTTGAAACTTCCTGTCCCCCTGGTAAAGCCCTCCCTGGCACTACCACCTTCCTTCACAATCATTCAGCCTATGAAGCAAGTGTCAGTAGGTACTTTTGCCTCCACTTTCTCTCACCCTCCTGCCCCTGAGGCTGATACCCACTCGGATTTAGCCCCTTCAAATCTTCATCTTTCTATCTCCAATGCTCTGGATATCCTTGCCCCTGTTATGAGGAACCGTCTGAAACCTGCCTCCAAGAGCAACTCTTGGTATGACTCCATCCAGGCCACTTCGAAAGGCAAGTTCACAGTAGCTGAGCGGAAGTGGAAGGCTTCGGCACATCCTCTGACAAACTGGCCTGCCACTTGCTCCAAAGGCAATGCAGACTCTCAATCTTCTCGAAGAAGAGGGTCCATATTCAAGCATGCATGTCTGCGACCTCTAACCAGCCCAAACTTTTCTAAACCTGAAAAGAGCTGGCCAATCCTACTGCAGTCTCCACCTCTCCTACACCTTTCAAGGGCCACTGTACAGGTCTGGCTTCACATTTAACCACTAAAACCCATCCTGTCCTCACTTTCCTCATCTGTCTCCATCTACATCTCTCAGGCCCCCTTTCTCCCCGCCCCATGGTCCTTTCCTCCCTTTCTCCCATAACACCCGATGATGTTTCTAGACAAGTCCGATTTATGAAAGTGTCATCCAAACAGGTGCTCCCCTGCTCATCCAGAACCATTAAGGACAACATTTTCTGGTTTATGGTCATAAGACCGAAAAAAAAAAAAAAATTATGTCATTTTTTATTCGAAATGGGGGGGTTCCCCCCAACCCCCCTTTTTTAAATTTTTTTTTACCATTTTTTTTTTAAATCCCGGACCCCAAAATAAATATATAATTAAAAAAGAGAAATTCGACTTTTTTTTCAGTCTTTTTTTTCCGACCTTATTGTTAGTCGAGATTTTTTTTTCGAGATTTTGACCGACCACATTTTCTCCCACGAACCAGTCTCACTCTTTTGCCAAAGGATCTTTTCCCCTCTCTTCTCAAGCACTCCCTTGTGCATCCTCTCCTAAAAAAGCTGTCTGCAGACCCTACCTGTCTGGCTAACTATCACCCGATTTCCATCACTTCTTTCCTGGGCAAACACCTTGAGAAGCTGGTCTTCTCCCAGAAACTGCTCTCCTGAATACAAGTGAAGACCTGATCTCTAACCTCGACTCCAGCTCTTCTTCTGTCCACATCCTCCTGGACCTTTCCTCTGCTTTCAACACAGTCAACCACGCCACCCCGATTAATCATCTTCACAAGATCCTTTGCATCACGTTGCAGTCTCTGGCTTGGCTAACCTCTTTCTGCTTGGACCGACCTTGCCAGGTCCAGCTAGGTACCTTTCTCTCCACCACCTCTCCCTCCACATTGCTTCGCCAACCTTTGCTCAGGCTGCAAAAGGCTAGGAGTCTTTAAAGTAAAGTGTTTTATTATGACTTGTGACTAAGTGCCCTAGTCCCACCCCCATATCGTGTGGCAAGGGAAGGGCTTTTAAAGTAAAGAACCTTAAAAGGCTGTTTATGCTGTTTCAACTCCTTTCTTTTGACCTATTACTCCTCAAATTAGTTTATAACCTTGTCTTTTCTTCACTTTGCAACCTTACAGTTTTCTATTGCTGAACAGGGGCAGCTCCTCCATAATGGGTGACCGGGCGCCAACTTGCCCGTCGCCCATTATGAACTAGCCAAAGTCAGCCAGGGAGAGCACTTGGAAGCATCAGCGGCATAGCGGAGGTCCTGCCGTCTGATGTCCAGGAGAGGCCTGGAGACTCAACACAGAGCCAGAAGGCTCAAACACAGGAAACCAGTAATGTAGAAACTGTGCTGAAAATGCACAGTTTTAACCAAATATTTGAAAAATCTTGTCAGGAGGGGACTGAGAAAAGTATCAGCTCCCTAAACACCCCTTTTCTTGGTTCTGGCTCTCTTGCTACGCTCCCACATATTTCGGGGAAAGCAGCCCAAAAGCAAATGTGTGTATATTAGAAGTGTATGTTTAGAAATATACTTACTTGTGATTTATAATTGAGGTTTTCCAAGGCCTATATACAACTGTATTTTTATACATTCTGCCTAACCTGTATTAAGAGTGCTCTGTGCGTGATTAACTGAACCCTTCACCACTATCCCCCTCTTCTCTAATCTAAGCCCAGCTGCTCATCACACTACCGTGCAAGAGTTTAGCTAGACATTCGTTTCTTTCCCATTTCCTCAGAACATGGTGTCCTCACAGAACCAGTCTGCAGGGCTCATTCTGAAAATCCACCTTCAAAATTGTTGCTCTGCAGTGTGATAAGGTGGTTGGTACTCAGTGAAGGATCACTGGAGTGATCATATAGTGCATGTTATGCAGAACTCTTAGCTCTTACAAGTTGTGGGCTTGTAAAGTGCTATTAACTATATTAATTTGAAAACATACACTAGAGAAATATTGTCCATGCACAAAGTAAATAAAAGAAATTGTGCTCTGCAAAAGACTGACCTACTTCTGGTACAAGCGCAGAGTTGGTGCAAATAAACATGAAGGGCCAGGTGTCTAGGAAAGTTGCTTTGCCCACCTCAAGTGTAACTAATGCTGGTTCAGGGCCTACCAGTAGTGCGCCTGAAAATGTTTCTTCTGTTGATAATGGCTCAAGGGATACTTCTGATCAATCTTCTAATGATATTACTGCGTTTGATCTTGAAAGAGAAGTATAGGCTACAGGTAATGAATCTGAAGCACATGCTGGCTGAGATAGAGAAAGGCAAAATAGAAGAGAAGGACAGGGATCTTCAGCTAGTGCTTGGCTTGCAAGACTGGCTGTAGGTAGAAGCTCCTCCGGAGGGTCTGGAAATTGTTCTATGTCCTCCTCTCATTCTAGATTTTGTAAGAATCTGCTTGCTGTGTATGATGAAAAGAATATCATAGAATGGTTAACGGCAGTTGAATTTGCTCGTTTAGAGCAAGAAGTTGTTGAGACCGATATTATTGCTTGGCTGCTTAGCAGGTTTCCTCAGAGTGTGCACAATGAAATTATGGAGTTTCATGAAGCCGATACAAAAGATTTCAACAAGCGGCTTCTGATCTTAAAGTTTGCGAAGACTCCTACCCAATACTAAAATAGGCTTCGAGAATGTTGGGGTGATCAGGAAAGGCCACTGTGATTACAACGGGTTCATGTTACGCGCCCCCTATTGCTAACTGGGGGTGGTGATGAGCTGGCCGCCATGTTGCAATTTCATAGGTATCAAAGTGTAGTTAATTATGCATGGGATGTTACTTTAGTGCTCCTGTTAGTCTAGAAATTGATACATATTAGCTTGAATGTGCGTAGAAAGATAAAATGTTAAACCACATGTATAATAATACAAATACGTGGGTAATTCATGAATCTCACAAATTAATCCGAAACTTTAAAACTTTTAAACTGACTTGCCAGGCTTTCAGAAGGCAGAAGAACGAGTAACTGATCAGTATAGTTGTAGAAAATAGCCATCAGCTTTCATGGTGTGACAAGTATCGTAGATAGGAGATGTAATCTCCTCATGCCTGAGAGAATGACAGAGTTTCGTTATTTATTTTGGTCAGTAGTGAAATGTGGAATAAACCAGTGCCTAAGGCTAATCAGGAGTTTCAATTATGCGATGAAGTTTTGTAGATTAGAAAGTTTCAATGGAACAGTGACCTGGGGAAAGATGTGAACTGATGTGGTTTGTCGAGACTTGGGTTAGTTTGGTCCTGCAACACCATCCAACTTCTCCCCAGAGAATTGTACAATAAACTTGCTTCATCTACAACTGTGCACTCACTTCTTAAGCAGTGGGACTGTTTGGGTTTAGGCGATTATAGGCCCATCTGCACATTTGCCGAGCCAGCCAGGAGCCCAGGCTTTCCGAGACGTTGGGGGCATTCTGTCCACACCACACAACGGGGACCAGCCTTCTATGAATGGTGAAAAAGAGTTCTAGGGAAACTACATTGGTTAAGGGTCCGTCTCCTCCTCAGAGGCGTGGTGCTGCAGCCTAACGGTGCAGGACAACTTGACGGAGCCCCACATCGGAGCGCCTTAGGTTCACGTGAGTGCACGTTTGGGGTGTAAAGTAAGGAGGAAATGGGGGTAAAAAGGGGATGTTTCTTTGATTTAAGGGGTTTCGTTAATTATAGACTTGGAGTATGGTTGTGAAATTAGTTGAGGTTGCGGGGATTGGAAAAGTGCATTGAACTGTTCTTTGTTGCGAGTCCCTTGTATATATTTAATTACGTAGTTTATTATTTTAGAGGTATGAGATGGTATCTTACCCTGCACACCCAATGTGAGGCTTGTCCTGATACCAGTTAGTTTGCTTGTCTGGAGTCCTCACCTAAATGTAGGGTGGTATCTTGAGGTAAGTGCAACCGTAGATACCTTTCTCAAGTAGGCATGGACATGCTTTTGTATTTGCTGTGCGGGCAGAGCCCCTCACCTCTGTCTTCTTGGTTAGGTGAAGTAGTGAAAGGGAAGACGATCTTGTAGTAGAGAAGGTCATACTAGTAAAAGAGAGAAACAAGAGGAGCAGTGCTGTAGTGAAAAGCATTGCGCCCCGGGACATCTCAGAAATATTGGCCAGTCAGTGTTGTTCATAAGATGCTGTGCTGAATCCTGCGGATCCCTCACTAACCCATGCCTAAAGCCTCCTCTCTGGTGACCAGGGAAAGGCAGACACTTCCTGATCCTGACGTTGTGGGTGGTGCTCTATGGGAGGATCACCTGGGAGGAGACACGGCTCAGGGTGGTGAGGAGATCCTGTGGGATAAGACGTGGTATTTGTCTCTAAAGGGGAAGAACCTTTTACAAGTACCAAGGCATGTAATGGCTTGTTGTTATGATTTGTCTAATCCACAAATTTAACATCTTAAAGTAGATAAAGCAAATGTAATATCCCTAAACATCTTAAGAAAAATGTCTGCCTGAACCATGTAAAGTTAAAAATCATTCTAATTCCCAGAGGTACAGTGAGAGGAAATCTGTTAATAATGGATTAAATTAACTGCTTTCCCATTTTCTGGTTAATTCTTGTGATGGTTCCTTAAATACAAATATACTTAGAAGAAATAAACATGAGTTTGAAAGTAGAACGTTGACTAGAAAACCTAATTCTGTTGTTGGGGACTTCAAGTCCCATAATTACCTAGATATTGGGACAAGGAAGAGGCTGAAGAGTTCTACAAAAGGAATGCTCAGCTTGTTAAGGAAAAATACCCAAACCTAAGGGAGGCAGAGGCGCTTAAAAGGCCCCCCTCAGGTACAGGTAATTAGTTAATGTTGAAGATGGAGCAGCAGGAGCAGTAGCAGCAGAAGGAGAGCAGCAGTGATGGCAGTCTAAGCAAAAATTGGATGAAAGAGGGCACCAGGACCACTCCACGGCAGATTCCAGCTGCCGGTCCAGAGAGCGTACTTTTCCCAATAAATCTGAAGTGCAGAGGTTGTGCAGCGGGAAGCCTGAAGGAAGAAAGACTTCCCCACATGTGAACTGAATTGCAGAGACTGAGCAGCAGGAAACATGCTGGAGACTGTGGCTGGGGGCTGGTATGCACCACACGTTCTCAGGAGCAAGCCCTGCTCCATACTTAATTTGAAGGAACAAAGGCAACTTCAGCCAGGAAGACTTCTGTTCAGAAGAAGCCAAAGCAGTAGAAGTCCTGCAGCACGCAAAGGGGTCAAAAACAGAAGCCGAGGAGTGTTACCGAGCATTCTAATCCCTTGCGCAAAACAAAGGCGGGCAACAGAAGAACAGAAAAGAATAATTTGTGTGCAAGTGAAATTGCTGTAAACCCGATCATTGATTGTTGGACAAGGACTAACAAAGGTAGAATAGGAGAGAAACTGCTTGAATAACACTCGGGGAATATTAAACTGAAGAAAACAGCTGAATTGCTAATCGCATCTACCTAAAAGTGATTCTAAAGTGAAGGCTAGCTGAAGAATCATTTGTAAAGCAGCAGACAATATTGTACCATCAAATTTAATTGACTTAACGTTAAACATTGTGAGTTCCAGGGAACAAACAAGCATTGCCGAAAGCCAAGAGTGATACAAGCATTACCCAAAGCCAAGAGTAGTACAAACATTGCCAAAAGCGGCTAACAGCAAGGCATACAATTAAGCTACTGTGGCTAACAAAAGAGAAGGGGCAGATGCAATATTTCCAAAGGAAAGGAGGTATAAAAACTCACACTGCTAAAGCCAAAAGGAGAACAGTTAGAATTACATCCTTACGGGTATTTGGTTACTGGTGTGGCACAAAGACAAGTGTGGCAAAGGGGGTGCCCTTCTGGAAGGTGATGTTCAGAATAAGAGTGTGCTGCTTGCATGGCAGTGTTAAAGAGCACTAATGCAAAGTTGTTGAGTCATAAAACTGCTGAAGCTGTTGTGAACTTTTGTTTGTCAGTAGATCTAGAACTTCAAAAGCACTGATGATTGTAGAAAGCTATCGGGCAGGTGAGTGACCCACATGGTGATTCCTTGTAGAATTAGGTCTGGTATGAGAGTAAACCAGGTAGAAGTGGAAGTGCTTTGAAGTTGTCCTGAAAAAGATATAAACTATGATTTATTGTATTGAAAAGAGAGCCAAGAAAAGCTGATTTCAAGGAGCTGTGTTTCTTTGCATCTTATAAGTTGTGGTAAATCTTCCTGACCAAGAATATCATTGATGCTATTTGATGGACTGAAAATATCTATTAAAGGAAGAAGAGGAATCTTTCCTTTTCTAGAAATTGGTTTATTGGAACTTTCCTTTGACCAATTGAAGGTGCAAAGCACTGTGTTGGAACTGTGTTACAAACCCAGATTTCCAAGTTTCTTTTTGTTGATCATTGGAACTGAAACCAACTTAAGACCTGGGGATGGGGAGTTCACACAGGTTATAAAGAGTAATTGAATATTACAAATGTAATTATTGTTGCTGCGAATTGCCATTTTTTTTTGTGTATTCTATGTACAAATGTGAGGGCCAGATATCTGTGTTTTCTTAAGTTTGTTTTAGTGAGGGAAATCCTCGTCAGAGTAGGGACAGTGAAGCATTTATTGAGAAATCATCTAAAAGTAGTCAGTCTCACATTTTTGACCCCTCGCAATGCTTTCTTTTGTGTAAAAGTGAGAAATAAAATTGAAGTAAGTAGCTGAATGAGGTAATTGCGGTATAGGCCAGTACAGTGAATGAGTGTGAAGTACAACTAAGGAATTGGATAAGGGTGAGTATGTTGAATCATTTGTGCCATATGTTGCCCGACTAAGGCAAACATTTTAAATGATCATAGAGAGTGATTGCGGGAGAGTAACAGGAAAATTATACATTCATGGCCTATTGAGGGAACGTATGATGAAGGAGTATTGGAGAACCTGCATACCCTTTTAACTACAAAGCACAAGGGCACGAAGTTCGAGAAGCAGTTAAACATCTTTGAATTATGTATGAAAACGGTGGGAAGGGACATAATGTTGACATTGCAGGGGAAGGGCCGAAAAAGGAGGGTGCAGGAATTCCTTCAGCAACGCCCCATATGGGTGCTATCTTTATCGCCCTCAGAGGGTACACAGACCCCAAGTTCGTACTATCATTTTCCCCAGTGGCTACTCAAGTGGTTGCAAGACAGACACAGGTAACGCCTCCATCAATTTCTAAGAACGGGGATTAGAGGAAAGTGGGAGGATAACTCCTTCACCACTGGTTAGGGCTACAGAGAGGTTGAAAAAAGTGTGGGACGGGGATAACTCCCCGACTGCTAGGTTAGCAGATTAAGGGAAGGGGAGCAAAAAATAGTGAGGCCAGTAGTCAGAAGAGCGGAGGAAGGATTGAAAAAGAGAGAAAGAAGAGGGTAGGCGTCTTCCTGCTAGGATAGAGGATTGGCTGCGACGAGTGGTAGATGCGCAAGAATGGGAAAAATTAAGAAAGTGCTAAGGCTAGCAGAGGAAGAGGTAGTGCTGCTATGGTGGCAAAAGAGATGAAGAGCTGGAGGAAGTGAGAAGACCGGTTATGCATCTGTAATGTTATACACCCCTGTAAAGCCCTCCGTTATGTATCTGTATTGGTGTATACCTCTGTTAAGCGTTCCGTTGCTTCTCAAAACTAGGTCCACTCTCAAATACCATAATAATAATAATAAAGAAATAATAATAAAGAAGAAGCAAGGTGGAGACATGGGTAGGTTCTTGTTAGATTGGACAACTTGTTATCAGAACGGTTGAGGTGGATATGAAGAACAGGGATGCCGCCATGGGTACGGGTGCTGAGCAGGGAGGACGGGAGGTAGCACCCTATAGTAGTGCAGATTATCCTTTTGTGCCTATAGAAGGGTCATGGTGTGTAGTACCAGGAGTAGATGGAGAGGAATGGGATGTCTAGCAGGGAGAGCAGGGTGTAGTCACCCTACCTCTCATTCCAGTAGCAGTGATAGAATGCAAACCATGGAGCCATAGGCCGCACCAGGCTACTAGCATGGCTGTAGCAAGTAGTAGGGGAAAGAGGGGCGAAGCCCCAGAAAAAAACAGGGGTAACTCAGTTTCCGTTGCTTCAGAAGGGTCTGGGAAGGGCTTATTATGTCTCGTGGTCACACATGGACTGGAGTAACTCTATGAATAACTCCCTTCACTCACTGCAGCTGTGGGGAGTTGATTTATGCATTAGAGAAACACACTGCTGGTGTCATGTTTGCCATATGGGACATGTAGACCTTATTAAAGACCGTAATGGGGAGAGATCAGATGAGCTTTGGAAGAGATCGGGGTCCGGGAGTTCAGTTGGATACAAATACCCATGATGGAGCAGCTTTTAATAATCCTAGGCACAGGTATGGGGGGCCTTGCGGATTATGTCTCCTGTAAGGGAGGCATTGTATCAAGTGAAGACGGACACATGATCTGCAATTCGAGGGTGTTTATTGAACACACGGGTTGGAAAACCTCCTATCTGGCCCCAACATCTAAAGATGGTAGCACGCTCTACCATCAGACCTCATCAGTCGTGTCCAAAATCATAAGATGTATACTAGAAAACCTAATGCCTACACTCACTATATTACAATAAATGTGCACACGGATAACCAAAATGAAAACAGTGTTTCAAAAGGAAATGTCAGAATGGCTTTGAGAAAATGGTGTACAACTCCCTTCCCCACGTTTGAAGCATGGGGTACCAGAATGGAGGAAAAAAGGATAGGTGGATGACACACTGTTCCTTAAGTAACACACTTTGACATTTGGGTACACGTTCTTCAGGTCTCCCTCAGCCGGGATGAAACCTTCTCAAGCTCAGATCAACACAGTTTGTATTCCTCCAATAGACCCCTCAGGTTTCCCTCACCCGAGTCGGGGTCTTTTTTTCTTAAACACAGTTCAATATAGTTCAACACAGACTTCCCTCCGTCAGGCTCGAATCTGTCTTAGTTCACAATTCCCAAATATTCCTGATATTCCAAATATTCCCTCGGTCAGGCTCAAGCCTCTATTTCCCTTCCCCAAAGAAAACACAACTCATCGCATTAGTCAAAGGCTTTCGAAAACTGCAGATGGTTGACTAGACCTCTGCATGACCACTTCGACGATCACAGTTTCTTACATAGGCTTCCTCAGCCGAGCTCGAGCCTATCACCAGAAATATCTTATCAAGCCTCTTGCTTAACTTCTTCTTTCTTGTCTGCTATTTACAGTTCACAAACATTCCTCTTTGCAGCATTCACAATCTCTCATCAATGGCTCCTAGCATTTATAGTTTCCCTTTTATTTCACTCCTTGCACTCATATTAATCGTAATGAGCTTTTATTCCAGACAGCGTTACATTCTTACTTTGTTTCCGTTTAATACACATTTCAAAAGGATTTTTTACAGAGTCTTTCGACTGTGGGGCTTCCTATCGCAGGACCACTCTGTTACTTTTTAATACATACGCGCAGCCTTCCCCAATGATACAGTTTCACTCGCGTTGCAATTTCACTTGTTCTGATATCAACCTGACTTTTGTTCAGTTCATTAACTCACCGGATTATGTCTTTCTCGCTTGTTTGGGACTTTCATATAGCATTCAAGGCTCCTTGCACAGCATTCCTTTCCTCCCCAACTCAGCTGTTATCCGGGAGGGGGAGAAGGAAAACCATGGGCTTCTAACCACAGCTTGTTTCTCCTTCACACAGCTTTCTCTTTCGAACTCATATTGCTTTGCAATCACTGATAACTCCTGTCTGGCCGTCTCTCGAGTTTCTGCTTTCTCGAATGGCCCCTTGGCCTCTCCCTTTGTGTTGCCTAGTGTGCCGTTGAAGAAAAGTTCTGTCTGCCTTGCTCAGCATGTGACTGTGTTTTGCCTTTTATACTACTAGGCAGTGTTAATTGAAGTCAGGTGTGAGCAATTGCCCAGCCCTGCCTGTCCTCAATGGTGGATTCCCATAGGAAACCATGATCTAGCTATTCCTATGCGAAATTTTCATTCCTCTTTCTTTAGTCTTTTCCTTCTCATTATTTGGGGAGGGGTAGACGGAATGTGTATGTGAATATCTCCTGACTATGGAAGAGGGGTTAGATTGAAAGCAAAGAAGGGGGAATGCAACTTATCTGCCTAAGGCACTCTCCCTCTAATCCCCTGAATAAAGAATTCCCCAGAAAGCGGCAGTGAAATACCCTCAGGTTTTTCACAATGCCGATACGCCTAATATCAATTACATGTTAGCTAAGACGATGAAATTGGATGATGATTCTGCTGAACACATCAGGTTAATTCAGGAGATATGGAGGGCAGAAACGGGAGAAGCATGAGCTAAGAATGTGTCAATTTTTACCACATGCTAAAGAAGGAACATCCTAAAGAAGTCCAGCACGATTTAGAGATTCCGGCCCATATTGTGCATTTTTGCAAGAGAAGAAGGAAAAAGAGAGGGAGTTTGTAGAGCAGGAACAAAAAGCAGAAGTGAAGCTCGTTCAAAGGAATTTGGGAAAGATTTGTTTAGAAGGGGCAGTAGTTACGCATTCTATGGGACAATCGGGACAACATGGAACCAGTGAACTGGGTATGACACAGATTTGGAAGGATGGGTTTTCCCTGGTCCAAGGCCAATGAGAGGGTTTCCAAGGGGCAGGAGAAGATTTACACGGGGAAGTGGGTTATTTGGCGGGTTTGGAGCATTGGGTCCTCAGTATAATGGGCCGATGGGAAACAGTTACAGAGGATTCTATGGGATACAATGTTGGTTGTGTGGAAGGTTGGGACGCGTGTCACGGGATTGTTGTGAAAGACCATAGTACCTTATCATGGGAGCTCAACAGATGCAGGCCCAGACCCTGCCATATGCCCCGGCTCTGTGCAATCGCAACAGGCATGGGTTAAACAGAACCCAGCGACTGGAGCTGCACAGATCTTTGGGATTCCACCGACCATGCCAGCACAAGTATCGGTGCAGACATGTGACAAGAATCCTTTACCCCAAGCAACAGTTGCGCACTAAAATGGAGCAAGTTTTTTCGGGGAAATCCCTTTTCTCTTCCAGGTGCTTATATGTACCAGGAGTAGGATAGCCTATGTGTCCAGTCCTATCCATTACCACTGACCTGGAACAGGAACCCCTGACAGGTGTGCAGGTAGGTGACCAAACGTTTTCATTCATGGTTGACACAGAGGCTACCAAGTCTTGTATCAAGGAAAGCAAGTTCCCCTTGTCAGGAAAAACGATGGACACACAGGGATTCTCTGGGGCTATTCTGTCGGTTCCTTATACTGAAGATCTTCGTATCAAGGTGGGTAATCAAAATTTATCAGCCCATTTGTTGTTTTGTACAGACACCCCAGCAAATCTTTTGGAAAGGGACATCCTGAGCAAGTTGGAGATGTCGACTGCTTTCACGGATGAGGGTATATTATGCTCAACCCCAGGGTTGTACCCGGTAAGGGAAGCAGCATGTTTTCAGACGTATTGTAGCGACAGCATGCATGCAGCATTGTTTCTTTATGGGGTGATGGCTTTGTTGAGTTAGGTCCGGGGGATCATAAATCCAGTGAGTACCATTTGAGTTTTTATTGCAGCCTGGTGTGCTGCAGAAAGAAACGTCAGCCACCATGGTTACGATTCCTTAGAGGACGGAGTGATCAAGAAAAACAGAGTGGTTCTCGCAGGCAGAGATGAGGAAGGCGGAGAATGGCACACAGTTTTGTGCATCGATCCAACCTTATCACTAAGGGACATGTCCAACAAGCAATTGTTCGAAGACACTGAAGAAACAGTCTTTGAAATTGGGGTGCCTTGCCAGACAAAAAAGGAGCAAAGGGAAGTATCACTGACCATGCTCATCATTAAAAATACATTGCTGTTTTGGAAGAGGGATTTGGGAAAATTGCTGGCCCATTTGTGGACCAGCAATCCTCATGATGTGGGGCTGCTAAAGAGTGTTGGAGCAGTGAGGGTAAAATTGAAACTTAGTGTGATATTACCAGGGGTTAAGCAGTACCCCATGTCTATGGAAGTGGACTAAGGGATTTATGAGACATTATGGCGTTAAAGCAAGGCATAATACAACCTTCTGTGTCCCCATGCAATAAGGCTAACTACTCTGTGAAGAAAGCAAAGGGGTACAGTTGGATGATCCAGGATGTGCACGCTCTCAATGCTGTTGAGGCAGAATATCTGGTGGTACCGAATCCTACCACCATTCTCTGTAAAATACCTACTGGGTTGTCCCACTTCATGGTAATCGATTTAAAAAAAAAATGTTTCTCTGTTCCTTTACTCCATGATTCTCAATACTTCACAGGGTTTACATATCTTGGTCAGAGATTCAAGCCCCAGGGGTACTGTAGATCGCATAGTGTTTTAACAGGGTGGTTCAGATGGATTTTGGGAATGTACAGGTGTCCAGTATCTTAATTCAGTATGTAGATGATCTATTAGTCTGCAACACTTCTGAGTAGCAGTGTTGAGGAGACTCAATACTGCTCTTCATCCTGCTCGTGGAGAAGGAGTACAAAGTAGATAAAGAAAAATGTTACTCTTGTCACACAGAGGTAGTATA
This sequence comes from Ambystoma mexicanum, assembly GCF_040938575.1. Taxonomy (NCBI): domain Eukaryota; kingdom Metazoa; phylum Chordata; class Amphibia; order Caudata; family Ambystomatidae; genus Ambystoma; species Ambystoma mexicanum. Next base: position 170,604,610 of record NC_090921.1, on the reverse strand, counting down.
TTTGGGGCAAGCAATATCACCTGCAGGAAGAAAGGTAATGCCGGAAAGAGCCACTGCAGTTTAGAATACACCTCAGCCAGACACAGTGAAACAGATGAAGCAGTTTTTGGAGCTCTACCTATTGTAGATGGTGGATGTTCGATTACTCTATTTATGTGAGGCCCTTACTGCAGGGACTAAAGGAAGCATAGAAGGTGAAAGGTCTGATGGAGTGGCCTCAGGAAATGGCCTGAGGAAATGGGGGCTTGCTTTCAGGAACTCAAGGCTGCAATCAGCAATGCTCCGGTCTGGCGATCCCAAATTACAAGAAACCATTCTTTCTGTTTTCCCATTCAAATGGGCCGGTGAGGACAGCTGTCCTGACCCAGTGTTAGGGAGAATTTTTTGTTTAGGCTGAATTTCCTAACCTAGTGAGTCCCCCAGCAGCTTTGCTGGATTTCTGGAGTTTGTTTTTTGCTCCTGCCAAGACTGAGTCTCTTTTTTTCACACTCTTGGACATGATTTGAGGGGTTCCGTTGACTGTTAATGTGTTTTATGGGCTATGGGGTCTTTTACTCCATAGGACCTCATGTGTTTTTACTATGTGTGTTACACAGCACCCTCAGTGCAGTGACACAGGGGTGTCATAGTGACACCCCATCATAGACTCCATACCCTGGGACTGACTACTGTCTCCCAGGGCATGTAAAGTCACCATTGGCTTTACTAGTCCCAAATTATGAACAGAAACCAGTACAAACCATCTTATTGTGGACGTACTGGTCGGGGCAATTTGATTGCCCCGGGGTCTGTTATTCGAGGGGGCACGTCTCCATCCCCCCTGATCGAGTTTTGGCTGGTGGCAGTGGATACTACTTTTTATATTCGACCGCAAATATATCTCTATGGGATTTTCCCATTGTTCGAGGCTACCAACTATTTAATTCTCATAGCCTCGGACATACCGCCGGTTTATTTATTTAATATTAATTCGCCGGTTGGTATTTTTTGCCAGAACTCGATTCTAAAATGGCGTTTGTGTTCTCTTCTGTGACTCCAACCCAAGTCGAGCCCTTTGTTCCACTTTTTGGCAGGCTTCTCCACAGAAGCCTCCAAAAGTGGTGCCACTCTGTCTGGGTACCACAGGGGGGGTGGCAGGGGGTTTAGGCACCCTGGACTGAGTTACCTTGGTAACTCAAGTCGCACTCGTGTGATTGGCCCAAGTGGTGAGCCGGCCGTCTCACCAGTTAGCATGTTTGATTGACAGCTAGGCTGAGTGAATGGGGGTGTGCTGCATAAAAGCAAGGCTTTTGGGACTGGAACTTTAGAAGTCGCCACAGGACCTGAAAATCCGACGAGGGAGAAGCTGAGCCGACCTGCTACGACGACACCACCGGTGGAGCCCTGCGGAACCGACTCACCACTTCCCAACAACAGAGAAGATCTCCGGGCTGGATAGTCTTCTTCCCCTGACTTGTGGGCACAACCAGTTTACCTTCTTTTTCTTGCATCCCAGGACGTCTTGTGGTCGAATTGCCCGTGCCAAGCACCCAGACAACCGGATAGCCACTTACCACTGGACCGCGAATAAAAGGACCGCTCCTTTTAACTGAGAACTCCGCGGCTGGTTTCTTCCCTGGCAGTGCAACGGACTCCCGTCTTCCTCCCCGATGAGATCCTCTCTTCCCCCGGATGAAGCACCGACTTGCATCCGCTGCCAGGAACAACTGCCCCCGCTGGAGTATTCTCACTACTTTAAGGTACTGTGTCCACCAGGCCTCCCTTTCTAAAGATTGCTACAAGGTAATAATAATCCCTTACCCTTCTGGACTGGGCTGGCCACCTTGACCATCTAACTGGTCCCTTTCTTTTGGTCCAACTCTTTCTGAACTGATTGCAAGACTTTTGGGCACTTTGAACCATGTGACCTTGGACACATTTCGACCAGAGCCTCTTAAAGTGGGTCCGGCCTTGTTAACTTTGACTTTACGGTTTTAACCTGCCTTCTTCTCCTACAGTGTTCTTCCGAAAGTGTTGGGATCTGTTTCTATCTTTGCTTTGCCTTTCTCTCCCTTTTAAACCGATTGATTAGAGTGCCATCTTCGTTAAGCGCTCACCGCTGTCTGAAAATAAGTGTTGCTTTACTTAAGACTTGTCTAACTAATCGCTGAAGGGAGTGTATATCTTTTAGTGACCGTGTTTTTGAACTGCTTAATATTAGTGCCAGTTTTATTAGGTGTGGTTTTAAATAAATAATTATATCTCTTTTACACCAAGCTCTGGTCGGTGTTTGCTTGTTATACTGTGTTATTTTGACCTATTGTGAATACTCTGTATACTGCCTAACTCTTCTTGAGGGAAGCCTGACTGCTCAGCCACAGCTACCAAGTGAATCTGTGTGGTACAGACTGCTACCAGGTGGGTTTACTGCCAAACACCTGTAGTGTTAAATCTTTTGCAGTGGTCCCAGAGGGAACTGCACAGGTTTCTGCCTTACACCCAGCAAACATTGCTAGGCCACAAACCTTTAGTGTATTACAGCAGACTCCTAGACCCAGTGATGCAGGGACAGTACCCTTGTGAGCAAGCTCTAGCGGCAGCAGCTTTTGCGATTCAACAGTCTTTGACCATTACTATGGGTTGCCCAGTAACATTGTACGTGGAGGATTCGGTCTTTACGATGCTAGAAAAGTCTAAATCCATGTTGACGACAGATTGTCAGGGTATGAGGTCATTTTGTCAAATGTATCAATTCATCTTGTGCGTTGTCACCTAGTAAATCATGTGACATTTGTAGCAGAGCCAGTGCAGCCTGAGGATATTGCTCAAGATTGTGCCATGTATGAGGGAGAAAAGGGAGAGAGGGTGAATGTGAAAGAGGATGCCCTGGAGGGGGGGGGGTGAGGTGATTCTTGTTGACGAGTCTTCGACCATGAACCAGGAGATGGGTGGGAGGCATATGGGTGCAGCTGTTGTGGGTATTGTGGATGGGGAGTACCAGGTCAGACTAAAGGGATGGTTGCCTTCTCATTACTCTGCACAAGCGGCAGAACTGGTGGCACAGAGGTGCTCAAAATGAATAAGGGGAAGGCCGTCACTGTTTATTCTGACTCTGCGTACACCATCCATACTGGGTTATCAAGATGGCAGAGAAGAGGAGGTCCGACGGGTCTCCTGTCCAGCATGCTGCGCTGCTATCCCAGCTAATTGAAGTGTTAAGCTTGCCAGCAGAGATAAGTCTACTAAAGTGCGCTTCCCATGCTAACCGCACTAATTCAATAGTTCTCGGAAATTAATCTGCAAACAAGGCTGCGAAGAAAGTGGCTTATTTTCCCGTCACAGGTTCCGAGAAAATGGAAACCGTGTCCCAACAGGTACCATTACCAGCCGCGCACACTGCAGTCCCGGTGCTCCAGATAATAGAAATGCAAGGAAAACGCCCTAGAGAAGAACAGGGGCTCTGGAAAAAGAGAAGATGTGTTCTCTCACCCACAGATTTGCTTTGAAGACAGGAGGTGACAGGGAAGGTAGGAATGCCTATAGAGCTGATTCTTTTGGCTCTAGAGCAACTACATTACCCGTTGCATACTCAACGACTAATTGCAGCAGAGCTCCAGGAGGACTGGTTCATCCCTAACTCACAAGAACAGGTAAGTAGATTTGTAGGGAATTGTGTTGCATGCAAGGAGTTAAATCCCAAAAATACCATGAGGTCCGTGATGGGTGTCTTGCCCAGGCCCATTCAAGGAGTTCCCCATCGAGTTTGTGGACATGATAATGAGGTGCAGTAACTTCAGATAACTAATTGTTGTGGCTTGTCCATTCTCCCGGTGGCTTGAGGTTGGTCCCTACGTACATCCTGATGCTAAGTAGGCAGCAAGATTTCTGGTGAGAGGTATTTCCAAGATGGGGAATTTGTGAGGTCCTAAAATCCGACAACGGAACCCACTGACAACAGAACCCACTTCTTCAATGCCTTGCTCACAGAAATCACTTTTCTGCTCGGAATAAAGCATCGGTTGTGCTTGGTATACCACCTGCAGGCCAACGGTATGGTGGAGAGACTCAATGGGGTCCTTAAGGCCATTTTAGCTAAAATATGAGCAGAGTTAAAAACAAAATGATCATGGTATACATGCCTCCTACTAGCACTGTTTTTTAACTAAGCCAGCCAGGGAGGGAGGGAGGGAGGGTTCACCAGTTGAGCCCTCACGAAATCGTGACTGGGCGTAGGCTACATACACCTCTCCCACCTACACGTTTGACATCAGATGCAGACAAAACAGCAGCAGTCGTAGAAAAGGAGTTTAGAGAATACCTTATGGTGTTAACTAAAAGTTTTAAGATATCTTCACAGGTTGTGTCCCCTCACCAACAGACAACAGGAGAAAATGGCGAAACTACCGACGATCAATGAAAGACACAGCTTCTCATCTATATCCGCATCTTTGTGCGTCGCTGAACGAGCAGCGTTTCCAAGGGCCGCATAGAGTAATCTATGTGACTCCAATTACCATGAAGGTGGAAGGCAACAAGAGTTGGATCCATGTAATGGATACTCGAAGGGCCACTGACAGCCAGAGAGAGCGCTTTAGGATATTGCTACCTCTGCTCTCATCCTCCATGCTTCTGGTGTTCCTAGGGTAGTAATCCCGAGTGAGGTAGAGGTAGAAAATGTGCTATGTCTAGTGCACCTAGCCCTGTGCTGGGTTCAAGGGCAGCTTAAAGGGCAGTCAATGACGGCATCAATCATACCAAGTGACGATGACTGTTCAATTGCAGAGCGTGCAGAACACACAAATAGCATGTGTGTTCAAAGTGTGTGTTGACAGTATGGAGAAATCATTTGCAGTATCTGACATGGGTCAAGGAGCCAGAAACACCTGTGGCCATGTGTGAGCAGTTTTACCCTTCATGGTCCCGTCCTCATGATCCCTGAAGAGCACCTGATTATGGCCCATTCAATGCCCGGAGTTACATCTGTGTCCCTTTTACCCCTTTCACAGCCTTATATGGATAAATTAAAGACTGTTTGACTGTGAAAATCACAAACAATTGCAATGCAGGAGATGATCAAACTACCTTTCAGCAGCATCATGAAAGGCTTTAGCAGACATTCCCGATAGATCTCGATGTTTAGCCACACCAAGGTTTTCTTCGCGGCACCTAAGCAGTGGCCAATGCCAAATGGCTCCGGGTGACAAGGTATAAACACCTATTCTTTATAAACGCGTCTGAGTCAGCATACAGTATCATTACGGAAGAATTAAGCGCACTCAGGATTATGACTCGGCAAAACTGGTTTAGACTCACCTCTCAAAAGCAATAGAAGTTGGGGTATTCCGGAAGATGGAGAATACCTGCTGCATGTTTGTGCCTCCCAAAGATACTGAAAACAGGTTGCTTAGCAGAACTATTGCTGCCCTGCATAAACTGGGGGTTCTTGTTAATCTAGAAATTGATACATATTAGCTTCCATGCACACAGAAAGATAAAATGTTAAACACACCAAATGTAAAAACATACATATACAATAATAGAAATACGGGGGGATTCATGAATCTCACAAATGAATCAGAAACCCTGTAGTTGGGACCCTTCTTGCAAAATGTACTCTGACTTTTAAATTGACTTTGCCACGTTTCAGAAGGCATGTGAATGAGTAACTCAACCTTCGCGGTGAGTACAGAAAATAGCCATGATTTTTTATGGTCTGATAAACATCGTAGATAGTAGATGTAATCTGCTGATGCATGAGAGCGTGACAGGAGATTCGTTATTTATTTTGGTCAGTAGTAAAACGCGGGGTAAGCCAGTTTCTATGGCTATTCAGGAGTTTGAATTGTGTACTGAAGTGTGAGTTTTGTAGATTGGAAAGTTTCAATGGGGAATGAGATAGCATCACTAACTCAAAGAAGAAATCATTCACCCAGCCTTCCTCATATTGCAGGAATATTAATGAGAGTCATATGCAAATCAAGAGTTAGGGTTTACATGGCTTAGGCCAGTTATTGCTAGTAATTAATTATGTTTCAATACCAATTTTTAACCATTTCGCCCCCTTAAGACCTCCCTCAGGTAACGAAAGGAAAGGCAAAGTTGCAATATCCCAACTCCAGGGCTGAGTCTGCGAAGGGGTACTACTGGGATGGAGACCCTGTTCATAGGATATCATCATGCATGTCCTACCCTACCCCAAGATCTACCGTCAAAACACTCAAACTCGGAGGAAAGCAAGCAAGAGAATGTAAAACCAATTTTGCTAACTATAACCGGGATTTATCTTTTCCGTCCCTCTAACATAATAAACTACTATGAGAACCAATCTTTTGCTTCCCTGTTAACCTCATTTACTGAGGGTACCAGAGTGAAAGAACCAATACCAATTTCCTGTCCTAAGAACTACCCTAGACCAGAGACATGGTATCCCCCCTTCTTTGACAGTTATCTACCCAACCCCCCTTCAGCCTTCATAGAATGTATTAAGACACAATCTTTTCACCCCACCCCGCCCCCCAAGTATCACTCAAGTAACGTGACGATTTCCTATGAGAAACACCACTAATGGGACGAAGACTATGCAGATAGAGGCACATCAACATCTTCATTTGGGAGCATTTCAATGATTTCAAAACTGTATAAAAGATGTGACCTGATGTGGTTTTTTTGAGACTTTGGTTAATTTGGTCTTGCAACACCATACAACTGCTTCCCAGAAGATAGTACAATAAACTTGTTTTATGTACAACCGTGTACTCACTTCGTACGTGTTGGGCCTGTTTGGGTTAAGGCGATTAAATGCCCATCTGGATGTCACCTGGGTCACCTATGTGAATGACACCCTGTTAACCTATGTGGGTGGGTTGAAGGCCATAAGGTAACTGATTTTGCTGGAATTACGAACCTGGTCATGCATGCACTTTTTTGCTTCATGTTCCTCAGAGCATAAGCAATATTTTGCTAATTCTAAGGGATTAGATCCTCAAAACACGATACTGCCGCTGGCTTCTCCATAGGGGGTCCCAGAAGGAAAAAGCAGCCTCTCATAAATCAAAAGAGGAGTAAAAGCAGAACGAGAATGTGGGTGGTACCGATGAAACTGGATCCCACAAGGACCATAAAAAGCATTTAGCATTGTGTTAATTGAAAGAGCAGTAGGACTTCTCATTCCAAACAAGAGACCCAAGGCTTTGTGCAGAGCTGTAAGAGCTGAGGTTACATTAGCGTGCCTTGGGTCCAGAGAGCAACAGGCTGCTGAAGAGTATGTCATCATTCCAGTTAACACCAAGTAGATAAGGTACTGGTAAATGGAAGAGATTTAGATACCACAGATATCAGGGACACTGGGATCCAGACAAACTGTGAAGGATTCTAGGTTTCCAGAGCTGCTGTGAAGCCCACCAAGTTGGCGGATGGTTCCCCTCAAATGTTCCCAGTAATGCTGGTCAATTAGATTTAAACAGAGGAGTGGTTACGATTCCTCTCAGTGTTCAGAAGCAAGTCCCAGGAAGTGTTCTCCTAGGAAACATTAATGAGTTAAGTCTTGTGGTTTATAGAGCAGAAAGACCCAGTACTAGGTCTTTTAGAGGGAAGGCTGCCTCTGCCAAGCCTAAATCAAAGCCAAAGGGGAACCCAAGGCCCAGGTGTCCAAAATTCCAGAAAACCTCAACCCTGAAAGAACCTGCAACTGTTGTTGAGGTGCCTGACCAAGCATTTGAACAAGGCGAGAAAGAGGTGCTGCCTGAGATTCTAAACCCTAGCGCGATCACCCTCAATCAAACAGTTTACATTTAGAGCAAGAGAGAGAAGATCCATCATTGGAAGGCCTTTGGGAGACAGGCCTATCCCAGTTGAGGTGTGAGCCACCTTGGAAAAGCAGGATTTATTTTAAAAGATGGGTTACTTTACCGAGCAGTGAATCCATAAAGTCCTCAACTGGAGACCATAGGAGTTTGGTGGTCTCCCAGTCTGTGCAACACCTTCCTCTTGCAGTTGGCAAATTAGGTACCCCTTCAAGGTCTTCTTAGAACAAAGAGGGCCATGCACAGGTTAAGCATGTTTTTCTACTGGCCCAGGAGGAGGGTTCAGACAGAAACCCACAGCAAGTGTTGCCACACCTGTCAGTTATCTAGCAAAAGAGGAGCAAAGATCAAAATTCCTTTGGTATCACTACCCGCTGAATGTATGTGGGCCACCATGATAAAGAAGTGTTCTACCAATGTGTGAGCCCTTTTCGGAGGCTGCAACCCACCTCTTTGGGACTCACTTCACCATTCAGACTAACCATAACCTCTAAAGTGGCTAATGAAGAGTGAGAATAATCCATTTTTGATATTGGCCATACACATTCAAGGCTTGGACTTCATTATTGAGCATAAGTCACGTCACCAACATAGCAGTGCTGAAGGACGGTCCACGATGTATAACCAACTGGAACCAGAAACTCATGGAGGGATGGATTAGACCCCTCTCCCCCATGTGCATAGACTGAGGGGCTGAGCGTTAGAAAAGTTTTTCATTTTGCTGCTTTCCCTCCATAGACATACATCAAACAACTATTTGTGTATACACCCATAAAAGCACAAGAACAAGCATATTTAAAAGAATAAAAAAATATGCAGAAGTCAAAATCATTTCATTCCTACAGTGTTGTGACACTAGAACTATTACTCATCATTATGGGCCGGTTACATTGTGCAAGTAATTTACAATTGCAATTAAAGTCTTTGTACATATTTACTAACATGATAGATTCAAAACTATCAAGTATTCAACCAAAATTCTTCTGCAAAAAATCTTTCTATTAGATTGGTATTAGCTTTCTTTCTAACTCTCTGAATATAAGGATGTGGTGATCCCGTTTGGTCGCCTTAATCAACTATATGTATACTACCAGTGTGAAGTGAAATTTTGTCAAAAGAAATCAGAGGGCGACTGGCCACTGATTTAATCTGTGGGTCTCACAACCAGCTCCCCAATTCAAAGTACCAAAGCCTCCCCTCTCTCACCCCAAATAAGTGTGCAAGCATCAAATGACTATTTCTTGACTCTGCATTATGTCTCATAACTTCATGGACCGGACTTCCCACCACCGCTTAAAAGCTCTGGTTTCCATACCCATTGAGAACTGCAGATTACGGAACAACGGCGTGAACGGGGAGGGGTTCGAGGAAATGGCACAATTCTAAGGAGTTTATTATGCAGATGAATATATAAATGAAACAACTCCACACACTGATTCCTAAAAAGTAATACATTGTGAAGTAACAATTTATCACAACAGTTTAGATGGACTATGATTATTAATATTATTTAAGTAGTCCTTGTGAATGTATAAGTAATTAACAGGAATAATCCGATTTCTGAGCCAAAGTGAGAGCATCAGTCTTTGCTGGATTGAAAATCCAGCTTTTTTTCACGATTAGACAGACTCAGGTCCGGGTGTCAAAAAGGACCTACATAGACTGGTTGCTCCACACAAAGGAAGCATATTTGAATACAAAAGAAAAGCTACTTTTTAATGTACCTGAGTAGTGCCCACCTTTACCTGACTTTTGGTAATTCTTTCTTGGACACCATTAAGGCAGAGGCACACAGCGAAAACGAGCATCAATCTAAGAATTAACCTGACAATTAACCTAATGTGAATAATATTAAGGCATTAAGATACTTCTCAACACAACTTGTCTTTTGAGGACATTGAAGCTTTAACCACCAAAAGAGCGGAAGTACTGGGCTTCTGCACAGAAGAAGCCAACACCATCTTAGGACTGATTAGTGATAGTGGTTTCAACAAAGAAAGTACAACGAATCAAGACCCGACCAAAAAGATAAAACAACTGGAATATTTAATTAGAAAGGAAATTAACCGAAAGCTTCATGCCATTACTTTGGGAAGATATTATAAAAATCAAAGAATCCCTAGAGGATTAAGAATACAACTTTGTCACACTTTATGCAAAGAGAGTAAAGAGTTCGTAAGAAAATGGGAGGCAATACTCAACAGATGTTCCCTAGATTTGATTCTGCTCACTATTCAGTTAACCTACAAGCAATTGATATAGAGATTAAGGAAATTCAACAAGAACTTACTAATTCCTTGAAACTTAAAAAAGACAAACTAGAAGAAATATTAGCAGACATCAACACGAAATTGGCAGACTACAAATCAGAATTGGAAATAAAAAAAGATTAGAATGTTTGGAAGAGACACGTATGACTACATTAACGATGAGGTATATACCTCGATGGACAAATATGGACCACCATTAAGGAAACCTAGACAGAATACCTCAAGCAACACATCCAGCTCTGAGTCATAGACAACATCAGAAGTTCCACCTGAAAGGAACCCACAAACATCAGAAACAACAGGACCATCACAAGCAAGGACAAGCACTTCAGCTGTGTCTTTTTAGGAAGAGGACAAAAAGAACCAGGAGGGGGGAAAAGAAAAAGGACGAGATGGTCCTCAGACGAGGTACCAAGAGGAAAACTTAGTTATAAATCTATTGTCAAGAATGTTATCAAACGAGACAAATACTCTCCAAAAAGGATTGAGCTTTGTACCGACACACGACAGCTCCCTGTTTGATACCAAAGTTGAAGTACTGAAGCTGGTAAGGAAGATGAAACTGAAAATGTTCTTTGACGATACAACAGAACAGAATAGCGATATTGACTCTACCTATAAGGAATTTAAAACCAAGAGCTCCTTCGTACCGCCTGGTAACACGCCTGCAGTGGATATCTTTGAAAAACAAGTGTTGAAAGACTTAAGCAAAATCAAATTCTCCAACACTAAGTTTAAAAATCTGAAACCAACTCTCCTTAAAAAGTTATATGGGGACGAGTCCATAACCATCAGACCGGCTGATAAAGATGGGGCACTGATCATACAAAATTCTACAGATTATGAAAAAGAATGTCTAAGACAATTAGCAGATACCAATACATACAGAAAACTGGACAACGATCCTACAACAAGAATTATGCATGATTTGGAAATAATACTTGATGAAGCGGAGGAGAATGCATGGATCAATCGTCATACACACAGATACCTATTGAATACAAACCCATGGATCCTGAACTTTTATACCTTACCTAAAATCCGTAAGAACCCACAAGTACCACCTGGAAGACAAATAGTGGCAGGGACCAATAGCGTACAGATTGGGAAATATATTGATTTCTTCCTTCAACCATTAATTCAAAAGACCTCAACCTATATAAAAGATACGACTCATTTTTTACAACGACTGACGGAAACACCATATACATCCACAGATATTTTATTCACCTTGGATGTTGAGAAATGTAAATACCTCAATTCCACATGACCTAGGTATACAGGCAGTTGAATGGTCATTGCTTAATACTGGTGAAATGGAGGCCAACAAAGAATTTCTGATTATCCTACTATAATTTATCTCCAAGAACTCATACTTTAAATTCTAAAAACAATATTTCTTGCAGATTGCTGGAACATCAATGGGTGCCACTATGACACCAATGTATGCCAACACCTTTATGTACAAATTCGAGACAGATCATAGTCTCAATCACCCTACATGGAAATTACATCTGCAAATGTGGATCTGTTACATTGACGATATCTTTGGTATATGGACCCACAGTGACGAGAGCTTACTCAACTTTTCCAGAGACCTGAACACCATTAATGAAAGGATACAATTCACCCACGAGTATTCTAGAGAAAGTCTACACTTCCTACATGTAGAAATCAAATCCTCAGAAGATGGGTACAAAACCAACATTTACAACAAACTCACTGACCGCAATAATCTACTCCACAGAATAAGCTTTCACCAACCAAGCCTCATAAGGAATCTTCCATACATTCAGATGTTACATGTTAAACCGGTTATCAGTGACCCATAAGATCTTTCAGTTGAACTACGAAAAATGGGAGATAAATTCATCAAGAGAGGATATAAAGAAGACAAAATTGTGGAAGCAAAATTGAGAATAGAATCTACCAACAGAGAGGATTTAATAACTAAACCCAGAAGAGCCAAAACAGATCCACCGCTTGTATTTGTATCTAGGTATTCAACACAGAGTAAGAGAATCAAATCAATCATTAAAAAGCACTGGCAAATGCTATCATGCAACCAAAAAATTGAAAATGTATTCAAAGAAACACCAACCTTCGCTTATCAGCGAAGCAAGAACTTCAGAGATTGTCTAGTACAGACACGCCCAAGGCAAAAAAGAATGGAGACAAAATGGAAAGGGACATTTCCTTGTCTGCAATGCAGCAAATGCAGCTACATACTGAAAGGATCAAGTATCAATCACCCACACACGGGTGAAAAACTGCTTATGAAAGACAAAGCGACATGTGAAACAGCAAACAATCTATGGAATCAAATGCCCATGTGGCCTGTACTACATGGGATAATCCAAGAGGAAAGCTAAGTTAGGTTGGAATGAGCATCGCTCTTCTATACGTAACAGAAATACAACCTCATCAGTGGCGAAACATTGGGTTGAGAAAGGACACAACATAGCACAGATACGATTTTTGATATTGGAAGTCATCCACAAACGTGAGCGTCATGAAAATTTACAACAGAGACTTGATAGAAGGGAATGTTTTTGGATAGACCGATTGGGGATCCTTGCTCCTAAAGGACTGAATGAAGAAATCAATTGGGACTGCTTCTTTTAGGCCTTTGGCTGTTATCTTTGTCCAGGAATGTTCTATATATTGTTTTGTCCTACACAGCTACCTGTAATGTGTTATTATATGGTGCTATATGAGACCTAACAGGGTATTGCACGAACTGCAGATGATACGCGACTCACCTTTTTCTTATTATTGCCTTTTGACCCAGCACAGTCTATAAGAACATTCATATATTGTCCGGAAATGTTCCATATTGTTTTGTTCTATATAGTCACTTGTAATGTGTAAACATATGGTGCTATACATGATCTAACAAGACATGGAACATTGCACATTGTCCAGGAATGTTCTATATCGATTTGTCCTATATATTTGCCTGTAATATGTAAATATATGGTAGTATACATGATCTAACCAAAATGAGAAGTATATCATTCATTTCTATGTAACGTTTTGTAATGCACTCTGCTTTTTTTACAACACACTATTTTCAGAATTGAATAATATATGCTTCTTTGTCCACCATTTCCTAATGGTCTTTGGACCCAGCATAGTCTATAAGTACACGTATACACAACTATTGATCTTTTTGATCTACGGTGGCTTTGCAGCTAGAAACTACATCTACATAGAGATGCACAGTATACTTAGGATACACTGACTTTATTAACGTACCATACTCCATAGATCACATATTCCAATCGATTATTGCTTTTATCCACTGAGATATATGCAGCTAACATTTTGCTATCTCCGTGTTCATTTACACAGCAACCTTGCATCACGTAATTGAACAGCTAGTTTTACTATACAGCTCTCTCAAACGTAAATTCCAAATAAGCCTGATTATTCCCCAGTCCCGTTCCCAGTTGCCATGGGGATGTGGGACGCGAGGAGTCACGACAATGGCACGTTTGCCGACGTTCGATGACGCAGCGCGAGGGATACCATTGCAATTAAATATAACAAGGAAACAGACGCCAACCTTGTTTGGCGTTCTGCGAGGCACTCTAAGTACGCTACGAACATGTGCAGGTAAGAGGCTTTACAATACGCACCACAGTGTCTTCCAGGCACTTATTCTAAGATCCTATAACATATTTTAATCAGTTCTGTTACTTGCTTTATTTAGATCGCACATGAGGAGGTTTAACCCCTAGAAAACAATATACGAGGAGTTTCTTTTGCTCCATTACAACATCTGCAGACCAGATATTTACTGGTTCTATTATAATACCATTTACCCGCAGTACGTAGTGAATCTAAGCACAAGCGTTAAACGCTGTTGTGCGTTCTCTTTGTATTTCAGATATCCCAATGATTGACTGTCACGTACAGTTTATGTATTTAATTTACCTTTCTGATATGACATTCTAGTCACAATTTAACTATGAGATCAACTTTGCAAGCATTCGAACTTGCACTATGCTTTTTTATGTCTTTTTCTCATTGCAATTTACCTCCATGCGTTATATGGTATGTATTTATTTAATTACTGTTATTATCTGATCATTGTTGAACTATTATACATTTGTTTCTAACATTCACAATGTTTGGTCAAAAACTGAAATTACCGAATAGAATGTAGTTTAGGCCCTGAAGAAGGAGCTTGTCTCCGAAATGCATTGGCATATATACGACCACAACCCTATTCAATCTACTAAGATGGTTCTTTGATGCACACATCTATGTGTTTATTTATTATGCAGATGAATATATGAATGAAACAACTCCACACATGGATTGCTAAAAAGCAATAAATTGTGAAGTAACAATTTATCACAAGAGTCTAGATGGACTCTGATTATTAACATTATTTAAGTAGTCCTTGTGAATGTATAAGTAATTAACAGGAATACTCAGATTTCTGAGCCAAAGTGAGAGCATCAGTCTTTGCTGGATTGATTATCCAGCTTTTTATCCGTGATTACAATTCTAAGGAGTCCCATGTATCTTCAGCCAGCAATGTGATTTGACTAATATGCAAGTTCCTCGGTTTGTGGGCCTTGCTCAGCCATAGGACCTCTGATAGGGACATACCTGCTATCGCTCTATCCATCCTGGCCCATATTTTTGTAGTGTTGTACAAGAACCATTCCCTTGTTACCTTAAATTGTGCTGCTTCATAATCGTTGAGAAAATGCGGTAGTCCAAGCCCCGCTCTGTTCCTTACTGCCATCAAGGTATTCATCGCTATCGGCTGGGATTTATTTTGCCATGTAAAGGCAGACACCGTTTTGTTTACTGATTTAAAGAATAATCTTGGGAGTGATATATAAGAGCCTGAAAGAAGTACAATACCCAGGCAAAACTACCATTTTATCGTTGCAATCATTCCTAGCCAGGAGACCGACATGGGACTCCCATCTGGGCAGCTATGCCTTAATGTTATTCCAATGTGACATACAGCAGATCTAATGCCCTAGTTAGGGTAACCCCCAGACATAAAATTCCGTTCTGTGCCCATTTAAATGGGGAGCTCTGACTTGCCTGATCCAAGAAGCCACCTTGCACCAATAGATTTAGAATTCCTGATTTTTTTATATTAATTTTTAACTCTGCTACTTCTCCAAATTCCCCTATCTTGTGGACTAGTGCATCTAAAGATCCAATGGGTTCCAACAGTGCCAACAGCATGCCATCTGCGAAGGCCATGATTTTGCCCCCCCCGCACCCCCAACCCCAAAAGCATATCCCCCTGATCATGTCCGCGGATTGTATTCTAGGGTTCCAAGTATATAGCAAAAAGAAATGGGGAAGTGGGCCACTCCTGTTTAATTCCCTGTTTGATAAGTATTTGTCGGGAATGTTGACCATTGATCAATAACCGAATTGTCGGGGAATGATAGTTTGCCTGAAGTTAGATCTAAACGCTCTATGTTCCATACACGGAAAAGATAAGATCACTCCACCCGGTCAAACGCCTTCTCAGTGTCCAGGAAGACGAGATGGGTGGAGTGACCTACTTTAGGTTTTTCTATAAAATGACAGACCCATCTAGTGTTGTCAAATGTTTGTCTAATTTTTATGAAACTTGACTGATCTGGATCAATTAATTTTGGGAGTAACTTGTCCATTCTATGTGCCAAGGTCAACGCGATATGAGCCACAATTTGTTTTATCTTTCCTAGAAGTAGGAAAGTCAACCTATCGACTGCACCTCCTCAGAGGTATTCTTCCTTTCCTCACTTTCCCCCAGAAGGTCACTGTCTCCAGAGCTCTGGTCCTCTCAAGGATGCACTACTGCAACAGGCTCATTCTAAATCTTCCTGCCTCTACTCTCCATCCTCAACAACTTAACAAGAACAGGACTGCTAGACTTGTCCTTGGCCTCAAGCCCAGGGATCAACTCTCCAGCTCTGAAAGCTCTTCATTGGCTCCCAGTGGCGGCAAGGATCCAGTTCAAGACCCTCTGCATTGTCCACAAGGCTTTCTGGGACCTGACTACCAACAACTCTCTCTTCCTAAGTATCTCCCATCTCGAGCTCTCCGCGCATCGACCTCCAACTCTCTGAAGGTCATTTGCTTTTCCAAGCAGAGATTTGGGTGAAGATCTCGCTCTTTGGCTGGGGCCTCCATCTGGAACAGCCTCCCTGCCTCTCTCAAACTTGTGCGGAAACATCTCCGGTTCCGGAAGCAACTCAAGACCTTCCTCTTCACTTCCACTTTCTCTTTTCCTCTCCCCTGCTGATGACCAGTCTGTTCCACGCACTGGTCACATGGCCACCCTCTGAACTTGGGCCCAGATCCCTGCCTGTCCAGTTGCACCTCGCAACACCGGCTGACGCAATCTGGCATGTCCAAACCCGACTGTACGGCCTCACGCATGGTGTCCTTACCATCCTGAACCATGGCAAGGAAACCATCCCGTTCATCCCCTTCGGGAATATGTTCAGCCGCTAAGGAAACAGTTCCACAGAGTGTGCGTGAAACATGACAAGGTACATACAGAGTTGGCCGCCTGAAGCACCATACCCCCTGAAGAAAATACTTTCTTCGCCCAGCCGTCAAAACGCTTGTCGTCTCCATCAGGAGGGATGGTAGGATACGACGCCTGCTTTGCCGGGGCCGTAGCCGCCTGCACCATCAAACTCTCCGGAGTGGGGTGCTTGGTCAAGTAGCAGGGGTCACTACTGACTGAGCGGCATTTTCCAGCAAAGACTTGCCCACTGCCGGGAGACTCTCCGGAGCAGTCCAAGCCGCCGCCACCCTCCTCTATAGAGCCATATGGAACGGTAGTACCAGGTCAGTTGGTGGACCTTGGTCGAGGATATCCGTAAGGTCATCCTGAAGGAAATCCCCTGGGGGAGCAGACCATCCCAAGTACTCGGTGACCCTGGGCATAAGGCGCCGGTACGAGGAATCGGCATGAGTGCCAGGCTCAGGCCTACAAAACTCCACCTTCGGAGAGGTGTCCAGCCCACTGGCATCATGCAGGGATTGCCACAGGTCTTCAATTTGGCTATGGCCGAGAAAATCTTGTCCGGTACCGTATCCGGAACCATGCCATCATCAGAGCCCTCATACACCTTGAAATAAACTCAAGCTGGCGGAAAGAAGGCACAGAATGCAGAACATAGCCATGCTTGGCCTTTTCCACCGAGCCCCGGGGAACCCCCGTCAAAACAGCCTCAAAAGGCGTCAAGGGCATCGGTGTCAACGCCGAAAGCTGCGTCGACAGCATCGATGGCGCCGACACAGACCTCGAGGCCGGGGCCCCGAGCGTGTCCCTCGACAGCTGGGGTGCCGATGGCGTGAACAACTTCTTCGAAGGCGGGGCCTCAAAAGAGTCAGTCGACGACCTCGGCACCACCAGCGTCGACGTCTTCCTTGAAGACACCATAGGTTCACACGGTCTCGAGCGCGTCGAGGACCGGGACCTGGACCTGGAACGGGCATGCCGAGAACGGTTCCCCTTGTCTGAGCGGGACCGCTCCCGTGAATCGTGACGACCACCCGAGCCCAAAGGCGTGCGAGCGGTGTCTCTCTACCGATCAAGACCGACCCCACTCAGAGGCATGGACGGACCAGAGCCCTGCGATTCGAGAATCACCAACATTTTCTTCCCGAAGGAAGCCCATTCCTCCGGCGTCGCATGCTTGGTGGGGTAAGCGATGGGCCAATGACGGCGCTTCCGGGAGTGCCTCAAAGAGGAGTGGCGGGAACGACTCCGGGACCAAGACCCACTGGACTTCCGATGAAGACGCGGAGAGTCGCCTCTCGAATCGTCCGTCAAAAGCCCTGCAGACCTCGACTTCTGTGGTTTAGACACCTTACCTACTGATAACTTCTTGCATTCCCGCAAGGCTTTAGACGTGAGCGAGTAAGCAGTCGACACAGTCATCCGTGTCATGGGCCTCCCCGAAGCAACAGTTGCGGGGGTCTTACAAGTCCATAACAGACATCTTGGACCCACAGTGCCCGCAATTCAAGCCCGGACGTGGTGTGGAAGACAAGGTAGACATCTTCACGAAGAAAGACTTCACAATACGAAACAGGTTCGAAGAACCGAGAAAGAAGAGGAACTCCAAAGAGTCGAGGCGTGCCGAGATCTCCAAAGCGAACATGTTCGCGGAAAAAACTGAACTGAGGCTACGGGCGTCGTGCGTCCTACTTATAACATCGAGTGACGTCGGAGGAGGTCCTCGAGGGCGGCGTATTGACGTCATCGACGCAGGGGCTGAAGATTTTCCGAAGCAGCACAACTGTGGTGATTACTGTCATAGATCTGGAATATGTCGGAGGACCCAATCCCCTCGAAAACCACTTTCGCTCTCTTCCATCGAGGGTGTAATATGCCCCACCATCAGAAAATTATCATTTTTTTTTTAGCCACTGTGCCAGTCTAGTCCTGTACATTTTGTAAAATAGGGCCAGAAAACCATCTGGTCCCAGAGCTTTGTTAGCAGCCAGTACCTCTTCCAAAATGTTCAGTTTCCTTAAATGAGATTTCTTTGGAGCAGGGTGGAATTCAAGTAAGCTGTTTGCATTGTGTCTAGTGGAAGATCAGAGTAATATAATGTGGAGTAATAGTCTGCAAATACTTCCATTATTGCTGTGCTTTCCGTGACATATTCCCCCTCTTGCTTTTTAATCTTTAATATCGTTTGGACAGCTGAATGTTCCCAGCTGAATATTTTTCAGCTCTCCTGGTGCGTAACAGTTCTAGTTGACCTCTGACATTTCTATCCAACTTCAGTGCCGTCCTTTTAGGATGCATCGCCATGGCCTGCATAATTCCCTTAATGTTGCCATGGTGACCCCCGAGGCAGAACTGTAGATCGCTATTCTGCCCTACCCTCCCTCCAACATGTCTAACAGGACCTTATCTTTCAGTATTTCATTTGGGAATTCTTATTTCTATTGACCACAACATCTCCTAGGAAAATCTATTGCAGCTATAATGTGAGCATGATCCAACAAAGCTATGGAACCTACGTCTATGGCAAACACCCTCCAAATCTAGCACGCTGAAACCCATATAAAATCTATTCGGGAGAAAGATTAATGAACGTGAGAGTAAAAAGTATACCCCTTCACATCTCCCCTCAACACTCTCCAGGTATCTTGAAGAGCTAAGAATTCAAAACTTTGCTTTAAGGCTTTTGATGGGGCTATCTGACCATGAGTCGTCCCCTAACTCCTATCTTCCGTGGTGACGCATGCCATATTGAAATGCCTCGTTAAAATGATGTCGCCCTGCGCAAATCCTTCTAATTGGGAACAAGCCAAACGTAGGAAACCATCTTGAACTATATTGAAGGTCATAAACCGTTGCTATAGTGAACAAATACCTTTGCGTGCCCCGACAAACAGGTCATGACCCCCCCCATCCTCCTGTGTACCTAATATTTCACATTTAATGAAGTCTTTTACGCTATAAGGCCCCACCCACCCTCCCGGTTTTATCTGGAAAATGTGAGGATACAAACACATTCAAAGTCTCATTTTGTCAGTCTTTCTGATGTGAGCTTCTTGCATCGCTACAATGTTCGGGCTGCTCCCTCTCAAGATATGCCTCAACCTTCTTCCTCTCCACACTGTTATGTTATGTTATATTATAAGAATTTATTGAGCGCCCGTACGCTGAAGGCATCATGGCGCTAGAGGCAGCTAGCAGAAACAGAACAGGGACGGGAGCCATTAGAATAAAAAATGTTTCAATTTATGTCGAAAGCAGAAATGATCAGCAGTGCTCCGTAGAGGATGCAGACGTTTGATCCAGGCATTAGCGGCTACAATAGAAAAGGCACAACCACCTGAACAAGCCAGCCTGTGCCGGGAAACAACAAGAAAGGCTGGTTGAGAATGTAGGGGGTGGGGAGGGATGTAGTGCACACATTTGGCTTGAAGATACTCAGCTCCAATACCGTAGAAAGCTCAGTGGACCATACACATAGATTTAAACATGACACAGCCTCTACGAGGAGCCAGTGCAGTTGCCACAGTAGCGGGGACATATGAGTGCTAAAAGACTGGCAGAGGATAGATCTGGCAGCTGCATTTTTAACGAGCTGCAGACGTTTAGTTAAATAAAGAGGTTGGCCCAGATAAAGTGAGTTACAGTAGTCCAAGCTACTCAATACCAAGTCAGCCACCACAGGGGCTTGGTAAGCCGTAGGGATAAAAGGGAGTACCTTCCGTAAGATCCGAAGTTTGAAATGGCGAGCCTTGCATACTGCCGCCACCTGTTTTTTCATGGCCAGCGAACCCCTTGATTTCTGACCGATGATACTGGCGTGGGGAGAGAGCCTAGGGAGAGTGGCCAGAAGTCAGAGGTCCAGAACCGTTGGGGGGAGGATGTATGACAACCAGTACCTCAGTCTTGCCAGCATTGAGCTTCAGCCGTTGGATGACATCCAGCTGCCCAGATCCTCCAAGCATTTCCCTGAGTTTAGAGTTCAAGATTCAATTCTTGCCATTGGAAAATAATTGACATTTTATTAAAAAAATGCCCACTGCTGAACTGACAATTTAAATCTAGATATATATGGTTTCAACCTCCAAGAGGGGGTGAATTGTCTATATTGTACATACTGTGCTTATTTCTTTGAATATTTTTGGTACAATTGTCTACTCTTCGTTCGAACAACTATTATTGATTCTGTATGAAAATTGTGTATAACAATACTGTTATTTTTTGTGTTTATATTGTATATATTGTGTTTGGTCTTGAACTTTTTTATCTGTACTATAAGCAGTATTTAACTAGGTTTTGTAATTCGCAGATCCAATAAAGAAGTTATTTTTTGAAATTTCTTAACAGAAATGAGAATCTGTGGGTCCTTAGATTCTAAAGGACCGTAATGAGGACATAGGTGGAGATTTTAATAATCAAATACATATCTAGGAGCTTTCCATTATATTTTTATTTTGAAAAAAACTTCAGTTTTAACAAAGAAAAAACATTTGTTTAAAAAATAAAGTTCAATTCGTCCGTTAAATAATTAAGATCTATTCCACTCGTACTTCACAAGAACAAAAGAAAAAAAACGATCGAAACTTGGTTTCGAAATTCCATAGGTCCATTGGCTAAAGAAACAACCATACCATTCACCCTTCTGAAGGCAAAAGCCAAAACAGAAGGAGAAAAAGAGAAAGTCTCAGGCTTCTGAAAACAATCTTTCACATAGCAAGTGGTGGCAGATTTGACTCATCCAACATTTAGTAGACCAACGAAATGTCGGCTTCATAAGCACAGCATAATGGGGGAACTTCAAGAGCACGTCCAAATAGTTCACAATGGCACAAGCATGTTTGACATTATTGCCAGAAGAAATCAAACACCACCAGGCAGCCATATCTTCATCTAAGGGTTCAAATTGACCAAGATGTATGGAGCGTAAGTCACAGGTAGCCTGGCAGTCCAAGATTAGATGTTTCAATGATTCAACTGTACCGTGGCAGAAACAGCATATGTTGTCTTCTATCAGTTAGTCTTTTCTTTGCCAGAGGATTTCTTTAGATTTCAAGATGTTCAATCGAAATCTAAGGAATTGTACGCAGTAATAGCGGGAGTAGCAGCGTAGCAAATAGGACGACTAAGAATTTCGTTTTTTGTTGTTCATTGACCAGCCAATTAGTTGAAGGTAACTTTTCGCGTTTCTCTAAATTGACAATCCATGCCCAAGACTCAAATTTTCTTTTTGTATGGTGTGGTCGGATGAACAAGTCATAGTTACTAATTGCTGCAGCATCAACCCATCTTTGCACTCTTAATCGCCATTGGTCCAGTAAGCAAACATTTTTAGTCTAATGTTTATTTGTGAATATATGGTAGGCCGAAGCCTTACTATCCACTGTCATCTTTCGCATTAGCGAGATTGATTTCCAGATCATGTGGCTGTATAGTGAGTTGTGATAATTTATGGCGCAAGGATATGAGTGAAACACACTGCAGAAGGTTGAGGGCACGCCGCCAGAAGCGGCCCTCAAGATGGTTCCAGGTTCGCTCATTGATATTCCAGCTAGCTTCAGCACCAAATGTTAATATAGGCACTACCTTTTGCGAGTAGGACATCAAGATAGGTGCTAGAGGAAATTTACCAAAGCTTTTGTTTATTTTTGTGGCTTGGAGTTCTAACCTTGAGGACTTCAATTTCAAATCCTTTACCCACTGCTGTTCACAAATTGAGTTATTGAACTGGACTCCTAGGTAACGTATGGAGTCAACTGAAGACAGAAGCTGGCCTCCAACCACCCACCTGAAGGCTCTATCTTTCCTACTAGGCACTGCTCCAACGGACACAATTTTGTTTTTGTCTGTGTTTATTGAGAGTTCATTGATAGAAGGTAGTCGTAGAGACAGAGAAGTAGGCGTTGCAGACCAATCTGTGTTCTGTCCATCAAGACTAAGTCGTCTGCATAGGCGATATATCTTAAAGGAACCCGATTTATTTTAGGCGGAAAGCAATGAGCTTGCTCAAGATGGGGCAGTAATTCTGCCAAGAATAATTTGAATAAGTCAGCGGCAAGAGGGCACCCCTGCTTAAATCCCCTTGATGTTGGAATGGAAGCTGATAGTTCTCCACTCTTGTTGAGGCGCACCCGAATCGAAGTATTCAAGTGGAGAGCAATTATTGGGTCAAGGATGCTGACTGGACACTTCCATTTATGCAATTTTGACCAAAGCAGGTTGTGATTTATACCGTCAAAGGCCTGCTTCATATCAATGAATGCTAGATGAATTTTAGATCTAGCTTTCTGGGCTTCCAGTTTTAAGATTGTTAGTATCGCAAGATTTACATCGACACCCACGCCCTTTGAGAAGCCAGTTTGACGTTTATCAAGAATACCTGCCCCGTGTGCCCAATTTACCAGATTCAATCGTAAGTAATGGCCAAAGATTTTGCCAATTGAATCAAGCAATGCAATGGGGAGGTAATTTTCGGGAGTATCCTAACTGCCCTTCTTGTGAATGGGAACCATGATTGCGGTTAGCCATGACTCTGGAAGTTGTTTATGTCTAGTAATTTTCCCGAAGAGACACTCAATAAAAGGCACCCATATCAATATGTTTTTCTTGAGCATCACGTTGCTGATCATGTCAGGTCCAACAGCACGAGAATTTTTTAGCATCATGATTGCTTGAGTTATGTCGGCCTGCAACATTTCCACCTCCCAAAGCCCGACTTCAACCCGGACGTGTGGTTCAGGTTCAGGGTTCACGCTATTCAACACTCTGGAGAAATGAGTACACCATCTCTCACCTGAGATGGTATTCTGGGTCGAATTTAAGCTGTTCACATTGCCCATATTCAGGATTTTCCAAATGTCTCAAGTGTTTTTCGTGATCAGGAGCTTCATTAGTTCTGCACGATCTTGCTCAACCATGATTCTGTGAGACAATGCCTAGTTCCTGTAGATTGCACGTCTTGCCTTCACTTCTTCTAAAACCTTGTGCCTTGGGATTTTTTTTTGTTTGTTATTTGTCTCAAGTCTCTTCTTAGGTCTTTCTTTTTCTCATGCAAGACCTTACTGAACAGATGTTTGTGGCGTTTACGTTGATGACTTGAGTCATTGTTATCAGTTGTATAGATCGTTAGTAAAGGAGTGTAGTCCACTCCATATGGCGAGCTCGAAAATTGTTCAGTGAGGCATCTGATCTGATTGACAAATAACTGAAGGCGGTTTCCAACCATATTCGTCTCAATTGGTAGATTATATAGAGCAACAGAAGTTGTCACTGCCAACAAACATCCAAGTTTCAGCAACATATGATCACTATTAGACATAATTTGAGAATGCAGTGTGTTAACCTTAGACTCGAAGTTTCTTGAGACCCAAATGTAATCGATAATGCTATGCGAAGGGTCGCGGTGCCAGGTTGGTTGCGCTGGGATATTGCCACTTACAGCACCATTTAACATCACACAATCACGCATTTTCATCGCGTTTGACCATCTTTGCTCTCTCTCCGCCAGGTCTTCTTTGGCGGTCTGCATCTAACTTTGGGTTAGTTGATCATAAGCAAACCATGATCTATTTAAGTCACCACAGCATATGATTGTCAGGTTATTATACCTCAGTATTGCATCGTCCATTAGTGTGCTTATTGCATTAACAAAAACCTTATCGTTAATTTTTGCAGGGTTCCAATAGCAATTGATGATCAAGAGGGATTTTTTTGCCTCTAAATTGTCGCTCAATGTGTGCATAGTTGATCCTTGCACAAATGGATTAGGATTTGAACATACTGGTGTTGACCATTTTTGAGACAATCGAACCATGGTTAGTAGGCCCGAACTAGGTCTACCTTGTGCATTTTTAATAGCTGGGTTAACTAGCATGGTGTAACCGTCACTCAAGGGAGCCTCAAGGAGCCACGTCTCTTGTAAACAAATTGCAAACACGTTATCAAGGCGGACTTCAAAGTCATTAAATAAGTGGTTGAAGCCGCAAGTGTCCCAAGTGTTTCCATTTAATAGGAAGTTTAAGTTAGGACTTTCTATCAGTTGAGTAATATACAGACTCTCTGGGTTATGCCCTTGATATTGAGGAAACTATCAATTTATATGAGTGTCTATTGAACCTGTCATGACACTACTTTGTTTTTGCTTTACGTATATCCCAGCCCTTGACAGAGTAGGGAACCACCCCTTAGTATACTAGCCCAGATCCTCCAAGCATTTCCGCAGACGGGCAGCAGTTTCTGGCTGAGTCAGGTCAAGCCGGACAATGATCTGAGTGTCGTCCGCGTAGGAATAGTAGCGGAAACCATGAGATTGTAGAAGAAGAATTCATCATCTAATGTAGACATTGAAAAGAATAGGGGAAGAGTGCCAATCCCTGAGGAACCCACAAACCAGGGAAACTGGAGAAGACCGGAAAGGAGGAAGAGAGACCGACTGGGAACGGGCGGCAAGAAATGTTGTGAACCAGTCAAGGACATGACCGGCCAAGCTGGCAGCGGACAGACGAGAGATCAGGGTGAGGTGATCCACTGTGTCGAAAGCCGCCAATAGATCCGGAAGCAGGAGGGCTTCGCCACCGCCCTGGTCCACCAGATGTAACAAGTTGTCAAGAACGGAATTAAGAACAGATTCCATGCCCCGCCCTGGACGAAAACCAGATTGAAAAAGGTCAAAGAACTGAGAGGACTCAAGGAATTTAGACAACAGAGGAGCGACCAGTGCTTCCATGACTTTCATCATGCAGGGCAGGAGTGAGATTGGCCCGTAGTTAGATAGTACTGTAGGATCCAAAGAGGCCTTTTTCAATAAGCGAATGACTAAAGCATGTTGAAGAGAAGGCGGAATGATGCCTGTGGCAAAGGAATGATTGACCGCAGAAGAAACTTAGGTGATCATGTCAGCAGATAGTTCCTTTAGCAGAGCCAGGGGTATGGCGTCCGCTGGGGAGGCCGATTTAAGGTGCTGAATTGCAAGAAGGATGTCAGCATCAGAGAAATGGGGGAAGCAAGACCAGGCCCCTAAGTCGGGAGCAGGTTCAATATGTATCTTTCCAGAAGGGGAAGCATCAGTTTCAGCTTTAATGGTGTCTCCAATAGTGGATATCTTGTCTACAAAAAAGGAGGAGAGTGAATCGCATAGATCCTGTGAAGGTGGCACTAGAGGAAAATCTATGGAGTAGAGAGCCAATGTACCAGATCGAAAAGGGCCTTAGGTTTGTTCAGAGCCTTCTCGACCGTATGACTGAAGTAGACATTTTTGGCATTAACAATTTCTTTATGGTAGGAAGTGAGAACATTGTGAAAGGCAATTTTAGCTTCCTCAGAATACAAGGAGAGCCATTTCCTTTCAGCCTGTCTGCACTGAAGTTTACTAGATTTGAGTTCTTTAGTGAACCGAGGGGGGGCGTTTTTTTGTTTACATGTTCTTACAGGAGCTAGCAAGTTGGCAGTTGCTAGGAAGGAAGCTTCTAGAGTGGCCAAAGAGCATATGTCAGCAAGGCCGCACTGGGCTAGTACAGAAGCAATCACTTCATGGTTAGCTACCCCACGCCAGCTGCGTTTGCAGATGGCGAGCCTAGAGCAGGGCGGGGGAGATACCTTCACAGAGATAGAGAAGTGAACAGTGAAATGGTCAGACCAATCCACTGGATTGGGAATTGAATCCCCTAATATTGTGTGTCAATAATGTGAATGGATCTTCTATACAACCTTGTGCCACTCGACTCCCTTTTATAGATCTGGTCTAGTCTTCCCCCAGCGGGTTCCTCTGGGATCCCACCCCACTTTTTGCTCTCATTTGCTAAGACCTGAATATCTGAATATTTAATGGCATATTGTCACCATAGGACCTCCCCTCCCAGACTTGTCCATGGTACCAAATATAAAAGCCATCTTTGTGAACATGGAAAGGATGTACATCAGAATCAGGGAGTTTGTGCTACTACTTTCAGTACTACTGATTCTACATGGTGTTCTGTTTATAAACTTAAGAAAGAACCCATCATTCGCTTAAAGTATTCCATTAAATATATATGTCACATAAATCCCTTGAACAAAATGAAAGAAAAGATATTAAAGATTTTCATGTTGTAACTAAGAACATTATGGACTTCCAGTCCCCGAATGCTCCTTGTACTTAGACGAGGAAGAGGATTTCAGAGTTACTAAACAGTAGAATGCAGTCTAGTGATTGTAATAACCTTCACCTGAGCAGGATCTTTAAATATTTAAAGGACCTTCAGATGAAGGTCGAGAGGAAGCAACAGGAGCATCAGAAGCAGACTGAAGAAGAGATCGGCATCGCCGATTTGGCGCCAGCAGGACACCGTGAACATACTTGTGGCTGAAGTCGTGGTGCCCAAGAGATGCACATGACACGCAGAGGGAAGCAGTGCTGAGACCATCTGTCCTGAAGGAGAGAAGCACTCTTCGTGTCCTGCATCTCGCTCCGGTGAGAGGACTTCACCAGAGCAGGAAGCCGACCATAGCTATCAAACATGAGCAACGACCCGACGAGCAGCGAAGTTGGTCCGGAGGGGACACCAGTGTAGAGGAGGTACCAGTCTTCTCCCTAGTCCCCGCCCCCTTGACACCATCATATTGGGATGACGGACTCAGAGCCATGATGGGGAACCCATGCCTGAATCCTTGCAATGTTCCAGAGCCTCGTCGAGTATATGAGAGACGATATGCACTCAGACAACACTTCAGAGTATAACCGCAAGCTGACATAGTGGAGGAAAGTTACCAAGAAGGATGTACTTTGCCGAGCTGTTGAAATGCAGCCATGAACAGAATGGAAGTGCGATAAAACAAAGTTCAACGAAAGCAAAAGAATGTCAGAAAGATGATGCAAGAACCTATGCTGAAACGATATTAAAATACTTAATGATGACGATGTAACTGAAGCACTAACAGAAACATTTACTGCACAATACTGTAATTACAAACAGAGAAGAATGAAGTGACTCTTTGGTCAATAACTGTAAATACGCTGAAATGCAAGGTAGAAAGAACACAAAGAAGCTTGCTTATGAGCACAAACACAAGCCCAGGATCTTAAGGTGAAATGATGTAGTTGTTTTCCCTTGCAAAATAGACGAGTACATTGGCTTGGAACCATGCATGCTATTTCGATAGATTGAGGATTGACGAGAAACACAAAGGGAATCGTTTACAGATGCCAAGTACTGGACAATAAAAAGGGCATGAAGTTTATATGGGATAGTGTGAGCAAGTCTCAAAAGGCAAGGAGAAACAACTGCACCCAGCATAATTGAATCAAATGATGTTAAATGCACTGCCAACATGGACAAATTCATGGTCTCTTGACACGTGATGGAGAGCTTGCAAACAACGGCTAGTCATTAAGTCTGAAGCTAAGATAATGGTGTGCCTACATGGTCAGCCTTTAAACAGAAGACATGAGGCCTACCGATGAGAGGGTAGACTAATTGGGAAAACAAGGGAAGAGCTGCTAGCGAGCCGAATGTCTAAGGTGTATTTGGGTTGCCAACCAATCAGCAAAGCCTGCCATGAACTTTTTTTTCAACTATTATATATTTTTTTTAAAACAAAAGTTGGCTGACATCAGAACACAAGTGCATACTTAGTAATGTGAGACAACATCAATAACATAGGGCAATGCATTTGCTGAGTTTAGTATATTGCACAGTTCCATTGTCATAGGTCGGTTGAGAGGGAAGAGTTTAGGGGTTCAATGCTTCGTACACCTTCAAAATACTGGTGGTTGTCATACTATCCCTGGGAATTGTTCTGCATAGTCAAGAAAGGGTGCCCAGGTGTTGTGAAATCTTCCCATGACACCCTGACACCCAGTCGGGAGGCCGTTATTTTTTCTGCCACTGCTGTGTCCCAGCATTTTGTCCACCACATGGTGATTGCCAGGCCTTCAGGTTGCTTCAATAGCCGGGCGATGGTTTTAGCTGCAGTGAGAAGATAGGTAATCAAGTCTGCCAAGCGTCCCGTGAGTGGGAACGTCCACCCCGCCCGTGTCGCCTAATTACACAATCCCTGGGTCCCGTGGTATTGTCAATCCCGTGATTAGCTTAACCTGGTTGAGAACCTCCCTCCAAAATAGCATTGACTTTGGGAAATACCATAAAAGATGGAATAATTATCCCGTTACTGTACATACTCTCCAACAAAGTGGGGACTGACCCAGATTGTATTTGTTCAGAATTTCTGTAGTGACATACCACCTATAACATACTTTGGATCGGGGATGAAAGCCTGCGGCTGAAATGTTCAAGGAACAAAAGAGTGAAAGTAATTTTCCAAAAAGAACTTCTATCACCTGGGAATTTCAGCCACAGGTTTCCAACCCCATTCACACATCCACCCGCACACCCCTAGTTACCTTACAGTGGCACACTAGGCTGTGTGCCGCCGACTCACTGTGTCCCTGCAACGCCTGTGCCCTTTCACTTCCGTGCCGCAGGGTCCTTTATTTTATTTTTTTTTTACTTTTTTTTTGCCCCGTTTCAGGGGACACCCCTGCAACCCTCACTCACAAGATATTGAGTAAGGGTACAGGGGACACACCCGTAGCCCCACCACGAATGGGGGATTTGGTCGAACTTTTCAAGCTTTTGAAATTTTCAGCCAAATCTCCCATTGTCTTTTTTCTCTGCCTTTTTGAACGTTACCACAAACATTCACTGCCCCCTCCTTTTTCGTAACACATTTTGAGGTTTTGTGCATACAGGTCCAACTACGCCCCGATTCTTCAATTCCCAGTTCTCGCCATAGGTCCCTCTCCCATTTGAGCATATAGTTCTCCTTCTTGTTGGAGTCACCTTTCTCTAAGAGCTTGTATAGGATTGATGTTTTCCCCCCCAGGGCTGCTGATGTTAGAATAATGTGTGTTCCAGCAGGTTAAGTTCTCTGCTCCCTTGCGTTCTAATGTTGTGTTGTGACATCCAATGCCGGAGTTGGGCATAGCAGAATCTTTCGGTTTCTGGGATTTGGAATTTCATTTTACTTTCTTCGAAGGCGAGTGGTGCCCCATTGATGTAAAAAATCCTTGATTTTCCTCAAACCCCTGTGCGCCAATTGTTGATCCCCACTTGTTCGAACCCGGGAGTGAAGTCAGGGTTATTCCATACTGGGGTGAGTGTCCCCAGTAATCTCCTGTGGCCCCATTGGCTTGCTGCCCTTTTCCAGCACTGGACTATGTTTCTAGTGGCAGTTAGTGGCCCGGTGTCCGGGGCCCTGCAAGATGTCGCGAGGTGTGGTAGGGAGGATAGAGGGGTCGCCCATCAATGTTCTTCTATTTGTTTCCACCGGGGTAGGTTGGTGTTGGCCTGCCATATGAAAGCATGTGATAATTGTGACGCTAGACAATATCTAGAAAAGTCTGGGACCCACAGGCTTCCCACAGCCGCCCCTCTGAGCATCACTCTTTTAGCAATTATTGGCTTTTTCCTGCCCCAGACATAGTTCAAGACACCCCTTTTGTAACCTTTGGAGCTTTCTTGGGTGTCTGGATACTGGTAGCGCTAGGCACTGGAAGAGCAGCCTCAGGGCCAAGTTCTATTTTAGTGCTACAATTCTCCCCAGCCAGGATATCTCGTTTGTGCCAAAGCTCCAGGTCCTTTAATAGATTTCAGAGCAGATGGGGGAAGTTGGCCGGGTACACTGTCTCAGATCCGTTAGGAATGTTGACCCCCAGGTAGGCGATTTGTGATTTGGCGCATGGGATGGGGCTAATGTTTGTTAGCGCTTCTCTGCGCTCCTGGGTAAAGTTTATTCCCAAGGACATTGACTTCCCGTAATTAACTCTGAAGCCCGAGACCTCTCCAAATGCTGAGACCTCCTGCCAAAGTGCTTCCAGCGAACTCTCAATCTATGTTAGGGAGAGGAAGATGTCATCAGCGTACATGGAGACTTTGTACTGGTTACCACCCAGCTGTAGCACCTGTAGTTGTGCGTTAGCCCAGATTCTATTTGCAAATGGTTCCATAAAGAAAGCAAATATTAGCAGATCTAGGGGCAGCCCTGGCGAGTGCCTAGAGAGCTATGGAGCTTAGGGGGTCTTATGCCGTTGCTTCTTAGTGAAGTGGAGGGATGCTGATAGTTGGCCATGACCCATTTAATAAACTTCGGGCCAGACCCAAAGCCGGTTAGTGTCTTCTGTATGTAACCCCAGTCTAATAGGTAAAATACCTTGTGAGCGTTGAGTGAGATCACGGCCATTTCTATTTTCATTCTTGAGGCACTTTCGACCAGGTTTAGGGTGCGGCTGATGTTATAATGGGTAGTGCGACCTGGGATTAATCCAGTTTGGTCCGGATGAATTAGGTCTGGGAGGACCCTACCAAGTTTAGTTGCCAGGATCTTGGAGAAGATCTTTACATCGATATTCATTAGTGTTATGGGCCGATAGGATGCACAGTCTTCTCCGTCGGTATCCGGTTTGGGGCTGAGTATTGTGAGGGATTCCTCCATGGATGGTGTGATGCTCCCTGTGGCCAGGAAAGTTAAAAAGCGTAGCAAGTTGGGGAGCTAGAATGTGAGCCTACACCGTATAGAACCGTGCGGAAAATCTGTAGGGGCCTGTGGGCTGCATTTTTCATAGTTTATATGGCTTCTTTCACTTGCACCAGGATTATGAGGACTTCAAGGGGCTCTAGCTGAGTTGGCTCAGGCCCTCCTGGGAAGGTGGCTAGATAGTTAGCTTGCAGCAGCTCGTCAAACGGGTTCCCCGCCATTACCTCGCTATGATGGTTCACTATTGCGCTCCTTTTGTTGTCCTCTGAGGACAGTAAAGACCAGTCTTTGACTCATTGTGGGAATATTATTTCGGATGTAGACCTTTTTAGTATACTAATATGCTATTCACCTTATTACTATTTATGTAATAGAACTGTTTGGTGTATGCCAATGCTCTGGCAGATCTATCTGCCAGATGCATTTCCAGTGCGCCTTTAGCCTCTTTGAGCTCTCTATCCGTGTTCACAGATTAGTTACTTCTATGTGCCCCTTCCATGGCCGCTATCTTCTCTTCCAGCTTAGTCTGCTGCAGTTGCACCGCCCTTTTTTGTGCTGTGGCACACCTTATTATCACACACCTGATTACTGGCTTCATGGCATCCCGCTCTCGAACATCCCACTGAGGAGTTGTCCCCAAAGTAACAAGCCAGTGTGTTGGATAGCTTTGATTACTGCAACCTGCAATAGCGAGTCCTGCATCTTCCAGTGCCATTGCAGTAGCGTTGGAAGACCGCATACCCTAACCCTGGCCTGTACTGTGGCGTGATCCGAGATCACCCTTGGATGTATCTGTTACGCTCACCTGGCTCCCACAGGAGCGTTGGTCGGACCCGGACGGCTGCGGTCTCCACCAACGTGATGCTTAGTGCAGAGATGGATTTAGCCACCCGTGGATTCAAGTGATGGCACCCCCACACAGTCCTCCCCACTAATCACCTCCGAAGTGCCCTCTCAGCAATCTCACCTTATATTCTTGAAAGATGAGCTCTCCATCCTGCATGGATTGCAGAGGCGCGTTGATCTCAGTTACTTCACTGGTTTGAAGGCGTGAGAGAGTTCGAGTGTATTGACTCTGAGGTTCCTGGCAAGGACCAGTAAGTATCAAGTTCATAGAGTTCAATATGTCTGATGTTCCCTCCCCTTCCTTCCTTGTCTTGCAGCTGAGTTTGTGAGAAGATGCTCTCATGGCAGCTGGTGGCGCTCAGGTAAGAGTTTGTATTACCCGAAGCTGTCTGGTAAACGTTGCACGTGTTTAACGTGTTGTTTTCTCTCTCTTGCAGGTGCGGCACGTGAAGATGTGGAGAGTTACAGAATAATACCTTCGGTGGTAAATCAGGAAAGTCTATGGTGATAAGAGTTATATTTGTTGGTTTTCTCGGCTCACCTTGTTGTTTTCTTTTGTCCCCCAGGTGGCAGAGTTCGGCGAAGAAATGATGGATGCAGCGCCAAATCGAAAGATGCTGCGAGGACTGGTGAGTATGGTGCGGCGCTGCATCTGGAGACGCGTACAGAAATGATGTTCTTTCCAGGTCCAGAGGCGAGATGGATCCGGAATCAGGTGAGGAATTCGAAAATAGTTTGTTTTCTAACCTTGTCCTTTTCTTTCCTCTTTGTTTTAGGAGCTCCAGATTCGAGGCGGGCGTGGCAGAAGACTGGATGCTGACTACAGGCACGGTGAGCATTACGCTGCTGGATGCAGAATAACGCGAAGCGTGTGCTGCTGTTCGGGCGTGGTTTAAATAGCCTCCAAAGTAGTTCCAGGTAAGAAGTTCCCCAGAACAACGCCAGAGTAAAAAAATAGTCCCTGTAATAAAATAGTCCCATCCAGGCCTCACGTTGGCTTGGACTCACTTGCAGCATGGTCTGCATCAGGTAAGTAAAGTCTATGAGCCCGGCGCCTATGGCGCCAGGACTGATTTCTATGATGAGCCTGGCGCCTAAGGAGCCAGGACTGAACCCAAACAGCCCCCAGCCGGGGCTGTTGGGGTTTTAATAAGTATATGGATGCCTGCTCCCGGATCTGATGGGCTTGGTCCTGATGCCTGGGGGTAGGCATCATGACAGTATCTGAACTAATGGACATGTCCTTGCTCTTGGCTGCTAGGAGGTCTTGCAGATCTGTCTTGGTGACCCCTTGATAGCGGCGGGGATGAGGGGCATCTCAGTTTTTTTCTTGCAACATTGCTTCGGTTCGCTCCCCTTTTCTCCCTTTATCTCCAGTGGGCGCTGAGAGCAGCGTAGAGATGTCGATTTGTTTTGGGGATTTTTACCATTTTTTCCCCTTGCGTCTCAGAGAGGAGGATCTTCGTTCACGTGGCTCTGTGCAGTTAACTGCGGTTTTCCCCGCTAAGGCCTTTGTGTTGAGCTAGGTCTTGTGGGGCCTGCTGCAGCGTTGAGCTCCTGGTACTTGCTTTTCCTGCATATTCCTGTTTTGTGCTGGCCACTTGAAACCTGTTAAGGCAGGGGCTAGATTTTGGTGTGCTGCAGGTCTCTTCATTCGGGCTGTCCCACGTGGGTGTTGGCTAGTGACCCGCTCACCCAGATATTCAGTGGGTGCCCCCATCAAAGCCCTGCTCCTATACAGCATTTGTGAGGAGTGGGCAGATCCCCTGAGGAAGTGGTGGTGGGAGGGCTTACCTTATTGCTGCGTAGGTCCCAGGGCCTAGCCACCTCATGGGTCTTTGAGCTGGTGTGCTATCTGGCTTGTGGCATGTCAAGTGCTCCTCCTTAGCCTGCTGGGCAATGGTGTTAGGAAGGCTCTGCAGGGTTAGCCGGTGCCGCCTTCAGTGGGCTGCCTGTGTGTCGGGACCAGAAGCTGTTCACTTATCACTTAAGCAGTTTTTCCTCATACTGGGGTCATTACGCCATCTGCGTGGCACAGTGATAACACAATCTGTCCCCGAGGACCTCCTCTATCACTGGTCCTGATGTGGGTGTGTCATCTTACACTGCGGAGCGCGGGGGCCACTGCAGCATATGCAGAGTCATTCCGGGCAGGGATTCTGTGGTATGCCGCCATGGAGCAGTGCAAGGGGCTCCTCACCCCCCCTGGGATCTCAGTGGTCTGGGGATATCAGTGCATGATCCCCGGCTACCATCTTGTTTTTCCATCAGGTCTCACAGCGACTTGCTGCCGAGGTTCACTCCTCATCGATCAGGCATGTAGGGGCTTTTTTTCGCTCCGGCCAGCTGGGCGCAACACTTGCTTTCTGCTGCCGTAACTCTGTAGGTTGTCTGGACCGGGATGGAGCTAGTGAGGAGCCATGCCTCATGCTCAGGATCCAAGCCACGCCCCCCTGCCATGCACTTTTACATACAGTGTTGCAAATATTACTCCGTTGCCAGATTCTCTGCTATGACGAGTATATTACACCAGTATATGTAGACATGTTCCCTTAATCCAATCCCACCCCTCGATAGGTTTTACAGTTTGCCACATAGGATGACAACATAGATGACGCATCTAGTATTATATGAACTAAGTATAATCAAAAAGACAGTGTGATCCTGCTTAAATCAATTTGATAAGTGTTTATTCTTTATGCTTTACTTCTTTGAGATTAAAGCAGTATTTTCCCATGTCCTTTGAGTCTGTCCCATTATGTGGTCTGAGATATTTTATGAGTAATTCCATCTAGCACAAAGACGCTTCAAGGTGCTAGAGCACATTTGATAGCAGTGCAGATGGTTTGGGTCTAATCGGCCTAGAACCCAGATGCTAAACGGATCCTGCCACAAGCCAGACAAGCACAGAGTTTCCTGTGGTGCGCAAGAGAATCACGTGATCAACATATGGGTGACAGGTCCCCGTATAACGACAGTCCTGTCTGGTCCCATCAGGTGGCACACAGACTAAGGCAAACTGGTCGTTTGTGGGAGAGTGAATGCCGGGGGACTCGAGCTGAGTGCCAGATGTTAAGTAAACCACTGCAGCTGGTAAAAACATAAGGGGTGAGAGATTGTAATTGTCCTATGCTGTAAATGAGAGATATAAAGAGTAACTGGATTGTGGGGTGTAAAGACTGGAGGGGGGTGTCTGTACTCATGCTCTCTATATGGCCGAGGAGAGGCACAGAGGACCCCAGCCAAGATTCTCTATAGGGTAGCGCTGGTCGAGCAGTCAAGGCCTAGCTTCTCAGGAGGTGATGCAGGCTGGTTCTTAAGTACAATGTAGTCTCCAAGCCCCCACAAAGGAATGTCCACACATTGTATTAGTTAAAACACAGTCTTTATGTAATTAATATTCAATGTTATGTACACTATCACAACAACTAACTTTGTGCTCAGAAAATCCACAATGGCAAATATATACAGTTCTAAAGTGGTACCACAATTATCATCAGATCTCATTAAAGTGCATCAACTATACTCCGGTCAATGTCACACAGATCTAGGAATAAAAGTAACCAACAATAGATATAGGAGGAAAGCATTTGGTTAGAACAATGGGCAGAATATTGACCCCTACCAACTAGGCACAATTCTGTGTGGAGACCCCCCCCAAATCTGGGCAACCTGTAAATTAAAGATATGTCACAAGCCCAGTCCATATATTGTTCTATAAGTCTTAATTCATTCTTTAAGGTTTCTACGCCCCCCCCAATCTACCTGGTAGAGCACAGTTCATCGATGAGTCATCGATGGATCCTTCTTGAGTGAATCCCTTTAAAGCAGGAGCCCTTATGGTCAAGAGGCGTCGAAGGTGAACTTGGCGTCAAAAGTTTGATGGTGCTGAGACCACGGCGTCGATCCAGGCGGTGCTCGTCGGCGGCCTCCTGCGAGGATGAGGTGTGCGGGGCACCTCAGTGTTTAATAGTTCAGGACCGCAAAGAGTTTCTGAAGAACTGTAGCCCGACAAGGGTGTCGAGTTGAAGTCTTTGTGATCTTCAGGTGGCGGGAAACCCATGCTCCTCGGCGTGTTGACGGCCTGGCCTTCTCCGGCGCGATAAGGCGGGTGGCAGTGCGGACGAGCACGTCTG
Source organism: Ambystoma mexicanum (assembly GCF_040938575.1). Lineage (NCBI taxonomy): Eukaryota > Metazoa > Chordata > Amphibia > Caudata > Ambystomatidae > Ambystoma > Ambystoma mexicanum. The sequence goes on along the minus strand of NC_090921.1, from coordinate 170,568,570 downwards.
TGAATCAAAAGTCTTAGGCAAAGGAGCGTGCGGCTCCAGTAGTCGGCGGCACTGCGTCAAGCGGTCCCCTCTTCTGGGCAAACCGGCTTCGACGGGCCTCCGGCGGTTATGGCGATACTCCGAACCCTGGTTGACGGCAATGGACTTCGCCGGTGTCAATGTCCGGGTGCTTTACTTCGTTCTCCTCGGCGGTCTCCATCTCCGGTTGGCAGCCTTTCGAGGGTCTGACTTCCAGGAAGCTTCGCCGAAGGTTAGCGGTGCTCAATGGTCCCTCGGAGAACAGGAAGAGGGTGCTAACCAGGTCCTCTCTCGGATCAGTCCTTGATGAACTCGACAGCTTTCGGATCAGGTCGAAACAAATGCAGCAGCAGTTCTTCTTCCAGCTGGGCGTCAAGGATAAGCAGTTCCAGTTATTCTTCAAGTGTCAACTCAGCTTCTGAACAATTTCCAGTGGTGAGAGGTCCCCAGATCTACTATTCTGTCTCTCATCCACACTACTGGGTCACACTCAGCAGCCAATCATTCAGAAGGGCAATCATGCCGTCAGTCAGCCAATTAGGCATACAGTGCATTCAGGCCATACTCCTCCCTCTCAGACACTCGCAACAAGGAATGTGTATTGGGACACGTACCCAGCCATTCAACACTACACACTGCATTCATACCAGTTTCGGGCAGGGCTGTCTCAGTCATTGTGTCATACACCAGAAACAAGACATCCACAACAAGAAGTGCATATTGGTCACACACTCCATTCACCCAGGTCCCACCCACAGGGTGTACCCACAACATACAGTCACTGGGAAGGCTCCAGCCAGTCTGGCCTGGACTTCACAACACCACCATATATGGAACTTCCACCCAACAGCCAGTCAGGGGGAAGGGACAGCGTCAGGGCTCCCCAGGACTTTGGGAAAACAAGGTAACAGGCAATAGAAAGCAAGAGGCCACAGGGGCCATCTTGTTCCTATCAGGAATCAACTGATTCCAAAGGCAGGGCCTGGATATCCCAGAATGGAGGACCTGTCAAATTCAGCATGGAGCTGTCACCAGCCCATACCCTGCTCTGTGTGCCACACACAGGTGCCCAAAAACATACACTAGGGGCACAGAGTTGCACCCCCACCCATGGGTGGCATAAGGGTATCCCATGGGTCTGTACACCAAACCAAAAACAGGAAGAGCTGCACTGCCAGGGGTCCCATATGGACCCCTGGGCAGAAAACAGTACAGAACACAAATGAAAAAGCACTACAGGACAAGGATAGGGAGGCCCTGTCCCTCCAATGCATTTCCAGAATTTCCATCACGTGCCTGGGAAAGACAGAAAGGGCACACGCTATAACTCCATGAGAGGAGTATTAAGGATTCCTAAAGGTAGAGCCTATTAGAAGAGCGTGTATCAAACTCCCAGAGGGGGTAACAAAAAGAGAGAATACATGCACTAAGGCAGTGGAGAAAGATGTACGTGAAGGGGTATATATGTATAAAGTGCTCATATGTAAAGTGTATATAATATGACTGTATTAAAGATAACATGTTTAAAACAAACAAAAAAAAATACAAAGAATAGCATAAATAAAAAAAAACATTTTTTTCCTTAGACTTTTTTGACAAAAGATTCGACATCTACAGAGAAGCTAGAATTAGACTAAACCAAAATAGAAGTTAAAAAGACAGTTTGAGGATCCTGAAAAACAAAGAACAATATACAAATAATGAATGGGAAGTGTAAACGAAGGAGCTAGAAAAATAGTGTCAAATAGATTTTTTTCTTTCAGAAGAACAAGTTACTCTCTTACCTGGTAACGTTCTTTCGATGGGATGGTCCGACGACGTATTCCATATCTATGACAGTAATCACCACAGCTGTGCTGCTTTGGAAAATTTTCGGCATCTGCGTCCTGCGTCAATGACGTCGATACGCTGTCTTTGAGGGCCTCGTCGAGCCGACGTCTCCAGATGTTATAAGTAGGACGCACGACGCCCGTAGCCTCAGTTGTAGTTTTTTCCCCAGAACATGTGGCACCAAACCACTGCCATTATGACCACAGAAAGCCTTGCAGAAACGTAACCTGCAATCGCATAAGAAATTCTGTAGCGGGGCAGGTAGGGAGGGAGCGATTTGCAATATGTTGTCGGACCATCCCATCAAAAGAACGTTACCAGGTAAGAGAGTAACTTGTTCTTCGAAGGGATTGGGTCCTCTGACATATTCAATATCTATGACAGACTCCCAAAGCAGTACCAACGTATGGAGGAGGGAAAAAGAATATAGAATATAGAAATCTAGAATGCCCAATCAAATTGCAGAGTAAAGGACCGCCTTGCCAAAGGCCAGATCCTGCCAATGGATAGAATCTAGGGAGTAGTGTCGTACAAAAGTATGGACCGAAGCCCAAGTGGCTGCTTCACAGATGTTATGAATCGGAACACCCCTCTGCAGGGCAGTAGAGGCAGCCATACCCCTAGTAGAATGGGCCCGTAAGCCTACCGGTGGGTCCTTACCCGCCAAGCGGTTACATTTAAAAATTGCCAGGATAATCCATCTAGACAAAGTCTGCTTAGTCACAGATTGCCCCAAACGCCTTCCAGCGTAACCTATGAAGAGCTGATCATCCACGGGACATGCGTGAAATGTAGAAACTTAAAGCTCTACTAGGATCTAAACTATGGAGCCTCTCCTCGTCCTTACCAGGATGCAGAGGAGGATAAAATGCCGGAAGAATGACCTTCTGGCTTAAATGAAATTCCAACATCACTTTCGGAAGAAAGGAAGGACGAACTCTAAGGACAACCCTGTCCATATGAAACACAGTGAAGGGTGGCTTAACTGAAAGTGCCTGTAACTCACTCACTCTGCAAGCGGAAGGGACCACAACTAAAAATACAGTTTTAAGGGTTAACAGTCTCAAAGGACAAGAATGTAAAAGCTCAAATGGAGCACCCATTAGAAACTTGAGAACAAGGTTCAAATCCCAACCGGGCACCTGGAAAGGTGACAGCGGAAACACATTAGTGAGCCGTTTCAGAAACTGAGAAATTAAAGGAATTTTTAAATAGGAACACTCCTCAGACGAGTGCTTAAATATAGACAGCACCGCCAGGTAACCTTCAACAGTACCCACTTGCAGGCCCCTGTGGGCCAACGAAAGCAAAAAGACAGAACCACAGGAATGTCACATGAAAAAGGATCCACATTCTTAACCCTGCACCAGTCGCAGAACTTTCTCCAACGGCAATGGTACAGGGACTTCGTTGCCAGCCGTCTGGCCAAAAGCAACACCTCCATCACGTCTTCAGGGAGGTCCCAATCGTTATACCTCAGCCTTTCAGAAGCCAAGCGTGAAGGTTGAGGGATCTGACCTCTGGATGGAGAACCTGACCCCCCCTCCCGTGAGAGCAGATCATCTTGGTAGGGAAGACGACGTGGAGGGCAGATGGACAAGTCGAGAAGGTCCGGGTACCACGTCCTCCGGGCCCATGCCGGAGCAATGAGGATCATCCGGGAACCGAACCTCCATAACCTCCGCAGCACTTGCAGGATGACGGGGACTGGAGGAAACTCGTACAGCAGTGGGAAGGACCACTCCACCACAAACGCGTCTCCTAAGGCTCCTCTTGGAGGAAATTCCCACGAGCAGAACCTTTCGCACTTCCGGTTGACACTGGAGGCGAAGAGATCCACTTGAGGGGTCCCCCCCAAAGGGCGAAGATCTCCAGGAGAATCTCCTGAGCCAGCTCCCACTCGTGCGAGATTGCGCTCTGCCTGCTCAGAGCGTCCGCCGTCTCGTTTTCGTCTCCGACCAGATGAACCGCCGAGATCGAAACTTCCTGTGGATGGCCTAGAACCAGAGCTGCATCACCTCCCTGCACAGAGGAAGTGACCCTGCCCCCCACCTTTTTGTTGAGGTAGTGCATGGCCACTGTGTTGTCTGTCAGAATCAGGACATTCTTTCCTCGCACAGTCGGCAGAAAAGCCTTCAGGGCAAGCCTGACGGCCCTCAGCTCCAACAGATTGATATGAGTCTGGACTCCGACGGAGACTGACTCGTTGGCATGAGCTCCCCATCCCGTGAGGGATGCGTCCGTCACGATCGTCACCTCCGGCCAGGGTAGCCAAAATGGAGCCCCCCTCGGAGTGCCTTCGTCGGCCCACCACAGAAGGTCCTGAGCGACCGAGGGCGGCACCTGAACGGGGTCCGACATCCTGCCGCAGGACTGACCACTGGATCTTGAGAGCCCATTGCAGAGATCTCATCCGCAACCTGGCCTCTGGCACCAGAAGAATGCAGGATGCATGAGGCCGAGCAACCACAAGAACTCGAACGCCCGGAGACTCTGGGCATGTTGAAACTTTGTACCATCTGCTGAATGTGATGAGCCCTCACCTGGGGAGGAAAACACTGCCCCAGGGATGTGGCGAGCACTGCTCTGATGTACTGGAGCCGCTGAGTTGGCATCAAGTGGGACTTCTTTAAATTGAGGGAGAACCCCAGCTTGTGAAGGGAGTGGCAGGTGACGGACAGATGATCCAGGACTTGCTCGGGAGAGCGCGTCCTGATCAACCAATCGTCCAGGTAGGGGTAGACGTGGATCCCCCCTTTCCTGAGATACGCTGCCACCACCACCATGAGCTTGGTGAAAACCCTCGCGGCGGAAGTCAATTCGAACGGCAGGACCCGGAACTGAAAGTGCGAGTCGCCAACCGCAAACCTCAGGTACTTCTTGTGTTTAGGATGGATCGACACATAAAAGTAAGCATCCTTGAGGTCGAGAGACACCAACCAGTCCTGAAGTTGAAGGGCCTGGAGGACTTGAGAAAGAATAACCATCTTGAACTTGTCCTTCCTGAGGAGCTTGTTCAAACCGCGCAAGTCCATGATGGGTCTCAATCCCCCGTCTTTCTTTGAAATAAATAAATAAGGGGAATACCATCCCTTGTTCCTCTCCGCTACAGGCACCAGTTCTATGGCGCCTTTCTCCAGCAGGGCTTGTATTTCCTGCGCAAGGAGTGGATCCGGACTCTTTAAAGAGAGATTCCCTGGTGGATTGTCGTGAGGCCTCTGCCGGAAAGGAAGACATTAGCCGTGGGCTATGATCTCCAGAACCCACACATCTGAAGTGAGGCCATATCCCCGGCGAACCATGGGACATGGCCTCATGACTGAGCTGAAGCGGCTGCGGCAATGCCTGAGAGTAAAGAGGCAACTGCCCGAGCGGCCTTGGCACCTCGAGTACCCTGTTTTCCACCTCTGGCACTCCTACGGTGGCCCCTTTGACTTGTAGCTCCTCTCAATCTACTAAAGGAAGAGTAATATCGAAAGGAACCTCCCCTCCATTGCTGTTCCCTAGGATGAAAAGGCAGAGGTTGGCAAACTGCAGCGCTCAACGACTTCGCTGCAGCTTTGGAGGTCTACAACCTCTCAAGACTCTCGTCAGCCTTGCTGCCAAAAAGATGTTCACGATCAAAGAGCATGTTGAGGAGCTGGGCTTGCACATCAGGAGCAAACGCCGACTTCCGCAACCACGCAAACCTGCGTATTACGGTGCTCGCTGCCATGGACCGGCTGACACAATCCGCCATGTCCAGACCCGACTGAACGGACTCACACATGGCATCCTTGCCATCCTGCATCATGGCAAGAAAACTATCCCGTTCCTCCCCTTCGGGAATATGATCAGCCGCTAACGAAATACAGTTCCACTGAGTGTGCGTGAAACGTGACAAGGCACACACGGAGTTGGCTGCCTGCAAAGCCATACCCCCTGAAGAAAACACTTTCTTCGCCCAGCCATCAAAAAGCTTGTCGTCCCTATCAGGAGGGATGGTAGGGTACGACGCCTGCTTTGCTGGGGCCGTAGCAGCCTGCACCACCAAACTCTCTGGAGTGGGGTGTGTGGTCAAGTAGCAGGGGTCGCTACTGGCTGGACGGTATTTTCATGGCAAAGACTTTCTCACTGCCGGGAGACTCTCTGGGGCAGTCTAAGCCGCTGCCGCCCTTCTTTGCAAGGCAATATGGAATGGCAGTACTGGGTCAGTTGGTGGACCTTGATCGAGGATATCTGTCAGGTCATCCTGCAGAAAATCCCCTGGTGGCGCAGACCACCATAAGTATTCCGTTACCCTCGACATAAGGCGCCAGTACGAGGACTCGGCATGGGTGCCAGGCTCAGGCCTACAGAACTCCACCTCCGGAGAGGTGTCCAGACCACTTGCGTCGTGCAATGACTGCCGCAGGTCTTCAATCTGGCTATGCCCAGGCAAAATCTCATCAGGTACCTCCTCAGGAACCAAACCTTCATCGGACCCTTCATCCACCTCAGAAATATAATCCAGAGGCTGGAATGTGGGCACAGAAAAAGGGACAAAGACATGTTTAGCCTTGGCCAGAGCCTTTCTAGGGGGTTCCACCGTGCAAAGGGGTACCTCTGACAAAGCAGCCTCGAAAGGCGTGTAGGGCGTCGACGGAATCAGTGTCGACGTCGAGCATGGCACCAACAACTTCGACGGTGTAAACACAGTCCTCGAGTGCAGAGCCCTGAGTGTGTCCTTCGACAGCCTGGGCGCGGATGGCGTTGACGGCTTCCTCGGAGGCAGAGCCTCGAGAGAGTCCCTCAATGACCTCGGCGCCAAAGGCGTCGATATCTTCCTAGAAGACTTCACAGGCTCCGACGGTCTCGAGGGCGTCGAGGACCGGGACCTGGAACGGGCATGCCTAGAGCGACCAGCCTCGTCTGACCAGGACCTCGAAGGCGCCCGGTGGTCGCAACGACCGCTCGAGCCCAGAGGCGTACGAGTGGTGTCTCTAGCACGCTCACAGGTGACGTCTTTCGACGGTACAGCCGGAATGGAGCCCTGCGACTGAAAACTCACCATCATCTCCTGCCGGAACGAATCCCATTCCGCAGGAGTGGAATGCTTGTTGGGACAAGCAACCCGCCGACGGGCGGAGTCCTCGGATGAGGACGGGGAAGGCGACCTGTGACGGCGCTTCCGTGAGTGCCTCGAAGAGGCAGAGGAATGGCGAGAACGACTCCTGGACCGAGACCCCCCGGACTCACGACGACAATGCAAAGAGTCGCCCCTCGAATCGTCCGTCGAAAGTCCAGTGATCGCGACTTCCGGGGCTTGGCCACCTTACCCACTGACAGCTTCTTACGCTCACGCAAGGCCTTCGATGTAAGCGACTGGCAGTCGACACAGTCATCCGTATCGTGGTTCTCCCTGAGGCAATCGCTGTGCGTGTCTGTCAATGACATCTTGGACCCGCAAACCTGACACTTCTTAAAACCCGACCGCGGGGTGGAAGAAGCCAAAGACATCATTGTTAATACACAAACAAACAGGTTCGAAGAACCGAAAGAACAGGATTCAGTAGAACAAAGGTGTGCCGAGATCTGCGAAGCGAACACGTTCGCGAAAAAAACTGAACTGAGGCTACGGGCGTTGTGCGTCCTACTTATAACATCCGGTGACGTGGCTCAACCGAGGCCCTCGAGGACAGCGTATCGATGTCATCGACGCAGGACATTTTCTGAAGTAGCACAGCTGTGGTGAGTACTATCATAGATATGGAATACGTCGGAGGACCCAATCCCAAGCAAAGGTAGGGAAAATATTCTAATCTCCTGGAGTACGAGTGGCGATTGATGGTGCCTATTCAAATATATTGAAACAATATATTTAATAAACTTGGAAGTAAGAGAAAAAAAAAATCCAGTAAGTATTCACAGTCTGAATTGACTTATCATAATGGAAGAACACCTCTCACACACCTATGCAGAACACTAACAACCACCAAGATATACAGCCACGATGATGCAGTACCATTCCAAATAGATAAAGGGCACGACCAATAAGACATTTATGTCCTGGCCTCCAGGAGGCTTGTTGTCAAATACGGTATTACGTAACCTGACGACATATGTACATGCCACGCATAAGGGAAAGGTGGTAGAGAAAAGATTGCCAGTACTAGAACTTTGGGAAATGTACCAGAATGAGAAAGAAGACCCAATCTATAGGGAGTGGATGCTTAGTCAGGATAAAGGGGAATGTGCAACGCCTTCAATTCCATCCCACCCCTGAGGACCAAGACAAAGAGAAAGAGGAGGGATTTTACCCTCTAAAATAATTGAAAGCAGCAGCAGGTTTTATTAATCCACAATATGAACCCCCTGCATATAATATTGAAGAAACAGAGAAAGTGATATAAGCAGAGAAGGCAAATATATACAGACACGCGATGAAATTAAGCAGCGTGATGAGAAAAGGGATAGACAGAACAAACCGATATATAGGAAGAGGCGAAGAAACAAAGAAGAATCACAGATATAGCTGAAGGTTCGACTATAGCACAGAACGAATGGATGGGAGGACAAATATTGCTCAAGCTAGATGATAGAGGTGTAAATGGAGTTCGAGAAAGGGAGGAGCTAGGTAAGAAAGCAAAAGAAGGGAGAAAAGGGGCTATACAAAGAAGGGTCAAGGAATGTAAGCGAACAAAGAAAGCATGACACAAAAAGGGAGAAAGAGAAGCTAGAAGGAGAAAAACGAGAAGAAATAGAAGCCCAAAGATTGAAAGCACGTAGGTTACAAAGACAGCGAGAGGAAGGGGAATTGAGGGAAATGAGGAGAAGAGGGGAAAAAAATGAACAGAAGTATGGGATTTAAAGATGAGATTGAATTTTTATGCAGTAGAAGCATGATACCCATAAAAACCCAATAGTGAACCGGAGAAGAGAGCGGATCACAACCGTCCCGTGGAGGCTTGCAAAGATTATTCGACATACCAACATGGAGAGAAAGTACAGAGACTATAGGTACAAGGATGAGGAAATGATATAGACAAAAGAGGGATAAGGAAGGATATAGAACCCAAGTGGATGAACAAGGAGTCTCCTTTAGAGAAATCGGAGGTAGCTTAGATGACGTTAGACCAGACGATCATAGAATATTATCTTTACATACGTTTGGAGACAATAGTCATACGAGTTGGGGCTTACTTATGTCAGATGAGGAAAGGAAACAAAATAAGAAGGGTGCATATGGATTTTCAAGAGAATCAAGCGTAGATAAAAGATAAAATGGTTGGATCTAGAGGACCCTATAAAAAGAACACCAGAACCAATACCATATACTGTATAACCACAGGTACGAACAAACAGTACAGGGGATGCGTCCCCACCCTATGTGAATAGATTGAGGGCATTTCCAGGGAGAAAACCACCAGGCGATGATAATGCTGCATGGAGAACAAGGAGTGTGGGGTAGGTATGACCAAGGACAAGGGTTTTCACAGTTCCCACTAGTAGAGAAAGGGGGATGATGGGATCGACCGCAATAAATACCATGGCCACAGATAGATAAGGATAATTTAAAATGCACACTGCCGAGTTTAACTTCTGGTGTGGGAAAATGGATTAAGGAGTTATAGAAAAGGACGTCAGGAATGACGTTAGTTATAGGCGATATAAAAGACCTGTAATCAGCTTTTCCTAGTGGAGAGACCTGATGACATTTGGAAGAGAGCAGGGTATCCAAAAGTAACTGCGCAAAACACAGTGCACGATGGGGCACCATTCAATAATTAGAAATCAGACCTATGGTGAGCACTCAGAATACAATATCCACATACATCGGATATTGAGGCGATAATGACTAGGAGGATGAAGACCCCATTGCTTTTATTCAGGATAGATGGAGTTCGGAGACGCACGAACCGTGGGATAAAGCGGTAGGGTTATTTCACCACATGTTATGCGACGGACAGCCAGAAAGACAGTTAAAGAAGCAGGTGGAAATGCAAGCAAAACCTTAGCCAAAGATACACTTGGCAATCGTGCATTATTGCAAAATTCGAAAAGAAAAAGATAAGAAGAAAGCCAAGGGTAGAAAGCAAGAAGAGGCGAAGTTGGTGCAGTTCACACAGAAAAATAATATAGCCAAAGCCCAAGATCAGAAAGGGTATAATTATATGCCAAGAGGCAGAGGGGAGGGAATGGGCCTCGAGGACGACAACAAGGATTTCAAAACCCTCAAGGAAGGGGAGGATCTGGCAATCTCCAAGAGGGTTAGGGGGGCTGGATATGCTCCACAATAAAATACATACTCACAAGGATATTATGCTCAAGATCACATGCAAAATCAGGCATATGCAGCACAACTACAGCAGTTTCAGCAAGTGCCAATGCAGACAATTGCCACAACCACAGCAATTCCAACAAGCACCAATGCAGACACAGTTATTACAGGGGCAACAGCAGCAAACACCTATGCAAATTCAACAGGCACCCACTCAACAAATACAATACATCCTAATGCAACAGACAGGCGCATCACAATAGCAAATGGACACAGGAGCTACACAAGCAGCCAACCCCAGTTTAGGGAGTTTGACTGTGGTGGGAGGGAATCCTTTCACAGGCATGGGGTGAATATACATCCACAATAGGATGGCCCACAGGACGACCTGATGTGTTTAGTACTATCTGTAACACCAGAGCCCCAAGAGGAACCAAGGGTCAAGGTGAAGATAGGAGGCAAGACATTCTCATTTCTTGTAGACATGGGAGTGATTCATTCCTGTGTCCATGAGGGAAAATGTCCAATGTCAGGCATTGGCATGAATGCTCAGGCAACAAATTTAGTTCCATTTACAGTTGAATTACCCATTTCATAGGGGAACATGGCATGTATATGCCATTGCTATACTCTAAACAAACACCAGTGAACATAGTAGGGCGTGACAATGACAAAACCTAACATGACAATATTTTTTACTGACAACGGCATAGTGTGTTCAACCCGGGGATAAATTATATAAATGTGAGGGAATTTATATTAGCCTTTGCAGGAAAGAATGCCTTAAGGTGAGTCTCTCTAGACGAGGAAGTGTTTTTGTATGGAGTGACCATTTTATTATCATGGGTACCTAAATTGGCAGGTAAAATAATAAGGATACCTGATACATTTTTGTTCAGGTCAGAAATTCCTATTCATGAGGAAGGGCAAATTATACTTCTGGAATTAGAAGCAGCAGTGGTAAGAGAAGAAAGGGTGATGCTTCATGGGACAGACGAGGGAAGGGGATGAAGTACAGCGATAGCCGTCAATGAAGGATATAGATTAACATACTTGATAGATAAGTACCACAGAGAATGGTGCTGGTAAAAACGAACCGTAATAATTTTTAGGAAGACATGGAAAAAGTGGCAAGTATCTTCTGGACCACAAGTCCATATGACATGGACCTATTGAAAGGAGTAGAAGCAGTGAAAATTAAGCTTAAAGCAGGAGCTATTTTGCCACGTGCAAAACAGTGTCCGGTGTCCAGAGAAGCAGATGAGGGGATATTCAAATCTATATCCTCACTAATGAAACAAGGCATTCTAGTACCATCAGATTCTCCAAGCAACACAGCTGTGTACCCTGTCAAAACATCAAAAGGGGGGGGTCGTGGAGATTTATACAGGATCTTCACCCTCTAAATAATATAGTCAAAGCAGAGTTTCCATTAGTTCCAAACCCTGCGACAATATTGTGCAATATCCTGTCAACAGCCAGGTATTTTACCGTTGTCGATTTGAAAAATGCATTTTTCTCAATTCCCCTACACAAAGACTCACACAATTTGACTTCCTTTTCATATAGAATGATTCACCTGAAACATATTTGTTTGCCTCAGGGGTGCTGCGAATCCCCTTCTATTTTTAATACAGTCCTTCAGATGGACTTGGGAAATGTTCAACTCGAAAGCATCGTAATTCAATAGGTGGATGACATTTTAGTGTGCAGTGAGTCAGAAGAAGAATGTAGAGAAGACTGTCAAATTATTGACGATACTTGCAGAAAAAGGGTACAAAGTAGACAAAGAAAAAATACAGTATTGTCAGGCACAATTTTTATATATAGGACAGTTCATCTTGCATGAAGGAATAAAAGTGACACCTGAAAGAGCAGAAGCAATTGTGAGAACCGTACAGCCAAAAACGGTGAGACAAATGCACACATTTTTAGGTCTATGCAATTATTTTGGGGCCTGGGTCATAGAGTACAGTACATATATTCAACAACTTTTAAAGTGCTTAAAGAGGCAGAGGTGGCTAAAACTAATTTAGTGTGAACCGAAGATATGACTGAAGGATTTAATTAGTTAAAAAACGCGTTTAGTACAGCTTGTGTATTAGGAGTTCCAAATTACAGTGACAGATTTAACTGCATTTCCCATTCAAATGGAGAAGCCATGACAGCAGTCCTTACACAGAAAACAACCATTAGCTTATCACAGTGGGATTTTAGATCCAGTTATGAAAGGACACTACCCTTGCGAACAATCTTTGGCAGCGGATGCATTTGCCATATTAAAGGCTTCAAGCATAACTATGGGATGTACCGTAACTATTTGTAGAGCATGCATTATTTGCAATCTTGGAAAAACCAAAAGTACATCGACTACTCAAAGAGCAACGGGGTTGTTAGGCAGAATTGCAGGCAGTACCCTCTGGGACCACTACACAAAATTAGTAGTTCAGGTGTTAGCCAAACCAACCTTTGGTTTAAGTCTGTACCACACCATTTTTGGTAGAGAGCTGACCAACCAGGCTTATCTCAAGAGTGAACGTGAGCAGTACAAGTAGTTACACAGATGAATTTCAATCACAGTGGTTCAAGTAAACATTTATATTCAAGGTTTCTTGGTAAAAACACTATTACACAATCATTTAGAAAACATTTCACTAGAAGGAGGCAACTTAATATTATAAACTAATACACTTCAATACAAAATTCTAAGAGTTTGAGACAGTTTGAGTTCCCCTGAAATAGGAGCCAAATGGCTGTTCAGTTACTTAGAATGGAGCAAAAGGCACAAGGTAAGTAAAATAGATCATAGATACTTAATAGACAGTGCAAATAGTTTTAGCACACTGGATAGGAAGGAGCAGTTCTGATATCAAACAGTAAAGTCTTTGCGAAAGTTCTTACAATTAGTTTAGGTGAAAAGGAATCATTTGTCGGGTTACAAGCTGATTAGGCCTGCAAGTTGGGAAAGTTTCACAAATTTTCACAGCGAGCGCGGCATTCTCTCAATCGGGTTGGAACAGTACTTTAGTATGAAGAACAAAATGCAGCTGAAGAAGTTGGTTCCTGGCAGGTCCCGCAGATCTCACTGTTCCTGAGCCTCAGTCGTAGGGACAAGAGGGAGGATGTTGGGGGACTCCTGTACTGCACAGGATCGTCAAAAAAAGCAGACAAGATGGAGTCACTTTGATAGTAGATCAAAGCGCACAAGCTGGCAGCCCTCTCCCTGGTTAAACCTAACCAGCATTGAGAATGGTATCCAGGTGGCTTACGAGTTGATTGGCCCCACCAACTCAAAGTAAGAAGTCGTCCTTGAAGGGGCTTCTCTGTTGAGATTAACTTGGCAATTCGGACCTGCAGCAGGGATTCACTGGGCAAACCAATGGTCCAGGAGCTGCAGCAGCCGTCCTCTTCCAGCTCTTCTTCGGTTCTTTCGTTCCAGTGGTCGACTCTGCTTTCTAGGCCAAGACACTCGCCTTTTAAACAGTTTTCTCCCTTTCATTCCAGCCTAGCTGTTACTCACCCAGCAGGGTGGTTGCCCTTGCCGGACAGTCAGCCAGCCAGTCAAACCATAGTGCATTTGGATCTCCTAGGAGACTAAGCACAGGGAGTTTCATGCACTTCCTTCACTTCCTGCCCACCCCAGACACTCAGACGCCAGAGGCAGTCTTCAGTCCTGAAGCCCACCAAAGGCATACGAACAAAGGGACCAAACCTGGTTTGGCACGCAGAGACAAACACTAGAATGACATTTCCAAAAAGAAACAGCAAAAAAGAAGACCGGGACCAAAGGGACTTAAGGCGCCATCTTGAAAAACATGGCTCCCGTGATTTTTAGCTACCGGTGTTCGCGGTCGGGAAAAATCATGGTAGTTCGTTGTAAAACCACTGCCATCACCCTTCTCAATAAGAAAGGGTAGCATTTGTCTGCTACATGAGTATTTAGATACATGGGATACTATGTAACCCCTCTAGCACTCCATTGTAAGATTGTGTGTGCTGGGTCTAGGAATTTGGAAAGACTAGTAAAGTCAATTTCACTTTACATTCTTTGGGAAACAGTAGTTTATCCCAGAGAAGGTATTTAAACCTGTCGGAATTCTAAAAAGACCCCCCTGTGTCACTGCACTGAGGGTGCTGTGAGACACACATGAAAAGATGATGCCTATGGAGTTATATAAAACTCCATAATCAAAGAACACAAATGTAAAACACATATCAAAATACATGAGTGGAAAAAAAGGGTCACACTCTTTTCAGTTAAGACAATCAAGTCCTCAAAAATCCAGCAAAGTTGCTGGGGGTCTCTAAGGTGAAGGGAATGAGCACTTATGAGAATTCTCCCAAACAGGGGTACAAAGTAATTATCTCCAACCCAGTAATCAAAATAGTTAGGTGTAGCACAGTGAATCCTGCAACGTTCATAGAAGAACCAGTAGAAGATTAATGATGTGCATGACTGTTACATATACCGAGTGTTAATGTTATTTCCCATGTTAAAGAGAATGCTCTAGGAAGAGGGGAAATCATTTTTATTGATGGTTCATCTAGAATTGATCAGAAAACGGGGGTGAGACTTTCGGGATCAGCAATAGTGAAACTGACCTGAGGAGGTACATTTTAGGTATTGATAAGTAGAAGACTGCAGTGAACCTATTCAGCACAGGCTGCAGAATTAGCCACGCTTATTGATGCACTGGGAAGCTTTGCGTGTACTACCACTCCGCTCACGTGGCGTCAACTGTACACACAGGTCTGTCATGGTGCAAGAGGAGGGGTTTCCTCCGCACAGATGGCACTCCAGTGCAACATGCAGGGCTTTTAGACTTGCTCATTGAAACCTTAAGCTTTCCAGAAACCACAACCATTGTGAAATATGCAGCACATTAAAAAAAAAAAAACGATTTCTTGCGGGAATGAAGCCGCAGACGTAGAGGCCAAATGTGCTGCATATTATGCAATTGTAGTTGAAGATGAGATAAAAGATACAAGTAAAGCGACAGTGCGATGCATGTTGGTAAAGGAGGATTTAATATGAGGTCCATTGTACAGTTAATTCAGATAGAAGGACCAGCTTTGCAAGAAGAACAGGAGCTATGGAAATGGCGGGTGTGTTCTTTATCCCCCACTAAGGCAATATGGAAACAGGACAGTACAGGAAAGCCAGTTATGCCTCCAGCATTATTGAGAGTAGCACTGGAGCAGCTCCACTATCCCGTGCATGTGCCTCGAGAGTCTAGCAGCTACAATAGTAGAAGACTGCTTCGTACCGAACCTCAGTGAAAATGTAGCACAATTCATTGTAAACTGTATTGTGTGCCAGAACTGTACGGCAGGGCACACCCTGTGAACAGTGAGGAGCAATCCCCAGATCAACTGGCCACTTCCAACATTTGCACATACACTATGTGGATACATTGCAAACATGTAATGGCTATCGATACGTGTTAGTTGTAGCATGTCCCTTTTTGTTATGGAGAATTCTCAGAAATGTGCCAATTCCCTTCTACTTTAGAGAGCCCCCAGTTCTTTTTCTGGACTTTACGACTTTTAATTTCTAACCTGAAGAGAGTGAGCACTTTTTCCCACTCTCTCGTCTATTTTTCTGTGATTTGGACTCTGTTTCTTTTGACTTTGGAGTCTGACAAACTCCATAGGCATCATCTTTGCATTGTGTCACACAGAACCTTCAGTGCAGTGACACAGGGAAATCTCTTATATTTCCCAAAGGTGTAATACCTTCTCTTGAGTAGTGAAGTGAAATTGACTTTACTTAAATTTTGTAACTTTCTAGACCCAGCACACACTATCTTACCAGAGGGTGCTGAAGGGGTTACTTAGTATCCCCTTTGTCTAGTTTCTCATGTAACATGTTTATGTTACCCTTTCTACAATTAATGGCTGGTGGCAGTGGTTTACTTTTTAGTACCATTGTGTGTTTTTACCGCAACCATAAGAAACACTGAGTACAAAATCACATTTTAAACACATGAGGGTGGAAAAAAGGATCTTACTCTCTCCAGGTTAAAACAATCAAGTCCTCAAAATACAGCAAATTTGCTGGGGGTCTCTAAGGTAGAGGGAATTAGCACATTTCTGAGAATTCAACCTAAAAGTCTCCAAGATGGGGGGGCGTGCAAAGTTTTGCGATCAGAAAATGGAACACACTTTGTGTTTGAACTCTTTGAAAATATAGTCCCACTTTTAGGCATCAAGCATAAGTTTGCTTTGCCCTATCAGACACAAGCCAAGGGCATATATGAGAAATGAAATGGCCTTCCGAAAGAGAGAATAGCAGACCTTAAAATAACATTGAAGAAGGGATTACTGCATTGCCTACCCCTTGCATTATATGCATTACAAAACCAGCCTGGTCCAGATCACCATTTAACACCCAACAAGTTGCTGACTGGACGCCAAATGAGAACTCCTCTCACCCTCCCCACCCAA
This sequence comes from Ambystoma mexicanum, assembly GCF_040938575.1. NCBI lineage: Eukaryota > Metazoa > Chordata > Amphibia > Caudata > Ambystomatidae > Ambystoma > Ambystoma mexicanum. The sequence goes on along the minus strand of NC_090921.1, from coordinate 170,552,036 downwards.
CAAAAAAAGGGCAATTACAGACGGCCACAGTGTAACAAAGGAATTAAACAGATCAAAAACTATTAGGAGGGATCAAAAGTGAACAAAGTGGACAATCTGCCTAGTAGTTTGGAGGACTCCTAAAAAACCTCCACTATTATACCCAGAGGACCAGGTGCTAGTACACAAGTTTGTGCGCACCTGGAATACCATGCCATTCAACTGATCTTTTGAAGTGGAGGAAGTAAGCCATACTGCCGCGAAGGTCACAGGCCGACAGGCCTGGATCAATCTACACTAAATCAAGCCCTATAAAGCTGAAGCATTGACCTCTCTTGCACCCACCCCCAGCGAAGCACGTATTCCCAGTGAAGCAAGAGAAGAGCGACAACGAATGACAACAAGCTTTATGGCCGAGAACCCGGATAAAGAAAGCAAAACCTTTTTAGATTAGAGTTGATTTATAGACTAATTAATTTGCAGTAATCATGGAACATTTCCCCTAATAGGCTCCAAAGGACAATGTGAGAAAAGCATGACCTTTGAAAGAAGAGAAGAAGAAGAAAAATATTTTATAATCTTCATCTATGATACCTATTATTACATTCTTAGTTATCCTTGTGTCTTAGACTTCTGAAACATATCCAACTTTGATCTGAAGAAAGGTAATCATTGTCACATTTTTGGAGAACCCCAAGAACAGTTGCATTGTTTGGAGAGTGATAGGCAAAACAATACTCCAATTTCTGATACAGAAATGATTAAAAAGGAGGCGATACATGCATTTTCTTACAATGGAGAAGCTTCAGATTAGAAATTCATTGCATTCTAAGAAATTGATAGCTTTCATTTGATATTAATGGTAATCTCCATCAGTGTCAGGGTCTGTGTTTTCTTCCTTAGTTATTATAATGGCCTTTAGAAATGTTATAAAAGATGATCGCATAATGAATGTTACAGAAACATCTACCATTGTCTCTGCCAAAGATATAATGGCCAGATTTCGTAATATAACAATGCACCTGTTTCGACATAAAAGAGAAATTGGGGCGGATCATGAAACTATAAAAACACATTTATATAATGCGGTACATTTCAAGAATAACCTATAGTATCAGCACATGAAAGAAGTGGGAAGAAGTGCGTCAGACAAAATCTGCTATGTATGTTCCTTGATCCCGTACGCCATAAGTGCGACAAGAAATTGTATTGCAAGAGAAATGTCACCATATGATGAAAAATTCAGGCGATGATACGATGGCAAATAAAAGCGGCATTCCCATATGAAGATATCTATGTGAAGATACCTATGTGAAGACAAGAAAAATGGAAAGTGGATTGGGATGGACAACCAAGAAACTCATTTATCCACTCCAGATAGGAGAACGAATAAGGGTTGTCCAGATAGTTAAGTTGAATTGCTCAGATACCATTGAAAAACTAGGAAAGCCAAGATGTGGACAAAGACCTCAGCTAGTGGTATATGCTTCGTTCTCACTAGTACTGGAGGGGAAGAAAGGATATTGGCCTGCCCCGCACATCCATTAAAGGAAGAAGCAGCCAGTATAGCTTAGATAGTGAGTAACAAATGTCTAAAATCATGGGCCAAATACTCACATGGGTAGAATATGAAGCGGGACCAGTTTCTATAATACTGCTAAAAAATGCAACAACATGCTTCAGGAACAATAGTCTGATCCTGATTGGGACGAATACAGGATGATAACCTATAATTGAAGTACCAGGAATGGATGGAGGAACTGCAGTGTTAATGGATCGATACTAGGCCTGTGGATCCAGAGCCTACATGCAGTTACCAAAGAACTGGAGAGGAATATGCTCCATGCTGATGATAGATGTAGCTGCATTGGTGATCCCAAAAAAGTGATCTCCATATTAACGATTTTCCAAAAATGGATGACCATTTGAGAAAGAGATCACCTGAATTTTGACAATTGAGTAGAAGCAATTATTTGTCAGCAAAAGCAACTGAGTCTTATGATAATATCCCAGATGAGTTGTTCAGCAAGACGGCAATGATAATGACATCTATAATCTTGCCAGGACTTCAAGCTGCAGTAAATGCTAAATGGCTCCACATTATGAGATGGGAGCTGTTACAGATAATCAACTCAACAATGCAATTAGAGCAGAATTGAGAGCCATCTGGCTGATGACTCTCCAGGATCGGTGTGTTCTGGACTTGATAAGAGCAATGGAAGGAGGCGTGTGCACCAAGGTTGGGCCTTCTTGCTGTATATAGCGACCATCTCATTATGCGGAAAACAGAACCTTAACTGGTACGATAACTACATTAACAAACCTCCAAACGAAGATGGTGGAGGAAGTAGACGGAATTGAGATGATGATTGGTTTACATCTCTGTTTTCATGGATTCCAACTTGGCTAGCAAACACTTTCAAGATGCTTGGAGCAATACTAGTGTTCGTCTTGCTAGGATTCTGTCTCATAAGGATCATCGTGGACAATGCAAGAAGACAGCCAACAAAGCTATTGGAATGAAGATAATGGTTGATATTGACACTGAAACAATTAAACTGAAACCAGCACCAAAGAGCACATAAAGAAAAAGTACAGTTGCACCTCCAACTAAGTATCATCATCCCAAGGATCGGAAGAACTATGTGGGACGATGGACATTCTGTTCATCAACACAAGATTGTCGATTCATGGCCTGAAATGTGGATGAACATATAAAAAATGCTGGTAACCTGAGGGGGTTGACGAAGATATGGGTTCCGAAGAAAAGAAAATATGATGAACTGGTAGAAGAAGACATAACGGGAGTTCAAGAAGAAGCGAAGAGTTAGGTTGAGAACTTGACCAGAGGAGGAATATACCTGTCTTCTCTATAATCCCTGCCCCCTTGCGACCGTCATATTGGGATGACAGATGAAGAGCCACGTTGGGGAAACCATGCCCGAATCCTTGCAATGTTCCAGAGCCTTGTTGAGTATATGAGAGACGATATGCACTTAGACAACCCTTCAAGCTAACATAGTGGAGGAAAGTTACCAAGAAGGATGTACTTTGCAGAGCTGACAAAATGCAGCCATGAACAGAATGGATGTGCGTTAAAACAAAGTTCGATGACAGCAAAAGAATGCCAGAGAAGATGTAATAACCAATGCTGAAACAAAATGAAAATACGTAAGAATGACGATGTAACTGAAGCACTAAGAGAAACACGTACTGCATGATACAGTAATGAATGATTATATGTGGCATTCATAATGCGCCTGTACACAAGTGTTTCTTGGGCGCGACCAGACAAGGAGGGGGAAACCAGGGAGGACAAAATAAGGATCTTACTAGGCCTTGTGTCATTCAGATGGCACAAGTGCGGAGAGGGAAGGGGAGAAGTGCCAGGGGGAGATGAAGGGGCAGTGCAGTTAACTCACAAGTGCAGCGAGACAGAGGGTGGCTCATAAGTGCAGAGAGAAGGGACTGTAGGGTTGCTGTTCCGCTCACCTGGTTCCACGGGGACGCCACCCAGAAGTTGGTACTCGGGTATCCTTCTCTATGGTTCCCAGGTGTGACCAGCGGGAGGGTTCTGCCTGGAATACAGGTGGGCAATGTTCAAAACTGGGCAACTGGGGTAAACAGCCCCCCACCACCCTGTATACCCGCGGCCTCACTGGAACTCTCCTCACCTTGTTTTTAATGCAGGTGTGTGCGCGCCCCTGCCAAGAAGGCAGGACGGAGTTGTGCTTGGTAGGCGTTTGCGATCGAGTTATTTCACTGATGCCGGCCCACTTTGAGTCTTTCAGGTAGGTCTTATTGCTGTGCTATATTATTGTCCTTGCATGCCTTTTTGGGTTAACTCATGTCTTTTCTCTTCCTTCCGTGCGTGGAAGTCCAATATGTGGCATAGACTGAAGTGGGTCTCGCCGGTAAGTAATGGTGTTTTTAAAGCGCCTTGATGCGGTGAGTAGGCGCTAAGCGCAGCGCTATGATGCCTTGCCTCTTGCTAACCTGTTGTCTTGTCTTCCCACAGGTCGCGGTGCTCACCCGCTGCATGGAATTCCTGAGGCGATGCTGGTCGAGGAGCAGCTTGCGAGGTAAGCTTTTCGGCATCGTTCATTAAATTGTAAAAATGTCTAATGCCTTGTTTCTTCCTTTTATGCAGATCCGTCGGTTTGAGAGGAGCGCTGGTTCCAGGATGCTGATCTAAAGAGCCGTGGACAGCTACGATAAAATTACAGGTAAGCTGCTGCTGCTAACAATGTCCTTTTTCTCCTTAACAGATGCTGTTCTTCCGAGGTTCGCGGGTGCAGCTGAACACGGTGAGCGTCACACGTTGCAGAATTGCAAAGTAACGCGAAGCGTGTTATCCCAATCGGGTGGGGTTTAAATAGCTTCAAGAAAGTAGTCCAGGTAAAATAGTTCCTATGGTACCACACCCAAAAATACTATACCGCATAGCTTGGTTCCAAGGAGCCACGCTATGTGGATGCCTCCATGTTGATTGACACTGAAATAAAGTAGTTCCCAATACAAGTCCTTTATCAAGTATGAGCCTGGCGCCAAATGTGCCAGGACTGGCCCCAAGGAGGCCTAGGCCAAGGATGCCTGGTTTTAGTGGAGACCCTTCCTGGCCCATGAGCTTGCCAGGGGGTCTTCTGGATGGGGGTTGTGACAGTTGCAGATACAGACCCTTAAGTGATGGGGAGCCCGGAGGTAGTGCAAGGGCAACTGGACATGCAGGAGCCAAAGTTCAGAGGGTGACCAGGTGACCAGTGCGCGCAGCAGTCGGGTGTATCAGCAGGGGAGAGGATGAGAGAAAGTGGAAGCGAAAAAGATGGTCTTGAGTTGCTTCCGGAGGTGGTTCTGTTCAAGTTTGAGAGAGGCTGTTCCAGAGGAAGGTCCTAGCCAAGGAGATCGATCTGCCGCCAACTCTATGCTTGGAGAAGCGTCTGACCCTCAGAGAGTGGGAGGTGGATGAGCATAGAGCCCGAAAAGGAAGATGCTTTGGAACAGAACGTTGGAGTTAGAGCAGACCCAGGATCCAGAAAGCGGGTGAGGGTATGAGGAGGGGAGCGGTTGATGTGAGGTTTCCTTTGAGTGTGGATGAGGTGAAGACTGTGATGGTGAGACGGGTCCTGGATGAGTGGCAGGAGAGGGGTGTGAGTGGGGTGAAAGGCAGGTGGATGTTCGGTGTTCGTGGGAAAGTGTCGGTGAAGGTGGATGCAGGGAGTTCAGAATGGAGGAGGTGATGCTGAATCGGTTGAGGATAGGGCATGTGGGGCTGAATTACTGTCTATTTTCGAATAGGGAAGCGTGAATCAAGGGACTGTGCGGTGTGTGGGGTGCCTGAAACGGTGGGACATTTTTTGATTAGGTGTGAGAGACATGTTGCAGAGAGAGAATTGATGAGGGTTTGGTTGACTGCGTTGGGTTTGGCTGAGCTGAGCGCGAGGGCTTTGCTGGGAGGTGATGGGGAGAGAGGCAGGAGGAGGAGTAGTGTGAGGTTGGATTTTGTGAGGCAGACGGGGAGGAGTTGTGAGTTTAAATGGAGCTAAATAATAATTAGCAGGTACGGTGCACATCATCCTATAGGATGGGGAAGCGCCTGCGTGGGTCCGCTCACGCCTCCGATAATTAAGAAGAAGAAGAAAAAGGATCCAGAAAGCCTTGTGGACAATGCAGAGGGTCTTGAAGTTGATCCTTGCAGCCACGGGGAGCCAGTGAAGAGATTTCAGAGCTGGAGAGAGAATGATCTCGCAGTCCTGTTCTCGATAAGCTGTAAAGGTCGAAGAGTAGATGCAGGAAGATTTAGAAAGATGCTCTTGCAACAGTCCAGCCTAGAGAGGAGCAGAGCTCTGGAGACAGTGAGCTTCTGGGGTAAGGTTAGAAAAGGAAGAATACCTCTGAGGAGGTGCAGTTATAGTTTGACTTCTTAGAGACATCAGAGATGTGAGGAGAGAAGGAGAGGGTTGAGTCAAAAATGACACCAAGGTTCTTAGCCTCACAGGAAGGAGCAGGAAGAGGGCCCAGAGTGGGCGGCTAGAGAGTGAGGAAAGGAGGGAGTGGGTGTCCCAATGAGGAAGATCTCAGTCTTACTAGCATTAGGGCAGAGATCATTGGTGGCACACCATTCCTGAATTGTGGCCAGACAGTCTGGTATGAGAGAAGCAGGGGTGGCTGAGGGGAGCCTTAAAGATAGCCGAGTATCTTCCGCTTAACATAGAAAATTGGATCAGAAAGTAGCGATGCAGTGGGCAAGAGGTGCCAGTTAGTGATTGAAGAACCACAGAGAGAGGTTAGACCCCTGGGGAACACAACAAGTAGAGAGATAGAAGAGAAAAAAGACCTAGTTGGACCTGAGGGTCAGTCGTTGAGACATGAGGTCCACCAGGCCAGGGCCTGATCAGTAATACCAAGGTTGTCCTGGAGACGATTGAGCAGGATGGCATTGTTTACCATTTCAAATGAAGAGGATAGATCACGGAGAATGAGGACAGAAGGGAGATTAGAGAGCAAGTCTTCACAGGTGTTCAGGAGAGCAGTTTCCGTGCTTCTGGCAGCTCTGAAGCCAGACTGGTGGTCATGGAGGCAACCAAGAGAATCATTAGGTAGATTAAGCTGGGAGATGGTCAGCCTTTCCAAGAGTTTGTCCAGGAAAGGAGTGATGGAGATTGGGCACTAGTTAGCCGGAGAGGAAGGATCAGCCGAAGGCTTCTTTAGAAGGGAATGCACTAGAGTGCTTAATGGGGAGGGGAAAGTTATATTGACAAAGGAGTGATTGCAGAAGTCAGCTAAGGCTGGAGCAAGGGTGTCAATGTGGTCCTTGATTGCTCTGGATGAGCAGGGGAAAACCTGCTTTTTGATGAGTCTTTCACAGATTGTAATTGTCTAGAAACATGTTCTGGGGTAAATAGGGGAAAGGAGGAGGAGAGTGGCCTCAGACAGGTCAGAAGTGGTAGATGAGGAGGAAGAGGAGGTAGAGTAAGAGACGGTGGACAGGATGTCCTGAGTTTCAGACCGTGCAGAGGGCCTGGGAGGGAACAGGAGACTGCAGCAGGTTTAACCAGCTCCTTGCAGATTTTGAAAAGTTTGGCCAAGTTGCCATATGCCGCAAAGATGTGGGCTTGGATATAGGCTCTCTTCTCAGAGAAGACAGAGTCTGTACTGCCTTTAGAGCAAGCGGCGGGCCAGTTTGTCAGGGGGTGCATCCGAGACCCTCCACTTCCTCTCCGCCGCCCTACACTTGTGTTTAAGGGTGGCGAGGTCGGAATCTTACAATGAGTTGCACTTGGATTTGGGCTTCAAGCGAATCCTCATGACAGGGGCAAGGACATCCAGTGTTTGAGATAGAGGTTAGAGAGGGCTGTGTCAAGGTGTGAGTCAGCCAAAGGTGTAGGAGGAGGAGAGAAAGTAGCGGCAAAGACCTCAACTGCACACGCTGCATGGGTCGGATGACTGAGAAGGTAGGTGGCAGTGGAGGAGTCGGCTTGACCTGGAGGGAAGAGAGAGAGGTGGGAAGAAAGGAGAAAGTGATCACTCCAAGAGAGGAGTGGTGAGCAGGTTAGAGAAGGGGAGGTCTGAGGAGATCAGAACATCAAGGGTGTGCCCTGCAGAGTGAGTCAGGCCAGAGGGAAGAACAGAAAGAGAATTGCAGAGGTTGTGAAAGAGTCCTGAAGGAGGGCTGGTAGCATCCAGGTGGATGTTCAAGTCTCTGAGGAGGAGAAGCTGGGAGGTAGAGGCAAGGAGTGAGGAGGAGAGGTCAGCCCACTTAGAGAGGAAGAGGGCGACCTGGCCAGGAGACCTGTAGATAGTTGCCACAGTGAGAGAGAGGCCAGGAGTGATGGAGAGCCTGCAGACCAGGCATTCAAACGAGGAGTAGTTCTGCATTGGAATGATAGAAGCAGGGTTCCACTCTGGGAAAATCAAGGGTAAACCCACACGGGGATGATTGGTTCTGGGCTCGGAGTAGCCATCGGGAAGGAATGTGTTGAAATTCATGACAGAGCTGGCCGTGAATCAAGTCTCAGTAAGACAGAGTACATTCAAATCAAGCTCTTCCAGGAGATGGCAGATGTCGGAGGAGTATTTGTCAGCTGAACGAGAGTTGAGAGTAGCGATGTGGAGCAGGTTGCCACATTTGAAGGACTTCCGGGGAGGGATTGTCAGGATTCCATGGCAAATTTCCACATGTTCAAAGAGACACTACACTAGGAAACTCATTTAGGAGATTACATCATATATATATATATATATATATAGGAGTAAGGTTGAGTGATGTTTGGGTGTTTGTTCTGAATTTAACATCTGATTGTTTACATAAGTTTCCTTAATGTTAAACTATTCAGGAAGTGCCTAATTTCCCAAGCCAAGATGGAGGGTCCGTTCCACAACAGTGATTGGAGGAGAGGTGCTGTGAGGTAGTTTGGAACTTTCACTAAGATTCTAAACTGCCTTTCATTCCACTTTCCTTAGAGGAAGGTTGCAGTTATTTAGCTCTGTAGAAAATTTAACTATAGTGATCTTTAGAAACTTTATAAGAAGGAAAAAACTACTGAGAAGAGAAAGTTATTTCAAGAAGAACTCATCCAGCGTTGAAAGAATAATTATCTGTACAGATGAAGCAAGCTAAGTCAATAAGTGGAAAACACTTATTATTTGCTATCAATATCATATCTACAAATGGAGTCAAGAAGTTATTTTGAAACAATATAAGTTTGAAACTGTAATCCTACTAAACTGTGAACTTTCATGTGCTCGTTTGCTCGTGTTGTTAACCGGCTGGTTAAGTAAACATTCGTTTCTCTGTAATTGCGGCTGCGTTTACATTTTATCTTTATTGGCGTTCTAGTTGGAATAGTATTTCAGAAACTAGGTATATATTGTTTTAAATGAGTGAAGTTATTGTGGTGTTTAAGAATGCTAAATTATCGAATATTTATTTGAATTCTCGCGTGCACGTGAAGTTCGTCATAGATTGTTTTTTGAGTAAAGAACCTTTAAACGTGTATCGTGCTTCCTCTATTGTGTTCCTGTTACTTCCTGGTTGTGACGTATTTGCAAATTCTTGCGCATCGTTTCGTGGAAGTATTATCGAGCGACTTCAGTGTAGGTAGCGCCGATTATCTTTAGTGCGCGGTTCCTTTCCTGAGTGCGCGGGTCCTCTTCAACTGCGCGGTTCACCTCTCCAGAGTGCGCGGTGTGCGCGGGTCCTCTTCAACTGCGCGGTTCTTCTTCTAGAATGCGCGGTGCCGTTTGCTTCGTGTTTTCGTTTGCTTCGATTCTTCTGAGAGCACATCTTCATTCTAAGATTCATGTTTCTTCATGGGAGTTAAGGTATGAGCACGCTATTTCCGGATGTCAATAGCAGCGTGTTCCTCATCAACATTTGTACTTCAGTTAAGAGAAATTTACCCAGAAAAAATTTAAATACATTTTTGATTGTGGATTGCCGATTGCCGACATCAATTTTCAGATAAGAACACTTAAATCTCAAGACTATTTTTTGAAGGATTTTGGACAATTAAAGCTTCATAATAAATTAAGATTCTTGAGACTATAAGTTTGAGTAAAAGAAGATATTAAAAGATTCAGAAAGAAAGATACTTAGCTATAATAAGCCTATCAGCTATCAAGCATAGGCTGCAGGTATATATATTCCTTTAACCGAAAACATATTAAAGCATTTATGGTTAATTAAAGTGATAGTAATAGTATATTATATAGGTTTAGATTTTCACAGACCGGACACTGAGGAATCATCTATCCAGTACACCAGTTCCAGATGGAAAACCAGTAGTCGAGAGGTCTACATAGAAAAACCAGTGAAGATCTGCTTTTTTTTTTTGTTCTCCACTCCCCTTTCCCCTTGGGTTTGCCAGTTTAGTAATTATATCTTATTAGAGATTGTTCAGTTGGCACACCTAGGGGGTCTGGTGGGCCAGCATCACTCCTGCAGGAAGATTCAAGACTGGACCTTGACAGAATGAAAGGCCCAAGTATTTAAATCCTGCCTGAGTGATGATGGAACCAGAGTCAGAGTTAAGTTTGGGGGCAATAGGAAAGATGTTAAAGGCATGGTCTGGTAAAAAATCGATTTTAGAAAACGTTCCTATGGACCTTACCCGAGTTTTCGTCCATTAAACGCACGCGAAAACAAGCACCAGGGAACCGCCATTTTCTGATAATCCTATCTTTTCCCCCCCATTGCCCTGGCTGACCTGCTTTTGCGGCACTAAATCAAATCCCCCGCCCCTGAGCCTGACATTATCAAAACATTCATATTCCCCGCCTCTCTCCGTGACGTTACTGTGCTGCGTAGGCAAACGCGCCCAGTCGTCTTCTACGCGACTCCACACAGAACCCGGAAACCAACACAGACCATCTCACAACACAGCGCACAACAATTCGGAATATGAAACTGTACTTTAAAATCAAACAGCAACACGGTACATTTGGTAAAGTACATTTATTTTACATTAAATGTTTAGAGAATATTCAACTGCCATATGAACTCCGAAAGCCATTTATTTTCTTTTATCTGTATCCGCCATGGTACACAGGGTGTTGCTTTTCGTTAAAAGAAGCACGTTGAACCGCAAGGCTGTTCTATCAACTAGGCACTAGTCCATCGTAAAGGTTGATATGTTGCTTCTAGCCACTAGTACAGCGTAAGGGCATGTGGGCCCTTGGCGATCGTCCCATAAAATTGTCAGTGTGCTCCAGTTGTTCACATGAAGCTGCAGGTGTCTACTGTAAAAGCCATCTGCTGGTGTCTCAAACCGATGGCAGTAGCAGAAGGGGAGCAAATACCTGTTAGGAAAACAAAAAGATTATAATTAGTCTCGCCAGCCGATCTTCATTAATATTACTTATTTTATTTATTACAGCCGATCAGAAACTATTTGCTTACAAGGACAGTTCAATGGAGTATGTTCGGCTCTAAAATCAATGCGAAAATTAACGAAATAAATTGAGGCCAACACACAATGATAAACGACAGTTAGTCTACATGTGTGAGGAATGATATGATATGGCATTTGTAACGCACCTATACTCAAGTGTTTCTAGGCGCGACGAGACAGGTGGGGAACAAGGGCAGAGAGACAACAATCCTACTAGGCCAGGTGTCTTTCTGATCGCGCATGGGGAAGGGCTGTACATGGTTAGTTGAATACAAATTAAATAATAGGGCCAGCTGGTGGCAAGTGCAAGGTAAATGCCGGGAGAAGGGGCTGAAGGATACAGAGACAGTCCCGTAGTGCAGGTAGGCAGTGCAGAGAAAAGTGGCTGGGCCAAGGACCGAGATCGGTGAGACCAGTGGACCGCATGCCCATGTGCCCACTACGAACACGTTTTACTTGCTTTTCCTAGCTCTTCATTCATTCATTTATTCATGCATGCATCCATTCCATGCTAGGCAACGCGTCCCTGCTCCACATCTACAGGAACTTCCGCCGGCAGGCGGAATAGCCGGCGGCCACCTCAAGGCCACTAGAAGGCCAAGCTGCCCTGTTAGCCCCTGTTCGCCGCTGGCAGGCGCGAGGCGCTCGCCCCTATCGAACCTTGCCACTGAACTTGCTTTTATCATAGACATCCACCTGCTGCACCTGTTGCCACCCTTTTCCATAAAAAGTACCTTTGGTCCAGGTCTCATAAAATGCCGAGTGCAAGGTCTCATGCTCCTTCTGAAACCCACCAACAACATCCTGATTATGCCGGCACCTATTCAGGGTAAGAAGCTCACCACCAGCATACAACCCCAACCGTTATTGCAAACGTATTGCACTGTTAGTGTATGGCTGTGTGGCCTGAGTATACTCGCCACTTTTAAATTGTGTTGTGCCTTATGGTCGCTTTCAGCCCACTTTAAACTGTGTTGTGCCTTATGGTCGCTTTTAGCCCACTCTAAACTGTGTTGTGCCTTATGGTCGCTTTTAGACCACCTTATACTGTGTTGTGCCCTATGGTCGCTTTCAGCCCACTTTAAACTGTGTTGTGCCTTATGGTCGCTTTTTACTGTGTTGTGCCCTATGGTCGCTTTCAGCCCACTTTAAACTGTGTTGTGCCTTATTGTCGCTTTCGGACCACCCTTAAATTGTGTTGTGCCTTATGCCTTTGTCAATATCTAAGTGCCATGCCCCACTATATTGGCATTACTAGCTACGATTAGGACTTCCCAAGCCTGAACCCTTGCTGTAGCATACCCGCCTTACAGATACTAACAGGATCTTCCAACCTAGACTGATAGTACATTTGCACCCCAATCCCCTCCGAACTCACCAAATACAAGCATTATCTTGCCACTCCCACAATATGTACACTACTACCTGCTTCTCACACTCACGTGGGACCATAGCCTGGACTCTCCTAACCACCACCATAATAATGGCCCTCACCAACTCTACACCCTGCAACTTGCAAGAGAGAAACCTGCGACTTAGAGCTAGGCTCCCACGACTTTACGACATCAAAAATAAGAGAACCAACCCACCAGTACCCACGCGCACCTCCACTACCATTAATCCTAACCTCCTAGACCCTGCGACGATAAATCGTCCTCAACCACTTGATTACCCATACTACAAACAGAGGAGACCCAACCACCCCATTCCCAGAACTGCCAAAGATAACACGATAAACCCAACACTATCAGGAGCCCTTATTAATGCTAGGTCCCTTATGGCACACAATACTGAAATATCAGATTTACTGTCCTTGGACAATCTAGATATCCTTGCTGTCACTGAAACCTGGCTTCATGATGCAGCTGGCCCTGCCCTCTCGACTGCCATACCAGATAACTTCAATATCCTTAGAGTCGACCGACCCAACACTAGAGGAGGTGGCCTGGCCATCATAACCAAAACACATCTAGCTGCCAGACTCACCCCACACCCAGCTCTCACATCGTGCGAACTTCTCTCAGCTAAAATACCTATCTCAAACAACAGCGCACTAACAATACTTCTTGTGTACAGACCACCAGGCCCACTAGGCAACTTTGAGGAAGACCTATCTAGCCTCCTCACTGACAGCATTAAAGACTCCACTCAGCTCCTTCTACTAGGCGACTTTAACCTAGGTTTTAATGACGCTGAAGACAAACAAGCACAAGCAATCCAATCTATTCTAGCCAATCACGACATCACCCAAAATGTCCTAGCTCCTACACATACAAAAGGCTGCACGCTAGACTGGATAGCCAACCACAACTGCAACATCACCATCTCCAGTATCCTACCTCAAATATGGACTGACCATCATCTTATATGCTTCACAGCCAACATCGAACCTCCCAAACCCAATAAGAATAAAATAGCACCCCCCATGCCAACAAGAAGTAAAAAAGAAATCACAGCTGAAAAACTACTTCCACTTCTCCTACCAACTCTCATAGCTAGTCCTAATGATTCCAACCCTAGTGAGTTAGTTGAATCATTTAACAACGCCATGACCAAAGCTCTAGACTTGATTGCCCCTACCAAACTTCATAAAAGTAAACGTGAAACTCACCTTAACTCTTGGTTCACCCCCCATCTCAAAGAAATGCGTATCCAAAAACGCAAACTCCAAGCTATTTGGAGGCATACTCCCTCTGCCGACAATAAAACCACACTTGCCAACTTTGCCAAAAAATACAAAAAGGAAATTATTCAAACGAAAAAAAGACTCATTCAATCATAGAATCAGTAAAGCCAATTCTAATTCCAAAGAGCTCTTCACTATTCTTTGTGAATTGGAAAACCCTATTGCCCCCAAAGACAATGTCCCCAAGGACAAATCCTGGTGCACTAGCATCCAAAATGCTCTAGCAAATAAAATCACAACCCTTCAATCTAAAATTGCTGAGAAAAAAGCCTCCTTGCGCCCTCATGGTACTCACACCACCCCACTGAAGGAGTTACCCAGCATACCCCCCCAAAACAACGGTAAACCCTTCAGGTTCACCAATATCTCTATATTGGAAACTGAAAAGGTCATTCTGTCCCTTAAACCGTCAAATTGCCAAGGCGACAGTTGCCCTGCGCAAATCATTAAGGATGCAGCTAGAGATCTAGCACCCTTCATCTCGAAACTTATCAATGCCTCCTTCAACACGAGCACTGTACCTACCAACCTTAAAGGATCCTGGGTTCTCCCCCTTCTCAAAAAACAGACACTTGACCCAGCTATCCCCACTAACTACAGGCCTATTACTACGGTCCCATTTCTCCTTAAAATCATTGATAGAGTAGCCTACCTCCAAATCCAAAACCATTTGGAGACGCACCAACTGTTAGGTACACGGCAATCTGGCTTCAGACCACTGCACGGTACCGAAACAGCCCTCATTGACCTCAAGACTCAAATCGACGAGCTGAAGGATAAAGGTAACACAGCTATGCTCCTCCTCCTTGACCTGTCAGCGGCCTTTGACCTTGTGGATCACGCAGTATTATGCAACCATCTAGCGACTGCCGCTCACTTCTCAAGTGAAGCTATAGCATGGGTACAATCCTTCCTAGCCAACCGTTCGATGAGAGTGTTCTCCCCTGTAGCAGCAGCGGACCCAATCCAGATCACTTGTGGTGTCCCACAAGGCTCATGTGTCTCCCCGACTATGTACAATATCTTTACTAAGCCTCTCTTCGACAAACTTGACAAATTAGGGGTAACCTACACGAATTATGCGGACGATACGCAGATTCTCATACCTCTATCAGGCAACTTTGTCGAAGATACGGCTCTAGTAAACAAAATCTACCTCCTCATTCAGGCATGGATGGCCTCCCACGGCCTCTGCCTAAATGACGACAAAACTGAGATATTAATACTGGGTTCCGACTCTAACCTAAAAAAACTGAGCCCCAACTATCGTAATTTCAACATAGATGGCAACACAATCAAGGTAGCCACCGAGGTAAAAACCCTGGGCTTTTACCTCGATTCCACTCTATCCCTCAAAAAACAAGTTAACACCATGGCATCCTCTACAGCGTACACCTGCAAATTAATCAGGACCTGTAGACCTTACCTCTCTAAAACCAACTGCATCATGCTTGCCAATGCATTAGTCATGTCCAAACTGGACTATTGCAATGCCCTCTATGCAGGTGCCAACAAATCCATCATAAATAAAATGCAAATCCTTCAAAACAACGCTCTTAGAGCAGCCCTTGACATACCCCGCAAAGCACATATCTCAAACGTTAGGAAAGACCACCACTGGCTCAAAATCAGCGACAGAGTCCTGCTCAAGACACTATCGCTTACCCATAAAGGGCTCAACAACACTGCTCCCCCCTACATCTCAGCCAGACTGACTAGAAAATCATCCAGGCACCATACTAGGGCTACTAACCACTACCTGCTCGAAACCCCTAGATTCAGACATTCCAAAGCGGGCGGAGCAAGCTTCCCTGTCAAAGCTGCCCAGGCCTGGAACGCACTGCCCATTGCACTGAGAGCCAACTTACCCTACTCCAATTTTAGATGCAAGGTAAAAAACTGGCTCTGGACAAACGACAACTAACTCTCGTGGCACCCAATGACCATGATACCTTTGTCCAAAACGATTCTGTTCTCATACCTATACCTGTACACTCCCTCAAAACTACAATATGCTAGTTTTTTTCCTTCCACACGGCGTGTATTGATATGTTCTTACTGTACTGTTATGTTGTTTCTCGCCTATACTCTGTATGTAACCCAAGCTTAAGTAACCTTGTACCTGCTGCGCCCGGCTACCCCTGGGTTTTGTGCGCATTATCAAATAAACAATACAATACAATACATTAAATCCTAATTCCGGTATAAAAGCGTGTAAAGATTTACTTACATTATATTTGAAATTTCCATTGTGTCTCTTCGTAATGCAGTCTGTAAAACGGACCGTGCTCGTGACAACGATTTTTCGTATACTGAACTAAAATGAAACTCTGTCTAGTTTCTGAATTTTCTGCCTTATCGTCCCTTACGTTATTGCGCACCCCCTTCAAATGTAGTTCTTTCGGCATGGTCCCTGTCTCAAGGTCAAAAAACAATAGACCCTTATACTTCCAGTGCGACTTGTGGGCCTCATCTGGGCGCGAGCTGAAAATCAAAGCCGCTGTCCTTCGCATTCTTTATTTGCAACATCACGTAGTATAGGCATCTGTGAGAACTTGAAGTTTAGAATCCGTCTATGTAGTGCGCCTCAATGTGCAAATACGAACTGGCTTCTCTCCCAAATGCCACGGCCCGCTTGGCTGGCGCGTTCCAAGTGCCCCAATTTTGTCCCCATTGTCTGCGAGCTTTGCAAACCAAATTGAGACATTTAATTTTTGGCGGAAGGTCAGGGAAAGTATAAAGTACCACAGGAGTTGAGTTAAAAGTGAGATGTATTGTTTGTTTTTTTTATTATTTGCAATATGCAAGCCTCCCCTCCGTTAACAGTGCGCAGCATTTACATTTACATGAGATGAGACATGAGAAAAATATATACATACACATATATGAGGTGAATAGAGAGAATTCAAAGATGACACCCAGCTTGTTCGCCACCCATGATGGTGAAGGTAGGGATTAGGTTTACAGGTACACTGTACAATAACATTTATTTACAAAAAGACAATCGTATTGCAATTATTTGAACCGGGATTTGTACTTCACAATCAGCTGTGCTTCGGGTGGGCATGGGTGGGTGTCGCAATGTTCGGTGGCAATGGAACACTGCTCTGCACAGAAACGTCCAAAATTCCATATCTGTGCTTCTCTAACACAGCAACAATAAGGCCTTTCACAAAGTCGGACTGCATTTCATCATAGACTGGTTTGATCACCCATTGCTTACTTTGTTTTGAAAACACCTTAGTGTAGCAAGGCATCCTTACTTTACCCCTAGTCCTAGATTGTTCACGTCCGACATTGCTGTTATGGGCCAAGACCGCTAGTAGAGTGCGATGTTTCATGCCCCGAAAGCTAAAATGCAAGTGCTTTGGCCTGTACTTTAGGCACATATTGTGGAACACCTCCAAATCTCCTGTGTGACAGAATTCTGTTAGTCCGCTCAAATCTCTGATTTGTCGAAAACAATCTTCTCAATGGCTTTGCGTGTCGGTGAAGATGGAATCAACCACTTCTTCTTCCGTGCCACCTCTGGGGACAAAGGGCCATGTTCACATTGGTGGAAATGTTGATTTGCTGTCCAGTGGTGAACGTTGGTACAGTGGTGCATCAGTGACCGCCATTTTTCAAGTAGTATTTCCACTGACCCTTCACAAGTTCTTGAGCTTCAAAGATGGTTGGTGATAGAATGTGACCACTGCAAAATACTTTCAAAACCTTTTTTTTCCCCTGCAGCCAAGATTTTCTTATTGATTGATTTAGCAAGATGCCATACGTCAAATTGATGTTTAATATGTGGGAACTGCTCTCTCATTTTCATGGCAATTGAAACGTGTCTATCCATGGCTATGAGGTCGATGTGCATTCCCCTTTATTGTAGATATTCCACTGATTTTATAAATCCTAGTTTCTCCATGGCCACTGACGATGTACATTGTCTTACCTGCACGACCACCAAACTCACAATTTTCTTACTATCCATGTCCTGAAAGTGGTAGGTGCAGTACTTGGCAGAAAATCCAGGGCTGTCGCACTGTCCATCGCCGGCTAGCCTGAATCGTTTGCCTTCGAATGTACTTGCTACAGACAATTGTTCAATTTTCCAAGCATCACTAATGGCCGTAAACAGATAATCACGTTGGTATATGTAGTACAGCGCTTTAGAAATGAAATGTAGTCCCACAAACTGAAAGAAAGCCTCTAACTTTCTAAAACTGGAGCCACTAAAAAGTGATGCAGCTGCACACAGTAGATTGCCTGGCTGGCAGTTTCCCCAGCATCGGTTGTGCAGACCATGAGAACCTATGATTTAATCTACAGGCGGCATTTATTTTGACGTTACTGCCTTTTATTTGACGAGTCACATTAATCGATGGCTTCCCACATACTTTCCCTCTAATGGAATGCACACATTTCAGCATACTATAATTTCCATCAAACAACTGTCGAATACAATGTATTTGCTCTCTTTCATTAGATTGTCATCCTGCGTCAACATTGTTTCGGCCTGTGACGTTGTGGAGATTTCAACACATTGGAAAGTAATATCGCTGATATCAAGTTCTGATGCGTCTATGGATGCTGCGGCTTTTTCATTCTCTGTCATTTCGACATCTATTACTTCAACATTGATGGGAGACCACAATAATGTCGACAGGTTTTTTGGTGGCAAATTTTTGGTGGGGGTAGATTGTGTGAATTGATCTGCAACTACTTCAGAGCTATCTTCAATACATTCAATAACATCTTCTGGTGGTGCGGTCGCACTGTAGCTATGGTCCAATGCAACTTTGCTGTAGTCTCCAAACACAGTTAATTCATGTTCTGGCCATTGGACATGAGCATCTCGAGCCTGAACACGCCTCGCCTCAATTAATAGTTCCTCCATAGTGTGCACGGTCTGGCAAGCAACATCTCTCATTCGCTTCACTGTCTGTGTATGTATAGTTCTGACACCCACAGGTAACTGGAGGAGAGATTGGAAAAGGGATGTTCAGTTTAAACACAAGATGGAGTGTAGTAGAATTGACTGGAAAAAAACATAAAATAGTCCCCAGCACAAACATTTTTTTTAAAGTTATGAACTGTTTGTAACTAACCTTTTTTGGGGTTTTTTTCTTTGCAACTTTTTTGACTCTACCTTCAACATCTGCACGCTGTAGATCCGATTTGTTTCCGCATGTCCTCCCTTCCTCTTGCGCTGCAACAACTATATTTTCTGTATCTGCATAGACAGCACGGAATGAGGCTCCATCGTCTCCCTGAAACATAGTACTTTCATTACTATGTATCAAAATATTCTTAGCATAAAACACACGTGAGGACGAACACACAGGTACATCTCAATAGCCAAACACGATTTAAACATTGTGTGCAACAATCAAACGACAAGTATTCGACCAGTGATGATCTATTTCGATGGAACTGTCAGTATCCATACCTCTGGCTCTGCATGGACTGCCATGAATGGTTGTATTGGAGAGGAGGCATCCGCATCTCCCTGAAACACAATACTTGCATTAGTATGCTTTTCAATATTGGAAACACAACACACACTTGGGGTCGACGGCACAGGTACATATAAAGAGATAACCACAAATGATGCATTGTCCAAAAGAATCAAGGAAAATCTAAATATGATCACATTTCATCGACTTATTTCTCCGATTCCTTCACATCTGCATCATCTAAATTGGATGTTGTGATTGTGGTGGATGCTCCGTCGTCTCCCTGAAACACAGTACTTGGATTAGTATGGTTTTCAATATTGGAAACACAACACACACTTGGGGTCGAACGCACAGGTACATATAAAGAGATAACCGCAAATGATGCATTGTCCAAAAGACTCAAGGAAAATCTAAATATGATCACATTTCATCGACTTATTTCTCCGATTTATTTACATCTGCATCATCTAAATTGGATGTTGTGATTGTAGTGGAAGCTTCGTCGTCTCCCTGAAACACAGCACTTGCGTTAATAGGGAAGAAACTATAGCAAACGGAATCACGTTATATGATCATGCATGATGG
Organism: Ambystoma mexicanum; assembly: GCF_040938575.1. Classification (NCBI taxonomy): domain Eukaryota; kingdom Metazoa; phylum Chordata; class Amphibia; order Caudata; family Ambystomatidae; genus Ambystoma; species Ambystoma mexicanum. Next base: position 170,532,450 of record NC_090921.1, on the reverse strand, counting down.
AGCTGTCAATATCCATACCTTGTGCTGCTGAAGAATATCTATGGATGTTGCAAATGTAGTGCGCACTTCCGAAAGCTGTTGCACCGATTCGTATATGCATGGTCCCGCTTCCACTTCCCCTGGAATTACTTGAATGTCAGGCTCTGCATCAAGTGCAGGGGTTGACGCTCCATCAACTGCCTGAATCATAGTACTTGCATTAGTGAGGATTACAATAGTGAAAACATAACACACACCTGGGATCGACAGCACAGGTACATATCAATGGCTAACCACGAATGAAACATTGTGTAGAACAATCAAACGACAAGAATTCCAGCTCTGATGATGACGCTCGATGGAGCTGTCAGTATCCATACCTCCTGCTGGTGAAGAACATCTAGAAATGTTGTAGATGTGGCGGACGCTTCAGCATCTCCCTGAAAGACAGTACTTGCATTATTATGGATAACACTAATTATAACTGAAAACAAACACCAGTGGATGATAACTAAAGTGCATATCAATTGGAAAGCACTAACCAAACATTCGGTAAAATAATTACATGATAAAATAAAACTATTACTTGACATGCATAAAACAAGTCTGTAGCGGATTAGCCTAGTAAGATTACCTGATACGCGCTAGAAGTGGTTGATAACTGCGACCACGTCAAGGATGTAGAATGTTCTTGCTTCAGATTCAAGGGATAGTCAAGAAGTTGTAAAGGTAAATTATTGATTGATAATGAAATGCCAATATTAAAAATAGCCATGTAAGCCGACAGAATACTTGAAAAATGCTCAATACAGCACAGTTCCCTGTTCCCATATATATACATTGCGTTTGCGGGTTATGAAATCAAAAAAGAATATATTGATAAATGCCATTATTCAAAAAACTATACACTCATATCAATATCGAAATTATTACAAGGGGTAGAACACCTACAATATCAATTAATCCGTTCGGCTACCTACACACTACCGCAGGTCCTAAAGCTAAATCCAGACACTTGACTCACCGGTGGCGGAATGTGGACGAATAGAGTGGGAATAGCGTTTGAGCAATTTCCATGTCATTCGCCGTTTATTCTTCTTTGTTACCCAAGATGTTGTGTACATGTCCAAGGAAAAGTGCCGGCTGCAGATGCGGTATCGATCACCCCTCTTGTCCTGTAAGACTTGTTGGACTCTACTTTCCAGCTCATCCAGTGGATATCCGCAATGTCTGACCCATTCTTTTATTCGATCAACAGTTTCCGGGAATACATGCATTGTAGTGCCTTCAGATTTCTCATGGGTCTTCGAAGGGCAACCGCTAATCGAACAGGCAGGCATTGTTGATAAATCTGAAAAGTAAATATCGACATTATTATACAATCTTCAAGAATAAAGATTTGATACAAAAGTAAATGAATCATACAATGATCAATGCAAGGTTTGTTTTGGTTGCAGGAACTATACCAGTTCATTAGGTGCGGCTTAGTATTTGCATACGTTGCAGAAATGTATAAATGATGTGTCTAAAATCTGAACATGTGACTCATCCCTTGGATGTTCTGTCTTGCACGAGAAGGAAACATGCTTACATTATAGACTGGACCCCCGAAGGATGCAATTCGATGACAATAGACACAGATGAAAATAAATAGATCTATTGATAGCATAGCAATGGAAACTGAAGTCAATAGCAATGAGACCACTGAACATAGCACTATTGTGTACTCTACTCGCAAATAGATAGACATTTAAAAATCTGCGAAATATGACTAGGATACATGGCCTTACCTTGACCAACAAACAGTTGGATTCAGCAAGCAGAGCAGTATGTTGCAGGAGAATAGGTGGGTGGCCACAGGTAGCACACTGATGGGTTTGCTCTAAGTGGTCACAGAAGTTCACGGATAGCACGACATCGAGCACATTAGCGTAGGTCTCAGTGGTTGCCAGGTTACACGTTCAGAAGTTGACTTGCAAAGCACAAAGATGTTCTCATGAGACATATCAAGTGGTTTATAAAGTATTAGAAACAGGGGTGTGTTTGTGAATGAATGACTTATGTATGTCGTGGTCTTAGGGGGGCGGCCTGCTTGAAGGGGAGGCCTGGCTGGAGACATGGGGTCTGAGGAGGCCATGTGACCGATGGCCCCTTGGCGTGGGATACCTTTTGAAGTGTACATGTAGTTTGGCACCTTGGCCTTTCGCGCCCCTGACAGCCCCCCATGCCAGCGCGCATCCACTGGCGCGAACCGCCTTTGATAGAGGGTGGGTGGGATGGATGGGCCTGGGGCCAACAGATAAGGCACAGGAAGATTGCTGAATGGAGACACACTTATGTGGAGTGCAGGGGGGCGGCCTGCTTCAAGGAGAGGCCTGGCTGGAGACACGGGGGTCTGAGGAGGCCATGTGACCGATGGCCCCTTGGCGTGGGATACCTTTTGAAGTGTACATGTAGTTTGGCACCTTGGCCTTTCGCGCCCCTGACAGCCCCCCATGCCAGCGCGCATCCACTGGCGCGAACCACCTTTGATAGAGGGTGGGTGGGATGGATGGGCCTTGGACGTGCAGATAAAGCACAGGAAGACTGCTGAATGGAGACACACTTATGTGGATTGCAGGGGGGCGGCCTGCTTCAAGGGGAGGCCTGGCTGGAGACACGGGGTCTGAGGAGGCCATGTGACCGATGGCCCCTTGGCATGGGATACCTTTTGAAGTGTACATGTAGTTTGGCACCTTGGCCTTTCGCGCCCCTGACAGCCCCCCATGCCAGCGCGCATCCACTGGCGCGAACCGCCTTTATATCAATATATAGTATATCGCCTTTATATCAATGATAGTATATCGTTGCTTATCAATAACAAATGACACATACCAGAGATTCTTGTGAGCACAGACCCACACTTCAACCGGTGTATTATAGTGGTCAAGTCCCTAAGGCCTGTATAATCCAATGGTAATTGTTAGTATAGATATATGTGTGACATTTATAGAGACATAACCTACTGAAAGACTTTGAACAAGTGTTATTTAGTGCATGCATTATTGAGAATATGTTATGTTAGCTTAGATAGATAGTGACCACCCTGCTTCACAGCGACCAGACCTTCACCCATTCGGAGTACAGATGTCAGACGTCCATCCTTGAAAGGAGACACACTTGATTCATTTAAAAAATCGAAACAACCGTTGTTAAAATATATGTGGTGTTTTATTTTGTATCTTATTTTCATGACACAAAAATACAGGACTTTAAAGATTATACAGGTCAGGTTGCAGCACAGCGAGAGAAAATCCCCTGTACTGACCGCTGTCACTCGGGAACGTTTCTCTAATGGCACGAACGGCACAGGCGAGTATCACTCTTCGAACACGGTGTCCAAGTCTCCCGTGGAGCCACCATGTAAAGGAACGATAGGCCACCAGCCTGTACCACCTGTGAAAAGGAATGAAACAAACTGTTTTTAAATGACCAAGATAAGTTTAATAAACGTTTGTTGTCAATGACAATTCTTGTAACTAATGGCATTCTGAACAGACAAATGCTATCTAGACAATGCACACTATTGAACGACTTACATGTGTTACAATGATCTGTAGATGTAATTTTGGATATAGTAGAAGAACATGGAATAGGAGTGGCATGACAAGCAGAGTATACTTACTCGTTACTCGGATTACGAGGACAAACAGTTGCGCGAAGTTCGTGCATAAGCACCATCATTATTCTCAACACGGCCCGTGTGAGGCAGGCTGCCTTGAAGTCTGGCAGCTCGGTGATGCATTGCGGTCGTGGCTCGCCTTCCGAAATGTAGGCCAGGCATCCTGAGTTTTCTCGGCAGCAGCAGTTCTCGTCCTCAGTTGGCATGAGCTCGCACCGATTGCATGTGCACCAGGTGGAGACGCCATCCATTCGACTAGGCCCAGGCTCTTCATCTGTTGATTCGTCCTGCCAACTGCCGTCCGACCCCCCACCGTTTTCGCGTGCTTCCCTTTCCAGTAGTTCCTCCTCGGTATACTCGGGCTCGTACATGTAGGGCATTATTGTAGCCATTGTGTGTTAAACAAACTAAAATAATTTATAACGGTGGTACTGGTATCTGTTCACACGGGCTACAAGCGGCGAAGGTAGCTGACCAGAGCACTGAAACGAGTCACAGAATACTCAAAGTAACACAGAGAGAGGAATGGAATCGAAAATCTGCTGCTGTGTGTTGTGAAACAGTCTGTTTATACTTCTTGAGGAAAGAGGCGTCCTGCCATTTCCGTGGCGACATGTCATTAGCTGAAGTGCAGCGAATGTTGTCACAAGACGTGCTTTGGCGTTGGGAAATGGGCGGTACGAGTCTGCTGATGACAGGCTCAGGGGCAGGGGATTTGATTTAGTGCCGCAAAAGCAGGTCAGCCAGGGTGATGGGGGAAAAGATAGGATTATCAGAAAATGGCGGCTCCCTGGTGCTTGTTTCCGCGTGCGTTTAATGGACGAAAACTCGGGTAAGGTCCATAGGAAAGTTTTCTAAAATCAAGCCACTTAGGCTTAAAAAAACATGGCCGACCCGTAGAGACAATAACATTTTTTACTAGACCATGCCTTTAATGGAAAGAAGATTTGAAGTTAGCAAAGAGTGAGACAGTAACTTTGGGAGTTAAAATGGAAGAGTTAAGTAGTTATGTACATAGATCAGAAACTCCAAGTACTTCTAAGACTAAAAGAAATTTAGAGCAAGAACCACCAGTTTTGTATCCAGAGTTAAATGTAAAATGGCCAACTTATGAAGTTGAAGAGAAAAAAGATAAGAAAGACATACATTTAAGACCAGGAATTTCTTTAGTATCAACTCCATTAGCGCCACCAGAAAGATTTAGTGGAGATCACAGATAATTAAAGACATTTCTAATGCAGTGTGAATTACATTACTTGTGTAGACCGGAAGCATTTCCTACCGGAACGGCAAGAGTGGCATTTTTAATTTCCTATTTTACAGGAGAGGCATCAGCATGGTCAGTTCCTTTTGTAGAAAGAGGTGCAAGAGAACTCAGAGACTGGAACCTGATGAATTCCGTAAGATGTTTGACAAAAGAACTTCATCTTTAAGTATAGATGGAGAATTATTAAATTACGTCAGGGTAACAGAGAGCTGGTAGCTTATATTACACAATTTAGATCCCTGGTGCAAAAGAGTGAGTGGCCAGAAGAGATGAGAGCTTCAATCTTTTATAGAGGATTAAGGGAGGAATTAAAGGATGCCCTGGAAACGATAGAGAGACCTACAATTTGTGAATATTTAATTTCCTTAGTAATTCAATTAGACCTGAGATTATTAGAACAAAGGTATGAAGAGGAGAAATTTTTCTGAAATCAGAGACTGGAGTAGAAGCGAATGACCTAAAGTTGAGCAAAATTCAGGAAAAGAAGTTAAGCTACCAGTATCAAATCAGAGGCCCTTTAACTAAAGAAGAGAAAGAAAGGAGACGTAAGGAGAAACTGTGTTTGTATTGCAGAGATGGAACACATTTTGTAGGAAAATGTCCACATGCTCCTAAAAGATTTCCTCCTTTTCCTGGGAAAGGACAAGTGGTAGCAAATACCATTCAAACTGCTATACCACATATCACTATTAATGTATCCTTATATTGGGATGGTAAACTAAGGTGTGGTGGTCCGTGTGTGATTAATTGTAGAGCCACTGGAAATTTTATGGATTTGGCTTTAGCGGAGAGATTGGGGGTGCCTGTTGTAACTAAGGGAGTTCCGGAACAAGTGAGGGCTGTGGATGGTACACAAATGACCTCAGGTTTGATTAATAAAATGACATGTGTTTTGAAAATGAAGATTGGTGAAAAGCATGGTGAGGAAATTGTATTTGAATTAATTGATGCACCACAGTTGCAAATTATTTTAGGAATGCCATGGTTGACTTTACACAATCCCTATATAGATTGGGGAAGAAGAACAGTGGAGTTTAAGTCAGAAATTTGTAGGTAACAATGTTCTGTGTTTTCTCAGGAATGGGATCAAGAAGTAATTTCAGAAGTTCAAGGAGTGTGTTTAGCTGCTGGAGTTGTTAAGGAACATGTTATAGGAGCTGTGTCCGGTATTTTACCAGATTGCTATCAAGAGTTTAAGGATGTGTTTGATAAGGAAGTGGCTAGTGAATTACCTCCACATCGTTAATTTGATTGTAGAATTGATTTAGAAGATGGAGCACCTATACCTTGTGGAAGAGTTTATGCATTGACAGAAAAAGAAAATGAATATTTAAAGGAATATCTTGATGAGAATCTAGCCAAAGGGTTTATTAGACATTCCCAGTCCCCGGCAGCTTCATCATTATTTTTCGTGCCCAAAAAAGATAAGACCTTGAGAACATGTATAGATTATAGGGCATTGAATACGATCACAATTAAGAATAGATATCCTTTACCTCCAATATCAGTTATGTTGGACAGAATTCAAGGAGCTAAGATATTCTCTAAATTGGATCTCAGAGGAGCTTATCATTTAGTAAGAGTGAGAGAGGGTGATGAATGGAAGACAGCATTTAGGACTCGTTAAGGGTTATTTGAGTACCAGGTCATGCCATTCGGTCTTTGTAATGCTCCTGCTGCATTTCAATTTTTCATCAATCAAGTTCTTTGAGAATATTTGGATGTGTTTGTTGTAGTATATATAGACGATATCTTAATATTTTCTAAAGAATTGAATGAACACATTGAACATGTTAAAAAGGTGTTGACTAAGTTAAGAGAAAATCAACTGTTTGCAAAACTTGAAAAAAGCCAATTTCACACTGATAGAGTGGAATTTGTAGGTTTTGTTTGGTCTCCGGAAGAAATGGATTCAGCTAAGGTGAAAGCAGCACGAGATTGGCCACAGCCGACTTCAGTAAAAGATTTGCAAAGTTTTATTGGTTTTGCTAACTTTTATCATAGATTCATACAGAATTTTTCACAGATTATTTCTCCTATAACAAGATTATTACAGAAAGAAGTTAAATTTGAATGGGATGAAGAAGCTGAGAAAGCCTTTGATTTTCGGAAAGAAGTTTGTTTCTCGACCTATTTTATTACAACCTGATGTTGAACAACCTTTTTTCTTAGAAGCTGACGCTTCAGATTGTGCTATGGGGGCTGTATTGTCACAATGTCATCGTGTTACTGGACAGCTTCATCCGGTAGCTTTCTTTTCTAAAAAGTTTTCCCCTGCAGAAAGAAACTATACGATTTCTGATCATGAATTGTTAGCTATTAAGGCAGCTTTTGTGGAGTGGAGACACTATCTTTTGTGTGGCAGACATCGGGTCACAGTGTTGACTGATCATAGGAATTTGACTTTTCTTCGATCTGAAGAACTTTAACACCCAGGCAATTGCGGTGGTCGTTATTTTTTGCAGAATATGATTTTGTTATTTTATTCAAACCTGGACGTCAGAATGGAAAAGCAGATGCTTTATCTAGGTGTATTCCTGGAAGTTTGAAGAGTGATCCTTGTACTCCTATGCCTTTGCTCGCAGAGAAGAATTTTTTCATTGCTGGGGTTGAGAGGTTTCAGGATTTTCATGAGTCAATTTTGCAATTTTATACTGAAGAAGAACGTTTGGTTTGGGCGGCAGAAGATTCTGAACGTCACATCAAGGAAGGTTTACCTTTTGTTGGAAAGCTGTTATATTTGCCTTATGAAGAGTTGAGGATAGAGGCATTAAAGAATTGTCATGATTCTCCTTTGGCTGGTCATCCTGGAAGAAAACCTTTGATCTTCTTCAAAGAGAATTTTGGTGGAAGGAAATGAAGGAAGATTCAGAGAATTATGTGAGAACTTGTGATGTTTGTATTCGTTCTAAGTCAGATCATCAGAAAGCTGCAGGATTGTTAGTTCCCCTTCCGATTCCACCTTGTCCTTGGCATACGGTATCAATGGATTATATTGTGGATTTACCGCCTGACAAGGGTTGTTGAACTATACTTGTATTAGTGGATGTGTTTTCTAAGGCTGGTCACTTTATTCCTATTAAGGGAGCGGCAACAGCAACATCTTTAGCTCAGGCTTTTTTGCAAAATGTTGTAAACTTACACGGTTTACCTAGTCAAGTAATTTCCGATCGAGGATCTCAATTTGTTTCTAGATTTTGGAAAGCCTTTTGCAAAGAGTTGAAAATTGAGATTAATTTAACAACAAGTTATCATCCTGAGGGTAACGGTCAAACTGAAAGAGTGAATCAAGAATTAGAGAAGTATATAAGATGCTATCTTGGTGCTGATCAGGGGTGGTTGGAATTACTTTGGTTGGCAGAATTCTGCTATAATAATTCTTCAAAGGATTCAACTTCTAAGTCTCCATTTTTCTTAAATCAAGGTTTCCATCCACGTTTTTTGAGAGGGGTGGTGTTGGATGATATTGAGGTCCCTGATGTTGAAAGTAGGTTGATAGCTATGGGTCAAAATTTGAAAAGAGCAGTTCAGGCTTTGGAAAAGAGTAAATTAATTTACAAAATATTTGCAGACAGAAAACGTAGGAAAGAAACAAATGATCAGATTGGGGATAAAGTATGGTTATCCACAAAAGATTTACTGTTGAAGGGTAGGAATAAATTTAGTCCACGATATATTGGACCTTTTGAAATTGAACAAGTTTATTCTCCTGTATCTGTGAAATTGAAGTTACCACCAGGATTAAAGGTTCATCCAACTTTTCATGTTAATTTATTGAAAAGCTTTAGGAAGGATACCAGAATGAATGAAGTTCCTGGCCCTGTGTTTTCTGAAGATGAGCATGAATTTGAGGTACAAGCTATTTTAGATTCAAGACTGGTTTGTGGTCAACTTCAATACTTAGTTGATTGGAAGGGATACGGTCCAGAAGAGCGTTCATGGGAAAAGTTGAAAATCTACATGCTCCTAGATTGGTTAAAAGATTTCATCATTTACATCCTGATAAAGTTGGCCCTGGGTAAGGGCATTACGGAGGGGGTATTGTCAGGATTCCATGGCACATTTCCAAAGAGACACTATATATATATATATATATATTTATATATATAGGAGTAAGGTTGAGTGATGTTTGGGTGTTTGTTCTGAATTTAACATCTGATTGTTTACATAAGTTTCCTTAATGTTAAACTATTCAGGAAGTGCCAAATTTCCCAGGCCAAGATGGAGGGTCCGTTCCACAACAGTGATTGGAGGAGAGGTGCTGTGAGGTAGTTTGGAACTTTCACTAAGATTCTAAACTGCCTTTCATTCCAGTTTCCTTAGAGGAAGGTTGCAGTTATTTAGCTCGGTATCTTTAGAAACTTTATAAGAAGGAAAAAACTACTGAGAAGAGAAAGTTATTTCAAGAAGAACTCATCCAGCGTTGAAAGAATAATTATCTGTACAGATGAAGCAAGCTAAATCAATAAGTGGAAAACACTTATTATTTGCTATCAATATCATATCTACAAATGGAGTCAAGAAGTTATTTTGAAACAATATAAGTTTGAAACTGTAATCCTACTAAACTGTGAACTTTCAAGTGCTTGTTTGCTCGTGTTGTTAACCGGCTGGTTAAGTAAACATTTGTTTCTCTGTAATTGCGGCTGCGTTTACATTTTATCTTTATTGGCGTTCTAGTTGGAATAGTATTTCAGTTACTAGGTATAAATTGTTTTAAATGAGTGAAGTTATTGTGGTGTTTAACAATGCTAAATTATCGAATATTTATTTGAATTCTCGCGTGCACGTGAAGTTCGTCATAGATTGTTTTTGGAGTAAAGAACCTTTAAACGTGTATCGTGCGTCCTCTACTGTGTTCCTGTTACTTCCTGGTTGTGACGTATTTGCAAATTCTTGCGCGTCGTTTCGTGGAAGTATTATCGAGCGACTTCAGTGTAGGTAGCGCTGATTATCTTTTGTGCGCGGTTCCTTTCCTGAGTGCGCGATGTGGGCGGGTCCTCTTCAACTGCGCGGTTCTTCTTCCAGAATGCGCGGTGCCGTTTGCTTCGTGTTTTCGTTTGCTTTGATTCTTCTGAGAGCACATCTTCATTCTAAGATTCCTGTTTCTTCATGGGAGTTAAGGTATGAGCACCCTATTTCCGGATGTCAATAGCAGCGTGTTCCTCATCAACATTTGTACTTCAGTTAAGAGAAATTTACCAAAAAAAAATGTAAATACATTTTTGATTGTCCATTGCCGACATCAATTTTTAGATAAGAACACTTTTAAATCTCAAGACTATTTTTTGAAGGATTTTGGACAATTAAAGCTTCATAATAAATTAAGATTCTTGAGACTATAAGTTTGAGTAAAAGAAGATATTAAAAGATTCAGAAAGAAAGATACTTAGCTATATTAAGCCTATCAGCTATCAAGCATAGCCTGCAGGTATATATATTCCTTTAACCGAAAACATATTAAAGCATTTGTGGTTAATTAAAGTGACAGTAATAGTATATTATATATGTTTAGATTTTCACAGACACGACACTGAGGAATCATCTATCCAGTACACCAGTTCCAGATGGAAAACCAGTAGTCGAGAGGTCTACATAGAAAAACCAGTGAAGATCTGCTTTTTTGTTCTCCACTCCCCTTTCCCCTTGGGTTTGCCAGTTTAGTAATTATATCTTATTAGAGATTGTTGAGTTGGCACACCTAGGGGGTGTGGTGGGCCAGCATCACTCCTGCAGGAAGATTCAAGACTGGACCTTGACAGGGATCCAGGCCAGAGGTACACTCTGAAGTGTTGTTGGTGCCCGAGGATGGGCAGAAGAGGATGGAAGAGAAGGCAGGGTAGTCAGAGAGGGAGAAGAGAGTGCCAGAGGGGGTGGCAGAGGAGGGAGACAACAGGATGGCCAGAGAAGCATCATGGGGTGCGGAAGAGGTGGCAGAGGAAGGAGGCGGTAGAGGAGCCAGAGAGGGGTAAAAAGGGATAGCAGGCGAGGAAAGTAAGTTCAGAAGACGCAGGAAGCGTCTATCAAAGAGGAGGAGATTGGCCAGAGGATCCTGGACCAAGAGGGTGCCATTTAAGTAGACATTATTGGTGGTCTTAGAGGAGTGGAAGGGGGCCAGGAGCACAGAGAAGAGGAAAAAGGAGAGAGAACAGAGACCATATGGCAGGGTCAATAGGCCTGGAGAGCGAACGACAAAGAGTATGTCGGTAAGGGTCTGTCTGGAGGAAGCACTGGTATAGGTATCCACGATCGGGAGGCCTGGGTTGGAGACCAAGATGCCCCTTTTGAGGTTCTTCCTGCCAGACTTAGTAGGATAGCCGATAGAAAAGCAGTAAGAAAAGATAGGTGAGACAGAGGGCACCATAGGGGCTAAGGGGAGGAAAGGGTGGGGTGTAGGGAGAGGGGAGCAGAAAGGAGGGCGGCACAAGGGGAACACGAAAGGGAGGGGGCACAACAAAGAACAAGAACAACGGACCTACAAATCAGATGCAGTACAGAACCATCAGAAAGAAAAGAGCACAGCAGGGAACCTAGACGTAGAGAATGCAGATGTAGGACAGAACCAAGGCAAAGCACAAATCACAACAGGGAACCTGGAAGTAAAGAAAGTAGATGCAATACAGGACCAAAAGCAAAACACAGGGGTCAGAAGGGAGCCTAGAAGTGAAAACTGCAGTCACTTGTAATGTGGTGCCACAAACTGTTGATAGCAACACAATATCAAGAACCGTGGAGAGAAAACACCAAGTCAATACAGTCAACAAGGCATAGAACACAACAGCAACCTAGAAGAAGAATGCAGGCAATGCAAAGTAAATCCAAAAAAACAGTGGAGCACGAGACAGTGTCAGAATAGTACACAATAGATCGAGAGGGAAGGGCTGAGATGCGAGATGAAGGAAGGAAAACGCAGGAGGGGGAGGAACAGAACAGGATGCGGGGTCCTCCGATGCGAGGGAGCACACACGGTCAAGTTGTTGGCTATGTATCTGAGCACAGCACAATACAACACACACAGACTCTACTTAACTGATCAGTCACAACACAGAGAAGAATGAGGTGACTCATTGGTCAATAACTGTAAATAGGCTGGAACGCATGGTAGAAAGAACATATAGAAGCTTTCTATTAGGTAAGATTGAATGCAGTACCCTTTGGGTGCACTCACTACAATAACCTTGACCTCCTGGTAATAGGGACCCAGTCTTTGGTATAGGTCTGAACTACACAGTTGGTAATGTGGCTGAGAAGCCAGGCTCATCTCATGAGGGGTCAATATAAGCAGTAATGTTGTGACACTGAGTTTCACAGTACTGTTATTCCAATAAACAGTTACACTCAAGGTTTCTTGATAAAACAATGATTCATTTATTTCACAGTCATGTAACTTAAATAGCTAGGACTCTGTGGACATTGATTTATCACTAGTACATTTAGAGCAATTCTGAGTTTGGTGCAAAGGTTAGATAGGGGAATAAAACACAGGTTAACAAATAATTAATACCCAAAGAAACCTCTGGCTATTAAGCGCGTTATAAATAACCTATCATATCATATTTCATAAACAGGTAAGCACTTTTTGAAACCTTCCAATGTTCAATAAATTACCCCTTTCCTGAGGAAAAGATAAAGCACAGAGTCAGAGGTAAGAAGAGTCACTCAGGGAGCCAGGACAGCCAATGTTAATTGCACAATGCCTAGGGAAGCTGAAGATCTTCTTTGCAGGTAGGTAAAAAGTCTTGCACAACGTTTTTAGAAATGTCTGTAGAACATAGAACACTTGAAGGACCACAAGTTGGTAGGCTTGTGAGGAGCAAAGCTATAGCAACTCTGCAAGGTAACCAAGAGAGGTCTCAACTGAGAGCAAGTAAGGCTACATGACAAGAGGTAAGTCCTTAGACTTTACAGTATCTCTGGTTAGAAGAAATGGTTCCAGCTGGCTTCTGTTCCTGTACAGCTCTGCAGATCCTGTTGTTCCTGAACCTCAGTCTAGGGACAAGAGGGAGGACGTCTGGGGACTCCTGCTCTGCAATGAGACAGTCAGCAGCAGCAATGGACAAACTTCAATTCAGCGGGCCTTCTGTGTTTCAGCTCCTCGCGTCGGACAGCAAATAGCAAAACTGTAGTTCTCGGATACCACTTCAGACTTTCCTTGCTTCTGGGGTCCAGCACTCTGTTGAGGTGCTTAGGCTTGGTCAGTCCAGCATCAGGGAAGTCTGGAGGATATTCCTAGCGCTAGGGTCCGATTTAAAAGCAATGCACACAATCAGGTGTTTCTCTCCCTGGCACTTCGGTTCCAGTAGCAGCGGCAGTGGAAATGCAGCCAGCTCAGAGAGGATGTCCAGGCGGGCTTACTGGTGAGTTTATTGGTCCCACCAAATCAAGGGGAGAAGTCGTCCTTGCAGGGCTTCTCTAGTCAAGGCGAATTCGGAGCTTCAGCACAGCAGCAGGGCTTTACTGTGCAAACCAACGGTCCAGGAGTCATCTCTACCTAGTTCTTCTTCAGAAGCCTTCGTCCAGTGGTCGACTTCCAAGCCAAAAAGCCTCTCTTTTTATGCAGGTTTCTCATATTCATTCCAGCCTAGCTGTCAATCACAGCGCAGGATGGCTGTCCTTGCCGGTGAATTCTTGTAACCAAGTGGATTAAACACCGGGAGTTTCGGTCACTTCCCTCACTCCCTCACATACTGGAGCCAGAGGCGGGCTTCACTTGTGAATCCCACCAAAGACAAAGCGAACAAAGGGACCAAACCTGGTCTGGCGCGCAGAGTAAATCTCAAGAAGGCCCTTTCCAACAAGAAATGGCGAAAAAAGACGACCAGGGCCATATTGACAAAATGGGCACTCATGGGTGCTTTACTGCAGCTGCGAACGCAGCACGCGGTAAAACACACAACGTTAGTACACCACTGCCACCAGCCACTAATTGTAGAAAGGGTAACATGAAAATGTTACATGAGAAACTAGACAAAGGGGGATACTAAGTAACCTCTCCAGCACCCTATTGTAAGATATTGTGTGCTGGGTCTAGAAAGTTACAAACTTTACTTAAAGTCAATTTCACTTCACTGCTCTTGGAAACAGTAGTTTCACCAAGAGAAGGTGTTCAAAACTTTGGGCAATCTAAGAGACTTCCCTGTGCCACTGCACTGAAGGTGCTGTTTGTCACAATGTAAAGATGATGCCTATGGAGTTTGTCAGACTCCAAAATCAAAAGGAACACAGTCCAAATCACAATAAAAATACATGAGAGGGTGAGAAAAAGGGCCTACTCTCTCCAAGTTAGAAATTAAAAAGTCCTAAAGTCCAGCAAAAGAGCTGGGGAGACCCCGGTAAGGTCTTCTAAGGTAGAGAAGAATTAGCACATTTCTGAGAATTCTCCCCAACACTTTCTTGTGTGAGGTATACATTCAACGGTTAAAACCATTAAAACAAGTATGATGGAAAGCAACCCTGTTTATAATTTCAGCCCAGCTGCTGTATTGATGGACACAATCTCTGCCACATGCACCAGGTGACTTCTGCCTAGCTCGCTGCAGAAACCTCCATTTGCACATCTTAAACCACTTACCATATTTGTACAGGGTTTTTCTGCCTGGCTGCAGCAACAGCATACTTCTGTCTAATATAGCAAACCGCGGATTCAGATTTCGATCACAAAAACACACTGTTCGAGAGATCATCCTCCCTGTGTCCCTTCAACTGTGGTGTCAACCTCGTCAGCTGGCGTGGCCATCAAACGTGTGGACCCGTTTGTCTCACATTGTACTCATTATGCAGAACGAAGCGAAATTCATTTTCACGCTTAACCTCGCAATTAGCTTTTCTAGCATTCATGCTAAATGCTTTTGAAATCACTCCATTCAAAGTTTGCAAAAGTTAACTTTTAGTCAGCGTAAACGTCACGATTCTAAGTACAGTGCCGACTGCTGTTTACCATTTCACTTCAAACTGTACTTCAGATCTTTGAGCAGCACCAAGGAGGTCTGCGATGTAGATAACCTCAGAATTAGTGTTGCCTAGTGAAAAATAAGTTTGTATTTTACAGCTCAATTGCATATATCGACGGAAAGCGCAATGGCAAATCCGGATAGGTGCGACTTTACATGGCCAGAGAACTACTATGCACTGTAAAAACAAACTTACTAGTGGTACGTAGAGCATACCAATTATTTATATTACACTTTCAGCTCTGGATTGAAGTACATCGGCTGAATGTGGGGTCTGCGACGTGTGTCAGTCAGAGAGAGACTGGGAAGAGAAGGGCTGGGACATGGCACAGAGGCCCACTCGCCATTTGTCTGCCTAGCAAGTGTTAAATCCGCCTCCAATTAACACGCTTACTATCCATATGTAGACATGTTCCCCTAATCCAATTCTACCCCTCGATAGGCTTTACGGTTTGCCACGTAGGATGACGTCATAGATGACACATTTAGTATTATATAAATGGAGCAAAATTGAAAAGATTTGATTAGTTTATTCGCACTGCTATACTTCGAGATTAAAGCAGTATTTTACCATCTCCTTTGAGTCTGTCCATCTAGCGCGCACACACACACGCTTTAAGATGCTAGAGCACACCAGCATCAAGCGGTGAGTTGGTCTAAACTAGGTAACCCTGGGCCGCTCCAAAATTGACTGCTGAACAAGAAAGATAATTTTGAATACAGAACATTTAATTTCAATCAGACTGAACGTAACTATTTAAAAGAGGGCGAACAGAAGAATATTGTAACTCGCATTGCCCAAACTAAAAGGGGGCAATCATTCAACAAAGTGAATATGACTTCCGTGAAAGGAGAGGCCCAATAAGAGAACATTGTAACCTGCATTACCCAAGCCAGAGAAGGGCAAATATAAAACAAAAGGGATGCAATTTTTCCAAAGAGGGATATCCAAATAAGGGACCTTATTTCCTACATTACCAAAGCCAAGAGATATGGTTTGGTTTATTATTATTATATTCATTATTTATTATTATTATTATATCAAGGCAGATTGAATGTAGCAATCCTAGAAGTTGCAAATCATTGACAACAATCAATAGGTTGGGCTGAAAGAAATAGGAGACATCAGAGGAAAAGCCTTCCTGGTAGAAAGGGGGAGAGGATTACAACCTGCATTGCCAATGGCAAACAAATCAATATAAGAACCATCGTCCTCTTCTGTATGAAAGTTGTAGTAAGCCAATTGTGTTACAAGTCTTTCCAACTCCTTGCTCAGTTCCACTGGAACCGCCTGCCCCTACCCATCCGCTCTTCTCCCTCCTACCCTACCTTTCGCTCTACTCTAAAATCTGATCTTTTCCATTCCCCCAACACCTCTTATTTCCTCTTCTACTTCTCTCCGCCCATGCCTCACCTCCTACTTCTCCACCTCTACACCCTCTCCTCCCCTCTACTCCCCTTTTATCCTACCTCCTGCTCCCCATTGGGTCCATTGGCGGAAAGGGGAGAATTTTACCACCAGTAAAACTGGCACTTTCCGCCCAAACTCGGGATTGGGCAGTGCGATAATCCAGTGATAAGAGCGATCCTGCCACATTTTTACTGCTCCGACCAACTCCTGATGACCCAGACTGACTTTTCAATTTGATATATGAAGAAAAAGACTGATTTGTCACGTGGACACCTTAATTCTCATGCGCGTGAGAAACCTTGTGGACATAAGGAAGTCACCTTACCAGAATTATGTATTCCACCTGGAATAGAATTTGGTGAGTGAAAATAACTTTTCTGAAATTGAACATGTGTTGAACATATTCTGAATTGATCCAGGGGAAGAGGATCCAAGCACCATCATAATAATTCTCATTTTCTTTATACTTGAATATATGTTGAAATCGCCAAAACATTCCTGTATGATTTTGTTGTATGTATTAGTGTGAGGGACAGACATTTTGGACATTTTCTTTTAGCATTAGTTTGGTAGGCAGGGAAATCGTTGTTAGGTTAGGGAAAGCTAGGGGTTTAAAACACCTTTTATTATTTAATAAATGGCATCTTGCGAGAAAACTGCACCTATGTGTCTGTCTGACTCATCACAGCTGACCTTAAGATATTTTCTTTTTCACCATAGAAGGCTAAAGCCGCCAACACATATCTCGGTCTTGCGCCCGATTCAATCCTTTTGGGGCCAACCCGATGGATCCTATCTATAGCTATTTCAGCTGATGGGAGGTCTCCAATTAGGTCACTTAAGCAGTGCAGTATTGTGTTCGTCAGGTCCTTATCCATAACATTTTCCGCTAGTGCTTTAATGCAAACATTGGACCTTCTCAACCAGTTTTCGAAGTATTTGCATTTTAAGTTCTAGGTTTTGGAAGAGTCTTCATAATTGTTCCAGGAGTTGATTGTTTATACTTAGTATCTTCAGCCACCTCTTATAGGGCATGTTCATTTGTTGCAATGCACTCCAAGTTTCATGATCTCATTACCTTCATCGATTGCTTTACATCTTATTTCAACAAAGTGAATTGTTCCGGAAATTATGTTGTGGTATGATATGATAGTCTATTTATATAGCACCTATGTACAATATGTTTCAATGCGCTTCAGGCAAGGGAGGGAACAAGGAAAAATACAATGGCATCTTACAGGCCATGAACAGTAAGGATGTGAAATTAACTAACATACTCGGCCTGACGACATTTCCACTAGTGCAAGAGCTAAGACCTAGATAAGGAAGGTAGGGGGAGAGTGGGAAGGAAATGGAAACAGACAGGTGACTACCGTACTATGCCTGGCAACATTTCTGGTACAGCCTGAGAAAAACAAAAAGGTGAGAGAGAGGGGTGCAGAAAGGGGGGGGGAGGAAGAAAACAATTGACTATCGTATTAGGCCTGACAAACTTTCAGATAGTGCTAGGGTGGGTGGGTAATGTAAGGGGAGGGGAGAGGAGACCGAGGAGGTCGCTATCATACTAGGTCCAGGGACAATTCTGATAGAGTAAGTGCATAGAAGGGGAGGTGGGGTGGAGATAGAAAAAGGGAGAAAGGGAACAGAAGAGAGAACAGAGTAAATAGTCAGAAAGAGTGGAGAAGCAGGAGGGGAGAGCGAATACAATTGCAGAAGTCAGTTCTTCTCCTGTTAGTCCTGGAGACATTGAACCAGCTTCCTTTTTTACTGCCATTTGTGTTATGTAGTTCCTGTATTCTGGCATTCCCCAAAGTCCAGCAAGAGGACTCCACACTCTCTTGTGCCAACACCTACAATTCAAATGTTAACGCGACCCCCAAGGAGCTGCTATTTCCCTAGAGTGGCCTTTTTTACTGCTATAATCCACAATGATCTTCCCAATATTGTCCTGCAGGGCCGATAAGACTCCTTTTTCTCAACTGGCATCTGTACCCAGTTTCAATGTTGACCTACAATGAGCCGTTGTCGCAGTACCTTCGTTAGTTACAATAATGGGGGGAGCCAAGTCTCACCATTAAGATGCAGGCTTCTTAGCATGTATTCCACTGCGCTGGCTTCCATTACCTCGCTCGCTGTTGTTTGCAGCACACTTATGCATGCAACAAAATCATTTCAGGCATTCATATGGCTGTTCAAGTAAATAATAATTAGAACCAAGTATTCTTGTAATTAGGGTTGGATCCCCTTCCCCAGACTTACGGCAACATTTCCAAATTAAAGTTCTAATGAATAAAGTTCAATCCAATAATCAAGTTCCAATTCAAAGGGTAATATACACAAAGGATTCTCCCAATAGCCAAGTTATGTTTCCAACACAAAGTTCCTTCACTTCTGGACGGTTTCAGTAGGCATTGTGATAGTTTTTGAATCAAACAAAGTTCATCATTCTTCCAATAAATATTTCAATAGTATTTCCCTTTTCTTGAGAAAGACAACAACTAAACACTTCTTTATACACAATGTTTTCATCAGGATGATTTTACCACAGTTCATCCAACACATCGCTGGAGTTGCACTTTCTTTCCTCCCCAAACTTTAACCACAATGGAGTACTTCAATGTCTTCTTCCTGGTTCACTAACCTGCCAGGACAACTTTCGTCCTAGCAGGAGAGTACACCAGGATGAATCTCCTAACACTGCTACAGGTACTGTGAGGTGTGGGCTACTTCAAAACATCAGTAAAGTCTTGACAATAAGATTCACAACTTCTTCCATAAGGATGCAACACCCACTGATGCCGTATGTTCCACTGTTTAAATGGCCACATATGCTGCAGGGTATTTAGCTCTCCCACTTTTCATTCACTCTTCACAAGGAGG
Source organism: Ambystoma mexicanum (assembly GCF_040938575.1). Taxonomy (NCBI): domain Eukaryota; kingdom Metazoa; phylum Chordata; class Amphibia; order Caudata; family Ambystomatidae; genus Ambystoma; species Ambystoma mexicanum. The sequence goes on along the minus strand of NC_090921.1, from coordinate 170,513,302 downwards.
ACCACTTGCCTGCCATCTATGAGCTTTCTCTATCACAAGAAAGGTTTCTTCCAATTACCCTTCTGTGGGTTAGGCAATGCTGGTTGTTATCTGGCTTCTAGATTGCACCCTCTTTACTTTGGCCATGCTGGTTCTAGTTCAGGTTTGATATTGCCACGGTTTGCTTTGCCAGTGGTGGTTATAATGGGGTTTTAATAATGCCCCCTCTGTCCTTGGGCAATGGTAATCACAGCCTTTCTAAAATATTGTTGTTCTTCTATTTGGGTACTGATAGTTAAACACTTTCTCGGTTCGTTTCCTTTTCAGTATCGCTCCCGTTTATCACAGCCTTTTTTTTTTAGAAACACGCGTTCTGAGCCTTTCTGCTTCTTTTGTAGCATTTCTATGCTACTCCCAGCACCCAAATATAAACGACTAGGCTATTTTGATGTCCCTCGTCACTTGCAGTGTTTGTATGGGGACATACAGACATACAACAAAAGGGGCCAATTCAATAGCCCAAAACAAACCTGCTCCTGCGCGCATTGTGTCAAATGGTCTGAACGCTTGTTTGGCTCAGTCCATCCTGTGTCATAACATTTCTTTCTTCCAATTACTCTTCTTTGGCTTAGGCAATGCTGGTTGTTATCTATTTTCTAGATTGCACCCACTTTACTTTGGCCATGCTCGTTATAGTTCTGGTTTGATATCGCCCATGCTTTACTTTTCCAATGGTGGTTATACTGGGGTTTTAATACTGCCCCCTCTGTCCTTCGGCAATGGTAATCACAGCTTTTCTAAAATATTGTTGTTCTTCTATTTGGGTAGTGATAGTTGAACACTTTCTCCTTTCTTTTCCTTTTCATACAATCTTTAGGACAAAAACAATTATTTTCATTAGTACGGTATTCAAAACATTGTGAAGCAGTTAGCGGTTTACAACGAAGCGCCCGGGGTCACCTGCCATGGGATAACTAACTGGGTTTTCCCTGCACCTCAGTGTCTCTCGATTCCACTGCCGCTTCTGCTTTTCTTTTTAGGAGCTTCTGATCGCTAGGGTTGCGATCCTGTGACTCTTGACTTCCCGAGCAGTCGACCTCGTCACTCCTCTGGCGTCCTGGTGCTCTCCAGCCACCGGAGACCGTCACTATGTGCGGAGAGCGCCTATCTCCCACAGGACAACCTGTACCATCAGCGCGTCTCGCTGCATGACCTCTGCAGCTTGGGAGTCTTTGGCTCACGACTATCAGCACCATTAACCGCCAAAGGCACGCTGTGGTCCCAGCGTTTTCACTCTGCCTCTGCTGCATAAATGGCCACGGATAACTTCTGCTGCGGCTACTCCCCCCCCCCCCATCTGCTCCTGCTCAGGAGGCAATTGTTTGTAACACTAGACTTTGCAGTTCTGTGCCTCAAAGCTCCTCTTCCTCGTCCCAGTATCTATGGCATTATGGGACTTGAAGTCCCCAACATTCCGATTCTTCTTTTTAAGTTTTTCGTTTTACAATATGCCATTGAGACTGTAAGGTCACTAGAGAAGTAATTGAGAGGATTCCCCTAATTCACCTGATCTGAATCCCCTCCCATGTGTTCCTCTGCAGACCACGACCCCCAGGTTCAGGATGCGTTTCCCTTTCCCTGGCCACATGAGAAGGGACCCAGGCCAGGGTTGGTGGGGTGACCACCTGTGATTCATCACATGAGCCTTCAGGGATCTAGTCGGCTCACACATCGATTTATGCACTCCACCTGGGACTTAAGCCTCAACTTTCAAGAGCATTCTCAGGAGATTCTGGCAACAGTGGGATCCCCCAATGGGGCTATATATGTGCACCCCCCCCCCCACCCAAGCATGTCATCTCTCATTTCCTCGTGGGATTATGTCCTTTAGAGGACTGGGCTGCATTGTTACAGGAGGGCAGAGCACATTCTTCACATCCTCTTACCAGCGGGTGCCATCTTAAAATCCACAAAACAGATTTTCAACATGCGTGACCCACAGTAGTGCCATGCCACCTTCTTGACTGAGCACATCCATCAATGTGTCTCTGAATTTCCCCAGTTTAGGTACAGACCACACTAATACCCAATATATTACAGGCCTGAGTGCCACCATTTGATCTAAATATGGGAGATCCAGTTCCTGGTGGATTAATATAGTTGAAGTACATTTAGGTAATCCCAAGATTATTTTTAGAACCCATTTTCGATAATGTTTTGATTGGAATAATTGCTATGATTGACATCTTTGAAACTCCCTCCACCCTTCCGAACTTTTTGCTGTTGACTTGAACCAGACAAGACTTTTACCTGCCTACTTAGTTCCTCGGTCCTAGCTATTTATACTTTCCTATTTTCCATTGTGAAATTCCTTGCTCATTTTAAACTGGGCACATCACCTTACAGTGATGGTGGTAGGAATACTGTCTCTTTTGTAACTTTGTGGTTATTTGCATAATGTATCCAGGACAGGCTAGTGGCAGCAGATATTCATCTACCTTTTAATTACATTTTGTACACTTTCTCACATAATTCCAGCTCGAATTTAGGAAAAAGGGAGGCCTTTGAAGTGGAGCATCCTGCTGAAGAACCATGGGTCGTAGAAGCCAACCAGTACTCCTTTCAGCAAATGTTCCTGCAAAGCAATGCTCCTTTGTCCGATCTCCTAAAAGGCTTCCTCTGTGCTTCAACCTCTGGACCAGTGTGAACAACCAGTCTTGACTTCTGCTTGAGGATCCTGCCCTTATAAGCAGTTGGATGTGTTGGTGGACCACTCTGCGGAATAACCAGATGACACCTAAGCTACCTCGCTGCCTGGGTTGCTGTCCGCCCTTGGACACCTCTTTTATACAGCAAATGCTGACATAGCTTGAATTGTGAGCTACAAACGAACACTCAATATATACTTGAAGTTGTTTAACTGTCAAGATGTAACAGAATTCAATTTGGTACAAAATTCGATACCCATGAATTGCCCTTCTGCCCTAAAACATTCTTAATTCCGAAGATACATACACTCAAAGCAACATTACAATAAGACCACCAAGTCCACCTATTCTGCAAGTTCACCAACTACTTTAACACTTTGGACCTCCAACGTAATCCTGGCCATCTCCTCTTTGTACATCACAGGTGATTTGAAGGCTATTCACCAATATAAAAAAACACTCACCTAAACCAGTGATCCTGAGTAGGTGCTGTGTTCCCTGCCGCACGGACGGAGACAGAGTAAGGTCTACAAAAGCCTTCACATTGACTTTATCCACCAAGCTAAGCCAGAAACTGTAATGAGGCTGGATGGGGTCTGATGGCATGGTGTCTGGGAAAAGAAAACAGAAACAAACATTTAAAAAATAAAATAAAAATCACTGTAGAAAATGGACTAAAATCATTTCTTGAAATGCATCCAAAGTGCGTCAATGGGAAAAGTGCAGACAGAAAAGAGACCTGGACACAGTTATTTTAAGCCTTGGTTTCCCCTTCTTTGAAACTATAAGGGGAGCAAAGCTAATAAGCGCAACATGTGGGCAAACCCACACACTCCACACACACTTGCGGGTTCCACATACCTCAACCCCTATCTAGCCAGCTATACATGCAGGATACAGAGTGAGTGTGGTGGGCAAACCATCTAGAAAGAGACAATGGGAGAACAATGAATATTGCTATTAGGAACTATTAAAATATGGTTCTGTAGATGTGGTATCTTTCATACCTGCAGATTTATATATTTCTCAGACTTGGAACTCAGAGCAACTTACAGCAGGTGTAGAGGGTGCTCCGCCCCCTGGATCCCCCGGTGGAGGTAGAAAAGCTGAAGAATGCGCATGTAGAGTTGAGACAAGGGAGTCTGCGTTGGCTCTAAAAGCCAGACACTGGCAGATATTGCCAAATACCCATGACACATGGTGTCCCTGCCTTCCCACATGGCGCCTTTGTCGCCTCCAACAAAAAACCCAGACATTGCGTCCTCCCATCTCTGGTGTCCTGTACCCCACCAACCAGAAAACACAAACTCCCCCCTTCCCAGAAAGCTCACCACCAGCTGTTTCCATCACCTTTGTACTTCCCACTTCGAATTGTAAATCCCTGCATTGCTTCCTGGAGCTAGGCCCACATGTAAGTACAATAAAATAAAAAATCATGAGTCACTGCAAACATGTATTTTGGGTCGCTCTGCATGAACTAGGGTGGTCATGTTTGTATCCAGTCTGCAGATTGTAAATACATTTCTCTGGCTCAGTTTGTAAATAAAGAACTTTATTAATAAAATATTCTCTCATTCAGTATATTGTACTGTGGGTTGCCTCGGAACTCACCAGCAAAACATTTCTAAAGTATTCTATAAAACAAACAAAAAAAAGGCGCGTACGCCAGGCAAGAAGAAACCCAATTTATCCTGGGCTCAGTTACAGATGGGAAAGCGAAATTCAAATAGAATGTGCAACATAACTGCATGAAAAGCACTGTCGAAGTTATGCCCCAAAGATGAAACTTTTGTAACGGTACAAACTAATAGCATCAAAACAATGCAACATTAGGTCAATCCCCCAATTGAAGCCAATAGGCAGAACTATGTTATTCCCCTACAGCGGGACATACATTATCTGGAAATTAATGAGTCCCGCAAATGTTACCACATTACCCTCGACCCCACTATGATGTCACAGTACAACCCACTGTTCCCACATCATGATGCCAAATTATTGAGACATTTGAGAAGACCAGCGTATCTTTATTCATATGCCACCTGCTTCCCCCATGAGAACACAACCGATCATGACAATACAGGAGCCATAAACTGTTAACAATTTATGGACTTAATGTTGCAGCCTAGAAGCTCTTTGAGCCATGTCCCAGGCTGAGATGTGCTGAGGGGTGATGATTTGAAACTGCCATGGGGCATTTTTAGACCAGTTTCCAGAACTAATATGCTCAATTATAAAATGGTTGTACATTTGCTGCCTTTCCACGTGTTAGGCAAGATTGTATGCAGTACTCTTTGGGTGCACTACAACCACCTTGACCTCCTGGCAATAGAAACCCAACCTTTGATACAAGTCTGCACTACACAGGTTGGTAGCGTGTGGAGCAGCCAGGCTCATCTCAAGAAGGGGTCAATGTGAGCTATAGGGGAGTTACACAGAGATTCACAGTGATAAGTATTCAAATACACTCTTGCACACAAGGTTTTTTGATTAAACAATTATTAATTTATTTACCAGTCACTTAGACTGAAGCCTTCCTCAGAAGGGAGCACTATAACACACCACATCAATATATACTTCAAAAATACACTCTTAGTTATCTAAATCAGCAAATACCCATTTGGGATGTCACACAGGCACTACCTACACCCTCAGGTGACCTTAATAGCTAGGGTTCTGTTGGAATTCATATACCACTGTTGCATTTAGAAAATTCTTGGGAGTAGTTTTATTTATTTGTTTTTTTGTATAGCGCCGACTGCTCGCAAGCATCGGGGCGCTTATATAGAGACAAGGACAGACGAGAGATGACAAACGAGTGACGAGACAGATCAGTTACAGTGGTATTTCGGCAAGTGGTGATCGTGGAGTCTTACAAGGGTTTATTTAAAGAGCATAGTTTTAAGTTTTTTGCGAAAGGAGTAGAGGTTTGTTTCCAGCCTGAGATAGGTCGGCAGTTTGTTCCAGCTAGCTGCCGCACGGTTGGGGGAAGGCTCTCCCCAATCCGAGTTCTTTTTTATGTTTCAGAGTTGTTATCAAGCCCGTAGCTTCTGATCTTAAAATCCTGGTGGGATTGTAGGGTGTGAGCTTGGCCTTTAAGTAGGCAGGTGCCTTGCCATATAGACTCTAATGGGTTAGGCATAAGGGCTTGAATTGTACGCGGTCCTCCATTTTCAACCAGTGGAGGTCACGTCTGGCTTCACTTCTTAAAAGAGAAGAGAGTATTCACACAGTTATTTTTAAGTACTTTCAAAACAACCCCTCAAAGCAAAGTTAGTTAACCCTTCCCTGGAAGGAAGGCAAAACACATAAGCAGAAGAGAGAAGAGTAATTCAAGGAGCCTAGGCCAGCCAATGTTAAATTAGCAAAAGTCAAGGTGAACTGAAGCACTTCTTGCATGTTAGTAGAAAGTCTTTTCCAATGTCTAAAAAGTCTTTGTAGAATAGAAGAAAATCAAAGTAGGGCCACAAGCTGATTAAGCAAGTCGCAAACGAGAACAAGTGGCTACACAACAAGAGGTAAAGTTCTCTTAGACTTTACAGTACCTTTAGGTTGAAGAAAATGTGTAGCAGATGACTTCTGTTCCTGTGCAGCTCTGCAGATCTCGCTGTTCCTGGGCCTCAGTCGTGGGGACAAGAGGGAGGACTTCTGGGGACCCCTGCACTGCAATGGGACGGTCACTGCTCGCAACCGGCAAACTTCAAACAAGTGGCTATTCCGTGTTTCAGCTCCTCGCGTCTACCGCAAATAGCAACACTGCAGTTCCTGGCTGTCGAGGTGAGCTTTCCTTGCTTCTGGGATCCTGCACTCTATTGAGGAGGCTCAGGCTCAGTCAGTCCTGCTTCCTGAGAGTCTGTGGGATCTTCCTAGAGCTCTTGGCCAGCTTAAAAGCAACAATATCCCTAGCTATCTTGTTCCAGCAGCGACTGCAGTGGACACTCGACCAGCGTTGAGAGGATGTACAGGTGGCTTACTTTGGAGTTGATTGGACGCACCAACTCAAATGGAGAAGTCGTCCTTGCGGACGATTCTCGGTCGATACGAATTTGGAGTTTTAGCACAGCAGCAGGGCTTCACCGGGCAAACCAACGGTCCAGAAGTTGAGGCAGGCGTACTCTTCAAGTTCATCTTCGGATTCCTTCGTCCAGTGGTCCACTGCCTTCCAAGCCAAAAAGCCTCGCCTTTTATGCAGCTTGCTCCCATACATTCCAGCCTAGCTGTCAGTCACCCAGCAGCATGGCTGTCCTTGGCGGACAGCCAGCCAGCCGGCCAATCACCTATAAGTGCATTCCTGTCTCCTAGGAGACTCCGCACAGGGCGTTTCGGGCACCTCCCTCGCTTCCTACCCCACCAGACACCCTGGAGCCAGAAGCGGGTTACACTCGTGAAGCCCGCCGAAGTCAAAATGAACAAAGGGACCAAACCAGGTTTGGCGCGCATAGTAAATCTCAAGAAGGACCTTTCCACAAAGAAATGGCGAAAAAAGAACACCTGGGCCATTTTGACAAAAATGGCACCCATGGGTGCTTTACCGTGGCTGCAAACGCAGCCCGCGGAAAATTCCATAATGGTAGTAAAAAGTAAACCACTGCCACCAGCCATTCAGTGAGGAAAGGGTAATATAAAAATGTTACATGAGAAGCTAGACAAAGGGGATACCAAGTAACCCCTCCAGCACCCTATTGTAAGATAGTCTGGGCTGGGTCTAGAACGTTACAAATAGAAGTAAAGTCAATTTCACTCTACTGCTCTGGGAAACAGTAGTTTATCCCAGAGAAGGTATTTAAACCTTTGGGAAATCTGAAAGACTTCCCTGTGTCACTGCACTGAAGGTGCTGTGTGACAATGTAAAAGATTATGCCTATGGAGTTTGTTTGACTACACAACCAAAAGAAACAGTGTACAAAATCACCTTAAAACACATGAGAGAGTGGGAAAAAAGGGTCTCTCTCTCTCCAGGTTAAAACAGTCAAGTCCTCAAAATCCAGCAACGTTGCTGGGGGTCTCTAAGGTAGAGGGACCTGGCATATTTCTGAGAATTCTCCCTTACACTCTGGCACCCATGAGCTTTGCTTCCTGGCCCCAAATGCATCGAGAGTGGTTTAGTTCATTGCAAAAGATCCAGGGAACATGTAGTTTGCAATGTGCTGCCAGCTTCTACCAGTGCTAGGCAAATTAATTAAATGCAAATTTGTTTTCTAGTGAGAGTGAGCACCCATGCCTGTTTGTAATGCGTAAATCTAATGTTAAGTCCCTCGTACTCACCTGTAATTCAAACCTTATTTCCTGTCGGTTATTTTTTCATTTTAGAACACCATTAAACTGGGCATTCTCAAGCCTAATGCATAACCCTATGAGTCCATCACTAAAGCCCACCTCCTTTTTTGTGGGCTATTCCACTACATTATACCCCCCTTGTATTGGTCCATCAATAACTAACTCTTCTTTCCGACCAGCCCCCAACTCAGCTACTTTTGATTTGGGTATCCAAACTCTTTTTAGTCTGGTCATATCACCCCCATCATCTTCCCACTTTTCCAAGGGTCCCTCTATTATTATTACACACCTCCTGCCCATCCCTATCGCATGGAATCCAGAATGCATTGTAGTTTTTGAAATCCTCAGGTTGTGTTGTTACCCAGTCAACGTCATAATCAATCTTTTCGTCCTTTGTTAATGTTTTAGTATGTTCATTTTTGCCTTTTGCCCAGTCAACATGCAGGGGCAGCATAAATGTTCCTCTCTTTTTGTGAGTATAGAGTCTAAACAGAGTTTTGCTAATGCAGAAGATGACAAGCATGAGGGCAAATGCGGGGACAGTCACTCCCCGCATTTGCCCTCATGCTCGTCATTATTCCGGAAATCCAAACTGGTACCGAAGTGAAGATGCTGTCCAGCCAGTTGTTTGACTGTACCCCACTAACCTCATTTGTCATCTTTTCGTGGAGTGTCAGTAATTCACAGATTTATGCTTTTAAAGTTCCATTTGAAGCTTCTCCATCGGGCACTAACGTGCAGCAACTGCTGCCAAATTTAGCACAAACTCCTCCTTCAATAGTGGTTAGAAGGTCCAAAACAAATAGTTTTAAAGAGCCTTTAGACACAGGGCTCTCAACTCTTCTTTTACTGTATTTAGGCATTTAATGTTGAGTAGGCCTGCTGCAGCAAACCCATATTGTGTCAAGTGAAGCCATTTCACATTAGCTGCTGCCTGCATCCCCGGAAGCAATAGAGACGTGAACAAAGTGGCAGCATTGGAGAACAGTTGGAAACTCATCAGGGATTGCGGCCACATTTTCAGCACTCTTTTCAGACCAATAATATTTACATCTTTTCTTTCTATTCAGCGGTGTTTTCTCCTGGGCTTGTTGCACCACCTTTTCCTTCAGCATGGCTGACTGCTCCTTTAACAAGAGCCCCATGTTGCTGTTATTTCGGGCCACCACAGGGCAGGGGTGTGCAGTGTACAAACCACACTCCAATCTGGAGGAAGCTGGGCGTAGGCCTTCGAACTACATGCCCACCACAAATCCATAACGAGTGTTATCCCCGGTGTTAGCGCTGCACTCATAACTTTGGCACAGCAAGTGTTAATTCCCAAATTGTCAGACCCACTGGACCTGAAATACAAAGGGAATTGTGTAAAGCTCTTTATGTAAACTGGTTGATTAGTTTCACTTATTACGTGGGATACGTGGGAGGAACATCCAATAGAAAGAACGTTACAGTTGGTAAGTAACTTGTTCTTTGAATGGATTGTGTCCTCCCACGTATTCCTCATCTTATGATAAGACTCCAATAGTGGTGGTAATTTTGGAGGTGCCCAATCCAGGGCAATTAGGATCATGTTTTTCCTGAATTTTCTCAACCTCCTGGTTACTTGAGGAATCATATGGACTGGAGGAAACGTGTAGAGGAGTGGAACTACCCAGTCCACCACAAACGCGTCTCCTAGAGCTCCTCTTGGAGAAAATTCCCTTCAGCAGTACAGTTCGCACTTCCGGGTGGCACCAGTCGCAAACAGATCCACTTGAGGGGTTCCCCAAAGAGCGAAGATCTCTTGAAGGACTTCCTGAGCCAGCTCCCATTCGTGGAAGACTGTGCTCTGCCTGCTCAGAGCCTCCGCCGCTGTGTTCAGCTCTCCGGCTAGGTGAACTGCCGATAGAGAGGTTCCTTCTTGCATTGCCCAGGAACAGAGCTGCATTGCCTCTCTGCACAGTGGGAGTGATCCTACGCCTCTTTTGTTGAGGTAGAAAGGCCTTCAGCGCTAGTCTGATTAGGGGTTGCTGATTATAATGTAGACCTTAAATGGACGTTTTTGCCCTCAGCTCCAAAAGGTTGATGTGTAGTTTGGACTCCGATGGAGACCAATGACCGCTGATTGTCAGATCGTTGGTGTGGGTTCCCCACCCGGTGAGTGAGAGTCCGTCACTACCGTTATCTCCGGCCATGGTTGCCAAAAAGGTTCCCCCTTGAGGATATTCTCCTTGCAAGCCGCCACAGGAGATCTTGAGTCACTTTGGTTGAAATTTGCAGAAGATCTGACATCTCCCCCGAAAACTGGGACCATTGAGTCCCAAGGGCCTATTGAAGGGATCTCATCCTCAATCTGTCACCAGAAAAATGCAGGATGCCATGAGGCCTAGCAACCTTAGAAAGTCGAATGCTGGTAGATGTTGGGCATTTTCAAACTTCATTACCATCTGCAGAATGTGGTGAGCTCTCTCCTCGGGAGGCGAGGCTTTACCTGAGGAAGTGTCCAGGATTGCTCCAATGAATTGGAGTTTTTGGCTTGGAATCATTTGTGACTTCTTGTAATTGAGGGAGAAGCCCAGACTGTGTAAGAAGTGGCAGGTCGAGGCCAGATGTTCCTGGTCTCGTTCGGGGGAACTCGCCCTGATTAGACAATCACCCAGGTAAGGGTAGACGCGACTCCCCCTTCTTCTGATACTCGCCACCAACGCCATCCGATTTGCAAACCTAAGGTACTTTCTGTCCTTGAGATGGATTGGCACATAAAAGTAAGCATCCTGAAGGTCCAACGAAACCAGCCAGTCCTGAACCTGAAGAGCCTGAAGGATCTGAGAAAGGGTCACCATCTTGAACTTGTCCTTCCTGAGGAACTTGTTCAAGTTTCTGAAGTCCAATATGGGTCGTCTCAATCCTCCGTCCTTTTTGGGGATGAGAAAATAGGGGGGAGTACCAGCCCTTGTTCCTTTCCGCTACAGGTACATGTTCTATTGCACCTTTCTCTAGCAGGGTTAAAATCTCCTGCACAAGGAGCGGGTCTGGAATGTTTACAGAGTTGGCTCCCGGTGGATGATCTTGAGGTCTTTGATGAGAAGGAAGACAGTAACCATGGGTCACTATCTCTAGTGCCCAGGCATCTGACGTAATGCCCTGCCATTCGTCCAGATACCGATTGATTCTGTCTTCCACTGGTGTCTTGTGGGTGAAGACCTCAAAGTGGCTTTGCAGCAGCTAAGTAGGTATTTGCCGCTGCTGTGGCTGATCTAGCACCTCTCCATTTTCCACCACAAAAGGGTTTCTCTGCTGGCTTCTCTGACTGGCCTGCCCCCTCCCTTTTCCAAAAGAGGAATAGGAACGAAAAGGGTGACTCTTCCAGGAAGATGAGCACACTTAAGAGTGTTGTTGAGGTTGCCTTATAGCGGAACTAAGTGATTTTGCTGCCGCTTTTGAGGTCTGCAGCTTCTACAAGCTTTCGCCCGCCTTGCTGCCAAACAACTTCAAATCATCAAAGGGCATATTAAGTAATCTAGATTGCACATCAGGTGCAAAACCAGACTTGCTTAGCCATGCAAACCTGCGTAGGACTGTGCTAGATGCCATGGACCTGCTTACACTATCCGCAGCGTCCAGTCCTGACTGAAGGCATTCCTCCATAGCCTCTTTACCATCTTTTACTATAGCCAGGAGACCATCTCGTTCCTCACCTTCCGGGATGCGTTGAGCCGCTGATGACATGCAGTCCCACAGGGTATATATAAATCTAGCTAATGTACAAGCTCCATTAGTAGATTTAAGGGCCATACTGCCTGAAGAAAAAAAACTTTCCAGGCCCAAGCATCAACTTTTTTATCTTACCTGTCTGGTGGTTTGATGGGTAAGCTGATTGCCTGGTGGAGGTTGCAGCTTGAACCACTAAACTTTCAGGGGAGGGATGTTTAGATAAATATTCTGGGTCTGATAAAGATGGCCTATATTTTGGTACAGGTTTCTTATTTACTGCTGATCTAGAATCAGGAGTATTCCAATTTACCATCACCCTTTTTTGCAGTGCTTTATGGAATGGAAGTACAGGATCTTTTAAAGGACCTTCACTCAAGATGTCAGTCATGTCATCCTGGTCGAAATCTGGGGAAGCTGCCTTCCAACCCATAAAATCAATGACCCTTCCTAGTTATAGGAATGTTATGGGATCAGCATGATAAGTAGGGTCTGGTCTTTCAAAATCCACTTCAGGTGAAGTGTCTAAGCCACTGGCATTTTGGAGACAGTCATAAAGATCTGTTATTTTAGACTGCGGTTCCACTAGCTCTTCAGGGACCTCTCTAGCTCCAAACCTAACTCCAGCTGAAGAGACATCCTCTTCAGATGAATGTTCTTCATATATGGATGCCATGGATCTGAAATATTCCTGTCTAGGTTGAGGGTGGAAAGTCTTTTCAGGTAAAGAAGGTGTAATTGACCTAGGTATTGACAATGGCGTCGACTTGGGTCTTGGAATCAAAGAAGGCCTCGATATAGGCGCCAAAGGCGTCGATAGAGAAGACGCTGGCTTAGACTGTGTCAAAGGAGGCTTTGATGCTGTTGAAGAAGGCTTTGATACAGCCAAAGGTGTCAACGTCATTTACGTCAGCGGTTTCAACGCTATGGTCATCGAATGTGTCGAGTTGAGTTTTGGCTTCGACTTCGATTTCGCTAACCCCGATTTATGCACCGGAGGCTTTGACTTAGTACGAGGCGTCGGGGAACTTTCCCTTGAAGACACTCTCGACTCCTTTTAAACTCTCGCGTGTTTAGATCTAGATTTTCCTCTGTCACTTTTAGAGTGGGTAGAGGCATGATCACCACGCTGCAACTTCGAGGGGGTCTGGGCCGCTTTCTTTAATATTTTAAGCATTGAAGCCCTAAAGGCCTTCCATTTTTCTGGGGAATCGTGCTTTGATGGATTAGTTACTCTCCTCTGAGAGGAGGAAGACCTGCAACGTCGCTTTTTTGACTTTTTAGTCAAAGACGAGGAAGATTTCCCCGAGCGACTCTTTGATCTCGATCTCCTCGACTCATGATGAGATTTTAGACTTGATGCATCTGAATCCTTTTGTCTTTTAGAAGACTTATACTTCTCCTCCCCCACCACCAGCTTACCTCTACGTTCCCTAAGAGCCTTGTTAGACATGGCCTGACAGGACCCGCACCTGTCAACCCAATGGTCTGGGCTGAAGCACCAGAGGCAATTCCGATGGGGGGGTCGTTTATCGACATTTTCCTACCGCACTTCTGACTTTTTTTTTTAACCCCGTCTTGGATGTGGTGGGAGTAGATTAGGACATCGTCGAGGAAAAATCTGATGCGCCGTACGTAACACGAAGCATTTGCGTCGGAAAAATGGAACTGAGGTAACATGCGCTGCCCTAGCCCTTTAATACAGCGGATGACGCTGACGCCCGACGGCAGCTCTCAATGGACTTCTACTCCACAGCGCGCTCTGGTGAAAACATTTTTTCCGAAGCAGTAGAGCTGGGATACGAATATCATAAGATGAGGAATACGTGGGAGGACACAATCCATTCGAAATGCTGGTTCTTTTCCTGCTCTGTCTGCTTTTTCGTTACCCAGTGGTATAAAATCTTGCCCTCCTGTATGTGCCTTAAATTTTATGATGGCCAATTCTACTGGGAGTATCAACATTTCCAATAATTCACCCAAAAGTGCTGTGTGTTGTACTGGTGTACCATCACTCAACGGAATCCTCTTCTTTCCCTCCTTGCTATCGCAGAATGTACAATGGATGTCACGTATGCTGAGTTGGAAAAGATGTTTACTGCATGCCTTTCTGGCATGTTGAGTGCCTTTATTAATGACACTAATTGTGCTGCTTGTGCAGAATAGTGTGTTGGCAGTCGTGTTTGTGAAAACACTAATTATGAATTCCATGTCTATAGTCCCACCACTGCTGACCCAGAATGCCTCGCTCCTGAATTTGGGTCGATACTTGAGCTTCCATCAATGAATATCATGTTCCCCCCTTTCAATCACTTCTTTTACCAGAGGGTCCCCTTCACTCCTGTCTATACACACCACACATCATTCATGTAATCTCCCTCCTTTGTTGGTTCTGCAATTAATTCAGCTGGGTTTACTGTCCTAGATCTCACCACTTCTATTGAAGGGTTTGTCAGTACAACCTCGTGCCCCGATGATGTCCGAGTTGTCAATGTTGATTTGGTCCATTCTAGTATTGTTAACAGTGCATGCTCCACGCAGAAGATTACTGGGTACCCCATCGTTATTCTTGATGCTTTCTCAATGGGGAATGTAGCAGCAGCAAGACCTGCTCACAAGGAAAGTGTCCCTGCAACCGAGGGTCAAGCGATCCACTGTAATAGGCCAGTGCCTTGTGACCCCTGTCCTTTCTTTTGTGTCAGCACGGCTGTCATTACTTTGCTGTCAGAATGGGAAAACAAGTGACACTTCTCTTTATATTTGGGAGTAGCTAGCACTGGTGCGTGTGCCAGTTCAGATTTGAGTATGTCAAAATTCTCGTTTATCTTTACTGTTCATTTTTCTGTTAATTTCGTTTTCTGAGCTTCCTTAAGTGCTTGAAGGAGTGACCTGGTTTAAGTGGAGTAATCAAAAATCCATGCTCTGCAATAATTACATAAGCCCAGGAACTGTTGCATTTATTTCACTGTCTTTGTTTGGGGTGTTATGTATTGCTTCCACTTTTTCTGGCGTTATCTTTCTCCCACCTGCTGACATAATCTGTCCCAAGTAAACCACTTTCTTTTGACAATGCTGAAATTTCTCTTTGTCCACTCTGTACCCCTTGACAGCCAGTAACATCAGCGTCACTGAATCCTTCCTACACTCTTCTGTTCTGCTGCACAATAAAAAAAGATCATCCATGTATTGTATAACTCGCTACTTGTAAAGTTCTGAAATCCCTTTGTATTACCCTGTTAAATATACTACTTCCTCTCGGTATAGCAGTGTGTATGTGCAGGTGTAATGATGGAGGGGCACCTTGGTGTGAACAGGAATTCATTTGATAGTCGAAAAACATTTCCTTGTATCCCAGGTATCCATCCTAGCAGGTGGGGCGGGGGTGCGTGTGTGAGAGAGAGTGAGTTTGTGCAAGAGTGGGTGTGCAAGAATGTGTGTTAGAGAGTGTGTGAGTGTGTGAGTGTGTGAGTGTGTGAGTGTGTGTGTGAGTGTGTGAGTGAGTGAGTGTAGGTGAGTGTGTGAGTGAGTGTGAGTGTGAGTGAGTGTGAGTGAGTGAGTGAGTGTGAGTGAGTGTGTGAGTGTGTGAGTGAGTGTGTGAGTGAGTGTGAGTGAGAGAGAGAGAGAGAGAAAGTGTGAGAGAGAGAGAGAGAGAGAGAGAGAGAGAGAGAAAGTGAGAGAGAGAGAAAGTGAGAGAGAGAAAGTGAGAGAGAGAAAGTGAGAGAGAGAGAAAGTGAGAGAGAGAGAGAAAGTGAGAGAGAGAGAAAGAGAGAGAAAGAGAGAGAAAGTGAGAGAAAGAGAGAGAAAGAGAGAGAGAGAAAGAGAGAAAGAGAGAAAGAGAGAAAGAGAGAAAGAGAGAAAGAGAGAAAGAGAGAGAGAGAGAGAGAGAGAGAGAGAGAGAGAGAGAGAGAGAGAGAGAGAGAGAGAGAGAGATTTAGGTACATCCCAGATGTGGTGCACACTATTCCCTTCTCTGAGAATAAAACTGTAGCGTTCAATTGGCTAAACAAATCTCTCCCTAATATGTAGATAGGTGTGGATGTGTCTTGACAATACAATGATGGTACTACTATATGCTTTGTGTAACCACTGGACCAAATGGGGCCTTTTAAAGGGGGTTAAGAAGAAGTAGTATATAAATATATAAAGAAACCACAAGACACAAAGGGGTTTTAAAAGACACTTATTTATGTTGACATGTGTTTGTGTTAGACAGTGGACATACCTGAATGTATCATGTTCCCCACCATGGAGGACACATGCAATCTTGAGCAGGCTGAAGGACAATGGGCAAGCCTTCCCTGCCAAGAGACAGAAATATGTTCTGGACTGGAAAAAAACATAAGTTGACAGTTGAAAGGAGACAGTTGAAGAAGATAGATATAGAAAGAGCAATGAAAAGAAAGAAAAGAAGAGCTGCAGCCCCTGGGGGGACGCGGCCTTGAGCGCCGCCCCCCCGCATTCTTTATGAGCGGGGCTGCGTCTCCCAGCTGCAGCAAGGCAAGAAGTTGAGCCCCACACCGCGTGTGCAGCCTGGGAAAGACTAATGACCGCACCCAGTGCCAAGTGTGCGTGGCAGTTCCCCAAGCAGGGGCGTGGGCCTGAGAGGCAGGGACCCGCCCGGCGGCCAACCCGGGCAGCATGTGCAGTGCGGCCCGGGTAAAGATGATGACGTCCCAGGATGCGTGTTGCCACAACCCGAACCGGAGCGTGGGCCGAAAGCTACCGCCAACTGGGGGCCAGTCCAGGCAGCCCAGAGGTGTGAGAAGTCCCAGGCAGGGTGCACGGTGCAGCTTGGGTGATGGCTAGGCCATGGCAGTAAGCCTACTTGCCCCATGGTTAAGTGTGGCGGGTGGTGAAGGTGAGGAAAACTCTGACAGTGCCTGTGGGGAGAGAGCGAGACCACCAGCACTGCCGGGGAGCCTGCGCATTACCCGCTCTTCCCGGGGAGAGCGGGAGAAAGCAGAACTCACCTGGAGCCCCAGGAGCAATGTCCTTAGAGGCCTGGTCTCAATGCGATGTGTGTCGGCTGGGCGCTAAGACTTCGAGCGGGCTTGGGCATAGTCCAACAAGAACTTTTGTACCCCTGAACGAAAATAAAAACACTGCCACAGAGAAAACATATAGGGCTCACAGAGCCCCAGCTAAATAGAAACCGACAAGGAGGAAATGATCAACGGGCTCTCAAAGCCCTATTCAAAGCAAAAAAAATCAAGGCATAGCAACAAGGGGCTCCTAAAGCCCTATAACCATACCAGCAGTACTGCAAGCACCACCACGGAGGAAATAAGCGTTTCCAAAGCCCCACTTAAGGGCACCCAACGCCCCTACTAAAACATAGGGCTGGTAAAGCCCAAGAAGCACAGCAAGTGTACATAAGAAGCACAACAAGTGTACCTGTGGTAGCCACTGACGACAGAGCGGGTGTTTCAATTGATTTCAAATGGGGCAACGTGACAGTGATGCTGCAACAAAGTACTGTGCGACAATTACTTTTACCAGACTGACAAGAATGGTTTTACTGGGGTCGCAGCTGTCAAGGTTAAGTTAAATCAATACTAACGGGTGTTGAAGTAGTGGCAGGTTATGGTGTGAGCATGTAGCGGCCGGGGAGGGGGAATTGTATAGCTGCTCAAGGTTAATATGAAGATGGGTTGTGCATGGGTTATCTTCTACTCCGATCAATGCAATGTCAACCTTAGAATGAGTAAATAGTTTGGAGCAAGTATGGATTAGAAGTTAGAGTTTATGTTGCCAAGTTGTATATAAAAGCCTGTAAGGGATCCAAAACTCCCATCCAGTTCATGTGCCTTATTTAGGATCTGACACTCAGTATTGTGGCCCATCTCCAGGATTAACATCTTTATATTTGCAGGTTGCTCAGTGACCCACCAGAGCATCTGGTTTGGGCTGGTGGGGTGATGTCAGTGGGGTCCATTCCTGGCCCGGAGTAGTTATAATACTGGTTCCCTATTGTCAATGCTAAATCTTGTCAGAGGAAGGAACCTCTTGGATGGTCTCCGAAAAGCCTTGTGTGTCCAATTTGTTAGATAATGGGAATCCTCCTTCCTTTATACAAGACCTAGAAGCTCCCGTATTTATTAGAAAGGAGAAATCCCTCTGTTCTATTGGAACTGCTACCTCGCACTCCTCTTCGGGGTCTTCAGTTACTGCTAGGACAGGACACACTCTTACTTCCCGTGGGCACACCTATTGGGAAAGTATATTGCTTGAGGATGTAAATGGATTTCCTCCCACCACTGCCACTCCTGTGTAATGAGGCACCTCATTCTGCCCCAATATTGTCACCTTCCCATGTGCAAGTGTCTGCACTCGTGCTTGTAATACGCTCACCGTACCCTGTGCTTCTGCTCCCCCTAGGGTCAGTCCTAGTCCCTGTGTGGTCATGACCTTTGTCTGTATAGGCTGTACTTGCATCTGTTGCTGCAGCACCATTTGTGCCTGCTGCTGTTGTAAACTTAAATTTCACTTCCTTTGTCTCGTCTTTAAATCTCTCCATGACCTTGCCCCTCCATATCTCTCCTCTTCTCTCATTCCACACTCCCTTCTTACTTTCTGTTCCCCCCCTCCCCTTTGTGCCTCTTCTCGTTTACGCTCCTTTCAGCTCCTTGCCCCTTTACACTGGAACTCCCTGCCTCTTTCTATCCTCCTTGAAATCACTCCTTCATTCCCCTCCCTGACACCCTATCCCTTTTTTCCCTTTTTTCCCTTTCTCTCTCGTCCTAGTACCCCATCTTAGTTTTCTTCATCTTCCCCCTTCTTTCCTATGACCTCTCTTCCTACTATTTACTTTACTCCCTAATCTCTCTCCCTTGTCCTTCCTTCCCCATCCACCTCCTCTTCTCCTCCTTCTCATATGCAAATTGTTCTACATACTGTTTTTTGGTTTGATTCATGTATGTTGTTGCTTCTACTGTTCCATGTTTGATGTATCCTTGTTGTTGAACTGTAAAGCGCATTGGATTAAGGCGCTATATAAATACAATAAAAATAAATACGTAAGTCTGTGTATACTGTTTCTGTGTCTGCATATCTTCCTGTTGTCTTGTTTGTGGAATGAATGGGCATGTTCAGGCAAAAATGACCAAAATTCCCACAGTCTAAGCACTGCCCTCCAAACTGGGGCCCCACTCTCCTATATCCAAATCCCCTTCCTCTTGGCTAGTATCCCCTTTCCATCTGTTATCGTCCCATGTGCGTGCTCATTACCCCAGTGTTTGCTAATCCTGGCTGTTGTGTTTTTATAGGCTGCATCCCCCACTGAGGATTATACAGTGCTTGTGTTTATCCCCCCGCTTGTGGCACTGTCAAAGTCACTGGATGACCCCCCCCCCCCCCCCGGTGGATGAAGCGCTGACTGGTCCAGTGAGCACTGCCCTTTCCATGCTTATTTTGTCCAATTCTTTCTGCACAAGTTTGTTTTCTGCTTTTACTTCATTGTCTATTGTCTGTCTTTTTCCGGTTTCCTTTTGCAATAATGTACAATAGTCGCTTGTATCTCAGGTCATCCCTTCGCTTCGATCCCACCCTCCTTTTCTAGGGAAGCTTGTTCATCAGTGGGAAGGAAGCCCCCTCACAAGAATTTGATCAAATAAGGGTATTATGTCATCCCAAGATGGGAGTAGTTTCTTACCTGAAACTCTATTTCTCCAGCGTTGGTATCTTTCATGGATTCACATGCTGTGAAAATTTCCCCGTCATCTAGCTGGGAAACCTCGATAAAATTAACTTAGTGTTTTCCTATGGACATCTCCGACACTTTGGTGTCCTATCAATGTTCTTTTTGGGTGCTTTAGGCACCACCAATAGGATGTCTGGTATAAATAGCCCCGCCCCCATGGCTTCCCTTCAAATTTTAACTTCCAAAGTAGAGGGGACCCGAACCCAGGTTTGCCTGCAGGGGCGGCATGTGAATCCATGAAAGATACCAACGCGGGAGAAATGGAGTTACAGGTAGGAAACTACTCCCTTCTCCAGCATTGGATCTTTCATGGATTCACATGTTGTGAATAGATTACATAGCAGTACAACCAATGTATGGCGTTGTGTCACAGGCAAACCACCCAATAACATTTTATCACATACATGAGACAAACCCAGCAAGTGATATAGAAAATAAAACGAACCCTGAAGCTGCGGGGCCTACCTTATTGAAACAGGCGCTTGAGGACTGCACGCTCCACCTCCCATCTTCTACATTTTGCTGCCCCAAATAGTAATGCCGGGTGTAGGTATGCGGCACTGTCCCAGAGGCTGCCTGGCAAATGTTCAGCAGCGGTATCCCAGACCACGCCGTCGCCGATGACGCTGTGGACCGCGTAGAATGAGCCTTTGAAGCACCCCTCAAAGGCTTGCCAGCTTTTGTGTGACAAAACGAAATTCTGGAGGAAGCCCAGCAGGAAAGTCCTTGCTTGGAGATGGACTGCCCCTTGTTTGAGGGCCCAGACGCCACAAACAGCTGCTTTGATTTCCTGAAGTCCTGTGTGCGATTCAGATAAAACTTTAGAGCCCTTTAAGCGTCAGGAGAATAAAGGGCCTTTTCCGCTGCCGTGGATGCATTAGCAAAAAACGAGGGTAATGAAAAAGAGGCAAGTTTGTGAAATGCCAACGGCACTTTTGGGATAAAGTGCGGGTTAGTAGCCAGAAGAACCTTGTCCTTCATAAATCTTAGATAAGGCGGGTCAATGACCAGGGCTTGTAATTCCGACAACCACCTGGCCGAGGTAATCACCACTAGAAAAGCCACCTTCCACGAGAGGAACTTCAAGGGAGCCGTCGACCTGGGTTCAAAAGGAGGTTTCATCAAAGCCGAAAGGACTACCATTGAGGCTCCACACCGATGCAAACCTCTTCACCGGAGGAAATGCCCGAAACAAATCTTTCAGAAAATCTTTCACCAAGTGATCACTAAACACAGGAGCAGTATGGCGTTCTCGTGAACCTAGAAATCGCAGGCCAAATGAACCTTAATAGATGACAAAGCCAGGCCCCCTTCCGCTAGGTTTAACAAATACGGGAGAACCTGAGCTGGGGAAACGTCCAAAGGCTCAATCGCAGGATGACCTTTACACCATTCACAGAATCTCGCCCATTTATGACCATACGTGACATTCGTGGAAGACACCCTTGCTGCCTCCAAGATCCGATGACACACTGAATATTCCTAGATGACCGAACTCTGAGTGATCAGGAGTCATGCCGCAGGGCTGAGAGAAGCCGGATTGCAATGCCACACCCTGCTGTCATCCTGAGACAGGAGATGGGAGATCCAGAGCAGCTCCCAACCGAACCGGCTCTTCCACCGCCAGATGAAGGAGGTCCGAAAACCACTTCTGCTGGGCCAGAACGGGACCACCAAAATACTGGTACTTCTGAATCCACTGGATGGTCCTCCGAATTAGTGGAAACGGGGAAACGCATATGCGAAGAGGCCAGACCTCGGGTACGAAAACCCATCCCCCAATGACTTGGGATGAGGTCCTCTGCTAGCAAACTCCAGACACTGCTCGTTTTCCCTCGTAACAAAGAGATCCAACGGAGGAGGTCCCCATCGCCAGAATATTTTTGCCACCTGCTGCTCCTTCAGCGTCCACTCGTGCAGCTGAATGCCATCCCTGCTGAGCGTGTCCGCTTAAACATTCAGAACCCCGGGCAAATGGAACGCAACAATGTTGATCACCTGAGCTAGAGACCAATGCCAAACGTCCTGTGCCTCCTTCGACAGGACTCGTCCTGTGCCTCCTTCGACAGGACTCCAACGCTTGCCCCCCTGCTTCCTTAAATAGAACATTGTGGTGGTATTGTCTGTTAACACTCTCACTACTGATCCGCGGATGCGTGGAAGAAACCACTTCAGGGCCCAGTGCACTGCCCTCAACTCGAGGACATTGATATGCAACGCAGTCTCCAGCCGAGATCACAGTCCCCGAACCTGGGATCCGTTGAGGTGCGCCCCCCACCTTATCTGGGAAGCATCTGCCACAATAATAAGGTGGCTCCAGTAAGGGCATGCCCTTCACAAGATTGGTCATGCGTGTCCACCATTGAGGGGCGACCACCAAACCCTCGTCGACAACCAGCTTGTCCGACCAGTCCTCGAATTTACGACCACCTGTCTGCGAGGAACTCCTGTACCGGCCTCATGAACAGGCGGCAATTGGGAAGAAGGGGGATACACAACGCCATGGCCCCCAACTGCGATATGTAACCTCGGACCAAGACCACTGCGCCCCATCCCCACTTGCTTGCCTTGGACCGCAACTTTTATTGCTTACTGGAAGGCTTCACCAAATTGTCCTGGGTAAGAAACTGCACCCCCAGAAACTCTCCCGATGGTGTCAAATATGATTTGTCGAAATTGGCAGCGAATCCCAGCTGTTGCAAAAGCTACATGGTTGCCATGAGGGACTCTTGTGCCCTTTCCTGCGTCAAACCCCTCACCAACCAATCGTCCAGGTAGGGATACACATGATGACCCTCCTCCGGAGGAAGGCCGCCACCGGAGCCAGACACTTTGTGAACGTCCTGGGGGAAGACTTCAGGCCAAACGGGAGGACCAGAAACCGATAGTGATACTCTCCAACCACAAAACGCAGGAACTTGTGGCGTTTCCGCCTCATAGGGATGTGAAAATAGGCATCCTGCAGATCCAATGATGCCAGGAACTCGCCCGGTTGCACCGAACGGATGACATCTTGAACTTCAGGCGTTGCAGATTCTTGTTCAATGCCCCAAGATCTAGAATAGGCCTCCCACTTGCTCCGCTCCATAACAGGAACTGGTACTATCGCCCCTTTCTCTAGCATGAGAACTAGTGGCCAAGATGCACTGTGTCCAGCACTCAGCGATCTGATGTTATCTTTTGCCATTCGTCGACATGGAATGCGACCCTGCCCCCCAGCAGACTGTCCATATGGCAGTCATTGTTGAGCTTTTGATTGACTTCCCTTAGCCGCAGAGGACTGCAAACCTTTCTTTTGTTGAGCTTAAAAGTCCCTGCCCTTCTGAGCCGACTGGACTGATCGCCGATAACCTTGAGATGAGTAGCTGGAGCGCCCGTACCCTCGATCTCGGGTGGAGGCAAACCAGGGATTCCCAGAGGCTCCACGAAAAGCTCGAAAGGAGCGAAAAGAGCGACCACTGTGCAAGGAACCCAAGGATGTAGCTGTCTCTGTATGCTCTTTCATCCCTTTCAGGGCCTCATCAATTGTCTTGCCGAACAAGTGTTCACCCTCACAGGGCATGTCGATTTATATTGGACCTCAGGACGAAAGTCTGTGCATTTCAGCCAGGCCTGCCGTCGGAGCACCATCCCATTATTAATTTGTTTAAAACATGACTCCGCCAGGTCCACAGCAATATTGATGCTGTGTTTGGAGGCCTCCTCCCCCTCTCAAACCAACAGCATTGCTTCCTTTCGGTGTTGCTCCGGCTGAAGTTCAAGAATCGGGGCCAGCCGATGCCACATTTCTCGATCATATCTGGCCATAATTGCCAAAGAATTTGCAGCCTTCACAGTCGTAGTCCCTACAGTCAAGACTTTCTTTCCAAAGGCGCCCTGTTCCCTGGCCTCACTGTCCAGTGGTATCACACATTTATGTGAAACCACGGACTCGGGCGTGGGCTGTGACACCAGGCATCTAGGGGTAGACTCAGGAGCCTTACATTTCTTTTCACGGTGACCCTTCACCGCCGGTTCTGGCCACATGTGGTCGAGAATTGGCACCGAGAAGACGGCCTTCCTTCGCTTGCCCATATGGTCGAAGAGAAAACAG
Organism: Ambystoma mexicanum; assembly: GCF_040938575.1. NCBI lineage: Eukaryota > Metazoa > Chordata > Amphibia > Caudata > Ambystomatidae > Ambystoma > Ambystoma mexicanum. Next base: position 170,489,856 of record NC_090921.1, on the reverse strand, counting down.
TCCTTACGTTCCTCTTCAGGCACAAGCCAAAACTCCACACACGCATTCGACATCATGGCGTGGAACGCCCCAATCTCACCCTGAGGCGATGGTTGTGCCGGACTACAGGGCTGCTCCACCTCATTGTCCACGTCCTCCGTCATCGGCGACAAAGACACAGTTGATAGAGTGTCCCGCTGAACACACTCTGGGTCTGATTCAGGTAACTCGCCCTCTTCAGGATGAGACTGGATGGCCCAACCCCACTGGTATTGGCACCGGCAATAGCAACTGTGCCGGAGGAGACTTCCAAGGCACCTCATCAGGCAACCCCTCGACCACCGGCACCACCGGACTTCGAGGAGGTGGCAACCTTGCATCCAGTTGCCCCAACAAAGACTGAAGCGTAGAGAGCACCTGCAACGACAGCAGAGATTGCTGGTTAACCAACGGGTAGAGGGGCGTCCCAGCCCCCACCTCACTCAACATCAACGTCCTCACACACTGCAGACCCAGAGCGGATGGGTCGAACACTGGCTCTTGTTCCTCCTCCATTCCTGAAAAAACAGAAAACGTAGCTGGATCCTTCTGCAAAATGTTCTCAGGAAGTATGGACTCAAAGGAGGTGGGCTGCCACGCCCCACCTGTCATCAACAACCGTTCTGATTCCATCTGCGACAACAACAGCACCGGACCACTGTCCGTCAGAGTTGTGGCCGGCGCCAACAACACCACCGTCGACAGAACTGTAGATTACATCACCACCATCGACGACGGAACAGCCGTCGACAAGCTCGTCGTCGGAACCACGTCCCCTGGCTTCGATTTCACCAGAGACGTGGATCTTTTGGAAGAAGAACCGAAACAGTGCTTCAAAGAAACCAGCTGGACAAAGATTTGTGATGGTCCCTGGACGACGAAGACTCCTTCGTCTTCGCCAGGTCCTTCTCCGATGCTGTAGACTTCTCGGGCCTACCACCAGACTCCTTGGACTTGTCGGCCGACCATGCTTGGCCAACGAACAGCTACTTGCACCCTTCGAATGATGCAGCCTAGACTAAGACTTGCTGCCTTTCCCCACCTCCGACACAGGCAATGCGGTCCAATGCTTCTTAGCAGGGGGTTCCGCCGCTGCCACTCGGCGGTGCTCTGCTGTCTTCTCTGCTCTCCCTAAGACTAGCTCCCCCGGGCCGATCCCACCTCCAAAGCTGGGTAATTGTCCTTGTTAAGCCAGCATATGAGCCGTCGATTATGGTCTTTCAAAGTCTTCTGCGAAAACCCTGGCATATCTCGCAGGCATCCCCCGAGTGATGGGGGTAGAGACAGTAAAGTCAGTCCATTTGTCCATCCCCTTGGTACACCTTCATGCCACAGGTAGCACAAGGCGGAAAGAGAGACTTCTAGGCAACCAATGACATCCTAGCTCACGAACCAAAAACACGAGGTAATCCCAACAGTCTGGAGACGGTTGAAATCTGAAGGGGAGCCGCGGGGCGGGGTTATTTATACCTGATATCCTATTGGTGGGGCCTAAAGCACCCAAAATGAACATTGATATGACAATAAAGTGTGAGTTTTCCATAGGAAAACGGTTAAAGTACGAAGTTTCCCAGCCTGACGACAGGGAAATATTTACAGCATGTGAATCCATGAAAGATCCAATGCTGGAGAATGTTTATTTTCTTAAGTCCACATTTCTTGAATTGATCATATGTACTCTGCAGGGTCCTCATCCGCCTTCATTTTTCATGCTAATATTGATGACCATAGCTGATGTGTCTGGATACAGCTCTCTCAGAACCTGCCATACGTGTGCATGGTAATTATTTAAAAAGTGCCCGTCATGTAGTGCCTGTGATGTATCTTAGAGCTTAACTTCACCCCTGCGTATCCTGTTTGCAGCCAAATTGCGTCACTCCTTTCCCCTGCCAATAAGCTCTAAATGTCCCCTATGGCCAATGGGATCCCTGCTGTCTCCTTCACGGACGCAGAATGAGAAAATCACATGAATGATAAAAGAGACAAGTAAGCATGCCACATGGGGGAGACAAAAGCCTGTCTGTCCCTCAAGAAGAACACCCTGACCCTAACGGTGGTGCCTCTCCCTAGATGGTATGTGATGCATCGCCTATCTAAAAGAGGATAGATGGAAGGGTGTCCCTAGGTCTTATAAAATGTGTGGGCAAAATCCAAAACAATTATTGTGGTTTCAAAACGAAAAAGCAACTCTGTCCAGCGGAAGACCACCATACAAAGAATCAGTAGCAAGTCATCTAATTATATCTTGCAATCAAACAGCTATCAAGGTGAGCATCTGATTGGTGGTGCCATGGGAATTTCAATATTATATTTATTCATCCTAGGGCTACCACTTCAACAAATGTTGGTTGTTTGTGTGTGGAACACATAACTTGGTGAAACATCAAACTATTGAAAAGATCTAATGCTAACTCTGCATGGCATAGTTGTAAAAGGTTCACTTTGCGTGAGTGACACTATGATGAATACGAAGAGTGTCCTCTCTGACTCATGGGGATATCTCAGTGGGTTATGTAGAACACCATAACCCTAACATGAGGTTGACCGGTTTCGATTGTGCCATCAGTTTTGGACCACCTTAGTTGACCAGCAATCCTATGAGCAAATGTAACTGTCCACTTGTTAGTGCATGCTTATTGTCTATAATGCAGATGGTACGGATATCCAGAGTAAAGTAACTAGAGGGCATAAGGCTATGCCGCCACTAAATGTGTGGATGCGCATGTGTATAATATCCCAAGGGGTGCCAGAAAGGGAGGGGCTGGGGGGTGGGGGGCAGGGAAGAAAATAATTGTCAACCAAGCATGCAAAAGGGCCTGGAATAACCCCTGTGCATGCACACTGGAACAACACAAAAAACAGACCAATGACCCATCTCTTACAGCTGTATTCAGCTATTCCCCCCCTTTTCAACAAAATCAAAAAAGAAGTAAAATAATTGTGGCCCATTTTGAACACCGGAGGCACTGAAATACTGCTTCCTCTCTTCTCACTCAAAAGACGCAACATTAGAGATACACTGGTCAATACTGTATCCACCAATCTGGTCGGTCCTCCCTCCAATCAGTCCACCCTATGGAACACTGCTCCAGCAAACAATCACTCCCCATGTGGCCAATGCTCCATGTGTATACAGACCACACGCACCACCACAGTGGATATTGGGTGGAAAACCCCATGTATCCAAAAACATTTCACCAACTGCAACACAAAAGGTGTCATCTACATGATAACATGTCCCTGTAGTCTGAGATACATAGGGATGACCCTGCGAGAGGTCAAAAAGCGCATGATAGAACACTGCTCGTGTATTAGAACTGGCAAAGTTACAGCACCACTAGTTTCACACTTTTTGGCTGAAGGTCACACTGCAGACAACTTCAGGTGGACCATCCTTGAGAAGATGAAACCCTGATACGCGGGGGCAACTTCCGTGACCATTTGTTTAGGCAGGAACAAAGGTGGATTTTTCAACTCAACACGTGCCAACAGGGGCTCAATGAAGCTATACAATCACAGGAATTATCAGTCATTTCCCGCTAGCCCAGCATTGTTTTGCTCTGCATGACCCGTTTAGATCTATTCCATGATAGCCCCATTCAGGAGTCTCCACATACTAGTTCCGTTCTGGCATCTGCATCGTTGCAGCAGCATGCAGCCCCTACCCCTGACACCCGTAGCACAGGAGTTCCACCTTCGCCCATTCACGCACTGATACATTTGTGGCCACTCAATAGTAGTCCTTGGACTCTCGTCATCATGATCAAGCCTCACCCATGCACTTTGCCAATCACAATACAGCCATCTAGGCATTTGCCATTGCATAATGATGCCCAGGCCCTCTTGTGTTATGATTTGTATACGCAGGACCACGTTATCATATTTGCAGGCACATCTCTTGCATGCATTCTATGCATGCCGCCCTATGCATGACTAATGCTATGGTCATCCCATACTCAGGCATGCCTCTTTGTCCCGAGCTAGAACATGATCTATGTTTTTCATTGTAGCTACTCGGCACTGCGCTTCAGGCCATTTTTTGCCACCTGCCTGCTTTCCCTAGTATCTTTTGGCATGAACAGCTGCGTTGCTATTGCATCGCTTAGCAACAACTACAATATGATGCCCGCCATCACCCAGCCCTCCGTGACATACACAGAAGCACCATATCCGTGTATACCCCCAATCCAATCAGATACTTTCACACAGGACCTCCATCCAATGAGATTTAGTGCAGGGCAGCTCGCTTCCGCATGCATGATCGAAACGGATGAGTACACACATCATGACCACGCATTAGGCCACGCCCCCGTGTCACACACGGAAGAGCGAGATGTTCAAAATACGCTTTCGCTATCCATTAGTCACTCGCGTTCCAGCTGAGGCGCTTGTCATCGAGGATCTGCTCCTCTTTTCTACCAAGGTAAGTATGCTCTGTGCAGTAAACCTTACCCCCTTCCTTTGCCAGATTGCGTCCATGTAGAGGACATCAGCTACAGAACGCTGCATATATCAGTTCTTTTTGTCAATTTCCCTTGCAGCTCCGGTTCTGCTGTTGGCCTAAGAATCCTTTCCAATCGTGGCCATCGAGTACTCCGGCCCCCTGTTCCAAGGTGAGAATCAATCTGTCTCACACTAAAAGATCACTGTGTAACCTGGGTGTCCGCCCCCACCAGCACACCTGCATGCTTGGTTGTCCATTTATGCACCCAGCTAATGCTGGCACCAGATTTTTCTCCCCCCCACCCCCTTTCTGGCACCCCTTGGGATATCATACACACGCGCAGCCACACATTTAGTGCTAGCATAGCCCTATGCCCACTAGTTACTTTACTCTGGATATCCTTACCATCTGCATTATGGACAATAAGCATGCACTAACAAGTGGACAGTTACACTTGCTCATAGGATTGCTGGTCAACTAAGGCCCGGCTCCTTTTTTGTGTGTCTTGTGTTCCCCTACAGGGAATGGAGCAACACGTCCAGGCAGCTCCTACCTGAGATATGCTGGAACCTGTACTGATAACACTGTCAAGTCTCCAGTCCTGAAGAAGATGGTCTAAAACTGATTGCACCATCAAAACCGGTCGACCTCATGTTAGGGTTATGCTATTCTACATAACCCACTGAGATATCCCTATGAGTTAGAGGGGACACTCTTTGTATTCAACATCGTTTCACTCACGCAAAGTGAGCCTTTTACAACTATCCCATGCAGAGTTGGGACTAGTTCTTCTCAATAGTTTGATGTTTCACCAATTTCTGAGTTCCATACACAAACCACCTACATTTCTTGATGTGGTAGCCCTAGGGTGAATAAATATAATTTTGAAATTCCCATGGCACCACCAATCAGATGCTCAGCTTGATAGCTGTTTGATTGCAAGATATATTTACATGACTTGCTATTGATTCTTTGTATGGTGGTCTCACGCTGGACAGAGTTGCTTTTCGTTTTGAAACCACAATAATTGTTGTGAATCTTGCCCACACATTTTATAAGACCTAGGGACACACTTCCATCTATCCTCTTTTAGATAGGCGATGCATCACGCCCCATATAGGGAGAGGCACCCCCGTTAGTCTCTTTTGTCATTCATGTGATTTTCGCGTTCTCCACTTGTTCCTCCCAAAGAACCGTGTGGGTTGTGTTACGATAACTGTCACGTTACGGGTAGGGAAGGTAGTTCTCTTTCTTTTTTTCTTATTGTCTCCTTCACGGATACATATATCCACTTGCTGGCCCCTGCCATTAGTAAAGGTAAACTGCATACATCAGATTGTCCCCATCCAATGTCTGCCAGGGTACTCTAAGGAACTCATGGTGGCAACAGTATACACAGACAAGTGAATACAGTTCAAGGGTGTTTATTAAACTGTAAATGCGGAGTGGAAAAACACCTATCCTAAACCTAAATCTAAGATGGTAGCAAGCTTCAACCATCAAATGAAAATAAGGCAACCCTTGTGACGTCCTGTGAAAAACTATTGCCAAATCCTTACAACTAATTACAGAAAGCGTGTGGGATAAGGTTTTCAATAAAGAAAGAAGTGTTCACAAATAATAAGTCAAGGTGTGATTGGCAGGGGTCTCCCGTCCCCACATTTCCAGCATGGGACAAGGTGGAGCTCCTGAGCACTGCACATACTCAAGCTTTCCTAGCACAAGTCGTCAGGTCCGTACCAGCTATCAGGTTCTTCGATGGTCAAGTCTTTTCAATAAAAAGTCTCTTGCCTTCGAGGCCTGATGTATCGAACAAACACAAAGTTCTTTTCCACGTATACTTTGGATGATGGCTTCACCCCTGGGTCCCCCTCTTCTGGGCTTAGACCCTTCACAAATCTTATTCAACAAATCAACTAAACAGTTCCTTTTCCAATTAACTTTGGGTGATAACTTTCCACCCCTGGATCCCCCCTTTCGGGCTCGGACCCCTTTGAAACGTCAGCCTCCCTCCTTCGGGTTCACAGTGGCTTTTCTTACTTTCAGGAGTCTTAATGTGCTTTCAAACAATTCTTCAGGCTTCGCCCCTTTTTGTCGGCTTCACTCTTGGTCAACCCACTGGTCATGCGCTCATTTCACCAAGCGGGATTCATTTCCCTTAGCTTTTACAAGACCCATGTATGACCACTTTGAACTCATTTCACCTCTTCCCAAGGGCTTCTGTTTATGGTAGTTTCTACCATCGGGTAATCGCCCCGAGTTTCGAACCTGAGCACTCACGTGGTGCCGGACTCCTCTGTTGCTGGTTTTTCCCCCTCTTTCATCAATAGTTTCTTTAAACCTTTTTAAAGTTCAAATTAGAAGTTGGCTACTTTTCGTTCAACACAGTTCCGTTTCTTATCAACTCTCCCCTCGACTCACCGGCTATGATGAACCGCTTGGCTTTCTTTCTCCTTCGAGTCAAGGTTGGTATTACAGAGACCAGTGTCTCTCCCCGGCTTGGTTATCTGCAGAGGAGGGTCTTTTGTACCGTAGACATATGCTACAACACACGCATCTATTGTTTGCAGTTTTACGTTTCCTTCTGTGGAGGATTCAAGGGCCTTGTTCGGAAAGGGCAGGGTTGCTTCTCTCCTCGTCACCACCTCGGTATGTGCAGTCTTTCTCCTCCCCTTGAACTGCTGTGCCGAGTTCGCTCTCACGTCGTGCGGTCTGCCTTGCTCGTCTTGTGCTCAACCTTTTATCCCTGTGGGGAACAGAAAGGGCCGTCGGGTGTGCGTTTGATTCTGGTCAATTGACTGAGCCTTGTATTGGGATATATCAGGTAAATGGCTCTGGTGTTCGTCCGTTGTCTTTCAGGTTGTGCGGAGGGGGTAGTGTTTTTGAATATCCTACATGGTAGAATGGGGAAAAGGTGTTGAAAGAAGGGGGATACTGCGTCTCACCCGTCGGTGTCCCACTCTCCCCCCCCGTCCCAAGGACCCTCCATCCAGGTGATCCTCCCTCACTGGTCCACCCCCAGGGACTGGAACCAATAGCGATGGCTATGTCCTGGCTACCTGGATGGCAGATCACCAGGTACTAGCTAGGGAGACACCTTGAGCCTTTCTTAAAGTACGTAATGCACTTCCCCTTTTGCCTTCTGTAGAAGGGGCAACTGTGTCCGTGCTGGTGCCTAGACCCCTGTCGTGGTCTTTTTACTACTGCCATCCTTGCTTTTCTGCTTCGAAGCCCATTTCCCCAGTCCCCTGTGTGCTCCTCTTCTTCCTCTTCCTCCATTTCTTTTCTCCTCCTCCCTCTGCTCCGACTCAGTAAATCGCACGTTTCAAAGTGGTCATCCCTGCTTCCACTGTCGATGCTATCCATCCAGTCTGATGCGGTATGATCGCCCTGCTTTGTATCTGCTTTGTCTTCTTCCATGTCTTCTTCCATGCTCAGTCCACCCGTCATTAATTTTAAATTGTATGCGTCCTGCTGTCCATCCTTGTTGGTCTTTAAACATTCTGCCTAACTTGTGTAAAGAATAGCTCAGTCGGTTTCATCCTTCTGTGGTTGATAAAGTGAGTATTAACTTCGATTGGGTAATTAACATTGTATATAAACATTTTCTATATAAAGTGCTTTGGATAAACATGCTTTATAAATGATTTAATAGTAATTAAGAGTACTTGGTGTGTGTTTAACTGAATCCTTTAACACTCTCATAAATCTAAGCCGTGGTGCTGTCAGATTACCTTGAAAGAAATTGGCTAGAGATTAATGGCTTTGCTTAATATTGCTCAACAGGCCTATAACCATTGTAACCATTACATTTAACTAATGTTAATGTTAAAGGTCATTTGTACAGCGCACTATCGCCACCGAGTGGTCCCCTGACACTCTGGCGGCTCTGAAAAAGGGAAGGGGGGTGAGTTAGTGGGAATAAGTTGGAAAAGTGCACGACAGCAGTGATGTGCTGTTGGCAGCCTCAGCCCGGTGGGTCCATTGACTGGGCTTGGGTTGTTTTACGGTCGGTAGTCGTGTGCTGTTGGTTTGAGTTTGAGAGGTGTATGCAGAGGGGTGAAATTGTTAGTGGATCGGTTAATTGCCATTGCTGTCCTTGCAGTTATGTCTATGTGTGATGCTTGCTATCATTCACTATTCCATCTGAGTGTGCCACTTGCTAATCTTCAATATCCTATCTAGATCTATGTACTACCTATGTCTGTAACCAAGTGTAACCACTGCCCTCATGTAAACCAGCGCCCAGATGCCCGTGTCCGGTGCGCTTTATAAATGGCAAAATCAATAAAATCATATGCGTCTTATACCTTGTGCACGAATGCATAAAAACAGCAAGAGGATCAGCCTTCCCGTGAACAGGAGGGAAGGATCACACTATGAAAGCTAAGACTATTGAACAGAAAGTCATGGCGACTTACCCAAATCCCCAATCTCCACGTGGCCCAGCACATACAGGCCTCCTTTCTTTAGGTCGTTGATAAACTTGATGAGCTGGCAGCTGGTCCTGGGGTTGGAGACCATCAAGAGGATCTGGGGCCGCCAGAACTTGACATGCTCCTTCCTAATGTCCAGGAGAAGAAGATATTTCCGGACCTAACAAGGTGAAGTAGAAAGCCCAGAGCAATGGATAAGGAAAGTGGTGAAAAAGAAAGGCGACAGTTAGTTCAATGAAGAACAAAAAAGTAGGTTTAATTAGCCTTTCAGCATTTTCCTCCGCTCTCCATCCACAAACATCAGGTGTTTTGATTTGCATCCTAGCAGCATAGAAGCTGCTTCACAAGCATTCAAATGTAAACCTAAAAAAAATGCATGCATGCCGTAGAAAAAGAACCTTGAACACACAACATGCATTCATTGAGAAAAATAGTAGGAGTCCCACCAACTCATCAAAAGAGGGACACAAATGTGAGATTTCCATGATGTCACATAGTGAAGAGTATGCCTGGTGAGAAATAGCTGGAGGGAGCAGAAATTGAAACCTCACCAATGAACAAGCAGAAAGAGCTACCATAGCGACCCCTTGGTAACCAGGATGGTCTAACTTCCAAACAACCAAAAGATGAGCCACTTTAGGGATGTACTACCTGGTGGAAGATGAGTGCCTGGCTGATGTAGCCCCAGCTGCTGGTTGTGGAGCGGAAGTGGATGAACCCCAGCAGGATCAACATGAGCACGATGCTGCCTGAGGCATACGCAGGGTTGATCAGGAACATCATAACAAAGCAACTGATGATGCCAAGCAGGCAGGTATGCCAACTAAACATCTGGAACGTAGGGCTAGGGAGAGAACATGAACAAGTTGGTTAGGAAAGAATGCCAGAGACATGGCCGGCAAACATAGAAGAATAAAATGCTCATTAAAAGGGATACACTATCTTGCTGATTTGATATGATAAGTCATTTATAATGCGACTGTACACAAGTGTTTCTAGGCGGGACAAGACGATGAAAGGAAGACAGAAGGAGGACAAAACAACGATCTTACTAGGCCTCATGTCATTCAGATTGCGTAGGTGCTGGGGGGAGGGAAGAAGTGCCAGGGGGTAAAGGGTAAGGGGGAGTGCAATGGAACACGTAAGTGCTACCAGGGAGGTGGCTCAAAAGCACAGGGAGTCAGGGGACTGTAGGGGTGCAGATACAGTCCCTGAGTGGTTGGGAGACCCAGATGCAGTGCAAGGGCAACTGGTCGTGCAGGAGCCTGGTCCCGTAAGTTCAATGCATGACCAGGTAACCAGTTAGCGCAGCAAGGGAGAGTGAGAGTTAAAGCGGAAGCGAAAAGGTGGGTCTTGAGCTACTTCCAGAACCTTAGCTGGTCCAGTTCAAGTTTGAGAGAGGCATTGAGGATGTTCTAGAGGAAGGGTTCAGCTGAGGCAGAGATCTACCCCCCACTCTCTGCCTGGAGAACCATCTGATCTTCAGAGTTGGAGGTGGATGAGCGGAGGGCTCAAGAAGGAAGATGCTTGGGAAGAGAACGTTGTATGTAGTGTGGTCACTGGCCCCAGAAAGCCTTGTGGACACTGCAGATGGTCTTGAACTTGATCCTTGAAGCCACAGGGAGCCACTGGAAAGATTTCAGGGCTGGAGAGATACGATCCCTGGGCTTGAGGCCAAGGACAAGTTTTGCAGTCCTGTTCTGGATTAGTTGTAAAGTGCAGAGAGTAGAGGCAGGCAGATTTAGAAAAAAGCAGTTGCAGTAGTCCAGCCTAGAGAGAACCAGGGCTCTGCAGACCGTGAGCTTCTGGGGGAAAGTGAGAAAAGGAAGAATACCTCTGAGGAGGTGCAGCTGATAAGTGTGACTTAGAGACTTCAGAGATGTGAGGATAGAAGGAGAGGGTGGAGTTGAAGATGATATCAAGTACCAAGTTTCTTAGCCTAACAACTAAGGTGCAGGTAGAGGGTCCCGGGTGGGCGGCCAGAGTGAGAGAGGAAAGGCAGGAGCAGGTGTCCCAATGAGGAGGATCCCAGTCTTGCTGGCATTAAGGTAGAGATCGTTGAAGGCACATCATTTGTGAATTGCGGACAGTCAGGTATGAGAGAAGGAGCAGAAGAGGCTGAGGGGAGCCTGAATGAGAGCTGAGTCATCCGAATAACACTCAAAGTTAGAACAGAAGGTAGAGCTATGGTGGGCCAGAGGTGCCAGCTAGTGGTTAAAGAGCCAGGGAGAGAGGTTAGACCCCTGGGGAACACCACATGTCCCCTAGGGAACCACACATAGAGAGAGATAAAAGAGAAGAAGGACCGATCAGAGAGAAAGGAGGTCAACCAGGCTAGGGCCTTACCAGTGATACCCAAGGTGTCACGGAGATGATAGAGCAGGATGGCGTGCTTGACCATGTCGAAAGCAGAGGATAGATCAACAAGAATAAGGACAGAAGGAAGGTTAGAGTCTAGAGTAGAGAGCAAGTCTTCATGGGTGTTCAGGAGAGCAGTTGCTATGCTTCTGGCTGCTCTGAAGCCAGACTGGTGGTCATGGAGACAACCAGTAGATTCAGTATGTAGATTAAGCTGGGAGATGAGGGGTTGCACAAGGGAGTGCTTAAGGGGCAAGGGGAAGGTTCCAGTGGCAAAGGAGTGATTGCAGAAATCGGCCAAGGCTGGAGCAAGGGTGTCGATGTGGTCCTTAATGGTTCTGGAGGAGCAGAGGAACACCTGCTTTGATGAGACTTTCATAGATCGGACTTGTCTAGAAAACATCGGGAGTGAACAGTGAGAAGGAGGAGAAAAAAAAAAAGGAGGAGCTATGGGCGGAGAGGGGCCTGGAGTGGTAGAGGCAGAGGAATAGGGGATAGAGGAAGAGGAGAGAGAGTGGACAGGATGTCCTGAGTTCTAGTGGTGAAATGAGATGCCAAAGTCGTGCAAAGGGCCTGGGAGGGAACAGGAGAGTTGGCGAATGCAGCAGGATTGGCCAGCTCCTTGCAGATTTTGAAAAGTTTGGCTTAGTTGTTAGAGGCCGCAGAGACGGATGCTTGGATGAAGGCTCTCTTCTTAGAAAGGACAGAGTCTGTATTGCCTTTGGAGCAGGCAGCATGCCAGTTTGTCAGAGGATGAGCCTGATGCCCTCCACTTCCTCTCAGCCACCCTACCTTTGCACTTAAGGGTGGTGAGGTTGGAGTCGTACCAAGAGTTGCACTTGGATGCGGGCTTCAAACTGATCCTCATGACAGGGGCAAGGATATCCAGATTATTAGAGATTGAGAGATGAAGGTTGAAAAGGGCTGTGTCAGAGAGTGAGTCAGTCTCAGGTGTAGGAGAAGGAGAGAAAGTAGCGCTGAAAGCCGCCACCGACACACGCTTCATGGGCCTGATAACCGAGAAGGTGGGTGACAGTGCTGGGGTCCGCTACACCAGAGGGGCAGAGAGCGACAGGTGAGAGGAGAGAAATAAGTAGTCCGTCCAAGAGAGGAGTGGTAAGAGGGTTGGAGAGGGGGAGGTCTTACGAGATCAGAACATCCAGGGTGTGCCCTGCAGAGTGAGTTGGGCCAGAGGGAAGAATAGAGAGAGGGAGAGAGAGGGAGAGAGAGAGAGAGAGAAAGAGTCGCAGAGGGTGCGAAGGAGCCCAGAGGAGGGGTTAGAAGCATACAAGGGGATGTTGAGGTCTCTGAGGGGGAGAAGTTGAGAGGTAGAGGCAAGGAGGGAGCAGAACTTAGCCCACTCAGAGAAGAAGTGGGCGACCTGGCCAGCGGGCCTGTAGATGGTGGCCACAATGAGAGAGGCACCAGCAGAGAAGAGAGCCTGCAGACCAGGCATTCAAAGGAGGAGTAGGCCTGCATAGGAATGACAGAAGCAGGGCTAGTCCACCTCCAGGATGGTTGGTTCTGGGTTCGGAGAGGATCTTGTAGCCATCAGGGAGTGTGTCAAAACTTGTGACAGAGCTGTCCACAAACCAAGTCTCAGTGAATACATAGTACATTCAGATCAAGCTCTTTGATGAGATGGCAGATGTCTGAGGAGTGTTTCACAGCAGAGCGAGAGTCAAGAGTAGCGACATGGAGCAGATTGCTACTTTTGCAAGACTTCTGTGGAGGGGTACAGGCATGAGGTACGCCCTGCAGAAGTGTTAGAGGTGCCCGAGAATGGGCAGAGGAGAAAGGAGGAGATGGCAGGGAAGTCAGAAAGGAAGAAGAGTGTGCCGCAGAGGTGGCAGAGGAAGGAGGCAGCAGCAGACCAGCCAGGGAAGCAGAGGAGGGTGCTAGAGGAGGAAGCTGGCAGAGGAGCCAGAGAGGAGTAGGTAGGAGTAGCAGGAGAAGTAAGGAAGTTGATAAGGTGCAGGAAGCGTCTACCGAAAAGGAGGAGATTGGCCAGAGGGCCCTGGACCAAGATGATGCCATTTAAGTAGACATTAATGGTGGTGTTGGAGGATTGTAAGGGGGCAGGAGGGCCTCCAATCGGGTGCCACAATTAATGGGAGAGTAGGAAAAAGGAGACTGAGAGCCCATATGGATGGGGGGAGGGTCCATAGGCCTGGCGAGGGAATGACAGAGAATGTCGGTGAGAGTCTGTCTGGAGGAAGCACTGGTGTAGGTATCAGCGATAGGGAGGCCTGGGCTGGAAACCAGGATGTCCCTTTTGAGCTTCTTCCTACCAGACTTAGTGAGAGGGATAGGCTAGTCGAGAGAATAGCAGGTAGAGAGGATAGGGGAGACAGAGCACCAAGGGGGTGCAGGGCGGAGAGTAAGGGGTGGGTGGGGCAGTCCAGGCAGGAAGTGGTGGTGGGGTCAGGCGCTAGGGGCAAATGAGGGAGGCACAAGAGGGGTGTTAGGCAAGATTGTATACAGTACCCTTTGTGTGCACTACAACCCTGACCTCCTGGCAATAGGCACCCAACCTTTGGTATAAGTCTGTACTACACAGGTTGGTAGCGTGTTGAGCAGCCAGGCTTATCTCAAGAGGGGTCAATGTGAGCAGTAGTGTAGTTACAAAGAGATTCACAGTGACAAGCATTCAAATAAACTCTTACACACCAGGTTTATTAATTAAACGATTATTAATTGAACAGTCAGTTTGAGTACACCTTCAGAAGGGGCAATATAATAGTAACACACAAATACACTCCAAAATACACTATTAATAGTTTCTCTAAATTAGCAAGTACCCATTTGGGATGGCACACAGACACTTTCTACACCCTCAGGTGACTTAAATAGCGTTACACTGTTGCATTTAGGGCAATACTTGGGAGTATGTGAAAGAAGAAGATTATTAGAATAAAACAAGAGATCACAAAAATTCTGAAGCAGATAAGTACTTTTGGTAACCCCCCCAATGAAAAGTAAGTTAACCCCTTCATGGAAGGAAGACAAAACAGAGAGTCAGAGTTATTCAGGGAGCCAGGCCAAAGTCAATTGGACAAAAGTCTAGGTGAGCTGAAGTAATTTTTGTAGGGAGGTAAAGGTCTTGCACAATGTTTTAAAAGTCTTTGTAGAAAAGACGACAAATTATGGCCACAAGCTGATTAGGCTTGTGAGGTAAAGAAGCTGTTAGCAACTCTTCAGAAACAACCAAGACAAGTCTCCACTGAGAACAAGTGAGGTTACACAACAAGAAGTAAGTTCTCTTAGACTGTACAGTACCTTTTGGTTAGAAGAAATGGTAACAGCTGGCTTCTGTTCCTGTGCAGCTCTGCAGATTCTGTGCTCCTGGGCATCAGTCGTGGGGACAAGAGGGAGGACATCTGGAGACTCCTGCACTGCAACGGGACGGTCGGCGACGGAAAAGGACCAACTTCTATTCAGTGGCACTTCACAGTATCAGCTCCTCGCGTCTGAGCAAATAGCACCACTGCTGACTCTTGGCTGTTGAGATGGGCTTTCCTTGCATCTGGGGTCCAGCACTCTGAGGTGGCTCAGGCTTGGTCAGTTCCGCTTCCTGGGAGCCCGGAGGATCTTCCTGTAGCTCTTGGCCAACTTAAAAGCAACGCACACAATCTGGTGTTCTTCTCCCTGGATCTTTGGTTCCAGCAGCTATTGCAGTGTAAATTCAACAAGCTTCAAGAGGATGTCCAGGTGGCTTACTTTGGAGTTGATTGGTTCCACCAACTCAAGGGGAGAAGTCATCCTTGCACGGCTTCTCTAGTCTAGACGAATTTGGAGCTTCAGCACAGCAGCAGGGCTTGACCAGGCACACCAACGGTCCAGGAGTTGCAGCAGGCGTCTCTTCCAAATTCTTCTTCGGATTCCTTCGTCCAGTGGTCGACTATGCCTTCCAAGCCAAAAAGCCTTGCCTTTTATGCAGGTTTCTCCCATTCATTCCAGCCAAGCTGTCAATCACACAGCAGGGTGGCTGTCCTTGCTGGACAGCCAGCCAGTCACTTTTGGGTGTATTCCTGTAACCAAGGGGATTAAGCACAGGGAGTTTCGGGCACCACCCTCACTTCCTGCGCCCGCCAGACATACAGGGGCCAAAGGCAGGCTTCACTTGTGAATCCCGCAAAAGACAAAATGACCAAAGGGACCAGACCTGGTTTGGCGCGAAGGGTAAATCTCAAGAAGGACCTTTCCACAAAGAAATAGCGAAAAAAGAAGACCGGGCCAGTTTGACAAAAATGGCACCCTTGGGTGCTTTACTGCAACTCCGAATGCAGCCCGCCATAAAAGCACACCACGGTAGTTAAAAGTAAACCACTGCCACCAGCCATTCATCGAGGAAAAGGTAACATAAAAAAAAGTTACATGAGAAACTAGACAAAGGGGATACTAAGTAACCCCTCCAGCACCCTATTGTAAGGCAGTGTGTGCTGGGTCTAGAAAGTTACAAATGTAAGTAAAGTCAATTTCACTTTACTGCTCTTGGAAATAGTATATTTAAGAGAAGATATTTAAACCTTTGGGAAATCTGAAATACTTCCCTGTGTCACTGCACCAAAGGTGCTGATTGGTACAATGTAAAAGATGATGCCTATGGAGTTTGTCATACTCCACAACCAAAAGAAACACAGTGCTCAAGTCATAACAAAAATACATCAGAGTGTGGAAAAAAGGGTGTCACTCTCTCCCGGTAAAAATGAAAGTCCTCAAAATCCAGCAGAGGTGCTGGAGGTGTCTAAGGTGGGAATGAGCAAATTTCTGAGAATTCTCCCTAACAAGGGTCACGCTCAATTGAGGGGGGCAACAAAAGTACACCACAGAACAATAACACTGGAACCTTGGGGTGCCCTGGAGGAGAGAGTGGAGAAAACAGAGCAAGCGACAAATGTACACTACAATAGTACTCAAGGGCGTGAGAATGCAAGTGCAGTAAAGAATACGTAAAACTGGCAGTTGTAGGGGACCTGGAGGGGAAGAAGAGAAATGCATAGGATGCAGATAAGTATACAATACAATGGTCACACTACAAAACAAAATATGCAAACACTAGTAATCAAAGGAGACCTGGCAGTAAGAGGAAAATGCAAGTGATGCAACAGATTGACAATACAATAGTCACAGTATGGTAGGGCGTAGAATGCAGAGACACAAGCAGTGTCCCTTCATCCATTCAAACGCAGTGTCCCTTCATCCATTCAAACACA
Source organism: Ambystoma mexicanum (assembly GCF_040938575.1). Lineage (NCBI taxonomy): Eukaryota > Metazoa > Chordata > Amphibia > Caudata > Ambystomatidae > Ambystoma > Ambystoma mexicanum. Next base: position 170,473,384 of record NC_090921.1, on the reverse strand, counting down.
GTCTCCCCTTCATGCCAGGATGCATTTTTTCAACATCCTGTTGTATGGAGTCTTTTACTTGAAAGATTGCATCTGTATGTGCAATGTATTACAAAGTCAAATCTGGGGTTTTGTTAATGAGACAACATGTGGGGTTATGAATACATCTTTATAAACTCTCAAGACATTACAAAAGAAACAAGCCCAGTGAGGCGGATTACCACTTCCTCAGGAGTTAGGCTCAGTAGTAGTGCTATTATGTGTTACCACCAGTCGTAAAGTGGCTAGAGATTAGTGTCACCAGATGAGTGGCCTTGCAGAAACAGACCACAGGGCTAACTCTGAAAATTAATTTTACCATTAAGCAAAACATTTTACAAATCCCTCATGTAGAACATTTTGCTTAACAGTCCAACAGTTCAATTCTCCTAAAATGTTAATGCTCACAAATAAATCTGCTGCGTCTTTCACCTTTTGCACAAATGCATAAGAACATCAAGCCAGGATCAGCCTTTCCGTGAACAGGAGGAAAGGATCAAACTATGAAAGCAAAGGCTATTGAACAGAAAGTCATGGTGACTTACCCAAATCACTAATCACCACTTGGCCCAGCACAGAGGTAGTCTCAGCAGTAGTGCAATTATGTGTTACCAGTCGTATGGCTGAAAACATAATTTCTAAGTGGAAATCTTTTTCACTTCAATGAAAACTAGAAAGAATAAAAATAGATTGTTCCTACCAGTCTTTCTAAATCTAACAGTACGTCACTCTCGGCAGGGCCGACGGGAGCAGCAGTGCAGGGAGATGGAAGTCATGGGCGTCCAAGGTAAGTGGTGTGTGTGGATGTTAGGGGTAGGGAATATATGTGGCGGTGAAGTGGTGAAGCGAGTGAATGTGTGTGTGTGTGCGTCTGTAGTGGGGGGGTAAGGAGGAATTATGTGACCGAGGAAATTGGCAGCAGGGAAGGAAAGGGAGGTTCAGGGGTCAAAATTCCCAGATTTCTAAGCATTCCCGCCAGCACAGGAGACGATGGGGGGTGGTCAGGGGATAGGGTTGCAAGGTTTTGTGGGAGGTGAACCCACCACAACACAGAACTGTGACAATTCCGCATTTAAAGGCAGCATAAAATCTGCATAAAATAAATGTGTCTTTTTTTTGTGTGTAGTCTTCAAAAAGCAGTAATATTACATAGAGCCGAAAACATACATCTAGCAGAAAGCATCTTTTCCTCTGACCGATAATTCCTATCAATAGTGGCGGCTGGTCAATTTGTTTTAAATTGAGGGGCATAAATGTTTCCCACGAATCTGCAGGAACAACCAAACAAAGCAAGGAAGCCCAAACCAGCCAACAGTGGCTCAGTGATAATGATAGGGGTATATCCCCAGAGAACATTTTTTAAATAATGGTTTAAAATTGCAAATTATCATGCTGGCACACCTTCTGTGAAAGTTTGCTATCTGTTTTGTATGGTTCTATTTTGAAAAAAATCAATAGATTCAAGTCACCAACAGTGCACAGGACCATTTTCTATTTTTATGACAGCTTTGATCGCAATATATGCCAGTACAAAAAATACTGCCATGCTGCCTGTACCCATGTTTGATTGATTTTGATTTATTTGTACCGAATGAAATTTATCGTATTTGGGCGCAGATGGATCCACAAAAGGTAACAGAGAAACAGGTGATTCAAAAATACAAAAAACGAGCAACAATAAAAAAAATAGGGATATCAACGAACCATACCTCACAACTGGGTTCATTTAAATAGGTGGGTCTTTAACGCTTTTCGAAACAGATTCAACGATTTAGCTGCCCAGATTACCAGGGGCAAACTATTGCATACTTTCAGTCTGTAGACTGTATGACTGACTCATGGGATCTCGCCACTTCTCCCCAGTGGAGAGCCCTTCCCTGCAATCTAGGGAGGCGAGCCCGCTACACAATCCCCCTTAGGGTGGCAAAATGCGGGATCTCACAGGGAGATAATACTCTCATGGGGATAATGACTCGCGTTCCTTGATGTACCTCCCTAACCCCTGTACCTTTGAGAACATGCAATCCTCCAGGTCTTCCAAGAACCAACCTGAGAAGACTTATTGTAATACTCCCTCCTTTCCTTATATAAACCATGACAATATCAACACAAGGAGAAACACACAAGGTGATCAGGAGTCATCTCTCAAAAGTACTGAGAAGTGGAAGAGTAAAGGAGTGATGAGAACTACTCCTTTTCTAGGTATCATTAGTACTGAGAAGAGGTGGCCTCAAGGAAGCATGAATAATGTCTCATCAACACAACAGAGACACTAGCACTCTGCTGGGGGAAGGGGGGGGGGCGGTGGGGTGCCCAGATACAGACAATAAAAAGCAAGACGAGACTCACTGAAATGGCCAACCCCGGGAAGTTCAAACCTGGGAACAAGGAAGCAAGCAGAAGAAGTTGGTCCTCAGCCGTAAAAACGTTATGGAAGGCTTGGAAGAACTGTTGTGCAGAGGAGAACCGACCTATGCAGAAACTGGAACCAGGCTAACAGTGGCGTGACCTCGGGGAGGTGGACTGCGCAATCCTTTTACGTTGACACCGAGACACCTAGTAAGCTGTGGAACCAACGCAGTACAGGAGGGAGCAGAGAGCCATCCGTAAGACCAAAACCCTGGGAGGTGCCGGTGAGGTGGCACTACGTGAAAGAAGGCAATAGGAGTCACGGGAGACCCAGTAGGCATTTGGCCAATACTGAAGAGTACCTCGAGATTCAACTCTCTCATCACAGTTATTACAGAGAAGATATCAAGATTGAAGAACATCTCATGAGTAACCTCCCTCATCAAAGTACCAGTGCCAAAATTACCACAAGTGAGGAGGGTGTCAAAAGAAAGCTTCCCATCAGAATAATCGAAAGGAAGATTGCAAAAGCGAAGAATCCCTCGTTTCAATAATCATTAGAGACATTGATAGCCAAGGAAGTTGCAAGAGGTGTCTCTAACAATTTTGCTGGAAAAGGTCAAGGATACTTTGGGAGTGATCACCCTGGTTTCATTGCTCAAGGAGAGGACCAGGGAGGCCTGAGACTGTACGTTGCATTGAAAAGAAAGAACTGTTGGACATTTGGTCAAGACAATGAAAGTCCCGGGTGGTGTGGGAGTGGGGGGAACTACAAGTATTTTTGAGAGGCTATCTGAAAATAGCCTTTACGGCCAATACAGTTTCACCAGGAGAAGGGAGTAATTCTCCTGGTCTCACCTTTTGTTGAATCAGAAGCTATTTCAAAAGATGGTCAGAAAACAGCTCTGAAAGCTGAATCAGCTGAACCAAGAGAAGGAAGTCATTCTCATGGTGATCTGTTTAGAGTATCTTTTGTAGAGGTAGAGTCAGAGTAGGAGATTTTTGGACAGAGGATGGACACTTTAGTTGACAACCACACTGCCAATGAGCACCCAAATTCGAATTCAGTTAGGTAGGGCAAACCCTTTAGTTGTAGGGAGAGAAATGTGTTTTATTTAACAAAAAGGAAAAAGACCTAAGTTGAAATGCCATATCTTTGTCGGACTCCTTATTCTGACTTACCACAATGTGCATGCAGGCAGAACCAATATATGGCAGTATTGCCATACAATAACATATACCTTGTAAGGATGCAGAAGTAAAAGACCTACACAAAGGTCGCATAGTGGTTGCTATAAACTTTGATTTGGTTTGAAAGAAAAGGAAAACCCCACTTATCCCTAATGCCAAGAGTGGTTTCTCCGACTCAAATAATAAACTAAGGAGATTGTCAGAATGTCCAAAATCATAAGTGTCCATTGTCATGTCAAATCCTATTTCCTTCCCTTAAACTTATAAACAACTAAGGAAAAAGTCTCTACTGTGTCCAGAGGAATGACTCCCTTCTTCTGGAGAACGGATTCAAAGGGTTTATTGAATGCATACCACGCAGGATATCTCCCTTCCCTGGTTTCTCCCACAGTTTCCAATACCAAGAGGAATATCTTCCTAGTCTTGTCTCAGTGTCCAACAGTCCCTGGGTGAATGACTCTCTTCCCATGGATTTGCTACTTCGCAATGCCAGGAGCAAAAGCATCCCTTTCCCCTGGCTTTCTTCAATATCACCAGAGGGGATGACTCCTGCCCCCTGGTTTCTTCTGCTTCTCTTCAATTCCAGGAGGAAAGGATTCCCTTTCCCCTAAAGTTCTTCTCAAGTTTCCGTAAGTGGGGTCCCAAACCCCAATTGGCAGACCTGGTTCTTCACCAGGTAAATGTAACTTCTGGTTTACTACCCTGCCAGGCACTATCTATCATTTATGTCTATGATTTGCATCTTCTACGACTCTCTGGGACAAGACCCTCCTCTCTTGGCTTTTGGTAAGTCTTTCTACTTGCTACCTCTTTCTTGGCTCTCCTTCACCCATTCATTCACCCACATAGCTTTTGGCTAGATCTGCATGGGTCTTGACCTCTCTGGGGCATCTGCGGTTGAGCGGGGGCTCTTCCTAGCCTTATCGGATGGATTGTTGTGTGCAACAGCTCTGCAAGTTCTCAGTTCCTCTGTGCAGGGCAGTTCCTGCTCCACGCCCTTCTCCTGCTTCAACAACTCTGGGTGCCGTCTTGAGCCACTTGCTAAGCAGCCTTTTCTCCACTCTAAGTCAGCTATGGACCGTCCCGCTCCCAGCTCAGCGTCCCGGTCTCTGCTTCTTTGCATCTCCTTCGGCCTCTCGTCGTTCAGCCTGGGAGTACACCACAGCATGTTTGGTCGGTGTTCCCTTTTGTAGCGCCCATACTGACAGATTGTCCATATTGACTAGTTCACGCTTGTTGGGTCAGCGGGGTACTCTTAATCACTCTGTGCTTCTTCTTCGTCTCAGTCATACTATGATTGTTCCCAACTAGGTTTGGGCGATCTTCCTCATCCCAATTTTTAGATAGGATTCACATGAGTAGTCCTTAAACGTGTTTGACTAACTCTAAAGTAGTGAGATAGATTGGGCTACCTTACACGCTAGGAAAGATTTCCTTTTACTGCCCCTTTCCTTCCATCTTTATGGAACCCCCAAAAATATTGCATTTATTTTTTAATCTCACCTGTAGTTTTTGCAGTTCAGTGAAGCCTTAAGCTTCACTGCCTTGACTTTTGCTAATATGTCATGGGGAAACCGACATCTCCTTCAGGCTGTCAGTACTGGTACCTTGTTTCCCTTACTCGTGTTACTGGGTTACTACGTTTGGTTATTTTTGTATCACTTGTGGTAACTTATCATTGTGCATAGCAGCTTACACTGCAGTACAACGGGGTACACGTTTTTTTGTTTTTTTTTATTTTAAATTGAGATGGCTGAAGCAAAAACAGCCTTTCAAATAGTCTAAAAACATATACTTTGTTATATATACAATGAACACAAAATATACAATAATATAATAAAAGTGACCTCTACTGGTCATAATTTATATGAAATTCATAACACATACGTTCTTTCAATATACATAAAACATTAAGAAGTTTTTCAAATCTAGGTGTAGTCCCTTATTCAAGATTACATTTCATTTGATCTTTTATCAGAGTGTGCTTCATCTTTATCATATTTAGAGTTACACTCAGGTAAGTTTACAGATTGCATGAATTTTATCATAATTATGTTAACCACAGATCTTTGACATTGAAACAAAAATCTCCACAGCGTTTGTGAATCAACATATCGATAATCCTGAAATAAATGTTGAAAATATTCGATTTTCAGGTCAATAAAGGACGAATACTCAGTCAGATGTCATAGACTCGGGTTCAGATGGATGTTTACAAAATCCGCATCTATTATTTGCAGTAATTCTGAGCTTATAACGCTTATAAGTATCCCAGAGATTGAACCTCAATCTCAAATAAAGGTTCCTGTATTTCGTGTCAGGGAAGCAGGATAAGTAAGCTTCACTGGTATAAAGTTTTTTAGATGTAGCGACTTGGTGTAAGCCAAAGTTTGTATGCAGTACCCTCTGGGAACACTACAAACAACTCTGACTACAGGTATAGGAAAGCCAACCTTTGGTATAAGCTTGTACTACACAGTTTTGGTAGCGTGTTGAGCAGCCAGGCTGATCTCAAGAGAGGTCAATGTGAGCTGTAGCGAAGTTACATAGAGATTCACAGTTACCGGTATTCAAGTAAACACTTACACTCAAGACGTCTTGCATAAACAATTATTAATTTGTCAGTCAGTTAGAATAAGCCTTCTTCAGAAGGGAGCAATATAATATTAACACACAAATACACTTCAATACTGTACACTCTTAGTTTCTAAATCAGTAAAGACCCTTTTGGGATGGCCCACAGACACAACCTACACCCACAGGAGACTTCAATAACTAGGGTGCTGGGTACATTAATATCTTACTGTTGGCATTTAAAATACTTTTAGAAATTTGGCAAAGGTTAAAGGTTATTAGAACAACAAAGAGACCACAAATATTCTTAAGCAGGCAAATAGTTTTGGATTCCCCTGTAAGAGTCATTCATATAGGCTAAACCAAAGCCAATGGGCAAAAGTCTTGTATAGGATGAAGCACTTCTGGTAGGTAAATGGAAAAGTCTTTGCACAAGTTCTTAGGAGTCTTTGATGAAAAGAAGAATCAAATGTAGGGCCACAAGCTGATTAGACTCGTGAGTAGTAGAAGATGCAAGCAACTCTACAGCAAGAAGTAAGTTCTCTCAGACTTTCTACAGTCCCTTAGAAATGAAGAAAAGATGCAGCAGATGACTTCTGTTCCTGTGCAGCTCTGCAGGACTCACTGTACCTTGGCCTCAGTCATGGGGACAAGAGGGAGGACGTCGGGGGACTCGCAACCGGCAAACTTCACTTTCAGTGACTGTTCAGAGTTTCAGCTCCTCGGGTCTACCGAAAATAACAACACATCGGTTTCTGGCTGTTGAGATGGACTTTCCTTGCTTCTGGGGTCCCGCACTCTTGAGGGGGATCAGGCTCAGTCAATCCTGCTTCCTGGGAGTTCGGGGTATCTTCCTGAAGCTCTAGGCCAGCTTAAAAGCAACACAAACAATCTGGTGTTCCTCTCCCTGGTTTCCAGCAGCAACACTGTGGAATTTCAACCAGCTCCGAGACGGATGTCCAGGTGGTTTACTTTGGAGTTGATTGGTCCCATCAACTCAAAGCGAGACGTCATACTTGCAGGGGCTTCTCTGTCGATGCGAACTTGGCGTTTAGGCCCTGCAGCAGGGCTTCACCGGGCAAACCAACGGTCCAGGAGTTGCAGCAGGCGTACTCTTCAAGTTCTTCTTCGGTTCCTTCGTCCAATGGTCGACTCTGCTACCAAGCCAAAAGACTCACCTTTTATTCAGTTCTCTCCCATTCATTCCAGCCTAGCCGTCAGTCACTCAGTAGGGTGGCTGTCTTTGCTGGACAGTCAGGCGGCCAATCACTACAGAGTGCATTTTGTTTTCCTAGGAGACCAAGCAAAGGGAGTTTCGGGCACCTCCCTCACTTCCGGTCTACCCCAGACACCCTGGAGCCAGAGGCAGGCTTCACTCATGAATCCCAACAAAGGCAAAACGAACAAAGAGACCAAACCTGGTTTGGCGCGCAGAGTAAATCTCAAGAGGGAACTTTCTACAAAGAAATGGCGAAAAAAGGCGGCCAGGGCCTTTTTGACACAAATGGCACCCTTGGGTAGCTTTACAGCAGCTGTGAACGCAGCCCGCGGTAAATGCACACCATGGTATTTAAAACGAAACCACTGCCACCAGCCATTCAGTGAGAAAAGGGTAACATAAAAATGTTACATGAGAAGCTAGACAAAGGGGATACTAGGTAACCCCTCCAGCACCCTATTGTAGGATAGTGTGTGCTGGATCTAGAAAGTTACAATGGTAAGTAAAGTCAATTTCACTTTACTGCTCTCGGAAACAGGAGTTTAAGCCAGAGAAAGTATTTAAACCTTTGAGGAATCTGAAAGACTTCCCCGTGTCATTGCACTGAAGGTGCTGTGACACAATGTAAAAGATGATGCCTATGGAGTTTGTCAGACTCCACAACCAAATGAAAAGCAGTGTTCAAAATCACATTAAAATACATGAGAGTGTGGGAAAAAGGGTCTCACTCTCTTCAGGTTAAAAATATCAAGTCCTCAAAATCCAGCAAAGTTTCTGGGGGGTCTCTAAGTGGAGGGAATTCGCACATTTCTGAGAATTCTCCCTAACACTTGGTCAGGGAAATGATGCAACCTAGTGCATCTGTCCATTGTTCTTATACAATCTCTCCTTCACACTTTAACTTAACTGTGTTTGGATCGGATATAAAATCGGAAGAATTATTATTTTCACTTTGCAGAATTGTTTGAATTTTAGTTCTCCAGTTTTGCATTTTTTTGTTCTTCGTGATTAATGCATGTTTTGACAAGGTAATAGATGAGCAGACAGAGAATTTGCCATACCTAATCTGAATGATTTTAGCTTGGGAGATTAGAGTTTTCAGTTTTTATCTAATGTCAGTATGATATGGATTGTCAGCCATCTGATTGCTAATAAGGAGGCCCAGATATTTTACTTAGACACTACTTCCAAGTCAGTATCTCTTGTTCATACCCATAATCATTATTTTGCATTTATCCTGGTTGATCATTAAGAGATTGGCCGTTACATAGTTGCTCAGATTTAGCAAGAGGACACAGAGGCTGCTGGGTGTTTTCACCATGAGGACCAAGTCGGCGGCGTAAAACAGCCAGGGAACCCGCGGCCCTCTAATTTCGGAAGGTCAGAATTGACAGGCAGAAGATCGTATGGTTGTCTGCGATGTAAAAATTGAAGAGCGTAGATGCTAGCAGACATCGTTGTTTAAGGCCTCGGGCGGTTTTGATGGGCTCCGAAAGGCTGCCATCAAGAGCTAGTCTTATTTGTATTGACGTTTCTGAATGCAATTGGTCAACCCAAAAAGTTAGATGTTCCGGGCAACCCGCTAAAATTAATTTTTGCATGAGACGGTGTCTGGAGACAGAGTCAAATGATTCCCATTGTGTGCCCTCATTGTGGACCCTTGACAAGCGCACCACCTCTGAAGAACTTAGCCTAGACTGCCTATCAGTGCTACCCAAGCTGGTTTGGCTATAGCTCCCCTGAGTTTTCCCCATCACAATATAGGTTGGCCTTCTATGCATCTGTCCACCAGGCCAGCGTATAGAAAATCAGTCCAAACACACGTATAGATTGGAAATTGTGGGACTAAGTTACCCTATCTAGGGTAAGAGGGTGAGGGAGGTTGAAAGGGGGTGGGTGGATAACATTTTCACCCTAACATGTCATCCCTTGTCTCATAAGGGGTTTCCGTCCCCAGGAGATCCTCCAGTGATGTAGCACCCCGAGGGGGATTATTGGACTGTGGCTGCACTGCCTTGGCCCCAGGGGACCCCCCCTCCCTGCCCCCATGGGAAAAAGGGACAACATCTAAGGATTCATCACAGTCAGATTGTCCAGTAAAAAATGCCACAACCCATTAAGAATACTGCTACACTGGCTGCCCTAATTCAGGCTAGTCTAGTCACGTAAGAACAATTCTCATGCTGGTGTCACCTTTGACCAGTAAAAAATGTCATGCCACAGTAAAACAGAAAACATCAGACTGGCCATCTCCATTCTCCTACCCCCAAAATCAGAGGCCACCTCCCTGGCACGCACTCAACCATACACAGCCTTTTATACACATTCACCCAAGCACGCATATAGCATTCATGCATTTTCCCCTGTGCACCCATACCATATTAATTTCCTCATTCACCAGCACACCTTTGAACATAAACGTTCATTCATGCACAGAGCCAAACATACACATTCATTGACATGCAGCCATGCACACGCGAACACACTCCCACAAAGGCTCTCCGGCTCCCATGCAGCGTGAACAAGGAATAGGAAGCAAGGAGAGCTGCCTGCATAAGTGTGGAGAGGACAGAGCGCTCCCAGCTGAACACCCCTAGACATCTGAAGGCATAATATACTGTTGCAAATTGTTATGTTAAGTTGTCTTGTACCACTCACCATTACCATTGGCATAGTCTCCAGGCGCCCATGTGGCTCTGTAAGAAACAAGGCTGGGGGGGTTAGTGAGGGACAGGGGAGAAGGTGTGCTCTTCTGTTGATCCTTGGGGAACCAGGAAAAGTGGTGGCCTGTGTGTGTATGATTTCTAGGGGGGGATTGATTGTGTGCACAGGCTTGTTGTAGCCAGAGGGGTAGAGCCCAGTGTCGGGGAGTGTATGTTTTGCAAATGTTTGTTGAGTTGGGTGAGTGTTTTGTGTGCAGTTTGGCTGGCAGATAGGGTGTGTGGTAGTGGGGAGGTATGCTGGAGAGGAGCAGGGGTTGCAAGTACATGGGCTACTCTCAATGCTGTTCTAAGTCCAGACCTTTGGCTACATTCACAATACTTCTGAGTTGTTTTACATATGCTACCCTTCACAATTCTCGAAAAGCAACACAGACTAATCTTCACAACTCTTTCTAAGTGTGATGCATTGCTAACCTTGGCAGTTTGGAACGCAGTACATTGGTTATACTTGGGTGCTCTTCTAAGTTCAAAACATGGACCTACCCTCACAATTCTGAGAAGTGCAATACATTGTAATAACAGTGCAAAGTGTAGACCACCACAATGAATGTGGAAGTGGCAGGGTTTTACCAGAGCACAGTAACGGCTGTACTCCCCGGCCATACCACCTTACCTGGTTGTCTCTGTAGGATGCCCCATCAGGCGTTCATGGGAGAACAGGAGCAAGCAGGGAATGGGAGCTGTCCTTTGCCTCTGTCCCTTCTAAGAGTTTACTTATTTATTCAAATTTGTAGAGCGCATAAAAGCCCAGGGGCGTTGTGGCGCTTGTTACAGACAGCTTTCTTAGTTACAGAAAAATATGAAAAGCAACACAGATATATTAAACTACACGCATGAGAGATAGCATGAGAGATAGCGTGGCATTGTGGCGCTAGTCACAGATATATTTCTTGGTTCCAGAAGTAGGACAGAGACAGTATATATTACAGGCATAAGAAAGAGCAAGGCAAAAGGGTCTAGGCGAAGAGGGACGTTTTGAGTTTTTTCCGGAAAGCCAGGAGTGAGTTTTCTTTTCTGATGTCAGTGGGTAGTGCGTTCCATAATCTGGTTGCAATGTAAGGGAAGCCTAGCCCATCATCTTAGGACCTGTTGATGCATGGGGTGTGAAGTTGGTTGGTGTATTGAGTTCTGATGGGCCGAGTGGATGTGACTTTCTCTATAGTCTCTGATAGGATGGCGTACTTCCTGGAGATGGATGGATATATTAGCGATGGGGTGGGCAGGCGTGGGGTAGCGAGATGGGCAGGGGAAAGGAAATTGAGGGTGGAGGAGGCAGAGAGCCTCAGCCAATTGCTATGAAGAGCGTAGGGTGAAAAAAGGATAAAAACAAAGAACTACACTACAAAGGCAGTGACTTCTCCAAACAATCCAACACAAAAAAATGATTAGAAATCACACTACAAACACGGGTAAAACCCCCCAAAAGTACACCAAAAAGGCTGTAAACGCATTACCAGGATGGCTATGGATTACTAACTCTTAAATAGTGTGTTGATCTTTCCTTATTGAGTATTGTGAAAGTGTTTACTTTATATTTTGACCAGTCCCGTCATACAGGGACTGTGTTTAGTGAAGACTTGAGGCAGTGCTTTTTTTTCTTACACTGTGACACTACTGTGCAACATCTCTTACTGTGAGGTAACCTCCTTTTTCTGTGTAATGCTCAATATGCGAAACCTCCTTTTTAAGCCCTACAACCCAGAATACAGACTTTGTTGGTGATCTTACCGTGAGAGAGCGAGTGTACCACAGCCCTGCAGATAGGTATATCTGATGGAAATTAGGAGCCGTTCTTCAGTCAGGACCTGATCCCCGATGTGCTGTGCAGCCCACAACGGATACCAAGGACTCTCGCTGGACACTGTTTTTTCTCCTAAAGGCGTCACCATGCGTCTTCAGAAGACCGAGGCTGGATGTCCAGTGGCAAAAAAGTCAAACCAGGATATGCCCAAGCAACTGCACTTGGGAATTATTGACAAGGGGGTGGCTTTAAAATTGGTACACACATCAGGGTGCGCAGGAATACTCCATCAGTAGGTCTGCAGACTTGCCACCTCTAAGTTGCAGGAACAAGAATGCAAAAGGGCGAAGCAAGGGCAGAGCAACAGTTAAATACCCTTGCACTGAGGTGCTGGCCAAAGGCCCGCCAGCCAATCACGAAAAGGGGCAAAGGGTCAGATAACCAACCATAATGGTTGGTCACTAAAACTGCCACTGACTCATGGGCACCTGAGCAAAGGAAGCCCTACAAAACAAAATGGCAGAGGGCAGGATTGCGTTACCCACAATGGCCAATGAAAAGGAACATTGGGTTACCAATGCAGTAAAATGGCTTGCACCCTTGGTTAAGCCACAACTAAAGCATAAATGCCACCAACTTACTCCCCAATACCTGGTAGGATACCTAGAAGCTCAAGCCCCCCACCCCCGCCCCTTTCCGACACAAACACTTTCTCACAGACAGTTCATTGTGAGCAACGACGGCTTAACACCAGCGCTGTATGCCGGACATGTCCCAACGCCATGGTCTGTCAAGGTCAGGCAATTACTGATCATTAAACACACCCGACTCCCATCACACTTCCCCCACACCTATAAATGCCGGAGCACAAAAGCACACTCTGAGCCAGGAAAAGCACATGATGAAGGAGCAGTTCCAAGATGGCAGTTTAACACAAGAAGAAAGGTGGCGAGACCCGAGAGGGTTGCAAGGAGGGAAGTGCCCTTGACCTCTAGAAACCGTTACTTTCACGAACCTTGGAATGTGAGAAGCCGAAGACCGGGAACTGAAGCTGAACAAACCTACACTGTGCATCGAAGGTATCTGGGGAGGTCCTGTGTTGATAACCCAGGCAGGGAGGAGCTATTGCCGCTGTGGTACTGTCTGTGGGTCCTACAACAAAGCCGCACCAGTAAAAGAAGCACAGCCGGTGAGTCGGAAAGTATGATACGAAACCAGCAGCAACATTGTATCAAGAAATTCACAAAGAACAGTGTTTGAAGTGAATGTGATGACCGACATGAACAAGTGAAAACCAAAGGAGTGAATGTACTTTGAAAGGCTATATAAGATACCGTATACAGAGTGGTCCGACGCCACGTGGCGCTCATTCAAACGTCTCTATTAGGTATCCTACTGAATGGCAACTATATGGTCAAAAGGAACTTTATATCAAAGTGGTCCTGCGACGGGTCAAGCTAAACCCTGTGCACATTCGAAAGTCTTTGATAAGTGTAAATTGAACTGCAATTGGTCCGAGCCTGGCCGAAGGAGACTAATTGAATGCAAAGAAGAGATTTGATCCAGGCTGTGGGGCATCCATAGTGAACCGTGAGTCATCCGAGAAAGAATATTTTCTGAACATTGTAATAAGGGGATCTGAGCCCGGAAGAGGGGGATCCAACATTGAACTTTTGTTTTTTAAAAGGATCTGAGCCTGGCTGAGGGGGGATCCAGGGTGAGAAACCCGAATCAGAAAACTGAGAAGAAAATAACTTTATTTGATTTTGTACATCAGGCCCTCTGAATCAAGACATCTGGGCACAGAAGGCCCTGATGCTGGAAATAGAACTGGATCCTTGTGTCGGAGAAGCCTGAGTGTGTGCTTAGCTCGAGTGAACCGCCTTGCCCTGTGATGAAAATGTGGGGAAGGGAGTCCAACGCCCGAACATCCCGATTTATAATTTTGTGAATACTTCTTTCTTTTTCATGAACATTACCCTACTCTATTTGTAAATTAGCAGTAAAGATCAACAAAAGGTTTTTTTAGTATAAGCCCTTTTATTTTGACAAGACTCAACTAGGATTGCATTATTATTTGATGGTCGTAGCTTGCTACTATCTGTAGATTTAGGTTTAGATGGGCGTTGATCACCCCCTTGTGAAAGTTCAATAAACACCCTTGAACTGTGGTCACTTGTGTCCGTCTTCAATACCATAACCTTCCTTACAGCACCGTATGGGCAACCAAATACCATATACAAGGTAAAAAGGGACAATGTCAAGGGGACTTCAGAAGTCCCCTCTGACCACCAAAAGGAGATACAAGAAACCAAAAATTAGGGGAGAAAGCTGAAAGTCTCCAAAAACTTGTTGGAGAATCCCTAAAATAGGATCTCTGATTTAACAGTAGGTACCATGTTCAGAGCTACACATTTTAACTCTCAGGAAGGGGTATTAGCCCTCCGCCAAAAATTACCTCAACAAGAGGTGGTACAAAAAAGCCTCAACACCAATTCAGGGTGATATAATCACAATAGGGCCAAAACGAGATGCTTAACAAGTACTTCTGCCCTAGGAGTGTTAGGGAAAATTCTCAGAAATATGCTAGTTCCCTCCACCTTAGAGACACCCAGCAACTTTGCTGGATTTTGAGGAGTTGCATTTTTTTAACCTGGAGAGAGTGAGACCCTTTTTCCCACTCTCTCGTGCATTTTAATGTGAATTTACCTCTGTATTTCCTTTGGTTGTGGAGTCTGACAAACTCCATAGGCATCATCTTTTACATTGTGTCATACAGCACCTTCAGTGCAGTGACACAGGGAAGTCTTCCAGATTTCCCAAAGGTTTAACTACTTTCTCTGGGATAAACTACTGTTTCCCAAAGGAGTAAAATGAAATTGACTTTACTTACCATTGTAACTTTCTAGACCCAGAACACGCTATCTTACAACAGAGTGCTGGAGGGGTTACCTAGTATCTCCTCTGTCGAGCTTCTCATGTAAACATTTTTATGTTACCCTTTTCTCACTGAATGGCTGGTAGCAGTGGTTTCGTTTGAATTACCATGGTGTGCATTTACCGCGGGCTGTGTTCACAGTTGCTGTAAAGCAACCACGTGCGCCATATTTGTCAAAATGGCTCCCGGTCTTCTTTTTTCATCATTTTTTTGTGAAAAGGTCCTTCTTGAGATTTACTCTGCGCACCACACCAGATTTGGTCTCTTTGTTCATTTTGCCTGTGGCAGGATTCACGAGTGAAACCCGCCTCTGGCTCCAGAGTGTCTGGGGTAGACCGGAAGTGAGGGAGGTGCCTGAAACTCCCTGTGTTTAGTCTCTGAGGAGACCCAAATGCACTCTGTGGTGATTGGCCGGCTGACTGTCCGGCAAGGATAGCCACCCTGCTGGGTGACCTACAGCTAGGCTGGAATGAATGGGAGAGAACTGAATAAAAGGCGTGTCCTATGGCTTGGAAGGCAGAGTCAACCACTGGACGAAGGAACCGAAGAAGAGCTTGAAGAGTACGCCTGCTGCAACTCCTGGACCGTTGGTTTGCCCAGTGAAGCCCTGCTGCAGTGCCGAAACACCATGTTCGCATCGACAAAGAAGCCCCTGCAAGGACGACTTCTCCCTTTGAGTTGGTGGGAACAATCAACTCCAAAGTAAGCCACCTGGACACCCATCTCGGAGCTGGTTGAATTTTCACAGAGTTGCTGCTGGAAACCGTATAGCCAGAGAGAGGAACACCAGATTGTGTGTGTTGCTTTTAAGCTGGCCTAGAGCTTTTGGAAGTTCCTCTAGACTCCAAGGAAGCAGGACTGACCAAGCCTGAGACCCCTCAACAGAGTGCGGGACCGCAGAAGCAAGGAAAGACCATCTCGACAGCCAGGAACCGTGGTGTTGCTATTTGTGGTAGACGAAAGGATCTGAAACACTGAACAGCCACTGAAGTGATGTTCGCCAGCTGCAAGTTTTGACCATCCCAGTGCATTGCAGGAGTCCCCCAACGTCCTCCCTCTTGTCCCCACGACTGAGGCACAGGAACAGTGAGACATGCAGAGCTGCACAGGAACAGAGGTCATCAGCTGCATCTTTTTCTTCATTTCTAAGGTACTGTAAAAAGTGTAAGAGAACTTACCTCTTACTGTAGAGTTGCTTTGAAACTTCTACAACTCACAAGTCTAATCAGCTTGTGGCCTGACATTTGATTCTTCTTTTCATCAAAGACTAATAAGAACTTGTGCAAAGACTTTTCCATGTACTTATCAGAAGTGCTGCATCCTATACAAGACTTTTGCCCATTGACTTTGGCTTAGCCTATTGAATTTTATGACTCTTCTTGAACGATCCAAAAGTATTAGCCTGCTTAAGAATACTGATCGTCTCTGTTGTTCTAATAACCTTTTCCTTTAACCCACTTCTAAAATTATTCTAAATGCCTACAGTAAGATATTAATGTTCCCAGCACCCTAGTTATTGAAGTCACCTGTGCGTGTAGGTTGTGTCTGTGGGCCATCCCAAAAGGGTCTTTACTGATTTAGAAACTAAGAGTGTGCAGTATTGAAGTGTGTGTGTGTTACTATTATATTGCTCCCTTCTGAAGAAGGCTTTCTGACTGACTGAAATAAATGACATTGTTTATGCAAGAAACCTTCCAGTGTAAGAGTTTATTTTAATACATGTCACTGTAAATCTCTATGTAACTCCACTACAGCTCAAATTTACTTCTCTTGAGATAAGCCTGGCTGCTGAACACACTACCAAAACTGTGTAGTACAAGCTTTTACCAAAGGTTGGGTTGCCTATAACTGTAGTCACAGTTGTGTGTAGTGATCCCAGAGGGTACTGCTTACAAACTTTGCCTAACAAGGAGCCATAAGTTCTAAGATAGGACAGCATAGAAAAAAGGATTGCAGTGGCAGGGGAACTTCATTAGAAGTTCCAGTGACCACTTAATAAGATCTGGGACCTAAAAACCTCAAGAGAAAAAAGAAAATAAATACGTTTAGGAGCAAAATCGGATTCTGTCCTACAGTGCCCATGGTCTTGCTGCCTCTTGCCTTTCCTCTTTGATGTCCATCTATACTCCAATACATGGACTACATTATTTTTTTGCTTGGCTTTTCCAAGTCCAAACACGTGTATGCTACTTTGCACTGAAATTCTCCCCTAAATTCTGGAATGCTATTCCTTGGTCTACATGCGCAGCTTTTACTAGTCTTTTCCCTTGTCTCCTAAAGTTCATCTTCGTGTTACTTCTTAAAGATAAATGTAATTTCATGTTGGCTATTTCCCTTTATTCACTATTATGTTAATGTGTGCACAGCGCTTTGGTGAAAGCACTATATAAACCCAAATAAACAAAATTGTTACAAAATAGACTTGCCATTTGAAAGTGCGGGAAAAATCAGTAACTATTTCCTTGTATGTGGGTAATTTGCATACCTACAATGCCTTGCTAATGTGGCTGAAAACTGGAGTTGAACTTCCAGCAATGGCTACCAGGTGGAATTGTGGAACGTGTGGCTCGGCTCAATAGACACATATATAAAGACATGTATATGAAACATTTCTAATCAATATTTTAAAAGCATATAAAACAGAATTATCTATCATACATCAGAACCAAATATTTAGATCAGCATTTCACTAAATTACATTGATAACACAAATCAAAGAAAATGTGGCAAATCTCAACCGTTCATAACAAAATTGAACATCCTTCATTACAAAAAAAGGTACCCTGTGACTAACACTTATATTGCTTTCTGTAATATTAGTAAATAAACAAAACCTATTATATACCAAGAGGTATTTTCCCTGATAGTTTTGAAAATACTTCATTCTATTTTTAGACGTCAAACCCAACTGTGGATGTTTTCAAAGCTTGGCTTAACCTTTACTTACTGTCTAAAGAAGGAGACCACCAACTCCCTTCCCTCTTATCCTCCCTACCTGACCCCACCACCACAGCATCCAGTGACATTTAATAATGTTATTTTGTTTATTTAAATAGTCTTTAGTTTGCACCCTTAGGCTAAATGTTACCATTTTAAGCACCCGTTTTCAGCACCTGTTCTCATCTTTGTACAGTGTGACAAATCCAGGGAATTCATTCCTTCTTCCCAAGGGGGAGCCACCCCCTTTGGGACTAGGCAGGTGATCCCCTATGCAAGACCATTCCTATGGGTCAGGACAAGCAGGATCTTCACTGGGCCTGCCCCCCTCCCCCTATGTGGAAAGGGAATGCCCAGGTCAAGATAGCATCCCAGCTTCCTCTCCCTATACAACTCCAATGTGTATGGGCAACACCAAAAGTAACTCGGTTAAAACGGGACAGAGCCCCTTCCACATCCACTCCAGTCGGAGAACCAATGGGCTATGCAGTGCAGTTTTAGGGAGGAATTTATTGTTGACCAGAGACTAATCCAGGAGGAAGAGAGGAACAACCGGCACGAAGTACAACTTGCTGAGCCGCTCCAAGAAGCATAACACGAAGGAGGTCCCTCCGGTGCAGGGAGATGAACCACACCAAATACGTGGTGGGCGAGAAGCAAAAACCCCTGCACCTACAGACGCGGCTTCGACGAAGGCAGGGACCCCGAGGCATGAAGCGTTCCGACATAACACCTGTGGTGCCAGCAAAACGTTGCTGAACTGCCGAGGTCCAGGACGAAAGGACCAGATGGTGAGAAGATGTACACACAGACCAACCCGGATCTCGATGCTGGCTACATGCACCGCTGCAGGAAAGAAGGTGTGCGGCTACGAAGTGGGGCTGGCTGGAGGGCGGTGCAGCTAATGATATTCAGAGCGGAAGAAGCCTCAAGTCCAAAGGGGACTGAGAAAAGCAAAACACCTCCAGAGGGCCAATGAATACAGGTCCCAGGTCAGCAGAAGGCCAGAGCCAAAAGGGGGGCAGAGCGCGAAAGTAGCCAGGTGGTTGGGGTGCTTGTTTAACTGGTTATTTTCTTCCTGAGCTGTTTGGGGAGGATTTCTGTACCTCTCCTGTTACCCTGCAGTCTCTTCTAGCTGGCCATTGCATCAAATGCTATTCTATTTCTTCCAAGGGTGAATGATATATCTGTTTTATAAGTGTTAGTGTGATAATATTTGACTAGCAGTTTTACTTGCTTGGTGTGCATTTCTTTTTTAAACAGTTGATTTCTCCAATTTTCAAAATAAATATATTCAACAAACAAACAAAAGTAAATACAATTGCAGGGTATAGCACAATAAGACCATAATGAACCAACATGATAACTAGAGATCTGGTCAAAAGAGGTCCATGTAAGCTCCTACTCTTAGTACAGGCATCAAGAAACATCCGCTCAATGTCACTAGCTCGGCTCCCAGCCTGCCCCCACCATCAGCAATGAAACAGTTGAACATTAAATCAGAGAGAAGTATTTAAGCAACTGCAGATTAACAGAACTAAGAGGATACCGATTACAAAACGCAGAGAAAAGAAGCCAAAGCCCAATGTAGTTAGACAGACGACCCAGAGTCGTGGCGTAAATCTTTTCCATCTATGCTATTTCCCAGATTTTGTACCACCAGATATTTATATGTGGGCCATCTTTTGTTTTCCAGCATCAGCCAATGTAATCCGAGTCACCAGTAATAGGTGGTTAATCAATGACGTCATGTGTCCATGCATGGGGTAGGTACGCTCTACCGTCTCACCCAACAAAACCACCAAGGGGTCCATTGGCAACTGTAACCCAGTTATATCCTTTAGGAAAGCCTGAACATCCTCCCAGAATACTTGGGCACTCCAACAGGCCCACCAGAGCTGTAGAAAGTCACCCGCCAACCCACAGTCTCACCAGCACAGAGGAGAAATGGTACCATTGATCTTATTCAGAAGGGGCAGGTACATGTACCAATGAAACAGGACTTTATATGCATTCTTTGTTCATCACATATTGAGAGACAGATTCTGGCCCAGGACTCTTCAGAAATCGGCTGTCCCAAATCCCTCTTCCACTGTGACATATAGAAAAGCCACAACGCTGGGTCCGATTTGTCCAAAAATGTATACAATCTCGTTTTTCTTTGTATAAGCAACCCTCCCATGCAGTGAGCTGCAGCATGTCAGCATGTGGTGCCTGTCTTGCCACCCTCATCTTACGACACAGTGACACAAATCTTTGGGCGAAGAGATTGAATGGTGGAGCTCATGATCAGGATCGGTAGAGCCATCACAGAATACTAAGGTCTGAAAACGATGTTCATTTTGATGCCTGTGGTCCGACCCATCCAAGCGATGTCCTGGTTTCCTCATCGTAACAAGTCCACAGCCAGGTGTTTAAGCAAGGAGGAGTTATTAGCCTGGTACAATCCAGCGCAGATAGGCATTCATTTAACTCCCAGATTATCCAATTCAACATCGCTCCAGTAAAGGGAAACTCACTTAGTATCTTGGCCATTTCGACTGGGCACTCCGATTTTTAGTTCTTTGGATTTGCTCAGATGATTCACAAAAAAGCCAGAGGCTTGTTCAAACGTCTAGGTCCAACATCAACGCCGACAATGATGAGATTATGTGGCATCATCAAAACGTTGTCCATATATAAGGCAGTATTATGGTCCATCCATTTAATCGGAATCCCCATAATTCCTGGGTTGTTTCCAATTCTGGTAGCATAGGTTCCATTACGAGAGAAAATAAGGGGGGGCGGGGCAGAGATCTCCTCCTGCTGGGTGCTACTAGAGATTGGTATACAACAGGAGTAAAACCTGTTAAGGTATATCCTTGTTTAAAAAAAAAATGATTTGCATCAAGCACCAGTGGTGTCATTGGTATATCCCCCTTCCTCCCCTCATTGCCCGCCCCCCCCCCCTGAAATCGCTCCCCCACCGCACCAGACGGCCTGCCTCCACCAGATCTATAGCTTGCCTAAGGTAGTCATGCCTACTGTGACTCACAATAAATCCTGTTTGATCCCAGTGAATCAAAGAGAATAGAGGCCCAATCAGCCTTGAAGCCAATACTTGAGAATTGATCTTGGCGTCTGTGTTGAGGAGGGAAATTGGGTAATAGGAATCCCACATTGTAGCATCTTTTTGTTAAAGTCCTTCTTGAGTTTTACTTTGCGCGGCAAACTAGGTTCACCTTCTTTGTTCACCGTCTTTTGGTGTGCTTCTGCAGAGAAGCCCTCTTCTTGGCACCTGGGTGTCTAGGTAGACAATGTGGGGAAGGGGTGTAGTCACCCCCTGCACAGGGTATCCTAGGAAACCCAAGTCGCACTTTGCCATGCTTGGCTGAGGTGGTTGTTCCGGACAACCCCCTGCTGCGTGATTGACAGCCAGACTGTGTGAATGGGGGTTTTGCGCATAAAAGGCAGGTCTCTTGGGCTAGAAGTCAGTCGCCTCGAACTACAAGGAACCGAAGAGAAGCAGAGAGAACAACGGCTGCTGCTACTACCCCGTCCCGGTGAAGCCCTGCTGCAGTCCTGAGCTATCTACCCTTCGACAACTAAGAGAAGATCCAGTTCCGAGTCTTCTTCCCTTTAGCCTGGTGGGGATAACCAGCTCATCTTCTTCAGGCAGAGATCTCTGCCGTGGTCAAAATCGCTGCACACTGCTGTAGTGGTCCGGATAGCCACCTGCTGAGCCTCTCCTGTTTTTAAGGAGCACACCTTTTCGTTGTCGCTGCTGCCGGCTTCATCCGTGTGTGGTGCAGACCCTCTCCAGACATCGTCCTTCACAACGAAGCTCCTGGAATCGTGGGTCTGCAGGAAACCAACAGGAACAACTGCCAGGGCACCAGCTGCATCGTGGAAGGAACAAGTTACTTACCTGTAACTGTTGTTCTCCAGCATGGGTCTGGCATGGATTCACATGCTCATGAATATTCCCTGTCGTCAGGCTGGGAATCCTCGGTAAAGAAAAAACCAGTATCAGTTTCGTTTCTGATCTGTCTTTCGTAGTAATAACCAATCACTGGTCTCTGCGTCATACTGACCACAGCCAATGACTGCCCTCTACCTAAGCACCGCCTCTGGCAGCCATCTTCAGATTTGGAAGCACGTGAAGTGGCAGTATGACCAAGTGAAGAGCCGCAGAGGGGTAGGCGGGAGGGTTCGCATGTGAATCCATGCCAGACCCATGCTGGAGAACAACAGTTACAGGTAAGTAACTTGTTCCTTCTCCAGCATGGGGTCTGGCATGGATTCACATGCTCATGAATAAAGAATACATAGCAGTACACACATGCACAACCACGGGAGGTGGCAAAGGCTCAACATTAAGCATCTTACCTCCTCACCAGGCTCACCTCAGGCGAACAGGTTGCGCAGCACTGCTTGGCCAACCCTGGACTCCTCCCTGGAATCCCGATCGACGCAGTAGAATTTCGTGAAGGTGTGCGTCGACCTCCACGTAGCAGCCCTGCAGATGTCCAGCAAGGGCACACCAGAAAGGAACGCCGTGGTAGCTGCGATCGCTCTGGTGGAATGGGCTCTCGGACGGCCAGGCAGCGGTCGGTTTTCCAACCGATGACAGTACATGATACAGCCGGAGAGCCATCTGGCAATGGAAGCCTTTGAGAGAGCCTTCCCCTGATTGACAGATCCAAAGTTCACAAAGAGTTGTGACGTCTTCCGAAAACCCTTTGTGCGGTCCACGTAGAACTTCAGCGCTCTAGCCACATCCAGCGAGTGCAAAGTCCTCTCAGCCGGCGACGAAGGCGACGGGAAGAACACAGGCAACACCAAGGATTCGTTGAGATGGAAGTCCGACGGTACCTTGGGCATGAAGGAGGGGTGCGTCCTGAGCACTACCCTCGTGTCATGAAAAGTCAAGTACGGGGCCTTGCAGGAAAGGGCCTGGATCTCTCCCACCCGTCGTGCGGAGGTGATGGCCACAAGAAACGCTGTTTTCCACGACAGAAACTTCAACGGGGCCGAGTGCAGAGGCTCGAACGGAGGTCCCATGAGCTTGGTCAGCACCACGTTGAGCTCCCACGCCGGGGCCGGCGCCTTCACCGGCGGGAACGATCTGAACAGTCCCTTCATGAACTCTTTCACCAGACGATGAGACCACAGGGACGTCCGGCCCGTGGTTCTGGTGTATCGGGAGATCGCAGCAAGATGAATCTTGATGGACGCGTGTGCCAGTCCAGCTTTGGCCAGCGTCAGCAGGTACGGCAGTACCTGGGGAGCCGTAATCCGTAGAGGGTTAATCTTCTGTGCGTGGCACCAGACAGAGAACCTCTTCCATTTGTGTCCGTAGCATTTAAGAGTCGAGGACGCCCTGGCCTTTGCAAGAACCTCTCTGCAGTCGGCCGGTATGTCGTATCCTCCAAACTCTAGCGCTGCAGGAGCCAGGCCTGCAAGCTCAGCGATTTCGGGTCGTGGTGGAGGATGGCGCCTCCTTCCCTGGAGAGTAGATCCGCGTCCACCGGCAGCTTGATTGGCGGGGACACTGACAAGTCCAGAAGGTCCGGGAACCATATCTGCCTCGGCCACGCAGGTGCGACGAGGATCATCCTGCACCGTGACCTCTTGAGCTGGTTGACGAGCCGGATTAGCAGTGGCAAAGGAGGGAACGCGTAGAGGAACAGGCCCTCCCAGGGGAACGAGAAAGCATCGCCCATGCTCCTCGCCTGGGGAAACCTGCTGGCGAACCTCCGGCGCTTGGAGTTCGTCGCCGTCGCGAACAGGTCGATCTGGGGTGTGCCCCACCGTCGGAAGAGGCGATCCACTAGATCCTGCCGTAGTTCCCACTCGTGGCACGAGCGCAGCTCCCTGCTGAGTGAGTCGGCGATGGTGTTTTTTATCCCTGCCAGATGAAACGGCACCAGAAACATCCTTTGGGCGACTGCCCAATGCCACAGGTCCTGCGCCTCCTTGGACAGTGCTGGGGACCTGGTTCCGCCCTGTTTCCTGATGTAAAACATGGTGGTGGTGTTGTCGGTGAAGATCCTCACCACCTTGCCCTTGAGGGACGGAAGGAAGGACCTGAGGGCCCAGAACACTGCACGGAGCTCCAGGACGTTGATATGGCGGGACTTCTCCGTCGGGAGCCAGAGGCCTCTCGCGTGCAGATTTTCGGTGTGCGCTCCCCACCCTTCCAGGGAGGCATCCGTGGTCACTGTCTCCTGGTGGTCTGGGGTCTGGAAGTCCATGCCCGCCGTCAGATGCGCGCGGGTGCCCCACCACCGGACCGCTCGGCGGAAACTCTCGTCGAGTGTGATCCTCTCCTCGAAGCCGCCCGTCGTTTGGATCCAGCGCGCGTCCAGGAACTCCTGCAACGGGCGCATCCGGAGCCTGCACATGGGAATGAGGTAGATGCAAGAGGACATCATTCCGAGGAGGGACTTGATGGACCTCACCTTGGCCGTGTCGGAAACCAACATCTGCTGTACCTTGCCCAGGATGGACCTGGTCCTTTCCTCCGACGGGGAGGCCAGAAGGGACACTGTGTCGAGCTTCGCTCCCAGAAACAGTGCGTTTTGCGCGGGTACCAGGTGGGACTTGGCGTAGTTCACGGAGAATCCCAGGTCCGTGAGAAGTTGGACGGTCCTTGCCGTGTGGTCCACGGCGAGCTCCCTCGTCTTGGCTCGGATGAGCCAGTCGTCCAGGTAGGGGTAGACGTGGATCCCCTCGTGGCGCAGCTGCGCCGCCACCGGTGCAAGGCACTTGGTAAATACCCTGGGTGCCGACCGTAGTCCGAAGGGGAGGGCTTTGAACTGGTAGTGACGCCCTTGGACCACAAACCTGAGGAATTTTCGGTGCCCCTTTAGGATGGGAATATGGAAGTAGGCATCTTCCAAATCCAACGACGACAGGAAGTCTCCTTCCTCCAGCTGACCCAGGACGTGCTGGAGGGTGACCATCCGGAACTTCTGCGCCTTGATGAACTTGTTCAGACGTCGCCGGTCTAGGATGGGGCGCCATCCTCCCGTCGTCTTCTTCACGAGGAAGTATCTCGAGTAAACTCCGGAGCCCCGAAGCCTCTTTGGGACGAGTTTGATGGCGCCCTTCCTGAGCAACGCCTTTACCTCCAGGAGAAGCTGAGGGACGTGAAGCTCTCTCCTGGCCACGGGGGGGGACGCCCGGGCTCCTTCTTTGAAACTCGAGCGCGTGGCCCCGGGCCAAAGCGTCCAGCACCCAACGGTCGGTGGAGATGGACTCCCACACGCTGACGAAGCTCGCCAGCCGGCCTCCCAACGGGGTGCTTCGGTGGGGGCCCGACCCTACGGCCGGTTCAATCCTGTTTCGACGAGGCTTTGCCGCCTTGACCTCCTTGGCGACGACGGCGGGGTCCTCCAGACTTGCCTCGTCCTCTGTAGGCCTCTTGAGACGACGAGCGGGCCGCTTGACGGTAGGTAGAGAAACCGCCGCCGGAACCTTTGGAGGCGCCCTTGCCTCCGCTGCTCCGAAATGGCGTCCGTCGTTGCTGTAGAACCCCAAGGGCCCGGGCCGTCTCAGTGTCCGCTTTAATGGCCTGAAGGGAATCGTCCACTGTTTTCCCAAACAGGTTGTTCCCATCGAACGGCATGTCCAGGACTCTGGTCTGTACGTCTTGACGGAAGTCCGTAGCCTTGAGCCATCCACGCCGCCTAAGGCACACGCCGTTGCCCAACTGGCGAAATCCAGTGTCGGCGATGTCCGTCGCAATAGTGATGGCGTGGTCCGACGCCACCTCACCTTCCTGTAGGATCTCCAGGGCATCCGCCCTCTTGTCGTCCGGTAGGAAGTCCAGCAGGGGAGCCAGTTTGTACCATAGCTCCCTGTCATAGCGGGCCACGATAGCCAAAGCGTTGGCCGCTTTAATCGTCGTCGCTGCAGACGAGATGACCCTGCGTCCCATAGCGTCCAATTTCTTTCCCTCGCCGTCCGGTGGGGAAGTCGATGTGGAGGCCGCACCCCGACCCCCGCTTTCTTCCTGGCCGCCGCGGAGACGACGGAGTCCGGGGTAGGCTGCGCCCGGAGGCACAGGGGGGCCGCGTCCGGGACCCGGTACGTACCGGTCTCGTACCGGTCTCTTCTAGCTGGCGTCGTGGAAGGGTTCTTGAGGAGGGCGAGGCCCTCATCCCAAATGTCGTCCAGTAGAGGCACCGCGAGGACCGTCTTCGTCTTGGCCTCGCGCCGTTGATAAAGGAATCCTTCCTTTTTCTTCTCCTCAGGGCAGAGTTGGAAAAGCTTGGATGCCCTGGCGATCATGGAGTGGAACGATCCAATCTCGTCGGGCGGAGAGGCCCTGGTGGGAGGTGACGACGGGAAATCCTCGTCGTATACCTCGTCGTCCGTAACCGTCGCTGCCGTGTCAGTCCCCGTATCATCCCCTCGGGTGGACGGGGAGGAGGGCTGGACGGGTCGCGACGGCTGAAAAGGAGGTGGAGGGTGAATCCTTCTTTTCTTGGGAGGGGGAACACCCGAAGGTCCCGGTTCAGGATCCCCCGACGGGAGAGGCTCCTCCATCGGCAACGGTAGTCTCGTCCTTATCTCTGAGCATAAGGACTGTATAGCCAACAAAATGGCTGCCGAGTTGTCTTGCGGCGCTGGCAGAGGGGAATCCGACAGGCGATCCGGGGCCCCGTCGGCACCCTCAACGCTGTCGTCGTCACCTGCGTCGGGATCCATCCCGACGGGCCGGTCTTCATCCACACCAAGGCCGTGGCTTAAGACCTCGATCAGCTCTTCCTCTGAAGCCGAATCTACGACGACGCCCTGCCCCCCCTTTCTCTTCCCCGCCGGGGATTTCACGGGGGTCCTATCGATGGGCACAAAAGAGGACTCCCTCCGAGGTGGCAGGGAGACTCTGAGCCCCGAGGTCGCCACACTGGTGTAGCCTCCACAGGCTGAGCCAGGGCCGCCGCGACAGTATCGATAGAGGGCTTGGCCGGATGGATTAAGGCCTTCACCACCTTAGGTGCGCTCACCGCCTTATCCTTGAGGGGGGGGGACACTGCCTCGCTCCCCCTCCGATGGGGCCTTCGAGCTCGACCGGGGCCTCTCCAGGAGCTTCGCCGGGTGCTCGCCCTTCCTCTTACCCAACCCAGAGCGTTGGCTCGTGGCTGAAGGTGCAGGGGAGGGTGCGCCCTGCCTGGCGCCCGTAGAGCCCGACCGTTCGGCGCTCCCGGTGCCAGCGGACTTGCGGTGCTTGGCCTTGTGTTGGACCCCCGTCGCCGGGGCGTGCTCAAAGGTCTTAGAAGACCGCTCGGATTTCTTCCTCTTCTTCTCGCCTGACGGGCTCTTCCCTTCCAGCCAGTTGGCGAGGCGTTGGTGGCGGTCCTTCATGGTCCGCTCAGACATATTGCCGCAAAACGCACAGTCCTTCTCCACGTGCGTCTTGTCCTCATGTAAGCAGTAGAGACAAAAGGAGTGTTCGTCCTCCTTAAAGACGTTCTGCAGCTGGCATCCAGGGCAGACCCTGAACAGCTTTCCGGGCGTCGAGCTTCCCTTCTCCTGGGCCATGTCCGGGCCTGAGAAGCTACTGGAGTCCTCCAAAACGTAGCTCGATGAAATCTTCACCCTTGAGGGGCGCAGACGAATCCGACACGGGTCCCCGTTGATCGGATGGAGAGTCGGTGGAGCTTGAGGCTCTTTTGACCGGAAAAAACGAAGTTTTGAGAAAAAAACGTGAAAAAATAGCACTAACGCTCGAGAGCAATAGCACGAGGATCCCAACACATGAACGTGCGGTAAAAATCTGAAGATGGCTGCCAGAGGCGGTGCTTAGGTAGAGGGCAGTCATTGGCTGTGGTCAGTATGACGCAGAAACCAGTGATTGGTTATTACTACGAAAGACAGATCAGAAACTAAACTGATACTGGTTTTTTCTTTACCGAGGATTCCCCTCGTCCTTGTCTTCCCTCCTTCTTATAACTTTTGCTTCCGAACATTGACAATATTCAAGTGCTCTTTGGCTCTACGGAATCGTGAACTGTCTAACAGTGTGATCTTCGGCACAGGCCTTTGGTGTCACCTAAACCTGGCTCTGACCCTTTGACTTTTGAACTCCCGTTTCTGAGTGTTTCTCGATACTGTTTGCCCAACCTAAATATTGCCTGTGATTTTTGCCTCCAACTTCCTCTGGGTAACTCAGGTGCTCAGTGTGTTCTTGACCCGGTAGTGTTACGCTCACCTGGTTCCCACGGGGGTGTTGACCGGAACTGGGCCGCTGTTTCCACCAGCGTGACGTGTAGCGCCGAGATGACTGACTGGACTGGCCCGCTCAGCCTAGTTTGTCTGGCTCGCAAGAATATTCTTCTGCAAAGGAGAAGAGGAATTAACCACCTGTGGAATTGAGTGTCAACCCACCTTCCCCACTCCTGTTGTCTTCCCACAGATCACTCTTGATGTCCCCTCCTTAGTCTTACCTGATGGTTTGGAAGGATGAGCTCTCCATCCTGCGTCGACCGCAGGGGCGCGTTGATGACCAGTTACTTCACTGGCGTAGAGGAATTGGCGAGTTCCAATATTGACTCTAAAGTCCAATTGTTCATAAGAGTTCAAATGTCTGATCTTCACTCTGTCCGATTCCTTGCAGGTTGCCGATTAATCCACTCGAAGATTTCCAAATGGCACTTGGTAAGATTCAGGTAAGTCTATTGTGGTTTTCCCCTTAGGGGCCGGGGTACGGCGAAGCAGAGTTGACTGCGCCGACCCGAGATGAGGTGAGTACCTCCCGTGGTAAATCAGGTAAGTCCTGGGGGGTAGCTTGTATAGCCTTAGAGAGTCCCCTTGCTCACCTTGCTGTCTTTGTCTCCTTAGGTGTCGGAGGGCGGCTGCGAGATGGAGAGAGCTTGATGGAATGCTGAAGTACCGCCAAGCAGGTGAGTTCAGCGCGGCGCCGTAGGAATGCAAAGCGATGCTTCAAAGACTTCTGTCTTTCAGTTCCGTGGCGAAATGGATCAGGATTTAGGTAAGGATTAAAGTTAAAACTCCTGTTCTAACCTTTATCCTTCTTTTCTTCTTGTTTCAGGAGTCCCAGGACTGAAGCGGGCGTGGCTGAAGACTGGAGCTGCTGAAAACACGGTGAGCGTTACGCTGCAGCAAGCAGAATAACGCGAAGCACGTGTGGCTGTCCGGGCGTGGTTTAAATAGCCTTGGAAGAAGATCCAGGTAAGTATTCTTCCACAGCCCCACCCAAGTAACCAAATAGTCCCTTCAGTAAAATAGTCCCTCCTAAGCCTCATTTGGCTTGAGTCTTCATGCAGCATGGTCTGCCTCAGGTGAGTATGCAGCATGGTCTGCTTCAGGTAAGTTATCAATAATGAGCCTGGCGCAAATGGCGCCAGGACTGACTTTATCTTTATGAGCCTGGCACCATAGGCGCCAGGACTGCACCCAAACAGCCCCTAACTGGGATTTTTGGGCATGCTCCAAATGGCATGATGCCTGCTTCCGGGGCTGCTGGGCCTGGTCTGGTCTTCCGGGACAGGCATCATGATAGCACTCCCCCTCAAGGCCCCTCCTAAAGTCGTTCTCCCCCTTGGCCGTGGTTTGTCTGGAAATTCCCGATGGAACCTCTTCACTAAATGAGGTGCATGCATGTGGTCACTAGGTTCCCAAGACCTTTCCTGCGGACCATAACCTTTCCAGTCAATTAGGTAAAAGAGTTTTGATCTCACTCTTAATATATTCTAAATATTCTTGACTTCGAACTCGGGCTCCCCGTCTATGAGGATAGGTTCATGTGGAGTGGTTAGCCTAGTTCCTGGTTGCACTGGCTTCAAAAGAGACACGTGGAAGACGGGATGGATTTGCATATGAGCAGGTAGGTCCAACTTGACGGCCACTGGGTTAATAATTGCCTTGACAGAAAAAGGTCCCAAATACCTGGGGTTAAAGGTCCGAGTCCCCTTGAGTGTTAAGTGCTTAGTGGCTAACCATACTTGGTCCCCTATTTGGTATTGAGGAGCTTCACTTCTGTGCTGATCCGCATCCTTTTTGTATTTTTCCTTAGCCTTTTGCAAATGGATGGTTGCTTCTTTAAAGGCTTGTGTAATAACAGCGTGGAGATGGTCCACTGCGGGCATCTCTAAATGCTGGGGTGAGTCCAAATCCGAGGTTCGAGGATGGTGCCCATAAATGGTAAAAAAAAAAAGGACTTTGTGCAGTTCCTGAGTGTACAGAATTATTGTACGCATACTCTGCGATCCACAGAATGTCTTTCCAATTCCCCTCAGACTGATGTAGCATACAACGGAGGTACTGTTCAAGAGTCTGGTTGGTCCTCTCCGTTTGACCGTCGGTCTGAGGGTGGTGACTGGTCGAAAGCCTAACATCAATTTGTGCCAGTTGGCAGCATTTCCTCCAAAAATGTGAAATGAATTGACTGCCCCGATCTGAAATTAACACTGAAGGAAAGCCATGCAGGCGGACAACATTTTCAAGGAATTCCTTGGCCAGGATTGAAGCTGAAGGTATCCCTTTTAAAGGAATGAAGTGGGCCATTTTAGAAAAAAGATCTACAATAACTAGAATGGTATTGTAACTTTGGTACTGGGGTAAATCCGTGATAAAGTCTAATGACAAGGTATGCCAAGGGGTAGGTGGTATGTCTAATGGTTGCAATAATCCAGCAGGTTTTTTCTTTTGCCCTTTATTTTGTGCGCAAATGCCACAAGACATGACAAATGACTTGACATCCTTTTGCCAGGTGGGCCACCAAAATTGCTTCCTAATTTTAGCTTTGGTTTTTGCAATACCCGGATGCCCTTCTATTAAGGTGTCATGGTAATGGGAAATGACAAGTTCCTGTAGTTCCTTTTGCGGTAAAAATAGTCGGCCTTGGTAATAAGGTAAATCATCGATGACAGAGTACTCTGGACCTTTCTTTTCCCAGTCCTGTAGGGCAACGGAATCAAAGAGTTGGTGGATCTTGTTTTGAATGTCCTCCAGTGTCTGTATTGATGTCAGGCCAAGGATTCTCTGTTCCGGAATTATGGGTACGGGTTCTAAAGTTATTTCTGCTTCTCCCATTCCAATCCGGGACAAGGCGTCTGCTTTAGCATTCTTACAACCTGGTCGATAGGTTATTACAAAATCAAACTCGGCGAAGAACAATGCCCAACGGAGTTGGCGCGAAGATTGGGCTTTGGCTGTCTTTAGGTATTGTAAGTTGCGGTGATCGGTGATGACCGTGATGGTATATCTGGCACCCAATAGATAGTGCCGCCAAGCCTTGAAGGCTTGATGCCTGCTTCCGGGGCTGCTGGGCCTTGTCTGGTTTTCCGGGGGCAGGCATCATGACAGGTAGCATGTCACAGATACGCGTTTGTTTAGTAGACCGAACTGTCAAAAAGTGATCGCAACCGTATCCGCGGTATCGTGTTTTGTTCAGAACACCGGTTCATTCAAACACAGGGTACTTACTTTGAGACTTACTGTACAAAGTGAATTGTTTAGTGTGGTATATTTAACGTGTGGTTTTGTTTAAAGTTTAATAGAGGTGTTGTGTTTATAACTGATGGTCTAAAAATAAATGTACTCATTTTTTATCTGAAACCTTGAGTCAGTGTTTGCTTGAGTCAAAGTAATTGTGGTCCCTTTGTGTAATCTCTGCTACTGCTCATATACTCTTGAGAGAAGCCTGGCTGCTCTGCTACTGCTACCACTATAACTTAGTAGTACGCTTGTACCAAAGTTAAAACTTGTATTGCCACCTGTAGTCTTAATTGTGTGCAGTGGTACCTAAGGGCACTGCACAGGAATCTGCCCAACACCTCCACCGTGATAGGGAGTTCCAACGGGTCACAAAGCGCCTGGTAAAGCCCTGTAAGGACGCAAGAGAAGAATCCTGCTCACCCAAGGCCAGATTCTCAGAGGCCATCATGTGCTCGTGGAGAGCTGAAAACACATCAAGCTTCTATTCTTCTGTGAAATGTAAGGTTCCAGAGGAGTCCCTAATACCCGCAACATGGTTCCTAGATCTCAACTTCCTCAATTTGTACACCAACAGCAGCTTATTGGCCTTATTACCGTGTACATGGTAATACTGCTTTTTGCGCAGTAGGGACGTAGTGGTGTCAGTCATCATCAATGCCTCCAAACTAGATCTAGCCAACGTCAATTGTAGTCCTTTTGAGATTTCGACTGGACGTGGGCCTTTTCCCGCTCGCGAACCCTGGCCTCCCGGCACTCTCTACCCTGCTCCTTTGATCTAAAGTAGGCCGCTGACCGACTGATACATTTCCCCCAGCCTTCCATAGTGTCCCAAAGTTCTACGGCCAGAGTCCTCCCTATATCAAGAAAATAATTACAGATGGACGTAGCAATTCTTTTCCAAAGAACCGGATCTTGAAGAAGCGGTCCATAAAGCTTCCATTCACAGCTCAGCGCAGAACAATCCCAACTAATATGCAGCTCAGCCGAGACTATGGAGTGATTCGAAAACAACCTTGGACCAATGTCCGAACCCGACACAAAAGGTACCAAGGAAGCAGAGAACAGCAGTCGATCTGTGAGGAGCTCCAGTGTACATGCGAGTAATGGGTATATTCCCTATGCATTCCACGAAGAAACCACCAAACATCCATTATGCCCAGTTCCTGCAGGGCCCTCAAAAAAGTGAGTGAGTTCTTATAGTACTCAGAAGAGGGTGGCAGTGTCTCATCAATCCCGGGGTCCGACACCAAATTAAAATCATCCCCCAAGCACTAGGTAGCCCTCAGCAAATGCTGCCAAGAATTGGGAGAAGTGCCACTAAGAAATCGTGCTCATCATCATCATTTGGAAAATACAGTACAGGGAGGTCAGTGCAACAGTAGGACACAACAAAGTCACCTTCAACAGTGGGTACCGCCCACTAGGATCCCACAAAACACTGTTTAACAAAGGAACGCCTCTCGCTATTAAAATCGCAGTTCCCTGTTTTTTTAAAGCCAGTTGAGGAAAAATGCTGCACAGGATAGGCCCTACACCTCAACCTGTGTTCATCCTATGACGACAAATGAGTTTCTTGAATCATAGCTATGCCTACTTTGGTTCCCTGAAGCTTTCCCAGTAATGACCTCCTGACTGGGAAGTTCAAACCCTGAACATTCAGGGCCACTAGCTTTTAATTTTACACAGCCAACACATTCCGGCACAGAGGGCAGAGAACAAAGAAGTTCACAACAATTTGCACCCCGTGGATCGAGATGCCCCCCGCTCCTATACCAGATCCCGCAACCACCCAGAAAACAGCGCTGTTGCATAAGATATACACCCTGCATAACTTTGAAAAACCCTGAGAACAAATGAAACCACAATCCCCAAATAGCCCAAAAACCACGCCAACATTCCACCCTCCCATCCCCAGTCCTCATTCCCAACCAACCAAACCAGCAGTTCCCTCCCATCTACGCCGGCTACAGGTTGGAATGGGTTCACCCTGCAACCGCCACACTCCCCACTTATAAGCTCAATCATCCACCCTGTGCCAACACCAATTTTAAGTCATCTTGTTCCCATCAAGCCACCCCATGCCCAAATGACAGAGGAAAAGAAACAGTATTTCACAGCTTTACACTGTCCGACCTCTGCGCCGAACGCCCCCTCCCCCCACCCACTGATACTCCACGAAACAGAACCAGAAAAGCCAGCCTCAGGGACTCGACACACAGGGAGGGAGACGCAGCACCTGCCCTAGCTTCCTATGCCCCCTGTGATCTTGTGACCTTAGTCCAGGTCCCCCATTGGGAGGGGTGATCTTCAGATCGGTCTCGGATCGATCCAGTAGACGAGGAGTGCCGAGACGCAGGGTTCATAAGTAACATAGCCTCTGGCATGGACGTAGCAGTCTTTCATTCGCCATCAAGTTCACAAATCACCTCCCAAGGAAAGTCCCATCTATAGCGAATGTTATCCTCTCTCAGCCAAGATTTTAAGTCACAAAGGGGACTCCTTTTAACAAGCGCTGACAGCACAAGGTCCTACAGCAAGAATAGTTTTGATCCCCTGAAGAGGTTTCTGGCTCGTTCTAGCCACGACCATGATGCCCTTCTCTTTCACACAGTAATTGTGAACTCTGGTGAGCACATCGGGAAGCCACTTGTTACGCAGGTGGGCAGTTGAATACATTCTATGGGTTCTATCCAGTTCAATAGAGCAAGAGGGTGGATGAACAGGGTAACAAATAGCCAGCTTTGCAGCACGTGTCAATTTAATCAATAGAGTCACCTTTTGTGCATATTCTCCCACCACCCCCTGTATTTCCTTCTTGAGGTCTGAAGTTTTGCAGGTGGTCAGACTTTGTGGCAATCGCTGAGGCATCCCTCTCTGCCTCCTAGGACTTGTCCTGGTTCTACATTAGGGCTAGCACGTCTCCACACTTGCCCCCCTTTGGCGTATTCATAGACAACACAGCAGTTGTTCAATCACAATTAAGACTTGAGGGTCCCGCTGTATCACAAGTGTAAGCCGTAGGCCAGCTCCAATAGTGCATAACAAAGTAAATGATATACACCGTCAGGGCTAACTGTTTCTCCTCAGTGTCCGGGTCGCCAGGCGCTACTAAACTCATAATCCACCATCAGCAACTTAGGGTGTCACAAACTAAAACCTGGGTGGCTGCATGCCCCACTCACAACTTTGCATCCATCAGGGAACTAGGTGGTCAGGCCACCTCTGAGCAGGCCAGGAATAATAGGAGGGGCACACTGCAAAATTCCCACATCACGCTATCCTGAGCAGGAGGGAGTGTGTGGGGGAAGAGGGAGGAGGAGCCGTTATGCACTCCTCACGAAGAGTGCCCCTAGCTCCTATACGGAGCAGAGGGTGATGCTGGGCGCCATCTTGGATCTGGCCAGGAGTCTCGCACCAATCCTCTGGCTGGAGCACCACAGCCCCGGTGCGCCTGTTACTAATGAAGACTCCCGCCGCCTCCTGGGATTCCCAGGGCACTCCAGTGGAGTTCTTCACCAAATTCAGTGGGTGTGTAAACGGCCGCAAGCACACTGCCCATAGTCCTACGGAGCTTACATGGAGCACGTCAGATGATGTGCTCGTCCTGGCCACGTGTACCCTTAGTATGTATTTTAAAGACCTAATAAACTAAATTACTTAGCTGTCTAACTGGAATTATTTGCGTTGCTCTGTGTGGACTCTTATTCCTAGACCACTCTCACACCCTTCCTGAGACTAGGCCTTGCCGCTCTGCTACCTTACCTTGATTGGCTAAACTCTCAGTGCCTGTTCACCATAATAGGGTGGCCTCCCAAAATCCTCCTTGCATGCTGATTTTGGAAATTCATCTTTACAGTAAATTAAGAGAAGTTTCAGGTAAATTGTAAAAGGTCCCCCTAGGAATAACAGTACAAAGTCAGTAGGCGAAGCTGTGGTGAGAAGGCAGCAACCGACCCTAGGGGATGCCAGAGAAGACCCTCTTGAAGAGATCCAGTGCCAGGTTTGAGATAGAGCAGCACCACACAGAAGAGATGCCAAGTGGTAGGAAAGATCTCTCTCTTGGAAACTTTCCCTCCATAGATTTTTATGGACCCCCAATGTTTTTGCTTTGTTTTTGGACCTGTCCTGACTTTTTGAGATGAAGTAAAGCCTTCAGCTTCACTTCCCCTGCCTTTTGCTCATTTGTTATGAGGAAACTGATCAGTCCTTCATATCTTTTATCTTTTGTAACTTTCTAACATTCCACACAGCAGCTTACAATACAGTGCATTGGGGATACCTTTGTATCACCCTAGCCTTTTATACTTACGTTTATATGTGCCTAAAGACAAACTGGTGGCAGCAGATATATTTCGCAAAACAAAAGAGTTGGTGGTCTGGAGGGTTGCCCAGAGCATTGCCAGTGGTTAAGATTAAGTCTAAACCTTCCAGCCATCACCTCTTTGTTTTTGCTATGTCACCCCGAGTGGGACGGGTATGCCCAGACGTGGGTCCCGTGCCTGCTGGGCCTAGAGACCCAAGCTACTCCTCACTGATGAGCCCCAACAAGGGCGAAACATGTTTGGGGATGCTTGTGGTCTCGTGCAGAAGGGATGTGGCCTAGCAGTTCGGGCTGGACTGCCCCTTTTGGGGTGGGGCCAAGCCTGATTTGCATATGGTCTTTCCCTTCTGTAATGGCTTGGCAGGCGAAGAACGGTGGTCTGGAGGGTTGCCCAGAGCATTGCCAGTGGTTAAGATTAAGTCTAAACCTTCCAGCCATCACCTCTTTGTTTTTGCTATGTCACCCCGAGTGGGACGGGTATGCCCAGACGTGGGTCCCGTGCCTGCTGGGCCTAGAGACCCAAGCTACTCCTCACTGATGAGCCCCAACAAGGGCGAAACATGTTTGGGGATGCTTGTGGTCTCGTGCAGAAGGGATGTGGCCTAGCAGTTCGGGCTGGACTGCCCCTTTTGGGGTGGGGCCAAGCCTGATTTGCATATGGTCTTTCCCTTCTGTAATGGCTTGGCAGGCGAAGAACGGTGGTCTGGAGGGTTGCCCAGAGCATTGCCAGTGGTTAAGATTAAGTCTAAACCTTCCAGCCATCACCTCTTTGTTTTTGCTATGTCACCCCGAGTGGGACGGGTATGCCCAGACGTGGGTCCCGTGCCTGCTGGGCCTAGAGACCCAAGCTACTCCTCACTGATGAGCCCCAACAAGGGCGAAACATGTTTGGGGATGCTTGTGGTCTCGTGCAGAAGGGATGTGGCCTAGCAGTTCGGGCTGGACTGCCCCTTTTGGGGTGGGGCCAAGCCTGATTTGCATATGGTCTTTCCCTTCTGTAATGGCTTGGCAGGCGAAGAACGGTGGTCTGGAGGGTTGCCCAGAGCATTGCCAGTGGTTAAGATTAAGTCTAAACCTTCCAGCCATCACCTCTTTGTTTTTGCTATGTCACCCCGAGTGGGACGGGTATGCCCAGACGTGGGTCCCGTGCCTGCTGGGCCTAGAGACCCAAGCTACTCCTCACTGATGAGCCCCAACAAGGGCGAAACATGTTTGGGGATGCTTGTGGTCTCGTGCAGAAGGGATGTGGCCTAGCAGTTCGGGCTGGACTGCCCCTTTTGGGGTGGGGCCAAGCCTGATTTGCATATGGTCTTTCCCTTCTGTAATGGCTTGGCAGGCGAAGAACGGTGGTCTGGAGGGTTGCCCAGAGCATTGCCAGTGGTTAAGATTAAGTCTAAACCTTCCAGCCATCACCTCTTTGTTTTTGCTATGTCACCCCGAGTGGGACGGGTATGCCCAGACGTGGGTCCCGTGCCTGCTGGGCCTAGAGACCCAAGCTACTCCTCACTGATGAGCCCCAACAAGGGCGAAACATGTTTGGGGATGCTTGTGGTCTCGTGCAGAAGGGATGTGGCCTAGCAGTTCGGGCTGGACTGCCCCTTTTGGGGTGGGGCCAAGCCTGATTTGCATATGGTCTTTCCCTTCTGTAATGGCTTGGCAGGCGAAGAACGGTGGTCTGGAGGGTTGCCCAGAGCATTGCCAGTGGTTAAGATTAAGTCTAAACCTTCCAGCCATCACCTCTTTGTTTTTGCTATGTCACCCCGAGTGGGACGGGTATGCCCAGACGTGGGTCCCGTGCCTGCTGGGCCTAGAGACCCAAGCTACTCCTCACTGATGAGCCCCAACAAGGGCGAAACATGTTTGGGGATGCTTGTGGTCTCGTGCAGAAGGGATGTGGCCTAGCAGTTCGGGCTGGACTGCCCCTTTTGGGGTGGGGCCAAGCCTGATTTGCATATGGTCTTTCCCTTCTGTAATGGCTTGGCAGGCGAAGAACGGTGGTCTGGAGGGTTGCCCAGAGCATTGCCAGTGGTTAAGATTAAGTCTAAACCTTCCAGCCATCACCTCTTTGTTTTTGCAGATATATTTCTACAACTATTTTGTTATTTCTAGTGTGCATATTTGCATTTACCATGTATGGCTACTAAATGTGGCTAGTGCCCTAGAGCGCCGTGAGATTTCTGCCTGTTCTTTGGCCATATTGTTGGATGGCCTGCCTGCCTTACTAGGTCAGGAAATCCCATATACGGTCATGCACTTGCCCGGTAGAGCTGCTGCTTTCGTGGCTA
This sequence comes from Ambystoma mexicanum, assembly GCF_040938575.1. Classification (NCBI taxonomy): domain Eukaryota; kingdom Metazoa; phylum Chordata; class Amphibia; order Caudata; family Ambystomatidae; genus Ambystoma; species Ambystoma mexicanum. The sequence continues at coordinate 170,435,639 of NC_090921.1, read as the reverse complement.
GTGCTGTCTGGTACACTCCACAATTGTGGTGTCAGTGGGTATATGTGTGGGGCATGAGTGAAACCAATAGTTGTCTCTGATTGGACAACTAGTGGCTGTTTGAATGGTGCAGATCCTTGCCATTGGTGGTGTTAGGCAAGATTGTATGCGGTTACCCTGTGTGAGACTACAACAGCCTTGTCCTCTCAGCAATAGGTAACCCAACCTTTGGTATATGCCTGTACTACACAAGGTGGTAGTGTGACTGAGCAGCCAGTCTTATCTCAAGAGGGGTCAATGTGAGCTGTACGGTTGCAACATAAGAGTTCACAGTGCCAAGTATTCAAATAACAATTATACTCAAGGTTTCTTGATAAAATAATTTGTATTAATGTAACAGTCAGTTTTAAAATAAGCCTTCTTTAGATGGGAGCAATTAGCAACAATAAAAATACACTTCCCAATACACTCCTTATGTTCAATAAAGTAAATAGATACCCTTTTGGGATGGCACACAGTTTTTCCTACACCCTGGGGTGACAAATAAGGACACTGTGGACATTAAAATGTCACTTTTCACATTTAAATGATAATACTGAAGCTGTGGCAAAAAGGAAAAGGTTAGGGAAGGAAACAATGGTTAACAAGTTTCTCAAACAGGTAAGCACTTTTGAACCCCTCAATGCGATGTAGATTAACCCTTTCCCAGCTATACAAGTATGGTATGTATGACTTTTTGGAGGGATAGTTAAGTCAGAGGTTAGAAGAGTCTTCAGGGAGCCAGGACAGCCAATGTCAATTGAGCAAAGTCTAGGGGCGTTGAGGCACTTCTTGAAGGTAAATAAAAGTCTTGCACAATGTTAGAGTTTGTTGAAAAAAAAAATCACTGCTGGGCCACACGCTGGGAGGCTTGTGAGGGGCAAAGCTGTAAGCAACTCTGCAAAAGGCAGCAAATGCAAGTCTCAATTGAGAACCAGCACGCTACACAGCAAGAGGCAAGTACCCCTTAGTTCACAGTACCTTAGGTCTGAAGAAATGGTTCCAGCTGGCTTCTGTTCCTTTAGTAATCTGGAAGATCGTGTTGTTCCTGGGCCTCATTCGTGGGGACAAGAAGGACGATGTCTGGGGACTCTTGCACTATGATTCGACGGTCGGCAGCAGCAATGGGCGAAGTTCAGATCAGCAGCTACTCGCAATTAGCACCACCGCAGTTCTTGGACCTTATGGACTTTCCTTGCTTAAGGGGGCAAGAACTCTGTTGAGGGGGCTCAGGCTTGGTCAGCCCTGCTTTGAGGGAGTCAGGAGGATCTTCCTGGAGCTCGAGTCCGGCTTAAAAACGATGCACAGGATTCTGGTGTTCCTGTCCCCTGGCACTCGGTTCCTGCAGCAGCAATGGAAGTACAGCCGGCATAGAGGCAGTCGAGTTCGTCTTGGGGTCGATTAGTCCTACCAACCCAAGGGGAGAAGTCGTCCTTTGCAGGGCTTCTTTAGTCGAGGCGAATTCGGAGCTTCAGCACTGCAGCATGTCTTCACCGGGCAAATCAGGTGCAGGAGTTGCAGCAAGCTTCTCTTCCAATTTCTTCTTCAGATTCCTTCGTCCAGTGGTCGACTCTGCCTTCCTTGCAAAAGACCTCGCCTTTTATGCAAGTCTCTCCCATTCATTCCCAGCCTAGCTGTCACTCAGACAGCAGGGTGGCTGTCCTCTAATGACAGCCAGCCGGCCAATCACCTTTGGGTACATTCCTGTAACCAAGCAGACTAAGCACAGGGAGTTTCGGGAACCTCCCTTGCTTCCTGCCCTGCCAGACACGCTGGGGCCAGAGGCGGGCTTCAGCAGTGAACCCCACCAAAGACAAAACGAACAAAGGGACTAAACCTGTATTGGCGCGCAGAGTAAATCTCAAGAAGGACCTTTACAACAAGAAACAGCGAAAAAAGAAGACACGGCTATTTTGACAAAATGGGCACTCATGGGTGCAATACTGCAACTGAGGATTCAGTCTGCTGTAAAAACACACAATTGTAGGAAAAAGTAAACCACTGCCACCAGCCACTAATTGTAGAAAGGGTAACATAAAAATGCTACATGAGAAAGTAGACAAAGAGATACTAAATAACCCCTCCAGCACCCTATGGAAGAGAGTGTGGGCTAGGTCTACAAAGTTACAAAATCTAAGTAAAGTCAATTGCACTTTACTGCTCTTGGAAACAGTACTTCATCCAAGAGAAGGTATTTAAACCTTTGGGAAATCTAAAGGACGTCCCTGTGCCACTGGTGCTGTGTGTCACAATGTAAAATGATGATGCCTATGGAGTTTGTCAGACTCCAAAACCAAAAGAAACAGTGTTCAAATCAAAGAAAAATACATGAGAGTGGGGAAAAGGTCTCACTCTTTCCAGGATAAAAATAAAAAGCTATAAAGTCCAGCAAAGGAGCTGGCGGTCTCTAGGGTAGAAGGGAATTAGAACATTCCAGAGAATGCTCCCTAACAGGTGGGCTTGGATTTCCAGGATGGATTTTAGATAAGAGGACTCCTGCAGCCATTCAGATCAGCGTTGGAGCCAAGACCCCCTCGTGGAAGAACAGCCGAATGAAGATCCGAAGAAGACTACTGAAGAGACCTGGCATCCCTTCCTGCATCTGGGCCGGTCAAGCCCTGTTGAACTACCCGATCTGCGGGGCCCTGTGCGGTGCTTCAACCCTTGAACTGGTGTGAGTAAACAGTCAAAACCTTTTAAGAGTATCCAGCCGTCCTGAGTTTCAAAAGTGTCCCTGGACCTCTTGGTGGACTGTCCAGCTCTCCAGTGGGCTACCTCGCTAGAACCATCGCTGCTCTGAGTTTGCACCTTTGGTGGTTGCCAGCTTGTGTTACAAGTTGCCTTCCTTTAGCGTCCCAGCCTCAAGGGATCCTGTTCTGAAAGGACTTCCACAACCACGACTGGAAGGATGCCTGCCGCTGTCAGTGTGAGGTGGCCTTCACTGGAACTCACCTTCCCCAATCCTATGAAGTGTCATGAAGAGGGCTGCATTGGTGAATCTTACATTTCTCCATTGCCAAGGGTTGCACTTGGCTCCTGGACCCTACCGGGAGAATCCTTGAACCTGAAGCTCCTGGGCACCTTTCATCAGAAATCCAACCTCCATTGACCCCCAGTGGACCCATAAAGTCATCTGGGAAAATCAGAGTCGAGTTGAGGGCGGGGTAAACGTAAAGCATTCGTCTCCCCCTGAACTCCATAAGATAACATTGAAAACCAGTCTCTTTGTATCCTACCATTCCATTCCACTTCCTTTTGTTCGTCGAACCTGGGTAGTACCATTGGAAGAACTTGCTTACCTAGTTACTTTGATAAAAAGAAGAGATGTAATAAGAGAGATGTAATAATCACCAACACAAGTAACTTACATGCTAAAAATACATTCCAGTGGGAAGTATTGTGGCTCCTATGACATTTGGGCACAAAACCCTATTCTTCTTAGGGATTGGACAGCGGAAGTTACGGAAATTCACTTGTGTCTTGGTTCCATGTTTACTACGTTATTTACTTACCTCTTTAATCTGATTAAGTCATTTGAATGCATTTTAAGAACCCATGTATATTTTTTTTATTGAGTATTGTGTGATATCACCTGCTAGTTTCATTGTGTTAGTGTGCGTAAAGGCCTAGAATAAATGAACAAGTTACTTTCTTACCTGGTAACGTTCTTTCGATGGGATGGTCCGACGACGTATTCCATATCTATGACATGTAATCACCACAGCTGTGCTGCTTCGGAAACTTTTCCGGCGTCTGCGTCCTGCGTCGATGACGTCGATGCGCCGACGTCTAGGACCTCCTCCGACGTCCGACGTCATCCGATGTGATAAGTAGGACGCACGACGCCCGTAGCCTCAGTTGTAGTTTTTTCCCCCAGAACGTGTGACATAAGTCAACTGCCAGTCAGACACAAAGCCTTGCGGAACGCAAGCTGCAATCGCAAAAGAAATTCTGCAGCGGGGAAGGCAGGGCGGGAGCGATATGGAATACGTCGTCGGACCATCCCATCGAAAGAACGTTACCAGGTAAGAAAGTAACTTGTTCTTCGAGGGGATTGGGTCCTCCGACGTATTCCATATCTATGACAGACTCCCAAAGCAGTACCAAAACAAGGAGGAGGGAAAGAATTTAGAAACAAATTTACAATAGCCAATCAAATAGCAGAGCAAAGGACCGCCTTGCCAAAGGCCAGATCCTGCCCTCTGATGGAATCGAGGGAATAATGCCGTACAAATGTATGTACTGAAGCCCAGGTGGCTGCATCACAGATGTTGCGAATAGGAACACCCCTCTGCAGCGCAGTAGATGCAGCCACACCCCTGGTAGAATGGGCCTGCAAGCCAGCCGGTGGGTCCTTACCCGCCAAGCGGTAACACTCCGAGATGGCCAAAATAATCCAGCGGGACAAAGTCTGTTTCGTCACAGCTTGCCCCAAACGCTTACCAGCGTAACCAATAAAGAGTTGATCGTCCACTCTGACCCGGGACATGCGGGAAACATAAAAGCTTAAAGCTCTCCTAGGATCAAGCCTATGGAGCCTCTCCTCTTCCTTACCAGGATGCGGAGGAGGATAGAATGCCGGAAGAACAACCTTCTGGGCCAAATGAAATTCCGTCACTACCTTCGGAAGAAAAGAAGGACGAACTCGAAGGACAACCCTGTCCTTGTGGAAAACAGTGAAGGGTGGCTTAACTGAAAGTGCCTGTAACTCACTCACTCTGCGAGCGGAAGTAACCGCAACTAAAAACACAGTTTTCAGAGTTAACAGCCTCAAAGGGCAAGAATGCAAAGGCTCAAACGGAGCACCCATAAGAAACCTAAGAACAAGGTTTAAATCCCAACCGGGCACCAGGAAAGGTGACGGAGGGAACACATTAGTGAGCCCTTTGAGAAACTGTGAAATTAAAGGGATCTTAAAGTAAGAACATTCATCAGACGAGCGCTTAAAGATGGACAGCGCCGCCAGGTAACCTTTAATGGTACCCACTTGCAAGCCCCTGTGGGCCAAAGAAAGCAAAAAGGACAGAACCATGGGGATGTCACATGCAAAAGGATCCACATTCCGAACTCTGCCCCAGTCGCAGAACTTACGCCAACGGCAACGGTACAGAGACTTAGTTGCTGGCCTTCGGGCCGAAAGCAACACCTCCAACACGTCTCCAGGGAGGTCCCAATCCCTATACCTCAACCTTTCAGAAGCCAAGCGTGAAGGTTGAGGGATCTGACCTCTGGATGGAGAACCAGACCCCCCTCCCGTGAGAGTAGATCGTCTCGGTAGGGAAGACGACGTGGAGGGCAGATGGACAAGTCGAGAAGGTCCGGGTACCACGTCCTCCGAGCCCACGCCGGAGCAATGAGGATCATCCGGGAACCGAACTTCCGTAACCTCCGCAGCACTTGCGGGATGACGGGGACTGGAGGAAACGCGTACAGCAGCGGGAACGACCACTCCACCACGAACGCGTCTCCTAAGGCTCCTTTTGGAGGAAATTCCCGCGAGCAAAACCTTTCGCACTTCCGGTTGACACTGGAGGCGAAGAGATCTACTTGAGGGGTCCCCCAAAGGGCGAAGATCTCCAGGAGAATCTCCTGAGCCAACTCCCACTCGTGAGAGATCGTGCTCTGCCTGCTCAGAGCGTCCGCCGTCACGTTTTCGACTCCGGCCAGATGAACTGCCGAGATCGAAACTTCCTGCTGGATGGCCCAGAACTCGAGCTGCATCGCCTCCCTGCACAGAGGAAGTGACCCTGCCCCCCCCTTTTTGTTGAGGTAGTGCATGGCCACTGTGTTGTCCGTCAGGATCAGGACATTCTTTCCTCGCACAGTCGGCAGAAAAGCCTTCAGGGCTAGCCTGACGGCCCTCAGCTCCAACAGATTGATATGGAGTCTGGACTCCGACGGAGACCAACGACCGCTGACTGTCAGCCCGTTGGCATGAGCTCCCCATCCCGTGAGGGATGCATCCGTCACGATCGTCACCTCCGGCCAGGGAAGCCAAAATGGAGCCCCCTTCATCAAGTTGCCTTCGACGGCCCACCACAGAAGGTCCCGGGCGACCGAGGGCGGCACCTGAATCGGGTCCGACATCCTGCCGGAGGACTGGGACCATTGCATCTTGAGTGCCCACTGCAAAGATCTCATTCGTAGGCGAGCCTCTGGCACCAGAAGAATGCAGGATGCCATGAGGCCGAGCAACCTCAAGAACTCGAACGCTGGGAGCGTCTGGGCATGCTGAAACTTGCGCACCATCTGCTGAATGTGAAGAGCCCTCACCTGGGGAGGAAAACACTGCCCCAGGGAAGTGTCGAGTACTGCTCCGATGTACTGGAGCCTCTGCGTTGGCGTCAAATGGGACTTCTTTAAATTGAGGAGAAGCCCAGCCTGTGAAGGGAGTGGCAGGTGACGGACAGATGATCCAGGACTTGCTCGGGAGAGCTCCCCCTGATCAACCAATCGTCCAGGTAGGGGTAGACGTGAATCCCCCCTTGCCTGAGATGCGCTGCCACCACCACCATGAGCTTGGTGAAAACCCTCGGGGCGGAGGTCAATCCGAACGGCAGGACCCGAAACTGAAAGTGCGAGTCGCCAACCGCGAACCTCAGGTACTTCTTGTGCTTGGGATGGATCGGCACATGGAAGTAAGCATCCTTGAGGTCGAGTGACACCAACCAGTCCTGAAGCTGAAGGGCCTGGAGGACTTGAGAGAGAGTAACATCTTGAACTTGTCCTTCCTGAGGAGTTTGTTCAAACCGCGCAAGTCCATGATGGGTCTCAATCCCCCGTCTTTCTTGGAAATCAAAAAATAAGGGGAATACCATCCCTTGTTCCTCTCCGCTACAGGCACCAGTTCTATAGCGCCTTTCTCCAGCAGGGCTTGAATTTCCTGCGCAAGGAGCGGATCCGGACACTTCAAAGAGAGGTTCCCCGGTGGATTGTCGCGAGGCCTGTGCCGAATGGGAAGACAGTAGCCGTGGGCTATGATCTCCAGAACCCACACATCTGAAGTAATGGCTTGCCACTCTACAAGATGCTGCGTCAGCCTTCCCCCAACCGGCGAACCATGGGACATGGCCTCATGACTGAGTAGGAGCGGCTGCGGCGTTACCTGAGGGCAAAGAGGCAACTGCCCGAGCGGCCTTGGCACCACGGGTACCCTGTCGTCCACCTCTGGTACCCCTGCGCTGGCCTCTTTGACTGCCAGCCCCTCTCGCTTTACTGAAGGACGAGTAATAGCGAAAGGAACCACCCCTCCACTGCTGTCCCCTAGGACGAAAAGGCGGAGGTTGGCGAACTGCAGCGCCCAACGACTTCGCTGCAGCTTTTGAGGTCTGCAACCTCTCAAGGCTCTCGTCAGCCTTGCTGCCAAAAAGGTGTTCACCGTCAAAGGGCATGTTGAGGAGCCGGGACTGCACATCAGGAGCAAACCCCGACTTCCGCAACCACGCAAACCTGCGTATCACGGTGCTCGCCGCCATGGACCTACTGACGCATTCAGCCAAGTCCAGACCCGACTGAACGGACTCACACATGGCATCCTTACCATCCTGGACCATAGCAAGGAAACCATCCCGTTCATCCCCTTCGGGAATATGTTCAGCCGCTAATGCAACACAGTTCCACAGAGTGTGCGTGAAACGTGACAAGGCACAAATGGAGTTGGCCGCCTGAAGCGCCATACCACCAGAAGAAAACACTTTCTTCGCCCAGCCATCAAAACGCTTGTCGTCCCTATCAGGAGGGATGGTAGGGTACGACGCCTGCTTTGCCGGGGCCGTGGCCGCCTGCACCACCAAACTTTCCGGAGTGGGGTGCCTGGTCAAGTAGCAGGGGTCGCTACTGGCTGGACGGTATTTACGCGACAAGGACTTGCCCACCGCCGGGAGACTCTCCGGAGCAGTCCAAGCCGCCGCCACCCTTCTCTGTAAAGCCATATGGAACGGCAGTACCGGGTCAGTTGGGGGACCAACATCAAGGATGTCCGTCAGGTCATCCTGCACAAACTCCCCTGGGGGAGCAGACCATCCCAGATACTCAGAAACCCTAGCCATAAGGCGCCGGTACGAGGAATCGGCATGGGAGCCAGGCTCAGGCCTACAAAATTCCACCTCCGGAGAGGTGTCCAGTCCACTGGCATCATGCAGTGACTGCCTCAAATCGTCAAACTGACTATGGCCCGAGACAATGTCATCTGGCACCTGACGAGGAACCAGGCCATCAGAATCCTCATCCGCCTCTGAAATATATTCCAGGTGGCGAAAAGAAGGCACCCGAGAGTGCTTGCTCTTAGCCAGAGCCTTCCTAGGGGGTACACCCGAGACACGGGGCACCTCCGACACGAAAGGCGTCGATGGCGTCGAGCGAATCGGCGCCGCCGTCGAGAAAACCGGCAACGGCGCCGAGAGGATCGGCGTCGACGTCGAGGAAATCGGCGTCGACGTCAGATGCAGCGCCTCCAGTATCGGCGGCGTCGACACAGCCCTCGAAGCCGGAGCCCCGAGCGTGTCCCTCGACGACCTGATCGTCGACGGCTTTGACGACTTCCTCGGAGCCGGAGCCTCGAGAAAGCCTGTCGACGCCCTCGACGCCTCAGACGTCGATGTCTTCCTCGAAGACATCACAGGTGCACACGGTCTCGATCGCGTCGAGGACCGGGACCTGGAACGGGTACGGCGAGAACGAGCCTCCTTGTCCGAACGGGACCTCTCCCGTGACTCGTGCCGACCACTCTTGCGAGCGGTGGCTCTCGACCTCTCACGGCCGACCCCACTCGGGGGCGCGGACGGTTGAGTACCCTGCGACTCAAGAATCGCCAACATCTTCTTCCCGAAGGAAGCCCATTCCTCCGGCGTCGCACGGCTGGTGGGGTAACCGACGTGCCGGGCAGAGTCCTCTGAAGAGGACCTGGAAGGCGACCGGTGTCGGCGCTTCCGAGAATGCCTCGAAGAGGCTGAGGAGTGGCGAGACCGACTCCTAGAAGAAGACCGACGAGACTTCCGACGATGACGCGGAGAGTCACCCCTCGAATCATCCGTCGAAAGCCCCGCCGACTTCGACTTCCGGGGCTTGGACACCCGACCTACCGACAATTTCTTCTTACGCTCGCGTAAGGCCTTGGACGTGAGCGACTGGCAGTCGATACAGTCATCCGTGTCGTGGGCCTCCCCGAGGCACCAGAGGCAGGCGTTGTGCGAGTCAGTCACCGACATCTTGGACCCACACTCCCCGCACTTCTTAAAGCCCGGACGCGGGGTTGAAGACGAAGTGGAAGACATCGCCGAAGGAAATTCACAAACGAACAGGTTCGAAGAACAAGAAAGAACAGAACTCCAAAGAGTCGAGGCTTAGAACCGAGAAACACGAAGCAACACGTTCGCGGAAAAAACGGAACTGAGGCTACGGGCGTCGTGCGTCCTACTTATCACATCGGATGACGTCGGACGTCGGAGGAGGTCCTAGACGTCGGCGCATCGACGTCATCGACGCAGGACGCAGACGCCGGAAAAGTTTCCGAAGCAGCACAGCTGTGGTGATTACATGTCATAGATATGGAATATGTCGGAGGACCCAATCCCCTCGAAATTTGTATTTTTATACATTCCTGTCTAAATTGAATTATTGTGTGCTTCACTGTGTGGACAGATTGTGGACCCCTGACCCCTACTTACCCCTTCTCCTGAATAGCCTTGACCGCTCTACACGTTTACCTTGATTGGGTTTTGGCTAACCGAGTTCCCCTGTTCAGTACAACTAGGGTGGACTCCTAAAATCTGTGCACCAGGCTAGATTCTAGAAATTAATGAGCAGGATTTGAGCCAATGTATAGACATCCAAACCACAGTAGAAGGGAACCCATAACCATGGACTAAGTTGTGCCAGGGGCAATAAGTTGCTTGAATAACCCCCTAATTCAGGGCCCAGAGGTAGGTATTCCTTGGCACAGGGACAGCAAAATAACCCAGTGAGTAAAGTATCTTCCTTCGCAGGGCAATATGCAATATCTGGCCAGCCAAGAACTTGCAACCCTGACCTGATTTACAAGGACAGCCCTGATGGCCAACAAAAATAACATTTTGCTGTCTTGGGAGTGCAACCCACTGAGAAATGGAAGCAACAGTGAAGATGGTTGCAGGAGGGTGTAAGCACTTAAACATGTTCCAGAGTCTCAAAGGAGAAAGATAAGCATCTTACCAGAAGACGACGGACCACGTGGCAATGGCAGCTGCCAACAAGCAAGGGCCTGACCAAGACAGTAAAAACAGGATGTGGCAGTAAAAAAGCCTAGAAAATCGAGCACAGGAAGTCTGACCCAACAAACGAGGAGGGCCAAGTGGAGGATGAGGTCAGCCATGGAAGGACATCCAGCAGCCAACAAGTCTAACCGGGGCCAAGCCTAGTACAACGGGTCCCGCCAGTTTGGCCAGAGCCGGTCTTAAAAAGGTCATGTGTGCACAACAGTAATTTTAGGCCTGCCTCGATTTCCCTTAAGAAAAACAAAAAAACATCAAAGACTTGAAAAAATTACATTCATAATTGAATGGCTGCCAAAAAGATACATTGGCCTACTAGCGTAGTAAATCTGCTTGCACCGCTAGTGAAGCCAAACTAAATTAAATCTGCCACCAACCTACTTCCTAAAACTAATGTAGGGTGATCAAGTCACATTAGGGCAAGAATGTGTTGCTGAAAAAGCACACCTGTCCTAGGAGCCTTATGGGCTACCATAGACCCATGTGCTAGAAAATTAAAAAAGGGCTGCAGTGAGTAGGGGTTTGGAGTAGTTCCTCAGACCACAAAAAGTAGTCCAAGAGCCTGCAAACCAAAGGGAACAAAAAACAAAATGTTTAGGTGCATCTTAAAAAGAACCCCCAGACAAGGAATTCTATCCTAACAAAGAGTAATCTAATCATCTAAGATATTTATTAGCCAGACACATACAAAACAAGGATCTTTTTCTTTGACACAGACAGCTGATGCAACAGGTCAAAGGAAAAAAAGGTAATAGGATTCTGATCTTGTTAGACCGCCCTCCCCCCCCCCCAGTTTGAGTGAGACCAGTTCAGGAAGGAGGGATCAGTGGGAGTGGTGCTGGCCGGTCACTGGGCCCAGAGTGGTGAGATCCACAGTAGAGTACAGTGGACACCTCAATCGTCAGACAAGAGGAGTGTAGGGCCTCCTGAGCCAGTCAGTACTGAACCGCACCCGAAGGAGGACTGAGTAGAGACTTCTAAGGGGTGTTGGATGAGAAACGGCATGAGGGTGGTCTTATCAGCTAAAATGGCAGTGCATTCTAGGAGTCTAGACTGTCTCAAAGGGGGTGGTGTAGGAGGGGATGGCCTGAATTCAGTGAGAGCACTTAGGTCCTGTGGAGGCTACCCTGATTAGGCACAAGAGGGCTCTGGAGCAACAGGGGTAGAAGATTACCCTAAAGATAGCAGATATTGAAAAGAAGAAGCAGAGGTGTAACTTACGATTTTTTTGGATTTCCTGAAAAAGAGGGGGGACAAGAGAGCGTGGAGGTGAAATAAATAACGGAGTACTTGGTGAACTACATTTCTCATTGAGGGACCAGGCATGTGGTCTTGAACAAAGCGCATTGAAGAGCAAAGACGAGAGACAGGCCTGATCAGTGGTGGCACGTTTCAATTAATTCCGAAATAGTGAGGCAGTATATGGAAAGCTGAAGGGGAAAAGGGAGTTTGAGTTTCAGGATCACAAGATTTGTATTTTTCAATAACTGTCTACAATGACCCTCTAGTTTTGGTTTAAGTGTTGGTCACTCAGCAATTCTTTGCAAGAGAAAGTGATCAGGTACAGGTGGTGTTTCCGGTTTGCCTTGATCATTGAGCAGGAAGAGGTCCAGTAAAATATATCTAGCTTGCAGGAGATCCACAAGGTCATATCATAATTGGTGGGTTTCGAGTGGGGTGAGAGTAGGGGGCAGTCAGTGCCAAAGATAGCGAGGGATCAAGATACTATCCTGGAGGCAGAAAGTTAGAGGGAACTATAAATTCATGAAGCCGGACTCTCCCATGCATGAGAACCAGCCTTTAAAGGGAGCCTAAGGTTTACAAACATATACCCCAGTGTTTGGAAACTGTGTACACTATGCTGTGATGAGAAGGGTATCCAGTCCAGTGGGGTTCACTAGTTACGAAGTACCAAATGAGAAAAGGGTGGGACCAGACTGATATGCAAATGGTTATTTCTCCACTGTGAAGGGTGTAGTGGGCTAAAATGTGGTTGTAAACCAGCCCACCCCCCGTCTACTCTCCCTCTCTCCGAGTGGGAGAAATTCCATAGAACAGTATAATTGACCCACGTTTGTTCTCAGTAGAAACCCTTGTTTAATTTGTGAAACTTGGGGTTTCACCCTAAGTTACCGAGGGTAATCCAGACTTAAACCCCTCCCTCGCTCACTGTACCTCAGAGAGGCGCAGCTTCACCTCACTGAGGCCCAACAAGGCTGAACATGTGTCTCAGGTTGCTGATGGTACTTTTGTCCAGAGGACAATTGCCTAGCATTTCAGTGCTGGACTGCCCTTGTGGGTGTGAATAGACTGATATGCAAATGATTATTTCTTCTCTGTTAAGGGTGCAGCGAGCTAAACCGTGGTTGAAAACCCTCCTGAGTGGGAGAAATTCCATAGAACAGGTTAATTGACCCATGTTCATTCTCAGTAGAGGCGCTCCCACTCCCTTGGGGGGGAAGGGGGGTTTTGGGGGGGGCGGCGGTGGAAGTGGGCTACAGTGCAATGCACATATTCATTTTCAAAAATTGATTTGCAGAGTTTGCTAATTACGATGTTCTTCATTAGCCAACAGACCCATTTGATTAGCAATGTTGTACTAATATTTGTCATGCAATGATTTGTCTCCAGGACGTAACATGAGCAACAATATAGCATTTTTGTATGACGAAGACATTAGCGAGATGAGTCAGGTCTTGCAAATTCTTAAAAATTTCACTAGACCTGCAGGTGGAATAACTTAGTTGACCTACTCACCCTAGGAGAAATTCACTCGACCCATGGCAACGGACGACAACAAATGTAAATGTGCTTTTTGTAAAATGGTGCATGTCACAAACACACTTTGTTTGGCCAACTGCTGCTACCCAGCTGTCAGCCACACCCAGCAAAACTTATTTTACATTTGCTGCAAACAAAGCAAATGTTAAATAAAAGTTTCAAGCATCCCCTGAAAATGGTACCCTCCCCCTTCATAAAATCTCATTGACTATGCGAGTGGGCGAATAGACTTTGTGAGCCCTGGATGACTATGTCAAATGTTAGATGAATAAATGGAAATAAATAGATATTATAAAAAGGCTCTGAAAACAGTTTTGCTCGCGCACAAATAAGGCTATTATAAACAGAGCAAAACGAGCTCTGGAGGCTAACTAGAGTGTATGGTATTGCAATAGACCCATAGATGTACAGACTTGCTGGAACTATTGATCACTATTTTGAGTAAGGCTTGTGTATTCATTATTTAAGAGGAAATTAAGAGACTAAGCCGAGTGGATGGCGCAGCAGGCTGAGAACTGGACAAATTAGGTGGAATGTTTTAGTTTGTGGCCGTCTCACTTTCAGGGTAGCTCGTAAAAAGCCATTGGGTGATCAAATAGATTGCTAAGGAGTGTGGGTTAAGCACCAGTTAAACAGGTGAATGCATCCAACAGATCACTGAACTAGGTTTATCATCAAATGCATTTGACTGATTATGTACATTTTCAAAAGTCAAAATTCGTCATTATGGTGCATCTTCCCCAACAAAATGAAATATATTGTACACCAAGAGATTTAGATACGCTAACCTAAACTTTACTGTAAAACATGACAATGCAGTGTTTTTCAGTAGCCATACTGTAATTATGCATTATGTAACAACTTACATATTTATGAAAGTAAAAATAAAGTTAGGACATTATATAGTTGTTTATTCCCTTCCCGATTACTTATGACAATTATATGAAAAAGAAAAAAGAATTCCATCCTAATACTCCCATGCCTTTGCACAGAACGGAGGAGATGATTGCTGCTGCAACCTCTCCATTAGTCTCTTTGAACATACATGCACCCTCTCTCCATAAGTCTCTTTGAACTTGCAGTGAATAGAGCAAGAGGGTGGAGAAAGCCCAGAGGACAAGAACGGATTATAGGGTGAGCTGTGCTTTCATTGAACAGGGTAACAAATAGCCAGCTTTGCAGCACGTGTTAATTTAATCAGCAAACCTACAGAATTGCATAGCAAATTGCTATGCAAAACTGCTTATTTTATGCCTTGCAGTGCTCTGTTTGAGCAGAGCAGGGAACTGAGCGGATGCCTCGGTACTTGGTGCTGGTTTTTGCAGTGGAATAGTGATGGGTGTGGAAAAAACACTTGGGGTTTTGTTGGTTTTATTGCTTTCTTTCACCTTGACAGGATATGTGGAAAAATTCAAGTCTCCAGATAATACCTGTTTGCAATGGCAATTGTTCCAAATTCAGATTTGTTTTATTTTTGCTTCAATGATTTGGAGGCAAATCTAAAACACAAAGCTGAACTGCTTTGGAAACAAGAAGTAGTCTGCTTTCAGATGCCTTCCACTGAGACAGTAATCTGCTCAAGGGGTAACAAATAACTATTTGGAAAAATGTACAGGGCCCATTTTAAGAGTGTTCCAATATTTTGGGAACTGAAATAAGCAATCATTACCAATTTTTTGCATTTTTTTTCCTTTTCCGTGGTTATGCCAGAAGAGACACCATGATGCATTTTTGTTAGGTCCGCATTTCATTCTGACCTGTACTCGTGCAACACTGAGTTGAGCATGGTACTGAGTTTCAGCACAGCGTTCACAGATTAGCTATGCTGCCCCTTTGTACTTCTTTGCCAAAGACCAGTCAATCCATCAACGCACAGAGGAAGGGCAAGAGGAATCCTTGAAGGGAGAAATACAATCAATGGCCTGTAATCTTTTCATTCATGGCTGTAGATTGTTTTTAGTTTACTACCCATAGAAGTCTTGGCCGTTTGACAGTTTTTAACACTTTGCACCCAATGGGTTATTCAGAGGTTTCTCTGTTTAACCTCAAACTGTCCCCTAGCTTGCCAATCACGATCGAAAGTATGATTTTAAATTGTACTGTGCCACACATAAAATCAAGCCCTTCATTCCAGAAAACAACTTCAATTCTGCCATCCAAGCCTTGGTTCTCTCCCACCTGGATGGTGGCAGTACCCTTTTGTAAGGCCTTCCGGCGCCTACCCTGGAAACCCTGACATGTGTCCAGCATGCTGCAGCACGACTCAAAGGACTCTGCAAATTTGACCACATCACCAGGACCCTCATCGAACTGCACTGGTTTCTGCTGCAAGCCTGTATCTTCAAATCCTGCTGCATCATCTGCCAGGCTGTCACCGTGTTGTCCCCTGGCTTCCTCGCTGAGAAACTCCATATTAAGGACACCAATGATCTGCCAGAAGCACGGACGTGTGCAGACTTCAACTCCACTAGTGCAGGAAAGAAAGAACCGGAATACAGGCCTCGTCTGTCTACGCCCCAAGACTCGAACTTTCTCCAACTTATCAGACTTGCCCAGTCGCTTCTACAGTTCAGGAAGGAGCTCAAGACCCTCCTCTTCAAGGAACAGCTCCTCCACAACACCTACAGCCACACACCCTCCACACCCAACCCTAACTAAGACAGATCTGCTCCCCACTGTATCTTCACCTGGTTGCTCATAGACCCCCTGTTGCCACATTGTCTGCTGTTAGGGCGAATTCTCAAATGTGCTAATTCCCTTCACCTTCGAGAACCCCAGCAACTTTGCTGGATTTTGAGGACTTGATTTTTTTACCTGGTGAGAGTGTGAGCCTTTTTTCCCACTCTCTCATGTTTTTTGATGCGCGTTTTGTTCTTTGATTATGGGGTTTTAGATAAATCCATAGGCATAATCTTTTCATGTGCGTCACACAGCACCCTCAGTGCAGTGACATAGTGAAGCTTTTTAGGGTGTCCCAAGGTTTAAATAGCTTCTCTGGGATAAACTACTGTTTCCCATAGAATGTAAGTTTAAAATGACTAATAGTCTTAAATTTCTAGACCCAGCACACACTATCTACAGTGCTGGAGGGGTTACCCAGTATCCCCTTTGTCTAGAAACTCATGTAGCAGTCAAATGCTACCCTTTCCTATCGAAATGGCTGGTGGCAGTGATTTTACAACGAACTACCATGCTTTTTCCCCGACCGCGAACACCGGTAGCTAAAGATCACTGGAGCCATGTTTTTCACGATGACGTCTGAGCCCCCTTTGTTTAAACAGGGCCCGGTCTTCTTTTTTCGCATTGCTTCATGGACAGGTCCTTCTTGAGATTTACTCTGCGCACCAAACCAGGGTTGGTCTCATTGTCCGCTTTGGCAGGATTCATGAGTGAAGCCCGCATCTGGCTCCAGGGTGTCTGTGTTAGGCAGGAAGTGGGAGAGGTGCCCGAAAACTCCCTGTGCTTAGTCTTCTAGGAGACCCAAATGCACTATGTAGTGATTGGCTAGCTGACTGTGTGGTTATATTGCCCCCTTTAGAAGAAGGCTTATTCTAACTGACTGATAAATTAATAATTGTTTCTTCAAGAAACCTTGAGTGTGTTTATTTGAATACTAGTCACTGTGAATCTCTGTGCAACTCCCATACAGCTCACAATGACCCCTCTTGAGATAAGCCTGGCTGCTCAACATGCTACCAAAACTGTGTAGTACAAGCTTATACCAAAGGTTGAGTTTCCTATACCTGTAGTCAGAGTTGTTTGTAGTGTTCCCAGAGGGTACTGCATACAAACTTTGCCTAACGGGTTTTCTGCCACCATCACCAGTACCTTGGTGAATACCCTTTGAGCAGATGCTATTCCGAAGGGTAGCACCATGAACTGGTAGTGCTGGTTTGCTATTTTGAAACGCAAGAGTTTTCTGTGCGCTGGGAACATTGAAATTTGATAATAGGCATCTTTCATATCCAGTGCTGCCATGTTCTCCCGTTTTAGCAGAGGGATTACCTCTTGTAGCGTTGTCATGCAGACTTTGTGGCTTTACATAAGTGTTTGCAGGGGGTAGGTCTAACACTGGGCGCACCGATAGATCTTGCTTTCGCACAAGGAAGTAGGTTGAATATACCTTGTTTGAAGGTAGATCTTTATGGGGTCTTTGCGTAACAGCGTGCTGACTTCTTCGAGAAGTAGGAGTTGTTCTTCTCTCGTTGATCTTCTTTGACGCAGGGGATGGTTTTTGGATGAGCTCCACACAATAACCTACGGCTACTGTCGATAACACCGACTTGTCCGTGTTGATTTCCTCCCACGTGTGGGTGAAGTGTGAGATGCGTCCTCCTACTGAAGAGGCATGGGAGGGGACCAGTAGTGGGCTGTCATTGCTCAGGAGGTGTACCTCTACCTTTAGATGTGGAGGATCTCCCCCGGTCGCGTTATCAGCGCTGGCCTCTTTGGTATTCCTTTGAGGCTTGGCCCTGGTTGTTATTCCAGGAAGAGCACCGATTCTGTCCGTAACTGGATCCTCTGAGAGTTTTGGCCACGAAACTGATGAAAATTTCCTCCGCCTCTCTGGCCTGGTGGTTTGTTCGTCAGCTGGCCCAGAGATTTTAGGGTGTCATATTCTTCCTTGACAGACTTTAATGCGTCTTCTACGCCCTTGACAAATAAGACTGTCGTTTCCACCGGCATATTAAGTAGTGTAGCATGGGTCTCAAGTTTAAAGCCAGATTGGCATAGCCACGTGTGGCTGTTGATTATTGTCCCTTCGGCAATAATACTGCCCGCATTGTCTGCGGCATCTAGATTGTTCTTAAGAATGCAGCTGGGTTGTTGCCTTGCCGTCCGCTGCCAGCAGCGCTAGTTGTGACTTTAGAGGCTCGGGGGCAGGTGTTATCAGGGTAGTAATCTCGTCCCATTTGTGGCAATTATAACTTGCCAACAGTGTCAAATTATTGGTGATCCTTGTTTGGAAAGCTGCCGAAGTCGCTACCTTTCTCCCCATTGTGTAGAGTTTTTTGCTCTCCTTATACGGGGGTGCCTCTGAAGAGGCTACCAGTGTCCCTGCCCTTTTAAGGATTGTGGTAACCACGAGCAAACCTGGCTTGAGGTGGCCCCTGATGTAGAGCGGGTCAGATGGCGCTGGGCGAAAAAGTTTTTCAACCCGCGGGTTAACTAGCCGTGGCTGGTTTGGTGTCTCCAGGGAAGGTTGAATCCTTCTTTGGACAGATTGTAGAATCAGGGCGAATTGGGTGGTCCCCCAATATATCTTCTACAAAGTCCTTGTCTAGCTGATTTTCTTGGGTTTGTATACCAAAGTGTTCAGCTGCCTTGATTGACATGTCATTATGGAGAGGCAGATTGTCCAGTGGCGAATCCTGCTGAATTGGTGAGACCAGGTTATACACCACCTCCTCATCATCATCATCCTCCTCCTCCTCATAATAATGATCAGACTGTTGGTAGTTCTCATTATCATCAATGTCTGTGTGAAAATCATACAGATCACACTATACTGGTTGTACTGGACATAATAGGTCGAGTATCAGGACAAGCTTTTTTAGCCGAGGGCTGGGCTCTGGAAGCCTCGCCTGTAGGTGTAATTTGAAAGTTCTGGTATGCCTGTTTTCGTTTTGAAGAAATTGGCCATAAAGGTCATCCTAGTCATGACCCAGTCTATGCCTTCCCCAGTCCATGTAGATGAACTGGGAATTACATCAGGGTACTGAGGGATAGAGTCCTGTCCTAGGGGTGTAGGTTGGCCCTGGGGTGTAGACAGGCCCTTGTTCTTTAATGTATCTGCCAATGAACCTTCTTCCTGTGGGACAGAGTGTTTCTCCCTAATAGTAGTGATAGACTTGCCCTTATTAGACTTATCCTTATGATTGGACTCTTGGAAGAGTGTTTCTTGGAGTGCTTGGACTTTAGCAAGCTCTCAGGGATGTGCATTTTCACTAGGTGGGATGAACTTGTGCTTTTTTAAACTTAGTCGTTTTTGACGTAGGGTGCAGACTTTCGGCAATGAGGCGGACCACAGCCTCATCTCCCGACGTTCGGCCGATGTTTTAGGGACGGCGTCTTCTTTGTCTCTAAACTTATAGGGCCTGTCATGGGGCCAAGGGGACCTCGAGTGCCCAGAGGACAGGTATTCAGTAGATCTCCCCCTTGAGGCTGTGTTTGGGCTTTTGGACGACTGTGTCGATTCCTTGTCCTAGGATGTGCGTTTAGCTTCAGGGGTAGTGGTAGGCTTTCGTCGCCGGTTGTCATCCCGTAACAGAGCCGCCGTCCTGTCTCTTGGGGTCAGGCCTGTACTTGGGAACCCAACGGTTCACCCGTCGCCTTCTCTGTCTGTAAAGACCATTGGCCCCGGCCTGCATGGCGTGATGGGCCAAGCGTTTAGTTTGCCGGTCTCGTAGAATTTTTGGTTTGAAGAGCTTGCAGGCTCGGCAATACCACTAGACAGGATCGTGCTCTAGACACAAGTTGCACACCCAATGCTTGTCTATCCACAGGAATTGTTTTATTGCACGTGGGGCAAAATTTAAATGGGGTATTCTCCATGTTTAAGGGGAATGGCAGCCAGGCGAGAAAGGGAAAAGAGGGGAAAATGCATTCTACAATGACCACCCACCACTCTCCCTACTCTTAAGGCCTAATCCGGGTACAGCCTTCCAAGGCCGAAAGTGTCAGTCGAGTCTGGAATTCCTCCGACGGTCGTCTTTTCCACCGCGTCGATGAATTAGTCCAAGTCGGTTAGAAAAAGGACAGAAAGAGCATACTGATCTTAAATTCGCATAAGCAAATGGTGTTAGCCGAAATGAACTCCGTGATAAGCGTCCGCTCATGATGGCGGAAAATAAACAATCTGAGGCACCTCGACGTGTGAAGGACCATGGGTACAGTGGATGTCACACTAGGGATAGTATTACTGGCACCCCCTGTCGACATCCCTTTTCGAGTTTCGAAAACAACAACTGTAATACTCTGCAGCTTCCACTAGATGTTGGCCTATGCATAGCATGTGATCTAAGCAGATTCCACAGGCCTCAGAAATTTTATATATTCAGTTAAAAAACTTTGCTAAAGGGATGTTATGGTTAAGTTGCGCTACTAAAAACCTGTGAAATTCAGTAAAAAAAATCTTTGTTAAAAGGACATTATGGTTCCAAGTACAACCAAAAAACCCTTGAAATTCGGCAGTTATGGTAAACTAAGTAACCATAACTCGCGCCACCACGGTGAACTGCTAAGACTAACACCCAGGACATCAAAGATGACATCACAAATGTCATTGATGACATCACTGATGACATCACATGTGCATTTACTTTTCATGAAAAGTCTGTACAAGGGATTCTTTTTATAATGTTGACAAAAAAGTGTCAAGGGTCATTGGAATCAATATCATGAGCTAATTAGTGCATTAAGCAAAGCATTGATATAAATACCATTCTATTATAAAGTTCTATCCAGTATATTAAGCTACTCATGCAGAAACATAGGTATTCTGTGTAGCATACATGATGAAGGTGCACTATTCATAATCTTGACATGTTGAATAATGAAATGATAACTGCTTTCTTATTAGAGTTTTGAGTACTGTGAAACATGTAATAAGTAGCTAATAAAACCCACTTACTACATAATTGCATTATTACAGACAAAACACAAAGAGACAACAACACATAGAAATATGAGTATATACAGGGAAAGTGAACTAAGCAAAAAAGCAGCAGTAGTACCAGAAAGTGTTCATAATGTGACTGATTATTTTTATTCAGAGAAATGATTGCTCTGTTTCAAAGCTACTACTTCCCCTATGTATATGTATATGTATATGTATCACATGATGTGACTGGACCCTGAGGAAAGTAGTGTGACTACAATGTATACAAATATGAGCATATACAGGGAAAGTACAGTAATAAAAAAACAGAACTATCAGAAAGTGCTCATAACCCTACTGATTATCTTCATGCACAGAAAGGATTGCTGTCTTTCAAGTCTGTGTCTTCTCCTATGTATATGTTTCATATGATGTGACTGGACCCTAAGGGTATTACTGTAAGAACCTACTTGAAGGATACGTGTACAATATAGTACCTTTTCAATTTTTAGTTCCTGACTGTTACTGAAGAAAACCATGTAGCCTACATATGTCAGTAAAGGAAAAAAGGGAGAGCCAGAAATGCGATGTCATCAGTGATGTCATCAATGACATTTGTGATGTCATCTTTGATGTCCTGGGTGTTAGTCTTAGCAGTGCACAGCGGTGGCGCGAGTTATGGTTGCTTAGCTTACCATAACTGGCGAATTCCAAGGGTTTTTCGGTTGTACTTGGAACCATAATGTCCCTTTAACAAAGTTTTTTTTACTGAATTTCACAGGTTTTTAGTAGCGCAACTTAATCAGAACATCCCTTTTTTACTGAATGTACACTTTCATCATGGGAATTTAGGAGATATTTACTAGGATTCTCTTACTTTATATACATGTAACATAGAACATAGTGAACCCCCCCGCTAATGATATTTGAAGACCACAAACTGAGCGTATGTCCGCGGACAGGCGCGGACAAGATCAACACTACCCAAACACTCAGGGGGTATCTGAAATTGTTCTATCATGCCATATAAAAACTGCACAAGTTTAAAAAGCAGCACATAAACACATTATAAGTAATAATAAATAAGCAGTGGAACCTACACGTCTAACACATCACCCATCCATTTACATACCATATATAATGAAATGGATTATACCATAACAAAAAAAGATATGCCTCCAACGTAATTACCTCACAGAAACTGCACAGCTAGGAGCGACAGTAGACAAACACAACACAATGAATATGAAGTACAAGAAAGTAGTAAGTGAACTTCATTTTTCTTATATGTTTGTATACTTTTTGTATGCGGTGCATAACAAATGTATTTCTGTTTTCACACAGAAATGTGCAATACTTTGGAGTGGCTGGAGGAGAATTTTCCGCATGACGAAATGTCGGAAGATAGCTAATAATGATACACACTTCTCTGCATAAGCAAATTAATAGTACTTTATTTGTACTAAACATATGGGATACATTACTCACCGTAATCGTATTTCTGATGCTTGTATCTGCTTAGATTCACATGCTGTGCATAGGCCGAATTTTTAACTGACCATACAAAAATTGAAGAAATCCAACCAAAAGACACAGTGCAAGACACCTTGAAACGCATAGAAGTAAAAGTGGACATGCTCAAAGATAATTGCAATAGTTTACGGCAATTTGTGGAGGACGACGTCAAAGGAAAAATTAGATACCACTGTACTACCTGTACCTGTCCCCTTCTCCATTTCCCAGTGAACTATCCCCAAACCCTCAAGAACAACAAACGTTTCAACGAAACTTCCATCCCTTCATCCCCTCACAACCAACCTGTGGAAACCCCTAAATCCCCTACATTTGTTTCAGTGTCTGCTTCCCCCTCTCTCTCTTAATTGCTGTATATGTGTTTAATAAAAAAAAATGTTATGTTAGTTTTAATGGAATTGTTTGCGTCAATTTTCTTTTCTTTTAAAAGAGTAAAAATGTCCGCGGACAGCGCGCCTATTCGGCCTGTCCGTAATTAATAAAATATGGATGTCCTAAGGACAATACACCTATCCGTAACATTCGCAACCAAGAAGGAACTGTTCTTAGAACACATCATGTGTCCGGGATGTCCGTAAATTAACAAAATGGGAGTGTCCTAAGGACACTATACCTGTCCGAACCGTCCGCAGCCAAGATGGAACTGTCCGTAGAACATGCAGTGTCCAGCATGTCCGTAGTCGAACAAAATGGATGTGTCCTAAGGACACTAAACCTGGCCGTACAGTCAGCAGAACATCTACGCACATGCGCACCACTCCCATAAATCCTGCAAACAGCGTGCCTGTTCGTAACT
Source organism: Ambystoma mexicanum (assembly GCF_040938575.1). Taxonomy (NCBI): domain Eukaryota; kingdom Metazoa; phylum Chordata; class Amphibia; order Caudata; family Ambystomatidae; genus Ambystoma; species Ambystoma mexicanum. The sequence goes on along the minus strand of NC_090921.1, from coordinate 170,412,664 downwards.
GTCCATCTCACTTGTGTCGCATTTTTAATTAGTTTCAGGACCCGAACACTGTCCGTAGAACACCTGCGTGCATGCGCATGACCGTTCCTGTGCATTTGATGTCCTGCGGGCACCCATTTCCTTTGCGGATGTGTTCGCAACGTCATCACGTGACAGCACCCACGCTCAGCGTGTGTCCTAATTTGCGCACTTTGTCCGCTTCCCCAACATTTCAGAAGAACTTATGCAGACAAGCCAAATTATGCTACAATAAAAAATCACCATTTCACATGTTCCGTAAAATGGCCCTAGCTTTCCACATATTGTTTGGAACTTTTTGAACACTTTTGAGTGATCGATATGGTCACGAGGCGCAGCCCTATAAAAGACCACGCCCCAAGCTCATCTTCATTGTACTTCTGGCGATTGCAGATTGAGTTTTGCTGCCTTTTGTGCTCTAGCAGAGATTACCTCACCAACCCTGATGGCATCCAGGGCTGCTGTTGCTACATCAGCCTCAGCACCACCCCAAACCGTCCACCACCACCACCTCCACAAGGGCCTGCAGAGGGGAATACGCGTAAGGATGAAGATGAAGAGAATGAGAAACTCCCTACTACCAGCACTCGCCGGGAGTCATGGGTGTGGCAGTTGTTTACCGTTTATGGTAACGTACCAAAAGCACATGCGAAACAGATCACCTATAAACAGTGCAAGTTGGTGCTGAGCCGTGGGAGACATGGCGCGTACAGCTTTGGTACAACAACCATACCTAACTTCGTTCCACGGCGCGGACATTCGCATGGTTGTACCATGTAAAGAAGGTAGTAGGTTGAGTTCCTGCGCAGCATCCTCCGTGTCCGATCCTCTCACCACAAGAGACACTCCTGTGAGAGAGTGCATCCCTCCAGCTGCTTCACAGGCCATTTGCGATGCTGTTGACCCTTACCTTTCAAGGGTCACAATATTGTGTATGTACTGCAATGCAGTACTCTGCAGGGGGGAGAGTCTTCAAAGTGCTTTCGAGACTACGGTCTTTCCACTCCTCTCCTAGTGTGTCGTGTGTAAAAAATCCCAAAAAATATAAAACATTTTTTTTTAAAAAAAGGCTCTTTACAGAGCCGCCTTTCTCAGTTTAAAAATGGAACCATGAAGTAAACGGTGTAGGCCCTCGCGCATTTTGCAAAAAGTCTGTGGACAGTCCTAGGACAGACAAAATTTTAGGGTGGAACCGTAGCAAAACAATGCACTTTTCTCTGAGATTAAGTGGTGGCACTGAAAAGAGCCTTTTGATGGTGTTTTGTGTGTTTGAAAAAATTTGGATTCGTCAACATGTAATGCAAAATAGGTGACTATAATTCCAAAAAAGGTTGCAATGCATTTTTTACATTTCGAAGAAAAATCTGATTGCCAGCATATGTGAGATGGACTCCATCTCTGCGAAAAATGAATGTGCTACGAAACACAATATTTTCATTGTGGAAAGAGGACATTCAAACATCTCTTAGAAAGGCACAAACAACCTTATTGACATTGCGCCTCGCTCCATTTGTGGACCAAACAAAGAAGAACGGAGCCACATTTGCCTTTGCGCAATACGACAAAAAAATTATTTGGCAATTTGGAAACATGTCCACGACCTTCTCAAGTCCTTCCTTCATTGCAAATTGCAAAGAGATTCCAGACACGTGCCCTAAACCGTTTCCTCCACAATGAATTATAATTATATCAGTATGACGCTCTGTCTGTAAAGTAGCACAGAGAGGTACCAAGTCCAGCCACTTCATTCCACGCACTCCATGCCAGTGCACTTCCACATCAGGGAATCCAAGATCTGCAGATATACCGCAACGGTCTGCATGCACCTTCAACCAATGTATCCATGAGTCTCCCAAAATCCAGATAATCTGTTTTCGAGCACACACAGCCATAGCTGTCTGTTCTCCTCTCAGGAAAAAGATGTTCTTACTAAATCTCTCCGTTCACAACACACCCACTGAACTTTACTGACCAATCCGTGGCTTCACTCATTCTCATTTGCATGCCTCTCCACCCCAGAGTCCCCGTATGTAATACGCGCTGCGTGCAGACTACCGCCATGTCGCGGACATGTAGAGGATCTAAGCGTGACGACGTACATTTAAATAGTGTTCCCCATTTCCCCTTTAAGGTGGGCTCTGAAAAGAGCCTTTTTTTTTGCAGATGCCTGACAGACACCAGTTATTTTGTATTTTTGGTTTTTTTTTCTTCTTACTTTACTCCTACAATCATCACATAACCTGCTCCAAAGCAAGCCTTACATTCCAAAAGAAGATGGCATTTCCCAAAAAAGATAAAGAAACACCATCTACTTCAAAATAAGCTGCATTACTGGAAACAATGTTCTCGTGGCTACAGAAAAACATACCAGCTCTTAACATGAAAGCACACATGCCGCGATTGATTGCACGCCTACCAATACTTTGATCAGGACAAAAAACAGAACTGTTGTCCCATTTTGCTCTAGGAAGTAATCCAGAAAAAATTACTTCGCAGTTGGAAAGATGTTGATGACTGCTTGAACCAACTGTTCCAACTCTCCCAACAAAGTAGGTGAACTCACGTAGCCCAAAAGGAAAGCACCATAGTGCAAAACTACCACATGAGGACTGTTCATCCTACGCATATCTCTGCAAACTTGGAGAATTGCCTCTATATTGCAGTCAGTCGCAGCGCCCCACACCACCTCCACTCCTCTTAAATCGAAATTGTTTGCCACCTGCCTACATTGAGAATAGTGCTGTAAACCATGGACACAAATATCTCCGAGCACCAACACCCTGACTGTCTCCACCTCTGCCATCTTTACTACACACACTCTCTTTCTACAAAAATCGACAATGTAAACATCTGATTGGCTGATCCCTACAGTCCCCTTCCCATGCTGGATTTGCTGTAAAACCTGGTATGTGGCACGCCCTAACCGCGGATAGGCGCGGTGTCCACGCAGCAGATAACTCTTAGCCAGTGCTTCTACCCTTTCCACATCACTTGCGAATCCATTCCTTCATTGGACACAGCTAAGCAGTCACACAACCATCCACCAATCACATCCAAGACCTCTACATCTAACTCCATCATCAGAGTTCCGCACTTCAAATGTACTGTTGATCGCTCTGAATAAAAGTCTCATATCAGTGCAAAGCACCTACTACAAAAACTACTGTGCAAGTCTCGATTTCTACTTACAGCTCCATGCATACCCACATGGATGATAACAAAGTACAGGTATGCATATTTTATTCAGAGTACATGTACAACTCTTATGATTCCATACAAACAAATGAATGCCACTAAATCTGCATAGCCAAAACATACATACGAATGTTCCCGCTTTAAACTCGAGACTCCCAAATTTTCATTGAAAAAGTGCACTACTTCTTACTATCTCCCGCATAACCTATACATACGTACCAAACCTCTCGATTTACACGCGAAACTCGATTTTCAATTAAAAAATGTCACATTTTTTACTGTCTTCCGTCTAAATTAATGCTACTCTCAATGCGATCGTATGAGAAAAATAAACGTTCCCGATTGCTGTGGTGACATCTCCCTCTCAGGTGCTCCCAATTTTTAGCATGCCTACTTATAATATAAAATTATGAAAATTTTTCCGCCAACTACTTTAATGACCTATCACTTCCAAACCTCACTGCCATCTACAACAGCTGCAAAAAAACAAGGGAATTTCATGAACTTAAAATTGCACTCATTTGCGAAGCAGGTTGAACTAACATACTGCAAATAACATATAAAGGCTGCACATAGTCAAATGAAATGCACGCATACACTGTGTTGAGATATGAAAAGGGAATACTTCCACGAAAGCATAAAAATGAATGTGTACATTAACATCACTGCTATAAACACACAACATTACTAACTTCTTCCTTTTAAAATTGCAATGAAGACCACTCTCCTGAAAATCAACAGCATCTCCACTACAAACATATCCATAGAAGCCTGCTCATTCCACAAAATACTACCTTTATACTCTTACTGTTCCTCGAAGAGACTGTGTGGGTCATTCATGTAATTTGCGCACCAAAAAAACATCGATTTCTGAACCATTCTGCCCACAAATCCCCTTTTATTAAACAAAGATTAAATGGCAGAATGGCACACAAATCCCCGTTTTATTGGAACACAAATAACATACACAAGCCTTAGAATGTTAGTACTACAAAACAAATACCTGTTTTAATTTTATACCATTACGTTTACTATTAATGCTTCTCCACACCACTAGCTCACTTTCTACTCTCATCTGAAGCACAGTGTAGTAACATACAAACAGAAAAATAGCCTTCCTAACTTTGTAACTGCCCAATGCACATTCACACACCACCACAAACCTCTTCCCCATCAATCTCATACACGCATGCACACAGCATTGTAAAACAGACTAACCCATACCTTCTTTTTTTTAACAGACCACAAAGAGTGCCTCCCAAAAAGCAAGTCTTTAGAAAGGAATGCAGAAATAGAGCAAATGAAAATAAAAGTATCCAAAGTAAACATCCATTTCTACCAGTGTTTGTACAAAACGTTGAAACAAAACAGCTAATGCAGTCATTTAGCGAAACAAAAGAAGCTTCAACTACAGAAACTCTGCCTCCTCTATCAAAATCTGGCACGAAACAGAAAATGCTTAAAAAAGAATTTGGCTACCACTACTGCTAACACTGCTCCTATAGATCCTCATACTAGCAAGAAACCATAGTAAAAAAAAAGTATTTTAGCAAAAATGTTCCGACACAGAGTCCTTCAAATCTAAGAAGAAGAGGAGCGAAATCATCCACAGCCCTTAAAACCTACCAGAGAAAATTAATTCTAGAAGCTCTCGTAGACAGTGCAATCCTTCTCAAAAGGAAGTTCTTTATTTTAGTTGTAAACAGGATGAAACCACTAACAAAACTAATTACTAAATTACAAAATAAACTTCTCAAACGGAATGTCAACAAAAATAACTTCTTAAATATTTGTGGAGGTGAATGGAGTCACACAAACCCTATTTCAATGAAGAAGCATACAAACAAAATCAAAAACAATTGCCATTCATAGCAGTGGGTGAGAATATGAAAAAAATCAATAATACCATCATGGAGCAAGAAACACTGCTTACAAAAGTATCCCTCAGAAAACTCAGACTTACCTCTCCATTCGACTGAACCAGAATGTCCAGTATACAAATGGCTGTGCACGTCAATGTGTAACATTCCCAACAAATCTTTCAGATCTTTACGCCAGTTCCTCAATCAGTATGTGAAAAGTAAAGACAAAATCAAAATGAAAGTGCTGCAAAATATGGATACCTGTCCAGTGAGCAAATACTCAGGACTACAAGGACCTTCATTAGCTTGCATTTCAGGACCTATTTGCAAAAGCACCTTCCATGACATCAAAATGATATCAACACATCATTCAAATGTAAGAAATGTAGTGTATAAACTGTATTATTTTAAAAGTCCAGCTTTAGAACTAGCCAATTTAAATAACACTCTTATGCATGGTACACCCAAATATCTACAAGAAGAAATCGACTGTATCCAGAGAAAATATTCCGGAAGTGAAACCCACTTACAAAAGGCAACAGCTTTAGAACAGACTAGCAACAATTCTGCCCATGGCAACCTTGGGAACCTTCTATTACACATACAAAAAAGAAATACTAAAATTTAAAAGTACATCCGCTGAAGTACCAAACCATGTGTGTGTGTGTGTTGCCGCAGAACCTTTTACAAAAGTAACACAAAAACTAGACGTAACATACAAAATAGAAGACAATGAAGATTCCAAATGGTTTGAATTAGCTCTCTAGCTTTTAGCAGAAAACAATTACGAAATAAGTGAACCCGTAATATATTGTTACTGCACTACAAAACTTAACAACCAAACTCCTTCACGTGCTATCACACATAACTTGGAATTATTCCCACTACCAAAACCCTTGCAACAACTCAATTTGTATGAGAGCATCATAATTCAAACATACACCCATTTCAAGCAATAATACGCATTCAACCAAAAACAGCAAAATTACCTCCCTCTGAATTGGTGAAAGGCATTTGTGGCAAAGTAGTTTATTTGCCATTAGATCTGACAGAAAACGTGCACACTCTAAGAGTTTAACGTCCAATAGAGCATTCTTTAATTGTCTTAGTAAATGGAGTACCAATAAAAGGCAAAACAATTTGGCAACAACTTGTGGACTTACATAAATTTAGACAAGCCTTGCAATATCTGAAAGGCAATTATCAATACTACAAAGAAATAAATATTGAAGAAAGCTTAAGGGAAACAACTGAAATAATTCAGGAACAATCAGAAACTGGTTAATTTGAACTTCTGGATCCTGCTGCAGTATCCACTCTTTTGGACCATTATACAATTCATCCACTGCACTCTAATGAGAGCATAGATGATGCACTAGAAACCTACCAAATGCGACAAACCAAAAGGTTCACCAATGAGCATATGGGGAAAAAAGTATAGAAGCACGTGCTTTTCCACTACTATTTCCTACTGGCAAAGGAGGAAGATACGATGATAGACCCACTCAGCTAACAGCATCAGAATACCGCTCATTACGAATGTATTCTGAAAATCCCAGATTTAGACAAAATGTGGAAAACATATTCCACCTACTCTTTGAAAGTGAACTAGCAACCCTATGTTACGGAGTTTCACACATATTGAAATCTGGAACCCACTTTCAAAATATGTCAGCTACGCAATTAATACAAAAAGTGCAAGAAAAATATGACCGTTAACAATCAAGCATAACTAATCTGTTTGCAAACATGCATGGTACGAAAGAATACTGGTTCCGACGTCACGGAGCTGTACATTTTATGATCAGAAACCTTGGACCCCCCACTTGGTTTGTTACATTAAGTTGTGCAGAATATGCATGGGAAGATTTACATAATTTCCTACGCATATCAAACAACAGAGAAATACCAACTCCTGGAGAACTTTGCTCTCTGGATCCTGTTAATGTTTCAAGATATTTCCACCATCGTTTCATGAATATGTTACACTTTATTTGTAATAAAACTGTTCCTCCCCTCGGAGAAATGCAACACTTCTTTTGGAGAAAAGAATACCAAGCCAGACGAGCACCACATATCCACATGCTTTTATGGATTAAAGGTGCACCTAAATTTGGTCAGGACAGTGATGCCACTGTTTTGGAGTTCATCCAAAAATATGTCACTTGTGAAATCCCTTCACAAACGACGCATAGTGACCTTCATGGACAAATTGTACAATTTCAAAGAGACAAATGTGGCAAATATTGTCGTTGCAAATACAAAAACAAAGGGAAATACTACACCAAATGCCGCTTTGGTTTCCCTAGACCAGTTACAGAAACAGGTGAAGTGAACAACTTCATGTATTCAGTTCGACATAGTGTTAAAGGTAAATCACCTAAGAACACGTATTACATAAAAAGAACAGAAGAATCAAAATATATCAATGATTACAATGCAATCATTGCCCTCTTATAGAATGCAAACATAGATGTGCAGTACATTACAGACAATTCCACTGCAGTTGCACGATATGTTACAGCCTACTTAACAGAAGCAGAAAAAACAGAGCTGCAAGACCACTGGAATGACCTATCATCAGACAAAACACTATCTCAGAAATTGTACAGCCTAGGCATAAAAATGCTCTCAGAGAATGTGGCGCCTATGAAGCTGCAGATCGTTTAACCGGTACTGCTTTGTATGGAAAATCTGAAAATATAGTATGGCTAAGTCTTGGTCCTGCTAAATCTAGAAAAAGAATTCTCAAATCATATGAGGACATAGAAACAATAGCCAAAAATGATCCCAATAGCCAAGAAATTTTGAAAAACAATTTACTAGACACATACTACCCGAACAGGAGTACCACTTTGGAAACCATGTGTCTATACCACATAGCCCAAAACTTTGCATAAAAAAATAATATAAAACCTGATGAAAGCAAAGGTAGATATAGAGTGACAGATTGTGAAGCAGCTTAGTGAAACTTACCAAACGAAGCTTAATCATGTCAAATTGTCATTAAAAACTTTTTAACAGAACGAACTATGTTACATGTCCCTGCTACAACTGTCTAAACCATGGAGAAAAGAAATAGACATACTAGATAACTGACTGCTTTGAAGACACTTTCAAAGCAAATGAAAGCACCATCACCGATGTGAACTTTACGCAGTACAAAACAATGTTGCATAATGAACAACAACACGGAGAGGAACTCCAGGCCCAACTAGATTAAGGACACTTAGGACAGTAGTCAACCTTCTGTAACAGGAAGCCAAGAACCACTAGGATAGCCACTAATAGCAAATGAGGCAGAATTAGCTATGACAGAAGCGGAAAACACCATGTGTCACTATGAAGAAAATATAGAAGACTTAACTGTACTACAATCAAAACTTAAAGACCAGCGCACCATTTTTGAAGAAGTAACAAAAGAAATTGCACATGGTGTACAACACGAAAATAAATAGTGTACCTGCCAAAATTACAAACCTATACCACTGTACGTCAGTGGTGAAGCTGGGTCAGGCAAAACAATCTTAAATCAAAATCATCAGCAAGTTCCTTCAACAATTGACAAACAACAAACTGTCAGCTGTTGTAACTGCCCCCACAGGGTTAGCTGCCTACAACATAGGCAGTGTCACTTTACACCGATTACTACTCCTTCCAGTAGAACATCAAAACAAAATAGACTATTACAAACTTTCTACAGAAGCTGCAATGGAACTACGCAGAGTATTAAAACAAATTAAAATGCTACTAATAGATGAAGTGAGCATGGTCTCCAACCTAATGTTGGCTTTGATACACCTCATATTGCAAGAAGTACTTAAAACAAAGTACGAAGAACTCTTTGCAGGAAAACACATTATCGTTTTCGGAGATCTACAATTGACACCAGTGAAAGGGGAACCTATTTTTAAAACCTTAGGACACAACTCTGCCATAAAACTGTTGGCAGCATAGGAAATGTCAACCTTGGCAACAGAGAATTAACAGAAAACATGAGTCAATCTGCAGACCTCACTTACGGCAACATTTTAAAAAGTATTAGAATTGGTGTACTATCTCAAGAAGCACAGGCAATATCGAAAATACGGCACATCCATGCTCTTTATGGTGATAACGCATGTGCTACTGATGTTATGGAACAATTAGCGCACAAAAATGTCAATTGCATGGCCTTAATGCCAACTCTTGCAAGCTGTTCCAAATTCAATGAAACAATGTTACAAAAAGAAAAGCAACTAATAATTGAAATTTGCTCCACAGACAAACTGGACGTACATGGTATGACACTACCCATGTGTCAGCAAGCCACAACAATACTAAATACCTTAGAAAATTCAATCTCCAACACAGCTGGGTTGGAAAAAGTATTAAAATGATCCTTAAATTGTAGAGTGATGCTGAAAAGTAACCTTGAACTGGAGCAAGGACTAGTTAATGGGGCACTGGGTACAGTTGTTGGCTTTCAAACATACCCACGTGACAACAACATTAAGTTTGTCAATATTCTCTTTGACAAACTTGCATGAGTAAAAAGGATAGGGCGCTAAAAAGCTTGATTCCTTGTCTTCAAAGACATGCATGTACGTAGAGAACAATTTTCTCTAACTCTTGCATATGCAGTCACCATTCATAAATCCCAAGGTCTTACCCTAGACAAAGCATTGATAGATATTAGAAACAGTCTTTAAAGAAGGCATGAGCCACGTATCATTATCACGCTTACGCACACTTGACGGTCTATTTCAAATCAACTTTGATGCAAGCAAAGTGAACGCTGATATTCCTTGCATTTTAGAATACAATAGACTACGTTCACTGTACACCCCCATATGAAATCATACCTGTTCCACAAAAAGGAAAACGTTGTAAAAGAAAACTAATTCAAACAGAAAAGCAACAGAATCTGACTGCAAATCCTTCAAAGAGAGTAAAAGAAGCCAATACTTCATCAATTACCACAACCAAAGAAGAACCTATTAGTCAAAGTAAATCAGGTACTTCTTCAAAGAAGGAACACAAACTCTGAAAAAAATCACTCGGACACAGAACTATCTGGTCATTCAAATTTTCAATTGAAACTGGTGTAAGTTGCCACGCAAATGTAGCAATGAATATTCTATTTCAATTGCCACCAATTGTTAACAACATTTACTTACACAATACAGACCAATTGTTTTTGCAAATGTTAGTCCTTCATAGAAACGCCACAAACAATCCTGACAACAGGTATAGTGTTCAGGGAGTAAGACAAGAATTGGACTACTGTGCTGGAATGGTGAGGTTCACTATAAACTCACAAGAAGCTCCACAAGAATGTCTAATGTACTTACTACATGTACTGGAATACCTATAAATGAAATCTTCCATATTTCATACATGTGGAAACATACATGCACTCTGCAGAAATGTGACACAGGAACAAATCACTAATGAGCGATTTTTTAATCCATTCCATTTCAGTAACTAGTACAAAACGGCAGATTATGTACTATATGCAATTCAGATCCTCACTCCACCTTACTGATACAAACATATAGTAACTACATAATACTAATGCTTCTACATTACAATGCAGATGGTACCAAAAACAACTGCAAGCTGACTGGATTCACACACGGTCAAGTGTCACTTGGTAAGAAAACCTTCACAACAATAGGTATGATCTACCACGCAGGAGCCACAACCAATGCAGGTCACCACACTGCATATATTAAAAAGAAATGTGGCTGGTTCGAATGTAATGATAGTAGCATTACTCTAAAGCAGAGATTACCAGCAAATCTTACAAATGCGTATTTAATATTCTTAAAGCCAAAATTTAATAACTAAAGTGTACTACAACATTAACAAAAATTCAATTAAAAGACTATAAACAGTTAGAATACGGGAACAGATATCTAACTGTTTTAAAAATCTGCAACAAGTCAACATATAGAACATTAAGCAGAAACAACAAGTAAACACTCAAAGGAAACAAAGAAATAGTTTGTAGCATATCAAAGAAAGTTTTTTTTAATCCAACAAGGATTTTTTTCCCCCAGACCCAATGATTTGAAAAACAAACACAGAAACTGAGCAAAATGCACAGTGCACTGGTTTGTAAACTAAATAGGAGTCAGAAAAAAGCTAAAATGTCTATTATACAATGTAATAAGTGTTTATAAAATACAAACACTAACATGCTCTTTTCTTTTATCACACAAATTGAAAAAGAATATTTCCTCCAAGTGCTAAAGTCATGTAAAAATATATTGAATCTCAACAAATGAAACAGTAAGTATAATTTCACACATTTCATACATATTCGAATCTATATGTGTGATCTTTGGCTGTAATATGGTGCAGTGGCCAGGGCCTAGAGTCTTGTACGTATAACCTACGGCCGAACAACCGACGGACGTGCAACCAAGACTGTAGGTCCTACCCACAACCACCGCAGCATGTCAAACCCATGGTGGCTTATAACTTCACTGCTTATAACTTTGGTCTTGCGTGCCTACGGCCTACTGCCATGCACCAAAGACTCTAGGTCTGGCCACAACCACCGCAGCATATCACACCCATGGCGACTTATAAGTCAGGACCACACCCATAGAAACAAAAATGTTAACTGCAGCATGTACTGTAATGTTCGCTAACACCACGCGTGTCCTTAGAACAGTTTCAGCTTGCCTGCGCACAGTACGGACGTAAATACTATCCTTAGGAGACCCCTCATTTTCAGTAATTACAAACATCCCGGACAGCGCGAGCACAGCAAATACATCATTAGCACCGACTGCCTAAACAAATTCAGTATTTCACCCATCTCTTACTCTCTAAACCTCCCCAAGCACTCTAACACACCAAAACACTCCCCAAAACAGCATTTTGCCTCTGTTCGCCGCACCGCTGTTGGCGGATCAAAGATGTCGGGCGCATCCAAACAATATGACGCACATCACGCCTCACTCCAGCCAATCGGAGAACACGTCGCGTGTCCGCGTTCATGACGCGGGCCCCTTAGCCAATCGGTATCTTGTCCGCGGAGCGAACAGGGAAGTGTGACCGCGGAGCGGACATAGATATCACTAATTTTTTGAGACATACTTTTTGGTCGTTTTAAAGAAAACTACTGGACGGATTGGAAACAAACTTACAAAAACATGCTTTCGGGACCAAGGTCGTCGTCCTGCCGCAAATTTGGTGAAAATCCGTCCAGCGGTTTGGCCCATTCACTCTATGGGAAAAAAAGACGTTTTGGGACCCCCCCTATAAATTTTCCCCCCGGTCCAAACATCACCAACGTTTGCATAAAGATCCAAAGTGGCCCATATACATTTTTTGCAAAATTGGGTGAGGATTCGTTCACAGGCAGCAAAGTTATATGCCGCCCAAAAGTGCTCTTCCTATGGAAACAGCAACTTAACCATACCTACACAGTTGTGGCTGTGTAATATATATATACATATATATATACACATACATACACAGCAGCAAAGACCACAGTAAGAGAAACCCAGATGGTGAACAGAACACATGCACACTCACCGGAAGTTGGGGGCCGATGCCCACTCTAAAGCCAAGCAAGCAAGGTCTACAGCTGCGTAAGCCATCAGGTAGAACACAGTCACAATTCCAGCAATGGTGTTTAGTTTCCCTGCAAGCAAGACAAGCTGCAAACAAAGGAGGCATCAAAGTTACTCAGACTTTGAGGGACCTTCGCACCACAATGCAAAGTACTTAATGGTGTTGTCCTTTTTGGTCAAGGAAATCAACATCACCTGAATACGGTCAATATTTTGGAACATCAATCAGTTACAAAGCACAGCTGGTCATGAAAATGAATGAAATGCCTAGATGACCATGTTGAAATGAAACGCTCTGCGGGCATACTGAGCAAGAAGACCTAATTTACCACATTAAAGCAGTCATGCATGGACAATTATTTGTAGCTTTCAGATGAAATAATTCTTCAGTCCTCTACACCACTCCACTTACCTGCACTAGCCCCCATGTGTAGACTACAGCCATCCACGGATTCCCACCTTTTGAGGTGATCTTTGCTGGTGCCAAGACAATACCTATGGAAGAAAAACAGATTTCTCAGAGCAGGCATCAAGCTCCTCTTTCTGGATGGCCTACAAAGTAATTTATAACTCCCACTGCCTACCCCCACCACATTCCTAGAGCAAGGACATCTTATTTACAAGATAAAGTCTTGGATTCTGCATCACATTTTCCAATGCTCTTTCTGACCTTGTAGTGAAATGTGCATTGTTCACCTGTGTTTGGCAATGCAGAAAGGAGGAGGATTTTTTTTTTTTATCAAACTGCAGTTTATTTCTACCCCCAAAAATAAAAACCAAGTAAGCAATCTTTAAAGAATTAGTCTTTTGGAAGATTTGCATTTGTAGTTATTGGAAGAAGAGGATGAGAACCTCTGTTAGGGAGATGTATCATTTGTATGCTATGCTTCATCCCCTCTCCTAGCAAGACCACCAGCACTTTTTGCTTGACGTCTGTGCCTTTTTCTTTCAATCCTGAATGAGCAGAGCATTTTGCCACTCATTCATTCTTGTGGGCTCTGTCTTTTGGAACTATTCTTTGTACTCTACCTGTACTATGGAGTCTGTCTGCTCCATAACTCTTAAATGGCATCTGTATTTACTACTGCAGCACAAAGCTCCTTATGGGCAGTGTTATTGGGGACCCTACGGTCCTCCTTTAAGATCATTCTTACTATTCCCAAGTAACTACAGTCCTCAGGGATAGAGTGATACTTAGTATCTCTGCCAAAACCTTATAGACAGAGATTGGCACACACCATCTTCAGTGGATTCCCAAAGGGATACCCAGCATCCCCCCTTCTCTCTGCTCCTGTGACCTTTTAGTCACATAGGCCAGCATCTAGTTATGGATGGTGGCAGTGGACGTGCTCAACCAACTTTTGTGTATTTATTAGTACGGCAGGCTATGTCCATAGCCTCGGTAGTGCAGAATAAGGTCCCCAAGTACCAACTTGGGACCCTTCTTCTTTCACCATTACTGTCATGGTTGTTCTTTATCAGCCCTTCTTCTACCACTCTGGAAGGGGGAGGCCTGTGTTTGTGTTTTGCCTTTGGCGGGACCCCTTGGGCATCTGTGTCAGTGTCTGAGCAGGAAGGAAGTAGGGGAGGAGTTGCCACCCGCCTGTTCTTTGTCTACCAGAGTGCCTGAATAGGTCCAGCTCCCACACGGGACAGCCAAAGGCCCCTTTCTGTAAAATGTTGAGAGAAATTGGAACTGTATAAAAGGTTAGGCTTCTGGAGTGAAAGCAAGTCGACCACTCAAAGCTGAAATATCCGAAGAAGACGACCTGCAGACCCCTTTGCAACACTGTGAAGCAATCACTGTTGTCCTGACCCCTTTTTCTGTGAGAGAGAGGAGCTCCGAAGAGGATGACTCCTTCCCTTTGGCTGGTGGGAACAACCAGTCCCAAGACAAACTTTGAAATAAGCCATCTCGCGTGGTCTTAGAAGTTTCCAGAGCTGCAAAACCCCAATATCAGGAGACCTGCTGCCCATTTTGAGTGCATAATCGCGGAAAAGCCGAATTAGTCCAAATCATTGCTGTAACCTTAAGGACACTCCTGAGATCCGATCCTACTCGCCCTGACGCCCTCATCAGAGAGCGTGGGACAGCAGGAAGCAAAGAAGATTGGCCAAACGATCTGTGTCCTTTGTTGGTGCTGCAGAAAATGCGCCGTTAGGGAGATTTCTGATAAATGTGCCAATTCCTCACACTTTAGAGCCCTCCAGCTCTTTTGCTAAACTTTGAACTTTCCAAATCAATGTGTTTTACTCTTGTGTTTTCTTTGGTTATAGAGTTTTATACAACTCCATAGGCATCATCTTTGCACTGAGGGTGCTGTGTGATACAAATGAAGTGACCCAGGGAAGCCTTTTAGGCTACCCCAAGGTGTACATACCTTCTCTGGGATAAACTTCTGTTTCCCAGAGAATGTAAAGTGAAATTGACTTTACTAGTCTTTTCAAATTCCTAGACCCAGCACACCCTATCTTACAATAGAGTGCTGGAGGGGTTTCCTAGTATCCCATATGTCTAGAAACTCATGTAGCAGTCAAATGCAAGTCTTTCCTCTCAAAATGGCTGGTGGCAGTGGTTTTACAACAAACTACCATGATTTTTCCCCCGACCACGAAAACCGGAAGCGTTAAATCGCGGGAGCCATGTTTTTCAAGATGGCGTCTGAGCTCCCTTTGTTTAAACAGGACCCGGTCTTTTTTCGACATTTCTTTTTGGAAAGGTCCTTCTAGATCTTGTCTTTGCGTGCCAAACCAGGTTTGGCCCCTTTGTTACATCGCCTTTGGTGGGCTTCAGGACTGAAGACCGCCTCTGGCACCCGAGTGTCTGGGGTGGGCAGGAAGTGAGGGAGGGGCCCGAAACTCCCTGTGCTTAGTCTCCTAGGAGACCCAAATGCACTCTGGCGTGATTGGCTGGCTGGCTGCCCGGCAAGGACAGTCACCCTGCTGGGTGAGTGGCAGCTAGGCTGCAACAAATGGGAGAGAACTGAATAAAAGGCGAGTCTCTTGGCTTGGAAGGCAGAGTCGACCACTGGAACGAACGAACCAAAGACGAGCTTGAATAGGACGGCTGCTGCAACTCCTGAACCGTTGGTTTGCCCGGTGAAGCCCTGCTGCAGGTCAGAATCGCCAAGTTCATCTCGACAGAGAAGCCCTGCAAGGACGGCTTCTCCCCTAGAGTTGGTGGGACCAATCAACTCAACACTAAGCCACCTGGATACCATTCTCTGAGCTGGTTGTATTTTCTGCAGGAAACCAAATAACCAGGGAGAGGGAAACCAGTTTGTGTGCTTGACTACAGCTACCGGAATTGAAGATTTGCCAGTTTCCAGCTTTCGACCAGTCCCAGTGCAGGAGTTCCCTGACGTCCTCCCTCTTGTCCCCACGACTGAGGCTCAGGAACAGCAAGATCTGCAGGAACTGCCAGGAACAGAAGTCTTCAGCTGCATCATTTTCTTCATTGCAAGGTACTGTGAAAACCCGACCGAGAGAACTTACCTCTCACTGCGAAAGTGGTTGCAACTTTTGTAACTTGCATGCCTGGTCAGCTTGTGATCCAACATATGAATCTTTCTTTTGCAGACTACTTCTGAGAACTTTGGCAAATACTTTTGCGTTTAACTACCAGAACTGTTTTATCCTATAAAACACTTTAGCGTATTTACTTTGGACTACCCTATTGCATTGAATTGGCTCCTCTGGTGAACATAAACAATTTGCACTGTCTAAGAGTAGCTGTAATATTCTTTTTATTAACCTATGCCTTTTAGCTCCTACTTCAAAGTACTTTGAATGCCATTTTGCTCCTCCTTCAAAGTAGTTTAAATGCCTCAGACCCGTACATTGTGAAGTACTGAAGTATATTTTTGTTTGATATAGATTGCCTTCTTTTAATGAATGTTTTATAACGGACTGTGAAATAAATTAATAAGTGTTTTGAGTGTAAGAGTATTTGAATACTTTTGATTGTAGACCTCTGTGTAACATCATTACAGCTCACATTCCCCTCTTGAGATGAGCCTGGCTGCTCAGCAACGCTACCAAAACTGTGTAGTACAGACTTGTACCAAAGGTTGGTTTTGCTTACACCTGCAGTCCTAGTTGTGTGTAGAGGTCCCAAAGGGTACTGCATAGGGTACTGCATACAAACTTTGCCTAACAGCGCCAAAACCAGAGGTCGGGTCCTGAGCTGCAACATCACGGAGCATCCAGCACAAACATTTTCTTCTAACCTAAGGTACTGTGGAGACAAAAGGTATTGCTTACCTGATCCCTAAAAGCCGCTCCAGTGCGTTGGAGTGCACGTATGTGTGTCCAGGGCAACCTCCTCTTACCTCAGACCCAAGCCGCTGCTTGTGTCCCCTCCTCGTGTACGTTTTAAGGTCTACCTTGTTAGTTAATTTGATGCTTCAACAACACTAGAGACTGGAAGAAATTCACAGGAACTCTTCATCATTCGCTGCTTGTCAAGACATCAAGCCTTCTCCAAAATGCCTTTAGCTAGGATTGCGTTTTGGGACGTAAAAGACTTACTTTGCAAGGAAACGGTCTCTAGAACCTTGAACTAAGCTCATGTTACAATAACTAACCATTTTCCTCCCGTTAAGTGACTTTGCTATATGTGTTTACAGAGTAAATGCATTATCGTATAAACCATTGAAAACCGCATGAGTGCGCAATAACCGATAATAAGATAACATTGTCTTTTCCCTTTCTAATGTTGCTCAAATCTAACCGCAAACAAACACAAAAGTGAAAGTGCCCTTTGAAGTGTATGAACAAGTACTCCTAAGTGTTCTAGTATAAACGTCTGAAGTAATGAAAGTGATTCTGGTGTAAATATAATAAATGTATACTTTTATATAACTTATAAGTGTAAGTGCTTTTTTGCGCCTGTCTAACTAGATTCAGTGTACTTACCTACTGCTCACATCTTCCTCCTAAGATAAGCCAGACGGCTTGGACACTCTACCAAGGTCTTGAATTAGTACAGGTTGATACTAAGATTTGGGGATCTACAAACCATTGGGATAGTTTACTAAAGTCCTACTACCAGTCGGACATTTAGAAAACTCCCCTAACAACCTGAAGACCCTTTGGTTCAGATAATCGATTTTTATTTGTTAATCAGTAGGATGTATTCTCCGGTTTTTGCTGCTATACCAGTAAGATCACCCAACGGTTTGAGCCCAGTCAGTGTTTGATGTCGGTCTTGTGTTTGCGCTCTTACGTCTCCGGCTCAGTAGTGCACATTATAAATATAATAAAGTAAAACCTCCACCAAAAAATGCTGAAAACTACAACAAATGGGAACAATCCAGTGTTGGGTACACCCATCAGTGTACCAGTTTACACTACTTATTTTGGTCTGAAGATTGTCAGGTGGCTAGTTTAAAAAAAGAAAAAGAAATAACACTAACTTGTGCATTCCTCTGATAAAGTCTGATGTTTGAGGCTAGAGCATGGTACTGGGCTGGGGAGACCCTTGGTTGCCAACGATTACCAGTCGCTATGTGAATCAGACCCCAGAGGTGGTATATGGTGGATTCCTAGTTGATTACTATCCCCCTGCGCCTAAAGTCTCCTCCCAGATGTCCAGGGAAAGGCAGACACTTCCTGAGCCGATCTTGGAGGTGGTGTACTATGGGAGGATCACCTGGAAGGAGGCAAGGCCCAGAGTGGTGAGATGATCCTGTGGGGTGAGACACAATATTTGTCCTTTAAAAGGGAAAACCTTTTAAAAATTGCTAAAACAGGTAATGGTCTATTGTCATTTTGATATATCTGAACCACATATAAGATCTGTGGTTATGCACACAAATTACCTAAAACATTAACAAACCCTGAGAATAGAAAGACCATTTGAGGCTCCCAAAAGTATAATAGAAGGGAATTTAAAAATGTTGCCTTAAATAAACTGTCTTCCTCTGTAACAACAGATTCTGGATTCTGATGGTTCATCTTTTAATAACTAAGGGAAATAAACCTACCCTTAAAAGTAGGAAGCTAACAAAAAGAACTGATTTGTTGTTGGAAACTATAAATCCCATAATCCTATAAGTACTGGGACGAGGAAGAGGGCTGAAGAGTCATGATGTAGTAGTAGTTAAGCAATTAAGTCAGATGCCCACACCTGAGGGAATTCGAGAGGCTTAAAAGACCCCCTCAGGTGCAGGCAATTAGAAGGAGGCGGAACTGTGGCTGGGGTGTATGCAGCAGTAGCAGAAGGTACAGTATTGGCAATACAGGCATAATTGGGAGAACCAAAGGGACGTGTAGCATGTAGAAGTCTGTGGCGAGGAATTGCCGTGAAGCCGTGAGTCTCAGGAGCGAGAGGTGTTCTGTAATTGTGTGGCCAGACCAGAGACGCTTTCAGTGAGGATGGGTGTGGGTCCCAAGTGAAGCCAGAAGTCGTAGAAGTTGTGCAGCATGCGGAGAAAGGAACACAGAAGCTGGTGAGCTGAACCAGGCATTCCTATTCCTAGCGCGAACACTGCCGGCAACAGTATCCAGCTAAACAAATCACTTGCGCATGATTAGAAGTGATGAAAAGTTAATCATTACGTATTTGACAATGAACACTCGAATTGTAGCACTTGCGTGTGACCAAGCATTCTTCCTTTCACTCATATGGCAAGAAAACGCAGTGAAACTGTATTGTTGAATTAAAAACCTTGCAAAGAACACAAAGAAGTGGTTGTCTGTGACTAATTAAAGGTTCTAAGATGAAGAGTGACCTCTGAATCTGTATTGAAGCAGTCAACAAGAGAAGTCAAGTGTTTAAACATTGTTAATCCAAGCAGGAAAAATCAAGCATTGCCCAAGCCCAGAACAATATAGTTATTTCCAACTGAATAACCTTGAGACCTGGGGAATGGGAGATCACCAAGAGAGACTGAATATCTTTGTTGAGGTTACTATGAATTGCCATATATTTCTTTAGGTATTTGTTGTTTAAGTGTGAGGGCCAGATATCCTGTGTTAGAGTGCTTTCCTTTAGTTTTGATAGGCAGGGAAATCCTCCGTAGAGTAGGGATTTTTAACCTTTATGATTTAATGAAATGGCATATCTTAACAAATCATCCAAAAGTTGTCCGCCTTACATTTCTGACCCTCACAGTGACCCACACTAATATCCAAGATAGACCTTTGCTAATTTTGGGTAAGTTGTCAGTTGAACATCCAGGAGAAAATTGTCTAAAATGTTCAGTGAAGCCCCAAATATTAATGAGAATTTGTGGTTTGCAGAGAAACTCAAGTCGACAAGCATTGCTTTCACTCTACATCGCAGGCCACTACAGGAAGTCTATCCTCTTGTAAGAAAAGTGAAAGTCAGGTGCTGCCGAGTGGTGCACAGTGTGGCTTCCGAATAGCGACCCAAGGTACAATATCCTTAGTTGACCGAGTCAAGCCAGGACCCGCCAGTTAATCGCACATGAATGACAAACATTACTCACCGTCATCTTATTTCTGGTGCTTGTATCTGCTTAGATTCACATGGTGTGCATATAGTCCGACATCTAGGGGTAATCGCACAGTATTGCATCTTTTTTTTGAGGATCGAAAAGGGGCGTCTACATGGGAATGGCCGCCCGTGAATTTTCGTCCTGAAAACACAGCATCAGCAGGCTGGACTCGCTGTGATTGGCACACAGATTTCCCTTACCCAATCACCCTTCGCGGGCAGGCGAACGCCGGCCCACCCACAAAGGCTACCCAACAAGGCAGCCTCCTGTCCCAAGCCTGTCACGAGCCGTACAGTTCCCAGGGCCAAGCTCCATGCCAGATTTGAGCCCACCAGGAACCACTCTTCATCCTTCCTCCGCCTAATCTGCTACCGGGTAAGACCTCCAGCACCATGAACTTTTTGTATTCTCTGACTCTAAACACGGTGCTAGTCCTTTTTAAGCAACACCGTAGCCCTTGCTTATTATGTACACAATACCAAAAAGTGCTCTTAACATCCATTCGTCCCTTAGCCTTTTACTCACTTAGTTCCTGAATATGAGCATACTATTATGATGTTTGCCCTAATACATGTGCTAACACTGTTGTGCAATTAGCCTCACTTGCCTGCAACCTGTGCCCTGCTATATGTGCTACACTGCCAACCGCTGCTATGTTAACATACTGCCACTCCCTCATTAACATAGCCTCACAGGCTGGACCAGAGATGCCACTTCTAGCCTATATATGCCTTGCCATTAACTGTTGAACTTTCGCCTATATGCGCCATTCTTTGACTGTAAACTTAACTTTTATGCGCCTCACCTTAGAAACTGAGTGTAGCCCATTTGTGCTTTGCCTTTGATGATTTTAGCCCATTTATGCTGCACCATTGATAGCTGATTTTAGCCCATTTGTGCTTCGCCATTGACTGTTGATTTTAGCTCATTTGTGCTTCACCACTGATTGATGATTTTATACACATTTGTGCTCTGCCATCGATAGCTTATTTTAGCTAATTTGTGCTTCGCCATTGACTGTTGATTCCAGTCCATTTGTGCTTCGCCATTGATAGCCGATTTTAACCCATTTGTGACCGGCCAAATTTAGCCTTCATGCGCTTTGACACCGTTTTCTGAATTCAGCCCATAGGTACCTTGCCATCCATTGATGGTTGCAGACCATATTTGCTATACCTAATTAACCATCTGGGGCCCTTACCCCTATACCAGTGCTGCTCTAATATTAGAATACAGCTCCCTATACCGATACACCATGAGCATTATGATACTTTGCCTCTGGTCTATCACCCTTCTAGCACTCTCAACCTGCCTAACAGCTGACAATAGCCAACACCACACTCTTAAGAATCGCCAACTTAATCAATCTTCCATAGCTATCGCCTCTTTCATCACCATGGAGGAAGTTAACCCCACCAACATCACCATTAGACCAAGGACTGAAGCGATTAGTGAACGCCCAAGCAACCCTTGCAGCCCACCCTCCAGAAACGCTAGGCTCAAAGCAAGACTCACCAGATTATACAAGCCTTTGACCAGATCTCTCCCGGCCACCAACAAAAGAACTACTACCCATCAAGTCAGCATTACTAATAGCAAAATTAAGAAAGCTCCTACCCCCCACACTAAAACCAGAACCACCACTGCAGCACCTAACAGCCCATGCCACGGACATCTGCAAGATTATACTGTCCAACAAATTGGACTTCCTCGCTGTCACAGAGACCTGGCTGCATGAGGCGGCAGGACCCTTATTATCTCTAGCAATCCCAGACGGCTATACTATTCTGAGACAAGACAGAAATAATATGCAAGGCGGTGGTGTTGCCATCATCGCCAAAATCAGCCTACATATGAGAACCACTGTCATTCCAGATCCCAACTCCTGCAAAGTGTGCGCTATCAAACTCCCACTTCATAACTCGCAGACCTTGACCATCTACCTCATTTAAAGGCCCCCGGGCCCGCTGGGCACATTTGATGACATATCAACTGCCTATTATCTACCAACCTTAAAACCTCCACGCAATTACTTATTCTGGGAGACTTCAACCCAGGCCATAACGACCTCTTAGACAAGCATGCCGCCAATGTGGCTAATACCCTCACGGAATTGGGACTAACCCAAAAAATTGTGGAACCCACCCACAACAGAGGGAGAACCCTCGATTGGCTAGAAGATTATAACTGCTCTGCAGTAATTACTTCCATCTCCCCACTATTATGGACGGACATTAGTTGGTCACTTTTGATTTATCCACCATCAGGCCACTCCTACATGCAGCCAATATTGCCCCCTCATGCCCGACCAGGAACAAAAAGAGTATCACTAAAGACAAAGTGATCCCTGCTATTCTACCCTCCCTGAACCAACTAGATGAACACCTTAACCCAGAGTTACTCAATAAGAGTATAACAAAATCTTACGTTACACACTTGACAACATAGCGCCCCTCAAACTCAGACCTAGTAAACCAAAAAAGCACCTTAATAAATGGTTCAACGCCGAACTAAAATACCTCCGTCAACTCAAAAGAAGTTGCGAATCGTCCTGGAGAATCTCACCTACAGAAGAGCATAAAAATAAACTTACCGAAATCTCCTCACACTATAAAAAAGAAATTGTCCTGGCCAAAAGGAACTCTTATAATAAGCGCATAGTCAAAGCCAACTCAAGTATGAGGGAGCTATTTTCAATTCTAAAAGAACTAGAGTCGCCCACTCCCACTCCAGATATATGCACAAAAGACAAAGCCTGGTGCACGGAGCTACAACCAGCATTGACCAATAAAGTCACAATGCCTCAAAAGAAAATTGCGGCTAAAAAAGCTACCCTCAATCAACCACCAATACTTAACACAAACCCACCCCTGCTGGAACAGAATACAACTAGCCAATTCAGATTTATCAAAAGCTCTATCCTGGAGGTGGAAAAAACGATCCTCTCTCTTAAACCTTCCAATTGTCAAGGTGACCTGTGCCCGGCACAACTCATGAAAGATGCTGCCAGAGAACTTTCGCCCTTCATATCTAAGCTTGTGAATGCCTCATTCACCTAAGGCATTGTGCCATCCAACCTGAAGCAATCGTGGGTACTGCTCCTACTAAAAAAACAATCCCTCGACCCCCTCATCCCCACCAATTACCACCCCATAACAACAGTCCCCTTTCTGCTAAAAATCCTGGACAAGATGGCATACACCCAAACATTTCTAGAACAACATAAGCTCCTAGGAACAAGGCAGTCCGGCTTCCGCCCACAACATGGAACCGAGACTCCGCTCATCGACTTGAAGTCCCAAACTGAAGAGTTAAGAGACAAAGGCCAAACAGCACTCCTACTTTTGGATCTCTCAGCCGCCTTTGACCTTGTATACCATAAAGTCTTCTGCAACCACCTTAACTCTGCAGCCCACTTCTCCAAAGAAGCAATACAATGGGTCGAATCTTAACGACCATGAGGGTGTTCTCTCCCTCTGACGCAGCGGATCCTATCCCGATCCTGTGCGGTGTTCCCCAAGGCTCCTGCATATCTCCGACACTATACAACATATTTACCAAGCCCCTTTTTGATGATCTGGACCTTCTTGGTATCACCTACACTAATTATGCAGATGATACCCAGATCCTCCTTCCACATTCCGGGGATTACAACAAGGATTTGGCCTTGGTAAATAGGGTGTATCTCATCATCCAGGCGTGGATGGCAACCCATGGTCTATGCCTGAATGATGACCAAACAGAGCTAATCATTCTAGGCACGCACTCCACCTTCAAAAAACTAGGCCAGAAATATCATGCCTTCGAGATCGATGGAAACACTATCAATGTTGCCAAGGAAGTGAAGACTCTTGGCTTCTACCTAGATGCTGCCCTCTCCTTCAACAAACAGGTGAACTCTCTGGCCTCAGCTACAGCTTACACATGTAAGCTTTTCAGAGCTGGCAAACACTTAATCTCTGATGAGAACTGCTTGATCGTAGCGAGAGCCCTAATTTTATCCAGACTCGATTATTGTAATGCCCTATATATTGGGGCTAACAAATTCATCCCACATAGAATACAAATTCTACAAAATAATGCCTTGAGAGCAGCTCTTGGCATCCCTAAATGAACCCACATCTCTAAGACAAGGCGGAATAACTGGCTGTCGACCCAAGACAAAATCTTACTGAAAGTTGCCTCCCTCACTCGCAAAGCCCTGAGCAATGCGGTGCCACCCTATCTCTCTGATAGATTATAGAAAGATCATCCAGACCCTCCAGAAGCTCCTATGCCAACACCCTTATCATTCCGAGATTTAAACTGACTAAGGCTGGAGGTGCTAGCTAGTATGGAATTCACTGCCCCAAACTATACGTGCGGAGAAATCCTACCTTAAATTCAGAGCCTATTACATCAATCACTTGAAGCAATCGATCAACTAACCAGCACCGCTGCCATGCTCTTGCCTTCATTACAGATACAGATTGTATACTGTAAATTGCTCTGTACTCATGATGTTATACCACCGACAAGCATTATATAAATATCATTTCCTGTATAACTTATTGTATAATACTGTATAAATACCTGTATATAATGTACTGCATTGCTGCCGATCTCTTATATAGTATTATCACCATGTATGGTTTAACTTCTAACTATTGTAACCCTTGTAAATTTCGCATACCCTGTACTGCTGCGCCCTCTTAGCCTTGGGTCTGGTGCGGATTCTAAATGAATAAAACCGGTTGTTTTTGTTCTGCCATGAGGGAGCTTGATAGAATGCGTGAGTGAGTACAGAAGAAAAGATGGTGTAAAATGTCTATGTTCCTTCAACTCCAAGAGGGGAGGTAGGGTGGGTGCATGTGAATCTAAGCAGATGCAAGCACCAGAAATACAATTACAGTAAGTAATGTAGGTCTTCTGATGCTGCTTAGAATCACAAGGTGTGCATAGACGAACAAGCAGAACCAGGAGATGGTGGTGGGATGTGTGAAGCAACAGTAGCAAAGAGATGTCTTCGCACTGCCTGCTCCACCTGAGAATCAGTCTTAGAATGTGTGTCCAAGCAGTAATGTTGAGTGAAAGTGTGAACAGAACTGCAGGTAGCTGCTTTGCAAATAGAATCAAGAGGAACATTTGCAATAAAGGCTATAGTAGCCCCTGTGCCTGTAGTAGAATGTGTTCTAAGCATAAAGGGTAAATCTCTCAGAGAGTTACATAGTTGGATTCATTTAACAATCCATCTAGAGATTGTCAACTTAGAGATAGGGTCCCCTTCTCTACCAGCGGCAAAAGAGACAAAGACTTGGACTGCCTTTCTTAGTGGGTTTGTTTTATCAAGGAAATGCACTACAGTCGCCTAACATTTAGTGCATGGAGGCTTCCTTCAGCTTAATGAGATTCTGAAAGAAAGTTGAAATTTTATGGATTGGTTCAGGTGGAATTCATTGAGGTGAAACGCATGGTGTGTGTGCAGTACCACTTTGTCTTCATGAATGTGAACAAATGGGTCTTAAACAGAGAGCCTGGAGTTCACCAACTCACCCGATAGAGGTAATAGCCACCAGAAAACTAGCCTTCTGCATTGGGTTAAATAGAGGTCCCATTAGTCTTGTTAGAACAACATTCAAGTCCCATCAGGGAGTTGGGTTTGAAATAGGATAGTGAAGTCTTTTTACCCTTTCCATGAAGCCTTAATTACCAGAATTTTCCACCAGGAAAGCTTGCTCTGATATGTGGTGAATACAGAGAGGACAGCAAGGGGCACCTTTAGTGAGTTGACAACAAGCCCTGAATCTAAGAGGTGTGTTATATAAAGGACTATATCTTTAGGTGAACAGTCCATAGGGTTTGGTTTGTTTTATTCACTTTTTGTGCACGCCAGACCCAGGGGTAGCAGGGCGCAGTGGCAAGGAAATGCGAAACTTACAAGGTTACATCATGGCAAAATGTACATTAGAAATTAAATTAGGGTCACACAATAATTATGTTCTTAGTATTGTACCAGATGACAAAACATTTCCATTTATTGGAGTAACTATGTCTGGAGTTAGGTTTCTGTGCTTCTCTATGTCCATACATCATTGAGGTAGTTGGAGGTGCCCACACTCTAGGACTTCAGGACCAAAGTTGCTAACTTGAGCATTTGAGGGCACAGGTGTAGTGTTTTCCCTTGGTCTTGTGACAGCATATTGTATGGGTGCGGCAGTTTCCTGGTTGGGGAAGAGTGAAATTCTCAAGAGATAAGAGAACCTTGGCTGTCGAGCCCACATTGGTGCACCAGGATCAGTGTGACCGCTCCTGGTGCATCTTGCAAACTATTCTGTTGATTAGGGGAACTGGGAGAAAAGCTTAGGCAAACCTCCCTGACCAGGTTATCCAGAGACCTTACCCTTTGGACTTTCTCTGTGGGAAACTGGAGATGTAATCTGGGCATTATACTTTCTCCGGTGTTGCAAAAAGTTTGATGTTTGGATGACCCCATTCTGCAAAGGCGGTGTGTAAGATGTGTTCTTGCTAGCACCACTTGTGTTGTAGCTGCACGTCTCTGCCGAGTACGTCTGCCAGAAGATTGTGTTCCCATAGAACAGGTGGAACATGTCTTGTTTGAGTGCCCATTTCCAAATGTTTTCCGACAGTTTGGACAGCACTGGAGAGTGAGTGCCACCTTGTTTGTTCAGGTAATATTATGGCCGTAGTGCTGTCTGTAAGGACCAGAACAGCCTTCCCTTGTAGTTGTGTTTGAAAGGTTTTTAGGGCTTTGAACACAGCAAGTAGTTCCAACAGATTGATATGTTTGGTTGCTACTGATTGTGTCAACATGCCGTGCGACGTCTGTTTTAGGAGGTGTGCTCCCCATCCGGACAGTTATGCCCCTGTCGTGAGAGTGGCTTCTATTGTGGGGGTGGTGAAGGATTTCCCCTTCAGGAGATTCTCCTTCGACCAAAATTGCAGAAACTGAACGAGGGCTGTCAAGACAACCACTGGATTATCCCACTGACCACTTGCCTGGCACCATTGACTCTAGAGCCACTCCTGCATAGGATACATGAGCAGACGGGCATGTGGAACTATGAGATGCAGGATGCCATCATCCCCAATGGCTTCCCGTATGGCTACCTGATGATTGGCTGCATACTAAAGGGATCTGGAGCAAGCATGTCTTGAACCCTCTAGTCAGAGGGCTTCTAGAAACGGCTTGATTTGACTGGTGACCAGACTTTTCTTTCTTGTTGATTGAGAACCCCAGGTTGAAAAGAAGACCTACAGTCTTTTGGGTGTTCTCTAGACACGCCTGGTCCGAGTCTCCAGTTACGAGCCAGTCGTCGAGACAAGAGTACACTGGATTGGACTGCCTGCACAGGTGAGCTGCCGCCACTGCTAGTACCTTTGTAAACACACTCAGGGCTGAACCCAACGCTGAAGGGGAGTACTTGGAACTGACAGGAATGTTCTCTACCTTGAACCTGGGGTGCTACAGACATTTCACCAAGCAGAGAGTGGGGGGAGGGATGTCATTTAAAAAAAAACTCTTTTTTGGGTAATGCAAGCTCCTGGGCTGTGGCCAGCACCATGTGGCTCTTTACTTCTGGAGTGGCTGGCTTTCTTGTTCAGGCCCCTTTAAAAAAAAAAAGAAGAAAAATAAGAACAGGAGTGCCACAACTCTAAAACTTTCAGCACTGACCCTAAATAAGAAAGAATAGGAATACCAAACAATGCGTCTTTCTGGAATTCTATACAATAATTGCTAGACTCAAAGGTTTATTTCAGTCACACTTCGGGGGGCGAGTCACTGATTTAGTCTGTTCTTAAATGCCTCAACTCAGTCTTTCATCCTTCAGAAGTCGATAAATGAGTACCAACACAGGTTGGGTGATATTGGGTGTAAATGTTTTCTATATAAAGCGCTTAAGCGTAAGTGCTATATAATAACATATCATTATCATTTGGCCATGGACGTCTCCTTGCATTCACAGTAATTTAGTAATATGGGCCTACATACACTGACCTTAACGATACATACGGCAATCCATTCTTGTATGAAATGTACATCACATTATAGTGATATCGTAACCATATTTTCCGTAGTGTCCAATGCTATGTGATGCCACTTCCTGTTTTTGTCAACGGGTGAAAGGTCGTGTTCCATCGTTTGCCGCGATATCACTTCGTGTGATGTCACTTCCACTACCCCAAGCATTTTGGTGAAATGACGACCCTGGTGGGGGGCAGATCTCTCTCTTCGGCAGGAGCCTCTCTCTGGAACGGCCTCCCTGCCCCTCTCTGACTGGAGCCGAATCTCAAGTTCCAGAAGCTTCTCAAGACTTTTCTTTTCTCCTCCTCCTTCCCTCTTCCCTACCCTGCTAGTCTCCTCTTGCCACTATGACTGGTTAACTGTGTCCCTTATGAGCCTCTGGGGTCATGCCCTCCTTTCGTCCAGTCTTCCCCTCTAACCCCTTCCTACCAGCATTTTCCCTCGCTGACCCTTCTCTGACTAGCCTTGCTAGGCTGGTCCTCCCCTCCCTTACCATTCACACCCTTACTATTCACCCTTACCCTTTGTTCCTCCTGGACAACCCTTATCATTTGCCCAGACCCTTGGGCCCCCTGCCTCCAGCACTTCTCTCTCTCCCTCCCTCCCTCCTTACCCCATCCCTTGTCCTCACCTGCCCCCGACCCCTGAAAATCTTGATGCTGCACTTGCACGATACTAATGTCCAAGTTCTAGTAGGACTATTATTGCCATCAAGGACCACATTGCCACCTTCGCTCCAGCCATGGCCGATTTCTGCAATCACTCTTGCATATTCTGACGATCCTACCTGTCCGGCAAACTATCGGCTGATTTCCATCACTTCTTTCCTGTGCAAACTCCTGGAAAAGATGTAGATCTCCCAGCTTACCATCCACACTGAATGTGTTGGCTGCCTCCATGACCAGCCAGAGGCACAGAAACTGCTCTCCTGAACACCTGTGAAGATCTGCTCTCTAACCTCGACTCCAGCTCTCCCTCTGTCATCATCTTCCTTGAACTTTCCTCTGTTTTTGACACAGTAAATCACTGCACCCTGATCAACAGACTCTGTATGAACCTGGCATCATGGATCAGGCCTTGGCGTGACTGACCTCATTCCTAGGCTGTCCCTCAGCAGGTCCAACTTGGATCCTTTCTCTCCACCACCTTTCTCTCCACCTGTGGTGCCCCCCCCCCCCAAGGGCTCCATCCTCTCAACCTGGCTCTTCAATGTCTATCTGGCTCCTTTGGCCCACCTAATCTCCACCTTCTCTTCTAATTTTCAGTGTTATGTGGATGACACTCCGCTCTCTTTCAGTCTTCCTTCAGTCTCCTCTCCTCCCTCAATCATTCCCTACTGTCTATCAATGATTCAGAATTGTGTGCCTCCAACGATCTTTGCCTTAATGCCAGTAAGCCGGAGATCCTTCTCATTGGGACTCCCGCTCCCGCTTTCTCACTCTGGCTGCCCTCGTTGCGTCTTCTACCCTCGCCTTCCTGTGAGGCAAAAAACCTTGGTGTCATCTTCGACGCCACCCTCTCCCTATCTCTCCTCACATCACAGACCTTGCCAAAAAAGCCCACTTCTTGCTGCACATCCTCAGAGGTATTCTACCTTTCCTCACTTTCCACCAGAATCTCACTGTCTCCAGAGCCCTGGTTCTCTCTAGGCAGGACTACTGCAACAGCCTCTTTCCCGATCTGTCTACCTCTACACTCTTCATACCCTGCAACCATAACAGGACTGCAAGACTTAACCTTGGCCTTGGCTGGCTCCCAGTGGCTGCAACTATCAGGTTCAAGACCCTCTGCATTGTCCACAAGTCTTTCTGGGGCCACGGCCCACACTACATTCAACTCTCTTTCCAAAATACCTTCTTTCTAGAGCCCTTCCCTCAGCTACCTCCAATTGTGAGGGTCAGACTATTTTCCAGACAGAGAGGGGGGGGGGATTTAGGGGAGGAGAGACCTCTCTCCTCAGGTGCCTCCGATTGTAACAGCCTCCCTGTCCTTCTCAGACTAGAGTCGGACCACCTGAAGTTCCGGAAGCAGCTCAAGACCCTCTTTTTCTCCTCTGCCTTCTCCGTCTCTCTCCCTTGCTAACCTACCTGTCTGCTGCGCCGACTGGTTGCTTGGCACCCTCAGCATCTTACTTGTTATCCGGCTCCTCCACTACCAGTCTGCCTTAAACTGCCTCCTGGCTGCCTGGCCTACCATGCACTTAGGAGCTGTAATTGCAAAACCTACAGCTCCCCTGCCTCTTGCACTTACCCAGAGCCGCGCTGTACTGGCTGCACTTACTCAGGCCCTTACTGCCTGATCACACCCCCCCCCCTCTTTCCTCTCTCTGGCACATCTATTGTCGCACTTGCACGATCTGAATGACACAAGGCCTAGTAGGATAGTTTGTCTTGTCATTCCCATCTCTTCCCTCCCTTGTCTTGTGCAGCCTAGAAACACTTGTGTACAGGCGTATTATAAACACCATATCAAATCATTGCTGTTTTCTCCTCTGTCCCCCGACACTTTTTTTTGTCTTGTGGCGCCTGGAAACACTGTCTGCTGTATAGGTGCCATACAAATGCTCAATAAATAAATACATTCTTTCTGTGCGCTGGCAACAGTGAAATATGAAAGTATGCTTCTTTCATATCCAAGGTGGCCATGTAATCCCCGTTTTAGCAGTGGGATTACCTCCAGTGAGCATGGTTGGATCCTTTTTGGGTACTGCGACAAACCAGAAGGTGCCTCACCCACTAGTCCCCGGGGATCTGTCATACAGGTGGGTAGGAAACGTCCATCACTTTTGGATTCAGTTCCTGAGTTGCCGACCAGTGAGGGAGGTTCACCTGGGTGAGGGGTTTTAAGGGAGTGGGACACCGCATGGCGAGACGCGATATCCCCTTCCCTGTAACACCTTTTCCCTATCCTACCTGGTAGGGTATTTAGCAACGCCCCCCCTCCCTTTTACCACACACACAAACCCTTTCACACGGATAGCCCGCTATGGGAGAAAACAGACTAACATCCGAGAAGTATACCTGAAGTGTCCCAATGAAATGGTCAGGTAATTACTGACCTTTGCACACAGGGTGGATGGAGAAATTCTATACAATAGCCGACACTGACAGTCTTAAGGACCCTTACTCCCATGCGTGGGAGAAAGATTTTAGTCATCCCCCAATGGGAAAAGATAGGAGGGGACCTGAACCACATAACCATTTGCTGGTTGGGGCAGAGGATCTTCTGGCTGACAAATTTCTCCTCCTACCCTGGCCACGCCGAAATCCCGGTTGAGGAGGGGTTTGAACGTTACCGGATGTGCCCTGGCCAGAATACCAGGGAGATCCTCCAGTTCTTTAGGCACCTAGTGCTCAGCGGGGTAAATAAATGGCCACAAAAGGACCGGCTTGTATTAAAGTCCCCGTGCTGAACAGATGGCTTTGCTGTGATTTGATTCAGAGACTTGAAAGTTTCATGATCTTTCTTCGTGGTCCACCACTTTGCCAAAGAGGGCCGAGTCTTCCACAGGTTTATTAGTAAGAGAGGCCAGTGTCTCCGACTTGAAACCAGAATGGTGTTTTAATAGGGTGCCTTCTGCTAGAACCCTCCCCACAGTTACTTCCCGAGTCAAAGGTATTTTTTGCCTGTTTTGCGTCATTTGACGCCCTTCGTGTACCACTGCCAGACGCTGTGACTTAGTAGCCTCTGGAAAATTCTGAAGGCCTTTGTGCACTAGTCTCCATTGTACGTCATCATAGCTAGCAAGGAGTGTAGTTTAGCTATGCGGGTACAGTATGCAGCCGACGAATTGATGTGCTTTCCAAGGGCATAAAGCTTCTTGCAATCCTTGTCTGGAGGAGACTCAGACAAGGACAGTGGAACCCCTGAACATTTTCGGTTGTGGATATGGCCAGGGAGTCTGGAATGGAATGCTGTCTGTTGTACAGTGGATCAGAGGGTGCGGGCGAAACATTTTTTTGACCCTTGGGTTGAAGGCCCTAGTAGGGGAGGGCGTGAGCAAGTAGGGGGCAATGCGCTGCTTGACAGAGTTCAAAAGTGAGATGGCCTGGCTGACAGGGACTTTCTCCTGAGGATATCGTCAACAAAATCAGTGTCAGTCACTTACTCCTGTCTCACAATCTTAAAGTGGTGTGCAGCCTTCCTGAAGAGCGTGTTGAACAGCATCTGATCATCTATTGGTGAAGCTTCCTGGAAGTTAGAGACGGGAGGAGCATCCAAGAACACATTGTACAGTTCAGCATCATGGGCAGATGTAGTGGGCCAAGTCCACTGGTCATCAGCACAGGTCCAGGCATCTGGATCCTGAGAAACCGGATCCTGGGAGACATCTGGATTCGAGACATAATAGACATTATCGTCTGGGTCATATTCATCACCCTGGAAAATATTTTGAGGAGGGTCAGACAAATGCTGCCTACGAGGAAAGTAAAAACGAGCCCCAGGAGTGTGGTGCCTTGAGGACTTTAAGGGTTTAGGGCAGTCATCCATATGACGCTGCCTCTTAAGGATGCCCTCAGATTTCTCAGAAAAGTCAATACATTCTGAAATTGTTTTCATGCAGGCCTCAAACCTTTCTCTTGGCCATGCAGAGGAGTCACAAGGAACAGGGTCTTCCTGCTGGAGAATACCCTAGAGGCAAAGGGGATGCCTTCTTGTGGCAGCACCATGATTAGGGGCATGGGAAAGCTTCTCCTGGAGTTTGGGGAGTGTTTTTGCAAGGGAATCACATTTTGCTGACATTTTAGGGCTGGCGCCCTGTGGGTCCGAAGCCTTGGGACCATGTGCAGGCTGCGATGGCAGAGTAGCAGTGTGCCCTGAACAGGCATATCCAGTAGGCCCGACCGAAACCTTCGATAGGCCTGCGGGCGCCAATGGATTTTTCGACGAATCTATCAAAGGAGGCCAAGGGGTTGTGTGCTTGGCCTTATGAATAGCATGTGTGCCTTAGTCGCCGGGTGCAACTTGCCCATCGCATTGCAGATGGCATGCTTAGCGGGCCGGGCACTCGGGAGTTGGCAGACTCCATGATTACGTCTTCGGACTCCAAAATGGAGCTGTGGCTATTTATGGACTCCTTGTCCAATGTGCTGGCGGGACAGTGACTCTCGGCCTGCATGGCGTAGCCACCCTCCACTTGGTGCGCCTGTCCTTAAGGGTCTTAGGCAGAAAGAGT
Source organism: Ambystoma mexicanum (assembly GCF_040938575.1). Lineage (NCBI taxonomy): Eukaryota > Metazoa > Chordata > Amphibia > Caudata > Ambystomatidae > Ambystoma > Ambystoma mexicanum. The sequence continues at coordinate 170,379,356 of NC_090921.1, read as the reverse complement.
TTGCAGGCCTTGCAACGCCACTAGTGGTCACGAGGGAGACGCCGCTTACACTGCCTGGGAGTGCCTTTCCAAAGACATCTGCCATTACACGAAGGGACAAAATTTAAATGGAGTTTGCTCCGTAAGAGCGTAGAAAAGCAGCCAGATAGGAAGAGGAAGAGGAGTAGGGGTAGAAAAGAAAAGGCCTTCCCAGAAGATAAGTGTGAAGAGAAATGTGTTCCCACTCGCCGCACTGTAAGACCAGGCCTGAGGGTCAAGGCAGAGGAACAGCTATTGATTCCCTGGGGGCAGGAAGTGTTGCAGAGTGGCAAAATATGAACAGCCGTCGACGAGGGTCGAACAGTCGTCAAAAAAGTCCGCTGCTGGGAGCGCCAAGACACAGGAAATAGCAGCATTATCATGAAATACGGGCTCCGCATAAAGCGACCAACCTGAAACGTGGAAAAAAACAATCTGGGGGTCCTCGACGCATGAGGATTTTGGGTACACTACACATTGCGTTAGGGATAGTGTTACAGTCACGCCCATGTTGATGTCCTTTTTCGATCTTTGAAAAAAAAGATGCAATACTCTACGATTACCACTAGTAATCGGACTACTTGCACAGCATGTGATTCTAAGCAGGATCACAAGCATCAGAATTGAAGTTACTTTGCCCAAACCCCAATCATAATGCATGCTCACACAGTACCCGCAAGTGAAAGCCATGGCCCAACCTGCACAGGGATAATGGGGTTGGAGTTAGTAGGAAGTATGGAAGTCGGGAGTACAGTACAGAGTGTGATGCAAAGGACAGTGCATGTCAAGAAGAAAGTGCAGAGAATCATGAGCAGAGGTGTAGGAGGGAGAAAGGAGCATAAATGGGTAGAATGAGTTGAGAGCAGTGAAGGAGGGATAAAGAAGCGCTTGAGGCACCACAGGTGGTGACGCCGGGAATCTAGGAGGCCAAGGAGAAGAAAAGCAGCATACTAACAAATCCAAGGAGAGACCACCAGAAAGACCTCAGACGAGAACAAAAAAGAAGTGTGGACCCCTTATACTGGAGAGGTAGAGGTAAGAGGGAAGCGCGGAGGACCACTGTCCTAAGAGAACCCTGATCAGTCTATTTGGTTTAGAAAACTCCAACATGTTAAATGGTTTATTCAAATCACTTGTCTGTTGGTTATATTAAAACGGCACAAACCCCATATCTCGGCTTTAAGTCGTCTGGAGATCCCTTAGTCATGACATACCACATTATAAAAAAGTACTTTTAGTATAATTACATTCAAATGCTGACCTTGTGTTCAAAATGTGTGTTTTATTGAGATTTATAAAGTGCTTTCTCCAAAGCACTGTACAGTGATTAGAGTATAGTAATGTGGTACAATTTGATTGATGGTAAAACAAATAAATCAAGATAACAGAACTTAATAGTTAGCAAGATAGGAAAGAATATACGTTTTTGAGCAAGAACAAGAGCTGTGGTAGGATGGCGAGGAGCTGACAGGGTAGGGCTTCTTAGAGTTTTGGGGTAAGAAGGGGAAAAAAGGCAAACCAAGAATGAGCACATGAGAGGGTAGGGAGGTTGGGAGAGTGAGAAAGATGGGATTAACCAAAAGTAAATATGAGAAATAGAGAATGGCAAGACAGTAGAGCCACCTGTAGACTATGCAAAAAAAAAGTGAAAAGAGCAACCTGAATCGAAGGGAAGTATAAAGATGAAAAGTGGGAGAAATAGAGGAGATGGTTGGAAGTTGGAAAAGGAGACAGAGTTCTAGATAGAATGAAGGGTGTGGGGTTTAGGAGAGAATATGGAAGACCAACTAGGAGAGGAACAGTAACCAAGGCGGGAGAAGAGGAGCGAAGGTATGAGAAGCTTGGTCACATGAAAGGAGAGGAATTGTCAAACCTGGCAGGGATGGAAAAGATAGGCCACAAGCGTATGCAGTAATGGAAATAGCGAAAGAACGAAAGAGAAGGGTTTGAGATTACGCCACAATTACAGGGCGAATAAGAGAAGGCAAGTGGGCAGGGTCATCTAGGAGGCAAGTAAGAGAAGGGAAGTGGTAGTTTAGAGCCAGGGGATGAAGCTCCAAACTCCAAATCACAGGAAACTCCTTGCCGGTAACTGTAACCAGCTAAACTATCACTCGCATTGAAGTAGAACGTGTAAAGTTGTTCTAAGTAGCGGGAAGTCTTCATGACAAAGGGAATTGTATCAAATGCTGATTCAGCACAAGTCTAAGTGCCCGCGTAGAAAGAAAATCCTTTATATTCCCATAGCCACATTTAAATCATTACCGAGTGGTCACTAGTCTCCTATTAAAAGGGAGAACGGACGGTGCCGGTAATCTTTAAAGACATAGCAGCTGACTTTCCCAAAGTGTTACAAGACTGTTTCACATCAAGAGAGGTTGTGCATAATAAACTGTTTCCCGATCCATTTTAAAGCTGAACGAATAAAAGGGACTGCAAGCCTTTAAGTGGAAGTTCATTATCAAAGAGACTGCGTGTACCTATATTTGTTTCTAATATGAATCTGGAGTCTTATAACATTCAGAACAATTATTTAGCAGCTGTAGAAGTTGCTGAAGTGACGATAAGAACAAATATTACCCAAGCCATAAGACAGATTCTTTCTAAGGTGGAACTAGCACAATTAAGACCAGAACACTGATGCTTTGAAGTTGTTCAGGCTGTTATAATCGCAGAGTCCTCTGATACAAGGCTATACAATGCTGGAAGAGTGGCACGACAGCTTTGGGGTAACTACTGGAAGCCAGGAAGTGTAGAGAAAAAGAGAGAAAGGGAGAAAGGGAGAAAGGGAGAAAGGGAGAAAGGGAGAAAGGGAGAAAGGGAGAAAGGGAGAAAGGGAGAAAGGGAGAAAGAGAGAAAGCGAGAAAAAGCGAGAAAGCGAGAAAGCGAGAAAGCGAGAAAGAGAAAGAGAGAAAGAGAGAAAGAGAAAGAGAGAAAGAGAGAAAGAAAGAGAAAGAAAGAGAAAGAGAAAGAAAGAGAAAGAGAAAGAAAGAGCGAGAAAGAGAGAAAGAGAAGCAGTCTAGAAGCCAAGACAGATGTGGTGGTAGCTGTAAAACAGACAGAATAGAGGAGAAGAGGCTGCCCCTTTCTTATGATACAGGAAATAAGAGTGTCTTGCCTACCTGTAGAGGTCGAAGAGTCTTGTTTAACTTGCCTAATATATTTGTCAAAGTATCAAGTTGCAACAGAAGCAGTAGAACTGTCGTCCTCTATAATTGTCAGAACCTTTCTATTTAAATATAGTTGAAGTAGTAGTAGTAGACTGAGGCACAGGAGCCTGCTTTCACGTTATCATTGGCAGAAGGGAGTTGACATGGAGAAAGCAACCCCCTTAAAAGAAGCATCCTGATGAATTATATTAAAGTCGCTGCAGTGGGTACAGATGAAGTATTGTTAAAGCAGAAGTGGTATTTTTGTTTGAACTTTATCCATTCTATCCATTCTATCCTGGAAGGAGGCTATCCAGGATTACCATTGGTGCGGTTTTCATTGTGGAACTTGGGAAGGGAACTTTTCAACACACGAAGCAGGAACTGTTACCAGTGGATTTTGTTTGATCAAACTTTTCATGAACTGATTTAAGGCTATATTTTGTTGTTTATGCTTTGTTTTGATTGCTTTGTTTATTAGTGCGAGGGCCAGTTTGTGAATGCTAGGAGATTTTCCCTTAGATCCTAGACTAAGTAGGGAATCCCCTGGTAGAGTAGGCTTACTTAGGTTTTCTTTGCAATTTTTGTGTACAACAAAATGTCAAATACTAAGAAAAGTACAAGCAGTTGTCCACCTCGCATTGCTGACCGCTCACAATAAGCAGAGGGGCAGGAGCACTTCTGACACGGTCAGCCAGTATTCTGAAGTTTATTGAATTTCTTTCCTCTGACGACATACTCCCAACATTTTCGGCCTACCACTGAGTGCAGTGATTTCTTGTCAACACTACTGCACTGTGAGTTTGGGAGTTAGGTCATCCACAAGAGTTTTGTTGTTAGCAATAGCTGAGCAGCCAGGCTCATCTTACTAGGGAGGAAAGGCTGTACGGAGGTACAAAGAACAAAAAGTAAATATATAGGCCAAAGAAACACTGAAACACTAAAAGTTATATAAAAATAATGGTTGATCTTATATATAAACTAAGGTAAAGGTGATTCTTCAAAAAAGTAAGTACTATAACACGCAATGAGTAACTTCGGACAGCAAATGCAAAGTTCACAGCAAGTAAATCACTTTGGTAGCAGAATATCAGCAAGCAATTGAAATGTTAGGTAAAACACTTATAATAACTTTCAGAATATCTGTTTCAGGTAAGAATGAATGAAACAAGACCAACATAAGGCAGGTAAATACTTCTGATCATTTCACAGAGGCCTTTGGCTTTAGTAGTCCATACCTATTCAGTTATGAGCATCAGAGGGTCAGATTGGAGGGCCGGACAAGCAAGGCGCAAGTCAAACGTTACAGAGGAAGTCTTCAGTAGAAGTAACACTCTTTGTTGGGTAAAGAATGCAGTGACCTTCGGGAAGGCTCCACGAGGGCACAGGCATTGGGCCTGAGCGAACGTGGATGGTCGAACTCCCAAACACATCAGCACTCCAGCAATACAGGAGCAGAAAAGCAGCTGTCATGATGCCTACCCCTGGGGAACAAGACCAGGTCCAGCAACCCCGGATGCAGGAATCCAGTTATCTTGAGCAAGCCCAAAAACCCCTGCTAGGGGCTATTTGGGTGCGGTCCTGGCACCTATGGCGCCAGGCTCATATGGAGAGTCAGTCCTGGCGCCATAGGCGCCAGGCTCAGAGTAGAACTTACCTGATGCAGACCATGCTGCAAGCTAGAGCTCCAAGCCAAATGAGGCTTGGAAGGGACTATTTTACCTAGGGACTATTTTTTACTCGGGTGGGGCTCGGGAGGAATACTTACCTGGGACTACTTTGGAGGCTATTTAAACCACGCCCGAAAAGCAGCACACGCTTCGCGTTATTCTGCATCCAGCAGCGGGACGCTCACTGTGTCTGCAAGCCTGCATCCAGTCTTCTGCCACGCCCGCCTCGAGTCTGCAGCTCCTAGAAAAAGGGAGGAACAGAAGGAGAAGAGGTTAGAATAAGAGCAAAACCTTCGATCCTTACCTGAATTCTGGATCCACTGCGCCTTCGAGCTGGAAGAAAGAAGCATTTTACGCGCCACCTCGCCTGCTGCAGCGCTGCGCTGAACTCACCGGCCTTCGCAGCATCCTCACGATCCACCGCATCCTTCTGCACGTTCCCGTCGCACTATGGCACCTAAGGGGAACACAAGAACAGCAAAGGTGAGCCAAGGAAATAAACAGAGGCAATAGTAACTACCCCCATAGACTTACCTGATTAACGCCAGGGGTACTATTCCTCTTGATGGGTCGGCGCAGTCTCCATTGCATCCTCGCCATACCCCAGCCCCTAGGGGGAATAAAAGGACAACAAGGTGAGACGAAGGGACAAACAAGGGGAACTCTTCTCACCACAATAGACTTACCTAATTTTACCGCCGGAGGCATTATTCCCCGAACTTCATATTTTCTCCACACCTGAATAAGGGAGCAAGTCACAGGTTACATTCTGGCCTTATTTTTATTGAACTGTGTAGGATAAGCCAAATCCTTACCTGAACTTCGTCAGCTACCATGAGGAACTCTTCGCTGGGGTCAAGCCGCAAACTGCAAGGAATCGGACAAGAGTGAAAGTCAGACATGTGAACTCTTACGAACTACATACTTTTCGGAGTCAATATTGTTCTGGAACTCACCAATTCCTTCAAGCCAGTGTAGCAACTGGTTATCAACGCGCCCCTGCGCTCAATGCAGGATGGAGAGCTCATCTTTTCAAACCATCAGGTGAGACTATAAGAAGGGAGACTGCAGCTGTCCAGTTCAGATCGACGCCTCTGTGGGTGCCAGGTGAGCGTAACAGCAACTCTAGGTAATTTCTACCAAGAGTCTCACAGTACCTTAGGCGTGAAGAAGAGGATGCAGCACGATGCAGCAGACACAGTCACTGGATCCTTGGTCAGGCGGATGAAAGGGACACTGGAATGGATCTCGCAGCATGAGTAGTTGAGTGAAGAGGCTCCAGGCAATCAAATCTTCGTGGTTCTGTGGTTTTGGCACCCTTTTCCAAGAACAATGAAGAACGATTACTGCCCGATTGATTTGTCTCACTTTCTCTGTCCAGCACTCGGGTGCAGGGACTTCAAGGAGTGGAATATTGCCTCTGGAGGTCTGAGAGGAGTCCACCAAAGTTTCAGGAGGATTCGATCTTCGGAAGACAATGCACTGCACAATGGTCACATGTCCCAGGGTATTAGCGGTTTTCAGCCAGTGAAGGTCACAGATTGTGGGATGGCTCGAAATGAATGCAGGTCGTCTTGAGACTGATTGGGGAGAGAGTTGTCCTTTTCGGGGTTCTCCCGACGCTTGGAAGACAGGGTCAGACAGGAAGACGGGGCCAGACAGTAGCAATTACTAAGAAGGCATCTCTGGTCGTCTGGAAGTGTCTGTGGTGTCTTCTATTCTTCCTAGTCGATTCTACAGTTCCACTGGTCAGCTTGTCTTCAGCCTCAGGGACCATGACTCTTATGCAGGGACCCAGCCACCATTCAGAAGACAAAGCAGCAGAGTTTTCAGAATCATCATCTGTATCCTGTTGTCAAAGCCACACTGGCGCCTCGGCAGGCTTCACAAAGGGATCCAGTCAAAGACAAAAGTCTAACCAGGACCTTCCCCACACTACATGGCAGATGAAGTAACAAAAACGAACAAGCCATTTTGAACTTGCGAAAAAAAGTACACAGTCACTGTTTTGGGTCAATGGTGGCCCTTCTTTTTTTTTTTTTTTTTTTTTTTTTAAATGGTGGCCCTTCTGTGCACTACTACGGCTGTGAATACAGCCTGTGTGTTAACATTGCACAAAAGTAGATAGGATAAAACCACAGCAGCCAGCCATTCAGATTAGCGTATTATTGTAACCAAAAAAGTTACAGGAGCAGTGAGAAAGGGGTCACAGTGTAACACCTCAACACTCCATATAAATTAGAGTGTGCTGATCTCACAATAGAAAAGATAGGAAGGATACTAAATATCCCCCTGTCCTTGAAAACATGGACAAGGAAAATAACAGAAAATAAAAGGAGTCATCCCAAAGGGACTGGGTGCAGCAAACGTCAAAAACAGATGCCATAAGATTTGGAAGAAACATGGAGGAATGCATGACTCCCAAGAAAAAGGTATATAAAGCAATATAAAAGGATTCCAAAGATAGGGTAACAGACAGTGTGGAAAAAGGTCCCCACTCACCCAGGAGACCTAACACAAAAAATCCAGTAGTACAGCAAAAATTGCTGGAGGACTCGCATTTGAAGGGAATTTCACATGAAAATCTAACAACTAACCTCATGGAAGGTTCATCGGTGTACCAGACAATCCTGCCTGAATCTGACAGAGGATTGGAAAAATATATATCTATATATATATATATAGATATATATATGCAAACACGGACCGCATGGTCCTGTCTCTTAAGAAGCTGCACTCCCATCACAACGAAATCCAGAAATATCCTGCAGCAATTGCTTGTCCAAGGATCCAACCAAGGAAAACCAACAGCGAACGACTACAATGCAACAGTTTGCTTTTTTTAAAAAGTTCAAATTTTAATTCTATAATCTTTACAATAAAAAACGGCGTCCCAGTAGCAGGGAGGCTAGCTAACGCATTTCGCCACACACCTGTGGCTTGTTCACAGTATATATATGTTCGAAAGATGAACAAATGGGGAGGGGAAGGGGAAACTGGAATAGTGTCCATGAAGACTGGAAGAAAATTCCATCACCTTTACCTGAAAGATGATGGGTGTTAGGAAAGACTAATTTAATGTCTTGTGGAACGATATGCAAAATGTTTCTTTGAGACTAGAACACATCAGTAAAATAATAAGTTGGGACAGATTTCTCTTTTAAGCACCTTACCTCCTTATTCCAAGGACCCCAAAACTGTTTGATTTTCTTTTACAGCTTGTCCTGAAATTTTACAGTGATGTGAAGCCTTCAGCTTCACTTGACCTTCTCATTTGTTATTGAGAAACTGGCCAGTCCTTCAGACTGTCAGTACTGGGAAACTATGTTTCCCTTTTTCTTTTTAAATGTTATCGGTTTTGGGTAATTTATTCATATTGCATCATTCACTGCAGTACAATGGGGATACTTCTGACTTCACTCAAAGGATTTTTTGGTTACTTTAAAATCTGCCTAAAGACAAGCTGGGTGCAGCAGTTACATTGTTACTGTATTTTTAGTTAGCCCTCTCGTGTTTACCAAGTTTGGCTACTAACTGTGGCTAGTGTCCTAACATAGCCGCGCCACAGGGCTTTTTGTTTGTTCTTAAGCCATTTTGATCCGTGGTCTTTGTGGTAGGTCAAAAGGAGGCAGACGAGTGTTGTATATTTATTCAACAATAAGAAAAAGGGCCTACCTATCCCAACTCTTTGGGCTCCCCTACCCAACTAACTAGTGTGCTTGTCAGTAGTGAAGTTTCAAATGATTTTCAAGTCGCTGCTGACTATTTCTTTGACCAGTTCAATGAGTTCTTCTCGGGGGCTTCCCCAGATTCTCAGCATCCCCTTTTCGCTTAACAGTGAACTTCCTCTCTTCCCAATATTTGGGTTATCGCCCGTTTGTGCTGCCATTTCTCGTCCCACCATTTCTTGTCCCGTACTTTTAAAGTTTGTATTAAATCACACTGTGGTGGGGCTAAATGGTTCCTTTTCTTGTCCTTATGTTCCTCTGATGACATTACTTTAAAGACAAAATGGTTCATCTCACATTTGTCTTGTTGTAACACTTAATTCTTCTATAGAATTGGTGTGGTATCCCCAACCACTTTTACCTGCTGGTTCTGGTTTGCTATATAACCTCCGACAGGCTTCAGGGTCTCCCTTTACCTCAGGGATATTCTCTTTATTAATGTCTGTCGACTCACTGGGACGAGTAGGCAGCATGCTGGGGTTCTTCTCATTCTTTTAAATCCAGCTCTTTCCACTGGGATGAGTAGACGGAGTCCTGATTTCATTCTCACCCAGGTGGATCTTTAAAGGTTCACTGGGATGAGTAGGCTGTGCCCCATAGTTATTCTCACACTTGTAAATATGTGTAGCTTCACTGGGACGAGTATGATTAGCATGACTCTTACCCATTTCTGTGTCTGCTGCCTCTCCAGTTGCCTCTGTATCCAAGGGCTAGTGTCATCGGGTACTCCTCTGGGGTCGGGTCCACCATCCATGTCGGAACGGCTTCAGCGTTGGTACTGCTACTTCTGGGTTTGTCCGTGTGGTCCTGCAGGGCAATAGCGGTATCAGTAGTATTAGACTGACCAGTCAACCTTTTCCATGTCACGCCACAGTCTCTTCGCTCATCGTTTCCTTGGGGTTCCAGTCCACTGCACTGCAAGGCAGTCCGCTTCTTCCACGCGCCTCTGGGTTACAGCTACCTGCAAGGTCCTCAGCTACTTCTAGCCTTCCAAAGGTTCGAACATCTCAGGTTTCACACATTTTGCTTAGTCATTCTACCATTTTTATATTCAAGTCATTGGTCCTCCTGTTTGGGCAATCTCTCCTGCTAGCCAATTCCTCTTCATCACATTCTAAGTGTGTGTCAAACATGGTGTGATCATTATCACTCACTCCCCTCTTCTTTGTCTCAGTATGTGTGATACACTTATAACAAACATCAGCTTGTGGTGATGTCAGAGGCGTTGCTAGGGGGGGGGCTAAGGGGGCTATAGCCCTTGATCTTTTGGTTGTAGCCCCGGATAGAATCTCAGGAGCTACTACCAAAAGGCTAGCTAGCCCCCAGTCCCGACAGTCCAGACATCAACGTAGCCCCGGGTCTTTTCCAAACATAGCAACACCCCTGGGTGATGTACAAGAGGTTCATAGGGAGTTCCGTGACAAAACAGGAGTCCTTACCCCTGCAAGGGGAGTATCTCCCTGTGAATTCTATCTTACTGCCACCCTTTGGGGGAATGTGGAGTAGTAGGCTCCCCTCCCTATCCCCACATGGAACAGCTCCCCTCTGGGGAGAAGTGGTAAAACCCCTCGATTCTTCACACATTGTTCCTGCCTTCTGAGGTCAGGAAATTCCTTTTATGGTGATGCATTCGCCCAGGAAAGCAGTGTTTTTTTTAGGGCTAGTGCATGCCATGAGTGTTGGAACCCAGCAAGTAGGCTAAGACTGTCTGGTCCCAATCCACATCATTGATCCGGTGTGTCTAGAGTGTATACATGAGTTTGCCCACAGTGGTCCCGGATAGGACTTCCTGCTCTCACACTTGGAAGATTGGACCAGATTAGTACATCCGCTTCATCAATTTCAGACTGGATTTAGGAAGGGTCAATCAACCAACATTAACAGGCCTGTCCTCAAGTGCGTGCAGGAAGAAGCTTGGAGGTCACCAAAGGGCTGCACTTATATGGCCTCGATTGATCTCTCAGCCGCATTAGACTGTGTGGATAGAGGCAGATTATGGGCCAAACTGGCTAAGTGGGGGCTGCCAGGGGGGCACTTGAAACCTATCAGCAGGATCTTTGAGAATTGTGGAATACAAGTTTGCCTTAGCCAAAGGGGCGATGTTACTCGAAGAGTTCGATCTTACCGGGGTGTCAGACAGGGTTGTGTTCTGACCCTCTGGCTGTTCAACCAATACTTGTCGAATCTTGCATTGTCCCTTGGGAAGGAAGGTTTAATTGCACCAAAGGTGGGTCAGGCAAAAATAGTCTGGCTCCCATATTCAGATGACTTTCTGATTTTCGACCTAACGGGTCGGATTGCAGAGGTCATTAAAAAACTTTGAGAGCTATGCTAAATTGAATGGGCTCATTATTAACTTTAATAAAACTAAGATCCTTTCCTACAGAAAAGTGAAGGTGAAGACTACTGGGCACGTTGGCACTGTTGGTGGAATCCCCCTGAAACAATCTGAGACTACCAGATATCTGAGCTTTAATTTTGCTGTCTATAAAGGGTCCAACATAGCCACTGAGGTTTTGCTCCACAAAGCCAACCTTTTGGAAGCACAGATGATTAAGATTAACCCTAAGTTCAGTAGATTTTTCCTCAAACCTGCTCTAATATTTTTTGAGCAGAAAATCATACAGAAATGGACCTATGGCTTGGAATTGAAATCTGACAGAATGCATAAAATCCTGAATAAAATCGAGGGCGGATTGTGGCGTAGAATCCTTGGCATTCCTAATTCTGTCCCGTTACCAGCTATATGATTTGAGCTGGGTATTACATTTCTCTGGGTAAGGCTAAAGTGGGCTTCTTTGACTTTATTCTCAAATATTATGGACTCCACCCCTAATATTCTGTACCAACTAATGGGGAGAAATGTGACTCACTGTACTGTGTTAACTTCTTTAAGAGAGAGATCTGACCTTATCCTTTGTAATATCGGTATGAAGCTTGAGACTTTGGTCTGTAATCCAATGAGGGTCAAAAAGTTCTTATTTGACTCTGTGTGGATCCAGACTATTGATGCCTTCCATTCCTATCCCTCTCTTAACAATCTGGTTCATGAACATAGACGCAGATCCCGAATAAATCTTATTGGAGAACATTGCTTAGGGTACGATGGAATCTCCTTCCGAATAGAAAACCCAATTAAGGAGGTTGCAAATTACGATCGATGCCACCAGCTGTCGGTTCTGTATGGGGAAATTAGAGACCCTAAGGCACCTGGTCCTGGAATGTAACCCATTACATGGCCTTAGAGTGAAATACCTTGTACCTCTAGATTTGAATTCTTTATGTTTTAATGAAGATTAGCCTGGCAGGGATGTCTCAACATTCGTACTACACATGAGGGTTTGGCTTTATCCGGCTTTATCAAAAGTTTGAAATTGTAGTATTTGGGCTACTCAGGGTATACTTGAAGGACTTCCCTATGACTAACTATTGGCCCACTAGATAAGCTTCTATGTTGGGCAAATGAAAAATGAATTGATTGATTTGTACTTGGTATTAGCACAGTTTTGCTGTTTTATTGGTATGGTTGGAATTTTTAATTTAGTTTTACTATTTTTATTATCCTACTTATGATAGATATGTAAGTGAGCTCTTTTTCCCTTCTTTATTTTCCTTTGATTTTTTGTTCTTTAAAATTAAGTTTTGTGTTTTTTTCTTTTAAAGATGACTGTTCTTTTATATTTGTTCTGATGTATGATTTATTTTTCTTTGATTTGTAAAGGTTTAATTAAACCAATTGCAATAAAAAAGAATACAACTGTAATACTTTGCAGCTTCCACTAGATGTCGGGCTATGCACAGCATGTGATCTAAGCAGATTCCACAAGCCTCAGAGATATATATATATATATATATCTTCTATTGGTTGTGCCACTGCAGCCTTGTTGGGAGATCAGCAGGAGGAACCAAGTATTCTGTGTAGCTGTGCCGACGGAAGACCAGAGGACTAATCCTGAAGAGGCCTAGCAACCAACTTTTGGTGCAGTCCCAGTGGTACCCTGTCCGGCTACTGATCTCAGAAGACCCTTGTTGGTTCTTTGACACTTTAGACTGGTGGGAACAACCAATCTCAACATCTTCTCGTGACTCTTGGGATGCTGCAGTAGAAGCATCACCATGCAGCGTTTTGGCTCAGAAATTCAGGGGTCTTCAGCGTGTCTAGCGATTTAACTTTCATGCTGGATTTTAGCATCAACTGATCCTGACCTTCCCCAATCGGGTCAAGTGCCTTGAAGTGTCCTGTACTGGTGCCTGCTGCATTCCTCCATGAGAATGGGTTGCATACAGTGTCTAGTCAAACGGTCGACAGACAAATGGTCGAATTTTTTTAAAGATATATATAATTTTTTTTAGGTTTTCGTTTAGGGAAAAAAAAGGGTTTTTATTTTTAGCAAAAAAAAGGGACCCCCACAAAAAAAAATGTGAAAAAAAAAATAAATCGACCATTTGAGGTGTCGACCTTTTGTCCTGTCGACCATTTATATTCGACCAAATGACCTAGAACCGTTGCACACTGCTCCTGGACCCGAATGTAACTTCAGTTGCACGTGAAGCTCCTGGGCATCCTCGACCGGCACCAATGGCAGGAAAACAGACGTACAGCGACCCCATTCTGAGCTTCCAAGTCGAGGGAGAAATCGTAGTACAGGTGGCGAGTACTTGAAATACTTACCAAAGCCCCCATCTCCTCCTTTTCACAGTTAGCTGTGAGAGGCCATTTTGCCGGTCCCCATCGTGCAGTCACTTACAAGATTACACAATGTATTTGCCTGGACTCTGAAGTCATTTTCAAAATGCTAAGCTGTTAAGGCAGTTTTTACACCACTCTCTGTTGCGGATGCTAGAAAAACTAACCCTAATGGGTAGGCTAATACACTCAACAGGAAACCAAACCTCTTTGCGCAGGTGACATGACCAGAGCAACACGGCTCAACTCTCAGATGGGGGTAGAAGGTTGACACAGAGGTACACCAAATCCACACACAACGTAAGAAAATGCACTACTCCGATATACTGAAAAATATACCCTTTCATATAGTACCACATAGAAAACTAGAACTTCAACTAAGTACTTTGTGCATTCATAGACAATATTAAAATGATACCAGCATATTATAAAAACAGTAAAGTCTATACAATGGTTTCCTAATAACAGTGCTTATACATGGGTCCTTTACCAAGGATAAGCACTGAACATAAAAACAAGGTTGCAGAGAGAATCCGGGAACCATCAAACCTAGCAAGCAGGTAATCCCCTAGAACAGAGTAATGTTTCATATAGACATATCTCAACCCTGGTACATGTGAAAGGTCCTAGACCTAGGGTTAACCCCAAACTTATATAAGGTAGAGTATGGGCATTAGGAACAATCTATTTTTGCAACTGGTTTCCTATGGAATTCTTTTTGCTCCATTTCTATCTGGACTTTTTGAGGGAAGTAAAGCCTTCAGCTTCCACTCCCTAGCCTTTGGCTTATTGTTAGGGGGAAACTAATCAGTCCTTCAGACTATCAGAACTGGGTAACTAGGTTTCCCTTTTGAATTCTAATACTTTTTAACACTGCACAGAGCACCTTACAGTGCAGTGGGAATGACTTCATCACCATAGCTTTTTACACTTGGGATTATTGGTTGATTTTATATGTGCAACAACCTAGTAGCAGCAGATACATTTTTACAATTTCTTATTTTTATTGTGCACATTCACGTTTACCATGTATGGCTATTGACCGTGGCTTGGGCTATAAAATGGCTGTGCCACAGGATTTTCACTTGCTTCTTTGGCCATATTGTTTTTTTGCCCTTCTTCTAGCCTTGCCAGATCAAATAGTTCCTTATAAGGACATGCACTTGCCCAGAAAAGCTGCTGGTTTCACGGCTAGGGGGGGGCATGGGATGGTGGAGTGGGTGGGTGCGTGTGTGTGTGTGAGAGAGGGAGGGAGAGAGGTCAGGAAGGGGGTCTAGTCCCACTGCACATCCTTGGTGCCAGATAGGTGTGGGGCAAACATGAAATCAGTAGTTGTCCGTCATTGGACAACTACTGGCTGTTTGAATGGTGCAGATCCTTACCATTAGTGGGCTTTGACTTGCTTCCAGCTCTGATTTTGGATAAGAGGACCTCTGCAGCCATGTCTTCAGATCATCGTTGGAGCCAAGAATCCCTCAAAGACGAGCAATCTGCTGAAGATTCGAAGAGAAGTTGCCTAGCATCCCTTCCAGTATACAGCCCAATGACGCCCTCCTGCCCCTCTGATCTCCGAAGACTTTGAATGGTGCTTCAGTCCTTGGAAACTAGTGGGACCAACTAGTCCCAACGCTTTCCTAAGGATCCTGACCTTCTGAGCCTTCAGGAGCGTCCCTGGGCTGCATGGAGGACAGACCTGCTTTTTCGTGGGCTACCTCGCCAGAAGCGTCTGCGTTAGAGTCCAGAACTTCGGTGGTCACCACAAGTTGCTGCCTCCCTGAATTCCAGCATCCCAGAATTAAGGGATGCTTCTGGCACTGCAACTGTAACTGTAAGGATGCCTATTGTCGCCAGAGTGCAGACCGTCGCTGGAACTCGCCTTCCTCCAACCAGTGAAGCGTCTGTAAGAGACATGCATCAGTGGTTCTTGCATTTATTAATCGACAGAGGATGCTACTGCACCCGACTGGCAGAATGCTTGAATCTGCATCTCCTGGGCACCTCTCACCTGAACCAACGGCATAAGATTGAGCCTTTAGACGATCCAAGAAGTCAACAGGAAAATCAAAATCGGGGGTAAGTAAACTTAGTCAAACTGTCTCCCCCCCTGTCCTCCATAGGATAAGATTGGGATCAAGTCGCTTTACATTCCACTCATCTTTTGGTCTTTGAACCTGGGTCGAGTACCCTTCCCCTGGTAAGCTTGGGTCTGGAATACAAGAAAACGCATACTTGCCTCTGGTAAAATTGTTGTAGAACTTTTAAACTATCACCTAGACAGGCCTATTGAACTTAGCTACAGAGGCTCCATTCTGATGAGTAACATTTTGGCTCCTCTGCTTTTGGGCAGAAGGCCCCATTCATCTTAGAGTTTGTTTTTCTTAAGATAGGTTATTGTCTTGTGATCTGGTTCCATCATTGACTGCATCTAAAATACTTACTGCTTTAATAATCAAGTTATTTGAACCTATGGGGACTGTATATATTTGTATCAGTGTTTTGTGAGGTCATACAATTTGTTAAGATTCATTTTTCAGAAGGCCTACAATTAAAAAAAAATGTATGCATGACTGTATGCTTTAGTAGTATTCTGTAAAGATTCAATAATGACCTATAAACTGACGTAGTGTAAACAGGGTCATTGTCGAAACCAACAAGTATATACTGATCAATGAAGGGTCAGCGGGCAGTTGCTCAATACTTTGGGATTTCCTGAAGTTGTTCATGGGAGGGAGAGTTAGTTATGGCATACCCTTCCACAAAAGAGAATGAAAGGGTGTGTTCATTGCAGAATATCAAAATAACAAAGAGGCTAACAGGAGCCTACCAGCATGACCCAACAACCTTCCAAAGATGAAACATGCAATAAGCGAGAACTACACTACACAAAAGAAAAGAAGTGTGTTATAGGAAAACTAGTGGGAGGAAGAGGAGAAGGCCTCTAAACTGTCAGTCTACCGACTCCAATCAACATGCTTAAAAAACCTGGTAGCTGTGACTGAGAAAGTGGATGGTACAACAACAGAGCTGAAGAGATATGTGCAAGGAATTGGAGATTTGTTCCTGTGAGCTGTGCACAGACGATAGTGATGTCTCATAAGAAGAAATGCAGAGGTTCCTGGATGCGGTATTGATAGCGAAACAGATAAATTCAAAACACTGGAAATGGAAGCCTCTGTTTGGGAAAATTTTGCACACCTCTGGAGAAAAAGTGTTTCTCATCAAAAGGAAAGATTAGACTCTCTGAAGTGGTAGCCATAAATTTAAAAAAAAGGAGTCCGGCTTAACCCCAGGAATGAGCAGGGCTGGTAGTGAAGTACAGTTAGAGCAGGGTAACAAAAGAAAATCTCACACTGGTTTGCTGAAAACTATACACTTTATTAAAAATTATACATTAAATCTCCATCAGGTAATATTAGTACTACAAGTTAAAAAGAGCACATAGTAAAAATACAGTGCATGTATACAATCAGTACTAGTCAGTTAAGACCAACCCACTGCTAATACTAAAATAAAAGTCCACTAGGTGGTGCTAGACAGTACATATAGGCTAAGGGGTGGAAGGAAAGTGGGATCCTAGACAACAGTAGCACACATTAAAGTAATCCTGTTCAGAACCCCAGATACCAATAATCAACGCAGTCACAGTATTCCCAAAGCTCTGGGACACAGTATTGTAAATCATACAAATCCACACTTCATAGTAAATGTAGGACCTAGACGGGGGTCTTAGGAAAGATTTTCTTTTTGCTGCTTTTCTCGCATAGACTTCTGGGAGACAATTTCTTTTTGGTTGCCGACCTAACTTTTTGGAGGCTATTAAAGCCTTCCAATTTACTTTCCTAGCTTTGTGCTCGTTTTTGGGGGAAACTGTTCTTAAGACTATTATTACACGGATCATCATGGGATCCAAGACGCCTACGAAGAATTGGAGCCAGCTGAAGACCAGAGACAACCATTGCAGTTGATCAGCATTGCCTCCAGCCATGTCCAGGTGAAGCCCTGCTCCTTTGTCCTGATCTAAAGAGACCGGTGCTTTGACCATGACCTATGGAAACAACCAGTCTCAACCCCTGCTTGAGGATCCATGACTGCTGGTCCTTCGGAAATGTGTGCCTGGACCACCCAAAGGACTGACCAGCTCTCCACTGGGCTCTCTCGCTGCAACCGTTACCGTTCCGAGTGAATCCTTCGAACTTGAAGGATCTTCAACATGTACTACAAGTCACGTGTTTCTGTATTTTAAGCCTTCCAGTTCCAACAGAAGCTGTGCTGGGACTATTCCTTTGCACAAAAATCACCTGTCGCCGCCTGACCATGGTGATTCCTGTTCAATCCACCCTTGTTCTCTCCTGAGAGGTATCCTGAGGTTGCTTGCTCTGCAGAAGTCTTCTTCCTTTTCTGTGAAGGGTGACCAGCTGGACTGTCTCTGGAACTGTAATGCATGTACCACTATTGACAAAAAGTAAATCTTGGGTTCCCGAAATGACCTCTACACCCACAACCCCTGGGTCTCTCTCGAAAGGCCAAGCACAGGAGTAAGTGGGCCCAATGTAACCTGGAACCTCTGAAGTGGTCTCTGGGAAATGGGAGTAAAGGGAGGTAAGTTACCATAGCTTTTTGCCCCTGCTCTTCTCCATATGGTTACATGGGTGTAAAGTCCTGGCCCTATTGTTCCTTTGCCATGTTCTGGTCTAGTCAAGGATCCCCTGGGCATCTCTGTGCGGTGGTAATGAGAGAGATACTTACATTTTCTAACTTTTGGAACACTTAAATGCAACCACTGGCATTACTCAATCCAATAGTAAACCTATTTGAACAGTATATGTTGTTGAACTGGTGAATAAGACACAAGGCACCTTTTCATCTCAGGGCTGGAATTAACCAGAGTTAAGGATCATAACTGTTTTAACTATATGTTTCTATTTGATTACTTATTTACGTGATTACTCATTTCAAACCAACTGTACGTACACACGTACGCACACACACACACACGCACACACACACACACACACTTTTGCTGCTTGAATGTCTAAGGTGAAGTGTAGGGGTTCTACTTGGAATCCCTAATGGTGGATGTCTTCCTGTATTTGATAGTATTAGTGTGAAGGTTTTATTGCTTAATTCTTTTTTAAAAAATGTATTGTGTTTTATTGGTTAAATATAAACTATAACAAATTCACATATAAAAACAATACCATACATTACATTACAATCCAGTTTCCTAAAGATATTACGCATCCTATCAATCTGATTACATATGGATGCAAAGTTGTGATTTGTTTAAAACCTTCACAATTTCCTGCCAGATATAAAATAGAGTAAAATACATGACCAAATTATTACCCGTACACACCATAGCCCAGAATTGGTCAGTACTAATAAAGTTCATGCCCTGCAACCGTCTAGAGAAACCCTGTTCATATACCAAGGCTAATTTACTACAGTCAATTAATAGAAGTCTGGCAGTCTCAGGCTCCAAGGCACACAGTCTGCACAAGCAATCTTTAAAAGGAATCTTGAGCCACGCTCCTCTGTTGGCCAAAGTTGGGAGTTGATTAAGTCTTGGGCACAAATTAAATCTTCTTACTTTGCAATTCTGTAGGTTTTTCATAGAGGTACAAATGGAGTTGACCAGAAAGGCTTGCCTTGAGGATAACTTAAAATTAGATTTCCCTGCCAGATGCAGCATGCACTTGTTGCGGTCCCAAATTCCAGCCTTTTATTTATTTCAGCAAATTTAGTGGCCAGGTTCTCCTTTGGTTGGCAGGTGCAGCCAATTTCTTCCAGAAACTTTACAATCTCACCATGCCATTGTCTTAAAGCAGGAAGGCAAACTAAGTTACCATTACCGTCCAAGAAGGGTACATGGGCAGATTCCAGATTGACCCTACTCATCATTAATTTCACATAGAAGGCACATGCTGCAACCATTCACTTAGTTGAGAGGGAAGTAAGCCCTAATTCAAAGCAAAGTGCTTCCATCATGACCGCTTGTGATAGACCTAGAGCATTATTCGATAGCATCCCTTCAAGAATGTCTCCCTAACACTGAAAACCTCTAAACCATACAATATGCTGGGAACAATTCATGCATTATACCACTTTACCAGCCCTTCCATTGAATAACCACCCGGGCTTGAAATAAAAGTTCTTATGGCCTTGAATTTGGCAGTTGCTTTTGCCATAACAATTTTCAAAAAAACACTTTTTATTCAATTTGTGGGTTATTAATGTTCCTAAATATAAGTAGTTTGGTACTTCTTTTAGGGGCTCATTTGGATTACTCAAATATATCTTTTTATATTCTTTCAATTGGCTTTGACTATTATAATATTAGTTTTATTGAGTTTAATTGCAGGTTATGAGTAATAGAATAGCTCTCCAAGGCAGGGAGGCTGTGTTGTAAACCTATAGCAGTTTGGTCCAAGAGGATAATGTCATCCGCGCATGACAAGCAGGTGATAAGTAAGATAGGTTTGCACACACGTAGGATGATTATTACATTTCCTAAAGGTTGTTTCCAGTGCAGTAATAAAGAGGTTGAAGTATGTGGTGGCCAAAGTGCAGCCTTGTTTCAAGCCAAAATTAACTGCCACCTTCTCACCAAGTGTGCTCTCATGATTCATTCAAATGTGTATGCTGTTATTACAGTACAAACATTTTGCAAAGTGGAGAATATGTGGGTGCATATTATCTTTCTCTATTTTGTCCCAAAGAATCTATCAACCGTATCAAAAACATTGGTAAAATCAATTAAAAAATATATAAAACATGATTCTATGTTAGAAAAGTGCTGCGTATGAGATGCATTAAAATCCAGATATTTGATAGGGTGCTGAAACCTTTGCAGAAACCCGTAATCTGGTTACAAAATATATTTTGTAGAGTAGTCCAAGTGTTGATATAGCTAAGAAGTAGATTACAAAAAATCTTGGCACTAGTATCAATCATTACCAGGATTATATAGTTTGCCGCAGAATCCCTAGAACCTTTCTTATAAATTGGAATTAAGAGTGCATTTTGCCAAGACCTGCAGGATAAAACCTGCGTTTATAATCTCACAAAAGAGGACATATTATACTTTTGGCCAAATATTAGGGTCTGTTTTGTACAAAATATTTGGCAACCCATCTGGTCCTGGTGCTCTGGATGCTTTAAGATTGGCAATGGTTTTCTTAACATCTTCTGTGAAAGAGAAACATTTTTTTAATCACACAATATCTGGTATCCCGCTTTGTCTTCGATAATATCCGGTCTATAGTATAATGACAGGATATAATCCTTCCATACCATACTTGATATAGGATTAATTTCTCTGACATTGTGAGTGCTTGAGTTAAATTTATTGAAAAGGTGCCAAAATGTCTGCATATCGCTGTTTAGCAAGATGGTATACATATTCTTCCATTGGGCTGAAGTGACCGTCCCCCTATGCATTCTATGCCAATTCTTGAAGCATGTTTTTACTTCACTTAACTCGCTACTTCGCTCATAAGAGTCTTGCACATGCTGTCACGATCCTGCTCGCCTGCCACCCAGCACCGCTACATGCGCCTCTTCCTTTATTCCCTTGTTTTACCGCTGGAGTTTTGGACTAATCTAATTGCATGTTCCATTACAGCTTTTTGGTTAAACCAGCAGATGTATGCTGTCCAAAAGGCAGAGGGCTGGAGGAGGCATACTAAATACATTTGTTTGCAGCAAGCTACTAAGAGCTGCCACACCCTGCTGCCTTCCGCCCTGCTCCTCTGGGCTCCCACCTGGCAGCTGTGCCACACTCCGCTGCCTTACACCCTGCTCTTTTGGGCTCCCACCTGTACCTTCTGTCCTGCTCCTGAGGGCTCGCACCTGACGGCGCTGCTGCACGCCGTTGCCTTCTGCCGTGCTACTCTGGGCTCCCACCTGACAGTCTGCTGCACTCCACTACCTTCAGCCCTGTTCCTCTCGGCTCCCGTCTGACAGCTTTGCCGCACTCTGCTGCCTTCGGCCCTTATCCTCTGGGCTTCCCTGCCTGGCAGCTTTGCCACACTCCTCTGCCTTGTTCCTCTGGGCTCCTTGCCTTGCTTCCTGCCTGTTCCAACTTCTGATATCCTAGCCTGTCCTGTACCTGGTTATTTCTTTCAACACTGTTTTCTACTTGTATACATCTTGGTCCACTGTGGTGTCTCCACTTGAATCCGTTTTACAGTGTGACCCTGGGTTGGTCTCTGTTCAGATCAGATAAGGGAAGACTTCTGTTGCCTTCACTAAGTCCGTTGAAGTCGTACCTGCCTCAGTATATGGTCTTTCAGTTTTACCCTTGCACTGAGTACAACAGTTTCCTCGGCACGCATAAGTCATGACTTTACTGTAGGACTGTTAAAAGTAATCTGCTGGTACCTATTCCAAGGGCTTTCCTTAATCCCTGGAGAACCCTTATCATATTCCAGTACACCCTTATTTCTGATCAATCCAAGTTGCCCAGCGTAGTTGCTTGTCTTTGCCTTTTCTCTGTCTCTTTGTTTACAGCCTGCTCCTGCAGTTCCTGTGAATACCCGTTTCAACTAATAGTTTAGTATGTACCTTTAATCTGTTATATTCTAGCATTGTCTCCAGAATCTCCCTTAATCTACTTGCACACGGTGAGATATAGCCTCTGCCCTGTACTCTCCGCTTAGACTTGTGACACATGCTTCTTAACCCATTGTATATCTGATCTCAGCTCCTTTTTATTTCCGATAACCAATTGGCCATATATGTTTCTATGGTAAAAAAAGTTTCCAGATCTTCAAAAGAGGGAATAGAGTCTGTACACAGGGCATTTAATAGCAACTGATTAATTTTCTGTATATTGGATTCAGACCAACTAATACGATTTCCTTGGGAGTTTACCTTAAATTGCCCATCATTGATTTGCCTTGGGTTTTTACTATTACCTTAATGGAACATTCTGCTACAACATGATCATTCAGTGTTTTAGGGATTCATTTAAAGCCATTTAGCATTTTAAAACCCCGAGAATCTGTCAAAATTAGGTCTATCCAGGAGAAGGATGGACCATTGATCCAAGTGTAAAAAACATCCTTAACACTAGTATTGATCACTTGTAGCAGTTGGTGAGACTTACAGAGCAGCCAGGGATTTGAGTCAAGGGCCAACTACTCCTTCCCTGGTTCAACTGCCCATGTGCCGAGATTGTTCATAATATAAAGTAACTTTTCTGTCTGATAAACAAGGGCGCTTAAAATTAAAATCTCCCATAACATAGCAGACTCCAGTCGGATGTGCAGCCTTCCAGTTATCTAGCATCACACCTGTTAGGCAAGATTGTATGCAGTAACCTTTGGATGCACTACAACAACCCTGACCTCCTGACAAAAGGAACACAAACTTTGGTATAAGTCTGTACTACACAGGTTGGTAGCCTGTTGAGCAGCCAGGCTTATCTCAAGAGGGGTCGATGTGAGCTGTAGGGGAGTTACACAGAGATTTACAGTGACAAGTATTCAAATAAGATCTTACACACAAAGTTTCTAGAGTAAACAATTATTAATTTATTAACCAGTCAGTTATAGTTAGCCTTCTTCAGAAGGGAGCAATATAAAACACACAAATGTACTTAAAAAATACAGCCTCTTAGTTTTCTAAATCAGCAAACACCCATTTGGGATGTCACACAGGCACTACCTACACCCTCAGGTGACTTCAATAGCTAGGGTGCTGTTGGCATGAATATATCACTGTTGCATTTAGAATATCCTTGGGAGTAGTAGAGAAGAGTTCAGAATAAAACAAGCCTTCACACAGTTATTCTTAAGTAGGTAAGTACTTTCAATACAACCCCCCAATGCAAAGTCAGTTAAACCTTTCTTGGAAGGAAGGCAAAACACATGAGCAGAAGGGAGCAGAGTCATTCAGGGAGTCAGGCCAGCCAATGCTAAATAAGCAAAAATGAAGGCAACTGAAGCTCTTCTTGCAGGTAAGTAGAAAGTCTTTTCCAATGTTTTAAAACGTCTTGGAGAATAGAAGCAATCAAAGTAGGGCCACAAGTTGATTAGGCTTGTGAGGTAAAGAAGCCGATAGCAACTCCACACATGCAACCAAGAAAGACTAACTGGGACACGTGGCTACACAGAAAGAGGTAAGTTCTGCAGATCTCACTGTTCCTGGGCCTCAGCAGTGGGGACAAGAGGGAGGACTTCTGGGGACTCCTGCACTGCAATTGGACGGTCACCGCTCGCCACCGGCAAACTTCAAACAAGTGGCTGTTCGGTGTTCAGCTCCTCACGTCTACCGCAAATAGCAACACTGCGGTTCCCGGCTGTCGAGAAGGGCTTTCCTTGCTTTTGGGGTCCTGCACTCTGTTGAGGGGGCTCAGGCTCAGTCAGTCCTGCTTCCTGGGAGTCCGGGGGGGGGGGGGATTAATCTTCCTGGAGCTCTTGGCCAGCTCAAAAGCAACGCACACAAACTGGTGTTCCTCTCCCCTTGATATCCGGTTCCAGCAGTAACTGCAGTGGATACTCGACCAGGATGTCCAGGTGGCTTACTTTGGAGTTGATTGGTCTCACCAACTCAAAGTGAGAAGTCATCCATGCATTGATTCTCTGTCAATACGAATTTTGAGTTTCAGCACAGCAGCAGGGCTTCACTGGGCAAACCAACGGTCTAGGAGTTGCAGCAGCCGTCTTCAAGTTCTTCTTTGGATTCCTTTGTCCAGTGGTCGACTTTGCCATCCAAGCCAAAAAGCCTCTCCTTTTATGCAGCTTGCTCCCATTCATTCCAGCCTAGCTGTCAGCCAGCCAGGAGCCGGCCGGCCAGCCAATCACCTAAGAGTGCATTCCTGTCTCCTAGGAGACTAAGCACAAGGAGGTTCGGGCACCTCCCTTGCATACTGCCCCCACCAGACACCCTGGAGCCAGAGGCGGGCTTCACTCATGAATCTCGACAAAGGCAAAACAAACAAAGGGACCAAGCCTGGTTTGGCACGCAGAGTAAATCTCAAGGACCTTTGCACAAAGAAATGGCGAAAAAAGAAACCGGGTCCATTTTGATAAAAATGGCATCAATGGGTGTTTCACCATGGCTGCGAACGCAGCCAGCGGTGAAATCCCATAATGGTAGTAAAAAGTAAACCACTGCCACCAGCCATTCAGCGAGGAAAGGCTAACAAAAATGTTACATGAGAAGCTAGACAAAAGGGATACTAAGTAACCCCTCCAGCACCCTATTGTAAGATAGTGTGTGCTTGGTCTAGAAAGTTACAAATATAAGTAAAGTCAATTTCACTTTACTGCTCTGGGAAACAGGAGTTTATCCCAGAGAATAGTATTTAAACCTTTGAGGAATCTGAAAGATTTCCCTGTGCCACTGCACTGAAGGTGCGGTGTGACACAATGTGAAAGTTGATGCCTATAGAGTTTGTCAGACTCCACAATCAAAAGAAACACAGTGTACAAAATCACATTAAAACACATTAGAGTGGGGGGAAAAGGGTCTCACTCTCTCCAGGTTAAAAAAAATCAAGTCCTCAAAATCCAGCAAAGTTGCTGGGGGTCTCTAAGGTAGAGAGAATTGGCACATTTCTGAGAATTCTCCCCAACACCACCAATATAGTTTGGCAATGTTCTCAATAGTATCACATCCTGGAGGACAAAATACATTAATCAACAGTATCTTGCAGATTATTTTTTCCCTTTCCACCTCAAGCTCAATAGCCAGTACCGAGTGCTGATCAGAGAAAAGTTCAATTTCTTTCAAGGGTGATTTGACAGCAGTAATTAACTCCCCGAATGGTCTGCCACATCTATTGTTGCGGGCAGACTTCTGGAAAGAGACATAACTGTCAATTTGTAAACATTTCTCTAACCCAGGTCTCCTGTAACAATACAATATCAGCCGCCAAGAAAGTCTGAGTTCCTAACAGGTTTGTCATGAAGGAGTGGAAACCTAGTATTCCAGGACCTAATCACTAGTTGAGTTGGCAGCGACTTAAGGGGTCATTCTGAATCGCCCATGTACTCAAAAGGTTCTCCAACTTGTCTTTCCCTGGTCATCTCTCTAGACTGCAATGCTGACATCACTCGAGTAACTATCACTTATATAATAATCCGAGGGGGATTTGCTGTCATATTTAGTCCCATTATCCTTTGTTTTTTCTATGGGTGAAGGTTTAACAATCTTAGTAAAATCATAACCCTTAGCAAGAAATCTTGGGGCCTGTGTCATCACAAGTTCTGTTATAACAGGAGAGAAAGTGTAAAATTGCCCAACTGGGTCCCCAAATGGAGCATGGAATTTTAACTTGTTTTGGCTCCGTAGTGGTGATTTTGCTCAAAGTTGGGAGGCGGTGAATACGTTCAAGAAAATGTGGCCTGTTTAAAAAGGGACTTTCAGATGTTGCATACAAGTCAGTTATCTTTATCGGATTAGATGAGGTGCCTGCAAAGATGGAGAGTAAATCTACTTTAGTATTGTAGGGGGCATCTTCCTCTGTCAGATGAATATGGGGTTTAGATCCTTTATCAGAACACTGCACAAGTGTACCTACTATGGGACCCTTTGGTTTGTATCCACTACAATCATCCCCACTATGGCCTAGGGTTATCGTTCCAGACCAACCTGCTTCATTGGTATCTTTAGTGTTTTTAAGGGAGGAGAAGAAGTTGCCTTTAACGGTTTCTAAACTTTGTAATCTGCCAATGGGGGGTAATTTGGAGAAGGTTAAATTTAGGCCAGTAATGTATCCCAGAGTCTTATTCCCCTTCTTAATAGGCTCTGGGTCTGTATTTGTTAAACTTTCTTGAGGGGTAGTTTCCCCTGTACTCTGGCTGTGCGTGGGACTTTGTTTATTGCTCGCCTAAGAGGATGGGCAGATATTGTTCCATTTCTGTTTTTGTTTCCCATTAAGGTTCTTTGTGGAGGATGCTTGACGGTTACATTTACATACATTGTGCATACCGGCCTCATTCTCATTAAGGCCTGGACTTTAGTGGACATTACCATCGCTTTTTAGAGTTCAGCTTTTCAAAGTAATTGCTCCCTATACATGGATTTGCATAACATGATGAGAGCATTTAAAGTATTCAACATTTCAGGTTCAGTGTCCAGAATCTCAGAACAAAACGAGTCGGAGGAGTCATTGTCATCATCTTTTTGTCGTTGCGAGGCATAAGCATCCATTGTGATAGCAGTTATATCAGAGGAATCAGTCAAGTGAGATGTCATTTCTCCTCCTGCAGTGGTATTTTTTTAATTGTCTTTTGATGCTGAAATTCCAAGTTCCGACTGGTTAGTTTCGTCCTGCAGCGCTAGGCCGGCCTCAAAAAGTTCTTGCTCACTTGGTGAATTTAATGATTAATTAGCTAGTGTGATAGCGTTACACCCGATTTCTGCATTAGCCTGTAGCAGCGAGTCTGTATTTTTAGGCCGCATGGTCTTTTTCAGGAAAGGAGTTATTTTTCCTCTGGCGTTATCGCCACTGTCGTTCAGCTCGTTCAAGGCGTTTGAAATACCAGCTGAGTTTTGGTTGACCTTCTTGGCAGTTTGCTTTTTCAAAGTATGAGCCACACTCTGTCCCAGAAGAGAAGAGCGCAGCAGGTATTTCCGACAAGATGCAGGCATTATTTTGCTTGTATAGCTTACTTGTGGCTGATTTAAACTAAGAAAGACGCTCTGCCGGGTGGCCCCTGATTGAACTAGGGCAAGAGAATTCAAAATCGCGGGAGTCTCTTCCTAATACAGTAAATTACACTTTGGAGAGCCAGGCACGGACGTGGCCTTGTCTTTTTATCCAAAAAAGGTGAAGAACGTACGTAAAGCCACGTGCGTGGCACAAGAGTCATTAGATCCGCAGTCGCCAACTTCAAAAGGCACACACACAGTAACAAGAGGCTGAAAAGGTTAATAACCCACAGTCGCCCACTACATAGGATGTGCTGCTGCGGAGTAAAATCACTAAGGGTACATTAATGGCAAAAGACACATTCAGGGACGCTAAACGTAGCAGAGTGTAGTAGTCTGTCCTGTAGCGCGCCACCCGAAGAGCGAGATGTCCCAGGTACAAAGTCAGCTCGTCAGCGTCCCCACCGACCGAAATTCATTTTTAAACAGGGAGAAGGTCAGATGCCCTGAAGCATCAGATCACATTCAGATGTATAGCACCAACTCATTACACTTCTAAAAAAGTAAGTACAGTAAAAATAAATTGCAACAAGGCAGCGCTAGGAAGAGACCTTTTGTCTTGACCCTAACAAATGGAGATCTTAGTTTTCCACTACTCCATAATCTATTTTACCTACTTCAATGTATTTTTCCACACTCCAAATGGGCATCAATGCTGCACTATGTGTTTCATCCTTGATTTTTCCTTTTCCAGACAGGCCCAGATTGCTTCTGTCGTTCAGCCTATTTTTCATCTTTGTAATACCAAGAAAATCCGTCACCTGGTAATATCTTCGTCCTTCAAAGTTTTGTTGCAAACCATTGTTCTATTGTGTCTTAACTTCGGTTCTTTGCGAGTGTCTAGCCAACTATGCGCTTGTTCCCTCTTTGTGGTCTTGCATTCTACCGTCAGAATTTGGTTTTGTTTAAATTCCCATCTAGGACCTCCTTTATTTAGCCCTATTAAGCTGGGTTCTTATAGGTCAAAGTTTGAGGTTCTTTTTCTCCGTTGGATTTTCCGATGTGTTCATGCTTTGGGCCCTGGTTATATGTGCCCTTTGTTTCTTTATATTACCCCGCATAGGACTCTTTTCTGTCTCAATTTCTTCTTTTTTTCCTCTCAAACTCCCTGTGCAGCTTCTCATTTTTGCTCCTTCCAACTCGTGGCTCCCAAGCTATGGAATTCTCCTCTTCTGGAAATTCCCTCAGTTTTTAACCTAAATCAGTTCAAGAAACATCTTACGGCTTAGCTTTTGCAGACTGCTTTCCCACACAATGCTGTTTTCTAAGCTTGAGTCTTGTGATTGTGTTACTCTATGCCTCATGTTTTCTCTTTTGTCTTACGTTTACATGGTCATTCTACTTCGCTTTACTGCCAGAGCTCTTTAACCGCGCTTTGGATGAAGGCATCATGTAAATAATCTGATAAATACCTACATTTACCGTTTGCCTGCTCTGAAGAAGCTCACTTTAGATCATGCAAATTAATAAATCTCTAGAGTGAAACGCGCGTGGAATTCTGTGTATAAAGCATGTGTTAAGAACAGAACACACAGGAGAGTTGTAACCAAGGAAAACTTTAGTTTTCCATTAGAATAAGGGTATTTGAAGAAGGGATATCTTACTCGGATAAGAATAGCTTTAATATTTACAGCTTTTACTTTTGTTGTTGTTTATAACATGTATATGAATAATGGATGATAATTAAACAGTATTGGTACTGAAATTGTTCAGCGACTTCTAAGGTTACCTTTTTCTTTCTTGGTGGACAATGCTGGTTGGTAGACTGAAACGGTAGTTCTGGGTCTTCAGCAAGATGCTCCTCTTCAAAGGTGCCTTGGCTCAAATAACTATCTCAAGAATGGCTGCAGGAGTCGTCCTTTTATCCAGAATTCCTGTCAGCGTCACCTCCAAGTCCACCAATAGTACTGATCTGCACCATTCATACTGGCAAATGCTGGCAAATCATGGACAGCCTCCGTCCACCACATCTGCCCAGCAAGAGACACTTGGCCAGGATATTGATTAAGACCAGACCGTGTCAGCGCCTACCTCCGGCAACAAATATACTGCCACTTTGCCATGGGAAAGCTGAGACTTCCAGGAAAACGCTTTCCCTCTGCCTTTTTTTAAATCTCTTATTACTGATAGTCTTAGGGACTGATCAGTTTCCTCATGATAGTGAGCAAAAAGCAAGGGAAGTGAAGCAAAGGTTTTTAAGGGCCTAAAAGAGTCAAGTAAGCAAGCAAACAAAGAAAACCTTTCCCAACATCGGCTGATAAATATACACCCCATATCATCTAGAGTCATCTTGAACTCTGTCCCAATCCAAGTCTGGCTGTAGACAAAGTCGATGCAACTAATGAAAAATCCATTGTCCCTCATGAATAGTGGAAAATAATGAATTTGTGAACAGATCACCAAATGTAGCAAACTCTATATTGGTCATGGTTTTAATGAGGAGGCGCAAAGGTTATGGAAAATGTGGGAACATGTGCTAGAGGGATCGGGAGGTAGAGGAAGGCATACTCATATTGTAAGCCGCTGGCAAGCCGAGAATATGCCAGACATTGCGCATGGCACAATGTGCAACGTCTTATAGGAAAATGTTTCATGTATCCAGGACCGAAGCATGAAGAAGTTAGGAGCAGCAGTTGCCCTCTATAGATTGACGCAAGGCCCGTCAGACCAAAGAGAGAGAGCCAATATGAAAGGGTGACAGCCACCAAACATTTCTCTATATCAGGGAATGACCAGTCTGTCAGAGCCAGAGATCGGTCCCTGTCAGGTTAAGAGAGACCCTGGTTAGCCGGGGGTAGGAAACCTATTGGGGTTTACACCAGAGCCGGTCCTACCTGGGTTAGTAGGGAGGACCCCAGTTTCTATTCCTTCCCCGTGCCCATTTGCTTGCCAAGAGAACCAATGTTGCCCCATGCCTGCATAGCATCATTCGGGCCCGTTTATTTTTCTTTGTCTCCCAGGATCTCCAATGCTAGTAACCTTGGCAATGGGAGAACCAGCAAACAACCAGAAAGAAATCGATGAAAGCAATAGGCACAGAGAACCACGTAGCAGGTCACTATGGCACCCACCTCCAGATTCTTAAAAATAAAAAATAAAATAAAAAGACTGATGTTCATTTTACATTTACAGGTAGTTTGTTTCAAGGTTGACAGAGATCACAAGGAGCTCTGAACAATAGGGATGACTGAAAAATAACACTAAGTTGTCTTGTAGCCCTTGACGAACTGTTAGGACAGTTTTTCTGAAGTCCTAAGGGCTTAGTAAAACCATTCAACCGAGACAGTACAAGACCCCACTGTTAGTATAAGGCTGTACAAGCTGAGTTCATGGTAGCGTGGACAGAGCAGCCAGGCTTATCTTAGGAGGGAGAGAGGGGTGTAGATTCAGTACAAATTAAATTTATTACAAATATGGTCCAAAGAAACACCATGTATTGTAAAAACAAAAGGTTTATTTAAATACAAGTAGGCCCAGATAAATCTTGGAGGGAATAAGGACCATCACAGATCATATAAATGCATTATAAAAACAACAACACTATGCTATAAAGTACACATACCAAAGCATAGAGCTTTTTTAGAAAACAGTAGTCTAGGTTAGTCAAACCTTTTCATACACATTCAGTATAAATCACACCCATCTCTGGGGAGTAAAAAACATTTGCTACTTTTTAGGTCACTTTCTAGAAGCTGTACCGTGACTCTCAGCAAGCAATCACTTAGTAAATCAACTGGACAATATACTTTTCTGAATAGTGGAAATAGTATTCTAGGAACAGAAAAAACCTATAACTCTGATTTAGGATAACAGTTATTCTAGGGGAGCTGGAGTGCAATATACAATTACACTTATTTTTCAGATCAGTGGAACACCGTCTAAGATCAGTAAGAACTTTTTACACTAATTGAGGATTGCACCGTGCATACCAAGGTCAACTACACCTAAATACCACTTTTCAAGAATGGCACATAACTATTCTAGGCAGGAAAAAACCTATATACTTTTACAAGGAGCCATCAGCAACCGAAGGATCAATATAACCTAAGGCAGACATATTCTGGACAGGCTAACAGCAGGTATGGGGAAGCAAGACCCAATTGGAGACAGACACTCATACATTTATATCCTAACAGGAATAGTACAGTGGGACCAACAGCAGTACTTTTAGGAAGAGGGGGACCCAATTCACCAGTGAGTAAATTAACTTTCAACCTGCTTTCTGTTAGAATGGCGAGACAGTTTCTAAGGAAAGTAAGACTTTGAATACACTTATTCAGAATGGCACAGAGCTGTTCCAGGTAGGTAAAACTTATATATACTTTTCAGAATGGCAGAACATATCTAAGGTAAGTAATAACTTTACATATACTTTTACAAGTAGCAGAACACTTTAAGGTAAGTAAGAACATTTATAACTGTTCACTCTCAGAGATACAGTTACCAACTAACTCTTTAAGTACGTACACTTTTCAACACTTGTTTTACTTTTCAAGGCAGACCCCTTAAAGTATCCAGCCCTTCCAAATTCTATGGCATGAGTTCTCTCAGAGGCAGAAGAGTGATCCTAGTGTGCTAGGAGCCAGCTGTAGGTAGGGTGAGATAGGGATCAATTGCAGGAAAAGTTCAAAGTTCTGCACTAAGACTGTTCAAACAAGTAAGTATTCTACTTTCAAAGTTAGCTGAGGGTCCAGGGACTTCCGAGAGGACACCATAGGAGGATTCCAGCAGGGGCCTTGGTGCACTGGACGAGAGGACTCCCAATCACAGAAAACACTTCAAAGCTACACAGGAATCACAAGAGACTTGAGGTAAGTAATACCCAAGCCAGCACAGTACCTCAGCACAGAAGAAGAGTTTGCAGCAGGTGGACTTCAGGATCTGCAGCCAAAAACATCATGAAGACAGAAGATAGGACCCTAGATGGGTTTTTTCAGCAAGGATCGATGCAGAGGACTCTGTAATTTTGGCGCCCTTTTCAGGAGCCAGATGAAGATTGAATATCGCTGGTTGGATTCTCATCATTTGCAACGCCCAGCACTCTGGTGAGGGAACTTTTCGGGCTCCATTAACATCTCCGCAAGTCCAGCAGGATTCCCACAAAGTTTCAAAAAGATTCAGAATCCGGGCACTCAGGCACTGCACAATGGCTTGAGGTCCCAGGGTATTGCAGCCGTGCAAGGTCGCAGCACGACGTGGGATGGCTCAAAATGCAGGTCTTCTTGAGTCTAAAGGGTCTTATCAGGCTCTGGTTGGGTTTGTCGTTTCCGGTGTCCCCAGGTCGATTGGAAGGAAGGGTAACAGCAGGCTTCGGTTACATAGCAGGCTCTCCGGTCACTGGAAATCGTCGCAGCTGCGTTTTGTTCATCATGCGTTTCAGTTTCGGTGCCAGTGGTTCAGCTTCCAGGATCAGACTCTTATGCAGGAACCCAGCCAATCAAACAGCCTTGCAACATTCAAACTTGGGGAGGTTGGCAGTGCTTTCAGGACAGCCAGCTTCCCAGTTTGAACAGGATTCTCGCAGTCAGGAAGACAAAGGTCTGCTAAGTTTTGGACTCCTCCCTCGCTGCCTGCCTTCACAGGCACTCTGGAGCCTGGGCGGGGAATCCACAGAATTCCTGTCAAAGATAAACTTAACACAAAGGATTTATCCGCCTTGGAGGTCAGGGGAAGGAACAAGAAAGGACAAGGAATGCTGAAATGGCGAAAGAAGAAGACCGGTTCCGTTTTGGTAAAATTAGCACCCATGTGGGCTGTGGAAAAAGCCTGCAGTAAAGGTGCACCGAATTAATAAAAAGGTTCTCTGCCACCAGCCATTAAAGGAAGGTTTGTGATGGTAACATAAATGTTAGAGTTAAATGGAGAAAGGGAATACATTGCATCTCCCAAGCACTCCACATAAGGTCAGGGGTTAGGGGGGGTGCTGGTCTCACCTAATAACATGTAAAAGGGATCCAAATACTCTTTCTGCCCATGGGAACTGTAGTTCTCACAAGGTTAGCCAGAGAAAGTTAAAAGGGAAGCCACAAGGGCAACCAAGCAACAATAGGCAGTATGTACCAAAAGTTGTCAAAGAGGATACAATTAAAAAGAAACTATGGGGAGTCTAAAAAACACTCCTAAAACGAGTAAAAGATTCTGTGAGCGCCTAAAAAGGTTCCACTCACTGAGGTATAAGGCAAAATAATCCACCAGTAAAACAAAACATTCTGGGGTTGTCACAGGTCATGAAGATTTATCATTGCTATGAAAATCTTACCCAACACAGATCGAATAAAACTCTACTACATGGTAGGGCATGCAGTGGTGTTGGCAGAAAGAGAAAATGAATGGATGTGGAGGAAAAGAAGGCTTGAGAGGAAAGGGGTACAATGGGATGGAGGGCCAAAGACAAGGATATTCAGGCAAATTAGCAAAATGGAAGTAAACATTAAAGGTCAAAACAGGAAGAGATTGAGCTAGAGGGATGGGTTAGTAAATGGACAGAGTGACAACACTGAAAGAGTGATGAAATACTTATGATTAGGGAGGATCGCTCACCGAAGAGGTCATCTTTGGCAAGAGCATGGAGGATGCGGGAAGCTCCTATCAGTGTACTCATGGAGGCTGAGAGCGAGGTGGAGTAAACGCCAATCAAGACAAATGGTCCCCAAACGTTGATGGCACGAATGTAACCATAGTCTTCCTTCAAGAGGGTCCTGGAGAAGATTAATCGAGAAGGAGTCTGTTATTACAGCCCACATTCTATCTATTAACATTTCAAGCATGGATATTCTTATGGATTGAAACATGTGAAAGAAAGTGCAATACAGTGATTATCTATATGGTTGAGCACACATAGGAACAAGACTTCAAAAATGCTTTGGAGCACACAGTGACCAGCTTTAGGTAATGAAGTTAGAAGATGGCAATAACTCCTCTTCAAGGAGTAGCTTTGAAGATTTGCAGTTTTCAACAGTAAGGATATTTCCTAAAAGTGGCACAATTGTAACCAACAAGACCTGTAATGACTTGGGATTAATTAGCCACTTACCTATAACTGCAGTCCTTCAAAACAGGACCTCTCATTGAATCACATGCTTGGAATATTGCTCATCAAGTTAAAAACCCTTGGGATCAGAAAATGCAGTATTAAAGAGTTTAATATTCAGCCTATTCACCTTATTTCAGTTCATTCAGCTCTATTCAGTGAGCGAGGAGAGGCACTAGGAAGAGCATCTTCAGATTCCTTACTCCATATACATGGGAGTGCATGTTATACACTAAAGATATTTATCTTCAATTGCTCCTGTAAAGGCTGCATCTGTGCAGAGAGCGGATGCTTTTGCTTGCCTGGATCACAGTTCTTCCATCAACAAATCTCAGTCCCTCACACCCTTGGATCATTACCGAAAGACAAGAAATCCCACTTTTAAATTGAGAACTGTGTCAGAAAGAAGTTTATTGCTAAACTCCCCAACGAAAGACACATTTGTGGTGCTTATTTTCATTACAATGTTGATGAGCAATATATGCCAGGCTTTCCCTAACAAGACCTATTAGGAGATATGTTGAGTGCGAGCCCTGTGGGAGGGTTCTAAGAGGATAACTTAGTTGGTGAATAAGGTTAGAGACACTTGGGGCCTGATTCTGAGCTGGTGATAAAAAAAGTGTGTAGAAAGCAGACCTTCTACCCTCCAGTTTCCAGCACCATCATTGTGAGGTGGGTGAAAATATGGGAGGGGAGCTGTCGTGGTTTCCAGCAGCAAAAGCTGCCAAAGACTGCACGTTGTGGGGGGAAACATGTACTCCAGTGACATTTCAAGCCTTTAATAGACTGGCACTTTTCTATTTTAAGAATGTTTTCTTAAACGTTCATTAAACTAGAAAAGTGGTGGTGCAGTCTAAGAAATTGATTGCTTATGAAGGGAAAAAGTGTGCAGTGGAGTTTAACGGCACTTCAAAGTTACCGTATTTCTGCTCCTTTTTCTGTCGTGTTAAATCAGTGCTACTGATCCCCTCCATGTGGATTTCCTGCATTTCTAATGGTCGCTAGGGCTGTTGTCAAGCCATACATCAGGCACATATAAAAGCTGAAGCTTTCATGTTCCTGAACCACATTCTTTCTTCATCAGAATATGGCGTTTGTAAGTAAAGTGTTCCTCCTTCATGGAGGAACACTTTCTAACATTTGCAAGCACCTCAGAATCGGCCCCTTGGTCTAGTGTTACAGGTGAGCTTAATAACACACCAACTCCCAAAGCCAGTTCAAAGGTAAGCCAGTTCAAAGGTTTTGTGAAAGAGGCTCTACGGTCCATCCAGATCGGTCTAGTCTAGAGAAAGCAATACCTTCCCTAACCCAGGCATCTGTACTCCTCAGGTTAGTTCCTGTTGCTATCCCTACTATCTACCTATGTCTTTCTGTCCCTGGGGGTCTAAAAGGTAATCTACTCATCTATTGAGCCTCCCTCTGGGGTGTCCCAAGTGGGGCCTACACCAGCTTCTAGTTCGTTCTAAATGGCTTGTGGAGTTGTGCCTTCCAGACACTCAAGTCCTAATCTATTGCCGTCCTTTTATACCCTGATGTACCAATGCCTGTATCTCATCGCTATTCTACCCACCTACAACTACTCTCCTTCCAGCTCCAAACACCTTCTCTCCTGGTTCTCTCTCCTCTGTCCCAGATGTCTTAATCGCTCTTCCGACACTACCTCCACACTCCGATGTTACTCAATCATACTCCCTCCCCAACTCTCCACTCCACCTCTCACCTGCCCCACTCAACTCCACCCTAACTCCATGGTGCAATAGAAATGTGAGGACAACCTCCGCCACCTCGAACAGCAATAAAAGCATGCCACACTCTGTGCTGGCCTAGATCACCATGCATGTGCAATGCACATGATGATCATGCTGCTGCAGGGGCACACCATGCAGTGCACTAGGTGAACGTATGTATTTTAATCCAACTTGAAATCTTTCACCTTGTGTAGAAACAAATATACCAGCCAACTCTTTGTGCGGCCAGTAATATTACGCACAGTAATAATACAATAAGAAAGCATGTTCATTCTGGCTCTATCAGTATATGTCAGCATCCCCTTGTACGAACATTGATTTGTTGGTTTTACCCTTAATGCCAGTAAAACTGAAATGCTGCAGTAAGGAACCATTTCCTTGTTTGACTGCACAAACGCCTCCACCCACCATGTAAGAACACTCATGTTGCCTTTGCTCTTAACGCAAGTAAAACAAGCAATGCCACAATAAGAAGACAGTTACTTGCTGAGTGCACACATGTCCTCACCCTCCCCATGTAAGAACATGTCATAATAGCCTTGGTCCTTAAGTGATTAAAACATGCTATACCACAGAAAGAAAATGTACAGTCTACCTGCCCCATTGTGCTATAACCCCCACCCCAAACCCTCCACCAAGTAATAACATTAATCATGTTGGCTTTGCCCAAAAATAGCAGTAAAACTTTCAAGGAACCGTCCATGCACCATCGGCAATTGCCAGGGTCCGGGTCATGCATGCACAACCTCATACATTTCACCCACAAGCCACACATCCAGTGGTGGCTGGTGAAGTTTGTAATTGGAGGGGCATAAACATTTATTCCAAATATAGTCCAGAGCGGCCAAGCGTGGCGACGGAGCTCCAACCTACCAAAGGGAGTTCAGGAAGTTCCTCCCCCACGCTCGCCCCCGTCTTCCCCCTGAGAAATGTTTTTGAATAATGGGTTAAAATGGTGAATTAAAAAGTACACTCTGTGAGAAATTGGTTAAAAAGCCAGGCAGTTTTCTATTGTTTTTGTAGGGCAGCTTCAATCCAAAAATCCAATAGGTGCAACTTACCAACATTGCACAGGAGCATTTCCCAACGCATTTTCATGATGTCTTTACCCACAATATATGCCAGTATAGAAAAATGTTCATGCTGGCTGTGGCCATACAGGTCCATAATTTCTGCACTAATATATGCCAGAGTTCCCAAATAAGAACAACTCATGTTTGCTTTGCACTTAATGCCAGTAAAGATAATATAAGAAAACATGTCCAGGCTGGCCCTGCAACTATATGGCGGTATCCCAGTGTAACGACATACTCATGTTGGCCTTGCAATAAAAATGACATTCCACAATAAGAAAACATGTCCAAACTGCTTGCACCAAAATGTCAGTCTAGCAACATATACTTTTCATGCTTACTTTATCACTAGATGCCCATTAAAAAATGCGAAGCCACAGTAATAAAGTGCTAGACTGGCTTCTCCCAAATTCCAGTCTAGCCAGGTAATAATAACACTCATACTTGCTTTATTATAAATTCCCATAAAAAAAAGTTATGTCACAGTATGACATGGCTAGGCTGGCTCTACCAAAATCCCAGTCTAGCCACAGAACATGCTTGCTTTATCATAGATGGATGCATATAAATAAATGTTGTGCATCCCACCGCTCCTCCCCACCCACCAGAATCAGCTCCTAAAGTAGCAAGTACAAGTCATTTGAAAAAGGAGGAAGAATTCTATCTGAGCCCAACTTGTCAACAAAATCATGTACACTGGATCATACCCACAGAAATGAAAACATTGTGAAAGGAGAAATTCATCAGCTCTGACAGTGGAACACCAGTTGATGGCCTTATTCTACTGATAAAAATACATTCATATTCGAATGTGTTACTGTTTAAAAATGTCAATAAAAAGTTGAGAAAAAAGAATCATCATCAATGAAGTACTCGTTAACAGCTCCATAACC
This sequence comes from Ambystoma mexicanum, assembly GCF_040938575.1. NCBI lineage: Eukaryota > Metazoa > Chordata > Amphibia > Caudata > Ambystomatidae > Ambystoma > Ambystoma mexicanum. The sequence goes on along the minus strand of NC_090921.1, from coordinate 170,341,698 downwards.
AACGCCCCTGCCAACAGCCTTCTACAGAGTCTCCACTAATGGCACATTCAGCATTCCCCTTAGTGACACAAGAGCCCCTTTCAGAGGTACTAGCAGAGCCCTGTTGCCCTAGACCTCTCCACTACTATCTCCAATCGGAGTTCCAGACATAAAAAGGACAGCATCGAGGAATTATTCAAAGTATGCACACCTTTGGCCTTTATTATTTAGAGCAAATGAAAGAAATTGTATTTAAGTCATATTTTGTTGCAAATTCAGACTTGGAAACTTGGGACTGCAAAGTGTGATCAGTTGGAGTACAAGAATTAGAAAAATATTTTTCTAGTTTTATGGTACAGTGGACATGAAATGTAGACATTACTTATGTAACAAGGTTAGTTCTTAAAAAATATATATAGTTAACGGTCACCAACAACACTACTTTCTAGGTCACGAATGTAGAGCCTTTATAGAATGAAATCCAAATAATGACAGAGAGGTGTCTACTTGACATGTGGTTATTCTGAATTACAGCAGGACCTCTTGCTAGATCAAGGGAGCAGAACCCAATCAGACTTTGGAGCATTGAAGGATAAAGACCTTGGAGGCCGGTTTAAGATTGTGGGGGTCCCTTTCATTATAGTTTGTTAAGCTGTGTTTTTAAAAGAAAAAGAAGTTGGTGTAATACTAAATAAATCATTATAAAAACACTCAGTTTGTGAAAAACATGATTTCTTGTATGGACTCGAAGGGACATCCCTTTCGTTGATTGACGTCACCCTGTAACTGCAACCCTTTAGTATATGGACCTGCTAGCTCATACAACTCCTAGGGCAGGTGGTACATTTTACACCCTGGCGTGTGGGTGCTTGATGGTTTTTAGGGCAGCCGTGATCGACTGGCCATTCAAAACTTTGTTTGTGGCAACCCTCTTGTGTAACGGATAGGCTGGCTTGGGCCAGCGCCCGCTTGTATGCGATATCCATGTTCTTATACTCAATTCTGTTCATATTTACCTGAAAGCTAGCAGGTTTCCTTACCTCCTGTAGGCTTATGGCACCAGGAAGCTGCTGCTTAATTTCTGTCTGCTGGCTGTCATTACTACTTTGTCCTTCACATGGTATTGCTCATTGGCTGGACTGGGACTTCTGTGTTGGGACCTTTTTCTGGGCCGGTTTACAGCTGCTTTTTGTGTTTACCGCCTGGGTAACCATTCTTGGTTTTGGGAACTGAAGTTGTCCTGAAGGGTACTGGGACTCCAGTACCCTGCTTGCCTGGGACATCCAAGGTCACCCACCACCATCGCCTTTTCATGAACTGCTTTCTGTTGGTAGGCTGCCTTCCTTTGTCAATTTGTTCTTGCTGGTTTCATGGAGTTTTAGGTCCAAATAGTGGAATTTTACCACAGGCCTTTGAATTTAAATGCATTAATGATTACATTTGATGCCAGCAATGTGAAATACTTGGTTACATTGTATCACAAAGGTTTCACTGCAGCTTTTTCCTAGGTGTGTTGTAACATCAGCCTAAATGTTTTCTTGCCCTTTTGGTGCCATTTGGGAATGGATCCTCAAGTTCTGCTTTTATCCCTCTGGCACTACATTTATTGTAGGGAGTGCATTGTGCCATGCGCTAGTGGGTCAGGAATATTGACTGTTTATGTGGAAACTTGAGTACTGATGAGGACTATGTATATGCACTGTTTTGCTGTTCGTCGTTCCCTCGTTCCACTCCTCCTCCTTCCTCCATATTTTATGGACCCCAAACGTTTTGCTTTTGTTTTTGTAGTGACTCCACTGGCTTTTTGCTCATATGATGTGGGGAAACTGACTAGTCTTTCAGATGGTCAGTACTGGGAAACTATGTTTCCCTTAGTCTTGTGACTTTGTTGCTCATTTGGGTAACCTTTTTACATTGCACAAAGCATCTTCCAAGGCAGTGCAATGGGATTTCTTTTGTAGGACCCTAGGCTACACAAAAGGATTTTTTTGTTACTTTTAAAATATGCCTGAAGAAAAGCTGGTGGCAGCAGTTACATGTTCAATATATTTACTGCATTTTATTTTTTAGCTTTACGTGTTTACTGCATATGGCTACTAACTGCGGCTAGTGTCTTAATATGGCCGTGCCACAAGGGTTTCGCTTGTTCTTTAGGGCATTTTTTTGTTGGTCTTCCTCCTTCCTTGCCAGGCCAGGAAATTACTTTCTTGGTCATGCACTTCCCTGGGAAAGTCTTGGTTTTTATGGACTAGGGCAGGAAGTGGGTTGGGACTGCCTGGTCCCAATACACTAACTGGTTTCTGTATGTCTGGAGTGTATGTATGAGTTTCACCAACAGTGGAGCGAGTGAGGGGCAGATCATCATAGGTTGGGCTGAGTTTCTGTGCTCACCCGAGTTTTTCCCAGAAGAAGAGGAGTCCTGCAGCCATTCTGTAGCGATTTTGCAAGAAGCCAAGTATCCTGCATAGCCATGAAGACTTCAAAAGAGCTGCGGACCGATCCTGGTAGAGCCCTATTTGTCTAGTGATATAACAAGACCTTCATCAGTGCTTTGTCCCATAGCAGTGGTGGTAACAACAATTTTCATCGTCTTCTGATAACCTATCAAGTTGGAGCCCTCAGAATTGTTCCTGAACCATCCAGTGGACTGACCAACTTCGAATTGGTCTACCATAATAGAAGCGACGCAGTTCCTGGTTTCAGTCCAAACTCGATGGGTCTTCAGCTTGTCCTACAAGACCCCTTCCTGCAAGATTTTGGCATCCTAGCATCAATGGGGCTCGAGATAGAGGACAGATTTCTACATCTGTATCCCCCTGAGGTTGCCGTGCAAAGGACCCTGAAACCGGCGCTCTTGCATCTTGTTGACCATCCTGAAGAGTTCTGCACCAGTGCCTGCTGCATTGTTTATCGAGAAGAGGTTGCTCCAAACTCCTGTACCCCACCGGAACTTTACTTGCACCCACAGCTCCTGGGCTTCTTTGACCGGAACCAAAGGCAGGAAAACCAACCGCAGGCGACCTCAGGTGAACCTCCAACGCCTGCCAAGTCTGGAGAAAAACTGGAACACGGGTGGTCATTTGTAGCAATAATTTACTGCCCTACTATCTCTACCCTTTAAAAGTTTGCTAACTTTTAAATATTTTAACCATTGTTTGGCTTTGGCAAAAACCTCTTGCTGAAAGTCTTATTCACTATAGTATGTCCTCTGACTTTTGGATCCCTCCTCACATCCACAGGACCCTCCTCCTAACTTTTGCCCACTTCTTAAAACTATTTGTAGAAGGTCCCATGCAACTTAGAGATGGACTTTGCATGTATGGGCTGATATTTCTGTGGAATTTTGGTCTAACTACTTACTTACCTTCCCTTTCAGGTATTTATGTATTTAAAATTTGGAGTCCATCGCGCCACATGCCTGGCAGCCTCAGGGCATGCAAACAACACAAATAAAGAGACAAACTGTCCTAACCAATAAACTGTATGCAGAGTTCTTGAGGGAAAACCGGGACAAAGCTCAGGGGTCAGGGAGGCATACCGGAGGAGGGGGGTGAATGTTTTAAACTAAGTCACTGTGATTGTATATATGCATTTAACAAATTCGTGTTCTGTGATATTACTACCTGCTATTGGTCTTTTCATTGTGTGTTCTTTGTCCATAAATACATGGAGTATGTTTATACATACCTAAGTGTAATCCTTTATTACTCACTGTGCTGAACTCATTGTGGACCCCTTACCATGCTAACTCACTCCTGAGACTTAGCCTTGACCACTCTGCATACTACCTTGATTGGTTTGGCTACAGCTCCCAGAGTTGTCCCTGTTCATTATAACTAGGTTGGCCTCCTAAACTCTGTCCACCAGGCCAGAGTTTATAAATCCATTCTAATAGCCCCCCACCACACTCAAACCTCTTAGACTATATGCACAGTGGCCATCACTGGATAGGGAATTTACGTGTTAACAGTAGGGATGGAGTGGGTCTAAACTTTCACCGGCCCTGTGTTGACTGTGCAGGCCAATCAGTGGCCTCTGGGTTTTGTTACCCATGTTTGACGAAGATGGATTTGGTGAATCTAGCTTTGTGGAATATCAGTAAAACAGCGTGATTAATAACCCGAGGATACAAACAGGTCAGCCCGGGGGTTTAGGAGACTTATGGGGTGACCCAGGACCATATACCCTTAAGGGCTAAGAAAGGGATGTCCTGGCATGGGGACTTCAGCAAGACCCTCTGACCCCCAAAATTATTTAGAGACCCCAAAAAATTAAAGGGGGAAAAAGCAAAAACAAAAGGGGTCCCATGAAATGAGACTGCAGATCATTGACAAATTTAATCCTGCACCAACAATGTGAAAGAGCATTCTGGCTACACTCAAAGGAGGGGTCTGGTATGAAACAGACCTCACACATATTCACGTCAAGTCAAAAGAAGGTCTATGCAGTGCAGACTGAAAATATATACTATATCTGTTCAATAAACAATGTACATATAAGATCTCCTCTACAAGAGGCATGTACTACAATACTTACCACAGACCAAAGTACACCACTGCAAATAACAGCTGCAAAAATGTAACACTATTCAGCTCCAGGTACAGTGTTAAAGTGGCAAAGTGTGTTTGTAAAACCAAATAAAAACAACCTTGAAAATGTTTGGCAAGATATTTCCATTGACATACAATTGAACCCCCAGCTATTTGCCATGAGTTAATCCTGGCCTGAATATTGGGGTAAAAGTCTTTGTGCTTTACTTCCCATACCCAAATTACCGCTTTTGGTTGGCACTGGTCAGGCCATATTGTTACCAGTGCATGGGATCCCTCAGTGCAAAATTCCGGTATTGTTTTAAAAACGCAGACGCCATCTTAAAATGAAGTGCTGCTGGGATATCAAAGCCCTCCCTCTCCCCCGCCCGTTAACTTTTTGATGTGTCCAGGACAAGCTGGCGGCAACGGATTTATTCTACTGTGTACTTGCATACACTTTTTTAAACGCATAATGCCATTTTGAGTACCATATACTCGGAATGGCTGTACCATGCCCTGTGCCCTGTGCTTGTTCACCTTGTTCCTCAGCCTTCTTGCGGTCCTCTTGGGGCCAGAAATTCTACAAATGGCATGCACATTCACAGTCTCCTGCTCTGAGGTCCTGGGCAGAGGGCAGGGGTGTGCATCCCAGCTTTATATAGGAAATGAGACTCTTGTCCCAATTCACATTCCAACCATGGGATGTCTGTTGCACAGCATATATGAGACTGTTAATCATTGGACAACCCTTAGCATTGGTGAGCTGGGATTTGCGATAAAAGGATGAGCTGCAGATATGGGACTGTTAATCATTGGACAACCCTTAGCATTGGTGAGCTGGGATAGCCCCTGGTCTAGATTTGCGATAAAAGGATGAGTTGCAGCCATTATACAGATCATCAACTGGAGCCAAGACCCAGAAGAAGGGCAAAGCTGTGATGAAGATAACCAACTCTGCCACAGCTAGGTCCTGGTGAAGCCCAGCCTCTCTTGCAATGATCCAAGAAGGCCCTAGTCTGTGCTGCGACCCTAAACAGTGAGACCAACCAGTCCAGATCGCTGCATCAGAAGCCTGCTGCCAGAAACCGTCCGAGGTGACATTCGCTCCTGATGTAGCTGCTCTCCTGCATGAAGCAGAGGCATCCTGGAGCAGAATCTTCATCCCCAAATGTCTTACCTACCAGCTAGTAATCAGGGGAACTTTGCTGCTGCCTGTATCATGTCCGGGAGGGGTATCTTCTAATCTTGCTACCTGCTGTCCGGAGGTGCCTACGCCGTCTTACTGGAAGAACTTGAGACTCGTCCCATTGGAGCGCAGAACGGCTTTCTAGTTAGAGACAATCCTACATCAAATATAGCCATTGCACCCGCAGCCCCTGAACCCCTGCAACCTGACCAATGGCAGAAGAAAGTGGCTCCCGCTAATTTGTGTGCACTAGTGTTGGTCACTCAGGACATGAGAGTTCAAGGTGCAAGTTTACATACCCGTTTTCTCACCAACTCCGCGCCACAGGCATTGTATGGGCAGAATTTCCTCTCCCTCATTCCCCGTTGCCTGGTTGTGATCAGGGGAGTTCCTGCCAAGAATCAGGGTTGCCCCCATGTTGTGGGGTTTGGAAAGTACCCCTAAATCCTTTTATTTAACGTCAAACTCTTCAAGTGCTTTGCATTTGGAACTGCCCTCACCTCTTGGCTTAGCCATAGTTGTTTCTAAAGGACCTTTAGCATTTCCTAATCCCCACACAGGTAATTACGTGGGACATGGACTCTTTTTACAGGCGCTAGGCCTTTCTACCTGGTAGGGAAAGACTGCTCAAGATGTAGTGGCCTTATGTTGCTAAGGCAGAGAATATGGCTTTTTTTATTGCATTTTCTGTTCACTTTACTGCTCAAACTATCATCTGTTTCAATTATTTTGAACTGCTTTCACTGTGTAAAGTTTGGGTGATCTCACTTTGAGATCACCAACTGTGGTATAGGTTTATATTTATATTATTAATAATAGATGGTTACATTTTACGAAATAAAGCTAAAGCTGTAGCCAGGCAAGGTAATTAAAACCTTTATTCTCTCTCAAGAATCTTCTGAGACCCCCAGATCCCTGCTCACACCAGCTCCCTGAGCAAAGTAATACTGGCTTCACTAGCAGTCTGTTCACATAACACCACGTTGCAATGCGGTCAGCGCATGCCAATCACCTACAAAAACTGCATAGACCCATGGAGCACTATACAACATCTCCTCTCCCTAATCACCACACCTTTCTCAGCCTCTTGCTCTTTATTTCACAAGCACCAAAGTTCCTAACTTCCACACTGCTTTCACCAAGCCCCTTTTAGAACATCTTTTACTTGGACGGGGTCCGAACACAGCGGATCCCCTTTTTCTTTACCACAACGTTCTTTATGCAAATCCAGTCTCCTTTACACACTTCCACTGCCTTCCGTCTGCTTTTCTGATTCTCTCTTCCCACCCAGGCTTCCTTTTTCTTCTTCAGGGTCATCCTCAACTCTTCTACCACACGGTCCTACTCTCTTGCTCGATGTTAGGGAGAATTTTCAGTTCAGTGCTAAATTCCTCCCACCTTAGAGACCCCCAGCTCTTTTGCTGAACTTTGGGACTTTGTACTTTTAATTCTATGTGGCTTCTGCGTTTCTTTTGACTTTGGAGTCTGACAAACTCCATAGGCATCAGCCTTGTACATTGTGACACATAGCACCTTCAGTGCGGTGGCACAGGGAAGTCTCAGTTTTCCCAAAGGTTTAAATACCTGTGCTTGGTGAAACTACGGTTTCCAAGAGCAGTGACGTGAAATTGACTTTACTTACATTTTGTAACTTTCTAGACCCAGAAGACACTATCTTACCAATGGGTGCTGGATGGGTTACTTAGTATGCCCTTTGTCTAGTTTCTCATGTAACATTTTTATGTTACCCTTTCTACAATTAATGGCTGGTGGCACTTTTTACTATCATTGTGCGTTTTTACCGCGGGCTGCGTTTGCAGCTGCAGTAAAGCATCCATGGGTGCCCATTTTGTCAAAATGGTCCAGGTCGTCTTTTTTCACCATTTCTGTTGGAAAAGTCCTTCTTGAGATTTACTCTGCACGCCAACTATGTCTGGCAGGGGCAGGAAGTGAGGGAGGTGCCTGAAACTCCCTGTGCTTAATCCCCTTGGTTACAGGAATGCACCCAAAGGTGATTGGCCAGCTGACTAAGGACAGCCACCCTGCTGTGATACTGACAGCTAGGCTGGAATGAATGGAAGAAACCTGCATAAAAGGCGAAGCTTTTTGGCTTGGAAGGCAGAGTCGACCACTGGACAAAGGAATCCGAAGAAGAACTTGCAACTCCTGGGTTTGGCCTGTGAAGCCCTGCTGCTGTTCTGAAGCTCCGAATTCGCCTCGACTAGCGAAGTCCTGCAAGGACGACTTCTCCCCTTGAGTTGGTGGGAACCATCAACTCCAAGGTAAGCCCATTTGGACATCTTCTCAGGGATGGTTGTACTTCCACTGCTGCTGCTGGAACCGAAGTGCCAGGGAGAGGAACACCAGATTGTGTGCGTTGCTTTTAAGTTGGACCGGAGTGCCAGGAAGATCCTCCGGACTTCCCTGAAGCAGGACTGACCAAGCCTGAGAAACCTCAACAGAGTGCTGGACCCCATGCGAGGAAAGTCCAGAGATGTATCCGAGAACTGCAGTGTTGCTATTTGCTGTCAGCCGCAAAGAGCTGAAACACAGAAGGACCGCTAAATTGAAGTTTGCCCATTGCTGCGCTGACCTTCCCATTGCAGAGCAGGAGTCCCCGGACGTCCTCCCTCTTGTCGCCACGACTGAGGCTCAGGAACAACAGGATCTGCAGAGCTGTATAGGAACAGAAGCCAGCTGGAACCATTTCTTAAATGAGATTGATCCCAAAGAGTTAGCAAGAGCAGCTGACTCATGGGTGGCTAACAGGGCCACTCATAAGGATTCTAGGGCCACTCACAAAAAGGAGGAGGGGAAAGTAGCACAAAGGTGAGAATAAAGATTGTCCTAATTCCAACCACCCAGAAGAGGCCCCCAATCCACATAAAAGTATTTGTATTTATTTATATTTGTATTTATTTTATTTATAAAGCGCACCAGGCCCAGGGGCATCCGGGCGCATAACTTAGGTTACAGGCATGCTACAAAATACATGAGAGTGCATAATGGAGGGGAGACAAACAGTGCAATATTGGGGACAATACAAGTTCTATAACTATTAAAAATCAAGAAGAGCATCTAACAAGTTGGCGCTGGTGTAGTGGGTCCGAGTGACAGTGGGCGCTAATAGTCAGTGTCGGTCTTGGGCTAGCAGCCAAGCTTTGGCTTTGTTCTTGAAGGCCAAGAAAGACTGTTCTGCTCTGAGCAGATTGGGTAAACAGTTCCATAGTTTTGCAGCCAGGACTGGGAAACTGCTCCCACCTGATCAGTGGAGGTTAAAGCGGGGAATGGAGAGGCAGTTGGTTTGAGCACTTCTGAGTGGTCTTGAGGAAGTGTGTAAGGAAAATCTACTGACCAAGTAACTAGGTGCTTTGTTCGCGAGGCATTTGTGTGTTAGCGAAAGCGCTTTAAGTGAGACTCTTTGGGAGACTGAGAGCCAGAGAAGACTCCGTCTAGAGTCTGATAATGGCATTATTTTGGATGACCTATAGTTTGTTAATGTTGCATTGGTTAGTTCCGAGATAGAGGGCGTTGCAATAGTCAATCTTAGACAGGACCAAGGTCCTGGCTAGTGTGGTGCAATTGGCTGGTGAAAGGAATGGTCGACATGCTGTAATGAGCTTGCATGTATACGATGCCGCCGAGGAGACTGCGTTGATTTGTCTAGAAAGTGAAAGGGTGGAGTCGATATAGATGCCAAGTGTTTTTGTATCTTTGGCCACTTTGATAGTATTACCATCAATTGTGAAGGAGTTAAAAGACGGGTCTAGCTTGCTAAGTCTTTGGTGGGAGCCTAGTATGAGAATCTCCGTCTTTTCATCGTTCAAGCATTAGTTCATTCTGTGCCATCCAGGCCTGGATGACTTGGTAAATGGAGTTGATGGCGAGAGTGTCAGTTTTGTGGTCACCTGTGAAAGGAATGAGTATCTGGGTGTCATCAGCATAATTGGTATATGTGACACCCAGATAGTCCAATATGTCAAAGAGTGGTTTCGTGAACACATTGTAAAGTGTCGGGGAAACATGATTCTTGTGGAACCCCAGAGGTGACCGGCGCGGGATCGGCAGAGGGGGAGAAGATTCATGGATCTGTTTTCCAGAAAGGAGGTGATCCAGGCTGTGGCTTTGTCCGAGAAGTGGGCGGCAGTTTTAAGGTGACGGCAGAGGATTTGGTGATTAACTAAATCGAAGCCTGCAGAGAGATCTAAAAGGAGTAGTAAGGCTAGCTTGCCTTTGTCTTTTAGGTCTTCAATCTGCGTTTTAAGGTCTAGAAGGGCAGTTTCCGTACCAAATCGAGGGCGAATGCCCGATTGTCTTAGTCCCAAGAGATTATTAGATTCCAGGTAATCCTGGATCTGTAGGTATGCAGCGCGATCAATGAGGTCGAGGAGCATTAAGCATGGTGTGGTGGTACGTTTCTACTAAGACAGAGCATGATAGCAGCAGATCGTTGAGGGCAGGAAGGATGAGTGGAAGTAGTTTAGCGCAGGTTATGTTACGCTTGTTTCTTGTGACGGTGTCCGGTACGATATCAGGGGTGGTGTGGATAGTTTTGGTGGGGATCCTAAATGTGATGAGGTGGTGATCTGTCCATGCGCATGCTTGGTTAGATAAAATATTAGTGTCACAGTTTAAATTAGCTATCGAGTCGAGAATCCTACCCTTAGAGTGTGTTTGCATCTTGATCTGTAGTGTGAATCCTAAATTGAGTAGCAGGTTGTTGATGTCGTGTGCATTGGCATCATTGGGATCCTGATAGCCTAGGTTGAAGTCACCAAGTATGAGGATTTGGGACTTAGTCCTAGTGTTATCAGCGAGGATGTGTGAGAGATCTTCCTCAAACGTGGATAAAGGACCCTGGGGTCTGTAGATAAGGTGGAGTGTAATAGTCTGATTGTGGGTTATGGCAAGCTTCACTGTGAGTAGTTCAGCCGAGCTAATTTGGAGGCAAGAGGAGAGGCAAAGACTAATGGAATTTTTGTGTATAAAGGCAATGCCACCTCCTTAAGATTGGCCAGTATTGCGGTCATCTCTTATGATAGTGTAACCTTCAGGGATAGCTAGAGATAGGAGTGGGCCTGAAGCTGCATGGAGCCAGGTTTCCATAACAGCTATGAAGTCAAGGTCGTGAGTGGTGATAAGGTCAGCCACATCAAGTGCGTGTGCTGTAAGCGATCTGGTATTGATCAGAGCAGCCTTAAGGGAAGCTGCGGGGGTATGTTGGGTGGTCGCATCAGAATTGGCACTCTCTGTGGTTGTGGGTAGGTGGTTGGGGGTGAAGGCTATTACCTCTGGATGAGATTGGTTGGACTGCTAGTTAGTATTAATGTGGTGGTGGGAGGCATGAGGTAGTCTAGAACCTAGTCTGAGATTCCTCAAGGGTCCAGTGCAGGGTTTGCTAGGAGTAGGTTTGGATGCAAAGTGTTCAAGCCAGAGGGAAGGGGAGGTGAGAGAAGGGGCGGTGAGGTAAGGGTTGCTAGGAACGGCCGTAGTCAGGGAAGGCTTTTGCTGCAGTGTAGGGCACAAGGTACCACTGAGGCAGGGAGCGTGTGTAGTAGGATACATGACAGTTAAGAATTGTGATGCGCAAGAGAATGACGGGTACGCGTGTGGGCAGGTCAGTGGTGACGGGCAGCAAGTGGGGTGTTGCTACAGAATCGGAAAGGACCTAGCAAAACTAATAAAGTGATGGTGAGGCTCAGAGCGCGGTAGGTACAGGCGCAGGGAGAGCACTGGTCAACCATAGTAACTAGTGTGACAAGGGTTTTAAGGTTGCCAGGGTGCGGCGGACAGAGAGAACGTGGATGCTGCTGTATGTAGGGAGAAACTGGGCAGGCGGTTCAATAGGCTGGTGGTCAAGGCAAATAGGCAGGTTCACAAGGCACAGAATGGAGGGAGAGAGAACAAAGGAGTGTAATTACGACAACAAAGTAAGACTGTAGTTGCTCGTAAATACACAAGGTGGTCACAAACTGGCCATCAGTATAGCGGCCTCAACTCAATACCATAACACAAGGGCAACGTAGGTAGAGAGGCTGAAAGCTAATGGGATCCGAACAAATCGTGGACAGCTATGCTTAATAGAGTAGGAAACCGTCTCAAGAGAGGGGTGGGCAGGCAAGCACACCAAGCAAGTTTGTAAGTAAACAGGCGCATGTGGGCAATAAATGTGGGAGTACACACATGCGTAATGGTAGCAACATAAATGAGTGCAGTTGCGGGCACATAAATGCTGATTCAAGTTAAGGCCATCAGTATATGCAAGCGAGTCTACTGGGTATAGAAGCAACCACATACGAAAATGCAGAATCAGGTACAGTGCGAGCAATACGAGTGGGAAGGCAGAACATGGTAACCCATTGGAAGTGACATAAAGAGTGCGGAGTCAGTCTAAATGCTGGTCGATAAAATGATTATATATGCTCAAGACACTAGACTAATGCAGGTAAAACAATGGATAACAGAGCAGGATAATTACAGTTTGTGGGTGCAGACACACACAGGGACCAGGCAGCCTGGCCTAGAGTCATAGTGTCGATCTCAGCGCTGTGCCTTGCGATGCAGTAGATAAGTGGATGGCAGGCTGATGATTGTGCATCCATCCGGGCAGGTAGATGGTCCTTAGTGGTGGTGTAAACGAAAACACAAACAAAGCAGCACTGCCATTTTAGGCTTCCTTGTGGTGTTCACGGCCTGTTATCTAATCAGGCAGTGCATAACGTAGGGCGGATGGGCAAGAAATCGGATGATGGCACCACTCAGGTGCAGGGGAGGCAGAGGCACTAGACGCCTTACCCCAGAATAATGGCAGGTGCGGGGCGAGGGCGCTCCTCCTCCGTAGATCTGACGCTGTTTCAGCAGGGGGGCTCCTGCCCTCGGTGGCTGCAGTTGCGGAATGGACAGGCAAAGACAGGTAGAGGGTCCTTATTGGTGGTCCTTTGTGCGTGGACCCGGGCTCTCGCCTTCCGGTGCCTGCAGGGCGTGGAAATAGGCACGGAAAGGATTCAGGACAGCCAATCAGCTGCCGTACACGTGTTGTGAGGCAACCTGTAAACGAAAACACGAACAAAGCAGCACTGCCATTTTAGGCTTCCTCGTGGTGTTCATGGCCTGTTATCTAATCAGGCAGTGCGCAACATAGGGTGGATAGGCAAGAAATCGGATGATGGCACCACACAGGTGCAGGGGAGGCAGAGGCACTAGACACATTACCATAGAATAATGGAAGATCCAGTGGGATACCTGGTAGGTCTAGTGAAACCTCTGGTGCCCAACCAGAGGGAGGTCAGCAGAAACCCCCATTCCAGAGAGCATTTGGTAAATGCTATGTCTGTGGGTCTGTGGACCATCTGAAAGGAGATCCCAGATGCCAGGGTAAACCTGCAGGGGTCCGCATTGCCTCCTTAGCCTTCACCCCTGAGGGAGGAGTACAAATGGCTTGTGCCCACTTTCACCTACTGGCTGAAGAACCCTTGGGTGTTAAAGCCAGTGTACCCTTAGAGCCCCTCTGACTTTTTAACAAGCAGAATATGGATGTTTATAGCCCCATTCCAGATAACTCCAAAGGGCATTATATGGGCAGTGATCTTGTAAATGACCAGGACACTCCTGCCATGAGAGACACTGGGACCAGCAGAACAGTTGTGGATGAAAAGCTTTTTCAAGCCTGAGGATGTTGCTAAGGCACCCAAAGGTCACACTAGATTTGATCTTTTGTTTGTAGCTCCAAATGGAATCTTAGGAGCTACAACAGTCGCAACAATTCCGACATCAGCGTAGCCCCAGGTCATTTCCAAACCTAGCAACACCCCTGCCCCCAGGCCTCCCAGTAGGAGGAAACGGAACCAAAACCAAAACAAATTTGCTAGAGAGGCAACCTTAAGAGACCCATCTGAGCCTGTGGGACCCTTTATAGAGAACCCCACTGTAAGTCCTTGTGTTAGTAAGTTAACCTCTAACCAAGGAAAATCTAAGGCTAGAATATTAGGGAAATAGGAGCCCAAACCATGCTCCATCATTGCCACTCCAATTCTAAAGTCTTTGACCCACCCTGCTTCTGAGGAAGAGGTGGATAGACACATTGGACCCCTATCTAGACCTGTTAGAACTGGTAATTCTCAAAACTGGTAGAAAACCAAGAAAGATGGGTCATCTGGATGCATCTCAGGAGGAGCAAATGTAGCTGATGTACTTAGATGCAGGTATGAACCATAGGTACTTCAGAGTAGAGGCCAGTATGGCACTTTAGAATTTGTGCTCAATTGACAGATAGTTTCTGTTCTGATTTTTCTGCTATTGCCATCTCACCTGACATCACATTATGCAATGGGTATGTAACAATAATTCTTGTTTATTTCGAAAAAAAATCTGCATTAATTTGCTAATTTGATGATTATGTACATGTGTGCAACCAAAACAAATATGTAATCTATGTTATATTTCTTGATACTCATAATGTACAGCCTGGAGGACGACCAGAGGTCTAAACACGTGTCGGCTGTAACAGACACCAGCATTAAAACTGGATCACACATCTACAATGTTTTACATATTTTTGATTTTGAAAGACAACCTATGGCATAGATGAACTTTTGTCATAGCGCTGTTTGTCAGCATCATACTTTACTTTTGCTAATTTTGTGAGGGCAAGGGGTGCCCCCGTGCTGATACTGCTACAGATGACATACATAGCTTAGGAGAAATAGCGCGCCCCACCCAGGTTACACCCCAAGGCTATCGTATATGACTTTGTCTAACCCCTTTGCTTCAAATATTGCTTTCAGAGGTTCATGGTCTGTCCTAATTACAAACTCAGCACCCCATACAAAGTTTTTAAATGTTTCCATGGCCTAGTGGCAGGCCAATGCTTCATTCTCCAGCACAGAATAATTGTTCTCAGCTCCCCACAGCACTCTTGATGTGCGAGATATGATTTCTTCCTTTCCCTCATGCCCTCATTCCACTTCTGCGATAGCACTGCACCTATACTATGATCACTCGCATTACTGTGATTATCGTTCTCTTCTGTGTGTCAAACTGGCCAAGGGCTTCTGCCATGTCAATCTTAACGTAACAAACTCCCCTTCACATGCTACATCCCAGACCCATTCCACATCTTTCTTTCAACTATCTCATTTTCTCCACTTTGTCTGCAAATTTACAAACAAAGTTCTGGTAAAATTATTTAATCCGAGGCATCACTACGGCTCACGGTACCAGTGTGCCAAGTAGTGTCCGGACAAGTTGACTTGCCGGGGGTCGCTTACGTAGAAGCTTGTCGCCAGTGAAAGAAGGATAAAGCTGTGGCCAGGTAAGGTAATTAAAAGCTTTATTCGGAGGCCACCAGGGGGCGCACAGGCAACGGCAGCCTGAAACCCGCGCTCTGCCCCCCCCCGATGCCCCCTCGCTGAGAACGAAGGAGCCAACACAGGCAGTTAACCCCCAGGCCCCCACCATGAAAAACAGTGGTTTCAGTAGCCCCCCGGAAGGCTGAGATCCAGAGCTGCGGCCTCGGCGGCAAAACCACCTCCGGAGAGTTGGGCGGGGGAGGAGCCGTAGGCCGCCTAATCCAGAGGCCTACTTCCGCGCCGTGACTGGAGCCCCACGCGAGAGGCCAGAAGAGCAGCGAAGCTGTCCTCCGCCGCGGCGACGACCCTCTCCTGCAGGCCCCGATTGGGCGGGGTGAACCGCCGGGGACCCGCTGAGGAGGGGTCCCTCCCGCCTTTCCCCGGGCCCGACGAGCACCATCACCACAGGCGGATCAGAGCATCAGCTCCCCACCCCGGAGGGAACGAGGCGGCACCCCCCTCCCTAGAGTGAGCAGAGGACCCCCGAAGACCCCCGCTCTAGGTGTGAGGCCCCCGCCTGAGGCTGGTGGGGCGTGTGCCCGCCCGACAGCATTTGCTCGAGCACCCGGGAGGCCCGGGGAGGGGAGAGCAAGTTATCAGTGGACCCGCCAGGTGACTCTGTAGCCCCTGCAGGAGCGAGGCACACAACGGTAAGCCGGGCAAACGGATGGGCTGGCAGAGGAAGCTACAAAAATACCGTTACCAAGAATCCAGGCCCCACGCTCCCAGCCCGCCCCACTACAGTGCAATGGCCCAGTCTGAAGCCTCGGCGCCCTCGGCGAAGGCAATGGAAAGGGGCTTTGCCTCCATTCTACAGGAGATAAGAGACATGTGCTCCGACTTTGCCCAAAAGTTCGATAAAATGGGCCAAAGAATAGACAAAGTGGAGGATAGGCTCCTTCCAGTGGAATCTAGCCAGTCATCCTCAGCGGCCCTGGAGGTGGAGATGGACATGAGGTTATCCGCCCTTGAAAGACGGGAGGAGAGGTCGAGACAAATGGACGATTTTGAAAACAGGGAACGGAGAAACAACCTCAGATTCTTTGGGGTTCCTGAGGCAGAGGGGGAGACGGAGCGAGAGGTCACCCGAGTGGTGCGAGACATTATAGCCCTCCTCTTCGAAGAGGGGATGACCACTGAACTCATATTTGACTGGGTACACAGGGTGGGAGGACGGACGGGTGGACCTCGATCGATTCTGGTCCGGTTCCACTATTACGCCGACAGGACTCGGGTGTTGGAGGCCGCCAGAAAAGCTCAGGAAGTTACATATAATAACTCCCAGGTCTCCATCTTCCAGGACCTCTCCGCATATACGTTAGCCAAGCGCAGGATGTGCAGCCCCTTCACACACCTGAGAGAAGGGGGTACGATACAGATGGGGCTGCCCCTTCTCTCTAACCTTCGAATACTTGGGCCAGCGGACGACATTGACCACCGAAGAGGATATCAAGGGTGCCATCCAGGACTACGTGACGGACCCGGCGCCCCTTGGAGGGGGCCAACGGGACCCGACCTGGGTAGAGCGAAAGGCCAGGCCCCGTCGAGTGAAAGGAGGAAGAAATCCGGCCCAAGGAAATTCAGGAAGATGAACACTCCCTCCCCGGCAAAGGAGGGAGAACGGAATGACTCCGAGGGATGAGCGCCGGGTATCCCGGCCGAGTTTGGCACGGGAGCTCGGACCATGGGGACGTGAAATGGGGCATGACCACCTGTTGGTCTGGAAACGAGAAACTGCAGTCTAAGTAGTGCCCTGAATCCCCGGGCAATTCAAGTAAGGCGGGGCCGACCGGGGGGACGAAGGGAGGGCTCAAGAAAATAGGTGTTTGTGAAAAGATTGCCTGGCCGTAGAAGGCGGGCTGGTGGTCTGGCCAAAATGCCAGAAATGGCGGAACTATCTGGCTGGACGCTGGGGAGGAGGGAGTACGAATCAGTTAGGGTTTGTTTGTTGGGGAAAGGGTCTAGGGGGTAGTTGGGGGAAGGCCCCGAAAGTGTCCAAAAGATGAAACAAGGGGAGCAAGAAGGGAGCAATGATGCAATGACAGTGGCTAATAGAGAGGAAAACACAGATCATGGTTGATGTCGGGCCGGCCCTGGGTGTGGGCACCCTCAAAGTGTGGGGGCTGAACACCCCCACGAAGAGATCCTTGGTCCATAGGGAGTTCAGGAGGGGGAATCTTGACTTGCTCTTTCTGCAGGAGACACACTGGGCAAAAGGAAAAGAGCCCAGAATGCGAGGGGGCTGAATTGGAGAAGTCTTTCATGCCTCCCACAAGACCAAAAAAAGAGGAGTGGCCATATTGGTGGCAAGGGATACAGTCTTCGAAAAGGAGGCCATCCAGAGAGACCCCGAGGGTCGGTACTTGATGGTGCGGGGTTCCTTGCAGGAGTCCCCCTTGACACTAGCAGTAGTGTATTGTCCTAACGAAGGCCAGGCCCAATTCTGGGAGGAGGTAGGGGACAAATTGAGACTGTTCCTTCAGGGCCCACTGGTGGTGGGGGGAAGACTTCAACATGGTCCTAGACCAGACTATTGATAGAAGACGGGTTGGCCCCCAGCACCTCAGACACACAGATGAGGTCATGGCGCAACACTTCCAAAGGGTTAACAGAGACCTGGGACTGTCGGATACGATCCCATCTTCAAGGGTAGGGACCCCCTCCTTCTCCTATCACTCAACTATTCATAACTCGTTCTCGAGAATAGACCACATCTTGGTAGACGAGGTCCTCACCCCATATGTAGCGGGCTAAGGGATAGACCCAGTCCCCTGGTCGGACCACGACATAGTCCGAATCACCTTAGCGCTGGGTTGGGGTGAAGAATGTAGGGGGCGCTGGAGATGCAACGATGCCCTGTTAAGAGACTAGGTACTGGCCCAGGAAATCCTCAAATCCATAACAGAGTTTTTTGAGTTTGACAACGGGGAGGAGGCCATGCACACACTTTGGGACGCCTTTAAGGCAACCCTACAGGGAGTCCTCATAAAAATAGGCTCCATGTAGAAGAAGGAGAGGGAAGCTCAGGAGAAATCCCTGCGGGGTAAAATAGCCTGTCTCCAGCCGGGGGGCTCCCCGGACCAAGCTGTAGGGCAGGACCGGGTGGCTGCACTGGAGGACTACAGGCTTCAACTGAAAGATCTGCTCCTACACAAAACTGAGAGGAGCCTCCTAATGGTGAAACAAAAATACTACGAGAAAGGGGACAAAGCCGATAAAATCCTAGCCTGGAAGCTAAGGGAAGTCCAGAGAAGTAGAGGGGTGAAAGAGGTGAGGGATACCCAGGGACATCTCGGCCGCGACTCCTCCCACATAGGAGAGGCCTTTCGCCAATACTACAGAACCCTCTACTCCTCGGAGTACGAGGGGGACGACTCCCAGATAGAGGATTTCCTAAACTCCATACAAATCCCATCCCTCTCGCGGGAGATGTCAGAGGGGTTAGAGGGCCCGGTGACAAAGGATGAGATTGATAAGGTGATAGGCGGGATGAAGGTGGGAACCTCCCCTGGGGATGACGACTTCACTGTCTATTTCTATAAAAGATTTCGCTCCACCCTGGCCCCGTTCTTGGCAAGAGTCTTCAATGCTGTCCTGGTTGACGGCATCCTCCCAGAGTCCATGATGGGGGCCATAATAGCAGTCCCTCCCAAGGAGGGGAGGGACCCCGCAGAATGTTCCTCATACCGCCCCATATCTCTGTTAAATATTGACATTAAGATTCTGGCCAAGGTGGTGGGGAGGCGGATGGAGGGAGTTATGCCAAAGCTAATTCATGGTGACCAAGTGGGCTTTATTACGGGAAGGCAAGGGTCGGATAATATTCGCAAGACAACAGACCTCCTCCACTTTGCCCAGAGGTCGGGGCTAAACGCGAGTGTCCTCTCCCTGGACTCGGAGAAGGCCTTTGACAGGGTCGAGTGGCGATACATAGGGCTCCTCCTCCAGAGGATGGGCTTCAGGCCCCACATTCTGAGCTGGGTATCTGCCCTCTACAGGGAACCCACGGCAAGGGTACAGGTGAATGGGAGCCTGTCCGAACCATTACCCCTCTCCCGAGGGACAAGGCAGGGCTGCCCTCTCTCCCCCCTGATATACATCCTCACGATAGAGGCATTGGCAATAGCAATTAGAGCTCAGCCGGACATCAAGGGGATCAGAAGGGGGGACGTTGAGTTCAAACTGTCCCTGTTTGCAGACGACATCCTGGCATACCTGGTGGACCCTGGTGCATCACTTCCCCCCTTCCTGGCGTTGGTAGCCGCGTTTGGTCGCTTCTCAGGCTTGAAGCTAAATGCGGCTAAGTCTGTCATGCTCCCTATGAGGATAATAGACCCGGGGCTCGACCCTCTAGACTGGTTCCATGGGATCAAAGTGGAGAAGGCCGCTGTACGGTACCTGGGTGTACTCCTCACCAGAGACATATCGTAATTGAGCACCGCAAACTATGACCCCATGATGGCAGAGATCAAATCAGATTTGAGGAGATGGGACAAGATGACCCAATCGTGGTATGGCCGAATGACTTCAGTAAAAATGAACATTTTACCACGGCTTCTCTACGTTTTCATGGCTCTCCCAACCAACATCTCCTCTCAGACTTTAAGAGAGCTACAAAAGGGGGTCCGAGACTGTGTGGCAGGGGAAAACCCAGAGAATAAGAAGGACCACTCTGTCTCTGCCTAGGGAGGAGGGGGGATTTGGGCTCCCGGATTTTTACCTCTATTTTTGTGCCGCCCAACTACGCGTCCTTCTGGAGCATGTGAAAGAGGGAATGGGGACGTATTGGACATACCTGGAAGACCTGGACGCCCATCCCCTGAATGTACGAGACCTCTTGAGGGCCCCTCGCGGGTCGATCCCTGAACACTTAAGGTCCCACCCGACCCTGGAGAGAGGGCCCCCCAGACCGCTCACCTCACCACCTGGCCGTCTACGATGACCTCTCTCTGGGGCCACCCCCTTAGATTGGGAAGCAGGGGGTTCCGGCACTCTCAGGAATGGTCGGACAAGGGAATGGAATGGGCGGGGCAGCTGTTCAGAGAAGAGGAATTCCTAACATATGAGGACCTCAGGGAAGCTCTCGGAAGAGATTTGCTGTACATCTTCGCATACCTCCGCCTGAAGGGCATCCTCTGCAACCCGTCATGGGGCCCGAACTTGAGTAGACAGCTGACCCCCTTCGAAAAACTCCTCCATCTGGCGACCTCAAGGAAAGGGGCGGTGTCCAACATGTATAAGAGCTTAAACACCCAAGGCGGAAGAAACTTTCATACATTTTGGAATAATCTAGCAGGTGAGGCGATCTCTGAGGACACCTGGGCCAGAATCTTCAAGATAGCATTTCATGCAAATTTGTTCACCTCGGACATGGAGCACAACTTTCAGGTGCTACAGGGGTGGCACAGGGATCCCGCGAATTTGTCGAGGATGTTCACGGGGGTCTCCCCTAGGTGTCCGAGAGGTTGTGGACAGCCGGGCACCAGAGGACACATGTGGTGGCTCTGCCCGAAAATTCAGGACTAATGGGGCTCAGTGCGGGATTGGATGGCAGAGGTAATAGAAGAACGTTTGCCACTGAATCCCTTAACAATGTTGTTGGGTCTCCCCCCAGAGGAAACAGAGCTATATCGATACCCTAGGATGTGGGAAACCATGCTGAGGGCGGGCAGAGTGGCCCTTTCCCAGAAGGGGAAAAGCCCCGAGCCCCCCTCCAAAGAGGACTGGCAGCTAAAAGTGAAAAACATGTTCTTGATGGACAAACTAACTGCGATGGTGAACAAAGAAAGCAGCACGTTCCTCACAAATTGGTATGGTGTTCAGCAGTCTTGGGGCTGGGACGTTCATTGATATTGATGTCAGGCCTCCGGCCTGAACGAGCCAAGACAGACCCCGAAAGGTGAGACAACACGCCAGGGAGCCCACGACCTAGGGAAAAGCGGCATCTGACCATCAGATGAAAGGCCACAACTCGCATCATCTCCACGGTACAGACGAAGGACAGACCATTGACATTCTCCCAAGGCAAATATAGGTTTTTGGACACAGGGTAAGGGGGAGGGCAGGGGGTTTCCTTGGGTT
This sequence comes from Ambystoma mexicanum, assembly GCF_040938575.1. Lineage (NCBI taxonomy): Eukaryota > Metazoa > Chordata > Amphibia > Caudata > Ambystomatidae > Ambystoma > Ambystoma mexicanum. The sequence continues at coordinate 170,320,573 of NC_090921.1, read as the reverse complement.
CTTGAATGTGTTTGTTATTTCTAAAAATGCTAATAAAAACTAAAGTTTTTTTAAAAAAAAGCTTTATTCTCTTTCAAGATCTTACTTGGCGACCCCCAGCTCCCTGCTCACACCAGCTCCCTCAGCGCAGCAATACTGGCTTCACTAGAACTCTTTTCAAATAAAACTCCACGTTGGCATGGGGCCAGTGCATGGCAATCGCCTACAAACACTAAATGTAACAATGGAGCACTATACATTTTACTTTACGGGCTATTTTCGTACTCCTGTGTTACTTCAATCTGTGTGCGAGTAACTGTACTACCACGCCACCCCATATCTCCCTAAGCCTGCCTTACTGCCCATTCTACACTTCCTCTTATAGAGTGTGGTTAGCCCCAAGCGTCAATGAACCAGTTCACTAACTATGGTGCCCTGTCAGAACACTCCAACATGGCCGTTATGAAAATAATAGTAAGTAAAGGATTACAAGTTAATACAGGTTTTCAAAGGTCAGCTGAAGCATTCAGCAAAGTTCAAAGTGAGGCGAAATAACTCACAAATCCAATAGGCAAGTTGTGGATCTAGTTTTACATACAGGTCACCAACAGGAAGGCAGCCTCCCAGCTGGGGTGTAAGGCGGACTCCACAGAAGATTTCCAAGCTCAGCTTTCACCAACAAACGAGGAGGAGGGATATCTGCAGTGGGGCACTGAAGTCATACGAAAAATTGTCAGTCAAGGGGGCGTTCAAAATGACTACCCAAACCAGTCTCAGGAAACCAAAGACTTAAAGAGCATGCAAGGACTCGGGGTCAGACTAGTCACACCAAGGAATTTGGTGTATGTAGTCCAGGGTTTACCAGTGCAAAGTTGAATTCTGCTGTCTGATTTGGGTCTGACCAAGTATTGGTCCTGGGCTATCGTTGAACACAGGGCCAGCACTTCAGGATCCAAGACGCGGAACAGCCTTCAGCACGGAGCCTGCAATGGAGAAGGGGCTAACAGATGCAGCAGCAGTGGAACAGCAGCCTCTGTGTGAGTGTCTCAACAGGTCACAGGTGACTCAGGAGGGGACAAAGACTTCAATGCAGCTGCTCACGTAAGTATAACAAAGTGGAGCAGCAGTGTCACAAGAGAAATGGGTGAGCAGGACAAAATACCAGCTCGGTGGTGAATGCAACTATACCACTGATTCAAGGGAGGGAATGATCAGGAGGATTCCCTCTTGTCAAGAGACAGAGTGTTGCTTAAGGAGGACAGGCCTTCAGCTGCACAGATTGAAAGAGTTCTCAGCGTCCTTTCTGCTTCCTCAGGATCAGTTCCAGTGGTCAACTAATGAATGGCTCCAAATCTACACATCTGCAGGACTTTGTATTGTCCTCTAATCACTGGACTTGCAACATTCAAAGAACTGGCAGCCATTTTCTCCTTTGCCTGGGTGGTGGACCCGTAGACCAACATTTTGAGACCCAAGCTGGAGGAGGGCAGGAATGTAGTGGGAACGGGCCAAGAACAAATGGTCACATACACAGATGGCATACTGCTATTCACATGTGCACTGCATCATACAATGCCTCTTTTACTGGAAATAGGAAGTTTATGGACTATGCTCAAACTTTGAAGAAACACAGGATCACATCTTCCCTGTTGCCCCTTAGGCAGCCTTTCCAATGTACCAGTTGCTACACAACTTTCAATTCCTATACAAAGAAGGACATATAGGATATTCACAAAACTGGAGATTTGCATGCACCCTGGTCCCACAGATGTTGGAACCCAACATTCGAGGTGGAGAAAAGCATGATTAAGTCCTCTGGGGACTTTTGGTCATGACTACCCATATCCATGATGAGCAGGGTTGCAGCGTGTGAAACAGTTCTCGTGCCTGGGCTACTATACTACAGGTTTTCACGAGTGTTGTGGTGAATGTCCCTGCCAAATTGTTCTAAGAAATGGATCAACCCATTCCTAAATGGATATAGGGATCAACACATTATGGAGCAGGGTTATCCCACACCAGACCTTGAGGGCCAGAAACATGTTGAATTTTTAGAATACCCCTCCTACATTTAGAATCATTGTATGCAAATGTTATCATGAATATTAATGCTATTTTTTCTCATGAATATTAGGGATATCCTGAAAACCCATCAGGATTCCGGTCCTCAAGGCCTATAGTTGGACAACCCTGCTACAGAGTTTCTCTAAAAATCTTAAAAAGGCTGAACGGGGAGGGTGGTCTCGGATTCTAAGACTTTGGAACTTTTTCCAACATCAGACAAGCAATATGATACACCGTGATTTGCTACTCTAGACACGAAAGTACAGAGTGCAATATGAATATTTAAGCAGCTTAGAACAGTAGACTATAAATCACTGGCGCAGCCCCCTAGACTGAAGATATATTGCAATGGTGGCTGGAGGAGGAGGTGGGGGTAATGAGGCCCAAGCTGTAGTACTGATATTTTGATATGAGTCTTGGAAACTGCTTGCAAATTTGGAAATACACGCAAGCATAAGGAATAATTTCTCTATAGAGGGAGTTAGTGCGGAGAGAGTGGAATCCGTATGAAATACATAAAGGGGCGATAATTTGGGGCCCCCTATGGCAAGACATTTGGGGCTGCTTCAACAAGTGGCATTGGTGGGGCTGAAAGTTGGGAGGAGGAGAGAATCCCAGACGCACACAGAAAAAAAGAGCCTACCAAGAACATAATTGGAAATATAACTGAAATGAGCAAACTTTAAGACACTGAGAAGTGTGGAAACGGCCCACACCTTGGAGGGGAAAACACCCCTAGGCTAAGAGAGGCTGAGGAACGCATTTTATACATAAAGAGGGGTTGCGCCTCCCAGATGCCAAAACCCAAGGAAAAGGGCATCCTGGCTAAAAGAAAACCACCCCAAGCGGAGCAGGAAGGTCAATTGGAGCAGTGTTGGAAACCGAGTGGCGAGGTAAAGACAGGGGCCAAGAAGAAAGAAGTATTGGAAGAGAAATGGGACACCCCGGAGAGTGGGGAAAAGGCTTTTAGTAAGGAAGACCTAAAAGAATGCACCAGCGAAATGGAAGGCAGAATCAAACAATTTTCAACAACAGTTCATTTCATTAACCTCTCTAGTGCCAAGGGCGAGCTATCTCGTCCTTGGCATTACCTCCGTGTTGCCAAGGATGAGATAGCTTGTCCTTTTAGGCACTCTGTTTTGAGCGATCCCTGTAATGCAGGGATCGCTCATAACTGTAATCCAACCACCGGGCAATGTGAGGGGGTAGTCACTCTTCATGGCCCAGAGGTTGGATTACCTTCAGTTTTACGTCGGCATGCGTAATGCACGCCAACATGAAACAAAGTAAATTCACTGCGGCAGCCATTTTCCGCTGCCGCGGTGAAGAGAGAAGGTAAGAGCCCTTCTCCCTCTGCCTCGATCTCCGGCTGTATTTCAAGCTGGAGATCAGAGGTGGTGTCGTTGGAAAGAGGAAACTCTCCCCTTTCCAACGACACCTATTTTGAAAGCATTGCTGGTCGCAGATTGGGCGCAGAGTGCTTGATCCGCGGCCAGCAATGCCACTAGACCACCAGGATCTGTTTGTGATGCAGGCTGAGAGAGGGCTGCTTACTAGGTAAGTGGCCCCCAAGCTCCCTGTCCCCCGCGTCCCCAAAGGATGGGGATGTAGGTTTGGGGCCCCCTGTGTGCCATCTGCCCCCAGGGAACGAGCCAAAGCCCAAAAAGAAAAATATGAAATGGGTGTGGGGGTGCCAACTGTACCACCAGAGAATTTTGTAATAAGGAAGGGGGTGGCCCTCTCATCCGCCCACCCTAAGTGGATGAGGGGACACATAATGTAGCCCTCCCTGGGGGCAGATTTCTGCCCTTAGGAAGCTGCCTCCAGGGAGTACAAGAGACCTCCCCCCCTATCCATTTGTGGTGGGGGAGGGCACCAGGGAAGGGCCCAAAGCCTCAAATAAATAAGAAATACTTTCATATGTTATGCAATCGGGGTGGGGGGTGGTGGGACCACTTGACCACCAGGGAATTTTGTGAAAAGGAAGAGGGGTGGCCCTCTCACCCCCGCACGTTAAGTGGATGGAGGGCACATAATATAGCCCTCCCTGGGGACAGCTATCTGCTCCTAGGAAGGGGCATCTTACCCCAGGGAGGGCTTCATGAGATGCCCCCCTCCATTTGGGGTAGGGGGGAGAGGGCCACCCCCCTTTACATTACAACATTCACCAGTGGTTTAGGGTGCCCCTCAGGCCACCTAAAATGCATTCTACCATTTTCAAATTTTCTTTACCCAAAATCCATTGCGGCAGATGGGCCCATTAGTGTGACAATCTGCCCCAAGGGTGCCCAGACCCTACTGCCCCATTCATTGGGGGAGCCATATTTGACATTTTGTGGTGGCCCTCTTCCCCCCCCCCCCATCTCATGCAGCACTGCCTGGGGCAGATTTCTGCCCCTACGAAGGGGCAAATGTGTTTTCACTGGGGTGTGAGGTTCAGTAGGCCACCAGGGATGGCTTGAAAGTGGGACCGTGATGGGGCCGTGAAGACTTGTTTTTGCTGGGGTGACCGTAGGTAACAAATGTTTTTTGTTTCATTTCTATGCGAGCATCTGCAACATTATGCGAGTACTGTTTTTTTATTATTGTACAGTTAGGGCCCATTGTCAGTGGGGTGGGTCAGACTGGGGCTGGATTGTTGGTGGTGTGGGTGGGAATGGGCCATCTGGGGAGATATTTTGGTGGGCTGGCACACAATTGCATGGGCAGGCCACAAATTGCCCCCCATGTCAGCAGAACATTGGTGTTTCCCTGGGAGCGGATGTCTCCCATGTGGGTTGACCGTCTGCAAGCCCAGGCTGCACCTTTGGCTGTGCTACGTTACAGATGTAACCTCCGGGGAGGAATGGGGATCCTGCCGGGACTCCCTGGGACTGCTGCTGCACTTGGGGATGGTGAATCCACAGAGGAGACGGGTGCCCAAGGCCAGGTACGTGATCCCCTAACCATCCTCGTATTCTGCCTGGCCTGAGTTACAGCTTCTCCCTCCGGGAAAGGACGGGGAATGTCCCGAGCCTCCCGGAACCACCGCTAGGATTGGGGACATTCAACCCACACTGGAAATCAGCAGCCCAAGGCCAGGGACATCAGCTCCGACAATCCTTGAGTTCTGGCTGGGCTGCATTATAGCTTTTCCCTCCGGGGAGGTATTGGCACACTGCCGGGACTCCCTGGTGGGGAGAAGCTGTAACACAGGCCAGCAAGGAGTCCAGGACTGTTGGAGGTGATGTCCCTGACCTTGGACATCCATTTACCATGTGGGTGTACCGTCACTAAGCACAGAGGCAGCTCCAGGGAGCCACGGCAGGGGCCACTTCCCTCTCACAAGAGAAATTCTGTATCTCAGCCCGCGCTCCAGGATGGTCGGGGCGGATGTCACTGGCCTTTGGCGGCTGTCTACCCCATGTGGTTTCACCGTCCCGAAGCCCAGCAACGGTTTCAGGGAGCTCCGGCCTGGTCCCCATCCTTTCCAAGAGGGAGTAGCTGTAACGAAGGCCAGCCAGAGCTCCAGGGGGTTAGGGGGCGGTATCCCTGGCCTTGGGCGGCTGACTACCATTTGGTCAGAACATCTCCATACCCAACGTTGGTTCCAGGGAGGGTCGGGACATTGCCAGTCCTTTCCCGGAGGGAGAAGCTGTAACACAGACCAGCCAGAGCTCTAGCAAAGTCGGTGGTAATGGCCCTGGCCTTGGGCACCCGTCTCTCATGTGGGTCTTTGGCGGGGCTTGTGGGTAGTACATTCTGGGGAGATTTGCTCAAGTCAGACATCTGTGGATTCCCACAAGTGTCTTTTCAGAAATGCATGGGTTTCCCTGTTTTCCTTGGTGGCTTCAACACCATAGGCACAAATCTGTAGGTTGTCTCCCCAAACCCGTTGGGGGTTACCAGTGGTTTAGACTTTTCCCTTTGCGCCCAGGTTGGTGCATCAAACACAGGGGAGGGACCGTTTTCGTCGGGACACCTGTGGGAACACGGGAAGGTAGGCCATGGGTTGGCAGTGTGTTTCGGTGGGTGGCCATAGTGAAATGTCTGACAATTGTGTTTATTTCCACCAAATTTCAGAGACATTTCCCTCTGCCCACCCACCGGAACACGTCGCCAACAATAGATGCCCTACCTTCCCGCGCTCCTACAGATGTCCCGACGAAAACTGTACCTCACATGTGTGGGTGCACTTACTTAGGCACAAAGGGAAAAAGCTAACCTACTGCTAACCTCAAACCTTTCGGCACAGCAGATTTTGTTCATGTGGGCAACCTACAGAATTGGGCCTAGGGTGTCCAAGCCACCAAGGAAAACTGGGAACTCCATGCATTTCTGAAAAGAGGACACCCGTGGGTCTGACTTGTGCAAATCGGCCCAGAATTGATTACCCAGAACCCCTGGAAAAGGCCAAAATGTGTCGAAATAACCCACAATTTGCACACATTTTACTCTGCTCACCCACCAAAACATGCTGCCAACACCACATGTCCTACCTTCCCGCGTTCCCACAGGTGTCTCAATGAAAACGGTACCTCACATCTGTGGGTGCACCTACCTGGATGCAAAAGGAAAAAGGCTAAACCACTTGTAACCCCCAAAGGGTTTGGAGAGACAACCTACAGATTTGGGCCTTGGTTGTCAAAGCCAGCAAGGAAAACCGGGAACCCCATGCATTTCCCAAATAAATTCTTGGCTGCTTCGCACAAGTCAGACCTCTGTGCATTCCCACGGGTGTCCTCTTTTCAGAAATGCACGGGGATCCCAGTTTCCCTTAGTGGCTTGGACACACTAGGCCCAAATCTGTATGGTGTGCACATGAGCCAAATTCCTGAAAATCTGCTGTGTGCTAAAAGACTCGGGGTTACCCACGTTTTAGGCTTTTCCCTTTGCGTACAGGTAGGTGCAACCACAAATGTGAGGTAATGTTTTCTCGGGACACCTGTGGGAACATACGACATTTGTTGTGTTTGCGTGGTTTTCATAACGTTTCGACCCATTTGCTGCTGCCCTTTGTCACATAATCCTTTCATTTCCCGAATGGGAACTAGATTTAGTCGCTGCTTTAGGCACTATACACCTTTGTAACCTGCACAAGTCACCTACCTTTCAAAAGGTCTGCCTGTGCACTTTCAAAATATGTATGCTTGCCCTTCCTCACCACATTGGTTTTCCTTATTTACACATGACAAGTATGTATGTTTAGGCCATAAGCATAAAACTCCTGTGTACCATGGCTCCGTTTTTTGGCTTGTGGTATTGCTCGTTTTGTGAAACATTACAAAAAATGTGTAATTTCCTAACTGCAAGAGTTGGGGGAATGTAGCGGAGCATTGTTTTTCTCAAAATTCATAGAAGTCATTGCCATACCAGGCCACCCATATCCACCACATACCTTTTTTTCCAGTCATTTTCCAGCTTTTTCCCCAAACTATGGAATTTGTCCCTACATAGTTGTTGCCTGACCTGCACAAATCACCCTTTCCTAAACTTGTAATTTTGTCCACTTTTCAGAAATGTATGCCTTCCTGTCCTCTCATTCAGCTTTCCTACCCTTTTCTTCCATTCCGTCAATGTATGTCCTATTGGAAAAAAAGGCCAAAATCGCCTACCTCTCACAAAACGGTTGATAACCTTATCAAATTTTTTTTTTTCGTTTCCACTCAACCTATTCTTGAAAGCCAGGAACATTGGGAATTCAGCACAGCAAACCATTTGCTCCTAGCTCTTACAAGGAAAAAACTACAGGCTTCTTTGTACATCATTGTATTGCCATTATTTTTTTTTAAAAACCAACATTTTCTCCCTTTTTGTTTATTCTCTTTCACCCCCGTACAGCAAACTAGGATTCCTGGGTGGTGTTACAACCACCTACATGTGGGAAAAAAAGAGGCTAATTTTGGCAGAGAGATCTCTTGTAACAGAAAAGTTACAAGGGATTGAATGGCGACATAAAAAAAGGCTTTGGCACAGGGGGGAGAACACATGTCAGTTAAAGGGTTAAGCGATCTAAGAAACGCCTTGATGGAAGTTAAGGGGGAAGTGAAAGAGCTGGGCGAAAGAATGGATGTTACGGAGCAGGGCCTAGTGGAAATGTCGGATGAGGTACGGCAAACTAGTGAACTATTAGACTAATTGGCTAGAGTCTCACATAATTTAGAGATGCAGGCACAGGAATTAGAGAACCGCTCAAGGAGGTCTAATATTAGGGTGAAAGGCTTAAGGGAGTCAATACTGGACACAGATTTTGAAGGGTATGATTCAGCAGTATTTTGGAAATTTACTAACGGATGTACAGCAGAAAGATATTGGAATCGACCAAATCCATAGAGTCGGCCCTAAGAGAAGAGAACCAGGTGCTAGACCTAGAGATGTTCTGGTAGCTTTAACCCAATACGGATTAAAAGAGAACCTTTTGTGTGCAGCAAGAACAGGTGGGAATATTACAGTGAATGGTCACAAGTGCAGGTGTATAAAGATCTGGCTTTGAGAACACTGCAGAAGAGATGTGGGTCTGGTCACATGTGCTTCCATATAAATGGACGTTTCCGTTTGGACTGCTTTTTACCTTGAAAGGGGCACAGCATCGTATTACATGTGGGGAAGGGTTGGCACTGCTAAACTTCGAGGAAGAAGGAGGGAATGGAGAGAGACGATTTAGGCCCTCCTCCCAACGTGGAATGAGACAATGGGACTGGTCCATGTGCACGGGAAGAAGGGAGGGAGAGAGGTGAAACTGAAAGGTCCCCAGGGGCGAGGGCAAGAGGCAGGGGCGTTGCTAGGGGGGGCTAAGGGGCCTATAGCCCCTGATCTTTTGGTTGTAGCCTCGGATAGAATCTCAGGAGCTACAGCCAAAAGACTAGCTAGCCCCCAGTCCCAACAGTTCCGACATCAGCGTAGCCCCGGGTCTTTTCCAGACCTAGCAACACCCCTGGCAAGAGGGAGGAGGCCTCCGAGTGAAAGGCGGTGGATTAACAAAAAGGGGTTGGATTTTTTTTTTTTTTTTAAATCAGGGATGCCAGGAGGGAAGAACTGGCATGTGATGTCTTGGAGTCTAAGGGAGGTGTAAGGATGCTTCCCAGAGGGAGTAACCTCAGGTACTTGTCTGGGCCCAAGCTGTGGGGATGGTCGCCGGGGATATCATAGGATCTTAGGTCTGGTCCTTAGAGGGATTGTTGGGAGGTTTTGTTTAGGGAAATGGGGGAGTGAGGATAGAGGTGAGGGGAAGTGGGGGGCAAAGGAAGTGAGAAAATGGCCACTACTAAAGCTAAGGAACAATGAACACGTCAGTGATTAGCTTAATCAATATTGGGCATTCAAAGTATTATCTTATACTATACGGGGGTTAAATTCAGCCTGTTAAGCGAAAAAAGGTGGAAGCTTTGTTGAAAAAGGAAAAGGCAGATGTCATCATGCTGGAGGAGACACATAATAAAAAGGCAGAAAAACTTGGGGTTAAGATACGGTCATTCTCTCAAATCTATCAATGTAATGCAGTGGGGAAGACCTCAGGGATTATGATAGGATTCAGAAATGCCCTTAGTGTCATGCTAATGCGGTCTCTGGTGGATATGGAGGGGAGATCTCTCTATTTGTACAATTGGAATATAAACAAATCATCCTGGCAAAGGTGTATGCGCCTAACACAGGGCAGGTTGTGTTCTTAAGGGAGGTGGCAGATAGATGGGAAGACTTTGCAACAGGAGAAATAATATTCACATGGGATTTTAATTTTGCATGGGACCCTACAGCAGATAGGAGTGAGGGCACAGGGAAGGGGATGCTCCCTACATGGGCGCTAAAGGAAAGTTTGGGAAGCCTAACAATTTGTGATGTTTGGTGGACTAAGAGAGGAGATGAAAGTGGGTATACGTGCTTCTCGCATATATCGACCAATCCCTGTCCACAATCGACTATGTGTGGTTAACACCTAGCTTAATGGGGGACTTTAGGGAAATAAATCTGGGGTCCATTTCACTGTCGGATCATGCCCCTTTAATAGTGACATTTAGGGAAGTGGAGCTGCGAAAAGGGTTTCTGGACATGGACGTTTTAGTGGTAGAAGTGATATGGGACAAGATAAGATATTTTTCTGTTAATAGTAATCATATGGTCCCGCTTGAAGGGACCTGGGATGCCTTTAAAGCAGTAATGCAGGGATAACTTATTGCATTACGTGCCCAGCGGGAGAAACAGAAGGCGAAAATGGAAGGGGATCTGGAAGATCAATTGCGAGATACCCAGCAGGCTATATTGAAACACAGGATGAGGGCTCTAGGAAAAAGATTCAAGGGGCAACATAGCCAATTAGAACTATTACGGACCCAAAGGGCTGAGAGATCTCTGTTGATGACCAAACAGAGGTATTATCTAAGGGCCAACAAGGTAGATGAGCTGCTGGCTCGACCGTTGAAGGGATCAGTGGCAGCTAAGACAATCAATCGGATTTTGCAACTATATGGTTCGTGAACAATGAATCGGTGGCCATAACAGAAACATTTCCTCAATTTTATGAGACAAATCATCCCGATCCTCGGGAGACACAATGCTACTTCTGAGATATATCTCAGACAAAGATGACAGCTGCGGAGCAGGAAGAGCTTTGAGGTGATGTCAAGGAGGAGGAGGTAGAAACAGCAATAAGGGCATTGCCGCTGAACAAAGCGCCGGGACCCAACGGGTTCACGGCTGCTTTTCATAAAAAAATATGCAAGACAACTGGCCCCAAGATTGGCAGAGCTGTTTAATACGATAGTGGCAAACTGGCGGTTTACAAAGACTATGGCAGAGGTGAAAGTGGTGGCGTTTGGGAAAGCAGGCAAAGACCTGAAGAAATGCGGGTCACATTAATGAATATTGATGCAAAATTATATATGGGTGTTTTAGCAGCGCAATTGGCACCTCTCCTCCAGGACTTGATAAACGCAGATAACGCTGATCAATTGGAATTTATCATAGGTAGAAAGACCTCAGATAATATTACAAGGTTGATACACCTGTTCGAGAAGGTTAACGCTAGACAAATTCCATTGTTTGTGTCAATGGATGCTGAAAAGGCGCTTGACCGCGTAGAGTGGCCTTTTTTGTTTGAAGCTATGGAACAGAAGGGAATGGGGACTAAGTTCATACGATTACGAGCATATTTTCAGGCTCCTAAAATACAGTTGGCGGTCAATAAACAAGTGTCCTGTATTATAGAAATAAGACGTGGAACATGGCAGGGATGCCCACTGTCGTCACTTTATGCACTGTATTTGCAACTGTTTATGCAGAAAATTAGATCAAGATTGAAGATATAGGGCATCCCCCTGGGAGGAGAGGATCATAAGGCTGTCGCTTTTGCAGATGACATGTTGATAACACTGACACATCCTGAACAGTCAATGCCAGCATTACTGGTAGAACTGCTGGATATAGAGAAGGTTGTGGGTCTGAAGGTTTAAGTCAGAGCTTCTACAAATGGGACTCACTACAACACAGAAGGAGGCTTTGCCCTCATATTCTCTGCTTGCTATTCGGATACATGTATTAAGTACCTGGGGGTTAATATAACTAAGGTGGTCTTACAGCTGTATGATTACCTTCATCTACTATAGAAGTTAAAGCAAGATTTAGGGAAATGGACCCCACTCCGTATCTCTGCTAAGAAGAGTAGCTTATATTAAGATGGTGGTACTCCCGAGACTCCTCTACAAGTTTCAGGCTCTTCCAATATTGGTTCCACGTTCTTTTTTTAAAGCACTGAATAAAGTGGTCTTGAGATTCCTCTGGTGCAATAGAACTCCTAGAATTGCATTACAAACATTAATGGCACCTAGAGAAGGTGGGGGTGGGCCTACCGAACTTTGTAAAATATTACAAGGCAATACAACCTACAAGGAATCCGTGAATGGTTTATGGGAGATACCACAAAACCCTGGGTAAGGATGGATAGGGAGGTGGCGGGGTGTCCATTGGAAGGGCTCCTCTGGCTATACAGACCAGATAGACCACCCATTACACAGGCTAGTCAGGTACTGGCAGTAGTATGCGATATATGCGATGGCTGTTAGAAAAAGGAAACGTATCCATGCATCCATCCATGTTCACTCTGCTATTTGGGCATCTGTAATTTTGCACAGGATGGTACAGGGAGTATTCAGACAATGACGGAAAGTGGGATATGTAAATATGAGAGATATGATGCAGGGGGGAAATCTTTGCTCATTTGAGGAATGTAAACAGTCGGTAGGTCTCTCAGAGAAGGATAGGTTGGAGTACTATCAACTAAGACATTTGATAGCGGGGCCAGGGGGTAAAGTAGTAGCGGGGAGAGAGCTTACAGGGTTTGAATAGTTAATTACCACACACACAGGAAATAGACAAATGGTGTCTACGCTATATGCGACACCGATAGAAGGGGAAAAGGAGCAGATATGGGGCTATATGCACAAGTGGGAAAATACTTTAGGCATGGACTTACCTAGGGATCACTGGGTACATTTATGGTTAAACATTCCCAAACTGACTAGGTCGATTCAGGTCAGAGGAATGTGGTATAAAATCAGCACCTCAATGCCTACGGGTTGTAGGTGTGCAGACTTTGGCAGACCTTGGGGGGATAGCGCGGGAAGCTGCTGCCGCTGTCGCCGTTCGGGTGTTGCTCCCGACTTCAACTGACTGGTTTGTCAAGTCCTCAACTTTCCATTAACCTCCATCGAAGTTCACACCTACACAACAACACTATCCTGGAGTCAGGGCTTGAAGCAAACTTCCCAAGCTGCATCGGAAGCAGCCCAGGTACGGCGCCCTCCCCTCACAACATTTCACTGCAGCTGAAAGGTTCCCTCTTGTCTTGCCCTTCCCGAAACTCTGCTTTCCCTACCCTTCCTATTCCCTCTACTCCCTTTACGTCCACTCTTTCCACCCCTGTATCCGTTCCTATCCCGCCCCCACCCTCTATCGCTTTCCCTGCTGTCTCACCTGATGGCTGCAGCTCAACGCGATCGTAGGAGGAGACGGACGTGCCTCCTCGCCGTATCCTCCCCACACAGAGGTAAACCATCGCACCTAAACCCACCATGAGGAAACGGGGAGATAAACCAGCGGCTTCCAAGCGGGTCACAAAGCGCGCAGCTTCCTCGGGCCCGCTTGATCAGCCGTCTCAGTCCACAGATCCGGTGAGAAAGATTGCGAGAACGTTAGCTGCTCCAGCGGCTCGTGCTGACTCCTCCCCCCACCCGCCCCTTTGTCAGAACGATCTTCCCGGCCACTCCTCCTCAGGCTTGGCTGCGTTGTTTGGCTCTGCTACAATGGAGGAGCAGCTGGTTCCCAGCATTGCCGGAGATGAGAGAGGGACTCGGGCCTAGGGAATGTGACAATGAGTGCCCCCAGTGGCAACAGTGGCGGGGCCTCCTTTTTTCAAGACAACATTAATTCCCTTTTAAATCCAACTGTAAATTGTCAAAAAGAAATTGCAACTGAAACTGAAAGTTTGTCATATGACCAAACCCACATCCATTCCACCCAAACAAAACACTTCTCACAATTGTAGTACATCCCATCCCAATCCGGAATGACTTGACAAGCCCAAAGGAGGCTCTTTATCCCTCAGATCCGGACACAAATATTAGTGAGTGCATGGTAAACCTGACACCTTTCTCTAACTTGAAACCCCAACCATCCGGTGTTGCCACCCTCAACAGGGGGGTGGGGAGAACACACAGACAGAGCCTGGAACTTTCGAGGGATCCTCCCCCAGCACGTCAACCGAGGAAACCTCACAAGCAGCCCAGGCGATGGCTGCTCGCCAAGATCCATCTGTGCGACTAAAAGACTCAAAAGCGCCAGGTGAGGACTACCAGAATTTAACAACTATCATGCACATCAAAAACCATCGCCTTATGAGCAATAAGTGCAGAAGAAGACAGACTGTGAAACCTATGGTTCCGTCAAGTAAAACAATGGGCCCTAAGAAACATCCTGCTAAGCCCCTCACATTGGCAGTTCTGAATGACTTCTTTAAGAAGAAACTGGAGAGTCGGTGGATTCCCCAACATGAACTCTCAGATAATGAAATTCTGGACAGTCTAATGCAACAAGAGTCAATTACCACCCGCACAAAATCACTGACAGGGAGTTTCACCATAACATCACAGGCAGTGCAATCCCAATTTCCATCACTGACGGCAGAAGGCTCCCCTGTTGTAAAATGGCATTGTACAAATAAACCAACATCAGCAGTGGAAACGGTCAGCCAGTTGTCTGACGGGATTCCCACTGCTGTTGCAGCTATACCAATCAAGGGAGCTGAAGGCTTAAACGCCACAATACCGACACAAAATCAAATAGACTGTCATGATTTTCCAGAGACTAGTGCTAACCCGACCCCTTATGGTAATGACCTAAGGAGCACGCCCCTAGCTGGGCCCAAGGGGTCGGGTTCGCCTGTACCATCGAGCCCTTCTTCGCCGGTGCAAAAAACTATAAAGTCTCCGGCACATAGGCAAAAAAGTTCTGATGCAGCAAAAACTAGTGGACTAAACAGTTTCACCAATCTCCCTCATACTCCTACACAACCATGAAGATTGAGCGAAATCCACCATTCAACATCACAATCGACACCTCAGCACAAACAGACAGACCTGATGTCTATCATGTCCACGGTGACGATCACGCTTGCTCCTTTAGCAAGTTTTGAGAGAGCATCAATGACACTTTACGCGACCAGACATCAATAATAGCTTTGATGCAGTCAAAGCTTAACTACCTGGAAGGCTACATCGTTGGAACAGAAGGGCAGTCTGGCTGCCAGAATAGACCAATCATTCAAATTGGCCCTTTCCAGAACTCCGCCATCTTCCGATGATACAAGTGGAGAAAATGACAACAGTGTGTCCAAACACACCGAAACAAATGCAGATACCTTTTCGCCTGCAGCTCTGGAGCAACATGATGTTGTAGCTCACCAAGCTCGTAGCGACAGCATCCTGGAACTCGACGGTTTGACGGACACACTTGATGCAATAATTGCAATAATAGAAGACGAAGAGACCAACCACGAAGACAACCTAAGCGTAGTTACCACTGGAACAAAAACACCAGTGTCTAATCCTTTTTCCTACACAAAATCGGTAGACCATCAGAAGGTGACTACCAATAGACTGGGCACAAACTTTAAGGTCTTCTCCTATGGCATCTTCAACCAACATAAGACAGCTGTACATTTCGGCTCTAAGAAAACCCCAAAAAAGACTAACATTACAATGTTCTGCAACAACGAAGAGCCAAACTAAACGGGTGGAAAGAACCCGAGACATAACACCCAAGTCCCAAGTTGAAAACCCTGTTTGGCTGAACCATCAACCTATCACAATAAACTCCATGGAACAGGAGGAGGTGTCCAACCCAGTGATGATTGTAGAGGACCAATCTGACTGGAGCGCGATTACCATCGACGAGACTGGCTTCGAATTCAGCACGAGAAAAGCCCCAAAGCGAAAAGTCGGCGAGGTGTTTACTCCATCCACCAAACGAGAACCTCCAATTAAAGTATTACTGCACAACCAGTCTTCACCTGAATCGTTGTCACCGAAAAAACGTTCAAAAAACCAACGTCTACCTACAGAAAATCCAAGAAACAGGATAAGCAAAAAAAAAAAAAACGGTGACCCAACGATTAAGACACCCAACAACTCCAAGGGAAGACCAAGATCTTGGTCTGCAAACCCTCATCTCCGTAGCACCGACACGAAAACTGATCAGAAATGTTTCCAACACATCGAGCAAACTGGACCTAGAGAAAGACCCCATCTCTCTCTCAGAATCAGCGTGCAGCAACAAATATAAAAAACTTGATAAGGCAAGAGAGAGAAAGGGACTCAAAGGTCCAACCAAAGCAAATTTTAAGTGATTGTGTCATAAGGCTGAAAAGAAGAGAAACATTGAACAGAACCAATATTTTGAAAGTCTTGGGTCAAATCCCAAGCCTGAGATACATCCAGAACAACGATCTATGGATGGTGGAACCCAGCACATCAGGAAGAAGTGACTATTCATACATTCACCACAATTCAAAAATTATAAAATTTCAACTGGTGAAAGAAACGGAAACTCTGTCGTTCCCGGGCTACGAACTAACAGAAATCAACCGTTCAATGACCAAGTTGAACCACTAGCACGAGCAGATGTGGTTCCGGGAAATCCAATAACGGCATCGACAAAGCCTGGTACCTCTCGCATCCATTATACTAGTAGGATGGACCATCTGTGCCCGTCCCACAACGATCGATCTAACGAGAAACCCAGAGAACACACACCTTCAGAACTGGATTCCGCTGCTCTAACCGTTCGATCCCGTACATTGGTAACGTCTGATCGATCCACAGCTCGGCTCCACCAAAATCCACACCAATTGCAAAAACCCTCATCCCGGAAAACCTCGGAAAGACCGGAGGGGGTAAACGGAAGGCCTTGGACCTGGCATAAAACCGATACATACCCCAACCAGAAAGATTAGTAACCACCAATTGAAGAGGGAATTAATCTATCAGGATTGTGGAAAAAGGAAAATGGACCTAAAACAAGCCTAAGCAATCGGCTAAAACTAGGATGTTGGAACACGCAAGGCTTTGACCATCTAACCAAAGCAGCGGATGTTAATTTGGGCAATTTCAACATCCTGTGTTTGCAGGAGACATGGTTGACCAGTAAACCCCAACTGGACTGATACAAAATAATTTTTTCCGCAGCAAAAAAAGGGGCCACAGGACGACCATCAGCCAGGCTCTTAACCGCGCTTAGATCAGGATCAGGAATTGACATGATCGAAGTCCTGGTCTCACCCAGTTGGGCCCAGGCGATGATTCTAAATTGTACGATCATGCTGGACGACCTTCCATCCTCTAAAGAGGGAAAAAAAATTCTACTCAACATATATTGGAATCCAGACATAACATCTAACGAGCAATTCAAAACTTTACTTCTAAATTTGTTGGACTAAGTCGAAGGCAAAATTCAGTGCTACACCATTATAAATGGTGATTTTGACGCAGCATGCAAAGGCATTGGTCATGAATACAAACAGCAAGACCAAAATCTCCCGGTGAGGAGAAGAGGGAAACTCCTTGAACATCTTATGTCAACCAGGGATCTGCATAACCTCCAATGGCTTCGACCCAAACCAAACCTAGCAATTCCTATGTGGGAAAGAGGAGACCAACAAGGTACAATCGACCACGTATTTGTCTCCAAGGACCTCCTTTCTGTGATTCACACTTTCAGGGTTGAGCGGACGACATTCAGCGACCACAGCCTTCTCATTACAGAATCTCTTTTGCATCCGATCCCTTTGGAGACGTCGGCAACAGGGAATCAGGTAAAGATATCGGACAAAGGCCTGCGCAAAACCGATCTTCAATACTCCCGCTCTCAACATAATGCTGAGATCCTTGGAAAAAAAAAAAAAAAAAAAAAAAAAAAAAAAATCAGAGGTGCCCTGGATTACACTCCATTGCTGACCAGATTCCTGATTCCAGCCTCAAAAATTCCCAAACCTCTAGTTGGTCATCTCCACTCATACAACAGCGACCTCGTGGAAAAAAAAGCTCCTTTCGAAAGAAAACTTACCATCAATCACCTACTTCAGAAAATTTAGCTCTATGGGCATTGGCCGTCCACGCCTATAAGAGCTGGTTTAGACAATACCGACAAGCTGTACCAGAGCGACGCAGAGCATATGCTGTCAGCCATTTGTGGAAACAAACCAAAAGAATTTTGGAACCTGATCAAGGGGACCTTAAATACAACGACCGGGGACATCCAGAACAACGTAGGAGAGGCTAAGTGGATATCCCACTTTTCGAACTTGTTCACGCCGACAGCAGACAACTTTTTGTCCGCCCTTGCTGTTAGAACATCAGAATACGATCCTGAATGTTGGAACATCCCTGCCGGTGATGCAACGATCTTACTCAAAATAAAAAAATTGAACAACTCAAGGGCTCCTGGGCCGGACGGCATTTGTAACGCAGAGCTCAAGAAACATCCAGAACTGTGGGCAACTATAATGAGTAAGATATTCGCCAACTGTAATCATCTCCAGGATACTCCTCCCTCCTGGAAAAAAGGCATCATCGTACCTATATTCAAGAGGGGTTCGACAGACTATCCCAGTCATTACCGACGATCGCCCTCTTGGACGTTATGGGCAAGGTGTTCGCATCCCTGGCCCTGGACGCCTTTCAAAAATGGATCCAAGACTTCGATCTCGCATACCCTTTCCAGAATGGTTTCATCAAAAACTCAGGAACAACAACTAACATCCTCCTCCTAAGTTCCCTAAAAGCCAAAGTGGTGCAGGGTGGCCCACCAATCTATATGGCTTTCATTGACCTGGTTCAAGCTTTTGACCAGGTCAATAGGCAACGCTTATGGGGAAAAATTGTAAAGCTCAGACTGTCCGCGACTAATTTTGGAACCTATAAAAGCCCTACACCAGGGCACCTCAATACGGGTGCGCCTCAGTGCCGAAGGTAGACTGTCCAAGGAAATACAGACTTCAAAGGTGTAAAACAGGGATGCCCTCTTGCACCCACCCTGTATAACGCTTACATTGCAGATTACGGGAAATTATCGGAATTGGTCAGATGCTTTCCACCTTCGTTAGGGGGCTCCAAGATCTAGCGACCACTGTACGCATATGATATTATCCTGATGGACTTAACCCCCCCATAGGACTCAAACGCCAACTAGATAATCTTATATGCTACTTGCCGAAAACAACTTAAGACTGAATAATGATAAAACCAAAATCTTAATACTGGGAACGGCGGCCACAAGAAAGCAAAACATTTTCTGGCACTGTGAAGGGAGGAATCTTGAAACAGTCAGTGCCTTTAAGTACCTGGGCATCATGATCAGCAACGACAAGGAGGAACAGGTCATGCAAGAGTCCCTTTGGTCAAAACTGAAAAACCTCACGGCACAAGCTAAAGCAGTGGACAGGAAACACAGAAGATTTTCCATCATCCCCATTATAAGATTCTATAAATTAAAGGTTGTTCCTGTCTTGACTTATGGCACTGATGCAATGCCTTTGATCCCGAATTCAATCTGGGAAAAATATGAAAGCTTCTTTTGGCGAGGCGTTTTGAACCTGGCTACTTCTACACCGATAGCCTTGATAAGAAGAGAACTCTGTCTATCTTCCCTTCTGGCTTTAAAAATGAGATCTACTCTGATGTTGTACCGCAAAGTCCTCAACACTCCGAAAAATAAAGTTCTGGACCTTATTCGGAGGGAAATAGAGTGCGGCAACACCACAATGCTTAGCAGATGGGAACAATACAATCTTTCCATCCTTCATGAACTTGACACTACCACGTAAACATTGATACAAAATCCCAATCAGGTATCATAAAAACTTTTCGAAGCCGATTGGATATATATTCTGGAAGTCGCAAACTGCTACTCACTGACAGCGAACTTACCTAGCACCCCGATGAAACTTGACGAGGTGCGTGGCCATCATCTCAAATTCCCAGACAAGCAGCTAAGCAGAACCTTTTTAAGGTTCAGATTGAACCAACTAAAAACAAATTACTTTTTGGCAACCCGTAACCAATCCACCTCAAATTGTCGCTACTCTGGAATACCGGACATTGTAGAAATCACCAAACATTTGGTCCTTGAATGTACTGGCCTAATCGCGACTAGACACCGCTTTCTGGCCGAGCCACTGAACAACTACCGTACTTTAAACCTAGAAAACTTATGGGCTCTGCTGGCCAGCGGCAACAACAAGAGATGTGTCATCGGACTGTCCTTGTTTTTGAGGACCTGAACCTGTGAAACTGGTCTTTTCGGTGAGAGTCATTCTCTCTCAACTTAGAAAGAACAATCAAACTATCTTTCTAGTTGGATTTACTTTGTAAAAATTGTAACACAATTAAAAAAATAAAAAATAAAAAAATAATAAATGGTCCGATGGCACTACACCCCGGAACA
This sequence comes from Ambystoma mexicanum, assembly GCF_040938575.1. Lineage (NCBI taxonomy): Eukaryota > Metazoa > Chordata > Amphibia > Caudata > Ambystomatidae > Ambystoma > Ambystoma mexicanum. Next base: position 170,300,563 of record NC_090921.1, on the reverse strand, counting down.
GCTACATGACAATGCATTACTTACCGTAAAAGCATTTCTGATGATTGTATCTGCTTAGATTCACATGCTGTGCATAGGTCCGACATCCAGTGGTCACTGCGGAGTATTGCATCTTGTTTTTCGTAGTCGAAAAGGGACGTCGACTGGGCGTGTCTGAAATACTATCCCTATAGTGACGTGTGTTGTACCCACAATCCCTCACGCGTCGAGGTCCCTCTGTTTGTTTTTTTCTGCCCTGAGGGAGCCTTCTAGACGTGAGTGAGTAAGAAAAGAGAGATATAAAAGGAAGTCTATGTTCCTTCCATCCGAGCGGGGAGGAAGGATGGGCGCATGTGAATCTAAGCAGATACTATGATCAGAAATGCTTTTACGGTAAGTAATGCATTGTCTTCTGATGCTTGTTAATCTGCTTAGAATCACAAGCTGTGCATAGACTAGCGAGCAGTACCCGGAGTTGGCGGTGGGTTATGAGAAGGAACAGTAGAGAAAAGATGTCTTAGTACTGCCTGACCCACCAGGGAGTCAGATCTCAAGTGTGCATCTAGACAGTAGTGTTTTGTAAAGGTGTGCACAGAACTCCAGGTAGCCGCTTTGCAGATGGACTCAAGGGGAACATTCTAGGCTTAAAGGGCAGTTCTCTCTTAGCAAGAGTATAGCAGAGAGTGATGCATTGAACAATCCATCTAGAAATAGTGGACTTTGAAACTGCATCCCCTTCTCTTCCTGCTGCCACCGAGACGAAGAACTGATTAGTCTTCCTCAGTGGTCTGGTTCTTTCCATGTAGAACATGACCGCTCTGCGCACATCTAGTGTATGCAGAGTTTTTTCTCCCAAGTTGGAAGGATTTTGAAAGAACGTTGGCAGTTCTATAGACTGGTTTACCTGGAATTTCGATATGAACTTCGGAGCAAACCTTGGGGGCGTGCGTAGAACCACCTTATCTCTGTGAACTGTAACGAAGGGGTCTAGAACAGAAAGAGCCTGTAGTTCACTTACCCTCCTGATGGAGGCGATAGCTATTAAAAAAGCAGTCTTCAGAGTGAGGTCTTTAAGAGATGCTTTGTGCATGGGTTCGAAAGGTGAGCCCATGAGTCTGGTAAGTACCACGTTAAGGTCCCATCCGGGAGCTGGGTCAGCTATCGGGGGGGTGTATTCTCTTTATTCCCTCCATGAAGGCCTTTATAACATGGATCTTCCACCACGACACCTTGAGTTGGGAAGTGGTGTATGCAGAAAGTGCCGCTAGGTGGACTTTAATGGAATTGAACACTAGACCTGAATCCAACAAGTGGGTCAGGTATAGAACAATATGTGTGGGAGAGCAGTCAATTGGGTTGATGCCTTCCCCTCTGCACCAGATGACAAATCTCCTCCACTTGCTAGAGTAGCAGTGGCGAGTGTTAGGTTTTCTGGCTTCCCTAAGAATGTCCATACATCTCTGCGGGAGCAGTAGATGTCCGAATTCTATGATCTCAGGAGCCAAGCTGCTAAGTTCATGTTCTGGGGGCATGGATGCAGAGTCCTGCCCTTGTCTTGTGACAGCATGTTGTACGGGCAGGGGAGTTTCACTGGGGGAGATAGAGACATCTCCATCAAGTGAGCGAACCATGGCTGTCGGGCCCACATTGGGGCCACCAGTATCATGGTTACTTGTTCCTGGTGCATCTTGTGCACCACCTTGTTGAGAAGGGGAGTCGGGGGGGGAAAAGCGTAAACAAATTTCCCTGACCATTCGACAGACCGTTCCCCTTGGATTGGTTCTGGGGGTACCTGGAGGCGTAACGTAGGCATTGTGAGTTCTCCAGGGTTGCGAATAGGTCTATTTCTGGGAATCCCCATTGTGTGAAGACGTCGAAGACGATGTCTTTGTGTAGTCGCCATTCGTACTCTTCGGGCAGGGGGAAATCTCTGCTGAGTTTGTCTGCCAGCAGATTGAGTTCCCCTGGTACATGTTCTGACAGTGGGAACATGTTTTGTTTGAGAGCCCACTTACATATATTTTGGGCCAGTTTGGACAGTCCTGGAGAGTGGGTGCCCCCCTGCTTGTTGATGTAGTACATGGCTGTGGTGCTGTCTGTAAGGACCAACACCGTTTTGCCTTGTAGGTGTTCCTGGAAGGCTTTTAGCGCCTTGAACACAGCTAGTAGCTCCAGTAGGTTTATGTGTTTGGATGCTACGTTCGGAGTCCACACTCCGTGAGCAGTCTGATGGGATAGGTGAGCCCCCCATCCTGTTAGGGATGCGTCTGTGGTTAGAGTGGCTTCCGCCGCGGGTGTGGCAAAGGGTTTCCCTTTTTCCAGGTTTTCCTTTGTCCACCATCGTAACGAGAGAACTAAGGCCTGCAAGATCACCACTGGATCGTCCCATAATCCGCTGGCCTGACACCACTGGCTGTTGAGCCACTCTTGCATAGGGCGCATGCACACGCGCGCGTGAGGTACCAAATAAATACACGACGCCATCATGCCTAGCAAGCGCATTGCTTTGCGTACCGTCACCTCTCGACCGGTCACATATTGAGGGATCTGAAACAGCATGTTTTGGACCCTCTCGTTGGAGGGGAAGACGAGGCCATCCTTTGTTTGAATTAGAGCCCCTAGGAATTGTTTGATTTGGCTGGGGTCTAGGCTGGACTTCTTTTCGTTGATGGAGAAGCCCAACTGGAACAAAAGGTCTACAGTCTTTTGGGTATTGGAGAAGCATGTTTCGTAAGAATCCCCTGTTATGAGCCAGTCGTCGAGGTAAGGGTAAACTGGGATGGACAACCTGCGCAGGTGGGCCGCTGCCACTGCCAGTACCTTCGTGAATACCCTTGGTGCTGATGCTATGCCGAAGGGTAGCACTCTGAACTGGTAGTGTTTGCCCTCTATCATAAACCTGAGGTATCTTCTGTGCGCTGGCAACATTAAAATATGAAAGTATGCATCTTTCATGTCCAATGTTCTCATGTAATCTCCCTGTGATAGCAGTGGGATCACTTCCTGTAAGGTCACCATACGAAACTTCTGGGGTTTGATAAACGTGTTCGCTGGGCGCAGATCTAATACAGGGCGCATGGTTAGATCCTTTTTGGGTACAAGGAAGTACACTGAATAAATACCTTCCGTTACTTGAGATAGAGGCACAACCTCTATGGCTCCTTTTTCCAGCAGTTGTTGTACTTCTTGGAGAAGGATGGCAAGGTGTTCCGGTGTCATGCGTCGTCCCCTCGGGGGTCTGTATGTTGGGGAACTGTTGAATTCGATGCAGTATCCGTGGGCTACGGTGGAAAGTACCCAGCGGTCTGACGTTATTCCCTCCCATGCTGGAAGATAGGATGCTATCCGGCCCCCGACCGGTGTTGCATGGGAGGGGACGCGAATCTTCGCGTCACTTGGTGTTGTTGGGGGCTTGGGAGCCTCTGGGGGTGGACCCCCGCCCTCTCCCCTTGCCCCTGCGCTGTCCTCTTTGGCTGTACTGCCCACTATTGGTCTGGTAACTGGTGGCAGAGTACTGTTGCTGCTGATTCTGCTTTTGGCGTTGGCCACGGAAAAAGCGTGTGTTGCCATAGCCGCGTCTGGTAGTGGGCTTAGAGATCTGGTCAAGAGTTTTGATAGTATCAAACTCTTTTTTAGCTATTTCCAGAGCCTCATCCACCGCCTTCCCGAAGAGGTTTGCGTCTTCAACAGGCTTATTTATTAAAGACGCCTGTGTCTCCGGTTTGAACCCTGAGTTGCGCAGCCATACATGGCGTTTTAGGAGTATTCCCTGAACCAGGGAACGTCCCGCTGTCTCAGCAGCATCCAGAGAGTTCTTTACAATACTCTGGTTGACCTGGGTTCCTTCGCCAATAGTTGAAAGCAGGCGTGCACGTAGTGGTTCCGGCGCGTCTTCGGCGTCCTTGCGCAGTTTGGCCCACTGCGCGTCCGCGTAGCTAGCTAGCAAAGAATTGTTGTTCGCAATTCTTGCCGAAAAGGCAGCCGAGGATGTGACTCTTTTAGCAAGGGCATATAACCTCTTGCCCTCCTTGTCAGGTGGTGCCTCACTGGTGGACAGCGGCACCCCTGCTCTCTTCCTTGCATTAGTTACTACAAGGGAATCCGGAATGGAATGTCCCCTTATGTACAGCGGGTATGAGGGTGAAGGAGTGAAAAGTTTTTCAATCCTTGGATTAACTCCTCTGATTAGTGTGGGTGTGGATAGCGAAGGGATGATTCTTCTCTTCACTGAAGCGAGGAGGGGAATGGTCTGGCTGACTGGGGGTTTCTCCTTAATTACTCTTTCCACAAAGTCTATTTCCGGAGAGATCTCCCCAGTGTCCAGTTCGAAATGTGCTGCTGCTCTGCGCAACAGGGCATTGAATGTGGGCTGATCGTCAATGGGAGACGTGTTTCTAACAGGTGAATTGTCTGGAGGATTTAGGTTCAGGACATCAGTGTCCGAATATCCTGATGGGGATTGCCAGGGATGAGAAGGTCCTTCTTCTGGATTTTCTCTGAAGCCTTCTCCTACCATGTCTGGGCTGTCTTCCAGACCTTCCTCTTGGTTCTGTCCTTCTTCATTGTCCACAAAATCATCCTCCTCTTCTAAGTATTGTTCCTCACCAGTGAAGTCATACACATTATGGAAGTCTAAGGCTGTGTCCTGCCTCGGGTATTTGGCCCTGGGGTCCTCCTGAGGCCCTTCTCTTGTTCTCTTGGGAGTGGGAGGGTTCTGGGTGTTCATAAACCTCTCCATTCTCTCCATGCAGAGATGGAGCCTTTCCATGGTTTCATGGGGTACCCCTGAGCGGTCCAGCGGGGGAAAATTAGTGTTTTCTTGCTGAAAACGGCTCGACCTCTCCCACAACGTCGAGGAAAGTGTCCCGTCGCCCTCTGAAAAGCCTTCCGGTGTGCTGGGGGTCCCCCCCCGACTGAAGGGGGTAGTCCCTGTTTTTCTTCGGGCTTTTTCGGCGTGTCTTTCGACCTTTGCGTAGCGCTCGACGTGTCTTTCGGCGTACGCTTCTGGGCGTCGGCTACAACGATCCTCGCCAAGCTCTCTGTGACTCGTTTGTCAGCGGAGGGCTGTGGTTTCGACGTTACGGGTGTCGAACGTTCTACGGCGGCGTGCGCTCTCTGCTGGTGCGCGCCGGCCGATGGTTTGGGGGCAGCGCCCTTATTTGCCGAAAGCCCAGTCGCTGGTCGCGGCTGCGAGAGGGGCTTCGAACCCGAACAGTCCGAGGAGGCCGCCGGTGTAACCTGCGTCTCCTTGGGCGCTGATGCTTTCTTCGTCTTCGACGAAGAAGAGCTATGGGTTGTGTGTTTATGTGTTGTATCGTGTGCGTCAGTGTCGCCGGGGTGTTCATCCCCATAAGCCGGGCGTGAGCCGAGCCCGTCGGGGCTGGGGACAGACGACGAAGAGCGAGAGCGCTCTTTAGAGGGGTGTACGACTTCCGTAGCGGAGGTCGTGTTATCACGTTCCTCGTCACTGTCGGTGGTAGCAGCGGCGGGTGAAGACCCGGCCTTCGACATAGCGTAGGCCGCCCACCTCTTGACTCTACGGTCTTTTAGAGTCTTTGGCTTTAGAAGCCGACAAGCCGAGCAACCCTCCTCTACGTGATCGAGGGGCAAGCAGCGGTTACACCGTGAATGCTTGTCCTTCCAAGTAAACTTGCCCTTACAAAGTGGGCAAAACCTAAAGGGTGTCCTCTCCATAGCCGAGGCAATAAAGCGTGATAACTACCCCAAGGGAAAGGAAGGGGAAAAGGAAAGGCATTCTCAGAAAAAGAATCAGAGATGTCCCACGACCCCACTCTCCCTACTGTATTTGGCCTGCAAGGCCAGGCCACGTGTTCGGCAACGCCGACTGATCTCCTCCGCTCGTCCCCTCCGTCGATGATCTTGCTCGGCGGAGACAGCTTCACCACTGCGTCGAGGGAGGGATCGATATATTAAATCTTTAAACAGGAAAAAATGACCAAAGGTCGAGGAGATGGAATCTGCAATGTCTCTCGAGGAGCTCCGCGTAAAGGCGACCAGTAGCTGGGCGGAAAAAAACAATCTGAGGGACCTCGACGCGTGAGGGATTGTGGGTACAACACACGTCACTATAGGGATAGTATTTCAGACACGCCCGGTCGACGTCCCTTTTCGACTACGAAAAACAAGATGCAATACTCCGCAGTGACCACTGGATGTCGGACCTATGCACAGCATGTGATTCTAAGCAGATTAACAAGCATCAGAAATAGTGTTCCTGGCAAAAATTGAAACATGCTGGAGGGCTTGTGGCATGAAGGGAGACTGCAGCTGTTAAGTAAGATTTGCACAGAACTGGTAAATCTTCCTTTCCTTGTTCAACCCCAGAACTTTTGCTTTACTAGTGGGATATTTTTCATTGATACCTCAGTGAGTGGGAACCGATTTCCACACTCACCTAATCTTTAACTCTTTTTATGGGTGTCATTTTTAAGACTCTCCCATAGTGTCTTTTTAAAGTTATCATCTTCAACAACTTATTGGCAATAAGTGCCTGTTGTTGCTGGGTTGTCCTAGGGGCTCCCCATTTAACTTTATTGTGCTAACCTTGAGTGAACTACAGTTTCCAAGGGTAGAAAGGATCTTTGGATCCCTTTTACATTTTGTTAGGTGAAACCAACACACCCCACCTTATGTGGTGTGCTGGGGAGATACAATATATCCCCTTTCACATTAAAACTAACAATTATGTTATAGTGACAAGCTTACCTTCAATGGCTGGTGACAGTGATACCTCGTATTATTTTGGTGCACCTTTACCGTGGGCTGTGTTCACAGCTGCAGTAAAGGGACCTAAGGGTGTCCATTTTACCAAAATAGCCCCCGTCTTCCTCTTTTGCCATTTTAGTGTTTCTTGTCATTTTGTGTTTCTTCCCCTGACATCCAGGGCAGTAAATTGCTGTGCGTGATTTTTGTTTTCAGCAGGAGTCTGCTGGACTCCCCAGTCTGTGAGAACAGGAAGTGAGGGGGGAGTCCAAAACTCCCCAGCCCTTTGTCTTACACCTTGCTTGAATGGGAACAAATCCCAGTGGGGGGCTGGCTGTCCTGATTGGACAACCAGACTGCCCCTTCTTGTAAAATGCAGGGAGAGAATGCAGAGGTTGTGTTGTAATTCCTGATAAATACTGCGAACCTGGAAGCTGAAGATATGTCAACCACTGGAACATAAACAAAAGAGAATGACGAAGGTAAAGCGGCAGAAACGATTTTCAGCGACTGGAGAGCCTGCTGTGTAAATAGAGCCTGCTGTAGCCCTTCCTTCCAATCGGCCTGGGGACTCCGAAAATAACGACCCCAACCCGGAGCCTGGTCAGACCCACTAGACTCCAGAGGACCTGCATATTGAGCCATCACACAAGTTGCTGCGACCTTGCGCTGTTGCAATACCCCAATACCCTGGGACCTCAAGCCATTATGTGGTGCACGGTCTTCCGAATTCCGAATCGCGCTGAAACTTCGTGGGCATCGTGGTGGATCTCCAGAGACACGTATTGAGTCCAAAAAGTCCCCTCACCAGAGTGCTGGGCCTTTAAAACGACGAGAATTCAACTGCAATATTCTGTCCTCTATTGTGCTCCTTAAAAAGGCACAGAACCGCATTCAGCCGCGAGGGAAACCTTGCCTAGAGCATTCTTCATCAATCCCTGCTGCAAAGTCCCTTCTGAGGTCTTGTTTTCAGTCTCCACGACATGGAATCCATTGACCGGGTATTTGGCTGCAGACCCTGAAGTTCTCCTGCTGCAAAATCTTCTTCATTGCTGAGGTACTGTGTTGGCTTGGGCATGTACTAACTTTAAGCCTGTTAGGATTTTTGTGTAGCTATGTGGTATTTTCTGTGATTGGGAGGTCCCTCGTCCAGTACACCCAGTCCCACTGCAAGAATCCTGCTAGGGTTTTCTGTGAATGTATTTTACTCTCCTGAGACTAGGTTGTGCCTCTTCCCAAAAGTAAAGTGTCAGTATCACCAGATTAGTCCCTTAAGGATAATTGAATGAGTGTCCCCCAACTGGGTCTTGCTTCCCCTGACTTGCTGCTAGCCTGTCCTTAATAAGTCTGCATTAGGTTGTTGCCTAGCTAGAATAACTATTCAGTAAAGTGTAACATTGGTGTTTACTTTCTCCCTCCATTGTAAGGTTAAACAAAGTATGTGGGTTTTACTTACCTTGTGTTCGCTGTGTGCCATCCAAAATAAGTTACAAGAGTTACTGCTTACCTCAATCTGGGGTTCCCCGATTTCAAAAGCACCTGTAATTGTATATTACTTGTGTTATGACAAGAAGTAGTTCTAGGTGTTTACTGCACCTAGAATACGTGTTTCACTATTCCCCAAAAGTATATTGTCCAGTTGACTGATTAAGTGATTTGTTCTAAGAATCATTATACAACTGGAAGGGTCTACTGCTCTTGCATTACTGAATGTAATTGTAAGAAGTAACCGTTGGTTTCTACTCCCCAAGAATAGGCTTGACCTATACTGAATGTATATGAAAAGGTTTTGACTTCCCTAGAACTAATGTTAGGTACTTCAAATAAGGTCTATACTTGGGTCTGTACTTTCAAGTATAGTGTTGTGTTTTTATATTGTGATTTCATATAATGTGTCAGTACTTACTTACCCCTCGATTTATCTGGGCCTTCCTTTATCTAAATAATGTTTCAGTGGTTCTTTGGATCATTTGTAGGACAATTTCATTTGTACTGATTTTTTTTTAACCAACTTTATTTATTCATAAAACAATCTTTTTCAGACATTATCTTAGGCCAGTGGTGTATCTTAGTGCAAGTCAATTATTGTGGCCATATCTCCACCTTAGGAATTACAATTTTGGTATAACTTCAAAAAATAACTTAACATTAACTGCAACCATACAACAACCCCTCCCCTGAACCTCTCCCCCCCTCTGGGTTCCCATTGGCATGGATCAGTTCCTCTGACGTCGGGCAGGATTGTTGTGTTCCGAGTGGGGGACCTCTGTGTAGCATTGCGGCTCCTGTGCTTGGTTTGTCCGTATTCAGTTGTGAATTGCTCTTAGCAGGTTTGACCTGAAGAAGTATGCTTCTCTGTCTCTGACATAATCGAAGAAGGGGTCCCAGATAGCTCTGAATTTTAGGTACTTGCCGTCCCTCAGGGCCCCCACCTTCTCCATGGCCATTACGTTCCAGGTCTTTATCCACCAACATGCTGTTATTGGGTTTTCAGGGTTTTTCCATGCCTGTGCCAGAGTCATTTTAGCTGCCATTAGCAGGTTGGTGATAAGCGTTGCGTTGTTTCCTGTTGCCGCATACATGTCTTCCACCGTTGTGCCAGGAGTATAGTTTTGGGTGCTGCTGGCAGCTGCTTCCCTGTGATCTCCTTTATATGGCCCAGGATTTCCTTCCAGTACTTTGCCGCCTTCGGGCAGGGCCACCACATGTGGCATAGATCTCCATTGCCTCCACAGTTTCTCCAGCATGTGGGAGGGTAATTGGGGTTCATTTTGTGCAGCCTGTGGGGGGTCAAGTACCACCTAAAGCAAACCTTATGTGCAGTTTATCTTCTGTGCATGTGGAGGCTTTTTGTGCTCTTGTCCATATTTGGGACCATTCCTCCTCAGGAATGGGTTTGCCTATGTCTTTTGCCCAGTTGTCCATACATGGGAAGGTGTCATTCATTTGAGCTTTGTCCAGCAGCTTGTATAGTTTAGAGACAGCTCCTGCTTCATCCCCTTCATGCAGCGTTCGTTCCAGGCCCACTGGTTCCCTTGTAGCTGCTTTCTTGATTTCTCTATGTGTTATCCAGTGCCGGATCTGGATGTAGGTGTATCTGTTTCCCCCACTCCAAATTTCTGTTTGCACTCTTGGAAGAGTAGTGGGTTTCCCTCCCTGAAGAAGACCTTCAAATACAGTGATTGTTCCTGTCACCAGTTCTTCCAAAACCTGGGCCGTTTGCCCGGTGTGAAGCTTAGGTTATGCACCATTGGGGTATAGGGGCCCAACCATGGGGTGATGTTCCGTCTTTTCAATGCCCGGTCCCAACCTTGCAGCGAGATCTTGGTTGCTTCCAGTAGGCGCCCCTCTGCCTCCCTGTCGCCCTTTTGCAGACAGTGCAAGGCCTCTAGTGGGATCATGGTCACTCCCTGTTCGATTCCCACCCATCCCATTGATATGTCCTCTCTCTTCCAGGCCAACATTGGTGCTATTTGTGCAGCCAGAGCATATCTTTCCACATCCGTGACCCCCAGGCCTCCCAGGTGTGGTGGCCTTGTTGGGATATTTCGTGGTATTATGGCTTTCCCCTTGTGCCATATGAAGGAAGTCAAGTCGCCCTGTAGTGCCTTGCTTATTTTGAGGGGTATCTCTATTGAAGGTAAGCTGTAGGTTCCCCCTCAGTTGTTTTAACAATGTGGTTATATTTGCTCCGTAGAGATTTTTATGGCTCTTTGTTAATTGGATCCCAGGTATTCTACTGAATCTTTTTCCCATGTTAGTGGGTATCTAGACCCCAGGTCTTCGGCAACCTCTTCCCTCTCCGTAATGTTCAGAGCCTTAGATTTGGTGAAGTTTATACTGAAGCCCGATATCAGGGCAAATTCTTGTAGAGTATCTAGTGCTCTTGGTAAAGTATTCTTAAGGTCCCCGAGGAACAGCATTATATCGTCTGCAAACAGTGCTATCTTATGTGTGCACCCCCCGCATTTAACCCCCTGTATATCAGCGTCTTGTCTTATTATTTCAGCTATGGGTTCCATCGCCATGGCAAAGATTAAGGGCGAGAGTGGGCAGTCCTGTGTAGTCCCTCTGTTGATTTTGGCCGTGGGGCTCCCATTAACCATGAATGTCGTGCTTGGGAGGTGAAATTTTGCCATGACCATTCTCCTAAAGCTAGAGTCACATCCGAACTTTCGCAGTACCAGTTCCAGATATGCCCAATCTAGGCTGTCAAATGCTCTCCTGGCGTCTAGAGCCGCTATGCAGAACCTTTGCTCTGTCCTACTTCCCAGGTCCAGTATATCTATTGCCCGCCTAATGTTGTCTTGCGTGTGTCTCGCTTTTATAAATCCTGCTTGGTCGGGGTGAATTATTTTGGGCAGGACCTCAGCAAGTCTGGTTGCAAGAACCTTAGCGTAAAGCTTAGCGTCGGTGTCAAGTATGGAGATCGGCGGTAACTAGCACAATCTGTGGGGTCTTTTCCAGGCTTAAGTATTAGGATAGTGGTGGAATCTCCCATGTCGGGCGAGACTGTACCGCACTCTCTTATGTGGTTAAACAAAAGTGTTAGGGGGCCCAGCAGTTGGCCGCAGAATGTTTTGTAGTATCCACTCCCAAGTCCATCTGGGCCCGGGGCTTTGTTGCGGGGCAGTGCTGTAATGGCATCTCTAATTTCTTATGATGATATGGGGGCTTACAAGGCGTCGTTATCTTCCTGTGTAATCTGGGGGAGGGAGATTACCTCTTTGTGCCTTGTGGTTTAGGTGTTCTCTTTCTAACAGTTCCTGATGGAATGTTCCCATTATTTCAAGTTTACCCTTCTCCGTAGCGCACAGCTCCCCTTTTTGGCTCTTTAATTGTACTATGTGATTGTGGGAGTTTTGTTTGCGGCGTTTAGCCGCCAGGAACCGGTTTGCTTTGCTACCCTGGACATAGTATGTCTGTTTGGTGTTAATTAATGCTTGTGCTGTGCGTTCCTCTACGTGTGCCTCTAGTTGGGCTCTTGCCTTCCTGACCACTCTGAGTATTTTTTGGGATTACCTAGCTTTGTGTTGGGTTTCTGCTACCTTTAGTGCCGTTTCCAGGTTCTTTTTAACGAGTTCCCTTTCCCTCATGTATGCTGATGTTTGTGAGATAAATTTGCCCCGCATCACTGCCTTCCCGGCGTCCCAAATTACCCCCCAGTTTGTCTGCCTGTTGTCATTCTCCTGGAAATAGTTCTGGATCGTCTCTTCCATGTGCGCCCTAAGGGTCAGGTCCTACAATACCATTTCGTTCAGTCTCCATGGCGTACGGTTCTTATAGATGGATCGGGCCATTTTCATTTGTAATAAGACTGGGGCATGATCCGACACATATTGGGCTTCTATTTCTACTTTGCTAATGCACGGGATCAGGGTTGAGGACACCAGCACCATGTTGATTCGTGAGTACCCCCTATGGACCACTGAGTAATGGGTGAACTTTCTCTGTTGGCCATGGAAGAACCTCCATATTTCTATAACTCCCAGGTCCCTAAAGAGTTTGCCCAAGGCCTGCCCATTTCTTGCGTCTGCTGCAGTGGGTGGAAGGGTTTTGTCCAGGGCGGGGTCCATGACACAGTTAAATCGGCACCTATTATTGTCTGACCCTCACACCAGCACCCCAGAGTTTTCGATACTTCTCTCAGGAATAAGTCTTGACGCTCGTTCGGGGCGTAAATTGCAATTAGTGTATATAATTGATCTTGTATCGTCCCTTTTAGGATTAAGTATCTTCCTTCCGGGTCTCTGTATATCACCCGTTTTTTCAAAATCAGACTGGCCCCGATTAGTATAGCCACCCCATTGGTATTCCTCCGCCCGGAAGCAAAGTACGGGCGGGGGAATGCCCTATGTTTCAGTCTTCCCTCATCCTCAGGGGGGAGGTGCGTTTCCTGCAGGAAGGCTATTGAGGCCTGCATGCCGATGAGCCTCGTCAGGATGGAACGGCATTTGACTGGCGAATTTAGGCCTTGCACATTGAGCGAAACTATATTCATTTCAGCCATCTGAGTTATGTCTGTGAGCCTTTGCCTTCCGGTTTGTTTTCCCCTCTCGATCCTCCCTTTCCTTTGGTCTATACTGGTCCATGCCGTTCCCTAAACTTAAATAACTTTGCAACTTTCCTTCCCTCCCCCCCCACCCGGATCGCACCCCACACCCCCCTAGCACCCTTCAGAACAAAGTTCAGTGAAACTTTCTCTGCGCCCTCTTCGGGGCGTTGGGTATCACCTCTCCTCCCTGTTGTACTCCACCAGGACCTGTGTCTGTCCTGCATTGATTCCAAAATGGTTTACCTCCTCGCTCCGTCCGAGGGTGGTGGTGTCCTCTGAGATATTTGTCACAATTGTCCTTCAAATTGTCCCGGAGGCGTGATCCGCTTTACCTACTTCTACGTGGCTTTGTCCTTCTAGGAGACCGTAGTCACCCTGGCAGCTCGCTGCTCCCTTTCCCCTCCGCGCCTCGCTTCTTCGTGGGAGTCGAAGTCCATTCCCATTGTCTGGGGTTTCCGCTTCTGAGGCTGCGGGCAGGAAATGAGTCCAGGAGCTGTTCCTCTTCTTCCAGGCGTAGGAGTGCGACTCCTTCCTCGCAAGTGGTGATTCGCTGTTGCTTGCCCTCCCAGGGGAACTGCAGGCCAAAAGGGATAAGCACACCTGTAGATGATTCCCTTGGACCTTAGTGCCATAGTGACCAGGGCCATTAATCTTCTATTATGTAAGGTCGAGAGGGCCAAGTCTTGGTACAGCTGTACCAAGTTGTGGTTCTGAGTTTCTTGCTGCTCGGAGGATTTCCTCCTTCACCGTGTAGGTCGTCATTGCCAATAGGACATCTCTGGGCCTGGCTCCCGCCTCCCTCCTGGGGGGACCAACTCTGTGCACTCTATCGACCTTCATGTCCTCCGGTTGGACGTCTGTTAGGAGACTACTGAAACATAACTGCAATGTCTCTTTCAGATCTTTGTCGCCAATGGATTCGGGCAGGCCCTTAAATCGTATGTTAGATCTCCGGGATCTGTTCTCTAGATCCTCTGCTTGAAGTTCTAGATTGTGCGTGGACCTGGCAATCTGTTCCAGTGCATGCTGGACTGCTTTGAGTCTTTGGCTGTTCAGAGTCCTGCTTCTGCCGTGTCAACCCTCTCTCCCAAGCCTGTAATGTCCTTTTTTACTTCCTGTATTGAAGAGCGGAGCTCCTCTCTTATTGTCTTTAGTTGATCTTGGAGGGCCTCCATCATCCGGGTCTCCATTCCTTGGAGGCATTCTTTGAGATCTTCTTTGTTCAGAGCCATCTTCGTGGGAGTGTCCGCAAGCTGTCGAGGGCCGCGCTCCCCTGATGTCTCACTCTGGGGTTCTTTAGTCCGTTACTGTTCCAATCAATGTTCCAGCTGTGCGTTTTGGGTTCTGTGCGTGACGTCTTTGGACTTGGTTCTTGGCATCTGTTTTTCCCCGTGGGGGGGGGGGGAAGGGGCCTTGTCGGTTCAATTGGGGTTGTAGGTTTTGGCAGCGTGACTGTTTCGATACGGGCGTTGCGTATTATGTTTGCCCAGACTCCCAGTGCGGGCCAGGCTCCTTGCACATGTGCTCTCCAAGGAATACCTTTGTTGGGGGGGCGACCGTGCCTGGCCCAGGTGTCTTCCTCTTACTGCTTGTAGGTTTGGTCTGCACACTTTCGGGCTTGGGTGATTTCCCTCGTGGGCACCTGTCGCCCTACGTGTTAGGGAGAATTCTCTTATAAGGCTAATTTCCCAAACCTAGTAGTGAGACCCCCAGCAGCTTTGCTGGATTTTGTGGTTTGTTTTTTTCTCCTGCTAAGAGTGAGACTCTTTTCCTCCCACTCTTCGGCATGATTTCAGGTATGTCTTTGACTTTTTGTGTGCTTATGGGGTCTTTTACTCCATAAGGTATCATCTGTTTTTGTGTGTGTGTTACACAGCACCCTCAGTGCAGTAACACAGGGGTGTCATAGTGACGCCCAAACATAGACTCCATACCCTGGGAATGACTACTGTCTCCCAGGGCATGTAAAGTCACCATTGACTTTACTAGTCCAAAATTGTGAACAGAAACAGTACAAACCATCATATTGTGGAAGTACTGGAAGGGGTTAATTCGATTGCCCCTGGGTCTGTTTCCAAGGGGGCACTATCCAGTCCCCCCTTGTCAAGTTTCTGGCTGGTGGCAATGGTTACCAAGCAAAATAGTCCACCGGAATATTTCCTATGGGATTTTCCTATTGATTTTAAACGCACCACTTTTTGGTGCAATGTTCAAGATACTGCCGGTTTATTTAATATTAAATCACTGGTTGGGTATTTTTGCCAGAACGCTTTTCTAAAATGGCGTTCGTGTCCATCTCGAACTCCAACCAAGGTCGGCCCCTTTGTTCTACTTTTTGGCAGGCTTCTCCGCAGAAGCCCTCCAACTGGTGGCACTCTGTCTGGGTTCCACAGGATGTGTGGGTGGGGGAATTGGCACCCTGGACTGCGTTGCCTAAGCAACCCAAGTTGCACTCTGTTCCGATTGGGCCAGTGGTGAGCTGCCCGGCTCACCACTTAGCATGTTTTAGTGACAGCTAGGCTGTTGAATGGGGGTTTTTCTGCATAAAAGCAGGGCTTTTGGGACTGGAACTTCAGAAGTCGCCACAGGACCTAAGAAATCCGAAGAGGGGAGAAGCTGAGCCATCTGCAATGACGACACCACCGGTGGAGCCCTGCTGCAACAACCTCACCACTTTCCCGACGACAAGAGAAGATGTTCTGCTGAAAGAGTCTTCTTCCTCTGAGCTGGTGGGATCAACCAGTTCGCCATTTCGCCTTCCATGACGTCTCTTGGTCGAATCACCCGTGCCAAGCACCCCGGCGCCTGGATAGCCAAGCTGCACAACTGTGACCACGAATACCAGGGACGCACCTTTTAACCGACGAACTCTGCGGCTGGTTTCTTCCCTGGGCAGTGCAACGTCTCCAAGTTTCCTCCTCGACGAGATCCTCCCTTCCCCTGTCCGTAACCACGAACTGCACCGGCTGCCAGGAACAACTGCCTCCGCTGGAGCTTCCTTAACTTTAAAAGGTACTGTGTTCCACCTGGCATCCCTTTCCACGGTTTGCTAAGGTGACCCTTAAATCCTTTGCTTTGGCCCCCAGACCTTCTAACTTTATCATATGAACCACCCAAACCTCTTTTGAACATTTCTACAAAGACTTGAATGCATTTCGCAACTGTGTGATCTTGGGCACTTTTCACCTTGCTCCATTTAAAGTGGGCCTGGCCTATGAACTCATGTCTCAATTCAGCAATACTTGATTCTCTCTATGTACCAGTCAATTACTCTCTGGAATTAGATCGCATAATGCTTGGTGTGTTTGCTTCCTAATCACATTGTCATTACATAACTTAGTTGGTACGTTACAATTGCTTTTGCAATTCCTAACGCTTAGAAATTTTGTGTTTCCTACAGAAATTACCGCAATTGCGAAGCCGTGAGGTACAATTTTCCTTTTTAAATTGCTTTTTAGTCTACATCACATCTTTTCACTCAATTTGGTTGCATCCTTTCATAATCTCTTTTCTTTACGATTTCAGAGAGTTTTCTGGACCGGTCCTTCATTCAATTTATCTTAGGTCCCATCTCCCATTTACAGGTCCTGTAGTAATTAGCACCTTTTTGTAAATAATTCTGGTATATATCTCTGCTTGTAATTTAACCTACATAAGAAGTACCCATTATTGGGCTTTTTGGTCAACCTTGCCTCTGTGTGCGCTGTTACAGTGACTCCCGTGGATGCATGTTAATTTTTTGTACTTTGTTTGCCTTGCTTCCTGTGTATTTCTTGCATCCCGGCACCATGGATTCTCCATTCATTCTAACATCATCCAATATGTGGTACTGTGTCTTTTTTTATTACCTACCACTGATGCTGTGGTTTCCCTTATTTTTATCATGACCTTTGATATAATGTGACCCTTCAATCCTTTTCTTTTATGTTGGGACCCCTTTTAAAAAAAAAAAATTATTATGCCATATGACAAAATTATCTACCTATACCTTTTGTTTGCCTCTGTGTTTTATGCCTCTTGCCTGGTTTTTGAATTTACACAATGCGCGGTTTTTATACCAACATTATTTGTGTATTGGTGCATAATGGTCTATGATTTTGTTGTGTATTATGTTTAGCCCCGGATGACGAGTCGGTTTAGACTCGAAACACGTGTCGGGCTACTTTCCAAATAAATCCATCAAACTTATAAACACATCTCTCTTCGATTACTTGCAACACATGCCTATAATGCACTCTTGGGCGCAGTGCGACTGAGAATTGCCCGTGCTCTAATTGTTTCCAAAACAGTGGGTTGTACTTGGCAGTATTCCCACACCTCTCAGGCACCTGCAGCCTATGTGCCCTCTTAATATTTATTCATACAAGCGCTGTGGTTTTGTGACTTTTTCTGCCAAACCTGTGTTTCTCTTACTTTGAAAGGATAATTTGAAAGATTTCAACAAGATTGGGCACTGATCTTGGACTTTTTAAAAAGGTGTCTTTGTCCAGCAATGGTGTCCTCATTACCTGAGAATATTGAATATTACGTAAATAAGAACAAAGGTGCTTAACTTCTGCAGTGGGAAGACTGGTATCACAACTCTGACCGGGCGCGTCAGGGATGATAACAGGGGAAAGGAAGTGAGGACTGGGGGGTAAATGTTTTAATTGAAAATGCTAATAAAAATATATTTTTTAAAAAGAGTAAAGATTTTGGTTAGAATGAGGGCAAGAGTCGGGGTGGTTGCAAAGGGTTGGTGATGTTGGGGTGTGGTTAACGGTTAGGGTAGATTAAGAGTTGGGGTAAGTGTTAGGGTAAGGGTTATGGTAAATCTGGGGCTAGAGTAAGGGACTGGGTCATTGTTAAAGAAAGGGTTAAGGAGGTTGAGGAGGGCAGGGTATGAGGTTTAGGATAAAGTAAGCAGAAGGGAAATTGTCAGCTGATGTTAGGATAAGGTTAAGGTTAGGCTTAAAGCAAGGGTGTGGGTTCAGGCAAGGGCTATGGAATTCCTGGAAAGCTTCTGATGGGGTTTGATAACTAAATTTCTATTTATTTGGTGTTTTATATCGCGTCACATGCAGATACAAATCTTTAGAGCACTGAAGTGTTAGCGAAAGCATATGGATTCAGGGTAGAAAAAGGATTGTAATTTGAGGTATGGTTAGGAATAGAATTAGGTTGATTGGGAGTTGGGTCATTGTTAGGGTTACAGCCTTTTACTTCTCTGTATTTTAAAATAGCTTTGTTGGTGGTCTTATGACTGGCAACATTTTCACACTTTGCATTGCTTGTATTAAATGACTGTTTTGAAAACTACCTAGCGCTGACTACTTTTTCACAGGACTACATTTTCCCGGCAAAACGTATACATAGACCATTTCAAGCATGAAATATCTAGAGTAGGCTTACTGTTCTGAAGATTTTGCGCAAGTAGTTACTCCAATGTTGTAATCCAACATATAACTATGTGCATTTATGTTCTCTTCTGTATATTGTGAAGTACCCGATAGTGCCAACTCCAGGACTAAGAACATATCCTTCTTGCATGGTATGTTTTAAAAGTTTAACGAGGCATGTTGGTCACCTGGTTTTATCTTCAATGGAATAGCATGTAAGCAGCACCTTTGAGACCCTTATTTTTTCCACTTCTTGCTACAATAATTATCTCAAGGTGGGTTGGAATTAGGAGTACACACCATTCAACTATTTGCATCTTTGCCAGGTTATAGCGGTCTGCTTCTAAGCTCCAGGTACATTAAATGATTAATCTTGTACTGTGTTTACCCTTTTTAAGAACCATGAGTGAAGCAAACCGCAGGAAGCTATTAGTCAGGTAAGAAGGACACATGCCCTTGCTACCTTGTAAAAACAAGAACGATCCCTCACTGCTCTCAGAATAGGTTATGGTGGAGCAAAGTGTTGCTGTGTGTAAGCAAACTCCCCCGCCCTCACCCTTCTCCACTAATATCTCTGCCCCAGATACTGCCTGCCATTTCCTAGAGAAATTCATTAGTAGTCCCATTTCCTTATCCACTTTAATATTCCAAAATAGAGCTCATAACAGTGGTGTTATGGAACAGCTCAATCCCAAACTCATCACTCCCCTACGGCCGTCACACAGTGGCACTCCTGCCAGTTCTCTTCCTGTCGGTTGCAAATCACACGAGCCATACCAAGGGGCTAATTTGGATCTCCTTGTCAAAGTACTGCAGCTACCGGCTAATAACAGACTACTTTGCAACCCAGGAACTAACTGGTTTCCTCCCAAAACCATTTGAACCTGCATACAAAATAAGAATCTTACATTTTTGCATTTTCCGTATGACCTGCCCTGTCCAACAATACTCTACCAGATGTCATCCAGTAGGGAGAGCAGTCAAAACGAGGGGTTTCTGGGATCAGAGAGGACCTGGTGAACTCTGGAACCACCATGAAATGCAGCCTCAGCAAAACTCAGGATTGGCTGAATAAAATGTTACATTGCGACATTACATGCTATAGATATTAGCAAATTCTGTATACCATGCAGAAAAACGAATGACATGAATTTCTCACCGTAACAGAATTTCTGATGATTGGATCTTGGATTCACATGCTGTGCATATAGTCCGACATCTAGTGGTAAACGCAGAGTATTGCATCTTTCTTTAGATGATCGAATGGGGACGTTGGCATGGGTGTGACTTTAACACTATCCACTAACGTGATGTGTAGTGTACCCAAAATCCCTCAAGGTTCTTCCGGTTGAGTTTTTTCTGCCGTGAGAGCGCCTTATGGTCAGCGTGAGTTAGTAAAGAAGAAATAAGGTTCCTTCTACTCCAAGAGGGGAGGAAGGGTGGGCACATGTAAATCTGAGCAGATACAATCATCAGAAATGCTATTACGGTGAGTAATGCAAGTCTTCTGATGCTTATCTGCTTAGAATCATATGCTGTGCATAGACTAGCGAGCAGTACCCAGAGATGGTGGTGGCATGTGTGAAGGAACAGTAGCAAAGAGATGTCTTAGCACTGCTTGTCCCTCATGAGAATCAGACCTAGATTGTGTATCTAGGCAATAGTGTTGTGTAAAGGTGTGTACAGAACTCCAGGTTGCTGCTTTAAAAATGGACTCGAGAGGAACATTTGCAATGAATGCTATGGTAGCTCCTGTGCCCAGAGTATAGAGTAGAATATGCTCTAGGGGTGAAGGGCAGATCTCTCTTGGAAAGAGTGTAGCAGATCTCTCTTGGAAAGAGAGAAACACAGTGTGATGCAGTTTACGATCCTCTTTGATATTGCTGATTTAGAGACTAGGTGCACTTCTCTACCAGCTGCCACTATAACGAAAAACTGGTTTGTCGTTCTTCGTGGTCGTGTCTTTTCCAGGTAATAGATCACCGCTCTCCTCACATCTAGTGTGTGGAGACATCTTGCTGCCACGTTGGTGGGGTTTAGGAAAAAGGCGGGTAGTTCTATGGACTGGTTCACATGGAACTTTGAAATAAATGTAGGCACAAATCACGGGTGAGTGCGCAGGACCACCTTATCCTTGTGAATTCTAACAAATTGGTCTTGAACTGAAAGGGCTTGCAGTTCTACAAATCTCCTTATTGATGTGATTGCCACCAAGAAGTCGGTCTTGTAGGTGAGTGCTTTAAGGCTAGCCTTATGCATAGGTTCAAAGGGAGGCCCCATTAGTCTAGTCAGTACAACATTTAGGAAATAGGAGGATGAATTCTCTTTACCCTGTCCATAAATGCCTTTATTACTGGAATTTTCCACCAAAAGACTTTACGTGGTACATGCTGAAAGTGCAGCTAAGTGGACTTTTAGGGAATTGAAAACTAGGTCTGAATCTAGCAGCCGAGTTAGGTATAGGACATTATGTGTAGGTGTGCATTCAACCTGATTGTTGCTCTTGCCATTACACCAGATGACGAAGCGTTTCCATTTGCTGGAGTAGCAATGTCTGGTGTTGGGTTTCCGTGCTTCCCTGAGTATGTCCATACATTTTTCAGGGAGATGGAGGTGCCCAAACTCTATGACCTCAGGAGCCAGGCTGCTAAATTGAGAGTTTGAAGGCATGGATGTAGTGTTCCCCCTTGTCTTGAGAAAGCAGGTTGTAAGGGCATAGCAGCTTGATGTACACAGAGAAGTCATGCTTTACATGGAAAGAACTCGAAAGGATCTTCATACGTTTCCTCTGGCTCAGAAACTCAAATACCTCCTCCTGATGAGTCTGTGCCTGAAATGGGAGCTTCTGCAGCTTTGGTAGAATGGCGAAGGAGGAGTCTACCCTAGGTCTCTTGGGAATAATGAATCTTTCTGAAAAATCAATGAATTGTAACATCTTATCCATATAATTTTCAAACCTCTGCCTAGCCCACAGGGATGAAGCAGAGGGGTCTGGAGGAGGGGAAAGGGTCTTCAGAGGAGGGTGTGGGATTTACTAGTTAAAGCCCTAGAAAGGGGCTGGGGGCTTGCAAAGTACTCCTCTCGACAAGAGGGGATGCTGTTTGGCTGTTCCGCTGCAGAAACAATAGCCGCAACACTCCCGCGTAATTTCAGCGGCTGTATGATAGATTTCTACGTGCCTATAGGTGTCGCCACGGTTGTCGACTCTGTCGAAACCTTAGGAGCTGATGCGCTCTTGGACGGCGTGTCGGCACTCATGTGCTTTTTAGTGGGAACGCCCTTATGAGTAGAATGCCCAGTCACATGCCGAGAAGACGGTTACAAAGAGTGTGCCGGAACGCGAGAGTCGTCAGGCACCGTCAAAGTCTTCGGCGAACCTGTTGGTGTTGGGTGCTTCTTCGATGTATCCGTCGAGAATGCTCTGGGGGTTGTGTGCTTTTCCTTGGGTAGTGCATGTGTGCCCCGGTCACCAGGGTGTGAACTCCCCATAACAGTACCGGTGGTCTGCCTGTCGGGACGGGCACCTGGGAACTAGAGGGTTCCGTCAAAAGGTCTTGTCACCTAAGGGGATGGCGCCAACGAGGGAACAGCTTTAGTTCTGCATCGCTTTGTCTGCCTATCTTTTAACGTCTTAGGACAAAAGTTTGCAGGACTTACAGGAATGCTCGTCGTAGTCATGAAGTAAGCACCTATTGCATTTGTGATGGGTGTCCGTCCTGGGGTGTTTTCTGTTGCACAACAGACAAAACTTAAATGGAGTCCTCACCTGTAACGCTCACCTGGCTCCCACGGAGGCGCTGGTCTAGTCTGGGTTGCTGTGACCTCTTCTAAGGTGATGCGCAGGGTTCGGAAGACGGTCTGGACCGGGCCCCCAAATCTGGCTTGTCTGGCTCGCAGAAGTATCCTTCTGTAGGTGAAAATAGGGGATTAACTGTCTGCGGGGTAATGCAATCGGCCTCCGACTTTCCCCTCTCACCCTCCTCGAAACCCTTCTGTGATTCCCCGTAGCGTCTCACCTTAGGGTCTGGAAGGACGAGCTCTCCATCCTGCTTCTGATGAAGGGGCACGTTGGTATCCAGTTACTTCACTGGATTTTCGGATTGGTGAGAACCAAACTTGCTTGGCTTCCAGGTAAGTTTTTTGATAAGAGGTCCCCCTTGTGTCCATGCATTAATGTACTAATGCTAGTGTCTTTTTCCGCATAGGGGCCGGCGTACGGAATACCGGGGAATAGGCACCGACCCGAGATGAGAGGTGAAATCCTTGTAGAAATCAGGTAAGTCTTTAATGAGCGTTTTTCGGTAATGTCTTTTTATTCGTTCATTAACGCCGATTTCCTTTTTCCCCTTAGGGGCCGGGGTCCGGAAATGCCAGGATGCGGCGCGGACCCGAAATGAAGAGGGAATGAATCAACAGGTAAGTCTTAACATGGAGATTTAGCTTTCCTTATTCCCTTCTCTCTCTCACCTTTTGTTCTTGCCTTTTTCTACCTAGGTGCTGGGGCGTGACTGCGAATCCGGATGGTCGCTGCTGAACATGGAGGCGCCCTGAAAAGGTGAGTGGAAAGCGGCGCTGCAGCGATCGTCGCGATGAGTTTTTAAATAAAAGTCTTCCTTTTCAGGATTGTCGGCGAGATGTCTCCGGGATGCGGATTTAGCAGTTAAGGACTTTTCCTTCTTCTGTTCTCTTCTTCTCTTCCTTTGCAGGTGATCCAGGATGCTGGCAGGCGTGGCAGAAGTCAGGATGCAGGAGCAGACATGGTGAGCGTCCAGCTGCTAGATGTAGAACAAGGCGAAGCACGTGTGGCTGTTCGGGTGGGGTTTAAGTAGCCTTGGAAGAAGTTCCAGGTATGTATCCTTCCTCCAATCAGGTATGTATCCTTCCCCAACCACGCCCGGATGGTAAATTAGTCCCACAGGTAAAGTAGTTCCCTTCAGGCCTCAAGGAGGCCGGGATCCTGCAGCATGGTCTGCATCAGGAAAGTGCACCCAAGAACTCCCATAATGAGCCTGGCGCCTATGGCGCCAGGACTGATGTCTTTTATGAGCCTGGCGCCATAGGCGCCAGGATATTGTCCAAAGGGCCCCTACATGGGGTTGCTGGGTCTTTCCTTGGGGACTGGATGTCCGCTTTCGGGGACGCAGGGCTTGAACCGACTCCCCGGGAGCGGGTATCATGACATCACCATAGCAGAGGTAAAAGGCAGCAGCCAAACCAGAAAGGGTATGAGAGGGGGAAAAGGAAATGCATTCTCAGAAAGAATCAACCCAGGGCCCCACTCTGCCTACTGTAAGGACCAGGCCGAAGGGCTGAGGCCACGCGGTCGACAGACGTTGATCGAAGCACCAGTCGCCGAACAGCAGTGGATGTATTCGGTATAGGGGTCCACGAAGCAGTCAAATAAGTAGTCGAGGAACAACGAAATAACTATTTTGCAATAATAACTCTTGCGAGCTCCGCATAAGGTGACCAACTAGGCACCTCGATACATGAGGGATTTTGGGTACACTACACGTCATGTTACATTCACACCCATGTCAACATCTGTGCATATAGTCCGACATCCAGTGGTCGCCATGGAGTATTGAATCTTGTTTTTCGAGCATAGAAAGGGGACGTCGGCATAGGCGTGTCTGTAACACTATCCATATCGTGACGTGTAGTGTAACCAAAATCCCTCATGCACCGAAGTCCCTCTGATTTTATTTTTTCTGCCGTGAGGGAGCCTATGACTAACGTCATTGAGTACAGAAAAGAGATCAAGTAGTAGGACATCTATGTTCCTTCCATCCGAGCGGGGAGAAAAGGTGGGCACATGTGAATCTAAGCAGATAAAATCATCAGAAATGCTTTTACGGTAAGTAATGCATGTCTTCTGATGGTTGTTAATCTGCTTAGAATCGCATGCTGTGCATAGACTAGCGAGCAGTAACCGGAGTTGGAGGTGGGATGTGAGAAGGAACAGTAGAGGAAAGATGTCTTAGCACTGCTTGTCCCACCTGAGAAGCAGACCTAGAATGAGTGTCGAGACAATAGTGTTTTGTAAAGGTGTGTGCAGAACTCCAGGTTGCCGCTTTGCAAATGGACTCAAGAGGAACATTTGCAATGAATGCTACGGAAGTCCCAGTGGCTCGAGTAGAATGCGCTCTAGGCTTGAAGGACAGTTCTCTCTTAGCAAGAGTGTAACAGAGTGTCATGCATTTGACAATCTGCCTAAAGATAGTAGATTTGGAGACCAGGTATCCTTCTCTACGTGCTGCCAGTGAAACGAAAAACTGATTTGTCTTTCTTAGTGGTCGAGTTCTTTCCATGTAAAACATGACTGCTCTGTGTACATCAAGTGTGTGCAGGCTTCTTTCTCCCACATTTGAGGGGTTTTGAAAGAACGTTGGTAGTTCTATGGATTGGTTCACATGGAATTTGAAATGAATTTAGGCGCAAACCTAAGGTGAGTGCGCAGAACGACCTTTTCTATGTGAACTGTTACAAAGGCGTCCAGAACTGAGAGCGCTTGTAGTTCACTTACTCTCCTAATTGAAGTAATAGCTATTAAAAAGGCGGTCTTGTAGGGGAGATCCTTGAGACTTGCTTTATGCATGGGTTCGAATGGAGACCCCATACGTCTAGTTAACACCACAGGAGCTGGGTTAGAAATGGGAGGGTGAATTCGCTTTACTACTTCCATGAAAGCCTTAATTGTTATCTTCCACCAGGACACCTTCTGCTGTGATGTAGTGTAGGCTGCAAGAGCAGCTAAGTGATCCGTTAGGGTGTTAAAGACCAGGCCCGAGTCAAGTAAATGAGTCGGGTACAAAACAGTATGTGTAGGAGAGCAGTCGATGGGGTTAATGCTCTTAGAGTTGCACCAGATAACAAAACGCTTCCACATACTGGAATAGCAATATAGAGTGTTCGGTTTTCTCCCCCCCACCCCCCCCTCCCCGAGTAGGTTAGCCGGTAAGATAGCTCAACGGGTTAAGCGCTCGCTGCTACGATGTGAGCGTCTTCTGCAGGTTGCAAGTTCGAATCCCGGCAAGGCCAACTCAGCCTTTCATCCTTCCGAGGTTGATAAATGAGTACCAATTTCAGTTGGGTGATATTGTATGTAAATATGTGCTTTGTAAAGCGCTTTGGATTAAGGCGCTATATAAATAACACATCACATCATCATCATCATGTCCATACATCTCTGAGGGAGTTGCAGGTGCCCAAACCCTAGGACTTCAGGAGCCAAGCCGCCAAGTTCAATGTCCGCGGGCATGGGTGAAGCGTCTCCCCTTTGTCTTGCGACAACATGTTGTATGGGCAAGGCAGTGTCATCGGAGGAGATCGAGACAGCTCCATCAGATGAGCGAACAAGGGTTGGCGAGCCCACATGGAGGCCACCAATATCATTGTGACTGGTTCCTGGTGCATCTTGTGCACTCTTTTGTTGAGTAGGGGAGTCGGTGGGGGAAAAGCATAAACAAATTTCCCGAACCATGTTTTCCAGAGTCTGTTCCCCTTGGAACGGTTCTGAGGGTACCTGGAGGCGTAATCTTGGCATTGAGTGTTCTACAGAGTTGCGAACAAGTCAATCTCTGGAAAACCCCATTCTGCGAAAAACGTTGGAGACGATGTCTTCATGTAATCGCCATTCGTACTCTATTGGTAGTGGGAAATCTCTGCTGAGTACATCTGCCAGAAGATTGAGTTCCCCAGGGACATATTGAGACAGCTGAAACATGTGTTTGAGAGCCATCTTCCAAATGTTCTCGGACAGTTTGAACAGCCCTGGAGAGTGAGTGCCCACTTGTTTGTTCAGATTGTACATGGCAGTGGTGCGGTCTGTGAGGATCAGGACCGTCTTTCCCTGCAGCTGAGTTTGATAAGCTTTCAGCGCCTTGAATACTATCAGTTCCAACAGGTTTATGTGGTTGGATGCCATGTCTGATGACCAAACTGTGCGCTGTTGTTTAAGCAGGTGAGCTCCCCACCATGTGAGAGATGCGTCTGCAGTTAGAGTGGCCTCCATTAAGTGGGTGGTGAAGGATTTCCCTTTCAAGAGGTTTTCCCTCGACCACCACCGTAGCGAGAGAATGAGGGCTGGCGAGACAACCACTAGATCGTCCCATTGTCCGCTGGCCTGACACCACTGGCTGCTGAGCCACTCCTGCATTGGACGCATACACAAGCGCGCGTGAGGACCCAAATACATACATGACGCCATCATTCCCAGCAGTCGCATAGCTTTGCGTACCGTCAACTCTCGACTGGCTGCATATTGAGAGATTTGAAACATCATGTTTTGTACCCTCTTGTTGGAGGGGAAGACGAGGCCGTCCTTTGTTCGAATTAGAGCCCCTAAGACCCACTTGACCTGACTGGGGTCTAGGCCAGATTTCTTCTCGATGGAGAACTCCAGGCTGAATAAAAGATCCATTGTTCATTGGGTATTTGACAGACAGATTTTGTAGATGTCCCCTGTTATGACCCAGTCATCGAGGTAAGGATAAACCGGGATGGATTGCCGGCGCAGGTGTGCTGCCTCCACTGCTAGTACTTTTGTAAATACCCTTGGTGCGGTGGCTATACCGAAGGGTAGTACCTTGATTTGATAGTGTTTGTCTTGTATCATGAATCTGAGGTATTTTCTGTGCGCCGCAACATTAAAATATGAAAGTATGCATCTTTCATGTCCAGTGCTGCCATGTAATCCCTGAGAGAGCAGGGGAATTACCTCCTGTAGAGTGACCATGCAGAACTTTTGTGGCTTTACAAATTTGTTCGCTGGGCGCAGATCTACTACAGGGCGCATGGAGAGATCCTTTTTGGGTACAAGGAAGTACACTGAATAAATACCCTGGTTTACCTGTGAAAGAGGTACGACCTCTATGGCTCCCTTTTCTTGGAGTGTCTCGACTTCCTGAAGAAGGATACGCAGATGGTCTGGCATCAGTCGTCTTGCTAGTGGAGGTCTGAACTTTGGGGACCGGCAGAACTCTATACAGTACCTGTGGGCCACGGTCTTCAGTACCCACTGGTCTGTAGTTATTCCCTCCCATGCCTGAAGGAATTATGTAAGCTGGCCCCTGGAGGCATGGGAGAGGACACAGATCTTCGGGTCATTTAGAACCTGAGGCCGGGGCTCCTCTGGGGGTAGAGTTCCGGCCCCTTCCTTTCCCACAATGCTGACCCCTTTGGGGATACGGGGTCTTGTATCCGCTGGTTCCTTGTGGAGAGGACCAATTATTTCCCGAGGTGTACTGGTTTTGAGGGAAGCGTTAGCCACGAAAAAGGTATCTGAACCCAGTTCCTCGCCTTGTGGAGGGCTTTTGTGTGATTTGATCTAGCGTCTTAAGGGTGTCTCGAGAGCTTCATCAACTGCTCTTACAAATAGGTTGGATTCTTCCAGCGGTTTATTAATAAGTGAAACTTGAGTTTCTGGCTTGAACCCAGAGTTTCTTAGCCATTCGGGTCTCTTTAGGAGGGTGGCCTGAGCCAACAATTGACCTGCTGTCTCAGACGAATCCAAAGTGTTCTAGAGTATACTTTGGTTTACTTGTCTGCCCTCGGTTACCGTGGACAGAAGACGAGTCCGTATCGGTTCAGGAACCTCCTGCAGGCCTTCCTGTAAAATGGCCCATTGAGCGGCCGCGTAGCTGGCTAACAAAGTAGTATTGTTAGCAATGCGCGTAGAAAAAGCTGCTGCAGCGTTACCCTCTTTCCTAGGGTGTAGAGTCTTTACACTCCATATCAGGAGGTACCTCTCCGGTTGACAGGGGAACCCCTGCCCTTTTCCTTGTAGTGGTCACCACCAGTGAGTCTAGGGTGGAGTGACATCTGATGTAAAGTGGATTAGAGGGGGAAGGCCAAAATAGCTTTTCTATCCTTGGATTAACTGCTCTTGTGAGGGCAGGTGTTGATAACGAGAGAGCCAGACGCTTTTTAATTGAGTTTAGAAGAGGAATAGCCTGGCTGGCCGGCGGTTTCTCTTTTAGAATGTCCTCTACAAAGTCAGCCTCAGGAACAGCTTCATCGGTGGCGATCTTGAAATGTTCTGCTGCTTTGCGTATCATGGCGTTAAACGTCATTTGATCTTCCACTGGAGAGGGCTGTCTAGTGGGAGTGGTCTGGGGGGAATCTAAACATAGAACATCAGGATCTGGTGAAGGAATTGGAGACTGCCAAGGCTGAGGGTAACCCATATCCGGGTTTTCCCCCACCTCTCTGTGGGGTCATGCATTTCCTCAGGGTCAATGAAAGGATCATCATCCTGAGTGTCTGCAGGAACCTCCTCAGTGAGGTCGTACGTGTACACATCCTCCGCCTGAGGGATCAAAGAGTCTTGGAAATTTAGCCACAGGGGTCAAAAGGTCTTCTTCCTGTGGTCTTTTGGGGGTGGATAGCTCTCAGGGGGTTACACACCTGTCAAGCCTCTCCATACAATACTCAAATATCTCCCTAGTCCTAACAGAAGACCAAGAGGCGTCTTGAGGTGGAAAGGGCTCTTGTAAACGATCCTCCAATGCCAAACGTCGAGATTTTTGTCTCACCGCCAAAGAAATACCTTCTTCACCTTCCGAAAACTCTCCCCGGGGGACCATTAGAGGTCGCGTGTCCCTGTGCCTCTCCGTAAGCTTGGCGGAGGGTTCCGATATTTCCTTCAGCCTATTTCGACAAATCCTTGGGCTTCCCCGTGGGCGTCGTCGAATCCTTTGACTATCGTTTCTGAGCATCTAACAAAACAATTCTCGCAATGCTTTCGGTAACGTCCTACGCAGCAGGGAGACACGTAGCCTGGGCCTGCAGTTTTGTAGTCTTCGGCGGAACCGGCGCCTTGTCGTTGGCAGACGCCTTCTTACGATGCATCTCGACGGAATATTGGAGTTAGCGCCCTTCAATTTAGAGTGCCTGGTCGCTAGGAGCATTTGCGGCGGCGGTGAGGGCTGCTGATCATAACGGTCAGCGGGCACAGCCAAAACTTCCAGTGTACCCGTTGCCGCTGTGGTCCGCTTCAACGTCGAAGACTGGCCGGGGGTTGTGTGTTTAGTGAGTTGAGTGTTCATCTTTGTCGTCGGGGTGTACATTCCCCATAGCAGTGCCTGAGCTGTCCTTTGCGGGGCCGGGGACAGACGACGCGGAGCGGGAACGATCTGCCGAAAGGTCAACGACCTCCGAGTCAGAGGCCTGCTCGTCACTGATGCCCTCGTCGCAATTGGCGGGTGCGGCAGTGAACTCGACTCGGCCTTCGACCTCCCGTAGGACACCCAAGTCTTGACACAGCGTTCCTTCAATGTCTTCGGATGGAGGAGCTTGCAAGCACTACAACCTTTTTCGTTGTGATCGAGGGGCAAGCAACAGTTTCACCGTAGATGCTTACCTCGCTAAGGAAATTTACCCTGGCAAATGGGGCAAAACGTAAAGGGAGACTTCTCCATAGCTGAGGATAAGGCAAGTGACGAAGACCAGAGAGGAAAGAGGGAGGAAAGGGAAGAGAAAGGCATTCTCTGTTTTTACAGAAATGTCCAACCCGACCCCACTCTCCCTACTGTGTAGGCCGGCTGGAAGGCCCGGCCACGTGGTCGGCAACGCCGACTGGATCACCGTCCATCGAAGGTCTGTGGAGGTTTCGGCAGATATCCGGAACAGAGGCGATAGTAAGGACGGTCAGGGTGATCTTGAATAATAATATAATATAGTCGACCAAAGGTCGATGGAACAATTAGCAATGTCTCTGGATGAGCTCTGCATGAGGCGACCAGTATGCTGGGCAGAAAAAACCATCAGGGGTCCACGGCACATGAGGGATTTTGGGTACGCTACACGTCACGATAGGGATAGTGTTACATACACGCCTATGCCGATGTCCCCTTTCGATGCTCGAAAGACAAGATGCAATACTCGGCGGTGACCACTGGATGTCGAACTATATGCACAGCATGGGATTCTAAGCAGATTAACAACCATCAGAAATTTGTATATTAAATATCATGAATTAAACAACTTCAGATACTATTCAAGTACAGTTTAATTGAATGTAAAGATGATGTTTACGTTCTCCTGCAGGGTAAATGGAATGTCCATATTCCTACCCATTTATGTGATAACATAATCGATAAATACCGGAAAATGCTGTGGATAAAAAGCTGGAAGCCCTTCAAGAGTTAAACAAGGAATACAAAGTTGCATGCCATGAACAAAAGCAAGCTAAGAGGAATAAAAGCAATTCTGACCTTTCACAAGTGAAGGCAGTCAATAAGAAGAGAAGAAAGTAGATGACGAAGGTGTACACCACTGCGACGATGGTCCCCTTTGGGATGGAGTTGCTTGGGTTCTTCAGCTCACCTGGAAAAGAGAAGCACCTGCGATGTCAATTGAAAACACCAACCACACACCGGTACTACAGGAAATGGTTGATGGTGTTGGGGAGGCAAAGCAGCATGGGTGTCATACACGTTTTCCTGGCCCACCTTCTAAAACACATGCTCATGGCTAGACCACCTGGCAGGCTCATTGATCATACTCTAGCTAAACAGCTGAAGAGGGATCATTAGTGCTTAAATTCGAGGTAATGGCCAAAGCGACTTGAATCTTAACATAGTTCTGCATCTTGAGTCACATATTTATTAACCTTTACAATAATAGACAATATAACCCAATTATCTAATTTTCAGAAAAACATTGAAAACCTTCCTGTTTAAATTAAAACAGAACGCTAGTGTAATAACTGTTTTTCTCTGTCTTGGCATCCCAATTGCCCCGTTCTATATGTAGCTGGTTTTCTCCCAGCGCTTGTCCACGTCTTTCTGTTGCGCCCTGATGCCCGCGGGTTTACGGCGCATTACAAATAAACAAATAATAAATAATAGTCAAGGTTGAAGAGGATCCTGGAAATGCATTAAAAAATATAAAAATGTTGTTCCTGTTAAACCTATGCAAATGCTCTACTTGGAATATATGATTATGCGCTTTTAATGGTATAGGGCATTTGACTGTGCGCTTTCAATGGAAAACACGCTACAGCAGCCATCGCACTTCAGTTTGGAGCCCATTAAGGAATACCAGCACTTCCCCCGAGATGCAAATGACTGGGCAGGGTGTTTTTTATTATCAAGTCACACAATGAAGAGAGAGGATTGCAGGAAAGTGACTTGTTACCAGTTCATCTTGGGTCTTCATTCTTATTTATAACCGTTAGGATAGAATAGCGAGCATCCGACCCCACCCCAACAGACAGAAAGTACTGTAGTAATGGGGAGAACAAAGGCAGGCTCACGATCACCCTGAACTAGGTTGGGACGCCTATTTGATCACCTGCCTTTGAAGCAGAGTCAAGGTGATACAGTTGGTAAAAGGCATGGACAACTTCAAGGTGGCAGCTTGGCTCACTGCACAAATGGGATAGCGGGCTGAAGGGGCTGGTTTGCACATAATGGAATGGGGGCTTTGTTCTTTAAAGCCAAGGATGGGTCATCAAAGAGCAGGACAGGACGTAGGGATACCATGACCCAGATTCTCAAAACATTTTTGGGCGCAAGTGGTTAGATATTCTTGGATTTTGGAATAAAATGACGTACACATTTATTGTCATGCAAGGGAAAAAGTGCATCTTCTACGCTTTTTATTTACTTGTGCGACATTTTGGAAATCGGAGATCATTCATCTACTATGCATCTAGTAAATAGAGAATCTTGAGACAGGAGCCATTTCACGTAATTCCTATAGGGCAAACTATTGTGTGGATATGCTCATATCTTTGGTCCATGTAATATGGGGAACACGTTACACAGTATCCATAGGTTACACTACTTCAAGTAGCGTTAGAAAAGTACATTGGCAGAAAGAAAAACAGGCCTCAGAGTGTACAATTCTCACATGACGTTCAGCAAAGAAGAAAGACCGGTACGTATTGCCACCTTTCCCTTGGCTAATGGTCTAGTTGCCAGAAAAGCTTCAGTACAGTCAAAGAAATGAAATATAGCAAAACAAAATGTTCCCACCCCCTCATTGACTTTTGGTGTACTACATGCAGCTCCCTGGTTGCAAACTGTCCACTAATTTAGGGGTACAAGTCTAAAACAAAGACCTTACAAGCCATTTATGACTTATGTTATCCATTTGCTGGTGTTTCAGAGTGTCTGTCACGGTCAGCTTCCACCATCAACCGATCAAACAACCTGCAGATCAAACTAACCAGAGAGCCAACACTGGTCTCCTCAAACACCGCCTGGCAGACAAGCACTCTGAATGGGCTGTGCTCAGCCATTTCGTGCTCACTTCCTAAACGCCCTCAATAATGCAGCACAGGCACCACATCCCCGAGCGCCTTATCCCACACATTAAGGATCGGTAATGAGCACCCAGACTGAAGCACCCCAAGCATTGCATTCCTAAGCATCCGGTAATTTGTACTCATGGCCACTCCGTTCATACACGGAAGACGGATGAAAAGCAAGCAACCCTAAGGGGCGCACATGCTCAGCACCCCTTAGCAACTCCTGGTCACATACAGAGGCAACCTTTATTGTATCTGCATGTGTGTGCTGCAACCGCCCTCCTTAGAATACCTACACCTTTCAGGGTTTAAGACTTGGCATGGCTAAATTCCCTATACACCAGTCTGGACTTGGCTACAAAAGACAGGGGATTGCCAAACTAAATAAAGTACTTGGACTAAGAAAAACAAAAATTGCAGACATTATTTCAAATACTTTGGCTTTCCATTGGCTCCACAATCGAGCTCAAGACCATTTGCCTGGCTACCAAGATGGTGCATGACCAGTGTCTAATCTACCTTCCAGGCACTGAACATACACGAGGAGGATTGGTAATAGCAGCACTGTTGCGAGACTTCTGGAGACCAACTTGCAGTAGACCTGCATGGTTTCACCAAAAGGTAGGCACACACTCACTGGTAGTGTGACCGAGCAATTCGGCTGCTCTGGTTAGAGGGGGAGAAACTAGTACAAAGTAAAGTTCATTCACAAGGGAGACCGTGTGAACGATTGTCCACACCGTATATACTGTAAAATATATATAAGCATTAATTTAACAAGGAGAATGTGCATTAAGTTCACAGGAAAGGCACAGTAATTATATATTAAAAACACAAACAGTAAGGTGTCCAAAGTGGATACGACCTACAATTTTAATAAAAAATCAGTTACACAAACGCATCACAAGATGTCAACACAGTTACAATGGCAGTATGGGAGGGAAACAATCGTTAAAACATGCTACAAGCATTACCAATTATAATGCACACTGCTCACTCAAGCAGACCAAACCTAGCTTCTCAGCAACTGTCCAACAAGAGAGAGTCATGTAAACCGGTTAATTCATTTAGCAGCAGTTCTAATCAATAAGAAAAGTTCTCCCATGGATGGACATTGAACAGATTAAATAATTGTTGCTACATATTGGTAAATAGGTAATTACAGGTGTCCAGAGAAAAAGGGGAGGCGCCAGCAATCTGGGGGCTAGCGGCACCCCACATCAGATTCATACTTCCAGGTTTCACTCATGCAAGTAGTAGACTCACCCTGACTGCAGAAACATTTGTTGAAAAAAAATTCAATATCTGTTTCTAAGCAACAATAATTCTTCATTTAGTACCTTGTGGGGATATGTTCTATCCAGAATAATGTGTTAGTGGGTCTTCTTAAATCTAGAGAAGCTTAGGTTAGCTAATGATATTCATCAGGCTTGCATCTACCCCTTCTTAGAGGAAATAATTCAAGGGTGAAGCATGTATTCCTTCATGCGTATTATAGACACTGATGGCATTTACAAAATATGAAACAATTGTGTAAATATACGTGGCACTATTTCGAAAAAGGAAACCACACTTAATGTGTTTTGTATGTTATGAGAAACATAAGAAATTTAAATGGTCATTCTTCTTCATATATTCAATTCTCATTTCTTAGAATTGAACAGCCTTACTACCTTTGTCATTAAAACATCACAATTCCTTATCCAATCTTCATGTCTGCTTACAGGCCGTAAATTAGGCCGTAAATTACTGTAATTGGGTTCCCCTTCAGATATTACACAAATTCTGCCCTTGCTTATTCTTATTAAGGTAACAAAGTCTTTAAACAGTTACTAACAAAGCTTTCATTATGTAAAATCTAACAGAATAAAACAAAGCAAAAAAACTGCATTCGATTTAACACCAATGTAAAATTCTATTCAATCTAGCATCACTGGATTTCCATTGAGCTCCAACATCTCTTGGGTTTCTGCGGCCTTGGCCTCTGTATCGCATCTGGCCTGTCGTGCATCCTTTATATTGCCTCCATCAGATCTGTAGCCTCTGGTCTACCTATCATCCCTTCATATTTCCTTCCTTGTCCGATTAGGAGGTTGCTTGGACATGGTTAACCATCACTCAAAGCTCAAATGCCTATGGACGCTTCACATGGATAGGTCTCAGTATTTTAAAAGAAAAAGGCATGGGTAATTCTGGTGGCCATCCAGGTCCTTCCGACTGCTTAGAGATCTCCATTTCAGCACAGTTAGAGATTTTGAATATTAGAGTCTCAAGGAATATGTCCGCTGTAGCTCTTGGCCCTAAACCAGATCACTTTGTTTCGTACTTAACAGAGAAGGCAGTGTCTTAATTACTTAACTAATGCAGCAATTACAGTAACTCTAGATCACCCTCTGCTAACGTGCAGTAGAACATTAATTTTCAGCCCATTATCTTACTTGATAAAGCTCAATTTCAGCGCTACGCAGGGCGTGTCAGTGTTAGGCAAGATTGTATGCAGTACCAATAGGGTGCACTACAACAACCCTGACCTCCTGGCAGTAGTAACCCAACCTTTGGTATAAGTCTGTACTACACAGGTTGGTAGTGTGGACGAGTAGCCAGCCTTACCTCAAGAGGGGTCAATGCGAGTTGTAGGGGAGTTACACAGAGGTTCACAGTGACAAGCATTCAAGCAGACACTTACATACATGGATTTTTGATAATACAATTAATTTATTTACCAGTCAGTTAATACAAGCCTTCTTCAGAAGGGAACACTGTAAAACACCACACACATACTTCAAAACTACACAATCTCCTAGTTAAGAATCAGTAAATACCCATTTGGGATGGCATACAGCAGAGACCTACACCCTCAGGTGACTTCAAATGCTAGGGTACTATTGGCATTAATGTATTACTGTTGGCATTCAAAATTAGTTAAGAGCAAGTCAAAGGGAAAGATTATTAGCGCAAAGATACCACAAATATTTCTAAAGTAGGCAAATACCTTCACATCCCCCCCATAAGAGTCATTCAGTTAAAACAGGCTAAGCCAAAGTCAATAGGCAAGAGTCTATGTGGACTCGAGCACTTTGAAGATGGGTAGAAAAGTCTTTGCACAATGTTTCAGAAGTCTTTGAAGAAAAATTGAATAGAGTGTATCTCATCATTCATGCATGGATGGCATCTCATGGTTATGCCTGAATGATGATTAGACAGAGCTAATCATTTTGAGCTCACAGACCAATATCAATAAATCAGGCCCTGACTACGCTGCGTTCCGTATAGACGGCAACGCCATCAAGGTCTCTAGGGAAGTTAAAACTCTTGGTTTTTACCTTAATTCTTCCATGTCATTTACTAAACAGGACAACTTCGCATCAACCACAGCGTATACCTGTAAATTAATCAGAGCAGGTAAACCCTTCCCATCTAATGACAGTTGTATGATCTTGGCGAGAGCCTTAATACTCTCCCGACTCGACTACTGTAATGCCCTGTACAGTGGGGCTAACAAAGCCATTACCCAAAGGCTTCAAACCCTACAAAATAATGCCCTCAGAGCTGCACTTGGCATAAACAAAAGGGAGCATATCTCCTCCACCAGACGCCATTATAACTGGCTTTCTACTGACGACAAAATCCATCTAAAAATGAACTCCTTGACCCACAAGGCTCTCAACAATGCAGCTCCTAGGTACCTGTCAGACAAAATAAAGAGAAAAGTATCTAGCAGACCGACAAGAACAGTCAATTCCAACTGTCTGGTGGTACCGAGATTTAAACTTGCCAAAATTGGCGGTATCAGCTTCCCTGTGATAGCGGCCCAACGGTGGAATGCTTTGCCTCACAACCTGAGAGTTGACCAACCATTTTCTCTCTTCAGAAGAAACGTTATCAAAACATCAACTCTAACAATCTGTAGTTACCACTCTAGATCACGCCGATTCCTTAGCCAAAGGGACTGTATATATGTACTATTAGAAATCGTCCTATATTTGTATATAACTTAAACATAGATGGCATCCTGTATATTAACTGCATATGCTTTCAACCATCTGCCCACACTATCAGTGTAAATATGTAAAATGTACATATATGCACCATTGTAAATATTGTAACGTTGGATACTCCAGACTTTGTAACATTGTAAGCTTTGGATATTCTTTAACCCTTTAACTGCCATGGGTATTTCCCCCCAGTGCCAGGGCCTTTTTTGGTGATTTTGGAATGTGGCCATTCAATGGCTTGTAACTTTTTTGTTACATGAGATATTTCGGCCAAATTTGGCAAGTCAAACCTCTGCGCATTCCCACAGGTGTCCTCTTTTGGGAAATGCATGGGGTTCCCCGTTTCCCTTGCTGGCTTCGACACCCTAGGCCCAAATCTGTAGGTTTCCCACATGAACAAATTGTGCTGTGGCAAAAGGCTTGGGGTTACCAGCGGGTTACCCTTTTCCTTTTGCGCCCCCGGTAGGTGCACCCACACCTCTGAGGTACGTTTTTCGTCGTGAATTCAGGATAGTGCCAGTGAATCACATCCTGTCAGCGAAGAGGTAGGAGGAAGATATGTATGGTCAACAGGGTCTAATGCAGCCGAAAGGTTATAGAGGATGAGGAGGCATTAGTCGTCCTTACCTATCATTTCGAGGCCATCATGCATGACCTGGACGTCATACCTTTTCGTCCCTGGTCCTTGTGGACTGCTTCGAGGCACCGTGCTAGTTGCCGGCGTCATTTTTCCACCCAACATGGCACCCGATGTTCACTCCTGGAAGTTGGTGCAACAGTCTAGTCTAGTCTCCTGGCTCATTCACTGGTGCACGGAGATTCATAGTTAGATGCTGCCGGAACTCAGCGCGTCTCAATGTTTGGTATGCAGGTACCTAGCTCAGCGCTACCTTACCTTGTTCCTCGTTTGCTGTCCCTCCTTGCTCCCTGTTCGGAAGAATTCTCATAAATGGGATAATTCCTCACTACCTTAGAGACCCCCAGCTCTTTTGCTGACCTTGGGGTACTTTTAATTCTGTTTGTTTTCTGTGTTTATTTCTTTGGTTATGGAGTTTTAGATAGCTCCATAGGCATCATCTTTTCATTTGAGTCCCACAGCACCCTCAGTGCAGTGACACAGGCAAGCCTTTTAGGCTGTCCCAAGGTTTAAATACCTTCTCTGGGATAAACTACTGTTTCCCAGAGAAAGTGAAGTTAAATTGACTGTTAGTCTTTTTAGCTGCAGTTGGTGGGACCAATCAACTCCAAAAGTAAGACACCTGGACATCCATCTCAGAGCTGGTTCAATTTCCAGAGTTGCTGCTGGAAAGCGTATAGCCAGGTAGAGGAACACGAGATTGTGTTTGTTGCTTTTAAGTTGGCCAAGAGCTCAAAGAAGATCCTCTGGACTCCCAGGAAGCAGGACTGAGCCTGAGCTCCCCTCAACAGAGTGCTGGACCCCAGAAGCAAGGAAAGTCCATCTCAACAGCCAGGAACCGCAGTGTTGCAATTTGCGGTAGACACGAGGAGCTGAAACACTGAAAGTGAAGTTTGCCACTTGCGTGTTTTGACCGTCCCAGTGCAGGAGTCCCCCAATGGCCTCCCTCTTGTCCCCACGACTGAAGCCCAGGAACAGTGAGATCTGCAAAGCTGCACAAGAACAGGAGTCATCTTCTGCATCTTTTCTTCATTTTAAAGGTACTGTACAAAGTCTAAGAAAACTTACTTCTTGCTGTAGAGTTGCTTGCATCTTCAAGTCTAACAGCTTGTGGCCCTACATTGATTCATCTTTTTGTTTGTTTGTTTATTTATAATGCGTACCAGACCCAAAGGTAACCAGGTGCAACTGTTAACCTCTTTAGTGCCAAGGACGAGCCATCTCATCCTTGGGATTACCTCCCTGTTGCCAAGGACGAGATAGCTTGTCCTTTCAGGCACTCTGTTTTGTGCGATCCCTGCAGAGCAGGGATCGCACAAAATTGTAATCCAACCCCCGGGCTATGTGAGGGGGAGGTTCCTCTTCATGGCCCGGGGTTTGGATTTCCTTCAATTTCACATCGGCGTGCGTAATGCACGCCGACATTACATTGAAAGTAAATTCACTGCGGCAGGTATTTTCATCTGCCACAGTGAAGAGAGAAGGTAAGAGCCCCCTCTCCCTCTGCCTCGATCTCTGGCCACCCTCTGCAAAGATTCAGATATAGATATTAGGTTGTAAATCCCACAGGACATCAGTTGTCCCTGTGATTCCCTGGCCATCATCCAGTCCTGGATTTTTACTGCCTACTTATTATTTTTTATTTATTTGGCATTAAATGGTTAAATATTACAGATAAAAACCTTTCGCCAAAGCTCACGTTGGTTCATGAAAAAAGAAAATTCTTCATTTGAGACTTAAATATTTCAGTTTCATCATTCATCAGCCTTTATGTCCGCATTTCATCATTATCAGTGTCAATTCTTTTAAATATTTCAATCACCAATTGTGTCAGTGCTAGGGTGAACCCAATTCTTGCACCACCCAGCAGCAGTATCCACCAGTCTTCCTCAGTTCTGCTTGTATTCTCATTGGTATGTTCACCTAAAAATCGTAATCTTCGGTCCCTCATTGCCTGGCAGGACATAACCAGATGCTTAGTCAATT
This sequence comes from Ambystoma mexicanum, assembly GCF_040938575.1. NCBI lineage: Eukaryota > Metazoa > Chordata > Amphibia > Caudata > Ambystomatidae > Ambystoma > Ambystoma mexicanum. The sequence continues at coordinate 170,261,553 of NC_090921.1, read as the reverse complement.
CTACTGACTGTGCTCCTTTGCATAGTCTGCACGAGATTGCTCAATTTTCTGAGCGAGGTCTCAATATTTCTCATGTAGGAAGAAGATTTAGATGTAGTCTCATAAATTGGTCTCTGTGGTAGCAATTTGCAAAAAGCCAAAGATGCTTTGGAGGGCAGTTCAATTTCCTTGATTCCACCAGGAGTTTCCCATAATGTTTATAGCCTTTCATCCTGCATGGTGATCCAATCTTTGGTGTACAGTATTTTTTTTTTACTTTATCTGTGTTCTCCAGCAGGGTTCTGTCATTTAATCCCACATCTAGTAGAATAGCGTGACAGATGGCTTTCCACTCGATGAGCGTGGTTTCAATATTTTTGCCTAAGGCTTTCTTTAGTGCCACAAAGCCAGCCTTGGGGGGTGGGAGGGTCATCAATGCACTTTCGTTATAGAGCAAACGATTTCCACGTTGTGATCGCACTGAGTGATGTCAGGCCCAGCTCCATCCGAATTGCTTGGATGGGGGTGCCCATGGGGAGGCGAGGACTCTTCCAGAAAGCACCCTCCCGACTGCCGATTTTAAACCTAAACCCCACCCCCTTCAACACCAAATCTGTCCTGATTGGTCCCCCGCTAAATAACCACTCATCCAACAATGGCTCAGTGATATGCGCCTAGAAGTATATGTGCCTAGAAGTATTGCAGCTCTTGGATTCATCAAAATCCATAGGATTCACCATCAAGCCTGACCTTCCAGAAACACAGCAAAGGCGGCCCAAATACCCTGGCTCAAAATCTCAAACATTCACAAAATCAAACCCTTCATTCCTCCACAGGACATCTGGTGGTCGTACAGGCCTTTGTGGCCTCACACACCGATATGGGTAAAGCCCTGCTGACAGGGCTCTTAGCCGCTCACTTGGATCTCCCAAGCAGCCCACCGGGCCTTACTACGGGTGTGCAGAAACGTGACTGAAACACCACATCACTTCTCAACCACACTGGCTTCCCCTCAGGGCAGGATAATGTTCAAGAATGCATGGTGTCTGGGGTAGGCAGGAAGTGAGAGAGGTGACCAAAACTCCCTGTGCCTAGTCTCCTAGGAGACCCAAATGCACTCTGGCGCGACAAGGACAGCCACCCTGCTGGGTGAGTGGCAGCTAGGCTGGAATGAATGGGAGAAAACTGTTTAAAAGGTGAGTCTCTTGGCTTGGAAGGCAGAGTCGACCACTGGAACGAAAGATCCGAAGACGAGCTGGAAGAGAACGGCTGCTGCAACTCCTGGACCGCTGGTTTGCCCGGTGAAGCCCTGCTGCAGGTTCGAATTGCCAAGTTCATCTCAGCAGAGAAGCCCTTCAAGGACGACTTCTTCCTTTGAGTTGGTGGGACCAATTAACTCGTAAGCCACCTAGATAACATTCTAGGAGCTGGTTGTATTTCCTCAGAGTGCTGCAGGAAACCGAATAGGCAGGGAGAAGGACACCAGTTTGTGTGCTTGACGACAGCTACCGGAATCGAAGATTGCTAGTTTGCCAGCTTTGTGACCAGTCCCCGTGCAGTGCAGGAGTCCCCCAATATCCTCCCTCTTGTCCCCATGACTGAGGCTCAGGAACAGCGAGATCTACAGGAACTGCCAAGAACAGAAGTCTTCAGCTGCCTCTTTTTCTTCAACATAAGAAAATGCGTGAAACTTTGGCAACTTGCAGGCCTAGTCAGCTTGTGACCAGACATATAAAGCTTTCTTCTATGAACTACTTCTGAGAACCATGGCAAAGATTTTTCCGTTTAACTACCATAACCATTTGTACTTATACAAGACTCTAACCCATTGACTTTGGCCTACCTATTGCATTGGAACAACTCCTCTGGTGAACTTAAACTATTTGCACGGTTTAAGAGTAATTCTATTATTCGTTTTATTAACTTATGCCTTTTTGCTCCTACTTCAAATGCTCTGAATGCCTTCAAAGTAGTTTAAATGCCTCAGAACCTTATAGTGTGAAGTGCTGGAGTATATTTTTGTGCAATATTGATTGCCTCTTTTTAGTGAATGTTTTCTAACTGATTGTGTAATAAATTAAGTGTTTTACCAAGAAACCTTGAGTATAAGAGTCCATTTGAATACTTGTGATTGTATTACAGCTCACAGTCCCTCTTCAGATAAGCCTGGCTGCTTAGCTCGCTACCAAAAACTGTGTGGTACAGACTTATACCAAAGGTTGGTTCTGCTTACACCTGTAGTCATTGTTGTGTAGTGGTCCCAGAGGGTACTGCATGCAAACTTTGCCTAACACTCCCTGTTCCTTTTCTATGTCCTCCTGGTTTCCTGTGATATTCCGTTCCTTCTGTGGCCATCCTTTCCATTCAGCTTTTCTATAAGCTGATTTCGCAAGCCGCTGCTGACGGGTCTCACACACAGGTTTCTCCTCCCAGAGGTTCTCCTGTCTTGGCAGTCTTCCAGGAATCCCCTTGCCAAAGTGTTTTCCCTCAGGCAGGGTGGCGTCTGGGGAGGCTCGCCCCTTCCTTCACGAGACAAACAGAAACCATGCAAGGAGAAATGCGAAATCAAACACAGGTGAGCCTCACATCTGAACGCACAGATTCGGATACTGGCTGTCTCAATGCTACACTTGGGCTGGAATCCCACCAAAGTCTTGGGTGTTGTAGTAGTTTGATTCTGGCAAGTAGTTGTGTAGCAACTACATTTTCCAAGATTTTGCTGATATGCAGGAGGTTCCTAATTGTCAGGGCCAAAACCAAGAACAGACCTAGGCAGGGGGTGCAGAGGGGCATGGTGGGGGCTGTGATGAGTGTACGAGTTATTCCCAGAAAAGTGTATCCATTTAAAAGGCTGCTGTGCCCCTTCTGCAGAAAAGCAGCCTTCAGAGACTACAGTTCCCAGCATGCTCGGGGGCGCCGCGGGCCAATCAGGAGTCCAGCAGGGTGTGGCTCGTCAACGCGCATGCGCAAGCCCCGAGGCACGGGGCTTGCGCTTGAGACTTCGGAAGGAGAGGACGTGCAGAGCCCAGCTCCTCCAGAATCACTCGCGAGGGGCCCCGCCCCGCCGGAGAAGCAGTTCGGCCCCTCGCTCCTGCAAGATAAGTTCTTAAACCCATCTTGGGAATCAGAGGGATCGGGGGAGAAGCGCAGGGGGCTTTAGCCCGCCTATTCCTAGCCCCTGCGCCTACCGAAAAGATAAGTGCGCGTGTATCTTAGACGCGCCGCCAATCTGTTGTGGGGAAGCGGAGCGTACGAAAGGCTTGAACGTGTGTTCCCGCCTCCTGGGACCAGGGAGAACAGGGGGCACGGGAGGCGAAAACACATGTGGCAAAGTTTCCGCGGCGGTCTGAAGGAAGACCCCTGTGGAAGTTAAATAACGGCATTTTTTCCACATCAGGAACTAGTGGAGAAGCCTCAGAAAAGAGGCGAACTTGGGCACACTGAGAAGCCCGTGATTTGAGCTCGGGTGGCAACAAGAAATGTTGTGTGTTTGTATGTGTGTGAGGAATGAATGAGAATATGGGAATGCAGAGGCAAAACCCTAACTCGTGTTATTTCTTTTAGCTTCTTGGACCTGCACTGAACACTACGGACCTGCCACAAGACTTGACGGCTTCATCACGGAAAGGACACTGAAAACCAGAGCTAAGTGTGCATGCTGAAAATGCTAATCAGTTGTGCACTGAACTAGGTGCATGGTTTTGACTTGTATGTAGAATTAATCAGTGGGCCTCAGTCTGACTAAGTGGAAGTGGAGTGTAAATAGCTACTTGGTACCAAGTACAATTGAAGGCGTGCAACAATCAACCCTTTCCCCTAAATTCCCCGTCCTATCCACAACCACTACCCAATCCTCAATCCGGTTTTCCTAATATTCCCCCAACCTATCCAATCAACGAGACCCTAACCCTCCTTCCCTGCTCTGGTCCGGGTAGCCTGCGTAAGCTTCGACTTGCAGGCTCCACGACCATAGTGGGGGTGGTTGGTACTGCGTCGCTCCTGCGCCTAGGACCAGAGTGCTCTGACACTAATGGTGCAGTAGTTGGTGAAGTTGTCTGGGTCTACAGTAGGTTTTTTCAAAAGAGGTCTATGAATCCACACTTGGGGTTGTCTGGGAATGACCCTTTAGTGAGGGTGGCAGCAATATTTATGAGGAGTGCGTTGAATACCAGGCCTGTAAACTGTTTGATGAGGCCAAGATAGCATCAGAACAGTAGGTAGGTTTGAGGGAGGCCAGCGATTTAGGAGGTCAAGGGAGAGGCGAGAATTTGGTCCAGTGGGGCATTGCGAGTACTGTGGTGCAGAAGGCTAACGCTGGAGGAGGGGGATTTGATGATGTTGGATTTGGTCTATTTTTGCAATGAAAACGTTGTTGAGCCAGTCACATTTTTCCTGAGTTGCTGGTACCTCAGGGTTTTCGGGAGGGTTTGGTACAATCATTTTTTACTTTGTAGAGGGCTTTGCAATTGTTAGAAGTTGCCGCAATGGTGGACTAGTAAGAGTCTGTGGCCCTGGTGATCAGAATCCCAAGTTGGTGTGGAGAGATTGGTGGGATCTCCAGTTACAATTTTTTCACCACTGTTACTGTAGAGCTCTGGATTGAGCTTTTGTTGGGAGTCAAGCCCGGGGGTGTACCAACGGGCAGATGGTTTGGTCGTAGCGTGGCAGGTTTTAAGGCCACATGAGTGTACCATTTTCATAGCAGGGTTGTTGAGGGATTCCCTGGGGTACGGAAGACTTCAAAGTTTACTTTGAGCTTTTTGACCAGAAAGGTTTTGAATGAGCAGTGCTGAGCGAGAGGGTCATTTAGCCTGGCCTTTGTGGGCCATTGTCGAGTGGGCGAATGCTAGGAAAGATTTTCGTTTTAGTGATTTCCTCCCATTCACTCTACAGGACACCCTTTCTTTCTGACCCGTTATGAACGGTGCCGGTGCTACAGGCATCCCCATACTCATTGAGCCCTAAGGGGCTGCAATGGGAATGGGGATATACCGGCACCAGCAGCCGCGAAAGGGCAATTACCGGGTCCGGCAGGGCTGGAATACCCCAGTAATTGCCCATTCGCGGATGCTGGATTTTCATGCCGATATGGAGCCAAGGCTACCTCCAACCTCGTAATGAGGTCCAATGTCTCTGTTTGCAAGTTTCTTGCATTACCCCAAAGTTAAGTGCTGTTAGGATATTTTGTGCACTTATAACTTTTTCGATATTGGTGTTTTGGTTACTTTTACAATGTGCCTAGGATGAGATGGTGGCAGCAGTTTTGTTTCTACCTTTTTTTTACGTTTTACTCATGCACTTTTGTATTTATTTCAAATTGCTACAAAGGGTGGCAAGCAGTCCAAGATGGCCATCCCACAACATTTTTGCTCGCCCTTTGAGGATGTTGTTCTTTGCCCTTCTTTCTGCCTTCTCAGGTCAGGAAATGCCATATATGGCATGCCCTTTACCAAGGAAAGGTTCTGCTTTCGGGGAGCAAATGGGTGGTCCATCAGGATGTTTTCATCCTGGGTGTGTTCTAGCTCCTATTCCAGAGAATAACGTGGCATGAGTTATGTGGCACCATGTCTTGGTTGGTGAGAGGTCCTTGTGGTTGGCATGATGAACGCCATCCATCGTACAGGGACCACCAACAGTATCGCGCTATGACATCATGCCCCAGAGAAAACGATGGCCTAAAGCAGGAGCATGGACAGAACGAGCAGGCTCCACTGTTCATTCTGAAAGAAGGTACCGTTTCCAGTGGATTATATATTTCAATGTTCCACAATGGAAACGGAAAACACATACAAGTTCTACTTCATATTCTTGATGTTGATTATGTATAACAGGAGGTGGTGGAAGAGCTTGATGACAGGATGAACTATCTGGGTGTACTGCTTTAAACAAGGATGAGGGGAATACCGGATGTATGCGGTGCCAGGTCAGAGGTAATTGAAGCTTGAATGCCACAGGATTTTCTTATTTAGTTTCAAAGGTCCAAAATATCTGGGAGCAAATTCTCCCTTATGGAGATGGGATGGTAAGTACTTGCTGGATAACCAGATATGATCTGTTACGTGATACAGAGGGTCAGGATTATGATCAGCATAGTGTTTGACATCTCCTTTGAGCAGTAGTAAGGTTTGATCGAGCTTATCTCTGGGTTTCAAGTAGTAGAGATATGGTTTCTTCTACCACAGGTACTACATAACTAGGAGTGGGCAAGGATAGAATCCAAGTAGGCTATTCAAAATTGCAGAAAAACAGTGTCATACCGACTGAAGAGTTATTGTAGGTTCAGGTGTTACCTATAGAGGTAGAATATGTCAGGAGGATCCCGTTCTGGCTTTCATCCTTTCAGCCTTATGTTCTTGTATGCAAAAGTCGATCTGAATGACCATTTGTATTTGGGCTTCAAGGGTGGGGGGTCCTGGAAACCTTGACAACTCATCCTTGAATTACTCAAAGTCCACAACGATATAGCGTCATACAGGCTCCGTTAGAACAGGTAGCTTGATGGGCCAGATGCCTGAATTTCGTTGTACAGGTCAGAATGTCCATATTTCCTTGATGAAAATCTTCTTGCACGGTCAAACATTTGTTTTAAGGCTTGTATGAATGCATCCATAGAGTTAAGAACTGGATCGTCATTTACCACCATATTGGTAGCCCAGGCTAGTGCACTTTCTGAAAGGTGGGTTACCACTTTGGCCCTCTCCGACTGAAAGGAAACATAACGACATGTGAATTGAACCGTACAGTGTCCAGAAATTCCTTTAACCTTTTGGGGGTCCCCATAGAACTTGTCCACCATAAGTGCGGTACCAGAGGCGGGAGGAACACCGTCACGTAACTGAAGGGCCAGTTTCAATACATAGTTGTCATTTTTTTAAAGGTCTGTACTTCCACTGAGAGGTTCTGAACTGCTGCCATTAATTCCTAGAGCTGTGCCATGTTAGGCTAGTAGGTTGGCCGTTGCAAGCTTTTAGTCTTTTGCTTACCCAAATCTTTGGAAGAGGTTCTTCTGTGATGAAGATGAGGTCTCTCCTCACCCAATGCCAGGGCTGTCTAATGAAAACAGAACGGCCTGTCAAGGGGAAAGCAAAAACCCAAGAAAAAACTTGAATTGGTGCAGAGTTGAAGTCCGGACGTAGAGTAGAATCCAGGATAAGCAACAAGTCAGTTGTCCCAATACAGGCAAGAACATTCAGAATGCCCACAGATTACGGATGGTTAACAGAAAACTGAAGGGGAGTACACATGAAAGGAGCACACGAACAAAGGGACAAGAGTCAGGCAGGGTAAACAAGACCATGCAGGCTGAGATCTGGGAGAGCTGAGGCGCAAGTAGATGGATAAGCAAGGCACTGCAGGAGAATAAAGGAAATTGTGAAGAGCGGCACGCGAACAGAGCAAGGAGCATTACCGGCAACGATGAAGGTGGCAACGCGAATCGCTAGCTCCATCAGGATGTTTTCATGTCCTGATGTGTGCTAGCTCCTCCTCTAGAGCGCAACGCAGCCTGCGTTACATGGCACCATTTCCTGGTTGGCGAGAGGTCCTTGTGGTTCGTAGATAGACCACGGGTGGTATTGCGCTTTGACAACAGCTTCCAAGTGCTCAGCCGTCTAAGGAGGAAGCCAGCTCAGCAGAAAACAGTCCCACAACGGGACAATGACCAGTGGTATACATACATAAATAGTGGCACCCTCGGATATCCCAAGTGGACGATCTGGGGGTAGTTGAGGTTTCAACCACCTTCTGAACTCCTACAGTGGCCAAGAGCCAATAAGAAGGTTTTGGCCGGTGGCAGTGGTAAAACGGTCCAGAAACTGTCTTGGTGAGTAAGGTTCGACCCCAGCAGATGTGGGGGATACAATAGGAGACTTCTGGGGATCCAGAAGGGAAAAACATTTTTTTAAATAAAAAAAACAAACACACATTATCTAGAGCACTATGCCTAGCCAGAAAGGCCAAGCAATGTTTACAAAATAGCCAAAACTGATGGAATTGTGGCATACATCTCTGTCAGGTTATTAGACCTCCACCTCTTTGCAGATGAAACAACTAACAGTGCATCAGGGTAGGACAGAGCCTTAATACACTTCCACAAAGGGGCTGGCTAAAGGCCCTCCAGAGAATCACTAAAAGGGGCTAAAGGTGGTCGGTAAATCGGCCAACCAAAATCGTTTAGACACCTCCACAAGAAGTGAGAGGGATAGTCCAGGGATCTATAACTGGTTTAAAGCAGCTAGGACCAATATGGAGGCTTATTAGGTGCCAGCAAAGAGCCCACATGGTAAGAACAACCATTTTGAGGCCAATAGAACACAGAAGACATGAAATACAAAATGGCTGAAAGCAGGATTTCAAAAAAAAAAAATGATATATATAATATATATATATATTTGCCCCCCCCCCCAACCCCAATGACTACCCAAATCAACTCAATACCATTCTATAAGGTGTAAGGTAAAAGGCACACAATATCTGGCAACCAAAAGGATCAAGGTACCAAAATGGGAATGCTGCCTTACAAATAGCACAGGATGGTATACAAATGATCTAATGCATATCGAGAAGAATCACTGTTCTGATCACTTTTTAATAACTGTGCTGTTTATTTTAAAACGAATCCTTACATGTTTTAATCAAAATCGCTTCATTTTAGAAATCATATAAAATATCATGTATTAACTAAATGTGTTAACATGATGGACATTTACTTAGTAAGTTATAGCAATTTTGTCCATGATATGGCATCTATAGGGGAATCTGCATTCTGGCAACGCCTTACGAACACAAAGTCAGCAGTTGCAGATTGCTACTTTCAGAGTATGGTTGGAAATAGTAAGAACTTTGAATATTTTTATATGAATCTGTTCGATACTATGGCATCGACCCCAGTAGAGAACTGTGATCTTTGTATGTGGAATTTTATTAATGTTTAATGATTAGAACAATAAGTTCAACAAGTTTGAACTGAGTTTAACTAACTTAAATTTTCTTTTTAGTTAGGTAGATAAGTGATAATATGAGATTGTTTTTTTTTTTTGGTTACAGTTGTTTCAGTCCTGTTTTGCATTTTATTTTTAACTTCTAATGAATGTTTAAGAAATGTATTATTATGTGTAAAGTTTATATTTAAACTGTAACACATTATTAATAAAAATTAATTATTGGACCCACCCAAAAAGACAATGTTGATATGCATTACTTAAGAGCATATTTACAGGGTTCGAAATTGCCAGGAGCAGAGCGCTATAAGGGGAGCCTGGTTAGCTTAAAGCGAACACCTACTAGGGGCTACTTTTGACTCCTGAGGCAGGTTTTGCCATACAAATCTAGCTAAGTGATCTTAACTGTGTATGTTTGGTAATGTATATAAAGACGACACTTAAGGGACATTTAGAGTATATCGGATAACATTAAATCGACAAAAAGTTAGAGTTTGCATCCTGCGCAGTTAGATTTGCTCTGCATTCTGCACTAGCTCCAATTTCCCAAAAGGCAGCTTCTGGCCAAGTGGTTATGCCCGATACCCAGGAGCTGCTTTTTGATCCTGGTCAACAAATCCCAATTTCGATCCCTGTATTTAGCCTTCCTATGCAACACGTAATTGCATAGATATGTTAAAAGTATATTCTTTTCATACTTCGGGGCCCCCCACCTGTATAAAGCGTGGTAGGAGGAGAGTGAGAAACGGAACCATCCCAACCCCACTATGAGAGAAGCAGTTATTATGGTACTATTAAAACCCAATAAACCGGTAGAACAGTGCGGCTTGTACAGACCCCTTTCACTGATTAATTTGGACCTCAAGATTTTTTCCAAAATGTTGTCCACTAAATTATCACCGTATATGGGTGTCACAGTTCATCCTGATCAGTCAGGCTTCATTCTCGGGCGCTCTACAGCACCCAACCTGCACCGCCTCTTTAATATACTGGCCTAGATAGTCCCAGAGGCTCAAGCGGTGGCAGCGGCACTCGACATGTAAAAAGCCCTCGACTCAGTAACCTATCTATGACGTCCTTCGTAAGCGCAATTTTGGCCAAACTTTTCATCATGGGTGCTGTATGCGTCTCCGTCGGCTAGGGTTATGATTAATGGCGTTTGTCCCCATTTCCCATTGCTAGGGGCACGCGGCAGGGTTGCCCGCTGTCGCCCTGTTCGCCTGTAATTATCGAACCACTGGCAGATTTAATCAGGCATAAACATCGACACGGAGGGATCAGAATAACATGAAAACCTGAAATTATATTTTTGTATGCGGATGATGCAATACTTTATGTACAGGAACCCCAGCACCACTTTGCCCTGATTATGAGGGACGTTATTGCCTTTGGGGATGCATTGGGGCTCCTCGTCAACTATACCAAGTCCGAGATCTTCCCACTGACGGATAGGACGACAGAGCCACATGATTTATTAGGGCTCTCCCGGTCACCCCGCGAGGCCAGGTACTTCGGGGTCATAGCGACCAGCCATCTGTTAGGAACTCATGGTAGTAACAGTAAAGACAGACACAAGTGATTACAGTTCGAGGGTGTTTATTAAACTGTATGCAGGTTGGAAAAATGCCCAATCTACACCTAAATCTAAGATGGGAGCAAGCGTCAACCATCAAATGAAAATAAAGCAGTCCTAGTGGCATTGTCAAATAAAAAGGGCCTATACTAAGAAACCTATTGCCAAACCTTACAACTAATACAAAAAGGGTTTGGGATAGTTTAGGAAAATAAAGAAGTGTTCACAAATAATATGTCACAATGTGGTAGCCTGGATCTTCCTTCTCCACATTTTTGAGCACACGGTAAGGTGGGATCTTGGAGCACAGCACACACTCTAGCTTCCTCAGCTAGAGTCGACAGTTCTGTTCCAGCTTATCAGGAGCCTCGATGGCCAAGTCTTGTTTGCCTTGAAAGTATCTTGCCTTTGGGAGCCTGACGTGTTTAAACAAAACAAAAGTACCATCAACAAAAATGAAAGTTTGTCGTCTGGTTGTACTTAGGGTGAGGATTCATCACCCTTGGGTCGCCCTTTTCTAGGTGCCGACCCTTGTTCCGCGTGGTGTTGGGCGATTGCCTTTCACCTGCCGGATCTCCCTCTTCCGGGCTTGGATCCTTTTTTTTCCCTTTTTTCCCTTTCCATACCAAGGCCTTCGGGTTGTGGTTTCCTGGTCCCGAGGGCCTGATAGGTTTACCAAGGAAAGAACTAACAAACACAAAGTTCTATTTTACTTCTTTCTCAGGTGATGGATTTACCCCTGGGTGCCCCTCTTCCGGGTGCAGACCCCTCGTTGCTTTCAGCCTCCCTCAACCAGGTTCACTATGGCTTTTCTCGGGTGATGGGTTTACCCCCCCCGAATCCCCCTCTTCCGGGCGCAGACCCCTCTTTGCTTTACTTTAGACTTGCCCCCTTCTCGTCAGCATCCCTCTTCTCGGTTCACTCTTGCCAATTTCACATTTACTTTCTATATTCAAGGAATTCACTTTCCATTGCTTTCGACTGTACCAGGATTTAGCTTGACCTCCTGTACGACCACTTTGACCTATCTTGTCGACTCTATGGCCTTCTGGTATCTGTAGTCCACTCCGACAGGAATTGACCAAGGTTTCTCGGGGCAGCACCCACGTGGTACCGGTCCCCTTTTGCAGCTGGTCTTCCCTTTACAATGTTACTTTCGTTAAACTTCTCTTACTTTGCGACTTTCATTTCACCACAGCCCGGTCCTTATTGGCTCTCCCTGCGACTCACTGGCTGAGATGAACCGCTTGGCTTTCTTGTTTACTTGAGTCAAGGCCGGTACCACGGAAGCAGAAGTCTCCCTCACTCCAGCTTATCAGCATCGATATGCTCCATATACCGTTCACATCTACTGCAGCACACGTGGGCTATTGTCCTCAGTCTTACAATTCTTTCAGTGGAGGGTCTGCAGGGTTTTGTTGAAAAGGGCAAGGTTGTGTCTATCCTCGTCAGCCTCTTGATATTTGCTATTTTATATTAGCAAGAGGCTGACTAGGAGAGACACTACCTTACCCTTATGGCCGGGAGACATTTTTCAAGGCGTTTGATGCTGGCATAAATAACTATATGGTATGCCGGCTCGGCGCGCCTTAAATGGGATACCCCATCCATAACATTCTAAACCGCATGACAAGTTTGCCTGTGACTCTTGATCCCGTTGCTCTGAAGATAATTGTACATTGTTATACAGCCAGTATCCGATGTCGACTGCCCGTTAACCTGAATATGTATCGATATGTAATTGGTATTGTTTGTGTATACTGTGTCACCAAGCACTTGCATAAAAAAAGATGCAACAACAAAAAAACATACCTTCTTTAAAGCCTACCGTAGACATCCATATAAGGGAAATTTCCTTCAGTTTGTGCTGCCAGAGAACATGATGTTAATGGACTGATATATGGCTGTCGTTATCACAAGATGGCCACAAAGTACAAGCGTAGGTGATGGTCCATAAAAAACACATTTGTATGACATTGCTATGAGGTGCAAAGCCTCGACAATGGCAGTATGAGTACAGAACTATTTCAAACAGGACATGGGACAGATTTCCACCTCCCCAAACTACATGTTTGACATTTCAATGCGTCAGGGAGTGCTAGTCCAGATTTCCCAGACATGTTGGCCCAGACTTACCTGACATGTTGGATCCTGCCATGATGCCTGTACATCCATTGAACATCACTGCAAAGACAATGGCAAAAGTCATCATGTTGTTGGTGGTGTAGTCCCTGGAGTAGCTGGCTGCAAAGCAAGAGAAAAACATTGTTAGACTCAGACTTTAGCAGCTAACTCCACTCTCCTGCCAGGTACACATTATAGAAATCATGGCATTAATGTAAAATGTCCTGAAAATAACCCTGTCTCCTTCCAAGCCCTGATCTTTCTGTTGCCTTGCAAAGCTAGTTGAGGTCATAGGAACAGCAGAACAAAGGAACAGCAGGGGGCAGCTTATTTTACTAGACTATGGGAAGTGTCGGATTGTCCGTTCAGGGAATTGACCAATTCCCAACATTGCTTTAAGTGGGCCGATTTTATCTCCGAAAGTGTGTGGGACGATTTCCCTGCAGCAGCCCTTCATTAAAGTTTTACTTTTTTTTAATTTCTCGCTGAACTGCACATACCAGCTCTGTAGTGCCACAGGCCTGCTCCAGCCCAGGTCGCATGGCAACGGACCATGAATTAAATCCCCAGGTCCTCAGACCCATTCCCGTCACAGGCGAGGCCTGCCGCTCTTCAAAGCCTGCTTCTGACTGAGACATGGGAGCCTCGGAGATAAAAATGACTAAACTTGGGAAACCGAAGGTAAGCAAAGCTTAAATGGTGTAGGAGTATATATATATATATATTTTTTTTTTTTATGTATTTGGTTTATTAGAAACCTTTACAAATGCGGTGAGGGGGTTGGCTGTGCCACACACACAAGTGAAGAAAACATTTAAAACGCAAATTAAAACATCTACCAATTTCGCAGCTTGCACTGACATAAAACATTTAAAACTTTACAAAGTGTTTTCCTTTTATTGTTCCCTTCACACTTTATTCTATGCAGTAGCAGGTTTAAGTTCACTTACATCCTTCAAGTCAAACAAATTCCATGAATTTATAAATGCTATAACAACCACTGCTTCTGAGGTTCTGACTGTATTGAGCAATCTTTTCCACAACTCTTTCACGTCATTTACACCTCTCACCTTCATTTTATTCCTAAAGAATGTATTTCGTTCTTGGTTTAAGGCCTCACATTCCATATACAAATTTTCAATTGATTCTAATCGACCCAATTCCTTTACAGAGTCCTCAGCGTGTTTCAGTTGAAGCTATTATTCCACGCCTTATTAGAATCTCCCCCGTCGAGAATAAATTCCAACGAAGTCTCGTAATTAGTGATCCATTTTGCCCCACAGAATTGCTTTAGATAAGGTGCTATCTCGCCTCTAAGTTTGTGTTCGTGGGACAGATGACTTAGAGAAGGGTAACTGTGGAACGAGTTGGTGGTATACGTCCAATCACATTTATATAATCCCCTCTCCACCTTCTTCGGATTGTCCCTCAACACTCCACTATCGAGACCTATGTCGCTTACGATGGATTCACATTTGGCTCTTACCTTTCCCAGGAAGGAGTCCCCATTATTAATTTCTTCCATTCTTTGTTTCAGGGGGAGACTCATGACCATGTACAAGTTGTCGGTATTAGTGGATATGATTATTTGATAGAGATACAGGCACAGCCAATTCACACGTACCTTTAAGAAGAGGAGACCCAGCTCATAGCTTATTGCGGCTCCCGGAACACAATTCGGTACCCCAAACACATTATCCCCCTCAATTGAGTCCAACCATGTGTTAAATTTATCAATCCATAACTCAAGGCCGTATGTGAGCTTTTGCTACCTCCTTCCCGTCATAGAATTCTATTTCCGCTTAGATCGAGAATTTTCCAAATCTCTTATCTACGTGTAGTAGTTGGTTGGCCATAGTCTTGGCCTTGATACCAAGAAGATCTTGTATTTCCTTCATCTGCGCTTTCGAGGTGAAGTAAAATCCCCCCCCCAAATAAATATCCTACTAACCCCTCCAACTAGTTGCTCATCAAGTTGCCATATGGTCAAGGTATGCTTCCCACCCCGCTTGAGTTGTAGAATTTTAGTTTTTGAGGGTTTAATTTTGATGTCGTTATTTTTTGCGCATTTAGTAACAGCACAGAACCTCCTAATTCCAACTCGAGAGCAATCGAAAAGGAGGAAGTCCTCGGCATACGCTACCCATGCTGTTTACATGGCCCCCAACTCGGGTGCAATCAGACCTGGCGAGACTAGTTCTTCCCCAATGTCCGAGACGTATAGGTTATAGAGGCAGAGAGCCAACATGCATCCCTGCCTCAAACCCATGTTGATGGCGATTCGGCGATTCCCTAGGAAAGATTTCCTTTTTGGTCAAGGCGCATGAAGACGCCAGAGTTTTCATGCAAATCAATTAACAGACTTAATCGATCCTGTGGAAGGCCCCATTTTATCAGCTTTTCCCATAGATTTGAGCTGTCTACCCTGTCGAGGGCAGCTGATAGATCAACTGAGGCTATAAATAGGCTGAAATTCTGTGTCCCCTTCGTTCTGTCTTGAAATTCCCTGATCACTGCCCCACTGATATTGGTTGAATGGCCCCTCTGGAAACAAGTTTGGAATTTGTTCAATCACCCGGAGGACGCTGCCCAGTCCTCGAGATAACGTAATACGAGAGCAGCAAAAATGTTGCTATCTATGTCCAAAAGTGAGAGATCTATATTTTGTCGCCTTTCTTAAATATGGGTACTACATAAGAGGGTTACCAGACATTTGGTCGAACCAATTTGGTCGAAAACCAAATGGTCGAATTTTTTTTTTTTTTATTTTCACCCCTTTTTTTTATTTTTGGGGGGGTCCCCCCCAACCCCCTTTTTTTCTCTAAAAACCCCTTTTTTTAAAAAACGAAAACCCGAAAAATAAATATATAAATAAAAAAAAAATTCGACCATTTGGTTTTCGACCAAATTGCGTCGACCAAATGTCATTCGACCAGTTTCCAGTCGACCAAATGACTGGACACCCATAAGAGGACTGCCAAGATACAGGTATCACATCGCTATCCAATATGCTTGCAAACAAAAAAAAAAAGAAGACCACTGACCAAGTGTTCGGGTCACTCATTAGGAGGTCAATCGAATTCCACTTGGACCTGGAGTCCCTGAGGCCTTTAGCTTCTTTATAATGTTCCTTATTGACTGTGGGTCCACTTCAAGCTTCTATTTAAAGGGTGTGCCCTGTAGCTGGTTGCTCTTTACACTCCCTGACTGAACTTTGTTTGACGAGTACAGTGACTCAAAATGATTGACCCACGCACCCTCTGACACAGTGTTCAGCTGGATGGTGGGCTGGGTTTGTGCAAATGTATTTACTGTTGCCCAGAAAGTGAGGGTAGGTTTGTTGATCAAAATTATGAGCATACCTTCGGCATGACTCTGTTCTAGAGTTGCTCTATTCTGTTTACAGTTTCTATATCCTTGTTTCAATAATCGTGATGTTATTTTTTCAATTTGTTCCAATACGAAGAAGTGGTCAAAAACCTTGACATGCCTCGATTAAATCTGTACGTATTCCCTATTGCCCATTTCAGTTTATTGCCACCACTATTGGCAATAAGATCTTTTAGGGAGCTGGTTCACACTGCCATATAGGTTATCTCAAACTTTGTGCAAATCATGCTATGGTCACTCCAGTATTCGGCATCACTTCGATGACTGAGCAGACATTGACGAGTGTATTATCTGCAAAGACATAATCGAGTACCGAAATACTGTTTCCTCACTGCCATGTATGCTAAGGCTTCCCCGACACTATATCAGACTTGTTTATCATGTTCAAACCTAAGGACGTCATCAATGCCACCCATTTTAAACCTGCCAATGCCTTAAAGTCAAGGCAAAGGAATCAGACAACTTTGCATAGGTCTTCCCCTGGAATAGAATCGGGGCAGTTTGCATTTAGGTCACCTGCCACCAACACAAGGCCATTCTCGTTGGACATTTTCCACGTCAAGATACACTCTTCAATTTGGCATAGCAAAATATCTAGATCTGCCACCCCGTGCCAATAAATATTTATTAAAAGGAAGTTTGGAAGTGGATTTTTTTATCTTTAATTCTACTGCTAGAATTCCAAAGGGCATCTTGTCAATCTGCACTGCCCCCAATCCTTGGCCTGTACGAATTGCTGTCATTAAGCCGCCGGAGGACCTTCCCACATCTCCTGCCCTTGCTGGTTCAAAGAAGGTAAGAGTTTATATACATGTACGAGAATTTTTCCAATTGTGTGGTGTGTTACTGCAAAGTGTGTTCTTGTTGTGTTGTTCATTCATTGACAGAAATATCCCAATCCTTTGAATATATAGATCTGTACAGAAATATTCCTTAGAGAGAGCAATATATAGCAGCATATATTGTATAACCATTAATCATGATTAAACCTTCATATGGTCTTGTGGTTCAATGCTTGACTGGCCCTCCAATTTTTCACACCATTGCCAGGATAAACGAAATGCAGATTCTGCTCCATAGACCAATATTTGCATCACCTTCTGTTTATAGAAGGATATGATGGGTGCTAATGTAAATTTGACAAATCTACGTTGGAATATTCAGCCTTGGTTGATAAAAGGAGCCAGTCTAGACTGCAAATACTCCAGTTGGGCTGCCTCACTGCTATTCCTATTCACTGTGTTAGTCCCAAGTAGATTATGGAGTCCACCGTCCCCAAAGGAATGCCCTCCACATACATTTTTCCTTGCTCGATTTCCCCGCTCTCGTCAAGGCTAGTATTTTTGACTTTTTGGAGTTCATTTTCATACTATTCAAGTTTAAATATAGTCGAAAGGCTTCTATACGTCGCTGGAGCCCAATTGGAGTACGATCCAGAAAAACTAAAATCGCCCCAAAAAGGATCCATGGGACTACTATTCCAATAATCTTAGGTGGAAAGGCTCAGACACCAACCTGGGACAATGCTAGATCTGCTATATAAAGACAAAATAGCAGGGGCGCTAATGCACAACCCTGCTTCAAGCCCCAGTAGGTGAAGATCTTATGGGATAAATAACCCTTGGAAAATAGCCTAATACGGACAGAGGTGTCAGTATATAATGCTACCATGGCCTACACCAGATCCGCTGGGCAACCCCAATTTCGCAGTTTAGCCCGCAAATGGCCTCTAATGACGCCATCACAGGCCTGTTCAAGGTCCATAAAGGCCATGAACATGGTAGATCCATCTTCAAAGACTTTGCCCTTTAGAAGATTTACTATAAAAAGGTTTAAGGCCGTGCCCACCCCTTTTACAAAACCGGTCCGTCGGGGATCCAAGATTTTGCTTGCCTCCACCCAATTTTTTAGATCCCGTAGCAAGACAGATTTTTCCTATGGAGTCCAAAAGGGCAATAGGGCGATAGTTTTTTGGATCCGCCCCATCACACTTTTTGAAGATGGGTACAATAAGTGCTGCCTTCCATGACGGTGGCATCATCCCATTTATCATAATTTGGGTGAACATTGTCACCAGCGCTGGACCACAAAGATCTTTATTATTTTTTAGCTCCTGATTTGAAAGACCATTGGGCCCAACCACATGGGAAGCGCTAAAATTACCAATCATTGGGGGGCGCTGTTGCGCACGTCGAAAGTGGCTGCTTAAACCCGGGGCTCCCGCGCTGCCTCTACATCCTGAACTTATAAATCCTCATTCTGGCTGACTGGTTTGCTGCAATTTGGTTGACCTGCTGCGGCCGGGGTCATGCACGGGCGGTGGAAGTTTGAGCCCGAAATAGTTCTGCGTTTCCGAGATCTACCCCCACGAAGTTCCTCCGACACGAGCGGTGCTCCCTGGCCGGCTCCCGGCTCCGGAGGAATCTACCCGAGTGCCGCGGCTGCTGTTTCTTGGGGCCTGCGCTGGGCGGAGCTCCCCCTCCTTGGCGCCAGAGTCTGCCATCGGACGGAGAGGACTTGGAGGCCCGGTGCCACGCCGGATGGTCGATCTGTGTCCCGGCCCATTCCTAACCCGTCGCTGCTGTTTTGGACCTCCTCCCCTCGCCCTGATCCTTGCGGCTTCTTCTGGTTCGCGATCCTGTTGCCGCATAGCCCCACGAGCCGGACGTCTGCGGGTGATGCTGTGGGCGCCGCTCCATCTTGAGACCTGGTCCCGCTGGCGGGCGTGTGACCCCCTGCTCTGCCGCCTGCTCCCCTCTGGGCCCCTCCGGCAGGGTCGACCGCTGGGCCCGCAATCCTTCGGGCGGCGTGCTTCGGATGCGCCCGTGCTGCTGAGTGACCGCTTCCAACCGGGCCGGGCACCTGAGATGTCTGGAGTGCTCCGCTCGACAGGTGAGGCGGCGTCCGGCGCAGGGGGTTTACCTCCAGAACTCCTGATTCAGGGCTGCGGTCCTCCTGCTTTTTACCTGCCTCTCTAGACCCGCAGTATAGTTGCTGGTTGGGCTGCAATCCACTCGTTGTGCTGTGACAGATCCCCGCTCGTTATAACTACTACTAGCTCTTTGTTACATTGGATACACGGCCGTTCTGCTTCCTGCTGGTGGGTACCTCTGGGAGCCGTTATACTGAATGTCCCGAGGTGAGCTGGACATTATTGACACGGGAGGATACAATCCATCCTTATCCCGCATTCAGTTGAGGTCCCCTCGTGTCCGCTCCCGGAGGTGGTGGCCTCGACCCTGCAGAGCACCTGTTTCAGATCCAATACACGAATAGAGTTGCTACGATCATGGGGGAACCTGGCAGATCCAACAGAGCCCTTAAGACCCCTGGTGGCAGGAAGAAGGGCCCTATGGACACATTTACCAATGCGGTCAGTCACTCTGAGCCAGTTGACACCCAGCGGAGCGGGGGTGAGCAGGGCGAGCGTGAGGTGCTAGACAGAGAGGATAAATTGGCCATGCTAGTCCAGAACGGCTTTCTGGCTGTAAATACCAAACTGGATGGGATAGTTGCTACTATTGGTTCCCTGAAGGCCAGAATCGATAAGGAAAGCGCGCGTGTCACTGAGGCGGAAGGTAGGATAAGTGCTACCGAGGATACTGTTGGTCAACACAGTCGTGACATAGCTCATATCAAAGACACTATGAACAAGCTGCAGAGTAAGTGCGAGGATCTTGAATCTAGGTCCAGGAGGAACAATGTCCGAGTGGTAGGTTTGGCCGAATCCTTCGGCAAGGGCCAAATGGAGAAAAATATGGAAGAACTGTTTAAGTCCTTATTTGGGCCCAATGCATTGTCCAAACACTTCCTTGTCGAGAGGGCACACCGCACCCTAGCACCGGCTCCCAAACCTGGGGCACCACCGCGAACTATAATTGCTCGTCTACTAAATTACAGGGACAGAGACACAATCCTTCGTTTGGCCAGAGAGACGGGCACGCTGCTCTATGAGGATAATCGCATACATATCTACCCTGATTTCTCCGCCTCTGTTCAGGCTAGCAGACGCTCGTATGAACCGGTCAAGAAGCTCCTCAGAGTGCGGCAGATCACATATGCCATAATGTTTCCGGCCAAAATGACAATTCAACACGCTGGTAGGTCGCACTTCTTTGAGAACCCATCCGAAGCCCTATCATATATTGAAGCTTCTATACCCCTCCCTCCAAGAGGAGAGCGACCTGCCCTGAACAATGGACCTCGGCCAGCAGACTAGGAAATGCACACCTTCATGTTTGGCACTGAGCTATTGTGGTCCCCAAGGCATGGGCCATTCTGTTCTGAGATTACAGTCAGCCATCTTCTGTGAGTGGTGGCGTTGGAGACCTGGGATGGCGGTCATGTGAGGCAACATGACTACCCCGGGAGTATTCCACAAGTTTGGGGTTGCACACTGTCGAATTGGGGAGACGGTGAGGGTGGCGGGTGGGTTAGAGGAGGGAAAAGTTGGGACTGTTTGTTTCGAACCCCATGTTGTAAAGTGAGTATGCCCCTCCTCTACATGGGTCACAGCTTTGAGAAGGTTCTTATGGGAAGTTCATGTTGGTTACTGTTGAGACTAGTGGTCTGGAGCTCACTGACACGGTCTGAGATGCATGATACTATGTCTGGGAGTTGTCCGTTACTACCCACGCAATCCTTTCGTATAGCTCCCCTCAGGCTCTTGTTATTACCCGTAGGTTACATTTCCTGTAAAGTTCTGTTCATGCTCTGAGGGTTAAACTTATCTCATGGAATGTGAGGGGACTGAACAATCGCTCGAAAGCCAAGAAAGTGGGAAATTACATTGTCAGACATGGTGCCCAAATCATTATGCTACAGGAAACCCATACTATGGGAAATGATAATGAGGTCATCATGCCCGGTTGGGGCAAGTCCAGGTTCTATACCAACTATTCATCCCAGTCCAGGGGGGGTTGCCATTCTTATACACCCGAATCTTGGGCTCCGGCTTGAGGGCCATAAACTGGACCCTTTGGGCAGATACGTCCTTGTCTGGGGCTCGATATTGGGCCAACGGATATTGTTGGTCAACACATATGGGCCTAACATTGATGATCCCACCTTTCATGCTGATGTAGATCAATTGATCGCTGCTGTAAATAGCCCTACCATAATCTGGGGAGGAGATTTCAATGTTACCATAGACCCGGTGCTTGATAGATCCAGCACAATTGTGAGAGCACCTAGCAGGGCCTCTCTTATGGTACAGAATGTTCTGTCTCAGCTTTTCCTTGAAGATGTCTGGCGGGTTCTCCACCCGACTACGAGGAGTTACACGTACTACTCATCGGTACATGATTCCGAATCCAGAATCGATTATTGGTTTGTCTCCCCCTCTCTAATTGCTGGTACAAAGGCATGCGAAATACTAGCCCGCACACTATCTGACCATGCCCCTATAACACTTGAGGTCGCTTTTCACAATAGCCCTAGACCCCCTAGGAGATGGAGGATGCCTGAGGGATTGCTGCGGGACCCCGGGACGGTTGAGGGGCTTCACACTGAGATCGCTGAATTTCTTGAAATCAACATAGGCTCAGTCGATAAATACTCCACGGTGTGGGAATCCTTTAAGGTCTGGGTCAGGGGTGCGCTATTGTCTAAATCTTTTGGCCTTCTTAAGGGAGTCAGGGCTGAACTGGCCCTGGCTGAAGGCAAGCTGAAACAACTGGAGGACACTTATTCTCGCACCCATGACAAGAACATATTGGCCGACATACAGACACAACTTCAGGAATTCAGTAAATTGGCCTTTAGAGAAGTGCAGTACATGGCTCCCCTATCCGGGCCCGCAGATATGGCGAAGGAAATAAAGCGGGCAGGTCACTTTCCAACTTACTCAAACAAGACAGGCAGCCAAATCGTATTACCAGCGTACAGACGCCTGGGGGTACGGTTGTAGTGAATGAAGACGAAATAAATGCTGAATTTGCAGTCTTCTATGAACGATTATATAGTAATAGAGATACTAAATCCGCCACCGAGATAGGGAAATACCTTGCGGCACTTAAGATTCCAAAACTCCAAGAGGAGACCCGCATTGCACTAGACCAGCCTCTTACTACAGATGAGATTGTTGAGGCGATTAAAGATTTAACGTCCAATAAAGCTCCAGGATTAGACGGCCCCAGTGCTGAGTTCTGCAAAGAGTTTAGTGCGGGGCTTGCTCCATCGTTGTTGCAGGTCTGGGAGGAATCCCTACAATGCAACATACTACCTCCATCCATGAGAGAGGCGTTAATAACTGTTCTTCCTAAACCGCGCCGTCCCCCCCAAGATATGTCGTCTTACAGGCCATTGTCTCTCATTAATACAGATGCCAAAATAATCGCCAAAGTACTGGCCAACAGGCTTCTGCCTGCGGTCCCCACATTGGTCCACCCTGACCAGAATGGGTTTATCCCCGCTAGATCTACGGCACTTAACCTACGTAGGCTCTTTGGAATACTGGCCCAGGTTGACCCAGGCAGGAACGCTGTTGCCGTATCATTAGATGCTGAGAAGGCCTTCGACTCTGTTTCCTGGGCCTACTTGCTGGCAGTGTTGGAGTCGTTTGGGATGGGCCCGAACTTTATTAGATACGTGCAGTTGCTATACACGAAACCCGGTGCCCGGGTGCTAACAAACCAAACAATCTCGGATATGTTTCTGTTGGGACGTGGCACTAGGCAGGGCTGCCCATTTTCGCCTATATTATTTGCCCTGACAATAGAACCAATGGCAATCGCGATAAGGCTTCGACACGCCAATAAGCGCATTAACCTGAAGGGAGCCACACAGCTAATATCCCTATATGCTGATGATACACTCTTATATATTCGTGAGCCCGAAAATAACCTACCCCCCATACTGGCAGAGATTCAAGAATTCACTACATACTCTGGATACACCATAAACAAGGATAAGTCGGAGGTCTTTCCTCTTACACCGGCAACAGCCTGCCCTGTCTATCTGGGCGGGCTGAAGTGGTCCAGCGATTCCATCAGATATTTGGGTATACTTGTCTCACATGGGAAAAATAGATTATACACTGATAATCACGGTGCCACGTTACAGGCCTTGAAGACTAAACTGTTATTGTGGGACCGCCTTCCGTTATCATTGCATGGCAGGGTAGCAGTCCTTAAAATGGTAATCCTCCCCAAATTACTGTACCTGTTTGTGAACATACCGATTTGGCCGGGAATACTATTTTTCACCAAACTTAGGTCTATGGCCACGGCCTTCCTATGGCATGGACAGACTCCAAGAATAGGGTGGGAAAGGATAACTAAACCATACTCTGCGGGTGGGCTGGCGGCCCCTGATTTTGAACTTTATTATCATGTATCCCAGGCCCAGTTCTCTAAATATTGGTATTCCAGGGATGGGGGCCCCCCACATGTAGATGTAGAAGAACTTACCACGGTACCCACGAACATACAGTCTGTCATTTTTGATGATCGTTAAAGGGATTCATGTGATTTTAACCCAGTCAGTAGTACGGTCGCAGCCTGGCGGGCAATATTCAAGAGGCTGGGACTGTCATGCCTGTATAATCCGGAGGTCTCCCTATGGAGATACCCTGGTATGCCCCCAACATATGACGCCTGCCTGCGGTCGGCCTGGGACCCTGACGACGAGATGTGCTTGGGTGATAGGTTTATCGATGGAAAGTTCGTGACCCTTCAGCAGATAACTGGGGCTCTGGGCAGGGGCCCACTTAGAGTTCTGCAATACTATCGTATGAGATCGGCCTTCCAGAAACACTGGGCGTCTTTCCCCGATGAACCCCCTACACACCCTTGCGTTCAGATGATCACATCCGGAGGCCGCTTAGGTGTGTCCAGCCTATATACCATGGTACAAGCACACTCGCCCACGCCTGGTCTTAGCAGAGATAAATGGGAGAAGGATCTTCAGATCCCTATTGATGATAAAACTTGGGAAAGGTATTGTTCACTTACCAATAAGGTTTCCCTAAATGCTGGGCTACGAGTAATCCAATTTAAAATTCTCAATAGATTGCACTACACCCCGGCCAAGTTAGCCAAGTTTGTCTCAAGCGCTCTGAGTCAATGCCCAAAGTGCAGAGCAGACTACGCTGGCTCGTTCCATATGTACTGGAGCTGCCCGGTGGTGGCTGGGTTCTGGAGGGAGGTGGCAAATATACTAGAGGAGATCACACAAATCCCCCCGACGCTGTCTCCACAGAAATATTTATTCGGGGACATCGGAAAATGTTCCGAAAAGACCAGAAGACTGTTTAATGTCACATGTGCAGTGGCCAAAAAATGTATTCTGCTTCAATGGAAAAATCCGTCGCCACCCACTGTGCAGCAGTTCCTCCGAGAACTGGTCTATGTGAATGAGGCTGAGGAGCAGTTTGTTCTCACACACCCTTCGGCCTGCAGACCGAAGGATATTTGGGGTCCCCTTAGAATGTTCCTTTGTGATATGATCTCTGATGGTGACAGCGACACTTAGACTCACCGCTTTGGGAAAATGTATACTATATGTACTGTGTTCCTCTGCAATACCGTACCATGATGATTGCGATCTGTATGATGAAGCTCTAGCTGTGTTTTGTGTTTTTCTCGACCACTAATAAAAAGAGTTTTAAAAAAAAAAATTACCAATCATTGTAATCGCATCATGCTCATTGAACTCAAAGTTCCCAAGTCGGGTTTGTTGGGTTCCCCTCTTTTTTCCCCAGGATTTACGCAAACAGCGTCAAGTAATTCTGAATCCAGCCCTTTTCAGCTACCATGGCCATAGATCTGGCTTCCCCAAATACACCACAGTTATTGATCAGTTCCCAGGTGTCTTTGGAATTTTTTGCGCACGCAGCCCGAAGGATACATTCCTCATCCTTTTTTTAGCGCAACACCTGTGAGCCCTTACACCAGTTTTTATACGATTGC
Source organism: Ambystoma mexicanum (assembly GCF_040938575.1). NCBI lineage: Eukaryota > Metazoa > Chordata > Amphibia > Caudata > Ambystomatidae > Ambystoma > Ambystoma mexicanum. The sequence goes on along the minus strand of NC_090921.1, from coordinate 170,236,639 downwards.
CGTACTTTTCTAAGTCTTTCCAATTTATTATCACTTCTAATTTCCTTCACCATCTTTCTCATTCTTTTTCACCTGGCAACCAGCTCTTGGTCATACACCTGCTTTTGTATCCAATGTGGTTTGGACCCCCTGACCTGTTTCTGGGAGAATTCTTTTAGCAGGCCGGTGTAATCAATATTGGTGTGATCTTTGCATAGCTGTGCCTTATAAGCTACGTTAAATTTCCTCAAACCCTGCCCTTTTAGTCATAGACGTATTCCACAGGAATCTAAAGCCACCTCTCCCATGGTTTCCCTGGGTGGTTCATGATCATACCATCTTTGCAAGTGGATGACTAACAAATCGTGATCACTAGACTTGGGGCAAAATAAGAGAAACTCTCAATCATCTCCTTTAGATTTTGCAAGATAAAGCAGTAATCTATACAGGATACGATGTCCCCAATACGCCACGTTGGGGCCCCTGGAATATCCCCATCTGTTTTACCGTTAGCCATAGCTATAGCTCTGGCTTCCAAATTCAACATCCATACCCCTTCTCTCTCCTTCCTCTCCTTCCATTCATTCTTTTCCAATACTCGCCCCCTTTATCAAGCAGCCTGAGGTTTAGGTCTCCACCGATAAGATTCTTCACCCCTTCCATTTCACACATGGCTTCATCAATCGCCTCAACAATGGATCCCATGAAATTCGAGACACTCTCCATATTTACCCGCCAATAGATGTTCATCACAATCAAGGAGGTGTCTCTAGGATCCTTCCCATGTTTTAAATAGAGGATCTGCACGTATGGGTTGGCATATTTAATATTACACATCGACCATCCTAAACAATTTTTCAATAACGTCAAAAGGCCCAAAACAGATGACCCATCAACCCCTTAGGTGCAGGATTTAGAAAGGCTAGATAGCCATCACATTCTTTCCAGGCACAATTTTAGGCTTTATTTTACCCTAGGAGATCTTCATTGGTTTTCTCTCCCAGTTTCAAATTTATCCTTTTGTGGTTTAAAAGCCCCTTTTCGTCTGTACTCAAGGGTTTTAAAAGGCCCATCTTCCTTTGAGGATTCCTTATCCCTCAATGTTGTTGTTACGGGCTCATCGACCCTACATATTTTTTTCCTTGCACCCTCTTTCCTAGATGCTGGACCTGGGCCTTTTTGCTTCGGCCTGGAACTGAAGTCACTCTGGGTTTGATCCCTTCTGGAGGCCAGAAGATCCAGCTCTCGGGTAAGACCCTCCAGCTTTTCCCATTCAGAATTACTAACATCTTTCCATTTGTCATCCTCCTCCCCTCTCTCCCAATTCTTCCACCAACAAGCTCAGATCTCCCACAGGGGACAGCCTCCCTCTCGATTCCAGGGCAGCGGCCAATTCCAACGTTGTCACTTTCCCACCATCTCTTAGAGGGGGCAATTATATTCTTGATTTTTTTGTTGCTGTAGGTAGACACAGTGGTACCGGGGGAGATCTGCTATTCTTTAAAAAAGCCCTAGACCACTTTGCCTTCTTTCTTGTCCCCGCTGGCATGTTCTTAGTTTTCTTTGTCAACTGAGGGCTTGTCTTTTTTTTTCCTCCCTTATAGGATCAGTTTTGGAGTCGATCTTTGGTATACTCCCTCTACTACCACACCACTCAATTTAGAATCCTTCTTTACATTGAAGACTGGGAAGATATTCTTATCCTTGACACCCCTTGACCGGCTGTCAGCCCCCACCGTCAGATGCACAACATGTTCTTTACATGCCTGCCGTTCTTCAGAGGGTTTAGATTCCCTTTTTTATTTCCCTTCGGCGAACTACTGATCTGGGCTACACCTTTCATGTTGGATCTCATCCCTTGGCAGTCTTGGAGGAGTCTCAGATGATTCACGTTTTACCAAATCGCATAATCAATTCTGCCAGGTCGATGACGTTTCAGCTTCCTTATCCAACCGTTTGTCAACTGTTATTGCCAGTGACTCTAGCTGTAATGTTTTTTCCACCAACCCCGCAATCAGTGCAGATTGATCCCATAGGGCACAGTTCAAGCTTTCATAAAGGAATTAGTGAGGTAGACACTGACGCAATCACCAATTGCTGTAGGTGAGCCATGTCCACTGCTACCCTTGGATGCATCTCCATTGCCCTTGATATGCTTCTACTTTCAGGTGGCGTAGGCATACAATCTGATGAAGCAGAGTAAATCGCTGAAGAATTATTTTACAAGGGTTTATCTTTGTTTCCTTCCTCACTCTCCAGAGACAAGCTACTAGATAGATATCTAGGAGAAGCAATCTTCTCATTTCCTAATATAGGGCCTTATCATGAGTTGGGTGGTAATGCCTGCGGTATTACCGCCGGCGCTATTAGCCCTATCACCAAACCCACCGGCGCCATTAGCGCCAGATCACGAGTTTGGCGGAACGGTTAGTGCCCATTCCCCATTGAGCCCATATGGGAATTCCTCCTTCCCCATTGGGCCCCATGGGGAAAATTTGCGCTATTACAGCTGGCGGATTTCCCGCCAGCGGTAATCGCGCCGAAAATCAGCAATTTTGCTGTGGATTTCCCATAAGCTCAGAGCTGGGGGGAAAATCAGCCAAGGCCATCATTTGGCGGACCTTTAAATGCGGTGGTAATAGCGTTACCGCCACATTTAAGGGTTACCGCCAAACTCGTGTTGAGGCCCATAGAGTCTTTCTTGGCCGGCGAGATCTTTGACCTTCTGTCCTCATCCTCCAATCTCTGCACCTCAGTCTTATCAGCTTTCAGGGAAGGACTCGTTTTGCTCCATTCCCCTATCTAATATAGGCTCCATCATTACACTCCCCTCTCTCTCCATCTCCATATCCATATCTGCATTCCGTAAGGATTGATCAAGAAGTTTGATGCAATCATTCACCCTTGAGAGACTTTGTCTTTTATGTCTCGCAATTTTCATTGTTAGGTCCACCAGCTCCCTAGTCAATTTGTTGGCTGGATCCTTAGTGGCTTTTGGTAGAGCCACTCCATTTTTTCCAACCCCCTCACCGCATATGGGGGCTAGTTCAGCTTTTTCCCGACAATTATTACTTTCTTGTTCATTTGCCGTGGTCAGAGACTCGCCGAAGATGGGGTGTATTTCCAACTCCACTAGACTGCTAGCCCATAGCATTCTTGTTCATTCAGGTAAACTAAACATCGAATGGTGATTTTTTAAAATGTATTTATTTATTTATTTGGGTGCTGTCAAAGTGACCAGCCCTTTTTGCAATTTAAGCCCATCCCCCTTCAAAATGTATCACTGATTCCTCCATAAAATCACTAGCCGGCGCTGCATGAATGTTCAGCTCGATATCGGCATCAGTAAACACTGTGCTCATCTGGCAGCATGAGCCCCACCCCACCGCCCCTATCCTTACCTACAAGCGTGTACGTGCACTGGACACAGTTTTTAGCCTCTCAGACATCAATGAGAGGACATGTTCTTCAGATGTGAGGAAGTGAGGTTTTTGTAGGAGTTGTGTCCGTCCTGGAGGAGGGTGGGACGGGCTCACAGGGCTGCAGTAGCGGTTAAAGGAATACACTTGAATTCAGATGCTGATTTCCCACGTTGAAGGAAAAAAGTATAGATCCAAAAGAAAGTAGAGCAAAGTTCCAATCTTCACTGGAACGCCACACACGCGCAGAGTGAGTCCTCCTGCCAACCCCACAACGCTCCATTGCCCAAGAACACTTTGAATCCAAGGACTCTCACCAGGGCCGTCAACCATTTTGTCCCGCCGGAGAAAGTCGAGGCCGCAACGCGCAGAGGGGAATCTGCTGGTGGGTTTCCCGCCACCCGAAGACCACAGAGACGCCGACGACTCAACCCCCTTGCTGGGCCAAAGTTCTTCATTAGCTCTTTACGGCAACAAACAATCGTCGTCGCGGTGCACCTCGCGCCTCCTCTTTGCAGGACATCCCCCACTGATCATCGACGAGCACCGCCAGGACCGAAGCTGCTGCTTCGATGCCTTTAATTCACCATTTCTTCGTGGGATCTCGACGATCTAGGACTCCTGCCTTAAAGGGGGTCACTCAAGAAGGCTCCGTCGAACTCTTCTAAACCAGGTACATTGGGCCGGTAGAACTTTTATAGAAGGAGATAAGACTCTGATAAACAATATATGGACTGGGCTTGTAGTATATCTTTATTTACAGGTTCACCAGGTGGGGGGGGGATCCTCACATAGAACTGTGTCTAGGTAACAGGGCCAGTATTCTGCCTATTGTTTTAACCAACCTGCTTTCCTCCTAGGTCTATTGCACTGGTGGCAGCTGTGGGATGCGTATGGTTTTAAGAATCAGTGTGTAACCTTGCCACTTACAAAATATCCACACTTTGTTAAACTGAGGTTTACTTGTGTACTAGATAACTACATTACAAGCAATGGAATCTATTGCAAATGGTAAATTGACTAGGATGAGCTTAGGTGCTCTCCAGATAGCTTGTGAAGCCAGGGAGGTAGACTTTGAGGATAAGTCTAGGGCTGAGCTGATAGCTGCCCTGGTGGTCTAAGAGACTGATTGTGAAACTCGTGCTGAAGGGGGGATGCAACCAATGAGGACCCTGCCTCTGGGGTCGTTACGGAATCTGTGTCTGGGAGTGCCACCACTCCTGCTGCCTCCATTCCGAACCCCAGCAATGTTTTTTTCAGGGAATTCCTTGGAACTTGAATTATATAGAAATTAGGAAACTGAAGCTGAATTTAAGAGGAGTTGGCACAACAAGCGTTACTCATAGATGAGCATCTTCAACTTAAAAACAAGGACACTGAATGTCAGAAAATCCAGGTAGAGAAAGCTAGAGTGGAGACGTCAGCTAAACCAGTTGAGAGTGTCAGGTTCCCTGCCACCAAGTTTATGAAAGACTTGGTTGGTGTGTATGTTGATGGTTCTGATATCCTCCAATGGGTTGAAGCGTTTGAGATGGCTTGTGGAATCCATGATGTTGATAAGAGAGATTGGGCTAAGTGTTTGTTAAGCAGTGTGCCTCAGACTGGATATGGCTGTATTCTGAAACTGAGTGTGGAAGAAAGGGGTCAGTATGAGTGCATGAAGTCTGCTTTGATTGCCAAGTTTGGCAAAACACCTACTCAATACCTTAAAAGGTTCATAAGGAATTTAAGAAGAGAGAGAATGTGTCTTGGATTGACTGCTTGAGTGCTGCACATATGAACATGATGGGGTGGATTGATGGTTACAAGGTGAAAACTTTTGGCGAGTTGTCCCACCTTTTGTTTTTTGAGCATTTTCCTGAAGCCTGTTCACCAGAGCTGCGTCAGTACGTTGCTGACCAGAACCTTTTAGATCCCTTCAAGCTGGCAAGGCTGGCTGACAAGTGGGTCTCCCACCAGGTGTCCCCTAATGACTCCAGTGGGAAGGACAAGGACAAAGAAAAAGGGCACATCTCAGAAGGCTGAGGAGTCCCAGAAGTATTCACAGTCGAGTAAACCAAAACCTTCCTCTCCTAAGACCCAAAGATGTAGTGGGGATAAGCTGTATGTGGGTGGGAGTAAGGGTAGTGGTCCATCTGCTGCAAAGCAGGCTTCCAGTTGTCCGAATACCGTACCCTGCATTCCTGGCACTTGTCGGGACTGTGGAGCTCTGGACCACAAGAAGGGTGACCAAGTGTAAAGGTAAGGCACTTGGAGTCCAGGCTGTCAGCCTGACCTACCCTTACCCCATTCCTGAGGTGGAGGCTACTGTCCACCCCCTCCTCTACAGGGATCACATTCGGTGCTCCTCTAGAACATTCCCTAGTGTACGCAGAAGTACTGGTTACAATCCCCCAGAACACCTGCAGGTTTTTGAGAAATGTTCTCTTGAATGGCCAGCCTTCTACTGGTTTGAGAGACACTGGGGCCAGCAGACTATGTAGGTGCTACTCTGAGAACTAGCAGGTTAGCTGGTGGGACTCCCAAATTATCGCCTGTAGCCTTAGTCAACATTATTATTGGAGACAAGACAGCAAAGCTTCCAGTCCTGGCTCAGGACAATGTACCTGCTAACATTTTGTTAGGCAATGATCTAGCGGTGTTGGGGTTGATCTCTGATGGTCTTCCCCCGACTGCTGCTGCAGTCACTAGGTCACAGGTACCACCGGGTCCGGCTGAGAGCCTGGTACCCACGCCAAAGAGGAAACCCAAGGCGAGAAGAAAAAAGAGCAAGAAGGCCACCTCTGGGAAGGGGGCCGCTTTCTCTTCCTGCTGCTTCAGCAGTACCCACTGGGATTCATGCTCCAGACGGGCTGGGTCCAGGTGTGATCTCCTGAGGGAGAAGAGGCAGAAGACAATCCTGCGGGAGAGGTGCTTAACCCAGAGGATCACCCAGACCTTCAATGCCTGCTGGCTGAAGGGGGGGGGGGGGCCTCTAGGGGCAACTTTTCTGCAAAGGACAGAGAGAGTGCCACTCTCTCTCGGGTCTGAGGAAACAGGCCCTGGGTCCAGGCACAAGGAGAAGTGTCTAGGTCTTTCAGAATGTATTGGGAGGGTGAGCTCCATTGTAGTGAGCCAACTAAGCCTCAACCTGATGCCCTCAAGAGGTTGGTGGTACCCCAGGTTTACAGGCCCTTCCTACTGCAGTTGGCGTATGAGGCTCCCTTGGCTGGACCGTCGTTTGGGACCAATAAGACAAAGCAACGGCTCTCTTCCCATTTCTACTGGCCCTGGATGGGAGTAGAAGTGGAGTCCCACTGCAGGACCTGCCCAACTTGTCAGTTATCTGGCAAGACTGGAGGCAATGTCACTGCCCCACTTCAGCCATTGCCAGTGGTTGGCCCACCATCTGAGAGGGTGGGCACGGACATTGTCGGTCCCCTTGACCCTCCCACTTCAGGTGGACATCGGTTTGTCTTGGTAGATCATGCCACCAGGTACCCTAAGGCTATATCCCTTCGGACTGTTACTGCCAAGGTGGTTGCCAGGACTCTCTTGGGCATTTTTACGAGAGGTGGATTCCCTAAGGAGGTTGTCTCTGACAGAGGATCCAACTTCATGTCGGGTTACATGAAAATGATGTGCAAAGAGTGCGGGGTAACCTACAAGTTCTCCACCTCTTACCACCCCCAGACCAACAGTCAGGTTGAGAGATTTAATAAAACTCTCAGGGGCATGCTGGGTGCTTTGGAAGAGCCCCTAAGGAGGAAATGGGATCTCCTCCTGCCATGCCTGCTGTTTGCTTAGAGAGAGGTACCTCAAGAGGGTGTTGGTTTCAGCCCCTTTGAGTTACTCTTTGGACATCCCATGAGGGGGCCCCTTGCCTTGATCAGAGAAGGTTTGGAAGCCACCCCTCCAGGTCCTACCAAGCAAGTGGGGGACTATGTGTTAGGCATCAGACGGATGACGACACAGATGATAGGTCAGGCGACAGCGAACCTTAAGGCAAGCCAGGAATTGAACAAATACTGGCATGACCTTAAAGCATTACAAGTGGATTGGACTCCAGGTCAGAAGATCCTTTTGATGGAGTGTACCAAACCTAGAGCTTTGGCAGATAAATGGACTGGACCCTTCAGGATAATCTCCAAGATGGGTGAAGTCAATTATCTGGTTGTCATTGAGTCCCTGGGGTAGCCCCTCAGGTATTCCACGTCAACATTCTCAAGCCTTTCTATAGATGAGCAGACGTCTCATGCCTCTTGCTAGCTTCAGTGCAAGAAGAGGATGAGAGCAAGCCCCTTCCCGATTTGCTGCATAGCAACCCTCAGGATGGCTCAGTGGAGGGAGTGCATTTCTCTCCAGATCTGACTCCAGAGCAGCAGAGGTCCAGCAGTATGAGCCTCGGTTCCCGCTGACACCAGGCCTCACGCCATGGTGTAGGCACGAAATTGACACTGGTGACCATGTACCTGTCAAACGCAGATGCTACAGGATGTCAGACACTGAAGAACCACATCCAGGCTGAGGTGGCCACGATGTTGGATCTGAGTGTTATTGAACCCTCAACCAGTCCCTGGTCCAGTCCAGTGGTCCTTGTCCCCAAGGCAAGTGTCCAAGCCGGTACCAAGGATTGGCGGTTCTGTGTGGACTACAGAGGAGTCGATGTCACCAAAACTGACGTGCACCCATTGCCCAGGGTTGATGAGCTGGTGGACACCATAGGTGCTGCCAAATTTGTGAACACCTTTGACCTTACCTCATGCTATTGGCAAATAGCTCCGACGGACCATGCCAAGGAAAAGACTACATTCTCAACACCTATGGGGCTCTACCAGTTTCGAATCATGCCTTTTGGGTTGAAAAATGCACCTGCCACCTTCCAGAGATTGGTCAATCATGCGCTCAGTTGGCTGGAGGCCTATTGTGTGGCCTACCTAGATGACATTGTTGTCTACAGTTGCACCTGGGAAGAGCATTTGACTCACCTGGATAAGGTGTTGCAGGTCTTGAAAGGGTCAACCTCACTATGAAGGCCATCAAGTGCCAGATAGCTCAGGTGAAAGTTACGTATCTTGGTCATGAGGTAGGAGGGGGTCAAATCCAACCTCCCCCCAGTAAGGTACAGGATGTACATGACTGGGAGACTCGCACTACTCAAACCCAGGTGAGAGCCTTTTTGGGCATCACTGGGTATTATGGCAACTTCATGGCAGACTATCGAACCATAGCTGCCCCTCTGACAGCTCTGAATTCGCCCAACACCCAGGGAAGGTTAATTGGACCGAAGACTGTCAGAAGGCTTTTATTCGCTTCAAAGAAAGTCTGTGTAGGACACCTGTGTTGTGTGCGCCAGATTACAGCACACCCTTTATCGTCCAGATGGATGCCTGCGACACCGGAATTGGAGAGGTCTTGTCCCAGTTAGATGACAAAGGGAGGGAACATTCGATCATATTCATCAGTAGACAACTCAAGGATACAGAACTTAGGTGGGCTACTGTTGAAAAGGAATGTTTCATTATAGTTTGGAGCCTTAGGCGTTTTAGGCCCTACATTAAGGGGTCTACATTCAAGGTCCAAACAGACCATAAGCCCTTGATGTGACTTATGCATATGAAGGGTGAAAGCCCAAAACTGCGCAGGTGTTCTATTAGCCTGCAAGGGCTAGACTTCACTATGGAGCATAGACCAGGGAAGAGACACAATAATGTAGATGGGCTTTCCAGAAGGTATGTTGACCGTCTGGATGAGGGTGTCAATCTCGTGGGAAATTAGACCACCCTAACCTCAGTCTGGGGGACGTATGTGATGCTGGAAATGCATTGGAGTGACAGGGCCTCCAAGTCCTTTTTCATGTGTGTTCTGTATTGTTTTCTGCCTAGGAGTCATTGTGGGACTCCCGTCAGTGTAGCTCTTCCTCTTTTTGGTTTGGTGTACAGACCGTTGGGATACACTTATGGCACCCATGGTTGGGGGTACAACCCTGTACCCCTAATGTATAACGTCAGAATCCAAAACGCAAAATCTGGCACAAAATAACTCTTTGCAATTCTAAGGGAACCGGAGGCCTCCTTCCCTGCCCACTGATGTTTGCATCAAAGACGCAGCATGGTGTTCTAATATTCAAAAGGCCTTATCTGATGAAATCGCCTTATCCAGGATAAAATTGAGAAAAAAAAAGAGAAAAAAAAAAGAACAGTCTTGCGCTGAGCTCTAGTTCTCACAAACAGCAACCTCTTCCCTGCCGCCCCTTCCATTTTTCTCCAGTCTCCATGAAGGAAGTTGAAATATTATTTTAGGACTAAAACCATCACGATGCCAGGGTGACACTTGTCCGGCGTCAGTGATCAAGGAAGGAGCAAAAGAACTGGTCCCTTTCATCTCCACCTTAATTAATGTAGCTTTTGAAAATTGCTCTGTCCCTAACAAACTCAAAGAGACTTGGGTTATGCCTCTCCTCAAAAAACCCTACATAGACCCCCAACATACCGACCAATTATAGACTGATTACAACGGTCCATTTCCTCTTAAAAATACTAGATAGAGCGGCCCATCTACAAATTCAAAAGCATCTGGAGAACAATCTGCTGGGCCTGTTCCAATCCGGCTTCATACCGGAGCACGGCACTGAGACAGCCCTTCTGGATTTCAAAATCCAAATAGATGAAGCCAAAGACAAAGGCAAGCTGGCCATCCTCTTACTGTTGGACCTCTCAGCAGTATTTCATCTTGTTGACCTCACTAAACATCGGACTACAGCTGCAATGTTCTCCTCGAACGCAGCTAGCTGGATCCAATCCTTCCTTTCAAATAGAACAACAAGGGTCTTTGCACCTACAGCGTCTGCTGAACCAGTTCCCATGTACTGTGGAGTTCCACAGAGTTCCTGCGTCTCGTCAACGCTCTAACATCTTCACCAAACTCTTCTTTGATCGCCTTGATAACCTGGGTGTCACCTACACTAATTATGCGGATGACATACAGGTCCTTATTACACTCACTGGTTGCTATGACGAAGACGCCAAAAGGCTAAACAACATTTACCTTGAAATCCAGGGATGGATGGCTGCCCATAGCCTGTGCCTTAATGACGACAAGATGGAGCTCTTGATCATTGGTTCTCAAGTCCGTCTAAACAGACTTGACTCTCGTTACAGGACTTTTAAACATTGATGGAAACATCATCAACGTCCCCAAAGAGATCAAAACGCTAGGAGTTTACTTAGACTCTACTCTCTCCCTCAAAAAACATGTCAACATCACAACCTCCATTACTGCTTGTACCAAAAAACTGATCAACGCATGCAAACATTATCTGTCGACCAACAGCTGCTTAACGCTTTCCAGGGCATTCATCTTGTCCAAGTTGGAGTACTGTAACACATTATTCCTAGGCTCTTCCAAGTCCTTCAGAATAACACTCTTATGTTGGCACTAAACTTTCCACGTTATAATCACGTTTCCACCATCAGACGTGATGTACACTGGCTCCCAGTACGTGACAGAATTTCCTTTTGCGCGCTAGTCATCACGCCCAAATGCCTTTCTAAAACAGCCCCCAAATATCTTGCTGATAAATTCTCAAGGAATTCCTCCTCCAGGCCTATAAGATCTACCTATGCAAACTGCCCTGACATCCCGAAATATATACTAAAAACTGCAGTTGGGTCCAGATTTCCGGTGCTCACCGCTAAGCGGTGGAACTCACTCCCTGCTGTTGTCAGGGCTGAACCTTCCTTCTGGACCTTCAAATCTAAAGTAAAGGTCTGGCTTTTTAACTAGTAACACCATACGTAACATGTACCTAGTGTGTGCATAGTGAACCGGTCGTTCCTCGCCGCTGCAATCTGTTTCCTTTGTCAACAGTATGTACCCTACTTTTATTCTTCACAACGCTATCATGACTGACCAACCTGTAACCCGGTCAATATGTTAAGTAGCCATTGTTATTTATTTGTCTTCTTTGATTATGTCCCAGTAACACTCCCCGATTGACCATTCTGTAACCCAGTCAATTAGCTAAGTATCTATTGTGTTTGTTATTCTGACTTCCCTGATTATGTTCCTGTAACTGTCAATTATGCTTTAGCACCCAGATACCCCAGGGTTCGGTGCGCTCTACAAGTAATAAACTAAACTAAACCTGTGTGTGGCCCACAGAGCAGGGTATAGGCTGTTGGCAGCTCCATGCTGAATTTGACAGGTGCTCTGAGTATTCTCCATTTTGGGATACGCAGGCCCTGCCATTGGAATCAGTTGATTCCTAATAGGAGACAGGATGGCCCCTGTGGCCTCTTGCTTTCTATTGCCTGTTGGCTTGTTTTCCTAAAGTCCTGGGAAGCCCCGACTCTGTCCCTTCACCCTGACTGGCTGTTGGGTGGAGGTTCCATATATGGTATTGTGGGAAAGTACAGGCCAGACTGGCTGGAGCTTTTCCAGTGACTGTATGTTGTGGCTACACCCTTGGGGTCGGACTTGGGTGAATGGAGTATGTGACCAATATGCACTTCATATTATGGGTGTCTGGTTTCTGGTATGTAACACAATGAATGAGACAGCCCTGCCCGAAACTGGTATGAATGCAGTGTGTAGTGTTGAATGGCTGGGTACTTGTCCCAATACACATTCCTTGTTGTGAGTGTCTGGAGGGTGGAGAAAGGCCTGAATGCAATGTGAGCCTGATTGGCTGCCTGCCTGCATGAATGAATGCCCTTCTGGATGATTGGTTGCCTGAGTGGGACCCAGCAGAGTGAATGAGAGACTGAACAGTATATCTGGGGACCATGCACTATTGGAAATCTTTCAGAACTTGAAGTCGATACTTGATGCTTACTCTCGAAGCCGAGCCGGAAGAAGAAGGTAAACCGCTGTTTCCCTTCGATGCAATCTGAAAGCTGCTGTGCCTTCAAGAAACTGATCCAAGAGAGGGCCTGGCTAGAAGACCTCTTCCCGAGCTACGAGGGACAATCGTGCACCAGCTAACCTTCGCTGAAATGCCCTGGAAGTCCGTCCTCGAAAGTCTGCCGCCTGGAGACGGGGGCTGCCGCGGAATCACGAAGCGAGGCGCCCGGACATTGAAGTCCATCATGGTCGTCGACTGGAGCCACAACGCTCCATTGCCCAAGAACACTTTGAATGCAAGGACTCTCTCGCCAGCGCCGTGGACCGCTTTGTCCCGCTGGAGAAAGTCGAGGCCGCCGACGCGCTGAGGAGAATCCACCAGTGGGTTTCCCGCCATCCGAAGACCACAAAGATACCGACAACTTGACTCCCTTGCTGGGCAAAAGTTCTTCATTAACTCTTTGGGCAACTATCATCGTCGAGGTGCACCGCACGCCTCCTCTTCGCAGGACGTCCATGACTGATTGTCTTCGAGCACCACCAGGACTGAAGCTGCTGCTTCGACGACTTTTGTTCACTATTTATTCGTGGGATCTCGACGATCCGTGACTCCTACCTTAAAGAGGGTCACTCAAGAAGGATCAGTCGAAACCCGACGTCGAACTCTGCTAAACCAGGTACATTGGGGCAGTAGAACTTTTATAAAAGGAGATAAGACTCTGATAAACAATATATGGACTGGGCGTGTAGTATATCTTTATTTACAGGTTGCCCAGGTGGGGGGATCCTCACACAGAACTGTGTCTAGGTAACGGGGCCAATATTCTGCCTATTGTTTTAACCAACCTGCTTTCCTCCTATTGCTATTGTTGGATCACTTCATTAACTGATTTTTATGAGATTTGAACTGAGTACAGTTGATGCATTTTAATGGAATCTGAGAAGTAATGGTGGTACCACGTAGAAACTGTACATATTTACCATTTTAGATTAACTTGATTAACTTGAGCACAAAGTGTTATTGTGTACATAACTTGAGCCTATTTATATAAAGAACTAGGTTATCACTAACAGTGTGTGGATATTCCTTTGTGGGTGCTTGGGGACTACATTGTACTTAAGAACCAGCCTGCATCACCTTCCGAGAGCTTAAGCCTTGATTGCTCGTCCACAATACCAAATAGAGAATCTTGGCTGGGGTGCTCTGTGCCTCTACTCTGCCATATAGAGAGCAGGAGTACAGATCCCCCCCTCCAGTCTTTACACAACCTGCTGAAATTACACATCACATTTCAAGCATGGGGTGAAACTTGAGGGTCCACTGAAACTGCTGCACATGTTCACAAAGATCTCCCTACAATTAGACTGAGAACACTTTGGACTTTACAAACTATGGTTTTGCAAACATCTCCCTACCTACCACAGGGTGGGACCATTGTGCACAGAGTTGTTGGAGCATGCGTCTGACGTTCAGTCGCACATTCAGAACCATGTGGACCCATGAGACCATCACGTGTATACTGCCATTTATTGGCTATTACTGGTAAAATGGGAGTGGGTTAAACCATTGAACCAGCCAGAGTAATTGCACATTTTCAAATATTTGGCAGCCAGGCAATTGCTGGTGGTTTCCACATTCAATCTTTTCTGGGCTCCGTCCCGTGCAAACTCAGAAGTGGATTTGTAATTCTACAGACCATTCAAGTAGCTGGTATGATCTGATCGTGGCTTTTCCTGTCCTCACTATTTATAGGCAGGCAGAAGCAAAGAACACATGCATAACACATGTCTCCCACCACGTAAACCGTGCACCCGTCCCCCAAGCCTTTTAGATGCCCATACATTTCAATGGGCTCTGATCTGCCAAAAACAAAATAGGCTGTTTTTAGCCACCCCCGGGACACAAAACATTAAGAGTTATGCACTTTTGCTTCATGTCAGCCAAAGGGAACAAGCTTAGATCTACAACTTGCGCTGACTTTGTGGCACAGGAGTGCGGCATAAAGCTTCTTCAAGGTGATCCCGCTATGAACTGCAGCCATAGTACGAGAAGACTTGCAGAGACAGGTTGTCTTTCCTTTCCTCTTTTGCAGCTCGCCCAGGACCCTGGCGACATGTACTTAATTTTTACCAGGGTTGACATTGTTTCTTAACATTTTGATCAAGGTGAAAGAGGACTGTTCTTTGCTTTTACTACGGGGTCCTCAGATAAGTATGGTTCAAGTTTCCCTAGTTGCCCCACCACCGACGACAGCAGCATTTCAGCTGATGTTAATCATTTAGCAATGGAGTTGCTAATATGGGGTGAATTAAATTCTGGTTTACTCTGCTGAGCTTGTGGACAAACCCCCTTTACTTCCTCCCCGTTTCTTCAATGAACTCAATCCACTGGCGTTCACTTGCATATAGGTTTGTCCGTTCCTACTGGTTTCCCAGTGTGATGGTTGTTCCCAAGCAACTGTTTCTGACCTAAATAGTCTATTCTTGTATTTTGTAAAGTTATTATTGGCAGAACTCTCTTCTCTCATTCTATACTCCCTCTCGCTCCCTTCGTTCTGCTGATCTCTTACTTTCCACCCACCCACCACCTTCCGCCTCCTCTCGTTTCCGCTTCTTTCAGCTCCTTGCCCCCCTACATTGGAACTCCCTTCCTTTCACTATCTGCTCCACTTCCACCTATTCCTTCTTCCGTTTCTCCTTGAAAGCACTCCTTCTCGACTCCCCTCCCTAGCACCTTTTCTCTCCTTCCAATACCCTCTTCCTCGTTCCCCTATCTTCCCTGTCTCCCCATGATCTCCACCCTCTCCTCCTCAAATGCAAATTGTTCCACACGCTTATTTTCCAGGTTTTTCTCATATATACTGTTTTTGCTTCTATGTTACATGTTTAATGTTCCCGTTAATTAACACATCATCTATGTGTCTTGACCATTTTATTATCTTATCCTTGTATTCTTGAAACTGGTAGATAAACAAATCTTTAAACATCCCCATTACTAGATTAGCTAGGGCCGGGGCGTACTTCACGCCCATGGCAAACCCACAGATTTGTCGAAAAAATTGATTGTCAAAAGTAAAGATGTTGTTCTCCAAAGTGGACATTAGCATTTCTTTAAGAATGCACACATAGTTAAAGTGTGAGGCAGATTTGTCCTTGAAAGTGTAATCCATTGCTTCGACTGGTGATTTATGACTGAGATTGGAAAGGGGCAATACTAACCTAACAAGCAGAGGAACATGTTAATTCATCCCAAAACATGGCCGCCACGTTTCCAAAACAACAGCAAGTGAAGAAGGATTTAGGTCCCTAGGGGTTTTAATAACATCCAGAAAGCCCCAAGTGAGAGGAAACCTGACGCTTGTAGCGCGAGCATCAGAATTTTCAGGTAAGCCCTGGGAATGGGAGGGAAGCCCACCTTTCAAGATACTTACACGCTTTATATTTTGCTGAACAGAACCTCTTATCAGTAAACTGAAATGCATTTGCAAATGATGGGACTTAGTCCAAATATAACGTTTTTTAGCATGTGTTTATCAACATTATGCATTCTAAAATTGTTATGTCAGCACCCAGGCAGTACCGCGCCTGGTTAAACAGAAGCCAGCAACTGTGAACAATTGCTGTTTATAATTGCATATATCATGTGTTATAGTAGTATGCACGCTACACACTGCAAAATTTAAACAAGTAATTTGACTTTTACACTTGCTTGTTTGCACAGGTGGGATTGAGCCCAAGACTAAAAGTGCTTCATTTACAACAAGAACATTATTCTTTGTGTGAACCGTAATGACACATTAAAGGGTAAGAGATGATTTACATGTAACCCACTGGCAGACAAAGTAGGCAATCACATGTAGTGACAGCAATGATACCGTAAACAGCACTTTGAATAAGATGAAATACAATTAGCAGGAGTTTCCTAACCTCCCTCCCTTCCACCTTTGTTCTGTTACAATGGCGCACATTTATCTATTTTTATAAGAGTCTGGTTCCTTAGAATGCACAAGATGTAATGTGGTTTTTGAATAATATATGTTATGGGACTAAACACCGACAAGATTTTTCTTTTCTTTTTTGTTTTTGAAATTGACATGGTTTTCATTAAAAGTTTCTGAATGTTGTGTTTTTATATTTTTTTCATTGTCTTGATTAATGTGCATGTGTTGCTAAATATAGTTTTTATTTTTTTTCGACTTACCCATGTGGCCCATTTATTACCTGACAAGACTTGGCAGATGTTTCCACAGACCTCTGATAAGAGGTCCAAGAACATCTATTCTATGGGTAAACAGGATTCAGACAATAAGATGGATAAAAATCACTCTTTGGGATTGCAAGGGCAGAGCAGTCTGTACCTGCTGCAGGGGAAGGCTGAAGGCTGGTGGATAGGCACAATTAGTTCCAATAGAAAACCCAAGAAATGACACTAAATAACATCACCAATTCTCTGGAGGGAAGCTTCTCCTACGTGGCAAAGAAAAAGCAGAAGCTACCCGACTCTGACCATTGGGGTGGCTATTTGCGGGAGGATCATGTAGGGGGAAAACAAACTCCAGAGAGACAAGCAAACGCTAGACCGAAATAATCTTGCAGCCATAATTTCTAAAGACATCAATGTGCCCGTACCATATACCTATATGGCTTATTGTGATGTAGATGAAGAATATCCAAATATTCCCAGTCAATCACCTTATCTGCCCCCCCCTGCTTTTAGTACTGGTATTAGGAAGAGTGACGCAACTATGGAAATTGCTAAACCATGCCGGGAAGTTTAAAACTGCCACAGATGCTAGACTTAAGCGAGAGAGGCTGAGAGGAAGTTTGATGGTAACGTGTTCCGACGCTGGTCAGAACGCTGGAGGTGAACAAACGGTTTGAAGCAGCACGGAGGCTGTCCCTAATGGCACGCAGAGAAACCAGAATGAAGGAAGCTCACCGCTTCAGCCTGAAGCAGCAGGAGCCCTAGGCAGCAGAAGAAAGCAAAACGAGAGCCAGCCGACTAACGGGACGCACACACAGTCAGCAAACCGAAGCGGACAGAGAAGGACACTGAAGCCTTCTGAATTCCCTTTCTCTCGGCCTGGAAAGCCGAGAGAAAGGGAATGGGTTACTGGGGCGTAATAGAGGCAAAGTGAAACATTTGAAGGAACTGGAATATTTTCGAACAATATTGAAAATGGGTCGGCGACCCAATGCTTTAAAAAGAGGAGTTGATGTAAATACAAACAGTATTGGAATTGGGGCAAAAGCCCAATGTTTGAAAGGAAGAGTGGAAATAGGAAGAGTTGATAAACAAGGGTCAGTAGCCAAATATAATATTGGGGAAAAAGAAAGTGATTGGAGACGGGAGAAGCCCTGTCAGGTTAGTGAACCATGCATAGTCTGGGACTCACCCATGAGATAGAGACACATTTGACATCCTGGCAGGAGAATAAACCAGGAGTGGAAGAGGAACAAAATTAAAAGTGTAATGTGACATCCTAGCATGAGAATAAAAGAGGAGTAAGAATGAAAGCGAATGCGGAATTGAGTAATTATTATTACAAGGCTCGAAATTGAGATTGGTTAAGCAGGAGCTACAAGAAGCTCCTGGGTATCTAGCAGTAACCAGTCACCAGGAGCTACCTCTTGGGAAATAGGAGCTAGTACATAGCGTTATGCAAATTAACTTCCACATAAAATGCAAACATATAATTGTATCCATTATTTATGACCCCTTATGCTTTAAATGTCATATAGATGTGTCCAAATAATTTAAAGAATGTCCCAAATGCACAGAGTTAAATTCACATAGTTGTGTTTGGTTGGCATCAGTTGGCCTGGGGAGCCAAAAGTAGCTCCTTGTAACTGTTGGTTTTAAGCTAATCAAGCTCTTGCTCCCCTCAATTTTGAACCCTGATTATTATCATTATGATGATATTTATTGAGCGCAGGCCTAGCTTTGAGAAGCAACGAATCATACCCCTTATTGGAGGACTGATGAGAAAGTTGCACATACCCTGGCAGAAGAGTACACCAGGGATATACAAAAATAGATCACTGAATGGAAAAGGGAAGATTCATGCCCCTTTTAAATAGATGGAAATACGGAGTGTGAGAAACTGTAGATTTAAAAGAATTGTAAAGTTTGAAGTATACTCAAGGGAAGAGTTATCCCTTTTGAAGAAGTATGAACTGTGACCAAGTAACTTGTTGAGTACCAGAAGAAATCTAGGGGGCGGAGGGGTGGTGAGGGGTGGCGGGGCCCCTTTTTCCTGGTGGAACTTTATTTCTCTCTTTCGGCTATATATATATATATATATATATATATATATATATATATATATATATATATATATACATACATATACACACATATAGCTTACAGAAGTCACCTTCTACACATTATATTGAGTTTAGAGTGTAATGGTCAGTTTAGGGTTTGGGCACAGGACGGAGGATGCTCTTTTGACAACATCCTGACAGACGTTCCTTAGTTTTGTTGAGGCAGGGAAACCCCTCTGAGATTTAGGGATAGATCGGATTCCCCCAACCTGCTTATTATTTTGAAAATAAAAGTCTATAACCAACACTGAACATGCCACTGTGTCTGAGTCTTACACTTTATCCCTTACAATAGGTATAATGAAAAATATACACTTTATCCGGCAACTGTAAGGAACTCATGGTGGCAACAGTAAAGACAGACGATTGATCACAGTTCAAGGGTGTTTATCAAACTGTATGCAGGTGGAAAAACGCCTAATCTAAACCTAAATCTAAGATGGGCACAAGCGTCAACCTTCAAATAAAAATAAGGCAGTCCTAGTGGCCTTGTGTCAAATAAAAAGGGCCTATACTAAGAAACCTATTGTCAAACATTACAACTAATACAAAAAGGGTGTGTGATAGTTGTCAAGAAAAGAAGTGTTCACAAATAATATGCCCTGATGCGGTAGCCTGGGACTCCCTTCCCCATGTTTTGAGCATTGGGTAAGGTGGGATCTTGGAGCACAGCACACTCTTGAGGTTCCCCAGCATGAGACGACAGTTCCACTTGCAGCTATCAGGACTGTCGATGGGCAAGTCTTGTTTCTCTTGAAAGTCTCTTGCCTTCAAGGACCTGATGTAATCAAATAACAAAACAAGTTCCTTCAACAAAATTAAAGTTAGTTTCCTGGTTTCACTTAGGGTGAGGATTTTTCACCCCTAGATCCCCCTCTTCTGGGTGCCGACCCCCTCTTTACTTTCAGCCTCCCTCCACCGGGTTCACTATAGCTTTTCCTTCCTTCACAAATGTTAATGTCTTTTTAAAGAGTTCCAGTGGACATTCCTCAGTCGGGTTTACTCTTGTCAACACACTGTTTCTTGGGACTTTAGATCTTCCTCGTTCTGGTCCGCATCCCTCTTCCGGGTTCACTCTTGCCAACTTAATTCATATTCATTTTCAATGTTTGTGGGATTCACTTCCCTTACTTTCTCACAGTTCTTTAGTCAAAGGCTTTCGACTGCATGGGGATTTTGCTTGACCTCCTGTATGACTACTTTGACCTATCTTGGAGGCTCTTCTACGGCCTTCTGGTATTTGTAGTTTCATTCAGACAGGGATTGACCAGAGTTCCATGGAGCATCACCATTGAGGTGCTGGCTCTCTTTTGCAGCTTCATACCTTTAAAATGTTACAGTTCTTTAAGCCTTTCTCACTTTGCGACTTTCATTCACCACAGCCCAGTTCTTATCGGCTCAACCCTCGAGTCACCGACTGTGATAAACCGCTTGGGGTTCCTCTTAACTGGAGTCAAGGCCAGTGCCATGGAAGCAGGAGTCGCTCTTGCTCCGGCTTATCAGCGTTGATACGCTCTGTGTACCATTGACAACTGCTTCAGCACCCTTGGGCTATTTGCCTCAGCCTTACGATTATTTCAGCAGAGAGTTTGCTGTGTTTCGTCAGAGAGAGCAAAGTCATGTCTCTCCTCATCAGCATCTTGATATTTGCCACTTGCAATCTTCACTCAATCACAGTTCCGTTTACGATCGGTTCACCCTCCGACTCACAGGCTGTGATGAACCGCTTGATATTTCTTGTCTCTGCAGTCAAGAGCGGTACCACGGTATCCAGCATCTCTCCATGACTTGCTAATCAGTGTAGGAGGGTTCTGTGCATCATTGACACCTGTTACATCACACGCTGGCTGTTGTTCCCAGCTTTGTGTTTCCTTAGGGAGGATCACCTGGATTGGGGGGCCCTCAGCGTGTGGGAAACCGACGGGTAAGACGCAGTATCCCCCTTCTTTCAACACCTTTTCCCCATCGTACCACATAGGACATTCAAAACCACTGACCCCCCCCCCCCCCAACTCCTTTTCCGGCACAAACACTTTTGCACATCACACCACAGAACGGGCGAACATCAGAGCCTTTTACCTGACATGTCCCAATAAAGGGGTCAGGCTAAGTCAGGCAATTGATCAGATTCACACACACCTGACAGCTCTTTCCCTTCCCCACAGGTATAAGGGGTGGGGGGAGTAAGAGAGCACAGTACGAACAAGGCAGACCGCACAACAAGACAGCTATCCAGACCCGTCCGTTCAAGAGGAGCAGAAAGGTGGCGAGAACTGAAAGGACGACCAAGAGGGAAGTGCCCTTGTCCTTTTCGACCCAGACCTGCAAAGCCTCTGAGAAAGGAATGACAAGGCTGGGAACAACAGCCAACGTGTGGTGTAACAGGTGTCAATGATGCACGGAACCCTCCTACACTGATAAGCAAGCCAGGGAGAGATACTTGATACTGTGGTACCACCCTTTACTCCAGAGACAAGAAATACGAAGCGGTTCATCACAGCCCATGAGTCGGAGGGAGAACCGATCGTAAACGGAACTGTGATTGAGCGAAGGTTGCAAGTGTCAATGTAATGCGACTCAAGGAACAAAGACTTGGTGTGTTACAGAACTGTTTAGAAAACCCAGGGGGAGACTAGATGCAGAGTGGTCTGGTGCCACATGGGCGCTCATTCGAAAGACTCTGACCGGGTCCCCTTTTTGTTGAAACTACTGATACCAGTAGGCCCTAGAAGGGCCAACGCAAGAGGTAAAAGTGGTCATACAATGGTCGAGTAAAATCCCTTGTACACTCGAAAATCTGACCTGTAACCCAGAGGACAGCTATGGGAAAAATTCTGCATTGTATAAAGCAAGCCGAACTGTATTTGTGGCAAATGTGAACCCAGCTGAAGGATACATGCTGGACTGGGCAAGGTACGATAACCCTGTTAACATTGGGGTGATAAGAGTGAACCTGGCTGAGGGATGTCCGCAATGAAACCTCATTTAAAAAGACATTGAGTGTCATGAATACGACAAGTGAAATAGTATGAGAAAAGGCTGTAGTGAACCCGACCAAGGAAGGCTAACATTGCAGAAGGATCAGAGCCTGGAAGAGGGGGCTCCCAAGGTGAAGAGTCATCACCCAACGTGCATACAGAAAGGAACTTTGTTTTGTTATTCTTGGATACATTAGGCCTTCCGAGGGAAGAGACTTTTGCAGAAAGAGGCTTAACCACCGAAGGTCCCGATATCACTGAAAGGAACTGTAGCATTGCGCTGGAGAAGCCCGTGATTGTGCTGTGCGCAAGAGTCCCACCTTGTACCGTGCTAAAAACCTGGGGAAGGGAGACCCCGGCTATAACATCCTGACTTATTATTTGTCAACACTTCTTTCTTTTCTTGTGAACATTATCCCACACTCTTTTGTAACTTAGCTGTAAGGATTGGCAATAGGAATTTTAGTATAGGCCCTTTTATTTGACAAGACGCCACGACTGCCTTATTATTATTTGATGGTTGCATCATGCTCCCATCTTAGATTTAGATTAGGCATTTTTCTCACCTATTTATACAGTTTAATAAAGACCCTTGAACTGTGATCACTTGTTCATTTATTTATGGATTTATTTGTGCATTTGTAGGGCGCAACCAAGACCGGAGACATCTGGGCGCGTAATTTAAAAATATGGTTACAGGTTAAGTTGCTGTGGTCGTAAAGTTAGTCAAACCACAGAACTTGCATATGTATTAGGTTACATACAGATGGTCATGACGCAAGTGCTTTGGTTGGTTACATGCAGGTTACTGTCATGCCTACCCCCGGGGACCCAGACCACGTCCAGCAACCCCGAAAGCAGGCATCAAGTTATCCTAAGCAAGCCCAACAACCCCTGCTAGGGGCTATTTGGGTCCAGTCCTGGCGCCTATGGCGACAGGCTTATATGGAGAGTCAGTCCTGGCGCCATAGGCGCCAGGCTCGGATTAAAACTTACCTGATGCAGACCATGCAGCAAGAGCTCCAAGCCAAAAGAGGCTTGGAAGGGACTATTTTACTTAGGGACTATTTTTTACTCGGGCGGGGCTGGGGAGGGATACTTACCTGGGACTACTTTGGAGGCTATTTAAACCACACCCGAAGAGCAGCACACGCGTCACGTTATTCTGCATCCAGCAGCGTAACGCTCACCGTGCCTGCAAGTCTGCATCCAG
Source organism: Ambystoma mexicanum (assembly GCF_040938575.1). Taxonomy (NCBI): domain Eukaryota; kingdom Metazoa; phylum Chordata; class Amphibia; order Caudata; family Ambystomatidae; genus Ambystoma; species Ambystoma mexicanum. Next base: position 170,213,900 of record NC_090921.1, on the reverse strand, counting down.
CCTACTGCCACGCCCACCTCATGTTTGGAGCTCCTAGCAAAAGGGAGAAAGAAGGAGAAAAGGTTAGAACAAGAGCAATACCTTTAATCCTTACCTGAATTCCCGATCCATCGCGCCTTCGAGCTGGAAGAAAGAAGTTATTTTATGCGCGTCGCCTCGCCTGCTGCAGCGCTACGCTGAACTCACCGGCCTTCGCAGCATCTTCACATTCCACTGCATCCTCCTGCATGTTCCCGCCGCACTCCGGCACCTAAGGAGACGACAAGAACAGCAAGCTTATCCAAGGGAATACACAGAGGAATATTAGTTACCCCCCCATAGACTTAACTGATTTTACCACCGGGAGTACTATTCCTCTTCACGGGTCGGCGCAGCTTCCACTGCATCTTCGCCGAACCCTGGCCCCTAAGGGGAAACAAAAGGACAGCAAGGTGAAACAAAGGGACTAACAAGGGAACCCTCCTCACGACAATAGACTTACCTGATTTTACCGCCGGATGTATTATTCCCAAAGACTTCATACTTTCTCTCATCGCCTGAATAAGAGAGAAAGCAGCAGGTTACATATTGACATTATTTTATCGAACTGTTTTGGAAAATACAAATCCTTATCAGAATACTACCGGTTGCCACGAGGAACTCTTCATTAGGGTCAAGCTGCAACCTGCAAGAAATCGGACTAGAGTGAAAGTCAGGCATTTGAACTCTTACAAACTTTATACTTACGGCGTCTTGCTGGGAATCTCGGAGTCAAAATTGTTCTGGAACTCACCAATTCCTTCGAGCCAGTGAAGCAACTAGTTATCAATGCGCCCCTGCGCTCAATGCAGGAGGGAGAGCTCATCTTTTCAAACCATCAGAAAAATATTCCTACGGGCCAAGCAAACGAAGCTAGGTCGGCCAGTCCAGTCCGTCATCTAGGCCCTATGCGTCACGTTGGTGGAGACTGCAGCGGTCAAGTTCCGATCGACGCCTCTGTGGGAGCCAGGTGAGCGTAACAGTTACATACAGCCTTCTTGGGCGAACAGCCACGTTTTCAGACCTTTGCGGAATGACCAAAGCAACAGGTCCGCTCTGAGAGCTAGTGGCATGGAGTTCCACTGTTTGGCTGCGATTACTGGGAACCTGCAGCCTCCAGCTTTTTGCAGTTTGAATCTAGGGATAGTAAGACGGTGTGAGTAGGCAGATCGGGTGGGTCTGTTGGACTGGGCTTTAGAGATTTGGCTGGCAAGTAAGGCTGGGGCGTTACTGGACAAGTATTTGTGCGTTAGTGACAGGATTTTTAATTTAATGCGTTCACATACTGGTAACCAGTGGAGGTTGTGCATGGCTGTGGAGATATGGCCCTTTTTGGGGAATGCTCCGATTGCGTTATTTTGAGTTATTTGCAGCTTCCTGATGTTTCAAGAGTTTGAACTGCAAAGAGGGAGTTGCAGCAGTCAATTCTCAATAGGATGAGTGCTCTGGCTATTGTGATGCAGTTGTCTGTCGTTAGGAAGGGACTGCTCGCTGTGATCAGTTTGGTAGTGTAGGCTGCCGCTGAGGCAATGGCATTGACTTGCCTAGTTAGAGACAAAGATAAGTCCAAATAGACTCCGTTTTTACCTCCTTGGTCACTGTGATGATGTTACCAACGATATTGAAAGCTTTGTAGGCTTGCAGTAGAGTTTTTTATCTTGGAGGGTTGCTGATGAGTAGTCCGGTTTTTCATCATTCAGAGAAAGCTCATGTTGTGCCATGCAAGCTTGAATTATGAGGTAAATATTGTTCAGAATTTTAGTGTCAGTGTTGAAGTTCCCCGAGATGGGTATTTGGGTGTCGTCAGCATAGTTAGTATATGTGACGTCCAATTTGTCGAGGAGGTCAAAAAGCGGCTTAGTAAACACAATGTACAGAGTGGGGGGGGGACACAAGGTTCTTTGGATGTGACAGGTTGTGCGGCTGTAGTGGAAGAAAAGATTTTTGGTGCGGTCTGCCAGGAAGGATTTGATCCATTTTATAGCACTGGTTGAAAAACTGGCTGCGTGTTCCTGGTGTTGACATAGGATATTGTGATTGACTAGGTCGAAAGTAGCGAAAAGCTCTAGGAGGAGGAGATTTGCCAAGTCTCCTTTGTCCTCGATTTGATCCATTTGGATTTTGAGGTCCAGTAGAGCAGTTTCTATCCCGTGGCCCGGACGGAAACCTGATTGGCTGAGGCCTAGAAGGTTGTGGGTTTCCAAGTATTTTTGGATTTGTAGGTACGCAACTCTGATGAGGATTTTCAAGAGTAATAGCACCGTAGTGATTGGTCGGTAATTGGTCAGGATGTTAGGGTCTAGTGTGGAGCACCCATGCTTCTTTCAAATTTCCTGGTACGTTGCTAGAGTTGAAAGAGTTGCTGATTATGGTTGTGATAAACGGTGCAAGTTTCTCAGCAGAATCTTTAATGATGGTTGCAGGGCAGATGTCGTCTTGGCATCTGGATGGCTTTAGTCCATTGATGATTTTTAGCGTTTCAGCGGTGGAGATCGGGGTAAATTCAAATCTAGGGATGGGGTTGTTGTGGGAAGGGGGCAGGTCAGGTGACAGGTTGACTGGGGCAAGCTTAGATGATTTGGCTTTGATTTTGTTATGAAGTGTGGCGATTTTGTCGGATACTGCATTTTGGATGTTAGTGCACCAGGTCTTACTGTTGCAATCATGAGTTCCTTACAGCAGTTTAGGACATAAACCAGAATTCATCCAGCTTGCCCATTCTCAGGTTAGGTGTGGAGTTAAGGTTGTGTGGTGTTAAGGAGGAGTCATTCCTTAGAGGAGGGTCTTGAGCTCATCCTGAAATGTAGATGGGCAGGGGAGAATCTCGTGCTGACAGGGAGTAGGTTTCAGAGCCTGAGGAGTAAACAGATAAGACTGATGATGTGGTTCTTTCTTACTGGCGCTGGTGGAGTTCAAGTCTGCACAGGTCTTTACTGGGGGTCATAGTCTTCCGCAGATGCTGAGTTTCTCAGCGAGATGGCTTGGTGACAGCCATGTAGATGATGCAGCAGAATTTGGAGATTAAACGTGCTTGCAGCGGGAGCCAGTGCACTCTGATGAGGGTTAGATATGTGGACAAATTTGCGGAGTTTGCCTTCCTTGATATGCGTTTCTTGAAGGAGAGGCATCCGTTGATGTAGACCCCAAACGATTTGACGCTGGGGCTCAGATGGAGTGTGAAGCCCTCAAGGTTCATTATGGACAACCAGGCCTGGATGTCGGGGTATTGTTGGTCATCAGACTAAATTCAGTCTAGGGCAGATGGTTGAGTTTCAGGTAAGCACTGGACTGCATCAATATTAGGCAGTCCTTGAGCCTTTGGATGCCTTTGATGGAGGATATCCTGAGGTAGAGCTACGCATCATCTGGGTATTGGTGGATGTTGCGTGGAGCCAGTAGGGATTCCGAGTGGTTCATGTAAATGTTGAACATCATGGGAAAGAGGATGGATCCTTGCAAGTCTCAACATGTGATGGGTACAGTTGGTGATTGGGAGGAATCCATTTGGATGATTTAGCGGCAGTTAGCAAAGTAGGATTTGTAGCAGCCACAGTGGTCTTGCTGGTACCATGCAGCGTTGTGGAACATAAGTGAGTGGTTGGTGATCTACTGTCACAAATGCTGCTGAGACTTCTAAGAAAACCAGGAGTCAAGAATGGCCATCGTTCGATCACCTTGATCACCATTTCTGTGCAACATCTGGGTCTGTAGCTAGATTGGTAGGACTGAAGGAAGTTGCTGTTGTTGATGTGCTGGTGGGAGTTGCACGGCTACTGCCTTCTCAGATGTTGATGGGGACACTAGTTGCAAAGGTCCCCTGGTTCGAGTGTTGGTTTCTTGAGAAGCTGAAAGATTTGTCTGTTCTTAAGGGTCAAAAGGGAAGGTACCTCGATTGAGGGAGCAGTTCATGATTGCCGAGTAAGAGCAGAGTGCTTCAGTCAGAAGGTTCTTAAGTATGGAGGATTCTTTCTGCATAAGATGTGGTCTGAGGGGTTCTAGGGTGGCAGTGAGGTCAACCATGCCGAGCGTCTTTAAAGTTGTACAGGTAGTGCTCGTTTTGTGAGTTTGGGGTGCGTAGTGTGCAGTCTGTTGTGGATGTGCTGGCAGATCATGTTGATCTTTTGATGAAGAAAGTTGACGGTGGTGGATTCTTCGTGTAGTGTGGTCCCGGTAGGTCAGGTAGAGGGTTAATGAATGCTGGATGGCTTTGAAGAGGACTTTGCTTTCTTCGTTGGTCATGGCTATGGTGATCAGTCGTGTGGATGTAGTGTAGAGTTCCCTGAGCAAGAAGAGTTTGGATGCGCTGGAGGATTCTCACCAAGTCTTTCCTTGTTTTTTGATGGCTCCTTTCTTTTAGATTAAGTCGTTGAGTGTACCAATATATTCAAATTAATTTACCCGTTACCAAGGAACTTGCCTTTATGCAGGTGTACTAAGTATGCCCCTCCCTGGGACCAGGTTTGTGGGAAATTGCACAATTCTGAACCCTTTGATTGCATGGTTCCTATGAGAAGAAGCATGGTGTGAGGAACAATCACTCTATAGGAGGGTAATCAAAGGAATGGACGCTTAACTAGCACAAGTTTTAATGCTTTTCTATGCATGTGTCGGTCCTTGTAAAATGAGAAAAACAGTATATCGCTAAATACGTTTAAACATGGAGAGGTTATAGTTGCCCAATAACGTATATTATTGTCATTTGATTGGTCTATGGGAACATAAAATCATTTGGGAAATATCACTTGGGGAGATTGATTTTCCTGTTATTTTCTTTAATATTTTTTAATGTGATACAGTTTGAATATAAAACTTTACACATAAAAATTAAATCATACATTAAAACATATAAGCAGTTAACAGCTAGAAAAAACAAATTTCATTATTCAATTTAAAATCAAAATTCTTATTTTATAGTTATGCTATATACAGCGAAACAGCATTATGATCCAGTACGGAGTAAACAGTATAGGATACTTTATCGCCGTAACATGAGGGTCATAAAGAGTGAAATGCCCAAGATCACACAGGGGCAATACTGCTTATTTATTCTTACGGTCCTCATTAACATGTTCACGAGCCAATAGTTTAACCACCACGCTCCAGACTCTAAAAATAACTATTTGGTGCCCCTTGCTCTTGGTGTTAATACATTGCTTCCAGAATAAAGGATCCTGAATTGTGTCTAAATGATGCAAAAATGTACTCAAATTACTCATGTATACTGTGCCCATGTTAAAGCACTTTGTCATGACGTGCTTAGGTGTCTCCATTTTTGTTTTACCATGAGAAATACGGCAATACTGTTCCTGTTCAGGCAATGACAATGATGAACCCATAACACTTCATACTGGAAGACAATTTATTCACAGGAGGAGCATAAATCTAGATATGTGCCTAGAGGGACATATGTCCAGATAGGGCAGCCTTCTTGTACGTATAGAGCTCGTTGGAGACAAATGAATAACTTTTTAAGAGTTGATAAACGTAAACAATGTTTGTTACAGTCCCACAGATGCATGCTTTTTTCAAATGAGCTCTTAGACATGAAAGTCAGCCCCGAAATTAGGGGGTCCAACCAAGGCATTCAAATAGATCTTTCATGTTCCTATTGAAGCTAGAGTTTCTTCCAAGTCTACGTTCTGCCATCCCTAGGCTTTGGAGAAAAATGAGTAGGTCCACTGAGCATTTTGATATACAGTGTTGCTCTCTTTTTAAAAATCATAACCTCAAGGGGCATAATCCCTAGTTCTAAACTTAGTATCGCCATGGGGACACAATTAGGCAATCCGCAAATCTTCCTCAACAATCTTTCTTCAATTAACTGGAGCCATTTCAAAGCAAGGCTGACCAGGCGCTCCAAACCATAGGTGACCACCAGCACCAAGCATTGCAGATACAATCGTCTTGCAACAGCAAACGTATAGCCTCCCGTTCTTTTAACAAATTGTGCCATCAGCGAGGTTAGCAGAGCTGCCTTCTTAGTGAAAACCTCTACACAAGTTTTATAGCCCGGTCTTGCATCAAATTCCCCAAGATACATATAGGCTAGGCAGGAAAATCTTGCTGAAAACCCTGTTGCCTAGCTATGGGTCATTCTCCCTACCCTTAATAAATTACAGTTGTGTGCCAGATAAGGCCATGGGTGTGGGCCTGCCTGAGGTAAATGTAGGTAATCCTGCAAAAAAAGCAAAACGAATAGGGATTCTTGCCAGAGGTACAATCTAGGACTTCACCCACATAGTAACTTCAAGACTGCCAGTGTTGATCTTGGATTTTGTGATCTCTGGTTTGGCAGCAACTGTTCTGGTGAAAACAACAAAAATCTGCAGACAAGTAGGACAACCTAAGATACACTGGGGAAAGTGCCGAGTTGAAGTCTAGGTCCAACAATTGCAGTTCAGATATTCCATAAGTGCTGCATATGTGGTTTAATCTTTGTATTGTGAGCAATTACTTCAAGGAATGAGGAGAAAGAATCTGGCATCTGTGCTCACTGGAACTAGCTCTTCAATTGTTCAGTAGTCTTCAAATGAGTAGGCAGGCTTCAATTTTATACACATGGTGGGAAGCCTCGCTGTTAATTTTAGTTTATTTACCATTTCTTGCAGGTCACTGACCTTGGCATTGTACATTTTGTTCAAAATATGACCACATTGGGATTAAACTGTTTTGTGTATCCGAAACAACAGAATTAACATTTCCAAAAGATATGGTCTCCTGGGGCCAAAACCAAAAAAATGGTTTTGGATGCGGTTTAGATTTGCCTTTGCTTCGGCTAAATATCCTTATGCGAGGATGGTGGTGAAACCAAATCGGTGATTTTCACAAAGATCGTGGTATCAGATGAATCTCTCAACATAATAGTGTACGTGTTTCTTGGAATTTTCTTTGGATGATTAGAGAACAAAATAAGGGAGGCTATTCTGTTTTAATGCATCTACCTCTTTCAATATCCTATTTATTTGTTCCATACAACGCTCTTCTTTTTGTGGGTCCATGTCCCAGCGGCCTTTCTAACTTTGTTTTTGCTTAGCCATTTTCCAAGACCATAAAGATCCAGAATCGCAAGATGGCTTGAAATCAAGCCAATACTATCAATACATGAACTAATACACCATCCAATGATAAATCAATGTATTTAGGGGAATGAAACATGTTTGGAGATGTAGTCATCTCAATTGGAGAATGGTGGCTAATTACTATATTATCCATGCTCCTGCTGGCTGCCGCAACAAAACAGGAATTCCGGTCCTAAGGTGAGCATAGCTGCCCTACCAAGCTATGACCTGGAGGCTGGAGCACTCACTTTAAAAATGGCGCCCACCATACCAGCTGAATTCACTGAGGCCCTGCCGGGGCTTCCACCAGAATCCGACCCGTCTTCTTGTGCCTCTGATTGGGTTATGTGGCCTGAAAATGTGCCAATCCCAGGAAGCCGGCATGTGAAACCGGCCCCCTTGCAAGGCCCGCTTTTAAGGCCGGTTTCCCTTGTATGGCCTTGTCGGACTGCGCACGGCGATAGCGGTGAGTAAAAATCATGCCACATCTTCACCATCCCGCGTCTTCCTCCGCCTTCACATTTTCAAGCTCGATCGAAGTTATGGAAATCCCAGGTGCCCTGCCCAACCCAGCCCACTCCAAGGAAAGGAGTGGATTTATATGATGTTTTACGTGACCGGTTATCTTGTGCAACCACTACAGTTATTCGCCCCAGCCTGTCGCATTCCACCAGTTTCCTTTAGCCACTGTGCCAAACACCCCCTTTCTCGCTGGACACAGGATGATGCAAGCAACTGCCCTCCACCACCACCCCTCTTATGCCCCCTTCTTACCGCCTCTCTCGAGAGCTCCTCTAGGCGAGTCCCTCAGACACACACCTTACCCCCAAACTACCCATGGCCTACTCACATGGGAGAATGCAGCAATGCCTTCCCCCAAACTAGCTCCTGCATAACAATAAGCCCAGTCACACCCATACCCCCATGCAGAGCCTACGCCTCAGTATGCTGCCAGTTTCCAGGGCTCTCACAATAAACACAATGATCGTAACCCCCCCACAAATGAAATCCTCCAACTGGCACGCTGATGCTAAATGCGCGTCCACTCCACGTGTGAAAACCAATGCTACACCTTCACCCACTATCACTCAAGTTACCAGCCTTTCTACATCTCCCTCATGCAAATATCTACAGTCTACAGTCAGCTGTAGTTACAACCATCCCCCCTAGGTCCCCTAAAGGAATTACCACCTCCACAAGTACAACCATTTCCAACTCCAAACCAGGTATCACTCAATCTCCCGTTGTGGCTCTGCCCTCCTCCGGTATCTTGACCTTCCGATCAATACCTTCACTTCATGCTATGACAGATCCAAGCCGCCAAAGCGCTGCACCTCAAATCTGCTCCACAATACTCACCTGCTCGCCATACCATCGTTTCTTCTAAACCGCTCCAGAGAATGCGCTCCAGAACCCTCCAAAAGACAAGGACTTTCCCGGGAACTACACTTCCCATTCTGGGGCCTGCACCTCACACCCCATCCACCCACCCTCTAGCTCCAGAATGGTCCCAGCTCCCATGACATTTCCAGGACCCCACGCATCCCATCTCTCCTAACTTCTCCATCTTTAGGTCGGTCCGCACTAGTGCCCCAGGAGATGGTGTAGCACGTATTGCCCAATACTCACTCCACATTAGAAGCATTGACTCTTCTCAAATTTCAGGCTATGCATCACTGTTCTTGAACCGTTCCCTGAACCCACAAACCACTTACAACCTGCTCCTCCTTTACTGCCACAGCCAAGCTCTGCCAGCCAACTACACTCCGACATCCTCCTCCTGCCCACACCTTTAGTCAAACCCACCATCAAATTACTCATCCTTGGTACCTGAATCTGGTTTTTAATAATACCAATGACAAAAAAGCTTCTTTTTCTGCACAATCACTATAGGAGATGAACTTCACGCAACTAGTAAGCTCCCCCACCCACTGTAAGGGCACATCCATGACTAGATATGTGCTAACAACATCCACCTAAAAATCTCAACCATCTCACCTGTGTCATGCACAGATCACTTATAGAGTTTCTATCCTAGGCTCCTCCAGCCTCTACTACCCCAGCACCCAGCCCGATCATGGTCTGCAACACTCACAAACTCACCCAAGAGTTGTTCTTGCCCACCCACTGTTCCCAGCTCTCTGCCACACTGTCAGCCAATAATACCCCAGAAGCCCTAGCTCACTACTATCACCAGTGCCTCCTCTGCATGATTGACCTACATGCCCCTCGCAAATATAACAACCCCCAATCCACTCAAATGCACAAACTCACGCAACCTTGCCTCTGTAGCAAAGGCCTACAAAAGACCTATTTTCTCTCACAAGGCCAACACCTACAATGCCAGGATTGTCAATGCTAGTTCTGACTCCAAAGAATTGTTCTCCATCTTACGCCAACTAGAGAACCCCACCAAGCCCAACATTAACTTTTGAACTGACAACGATTGGTGTACCACCATCCAGGGTGTTCTCGCCAACAAAACGGATGTACTTCGCGACAAAATGAATGCCAAAAAAATCCATCTTCCACTCAAAGCATGTGTCCAGGAAACAAAACCACAACACCCCCCCACCCCCTCCGCCCCAATCCACCAACATTATTCCCTTCTTCTACCAAGTCACCAACGATCAGGTTCCAAGATCCATCTTACCTCTCAAACCCTCAAAATACAGGGGGCAATTCCTGTCCTCCACACATAGTCACACTGTGCACCCACTCTATCTCCAGTCATTACCGACTTTGTTAATGCCTCCTTCAAAACATGCCTGGTTCCCAATTGCATCAAGTCGGCCTGGATCACACCACACCTCAAAAAAAGTTGCATGACCCCACCTACCCTACTAACTACTGTCTCATCACCACTGTGCCCCTTCTACTCAAACCTCCTGACCATATTGCCTATTCCCAAGTCCAACATTAACTAGAATCCAACCATTTTCTTGGCAAAAGACAATCAGAATTCTGCCTGAAACAGCACGGAAACTGCCTTGCTGGACTTCCAATATGCAGCTTCACAGCATCCAGGATGTGGGGAATAATGTCATACTCCTCCTTGACCGCTCCACTGCTTTTGACTTGGTTGAACATGATACGCTCTGCCAACACTTGGGTTCTCACTTCCTCTTCTCCTCCGACACCCTTGCCTGGGTGAAATCCTCCCAAGATTCAGAAAGGCCAGAGCTGGAGGTGGCAGCTTTGTCGGTCACAGCCCCGATACTCAGGAACTCGCTTGCTCCTCCTATCAGCAACGAGACTTCCTACACAAGCTTCAAGAAACTAGTCAAAGCATGGCTCTTCAACAAATATGAATAATGACTTAACCTAGTTACAATAACGTTTTACCAGTTTCATCATCTTTACCAATGTATGTTCTACTATGAATGAGCTACTTTACTGTCTCTTTGTACAAACGTTGTGATACCCCACGGTCTGGACGTTGCCAAAATGTAATAAAAATAAAATCAAAGTGTCTTGGTGATGGAGTTGTATATTTTGGTTTTATTGCAAAGTACTACAATATTAATTCAATCATGATAACAGTGTCCATTTAAAGGGTATCGGGTTGTGGTAAACCAAGGTTTCATTTGATATAATATTGGAGTTCACTCCGATTTCTATGGAATTGCAAATAATGGCTTCAGAATAAAGGATATGTTTTAATGACGTGCATAGTGATTTGTAACCATCTCATGGATATTTTTATGAAGTCTATTGGCACACTCATTTTTTGTGAAATCAAATTAAACAAATAAATGAGGCATTTCCCTCATTACTTGTTACAATCTAATAAGGCATTGAACATACATTTAGCATGTAATTATGCATGTGCTCCTTCCATATGTATACAATTATTTAAAACAATGCTTTCTCATGATAAACTAAATGGGAAAAACAGAACAGAACCAAGCCTTAAATGTGCAGTAAAGCAATTATTGCAACTTGATCAAAAGAAAAAGGTAACACTTATTTAGAAGATTCTGCAACACAATGGGATCGGTAACAGCCGCCAATATATTCACCAGACCTAATATTGAACAGATTCTGAATGCAATATGTAAGGCAGGTGTGTAATCACTGACCTGACAATAACTGTTTCAAGCATCAGCCCCCATGCACGGAAAACCCTTGCAGTTTGGCAAAAAAGCATGTGCAATCACATTCATTTACTTTGCTTGCCAGAACCTCTGATAAAACTTCAGAAAATATTCAACAAAATACACAGGACTAAAACTAGATTCAGCTGAAGCCAAAGCAAAAACCAGCATAGGTTAATCACAGCCGAGGTGGGATGCATTAAATACCTGCAGGTCATCTACTAAATGTAGCTACACCATTTGAATTGAGAGTCAATAATCTTTATGTGCACATATGTGGTACAAATATTAATGAACACAGCCTGAACATTGTCTACTTGCAACCGGCTTGCCCACAAATGTTCTCATTTTTTATTGTGTACTGAATTCAATTGTATTTGGTCAAGGTGTTTTTGTAGAGAAAAGAAACAACAAATTCTATATTTTCTTTTGCAAGGATAATAAATCCTAGAATTAGCTTAATCCAATTATGAGCGAACACAGATCAATTCGATCCAAACAGCACATGTTTCATGTCCAAAGACTGCCATTTCTTCAGGACAGAGATTGGATAGTTGCGGGTGTCTCCACAAGGGATAGCACGATACAGGTCATACTCCACTGGAGACACCAACACTTACCCATGCTCAGTCATGAAGAAGTAACTGTTGACTGTTTAGATACATATGAATTTATCTTTGTTTTCTTCCATTTGGATTCAAACTACTATTGCATTACTATATAGATATGTTTCACCGGAGTAAGGGCTGTAGTGCACTTCTGAGGATTTGAAAACTCAATTCATTCAAGCAGATAAATCATGCTGGGCCAAAACAACAACAAAACAAAAACGACAGCAACTCTTATGCAATTGGCATAAATGTTAATCAACTGTCATACAGCTGATGAGCTTCACCCAAATTCTTAGGAGTGTTCAAGTCCACAAAATCCATAAATAATGTCCAGACAGTAACTTGTGATCTATAATATGGAAACAGGGTTATGCAAACATTGCATACAGCTCAGTAGAGTGGGGGATGCCATCTTCAAAAATGGCTGCTCAAGTAAACAATGAGTCGAGGGCTAAAGCAGAGGTTACATTTGGGAGAACGTATCTACTATTGTGGTTTACCCTTGCAAAAACAAAGATTAGAACTGTTTATTTCTCTTACAAGTAACATCCATACATCAAAAGCAAGCCACCAGGAGAAAACACTTGAGCACGAAAGGTGCCCCAAATAAATTATATGTTACTCACTGTAGTGACTAACGTACTTTATTCCATAGTCCCCTTTCCTACCTACTGTATGGGCACCCCTTCCAAGGGACGGGAGAAAACCTTTTTGACCAGAAAAAAAAAACCTTCTTCCCCTTTAAATTTAGAGGCAAGTAGGGGCGTGGCCCAGGGAGCATGCGCTGCCCTGACTCCACCCTCCGGCGCCAGACCTCAGTCCCCAGTGACGCGTCGACAATAGATTTTACATTTCCTAATGACAGCAGTATTATTAGGGGCAGGTTGGTGGGACGTATGGATGAAAGGGGACTCTGGACCAAGAGTATGTTAGTCACTACGGTGAGTAACTTATAATTACTCTAACGTCCCGTCCCCTTTCCTCCATACTGTATGGGCGATTACAAATGATTGTAGCCCCAGGGTGGAGAGGAGACCCTCCTTAAGCAAATAGGTTCCTGAGTAACGCCTGTCCGAAAGCGGCATCAGATCTAGAGCAGACATCCAAACAGTAATGCTTACAGAAAGCCGAGGGAGAGGCCCAAGTAGCCAACCTGCTTTTGACTTGTCAAGGGACATGGCGTTGGAACGCGATGGCCGTTGCCTTGGCCCTGACTGCCTGGGCATGCATGTTGGCCGGGAGTGGCTTGTGCTGACCCTTGTACGCTTCTTTGATGGTAGAGAGCATCTAGCGGGATATGGAAGCCTTCGAGGCCCGACAGCCTTGCTTCGTGCTGCCGAACGTGATGAACAGGGCGACCAACGTGCAGAAGCCCTTGGTCCTGTCCAAATAGAATGTTAGGGCACATCCGACATCCAGGCAGTGCAGCACTCTGTGCTTCATCCTTGGGAATCGGGAAAGAACGCTGGAAGGACTATTTCCTTGTTCAGTGAAATGCAGATGGCATCTTGGGCAGAAATGCCGGGTGCGTCCGCATGACTACCTTGTCGCTGTGAAAGGTGGTATAAGGTTCAGAGGCGACCAGCACCGGAATCTCGCTGACTCTGCAAGCCGAGGTTAGACCGACTAGTAAGGCCATCTTGATGGTGACCAGCCTAATGCCCACGGACGCCATTGGCTTGAATGGTTTGTGCGTCAGGGCGCCCAAGACTATATTAAGGTCCCACACAGGGTGCGGTCTCTTAATGGGCGGTTAGAACCTAGAGAGACCCGTCAGATGTTTGACGATCGGGTTGGAGGAGGAAAAGATGCCTTCCTCCGAGTTCCTGTCAGCCCCAATGGCTGCAAGGTATGTACGGCAGGTGTCGACATGTACTCCCAAATGAGCGAGGTGCCCCAAAAAGGAGAGCATGTCGTCCAAATTGCAGACCAAGGGGTCAATTCCCTTGGCGTCTGCCCAGTGGCAGAACCTGGTCCATTTACTCTTGTATTGGGCCCTGGTGGCTTTGCTCCTGGCTATGATCTCCAGATTGGCCTGTGAGAGGTTAAGGTGCCGAAGCATTACCTGCTCAGGTACCACACTGTGAGGGCTAGTTTCCCTGGTGAGTGGTGGATGATTCTGCCCCCTGCTGTACCAGAAGATGTGCTGGGCCTGTCAAAGGTGTATAGGTGGCACTTCCAAGAGGCGGAGGAGCTCCGAAAACCATGGCCTGGCCGGCCACCATGGAGCATGACACTCCTTGATCAAATTACTCTGTATCAGAGGAGTGGGTGGAAAGGCTTACGCCTTCGTGCCGGTCCACTGTAGGTGAAATGCATTGCCCACCGAGCCGGAGCCTTGCCCTTGCCAGGATGTGTACTGGGGACACTTCTTGTTGTGCAGGTGGCAAAGAGATCGACGTGGGGTTGACCCCACCTGTTGAAGATCTCCTGAGTAACAAGGCTGTTTAGCTGCCACTCGTACATGTTGCTCCCAGCCTGCTGAGCCTGTCCGCCTCCAGGTTTGATTCCCCCGGGAGGTGGACTGCCGAGAGGAACATTTTGTTTTCCAAGGCCCATTCCCACATGCTGACCGCCAGTCTGCACAGAGGAGGGGATCTGGTGCCTCCCTGCTTGTTGACGTAGTACAGGCTGGTCGAGTTGTCTGTCTGGAGGAGGACAACCTTGCCCTTGAGAAGTGGCAGGAATGCTCTGAACGCTAGCTAGATTGCGTTCAGCTCCAACCAATAGATGTGGTATTCCTGCTTCTGTCGAGTCCAGGTACCGTGGACCGAGAGATTGTGCAGGGTGGCTCCCTAGCACTCGAGCGAGGAGTCTGTGGTGATGGTGGCCTGCGGAGAGGGCGGCCAAAAGGGCTTGCCCGTCCGTAGGTTGCAGTCCATGGATCACCAAGTTAGATCCGGGTAAAGAGATGGAGGAACGTTGATCATCTCGGATTGCGAGCCGCGCTCCCATGAGGCAGCGAAGTGCAGCTGAATCCTTCTCATCCGTAGTCTCGTGTGCGGCACGGCTAACAGGACCGTCGCCAGTAGACCCAGGAGATGTTGGTACCACCATGCAGAGGTCCCCACTCTGCTGAGGAGGTGGGCGGTGGCCCTCTTGATGGCCAAGATCTTGTCTTCCGATGGGAAAACCCTCTTGGAGCATGTGTCCCAAATGAGTCCCAGAAATGTCAGTTTGCATAGGGGGCAGCTGTGACTTCTTGAGATTGAGCGAGAATCCCAGGTTGTGCAGTGTGTTCATAAGGGCCTGGGAAGAGTGGTGAACCGCCTCAGGAGATGTCGCCTGACGAGCCGGTCGTCGAGGTATGGGTAGATGTGGAGGCCCTGCACTCTGAGGAGGGCCGCTACAGCGTTCATGAGCCTAGTAAAGACCGTGGGGGCCCGGTTGAGGCCAAACGGAAGGACTTTGAATTGGAAATGGTAGCCCACGATTCTGAACTGGAGGAAAGACCAATGGGGCTGCCAAATTGGGACGTGTAGGTAAGCGTCCTTCAGATCTAGGGAGCACATCCATTCTCCTTTGTCCAGTGACTCCGCTATAAAAGCTGGTGTAACCATCTTGAATTTTTGCAGGGGTAAGGAGAGGTTATGGGTGGAAAGGTCCAGCACAACTCTCAGGCCCGCCTGGTTCTTCTGAATGGTGAAAATCCTGGAGTAGTAGCCAAAGCATTGCTGAGAGGCTGGAACTTCCTCCACTGCCTGGCTCTCTATGAGCGACCGGATTTCTGCCAAAAGCATTGCTGTCCCAACCTGTGGGAGTGGAGGGGAATAGGGGAGGAGCTAAGAGAGGCTGGTATGGGTAGGCAGTACCCCGTGGATACTACGGTGAGGATCCAGGGGTCGCAAAATTCTGGCACCAGAAACACGTGGACCCAAAGGGGCGTGTCATGCCTCCTTTCCCACGAAGGCTGAAGCTGAGGAGGGGACTAGAAGAAGCCCTTACCCCCCCCCCCTTTTTGTTTTTTGTGTTGGTTCTGAGACGGCGAGCGGTCCGGCTTCCTGAAGCCGCATAACCCTCCTTATGTACGACCTTTCTCTGAGCGTTGCTGAGATTGGGTGTAAGATTTGAGCATGGTCTTTCTAAGAATAGACAAGGACTTTGCGGTTTGTAAGCTGTTCTTTTTGTCCAGCTCTTCATCCGTAGAGGAGTGGAAGAGGTTCCTTCTTCGAACAGTAGATCTAGGATGTACTTCTGGACGTCCAGGTTGAATTTCGTCACCCGGAGCCAGGCTGTGCGCCTCATGTCCGTGGCAATGCAGATGGCACGGCCTGAGGTATCGATCTGCGCCACTGTGGATTCCATGAGGTCATGCACCACGAGCCTGGCCTCCGCTAGCCCCACCTTGAAGCGTGATTGGCATTGGGAGGGGCGTTCTGGGAGGAAGTCCGCAATTTCCCACCACAACCGTTGGTTGGCGGCAGCCAGCATGCCGTCTGCGTTGGCCTGATGCAGGTGCAAGGAGGCGTTGGAGTAGATCTTCTTGCCGTAAGCCTCCAAGATTTTCTCCTCCTTGCCTAGCAGCACCACAGGAGGAGGATGAGGGACTGAGGCTTGGAGTAAAGTGATGCTGCAGGGGTCACCGAGGAGTGTGGTTGAGGATGGGTCGAGAGCAAGAGTGTGTCCCCCTCCATCTGCCTGTATGGGCGTCCAGGCGTCGGTGGACCGGCTGGACCGAGTGGGGCTTGAGCCAACCCTTCCTGGCCAGGGAGGCTACATCGGTTTGCAGTGGAATCCCTGTGCTGGCAGAGGGGCGTCTTGTGAGGACTTCAGCGAGAAACCCCTCTGCCGGTTGTACGACCTCGGGCTGAGAGAGGCCTAGCTACTCAGCCAGGCCAGCAAGATGTTTACGGAAGGCCCTGGCTGAGGATGGCGTGTCCGGATCCTGCTCCTCGTCTGTGTCCTGCGGATCTGGAGGATCTTGTGGAGGAGGAGGGGTAGATGGAGCCAGAGGCTGGGGTACAGAGACTGCAGCCGGAGGCTGAGGAGGCAGCAAAGGTTGTGGAGTTTGCTGTGGAGCCAGAGGAGGCAGCTGCACCGGGGTCAACAAGCCCAATGGAGGCGAGTGTGGTGCCGTTAGCATGGCGGGGAGGACTTCCCCCGACTGCGTCCTTCATGATAACCCCATCTGAAGAGACCTCATGAGGCCGAGGAATTTGTCGAAGAGCACCTCCTCATTGGCCGAAGAGGGCATGACGTAGGGGGTACCAACAGGGTATCGGGGGACTGCCGGATCCGCTGCGTACACAATCCATATGGACGCATGGGAAACTTGCCCTGAACATATGAAGGGTAGACTGTAGGCCACGTAACTGGTTGAGGCCAGTCCCACCTCAACACGTTATTTGCCGAATTTGTGGAATGGAGTCGGACGGGTGCTCCTGCCTGGCGCTGAAGCCATTTTGTCGAGATGCCTGCACCGGCCTTGTCGAAGACTCTTGCGTGTGGACCACGAGACCTACCCTTCTCCTCAGGCCTCTGCCAGGTGGGTATGACACCCTTGACCCGGGGATTGGTAGAGCTGCATTTAGGCACCCCCTCGGATATATTTCCAGTATAGGGCATAACCCCTCGGACATATTGCCGGTGTTAGGGCATAGCTTCTCGGGTGTAGACCCAGTACAAGAACCTTCTGGTCCCTCAATACTGCATCCGGGAGCAATCGAGGACCCTTCGGCCCGGAGCTGTAGCAGCCTTGGTGCACGTGCCGGTGGAAGGACCTGGCCGGTCCTCCCCGCACGGGAGAGTCCCTGGAAAGGAGTCTCCCTTGCGGGGTGCTCTGGAAAATATCAGTACTACCGTGGACCTGGGACAATGCTTCACAAAGTTCTTGAGATCCTCTGGAGGCGACTTCTGGAAGAGCTCCCTCCTGTTCTTCAGTGCCTTCAAGGACAGCGAGTCACACGTCGAACATGATTTCCAACAGTAGTATGGGCCAAGGCAACGTAGGCAGAGGACGTGAGGGTCTGAAGTTGGGAAGAGCTTGTTGCTGGATGGACACCTGCTGAACCCTGTAGAAGTCTACATGCGCCAGGGAGGAGTGAGACGCCTGAGGACCAAGTACCTGAATGATCGAAAAGACAAAAAGAGAAGAAGTATCCTTGCGTGGAATTACACGGCCGAAGCCAAACCCAGGAGCGCTGGTGAATAAGGCCCATTACCGTCGACGCGGAAAAGGGGACTGGAGTATGGCGCCGGAGGGCGGAGTCAGGGCAGCACATGCATGCCTATAAATTTAAAGGGAGAAGAAGGTTTTTTCTGGTAAAAAAGGTTCCGTCTCCCGTCCCTTGGAAGGGACGCCCATACAGTATGGAGGAAAGGGGACGGGACGTAAGAGTACTAGGGTTCTATGGGATAACTGTTTTCATTCAGCTGTTTACCAATATTATTACCCCTGCAGAGAGAACAGTTTGCCCGATAAGGGCTTAAATAGCTCCTCAAAAATGTCACCAAGCATTGGACCCTCTTTCTACTTTTCTGGGGAAAAACAATTCAAGTTGCAAGCCACTAGCAAGGCATAGTAAAGGTCACCCTCCCTCTCAGTTCTCAACATGCACACAGCACACCATTTCCTACTTGCCAGGAGTCCATGATCACTCGCGAATGGCTAGTGCAAATTATGAGCAAATACTCCAAGCATCCATTTGTAACAGAAAAAAGCGTGAAGCATTGAGACAGAGTCAGAAACACTGCAGGAGGCCACAACAACGTGGGCTGGGAAAAAGACATCAGACGACAACAACTGAACTCTTGTCATGTCAACTTCTCACAATATACCCAAACACAGGCAGACTACTCAATCGTCTCCAGGGGATTCACAGTATGCACTTCAGATTGCGTTGACAAAAATAGGATTGTGCAGTGATCTCAAAGCATTCTTCAGACAACTCAGACTAAAGTCATTCTTTCATGGAAAACTGTACGACAGCGAGGCCAATAATGGAATGGTCAAAAAGTGGAAAACTAACAGAACAAGGAAAGGAAGCCAGACTCCAATTGGACCCCAGAAATTGGACTCAAACCAAAACTGGACCAATACATTGAAAGTTGCAAAGCGACATCTACCATACTAGACAAAGGGATTACAAACTCCTATAACCTGACTCCTACAATAAGGAGGGCTATAAAGTCTCTGAATCGCAATCCGAGTATTCCAATCAATCGAGAAGCAGTTGCCAAAATAAAACAGCAGATGGCACACAGGACACATGATACTACATAAAACTACAGAAAGACCAAATCACACTATATACAAGGGAACCCCAAATGACAACAAATATACTGAAAGCATCCCTGTTACCAGATTTCTAGATCAGGCAAGCTTACTGAGACCATCCTTGGCTGGGTTGAGTGTAAAGACTGGAGGGGGTGGGGTGTCTGTACTTCTGCGCTCTACATGGTAGAGGAGAGGCTCAGAGGACCCCAGCCAAGATTCTCTAATACGGTAGTAATGGACGAGCAATCAAGGTCTAGCTTCTCAGGAGGTGATGCGGGCTGGTTCTTAAGTACAGTGTAGTCCCCAAGCACCCACAAAGAAAGGTCCGCACACTGCATTAGTTAAAACACAGTCTTTATATAATTAATATTCATGGTTATGTACAATATCACGATAACTCACTTTGTACTCGTTATCGATAATGGCAAATATATACAGTTCTACGTGGTACCACAATTACTATTAGATCTCTTTAAAGTGCATCAACTGTACGGTTAAATGGCACAAAATTAAGTTTGTAATAGAAACCAACAATAGAGGTAAGAGGAAAGCAGTTGATAAGAACAATTGGTAGAAATACAGGTCACTATCGTTAAACAAAGCTCTGTGTGGAGATCCCCACCCCCCCCTCCCCCCACCTGGGCAACCTGTAGAATAAAGATACAAGCCCAGTCCATATACTGTTCACAAGAGACTTCCCAATAGTTCTGCAACTCCAAAGTACCAAGCGTTGTAGCGTTCCTCGTCAGGGAATCAACGGCCCTTCTCGAGTGTCCTCCCTTTACGGAAGGAGTCACGGGTTGAACGTCCGACAGAGAACACGGTGAGCTACGACAGTGAAGTGGCAGCTTCGTTCCTAGAGGCGTACAGGGCACCTCGATGTTCTGGACCGCAAAGAGTTTGAAGAACTGTGGCCCAGCACGGTCATCGTGTCGTCAGCGTCTCTGTGGTCCTCGGATGGCTTGAAACCCACCGGTGGATGCTCCTCGGCATGTCGAGGGGCAGGCCTTCTCCAGCGGGATAAGACGGCGGCGATGCGTACAAGAACGTCCTTGGATTCTAATGTTCTTAGGCAAACGGGAGCACGGCGGCTCTGGTCGGCGACGGTGGTCGTCGACAGTGGTGGACAACAGTCCTGGCGCTTCTCCTTGGGATTCCGCGACAGCCCCCGTCTCGGGTCGGCAGCCTGTCGTAGGTCTGTCTGCCAGGGAGTTTTGGCAAAGATCAGCTGGTGCACGATGTTCCCTCGTAGCTCGGGAAGAGGATGCCTTACCAGGTCCTCTCTGTGTCAGTCCTTGGAGACACAGCAGCTTTCTGATTGATGAAAAAGGCTAACAGCAATTCTTCTCTTCCAGCAGGGCTTCAAAGTCAAGCTTCAGTTTCACTCCAGTTACTCTTCAGCTTCTGAACACGATTCCTAGCAGTGAGAGGTCCCGAGATATACTGTTGATCCCCATTCATTCCGCTGGGTCATACTCAAGCATCCAATCACGGCGAAGGGCAGGAAGGCAGCCAATCAGGCACACAGTGCATTCGGGCCATTCACTTCTCTCCAGACACCCACAACAAGTTATGTGTATGGGACAAGTACCCAGCTATTCAACACTCCACACTCGGGCTTGGAATTCATCTCAACTCACTCTGATTTATATTCAGTACTGTCACTTATCACCAAACAATGGGGATTGGCCATGTGTAATCTGATCTCACGATGCAAATTTATGGTCCGACTAGGGACATTTTTCCTTGCCACCTGTGACTGCAGACTTTTTAGATACCTGCGCTGATGACATTCTCATTATTTAAACCACTGGGGTACGGAATCTCCTAAACTTCCACATAAGATTTAATGAATTCCACACAACAATCAGCTTCAAACTCTCCTGAAAAAGTAGAACTCCCAAAAACCAATGAACAATTAAAGAGAATCAGCTGCAGGCCATAGTATATTGCAAACTGACTGGGACAGCCATTTGAAGGGCAGTTTCTAAGTGCACTAAAATTATGCTACAACTTCCAGCCAAGCATACAAAGAACAACAAGCTTGGAGATCACACTTCATAAATTAAAAAAATATTTGTGAATTGCCAGATTCGAAGATAAACAATCCCTCGGAGCGACCAGCCGCAATACAGAGCAAAAGAGGCACAAACTCAGGTGCTACACCTACAATACAATCCAAAGTTGGAAGTCATATGCAAGATTGCTCAGGAAATTCTTTGACAAGATGCACGGCAGAAGTTTTCTCCAGGGTCCCCTCCTTGCTCTACGACAACCAGCCAATCTCAAAGAAAAATGATGGAAAGAAGCAAATGTTAGGGCCATTTTTCTAAAGTCCAACTAAAGGCTTCATAAAACCATACATCTGAGAGAGTATGTAAGCTCCACTCTTCGTATAAGGATGTACCATAAAGGTACAGTATCAATAGTAAGCCAGACACAAGTGACCACAGTTCAAGGATGTTTATTGAACCCCAACAATGGTGTGATAAAAGCCTATCTAACCCTAAATGTACACTTGTTTGTTTTTATTTAAAATGATATTGTTTTTAACAAAACTTATCATTTATATATTTGTTATCATACATATTCAAAAGCATGAGTGGAAAAAAAAAGGAAAATTCATGTAGAAAGCAACCAAAAAAAAAGAAAAAAGAAAAGTCACAAAGAAAGTAATTTCTGACACGGGATTATCTCAAAACCATTACATAGTTTTGCTTTTTGTCTGATTTGATTCCATCATAGCTACACAGCCTAAGTTACTCATGAGAATTGATTACAGAACTGGATAATAACTGTTAGGCTTCTATTATGTCCTGATAGTATGACATTCCATCTGCCATTAGGAGACAACCCAGAACTTTTCGTAAATGTACAAATGGGAGCAAGCTACGACCATCAAAAAATAATAATGCAGTCCTAGTGGAGTCTTGTCAAAGTAAAGGGACCTATACTAAAAAATATTATTGCCAATCCGCTAAATACAAATAGTGTGGGGTAGTGTTCATGAAAAAGAAGAACAAGTTACTTTCTTACCTGGTAACGTTCTTTCGATGGGATGGTCCGACGACGTATTCCATATCTTTGACATGTAATCACCACAGCTGTGTGCTGCTTCGGAAACTTTTTTCGGTGTCTGCGTCCTGCGTCGATGACGTCGATGCGCCGTCGTCGAGGACCTCCTCCGACGTCCGACGTCATCCGATGTGATAAGTAGGACGCACGTTGCCCGTAGCCTCAGTTGTAGTTTTTTCCCCCAGAACGTGTGACATAAGTCAACTGCCAGTCAGACACAAAGCCTTGCGGAACGTAAGCTGCAATCGCAAAAGAAATTCTGCAGCGGGGAAGGCAGGGCGGGAGCGATATGGAATACGTCGTCGGACCATCCCATCGAAAGAACGTTACCAGGTAAGAAAGTAACTTGTTCTTCGAGGGGATTGGGTCCTCCGACGTATTCCATATCTATGACAGACTCCCAAAGCAGTACCAGAGCAAGGAGGAGGGAAAGAATTCAGAATCAAAATTTAGAATAGCCAATCAAATAGCAGAGCAAAGGACCGCCTTGCCAAAGGCCAGATCCTACCCACGGATGGAATCGAGGGAATAGTGACGTACAAATGTATGTACTGAAGCCCAGGTGGCTGCATCACAGATGTTGCGAATAGGAACACCCCTCTGCAGTGCAGTAGATGCAGCCACACCCCTGGTAGAATGGGCCCGCAAGCCAGCCGGTGGGTCCTTACCCGCCAAACGGTAACACTCCGAGATGGCTAAAATAATCCAGCGAGACAAAGTCTGTTTCGTCACAGCTTGCCCCAAACGCTTCCCAGCGTAACCAATAAAGAGTTGATCGTCCACTCTGACCCGGGACATGCGTGAAACATAAAAGCTTAAAGCTCTCCTAGGATCAAGCCTATGGAGCCTCTCCTCTTCCTTACCAGGATGCGGAGGAGGATAGAATGCTGGAAGAACCACCTTCTGGGCCAAATGAAATTCCGACACTACCTTCGGAAGAAAAGAAGGACGAACACGAAGGACAACCCTGTCCTTGTGAAATACAGTGAAGGGAGGCTTAACTGAAAGTGCCTGTAACTCACTCACTCTGCGAGCGGAAGTAACCGCAACTAAAAACACAGTTTTCAGAGTTAACAGCCTCAAAGGGCAAGAATGTAAAGGCTCAAACGGAGCACCCATAAGAAACCTAAGAACAAGGTTTAAATCCCAACCAGGCACCAGGAAAGGTGACGGAGGGAACACATTAGTGAGCCCTTTCAGAAACTGTGAAATTAAAGGGATTTTAAAGTAAGAACACTCTTCAGACGAGCGCTTAAAGATGGACAGCGCCGCCAGGTATCCCTTAACGGTACCCACTTGCAAGCCCCTGTGGGCCAAAGAAAGTAAAAAGGACAGAACCATGGGGATGTCACATACAAAAGGATCCACATTCCGAACTCCGCACCAGTCGCAGAACTTACGGCAACGGTACAGAGACTTTGTTGCTGGCCTCCGGGCCGAAAGCAACACCTCCATCACGTCCTCAGGGAGGTCCCAATCCTTATACCTCAACCTTTCAGAAGCCAAGCGTGAAGGTTGAGGGATCTGACCTCTGGATGGAGAACCTGACCCCCCTCCCGTGAGAGCAGATCGTCTCGGTAGGGAAGACGACGTGGAGGGCAGATGGATAAGTCGAGAAGGTCCGGGTACCACGTCCTCCGAGCCCACGCCGGGGCAATGAGGATCATCCGGGAACCGAACTTCCGTAACCTCCGCAGCACTTGTGGGATGACGGGGACTGGAGGAAACGCGTACAGCAGCGGGAATGACCAATCCACCACGAACGCGTCTCCTAAGGCTCCTTTTGGAGGAAATTCCCGCGAGCAAAACCTTTCGCACTTCCGGTTGACACTGGAGGCGAAGAGATCCACTTGAGGGGTCCCCCAAAGGGCGAAGATCTCCAGGAGAATCTCCTGAGCCAACTCCCACTCGTGAGAGATCGCGCTCTGCCTGCTCAGAGCGTCCTCCGTCACGTTTTCGGCTCCGGCCAGATGAACTGCCGAGATCGAAACTTCCTGCTGGATGGCCCAGAACTCGAGCTGCATCGCCTCCCTGCACAGAGGAAGTGACCCTGCCCCCCCCTTTTTGTTGAGGTAGTGCATGGCCACTGTGTTGTCCGTCAGGATCAGGACATTCTTCCCTCGCACAGACGGCAGAAAAGCCTTCAGTGCTAGCCTGACGGCCCTCAGCTCCAACAGATTGATATGGAGTCTGGACTCCGACGGAGACCAACGACCGCTGACTGTCAGCCCGTTGGCATGAGCTCCCCCATCCCGTGAGGGATGCATCCGTCACGACCGTCACCTCCGGCCAGGGAAGCCAAAATGCAGCCCCCTTCATCAAGTTGCCTTCGACGGCCCACCACAGAAGGTCCCGGGCGACCGAGGACGGCACCTGAATCGAGTCCGACATCCTGCCGGAGGACTGCGACCATTGCGTCTTGAGTGCCCACTGCAAAGATCTCATCCGCAGGCGAGCCTCTGGCACCAGAAGAATGCAGGATGCCATGAGGCCGAGCAACCTCAAGAACTCGAACGCTGGGAGCGTCTGGGCATGCTGAAACTCGTGCACCATCTGCTGAATGTGAAGAGCCCTCACCTGGGGAGGAAAACACTGCCCCAGGGAAGTGTCGAGCACTGCTCCGATGTACTGGAGCCGCTGCGTTGGCGTCAAATGGGACTTCTTTAAATTGAGGGAGAAGCCCAGCCTGTGAAGGGAGCGACAGGTGACCGATAGATGATCCAGAACTTGCTCGGGAGAGCTCCCCCTGATCAACCAATCGTCCAGGTATGGGTAGACGTGAATCCCCCCTTGCCTGAGATGCGCTGCCACCACCACCATGAGCTTGGTGAAAACCCTCGGGGCAGAGGTCAATCCTAATGGCAGGACCCGAAACTGAAAGTGCGAGTCGCCAACCGCCAACCTCAGGTACTTCTTGTGCCTGGGATGGATCGGCACATGGAAGTAAGCATCCTTGAGGTCGAGTGACACCAACCAGTCCTGAAGCTGAAGGGCCTGGAGGACTTGAGAGAGAGTAACCATCTTGAACTTGTCCTTCCTGAGGAGTTTGTTCAAACCGCGCAAGTCCATGATGGGTCTCAAACCCCGTCTTTCTTCGAAATCAAAAAATAAGGGGAATACCATCCCTTGTTCCTCTCCGCTACAGGCACCAGTTCTATGGCGCCTTTCTCCAGCAGGGCTTGAATTTCCTGCGCAAGGAGCGGATCCGGACTCTGCAAAGAGAGGTTCCCCGGTGGATTGTCGCGAGGCCTGTGCCGAAAAGGAAGACAGTAGCCGTGGGTTATGATCTCCAGAACCCACACATCTGAAGTAATGGCTTGCCACTCTACAAGATGCTGCGCCAGCCTTCCCCCAACCGGCGAACCATGGGACATGGCCTCACGACAGAGTGGGAGCGGCTGCGGCGTTACCTGAGGGCAAAGAGGCAACTGCCCGAGCGGCCTTGGCACCACGGGTACCCTGTCGTCCACCTCTGGTACCCCTGCGTTGGCCTCTTTGACTGCCAGCTCCTCTCGCTTTACTGAAGGATGAGTAATAGCGAAAGGAACCACCCCTCCACTGCTGTCCCCTAGGATGAAAAGGCGGAGGTTGGCGAACTGCAGCGCCCAACGACTTCGCTGCAGCTTTTGAGGTCTGCAACCTCTCAAGGCTCTCGTCAGCCTTGCTGCCAAAAAGGTGTTCACCGTCAAAGGGCATGTTGAGGAGCCGGGACTGCACATCAGGAGCAAACCCCGACTTCCGCAACGACGCAAACCTGCGTATCACGGTGCTCGCCGCCATGGACCTACTGACGCATTCAGCTAAGTCCAAACCCGACTGAACGGATTCACACATGGCATCCTTACCATCCTGGACCATAGCAAGGAAACCATCCCGTTCGTCCCCTTCAGGAACATGTTCAGCCGCCAACGCAACACAGTTCCACAGAGTGTGCGTGAAACGTGACAAGGCACAAATGGAGTTGGCCGCCTGAAGCGCCATACCACCAGAAGAAAACACTTTCTTCGCCCAACCATCAAAACGTTTGTCGTCCCTATCAGGAGGGATGGTAGGGTACGACGCCTGCTTCGCCGGTGCCGTGGCTGCCTGCACCACCAAACTCTCCGGAGTGGGGTGCCTGGTCAAGTAGCAGGGGTCGCCACTGGCTGGACGGTATTTCCGCGACAAGGATCTGCCCACCGCCGGGAGACTCTCCGGAGCAGTCCAAGTCGCTGCCACCCTTCTCTGTAAAGCCATATGGAACGGCAGAACCGGGTCAGTTGGGGGACCAACATCAAGGATGTCTGTCAGATCATCCTGCACAAACTCCCCTGGGGGAGCAGACCATCTCAAGTACTCAGAAACCCTAGCCATAAGGCACCGGTACGAGGAATCAGCATGAGAGCCAGGCTCAGGCCTACAAAACTCCACCTCCGGAGAGGTGTCCAGTCCACTGGCATCATGCAGTGACTGTCTCAACTCGTCAAACTGACTATGGCCCGAGACAATTTCATCCGGAACCTGACTAGGAACCAGGCCATCAGAATCCTCATCCGCCTCTGAAATATAGTCCAGGTGGCGAAAAGAAGGCACTCGAGAGTGCTTGCTCTTAACCAGAGCCTTCCTAGGGGGTCCAGCCGTGCCTCGGGGTACCTCCGACACGAAAGGCGTCGATGGCGTCGAGCGAATCGGCGCCAGCGTCGAGAGAACCGGCATCGGCGCCGAGAGGATCGGCGTCGACGTCGAGGAAATCGGCGTCGACGTCAGATGCAGCGCCTCCAAAATCGGCGGCGTCGACACAGCCCTCGAGGCCGGAGCCCCGAGCGTGTCCCTCGACGACCTGAGCGTCGACGGCATCGACGACTTCCTCGGAGCCAGAGCCTCGAGAAAACCTGTCGACGCCCTCGACGCCACAGACGTCGATGCCTTCTTCGAAGACCTCACAGGTGCACACGGTCTCGAACGCGTCGAGGACCGGGACCTGGAACGGGTACGCCGAGAACGAGTCCCCTTGTCCGAACGGGACCTCTCCCGTGACTCGTGCCGACCACTCTTGCGAGCGCGGTCTCTCGACCTCACACGACCGACCCCACTCGGGGGCGCGGACGGCTGAGTACCCTGCGACTCAAGAATCGCCAGCATCTTCTTCCCGAAGGAAGCCCATTCCTCCGGCGTCGCACGGCTGGAGGGGTAAGCGACGTGCCGGGCAGAGCCCTCCGAAGAGGACCTGGAAGACGACCGGTGACGGCGCTTCCGAGAATGCCTCGAAGAGGCTGAGGAGTGGCGAGACCGACTCCCAGAAGGAGACCCACGAGACTTCCGACGATGACACGGAGAGTCACCCCTCGAATCATCTGTCGAAAGCCCCGCAGACTTCGACTTCCGGGGCTTGGACACCCGACCTACCGACAACTTCTTCTTACGTTCGCGTAAGGCTTTGGACGTGAGCGACTGGCAGTCGATAGTCATCCGTGTCGTGGGCCTCCCCGAGGCACCAGAGGCAGGCGTCGTGCGAGTCCGTCACCGACATCTTGGACCCACACTCCCCGCAATTCTTGAAACCCGGACGCGGGGTCGAAGACGAAGTAGACATCTCCAGAAGGATCTTCACAAACTAACAGGTTGGAAGAACCGAGATAGAACAGAACTCCAAAGAGTCGAGGCGTATAAACCGAGAAACACGAAGCAACACGTTTGCGGAAAAAACGGAACTGAGGCTACGGGCGTCGTGCGTCCTACTTATCACATCGGGTGACGTCGGAGGAGGTCCTCGACGACGGCGCATTGACGTCATCGACGCAGGACGCAGACGCCGAAAAAAGTTTCCGAAGCAGTACACAGCTGTGGTGATTACATGTCATAGATATGGAATACGTCGGAGGACCCAATCCCCTCGAAAGCAGTGTTCACAAAATGATATGTCAAGATGTTCCCTTCCACAGATTTTCAGCACGGGACAAGGCGGTTCACTCGAGCAAAGCACACACTCTGGTTTCTTCGGCACGAGGATACAGTTCCATTACCAGCATCAGGACCTTCTGTGCCCATGTCTCTTTACTTCAAAGTCTCATGATTCAGAGGGACTGATGCACCAAATCAAAACACAAAGTTCCTTTCCTCTTATAAGTATTCAATTCATGTGATTCACACTGGATCGCCCTCAGCCGGGCTCAGATCCCTTTTATATCACAATCGTTAATGTGGATCCCCCTCTTCTTGGCTCAGATCCCCCCCCTTTTACAACTTTCAGAGAACAATCTCTCAGGTGACTCGTGGTTCACCCTGGATCCCTCTTAGCCGGGCAGAGATCCTTCCTCTTACACAATTAGTCACCCTCAGCCGGGCTCGGATCAATTTCAGTTCGCATTAATCTACCTGGATGACAGATCCCCAGGGACTAGCAGGTGACACACCTTCAGGTTTCTTACAGACCTGAGAACGTTGGTAGCATGGACAAAGCAGCCAGGCGGGAGAAAGGACTGTAGCTTGGTTCTAAGAAATTGTTGCATACATACGGTCCAAAGAAACAGTGAAACACTTTGTTGTAAAATATAAATGGTTTATTTAAATACAAGTAGGCCAAGATAAATCTTGGGTAAGTACTATAACATATTACATAAACACAATTATAAAACCCAACTAAATACTTATTGGTTACAACCCAAAGTGTAACCTTACATATATTTAGTTTTATATTGTTATAGTTGTGTTTAGTTCAAAGAACTTATACAACTGATACAATTATATTTTTCGTAAAGCAATAACAATTCGTATCACATAATTAAATAAGACATGAACACACATCTAAATACATGTACAATCCAATACAATTAATTCATTTTAATTAAACAATGATTAACTTATCCGATTTCTAAACACAGTGAACTCTAAAATACTCTAAAATACAATTAGATCAAAATGAATAAAAATAGCAATGTTGTCTTATAAGTCTTCCTACCAATCCAAAGTGAACAGGACAGACACACTATAAACACAGTTCTTGGACAGTAATTTTAAATATACCATTAGGTACCAAATTCATTCGCAATTAATGGTTATAGTATCGTTCCAACAAATCCAAATATACACTACATTGAGATAGTTCAAAAGCTATTACAGCTTTAGTCCAGATTCTGTAAAAGTGCAATTTGCATAAATTCAGAGGAAGTATTCAGGCAAAAATGCCAAAAATGGCCAGCTTGAATCGACATATAATAATGCACATACAGCCTACAGTGGAACATATACTGACCAGATAATTTCTAACAACAAGTGAGCACATGGCTAAGTGTTTCAAGATTGTTCTATGACAATAACGTTGGGTTTGCGGTAATTTCCATTGAGACCCATGAGTTGCCCTGACTGGCAATTGATTCATTCTCATGAATAATCGGAATTTCCGTAGCAATGGGTCGGGACAGCGTACCAAATAAGTTTTTGGCCGAAGAAACTTGTACACCATTCCTTCAATGTACTTGTAATCATGGAGTTCATTCAAGCGCTCGAAATTATTCTCCCAATCTCTTCTCATCCGTTTTTTTACAAAGGCACATTTAATTAATTTGATACTTGTCACAGCGGGCATGTTTTATTGACCAATCTTACTCAGTATATAAAACTCGACACGCTATGTCGTATATATTTAGGCAGTCAAACTTCTTCAATTTGATCACATTGGCTCTGATAATTCGGAGCAGATGACTTTCCGGGTGACAAACAGCTTTCAATGGCAACACACCTCTTTGTTCTAAAACAAAGGTTTTTAGAGATAATAGCCCAAAATCAACCCTAATGTATTGAATCGGGCAGGAAGGAGGTAATCTTAGAATGTTATGCCAAAAGAATCCCTCTTTTAATTTAATTTAAGGTTTTTAATTGATAATGCCTCTAATCCATATGCAACCACAGGAATCAGTCACTATCTATAAAGCATCACAATTCCCTTCAATGAGTACCCAGCATAGTTGGATACAACACTCAGCACTAGCATAGTAATTTGCTTAGTACGGCAGGTTTTACATTCGATGTGTGCTTTATAGTAAGATTTATTATCAACAATCATAACAAGGTACTTATAACTCTGTTTATTCGATATTCCCCCAGGAAATATCCATTCTAGGTTTGTTGACTTTTTTTGCCGAAAAACATTAATTGGGTATTTTTTAAATGAATGCTTAAAGCATATTCTTTGTCAAACCATTCAAGTTCTTCCAGTAGCTTTTTCATACAGTTAAATGTGTGGTCAAAAATAACTAAATCGTCCGCATAAAGCAATGCAGTGACCATAATGTTCTCAAATCTGACTGGGCAATTTGCAGTGTATTGTAATCATTTTATCATTTTGGCTAAATAAAGATTAAACAACAAAGCTGCCAATAAGTAGCTCTGTTTAAAACCCTTATTAATTTGAATCGGTTTGGACAAGCGTCCTTCATTGTCCAAACGTACTTGGGCGGTATTAGGAACAAGTTAGTTACCTGTAACTGTTGTTCTCCAGCATGGGTCTGGCATGGATTCACATGCTCATGAATATTCCCTGTCGTCAGGCTGGGAATCCTTGGTAAAGAAAAAAAATCAGTATCAGTTTCGTTTCTGATCCATCATTCTTAGCAGTAACCAATCACTGGTCTCTGGGTCATACTGCCCCCAGCCAATGACAGCCCTCTACCTAAGCCCCGCCCCTGGCAGCCATCCTCAGATTTGGTAGCACGTAAAGTGGCAGTATGACCAAGTGAAGAGCCCGTGAACGGGAGGAGGGAGGGATCGCATGTGAATCCATGCTAGACCCATGCTGGAGAACAACAGTTACAGGTAAGTAACTTGTTCCTTCTCCAGCATGGGGTATGGCATGGATTCACATGCTCATGAATATAAGAATACATAGCAGTACACACATGCACAACCACGGAAGGTGGCAAGGCTCAACATTAAGCATTACATAAAACTCAACATTAAGCATCTCTTACCTCCTCACCAGGCTCACCTTAAGCGAACAGGTTGCGCAGCACTGCCTGGCCGACTCTGGACTCCTCCCTGGAATCCCGGTCGACGAACTAGAATCTCATGAAGGTGTGCGTCGACCTCCACGTAGCAGCCCTGCAGATGTCCAGCAGGGGCACACCAGACAAGAACGCCGTGGTAGCAGCGATCGCTCTGGTCGAATGGGCTCTCGGACGGCCAGGCAACGGTCAGTTTGCCAACCGATGACCGTGCATGATGCAGCCGGAGAGCCATCTGGAAATGGAAGCCTCGAGAGTCTTCCCTTGGTTCACAGCTCCAAAGTTCACAAACAGCTGTGATGTCTTCCGAAAACTCTTCGTTCGGGCCACATAGAACTTCAGCGCTCTAGCTACATCCAGCGGGTGCAAAGTCCTCTCGGCCGGCGACGAAGGCGACAGGAAAAAGACTGGCAACACCAAGGGCTCGTTGAGATGGAAGTCTGACGGCACCTTGGGCATGAAGGAGGGGTGAGTCCTCAGCACCACCCTGGTCTCGTGGAAAGTCAAGTATGGAGGCTTGCGGGGGCGTGGCTTAGCGGCCGATGTAGTGAGACGCGCTGCCGAGGAGCTCCAGAGCGATCCTGGCAAAATCCGATAAAAACTAGCATAAATTGGTTCCAGAAGACCGTCAAAGTCTCCCCACAGAGACAGGAACATCTGCTACCCACCCGGCGAAGCCCCCGGAGGGAACCGGGCGATGGAAAAGGAGATCGACCGCTGGAGGGGAATCGTCCTACAAAATCAAAATGGCGGACGCGCAAGCTGTGGAAGGATCCCGGCCGCGTAATACAGAATGAACCGGTGAATCCACAAGAGAGGCACACGCATAACAAAGAAACCAGTGCGGGGTAGACCCGAGCCCAAGTCAACCCTGAGTCAACCCCACGACGTGGAGATCGGCGCGGCCGGTAGAAGTGGGACGTGGAACGGGAAGCGGGAAGGCCCCTGACACGGTGAGGCGACATACGCAGCAGGCACGGGAAGGCCCGAGCCCGAAGTGACGCCTGCAACGAGTGCCTAACGAATACACCCACCGGAAGAGTGCAATAATCCCAATATAAGAGGAAACCCGTAAACACCGGGAGCAGGGCGGCGGAAGAAGCAGGGGCTACGGCACGTGGAGCGCAGCCAAGACTGGTGCCGGCGACACAGGCAGAGGGCGGCTCCCCCACGATGCCGAACAAGAAAGCGGAGGGGAAAACCAAGCAAGTAAGCATGGAGACTTTTACAACGGCGTCCGGACACAAACTGTCGCCGTCAGCGGACAAAGCAGCAGCCGCGGATGACCCGTCGCGCCCAGTGGAAGCCGCCAATGAAGGCACGATACTGGAAGCAATCGCCTCCATGAAAGAATCGCTCGAAAACAAAATGGACAGCAATCGGGGCCGTGAACGCATCTCTAGAAAATAAACTGGATACAGTAATGGTAGATGTGGGCCTTCTCCACCAGGACGCGAGGAACCTAACAGATAGAGTGACGGCGACGGAACAGCAGGTGCAGCAAAATACGGCGGGGGTTACGGTAACGCAGACACATATGTCGGAGGTACTACAGAGAATTAAGGTTCTAGAAAGGAGAGCAGAAGACGCAGAGGGGAGAGAACATGCTCCTCCAGGAGGTCGGAGTAGGTGCACTATCCCAGGGCTTTGTGGTAGAAAGGGCACACAGAGCCCTGACTGGAAGACCCCAACCGGGTGACCCCCCTCCCCCCCCCCGAGAGCGATGATTGCTAGGATCATGAACTACAAAGACAGGGAGAAAATACTAGCGTTCTCAAGGGGGGGGGGGAGAATCATCAGGAACTCTTCCAAGATCAAAATGTATCTGGACTATACAGCCATGGTACAGAGGCAACGGGCACAGTTCGGCCCAACAAAAGAATGCCTCAGGACCGCGGGGTGAGATACATGCTCCTGTTCCCCGTTAAACTCAAGGTGATACACCAAGGCAAGACATGTTTTTTCGACTCCACTGAAGAGGCCCACAGTTGGATGGGCTCACAAGGCTTCCCCCAGCTGAGGCAGAGAAACGCCAACAATCCTGGAAATAGACCCAGATGAGAAGTAACAAAGGCAACCTGGAACAAGAATTACGTAAGTTAAAAGAAGCTAGCAGTAATCATGGAGGAGCAATCGGCCCCACTTTAGCTGCATTTGCTGGGAGAAGCGGTGCCCCCGGGAAGAATGAACTATCAGTTTGGATGTCAGTTTTAAAGCATCACGCTGCGGTGAGTCTGCCCCAATCATAGGAGCATGGCAAGAGAAGTGGCGGAGCCCGAGCAGGGGGAGGGTGGCTGGGCGTTAGTTTTTCAGTTTTTGTTGAAGTTATGGATGTTGAATGGCGTGAATGGGCAGTACAAGGCACAAACTACGGAAGGACTATTGTAAAGAACACTGAAATAATACAGACAAACAACGACCGGAGCAACATGGGACAGGACCCTTGTGACAGCAGCAGCCGCTGCATCAAGAGGCATAGATCCAGGCCACCGAGGGAGATGGGCATGAGGAGAATAAAGCGCAGGGTGCAAGGACATGGCAGTGGGACAATGAAGCCAAGTAAACAAAGGAGATCATGGGACCGGATGAACTGACGATAGCCACCTGGAATGTGAGAGGACTGAGTATGTTAAGAGACTTAGGGTTTATTCCTGGCTAAACCGGATGAAAATCAAGATAACGATGTTACAGGAGACACACCTCACAAGAGACAGGCAGGCCAAGGTGGACAAGAAATGGGGAGGACAGATTTACAGCGCCACATATTCAAGTTACGCATGAGGTGTACTAATATGGATTGCCCCGGGGGTCCCGTTCCAGCTACTCAAGCAGGAGACCGACACAGAGGGACGGCTGGTATTGGTGCATGGCATGTTAGAAAACAAGGAGGTATGCCTGGTCAACACCTACGCACCGAATACTGATGCAACAGACTTCTTCAGAAAGCTAGCGCCCAAGTTAGCGCAATATAGGGAGGCGGCGTTCATCTGGGCCGGCGACCTCAACTGCACCTTGAATCCCCTCCTCAACAGATCTGATAATAAATACAAGAAGCCGGCGCCTCCAGACAAAGAACTGTGTAGGATCCTGGAGCAGCTACAGCTAGCAGACGTATGGAGGCAGGTACATCGGGAGAGGAGAGGGTTATACACACTACAGCGCACCACATGGAACATTCACACGTATAGACTATATATTCGTGGGCAGGGAATCACTACAAGATATCACGGGAATCACCATTAAAGCACGCACACTCTCTGATCATGCCCCAGTAGTGGCGACATGGACACATCAAAAGGAAAGCCCCTAACCCAACGTGGCGACTTCGAGCAGAGGCCCTGAGGAAGGGTGAGTTTGAGCAACACCTCCACGAGGTGATCGATGATTATTTTGAGCAAAACGAGGGCAGTGCTGAGAGTGGCACCGTATTATGGGACGCATTCAAGGTGGTAATAAGGGGAGCGGCAATAGGCAAAATAGGAGGATTGACGGGGCGGCCATGAGGGAATTGAATGAACTCGAGAGGGTGATCGAATTGAGAGAACGAGCGGGACTAGAGAGGGAGGAACCTGGAGAGCTGATAGAGCTGCGGACTAAATGTATGTTGCTCTGGGAAAAAGTAGGGAGGCTAAACTATGGGAGGTTACTACAGCGGTTACACGTGGAAGGGGATAAACCTAGCAGGCTCCTGGCCTGGCTTACCAGACAAGAGAATAAAAAAGATCCCATAACGGTGTTAGAAGATCACACCAGGACAGAGATCAGGGACCAGGGGCACATTAACGCAATGTTTGCACATTTTTATGAGCAACTGTACACCCCGAATCCGGAAATAGACCCGGAGGACATAACAGATGCACTGGTAGAAATAGGGTTGCCGAGGCTAGAGGAGGAACAGGCCCAGCTGCTGGATGCACCCCTCACTGTGGAAGAAATAGAGATGGTGATCGCAGAGCTTCCCACCGGCAAAACCCCGGGCCTGGATGGGCTTCCGGGGGAATTCTACAAGACATACAAGAGCGCCATTGCCCCGAAACTGCTCGAGACATTCCAAGACGCATATGAGACCATGTGTCTCCCGACAAGCATGTCGGAATCGATAATTGTCCAGATTCTCAAACCAGGGAAGCCCCC
Source organism: Ambystoma mexicanum (assembly GCF_040938575.1). Taxonomy (NCBI): domain Eukaryota; kingdom Metazoa; phylum Chordata; class Amphibia; order Caudata; family Ambystomatidae; genus Ambystoma; species Ambystoma mexicanum. Next base: position 170,178,713 of record NC_090921.1, on the reverse strand, counting down.
CAGGAAATGCGCCTCTTATAGGCCAATATCCCTTATTAATCAGGATGCCAAAATACTAACGGCAGTCCTAGCCAACCGCTTGAAACAGGTAATACCCACGCGGATCCACCCGGACCAAACGGGCTACGTTCCGGGAAGGAACACGTCCTGGAACCTCTACAGACTTCACCATGTGATAGATGAGACAAATTGACTGCAAGACGAGAGTGTAATAGTGTCTTTGGACGCTGTCAAAGCTTTCAATTCTGTGCGCTGGGAATGGCTGATGGGTGTACTCGCCCACTTTGGTATCAGGGAGGGGTACCTCCGGTGGATCAGGTTACTATACAAGGAACCCAGAGCAAGGGTGAAAATGGGGCGATTAATTTCCGAGGAGTGGAAGATACATAGGGGAACCAAGCAGAGGTGCCAGCTATCGCCAATGTTATATATCCTGGCTCTAGAGCCATTTGCGGTATTCCTTAGAGCAGAATATAGAGACACCGGACTGGACACAGATGGGGTGCTCCACCAAATCTCGCTATACGCGGATGATATGCTACTATTCGTACGCAAGCCAACCAATAACCTACCCTGCCTCCTAGAGGCGATCGGGGCGTACACACTAGGTTTTCGGGCATAGCGATTAATAAAGAGAAGTCCCTCATCTTCCCCTTGGCAGGACTGAAACACGTTCCCCCCCCATTGTTTGCCAGACCTGGGTCTGACGTGGGCACCCCGCATCTTTAAATATTTGGGTATAGGGATACATCATAATACCGCTGATACCCATGCATCCAACACGCTCGTCGCTCTAGAGACAACGCAGCGGACTGACTTTCTGGGGGACACTACCACTGGGCATGATGGGAAGAGCAGCCCTCCTGAAAACGGTGGTACTGCCCCGCCTATTATACTTTCTCACGAACATTACATACAACATACCCAGGGCCTTTTTCACCAAACTAAATACAATAATGCGTTCATTCCTATGGGGGGGGAGAGGAATTAGGACTGCAATAAGGACCCCACAGAAGGACAATGAAGAAGGGGCTATCAGACTACCAGACTTTGAGAAGTACTATTTAGCGGGGCAGCTGCAATTTGCAGTAAAATGGCTGGGGCTAGACGAAACAAACACTTGCATTTTCCAACCTGCACTGAAACAGTATTACCTAAGGGAAATACTATGGCTCGATAGACCCCGGCTCAGAACCCTGCCGAACATGCTCAACATCGCAGTGGATTTATGTAAAAGTGTGTGGAAACTCCAAGGGGTAAAGGATCCACAGTCAACGTAAATCCCTCTAGCGGGTCTCCTGGGAGGGAACACAAATACATTAGCAACATATCGAGCACACTGGGAGGCTAAAGGGGTAGCACAAATTGGAGACCTGAGAAGGGAGGGAAGATGGGCGGACTTCCACGAAATGGTAGATGAATACGAAATACATATGGGTCAATTCATCCTATATACCGGCATGCTGAGAAACATCACAGGAAGATGGCCAGATTGGGAAGACCAGGACGAGGAAACAGCATTAGATGTATGGTATGACATTGCAGAGGGAACGCACACAACCTCCATGTTGTACGAACAGCTACTGAAGGCCAAGGACCCACAGGAACAACACACGAGGCAGCGCTGGGAGGAAGAGTTGGGGAGGACCCTCTGCGATCAAGAATGGACTAGGGCCTTACGATACCCAAAAAAGGTATCTAGAAATGCAAGATTTAGGCAGGCGCAGCTATATGTAACGCATAGAGCGTATCTCACACCCAAGAAAATGAATAAAGTCCATACAGGAGCTCAGAGCGGGAGCCCCCGCTGCTCGTTGGAAGAAGCGGACATGGTACACATGTTCTGGTCCTGCCCAGTGATACAGGAGTTCTGGGACGGGATCAGACTCAAGATAGCGGGAAGCGGACTTCAAATCCAGGCAGAACATCCCGAAACGTACCTACTGGGCCTCTTCTCGAGAGGGGGTAAGCGTGATTCGCATCTGGCAAAGATGAAAGATTTGATAAGTATACTAGCCAAGAGATGGATAGCAATGACATGGAAGTCAAAGGAGGGCCCGCGTGTGGAGGCATGGTGGTCAGACCTTCAAAAGTGGGCGCAGGCAGAGACAGTGGTGTGGACAAGAGCAGTGACAAGAGGGGAAGGAGAAACTGCGCACAAGTTGTCTGCATGAAACACACTAATACAAGAACTCTTTGGACACTCAGAGGAAGGAAACTCTGAAGATCCCTCGGAAATAGAGGATCCGTAGGTGAAATAGTAAGGCCAGTACGAAGCCCAATAATAGAACATTGTGCGTACCAGACCTGGTGCTCGACTCCACGGGAGGTCCAGACCAAACTGATAAGGTCGCTGGGGAAACTATGAAACCACAATGGAAAGACAAGATCCGTACGAAGTGCCAATAAGCCATCTATGTTAAAGTTGTTTGTATGTTATGTGTTATTTGTTGTTTAAAAAAAAACAGACATTTTTTAAAACAAAGTATGGAGGCTTGCAGGAAAGGGCCTGAATCTCTCCCACGCGTCGTGCAGAGGTGATGGCCACAAGGAACGCTGTCTTCCACGACAGAAACTTCAACGGAGCCGAATGCAAGGGCTTGAATGGCGGGCCCATGAGCCTTGTAAGCACCACTTTGAGTCCCCACGCCGGGGCTGGAGCCTTCACCGGCGGGAACGATCAGTCCTTTCATAAACTCCTTCACTGGCGATGAGACCACAGGAACGACCGTCCTGCAGTTCTGGTGTATCGAGAAATCGCTGCCAGATGTAGCTTGATGGAAGCGTGAGCTAGTCCATCTTTGGCCAGAGACAGTAAGTACGGTAGCACTTGAGGGGCTGTAATCCGTAGAGGGTTAATCTTCTGTGCACTGCACCTGAGAACCTCTTCCACTTGTGTCCTTAGCACTTGACGACGCCCTGGCCTTTGCACGAACCTCTCTGCAGTCAGCCGGGATATCGTACCCTCCAAACTCTAGTGCTGCAGGAGCCAGGCCTGCAAGTTCAGCGACTCCAGGTCGTGATGAAGAATGGCACCTCCTTCTCTGGAGAGAAGATCTGCGTCCGTCAACAGTTTGACTGGTGGGGACGCTGACAAGTCCAGAAGGTCTGGGAACTATATCTGTCTCGGCCACCTTGGTCCGACGAGGATCATCCTGCACCGGGACCTCTCGAGTTGGTGAATGAGCATGAGCAGCAACGGCGGGAAGGCATACAGGAACAGGACATCGCAGGGGAACGAGAAAGCATCGCCCATGCTCCTCAGCTGGGGGAACCTGCTGGCGAACCTCTGGCACTTGAAGTCTGTCGCGAACAGGTCGATTTGGGGTTTGCCCCATTGCCAGAAGAGTTGATCCACTTGATCCTGGTGTAGTTCCCACTCGTGGCAAGAGCGCAGCTCCCTGCTGAGCGAGTCAGCGATGGTGTTTATTATCCCTGCTAGATGTAAAGGCACCATAAACATCCCCATGGCAACGGCCCAGTGCCACAGATCCTGGGCCTCCTTGGTTAGGCTGGGGATCTGGTTCCTCCCTGCTTCCGGATGTAGAACACTGTGGTGGTGTTGTTGGTGAAGATCCTCACACCCTGCCACTTAGAGTTTAACTTTGCCACCCTTCTACGTTTACACCAGTTGTAGTAGGTGTTATCCAATTTTTCTTTTTAGTTCTAATGTATTCATTAAACTCAAGATTCGTATTTTTAATTTTTCAAAGATCCTTCCGATGGAGGGGTTTTACTGCCAACAGCTCACCATTGTATGATCTATGAAGTTTCTTCATAGTGGCAACATTAGGGGTACCGTATACAGTGGCTACTTCGAAGGTGGTAATTTTAATTAACCCTTCAATCTCGTCGCTATTGATAGCATTGATATCTATCTTTAGCATGTCAATCAATAGCCAAATTCGTCTGCACATTTTCTTACTTTTAGTAACATTCCATTTAATTCTGATTGCCCCAGTTATTGGTATTGATATTCTTCGGACCGCTGACATTCACACTGGGAAGTACTATGTTCAACTTCGCTCGAATCAAGGAATAATCACTATAGCCTATTTGGCACACTTCAAAATCACAAATGTAGCTGAATACATGAGCATTACTCCATATATAATATAAAGTGGCCGATTTGTTACCACTGAACCATGTGCATTTTCTGGGGGAGTCGCTTTTGGTTCTCCCATTCAGCGACCATAATGCCCATTCAGACATAAAAGATCTCCATTTCACCCCCTTTGCATTGCACTTCGGTTTCTCCAACACATTGGTTGAAGCTAGATTTTCAAAACATTCAGGCATTGGCATAGTCCCACATTGAGAGTTAAAGTCCCCCCGAAGGATTATCATGTTGTTATCTGTAATCAAAAGCCAATCAGTAATGATGGTATCAAATATAAATTTAGTACATTCACCACTGGGGGGGGGATCATAGATGTTAATACATTCGGAGTTAAAGCACCTTAACCTGAATTGCTAACACATTATTATTTGAGGTTCAATTTCACCAGCGTGGAAATCATGGGTGACCCCAATCAGAAGTCCCTCGTAAAGTCTACTTTTAGTGCCCTTTTTAGCCCTATGGAGGAATAATGTGTGTGTGGCTACATAAAAATCTTTAATCAGCAATGTCTCCTGTAACATAAAAATCGAATTGGCAATCATTTAATCTAGCAACATGCCTCATTTAAGAAAGTGAGCATGGCCACGCGTGTTCCACGAGGCAATAGTAACTGCTCATGGTTGTGGCATTTGTATTTCGTTCACTAAGTTAATGTTAAAGGACATTTGTTAGGACATTAAGTTCAACCAACGCAATCCAACCTGGTTATCAGTTACAGTATCCAATACTATCTTAGGCTTTTCATTCATTTTAGACTTGCAACAGTGTTCACATTGGCTTTGTTTGCTAGGAATAGGAATTTATTTATCAAGATTATAACCAAGGAAGTCCAATTAATCCGCTTGAGAGCAGGTCAACAATGCTGTTGCAGGGAGAAAACAATGTACCAATGATATTGCTCCAAAATCACTTTTCAAATAAATAAATTCAAAATGTGCATGGTATAAGAATTCTCAGTGCAGGTATTTAAGTAAACAGATCAACCAGTACAATTTTATTGATTGATTTCTTAGTTCTCTTGTCAGGCTTTTCACTAACAGTAACAACCCTATTATTGAACAGACATAAAGGAATATTAATCGAAGTTTCCAAAGTAGGTTCATCATTGACTTTTCTGCCTTTGGGCTTGGCAACTGGCAGTTGGATACTCCAATTGCGTACACAATTACTACGCACACTCAGATAAATTGTGGCTCTCTTAATTAGTTACTGGCATTTCAGTAATAATTTATTGTCTTGCAAAAGCCAACTAGTTAGCGTTTCCGTTTTAAACTCATGTTGTTTCCTTCTACGGTTAAGCAGGTTTACGCTTTTGTCTGGCTTTTCCTTTCAAATCAATTTGTGAAGTAGCTGTAGAATTCAAGGGGTGATCAACATCAAGTGCTACATCTTCAATGCAAACTGGCGATGATAGATTCTCCTGCAACAGATGCTGTTTCTTTGCCAGTTTTCTGGCTTGTTTACGATTTGGATATGTCAAAGGAGAGCCTATAGAAATTTCTGATTTGGCAGGGAGATCAAAGATCTCATCAGAAGAGCTTACTTTAACGCCATCCATCGATTTGTTCACTGAGGGTACCCAGATTCCTTTTAGAGCATTAATCATGTCTCTTTGATGTTGATAAAGACATTCAAGTATTTCACTATGTTTTAAGGATTGAGTATATATCAACTCGCATACCTTTATTATTATCTTGAGAGCAAAATGGAGTAAACTATTTGACGGGGTTACATTACTGTGTAACGGAATAGCAGTATTCGGCTCAGATTCATTAAGTTCCAGAGAAAACACTTTTTTTTTAGACTAGCATCAATTCCTTCATCTCTGTCAGAAACATTCACAGAGTATGGAGCAGATGGTATAGATGAAGGAGTACTAGATCATCTGAGAGTTACCAGCTTGCTTCCCAGGGTCAGAGCAATTGTTCGGAAGTGCATTGCAAATCTCCTCACGTTCCGCTGCATCCCTATTAGAGCCGCGTAATCGTTAACAGAGGTTAAGCAAGGAATTGTCATCTATAGCACCAAATGAGGGTGCGGATAACAAACTTATATTTGCACTGCTATTTCTGGCATGGACTTGCGCAATCACGATGGGAATAGCTTGGTTCTTCACTCGAGATAGCATTGCCAGGTTTTTTTTTAAAAAATCTGTTTTTTGGCCCAGAGTTTACTGTTGAAGGGTTAGATTGCTTTTGTGCAGAGTTTACTGTAGACATGTTATTTATTTTACTGTTATCATTGCGTGCAGTCACACATTCATCACGTTGATAGCCCACACCTTTTCCGTCGAGCTTTGATTTTTGCAATTTATGATGTTTACTCTTGCTAAGCGCTTTTCCTGGTATGATTAGAGGACAATGTTAACAATAGTAAATAGGTTCACCAAACTTACCAATCACGGTCTCTCAGGTCGAAATTACAGTTACAAGACCACACACTTCAGAAACGGCACAAGCCGAAGGAGAATAATGTACGTAAATGAGGAATTAAACGATAGGCACTAAATATAATTGCCCCGCTCTGCTGAACACTGTCAAACACACTCTGCAACACACTCCACTACACGCTTTGCGTGTATGGCTATGTTGAAATAGAGTTTTCAAGGGGGCCAGAGCAGAGCAGCAGGGCAACACGGGTTGAAGAAAGACTAATCCTCCAGCCCAAAGGGAAAAAAGACACGATCCACTGCAGATAGGAAGGCTGCCAAACACAGTCTGCAACACACTCCGCCTTATTAAGAATAGCAAACAGCAGTTCAAGGTGAGTCAAACCTACAACACATTCAGAATGGCAGTCAGCTATTCGTGGGGCGTAAAACCAGGTTATATATACTTTTAGAATACAACCAGTAATTCAAGGGTAGTAGACGCTGTCAGTCATGCAGTGATACTCAGTTACTGAAATCACTTAATAAACAAAATCAGTTACAAGTATACATCTTGTGACAGATATTACTTTGTAGACCACAGCTCAGAGCTAGTAAAGCAACTCATACTGTCTGGAGGGGGCTTAAGCTACTCAATGATAAGTATGAACACTAAGCAATTCAGGGAAAGCAAAACCCAACTACACTTTAAGATAGACACAATGGGGCTCATTCTGTGCCTGAGGGTCCGGAAACAACGGTGCAAGTAGAGCTTACCGACACTGTTGTTTCCGGACCAGCATATTACAGGTCTGCATGAAGGAGCCGCTGTGCCCAACAAGTCGGACCCTGCCGGGCACAGCGGCCACGGTATGTAGACAGTCACGGAAGCACTGGCACAGTTAACAGTGCTTCCATGTTCCCCATTCCCATAGATTCCTATGTGAATGGGGAATAATATTTTACCGGCCCCTGACTTTCCGGAATGCCGGGGGTGTAATCACCCAGTGGCACCGGGAAGTCAGGCACTGGTAAATATTTACAGGAACACTGGCAACCCGCCTGTAGTACCGGCACAGTTACCGCCGGACCAGTAATGAGGCCTAATATATTTCAAGGTAAGCAATTAAACTATTGGTACATAACTATTCGCTACCTGTTATACCCAGTATACTTTTAAGAAGTGTATTATACAGTTTCTAAGCTAAGTAAGAACTTTATGAAACTAGTTTAGAAAAGCACTAATGCATTTCAGAGTCATCACAACCCATTCTTACAAGTTTAGAAGAGCAGCAGCTGTTCAAAGTGAGTAAGACCTAAGAGGGCCTACCAGCAACTCAAAGACAAGTACTAACTCAAAGCCTGTTTTAGATCTGTATAAAGCAGATCAGGGAAAGCAAAGCCCACTGGTACAATGTATTGCAAAGTAGGTGAACCCTATTGGTAAGCTAATACACATTTGGTTAAGAATAATAAAACAGTACCAATCATTACTTTTCAGAAGGGGGGAAAACACCATTCAGAGTTAGTAAAGCAACTTGTATGCTTTTAGATGCGACTGCTTAAATAGTAGTGCCCTGCATCCAGAATTGTTACAGGAAAATTAAAGTAACAACAGTTCCACTGTTTAACTAGTGTAGCTTGCACTAGCGAGTGTTACAGTCACAATGCTAACTGATAAGCAAGTACTTTTAAACTTGTTACAATGTCCAGACAGAATCCTCATCATCAAAGACCTTCCCTAGTCTATAGCATGAGTTTTCTCAGAGGACTCATAGTGGTCTGGGTGCCAGCTGTAGGCAAGTCAGAACAGGGTTCAGTTGCAGGAAATTAAGAGTTCCAGAGGATATCCTCTTTAACAAGTAAGCATTAGCTTCAAAGTTAGTTCAAAAGTGTTCAGTGACTTCAAAGAAGGCTCCTTACATGCGTTACAGCAGTAGGCCTGGGCAAGTGGTACGGGCAAACTCCCAACCGCAAGAATCACCCCTGCAGCCTCACAGGATTCACACAAGACTAACCCAAGCCGGCATAGTACATTAGGAGAAACAAAGAGCTTCAGAGTGGATGCCTTCAGGATGCAGCAGCACAGCAACCGGTCCTTGGATTCTTGGTCTGGAGACGAAAGAACTGGACACTGGATGGGAACTAGCAGCAGCAGTCGCCAGAGGAGGCTTCTAGTAAAGGACTTCACATATTCTCGCAGCTCTGTGGATTTGTTGCCTTTTTATAGCAGCCAGATGATGAATGATTATCGCCGGTTGAATCGTGTTTCTGGAAATCCAGCAAGAGCTCACCAAACGGATAAATTCGGACTGCGGAAGTACCATGTACTGCACTTAGGCTCTAGGTCCTAGGGTATTGGCAGTGCAGTCCAGCAAGGTCGCAGCCCGTTGTGTGATCGCTAAAAATACAGGTCTTCTTGAGACTAGTGGATATCGCCAACCTCTGGGTTGGAGTCATCACATTCCAGACCCTGGTCAATTGGAAGGGTTACATCAGGCTCTAGTTACACAAGAAGCTTTCCCGTCACTGGAAATCGCTACAGATGTCTTTTCTTCATCTTCCTCTCAGGATCGGATTCAGCTCCAGTGGTCGACTTGTCAGCAGCTTCCAGGTTCGGAGTATTTACAGCACAACTTCTGCAAACTCTTCCTGCAGTTTACAGAAAGGGGCGGTCCGGCAGTCCAATCAGGACAGCCAGCACCCTATTGATACTTGGTTCCTTTATGGCAAGGTGAAAGACAAAGGGCTATGGAATTTCAGACTCCTCCCTTGCTTTTGCCTTCTCAGACAGTCTGGAGCCTTGGCATGGAATACAAAGTATTCCTGCAGAAGACAAAACTTCAGCTGAGGACGTTCTCACCTGGAATGGCAGAAGACAACCTAGGAAACAACAAGTAAATGAGAAATGGTGAAAAAAGAAGCAGCCCACCATTCTAGTAGAACGGTGACTCTTCTGTGCATTACTGAGGCGGATTTCACAGCCTGAGAGTAATAAAGACTAAAAGTCATCAAGGTAAAACCATCGCCACCAGCCATTCAAGTAAACTTGCAATTGTAACACAAATGTTACCAGGCAAGTAAGAAAGGGGGTCCATTGTATCGCCCACCTCGCCACATAAGGTGGGGTGTGCTTGCTCACTATATAAAATGTAAAGGGGATGGAAATCCCACTTTACTTCTTGGGAACAGTAGTTCACCCAAGAAATAATACAAATTAAAAAGAAAACCATGACATTTAAAATGCTGTGTGCTGCCATAGTAAATTACAGTCATTCCAAAGTTATAAGAAACTATAAATCCAATCATACACTATGGAAAGAGATAAAAAGGTCACCCATTCTGGTGGTAATACCGCCAACGCAAATATTGCTACCGCTACTCGATCCGGCGCTATCTGTGCCAGATCACGAGTAGCAATAAGTTCCCATTCCCCATTGGGTCAATTGGATCCAATGGAGTTTGGGGGCGTTATTACCTTGCTTCTTTCTCAGTGTCCAACAACAGGGGAGGGGTGACTCCCTTCCCCTGGTTCCTTTGCTTCTTAATGCCAGGAGGAAACAACTCCATTTCCCCTGGCTTCTTTCTCAAGCTTTCTTTGGCGTGTGTCCTAGACTCTAATTGGCAGACCTGATTCTGCCCTTGACCAGGTACTGCAAATAAGAAGGGGATAGTGCTTCTCTTGCTTCTTGAATTAAGGGGTTCACTATCCTTGCAAATTGTTGCATGGTTTCTTCCCTTCCCCTGCTGCTTGCATGACAGACATGTCTCACTATCCTGCTAGGTATCATCTATCACTCCACACACTGTGATTTGTAGCATCTACTGCTTTCTGGGTCAGAGAAACACCTTTCTCGTCTTTCCCCAAGCCGCTCTACTTGCCACCTTCTTTTTGGCTCCCCTTCGCCCATTCGGTAAACTTTTGTCGTGGTCCGCGTGGGTTCTGACCCCTCCTGGCCATCTGCGGTTTAGTGGGGGCTTCTTCCAGCTCTTGGGGACTTCTCGTCATGTGCGGCAGCTCCGACTTGCCAGCTTGCGGCACGGTTCTCATTCCACATTCTTCCCAAGCCTCTGGGACTCCAGAAGTTATGCTCTGCCAGCTTGGTAAGTGGTCTCGCCACTCTGGATCAGCTTCGGAGCATCCAGCTCCTGGTTCAGCGTCCCAGTCTGTTCTTTCCTTCTCATCTCCCTCGGCTTCTCGCAGTTCCTCTTGGGAGGGCTTGAACACATAATTGGTCAGTCTTCCATTTTTATAACACAGATACCATTAGATTGTCCATATTGACTAGTCCGTTCCTGTTGATTCCGTGGGGTGCTCTTGAGCACCCTGCGCTGCTTCTTCATCTCAGTATTGTTGTTCTCTACTGGGCTACTGGCGTCATTCTTCTTTCCAGTTTTGTTAGAGGATTCACATGGGTAGTCCTTGCTCTTCCTTGTCCCAGTACAATGCAGCAAAGTGGAATGGTCTACCTTATACACGTGGATGGAGATATGTGGGACTAGGGTAACCTGCATAGGGTAGGAGGGTGAGGGAGGTTGTAAAGGGGTGGATGGATACAGCTTTCTCCCCAACAGGTTGTCCCTCGTCTCACAAGGGGATTCCGTGAGGTACCACCCCCACCCCAGGGAGACTATTGGACTGTGGCCGTACCACCCTGGGCCCATGGGAAGGGCCCTTGCCCCCGCCATGGGAGAAGGATTTGTCACATTACACTCACCCTAACCCAGCCCCATCACCTTCCTAAAACGACCAATGTCACAAGCTTCCCAGAGGACTGTTATGGTCAAGGTTGTATGTCAGACTGCCCTTTCCTGATCAGGTTTAGTGAAATAAAATGATATTATAAGCAAACTCATTATACCAGACTACAATAGTCAAAGGCCTAACATATGACTAGTTCTGCACCCTTCCTATCTGCCTTCTTGAGAGATAAGCCTCATATGCGGATTGTGTCACCACCGGTCTTGAAAAGGGGGCCAGTCTGACATTGCTACTTCAACAAGACTGGCATTATTCCAATTTCTTCCTTACTTCCTGGGAGCACTAACAGGGCGTTAATTTGCCTTTTATTTACTGTCCTCCCTTAGAATAAGATGTCAATTAAACCTTAAAGGCTGCAATGCACAGGGGGCTTTAACATCTGAAATGCATGCCACAAACAAACAAACAAACAAACAAACAAACAAACAAACACACAAACACACAAACACACAAACACACAAACAAACACACACACACACACACACACACACACACTAATGTTCTCAAATGCTTAATTTCTTTTCTGCCTGAAGAAGTGGTCACAAGTTAATGAAAGCTTGCAAATATATATAAAGCAAGAGAGAGCAGGGAATCCTTATGATATGATATTTGTAACATGCCTATGCACAAGTTCAAGGCGCGAAGCTTACACAGTAACAATCTTGTGGGTTGGATCTCTTTATAGTCACGTGTTGAAGTGTTGCATAGGCTGCCATCTAGTGTTTGGTGCAGAGTATTTCAAGTTGTTTTCTCCCAAAGTAAGAGGACATCGACAGACGGTGCTGTCACATTAGGTCTATACTACATGTACCCTATTATGTCCAACAAGTTGACTTTCTCATCTTGTTTTTTTTAATAAACGCACAAGTGTGGTAGTGGAAGGCACAAGTTAAGACAGTGTTTTGCAGCTACTATGTGAGAAGGATGGTTGGGCGTGTGCGACTCTGCACAGATGTAAACCACAGAAATACTACTACTAGGCAAGTGATGTTGAGCCTATGATGCGTGTGAATCTGTTTAAACTCCCTTGATTTGCATAGAGTCGCAAGCAGTATCCAAAGACGGAGGGTGTTCTGAAGAAATAGTGGAAAATCCATGTTTTATACTAGCTTGATCTGGTACAAAAGAGGGGCGCCTGGCTAGTCCCTGATCCTTCCAGGTATTGTACACGTCAATTAACGCTGCTGCATCTCTAGGGAACCATATGTATTTTAGAAATTGGGTCTTGCTTAGACCACATTTTAACAGTACATCTATTTTAGAGGGAAAAAAAAACATGTGGTATCTCGTCATTTTTTCAGACAACCAACAGGGATATTGAAAGCTCGTTTGGACACCACTGCGAACAGACAGATTCTACTCAGAACCGTGCAGACTGCAGACAGCTCATCAGCTTGGTAAATTGTACATTAGGTGCATCACTATGATTCACCTCCATGAGTGTATGTATTGAATTAAGGCCTATTTACCAATTCCTTATAGAACTCCCAGATGGAACACAGGTGGACTGTATCTGAATCAGTAAATACATGTGCTTACCCATAAGGCATGGTAAGCTTAGCCTTTTAGGGTTTCTTTGCTACTTTTGAGCAATTTAAATAAATGTCTCATACATAGACCCACACTGATTCACATGATATGCATCTTGTAGGACAATAACCAAAGAACAGATATAAATTCCCAGTCCTGATGAAGGCCCAACTAATATGGACCACACAAAAAAAGGCTCTAGGCTGAAACACAGTTGTGTCGACTTTTTAAACTACACAGTACCCGTTCTAGAGAGCTGGCACTCCCTGTTCCTGGTGTAAAAACCGGTTTCTGGTGTAAAAACCTATATGATTTCCTTCCAGAATTGTTTTCCGGGGGTCGGGGGGAGGGGCTGGTGAGGGGTTCATTTATCTATGTAAAACCCTTATGTGTACCAGGTGTTATGGTTTCTATTAAGTACATTGAGATTCAAATGTCATAAATATGCATTCTGTGGTCTTTGTGAAATCTTCATTAAACCACTATTAGATCTCAGTTTTCGGATGTCGAAGACTTTCGAATGTGTGTAGTTTTCTTTACAGTTCAACATTCAGCCATTTACTCTTCCCTTCTCTCTGGGTTAATTTTGATCCCTTTCGCTTTTACAGTTCATTCACTTTAGGGCTACCTCCTTTCGCCAGACCACTCTGTTACTTTCACAGATATCTTTACTTCAAAATTCATTCACAGGTCTGCCTTTCTTTGCTCTCATCCACACGCATGCAGCCTTCACTTGCGATAGAATGTTGGAACTCCAATCTTTCCCTAGCACACACTGATCTCTCAGTACACTTGCCAACTCAACGGCTGTGTGCGTTTCTTTCTTGTCTTTACAGTTGTCCTATTCACAAGTCAAGGTTCGTACCACCGGCTTGGCCTCAACAACACTTCTGTTCACCCGGGAGGGTCAATGGCGTCCTTGAAACACAATGCAGCCTTCTGCTTTGGGATTTGGCCTTCTCCATTTGTCTTTCATGACCTTTTGGAGGCAACAACCACCTGTAGGGAACTCCTGGGGTTCTCGACCCGCTGCTCTCGTCCCTTGGGCCATCGCTCCGCTTCAGTAGGTTCACCTTCACCCCGGAAGTTCTGCTCTTACTCGTGTTCCACCTTGGTCAGAGTGTGTCTCTATGGATCACCTTTTAGTCGTACAAGGAGAGCTAATTGGTATCAGGTGTATGCACTTAAAGTCAAGTGCATGACTTTGCCTAACCCGACAAGCAGGATATGTCTTGTTACTCTCAGTCGCCCTCTTCCTCGGCCCAGTGTTTGTGTAGAAAAGGGGGTGGTGAGAGGGGGAGTTGGGACATCAGAGAATCCTAAAAATAGGTTAGGTGTACAAAAAAGGGGGGTATACAGCGTCTCACCCTCAGCTGCCTCACCTCCACTCCCTAAAGATCCCTCACCCAGGTGATCCTCCCGGACTTGGGGGTGAGGGGGGGAGAGAAGGAGAAGGAGAAGGAGAGAGAAAGAGAGAGAGAGAAGGAGAGAGAAGGAGAGAGAGTAGAGAGAGAGTAGAGAGAGAGAGAGAGAAGGAGTAGAAAGAGAGAGAAGGGGAGAGGAGAAAGAAGAAAGAGGGAGAAAGAGGGAGAAAGAGGGAGAAAGAGGGAGAAAGAGGGAGAAAGAGGGAGAAAGAGGGAGAAAGAGGGAGAAAGAGGGAGAAAGAGGGAGAAAGAGGGAGAAAGAGGGAGAAAGAGGGAGAAAGAGGGAGAAAGAGGAGAAAGAGAGAAAGAGAGAAAGAGAGAAGGAGAGAGAAGGAGAGAGAAGGAGAGAAGGAGAGAGAAGGAGAGAAGGAGAGGGAGAGGGAGAGGGAGAGGGAGAGGGAGATATCGCTGGGGACTAGTGGGTGAGACACTCAGTGATTTCCATAAAAAGCAAGAAAGGATCAGTGAAGAGTTACTGAAGCCCGGGAAGTTCAAACCGGGGCAGAGAACGAAGCCAGAGGATGCAGAGAAGTCCTAAGTGTCATGCCTACCTCTCCGTTGTGAAACCCAAACGTTCCTGTATTCCGGCTTCCTCAGCCTTGAGAACGGCAGACCGGTCTACACTCAGTGGAAGTTATCTGGGAGGCGCTAATCCAAATGCATGGATCACATGACCAACGCTATGACGTTTACGTTCACGTGTGTCCTACGCACGTCAGCTGACTCCATTTAACGAAGCGGAAGTCTTGCAACCGCGCTTCTGATCGTTTGTTACTCATTTCGCATTCCGGAGCTTACTTCTGATGTTGCAGACATTTTTCTACTTCCTAAGGTTGTCTGCCTGCGTTCCGACGCAGATCCCGGCAACTTCCAGCTTTTCTTGAGCTGCCTGTTTCTTCCGCGCTCACACGCGGTTTTTCACTCCACGTTCAAACAGAGTCCCACCATTTTCCCGTGGCATCTTCCTGTTATTTCTATTGGAAGCTTGCCGCATTGCTGCTCCACACCGCAGCTTCCTAATGCTATATAGAGACTTCGGCTGTCTACTAGGCAGCACCAACATCCTGCAGAGTCCCGCTCTGCCTCCGGCTGTCTACTAGGCAGCACCAACAACCTGCAGAGTCCTGCTCTGCCTCCATTTACCAAGATCCTGCGCTCATCGAATTTCTACTGTATTAAGGACTTGTATTTCCTGGATCAAGATTCTCATACTCTCCTTCTACAAGTGCACTGGACTCTGGACGCTTTCCTGTGTGTGCACCAACCCGTCTCTAGTGCGGCCCTCGTTCCGCTCGGGTTAGATCCCTCACTACCCTTTCCTTGCCGTTGTTTCCTTGGATTCTTCGGACTTCTTGAGACTTCCTTGGCTACACATCCAGGTTTTCTTGGCTACATATCCAGGTTAGTGGGTTCAACATAGGTTCTTATTGTCCTTCATTTCAATCATTATTCTAATTAGTTCCTCTTTATCAACAGCCTGGTGAATCTTGGTCCACTCACACCCTTCTCATTAATAGCTCTGGCTGTGGGTTGTACTAGTCAGAGAGTGACATTAGTTAGAAGGTTCTCTTTTGATACACTACGCCTTACTTCTGACATCTTCCGGCGGAACAAGACTTCGAGTGTATCCTTTATTGACACCAGTCTGTATCCTTTTACGAAAACCTTTGAATCATTCTCCTGTATCCATTGTGTTTCAGTTCTTAACACTAAGCCACAAGGACACCAAAGAAGTGAAGGAGGCACAAAGGAAGGCAAGGAGCGAAGCTCTGTACCTGGAGGTGGTGGCATGACCAGGAGTGGGTGGACCGTGTGGTCCCTGAAATGCGTCAAGACAATACCAGGAAGGGCTCTGCAGAGCCACATGAAGCAGAAAGAGGATGCGAACGCCTGAAGCAATCATACCAGCGAGATGAGCATGACCCCGCAGGAAGAACCGATCGGTGACGCCTACCCGAGTCAGTAGAGGTAACAGGAATGGCAGGCGACTCGGTGGGGGGACAGGACGGAAGGAGAATAAAGAGTATGAAGAGACTAATCATACTCTTCCAAGTACAAGTGTATGTGAATATTGGAAGGAGAACAAAGACTACCCAGGGACCAATCATAGTCCACCCAGTACAAGTGGAAATGAATATTGGAAAGACAGTAACAGCATATGAAGTAAAGAACACTCAGAGCCATCTTGCATAGCCCAAGATGAGCTAAAGTCCAGCAACACGTATCAGGGAACCCAGAACCCTGGTCCCAAAGAGCACAGGGAATTGAAGATTAATGAAAGACAATGTGGGAAACAGCGTAATCAAGCTAAGAGAGGATTCAATAGAACCACAAAGCTAGAGACTTATATAAGGAGATACTCATTTGTGGAACCAAGGAACATTTTGCATAGAAAACGAGGCGAACCCCAGGAGGGGTAAAATTCGCCTTGAAGAATCAAAAGAAATTAATCAAATTATTCAAAACATTAATAGGAGCCAGCTCCAGACTGAACTCTTAGGGCTACAGAAGCCTATCCAGAGAAAGGAGTCATTTTGCTGGACCTCTATTTTCTGTTAAACCATTTTGATTAGTGCTAGGGTTGGGATAGGTTAGTTTTGTGACAGAGAACGGGCCATTGATTTGGAAATCACAGACATTGCACACCCTAGTAGTGTTTTCGGTTAGGTAGGGAAACACAGCACATCCTCGTTTAATAGTGCAGTATTCACGTTGGGTATTCTGCAATGTAATGAAGGATTGTGGTGCGCTTTCACAACAGGTTCTATACAGTATACTTGCTGCACTGTGTCCAGCACACACATATCTGAAGCAATTCCCTCCCAGGCATGGTAAAATGACATCATCCTTCCCTCCTCCCTTACTGGGGTGGCATGGGAGGGAATGTGGAACGGAAAGTCATTGTTTTGGAGGGGCACCTTTATAGAGTATCCCTCTTCCACAGTCACTGCATCTATGCTGCCCCATGTATTATGAGATTTGTAACTGGCCTTGCAGGAAAGACTGAGGATTTTCCTGATGTGCTATGGGCAAATCAAACTTGAACCCAGTACAACGCAGCCAGGCATTATTCTTTAGTACTGCTGCCTTGTCAATTTGGCTTCCTGCATGCTCCGCTACATCTAAAAAGCCCTTTACCACTTTGCACCCAACGGGCCAGAAGCATGTTCTTTTCTAGCGTATCTAGTTGGTCCCAATAAGTGTTCATAAGGGGCCCGTAAGCCTGACAAATTTGCTATATGAAGGCTATAGGCCGCTGTTGTCCTCTTCGGTCCCAGTTGACATATCCTTTTGCTTCTTATTCTGTTGGTGACTCAGACGTTGATGCTGGGCTACCACACGTCTAAGCTAGCCTCCTAAAATCAGTTTCCTCTTCCTCTACTTCTGTGGTGTTGCCAAACTTGATAGCTGCTTTCTTTAAGTGAGATACTTTCCTGTGACATCTGTGGGTGAATTAGTGACCAGTGGCTGAAAGTCTTTAGGGGAGTCCATAGGATAATTTATGGGTTCCTCTTCCAAAAGGAACCAGCCTTTGTTCTTCCTCCTCCTTACTATAATTATCTTGCAAGTCCTGTGGATGAATGATGTCCAACTTGGATGTCATTGGATGAGGCTCCTCCTCAAAGGAAATGGTCCTCTCCCTCAAGTTTAAAGCGTTGTTGCACGTCATGTAAGAAGGTAATATTCTCCAGGGTATCCTGCAGACAATGTCTAGGGACTGTTTAGCGACTGTGGTGGGGGGGGGGGAAATCAACTGAATTTGCTCCAAAAAGCTGCCAATGTCGAAAATGGCTGGTTTGTCCCCATTTTTGTGGTGCTTTTGATGATCAGGGTCGAGGTAGTTGGTGCGAAGCCCCCCACTCCCCCTAGAAAAATGATTGGAGCCATCGAATTGTGACTCTTCCAAAGGGAAGATGTTTGGACGTGTATATGTGCAAGTCTCAATGTATGAGCATGAGGACTTGGGTTTGTTTTGATAGGGAGACCTCTTCTGTGCCATGTCGTGGCACCATGATGCAAGGTGGTCTTGTGTTTTTTTTCATGGTTCCTATACAGTGTCTCTGGTGATACTCGAGCTGGTGCGTGCAGTGGGAGCCAGACTACATTTACCAGAAAGCCACGTGCCAGGCCTCATCACATCCTATGTGCCGGCATAGAGCACACAATGATACTTTGGCTAAAGCAGAAGTAAAATAAGATTGTGCTTGCTGCACACCCCTTCTCAACAAACTTGGTCGGCTGCGTAGAAAGTTTCTTCTTGTTCTGAAGACCTACTAATTGCTCACA
This sequence comes from Ambystoma mexicanum, assembly GCF_040938575.1. Classification (NCBI taxonomy): domain Eukaryota; kingdom Metazoa; phylum Chordata; class Amphibia; order Caudata; family Ambystomatidae; genus Ambystoma; species Ambystoma mexicanum. The sequence continues at coordinate 170,160,222 of NC_090921.1, read as the reverse complement.
ATCCCTGGCTTGTCCCTGGTTAAGAATGTTTTCCCCCTGGATGTTTGTTTTCTTTGTTTATTAATTTGTAATGCGCACAAGACCCAGAGGTATCAGGGCGCAGAATGCAAGAAGATACAAGAATTTCAACTTAAAGTTACTATGTTACAAAAAATGAATGCAACGGTTCCCTGGTGAGATACCACTGGGGAGATTGACAGAAGTAAATACAAAATATACATACAGTAAAGAAAAAAATGTCTAGGAAATTACACATTTATGCGAAGTCAGCGAATGTCAGCGAATTGTGCATCAGTTCTTTGTTGCCAACCCTTTTGTGGATTATTCAACTGTTTGTGGCACTTCATAGGAATTTGAGAAGAACAAGTTATTCTCTTACCTGATAACGTTCTTTCGATGGGATGGTCCGACGACGTATTCCAATTCTATGACAGGTAATCACCACAGCTGTGCTGCTTCAGAAAATTTTCTGCATCTGCGTCCTGCGTCGATGACATCGATACACTGTCCTCGAGGGCCTCCGTCGAGCCGACGTCACCAGATGTTATAAGTAGGATGCACGACGCCCGTAGCCTCAGTTGCAGTTTTTTCCGAGAACGTGTGGCACCAATCTTCTGCCAGTATGACCACAGAAAGCCTTGAGGAAACGTAAGCTGCAATCGCATAAGAAATTCTGTAGCGGGGCAGGTAGGGAGGAAGCGATATGGAATACGTCGTCAGACCATCCCATCGAAAGACCATTACCAGGTAAGAGAGTAACTTGTTCTTCGAGGGGATTGGGTCCTCCGACATATTCCATATCTATGACAGACTCCCAAAGGAGTACCAACGTATGGAGGAGGGAAAATAATTTAGAATATAGAAATTTAGAATGCCCAATCAAATTGCAGAGTAAAGCACCGCCTTGCCAAAGGCCAGATCCTACCCATGGATAGAATCTAGGGAGTAGTGTCTTACAAAAGTATGGATCGAAGCCCATGTGGCTGCTTCACAGATGTTATGAATAGGAACACCCCTCTGAAGGGCAGTAGAGGCAGCCATACCTGTAGTAGAATAGGCCCGTAAGCCTACCGGAGGGTCCTTACCTGCCAAGCGGTAACATTCCGAAATTACCAAGATAATCCATCTAGACAAAGTCTGCTTAGTAACAGCTTGTCCCAAACGCCTTCCAGCGTAATCTATAAAGAGCTGATCGTCCACTCTGACCCGGGACACGTGTGAAATGTAGAAACTTAAAGCTCTCCTAGGATCCAACCTATGGAGCCTCTCCTCTTCCTTACCAGGATGCGGAGGATGATAAAATGCCGGAAGAATGACCTTGTGGCTTAAATGAAATTCCGACACCACTTTCGGAAGAAAGGAAGGAAGAACCCAAGGACAACCCTGTCCTTATGAAACACCGTGAAGGGTGGCTTAACAGAAAGTGCCTGCAACTCACTCACTCTGCGAGCGGAAGTAACCGCAACTAAAAATACAGTTGTAAGGGTTAACAGTCTCAAAGGACAAGAATGTAAAGGCTCAAATGGAACGCCCATTAGGAATTTTAGAACAAGGTTCAAATCCCAACCGGGCACCTGGAAAGGGGACGGTGGAAACACATTAGTGAGCCCTTTCAGAAACTGAGAAATTAAAGGAATTTTGAAATAAGAACACTCCTCAGACGAGCGCTTACATATGGACAGCGCCGCCAGGTAACCTTTAATGGTACTCACCTGCAGGCCCTTGTGGGCTAACAAAAGCAAAAAAGACAGAACCAGAGGAATGTTGCATGAAAAAGGATCCACATTCTTAGCCCTGCACCAGTCGCAGATCTTTCTCCAACGGCAACAGTACAGGGGCTTTGTAGCAGGCCATCTGGCCGAAAGCAACACCTCCATCACGTCTTCAGGGAGGTCCCAATTCTTATACCTCAACCTTTCAGAAGCCAAGTGTGAAGGTTGAGGGATCTGACCTCTGGATGGAGAACCAGACCCCCCCCCCCTCCCGTGAGAGCAGATCGTCTCGGTAGGGAAGACGGCGTGGAGGGCGGGTGGACAACTCGAGAAGGTCCGGGTACCACGTTCTCCGGGCCCATGCCGGAGCAAGGAGGATCATCCGGGAAACAAACCTCCGTAACCTCCGCAGCACTTGTGGGATAACGGGGACTGGAGGAAACGCATACAGCAGTGGGAAGGACCACTCCACCACAAACGTGTCCCCTAAGGCTCCTCTTGGAGGAAATTCCCTCGAGCAGACCTTTCACACTTCCGGTTGAGCCTGGAAGTGTGATCCACGAAGAGATCCGCTTGTGGGGTCCCCCAAAGGGCAAAGATCTCCAGGAGAATCTCCTGAGCCAGCTCCCACTCGTGAGAGATCGCGCTCTGCCTGCTCAGAGCGTCCGCCGCCTCATTTTTGTCTTCGGCCAGATTAACTGCTGAGATCGAAATTTCCTGCTGGATGGCCCAGAACCAGAGCTGCATTGCCTCCCTGCACAGAGCCCTGCCCCCCCCCCTTTTTTTGAGGTAGTGCATGGCCACTGTGTGGTCCGTCAGAATCAGGACATTCTTCCCTCGCACAGTCGGCAGAAAAGCCTTCAGGGCAAGCCTGACGGCCCTCAGCTCCAACAGATTGATATGGAGTCTGGACTCCGACGGAGACCAACGACCGCTGACTGTCAGCTCGTTGGCATGAGCTCCCCATCCCGTGAGGGATGCGTCCATCACGATAGTCGCCTCCGGCCAGGGTAGCCGAAAGGGAGCCCCCTTCATCAGATTGCCTTCGACGGCCCACCACAGAAGGTCCTGGGCGACCGAGGGAGGCACCTGAACGGGGTCTGACATCCTGCCGGAGGACTGTGACCACTGCATCTTGAGAGCCCATTGCAGAGATGTCATCCGCAACCTGTCCTCTGGCACCATAAGAATGCAGGATGCCATGAGGCCGAGCAACCTCAAGAACTCGAACGCCGGGAGACACTGTGCATGTTGAAACTTGTGCACCATCTGCAGAATATGATGAGCCCTCACCTGGGGAGGGAACCACTGGCCCAGGGACGTGTCGAGCACTGCTCCGATGTACTGGAGCCGCTGAGTTGGCGTCAAGTGGGATTTCTTTAAGTGGGGGGAGAAGCCCAGCTTGTGAAGGGAGTGGCAGGTGACTGACAGATGATCCAGGACTTGCTCGGGAGAGCGCGCCCTGATCAACCAATCGTCCAGGTAGGGGTAGACGTGAATCCCCCCCTTTCCTGAGATACGCTGCCACCACCACCATTAGCTTGGTGTGAACCCTCGGGCGGAGGTCAATTCAAACGGCAGGACCCAAAACTGAAAGTGCGAGTTGCCAACAGCGAACCGCAGGTACTTCTTGTGCTTGAGATGAATCAGCACATGAAAGTAAGCGCCCTTGAGGTCGAGAGACACCAACCAGTCCTGAAGCTGGAGGACTTAGGAAAGACTAGTTCAAGATGGTTACTCTCTCTGAGGAGTTTGTTCAAACCACGCAAGTCCATGATGGGTCTCAATCCCCAGCCTTTCTTCGAAATCAAAATATAAGGGGAATACCCTCTCTATAGCGTCTTTCTCCAGCAGGGATTTGATTTCCTGCGCAAGGAGCGGATCTGGACTCTTCAAAGAGATATTCCCTGGTGGATTGTCGTGAGTCCTCTGCCGGAAAGGAAGACAGTAGCCGTGTGCTATGATCTCCAGAACCCACACATCTGAAGTAATGGCACGCCATTCTATAAGATGCTGCGCCAGCCTTCCCCCAACCGGCGAACCATGGACATGGCCTCATGACTGAGCTGAAGCGGCTGCGTCATTGCCCGAGGGTAAAGAGGCAACTGCCTGAGCGGCCTTGGCACCTCGAGTGCCTTGTTTTCCACCTCTGGTACTCCTACGGTGGCCCCTTTGACTTGCTCCTCTCGATCTACCAAAGGAAGAGTAGTATCGAAAGGAATCTCCCCTCCATTGCTGTCCCCTAGGATGAAAAGGCGGAGGTTGGCGAACTGCATCGGCCAACGACTTTGCTGCAGCTTTGGAGGTCTGCAACCTCTCAAGGCTCTCGTCAGCCTTGCTGCCAAAAAGATGTTCACCATCAAAGGGCATGTTGAGGCTTGTACATGTTATGTTACTTTGCATTTATATAGCGCCTTATGTACCATTGGTATGGTCTCACGGTGCTGGTAGGTGAACGCCCTCGGGAACCGAAGTTCAGGTCAGTAGAGATAATTTAGAGAGTCAAAAGGTGCATGTGAGCACCGGATATGTGTGCAGCTGGTGTGGCAATCGTGTGATAGCTGCTTCTTAGCTGTAGGTGTGGAGGCTGAGAGATCAGGAGTATGTGTTTGTTCTGGCAGGTTATTATCCAGACTTGTTTGGCTGCGTTATGCCCGAGGAAAACGTGTGTAACCAGCAGTGTTTAGTTAGGGTGATGCGGAGTATGAGGCAAATGATGGTATGAGAACAACTATACCGAATGGTGTCATAGTATTGCTGTGTTCTATTTGAGTGGTGGTGTAAAGGAGAGAGTAAGCGTGGAGATGTAGATATGGTGGTTTACCTTAGCTGCTTGAGACCAAGCCCACTCCAATAGTTCCATGCATTACAACCGTGTCAAGCACTCAAAGCCGTTTGTTTCAATGTCCTTTCAAACCATTCCATGTAAGTCATGTTATTCTATGCATTCCAATCCATTCTGTGCACTCTGATCCGTTTAAAATGCACTCCAATACGTTCCATGCACTCGCGACTGTTCCGTGTCCTCGCATCCGTTCCATGCACTCCACTTCATTCCAAGCAATCTAGTCGGTTCCAAGCGCTCCAGTCTGTTCCACGGGTTTCAACCATTTTATGCACTCTAACCATTTATGCACTGCTGATTATATTCGTTAGGAGCAAACCCCGACTTCCGCATCCATGCAAATCTGCGCATTGCCGCCATGAACAGGCAGACGGAATCTGCCATGTCCAGACACGACTGAACGGATTCACACATGGCATCCTTGCCATCCTGAACAAGAGCAAGAAAGCCATCCCGTTCCTCCCCATCGGGAATATGTTCAGTCGCCAAAGAGACACAATTCCAGAGTATGAGTGAAACGTGCTAAGGCACACACAGAGTATGCTGCCTGTAAAGCCATACCCCCTGAAGAAAACACTTTCTTCGCCCAGCCATCAAAACGCTTGTCGTCCCTATCAGGAGGGATGGTATGGTACGACGCCTGTTTTGCCGGGGCCGTAGCCGCCTGCACCAACAAACTCTCCGGAGTGGGGTGCGTAGTCAAGTAGCTGGGGTCGTTACTGGCTGGACGGTATTTCGTCAGCAAAGACTTGCTCACTGCTGGGAGACACTCCGGAGCAGTCCAAGCCACTGCCACCTACCCTTCTTTGCAAGGCCATATGGAATGGTAGCACCGGGTCAGTTGGTGGACCTTGGTCAAGGATATCCATCAGGTCATCCTGCACAAAATCTACCGGTGGCGCAGGCCACCCCAAGTATCATGTCACCCACGACATAAGGCGCCGGTACGAGGACTCAGCGTGCGTGCCAGGCTCAGGCCTACCGAACTCAACCTCCGAAGAGATGTCCAGACCACTGGCGTCGTGCAAGGACTGACGCAGGTCTTCAAGCTGGCTATGCCTAGACATGAGTTTGTCAGGAACCTCTTCAAGAACCATACCTTCATCAGACCCTTCATCCACCTCAGAGATGTAATCAGAGGCTGGAATAAATCCCTGTATGAGGGCACCGAAAAAGGCTCAAATACAGGCCTCACTGACTTCTGCAGGGCCTTTCTCAGAGTTTCCACCAGTCTCCGGGCACCTCCGATAAATCCTCCTCGAAAGGCGTCGAGGGCGTCAACAGAATCGGCATCGAGCGTGGAGCCGACGGCATCGACACAGGCTTCGAGGGCAAAGCCCAAACGTGTCCTTCAAAGGCCTGGGCGCCAATGGCGTTGACGGCTTCCTCGGAGGCGGAGCCTCGAAAGAGTCCTTCGACGGCCTCAGCGCCGAAGGCGTCAATGTTTTCTTCGAAGACCTCACAGGCTCAGACAGTCTTGAGGGCGTCGAGGATCGGGACCTGGAGCGGGCATGTCTAGAGCGATCCACCCTGTCCGACTGGGACCTTGAAGGTGCCCGGTGAACGCGACGACCGCTCGAGCCCGAAGGCGTGCGAACAGTGTCTCTAGCACGTTCCCTGCTGGGGTCTTTCAACGGCGCGGATGGAACGGAGCCCTGCGACTGAAAAATCGCCATCATCTCCTCGGATGAGGATGGGGAAGGCGACTGGTGACAGCTCTTCCGTGAGTGCCTCGAAGAGGCAGAGGAATGGCGGGACCGACTCCGGGACCGAGACCCCATGGACTTAAGCCGACGATGCGGAGAGTCGACCCTCGAATCGTCAGTCGAAAGCCCAATGGATTGCGACTTCCGGGCCTTGAACACCTTACCGACAGAAAGCTTCATCTTACGCTCCCACAAGGCCTTTGATGTTAACGACTGGCACTCCTCACAATCGTCCGTGACATGGTCCTCCCCGAGGCGCCAGAGGCAGGCGTTGTGTGGGTCCGTCAGCGGGGTACACCCCCTTTTGGCGCGGCCGTTTCGCCGCGGCCAGTTGGCCGCGCCCATTTCGGCGCGGGAGCCTTTCTGGCGCCGCCGATTTGGCGCGAGGGACGTTTGGACGTGGCTGACATTGCAGCCACATCTAAACTCCCTCACGCCAAATTTAAAAGCATAATTATTTTCAAATGCAGCACGTTGACAGGAACTGTGCCTGACAACGTGTTGCATTTGAAAATAATTTGGGGTCAAGTGACTGGCGTGAAGTGTAGAATTTTTCATTGTGATTTTCCCAAATGCTTTATTATTATTTTTTTTTATTGGACTATTCAATTATGCGAGTTAAATATGCAACTTTTGCTGCCTCAGGCACAAGGCCAGTTTGGTCTTGTGGTTAAGTTCCAAGCCTCACAATCTTGCAGGCCATGGTTCGTGGCTGGGATAAAGCTTTTAATTTTATTCTATTTGAAAAAAAAAAAAAATTAAAAGCTTTAGCCCAGCCACAAACCATGCCCTGCAAGATTGTGAGGCTTGGAACTTATCCACAAAACCAAACGGGCCTTCTGCCTGGGGCTGCAAAAGTTACATATTTAACCCCCATGATTGAACAGTCTAATAAAAAAAATAATAAAGCGTTTGGGCAATTCACAATAAATAAGAACCCTCTGCCCACTACCACCCCCCTCTTCCCACTACCTGCCCACTACCACCTCCCACCACCTGCCAGCTACCACCCCTCTCCTCCACCCCCTGCTCACTACCACCTCCCACCACCTGCCAGCTACCACCTCGCTCCTCCACCCCCTGCCCACTACCACTCCTCTCCTCTCCTCCCAAATTTGCTGGAGGTAGTGGCCTTGCGTTAAGTTCTCTACCCCAGAGTCTTGCAGGCCATGGTTTGTGTATAAACGGAACCTTTCGTTAATTTCCCCTTTTAAATAAAAATAATGTGATATTTTGCAAAATAGAATAGCCCAGCCACGAACCATGGCCGGCAAGATTGTGGGTCTTGGAACTTAACCACAAGACCAAGCTGGCCTTGTCCCTGGGCAGCAAAAGTTATATATTTAACTCCCATGATTGAAGAATTGATAAAAAATAATAATAATAATAATAAAGCATTTATATTAAATTCACAACACATTTAAAAATACCGAACCGGCAGAATCTCCCCAAACCCCTATGATAATCTCCCCCAACACCCCCACCCCGCGCCTAAACAGAATCTCCCCAAACCCCTATGCGAATCTCCCCCAACACCCCCACCCCGCGCCAAAACATCCCCGCGGCCAAACGTCGCAGCGCTGAATTGGGCGCGCCCAATTGGCTCCTGCGCCGAATCGGTCGCTGCGAATCGGCCCGCGCCGAACTGGCCGCGCCTAATCGTCCTGCTCCGCGTCAGCGACATCTTGGAACCGTATTCCTGACACTTCTTGAAACCCAGACATGGGGTAGGAGACGACAAAGACATCATGGAAATCTTCACAAACGAACAGGTTCCAAGAATCGAAAGAATAGAACCGAGGCGCGCCGAGATGTCTGAAGCGAACACGTTCTGAAAAACTGAACTGAAGCTACAGGCGTCGTGCGTCCTACATATAACATCCGGTGAAGTCGGCTCGACGGAGGCCCTCGAGGACAGCGTATCAACGTGATCGACGCAGAAAATGTTCCGAAGCAGCACAGCCGTGGTGATTACTTGTCATAGATATGGAATATGTCGGAGGACCCAATCCCCTCGAATTGTGTACTGTTCTATTGCCGATTTGGATTAATCAAATGTTTATGGAACTACCTTGACATGTACTGGCCTCTCTTGTGGGTTATTGGGCTTTCTGTAAATCTTTGGATTTTGGCTCTTGTTGACATACTCCCTTGGAATCTCAGCACTATGCATGGTCGCTCACCTGGAACGGTTATTCCTGATCCCTGCTATACATTAGGGCAATCGATTCCTCTTAGGTCTCCTGACTAGATAGTCACACGACCAGGTATGTGGGCCTGTAAGCACTATGGGGGTTGTCTCGACTCCTATGGTGACTGGCACTGACCTATTTGTTTCTTTTCCAGCCTGGGAGAGAACCCATCAGTATTCCCCATCGATCTTCCATTCAATCTTGTGGCCCATATGTATTCTGAGACTTGGGGTCGTTGGGTTAGAAGGAAGGTCTACCATACGCCTTAAGCAAAATAGGAAAGCCATGAGAACCTGATAGTATAATCTGTACCACCTTCGGATGCTGATTTCAAGGTTGCAGCAAAGGTTTTAGGGACATCTTTTCAGTTTTGTGATATGTGATAGATGCCCCTGGTGTTGAGGGGTTTGCGTGCTAATCATGCTTGGTTGTCAAGAACTCTGTTTGAGTCTCCTGGGCATGTCTGTGTGGCCCTGTGGAGTTGGGGGTGTAGTCTGCTGCAAGGGTTTCTGAATAGTATCCTCTGGTCATGCCTCTGGGTCAGATGCTTCCCTGGGACCTGGGCTAATGTCTAGGTTTCTTGTGCCTACTCAATCTGGGACAAGGATTCTGAAACTCGGATTCTGAAACTCTGTATGCTCGTCACTCTTCTGGGGCTTCCCTTTTTGTGAGGCTTTCAGGATGACCCTCTTTGTTGACTTGTCTTAAATCTTTCCCACCTAATGGGACGAGTAGGCTGACTCTTTAGGCACCATTCACTTCCCTTAACAGGTTCTCCAATATTTCCCAGAGGTTCTTTACTGACTTACCAGTAATCAAATAAAGTACTGGGACGAGTAGAAATAGTCCTGTGATAATCTCCACTGGTTTTCAAAAGTTCATAAATACTGGGACAAGTATGAATAGTCCTTTAACACTTCACTTTGTTTCATATCCTCTTCTCGCCCCGTTCCCCTCACGGGTCTACAGCTGCTCCAGTTACCTCTTTCAAATCAGGCTTATTTCCTGTGGGTGTTGGGCTCACTCAGCTGCTGTAAACACCTCTGGCGTTTACTTATTCTTCCTCTGATGCGTGGCTCCGCAGAGCCCTTTCCTGGTACGCAGTTTGTGGACCACACAATCTACCCAGTCTAGGTCATGGCAACGCCTCCAGCTGCTTTACGAGTGCACGGCTCGGCACCCAGCCTCTTCCAGGTCTTCACTTTGTGCTCTGTAGCGCATCTCTCCAGAGGACGTCCCATTATGTCCTGGCTTTCTTCCCGGGCTCCTGTGTCAATCTTCACTTGTCCTTCTCTTTTTATGTTGAAAAGCTGGATCCTCCCCAACATAGACCTATAGTCCTCCTTTCCTTTATGTGTAGGATTCTCCATTCCTCGTTCATCTTCTTCGCCCCAGTGTGGTTGACTGCCAACCACCGAGTCCTCTGCATGTTTTGTAGATCCTTACACTTCCCAGTATAAATGGTTTGTTGGTAGTCATTTTTGTTAATATTACAATAACAAACATAAGTGGTTTAGAGTGACTTTGTTGAGTCTCTGATGTTTTTATTGATTCTTCAATAAGGGATCTAGGGAGTTCCTGGACGGAACGGGAGTCCTTGTCCCCAGAAGGGGAGTCTCTCCCTATGAGGTCCAGCTTACCGCCAACCCTAGGGGGGGAGGAGGGAAGGGGGGGAGTTGTAAAGCGGGCTCACCTCCCTAGCCTCTCAGAAAGTGACAAAATCATGTCAATCGTCACAAAGTATCACGCCAATTGTGAAGGCGACATAACTTAGGTAGGTGAAGTTAGAGACTACAATGTGTTTCTGTTAAATCGAATGCAGTGGTCACTTCCTTAACCACAGCGATGCAGGGAAAAAAAGAGAACAAAAAAACCCAGTATTCCAGGACATTGATGTGCGATCTATCATGAATACACATGTAATACACGTAATGCTCGATTGGCTGGCCACTTAATTTTGTTCATCAAGCCCCTGCAGCCGGCAGGCACTCGCCGGCCCCCTCAAAGGGCCTCCTAAAAGGGTTAGGTCTCGCCCTGTCCGGCGCGGGAGGTCAGCCCCCTCCAATTTACACTGTACAACCCAGTCGCCCCCAGCCTTCAGTGTGCACCAGATTCAGAGTTCAACTAAAATGAACAGATCCAATGGACATGGCACGCTTGCACTGATTTGCGGTCAATTACACTGATCGCCAATACACCGCTCACCCCCCCTCCCCCCGGAGCACCAGGTGATGGGTTGCTTACTCCTCGAGCGAGTCCTTATTCTCCCATTTAACTTCCCCCCCCTGAGTCAACCACTCCCGACTTCACTGATTTAATTCGTCCCCTGGCACCTTAACCCACACTGGATTGGAACCCTACGTGACTGTCCCTCTAATCCTCTTTTCTCTCACCTGCTATTAACTGCATTTTTGTACGCCTTTGAAAAATCAATTTAGCTGTATTTTTATGGCTGAGCATAGACTACTTTTCTGTTGCATTTCTTTGCTCCTTTTGGAAAATGAAATGTAGCTGTGTTATGCCTGTACACTGACTACTTTTCTGCCCATACAGCCTGGGTTTTCTGCTACCATACAATTTCTCTGGCTTTAAGCACCTCCTTCTGTCCCTGCTCAGCTGCTAGGACACCTGGTGATTCATTTGTGCACTGTGCAGCTGCCCGGTTGTCTCCCTTTCCTCCCCCACCTCCTACATGGCCCTCTCTATCTCTATCTATTCCAACTGCTATTCTATTACCTATCCTCCTTCTCTTATGAAGTCTGGAAGAAAAAAAGTTTTAAAAAAAAGCACTCCTGCTCCCTATCCCAGGGCTACCTATTGCGGACACTTACGTCAACGCCACTTCCAGCAGGCTATCACTGACATCCTCGTTTCTGTGGTCTCCCTGGACCTATGGACTCCCCTACCTGGTCTCCAGTCCCTCTCCTTTCTCCTCTTCACCCAGTAATGGTGGCACTAGATGGGAAGTTCTCTTGGCAAACTTAGATAATGTCCATCACAAAGGCACTATCAAGGCTCAAGGTTCTCAACCTACTCTTCTTGACTGGCGTCTGTCCTCTCTCTAACTTCTTCTCTTCCCCTGCAACTCCTTCTTCCTCCACCCCCATTACCACTACTGACAGGAGTACAACGCCCCTGTACCCCTCCTCAGAAAACCTTGAAAGGGTGTAATCAACTTCACTAAGCTACTTAAACACCCGCTCTGCTGTCAAACACTCCTCTGACATCTGTCTCCTTCTTGAAGACTCATCTTCGACGGTATTGCTCTTACCGAGACGTGGTCCAATGTCAGCTCTGTCACTGCTCTTTACACCCTTCTTCCTCACAGCTACAAGCTCCTCTCCAAACCTCGGCCCAATAGTTCTGGTGGTGGAGTAGCCCTGATCTTTCCCCGAGTGGGTCCCTGCTTCCGTCATACCCTCTGTGACGAACCGGACTGTGTGTTCCCCCAGCTACTCTGCCGGTATCCTCTAGTCAGGTGGCCGGGGAAGGGCCATCGCTTTTGGATCCAGACCATGGGGGTACACAACTGAGGGAGAATCACTTGAGTGGAGGGTCACAGGGGATTGGGAGGAGAACATCCAAGGGTGAGACATGGTATTCCCCCCTTTTCCCATTCTACTTCAAAACCCTTAACCTCAGCTTTCATGGGGTATTTCCAAACCCATTCCATCTGCCCTCCACATTTCCAACAAATATTGGGACGAGGGAGAGGCAACCGGGAGTAGTGAAGATTTCCCATAGGAATAACATTGGAATTGTAAGGGAAGCCGGCTGTAGAAAGAACTTAAGTTGTCCTATTGATAGAGTCCGGCCCAGTCAGGCATTTACTAATTAACACTCACACCCGACACCACTTGACTGTTATTACAACTATAAAAAGGTGTGGTTCTATACAGATGAAAGAGCGAGCTGGGGACATTGCAAGGACCAGAGAAGCCAAGGAGCAGAGAAGAGAACAGCAGTTTCTATGGCCCAGAGGAGAACGGCGTACCGAGACGCTGGCCGGGTGTTTGTGAGGGACTGCAGCGTGGTTAGGGAGCCATGTCACCAGGGAGCCGAAGCGAAGCATGCTGCAGGCTGCTTTGGCAGTCAGAACATTGCTTGTTCCCTGTGCCATCCCCAATAGTGTCTGAGGAGCAAGTGGTGACACCTTGAACTCTATACACAAGTGTTTCAAGGTGCAACAAGGCAGGGAAGGGAAAACAGTGGAAAGACAGACAAACAATCCTACTAGGCCAGGTGTCAATCAGATCGCGCAAGTGCAAGGGTAGGGGTAGGGAGAAAGAGAAAAGTGCCAGGGGGAAGGGAGAGGTGGAAGTTGTTACCCTCACCTGGTTCCCACAGGGGCGTCGATCGGACCCGGACAGCTGCAGTGTCCACCAATGTGATGCGTAGTGAAGAGATGACAGTCTGGACTGGCCCGCCTAATCCTGTCTGCTGGACTCGTAGAAGTATTCTCCTGCAAGTGGAGAAAGGGATTTAGCCACCCATGGACTTAAGTGATGGCCCCCCAACAGTTCTCGTTCTCCCCACTAATCACCTCCGATATTCCCTTTTGGTAACCTCACCTTATGTTTTTAAATGATGAGCTCTCCATACTGCATGGCATGCAGGGGCGCGTAGATACCAGTTACTTCACTGGGTTGAAGGTACTGGAGGAGTTCTGGAGGAATATTGACTCCAGTGTCAATAGTTCAATATGTCCGATGTTCACTCTTGTTCCATTCCCTCGTTAGGTTGCAGCTGGGTCCAAAAGAATATTGCCTGGAGGCAGCTGATGACGTTCAGGTAAGAGTCTGTATTACCAAACACTGTCTGGTAAAAGTTGCATGAGTTTAACTTGCTGTTTTCTCTCCCTTTATAGGTGCGGCATTGGAAGATGCACGAATTAAAGAATAATACCTCAGTGGGTAAAGCAGGTAAGCCTATGGTGGCAAAGAGATTGTCCTTGTTGGTTTTCTCGGCTCACCTTGTTATTCCTTTTGTTTTCCCCCCAGGTGCTGGGTTTCGACGAAGAAAATGATGGAGGCAGCGCCGAGTTGAAAGATGCGGTGGACTGGTGAGTATAACGCGGCGCTGCTGCTGGCGAAGCGACGCGTGCTGAAATAATGTCCTTTCCATGCTTGGAGATGTGCTGGGTCCGGAATCAGGTAAGGAATCAAATAATGTCTGTGATCTAACCGCTTCTCCTTTCTTTGCCTTTTGTCTAGGAGCTACGGATTCGAGGCGGGCGTGGCAGAAGACTGGATGCTGACTTGCAGACACGGTAAGCGTCACGCTGCTGGATGCAGAATAACGCAAAGCATGGGCGGCTGCTCGGGCGTAGTTTAAATAGCCTGCAAAGTAGTCCCAGGTAAGAAGTTCCTCAGAACCACACCCGAGTGAAAAATAGTCCCTGTAATAAAATAGTCCCATCCAGGCCTCACCTTGGCTTGGACTCATTTGCAGCATGGTCTGCATAAGGTAAGTAAAGTCTATGAGCCTGGCGCATATGGCTCCAGGACTGAATCCAAACAGCCCCCAGCCGGGGCTGTTGGGGTTTTAATGAGTATCTGGATGCCTGCTCCCGGGGCTGATGGACTCGATCCGGATGGCCGGGGGTAGGCATCATGACAGAAGTGCAGTACATGGGATAGAAGAATAAATACGATGGGTAAAAGCGGCCTGCTGAGGGCAAGTGCAAGGTTGCTGGTGGAGGGGGGGGGGGCTGTAGGGATACAGAAAATCAGTCCTTCAGTGCAGGGGTTTCCAGGGAGGCAGGGCAGGAGTGCAAAAGGCGGGACCTGGCCCCAAGGTCAGAAAGGGTGGCCAGGTAACCAGTGCAGATTCGGCAGGGGAGAAAGGCAGAGAAAGCAGAAGCAGGAAGGTCTTGAGGTGTTTACGGAACCGGAGATGGTTCTCCTCAAGTTTCAGGGAGGCAGGAAAGCTGTTCCAGAGGGAGGCCCCCGCCAAAGGGAACGATCGACCACCAACTCGTTGCTTCGAGAAGCGGCTGTCCCTGAGGGAGTTGGAGGCAGATTAGACCGAGAGAGAGACAGACAGACAGAGACAGAGGAGCACGCGGCTGACTGAATCGGAGCGGGGGAAAGGAATGTCGAAAGCAGCACAGAGCGGAAAAAAAAGAGTAAATAAATTAAAGGAACTAGTAAAGCAATATAGAATGAAAGAAGAATGACAATAGCAAGAGAAAGCAAGAAAAGACGAGGGCACAAGAGTGAAAGAACTCTAATAAAGAGGGCACAAGCACCCGAAAGGAGAGAGCAGGGTGCAAGCGACTCGGCAGAGTGGAAAGTGTGCATGTGTGCACGGGAAAGCTGAAAAGGGTGCCAGTGGCCACAAAAGGGTAAAAAGAGTGCAAGTGTGCACGGGAAAGCTAGAAGGAAGATGCTAGTGGGCACGGGAAGGTAAAGAGTGTAAGTATGCACAAGGACAAAGAAGGTGGAAGTGGGCACAGAGTAAGTTAAAGAAGGTGCCAGTGGGCACCAGAAGGAGAGGAAGATGCAAGTGTGCAGGAGAAGGAAAGAAAGGTGCCAGTAGGCACGAAAAAGTCAAGAAAACAGAGGGGAGCAAGAAGGGGATACAAAAAGCCTCTGAAGGCAAAAAGTTAAGAGAAGGAAGAGCAGGAAATAAAACAGAGGGGTTAAAGCTCCGAGTGGTCACGCTTAGGAGGAGCAAAGACCTGGCGTTTTCAAAACTCTGAGGCTACCCTTTGAAAGAACTGTATATGAAAGAAGGTACAACCTGACAAACAGAACTCGTGTTTTGAAACTCAAGAGGGGCTTGAGCTTTGTCAAGGGAACCCTAAGAGGCCTATCAAAATGGAATCCTTATTATTTTGTGTTACTGAAGGAATTGAAGATTGGGGAAGTGAACCCTGAGACATTAAAGAAGAACTGTGTTTTTTGGTTATGTTTTGAACTTGGACGGACTAAAGGGAACCCCAAGGCATTGAAGACATTGATTGAACTATGGAGAAGGTCCTATGAACAGTCCCTTTTGATTGAACTCACTCTTTTGAAGCTGACCAACCTACACCTGGTGAGAAGATCACCTGAAACCAATCCTGGTTTCCTATTTTTTTGAACCACCACTTTTTTCTTTTGAAAGAATTCCTAAAACATTTTTGTCAAAGAGTGAGGGCAAGTATAGGTTTAGATAGAGGTAGTTTTTTTATTTTGGACTTCTAGACTTGGATGGCCCTTAGAAACATCAGTTAAGGGAACCATCAAAAAACTGGTCGACACTCCAACAATCCGCCCTTGACACCAAAACACAGACATTAAGGGACAGACTATCCTCAAAAAAACACTTCTACTACCACCACCCTCCCCCATGGCCAGTATTCTCTACACTGCTTCCCCACCCCCTTAATTCCACTTCTCCATCATTTCCCCAGCAAAAGCCTCAACCTGTGCCGATGATACCTGCCCAGCCCACGTTGTCAAAATGCGCGCTGAACCTCTGGCCTCTATTATAGCTAATTTCATCAATGCAACATTCAAAACAAATTCCATTCCTTCTACCATCAAAGAGGCCTGGGTCACCCCCCTCCTGAAAAAACCCACTCTTGACCCCACCATCCTCACTAACTACTGCGCCATTACCACAGTCCCATACCTCCTCAAAATACTAGACTGCAGAGCTTACTCACAATTGCAATTACACCTAGAAAGTCACAACTTACTAGGCTACTATCAATCTGGCTTTAGATCCAGACAGCACTGAAGCAGCCCTCGATCTCAAAATCCAGCTTGACCACATCAGGGATCATGGTGAGCTTTCTATCCTCCTTCCGTTTGACCTCTCTGCAGCCTTCAATCTAGTAGATCACGATATCCTCTGTAAACACCTTAACAGCACCTTCCATCTCGCCCCAGAATCCGCCCTCTGTATCCAATCATCTCTTTCCGGCCGTACCTCCAGGGTCTTTGCAGGCTGTTAGTCTGCTGACCCCATTCCCGGGTCTTACAGAGTCCCTCAGGGTTCCTGCCTCTCTCCCACCTTCTACAACATGTATACTAAATCACTCTTTGACCATCTCGACAGCCTCAACATACCTTATACCAACTTTGCTGACGACACTCAGGTCCTCCTCAAACTCTCCGGCAACCACGCCACACTCAACCATGTCTTCAGCATCATACAAGCCTGGATGGCCACTCATCTCTGCTTGAATGATGGAAAAACAGAACTCCTCATCGTAGGATCCCCACACCGCTTCAAGCCACTCAGCCCTGCCTTTGCCTCATTCTGTATAGATAGCAACACCATCCCTGTGTCCAACCATGTAAAAACGCTTGGCATTTACCTGGAAGCAGAACTGAACTTGCAAAAACACATCAAGGCCATCGCTTCCTAGCAAACTCATTAACCTTTCCAGGAAATTCCTCACTTCTGAAAAATGTCTTACCCTAGCCAGAGCCATCATAGGCAGTAAACTAGACTATTGTAATGCCATCTTAGTTGGGACTTCAACGAAAAATCTTCACAAACTCCAACTGCTGCAAATTATCGTCCTCAGAGCAGTCTGGGGATTGAGGCGCTCCGACCATATCTTCCACATCAGGCGGGAGCCTCATTGGCTTCCCATCAAAGCCTGCATTGAGTTCAAACTCCTAGCTAACACCCATCGCTGTTAACATAACACTGCCCATCCTATCTCACAAACCGCATCAGTATGAAACACAACCTGCGCAATCTCCGTTCCTCCACCACTTCTGCCGTGAGCATCCCCAGATTCACCAGACAAAGAGCTGGGGGCTCCTGCTTCACCACTATTGCTCCCACACTCTGGAACGCCTTACCTCTGCATATACAAGATGAACCTACCTACACTATTTGTATTTGTTTATTATTTATATAGCACACCGAACCCTGAGATAACTGGGCGCTGGAAAAGACTTGCGAGTTACATACATGGAAATCAATCAAATCAATGGCAGTACAAATGATGTTAGCAAGACCTGTGGTTACAGAAGGTCTGGAGGCATGCAGCATTTATGGCTAAGCCTCAAGGGCAATCAAAAGAGGAAAGAGAGTAAGAGTTTGGCGTAAGCAGGGGTGGTTACTGGAGAGACTTGTTGTTCAGCCAGTCCTTGATTCCGGATTTGAATGCCAGGAGGGAGGGCTCTTGTCTGAGAGCAGTGGGTATGGAGTTCCAGCGATTGGCTACTTGGACTGGGAAGCTTGCTCCTCCAGCAGTTTTTAGGCTGAACCTGGGTACTGTTAGGCGGAGAGATAGGGTAGATCGGGTGGTGCGGGCTGACTGGTGTAAAAAGAATTTGTCTCCGATATATTTGGGTGCTGTATTCGCAAGGCACCTGTGTGTGATTACTAGAGTGTGGAGAGTGATTCTGTCGCGAAATGATAACCAGTTGGCGTTGCGCCTGATAGTAGATATGTGACTGGATCTGGTTAAACTAAGTGCTGCTCTTAAGGAGTTATTTTGCAGGACCTGAAGTCTGTTTAAGTTAAGTTCGGAGCAGCCTAGAAAGAGTGTGTTACAGTAGTCGATTTTAGACAGTGCTAGTGCTCTGGAAAGTGTTAGGCAACTGATGGTAGACAGGTAGGCTTTACAGCTGTAGATTAACTTAGTAGTATAGGCTGTGGGGATGCTATCGAACTGATTTGTTTCTTGAGGGACAGTGTAGCGTCGAGATAGACCCCCAGTGTTTTCATTTCCTTAGAGACCTTGATTGGGTTGCCGTCAATGTTGAAGGTAGAGTACCTATAGTCAAGCTTGTTTAGACGTGCCTGCATGCCGACAATCAGGCGCTCGGTCTCATCATCGTTAAGACATAGGCTATTGTTAGCCATCCAGGCCTGGATTTCTAGATAGATGTCATTCAAGGGTTTGGAATCTTGTTCATAGCACCCAGTGAGGGGGGGAATGAGGACTTGGGTGTCATCTGCATAGCTGGTGTAGATGACACCCAAATTGTCCAGGACATCGAAGAGGAGTTTTGTGAATATATTATAGAGCGTGGGTGACACACAAGAGCCTTGGGGGACACCACAAGGTGTGGTCTGCGTGGTCTGCAAAGGCTGATGGGGAGAAGTCTCTAGTGGTCCTGTTATGGTCATGGAAGAAAGAAGGGGAATGGACATGGTCATGGAAGAAAGAAGGTTGCAGGCCATTGTGGATTGAATAACCCGTAAGAGGAGAATGGAAGAAAATCAGATGCCAGTGAGTGAAAGTGAATTTGTACTAAGCAGACAGAAACAACAGAGTGTGGGATCCATTCATGACCCAGAGTCATTAATAGTCATGGCTGTCAAAAGGCCCAGGATGATTCAAATGGAGAACTATATGGGGAAAGGAGGAGTGAAGAACCTGTTAGTCTCCTATCACTTAAAGACTCTGGACATTCGCCACCTTGTTTGTTCAGCAGTGGAGGCCCTCAAAGCACTATACATAAGCCCATACGTCTCATTGAACAAATGTAGAGGTTATCCTGTCAGACTGATGGAGAGAGTGAACTTTTATGATAAGCAAGGGGGAGGTGTTGTATTGGAATAGAATGTTCAGCTGTGAACCACTTGTTGAGATGAGCGATTGGTTTGGCTATTGTTGGTTTGACCGGTGCAGTGGTGTCAAGTGCTGATCTAAGTGTAGTATTGTGTAATCGACCAATTTAATGGGTCAAGGTCCTTGAGCTTGGAGACGTACAAGATGTTGTTAAGTGGCTGAAGACTGTTTATGGAAATGTTTCAGCAATTTCTAGATAGGGTCTGGGGGCAGTGTTGGCGCTGGTGAGGGGGGTTCCCTGGATGGAGAAGGAGGTGGTCTGACCAGGCCACTGGTATATTTTGAAGAATCGTGATAGAACAGTGGATGTCGGACACCCAGTCTAGAATCCGACATTTGGTGTGGGTTGATTCTGTGATTGAAGCCCAATTGAGTGATAGAGTTTTCTACAACTAGAGCGTGTGGGTCATTAGGGTCCTTCAAGCCTAGGTTCAGGTCTCCTAGGTGGATGGTTTGGGATCCCAGTTTGGTGTTAGTGGAGAGGAGTTTGGTAATGTCATCCTCAAAGGATGCAGTTGGGCCTGGGGGCGGTAGATTAGATGCATTAGTATAGTTTTGGTGGGCGAGAGTGCAAATTTGACAGATAGGAGTTTGGAGGAGGGTAGGCTGGTGAGGGAGGTGGCTCCAAGTCTAAGGTGGGTTTTCAATATGAAGGCCACTCCTCCTCCTTTACCCTGGTTCCTGTCCACCCTGATGATAGTGTATCCTTCTGGTAAGGTCTAGGGAGAGAGCTGGGCCTTCAGCTTGATGGAGCCAGTTTTCTTGTGATGGCCAAAAAGTCCAAGTGGTTGGCTAGGATGAGGTCCGCAATCTCGGTGGCATGAGCTACTAGAGAGCAAGCATTGATCTGTGCTCCTGTGATGGTGGGTGGCAGAGGATTCGGTCTGAGTTCTCCTGCGCTCCGGTTGTTTGGTGGTGGTGAGGTTGTCCTGGGTGGAGGAGGTGTGGTGGACATCTTGGGAATGGGTGGTTGCAGGGATTTAGTTATAGGCGTTGGCTTGGACATTGTTGTGGGATGGCTTTCAGCCTTAGAGGGACTTTGTGGTTCGGGAAGCGCAAGCCTAGTCATAGGTTTCTCGTGTGTACTGGCAGTGGGACCAGAGGTGGGGGCGGTGTGGCAAAGCACTGTATCGATTCAAGTGGGCTAAGCAGGGAGCTGGCTGAAGACCTTACGGAAGGAACATCAATTATGGTGCTTTTGTTACGTGGTTGGAGAGGTAGGAAGTTGGTTGGGGTAATTGTTTGGAATAGAGGTAGGAAGGAGCCCATGGCCAGTGCGACTATGGAAAGTGACCATGGTGGCGAACCGAGGCAAGCTCTGGTGGATAAACATGGTGGGTGGGTGGATTGGCTGGGGAGCATAGGCGATGAGGGAGGATACTCTGACAATGGTTGGGGGTAGTAGTAGGAAGTGAGGGCACAGAGGCTGGTTCAGTTAGCGGTATAGTAAGGAATACATGCGATAGCGCAGTGGCACAAGAATACTTGCAAAGACACTGTGGCTAATTAGGCAGTCCAAGGAGCACTGGGCTAGTTCAATCGACAATGCAGCAAGGATGGTAGCGTAAGCACAGTGGCTAGTTCAATTGACAGTACAAAAGGAATACTTGGTAGGACACAGGGGCTAATTAGGCAATGCAGAGAGCTGAAGGCTAGTTCAAAGAACAATGCAGCAAGGGATATAATGTAGGCACAGTGATTAGATCAGTTAGCAATACAATAAAGAATACTTGCAAGGACACAGTGGCTAATTGAGCAGCACAAAGAGCAGCAGGCTAGTGCAGTTAACGATGCAGTAGAGGGTAGTTGCGAAAGCACATTAGCTAGTTAGCTTGTCGGATGAGCAAAAGGCTAGTTCAAAAAGATGTGAGAAGCAAAAACAGAAGAGGTTACCGTCAGGCTGTTTTGCAAGATGTTATATAATACAGATTTGAAGCATTAGGGCATTCTTATTAGAGGTTGCTGTGTACTAATAGAGCTGTAAGGATAATGGTGACGACCAGCACGTGGTAACTTTAGCAGACAGGTAAAGGCGAATGTATGTAATGGCGTTATCGGTAGGGTAGTAGGCAGCAGGGCAAGCTGGCAATACAACACAAGTAGTGTTGGATAGTGTGGCAGACAGTGGATAGTGCGTCGGCAAAGGATTAAGATGGCCCCGGACACAGAGGCAGGTATTTAAGGCAGGGAGGGTTGTACTACGCACATTGGTGATCTAATAGGCAAAGGTGAGTAGCAGGGACAGGGTCAGAACATTACGGGTGTTAGACAAGATGGTATCGGGGCAGGGTGACTCGTCGTTAGTGGTACAAATGGCTGTAAGGCCCACTGACATATGTGATTACAGTATGCAAGTGTCATAGTTGCGAGCAAAGTTTGTAGGAGACGGACGACTGATCCGTTGGTGACGCGACAGGTCCTCTGGGCAGTGGGGATATCCAGAGAGGTGGTGGGTGATAACCTTCAGGCTCTGTAGTATTGGGAGAGGCTACTAGGTGTCTTACCTCAGGTTAGCAGGATAGAACGTAGTCGGAGGCTACCTTATGCAAGAAAGCGAAGCCTTTCTATTCAACAAATATCTGTAATACAATGCCTGAACTACCATTGTCCTCGACCTCTGATTCAATGTAACCATTATCTTGCTATCATACCTGTAACTTCTTGTTATGCTAACCCTATATTTTTGTACTGCTAACCCTATATTTTTGTACAGCGATACCTCTGCCTCTGGGCGCTACCAACAAATACAATAAATAAAATTACACCAATATAGAACATTTAGTAAATAAAGGTTTTTAAAACTAACATCTTTGAGTCTGTGTCCCTCTCGATACCATGCCGGTCTTACACACCAACCCTACTCCTCCTTTGAAAGCATTGTCTGTAAACGTGGCGTCTCTCCTACTCGCTCTCTCTCTTACGCTCGCCATCATCTAACAGGCCCCTGGTCCCATCTCTCTATTCCTCGCTGAATGGGCCGACTTCACCACCTGTCTCCTGAGTTCAATCTCTGAACTTCTCCGCCTTGGAGACTTCAATACCCACCTTGATTCCAATTAATGTAACACCTCACTGTTCCATGACCTCTGTGCCTCCCTCACCATTCTCTCTTCTGGCCCAACCCACTCTGCCGGACACTCACGATGCCTTCCTCTGTTGATCTTCCCTCATCTCCAACCCCCTCACTACACTCTTCTCCTGGTCTGGCCACTCCCTCCTCTCCTCTCGCCTGGGACGTCTTGACCCTCTGACTGAGCAACCCCCACCACTGCCAGACTCCTTCATGGTCATCCAACCGATGAACTGAGTGCCAGTCGCTTCCTTTGCCTCTACCTTTATCTCCCTCTACCACCTCCTCTATCGACTCTCCCACTGACTCCATCCTTGCCAATCTTCAACTTGAACTTTCTATCTCTAATACTCTTGACACTCTTGCCCCTGTCACGAGAATCTGCCTGAAACCTACCTCCAAGCAGAACAGCTGATATGACTCTGATCTGGCCTCTCTGAAACACAAGTGCAGAGTTGCAGAATGGATGTGGCAGACTTCGGTTTCATCCACTGACAAACTGACCTGCGCCAACTCCAAAGGCAAGCCCGCATCTCTGGAGCCACTAACACAGCCAATCTTTTCAAAAGTTGCAAGGCACTAGCCAATACATCTGTAGTCTCCATCTCCCCTCTTCCTTCTCAGGCCCTCTGCACTGCACTGGCAACCCATTTCTCAACTGAAACTCAGGTTATCCTCGCCTCACTCTCCACCAGCCCCACCTCTCTTCCTCTCCCTGCTCTCTTGGCCTCCTTTGGCTCCTCTCACTCCCTCACCCCATCCCACTCTCTCCTCCTTCTCACCCATCACACCTGATGAGTTCTCTAGAGTAGTCTGCTCTATGAAGGTCTCTTCCAAACAGGTGTCTCCCTGTTCTTCCAGAACCATTACGGACAACATCTACTCTCTTTGCTCTGTCTCTAGCTGACTTTCCCCAACTACTCCTTAGCCTCTGGCTCTTTTCCCCTTTACCTCAAAGCACTCCCTTGTGCATCCCCTACTAAAAAAGCCTTCCGACGACCCTTTGTGTCCAGCCAGCTTCCACTCCATCACCACTACCCCCTTTCTTGGCAAACTCCGGGAGAAGTTGGTCTTCCCCCAACTGTCCCATCACACTGAACTGGTTGGTTGCCTACATGACCACCAATCTGGATTTCTGGCATCCAGAAGTGCAGCAACTGCTCTCCTGAACACCTGTAAAGAACTACTTGCGAATGCCGATTCTAACTCTCCTGCTGGGCTCATTGTCCTTGATCGCTCTTCTGCCTTTGACATGGTCAACCATTCCAGCCTCATAAAACGACTCCAGGATACCCTTGGTATCTCAGACCGGTTGCTAGATTGGCTGACCACCTTCCTCACAAACCATCGCTCCCAAGTGCACCTGGGCCCTTTTTCCAACTCCACCACTCTCTCTACATATGGTGTCCCCCAGGGCTATATTCATTCATCCTGGCTTTTCAACACCTACCTCGTCCCTCTCGCTTTATCACCACCTTCGCACCTCACTTCCAGTGTTATGCTGATGACACACACAACTGTTCTTCAAGCTCCCCTCTGCATCTACCTCTTCCCCCTCCCTTATCTCTGCCTGCCTGTCTGCTATCCAGTCCTGGTGTGCTTCCAATGATCTCCGTCTTAATGCCAGTAAAACAGATTATTCCTATCGGGATACCTGTTCCCAGTTTCCCCCCGGCACTTTGGCCGCCCTCAATTGGCTCTCTTCCTTCTCCTACCAAGGCCAACAATCTTGGTGTCATCTTCGATGCCTCTCTCTCCTTCACTCCTTACATCCTGGACCTGGCCAGGAAGGCCCATTTTCAACTTCACCTCCTCAGAGGCATTCTCCCTTTGGTCACTTTCCCCCAGAGGCTCGATGTCTCTAGAGCGCTGGTCCTCTTCGGGCTCCAATACTTCAACAGCTTCTTCCTTAGCCTGCCTTTTTCATCACTCAGCCTGCTTCAAATGATCCAGTATAGAGATGCGAGACGTATCCTTGGCCTCAAGCCCAGGGTTTGTATATCTCCAGCTCTGTAAACTCTCCACTGGCTCCCAGTGACTGCAGAGATCATATTCAAGACTCTGTGCATCATCCACAAGGCTGTTGGGGCCTGGGACCACACTTCCTTCAACTCTTTCTCTCTAAACACTCTCCTTGTAGATCCCTCTTCTCTGCCAGCTCCACTTCTCTGTTGATCAAACCTTTCTCCAAGCAGAGAGCTTGGGGCAGATCTCTCCTCGGCTGGTGCCTCTCTCTGGAACAGCCTCCCTCCTTCTCTCCGCTTGGAACTAGACCACGTCAAGTTCTGGCAACGTCTTAAAGCTTTCCTTTTTCCTAAATCTCTGCCTCCTCTGCTAACCGCCTACTGCTGCTGAGACTGGTGGCCTGGTCCATCATGAGTCCAACAAGTTCCAGGCCCTCTGCCCATTCACCACCAACACCACCACCCCTGCACTAACCTCTGGGCTGTCACCTGACTGCCGGGTGGCAGATCGCCCCCTGCTATTGAGGTATCTCCGCCCTTGCACTTAACTGCTGCCTCCTCACAGGTACTCTTCGGCACTTCCCCTCCGGGGGACCCCACCAGCACTTATCCGACCCTAGCCTCCCCTACCCTTTCATCTTCCCCCTCCCCTGTTTCCGCCCCATTTATGCACTTGCATGTTCCAAATGTCACAAGCCTAGTAGGACCATCCTTGTTGCATTACTTATTTATGTATTGTTATTGTTTCTTTTACCCCCATGTTCCCCTCCCTTCTACCTTGTGGCGCTTTGAAACACGGTTTTGTTGTACAGGTGCCTAACAAATACCTGATAAATGAATAAAATAGTGTGACAGCACTGCCTATGTCGATGCAAAGCATTTCAAATAGTTTATTTCCCACTAGGTAGCGGCCTATGTAAAGGATGCGAATCTAAACTGATTTACAAACTTCACAAATATAGAGAAACACACACACACACACACACACACACACACACCTATCATGCGCTGTATTAAAACACAGACAACACAATAGAATGATAAATGTTCATTGCCTCAAAGTACCCTAAAATAAAAACGCCTTTAATGATAAGCCAGGGCACTAATTACTCCATATATGTTAAGCGAAGGAACACAAAACCTTAATCTGTTAAAGTGAATTTTACAAGCAAGGTCATGAAATGGAAACAAAAAATATGTTAGCTAAACATAAAGGAGTTACAAAATTAAGGAAAGAAATAAAATTATAATCTATAGAAACACCCTTGCTACCAAGTTGTCCAAATCATGCATGCATTTTCACAAGAATTTCAAAGAAAGAAACACAGAAAGCAATAAACATTCCTCTTCATACACTGATACCATCACACCAAAAACATGTAATTAAAGAAGCTGTGCAGATATCAAACCCTGTTTGGTAGTGCCAAGTTATAACCAAACGGGTCAAGCAACTGACATGGTCTGGCTAAACATTGCCAACTACTGCATCCCTCCTCGAATGACAGCAAAGACTGGCACCCTATTCTACAGTATTCCACAAATTAGGTTCTCTGAATGTTGCTAAAGTGACACAAATGAGCCAAACAGAAAAAGATAGTTTACCTCTTCTCCAGATCAGCATTTTAACCTTGGTTATAGAAACCCTTATCTCCCCAACAGATGGATTGTAAATACTTTTCCATCTAGGCTTTTTCCATTGACCCACGTTTTAACTTTAGATTCACTTAAATCTTTTTGTACCCCTTTTGCACTCTGCTTAATTAGCCTACTAAAGAATTCTCATATAAACTTGAATACAGTACATCTAAGCGCCAGTTTTGTTATTGCTGCTCTCAATGCTAAATCTGTGGCTAAAAAAGCATGGCCACTGCCATATGCATGCCATCAGTGAGCTGAGCAAATCATTCTTTTTGGGTCCCTTATCAAATCCTACTTTCATATAAACCATGACTGTCCCACATTTAATACAGTTTCCTGTATCAGCACTTTCACACAAGGCTAGGCGAGTGCTGCAACAGGTATGTCCCCATCGGACACCCATGAACGATTTCTTACTATTAACAGATGACTGGATCCAACAGAAATCATATCCAACATTTACCAAAAATCACTATGTGCCTTCTGGGATTATGCAGTCCTATTGGATGTGCTCTTTACCATCTGAGCACAGCTGGAAAGAAGTCTTTAGGTCTGGGGACAAGGAACTAAAAAAAAATAAGGAACTCTTAGCATAGAAAACTCTTTTTAGAATGCTTAATAGGACACATCTCAACCCTGCAGCAATTCCGAAAATTCTGCACTACTGGGCATGTCCCGAAACTAAGATAGTAAGGCTCAGTAATGCAACAAGAGACTGGATGGTGGGATTAAAAGGCAGTTTTTAGTTTTATTGACAGTGAAGAAACATAAGTACTAAAGGAAATCTATTTTCTTCACAGGGTTACTTCCGAATTTGAACATTATTAATTCAATTTACTCGTATAACAAATCTGTCCGGATATCAGAATGCAACAAACCGAAACCCCAGCCCAGGTTCATACACACTGTGGTGCTCAGGACCTACCGTCCAGGTTGTCTCGCAAGGTAGACACGTTGAAGCCAGTGTAGCTTGTGTTGAATGTTTGGTTGCCACTGTGAACTATCAGAATGTGTCGCGGCCCCACAGCAATGAAGCTGATGAAGATGGTGACCAGCACCAGGTTCACCAGCAGAAAGATGAAGAAGGAAGCTTTGGAGTAGATCTCAGCCCCCACAAGGCACACCAGCAGGCACAGGAAGAGGATGACTGTGCCATACAGGAAGTTGTGGAAGTAGCTCTCAGGCAGCACGTGCAGCTCCCCAGCTGAAGAGCCTCCTGCAGAGTTGCATACATGGGAGAAAAAGAAATAAAAAAAGTCAAATGGGTGATGGAAAGAAAGATAAAAAGCAGAGACTAGCTACATTTCAAATGTATACAGGAGAGCTCAGGATTAACATCGACTGGGCTGCCATTGGCTAAACCTTTACAGTACCCAATGCAAGATCTTCACTCCCTAGTATGGATAACAAAAATCTTCCCAATGGAAACAAGAATATCTGCTTGAGGAAAAGACAGGACCACGGATTTAAAAATCCATCATTAAATTACTAATAGTACAAATGTGCATTTATCAATGCTACTTTGAAAGAAGGCGGGACATTTACAGGAATAAGATCATCATAAGCCCCCCCCCCTTTGCCATCGGGTACCTGAAGGTTTGCTTTTATTCGCTAGCAATGCAGAACTACTAATGCTGGAATACAAAGAAAGAATTGAGGAATTAATTTGCTACTTAGACTGGACATGCACAAATGGAAAAGTGTGGTCTGTAGTCATTTGCATGAACTGCAATAATCCTGCTTTTAAATATATTTCGAGATACAGCTGTTGCTACTGGTTGAATGGTAAGCATGAAGAGACCTTCTAGTACCCGCGTCACAAAAGGATTTATTTTCCACATGCATGAGCCATGTTCTCATGCAAGTCAGAATGTATATGCAATTAAAGAGCAAGTGCTGTGTTGTCCTGATAAACAAAAGGATGTACGCAGGGGTGTGTCGTACGCATTTTAAGCACCATTATTTTACAGATGGAATGGAATGCATTCAGACATGTACTGCGTCTGCCCCGCTTCATGGACTAAAGGCACTTCTAGTCTAACCTGGCGCAAATCAAGCACAGGTGACTGCCAAGGCCTGTAACAAAACACTCATGCACGGGTGTAAAAGGTGCAGCCCAGGCCACGTAAAGACTTTGAAGCAAACACACTACTGCTGATGTTGTCTGCTGTCCGTCTACCTGCCATGACCAGAGAGATTGCGTCAAGACAGGAGAACATCGAGAGAACAGCAGCGAAGACCTTGAGACAGCCATGGCTAGGTGGTCTCAGAAGTAAGGTGTCTATATGACCTTGTATTTTTAATATTTAAAAGAACTCTTTTTACCTTTTTGTTTAGATACGCAGTTGCTTAGGATTTAAGTTGTATAGTGTCTTGTGACTTCCCCTTTTGTAAAAACAAAAACACCCAAAACCCTGCTGGTACACCGGGAGAGAAAAAGTATTCGTGTGCATATAACAACCAAAGAACAGTAACACCAGTATTCCTTTGTCCATCCTTCATTTTGTGTGCTAGTTACTTTAACCTTGTGTCTTTTTCCTTGGGGGTAATTTCGGGCCTCAACGAGGCGATCCCGAACCCAGGGAAGCAGGGTTTGGAGACAGGTAAGAGGCAGGTCAGATTAAAGGTTTCAGATGTATATTGTGCGCCCGCCTACCCCGGTCTCCCAATAAAGTGCATAATTCGATCACCCCGCTACACGGCCATGACCACCTCTGTGCAAATTTGTATTTCTACCCCTCGCCAAACAAACATTACAGGCAATGGATCATTTAAGGCCATCCACAAGAAAAGCATTCCCAGCAACTACGTGGATGGAAGATGGACTGTGGGAGGTTGTGGACAGCAGGAGGGTCCTAGTCTTTCTCCCACATTGATCATTGGAGCTAATCAATGCGCGTCGGCAATGGCCTATACATGAAGTGCATGCAGTGCTGCACATGCATGTGGTGTCAGGCCCTTTACAAATGTGCAGATCCCCATGGTGAGTGGCATCCGTTTCTGCATGTTGAGGCCCTTGCATCGTGCCACAAGAACTACTGATAAATCTGGCACAATTCCTCAACATGGATGGCTTGAATATATTTATCATCCATTATTACCAAATGCCCCCCAAACTCTCTGGGTGATTTACCAAAGATTATTTAAAGTGTATATTAAAAGCCTAAAAGCATTTCAGCCCTCTACCAAACCTAGAGGAACTTCCTCACCACAAGGAATGCCCTCGGGCCTCCTGGAATTATTCAGCAACTCTGCTATGAAACTGGTGGACACTCATGCACCCCTAAAATCCAGCCAGGCTAAGACCAAACCATCCACCCCATAGTACAACCCCGAGCTAGCTTCCAACAAACGCTCAATCTGGAGACCTCACCAACCTCAAGTCTCTGTGTGCAAACCGTAGGAGTCGGATTACCGAGTCCAAAGATGCTTACTGCTGCACCACCAGTACAGCAACCTCTGACAGGAGCAAAGCTCTCTGAGATGTAAAGCATTGTACCAAAACCTCACCGAGCCCGAGGTAACAGGTAACATGGCTCTTTCAACAACACCTGACCAAGGACTAATTCCAATGGATGCACATACTGACGCACAGATCTCACAGTACTGCACTACTGTAAAAGATGCCAGCCCACATGCCGGATACCCACACGCTATACAGCACTCTGCTGCTCTCGAGCTAGGTCGCGGCTTTAGAACAATAAAACGTTTGTGTTACATTCTGATCTTTTTCAAGAGCCTTATGGAATAAGTTGCATCTTCAGACAAAGTGTCTTGCTATTGGTCTGACGATTGAACCCTTATCTTTTCAGCCACTCACAAGTGGCCCCCATTACTTTATTTAGATGCCAGTTGAATGACTGCGCATCTGAGAAGTGTTTAATTGTTCAGATTTACGACAGAGATCAGTACAAGATTATATCCAACCGACATAACCCAATTAAAGTACAAAACGCATAAAATATCCCTTGAGAAAGCAGTAGTGCCAACTTACAATCGCTTAGGCAATGGCATCTTCTTAACCCACCCACTACAGTCAGATTTCTGTCCATGGCATGAAACAAAAACGAAGGTCATCATGAAAACTTGAAAGATTCCGTTTTTGGTTCACTGTAAATGATAACACTAGATTAGAAAAGATCCATGTATTGAAAACATGACATCCAAAGATGGCTTTTCAGTCGCACTCTTGATGCAGTGCAGAGGCTGCCATCTCTGCCCCTTAGACCTGTGAACTCTTGTGATCTTACAGCCCGTATGCAAGAGAATTGTTCAAGCATTTGAACAGTCCAAATTAGTGCAAAGGTAGAATGGGGCTTGGGAGCCCATTAGCCAGTGCTGGTTGGCACACAGTTTTGGATACACAATACGGATCCATGAAAGTGCAAGATATAACAACAGCAACAATGTACTTGACATGCCTAAACCAAACAGAGTATTGCATATGTGGAAGTGATGAAATAACTTTGATTAGACTGAAGAAATAAACAAAAAGCAAGTATTTTCTCAATTTTCAGAAGAATGTGCCCCGATACACAGCATCTATTGCTATGAAGAAATCCACTTGGAGGAGATGCTCTGATGAAGACCAGAGGGAAGTGCCAGAGACCATTAGACCGAACTGTACTACAGGGGAGGAAACATACGTTGGGTGTTGCCACGCTTTTGGCAAACATCAGAACAAACTGTGGCTGAACAGGAGCTTCCTAGAGTTTGTTGGGCGGTGAGTCCTCAAACCAGAGACTCTGAGCACTGTGCTGGTGGACCTGAGACATTACCATGACAGAGCCCTAGTGCTGCGTGATGTAGCAAGAAGAAAAAGGTTGACATTTGCAGAAATAGAGTTTTTGAGTTCCCAGAGTTTGTGAAGGATTCCAATCTGGCATCACACACCGGACCAGGACCTTTGCCCTTGGCCTTAGATGTAGCGTGCGATTAGAATACTTTTTCTTTATTTTCTACAAATTCGAATTGAGCCGATACCCAGCCCGTCTCACAACCCCTTTTACAAATACCCCGGGTCACAATGGACCATGAACCAGGCCAGTGGGTGATAACACAATATTTATTTTAAATTCAAAGAAAATCACACAATTTTTATATTGTGCAGCAATCATCAATGGGGTGATAATTACAATGAAAAGCACTGAAATCCACTTGGGTAACCTTCTACAAGAACATATCCAAAGCACAAATAAATAGGAACACTTTTTCAATTAGGATAGATAGCACATGAGTAAAGATTTCCCTCTGCAACGTTCCCTCAAACCCCAATTAATCAAATTCTGATTGGATAAGCAGGGAGTCAGCGATATGAGCAACCAGAATCAAAGTGCGACCTTGCCTTTCAAAATAAGACCCTTTGCAAAGGCATAAATAAACACTCGGAATTTGAAAAATAATTATATGTGTGGTTAAATAATGATATACATATGTTTTATCACAGTATCAGGGAATTAATATCACTAGCAACTATAAGGTAAGGTATCACAAAGGGCATACAGTTCAAAAAGCAACTTGAAATGAAAACACATTGCAGCCCAATTCACACGTTGAAAAGTTGCAATTTACACATTTGCAGTTTTAAATATCAAAACGTTTTTTTAAAAAGACGGCTGAAATGCACAGAATTGGAATGCGGTTTTTAGGGTGGGTGATAGATGCACATCATAGGGACAATATAGAAGTGAAAGAGTGGCTATAGCTGAAGTATTGGATGAGATTTGCAAGGTGGAATGAAGTTCGGTTTAGGTAAATTAAAGCAGTTAAGAAAAGAAAATCGTCTTTAAAAAGGAAAGGCAAAGTTTACTTAAATTAAATTATCTACACTATATGGTTAAAGAAAGACACGGTACTTTCCAAGATTGATTTGCAACATCAACCTTTTCACCCTACGTTCAACTTTATGTGGGAATTAATTTGATTATTCCAAATATGACTAAGGATTTATGATCTATGCAAGACAGAAATAAATAGAAAAGTGGCGCTAACGCTTGGAGATCAATGAAAAGATGCACAGAGAATTCTGACATTTTAACAATGAATCAGGGTAAAGTGGAACAAAGGCAAAGTATCAAGATGGGGTAGGCTATGTGTGGCTATGGGATGGGGAAATACAATCCGCACTTGAGTTTGGGGATTTGGACAGTCAACCGGTTCTGGACTGAAACGCTCTGGTCACAGTATAGCGGCAGACACTCCTAACAGCAGGCAGCTGGGCAAGTCTGGTCACTGGATGGCAAGGGTACAGCGGGCATGCAAGTAATGAGCAAAATATCTGTCTGGTCACAGGATGCTCCCCAAGGGTACCACAGCTTTTCCCCTTAGCTATTGGGATATTTGTGGGGTTTTCTGGATAAGTGGACCTGCTTGGATAGAGTCAGTTACGCTTTGGCCTTGCAGTAGAGTCTGGAATCTTGCAAAGGTGGATCTGGAATGTCTGGATACGCAGGTACTGGAAATTAAGGAGAGTGTGTGTCAGTCTCTCTTTATAAGACGAGTGACATCACAGAATTTATGGTTGGGCAGAACTAATCTAGACCTACCCCCAAGAACTGGATAGGTCCGCCTGTTTTGGTCACCTCAAGGAGGGGACTCAGTTTAGGGGGTTATGTTTTATGAGGTGCAAAGCCATCCCACAGACCTTTTTGCCAAAAATCAAATCTTAACATAAATTACACATTTGTACAGTTGTGGCACATTAACAAATTACATAGGCAGATTACATATTTCACACAGAGCATGGCAGTCCAATCCTCCCATTTGTTGGACTTTGTTTCATCCGTCTAATTGTTCGTCCTTTTCAGTGAGAAAGGTCATAC
Source organism: Ambystoma mexicanum (assembly GCF_040938575.1). NCBI lineage: Eukaryota > Metazoa > Chordata > Amphibia > Caudata > Ambystomatidae > Ambystoma > Ambystoma mexicanum. The sequence goes on along the minus strand of NC_090921.1, from coordinate 170,127,743 downwards.
CTAAAATTCTACAACTTTATACATGTGTACATATTATCATAAGGCATGTTAATCTTGAATTTACAAGTGGAACCATATACACTTTCCTCAGAATATCCAATTCTCTGCCATTTCTGTCCCTTATATGCCACTGAAGGCTACCACGTCTTGAATTACAGCCATCAAAATTGCACCTAGATCATGAAACTTATTTCTGCGTTGTCCAATTGCGGAGATAAAAGCCTCAAAGTTTTATTAATAAACCAATCTTTAAACGCAAAATGGGCGGCCTTTGTCCTCCACTGGGACCATTTTTTTCTTCAGGCTGCCAACAAATGTCAGTTAAGCCCAGGGCTGCCCTGGAGTTTCCCCAGCTTGAGTGACTTGTGGTTTTAACTTCCAAAAGTCGCATGTAGGTGTCCCAGATCTAATGTCTCAAGCTGAAGCCCAGACAGAAGTCTGACAAGCGAGTGATATTTCTTTCTTTTGGTCCATTCTAAGTTTTCAAGGGCCGCAGTTAACAGGTAGGTGCCCCAGAATCTAGTGTGGCTTCTTTTTTTGGGGGGGGGGGAACATCTCCTGTTTCTAGCAACCCCCCAGCAGAAAACCTGTTTAGCTAGTTCCACAATGCAGCCAATGACTTTACTTAGTTCTTTTATTTTTCTGCAAAAGAATCATGACTGTTGAAACAAAACATCCCATCTAGGTTTTCACACAACACCCCCTGACACACCTAGGCAAGGTAAGGGCTTTATTCAACATTGTACTTTTAAAACAGGCATTTTTCTTGGTTTGCAAAAACATATTTTGACATGTGGTAAAAGCTGCTGGGATTTCCCTTTCAAATTCGGTTTCTCTCTCTCAAACATTGTTTTGCAGCCCTAGTCAGTTTCACTTATACAGCAATCTGTTTAAGACACAGGTCCACTGAAATTGACATATGCCCTTACAGCTAGAGTTTCTTTTGAAGCAGTGATTTTTGACATTTTGTAGCCCAAAAGTCAAGCTTCTTCCCATGCGGTTGAAAGTAAAGCTTCTGTTGATTTCCCAGACTTGGTCTGACACAGCCTACCATTCAGGAATAAGGCTCTCTTCTGCAGGAGCATACTCTGAACATGGATGGGCATGGCAGGGCCTCACTGATAAAAGCAGAGTAATATAGAACAGATGAAGAGAAAGCAGCAGCATTTTAAATGTAAAATATTTCCTTTTTCCAATGGGAAACTTTGGGCTTGCACCAAAGCAGCACTGCCTTTTCACTCTGCTTCTATAGTACACACCAGAACACACCCTGGCAGCCTTTCTTGGTGTGCTCCCGGTTTCAACTTGCCCAATGGTGCTTGGCAAAACAGTGCACCCATCCTTTTGTAGCTGCAAAACGCAGTCATTTTGCTGTTTACCAAGCTGCACTTCAGCAGTTATGGACGGGAATTCTGCTGAGTGGGTCAATGTATCCCACAAATGACCCCCCCCCCCCAACCCTGACTCTTCTGAAACTTCTTATCGAGGGAGAGAAGGGCAACGTGGGATTCATCTATAGGGCTAAGTGCGGTTCATCAGGTGGAGTCCTTCTTCCATCATGAAGCGGTACACCATGATCCTCCCGTTGTCTCTCAGAGTGTGGAGCGACACCCACAGCTTCCCCTTAGGTCTTTCTTTGTGGTGTGGAGCAACACCCCCAGCTTTTCCTCCGGCCTTTCCTTTCCAGGTCCCCGGGGAGGTCCTCCTTGGTCCAGAACTTGCACAAATCTACTGAATAAATAAGAACTTGTTACAACATTTTCCCACTGACTGCCTTCCCGGAAGGAGGACAGCAGTGGGACACAACGTGCACTGCAAACGTAATAGTACTTTAGACGATAAAGACAAATAATCACTCACAAGACACATAACTACTGGTGTTACTAGAATTTTGGGGATCCCTCTCGTATTGACAATGAAGAAAAATACTCCCTGTTAAATAATTATACCTATAAGCCTACTGGTTCTTTTCTGGTTCTTTTTCTTGTTCTTATTCTCCAGAGGTCTCCTCTATTTGATTTTCTCTTGGCTCCTCAATCCGCCACAAAGTATGTCTGGGGTGACAACTTTTTAGCAGATTAATAGGGACCCATTTCTCTTCTGCCAACTCTCCTATGGGGATGCGGATTCTATAGGCGACAGGTGAAATTTTATCTACAATTTCAAAAGGACTGTGCCATCTCGGTAGAAATGTACGCTCCTTGGTCTGGTTCCTTTGGAAATTGTACAAGTAGACCCTGTCTCCTACTTGGTATTCCTTTTTGGAAGTTTTTAAGTCATATTGAGTCTTCATCCCCTATGCAGATTTTTACAGATTCTGAAGAGCATACGCAAAAGCATGTTGAAGGTGTTTTCTTACATTCTCAACATACTCATGTGTTGTGGAGGTGTTTATCAGTGTCTGCTCTTGTGTTCTGTAGAGCAGATGCTGAGATAGCGCCATCCTTCGCCCAGTCATTAGCTCAAATGGAGACATCTTGGTCGCAGAAGAAAGTGTAGATCTGATAGCCAGCAGGACAAGCGGTAATCGGATGTCCCAACTTGGCCCAGAATCTACCACAAACCTTTTTAGAATGTTCACAATGGTTTTATTGTACCTCTCAACTCCCCCACTAGAGGAGATCAGTATGCAATGTGAAGATCCTTTTTACCCCAAGTATCTCCCAGATCTTTGTCATCACTTCACTGGTGAAATGACTACCTCGGTCTGACTCAATCCTTTGGGGTAGGCCAAAACGCGAGAAGATGTGGTTGATCATCAGGGCAGCTGCTGGATCTGCCCTGCAATTTGGGGCCGGGAGACATTCCACCCATTTGGTAAACAAGCATGTTACTGTTAACATGTACTTGTTCCCCCTAGAGGAGCGAATCAAGTGCCCGATGAAATCTACTTGTAAATCTGACCAAAGCAGGGTCATCCCCCCTCTTCTGGAGGGGAGCTCGGTGTGTGAGTGAAGTTGGCTGAAATTGTGCACACACACAAGACCCCCCTTAAAGTATTGGTCGAGGTCCTGCCCCAGGTGTGGCCAGTATGCAACCTCCCGCAAGACTTAGAGTAGTGTGAAACACCCCGATGGCTGGCTGTTGCCACATCATGGGTGTGACTTAGCATCAGGCTTCGGAATGAGGTAGGTACCACCCACTGGTCACAACCAGAGATGGATATTCTTACCAACAAACCGTCTTGGATTAGGAACAGATCATCAATATTTTGTATTAGCTTGCCATGTTTAAGCGATTTGTTATTAGCACATAGCATGCCTCTGGACTTCGAGTTGCTTTACTGCCACGGCTTGTTCGGGAACCCACTCCCACATGACACCCCCCACTTCAACAGATGGATCAGGGCTCTTGTTAATACTCAATGAACTACCTACAGTAATTAGTCAGTCCAAGGGGGCTTCTTGGCTCACGCAGAGTGGTGGGGTCTTTTAGTTTTAATAGTGCTTCCACTTTCTTCTCCTGTGGACAGAGACCCTCGGGAGTGATTTCATTTCCCAAGAAGTTGACACAGGTCAATGTGCCTTTTGGAAGGACAGTTTTGCTCCGGCAACCCTCAACTGGGTGAGAACATAACTGATTTCTCCTATGTGTTCCTCCACAGTTGAGCTTTTTATCAAGACATCATCCACCACCAGGTTACCCCTTTCACCCAAGTCGGGCTTGGTCTTATGTAGGAAGATGTTGAATTTGTTGCCGGAGTTGATGTATCCAAAAGGGCATCCGGGTCCATGTGTACTGCTGCCCCTGAAGGTAAAGGCCAGCTTGTATTGGTCCTCCCTACTGATGGGCACAGTCCAGTACCCATTGGTCAGGTCAATGGCAGTGTATACCCTTGATCCTGGATCTGGCCAACCCCTGGTCAATGTAGGGGAGAGGCCATCGGGACATGTGAACCCATTTATTTAGCCCCCTAAGGTCTGCGCAGTCTCCATTAGCCATTTGGTTTTAAAATCCCCAGCACCGGATTATTAAAAGATGCTGTGGACTGGACGAATTATCCCACATAACTCAAGGTTTTTGATGATTTCTATTAGGGACTCCATGGATGCGAAAGGCACGCGATATTGCTTCACAAACACAGGAGTCAATCCAGGGTCCGTGGTAATTGTTGTAGTATGGATCTCGGTGCAACCACAGTCGTACGAGCCTACAGCAAAGAGTTTTTAAAAATCTAATAACACCCGTTTCAACTTTTGCTTTTGCTCCAGAGTCTCACAGGCATCAGCTAGGTTGACCTGCTCTTCAACCATTTGCCTGAAACCTGGAAAGACTGGGTTTTTCTATCTAGGCGGCCTCCTCCAAATGGGTGGAGAGGTCTCTGGTTAGAGTATTGACCTGGACAGAAGGTTTCAGGTAGGAGAGGCAGTCATTGTGGACCTGAAATATCACTTCATCCTGCCTGTGTCACAAGTCACCTCTTCCTCCCTGTAAGGGCAGGAAGAGTAACACCAGGAAATTCCTCCCTTGCTGGGTTAAGATCCTGTCTGGTGGTAGGTCATTGTCAAAGCAGTCATTGGGGATTGGTCCTTTCAGTTTGTTTCCTAGATAAATGGAAAAATGTCGGTCATCAATAGCCATTCCTATAATGGTGCCTGCACCAGAGTGACACTCCTAGGGTCGCGGTTATCCATCAATATTGGAATGGTGTGCTCTACATAGACTAATGTGTTGGGCTTAACCCCAACCCCTGCTGTTGGAAATGGGCACTGAGGTGTATATAAGCATCAGGATTTTGCAGTTTGACCTCTTTTAAATTTTTTATTCAAGTGGGAATTGTCAGGTCCGTCCTAGGACGGTGTTCTCCTCTCCAATTTGAACTTCAACCGCATACAGCAGCAATTGGGCTGACCGAAATGCTTTCTCTGAATCAAAAACCATGGGATTGCCCCCTAGTCAGGACCAGGCCTTGTAATTTATCAGCTACAAATGAATTGCAAACCAATTGAGAATGTCACTGCTTAAATAGAATGCAGCAGGGACATCTCGCCCGACCCAACAATTATGTTCTATGCTTTTGTTACCTATAGACATTTTTAGCATACACCTTTTTTTGGGAGCTGTCTGAACGTGGCTTCACAGATGAAGCTTGTTCCGTTAATGCACACCCGAGCGAAAACAGACTCCTTCCCCTCATTTAACTGAATAGGGAGGAACAACTGGTCTCTAATTTTCTGAATGTCAGCTAAACTTTGAGCTGGTTTCTCATCACTTTTGACTATAGGGTTGGGATTTTCAGATTGTGAATCAGTATAAAATTTCAAAGTATTTCCTTCCCGTGTGGAATGCCACTTAAAACTGGAAGGAAGGTTGATTTTCAGGAATGGAGAGGAGTTCCCATCAGCAGTTTGTTGTTGTTTGTTTCATTCCCATCAAGGTTTTGGAGTGGTCCGGGAAGAGGGGTGAGAGAGATCCCCCCCCCCTTTCTGAATTTAAGAGTCCAAAGGCCCTTTTTCAAGAGTAGCTTGGGATCCAGTGTCCACCAGTGCTGAAATGGTACATTGCCCTTGCACTTGAACAGGGGCATAAAATCTCCCCTCTTCCTCAAGTGAGCAAAGGTAATGAGCATTTCGGGCAAGCTGGGGGGGCAATTTCCTTATTTTGGACTCTGACACAGTGGCATTTTAGCCAATTTTCAGTGTCAGAGTCTGGGAATCTGTAATAAAAATGAAATGGATGGGGATTTTGGAATCCCCCGTTTCCCTAATTCTGTGCTGCCCCCCTTTACCTGGAGGCAGTCACTAGGACCAGTTTGTGGGGCGGATCCCTCCTTTACTATTTTACTCACAGAATGGCAATTCTGGGGTTCAGGGATGGGTGACTGAATCAGTCCCCACACCCACCCAGTCTTTATTCGGATCTCTCGGGACCCATTTTTCTTAGGGAGGAATTCCCCCGTCCCTGAAGCAGACGATTGTTTTCCCAGAATCCTCTAAAGATTCTTCCCCTTCAAATTGGAGGACACTAACTTCCTCCCCAAAATGGGCTTTTTTGAGGTTTTTATTTCTCCTACCCACCCTATGTTCCCTGGGTTGCAGATTTTCAGGGGCAGGAGATTTTAGGTCAGTTCCGTGGGGTCCAGTGGCTTTTCACGGGAGAGGAAGGAAGCTTCCTCTAGGGCTTTACACCCACTTCCCCCGTACCTCCTCCTTGGGAACCAGTGAATTGTCGGGGTTCTCTCCCAGTCATTGTTCTGGGTTGCCAGACCCTGGGTTTGCAGGGTTATGAGTGGCAATGTTCCTCTGAGGGTTCTGCTGAGCCCTCAACATGCGACCCAGATCCTGTGTGAGGTTCTGGGCCTGCCGCTCCAGTTGCAACTCCCATTCCAGCGGGTACGGGGGTCTTTGTATCTAGGGGGTTCATGGGAAGGGTAACTATCCCTTCTCCCGGGGTACACTGGGTACTGTGGATTTTGGCAACCCTCCACCCTTGTCCTCCCCTCTCCCGGATTGGGTTGTCTGGGCTCCTGAAACCGGGGAAAGAAAGGAGGGTTGCCCTGCAGATTGGGGTTTTGAGGCTACTGGGGAAAGTAACTTAACCCACGAATGGGAGATTACTGCCCTACTGGGAAGTTAGGTGGAAAGTTTCCTGAGGGAGTACTGGAGTACTTACCTGGCGGGACCTTCCCCTTGGGCTGGGGGAGTCCATACGTACCCCATGATAAGTCAGTTGCCCTTGTATCTGGGACTTACATAATCAGGAGAGTTAGAGGTCCCATTGGTGGGATTACCTCCCTGACTGCCCCCTGTTTCCGATTGGCCAGAAGGCCTTCTCGGCCTCTGATCTTGCTGATTTTGGCTAGGTACATTTTTAGGCCCCCCCCATTTCTAGGTCTGAAATGGGGGCAACTACCACCTCCGCCACCTTGGCAGCAGCAGGGTTGTTGGCTGGTTTGGGGTTTTTGGTCTGGTTTTTATTTTCTGCAGGTTTTTGGAATTCATAAATGCGGGTAGCCTGCTCTATTACCCAGTCCAGAGATCTTTCATCATGGAAATCCCTCACAAGCTGGGTCATGATATATTTTGGGAGCGCATGAAAGTAGGTAGTAATAAACACTCTGCTATCCATGCGCACCCTCCTAGTGGTTTGGGAAAAGGCGCGTTTTAGCTCCTGCACACATTCTCGTGGGGCCCCCCCGCGATGCAGATTATAGGCCGCTTTGTGAGCCTCTTGGGGTTTCTGTGGTCAGAAAAGTGTTTCAAGATGGCTGCCCTGTAGGTGGACCATCTTGAATGGTTTTGGTCTTCCAGTCCAGCAAAGAAGCTGGAGTACTCCGGAGAGAATGTCCATTTAGCATACTCTATGCAGTTCTGGTGGTCTATAAGGTGAAAAGTGTCCATCATTTGTTCATAGAGTTCCAAAATGCTCCCAAACAGAATATTTTGCGTTTTTGTGGTACGGGGTTATGAAATTCCTTATAGCCTTGACCTGCCTAATGGGGTCTTTCACCAGAACTCTCTTTAGTTTATCCGCCTTCGTTTGCCGCTTCACCCGAGTACACTCAACCTCAGACTCAGAGACGCTACCACTTGAGGACCCCACGTGATCTTCTATTAGGCGCTCCCCGATTCTGTGAGCTTGGGAGGGACTCACAGAATGGTGGGGCCTAGTTTTTTCTCCCCTGTGGCACACAGGTTCTGGCTCCTCCCTGCTTCCAGGGTTGGCAGAGGATCCCCCCACTGCCCTGATTTAATGGAGGTCTTCAGAAAGTTCTTTTTGGGCCTCATGTCATTCTGTTTTTCTACAAATTGAACCAACTGGTCCCTTTGGAGGTAGTATTTTTGCAGATCTAATTCCCCGACTTTCTCCTCATAGGAGACTTCCTTGTCAGAGGCATCAGCCTTAATATTTTTGTAGCTGTACAGGGACGCCTGTCCATCAATTTCTGGAGGGCGCTGACCTGTCAGCTCCATTATGCTCGGCCTATTTAATTCTGCCGGCCTCATGGTTTCTGGCTCATGTGAACCAGTAGACATGAAGTCAGCAATGTACACAGTATTAAAGGGGTTGGAGTCCCTTATTACAGAGGTGGTCATGCTATTATCAAGGTTTACCCTGTCCCTCTCTACTTGTTCGGGGTCCCTCCAGTTTGAATTAAATCTAGCATCCTCTTTCTCCAACCTCGCTAGTTTCTCCTTCTCAGCCCCTACCTCTTGATAATAGGCAAAGATCTGAGCCTTTTGCTCTGCTATCCGGGCATTACTGGCCTCTATGACCCGCTCTTGTGCTGCCATCTGCTGGTGGAGCCCCCCTTTCTCTTCACAGAGGACGTCATTGTCTACTAAGGCGGGTTATAACTCGTTTGCATTCATGGAAGTTTCGGAGAGGAGGGTCTGCTCCCTACTCTCCAAGTTGAAGGCTACCAATGATGCGCTTTATGCTATTCCATCTACACTAGCCAAACGAGCAGCCTCAGACATTGCCCCATGTGTTACAAAGTTTGTAAACAAATCTTTAACATCAGGCATTGTACCCCAAATTCTGAAGAAATCCGTCATCACCCCACTGCTAAAGAAAACCAATTTAGATCCTAAGAATCTTAGAAATTATAGGCCAGTAGCAGGACTGCCGTGGCCGGTGAAGATTCTGATATAAATTGTGACATCCCAGCTGCAAGAACACGTGGACCATGAAAACCTACTGGACCAGTTACAATCTGGTTTCCGACCAGGGTTCAGGACGGAAACTGTGTTGTTGACAGTATGGGATGACCTAATGATATGATATATGGCATTTGTAACGCACCTATACACAAGTGTTTCAAGGCGCGACGAGGCAGGGAGGGGGGACACACGGAAGACCGACAACGATCCTACTAGGCCAGGTGTCATTCAGATCGCGCAAGTGCATGGGTAGAGTGGAAGGGAAAGTGCAGAAGAAGGGAAAGTGCAAGGGGAAAGGTTGAGGGGAAAGTGCAGTACTGGGGTAGTGGAATAAGATATATAATAAGGGCCAGCTGATGGCAAGTGCAAGGTAAGTGCAGACAAGTGCTGGGAAGGGGGACTGTAGGGATACAGAGAGTGTCCCACACTGTAGGGGTTGCCAGGGAGGCAGTGCAGGGGGAGAGTGGCTGGGCCAAGAACCAAGATCGGTGAGAGTGGCCCAGTTGCAGATTCAGTGCAGTTTAAGTCAGGAATTTAGCAGAGGAGAGGGGGAGAGAAAGCAGAAGCAAAAAGAGGAAGGTTTTGAGGTGCTTCCGGAACCGGAGATGGTTCTCCTCAAGTTTCAGGGAGGCAGGAAGGCTGTTCCAGAGGGAGGCCCCTGCCGCGGAGAGAGATCTAACCCAAACTCGTTTCTTGAAGAAGCGGCTGACCCTGAGGGAGTTGGAGGCGGAAGAGCGAAGAGCTCGAGAAGGAAGATATTTAGGAAGAAAGAGTTGAAGGTATTTTGGCCCCAGGCCCAAGAAGGCCTTGTTGACAATGCAGAAGGTTTTGAACTTAATCCTTGCAGCCATTGGGAGCCAGTGCAGAAATTTCAGTCCTGGAGAGATACAGTCCCTGGGCTTGAGGCCAAGGATAAGTCTCGCAGTCCTGTTCTGGATGAGTTGCAGAGGGCGGAGAGTAGAGGCAGGCAGATTTAGATAGAGGCTGTTACAGTAGTCCAGCTTAGAGAGAACCAGGGCTCTGGAGACAGTGAGCTTCTGGGGGAAGGAGAGGAAAGGAAGAATACCTCTGAGGAGGTGCAGCTGGTAGTGTGACTTCTTAGAGACATCAGATATGTGAGGAGAGAAGGAGAGTGGAGAGTCAAAGATGACCCCAAGGTTTTTTGCCTTGCAGGTAGGAGCAGGAAGGGGGCCAAGAGAGGTCAGCCAGAGAGCTGCAGGGAAGGAGGGAGTGGGTGTGCCGATGAGTAGAATCTCAGTCTTACTGGCATTAAGGCAGAGGTAATTGGTGGCACACCATTCCTGGATAGCAGACAGACAGCCAGAGAAGAGGGAAGGAGAGGAGGAGGCAGAGGGTAGCCTGAAAATCAGCTGGGTATCATCCGCATAGCACTGAAAGTTGGGGCAAAGAGCAGCGATGCGGTGGGCAAGGAGGGCCAGATACTGGTTGAACAGCCAGGGAGAGAGGTTAGATCCCTGGGGGACACCACAGGTAGAGAAAAAGATGTCAGAGAGGAAGGACCCCAGTTGGACCTGAGAGGGTCGATTGGAGAGAAAGAGGTCAGCCACGCTAGAGCCTGACCAGTGATACCCAGGTGATCACGGAGACGGTTGAGCAGGATGGCATGGTTGACAGTATCAAAGCCAGAAGAGAGACCAAGCAAAATGAGAACACACGGAGTGTTAAGAGTCAAGGTTGGAGAGCAGGTCTTCACGGATGTTCAGGAGAGCAGTTTCCGTGCTTCTGGCAGCTCTGATGCCAGACTGATGGTCATGAAGACTACCAACAGATTCAGCATGGAGATTAAGCTGGGAGATGACCAGTTGCTCCAGGGGCTTGCCCAGGAAGGGAGTGATGGAGATTGGGCGATAGTTAGCCGGGCAGGAGGGGTCGGAAGAGGGTTTCTTAAGAAGAGGGTGCACAAGGGAGTGCTTAAGGGGGGATGGGAAGACTCCAGAGGCGAAGGAGTGATTGCAGAAGTCAGCCAGGGAGTCGATGTGGTCCTTGAATTTGATGAACAGGGGTGAACCTGTTTTGACGAGACTTTCATAGATCGAACTTGTCTGGAAACCTCATCAGCAGAGAAAAGGGGAAAGGCAGAGAGGGAGGGATATGTCCTTGCTGGTCATGTTGGACCCATCTGCCGCATTCGACACGGTACACCATGGGATCTTGTTGAAACGATTGAGGGAAGTAGGAAAAGTTTCGAAACAAGCCCTTCAGTGGTTCGAGTCTTTACAAAGGGTCCGGTTTGGAGATTTTCTATCGGATTCTGTTTTACAAGAGTGTGGGGTACCTCAGGGGTCTTCACTCTCACCTTTGCTCTTTAACCTGTATGTGAAATTGCTTAAGGACATACTGAGGAAACATAACATCAACTTTCATTCGTATGCGGATGATACTCAGGTGTTCCTGAAGGTGCAGAGATCTGAGGATAAGTTTGTGATTGTGGAACAGTGCCTACAGGAGGTACAGGCCTGGATGTGTACTAACCAATTGCAACTGAATGCCAGCAAAACGAAGTGTCATTATTTGCACCAATATATCCTCTGCAACAGAATAAATAGATATTGCCACCATGCTTCTAGGGGCACAGCTCAAGGTTGCTAAAAAAATAAAAACTTGGGCTGCGTGTGGGAAGATATGGGTTGCGCAGATTAGCACAAAGGTGCAGTCAGCATTCTACACACAGATCATTGAGACACATTCTGCCATTTATTGCAAATGAGGATAGAGCAGTGGTTGTAGAGACACATGTCAATGCGTGACTGGATTACGGTAATGCATTGCTGTCAGGAATACCAGTGTTCCAGTTGCGCAGACTGCAGATGGCCCAAAATGCTGTGGTTAGGTTAGTGTGCAATGTATCAAAATATGCACCTATCACTAATTTGAGAAAATCCATACACTGGCTAGCTGTGAAAGAGCGAATAGAGTTTAAAACAATTTGCCTGTTTTTTAAATGTGTAAATAAATTGGCATTAGGTTATCTATCCAACAAAATCAAGAGCTATACTTCTACACGGCAGCTACGCTCAGGTGAGACGAATTTACTCCAAGTTCGGCATCAAAATATGGGCGTAAAGGAGACCTTAGATTTGGGGTCTATGGACCTAAATTATGGAATAAGCTCCCGGGACATATCAGAGAGGCTAAAACACTCATGACATTCCGTAAGGCCCTAAAAACCCATCTATTTTGCTAAGATTTCCCAGGGAAATTAGCCACTGGGGCAATTAAAACGGTCCAAATGCTAAAGTTTCCATCTGCGCCCAAATACAATTCAGTTCGTCTGGTACACGATATAAATGATTCAAAATTCAAAATTCTTTGTGCAGCCTATATGGTTTGGGAACAATGAGAATTTCTGTTGCAGGAGGAAAACCTCAGTTTTCTGCACATTTAGAGCCTCTATGGCCTGTTCCAACTCGAGTTCCATTTGTCTCCTATGCCCCATTAATTTATCACATTCTTCTTTTATGCCAGTCAGTACCTTAAGGTCTGACTCCCTTCTCTCCAGATTGTTTTCTAAACTGCACATTTCCTGGTATAGGGCCTCTTTCTCCTAATACAGACACCCCTTCATTCAATCAGGTCATCCCTTTGTTGTGTTACGATGCCTAATTTCTGGCGCTCTTCATCAAATTCTGATTGAGTGGCTGCTCCTCTTAATTTATAATTTTCCTCTTCCACTTTCTCAATCTGCTTCTATAACACGGTTATTTGTTCTGAGCAAACTTCATTTTATTTTAGTTGTTGGTTTAGTTTATTGACTCTTGCATAGAGTCAGCCTTTTCCTGACACTCCACTCTAATTGGGCCTCATTGTCTAAATTATTCTGTCATTGTAGGGCCAAGTCCTCTTTTAGCTGTTTGATGTAATGACCAGATTCTGCCTCAGAATCTTGGCTCTTTTGCAATTTTTGTTCCCATAATTTTACTTCAGTATGAATTTTAGTTACGAGTTCAGAATGCTTTCGCTCAAGAGTTGTATTTTCTTCATGCTTTTCCCACATCACTCCCATATGGAGATACATGTATGCCATGATTCTGGTAATTTTAATCTGCTCTTCCTTAATTTTCGGAGTCATGTACAACTCACTCAAAGCTTGATGTAATAGGCTCCTATTCTGCACGTGTCCATGTCCATGGCGGTGACCATTTCATCTTGCTCTGGCCGTTCCCCTTGACAAATCATTTGTGCAAAAGGTGCTCCCTAGCCATCTTGATCTCTACTGTGGTCATTTTGGAAAGTTGTCTTTATTAATTTATTTATGTAAGGCTAATCTGTATTCTATTGCCATTGGCCATTTTTAGGGGTTGATTTAGCTTTGATTTTCCTCACAGGCCAGGTACCTAGGATTTTTGTTTTGGGGAGGTGCTTCTACAGCCTAACACAGTGTTCCAAACACACAAAGTATCACTACCTTGAAGGTTAGCCTACTGTGTTAAGCTGTCACAGGTGACTAAACAAACCCAATCCCCGGGCCGAACCGCCAATTTCTGAAGGATTCCAATCAGGAGTCACACACCAGACCAGGACCTTTGCCCTTAGCCTTAGATATTGCGCGCAATTAGAATGCTTTTGCTTTATTTTCTACGAATTCGAATTGAGCCAATACCCAACCCATCTCACACCCACTTTTACAAATACACCGGGTCACAATGAACCATGATCCAGGCCGGTGGTGGTAACACAATATTTATGTTTTACATTCAAAGAAAATCACACAATTTTTATATAGGTCACCAATCACCAATGGGGTGATTATTATAATGAAAATTAATGAAACCCAGTTTGGTAACCTTCTACAAGAACATATCCAAAGCACAAATGAACAGGAGCACTTTTTCAATTAATATAGATAGCACCCAAGTTAAGATTTCCGCCTGCAATGTTCCCTCAAAATCCAATTAATCGAATTCTTATTGGATAGAAGCAGCAGGGAGTCAGGGATATGAGGCAGCAAACAGAATCAAAATCCGACCTTTCCTGGATGTTAAGACCCTTTGCAATGGCATAAATTGACACTCGGAATTTGACAAACAAATAATTATATTTGTGGTTAAATAATGATATACATATGTTTTATCACAGTATCAGAGATGTAACATCACTAACAACTATAAGGTAAGGGATCAAAAAAGGCATGCAGTACAAAAAGCAACTAGAAATGAAAACAGTGCAGCCCAATACACATGTTGAAAAGTTGCAGTTTTTTTTTTTTTTTTAGAGACGTGAAATACACAGAATCGGAATGCAGTTTTTAGGCTGGGTGATTGATGCACATCATAGGGACAATATAGAAGTGAAAGCGTGGCAATAGCTGAAGAATGAGATGAGATTTTCAAGGTGGACTGAGGCTTGGTTTAGGTAAATTAAAGCAGTTAAGAAAAGAAAATCGGTTTTAAAAAAGGAAAGGCAAATTTTCCTTAAATTAAATTATCTAGACTATATGGTTCAAGAAAGGCACTACGTTCCAAGATTGATTCGCGGCATCAACCTTCTCACCCCGCGTTCAACTTAATGTGGAATTAATTTAATTATTCCAAATTTATCTAAGGACTTATGATCTATGCAAGATAGAAATGAATAGAAAAGTGGTGCTAACGCTTGGAGATCAATGACAAGAGGCACCGAGAATGCTAACAGTTTTAACAATAAATCAGGGTATGGATAGGATTACTTAAAAAGTGGAACAAAGACAAAGTATCAAGATGGGGTAGGCTAACTGTTGCTATGGGATTGGGAAATACTCACAATCCACACTTGAGTTTGGGGATTTGGACAGTCAACTGGTTCTGGACTGAAAAGCTCTGGTCACAGGATAGCGGCGGACACTCCTAACAGCAAGCAGCTTGGCAAGTCTGGTCACTGGATGGCAAGGGTACAGCGGGCATGCAGGTAGTGCGCAAAAGGCCGGTCAGGTCACCGGATGCTCCCCAAGGATACCACAGCAGAGCATGGCAGTCCAATTCTCCAGTTTGAAGGGCTTAGTTTCGTCTGTAATAATTTTTCGTCCTTTTCAGTGAGAATGTCATACCTACAATGCTATATATATATATATATATATATATATATATATATATATATATATATATATATATATATATATATATATATATGTCATGATTCCTGCCCCTCATGTCCCCAGCCCTCCAAGATGTCAGGCTGGCCTCTCCATCCCTCCAAAGACCCACTTGGAGTCAGACTTGGCACTTGTGGCACCAGACTCACTCACTCCCGTAGGATAACATTGGGGACTGGACTTTTAGTGCATTGATGGGGACAGGATGGATGCCCCCACATATTTCGGTTCCCAGAACTGCATGTGCAGTCTAGTCTTTTGGTTGTGGTTCAGCCAAGAGACACCTGGGATACCCAGAGACTATTTAAGCAAAGCCCAGGCTGAGAAACATGCTTTGCGTTTTCTGCACCTGCAGCGTGACACTCACCGTGTCCGAATCGGTCTCCAGTAGGCCTGCATCTTTCTTCTGCGCTCAGCTCCTGCAAGAAGACCTTTAGGAACAGCCTTACCCTGCGGCGCTTCTGCCCATCATTCATCGCTCCTTCTGTTCTGCGGGCATCTTCGGTGGTGCCATTCCCATCCCGGCACGCTGCTTCCTAAGGAAAAGGGAAAAGAACAGAAAAAAGGCATTAGTAAGCATTCAGCAAATCTTCGCTTATTTTTAAAGACTGTACAAACTTCAAACGCTTACCTGAATCCCAGCCGCGCTGGGGGTACTCTGTCTCCGGAACTTCTCATCCATCTGCAAGAGGGAAAAGACACTCCAGGTTAGCGTGGAAACATCTAGAGGCGCTGCATACCACGCTTACTCACCGCATTTCTTCTTCCTAACCGGCATCCACGCTGACAGACACAGAAAAAGAACTCAGTTCAATACAAATACGAAAGGGGTGCATTGTGCTCTCACTCACTCACTTTCAGCGCTACTCATCTCAGCAGCACGTCGCCATCCCAGGACGCCGGCCATCATCCAAGGAAGGAAAGGAACGAAGTTAGAGAACTGTTCAAAAGACTCATTATACTTCCCTGTCGGACTCTTGCCAGTGAAGTAACTAGGCAGCAACGAGACGCCCCAATCAACGCACCCCTGCGCTGAAAGCAGGACGGAGAGCACACTTTCCAAGGTGAGCTGTGGATCAAAGGGAAAGGTTGGACCCCAGGGAAGAAGGGGTTCAAGCACACAGAGACAATAGGGAGTTAAACTCTACCAATGCTGTGTTTCAGGCCCAGTTTCCAGTCGAGTAGACTCCATGGAAGGTTTCGAGGTCGTAAGAGGTCAGAAAAGGCTGAGTGACGTCCCCGTGGATACCAGGTGAGCGTTACAATATATTATCATAAGGCAGGTTAATCTTGAATTTCAAAGTGGCACCATATACATTTTCCTCAGAATATCCAATTCTCTGCCATTTCTGTCCCTTATATGCCACTGAAGGCTACCATGTCTTGAATTACAGCCATCAAAATTGCATCTAGATTGTGAAACTTTTGCATCAGTTTTATTAATAAACCATTCTTTAGGAGGGAAAATGGGTGGCCTGTGTCCTCCACTGGGATCATTTTTTTATTTCTTCAGGATTCCACCAAATGTCAGTTCAGCCCAGGGCTGCCCTGGAGTTTTCCCAGCTTGAGTGACTGGTGGTTGTCACTTCCAAAAGACGCACATAGGTGTCCCAGATCTATTGTCTCAAGCTGAAGCCCAGACAGAAGTCTGACGAGCGTGTGATATTTCTTTCTCTTGGTCCATTCAAAGTTTTCTAGGGCGGCAGTTAACAGATAGTCCCAGAATCTATTGTGGCTTCATTTGGGGGGGGGGGGGTGGCGTCCTCTCCTGTTGCTAGCACCCCCCCCACGCAGCCCCCAAGCAGAAAACATGTTTGGCTAGTTCCGCAATGCAGCCAATGCCTTTACTTATTTTTTTTCAGCATCAGAATCATGTCTGTTGAAACAAAACATCCCATCTAGGTTTTCACACAAGACCTCCCCTGACATTCCTAGGCAAGGAAAGGGCTTTATACAACATTGTACTTTAAAAACAGGCATTTTTCTTGGTTGGCAAAAACACATTCTGACACATGGTGAATGCTGCTGGGATTTCCCTTTCAAATTAGTTTCTTCCCTCTCATCTGGATACCAAACATTGTTTTGCAGCCCTAGTCGGTTTCTCTCATACAGCAATCTGTTTAAGACACAGGTCCACTGAAATGGACATATACCCTTAGAGCTAGGGTTTCTTTTGAAGCAGTGATTTTTGATATTTTGTAGCCCAAAAGTCAAGCGTTTTGCCGTGTGGTTGAATAAAAAGCTTCTGTTGATGTCCCAGTCTTGGTCTGACACAGCATGCCATTCAGGAATAAGGCTCTCTTCTGCTGGAGTACAATCTGAATATGGATGGGCATGGCAAGGCCTCACTGATAAAAGCAGAGTAATGTAGAACAGATGAAAAGAGCATCAAAGCGGCATCATTTTAAATGGGAAACTTTGAGCTAGCTGCAAAGCAGTGCTGCATTTTCACCCTGCTTCTATAGTACACACCAGAACACACCCTGGCAGTCTTTCTTTGTGTGCTCCCGGTTCCCACGTTCCCACTGTAGCTGCAAAATGCAGTTTTAATGCGAGGCAGTGGTGCTCAAAGGAGCCAGCGCAGCAATTTTTCTGTTAACTGCTGAAGTGCAGCTTGGTTATGGATGGGAATTCTGCTGAGTGGGTCAATGTATCCCACAACTTACTTTGGCCTCTTGGAAGAAATTTCTAATAATTGGTAGAGAAGGCTGCACAGAGGTACCCTGCAATGTGGAATGGAATAAGGCGAGGGAGGAGAGCTTTTTAAACATGTCAGATGGAAGGGGTCCGTATAGAACATGGGGTTATTTATTCATTGAACTTATTGATGGCACCGGGACCCGGAGGTATCACGGCACTAGGGGTGGTAAATTAACAGTACAAACATGGTTACAGCAGAGTTACACTGCTGTCACAGAACGGTCAGTTGTAGTACAGATATGTTATCAATGAGGAGACAATGTGGATACACGGAGATTTGTTCTTGTAGGCAGTACATAGTAAAAGTAGTTGGGCGTATTTGCTGAACTGTGCTGTTTTTTACTTTTTGTGCAGAAGATCAGATATGAGGGTTTGTCTTGGGAGTATAGGGAGAGTGTGGGCAATGACAGTGAAACTTGTACCACCGGCTCTTTTTTTGATGAATCTCCAGGTGGTTAGAGAGGTAGAGGAGGATCGCAGGATGCAGGGGTTGGGTTTCTTAGCGATGCGGTGTGCGAGGCATTGGGGGGCAGTTCTGTGGAGACAGCGATCGATTTTGAACTTGATGCATGCCTTGATTGGTAACCAGTCTGCTTCGCGTCTTACTAGCAAAATATTGCGATTATGGGAGATTCATTCAGATGCATTTCCTCAATGATGGTACTGGCTGATTTTTGTCGTCTTGTGTGGGAGTCTGTTCAAATCTCCTCCTTCCTCCAAAAATACTCTTTCAGAATGTATTGTAGAATAGTCCAAGAAGCTTTCTTTCCCCGAGATGTGCCAAAATTCAAAAGATGTTTTAGTGTGCGGTTGACCCTGCATTGCTAATCTTTGTGCATTAAACCTATGGGGTTGGGGTAGGCATTTTTTTTAAAAAAATACACTGGGTTCCTAGACTACAGCAATCAGGATGTCACGGCCCCATCTTCTATCCCATTCCATCATTATGCTCAGAGTCCAATGAACATAGCCTTTTCTACCATATTATTCTATGCAAGAGGTCCCTTCCTGCAGGAGCACAACACCCATTCAGAAATCGACAGCAGAGCCCATGCACAGTGGCAGTTACGTTTGTGCTTCAGAAATCCCACACAAACAAAAGCTACACATTAATGGCCAAATGTATTTATTGTAAGAGGCAATATATGGCAATAAATTATGCTTATCTACTGTAAAGAGTACAACTGGATGCATTATCTGTCACCGTAGACTAACAATGTTCAATATGTGTTAACACAAGATAATGTGGAAGGTGTGTTGAACTAGGTTTATTTATTTGTACAACACATGCAGCAAACTCAATGGCCTCTATAGCGATCTTATGTGAAGGCATCATGAAGTAAGACATAGACAACAGATTCTAAGTTCATAATAAAATGGTTTATCATTTCAAATGTCAGGCTGGTTGAAAGCCTAATTTGCCCTACGCTCAGGTGGGACTTCCCTACCTCTACAAAACTAAGGAAAGCCTGAGTCAAAAAATTCAACTTGAAAGTCTGTCTGTGTCCAAAACCTATCTTTTCCCTCAGAACTAAAGTTTAACAATGTGTAGGGATGATTAAAGGAATGGTGATCAAAACAAAGTTCTGAGCTTCTTCAAGCTCCTAGCTTCCTCTGCAGGGCCCCTTCCCAAAGTTCAAGAAAGTTCCACAAAATATCAGAATTACCTTTCCCAAGTTCAAAACAGTTCCACAAATCCTTGGGGTTCCCTTTCCCAAGTTCAAGACAACTGTTCCAAAGAAAAGGGTCTTGAGGGCTCCATCCTCAAGACCGCATTAAAGTCCATCAAGTCTCAGGGTTCCCTTCCCCAAGACTTCGACTTGTCAACTTATACTTGGGTTCAGTCTTTCAATGTTCAATACACTCTAAATAAACTTAACACTCCTTTTGGATTAACAGTTCAATTAGATGAATACTTCATGATTTACTTCAATAATGTCGTTGGTTTTAGCAATTGAGAGTTCCCTGGTCTAGGTGCAGTTGTCAGACCACATGGTCCACCCATTACAGGTCTTGCAAACCAGGAACCCTGGGCTCCTCAGCCCACACAGTTCTTCTGCATTTGCCCCTGTGTAAAGATTCACACTCACTTAGCTTCTCCTTGTTGGCCTCTTGGCTTTATTTAAAAGTTCATACTCTCTTGGCATCTACTGGTTAGCCTCTTGGCTTTGCCATCATGCGTCATATATCCTTTGCCAGTCTTTGGCCTTGCTGCATTGTATTCATGTATACAGTTCACTTTGTGGTGGCTTTATTTCTTCCCACCTTTCTGTGATGCTCTTTCACTAACTTCCACACTTACTCTCTTCATTCGTACGTTGCTTTGAAATGGGGAATATCACATTTATCTTTCATCAGTTGTACCTTTGCCCATAAGGTTTTCATTCAGTTCGACCTCCAAAATAAGTGGCCATTTACTTTACTGCTTAATTTTCATTCAACCCATGGCTTCGGGTTTCTTTCAATCTGCACATGTCATTTAGTTTATTTGGCATTCATCTCGCTTTCACGCAGCCCCAAGGATCGCTCCGACTTCAATTGACACTCTCCTTCACTCACCGGTCCTTGGCGTTCCTGTCGGGCAGCTGCATCGTTTCCAATTCTGCTCCGCCTGCTGGCTTGCCTTGCACCACGAGCCCCGCTCGCACTTCTGGTGCTTCTCTGCTCCCACCAACAGCTACACTTCCCTTCCACGGATGCTGGCGGTGGCTTAGTTTCCTTTTCTTTGCTCGCAGCTCCAGCTATGCATCTCCGACCATGGAGGTTCGCGCACCTGCGGATTGATTGCGGCCCGCGTGCTCCTGGGCTCCACTGCTCCTCAGATCATCTGCCGGCATTCTAGCTCTCCTGCAGGACCAATCAAGGCTGCCTCCTTGCAAACAGGATTCTCTGCTGATCTCCCTGCTGCTGGTCTCCTCCCTTCTTAAACACCTGCAACCCCTTGACAGGTTGCAGGTTCAAGGTCCCAATTAGCATTGCCTGACTGCTATTAGAGGGACATGCCCGAGCTTTACAGTACTCTGCAGGCATCTCGTCTCATCATAGAGTAGTGAAATGACCTACTGGTGTTCACTTATCCTAGTCGCACCTTCCTCGTCCCAGTACTGTAGTAGGTTGAATGAGGAAAATTGTGGGTTAGGTTGGTTCTCATAAGGGAAAGGGGGATACCATGTCTCGCCTGGGGTACCCTCTTCCCAATCCCCAAGGACCCTCCATCCAGGTGATCCTCCCTCGCTTTTCCACCCCCAGGCTCAGGATCCAGGTGGGTCAGGAAGACCCAGAGAGGGACCTATCTCATCATTCTCCCCACCCCCCCCGGCAATAAAACCTTCATGTGGTATATAGATGCTAAGGTGTATGAGAACCCTATAAACCCTGTAAGAATGTCTGGGTGGGCTTTTGACCCAAACTTTACTCAGTCCTCCTCATGAAGGACAGCAGCAAAGAGTATTTGAGAAGCCCAGAGTGTTTCGCTGGAGTGAGAGAGTAAAAGTAAGAGAGAGTGAGAGAGAGAGTGAGAGAGAGAGTGAGAGAGAGAGTGAGAGAGAGAGTGAGAGAGAGAGTGAGAGAGCGAGAATGAGAGAGCGAGAATGAGAGAGCGAGAATGAGAGAGCGAGAATGAGAGAGAGAGAATGAGAGAGAGAGAATGAGAGAGAGAGTGAGAGAGGGAGTGTGAATGGTTGAGAGTTACAGAGCCCTGCATTGAGCAAGCAGGAACAAAGAAGACACCGTCTGACACGGAGTCCAGTTGATGAGTTGCATATGCGGCTCTGTGACGAGAGGAGGGCCAGACATCTCAGGGAGCATCTAATTTGCTTTTTAATCAGCACAGATGCAACCATCAACTTTGCAAATTACAGTCACTTTCCTTGATTACTCACCGGCTGTATGAACTGGATTTCTCAACAATCTCATTTCTGAAGCTAAAGGCTGTTACCAATGCCTTGTCTCCTCCCAAACTCAGCCGTTCACCCGGGAGGGTTGCAGGACAACTTGAAGGCTTCTTTCCTCGGCTCGCTCGGCTTTGCTTTTCAAATGCTCATGGCCTCCCGAAAGTATGGAAATCTTGCCTGGCTTTCTCTAGATCCGGTCTCCACAGCCGATCAGCCCATTGGCCTTCCACAGCATGGTTTGGAACAGACTTGCAAGAGCTGTTCCTTCACACAACGTGTGCTTGGGTGGGCCACCTTTTATCTTCCCAGTGAGTGCTAATAAGTGACAGGTGTACATTGTTGAAGTTAAATGCCTGACTGCCTGGCCTCATTACAGGGACAGGGCCAATGCAAACCAGGGGAGGCAATCCTAACCTCATTACTCATCTTCTTTGGTGCAGTACTTTTGTCGAGGAGAAGTGGGGAGGAATTATGGGAGTTGCAGTTTCCCAAAACATAAGTGGGAATAGGGGTTAGACGGGTTGTGGAAAAAGGGGGATACCATGTCTCACCATTGGGTACCCTTTCCCCCACTCCCCGATGATCCCTTACCCATTTGACCCTCCCGCTCTTGTCCACCCCCCCAGGGTGGAGATCCAAAAGCAATGTCCTTTCCCTGGCCACCTGAGTACGGGATCCCGGCGGCTAGGTTGTGAAACACCCTCTGGTTCTTCATAACTCCTTCTTGTACTTTGGCAAATGAATTCAAAATCTTGAATGAAAAGGGAAACTCTAATCAAATTAACATTGATTCTCAAACTACTACAATACTGACCCTCACTCTGGCCCTGGATCCTCAGACAATACCGATTTATCCAGCGTCCTGCTTCTCATTTTCACCCATAGATTTGAAATATATTCATGATTAGGATTCCATTCCGGCGTATCTTGCAGTGAGGCATGCCTCTGACCTTAATTTTTTAATAACGGAAATTGTGAATGCAGTCTTAGTCCAGGGAACTGTTCCACTGCAACTATAAATGTTTCTCCTTATTGCACAAATACTGGTCTGCCACAGCCATCTAAGATTTTTAGAAAAGACTGTCACCATACGGCTGCAGTAATATTTGGATGAAAATGCAATCCTGGACACCTTTCAATAAGGTTTTAGGCCCGGGCACAGGCCTGAGAGCCTTGGTGACAGTATGGGAGGATATTCTAAGGGCCACTGATAAGGGTGATCTGAGCATGTTATTGTCCAGACTATCCGAGCCTGCTCGGGTCTCGGAGGCGCATTGAAATGGTTCTCTTCTTTCTTAGAAAAACGTATTCAAGTGGTTAAACCTAGTGATGACCACAGGAGTCATCACTATCTCCAATTTTATTCAATATCTATCTTAGCCCTCTAATGGGTATTTTCTCGAAGTTTAAAAATTGAGCTATTATTCTTACGCGGACGACACTCAAACCTATGTCAGATTAGTAAATGCACCGGGCGCGTCTAAACTTATCCTAGCCTGCGCTAACTCGATCAGAAGCTGGATGATCGAAAGGAAGCTTCAGCTCAACCCTTTCTAAACAGAGATAGTGTTTGGGCCTAAACAACTCCTCAGTAACTATCACAATACCAATATCTGTCCAGCCTTGTTCCATACAGCAACATCCTTTTCAAATGAGCTAAGAAAACTTGGCTGCATCTGGCAAGTATCTCTAGGCTGCAATGCGCACATTTCAGACATGGTTAAGTCAGTGTTTTACCATCTCAGGCTCTTAAAACCTTTTCTGGCAGTCATTTCTGACTAGGACTGTTCAATAGTCATAGGGATAATGTGTTGCATGTTGGCAGCAGGAACCGCCCGTTCCTTTAGTTCGTACTTCTTCCTTGCAGGGAAATGAGTGTTCCTGGGCTTCCCTCTGGCACAGATACAGGTTGCCATGGAGTTTGTTTAGACAACAGCGACGGCTGTGTCAGCTGATACGTCCCGTGCGTAAAATATGTGCAAGAAAACACTGCCCACCTGCAGTGTAAATCCGGCATCTCAGGGGTGCCTGTTGCTGCTAATCGTGGCGTTATTCACGCATTTCCTGTTGTTCCAAATTCCTCTTCTCCCTCGGATTACTCTCTGTGAAGTCCTGTTTTCCTGGTTTCCTGACCCCTGCTTACGCTAATTCGGACTGCCTTCGTGCTCTTCCATTTGACCTTTATTTGATTTCTCCATTGCCGAACTCTGAACGCTTGGATTGCCATTGCCTCTCCCCTTGCCTGCTGTTTTGATCTCCTGGTGCCCGACTCGGAACGACTTCCGGATTTCCCGCGGCAGGTGCTTTCCAGAGTGCCTCGCAAACTCCTCACTCATTCTACAGAGTTCCTAACCTTACCTGAAAACTTGTCCTTGACACATGTACTGGGATTCTTGGGTCACTACAAAATCCGTACATTCCGGACATGCTGGGACATTTCTACTAAGTGCATGTTTCCGAAC
Organism: Ambystoma mexicanum; assembly: GCF_040938575.1. Taxonomy (NCBI): domain Eukaryota; kingdom Metazoa; phylum Chordata; class Amphibia; order Caudata; family Ambystomatidae; genus Ambystoma; species Ambystoma mexicanum. The sequence continues at coordinate 170,103,997 of NC_090921.1, read as the reverse complement.
GCTCTTCTGTGTATGCACCAACCCGTACCTAGTGCATCCCTCCTGCCGCCCGGGTATATTATTCCCATACTAACTTCCCTGTTTATTATTTTAACCTTCTGTTGTAATCCTTTCAACTGGAACCATTAGATCTTCAGAATCCTTTTCCTCAGGTCAGTCTTGCTGATTAATGACTATAGTGGGGTCTTACTGGTCTGGACAACGTACTTCTGGTATTGGGTTTGTTTATTTTTTTGTAGGTTCAGGATCCATACCTTATTCAGCACCATTCAAACCTTGCCCTAGGTATTCTGAATTATTTGCTGTTGCTGGTTTTTCATTACATTCCTTACTGCATCGTTGCTAATCATTTCTGTAATTCCTTTACAGCATTGGTTTGGCGGTGCGCGTTTTCCCCGCTCTTTTGTGACACCTCTCTGTTTTTACCTAAACAGCAGAGAGGTAAAGAAGAGTCCCTCATTCAGAGGAAGCCTGAATCTTAGAATTCAGGGGATCTGGAGTCCTGGAGGCTGAATACTAATCTACTCAATATACCACTCCTTTCATCAAGGTCGTCTTACCAACGCCCCAACCAGTTTATGGTGGGGTGAGTAACAGAATGTTAGGTTCCAGACTGGACTATTGCGGCACACTTCTCCTGATAGCACGTGAATGCCAACTCCAGCGGCTTCAGGTGGCCCAGAATGCTGCTGTCAGACTGGTATTAAGCTTGCCAAAAACAGCCCCCATCTCCACCTACCAAAACCGAAGGAAACTGCACTGGTTGCTGGTTCGGAAGAGAATTGAATTCAGAACACTGTCTCATTCATAAGTGTATTTATGGAATGGCTACCAAGTACTTGGTTTCAGAAATCAAGCCTTGCATGCCCTCACAAGCTCAGCGCTCATCTAGTAAGAATAGGTTAGTCATCCCGTTTTCTTATTGTGTTTCCTGGGGCGATCGTTGCCTTGTCATCAGGGGCCCTCGTCTTTGGAATACACTTCCAGATGACTTGCGGAAAACCAGCTCTATTGCCCTTTTTTCGGAAGAAACTGAAAACCTTTTTGTTTTGATGAATTTCTCCTTTTCATGCCTAAAAGCCGGGTAACGGAATATAATATCAGTGCCTAGATCCAGGCTTCTGCTTGGTTCCAGAAGGATATGCGCATTATAAATTCCTAATCAAATCATAGTGGGTTCGTCAAGGGGGTTGTGTGCCAGCACAACCATGTGATGATGTTGCTGCTGGACGAGGCATGGGAAGGAATCCCTGGCTGTCCTCCCCCCCACCCCCCCCATTCCGCCACAGAGGAGGGAAGAGAATCTTCAAATGGAAGACCCATGGCCCGCTATAGGGACTGGAGATGGACTGGGTGAAAGAGTCACACGGGGCCCGAAGCAACTACAATCTCTGCTCCCCTAACACATATGCAGAAATCAGTCATTTCTCAAGGTCTCTAGACACATACACCTGCGTTCACAGAGGCCAAGAGTCCTTCCTGAGGACAGGGTGTGGCAAGCAAAGAGGACCACTCATAGGAAAGGACAGGTCCAAATTATAAGTCTACAGGAAGAAAATTAATTGCTACATTTTTAGGCATAAATCAAAATCTGAGAAAACAACAAATGAGCTACCAATATACAGTTTATGTTGAAGATAAAAGGGTACCATGGAGTACGGGGATTAGAAGATGAAGGGACATGGTCAATAGGAAGCAGAGGATTTGTACAAATGGCCCAGTGAATTAAGGAACCTTCTCGGAGATCTGCAGTTAACTTACAGGACATTAGGCACAATTTCTGCAGGTGAATTCAGCTTCCATCATTTTGCAGTCGATAAAATGAACACTAAACTCTAGTAACATCTTTCACCAAGAGACTTGAGTGATATAGCATTGCACAATTTTATGGCTCATCATAGTGGATCAGGTTATAGCACATCTTTCTACATAGGTTCATGGTCTTGGCTTAATTTAGTTTTTAATCACCATCATAATAAACCTGAAGTTTATTGAATGTGAACCAAGAGATTTAAAGGTTCGCCAAGTGTGCTGCGAAAATAAGTTGTTTAAAATTATTAGTGAGACCTACACATCTGTGGTAGAGCACCTTCCTACCATGGCAGTGGTTGGGTGTCTTGCCATACTGTTCGTCCGGAGTGCCCATGAGAGAGGAAGTGAGGAACACATCAGCATGAAGAACGTTATGTAGGATTTCTACTGCAGGGTTATACCTACATTAATTCCAGCGGTCTCAGGACTGCGCACTCTTCCAGTTAAGGAGTTTTATAAATCTTTTACACATGGCCCGATGGCCACCGCCTAGTAATCAAATTTATTTTATATTTGGAAAAGCCATCTCTGGGACGTTTACCTTCATTTGTAGGTCCTTATCTCTGATCCTCTAGCCTACACACCACACCTGTGCAAAACCTAATTCAACCTCATCCCCCATAGATTTGTACCTTTAGCCGCTGCTCCATCACGCAATCCTTACCTTTCCCAAACACGTCCAGGACGGCTTCCACAAGTCCAAGCACATAAACACCACAGGCAAAAACGTTGGCAAGGTAGAACATAAGCCCAATGCTGCCCCCGAACTCTGGGCCCAAGGTTCGACTGATCATAACTGACGATCAAAATCAGGTTAAGGATAGACCACAAACAAGAAAGCAAAGAGTGCAGCCAATTCTTGTTGATATACAATTGTGAAACGCAAAAGGCAGAGGGGGTATTGGGAGAAAAGGGAGGGAGGTTGGGAGCGGAAAACAAGCAAAAACAGCAGCTACATAGATACTAGTTAAAAATGATGCGCCACACCCAGAGGCTTGGCTGCAGATATATTTTAGGGAGTCTTACGACGCTGTTCTTCTGAAGCGACCATGAGGGAGGAATTGAGGAATAAATATCAGCATGAAGGAGAACCTCATGGAGGATTACTAATGCAGATTTCTACTGGCATTCATTCCAGCAGTCGTAGCCTTGCATGCTCTTCCATTTAAGGAGGTTCATAAAAGCATTGCAAGTTGCCTTACAGCCAACACATAGTGCCATTCATTTTAATTGTATATTTGTTAAAGCCAATTTTGGATTGTTTTGCTTTCTTTGTAGGAAGAAATGCAGAATCTACATACACCTTGGAATGTTACTTATAGGTGTATTTGCTGCAGGCAGGGAAGATGCAACACAGTGTTATACATCACTTAAACAGCACTCAATAACTTTAGAACACAGATCAGCTGTACACAGGGAGTGCAAAACCATTTGATGCATGTTCTGCATCTTGAAGCAATGCCAGCAGGGTATAGTGGTTCAACAGATGGGTAGAGCACAGAAATGCTAAAATTGATGCAGCAAACAAGGCTGAAGTCTGATTCAAGAGCACAATTGCAGAATCAACATCCGTTTAGTATGTCTCGGCTCAACGAAAGGCTACCTGGAACGGGGCAGAAGCAATCCTGGAAAGAACGCTTGAGGATGAAATGGTTGGTGAAGGACCCGATTCATTTTAAAGATGTACATTTATTTTTTTGGGCATAGCTATGCCTCTTGAGGGGAAGAGAAGGAAGGCTGCAGTTACTTGAGATCCCTTTTCAAATGACAATCAAACTTACAAGGTATATGTCAATTTGGAAAGTGTTCCAAACAATCAAAAATGTCTCCATTGTGCTAGTTTCCATTTAAAGCAGCAAATATACGTTGTGTCACTGAGTCCAAGCACAATTGTTAAGGTACAACTAGGAACAGAGAAGCTATTAGTGACTTCTACTAAACCTAAAATGGCCTCAACACTATTTAAATTTAAAGTTCTACAACACAATAATCCAAGAATTTCTGGAATTGAAAGGATACAGTAGGCCCCGCCGCCCTGCACTGCCCCGTTGGTGGAGATTGCACAGACGGAGAGAACAGTGAGAGAGATGATCACATAGGCCACCACCAGCATCAGCAAGGACTGGAGGAATCCTGCATAGCCAATCACAAACCCTGTATGGAAGGGAGATAGAAGGGAGAGGTTAGGGCAGCATTAGAGGGACTGGGAATACTGCAAGGAATAACCACCTACAAGGCACATCAAAGGGAAAAGAATGAAAAAGAAAAAGGAGCTTGCTGGTGACAACAGTTGTCTTTTGCAGTATCATACTTACAATTGAACAGCAAATATCATTTGACACATGAGCATCAAATCATTTAAATTACAGGTTACATTCAAGGTTAAGATACATCCTTATGTACGATGGAAGTGCAGCACAAACTGGATGAACCTCAAAGTGCCTGTGTTCACGCCTCCGGGACACCAGCCTGATCTCAGCAAGCTTGTGGTACTAGCCCAACTAGGTTTGTTATGGTCAAGCATCCAGGCACACTTCAGAAGCATAGATAGTGACAGAACTACAGTATAACAGGCTATTGTTTCAAATTAAGGAATAGCCACACAAGGTTACAGTTCTTTATATGCAAATGTTCATACTTACCAGCAAAAGACTTGCACTTATCAAATATGTAAGACATTTACAAGTATCTGATGAAGCGATAGCAACATTTCTGGGGTTTATAGGAGGATCACTAAACTGTGACCCTCTAGGTTTAGCTCGACTGCAACTGCCATTTCCAATGGGTGAATAAACCAGTTGAGTGCTAGCAAATGTTTCCCCCTACCGTCTAATACTACGAATGGCATGCCAAATGCCTGCTATCTAAACTCTCTCAAGGACTTCCTATCCGTGCCTACTCTTTCCACAGGTTACTGTCTTAATGTTGGAATTTGAATAGCAGCAGCTCCTCCTCCTCATAGTCCTCCACCTGTAACATCAGCCGGAAAAATAAAAAACTTCCTGCGCTCTGCTTAAATCTTAGTCACATGTTCCTGTCCAATCTGGCCACGTCTTCCCCACCCAGGGCATGCATGTTTGAGAAACGGCCTTGAAATGGGGTCTAAGCCCACCCCATACTCCCTCTACAAGTTTGCCATTTACCAAAGATGGCCGCACATGCAATCCAATGTATTCTGGGGTCCCGGTGTGGTGGGGCCCAAATGGTAAGTCTCTCCAGGAAGGTTGGGTTTAGCTCCCTTTGTGGGTCTCTGGTGGTCATGGGGTTTGCGTGCTAGAGTACCAGCTTGCTAGCTTCCTTGAAAAGCCCACTGTACATCAGTTCTCTGCTTAATTTCCTCCTGGGGGTGGCAGGGTGGAGATCTACTCTTCAGCTGAGACCGTTTTCTTCGCTTTATAGTGACATTGTCGAACGTCACATTTTCGACATGCCATTTTTTCGACACAAAAATGGCGAAAAAATAATTTCAAATAGTTTTTTTAATTTTACTTTTTTAACAGGGGTTGGGGGGTTCCCCCTTGGGCTGGTTGGACCAATCAAAGCATACCTCTACGTGAAAGTCCTGCCCCTCAGGATGGATCCAGGACACTTTAAAAGACTCCGTCAGCTGACCAGCTCCATCCAGGGCATCTGCAGTGCCTCTGTCCCCGTTCGCGGTTTTGCCTTGGGACTTCGTAAATCACTAGCTTGGCTTAAGAACAGTTATCCTGCAGTTGTTACTCTACATCATGACAAGGTGCCTTTTTGAAAGAGTGTCTTGGTCTTTGTCACATGAGTCACCTGCCGATGCCCGATTGCAGTGCTTTCCACTGCTGCCCGTCTCCGTTGTGTCCTGGGCGTCTGCTGCAGTTGCGGCACCTGCAGTGATCTGCATCTCAGGTTGCCTGGATGGTCCTGCTACAAAGTATCAGGAACCGTCCATTGTGTTAGTGCGCATTCTCAGAAATGTGCCAATTCCCTCCACCTTAGAGACCCCCAGCAAAGAATTGCTGGATTTAGAGGACTGGATTGTTTTAACCTGGAGAGAGTGAGACCCTTTTTCCGCACTCGCTCATGTACTTTAATGTGATTTTCTACACTGTGTTTCTTTTGGTTATGGAGTCTAACAAACTCCATAGGCATCATCTTTCACAATTGTGTCCCAAAGCACCTTCAGTGCAGTGACACAGGGAAGTCTTCAAGATTTCCCAAAGTTGAAATACCTTCTCTGGGATAAACTGTTTCCCAGAGCAGTAAAGTGAAGTGAAATTGACTTTGCTTACCATTGTAACTTTCTAGACCCTGCACACACTATCTTACAATAGAGTGATGGGGGGGGGGGGTTACTTAGTATTCCCTTTGTCTAGCTTCTTATGTATCATGTTTTATGTTACCCTTTCCTCACTGAATGGCTGGTGGCAGTGGTTTTGTTTTGTACTACCGTGGTTTGCATTTACCGCGACCATACGCAGCTCCAGTAAAGCAACCACTGGAGCCATCTTTTTCAAAATGGCGCAGAGCCATCTTTGATAAAAGGGCCCCCGATCTTTTTTTGCCATGTCTTTGTGGAAAGGTCCTTTAAGAGAGTTTCTCTGTGCGCCAAACCATGTTTGGTCTATTTGATCATTTCGCCTTTGGCAGGGTTTCTGAGTGAAACCCCGCCTGTGGCTCCAGGGTGTCTGGGGTAGGCAGGAAGTGAGGGAGGTGCCCAAAACTCCCTGTGCTTAGTCTCCTAGGAGACCCAAATGCACTCTGTGGTGATTGGCTGGCTGACTGTCCGGCAAGGAGAGCCACCCTGCTGGGTGATTGACAGCTAGGCTGGTGCTAAAAAGGTGATTCTTTTGGCTTGGAAGGCAGAGTCGACCACTGGATGAAGGAACCAATGAAGAGCTTGAAGATGTCGCCTGCTGCAACTCCTGGACCGTTGGTTTGCCCGGTGAAGCCCTGTGCAGTGCCAATTTGCCAAGTTCACATCGACAGAGAAGCCGCTGCAAGGACGACTTCTCCCTTTGAGTTGGTGGGACCAATCAACTCCAAAGTAAGCCACCTGGACATCCATCTCGGAGCTGGTTGAATTTCCACAGAGTTGCTGCTGGAAACTGTAGAGCCAGGGAGAAGAATACCAGATTGTGTGCATTGCTTTTAAGCTGGCCTAGAGCTTTTGGAAGATCCTCCGGACTCCCAAGAAGCAGGACTGACAGAGCCTGAGCCCCCTCAACAGAGTGCAGGACCCCAGAAGCAAGGAAAGCCCACCTCAAAAGTCTGGAACCGCGTTGTTGCTATTTGCAGTGGTCGCATGGAGCTGAAACACAAAACAGCCACTGAAAGTGAAGTTTGCCGGTTGCAGTTTTTGCCAGTTCCACTGCATTGCAGGAGTCCCCCCGACATCCCCCCTTTTGTCCCCACGACGGAGGCCCAGGAACAGTGAGATCTGCAGAGCTGCACAGGAACAGAAGTCATCAGCTGCATCTTTTCTTCATTGCTAAGGTACTGTCTAAGAGAACTTACCTCTTACTGTGTGCTTGTAACTTCTGCAACTCACACGTCTAATCAGCTTGTGGCCCTACATTTGATTCTTCTTTTTATCCAAGACTCCTAAGAACTTGTGCAAAAGACTTTTCCATTTACTTACCTGAAGTGCTGCATCCTATACAAGACTTTTGCCTATTGACTTTGGCTTAGCCTATTGAATTGTATGGCTCTTCTAAGTGGATCTGAAAGGATTTACCCTGTTTAAGGATATTGGTGATCTCTTGTGTTCTAATAACCTTTGCCTTTTACCAACTTAAGAGTGTTCTGAATGCCAACAGTATGATATTAATATCCCCAGCACCCTTGTTATTGAAGTCACCTGTAGGTGTAGGTTGCTTCTGTGGGCCATCCCAAAAGGCTCTTGTCTGATTCAGAAACTGTACAGTATTGAGTGTATTTATGTGTTACTATTATATTGCTCCCTTCTAAAGAAGTCTTTATAACTGACTGACAAATTAATCAATGTTTATGCAAGAAACCTTGAGTGTAAGAGTGTATTTGAATACCTGTAACTGTGAATCTTTGTGTAACTCGACTACTGCTCACATTTCCCCTCATGAGATAAGCCTGGCCGCTCAACACGCTACCAAAACCGTGTAGTACAAGCTTATACCAAAGGTTGGGTTGCCTATACCTGTAGTCATAGTAGTTTGTAGTGTTCCCAGAGGGTACTGCATTCAAACACATTGGAGCTCAGAACCGCCATCTAGCAAGACCCAAACCTAAACTCAAAAATTACCACTGCACCTGCAGCCCCTGGACCAAGGTTCCCCCTTATTATTTTTCTTCTAGTACGAAAATGGTTTATTTTTGTGCGCTCATTATTTTTAATGTGCACATGTGACTGAAGTAAGCCATTTTGTGAGCATGTGTAGTGAGCTATTCTCTCTGAAAAGGGTGTGGAAGAACAGTTTCCCTTCCACAACAACTCCAGTTCTCTACAAATCAGTATACAAAGTGCTTCTAACATCTCGTTTTTCAAATATATTGGCTAAATAAACTAATGTTTTATATGGAATTCAGAGAGAGCTCATATCCACGCTAAAACCTCAAGATCTGATACAGTATAAGGAAAAAACACTTATGCAGAGAAAGATGCACAGGCTTTATTCTGGATATCCATTTGTCGAGTAGCACACTGCTCGGAGGCGCTGCATGATATGGTTTAGGCCACTGGGGAAAATACAGTGCATTACAAACAACAAATATTGCTCATCGTAACTCATGGGGTGGCACAAAATATACATGAAGCATGTGTCAGACCGAATAATTGCAACCGAAGTGTGCCAAGAAACATGGCAAGAAGAGTTTGTGCATCACTTTATGAAAGTCCTTCAGGTGCTAATAAATAGGTCTTTCATAATCATAGTCAGGAGAACAATTGCATCAGAAGCACAAAAAGTGGAGCACAAAAAGAAACTGATGGTTACGTTTTCAAGACAGTTACTAGAGTTTGATGTCTTTTAATGAAAGCAGAGCAGTTTTCTTTCACTATACTGTAGAAACATCTGATTTGGTTATTGAAAGTGGCTTTTTTGTTCTTCACCCCCACGAAATGTGCTCTTCTGCCCCCTTTAGTTACTCCGCTGACATTCAATACTGGTTGCCAGAGCTCAGTAAACAGCGAGGTAGGCTCCTCTGGTGATTGTAGCACTGAAAGGCATTTCCAAAATTAATTGCATGCAAAAATATTTAAAGCCCAACTGTAATATTATGGGCAGTTTAAGAAAAGGACATGAATTTGCATACAAATAATATGGTTTGCAACCTTCCCTCACACTAATATTGTTGGGTAGGATTGTAGGAGTGCTCAGTGAAACCATTATAGGAGAGAATTACCATAGCAATTCTGATTGGCTAGGCATGAATTTTGCCCACCAAATTCCTGAGAGGAGAAAAGTGTGAAGAATCCTACGGATCCCTCACTGAAACCCTGCCTAAAGTCTCCTCCCAGGTGACAAGGGTAAGGCAGCCGCTTCCTGATCCTGGAGGCGGTGTAGTGTGGAAGATCACCTGGGATGAGACTGGGCCCAGGGTGGTAAGGAGATTCCATGGAATGAGACACAGTATTTTTCCTTTGGAGGGAAAAATCTTCCCAAGGTAACTAAAGCGGTAAAGAGTTATTGTCATTTTAATGTCCCTAACCCTCAAATTAGATCTAAAATTGTGGACCTTGATGTTGTAAAATCTGATCATATTTTACCAAAAGAAAGATCCTTTTGGGTATCCCAAACTAAACGCCTTCATCAATCCCAAAAGTACTACAATGTAAAGTAACATGGAAATGCTGTCTTCAATAAACTAGCTTCCTCTGTAATGGCCAATTTTCCTAGCTCCTCTCTTAACAACTTTAAGGGAATTGAATATACCCTTGAATGTAACTAAAAGATGACAACAACTAACTTTGTTGAAGGGAACTGCAAGTCCCAGAAGTCAAGAGGGACTGAGACGAAGAAGAGGGGTGAAGAGTCATGCAGTTGTAAAGGTCAGGCAAGTAAGCCTAACAGCCACTGCAATAGTCAGTCAATTGGGCTTGGCTTATCCCACAACTGAGGAAACCAGAGAGGCATAAAAGGCCCCCTCAGGTGCAGCAAGGAGGAAGGAGTGCAAGGAGAGGGAACGTTGGCTGGAGTGCAGGCTGTAGCAGTGGAAATAGAAGGAAGGCACAAGGCTGGCAAACCAAGAACAAGTGGGAGAACAATAGAGACGCCGGAACGTGTAGACAGCAAACTTCATCCGCGTGTTCTGAGAGAGTCCTGTCCTCACGAACTCCGAAGTGCAGAGGCTGCGAAGCGGAAGACGTGCAGGAGAAGCAATTTTCTCCATGTGAGCCGAATTGCTGCGGTTGCCGAATTGCTGGCGTGCAGGAGGCAAGAAGAAACTGTCCCAACGTATATACGGACTAGAGACACTCGTTCAGTAGAAGGGTGTGGGGTCCCCAGCAAGCCAGAAGCAGTAGAGGATGCAGTGGAAGTCGGGAAAGCAGTGTAGCCAGCAAAGCAAGTGTTTCAGAAGGTGATGAGTGAAGCACAGCTTTCTAAAACATGGCACAAGCCTTGCCAGTAACAGTAACCAGCTCCTTTGCCACTCAGATAAGATTCTGAGCGAGTACAAGCTGACCATTGCATTGCAAATCATCAGAACAATAGAATTGTAGCACGTGTATGAAGTGCAATAAGCTTCTTGCTCTCGTAAGAAGCTAACGCTAAAAACAACCATTGTTGCATTATTCAAAGACCATTTCTGTTCAGAGAGTGATTGTGTGTCCCTAATTAAGGAGAGGGAACGCAAATACGGCCATTTCAGAACATAACTTTGAAGACCCAAGAGTTGCAAACTTGATCGCGGGAAAATTACTTCAAAGAATTATTGTGTGTTGTACCTTAGGGCCTGATCTTGATGCTTTTCTTCTACGGGAATACAATTACATGTACATCTACAAAGCTTGAAAACTACATCAAAGAGTGGTTTGCGTGTGCCTAGTTGTCATTTTTTACCTAAGGACTGAATCTTATATAAAAGTGACACCTTACATTAACTGATTGAAGAGAACAAGCATTTTCTAAGCCATGCCCCATATTACTTGTGAAGCTGACCCTTTCTCAGAGTTACAAAGCAATCCAGCAATACTGTGAAGTTATTAACAGTTAATTGGCCTAAACCAACAGTCTGCCAATGTTACCTGAGGCCATGAGAGTGGCACCCAGGCTTACGGGCAATTGTTGGACTGAATTCTGGCAGAAAGGTGCAGGTAAAGTTGGAGAAGGGGAACTGGCTGTCTGTAAGGAGTAAATGAAGTAGACTCAACCTGTATTTCACAAATCTACCTGGTCGACGTCGGTCTAAAAGTCATTTGAAGTTGTGGTCATAGTCCAAAGAATTGGAACTCAAGGAGGTATATCTGGCTGTCTGTTGATGTGACATTGCAGTAGTCAACACCCAAGGTACAATACTGTGGGTTAAAGGTCACTGTTCACATAGTAAAGCAATTAGAAGTAGACGTGTTGAAGCAGAAGCAGCAGTACTGAGAAGTCATCCTGACAAATACACCAATTTTGAATGTTGAAACTATAAATCAAGACATCCCAACTGTTAACCAAGAACTGTGATTCACTGACCGTGTGGATATTGCAATTTATTTTGAACTGTGGCAAATCTTCAAGTGGGAGTGAAAGCATTGTGGCCAGGATTACCATTGGGGCTATTTTTCTTGAAGTGGAAAGTGGAAGACTTCACCCAAAAGAGGAGATTTGTTGCCAGTAGAACTTTTTGTTGATGAACTTTGACTTTGACTTTAAAACTTAAAGAACTAAGTTAAGTTAAGGTAAACATGGGGAAGGGAAACCACCTGGGACACTAGAAGGTCATTTAGGAAATGTAAATATTTTTCATGTCATGTTGAACTGCCATACATTTTCTTTCTGAGTTTGTTGTTTGGTGTGAGGGACAGTTATTTTCCCTTAGCTTTTAGACTAGGCAGGGGATTCCTCAGCAGAGATGGGACAGTAAAGTATTTTGCTATATTTTCTTTAACAATAAAATTGTATATTTCGAAAGATATTCAAACGGTTGTCTGCCTCGCATTACTGAACCCTCACAAACTATGTATTTAATGTGTGTTAATAGAGTGTCAGTGCCAATTCAAAGCGCCTAGCAGAAACAAAAATAGGGCATCAAGTACAATATAGACATGTGACATGTACAAAGAGTAGGAACCATGCAATGAGGTAACATGTTCAAGTAATCTGCTTAGTTACAGGTGGTATCCAAGCTAAGAGTGGACAGCTGGCTTACATAGTGTGGGGGCACTTACTAAAGGCACAGGAGTAACAGTACCATTCTGGTGCTTGCTGGTTTATTCATATTACAGCAAACCGAAAACAAGTGGACGCAGGTATAAGTCAGGTAATCTTTCATAGGATCAAGGTAGGCAGATTTAAGGTCATTAGGTAATCACATAACGCAAGGGTGCTAGTCATTAGGTGTAAGCAGAGTATAGTGAAGTATACAAGTCAATGTTATTTAGTTAGTGCATGCTGTGTGCTTCTGTTCATGGAGCCCAATTTCTTTTAACCTCCCGAGGGTTTATTTTGTTTTTTAAAGTCACCCTCACATAGCAGGTTACTGTAAAGGGTGCTAGACCAGAATATTGAGATTAGTTAGTATACTTTTGTTGCTGTGGTCTGTTGTGAATGCTTGAAGGAGGGAATTGTCTGTGTGCACTGTGAATACTCTTCAGCGGCACCCTGATGGAAGATGGGCATCCGCACAGCTTAGAGGGAACAAAAGTCACCACCCAATTGCACACAAGAACAAAAAAGCCGTTGCCTGGAAACAGGATTTCACAATATTAGATACTTCACTTGGGGAGCCTCCAGAAAACAAATGCTTCCTGGGAGCCAAAGGCGCTGCTACTTATGCAGACACTGTATGGATAGATGCGGCCAGCAAGTAGGAAATTATACAACTGCCCGAGTCCGGGTACTGGCCCATGGAGACTAAGGGGTAGCCCCCACCTTTCGGGACCACTGGGAGCTACAAATATATATAGGAGTTACTTCCCCACTGAGGTATGGATGGAACTCACTGGGGGAAAATGATGAGTGCATCAAAGAGGAGCAAAAAGTAGGGATCTCACAAAGCAGAACAAAACACATCTTTCTTCTTTAAAGGCAACTACAGTCATATAAACCGTGGATCTACAACTGGTCCTGAAACAAGACCTATAGAGAAGGAAAAGGAGTTGTTGAAAACAGAACGGAGCAAGATCAACCCACGATTACACGTGTGTGAGAACAGGAAGCCCTGGCTGGAGAATATACAAGGCCATAAAAAGAAGAGTACAAGATCCAAAGAAGTCCTGAGGGAATATCGGGACTAGTCAAAGGATTGTGCTAACGAGGAGAAGAGAAAAGAGACAAAGTGATAAAGTCCATTAAGTTCGTTTTGTAAAGGTGACTGTTGGCCAAGAAATGCCTAGAGAACATATTTGTAAACTCCTCAAGAACAAGGAACAAGGAAAAATCCAGGGGAAGGAAACCACCCCCTGGAACAAGGCATGTTGTTCTTGAAGAACCTTTCTGTTGAAGACATTCATTCTTTCTTTTATGAACACTTTTTCAAACCATGGATGGTTAAAGACTTTTCCCCTTTACCTTAGTGGTAATATTAAGTTGTGAAGGTCAGAATAGAACTTTCGGCACATGGGGATTTTATTTGGGCATTCTACCACAGACATTCTTAGTTTTCGTTTAGGTAGGGAAATGCCCCTTATTAACAGGGTCAGAGAGGCACTTTCCCAACCCTTTATTTTAAAAAAAGTCTTTAACAACTAAAATGTTAAACTTGTACCTGACTTTCCTTTCCGACTCCTCACATGGTGTAGTTTGTCAGCTATGGAGAGATTGTGCCAGATGTTTTTAACCATTAAAAACACATTGTGGCCCTTCCTAAATGGATACAATAAGAGAACTTCAAATCAGGTCATGCACCGGAATAACGTTCCCCAGCCCATCCATGGCTTAAAAACCCAGACCCATATTGTCAGGCTGAAATGTCTTGAAAGAGCAAAGGACTACAGACTTGTGCTGCTTTTTGCTTAGTCTCCAAAGGACTTTAAACCCAAAGAACCAAAAGAAAGTAAAACAGATTGTGTAGTCAAGCTGGGGACGGCCAAGCTCCAGACACTGCAAACAAGCATTGGCCAGCTTCCGAAAACTGTCACAAATGATTTCACTTTGAGTCAGTCATAAGGGGAGGACAGAAGAGAGTGACCCACAGGGGGGACTGTGAAGCAGGAAATGCATTGGCAGGACAGAGCCTCCTTGTCCAATACCTTCTTATTCTGTGTTCTGCTTATTCCTGCACAGGAGTCCCATTTCGACCCCTGGCAATGCAGCTCTTCATTTTGTTCTTGGGTGAACAGTACCCATGGGATACCCTTAGGGCATACATGGGTAGGAGTACAACCCTATAGTTCGAGTCTGTTTTGTCCACAGAGCAGGGTATGGGTTGGTGACAGCTACATGCTGATGTGAGGCTCAAGGTATCCCCAATTCTGGAGATACCCAGGCACTGCCATAGGAATCGAATTCCTAGACAAAGGCAAGACAGCCCTTACCCCCCCTTGTTTCTCGAAGTCCTAGGAAGCAGTAGCTCAGTCTCCTTCCCCCAAATGGTTGTTGGGTGGAAGGACCAAATATGGCTCCAAGGCTGCCTCCTGGCAGACTGGCTGGTTCCTTCCCAGGCGCTACTTCTTGTGGGTACACCCATGGGGTGGAGTCTACCTGAATGGAGTGAGTAATCAATATGCATTCTGTGTTGCAAGTGTTCGTTTTTGGTTGTGTTGCACAATGCCCGAGCCAGCCCTGACTCAAACTGGAATGAATGCAGTGTAGTGCACTAAAAGTGCTTGGGAGTTGCCCCAATCCACATCCTGTGTTGTGGGTGTCTGGTGGATAGACTGGTGCTACCTGCATGAATGCACTTATGTGCGATTGGCTAGCGGAGCGTGACTCAGCCTAAGTGAATGGGGAGTGTTTGGGGACCTCGCTCTTACCAACTGAAACAAGAAACCTAAAGCAGAAGCGGAAATCATCATCTTAAGCTTGCATCCTGGAGTCCAGCTGGAGGAAGAAGTCTGCAGTTGCAAATCTTCAAGCAATCTGAAAGCTGCTGTGCTGAGTCAAGGACTGAACCAGAAAGGACCTGGATAGACAGCCTCTTCCTGAGCTATGAGGGAGCATCGTGCAACTGCTGCTCTTCACCCGAAGTATCCTGGAAGCCAGTCCTATGTGCCTGTCATTTGGAGATAGGATCTTCGTTGGTCCAGAAGAAGAGTGCCTGAACCTCTTGAAGCCAAGAAGTTCATCTGTGTCGCCCAGTGTCCAGAGGAGTGTTCATGACCGCTGGAAACCAGGTTGCCGAGTATTACCCGTAAGAGGACGTACCTGGCATAGTACTGCTTGACAGCCGAAGCTGTGAAAGCTGTGAAAGTTCCAAATCATTGAAGAATATTTCAAGGAGGATCTCTGCCACGACATCTGTCCACTTGTCCATGCCGGAGAAGGTCCAGTGTCACTACCTGCCAGTGAGTATCCTGCCACAAAAATATGAAGACCTCCCAAGCATCCGGTGAGCGTCCAGGTCCAGTGGTCATGTCTAGGTCGCCTTAAGCCATCCTGAGATCTGTGTTGCAGCTGCTGCACATATCAACTGAACATCTGTAAACCGCAAAATCCCAAAACCCGACACATACTTCTGCCACTGCACCCGTCTCCACCGAAAGTCATCCTGCAAAGACAAAGTGCTGCCTTACACCTCCTTCTTGCCACCGATATCACAGCAACTCCTTATTCCAAAGGGGGTGCATCCTCAAGGTGCCTTGGCGAGTAAAGCCAAAAATCTCCACCACTTCATCTGCCAAGGCACCCAAGGTTCTGTAATGAGAAAGAGCATCTTACATCCTCATGAATCATCCAGGGGTCCCAGTTTAGTCTAGGATCCTGTTCTCCTGAGGTTTCCGAGGTACTTTGGGGTAGCGGGGCCTGGGGCGTGGCCAGCTGGCGCATCATGGAGACGTTCTCATGGTGAGCTCTGTGCCCTGATATCTGCCGGCCTGCCCAATCACCCAGTTAATGTGGGCTTTGGAGACCCGGAAGAACTGAGGAATGTTCCGATTATCGGGTGCACCAACTGATCAAATTACAGCCACTTTGGATTCACCAAACACAGCGTCCCCGGAGCTGTGCCAGAACCGCATAATTCATACGAGACAATCAAAGAAAATGTGGCCCAGGCTAGCGCTGTCACAGAGGTGTTCTGGCAAAGTGTAGTCGGTGGACACAGGTGCATAGGAGCCACAGAGAGAAGGCAGGCACTTCCCTTGGAGGGGGCCGGCTTCGAGAATAGAAGCAGGACTGTTGGCAGCGGGAAAGGGGTGGCTTGGGCCCCCTTGATGGTGGAGAGCGGGCAGCCGCTGCGAGGGAAACCGGATGGGCTGCCAAGGAGCCCGATGTTGACGCGCACGTTGTGCCAAACCTGACAAGGTGCAACATGCTCTGTGAGCAGGCTCTGGGGACAAGTCTGGAGGTGCAGCCTCGCTAATAAAGTATATACGAGTACAAGGTGTCTGTGTATATGGCGCTGACCACCTCTGGGGCACCAGGGCGTTATGTAGCCTGAAGCCCTTGGTTGCATACTCCTTTCCTCCCCTTGTGTGAAGGAGCACCCAGCATCGGGGTGTAGAGGAGGTCCCAAGTACGACCCACACAGCCATCCATTTTGAAGTACCAGGAAAGTTCACGCCGAAATATGTGACGTATGATGAGCAAATAAACCAGCAGAGAACCGCAGTGGGGCTCTGTCCAGTACCTATAAGAAGAACAGCATGTGTTGAAGTACCAACACCTAAGAAAACCTGGAGAGTAAGGTACCTATTGAGAAAGCCATAGCGACAAATGAAACAGAACGTAGATGGTCAGAACGCAGTCCCTAAAGCAGCTAAAAAGATACTGAAGGAGGACTAATGGTGACGTCACAAGAACCCGGACTGACTCACATATAGAAGATAGGACGACCTGCGAATGATGAAGAGAGACGAAACACCATGAATAAGGGACATCATGAACCTAAAGTGAAATCATCAAATGTCAGAATCCTATGCCATGAGCACAATGAAGATATTCAGTTAGTTTACACGTGTACATATACATGGAACCGCAAGAAGCAAACAATTGCGAGGATTGGTTATGCTTAGTAGTAAAATAGATTACGGCAAGCGTCACCAATGCATATCTACCCTCAAAAGGAGCACTTTATATAAGTATACTTCCACTATGCACAATAGCAGAATCAAACAGAGGTTATTAAAAGGTCTCAAAGGAAGAGCCCCGCAGTAAGCAAATCGAAAACTAAAGACTGAGGGAAACTCAGCCGCATGCAAATCGTGCCAGGAAGCCAAGGATGTATCGGCTGAATTAGACCAACAGTGGATATAATTTATGAAAGAAGAACAGGGTATCCTGTTCAGAAACGTCAAGGTAAGCCACAGAAGGCAGATGGCTGGCAGAATGAAATCAAATACTCAAATTGCTTGAAAAATAAGACGACTTCACTGTGTCGGAATCAAGTGACCAGCCAAGCGAGAAGGGATGAAACTTTCACACTCACGCATGGCCTTGTGCCATGCACAGATATCTTAATTTTTCCAGACCAAGAAGCAGTATCAAGGCCAATCACAAAGAAATAATTGACACATGACCACTAAGGTGATGATCGATTGTAGCAATCGATCTCGCGCCTTGAAACACTTGTGTATAGGCGCGTTACAAATGCCATATCATATCATAGCAATAATTGGAAGGAAGCTGGGGGTGCAGACAAGCTCCCTGCACCTGGACGGCTATTCTACACGCTGCTAAGCAAGTGGAAAAGTATGAGTGGGGTTGTTGCCAACCCAATCATAGTGGACCAAGTAATCAAGGGTCCTATCTTTGGTAAAAACCAATGAGACGTCGTACTTCCAGTAACGTTTACAGTAGCCATTTTGAAGGTAGGCCTTAGATGCCCCACCTGACAGTGTTTGTTCAATCCCCTCACTCCGTTACCATATACAGATATAGTACCTATATTAAAGTTACCTTCCTACAACCAGTAGAATTGCATGCAACATTTTAAGCGTTACACGTCAGTCATGACGAGTTTTTAGTATAAATGATGTGTTTTTTATGAAGTTTGCTGGAGTTGTTGAAGCGAGAAGGAAGATCGAGCGATTGCTGATATTCATGAACTCCCCGTTTTTGTACTTGTCACTAAACGGACTCCCTTTGCCAAACCGTTGAGTTATCATTATTGATTTAATGCTAGAGTATTAATCTGCATCCCCATCCATCTCACGGGTGCTGCTGCCTCATCTTAAAGTGCTATTGGGCAACCCCCAGCTCTATGGGCCGGTTGGGGTCCTAGTGTACACTTGGTAGCAGAGAGAGGATGGTTTCCGACTATCGATTAGTTAAGGGAAGGATAACCGAGTAGAGAGATACCAGGAGGATACCTGAGCAGAGAGAGGATACACCCAGATACCTACACTTTAATATAGCGCTAGAAGAAGCCTGTATTCAAAGTCCTGAAAAAATAGCGCGCAGTAGGAGACCAGAATCTATGAAAGTGGCGATCTGAAAGGGATGGGCTTATATTCCATGTCGGAATAATTATAGGGGCAGGCGATTCATGTAACCGGCCGAAGTCTGTCTAGTAGGTCACGTCTTTGTGTTTTTTTTCCTCTGATGTCATAAAAGTAAGAACATTTTTGGGGGAAACAGCATGAAAATTACAGGATTGTATAGCCAGTATATTGTATAACAAGAATTGAAGGTTGTTGTGTGGAAAAGTAAAAAGATTTTTTTGTGAAAAGACAGGATTGGAGCTTGCGACGATTGGTGCGCACTCATATTGTTGGTTTTGTGTTAGAAACGTAAAACCATAACAAAGTGTTATATGAGGAGAATTTCAACAGATTTAAGCATGGAAGGCATTACACCGTTAATACCCTTGTGAAAACAGTTGCCAAAACATGCACCTAAGCTGAAACAGTACAGTGCTGAATGGGTTAAAGGAACCGGCCACAAAATGTTTATGCCATGGCCTCAGGCTGGATCGCTATCTAAAACGGTCCTGCAACACATGACTACATATTTGCATGCCACATACACTGGCAAAAAGTTGGACAAATGCCTAGCGAGTTTAGAACTTTGGAAGATGTACCAAGAGGATAAGGAGGAGGAGCCACCGTTAGATTGGATACTTAACGTATGCACAGAGGGGGGTGAAACGCCTTCTGCGCCACCCGCCCCGGCTTAACCAAAAAGCAAAGCCAGTTATGACGAGGGATTATACCCATTGAGGGAACTTAAAGCAGCCACTGGATGTAGCAACCCGGAATATGAGTCACATACGCAAAGTAGTGACGAAAACCCAGACAAAGATAGAGATATCACCTCCAAAGTCTTGGGGGACAAGAAGAGGCACGAGAAAGAAAAAGGCGACCAGGCACAAGCAAGTACATCTCTAGATACAGATAGAGAGGGCAAGAGATGGAAAGGAGATGAAGATAGAACTGAGGAGATAGCATTCGCACAGAACAAATGGATGGAAGGTCAGATTCTAATGAAACTCGATGGTAAAGGCATTGAGGACGAGAGACAAAAGGGAGAACCAGACGATTCAAAAAGGAAAGAAGGAAAAGGAAAAAACATTGAGAGTCTAAAGGATCAGGAGAAAAGATAGACAGATGAGAGCAGTTGTATCGTGAGGAGCAAGAAAGGAAACGTGATCATAAGCCATGAACAGCTAACGATCAGAGCAGGCAGGAACAGCGGAGAATAGAAGAACAGAGAATACAGGAAAAGAGAATAAAAAGATGAAGGGATGAGGAAATATGAAGGGCAAATTAACCTAGATATGTGAAAAAACAGGAAGATGGGGTCAGAGAGGAAGCAAGGAAGCGCAGAGAGTTCGATGGCGACATAGAACGTAAGCGATGACAGAGAGCACACAATCTTGAATATCTGGAGAGAGACCTTAAAAAACCTGATCGAAGTAGACTGGGAAGATATAGAAAAATTCTTTCCGGAGTACGATCCAGTACCATGCATGTCTAGGGCAAATATCAAAGATGACTTTGACACCAGAAGCATCGGAGAAACGATTGATAGAATATATGATGAAATGGGGCTAGAACAAGTACCCCAAGGCAAAGGAGAGGACGAGCGTCTGGAGAGCACTCAGTTGTATGACACTGAGGACACCTCCCGAAGTAGAAGAAATAGAGAGATGTCCCTAGATAGGTTCACGCTAAATAGAAACAAGGAAGATGAGGAGTTGCACGAGTTGGGCACAGACAATATCAGATGCAGAAAGAGAGGAATATGAGGAAAAGGAAGAAGAGAAGACACAAAAGATGCTTCTCTGGAGGAAAAGGGATAAGATGGTAAGATTCTAGGGAGTCTGCACCTAAGGCATCAGAGTCAGCCACACAGTCAGACCGACACGAAGGAGTATTTTACGGTCAGAGGGGGGGTGTCTCCACCACCCTATGTGAACCGACTAAGGAAATGCCAGGTAGACAGCGATGTGGGACTATCACCCCTGCAGTGGACAGAAAAATGATGAGGAAAAGGAGTGCCATATATTACAATTCCCGTTGCTCTAAAAAGGAGGAACGAGGCCACAGTATATTCCATGGCCACACATGGATCGGGAAAATCTGAAAAATAAGCTTCCAGTGTTGACATCGGGAGCTGGAAAATGGATACATGAGTTAGAAAAAATGACGGGAGGGAACACGTTCGCTATAGGGGATATCAAGGTCTTTTAATCGCCATACTTAGTGATAGAGCTGACGATGTGTGGACATGTGCAGGTTATTCTGGCGTGACTACAGTTAATACTGCGCATGACAGAGCTCCATTTAACAATTGCAGAGCCGCGGTATGGAATGCATTACGATTGCTATACCCGGATACTTCTGACATGGGAGCTATAATGACACGAAAAATGAAGGAGTCAGAGGATCCAGAATTTCCAAGATGCCTGGGTATTGGAATCTTGGGGGAAATCTATAGCCGTGTTTTACCATATATGATGCCAAGGGCTGCCAGATCAGGTGTATAAGCAGCTCAAGAAATTGGTAGGAATCGAGTCCAAACCGTGGTCTGAAATACAGTTGACCATCGCTCACTATTGCAGATTGTTGCAAGAGAAGAATCGCAAAAAAGAGGCTGCACGCAAAGCTGAAGAGGCAAAATTAGCGCAGTAATAATTGTTAACATATGCCATTGAAGGGGCAATGATAACTAGCACAGACGGATCAAACATACAGCAGGTCAATCAGGGTAGTAATGGGTTCTACCCAAGGGGGTGAGGCTTTCAAGGAAGAGGATGGTAATCAGGGTGGTTTCCAAGGTAATAAGGGAGGTTTCCAAAACATGCAAAATGGCACTCAGGATATGTCAAATGGACAAACAATCAGACCACTGTCAATATGTTGGACGTGTGGAATGACAGGGCATCTAGCACACACATGCAGAAGTCAAGGCATGGTGCAAATCCACCTGTGTTTTTACAGCTGAGTGGAAACGGAGTTGCACAAAATCACACAGTGCAGCAGCAAGCGCCGGGAGCACACCAAAGCTTGCAACCTTTGAATATGACACATTATCTGCAAGGACAGTCTCAACAGTCACCTGTGCAACTGTCACAGACAACAAGTGCAGGACAGGTACTGAATTCTGGAATGAGAAATAACACTGGTGATGGAGGAAATCCATTCACTCAGCATGGGACAAAGTTATATATGGATTAGGACAGCTCACTGGGAAACCTGATGTGTTCTACCACATCAGTGACACCTAACCCTCACGAGGAACCAAGGGTAGATGTTATAGGGGATGAAGAATATTCCTTCTTAGTTGACACAGGTGCAACATGCTCGTGTATATGTGTAAGCAAGTTTTCCTTGTCCGGCGATGCCATAAATACTCAGGACTTCACAGGAGTAACAAGTTGTGTTGCTTTTACAAAAAAACTTCAGTCTCTATAGGAGAATATAACATAATTGTGTCACTGCTATACTCAAGGCAAACCCCAGTAAATATAATGGGACAAGAACGAATGACAAAGTTAAACATGACAATCTCGTTCACAGAGAAGGGCATAGTATGTTCGACTCCAGGAATGCATTATTTGAACGTATGCAAAACGATTAAAGCACACGCGGGACAAACAGCTATGAGGGCTTTCCCATTGGAACCAGAAATATTTGCTTATGGAGTGCGTGTATTAAATGCAGGGCTACCAGGCCTTGCTGACAAAACCATGAGGACCCCCGATGAGTTTCTATTCAGGACAAGAATACCAATGCATGAAGAAAAGGGACGGGTATTTCCCTGGACAATACACACAGTCATAGTGCGAGGGAAAATGGCATTGATCGATGGTTGTGATGATGATGGCAGACAATGGTGCACAGTAATCGCCATTGAGGATGGGTACAGATTGACTGACGTCACTGATGATTATCTGTTTGACGAACAAACAGGTGTTGAGGAAACAACA
The DNA here is from genome assembly GCF_040938575.1 of Ambystoma mexicanum. Lineage (NCBI taxonomy): Eukaryota > Metazoa > Chordata > Amphibia > Caudata > Ambystomatidae > Ambystoma > Ambystoma mexicanum. Next base: position 170,081,560 of record NC_090921.1, on the reverse strand, counting down.
GTTGAGATAAATCTCGATTTCTGGGTGAGAATGATCAAAAGAGAGGTGCTCCAGAGAATGATGCTGGCACAAAACCATCCTGAATATTTTGACGACGACATGGCCCAGATACCTGTCTCAGTGTGGACCAAAGGCCCCTATGACGTAGGCTTACTGAAAGGAGTCGGAGAAGTGAGGATTAAATTGAAACTAGGAGCAATTCTACCCAAGGCACGACAATGTCCCATGACTAGGGAAGCAGATGATGGAATTTGCAAGACAATTTCTGCCATGATGGAGCAAGGCATTTATTTTGGTGACGTCCGAGTCGTCATGCAATACCACAGTGTATCCTATCAAAAAAATAAAGGGAGGGTCGTGGAGACTAATTCAAGATTTATGCCCGATCAATGATATTGTAGAGGCAGAGTTCGCTCTAGTCCCTAACCCGTCCATAATCCTATGTAATATACCCGTTGAGGCTAAATATTTCACGTTGACTGACTTGAAAAATGCATTTTTCTCAATCCCATTGTACAAAGACTCACAAGATTTGACATAATTTATGTTCAGACAGATGAGTCTGAAAAGCACAAAGTTACCCCAGGGGTACTGTGAGTCTTCTTCAATTTTCAACAGAGTCCTGCAGTTGGACTTAAGCAATATTGCATTAGAGTGTTTTGTCTTGCAATATGTGGATGACATTTTTATTTGCAACATGACAGTGGAGAAGTGCAGACAATTCTATTCAGCTATTGACTATATTAGCTGAGAAGGGATATAAAGCTGACAAAGAGAAGTTACAATATTGTCAGCAAGAAGTGCTTTACATAGGCCAGCTGATCTCACATGAGGGGAAAAGTGTTATCTCTGCAAAGGGCTGAGGCCATTTTGAACACAGCCAATCAACACACAATAAAACAGATGCAGAGTTTTCTAGGTCTTTGCAATTATGTCAGGGCATGGGTCTTTGACTACAGCTCATATACCAAGCCCTTGTTACAGGCCCTAAAGAAAGCACAAGTGACGAAAGAAGGAATTGAATGGACTGGACTGAGATGGAAGGTTTTATTGAACTCAAGAAAGCAATTTGCACAGCACCAGTTTTAGGGATTCCCAAATATGCAGAGGAATGCTACCTGTTTTCAAACATGAATGGCAGTGTTATGACAGCAGTACTCACACAGAAAACCACGTTGGGGTACAAGCCTCTGGCAATATTACAATGGGAATTTGGACCCAGTGATGAGCTGTCACTTCGCTTCCGAACAAAGTTTAGCTGCCACAGCGTTTGCCATACAGAAGGCTACAACCATTGTGATGGGATGCTCAATGTTGTTTTTCTTTGTGCACACATTATTTACCATTCTAGAAAAACTGAAAGGCACATTGACATCTCAGAGAGCTTCTGCTTATGAAGTGATCATATCTTATCCATCGATTAAGATAATTCAATGTAAGATAGTGAACCCAGCTATGTTTATAGCAAAGTCAGTCACTGACGGAGAGCCTATCCATGACTGTGCGAACTATGAAGAATTCTATGATGAAATTCCCAGAGTGCAAGAGAATGCATTGGCAGAAGCAGAAATTGTCTTTGTTGACGGTTCCTCGAGAATCGATCAAAATGATGGGCAAAGATATACAGGCACTGCTGTGGTGAAGTACACACCGAATTGAGAGTTTTGAGTACTCATTAGTGCACGATTACCATCTCATTATTCTGTGCAAACTGCAGAATTATTGTCATGGTCATGAAGTCAGGGGCACAGGCATGGAGGGGTTGCATGCACAGGAGACCTGGGTGGACACTGTCCAGGCGCCTTTGGCACCAGGCTCAGGAACAAAAGTAAACAAGAACATCCATTTAACACCAGAAAGCTTTTATTATGGATATAACACTTCAGATGCATTAACGTTGAACATTCCATCCATTACGCAGGATGCAATAACCTTGAACATTCCGTCCATTAAGCAGCCTCAAGTGAATTCTTGGGTGTGGCTGCTAATGGATTGCCGTTGCAAGTGCTCACTCTCTAGGAGTGGCAGGGTGTGGCTGGTAAGCCGGCCCTAATGGGCGTGCCCACGATCTCGGCTATATAAGCTGCCTTGATCCTCAAGACAGACACTTCGCGTTATTCTGCACTTGCAAGCAGTGTAATGCTCACGGTCGCCTGAGGTCAGACTTAACTTTGAAGATCCTGCTTCCTGCCAGCATAATTACCAACTGGTGGAAGCTGTTCTTACCTGTACATCTCTTCGGCAAACCAAGTATTCATCTTTACACTTTCCGAAACGCCGAAATCTTCATCTTGGCATCGCAGCACGACATGCTCCATCGTCGACAGCAGTGCCTGCAAGGAAAAACAGAAGACAAGGTTCGCCATACTTCACGCTTTTCCTTAAACCATCACTTACCTGCTGTCGAACATTACGGTAGCATCCATCTTCCATCTGGCCGCGTCTCGCAGCTGCATGGAGGCCGCATTTCCATCTAAGGGAAGATAACAGAAGAGAGACATTATTGCGGGCATAAATAGGAGCAACATATAAAGACATTAAACAGAACGAACAGCATTACAAGAGCTCAAGAAAGACTTACCAATCATAAGGAGAAGCATAGTCGCAGCTGGACTGGACTAATCCTCATCAGGGATCAGTGAAGCAACTAGACCCCCATGCGACGCGCCCCTACCGAAGTAGCAGGACGGAGAGCTTATCTTCCATAATTCACAGGTGAGCTTTATGGGCTGGCGTATGATCACAGAAACCGTACTTTGGGGTGAAGGGTTTGAGATGTACAACAATCACAGATTGGCACACTCACACATTCTTATCTCCATGCTGGAGCAGTATCACCACGTACCACCGCTCACAGCTTTTCTACTGAGGGAGAGCCTGAAGGGGGTGATTCAAGTTCAGGGAGGGCTGCAACCATGCCCCAAAGCCTCCACAGAGACCAGGTGAGCGTAACAATTATTGGTGCGGATAATCGCTATCGAGAATCACGCAGACCAGGAAGTAACAGTGTACAGCAACTGTCTATGGGACGTCGACAGTGCACGCAGGCCTAGATTGCTGGTAAAGGAGGGGCTACCTGCGACCAGACGGCACGCCAGTGCAGTACGCAGCCTTATTGGACAGGCTCATTAAGGCAATATAGCACCCAGAGGGCATAGCGGTCGTGAAATGTGCCGCCCACATGAAAGGGACAGATTTTATCTCATGCGGAAATCAAGCAGCAGACACAGAAGCCAAGCGTATGCAGATCAAGGACAAACAATAATGAATGTGGAAATAACTGATGTGCATGAGAGGATGATTGTTGCACGAAGTGACCCTGAGGGTTATAGTAACATGGGGCAAACCCAGTTAATGGAACTCCAAGGGGAAGCACCACAGGAGGAAAATAATCTCTGCAAGAGGCAAGGGTGTTCTTTAAACCCCTCCGAAAGCTTGTGGTGACAAGACAACACTGTTAAACCAGTGATGCCTAGAGCCCTGTTAAAAATAGCATTGTAACAATTGCTTTTTCCAGCACACATGAAAAACAAATGAAAATCTAGCAGCAACGATCGGTGAAGACTGGTTTATACCGAACTTAGCAGAGCATGTTGCAGTTTTTATGGTGAACAGCTGGGCATACACTAAGAGTAATTTGAGGAGTCATCCCAAGACCCAATGGACCTTTTCAGCACTTGCATGTCGATTATGTCGAGTAGCAGGTCCATGTACACACCCAGTCTCTACCTGTGCGGCCAGATTTCTGGTGAGAGGTATTTCCCAGATGGGGAGTATGTGAGGTCATGAGGTCAGATAATGGTCCTTACTTGGTTATAGGTCATAGTACCGAATCTAAAGGATCGAATGACAAAAGGGTCGAGTAAATTCGACCAAAAAAAAAGGATAGAAATTCCCCTCTCCCCCCCCCCCCCCACACACACACAAACAAACCCCTGTTTTTGGTGAAAAAACACCCTTTTAAAGCTAAACTAGAGCAAAAAAAAAAAAAATACATTTACATTTTTTTTCGATCCTTTGGTTTTCGGTCGAATGCACTCACCTTTTGCATTCAATCCTTTTGTTTTCGAAACTTTAACTGGACACCGTAATGGAATATGTGAGAAGCTCAACAGCTTGTCAAAGGAAAGGATAGCGAAGTTGAAGCTTACTCTAAAGAAGGGATGGTTGCACTGCCTTCCATTAGCACGATACACACTTAGAAACAAGCCTGGTTCTGACCATCATCTTACACAGCACAAAATAGCAACAGGCAGAAGGATGCACACTCCATTGACACCTCGAGAGAGCTAGATGTGATGCTCAGCCAACAGGGGAAATGTTAGGATCAGAAATGCAGAATTACTTGTATTGCATGACATCTTGTCTTACTGTAATTTCAGGACAGCTGCAGCGAGGACAAAAAGGGTGCAGGACAGCACAGAACCCAGAAGGAGATACTACAACAGACCCGATTCAAAGCTTACATTTACCAGCAATTTTCCCTGGAGACACGGTCCTGGTGAGGAACCACACGAGAAAAAAGTGCGAGCCGAGGTTCAACTGACCCTTTACAGTGGAAGACTTCACTCCCTCTGCAGTCAAGCTACAAGGAAGAAGAGCTTGGCTTTTTCTGGGTGATATCAAGCCATACAATAGTGAAGCCCCCCTGCCCACACCCCAACGCGTAGAGACTACAGACGATGGGGAAGAACCACAGCACATGTAGACGAGATCCATGACGAGGAAGAAGGACGCATGACCAGCATTTTTGTGCAAGGTTGTGGCTTAATTTTGGACATTTCCTCTGTGCAAACAAAAGGGGATAAGGACATAAAAAAAGACACTGTGCATCCTAGTTGCAGGGTGAAGAAGAACATTGCACGCATAAAGCCACGACAGAGGTTATTAACTTTGGATGGAGGCACACTGGCGCCTTTATAAGAAAAGTATATGCCAAATTTTGATCAGGAACACACAAATTGGAAGAAAATACAGTATCTAGACATTTACAAACAGGAGCCTTGTTTGGTCCCACAGCAGTGACATCACTATAGACGTTCTAAATTACTTTGACTTAGTCTTGAGATCCTACCTGTCGTTAGTGGGAAGGTTCACTAACATCACTGAAGTTCTTCAAGACCCTGAAAACGCAAAGACAATAAGGAGACTGCTCACTGTGATCGCCAAGCGGTTCCTTCTGCTTCCGGAATACAGAGAGGAAAAACAAATGTCCCAAGCAGAAGAAAAAGCGAATAGGCTTGTCAGAATGCTATTCTTTTGTTTAATTGTCGATCTTGTCAGGAGACACACTGACATCTTGCCATTTTTGCGAGATCCAGCAAACACAGAACGTTTGAGTATGATCCTGAACGGAATCATAATTCAGGTTGCTTCTCACCCTCATCGAAATCAGAGAAGCTGCTCATAGTAAGTTCCGAGCAGTTCCTTTCACAGCAAGGACACAACAAATGTCCCTGTCACCAGGAGATAGCAGATTGGCGAGCAATGTCTCCTTTCGCCTGATTGTGGACTTTCCAGAACTTGTGGGGAGGCCCGCTGGTGTTGACGTCTTCACTTTCATCATCAGAATTTCCGGAGGAGACTGTAAAACTTTCCGCTGAGGGACAGATCGAGAAAGTGTTGCCAGAGACTTCACTCTTGTTTATACTGACAAGGACACGACATGTCTTCTGGAGTGAAACAGATAAGAGGAATCGATTGGGAGCTTGTGTATTTTGAACACGAACAGTAAAAAAAGACTTGCTGAACTTATTGTGTTAGTTGACATTTTTGGATACAGAAAAGAGAACTGTATCCAGAGACAATAGACAATCGATTGCCCAGGCAAAGGAGGGCAATTGTTCCAGTTTCCAGTACCGGCAACCGACAAGCAGAGACAGCAGAACCCAGAGATATTGTTGCCTAGAATGTATTAAAAGTTAGACTTATTGCCCCGGATGATAGAGATGGGCAACGAAAGCAGCAGCATTGTCCTCCCTCAGGAGGAGAGACGCTCTCATTGTTCCAGAACAAAGTGTTGCCGACTAACCTATAAAGGAATCATGTACCTATGCATTGTACTGTATTCATCATGGTTTTACTGTCACTAATTATTAGAACTGCATTTTTCATTGGTGCACAAAGTGTTCCAATTCCAGTGCACCCAACTAATGATGTACAGATGACAACCACAAAAGCACCAGACCCTTTATAGTGTTTCCAGTCCCTAGAAGGTCCGGCAAAGGAGTGAATGAACTTGTAATGGATGCGATTAGCAATGACACACATGTAGTAACAAGCAAGTTGAAAAGCCGGAGACAGGGTCGGCAGAGTAAGAATGAGAAAAGGTTATTGACAAACACACACATGTAAACGATGAGTGCATATACATCAGGTCTAGTGCCAATAACTGCAGAACCACAATCAAAAGAATGGGAGAAGGCTGGACAACCAACAATGAGAAGTTCCACTACAAGTGAAGTGAAAACACAAATGGAGAAAGCTGAACTTTAATGAACCAAAAGGAGTTGGAGAAGAAACCAACATAGACAGCACTGATAAGTACCCCTGACCCAGCACTGAAAGGGGCAAGTGCAAGCCCAGCAAAAATCTCATGAGCAGAGATGATAGCAGAATCATTATGGCTGTTCATAGCCAGAGAGAGAAAAAGACAAGGACAAGAAAAGAACTGGCAGGCTTTCATCTACCCAAATGGTACAGATGAAGAGACCTGAACCATCGATGGAAGTACCTGAGGATCCTCCAGTGAGAAGAAGTTACATGGAAGCTATTAAAGATGTGATGATCGCAAACTACATGAAAACCTTGAGAGTCAGAAGAAGCATACAAGGAGATGATAATGAACTAAATGACTACATGGACAGCAAAGTACACTTGGGAAATAACATCTAGTACCAACATATGAAAGAAGTTGGAAGACGGAATTCAGAGGAGGAATGCTTTGTTTGTGCACTCTTACCTTACAGCATGGGGAAATCAAAGATCTTCATAGCTGTTGAAATAGATGTGCAGACGGCACACTATCACATGTAGCAATGTGCAAGACCAGAGGCCAGTTCATGGGAAGTGATGCCTCACCAAAATGGGAAACTGAAGCAACTAATCCAAATGAAGACGATTATGTCCAAGACAAAGACAAGAAACAATGGAAAAACAATTGAGCACATTGTGATCAGATATGAGAAGGCTGGAGTTAAAGGAGCAGAGATCAGAAGAGTAAAAGGAGCAGAGATCAGAAGAGAAGAAATCAAAAACTGAACGCACAAGGAAAAACTCCAGAAGAAGCTCGGAAGTGGAAGAACAGAGGCCAAATGCACATTTGGGGAGCAGTGCCTTCACCAGACGGATGGGAGAAAGGAGTGGATTTGCAGAGCATGGATGGTCTTTGGTCACTACGAGCCCACCATTAACATAGTGCGAAATGGATACAAGCCATTATGGCCAAAACTTGCTAAACTCTTGACATGGGTCAAGGACCCTTACAGATAGTGCCACTGGAGAGCCAACAATTCTGCTTCAGGAATAATGGCACAAGAAGAATGGGAGAGAAGCAGAACTGTGGCTGAGTTTTTGACGCCCCAGGAATGGTACATGGTACTGCAGTGATCATGGATCATTATAGGGCATGTGGATCCAAAGCATACATCAGGCTGTGGAGAAACTGGGGAGGTATATGTGCAATAGTGAATGTCCATGTTCCAGCATTGGTGATTCCAAAAAGTGATCTGAATATTGACAGATTCCCAAAAGCAGAGTCTCACCAGAGGAAGAAGAGATCTGTGGAACTGATGAATTGTGTGAAGAGGGAGAATTACTTTTTCGCTAAATCAGAGGAAGCTTTTCATGCAATTGTCACGATCCACTTCCTAAAACCCCCCCCCGGCAGGTCCATGGGCCAGGAGGGGTCACGGCTCGGGCCCCCAACAAGCTTAGGCATCCTTTGCCTAGGCCCTCTTGGGGCAAGTACTTGCGCCTTTGGCGCCAGGCCTATACTTAATGAAGACTTGTGCTTAGAGACTACTTTATTTAAGTGCCAGTCAACATGGAGGCATCCACATAGCTTGGCGCCTTGGAACCAAGCTATGCGGTATAGTGTTTTGGGTGTGGTAGCCTAGGGACTATTTTACCTGGACTACTTTCTTGATGCTATTTAAACCACACCCGACTTGGATAACACGCTTTGCGTTACTTTGCAATCCTGCAATGTGACGCTCATCGTGTTCAGCTGCATCTGCGAACCTCGGAAGAACAGCATCTGAAAAAACAAAAAGGACATTGTTAATAGCAGCAGCTTACCTGTGATTCCACCGCAAGCTGCCCTCTGCTCCTGCAACCAGCATCCAAGGAACACCGAGCCTCCCGGACCGTCGGAACTGCAAAAAGGAGAGAAAAAGGACATTAGACATTTTACAATTGTGCCGGCAGCTTACCTCACGAGTCGCCCATCGACCAGCATCGCCTTGGGACTTCTTGCTCCGGTTAGACAACAGGTTAGAAAAGGCAAGGCATCATAGCGCTGCGCATAGCGCCTACTTACCACATCAGGGCGCACTCGAAGCACCATCACCTGCCGGTGAGTCCCAATTCAGCCAACGTTCCACAGCGAACTTCCGTGCACCTAAGGAGAGAGAAAAGACATTATTTTAATCCAAGAAAGGCATACAGTATAACAGTAATAAGACCTACCTGAAAGACTCTAAAGGGCCTGCATCAGTGAATTAACTAGATCGCACTCACCCACCAAGGACAACGCGCCCCTGCCAAGAAGGCAAGACGGAGAGCATGCCAAAACCCATAACAAGGTGAGAAAAGGTCCGGGGAGGGGCTGCGGACATACGGGGTGTTGGGAGGCCCTTACCCCAGTTGCCCAATCTTGAACATTGCCCACCTGTTTTCCAGGCAGAACTTCTCTGCTGATTATACCTGGGAGCGGCTGAGAAGTGCACCAGAGTCCCCACAGCTGGGTGGCGTCCCCGTGGATACCAGGTGAGCGTAACAGCAATCCCATATGAACACAGACCGTTCAGCCTAACCTCATCAATGTTTGACAATTTCTAGGCCAAGAGTTCAGGTTGGAGCAAATACTAAATGGTTACAGATAACCAGAAGGGAGTTACTGCGAACCATCAACACGACCATAAAAGGATTCAACACAATCAAAGAAGAGTTAAGGGCAATCCGACTAATGACTCTCCAGAACAGATAGGTCCTTGACATGTCACAGCTACGGGTGGAGGTATTTGTGCAAAAATCGGAGAATCATGTTGCACATTTATACCATCTCACGACAAAGGAAATGGAACTTTAATAGAGGCCATAGGTATGCTGACAAAACTACAGAATCAGAGGATCGAAGCTGAAGAAGTGGTCGATGACAGTTGGTTTGGATCACTATTCTCATGGGTTCCAATATGTGACGTATGATGAGCGAATAAACCAGCAGAGAGCCGCAGTGGGGCTCTGTCCAGTACCTATCATAAGAACAGCACCTGTTGAAGTACCAACACCTAAGAAAACCTGGAGAGTAAGGTACCTATTGAGAAAGCCATCGCGACAAATGAAACAGAATGAAGATTGTCAGAACCCAGTCCCTGAAGCAGCTAAAAAGATACTGAAGGAAGACGAATGGTGACGTCACAAGAACCCGGACTGACTCACATATAGAAGATATGAAGATCTGCGAATGATGAAAAGAGACGAAACACCATGGATAAGGGACATCATGAACCTAAAGTGAAATAACGATGTCAAATGTCAGAATCTTATGCCATGAGCATGATGAAGATATTCATTTAGTTCACACGTGTGCATATGCATGGAACCGCAAGAAGCAAAGAACCCTGAGGCTTGCTTATGCTTAGTAGTAAAATAGATTGCGGCAAGCGCAACCGCCACCTATACAGGTCTACCTCAAAAGGAGCACTTTATATAGGAGCACTTTATATATGTATACTTCCACTATGCACAAGAGCAGAATCAAACGAAGGCTATTAAAGGTCTCATGAAGAAGAGCCCCGCAGCAAGCAAATCAAAAACTAAAAGACAGAGAGAAACTCAGGTGCATGAAAATCGTGCCAGGAAGCCAGGGTCATATCGGCTGAAACAGACCAACAGTGGATACAATTTATGAAAGAAGAACAGGGTATCCTGTTCAGAAAGGTCAAGATAAGCCACAGAAGGCAGATGACTGGCAGAATTAAATCAAATACCCAAATTGCATGAAGGAAAAGACGATGTCAGTGTCAGAATCACGTGACCAGCCAAGCGAGAAAGGATGAAACTTTCACTCCCACGCATGGCCTTGTGCCATGCACATATATCTTAATTTTTCCAGACCAAGAAGCAGTCTCAAGGCCAACCACAAAGAAATAATTGACACATGTAAGATGATGATTGATTGTAGCAATAATTGGAAGGAAGCTGGGGTGAAGACGAGCTCCCTGCACCTGGCCAGCTGTTCTGTTCACTCCTAAGTAAGTGGAAAAGTACGAGTGGGGTTGTTGCCAACCCAAATCATAGTGGACCAAGCAATCCAGGGTCCTATAGTTGGTAAAACCAATGAGACGTCGTAGTTTTAGTGACGTTTACAGTAGCCATTTTGACCGTAGGGCTTAGGTGTCCCACCTGACAGTGTTTGTCCAATCCCCTCACTCCGTTACCATATACGGATATAGTACTTATATTAAAGTCATCTTCCTAGAACCAGTAGAATTGCATGCAACATGTTAAGCGTTACACGTCAGTGATGACGAGTTTTTAGTATAAATGATGTGTTTTTTATGAAGTTTGTTGAAGCGAGAAGGAAGATTAAGCTATTGCGTATATTCATGAACTCCCCGTTTTTTGTACTCGTCATTAAACGGACTCCCTTTGCCAAACTGTTGAGTTGTCATTATTGATTTGATGCTAGAGTATTAATCTGCATCCCCATCCATCTCACGGGTGCTGCTGCCTCATCTTAAAGTGCTATTGGGCAACCCCCAGCTCTATGGGCCAGTTGGGGTCCTAGTGCACAGCGGGTGGGGAGGCGGGCCGGGCTGCAGCTGCATGATGCCAGCGGAGAGGTTGGTTGGGGTGTCCCCATGTGGAGTCCGAGACACCGACTGTGACATAGGTTGATACTTGGTTCGGAGACAGGGAGCCACTTCTTTTGTTTAGTCAGCGAGCCTACGAGCTTGATGAATGCGGCACAGAGCCAGAGGGGAAGGTGGTACTGATAGCCAGCGGTAGCTCCGAGAACCTCCTCTGGGCAGTGTAATATCCAAATCATGCCGTAGAGTGGCATAGGAGACTTGGAGGTATGAAAATACAATTTTAAACATTAAAAAATATATGTATATTTATCATTATTAGGATAGTGTTGCCCGAGTACGTGTGTCATTTATCGATGTATATATTTACTTGAACCTTATTTTATATAAATGAACTGTTTTATCACGTGTGGGTACATTCCTTGGAGGGGGCTTGGGTATTCAATGTACTTAAGGACCAGTCTGCATCACCTCCATTGAGTCTCAGCTTTGGTTGCTGATCCATAGCTACCACATAGAGAACCTTGGTTGGGGTGCTCTGTGCTACTAACCCCAACTGTATAGTGGGCTGAAATACAAATACCCGCTCTCCAGTCTTTACAGGGACCAAGGAACGGGAAAAGAAATTATGAAGTAATATGTCCACAAAATGCCTGAGTAACTACAACTGGACAAAAATGTATGCTGCACTAGTTGTCACTCAGGGGGGCGGTGTTGCCAAAGTCTGGTTGGCATGCATGCACACGTTGTTCCTATGCTGTGCGAAGACATTGGTTTGATTATTGGCCAGTAATGCGACACCACAGAATTCAAGGCTCGGGGGACAGAGCATAGCAGTTTGGTTGGTTTTCATACCTTCGGAACAGATACATTAGGTAAAATAGGGGTTCATCATGCGGAAAGCCTGGGAGGAGGCTGAGCAACTTTCCACATAAATGTATCTCATTTACGTAAGCTTAGAACCGTGTAAAAGCATTGCCATCGAGATGGCTGTCTCATCAACAGCTGCTGGTCTAGTGGCCCAGTGTTTGGCCTGAAACAGGGAGAGCAGAGCTCTAGTTCACACCTCTCCAAACTGTGTCATGCTAGGTAAAGCAATACATCTTACCAGCCAGGAACATTGAGAGTAGTTAGAAACAAATAGCCAGGATTAAGTGCCATAATGATGTAAATAGAAGGGTGCATTAATGCACTCAAAAGAAAGGAGATTCATGGAAGAGTAGGTAGCACAGTCGTGCCAAGGGAGATCTGGGCTCAAAGACTGTACAGTGCATTCATGAGGGAACAGCCGCTGCAGTGGGCACGCACTGAACATCCCTGTCCCCGAGAGCACATGCATGCAGCATCTCATTTTCCACGTCACAGGACATAAATCGGGTCAGCCACGGTTCCACCCCGGGCTGCTTCACAAGCAGAAAGAGAGGATGCTTTGTGCAAGAGGTCGATAGCCAACAGTAACAGGAAGTCTTGTGAGCCATCAGGTGACGCAAATGACATGGGGCGGGAGAGGGAGATGAGATGATATGATATGATATGGCATTTGTAACGCGCCTATACACAAGTGTTTATAGGGATGGATAGTAAAGACAATGTAATGTTGGATGAGACAACAGATCAGGCACGGAGAAGAGCCGTTTTAAAATCTGTCGTGCTCCATATGTGATCAGGTGATGCCATCTGAAGCGTCATATTCACCTCAGACACTACTTTGACTCACTGGGTGGGAGACTCGCATCTTGCAGCACACTCATCCTCTTTAGCAGTTTCAAAGATTCCATTGACCAGTGGCCTGGCATGCAGGAATGCAAGAGCCTTTGCCAATTGAGTCAACGGAAATCGCTGCTTACTCCCTTTGCAGACAGAACGGGACCCACAAATCAGAAAACACTCAGTGGGCAGCGCTTCCTCAGCCAAGTGAGCCCATAAGTAAATAAGACAGCACTTAGTGGGCTGCTCTCCCTCTCCCCCACTCAAATATAACCCATCAGCCAATAAGAATAAGGAGAATTATGAATATGGAGGCACAAAGTATCTCTTGGCCTCAGCCACAAGTCAACAGGCATGTTGAGGAATCTGTAAGGATGCATGCATCGCTCAAAACACACAAATAAAAGAATGATCCATGTAAAGTGGCGCTCCATCAAAGGGCAAAGTGGCGCTCCATCAAAGGGCGTGCATGTCAAATGTAGACATGCAAATCTGAGCTGGCAAGCCAACTACACCCATGTCAGGACCAATGTCACCCGCTTCCCGCAGCCCAGAAAAAGTGTGTGAAAACAAGAGCATAGCATCAATCCAAAAGGGATCCCGCGTTCAGCCCCACTGTAACTACCTCACCGAAATGAGTGGTATTGTGCACATAAGTAAATCATCACAGCACCTTGGTGAATAGCAATAGACCACGTGAATTTACCAACACGAGCAGTCAAATATACTCCTCTGGTCAGTCATTTTAGAATGAACCTTTGCCACTGTGCAGCAACTGTTAGAAAGTAAAAAAACAGAATGGAAACCAGCTATTGTTGGAGGCTACAACCTGTCTGAAAGTAAATCGGCATACGTTGTCCGGTTGAACGGAGCACACCCACAAACATTTCCCATTCTGTTTTATGGTCTAATGTGTAGCTCAGTGTGGGCTTCCAGTAAACGTGGCAGGTTCATTTTAAAGTAACTGTACAATGTAGTCAATGTGAGTTCTTCAGTCATTAATTATTCTGTTATAACGCAATTAATGCCGGAGACCAGTCTCTAAGCACTGGACCAGGATTCGACCTGTGCTGCGCTGCGTTGACTTACTTTCAAGACAAACGCCGGCCCCCCGAGATAACCTCCCGGGTTATTTGGGGGCTCATTTAAACATAGTCTAATGCCATTCATGAATGTGGTGTTGAGGAACACTGAGGTTTTGAAATAACAGATATGCACGATACTACCCATTTAAGCACAGCCTGGTCCGGGGCATTGCTTGCCGAGAGACCAGACTCGTTTAAGAGTGCCTGTAGTCCCATCAAGCTTTCCTGGTCCAGGTTATAGAACCTAGTGGTGTGCGACTGTTCTGGGTATAAGGAGTGAGTAGGAGAGCATTTACTTGAGGATTCCTTACTGCAAAGCATGCAGTAGCTTAATGGTAGTGCATGGGTTTACCTCACCATATAGGATCTGCCTTGCTGCTAAACAGATCGATATGCCAGGGCAGCAGATTTGCATCCGGGCACTCGGATTTACCCCAAAAGCTGCAAGCAGGAGGTTCCTGTCCCTCACTCTGCCTCCACGCAGAGGGTACAGGCCTGGAACCACAAGGGATTTCAGCGGCAGGGCTGCAATACAAGATATAGAGCCATCACCCACAATGGCAGCTAATGGGCCGGGAAGGAAGACAGGCAAGTAGCCTATGAAGATGTCACTTACAAGGCTGAAGGCGGCCAAAGCTCGCCATCTCCGCAGTATTGGATGCTCCAGGATTTCTGCCGCACACCGATTACCATTCTGAGATTAAGACTATAGCATTCATAGTAAGTAATTTCCTAGTTGGGGGGGGAGTAGGATGGATCTATCCCATATAGTTAGATTCTCTGTTTCCATGAACATTGTATTTTAATATTGAAATTGATTTAGTGACTTCACCAAAGTGGGCAACAAAGAAACCTGTACACAAAATATAAAATGAATACGATCACAATTAGTGGAAAGACAAACATAACAGATCATTTTCAAGTCAAGGCAAAAATGCGGACTAGAGGAAAGAGCGAATTATAAGAGGAAGTCTATCGTAATATTTTGGAGCGAGAAGGGAAAAAAACTAAACTGTAACTGAGCACACGGTGAACAGGGGACAGTCAGAAGCTGGGACTGTGATCCAAGAGTGAAAGCAGAAGAACATTACATTACATTAAAGCCGAGAGATCCTGGGAGCTAACCAATGAAGCCATTTTATGCATAGGAAATGAAATAAGAGACGTGATTCAGAGGATACTCATTGTAAGGTTAGCACAGAACGGAGAGTTAAATGGAATAGATGGAATGGAGCGTGGCCAAGTGATTAAAACGAGGGAAGAAACAAGGCGCTTATAGCATGAAGGGTAAGGAACGGACAAGCTTTCCACATAATGAACACATTTAAATTGAGATGGATTAGAACAGAAGGAACATAAAATAACAAATCAAAGCGTACACCAAGTTATGAGCAGTTGAGAAAAGGGGTAGAAGAGAGGGAGGGGAAGAGATGCACAGGAGGGGTGGAAGAATGATGGAGGTTAGGAAAGATTTTGGCTTCCTTCCCATAGCTATAGGAGATCCTTTCATTCTGCTTTGGGCTCCATACCGTGACTTTTTTCATGCAAGTACTTCCCTTTTCTTTATTCTCATTGTCATGAGGAAACTGATCAGTCCATAAGATTGTCACTACTGAGAGACTAGGTCACTGAGTGAATTAATTGTAATTTTACAACTGTACACATCACCCTAAGTGAAGTGCAGTTAGGATACTTTGTAGCCTTGGAACTTGTTTTTTAGTGGCATTTTGGTTACTTTTACAATGTGCCTAGGATGAGTTGGTGGCAGCGAATATTGGTCTACAGTGTTTTAAACCTTTTACTTGCGCACTTTGCATTTACCGCAAATGGCTGCTAAAGGCGGCAAGCACCCCAAGATGGCTGTCCCACAAGGTTTTTGCTTGTTCTTTGCCTTCCTTCCTGCCTACTCTGTTCCAGAATGACCATACATGTGATGCTTGTGTGGGAGTCTGGATGTGTTGGCTAGGACTCTCTGGATGCAGTACACATCCAGGTGCTTCAATATCTGTTGCTGGACAGATGTTGTGGCAAGTGACTATCCAGGATTCGATAGCCACTGCCAGCTAGAATGGTTCAGATCCACCTTGGCGAGCTTGCAGTCTAGCTCTTGGATAGAAGGACTCCTCCTGCAGCCATTCTTCAGATCATCGTTTGAGCTAGGTCCTCCACGAGCAACCATACAATAACCATACAGTGCAGATGGTGGTTCCAATGAGCCCCCAGTATAGAATAGCCACATAAGAGGGCATGACAGGGAAATTCAATGTATGCTCAATACAAGGTCCCTTATTAAACACTCCACAAAGGTAGCCAACGTATCAGTATGCATAATATAGATCTATGTGCCATCACTGAATTTTGGCTGCATGATGCCGCGGGACCCGCATTGACACTTGCTGTGCCTTTAGAATTCCGCTTACTTAGAGCTGATCCTCAGATTGGGAAAGGCGGCGGAGTAGCCTGGATTTACCACTCATCCTTACGAATCAGGAAGGTAGATTGCGTCTTGTTAGCAGACTGAAGTTTTGTGGGGCAAACTAGAGGAGAATCCTAATGCAACAGTCTTCTCTTGTACAGACCTCCACATAACCTGCTGGATTTTCTGGTCAACTTAAGTGATCCAATTTCACTAAATCTCAAACCGAAATGTAGATTCCTCATTCTGGGAGACTTTAATCTTGGTTTTAAATACGAGCCAGACTAGCAGGCTGTATTCGCCAGAACTACACTGTGTGACTGGGGCCTCTCTCAGCATGTTACTTCATCTACCCATGTTAAAGGTAGAATACTTGACCGGGTACTCACAGTACCTGATAATTAACAATCTAGAGTGTAACCCCCCCCCTGCCCCATGGCCTGATCACTACTTGCTAGAATGGAACATGTCACTACTCATTGATCATAAAATCAAGCCTGAGAAGGTTTGGGTCTCGTCTGTGTAAGCCAACTCCTGCTGCAACGCACCCATTTCTCTCTCCTATGATGAACAACCTACCCAACCTGAAGACATCTGATGAGTTGGGTTGAAGCATACTGCAATACCCTTGAGAAGTAGGTTAACGTGTTAGCCCTGTTGAAAACTAGACTATCTAAATCCCAGCCCAATAAAAAAAGTGGCATTCCTCTCAGATTCACACCCTTAAAATAATGCAGATCAAGGCCCTGAATCAATGAAATAAAACTCTTGCCATCAAAGATAAAACCATCTTCTCTGCCGCAGCCGAAGTACACAAATGAGCTATAATGGAGGCTAAGAAATGCTTTTATGATCAAAGGATTGGCGGGGCAGCATCCAATTCAGGGGTTATTTTGGATACTCAAAGAACTGGAGGATTGCTGTGCGATTCCACAACAAGTAAAAGACCAATTGGTGTCTATCCATCAAAAACACTATGATAAACAAACTAAAGAAAAGTCAAAAGGACACCTCTTCCAAACCAGAACTGGGACAAGGTGCCGGTGCAGCCTCCTCACCCCCATGTACTACGGATGACCATCGTAAATTTGACTTCCGGCCCATTAGTGAGCAATACCTACCAAACTCCTCAGGCAATTAAAACCTACACCCTGTAAGGACGATATCCGTCCCGCCCTTACTATCAAGGAATGTTGCCCGCAGCTTGTTCCCCTAATTACTAAATTCATAAATGCCTTGTTTAGAGAAAGCTCTTTCCCCTCGAAAATTAAATAAGCCTGGATCCTCCCGCCCACCCCCCCTCCCCTCCCCCGTTAAGGAAAAAAAAGCCACCTTGGACGCAAGCATGCCAGGTAATTATCAGCCAATTACGAACGCCCCTTATTTATTGAAGATATTAGACAAGGTAGCTCAACTACAAATTGAAGGATTCTTGCTCTGGCACAATATCCTGGATCAAAAACAATCTGGCTTCCGATGCGCCTACAGCACAGAGACAACTCTAATTGATCTCAAATTTAACATATTCAACATTTTTAATGAGGAAAATACAGCTATGCAGGTGCTGCTAGACTTGTCAGCAGCATTTGATCTTGTGGATCACTCCACTTTAGCGGAAAGACTTTGTAGCACAGCACATTTCTCAGTTGAAGCAGCGGACTGCATACTTTCATTTTTGTCCAATTGCAGGGCCAGAGTCGTCCATCAGGAGTCAGTGGCAGAGGAGTTCTTAATGGCATGTGGTGTGCTTCAGGGCTCATGCGTGTCGCCAACACTGTTTAACACCTTTACGATTCCATT
The DNA here is from genome assembly GCF_040938575.1 of Ambystoma mexicanum. Taxonomy (NCBI): domain Eukaryota; kingdom Metazoa; phylum Chordata; class Amphibia; order Caudata; family Ambystomatidae; genus Ambystoma; species Ambystoma mexicanum. Next base: position 170,063,519 of record NC_090921.1, on the reverse strand, counting down.
ATTCAATTAATCTATGCAAATTATACTGACACGCAGTGCCTTGTGCCACTGTTGGAGACTACGTTGCCGCTGCCTCTGCCATGAATGTTACCTATAGTTTGATTCAAACCTGGATGCGTGCCGACAAGCTTGCACTTAACTACAAGACGGAGCTTATGGTGGTAGGCACTGCCCCTCAATTGCGGAAGCTTGCCCAGGAATACCAGAGGTTCAATAATGCTGGCTGCTCCAGCCCGCAGAGCACTGTGATCAAATAACACCTGCCTCTTGGTAACTCCACGTGCCAAACTCTCCTGTGTGCCACAGGGGTCTTTACCACATGCTGCACCAAAACACAAAAAGCACTTCAACTTGATTTGCAAGCATGTTCTTCGCTACCTGGATTTAAACAGACTGAAAACCATGTTCAGCCGACCCGTTTAATTGGTTTCTTAATGGAATGTTTCATAATGGTGTCCCTGATCACAATTCCCTTCTCTTTTTTTCGATTGTTGTTTGTTCTGTTAAGTGCTTCTACGCCTGTGTGCCTCTGTTAGGAGCAATAGAATTAAATAAATACAAAGTAGCGCAGCAGATCCCCTCAATGGATCAGCACCAGCTCCAGTGAAGACCCAGCGAAGCCCTGCTCCTCAGCATGATCTCAAGAAGTTCCTCATTTGTGTTTTGACCCCTGCTCGAGGATCCGTGCATACCGAGCCTTCAGAAGTGTTCCTAGACTAACAAGTGGTCTGACCAGCTCTCTTCTGGGCTGCCTCGCTGCAGCCGTTGCCATTCCAAGTGCATCATTGATCTTGGAGGATCTTCAACTAGTGCTACAAGACGCATGCTCCTACATTTTCAGCCTTCCATTACCAACAAAAGGTGTACGGGGCCTGCTCCTTTGTTCGTCCCTGGAAGATTTCCCGTAACCGCCCGATCGTGGCGACTCCCTTTGCAATCAGTCTTCTTTGCATCTTAGAGGTATCCCGAGATTGCTTGCTGCACAGAAATCTTATTTTCTTCATTTGGGTGTTCCGCTGGAAGTGAGTTTACGTGCCTCAACTTTACTTAACGTTCGAATCATAACCACTTGCATTGTCCAATCTCTTAGTAAACCTACCTAAAAGTAGAACAGTGGAACTGATCACTTTTGGGCAAAGGGTGTGCAAACCATCATAAAGTTGGACTCATTAAATGTTAGGGAAACTGTTCTCTGGATATTCTACTGTGTCTCAATTGAATTTCATGCATTCAAGAATTTACCTGTGTTTCGCTGGTTATTGAATCATAGGCTTTCTCTCTTCTCCCAAGGATGAATGCATATATCTGTTTTATATTATATTTATATATTTTCTGTGCATTTTAAAGGCCTATTAAACATTGGAATTGGAAACTGGAATTACTGGTGTTCTGTGTAAACTCAATGGGGCCCTACACCAATGTCACAGCACTCCCGAGACAAAGCCTTGCCGCTCTGCTATCTTACCTCGATTCGAATTGGCTATTCTCAGCATCCCCCTGTTCACATTAATAGATTGGCCTCCAAGAATCCACCTAGATGGTGAATTTTGGAAATCCATTTTAACATTGGAGGCACAGAGGAATAAAACCTCAGTTTAGAGGCATTAAGATGGAGAAAGTTAGTAGGCATCCAAGACAGTACTGTCTTTAAGCAGGTAGGAAGTGAAGAGAATCTGCAAAGAATGAAAATGAGAAATAGTTAAACGAATAATCTACTTGGAAGCAGTAAGAGAGCCCAAATGATGAGATGAGGATAGAGGAATCGTACAGAGACAAAGGAAAGAGGCGGACCGAGGACCAAACTCTGGGGGTAGCCTTATATCAGGAAGGAATAGTCTGAGACATTTCTCCAGCTCTGTTCGCGGAATACATTCAATCAGTGAGCGATCAGTGAAATAGAAGCACAACTCAGAAAAGCCCCATAATAATCATGACGGGATAAAGTAGAAAAGGAGAACAGTGCCATTAGGCTTTCTGGCTTTTCTGGCTTTTAGTTCCCCGGAAAAACACTATCGGGGGAGGGGAGTGCTTCCTTGGTTTAAACCGAAACATTCTTACATGTTACATAACCCCTCCACCCCAAAAACCAGTGCCTTAGCGTGAGCAATGATGGGAGGAAGTTTGTGGGGGGTGAATAGGTGGCCAGAGAGGGGGCTTAGCATACAATTGGAGAGGTTCTCATTTCTCCCTTCTCCCAGTGGGCCTGTATGCTTTCACCCATTGCATCCTCGCCCACCCCCCGACCCAATTAAAAAAAAAAACACTGAACATTCCATTTTACATTGTGCTGGTTGTAAAAATAAATATTGTAGATCAATAGGAGCCATTTCTCTGACTGCTGATTCACGTCTCAAAATTCCTCAAAATTCCTCAAAATAGCCTTTGACCACTGGCATATTTTATGTACGAAAAATGGTTTAACATGTATTTTTCAGTGTCTCCATTTGTGACCAGACCACAGACAACAAAAAATATATGTTTCACCGTTTTTGTAAAAAAGTATTTGTCTGTGGGCAGGTGCAACTTTGAGCAATTGTAGCCGATGTTGAGCGTTTTTATGTGACAGATTCATGCACCCCCACAAAAGTACACATTTCAAAATGTGCCACTATTCGATAAAATAGCCCTACTTAGTGACACATACTTTTCAATTAAACAAGGATGTGACGTAGATTTTGTAGCATACATATTTGTGCCCCAGGCTGTTTTGTGGCCATTTCAGTATGTAGTGAATAAGATATTCACAGGCTCAGTAAAATCCTTCCTTTTTTTGTAAAATAAAATATGTACCAGCGTACATGGGTGTTTTGAGAGATTGCAGCCACCTTCTGCTTATACGCAAGCTAAAACTGTTAGTTTTGCCAATGCTTGCTTTCAACAGGACTTAAGCGAAGGACGTGCACAGTGGTTATGAATCCGAGTGGCTGAAGGCAGATCCAGTTAAGACCTTTTTAATACACCAGTAGCAGGTTTACAGCTCGATTTAAGTAACTCTCAGAATATAGCTTTGAAAAACACTGGCAGGCACTTCACTTCGAGTGCTAGGTTTGATGGTAAAGCTTGATTAAAGGGAGCTCAAAGAGTTCCCAAGGAGAGGTGTTTAGGGCTTAGAGGGGCAGGAACTAGGTGGAAACGACCATAGGGATTAGCATGACCACGGGCAGTATGGGTGGGCAAATAATAAAACACCTACAAGCTTTGTGTCTCGCCTCATATGCCATCTCTCCCCATCTGTGCTCTAATGAACACTTTTCGGTTTATAGGTGGCGCAAACACCACCTAAGAGCCCAGACTAAAAATGGCTTTGAAATTTGCCACACCTCCTCTCAGCACTCCCAGACCACTGAAATACTTTTTTTCTTTTACTAATAAAAACAATGCAACATTGTATTTGAAATTTGCCACACCTCCTCTCAGCACTCCCAGACCACTGAAATACTTTTTTTCTTTTACTAATAAAAACAATGCAACATTGTATTTGCATTATCTGCATTCATGCTCCCAGGCCCTTTGCTTCTGTTCCTGTACAAATGTTGAGATAGGACAAGCAACAGGTGAAAGTGATGTGGGTGTTTAAGAAGTCGGCGACAAAGTACATTGTTGCACAGTATTGTTACACTTTTAAGTCTCTTTCTACTCCAGCGCACTGAGGCGCTGCCAACCCTCCCTAGTCTCCACTTGAACGCCTGTGTAAAAATAGGACTAAGCAAGTTGACCTTAAACATTTTGTTGCACCCAAGTGTTGAAACTACATGTACAAAAATCAAATGTCATTATTTAGACTCATGGTGCTTTGCATTCTGACACATTCAGGCTTCTGTCCGAGAGGGGTAAAACAAAGCTACAATTATCCTCTTATTGCGTAACATATTTCTATAAGGATGTATATAGTTTGTTAGAGGGGTGTACCATGATGTTAGTTTAGAGTATTGTTAGTTTAGAGTATCCTTGAAAGAAATAAATACATCTTTCTACCAACTAGAGCCTGGAAGAGATTTGTGGTCAAAATTCTATCTTTCAGACTGGGCTCAAATCCCTGCATCAAACGTATGATCTTAGGCAAAACATTTGATCTCCATGTGACTTATCCATGAACTGATTTTGTCTACATTGGACTCTAGAAATAAAATGCCCCACTCATTCCATTGATGCATAAATAACAGTGACCATTCATGGAGTGCCTGGAAAATAAAAATGTCAGCGGTGTGTAACAGAACATATATTGCACATCACAAATTGTGTTTGCCCTTTGGTTTTCTCTTGACAATTTCTTGTAATGTTGCTTTCCATGATACCATCAAATATCAAAGCCTCATGCCACTTCCTGTAACATACTTTTCTGTGATTTCATACTGATGTCAATACATAGACAAATTAGGGCCCCCTGCATATCCTTTATCACACAGGTCATCGTACATCATAGAACCTGCCCTGTTTATTGTTAAGGGCATCATTATGTGCACAAAATTGCCTACCTCCTTTTCAGAGTCAGCATCTCACTGACATCTGTTGCTGGCGTTCTCAGAAGAAGCGTATTGGCTACCTCTTTTGAGAGACTGTTCCTTCAATAGCCTGTCCATTGAGAACACTTTATTTCCCATAATATGTCTACTCCAAAATGTATGCATGTTTATAAACGCATGTTTTTCATACACACTGAATAAACATCAGCAACAACAAAAATATGTATAAACACTGATAAACACAGGGTTCCATTTGGCGAAAACACTGGCAAAAACACCACTGAAATTGACAAAATAAACACTGAAAACCAGAAACCCCAAGTGTGATCCACAATGTCAAAAACTGAAGAAAGATCAAGGAAAGTGTTCAGCATAGCATGTGGGGAGGTGAACCTGCAGGATGACTGCCGCAGAATCCTTTCAGTTCTGGAATACAAGTGACTGGAAGGTCATGCACTTACAGGGGAAGGGTGATCCCTAACTTTCGGGGACACAAGGAAGAATTGGCACATGGCTTCACACTTGGCATTTTGTCTCCCCTGCAACTAAGGTCTCTTGTTGTCCTCCACCTCAGCTACCTAACCCTGCCAAGAGGGGGCTTGGTGGGGGTGGATCCTCGGTAAAGACAAAAAATCAGTTTCAGTTTCGTTTCTGAACTGTATTTCTACTAGTAACCAATCACTGGTCTCTGGGTCATACTGCCCCCAGCCAATGACTGCCCTTTGCCTCAGCCCCTCCTCTGGCAGCCATCTTCAGATTTGGTACCACATAAAGTGGCAGTAGGACCAAGAGAAGAGCCGCAGAGGGGTAGGCAGGAGGGTTCGCATGTGAATCCATGCCAGACCCATGCTGGAGAACAACAGCTATAGGTAAGTAACTTGTTCCTTCTCCAGCACGGGGTCTGGCATGGATTCACATGCTCATGAATACAAGAATACATAGCAGTACACACATACACAACCACAGGAGGTGGCAATGCTCAACATTAAGCTTTTCAACAACTCAACATTAAGCATCTGGAAATGGAAGCCTTCGAGAGGGCCTTCCCTTGGTTCACAGGTCCAAAGTTCACAAACAGCTGTGATGTTTTCCGAAAACTCTCCGTGCGGTCCATGTAGAACTTCAGCACTCTAGCGACATCCAGCGAGTGCAAAGTCCTCTCAGCCGGTGACGAAGGGGACGGGAAGAAAACAGGAAACACCAAGGCCTTGTTGAGATGGAAGTCCGACGGCACCTCGGCATGAAGGAGTGGTGCGTCCTCAGCACCACCCTCGTCTCATGGAATGTCAGGTATGGAGGTTTACAAGAGGGCCTGGATCTCACCCACTTGCCGTGCGGAGGTGATGGGCACAAGAAACGCTGTCTTCCACAACAGGACCTTCAACGGTGCTGAATGCAAAGGCTCGAATGGCAGCCCCATGAGCCTGGTCCGCGCCAATTGGGGTCCCACACTGGGGCCGGAGCCTTCACCGGCGGGAACGATCAGAACAGTCCTTTCATGAACTCCTTCACCAGGCAATGAGACCATAGAGATGACCGCCCCTGAGTTCGGGTGTAGCGGGAGATAGCCGCCAGATGGATCTTGATGGAGGCATGCGCCAGCCCCGCCTTGGGCAGCGATAACAAGTACGGCAGCACTTGAGGGGCCGTAATCCGCAGAGGGTTAATCTTCTGTGCACGGCACCACACAGAGAACCTCTTCCATTTGTGTCCATAGCACTTGAGAGTCGAGGACGCCGTGGCCATTGCAAGCACCTCCTTGCAGTCCACTGGGATAACGTACCCTCCGAACTCTAATGCTGCAGGAGCCAGGCCTGCAGGTTCAACGATCCTGGGTTGTGATGGAGGATGGCGCCTCCTTCCCTGGTGAGAAAATCCGCGTCCGTCGGTAGTTTGACCGGGGGATACGCTGACAAGTCCAGGAGGTCCGGAAACCAGATCTGCCTTGGCCATGCCGATGCGACGGGGATCATCTTGCACCGGGACCGTCTGAGTTGACTGATGAGTCGCAACGGCAACGGGGGGGGAATGCATACAGGAATAGGCCATCCCAGGGGAATGAGAATGCATCACCCATGCTCCCCGGTTGGGGAAACCTGCTGGCAAACCTCCGGCAATTGGCGTTTGTCGCCGTCGCGAATCGATCGATCTGGGGATTGCCCCATCGTCGGAATAGAAGATCCACTTGATCCTGCCGCAGTTCCCACTCGTGGCATGAGCGCTGCTCCCTGCTGAGTGAGTCAGCGATGGTGTTCTTTATTCCCGCCAGATGGAAGGGTACCAGGAACATCCCTTGGGCGACGGCCCAGTGCCAGAGATCCTGCACTTCCTTGGACAGGGCTGAGGGATCTGGTCCCCCCGGCTTTCGGATGTAGAACATTGTGGTGGTGTCGTCGGTGAAGACCCTTACCACTTTGGCCTTAAGGGACGGAAGGAACGACCTGAGGGCCCAGAACACTGCTCAGAGCTCCAGGAAATTGATGTGTAGTGACTTCTCCTCCGGGAGCCAAAGGCCTCTTGCGTGGATCCTCCGGTGTGGCATCCGCCAAGGAGGCATCCGTCGTCACTGTCTCCTGATGTGCTGGGGTCTGGAAGTCCATGCCCGCCGCTAGATGCTCACGGGTGCCCCACCAACGGATCGCTTGGCAGAACGTCATGTTGAGTGAGCTCCTGTCTTCGAAGCTGCCCGCTGCTTGCATCCAACAGGAGTCGAGAAACTCCTGCGGTGCTCGCATCCGTAACCTGCATAGGCGCACGAGGTAGATGCACGAGGACTTCATTCCGAGTAGGGACTTGATACTTCTCACCCTGCCCACGTCCATAGTCAACAGCCGTTGTACCTTGCCGAGGATAGCCTTTGTCCTTTCCTCCAACGGCAAAGCCAATCGCGCCGAGTCTGGCTCCCAGGAACAGGGCGTCTTGCGATGGTACCAAGTGGGATTTCGCGAAGTTGATCGAGAATCCCAGATCCGTGAGCAGTTGGACAGTCTTCGCTGTGTGATCGACGGCGAGTTCCCTTGACTTTGCTCGGATGAGCCAATCGTCCAGGTAGGCGCAGCCGCACAGCCACTGGTGCTAGACTATTGAACACCCTGGGTGATGACTTCAATCCGAAGGGAAGGGCCTTGAACTGATAGGGTTGCCCTTGTACCACAAATCGTAGGAATTTTCAATGTCCTTTTAGAATGGAGATGTGGAAGTAGGCATCCTCCTAGTCCAGCGACGATAGGAAGTCACCTTCCTCTATCTGTCCCAGCACATGCTGGAGGGTGGCCATGTGGAATTTTTGGGACTTGATGTACTTGTTTAGACGACGAAGGTCCATGATGGGTCACCAACCGCCGGTCTTCTTCCGGACAAGGAAGTACCGCGAGTACACTCCGGAGGCCATTTGGGACGAGTTCAATAGCACAATAGCTCCCTTTCTTAGCATGGTTCGTACCTCCAGAAGCAGTTGAGGGATGTGGTTTTCTGTCCGGGCCACAGGTGGAATACGGGGACACCTTTTTTGAAATTCCAGAGTGTGCCCGCGGGCCAGGGCATCCAGCACCCAACTGTCGGTGGAGATGGACTCCCACACGCTGACGAATTTCATCAGCTGGCCTTCCACCGGGGTGTTCGGGTTGGGTCCCGACGCCACGGCCGGTTCAACCCTGTTTTGTCACGGCCTTGCCTCCTTGGCGATGACGAGATCCTCTGGTCTGGCCGTGTCCTCTGTAGGCTTCCTGCGCAAAGGAGCGGGCCGCTTGGCGGTACGAGGAATCGCCGCCAAATCCTTTGGAGGCACCTTGCTTGCCTCCGGAATTTCGGAAGGACAGCCGACGTTTAAGAACGCCCAAGGCACGAGCCGTCTCGGTGTCCGCCTTGATGGCCTACAGTGACTCGTCCACTGTCTTGCCGAACAGGTTGTTCCTGTCGAAGGGCATGTCCAGAACCCTGGTCTGCACGTCCTGGAGGAAATCGGTGGCCTTGAGCAACTGCGCCGGTGAAGGCAAACGTCGTTGCCCAACTGGCGAAACCAAGTGTCGGCGATGTCCGTGGCCACTGTTATGGCGTGGTCCGAAGCCACCTCGCCTTCCTGTAGGATTTCCAGGGCCTTAGCCCTCTGGTCGTCTGGGAGGAAGTACAGGAGCGGAGCGATCTTGAACCACAGCTCCCTGCCATAGCATGCCACCATCTCGAGGGCGTTGGCGGCTTTAATCGTTGTCGCCGCCGACGAGATGACCTGTCGTCCCATGGCATCCAGCTTCTTCCCCCTCGGCGTCTGGGGGGGTGGTGGGGTGTAGAAGTTGAGGCTGTCGCTCCCGCCAATTTCTTCTTGGCCACCGCGGGGACCAATGAATCCGGGGACGGCTGTGCTCTGTGGCACATAGGGTCAGAGTCTGGGACCCGATACTTCTTCTCGTACCGGTCTCTCTTAGCGGGAGCCGTGGCCGGGTTCTTCAGGGGTGCCAGCCCCTCGTTACAGATGTTGTCCAGTAACAGGACTGAGAGGACAGTCTTCCTCTTGGCCTCCCGTCGTTGGTAGAGGAAGCCCTGCTTCTTCTGTTCTTCGGGACAGAGCTGGAAGAGCTCAGATACCCTGGCGATCATGGCGTGGAAGGAGACAATTTCGTCGGGGGGTGGAGAGGTCCGGGGAGGTGGTGATGGGATGTCCATCCCGTCGTCGTTGTCATCATCATCCGTCCCCGTCATCGCCGTCTCCGTTCCCATCTCATCCCTCGGAGGAGGGGATGGGGGTGAAGACTGGAAGGCGGGGTGGACTCATCTCCACTTGTTAGGTGGGCTCCCCGATGGTCCAGGCTCCGCTGGGTCGTCGGTGGGGGGGGTAAGGGCATCCTTGTCCTTATTGCCGTACACAGGGCCTGTATAGCCATCAGGATAGCTCCTGAATTGTCCCCTGGTACGGGTACCGGCTGCAACGGGACTAACAGCTGGGGCATGGGGCCCCCCGCGGCCCTATCTTCCTCGTCGGCTCCCCCATAGCTCTTTACGTCGGCCTCGTCGGGATCCTTCCCATGGGCCCTGTATTTGAAAAAACGCAAAACGCTGTAAGAGCTCGAGAGCTACAGCACGAGGACTCCCAACACTTAAACGTGCAGTAAAAATCTGAAGATGGCTGCCAGAGGAGGGGCTTAGGCAGAGGGCAGTCGTTAGCTGGGGGCAGTATGACCCAGAGACCAGTGATTGGTTACTAGTAGAAAGACAGTTCAGAAACAAAACTGAAACTGATTTTTGTCTTTACCGAGGATTCCCAGCCTGACGACGGGGAATATTCATGAGCATGTGAATCCATGCCAGACCCCCATGCTAGAGAAACCTTTCTCGCACGTTATCACAGGTATTGACCCTTGCAACTCTCCTACATCCATGTTCTAATCTCCACCCTCTTTCACCCTAGCTACAGCCAAGAAACTCTGACACACAAATAGGAAAACACTCAGTTTGCCCTGGTTTGCACTCCAAATGACATACCCCATCGCCGGCCCAGACAATCAAGATGGTCAGTTAAAAGGATCATGCATGGACCACCACCACAAAGTAGACAAACACAAAGCAAAATAAAGCACAACATAAAAACACAAATCAATTAGCTAGCTATTGGACACCAGGGCATTTTGTTGCTGCAATATCATGTAACTGGTAATCAGCAAATTATGCCCCCGACACGAACTAGATGCATAGCGGGCAAATCTAGATTTGAGCCACAGCACTGACTGTGCCTGATCACTAAGACACTGTGAAAAATGTTAATTATATAATCGTAAAAACTAAATCAAATTTCAAAATGGTTAGGAGACTTAATGCATATCATTGTTCCTGTGCAAGTTATAAAATACAATCAGAATTGGTTGAAAGTTTGCTAACACATGCAGGTTTACTAAATATGTCAATGGTCAGCTCAATGTGCCAAACCTTTCAATTTAAACATCCACCTGCCACTTTCCATTACACCATAATCATATTTTAATGTTGTTCTAGTTTTAACAGTGCCATGCATGCCAGTGTTCCTGTGCTTAAACACATGCTAGCATCTACAACGCTTCCAGAAAATTATTGTGCAGGTCTAATAAATGCCAAGCCAATGTAATCCCTTGGAAACAGATTCAAATTCAGGTGTCTATATTGCCCCAGAAAAGCTGGAGTCCAAACAAACCAACGCTCATGTTTCCCCAGTAAAACACTATCACATCAACATGATTATTTGCTTTAATGGTGGAACACTTGCAAGACATTTTAATCTGACATTACAATTTTCTGGGGCAAAATACACACACTCCCATGTGAAAATAGTGCTGCTGGAAACATATCCGTGTTGCCTCAATTAAGCACCTGGTCCAGCTTGTATCTGCGTAGCACCAGAACTACCCGATGCCACATCCCATTACTCCATAAATTGTCCCATATCCCAGTGCCCCATGAAATTCTGCATTTCTCTTTGAGAAGGCAGGGAACACCTACCGGGGAGCTGACCTGGCCCCCCGGGCAGCAAAGGAGCACACCCATTCAAAAAGGAGTAGCCTCACACCAGGGTGCTGCATCTCAAAATCTATTTTTCTTAGCGACAAGGGGATGTGATTGTATTGAATAGGCAGGAGTGCTCTGGTCAAAGGAAGAACTTCCTCCATCTTGTTTCTCTCAGTATCTCTCTTTCATGTCCCCTGCACTTCCTCTGGAGCAAAGCATGTTGGGTAGGACAACAGAAGGGCAAGGTCCACTCCATTCAAGAGCAGGGATTGGACCACTAAGGTAGCTAGTTTTAGTGCAATCACCTGGGGACTTGTGCCTTTAAAAGAAGGGGCCTCAACCCCTTCCTCAAATTCATCTTCAAATTCATTCAGATCCTCTCAATATCCGCAGATTCGGTCTCGAAGAACACACTGAACTTTCTTTGCACTTTCCAAAGACCTCAGCCTGAAGCTAAGAAGAAGCCGTGCAAGGCAGAAAAAAGATCTGGCCCCTGCCCATTCGCAGGACACAATGGGGTTGAACCTTTGCTGTAGATCACGACCTGCCACTCTGCACCGGAATCTCCTAAAGCTGAGAGAGCGGAACTGACCCAACCTGTCCTAGTGTCCCTTTGAGTGGACCTCACAGCAGCCACAGGACCAGACTAGCAGATGCTCCCTGTTCTGCGGCACCGAACCGGTCGCTCTGTATTCACTGTACCGCAAATGAGAGGGAAGATTCTGGGGCTGGCTTTTGCGCTACTCCATCAATCCCCAAACTATTGCCTGCACCTCAAACCAGCCTGATGCTGCATCGTGCCCTAGATCGATGCCGGGACTGGATCCAAAATCACTGGCAAGTCGCACTGACCAGGGGTTACCAGCCACGGCTCTACCCAGATAACCCTCGAAACACCACCTACACACACCTGCACAACTACACCTACAAGATCACTACTTCAATGACCGTCACCAGCTGACTCAAATCACTGGAGCATCAGGCATCAACACCTCCCAGCTGCTACAGCCCGACGCGGTCTGGCCCAACTGCAAAGTGATCCTGGGACGCCCCAACCTTCATTGTTGAGAGCCCTTTTGACAGCATAGAGTGACCGCATATGCCCCCTACTCGGCGCCCGCTTGCTGCCTGGGCCCACACGATGCAACGTCCCCGAACCGAGCTTGATAAGCTTGCATCAACATTCGACTTCGAATCTGACTTTTGTCAACCCACCAAGAACACTGAATCCAGGTATTGTTTACTCCCAACTGCCCCCCCCCTTTGTTCTCTTGGGCACTAAAGATTGGTTAAATCACGATTAAGCACGTTTTTCTCAATGGCATATCCTTGTCATGGCTGGAAACTTACTTAATACCTCTGAAACCACGCTCAGAGTGCTATATTCCTCAGTCTGTTGCATCTTCTCGGTTTTTCAATCGGGGTGGTTTTTTTTGCAGGTGGTGCGTTTAATTAAAGTACAGATATTTTTATAGTACCTGGATTGGTCTTTCCCTCTATTGTGGACGGTGTTTGGGCCCCCACTGGTTCACCTTCACACCCCTCTTGAGAGCAGAGCCTTCCCTCTGCCCACATTACCACAAAAGGTGAAGGAGGTATATCTCTATGATTGCATTGGGTTTTGGTTTGTAGAAGTGTGAGGACTGAGTGGGCCATTTTACCCCTAGACATCCATCTACTCCTATGGAGCAGAATCCAGTTAGTCACAGTTGTCCCATTGCATGCCCCTTTGTCTCCCTGAATTGCCCCATGGCACCCACAGAACAGCAGTAGGTCACATTACCCCCTCATGTTACTTACAACATCTTCAGAACCAAAGTGTGCACTTTATCGGGTAACCAGTATTAGATGGACTCTGTGGTGAAAGCACCTTAAACAAGTGTATAAAGCAGAGTTCCGCAACTGTGGCACTGCAGATGTTTTTGAATATGACTCCCATGATTTCTCATCAACAACTATGCTGGCTAGTGCATATGAGTGTTGTAGTGCAAAATACTGAAAGTGCCAAAGGTTGCAAGCCCCTGGTAGAGAATAGAAACTCTTAATATATAAACGGCAGAACCAGTCAAAAAGGGACACATTCAGACCGCCCTACCCACTGGCAATAGGACTAATATATTATCTCAAAGGAAGGTTTGTAACTCCAATCACTCATATATCACCGTCTGGAAACTACTTCACCAATGTCCTGGGCAAATGTTGGGCGCAGGAGTGGAGACTTGCCCTCACAACTAAAGTTAAAACATGTGTAGGGATGTCAAAATGGACTTACAGGAACAGTTTTACTAAAGAAATCAAACACTTTTATTACATAAACAAATAAAATCATTTCACTTTTAATAAAATCATTTTGTACAAGCCACATGTTTACTAACAGAAATATTGTCCCTGAGGAATGTCTGGCTGATTGAAGCTCAAGGACAGAAACATGTACATGTATAGGGCATAGTAGGGAGCGTGGAAAGGGGTAGTGTTACTCGTGTACACTCATGTTCCAAGAATCTAAGTTTGATCCTATGAATGATCTTGAGATGATGTGGATACGTTCTTTTGACACTAAACTTGTTAATGTGTGTATCGAGTTAATGTGTCTATTGTGAGAAGTCCGAGGGTGTTCCCACATTTAGTCTTCTTAGAATCCCCCTTAGGTAACCAAGAGAAAGACAAGGCTGCCAGAACCTGACCCTGGGGGTGGACTAGCGAGGGAGGATCACCTGGGTGGAGGGTCCTTATGGATTGGAGAGAGAGTGCCAAAGAGCGAGACAAGGTATTCCCCCATTTCCTGACAGTGTTTCACCTCACCCTCCCTAAGCCTTTGTAGGATATTGCTACCCAGATCCTACTTTTCCCCTTGAAGTCAGACCAAGTACTGAAATATAATTATTCTTTTATAACGTTCTTAATACCGGGAACCATTTTCTAAGCAAAAGCCCGGGATTCAAACGTGTGTTGCTATGTGTTGTCCTTGAGCTATACTCCCGGTTCAAAGAAGAAGAAAACAACCAAGAGTAATGAAGATTACCTATAAGAGACAACACTATAGTACTGAGATGAAGAAGAGGGAGCCTTAAAGCTGTAGAGCTGAAGGTCGGGCATGTCCTGTTAATTGGACTAATTGTAGGGGCGGCAATTGAGACTGGGAAGGTACACCTGCAGCCTGTTAGGGGCCTACAGGTGTATAAAGGATGGAGTTCACAAACAGCAAAGAGAGCGAGAAAGGAGAGAGTGCGAAGGTTGTCCGAGGAGAGCGCAGCAGGAGAGTGACTCAGGTCTGCAGGGAGCCAGAGGGTTAACGGGATACCCAGACGCTGTAGGACTGCAGAGTGAGAGGAGCTGTCCTTGCATTGCGAGAGAGGCGTGTCACCAAGGAGCTGGAGAAGGCGGGAGAAGAGTACCATGGAAGGTACTGGTCCCTTTGCTGTGACCAAGAACTGTTAATTACCCTGAATGGCAGTACCCATCCAGAGGTGGCTTTTAGACCCTGACCTAAAAGCCCAGAAAGCATGTTACTGAGGAAACCAAAGAAAAGAATGTCACAGCCAGTGAATTTCAAGAGAATGCAAGGAAACCCGGTGGGGCATATGAAAGTGAAATATTAACATTGTAGCAGAGTGGTCATGTGTGGTCGGCACATTCTCGAAAGCCGCCAAGTAAAATAAAAGAACGAGTTAAGACGAATGCAATACTTGAATTGGATTTTGCATTAACATTGTGCCAGAGTGGTCACAATTAAGAGATACGTGTTCAAAAATCTGACTAATTAATGAAGGACATAGGATACTGTGAATAAGAGTAAAAGTAATGAACGAGCAACCCGAGGGGAACCAATGAAGTGTGAGCAAAATGCTGATCAGGCAAAAGAAAGCTGTAGCTGAAAGCCAAGCTTGTACATCATAGAAAGGAGAACCAAAGAAGTATCAAGAAAGGAAAATCCTGAAGCTAAGAACTGGTCCACTGTAATTCGTCAAAGTGGTAGAAAGCTGGGTAAGTGCCACTGGTTGCGTGACCTGTAATGGGTGGGCTGGGCGTCCTGTTAACTACGCCTGGACCAGAACACCCAAGCAAGAAGAAGTGTGAAAAACTTTGAAATACGATTGCTATTGAACACTGAATTTTTTAAAACATCGAGAGCAAGTGCTTAAAGATTGGGAAGGGAAACCTGAGCTTCCAGTGAACAGTGAGAATCTAATTTGAACATTGTGCTTTTAAGCTTGAGGAAGGGATCCCCTGAGCTCCTTTGGAACATTGTTATTTTGAGAATCAATGCTTGAAGCTTGGGGAAGGAACCCCCCCCCCCACCCCCCGAGCTATTTTGGAACATTGTTGGTTTTGGTGAAAGAGTGTTTAAGCTTGTGGAAGGGAACCCTATGCGCCTTTTGCCAACATTGTGGTTGGAACTGTATCCTGTACTTGTGAAGGGGGCTAGAGACTGCTCCAGACATGTTTGAATACTATTTGAGTTTGAATATTCCTGCACTATATTTATATAATGAGACGCAAGGGCAAGCGTAGGTTTTGACACAGACAGACTTTTAAGTAGAACTTTTTGACTCTATTCTTGCTTCCCTGGCTCGTTGGATACCCTCCTGTGCGTGAAAAGGGAGTATTACCAACTGTGGAACAATGCTCAAGCCTCCCACTCCCTTCCAACCCTCCACGATACCTCCTCCACGATTCCCCGTGAAGCCTCACCTTAGGGTTTGGAAGGATGAGCTCTCCATCCTGCTTCTGATGCAGGGGCGCGTTGAAACCCAGTTACTTCACTGGATTGAGGATTGATGGAAGTTCAGGTAAGCTTGACTGTTCAGGTAAGGCGCTGTAAAAGTTCTGTTCAAAAGCTCAAGCTTAATAATAATGTTCGTTGTCTAATTGCAGCAAGCGCTAATGCTTATGTCTTTTTCCCATTAGGGGCCGGGGTTCGGAGTCGCGGAGATATGGCGTCGACCCGAAGTGAAACAGTTCTGGATGAGCGCTCAGGTAACGTCTTTGCATTCGCTCATTCAATGTCTTTGTCTTTTTTCCCCATAGGGGCCGGGGTCCGGAGATGCCAGGAAGCGTCAGGACCCGAAATGCAGTGGGAATAATCCAACAGGTAAGACTTAAAAGGAAACTGAGCTTTCCTTATTCCTTTTCTCCCTCTCACCTTTGTTCTTGTCTTTTTTCCTCTAGGCGCCGGGGCATAGCTGAATCCGCAAGATCGCTGCTGAAGATGGAAGCGCCTTGCAAAGGTGAGCAAAATGCAGCGCTGCAGCGATCGAAACAAAATGCCTTTAAAATGATGTCTTCCTTTTCAGGGCCGTTGGAGAAATGACTCCGGGATGCAGATTTAGCAGGTAAGGGCTTTTCTTCTCCTATTCTCTTCCTTTCTCCCCTTGCAGGTGTCCCAGGGTGCTGGCAGGCGTGGCTGAAGTCAGGATGCAGGAGCTGACACGGTGAGCGTCCAGCTGCTAGGTGCATAACAACGCGAAGCACGTGTGGCTGTTCGGGTGGGGTTTAAATAGCCTTGGAAGAAGTTCCTGGTATGTATCCTTCCACCAATCAGGTATGTATCCTTCCCCGACCACACCCGGGTGGTGGAGTAGTCCTACAGGTTAAGTAGTCCCATTCAGGCCTCAAGAGGGCCTGGATGAAGCAGCAAGGTCTGCATCAGGTAAGTGTGCACCCAAGCACTTAAACACATATCCTCTTCTATGAGCCTGGCGCCTAAGGCGCCAGGACTGGGGTCCGCTATGAGCCTGGCGCCTAAGGTGCCAGGACTGAGTCCAAAGGGCCCCGACTTGGGCCCGCTGAGACTTCCCTGGGGAAAATGATGTCTGCCTCTGGGGTTGCTGGGCCCGGCCTGGCTCCTTAGAGGTAGGCATCATGACAGTACCCCCCCTCAAGGCCCCTCCCAAGGTCTTTTCCTCCGGGGGTTTTGGTTTGTGCGGGAATCTTCGATGGAATCTTTGAATTAATCGTGGTGCGTGAACATAGTTACTGGGTTCCCAAGATCTTTCCTGAGGTCCATATCCTTTCCAATCAACAAGATAGAAGAGTTTTGACTTAACTATCTTGGAATCTAAAATGTCTTTCACTTCGAAATCTAATTCTCCATCAATTTGGACAGGGCCTGGGGGCTCAGACAGTCTGGTTCCAGGTTGTACTGGTTTTAGAAGAGATGCGTGAAAAACGGGATGAATCCGCATGTTGGATGGTAAATCGAGTTTAAAGGCTACTGGGTTGATAATAGCTTTGATGGGGTAAGGCCCAATGAATCTGGGATTAAAAGTTCGCCGACCCTTGAGGGGTAGATGTTTAGTTGTTAGCCATACCTGATCTCCTACTTGGTAAGGAGGCGTTTTACTTCGGTGCAAATCAGCGTTTTCTTTATACTTTTTCTTGGCTTGCTGTAAGTGGGTTGTAGCTTCTTTGAAGGCTTGGGTTATTGTGGAATGTAGGTGATTTACTGCAGGCATCTCCAGGGTCAGAGGTGGATCTAGGTCAGAGGTCCGAGGATGGTGACCATACAGGGTATAAAAAGGAGTCTGTCCGGTTCCAGAATGCACTGAATTGTTGTATGCATATTCTGCAATCCAAAGGATGTCCTTCCAAATCAACTCGGATTGGTGTAACATGCACCGCAGATATTGCTCGAGAGTCTGATTGGTTCTATCGGTTTGTCCGTCGGTCTGGGGGTGGTGGCTGGTGGATAACCGCACGTCTATTTGTGCTAGTTGGCAACATTTCTTCCAAAAGTGGGAGATAAATTGACTTCCACGGTCTGAGACTAATATGGAAGGGAAACCATGTAACCGCACTATATTTTCCATAAATTCCTTGGCCAAGGTGGAAGCTGACGGCAATCCTTTAAAAGGGATAAAATGGGCCATTTTGGAGAATAGATCCACTATTACGAGAATCGTGTTGTAACCACCACAAGGAGGCAGGTCAGTTTAAAGTCCATTGACAAGGTGTGCCAAGGTGCTGGTGGAATGTCCAAAGGTTGAAGTAGGCCGGCTGGCCTTTTCTTTTGACTCTTATTTTGGGCACAGATTCCGCAAGACAACACAAATGACTATATGTCTTTTCTCCAAGAAGGCCACCAGAAGTGGCGTTTGATCTTTTCTTCTGTTTTCGCGATACCGGGGTGTCCTTCCATTAATGATTCATGATGACGGGTAATGGCAAGTTCCTGCAATTCTTTACTTGGCAGAAATAACCGCTCTTGGAAGTAGGGTAAATCATCCTTAACGGTGTAGTGAGGACCCTTTTGACTCCATTCCAGTAAGGCAGAAGAGTCAAAAAGCTGTTTTACTTGAGCTTGGATGTCCTCAATGGTTTGCAATGAAGTCAAGCCCAGAATTCTTTGTTCCGGTATGATTGGCACAGGTTCTAAACTCGAATTGGGTTCTTCCATGCCTATCCGGGATAAGGCATCTGCCTTACCATTCTTGCCGGCAGGGCGATAGGTAATTACAAAATCAAATTCCGCAAAGAATAAAGCCCATCGGAGTTGTCGCGAAGATTGAGCTTCGGCCGTCTTTAAATACTGCAAATTTCTGTGGTCCGTAATTACGGTGATGGTGTGTCTAGCACCGAGAAGATAGTGACGCCAAGCCTTGAAAGCTGATTTAATAGCCAGTAGTTCTTTGTCGGTAATTGCGTAATTGAGTTCAGGTGGAGAGAATTTTCTGGACCAAAAGGCTACAGGGTGTAGTTGGTTAGTTTCTGGGTCTCTTTGCGACAGGACAGCTCCCATGGCCGAACTGGATGCATCGGTTTCCACGATGTAAGGGAGATCTGGGCGCGGGTGCTTCAATACAGGTGCAGAGGTGAATTTGGTTTTCAGGTCCTGAAAGGCTTGTTCAGCCTCAAGAGTCCATTCAAAGCGTTTATTTTTCTTTAGGAGAGCTGTGATGGGTTGAACAGTTCGAGAAAATTCCGGGATGAACCTTCGATAGAAATTGGCAAAGCCAAGCATGCTTTGCACTCCCTTCACAGAGCTAGGAGATGGCCATTTGAGAATGGCGTCCACTTTCCGCGAGTCCATTCGGATTCCTTGAGGTTTCAGGATGAATCCGAGAAACTCCACTTCTGTGGTATGAAAAACGAATTTTTCGAGCTTGGCAAATAATTTGTTCTGGCGCAATTTCTCAAGAACTGCCCTAACATGGTTTCTGTGATCAGATTCTGAGGAGGAATACACCAGGATGTCGTCAATATAAACGATGACACAAACATCGATAAGTTCCCGAAGAACATCATTCATGAAGTACTGAAAGGCGGCAGGTGCGTTGCACAAACCGAAGGGCATTACTTGATATTCGAAGAGCCCAAATTTGGTGCAGAATGCAGTCTTCCACTCGTCGCCCTCTTTTATACGTACCAGGTGGTAAGCTCCTCGGAGATCTAGCTTGGTGTACACACGAGCATCTTTTACTTGGTCGATAAGCTCAGGTATCAGGGGCAAAGGGTAACGATTCTTAATCGTTATCTGATTTAGGGCGCGGTAGTCAATACAGGCCCTAAGGTCTCCTTCCTTTTTAGGTACGAAGAACAAAGCGGAAGAGACTGGTGACTTTGATGGGCGAATGAAACCATTGGCCAGGTATTGATCCAAATACTGGCGCAAATGCAGGTTCTCAGGTTCAGTAAGAGCATAAATCCTACTACAAGGTAGTTGTGCATTGGGTACCAAGTCGATTTGGCAATCGTAAGATCGATGGGGAGGTAAGGTGTTAGCCTGCTCTTTCTGAAAAATGTCTTGGAATTCTTGGTATTCAGATGGTAGCTGTACAGGGGTGGAAGTTACAGAGGCTAGACCCATAGCTGGATTCCTTGGGTAACAGGTTGGTTTACAATCAGGAAAAGTTATCTTCTTTGCTTGCCAGTCTATTCTCGGATTATGTGTTTCTAACCAAGGAATTCCAAGAAGTACTTGAAATTGTGGGGCCTTGATCACATCAAACACGATTGCTTCCCAATGTTCGTCCTGACCCACCAGAGTGATTTCAACTGTGGAATGCGTTACAGGCCCTGAGGCTATTTCGGTTCCATCAACTGTAGTAATTACATCTTGGGTTACTTTCGGGCGGAGAGGAAGCTTAATCCTGGAAGCCAATTCACGGTCTATGTAATTTCCAATAGCTCCACTGTCTATGTATGCTTTTATAGCATGCAACTGCTGAGGCTGTTTTGGGTTCACAAGCACCATTGGCATGACAAAATGCGAGGTCAAAGAGTTTGTTTTCAAGCTCGGCAAGCGGACCCCTACGCTTGTCGGGCTAGGTCGTTTCCCGAACCAGGTGTCAATAACTCGTTATCAGTGGCTCCAACCACCTTCTTGGGTGGTTTAACTGGACAACTTTGAAGAAAGTGACCGGAAGTTCCGCAATACAGACAAAGTTGCATTTGTCGCCTTCTCTCTCGTTCCTTCTGCGTTAATAGTCCTTTAACACTGCCAATTTGCATAGGTTCGGAAACGTCAGTACTCTTGGAGTTAACGTGGGTCTTGATAGGTACTCTGGTTTCATACTTGAGCCGATCTGCTTTTCTATTTTGAAGTCTGTGATCAAGTTGAACCACTAAGTCTATGTAGTCTGCGCAGGCCTGGGGTGGATCTACTATCTGAGCTATAACATCTTTAAGCTCTCCGCGCAGGCCTCGATGAAACAATGTGATCCTTTTATTTTCAGGCCATCCGGTTTCCACAACTAGTCTATTAAAGGTGGCGATATAGGACAAAAGATCCTGATTACCTTGTCGTAAGGATAGCAGTTCGTTGTCAAGGGTCTGTCCCTGCGAGTGTCGAGCGAACAATCTTTCCATGCTGGCCTGGAAGCCCTGGAAATCCCGGAGAATGGGATCATCCTGATTTACCAATGGAATAGACCAATCAGCAGCACAGCCACTGAGGTAAGATAGTACAAAGGCTACTTTGGTCTGGTCGTTGGGGAAGGCCCCGGGCCTGCATAAAAAGTGTAACGGCATTGGTTCATAAAAACGGCATATTTCTTGGGATCCCCCGCAAAACGTTCCGGCGGGGCCAAAGGCATGTGTCCAGGTAGATTGATTTGTACCGGGTTATTCGAACCCATTGTTGTAGAAATATCTCCGGAAACAGGTAAAGGAGTGTGCTCTGCCTGGCCCTGCAATAACCTTTTGGCCAGATCATCAGTTCTTTCCTTGGATAGGATTAGTTCCCTTCTGAGAGCATTAGTCTCCTGGCGGGCTGAGTGCACTTCTGCCCGTAATTCCCCTAAAAGATGGGCCAGCTGATCTGTCTCGGAAGTCTCCATAGCGCCCAGGTGGGAAATTGTGGTAAGGCTTCGCGTTCTGTAACGCTCACCTGGTTCCCACAGAGGCGCGGCGTCGAAGGCGCAGAAGTCTAAAGATGGACAGGAAGGGCCCCTCTATTCTGGCTTCCCTGGCTCGTTGGATACCCTCCTGTGCGTGAAAAGGGAGTATTACCAACTGTGGAACAATGCTCAAGCCTCCCACTCCCTTCCAACCCTCCACGATACCTCCTCCACGATTCCCCGTGAAGCCTCACCTTAGGGTTTGGAAGGATGAGCTCTCCATCCTGCTTCTGATGCAGGGGCGCGTTGAAACCCAGTTACTTCACTGGATTGAGGATTGATGGAAGTTCAGGTAAGCTTGACTGTTCAGGTAAGGCGCTGTAAAAGTTCTGTTCAAAAGCTCAAGCTTAATAATAATGTTTGTTGTCTAATTGCAGCAAGCGCTAATGCTTATGTCTTTTTCCCCTTAGGGGCCGGGTTCGGAGTGCCGGAGATATGGCGCCGACCCGAAGTGAAACAGTTCTGGATGAGCGCTCAGGTAATGTCTTGCATTCGCTCATTCAATGTCTTTGTCTTTTTTCCCCCTAGGGGCCGGGGTCCGGAGATGCCAGGAAGCGGCAGGACCCCAAATGCAGTGGGAATAATCCAACAGGTAAGACTTAAAAGGAAACTGAGCTTTCCTTATTCCTTTTCTCCCTCTCACCTTTGTTCTTGTCTTTTTTCCTCTAGGCGCCGGGGCATAGCTGAATCCGCAAGATCGCTGCTGAAGATGGAAGCGCCTTGCAAAGGTGAGTAAAATGCAGCGCTGCAGCGATCGAAACAAAATGCCTTTAAAATGATGTCTTCCTTTTCAGGGCCGTTGGAGAAATGACTCCGGGATGCAGATTTAGCAGGTAAGGGCTTTTCTTCTCCTATTCTCTTCCTTTCTCCCCTTGCAGGTGTCCCAGGGTGCTGGCAGGCGTGGCTGAAGTCAGGATGCAGGAGCTGACACGGTGAGCGTCCAGCTGCTAGGTGCAGAACAACGCGAAGCACGTGTGGCTGTTCGGGTGGGGTTTAAATAGCCTTGGAAGAAGTTCCTGGTATGTATCCTTCCACCAATCAGGTATGTATCCTTCCCCGACCACACCCGGGTGGTGAAGTAGTCCTACGGGTTAAGTAGTCCCATTCAGGCCTCAAGAGGGCCTGGATGAAGCAGCAAGGTCTGCATCAGGTAAGTGTGCACCCAAGCACTTAAACACATATCCTCTTCTATGAGCCTGGCGCCTAAGGCGCCAGGACTGGGGTCCGCTATGAGCCTGGCGCCTAAGGCGCCAGGGCTGAGTCCAAAGGGCCCCGACTTGGGCCCGCTGAGACTTCCCTGGGGAAAATGATGTCTGCCTCTGGGGTTGCTGGGCCCGGCCTGGCTCCTTAGAGGTAGGCATCATGACAAGGGCAAGTTAGGCCTTCTACCATCCTGACATTTGATTTAATAAAGTATTTTTATTTGAATGTTAAGTCTGTTGTCTGTGTCCTGCTTCATGCCACCTTAACAGCAAGCAGGAATTCACTGGGATTTATAAAGGCCAATACCCTAGTGAACACTGGACTACCTGATGAGTTGGTATTATGGTTCATTAACCTTTACCTGGGTGTATGGCAGGAGTCTGTCTTGTTCGGTTTGTGGATTCTGGGCTCCAAGCCAGGCATTCAGCACTTCCCCTCTGATGACATTTGCCAACCAACAAGGGCAAATGTTGGGAGCAGGAGTGTAGGCTTGCCCTCACAACAAAAGTTAAACATGTGTAGGGATGTCAGAATCAACAGAAGTAGTGTTCAACTCAAAGTTCTGAGCCTCTTCCAGCTCAAAGCTTTCTCTTGGCTCCCCTTTCCCAAGTGTAACAGATGTTCCATGAAAAAGTTTCAAGATCACCTTTCTCCAGTTCATGGTAATATAGTTATTCCCAGGATCACGCAATGTAAGTCTCAGGGTTCCCTTCTCCAAGACGTTTAACTTCATATGGCTGTGTCTCCGAACTCTCAATGTGCAGGGTGCACTGGTCTAGGCGAAGTTGTTAGACCAAACGGCCCACCCATTACAGGTAACGCAACCAGGATCCCTAACTCTCGGCCTCTTGTCTTTGATGGGATGACTTTTAGTCGTCTGGCTTATTCTCCTCAGCCTCTTGGCTTTGCCATTACTTGTTACACAACCATTCAGACTTTTAGGCCTTGCCGCTCTGCAGTTATTCATAAAAGTTCAGTTGATAGTGTTTTAGTCACACACCCCTTCTTATGTTTCTTTGTCACCCTTATACCCTCTCTCTGCCTGCTTTTCACTAGGGCATTTGGATTATTTACTGTAACTGCATGGGTTTACTCCATTCCACTCTTAGAATGATTATTTTCAGTATTCCACTCCATTTAATGTTCATTAAGAATTCATGTCGCTGAATTATAAAGTTCTTTTGCGTGGTTCACAATATGCATTGGTTTCACTGTATTTAAAATTCCATTCGCCTCAGTATTCTGTAAGCATTAATTTTGTGTAATTTTTGAAGTTCAACTCAGTTCAGTATTCAAAAAGATGCTTTTTGTTTAATTTGTTCCATTTTGTTCTGCATTTAAGAAGCCTTGTTTCAAGTTCCATTCAGTTTAGTATTCAGTAGACATTAGCATAAAGTAAGTCACCCCTTTTGTCATACGCCTGTCCTTAAAGATATTCAATTTAAAACCACTGGTTATTTCTTGACAGGTGTTTTATTAACTGATTGCCCCTGTGTCAACACGTGTTTCGACCTCATATGGTCCTCATCAAGACAGGGCTAATAGTCCATCATTTCACATTGCATGTAATACATAAACATTATACCATGTGGCATTATATTCATAATAGGCATTGGTAACATCATCAAAACATAATAAAGGTATTAAATTCAATTACATTCATTTAGACAGACACAGATGGGTGGTCAATTGGGAGGGTCAGAGATGGGAGATATAGATCTTACATTAATTCAGTTGATACATTATACATTAAACTCTGCACATTGAATAACACATGTGCTTATGTTAAGTGCTGCTGTAAGGAGGGGCCTTATTGTGAATCCATTCCTTCAAACCTGCGATTGCTCACTTTCCATTCAGGCTTCGCTCCTTTTATGCATTTATTCATTTGTTAAATGGGATATTCACAACTCCCTCTTTATATTTACAAAGCTCCAAAAAGCGTGCATAACGTATACCACAGAGGAAAGCTCACCTCAATGTCCGTAACCTCCAAAGTTGTTGCACATTGCGCAACTAAATGTTATATGAAGGATGCAATCCTTTCGAGACCTGCAAGTGTCCCGAAATTATTTTTTGGCTTATAGGAGCTTCTGTACCTCGATCCATTAAAGTACTGCTCCTTACAGTGTCTATTTTCTGTTCCCCCAGTTCGATAAAATGTTTTGCATTGTATGACTTTAATCAATTCTCATTGTCCAATTGTATATTGAGGAAACAAAACATTTCTAGTGGCCAGCAAATATTATATTTAATATTTGGATCCTTGTGTTTCTTACCTTGCTCATCCTAGAATCCCCTTAACTCCTTGTGGCGCTTAACACTTAAATGATGTTCAGGCTATGCACAACAAAGATTGGATTAAACTGAGACAATGAAGTGGTGGCTCTTATAAATAACATGTATGAAGCAAAAGTAATAACCTGAAGCTGCCAATTCAATGCTTTGTATTGTATAGGATTTTTTATTAAGATGACGTTTCTGTACAACCTATTTAGGAGCTGTATGTATAGATACATGAATGAAACTAATCCTAAACGAATCAGAGAAGTTGAATGAGCCAGTTTACATATGAAGAAGAGACTAAAATGTGGTAGAAGTATGGATTACCTTTGAGAAGTCATATTAGCTAGCTCAACAATATACAAACCATCTTGAACTAATACACAATGAATTGGCTAATGAACTAATATTGAAGATTCTTTGATAAAACACTGCCATATTGTAATGATGAATGTAATACTGGACAGGTAGCACAAAATGATTATTCATTTTCGGTTGTGTCCGTAAGCATTTTAAAAATGAATCGGCAGTATGTTAAATATTCGCTATTTGTATAAAAATGCATCCAATAGTGAAACGAGCTGCTAGGAAGTAACAGCGTATCCGTAGAAAGATAGGTAGTCATTGTGTTACAGACCTGCGTGGAATATGCATCTACCCATGCACATGTACACATTACATTATTCGAAATGGCCGATTCTAAAACGTGATGTAACGCGCACGGCGTGTGACGTCACAGTGTAAACAATAATAAATACAGTTTGCAAAATGGAGGCTGCTGCAAAACACGCACACTGAATGCCGCAAGGACTTAAGGAGATTCTGGGATGAGCAAGTTAAGAAACACAAGGTTCCAAATATTAGATGGGAATGTTTGCTGGCCACTAAAAAAAATTGATTTTCGCAGTACACATATGGGAAAATGAGAATTGTGATTGATTAAAGGAATACATTGCAAAACGTTTTATACAACCGGGAAACAGTTTGAGAAAAGACTGTGTAAGCAGCAATACTTTAGTGGATGGAGAGTTCCTATAAGCCCAAGAAAATGATTTGTTCCACTTGCAGGTCTGGAAAGGACTATATCCTGCATACAACATTTAGATGAGCAATGTGCAACTACATTGGAAGTTCTAGAGACTGAGGTGAGCTTACCTTGTGGTACACTTTATGCACACCTTTTGGAGCTTTATAAATATTAAAAGCGGTAGTTGGGACTTTCCCCTTTAAAAAATGAATTAATCCATGAATGGAGCCAAGCCTGAATGGAACGTGAGCCATCACAGGTATGAAGAAAGGGATTCACAATGTAAAGGAGGGACGCGCCTTTATCATCAGCACTTACCATAAGCAAGGGTGATATTCAATGTGCAGAGTTTAATGAATAATGTATCTACCAAACTAATGAAAGAAATTTCCCATCTCTCTGCCCTCTCTGACCCTCCTGATTGCTCACCCATCTGTCAAATGGACTAATTGAATTTAATATCTTGATTATGTTTTGATGAGGTTACCAAAGACATATATATAATGCCACATGTTATATAATATGTATGTATTACATGTAATGTGAAATGATGGAATATTAGCCCCATCTTGATGAGGACCGTAGATGGTCGAAACACGTGTTGACATAGGTGCAATCAGTTAATAAAACACTTGTCAAGAAATAACCAGTGGTTTTAAATTGAATATCTTTAAGGACAGGTGCATGACGAAAGTGGCAACTTACTTGTTTGCTATTTTGAATCAGGGGTTTGAGGATATCCTTAGCCACCCAGTCAAGCGACAGTCCCAAAACCCTATATAACTAAACAAAGAAATGTATATAAAGTGACAAGCGCGGTGAGCCGTATTCTCCTCAAAGGTTCAGTAGAAATGATTTCATTTAATATATAAAGTTCTATTTATTTCGGCATTCAATAATATTCCAGCAGCTTCCCAGCATTCATGCGTCCTCTGACACTCACCGGCTTGTGGTGTCTCCTTCTCTGTTGCCGCTGCATGTCTTCTGCAGTACAACGGTTTCCAGAGAGGCACTTTCTGGACACGGACAGTGCCGTCCTTCTTGGTACTTTAGCCCTGCCTTAGCATACATCATCCTCGTCCAAGTACTAAAGTAGTCAAAGGTTTAATCTTCATTGCTCTTAGTGGCCTCTTCTTCCTCTCAGTACTGTCAAATGCCATGTGTGGAGAAAAATTAGGGGAACCGGCTTATAAAAGCCCATTCAGGTTGGAGAAGGGTTAGGTTGGTCGTCAATAGGGAAAGGGCGATATCATGGCACCCCACTCCCAATCCCCAAAGACCCTCCAGCCAGGTGATCCTCCCTCGCTTCTCGTCCCCAGGCTCAGGATCCTGGAGCGATGGCCTTTCCCTGGCCACATGCGCAGAGGATCCAATGGGAGTAGGAGTGAGAATACCCTCGGGTTTCTCACATTGCGTAAACATCTTCAAGTGGAATCACCCATCCTTCAAGATTCAAGACATGCAGTATAAATTAAGTGAAATGGCCAAGATTCTTCTCTCCAGTCGACATCACAATGTGGCAATGAATAAACAAGTACATGTTGCAGCCATGCTACAGTATCAGAAATACAGCCAAATTCCCATGGGGAGGAATGCCAAGGTGACATTACTTGCTGGATTTCTTCCACAACCAATCAGCAACGATAATCCAAGACTTTGAGCGCCAAAGCATGGGTTCAACCGGACTCGCCAATGGCTATGGACAGTTAAGGTTAGCCAGCACCTATGCATTTCCAACGGGACCCGACATAGACAACACTGAAAGGGAACCACCATACAAATTAAATTCTTGTGTGCGCGTCTATCAGGACCCAGTGATCTGCTTAGAACGACTTTGCCATCTAAAAGTATATTTAAGGACCTTCAAAAGTGAACACTGCTCCAATCTCAAAGTCCTTTGGGGGATCACCAAGGAACTGCCCCTGATGCATGAAACAGTTAAGGTCAACCCCAGACGAGGAATAAAGATGCTTGTGGCTAGCATTGAGCGCTATAAACTGGTTTATTTTTTACTATTGGCTATTTATATTGCACTTAATGCTGGACTCATCTATCCTACGGCTGCCGATTGAACCTGTACTGCACAGCATTGTCTCACACACGTTGCTCTGAGCTATCCACCCAGCCAAACAGCATATTTATTCCAAGGCTCACCACTAACCTGCGACGTGGAAGCTGAGCTGCCACTTGAACGCTTGTGGATGCCCAAAATAATGAAGCATGGACTAGAAACAGTAAGACCAGAGCTATGGACTGTGCCCCGGACTGCACACCAATGATATAAAATGGCAACTATGAGCCATTGCAAAGTTAAAATGCCTTTTAACAGGACCTACAACTGATGAGATAAAGAACAGTGAGCTATACAGGCTGACCCTGAGTTGCTAATAAGCCACTATGCACCTACACTACCTGTTGACGTAGAAAGGTAAAGCTCGGCGACCATCAAAGCTTTGCTACAATCTAAACTCATGTTCAAATCCAACAGGTTCCATCAATGACTCAAAAGCAAATGTGAAAATTGCCTTTGGTCTCGGTCCCCTACAAATTTTTTGCACAAGCTGCCAGTATAAAACAAAGAACAATCATTGGAAAAAGTTCCTACTCTTGTCTACTTGGACTCACCACCAATAAGAAACGTCAATTAAATCTTGGCCCATGCACACAATGAACTAAAACGTGTAAGGAATGTTGTGTTGACTGTCCACCGGGATATGCCTTTAATGGAGCAGAACCAGGCATAACCACAGCAACAGGGCACAGTGTACCTGTTCGATATATTTTATATATGATTTGGCATTTAGAATGCTCCTGTACACAAGTGTTTCAAGGCGCGACAAGACAAGGAGGGGGCAACAAAGGGAGGACAAAACGATCTTACTAGGCCTTGTGTCATTCAGATTGCGCAAGTGCGGAGAACAGGGAAAGCGAGAAGTGCCAGGGGAGAGGGGAAGTGCAGTTAACTCACAA
The DNA here is from genome assembly GCF_040938575.1 of Ambystoma mexicanum. Classification (NCBI taxonomy): domain Eukaryota; kingdom Metazoa; phylum Chordata; class Amphibia; order Caudata; family Ambystomatidae; genus Ambystoma; species Ambystoma mexicanum. The sequence goes on along the minus strand of NC_090921.1, from coordinate 170,034,768 downwards.
GTGCAGCCAGCGGGTGGCTCATAAGCGCAGAGAAAGGAACTGTAGAGTTGCATATACAGTCCCTTACTGGCGAGCCCAGAGGTAGTGCAAGGGCAACTCGATGTGCAGGAGCCTGGGCCCGGGTTCATAGTGTGACCAGATGACCAGTGCGCGGAGCAGTCAGGTACATCAGCAGGGGAGAGGAAGAGAGAAAGCGGAAGCAAAAAGGAATGTCTTGAGTTGCTTCTGGAACCGCAGGTGGACCTGCTCAAGTTTGAGAGGCGGAGGCAGGCTGTTCCAGAGGAAGGCCCCAGTCGAGGAGATCAATCTGCCCCCAACTCTCTGCTTGGAGAAGCATCTGATCCGCAGATGCTCTTGACTATGCAGAATTGATGAGTCACTTGTGTGTCTATCAACTAGAAAAGCAGCACTGAACACCTCAAGCATTTGGAGAACTCCTGTGGACCTTCCGGAGGGTGAACTGCACAGCAGAATTGTACGCACCACCAGATTATCTTCTCATATCTCCCATGCAGGAGCTCACCGAGACTAGGAACACAGCGTTACAGGACATCTCCCACCCTCTTAAGCAGGACTAGTGGCACATACAATCCGGCATCAAGTTTGACAGTACTAATCTATTATCAAAAATATGGACCAACATGGTGGTGGGTTAAATAAAAAATGAGTTTAAAAAGAACCCAGGCCTTTATACAGGGATTTCAGCCGGGAGTCAACACGTAAGCATAGACTACATGCGCAGGGGCACTGGAAGGCTTTAGACCTTAACTTATACCTACATAAACCGATAAGTGAATCTGTGATTCTTGGAACCTGCAAGTTGGGGGATGTGCATCTAGCGGATTAATCACATTGGAGTAAACAAGAAGTCTTCATATCATGGCACTTTCACCAGTCAATAACTGCATACAAGGGTGACTACTTTGATTATGGGGTCAATTGTTGCAGTGACAAGGTACAGACCCACTATGGGTAATGTTTCCATGATCACCGCCACTAAAGAGGCAACACACTAGAATACCCCATTAATCTGGAAAGCCTGTCACATGGTTATGGTGAATACATGAGACTGAAGACAAAGTATGCATTGTTATTGTGGCGAAGGCCATCTTCCAGCTTACCAATTCTCATGAAGACCACAATGCTGAACATGGACAGGACAGTGGGCACCACCACCCCGAAGAATGTGGACAACTTCTTGCTCTGGTCGGGCGGGGTGACCGATGTGCTGATGGTAGTCTCATGATTGCCCAGCACATCCTCGCCCTGGACGCTGGCAAGGGAGCTGAAGAGCCTGTAGTTGAGGAGTGGCGAGCTCTCAGACATGGCTGTAGCAGGTGGAAGGGCACCCTGGGAACGACAATAAAAAGAGATTATTTCCCTACAGCCACAGGATAATTAAGGCACCACTCTCCCCCCTGCCCCACCCCCAACCTGGCAGTCCTTTTGGCAGACTTTCCAAACAGATCAGATGATTGACCAAGAGCTGGGGCAATCGGACTACAAGCACAGTTTCAGTCTCTGAGGCGCTCAGCAAGATTAAAATGTCAATCACTTTTGTGCTTAAGAAACGAGTGAGTGGTTTTCTAAACATCATGGCCTGCCGATATGCATCAATCGGTTGGGACAGACTAAGCAATGATCCAAGCTACTGGCAAAAACACCAATATTGTCAAATTATGGCTTGGAGAAAACCCTCCAGTACTCATCAATTGAGACAGCTGGCTACACGCAGCCAATAAAGATTGCCCACGCTAATAGCTCAGGAAAGTCTTCATTCTATTAAAGACAAGGAGGCAAGCATTATGCTTATCTTTCTTTAATTCTGCCATATCAGCATTTCAAAACGTCAACTTTTAACTTTTATGTTTTGGTTTTTCTTACATGTTACTTGGAAAAAAAAGCAGGAAGTTACAAGTTTCATCTCTCAACTGAACTGAATGAACTAGGTTTTAGAAACCACGCTTCCCATAATCCTGAGGCCCTTTGTAGTCCTGACCTCTACTCCCACACCAATCAATGGCCAGATACGGGTATAAAAACTGGCTCCCCTAAGTCCATTCCTCTTTCTTTTGCCATCAGAGTTCTAGAAGTACAGAGAGTTCCCAAAATGTCAAACACAATCCATAAGGCCTGCACTCGATCCGCAGCTGGCGTGACTGTTCGGTCCAACGGGACAACTTGCTAGAAGATCCTCAGTGTATATCTTGACTTGCTCATGTCGCCTTCTGATCGTGTCCTATGAGAACAGAAAAATCATATGCGGGCAGGAATGAACTACAAAAGGAACACCATGCATGACAGTTTTCATTCGCTCAGTCATTGCTCTCATTTGTTTCATACATTAGGGTGGGATATAATGCTCGCCTCCTTGTCTTTAATAGAATGAAGCCTTTCCTGAGCTATTAGCGTGGGCAATCTTTATTCTATGACAAGACAGGAGGCTCGCATTATGCTTGTTCAAAGCTTGCTATTACTCTATTCGCTATATCAGATACTGGCTTGAAGTAAAAGGTCTTAAAGGTGGAATCAGAAGACCAATCAGCAGATTTCATAATATCTTGTAGGGCTACTCCTGTCGCAAACGCTCTAGAAGCCATTGCTCCCCTAGCGGAATGTGCACCAAATAAGGATAAGTATATCCCTGCCCACTGCATGACCTCTCTCACCCATCTCGCAATGGTCGCTGTCGCTACTGCGTGGTGAGGTTTCCTACGCGCTATAAGCAACTGGGTTACGCCACGCAGTCTGAGATGCGCTGTAGCTGCTTCATAATCTTTGATACATTGTGCTACGCATAACTGCTTATTCTCTGCAAAATATGGGTAGGAAATTACTCTGGAGTCGGTCTTTGTTCTTTTCACGATAGTAAACGCTACTCCTTCTGGATAAAATATCTTTCTATCGATTTCCAATGCTTTCACGTCTGACACTCTCCTGCACGCTACTAGATATAGAAGCATAGCTAATTTGCCTGATAAGTGAGACCGGGATAAAGCTTCATTTTCCAGCCACCTAAGGAATAACTGGAAAACGTCTCTAACGTCCCATAAAACCGCATACTTTGGCTTTGGCGACTTTCTCAGTTTTATACCTTTGAGGAGCCGTAAGATTGCTGGGTGCTCTCCTACTGGATTATTTTCTATTTTCTTGTGCCCTGCTGAAATTGCGGATCTGTATACTCCTATCGTTCTGTAAGCAGAACCCTCCTGGAATTTTGAAGCCAAAAGTTCAGGATGCTCACAAGAGACGCTGAAATGGGATCCAGACTGTGTTCTGAACACCACTGCGCCCAACCGTTCCAAGCCGTGTTATAGCTCCTTATGGTGGAAGGCGCCCAGGAATCTCGGATACAATCTGCAGCGATGTTCGAAATTCCTGGCAAGTTCCATCTTCTCCTGAAACCCTGCAGGCAATCAGCTGCAAGGAGCCCGCTTCTATAAGCGGGTGAACCCGATCGGTCGAGTCGAAGGCCCTGGATGCTCGGAACTATCCTCGGAAAATCCGTAGAAAGTTCCATAGCTACTGGAAACCAGGCCTGCGCCCTCCAACAGGGTAGCACCATCACCACTTCCGCTTTGTCTCTGCGGACTTTCGCTAGAGCTCTTGTGATCATTGCGAATGGCGGGAAGGCATAGTGGACTGCTCCGTTCCATGGATGTAGAAAAGCATCCGTACCTGCTGCTCCTGGATCTATCCTCCAACTGAAATATTTCTGCGTCTGCGCATTCAGTCTGGATGCAAACAGATCTATGTCTAGGGGTCCCCATAGGTCTTGGAGATGCTTGAAAACTAGAGGGTGTAGCTTCCAATCGCTGGAGTCTACAAGATACCGAGAGTTCCAGTCTGCTATACTGTTCTGGCTCGCTGGAAGATATTTCGCAGTCACCGCAATGTCATTCTGAAGGCAATAATGCCAGAAATCTTTCGCTAATTCCGCTAGCATTCTGGATCTCGTTCCCCCTAATTTGTTGATGTAGCGGACTGCCGAGATGTTGTCCATCTTGAGCAATACGCAACATCTTATTTTGTCCTTCGTGAATGCCCGAACTGCGAAGGAGCCTGCAAGAAGTTCTAGACAATTTATGTGGCGATTATTCGCCGGACCATTTCCCACCTGTCTGGGCTTGTTCGCACCTGGCTCCCCAACCTGACCTGCTTGCGTCTGACTCGATGGTCAGTTCTGGAACATCTCCGAAGATCGCTCGCCCGTTCCAGGCTTCCATGTTCTCTAGCCACCACCGTAGCTCTGTCATGGCTTCTTCGTCTAGGTTCACTAGCTGATGGTATTTCAGGCCTCCGCGGAGATGCTTGATCTTGAGCCTCTGTTACGGTCGATAATGTAACGGTCCCGGGAAGATGGCCTGAATGGAGGCTGCAAGCAGGCCTACTATTCTGGCCAGATTCCGAAGCAAAATTACTCGCTTTGCAATCACTGTCCTGAGCTCCTTCTTTATCGCTCTCACTTTGTGACTTGGAAGCTCTAGAGTGGCTTTCACGGTATCTATGGCGAAGCCTAAAAATTCCAACCTCTGAACTGGCGCTAATTGGGACTTCTCTAAATTGACTAAGAATCCCAGAGATGATAGGAACTTGAAAATCCACTGCACATCTCTGGTGAGGGTCTCTTTGATGGATCCCATCACCAGGATATCGTCCAGATAGATAATCATACCAATACCTCTTTCCCCAATAGCTGCAGCTACTGGCTTCATCACTTTCGTGAACGCCCACAGTGCTGACGCCAGCCCGAACGGCAGGCATGCAAAGCGCCAAATCTCTCCTTCCCATCGGAACTGGAGATACTTCCGAAAGGTAGTTGCTATCGGAATCGCTAGATAGGCGTCTTTGAGGTCTAGACGGGCTAGCCAATCTCCTGAACGCAATAGGTCTCAGAGGAGATGGATGCTGTTCACCTTGAAATGGTTGTATTGCAGCTAACTGTTCAATTCTTTTAGATTTATGACTGGACAAATCTTTTCCCCTCTGCGCACCAGGAACATATTGCTGAGGAAAACCTGACCTTCTGTGCTCTCGCGCTCTATTGCGTTTTTCTCTACTAATTTGCTTAACTCGCTGTGTAAAAGCGCTTTCTCTTCTAGTGGCATGTAAATGGGGACAGGTTCTCTGTACTGCTTTGGGATGTCTATGAAATCCAGGTTGTAAAACCCAAGCATTGCTCGACAAAGCTTGCCATTCTCTCAGAAAACAGAGTTCTGCCTCCGATAGGAACAATTGGTGTACTCACTGCCTGCTGCGCCGGGCTGACGGAAAGAACCTCTTCCTCTGCTGCCTCTTGGATGTCTTCCTCTGGCCGGGAAAAAGGTGTCCTGTGACGGTTTTCCCATATTGCGCGCGTGGACCTTGAGGCCTTTTTTGGTAGTTGTAGCGACCGGACGAACGACCTCTGACTCGTCCGGTCCCAGCAAAAACACGACCGGGAAATATCTTCTTTATAGAGCTCTGAGCTCTCTCGAGGGTTGAGTAGGTGCCAACAAATTGAGACATTTCCTTAGCGAAGGAAGGCCTCCCCGAAAAGCAGGCCTTTGGCGCCCTCACCTGCTTCATACGTGGCTAGATCGCTGCGCTTATTGTCGATCTTTAGGAGGATGCCTCTTCTACGCTCCGAAGAGAGTGCACAGTTGGCGTTACCCAACAAGCACACTGCACTTTGAGCCCAGTTACCTAGGGCGTGAATATCTACTGGGGTACCAGTATCTTGATTTTTCTACAAGGTCCATAATCTTTGCCAGTGGACCCGCTAAGTCCAAGAGCTTATCTTGACACCCTTTCCACGCACGATGGATGCCTTTCCTAACGTCTCGTGCTGTTTTGGTCACGAAAGTGACCATTTTTGGGTCTAGTTCTGGTGTATCTGCCAGCTTCACGGGCAGTTCAGGCCGTGGACATTCTGATCGCATGCGGGATCGAACTTCTCTGTCCAGCGGCTTCCTGATGTGTTGTGACATGTATAATGCCACTCTGGGAGAGGGCACCCACTCAGAAGACTTTGGGTGTCTAACGGACACCGGGTCTAACATATCTATTATGTTGTCTTCTTCCTCGGGAAGAGTTTGAGGAATTGGCCGGGAACTCTTCTTCCTCGCCGCCTTCGTCGTCGGGGGCGTATCCCTCTTCATATTCCCCTGAATTGTCCACCCCTGGGGCAGGGGGTCTGATGTGGCCATCTGCTAATGTTGCTAGAAAGGCTTCTTTCAATCTGGCGACTGGGTCGCTTTCACTTTGGGGAACAGAGTCAACCCTATCTTTTGTGCCCGAGGGGGTCAATGAGTCTGCGCTCTTCCGGGCTTTTTTACCTCCCTTATTTTCAACCCTCTTCTGAGGGTGTCCAGCTGACGTCCCCTCTCCAGGGCTGTCGGCCCGTCTCTTCCTGGCCGCCAGCTGTTCCTGCTGCTCAGCCATGCATGCTTCGAGCATTTCTAACCTTTCAGTCAAAGGTTGCACCCCTTGGGAGACTGCTTGAGAAAGTGAATCTCCCAGTACCCTCTTGAAGCTGAGGGATAAATCTGTCTTGCCAGGTGGGTTCTTCCTCCCACTCTTGTTCACTCCACTCTGGTGAGGTGGACTGGGATTCTCTCGGGTGCGATGAGTGAGCCATTGAATACTGTTAGCAGCGCTAACTTCTCGGGGTCAGCTGAAAATTAAGGCTCTAAATCAGAGTTTACCTCCTGTGCACTCTGCGCCTTCTAGCCTATCTGTGAACTGTTTCACGTTCTCTGTAGATCCAACAGATGCCACCAAGGAATGTCTTTCTCCTTTTTTAGTTTTTTGTTTTTTTTTTTTAAATTTCTCTCAGGTACTGACTCACACGACCCTCCGCTCCGCTTCGCTATGTGTACGCGTGAAAAGCTAGCATTAGGGGAACGTGGAGCATGCCGGGAATGATATCAGGCTGAACCTGCTTTGCTGGGTCCTAAAGCCCTGCACGTTCGGCGGCGCGAGCCGCCTACACGCACACGCGTATAATGTAGGCTGCCACAGGGTCCTAGAGCCTTTGCGAGCGAAGACTTCGGCTATGCTGGAGGAGAACAGGACGGCTGCCAGAAATGGGCGGCTTTGCCCGCGGCTTCGCCCCGCCTCTCCTCACTCCCGTTCCTGTTAGAATTGAAATAAAAGCATGACGGGGGACAACACCGTACGTGCGCGCGCGCTTCCTACACAACGGTACAAACGCTGTAAAATAAGCTCTCGACAGCCATCAAACACCTGTTAGTCTATCAGCTAACTATCATTGATAATGAGTACATTTAGTGACTAAATCATAATAGTCAACGATAATTTAAGAACAGAAACATGAGACATAATTATCTCAGTATGGCAGCAAAAAGAAAGAGGAATGGACTAAGGGGAGCCAGTGTTTATACCCCTATCTGGCCACTGATTGGTGTGGGAGTAGAGGTCAGGACTACAAAGGGCCTCAGGATTATGGGAAGCGTGGTTTCTAAAACCTAGTTGATTCAGTTCAGTGAGAAATGAAACTTGTAACTTCCTGCTTTGCTTTTTTCCAAGTAACATGTAAGAAAAACCAAAAAATAAAAGTTAAAAGTTGAAGTTTTGAAATGCTGATATGGCAGTATTAACGAAAGATAAGCATAATGCTTGCCTCCTGTCTTGTCATAGAATGGGAACAAAAGAGTGCTCATTTGGATTCCAGAGAGCGCCACCCACTGCAACACACCACTAAATAATGTTTTTCACAGAGTTTTGTTGGGATTGGGAAAACAGAGGAAACAACTCCCGTGTGAGAAAACCTGTTGTTCTGCCGATGTGTATGCACTTATGCGGTCATGCACTCCTTTGCCGTGGAATGTTCAGATTGTAAGGAGTGGACCTGTTGCACTGTGCAGCCAGTTTTCTGTTACAGCCCCGACAAAAAAACAAGGCAACGTTTCTCAATTAGGTTGTTCATACTGGTGGCATGGGCACAGAGGGAGCAGGTTTTGACCAGGGCCTTCCTGAGGGGTGGTGTTTGGGAGGATATGGTGTGCGGGTCGGATGATCCTGCGGGGCGGGGGGAGAGGGTTGCTGGGCGTGAGCTGGAATGCGAGAAGTGTTTTCTGTCACCAAGATGGAGTGGGTTGTGGGCTCTTGAGTGGATTCCTGGTGTGGCGTTCTGGAGTAGAGTCTGGCTGTTCTCAGGGCTCCAAGGCAGGGTTGGGAGCGCTGGAGGTGGGTAGGGGTATGTGGAGTTGTCGGTGGGTGCTGGAGGGCACGCTGGTTGGGGACAGTTTTAGCCCTAGAGCTGCTTTTTTTGTGGTCTGTACTTTGGGCGGGGAGAGGTTCATGCTGCTGTTTGGGTGGAGCTTTGGGGCGGCATGACAGGGTAGGGTGGAGCCGCTTGTCATTCTTGTTGAGGTAGGCGTTTCGGTGTTGTGGTGGAGATGGTGGAGGGGTGTGAAAGCTTGGAAGAAATTGAGCTGGGGGAGGGGTAAGGTGAGAGCATCTAGAATCTTGTGACAAATGGCACATTTCAGGACTGCATTTTCCAGGGGAAACGGTGGTATCGATTCTTTCAGTTTAAAGCATGCACAGCTTTTACTGTTTTCAAAACACTATTAGAAGAAAATATCCTCTTGCTGCGCTTCTTGATTTTATGAAAGGCAAACGCCATTTGTCCTGTACAATATTGTTTGTCTGACGCCTTCTAAGTAACCCGCTTCCAGGCGAAATGTACGAATTTTACACATCACATGTTTATTAAAAGTTATCTTGCGCCAAAAATAAGTGAGTTACATCCTGGGTGGGGAATGAGAATTATTATGCCGGGGGCTCCTCGTACTCCCCTCCCCCAGCTGTAGGGGTCAAACGCCCGGCTGGCTCTTGGCCTTTTTGCTCTGCTGCTTCGAGGAGATTGCAGACAGCTTAGGCACAGACTGGCAGATAAGGGGCGAGTCTTCATCTGGGCTCCAGAAACACTGGCATTCACATAGGAAGTTCCACAGCAAACACACTGAGGGCAGATACCGCCACGCGGAGCTGCGGGGACGGGCGCCGTGCCCTGGTCGCTGGGGGTCATGACTCGTGACCCCTTAGCCAGCACAGTCACTTCAAAGGGCTGAAGGCACTCAACATTGCTGAGAGAAATGGCTGGCCTTCTGTATTTGCTACGATGAACAACGTGACTGCCCTGTAGAGCATACACGGCAGAAGACCTCCACAAGTACCAGCGCACACAGTAACCGGGCGCCTCTAGGCGCTTTGGTAGGTGAGGGATTGAGGAGCTAACGTCAGCAGCGGCAGTGTGAGCGCCACACACTGGTCACGGCCATAAGTTTCTCACTTGGTTGTATCCGATTCGTTTCGAAAAGCGAATAAGGGTCCTCATTCAATTGGTGGTAACTGAGCCGAATTACGGCCAAAATCGGTTGTCACGTGGGTTAACACCAGCGGCAGATTTACGGCAAAGTGCCCACTGGGCAAGGTTGACAGAGGGCACCTGTGTAGGCGAAGCTTACAGTGTGGGGAGTTAATGGCTATCACACGTGCGACTGTGATGCAGTACTCCTTTCTACTCGTTTGTGTTATTAGATGTAGGAGTGCCTGGAAACAGCCTCTTCACCACACCAGGTCTTACTGCAAAGTGATTTGTCCAGGATCCCTCAATGTGTTCAAGTGGAAAATCCATGCTGCTCCTTCTTCCACCTGCTCCCTCATCCCCTTCCAAACCCCCCCACCTACACCTCTCACCTTGCACTATTTTCATCTTCCACCTGTCCCCCCCCCATCCCTTTCATCTATGATCCACTAGTCTCATTACCTTCAATGCACTCTCCCCAACCCACAAGGCACAGCATATATAAAGAAAACTGTCCAGCGCAGATCCCCAATAAAAAAACATAATTAATCATCCCACAATAATTAAAGTTGTGTACCCTTTATTCAACATATATACATAAACTGTTCTAGAAAAAAGTACAAACCCAGAGTAAAAGTGAAGCAAGACAAGTAGTGTGGAAACATCAATCGATCGATCTTCCTATCTGCTCTCCCCTGTTATTTCATCCACTCCCCCATTCAGGTTAATCTCCACCCCACCACACCCTCACTAAGTCTGTGGCTTTGCTGGGGAGAATGGGGGATGATGCCTCATACCATCTGTGAGGACAGGACTGAGCAATGACGCCCCCAGCCCGCATTCCATCTGATGCTCAGCATGCTGCAACACAATGTGTGCCTGAATGCTGTGGAGGAGGGGCTAAAGGCTGCCCTAGACTATTGCAGCACGGAATGGGACATTTTCTAGCACTTTTTATTTTTGCTGCACATTTCTAGTTGACGATGTGAAGGATGTCTAGTATGCTGGAGCGAAATCCAGGGTGCAAAAGTAATTGGAAATGTAATCAATACTCTCAGGGAGACTTACACATTTAGAAACAACATCGGCTACTTTGTTTGTATGGTGAATATGAAGGGTCACCATTATTACATATGGTGTAAGACTGATCAAACAGCTAGAGGCAGTTTCTAGTTGGTCACATTTTTCTGCGTTTTCCAACTAGGCTATGTCTACAGCTATAAGTCAGCTTAAATCTGCAGCTCCTTTTGACCCTGTGCCGCTTAGTGTCCTGAAGGACATCCTGCTGGACATGATTTCTTGGGTCACACAAGCAGTCAACCTATCCTGTCAATCGAATGTGATTAATCTGAAAAAGCGGTCACTGGATGTCTCTGTTGTGGCACACGTTGGGCCCATTCCTCTGCTTCCATGCTTTATGACGTTTTTAGAGGCTTTGGTATCTCCACTTCCTTCTTTTCTGGAATCTTCCTTCCTGCTTGACCTCTTTCAGTCTGGGTTCCGTCCGGGGAGAGGCACCAAGAGTGTCTTGGTCTCTGTTGATGGTCAGGCTGGTTGGCGGTGAGGGGCTGTGGGCCCTGACATTGCTTGCTCTGTTAGCGAGTTCGACACTATCGACCATCACTGCCAGGTTGCAGGTGCTTCGCGTACTGAGAGCTCCAGTGGAGTCGCGCTGTGGTGACGGTTGGCAGGCGGGTTCTGCTTGGACGTGTGCGGCCCTGCCTCGCCGTCTCACCATCGTGGGAGCAGTCACCAGTTCAGTGTCACTTGCGGTGGCCTCTGGTGGCTGGACAGGAGTCCGGACTCAGGAGAAGGAGGGCCCTGGACGTAATAAGGAAACGCGTGGGGCCTGTTGTCCTCTTTTCGTGTTGCCGGGTGCTGCTATCAAGGGGTGGAGCCATCTCCCTTGTCTCTGCGTCTGTGTGGGAGGAAACGCGGCTGTAGCGGCTGCTGCAGGCAACGTCCTGAGGATTTCGGGGCGTTGCTTCGCGCTCCATGCCAGCTGAGTGCTGCGGTGCTCACTTTGGACAGTGTTGAGGGCAGTAATTCGTTATGGATATGGCTGCTGTGGAATGGTGCACCGGTAGGTTGTTTTGACTTTTGTGTACTGGGCTGTAATTCCCTGGATTTCATCTGGCACTCTGACATCGACTTGGTTGGAGCCAACTGGGCTTATTTTGGGTACTGGATTTTACTTCAGTGCATGGACAGAGACGTCGCCTCAATAACTGGTTCGGGACAGGAACGAGGAGTGTACCGTTTCCAGTTGATTTGGCGTCTGCAGATTGATTTTGGTGTAGACTGTGGTACTCTCATTTCAACTTGTTACATACAGCTGCGAGGCCTCCACCTGCCTTTTTGTCAAACCCTGGTGAACCTACTGCCCCTGGGGAGCAGTGGATGGATGCCTTCAAAGTGTACTTGAGGGCCGCCGGTGGGGCAAAATTCAACGATGATGAGAAGGAGGCTGCATTGCTCATCTGTATTGGTACTGAGGGGTTGAGGGTTTTTCGCCACCTGCCTGGAGAGAATGTAATGGTTCCAGGTGGCGGTGAGGGAGAGATGGTTATAAGTGCATATGAGACTGCCCTAAAAAAATAAAAATAAAAAAAAATCACAAGTTCGCTTTGGTAAAAGGGTTAATGCGGTCTTGGAGCGATATAAATTCTTCTCTAGGACACAAGGATCCACGGAAAGCATGGATACTTATGTTACGGCGTTACAAGCGCTTATGGCCACTTGTGGGTTTCCGGGTAATTTGGATGAACACATCAGGGACCAAATTATGATGAAGACCTCTAATCAATAAATCAGGGAAAGATTGTGGATTGAAAGTGACCCACCCTTGGATAAGGTGTTGGAAATTTCAAGGGCAATTGAGGCTTCCAAAACTAGTGTCCAGATTATTACTAAGAGGGATGGACCTAGAGATGGGGTTCATGCTGTAATGCCAAGGAACAAGAAAAATCTTGATAAGGTGAATGGTCAAGGGGGCAGGTGGTCTAAGGGTAAGGATAGGTGTAAAAATTGTGGTTGGTCCAGCCATGCGGCTGATTCTAAATCCCGTACCGCCAGCAATGTTGAATGCAGGAAATGTAGACGTGTGGGCCATTATGCATGCATGTGTAAAGTGCTGGTGGTAGCTAATGTAACTCCAGATGATTCCACAATGTTACAAGAAGGTGCCTCTGGCGGTAGACCTGAACAGGATGTAATTTTGCATGTGGATGGAAGTCTGCGAAAGGGTCCCTGGGTTTCAGTATTGGTTGATGAGAATCCAGTGGATATGTTGGTAGATTCAGGGTCACCTTACACTTTGGTGGCTCCAGAAGTGTATCATGAAGTATTGGGTAAGCAGATTTCAGCTCTGTTGGCTTCGGATATCAAGACATGTGCATATGGGCAGAACCCTATTGATTTACTGGGATACAACTGGTCCAATTTTTCCTTCAATGGGAGGCAAGCGTTGGGTAAACTGTATGTGGCCTCCAAGGGCACTAGTGTGTTGGGTTGGGATGAGCAGGCAGCTTTAGCAATGCAGATTCATCCTGGTAAGGAGGTGCCGGTTCTCAGTATTGTAGAGGGAGCGGTGGATAACAACACAGTTACGCCAGTTGTGGTCATGAGTGAGTTTCCAGAGGTATTTTCGGATACTCTTGGTATGCTCAAAGGCTTTACTCATCGCATTGTGCTGAAGAGGGTCGCGGTGCCTAAAGTACACAAAGTGAGGAGAGTGCCGGTGGCAGCAAGGGAGGCATTGGAAGCAGAGTTGACTAAATTACAGGCGGCAGGCATAATTGAACCCATTGAGTCGTCAGAGTGGTTGTTTCCCGTGGTCCTGGTCAAGAAGGGTGATGGAAGTATCACAATGTGTGTAGACCTTTGGGAGCTTAATTCTAGCATTTGGGTGGTTCGGCATCCCTTGCCGAACATTAACGAGTTGTTGTTGACATTGGGGGATGCAAAGTACTTTTCGACCTTTGATTTGTCAACGGCATATCATCAAATTGACCTGCACATTGATTCTAGGCCTCTCATCATTTGGGACTCCTTTTGGGGCATACCGTTTTTGTCGCATGCCTTTTGGCGTTGCTTCGGCTTCTGCAGTATTCCAACGGTTAATGCAGCAGATGTTTGGCGGAGTGTCCGGAGTAAGTTATTTTCAGGATGACATCTTGGTGTGGGGCAGTAGCAGGGAGGAACATGAAGTTAGGGTCAGGAAGGTGATGCAGATTCTTAAAGAGAGAGGTCTGACTGTAAAACGGGCCAAATGTCAAGTGGGTGTGGTGGAGGTTACCTATTTAGGTCGTACCCCGAGTTCGGAGGGTGTTAGCCTCAAGGGGGAGTTGGTACGAGTTATGAGAGACACACCAGTTCCAGCCAATTAAGATCAGATGAGGGCTTTCTTGGGCCTTGCAGAGTATTATGTTAAATTTATATCCAACTATGCTGAGAAGACGGTGGCCATGAGGGCCCCGATGAAGAAGTCAGACAGATTTGTGTGGTCTGAGGAGTGTGGGGCAGAATTTGAGTTGGTTAAGAGGGATGTGGAAAATGCGCCGTGCCTGAAATCATTTGATCCTAAAAACAAGACTGTACTGACGGTGGATGCGAGCATGGTGGGTTTGGGTGCGGTGCTAGAACAATGGGTGGATGGTGAGTGGATGCCGGTGGCCTTTGCCTCGAGGACGCTGAGAGATGTGGAAACGAGGTACTCGGTAATTGAAAGGGAGGCCTTGGCTGTGCTGTGGGCTTCAAAGCATTTCAGAACATTCCTTTGGGGTATACCGTATATTGTCAGGACAGACCATAAACGGTTGGGGCAGGTGTTTTCTACCAAGGGTGTGGTGGCAGTATCCCCGAGGATTGCGAGGTGGTCGGTGGAGCTACCGGATTACAATTTCTCCTTGCAATAATTTCCAGGGAAGCTTAATGTAGTGGCGAATTGTTTGTACCGTTTGTCTGTGGTGGAGGGTGACAGTTGCAAGCAGGTAGGCTTGGAGAAAGAGGAGGATTTGCAGGGGTGTTGGTTGCTTATGTTGCTTCTGCTGTGGATAAGTCGTTGTGGGATGTGGAGTCTGAGGCCGATGTTGAATTGAAATGGATCAGGGAAGGTCTTGTCAAAGGTTGGCATACCTTCAAGGACAAACCCGAGGGGAGAGGCTATTCCCAGGTATTGCATGAATTGGCGGAGGGTCCTTGGGGGGTGCCTAGAGGAGTCAAGTTGATTCCACCTGTAAGTCTCAGAGGTAAAATTGTTGAATTGGCGCATGCTGGCCATTTGGGTCGCTCTTTGACTAGGAGGAGATTTAGGGAAGACTACTGGTGGCCGTCTATGGACAAGGATGTGGAACAGGCGGTGAAAGATTGTCAAGCCTGTGCCATTAGTGATAAAAGCAAGGTATTGCATCCTCAACCAGTACATCCTGTAGATGTTCCCGAGCAAGTATGGACTAAGTTGGCTCTGGACATTATGGGTCCTTTCGAGTGTCTTCAGCCTGAGTGTAGATATCTGTTAGTTTTGGTGAACTATACGTCCAGGTGGATTGAGGTAGCTGCCTGTGGTACTGTCACTACCGATTCAGTTATTGCTTTTTTGAGGAAAGTGTTTGACCGTAAGGGGTTACCGGCCAACTTAGTTACAGATAATGGTGTGCAGTTCACGTCCAGAGCCATGAGAGAATTTTTGGATCAGCATGCCATTTCCCCATCACCGGACTGCTTTATATAATCCATGTGCCAATTGTCTGGTTGAGAGGGCGAATGGTACCATTAAGTCTGCTATACAATTAGCTTTGGCTAATGGTTTGGATTGGCAGGAAGTTTTGACACAGTACTTGGCTGCGTATCGCAGGACTCCAACAGTGGCTACGGGGAGGTCTCCATTTGAACTCATGAGGGGCAGAAAAGCAGGAACTGTGTTGAGAACTTTGACTTTGGGTGGTGGTGGTTCATGTAAAGTGGATTTGGAGGGTATACATCGTAGTATTTTGGCGCGCCAGGATGCTATGGTTTCTTCTCAGAGATTCAGGAAGGAAGTGTTAAGCCTGGGGACAATGTGTACATTATAAATCCTAGATTTTTTCACAAAGGCAATAGCACGTTTTTACCCCCGAGGAGAGTGGTGAAGACAGGTAAGGGTCATGTACAATTGGAGGATGGTTCTGTGTGGATTAAGAGACGTGTGGTGGTGGATGGAGTCAAGGGTGCTGGAGCTTCACATGCAGATTTGAGAGAAGAATCTCAGGATGTGGCTCTGGATTTCGATCCTGTGGATTCCCAAAGAGTGGTGTGCGAACAGGAAGAGGATGTTCCAGGCTCCTCAAGTACAGGTTTGAATGTGGAGAGTGAGATTGTTCCTCCTCAGCAAGCTGAAGTGGGGCAAGGTGGGGGCCGCCTCGCTAGGCGATGTGGGCCCCCCATAAGGTTTAGAGACTACATTTGTTAGGAGTTGTGCTGTTGTATATCAGGAGTGATTGTGTTGATCACTGTTTTGCATCATTTCGACATGTTCTTGTTTAGGACTGAGAAACCGATATATATATATATATATATAACTGTTTTTCTTTCACCATTATTTTTATTTCCTTTTCACTTTGCATTTTGTGAATTTTGCTTTTGGGTTATGTAAGGGAAGAGGATATGTTGTAATGTGCATAGGCGAGTGTGGAATGTTGATGCCGGTTCAGCAATCAACATTCCACAGGGGCCAGTTGATTACTGGATACTCTGGTGGTGGCACCTCAACGTTGGGGTCCATACAATAAAGGACTTAACTACACTTACCTGTGTCAGGAGATCGTGTCAGAATGCTGGGGGGCCGTGAAGGGCTGGAAGAGTAATAATTGGCTCAAACTTAACAGGGACAAGACGGAGGTCCTGGTGATGGGAGTTTTTTCTGACTTACGTTCTTGGTCTTCCTCTTTTCGGGGGACTGCACAGGGTGATTTTCCCATTCCAGTGACGGTAGTGAAAATTCTTGGTGTCTCTCATCTTCTCTTTCCATGGCTCCGCAGGTGAGTGCAGAGTGTAAAACTGGCTACTTTTTTTTTTAAGGTGCTTTGCATGGTTTTGCCTGCTCAGACCTCCAACAGAAGTCGCCTCGCTGGTCACGAGCCGTTTAGATTACTGCAATGCTCTAGATCTGGCCCTGCCCATCGTCTTGATGCTACAGCCACCCCCTATGGCTCTCACATCAGCCCGGTTTTGAGATCCCTTCACTGGCTATCAGTGGAAAAAAGCATAGTCTTTAAATCTCTGTGCTTGGTTCACCGGGCCGATCATCATCAGGTAGGAGCAGATTTTCTTCGGGAGGAGTTTCTTCCCTACATTCCAGGTACGACTCTCTGCTCCAGCAACTATCGTCTGGTTGCGGTTCCCAAATTCCGTCTCTGTAGGGTCGGAGGGTAGGCTTTCTCTGTGGCTGCTAGTTAACTAGGGAATGGTCTCCCGGCTGGTTTGAGACGTACTAAAAATCATTTTCAGTTCGGCCATCACCTTAAAAGATTGTTATTTTAAGATCAGTTATGTGGTTGCTATCTCTGTGTACTATCCTCACGCTAAGATGCCTGTTGGTGTACGTGCGTGCTACAAGTGCTTCTAACATAACAAACCTTGAGTGTACCTATTTTGAAATGCAGTATACTGTGAACTGATTCCCTTCCAGGGGAACCTAATTTTAAGCACAGTGAGGTTACATTATTTTCCTAGGATCACAAACAAAGGCTGATATGTAGGTACCTGAGCAGATGGCATCTTCCTAGCTCAAATCTTTATAAATATTAATGTATGGGTTTAAAGACCTAAAAAATAATCCGTTTTATATTGTTGACTTAAAGTGTGCACAAGTCACATGATAAATCAATCTGACAATGTACGATCACTGTATAAACAGATTGATCAAAAAGTGTATGGGGGTCATTTTGTTTTGAATTAGAAGTTGCAGGGAGGGCACCACGTCTGTGCAAAAGGTTCCATGCATGCAGTTTCACTGGTTTACTGCGTCGAGAAAAGTGTAAATGCCACCTGATGTTAAAGATTGTGGGAACCATCTACAATGGATTCCTTTGATCTTCTTTGTCTGCTAAATTATACAAACTGCAGCGTAAAAAGTGTTGGTAAATATTTGTATCACCACGTTTTCACTCTGCAGATCATGGAAAATTACTCCATATGACCGTAGCTTTATTTTCCCCATTCTGAATGGAAGCGTACACATTCCAGCAGGCAAATTAATAAGAACCTACAAAAAATCTCAAGACACAAAGTGAAATAAAATGCATGACTAGGCTATTGTTTCACTTGTGATGCAGCTTGTGATGTACCCCCATAAAGTCTAGTTACACAACAATCGCAGGTTATTAAAACCTTGGAGAATTCTAAAAAATAAGAAAAAAATAAGAAAAAAAAATCTGCCATGGTAATTAATGGTCACTGCCATTTACCTGTTAGCATCACTAATCACCTCCATTTGTAAAAGGTCCGTTTTCTGCTACTGTTAAAAGGATAAGATTTCAATGCAGCCTGGGCTGTTTGCCTTTGAACGGAGAGGCAGAGTGGGGAGGGGGAAGCAGAGCAGGGGACGGGGGGAGCAGCCCGCTGGGCATTTGTCCCTTGTCCAACTGTTAAGCACGCCTCTGGTTAGCACAGGATTACATGTGGTGGCAAGGGCCGTGTTAGTCCCCCTTTTTGGAGTCCACAGAAATGTTGCAAGAATTATGCTACAGTAATTCCACCTATTTTTGGTGTTGAAGTGAAAGATTTACCTCCAGCATGATTCTGGAGGTAAATCCTCCACTTCAGCTGCAAATTCGGTATTTAGGAGAGCATCAAAAATGGCAGAAATTCTGTTACCACAAAAAAGTAACTGAATTACCACTACTTTTTAAAATCGCTGCGCCAAACACCTTTAGTTCCAATTAAGTCATTAACTCTCAGAATGCTGCTTTGAAAAAGCACTGGCAGGCGTTTCAAGTGCAAGTTTGATGGTAAGGCTTGAATAAAGTGAGCCGAAAGAGTTCCCACGGGGAGGTCGTTTTTTGGCATGAGGAGCAGGAACTGGATAGGAATGACCATAAGGATTGGCATGGCCATGGACAGTCAATGGGTGGGCAAACTTTGTGTCCCTCCTCATTTGCCATTTCTCTGCATCTGTACTCAAATAGTTTTGGCTTATAGGTGGCTCGGCACCCAATAGCCCAAACTAAAAAGGAACCTTTAAATAGCAAATCATGCCGACAGGCTCTGTGACTGCACTTTAAAACAACACTTTCCTGCATTTTCTGGGACGCGGCAGTGTACCACACAATTGAAGTTTCAACACCAGGATCCATGTGCACCATCTCTCATGGTGCTCAATCTCTTCACGTCGTCAGCCTGTGCACTCTTCGGCCCACACGCTATAAACATTCATGTACTATCCATGTGCCCACAGCACCTTCCGCTCTCTAGCTAGCCACCACAAACTAGACTCGGCACAGTCTGCGCATGGGTCCGACTCCGCAGTTTGTGAATATTGGCAATAAAGAGTGGTGCTGGAACCCTTGCAAAGAGAGAATAGATGCGGTGTCAGAAGAAAATTAGTGGAAACCATCGTATTCTTCCTCATCCTAGCAAAGCATCCTATTCTACATTATCGGGAGAGAGCAGTGGAAGCCATCCTACTTCCGTGCTCACCAGAGAAAATACTGATACCCACCCCATTCTGCACCTTTCCGGAGAGAGCAGTGGAGCTCACCTCCTGCACCAAGCTCCCCTGGTTCCACATCAAAAAACACCTCGCCTTCAAGACACACATAGCAACAAAAAAAAACTCAGCTAGTTTACCATCAGCTCTCCCTCCTGCGGAAAGTCAAGCCCTTCCTCCCTCTGGACATCATTAGTTTCATCATTCAAGCACTGGTCCTATACCACATGGATGGGGCCAATGCACTCCTTGAAGGCCTCCCGTCATCCTCCCTTGTGGCCCTGAGAAGTGTCCTACACGCAGCCGCACCCATTATCAAGGGTCTACGCAGATGCAACCACATCAACCTGGCATTCATCGACCTTCACTGGATCCCACTGCACGGACGTGTCAATTTCAAGTCTTGCTGTATCTTCTATAAAAGGCAGTCGCCCTCAAGTCACCCTGCTACCTCGCAGAGCAACTCAGCATCTCCGACAGACAGCGCACCACGTGTGAAATCCTTGCCTGCTAAATGGAAAACCAAAAAACAAGCCTTATCTGCTTATGCCCCAGGACTATGGAACCTCCTTTCCCCATCAGCATCAGACTCGCCCCCATGCTCCCACAATGCAGAAAAGAACTTAAGACGCCCTCTTCAAGGAGTCGCTCCACAACACCTAGGCTTTCACGTCGCCCCCTGACTCGCTAGATGCTGTCCACTCCTCTCTGCCAACCTGTACCCATCTGTATCCTACACCTCGCTGTATATCTGTTCTGTTACCTCTGAAAAGCGCTCTGTTATGCATCTGTACTGGTGTATACCTCTAAAGCGCTGTGTTGCGTAGCTGTATTGCGCTGTAAAGCGCTCCATTGCTTCTTGAAGCTAGGTCCACGCTCAATAAATACCAACATATTGATAATAATAGTGAAAGCAATCCCAACCTTTCCCCACCCAGGACAGAATATTGAAACCATCGCGTTGTGGATCCCTCTGAAGCGAGCAGTGACAGTTATGCTACTCGCCCCCTATTGTCTTCTAAGATATCATATTAGAACCCATCCCATTCTGCAGTCCCCAGGAGAGGGACCATGGCAGTCGCCCCACTCCTCGCCCACCCCTAGTGAGATTAGAATTCGTCCCATTTCGCTCCACCTGCAGACACCGGCGGAAGCTAACTTACTTCGCCACAATGCAGAGATATTTGGTTGAAGTGTATGAAAAGTAGTGGAGCTATGTTCCCTGTTGGCCTGCCCCTGTTCTCCACAAACCCCATTGCTGCACCCCCTCCCACACACAATCCAAACCCCCAAACAAACAGCCCTGCTATTTAAGAGAATGTTCAGTGAAGTGCAAGCTTCAACTTCTTCCTACACTTTTATTTTTAAAACTAAACAATTCCAGAATGGTTAGGAACAGTGAAACTTAAAAATAAAAAGTATAGGAGCACCGCTCCCGCCCACTTCGACCTCTGAACTCACCTTATCCCGCATCACCTTCCCAATGCAGTGGCAATATTGAAACCCACTGCATTCTGCAGCACCCAGAGAGCAGTGGAAGTAATTCTACTCTTCCTCCCTGCTCCCTTCCAGTGGGTAATATTATAGAAACCCATCCCCCTTTTATCAGAAAACAGAAGAGGGTAGTGGAAGCCATCCTACGAGTTCAGAGCGTCCCACCCAATCCCAGTACCCCTCCCCACGTGTTTTATTAGCCCTCGCAGCCGAGCTGTGGAGGGAGTTTGACGCTGTCAAACAACGATAACGTCATTTTCTTTAAAGGTAGCAGGTGCGGTCTCACAGGAACGTATACCTCAAGGAACGCAAACCTACCGAATCACACCCGCCACACAGTGCGCCCGACGCTACGTCTCGCCATCAAAATATGCTACGTTTCGAGGACACAGCACAACCGCCGGATGCACATGGACTTCACAGGCGCTGCAGCACGCTTTTTTGAGAATCAAGCAGTACAAACAAATCCAGATAGACTTGTGCTGTATGCTTTGAATACACGTGGACACTAAATGCGCCGGGAGACCCAATGAATGGCGCCAATGAGCAGGCAACTTCATGCCTGAAGCATCGGGGGAAGTACGGTTGCTTAGACGCACACAAAGCCCCTCTGTTCCCAGCAGAATGGGCTCTTATTTTCTCCCAGGGTGTCTAGGGCGAGGCAGGCTGATAGAGGTGACCCGGGCCCTGCCTGGTATTGAAGAGTCTGCCTTCATGGGCCCCAGGCCTCAGGTTAACGTGCAAAGCAGTGGCAAAAGGGCTCACAGGGGTAGGTCCTACAGCGTTTAACGCATACTCTCCACCGTGCTTCGTATTTAGATTGAAATTAGGTGTTCAATGGCCATTTTACAATATGTTGTGTAATTGGGCAGAGTTTCAAGATTTCATGGTAAACAACTGTCCCAGCTCCAGGAAGAATATCTGCCTTTATTGGCAAGCGCCCCTCTTGATACTACAGACCTTACCACCCATTGGCAGCAATTTCACCAACCATGGACGTTTACAACGTCTGTCGCAAGCAGGGACACGAGAGGTCACCACATGCCCAATGTCACTCCAGGTGCCAGCATGCCCACTATCAATTGAGCCTTTGCACTCTCACTGGCAACCCTACATCTTGGTTCCCCAACTGACCCAAGACCATTGGAGGACAGACAAGTGAAGCTAGGGTCTGGATACATTACTTGTGCAGGGAATCAAAGTGGGGCACCTTCTCTGGGTGATGCGAGACCTATTGCCTCCAGCTTCCATCACAGTATTGAGGATATTCGGTTTCACAAAGAGATGCTAGTCATTGGGCGAGGAGAGGGTGAGCCATCTAGAAGCTGCGCAGAGCAGCCAGTTCTTTGGCTTCATCGTGGGAAGTGTATTGAAATGAGCAGGGCAGCGTCTGTCCTTAGACACGCTACATTTTTTTTCTACTTCCTTTTGGGACTTTTTTTATTGTGATATGGCTGAACAAGGCAGCTTTCACATAGATTTAAAGCTATTACAGAATCATAAAAAACTGAACTGAGAACATCTTATACACCAGAAGGAAACAAATTATCAAACAACATTACCAAAAGCATCATCAAAATTCATTAATAAAAGCTACTCGTACATATCTCTCCAGCATAAGAATCTAAAAAGAACAATTATTAAATCGTGAGTTTACCATCCGATTGAGACCAGATCAATTTGATTTAAAAATGTTAAAACTGCCATAGTCAAATAAGTCTCATGCCCACACAAAGACAGCCGATTCTAGTAGTCTGTAGTTAGCCACTCCGAGTTTGATGCATACTTTCCCAACTACGGCAATCTTACATTCTGTAAATTTAAACAATGAATTAATAGGTGTTTTAGGGTTTGAGTTGCTCCAACTGGCTCACAAAAATAACAAGTATGAGAAATGTCATTATTTACAGAACGTACCGATTGAATTTCGGCTGTAGATATTAAATTAAACCTATTCGAAGAACCGGGACCTAAAGTAGCATTGTGAAACTGACTTCGGAATAACACCTAGCTTCTTATATCCCATCGTAAAACTATGAAACAAAGAATAACTACGCATCTCATCTACAGTAGTTACTAATCAGCTCAAAACTAAAGTTTTTTGCAAATATAGGGTTCTTCACTAATACAGACCTGGCCTGCTGATTACCATATAATATCATGTCTGCAAAAATTCTAAAGCTATTTAATATAGCAGACATACCACCAAGCATGATCTCATTTGGCTCTATGAAGAGTGAAGCAGGAGGAGGAGGATATAACTTTCGATAACAGAGACGGCACTCTCCAATGAAACCTTAGTGACACCCGACTCAAATTCTAGGGCCGCAATAGGGAGGGTAAATGAAAGGTTAAGGGCTTATTTCCAAATCTACCTTTCAGTTAGATTCCAGTTAAAATCTCTAACTAGGAAACGTATCTCCAGGCCATATAGAATTGTACGAATCACATTGAGTTTGTAAAATTCAACAAGTGGAAGGACAGTAAACCTACAATACTTATTACGGATCTTTTTCATTTGTGAGGTCAGTTGGGATGTCTTGGCTTTTAGCCTACTGAAAATTAAGCTCCTATTAGTGCTTTCATTTAATACATAGCCTAGATAAATCACGCTCTTCAATGTTGTTATCCTTGTCTCCCCTATATTGCAAGTGTATCCATAAGGCTTATTATGGCTTCTATTTAAGCAGATCACATTAGATTTAGCCTTGCTGATAACCAACTCATTGGCAGTGGCAGCATATACAACCATAGAGTCAATAAAGACGCTGCAGGCCCCGTAAAGTGTGGTCCACGAGGAACACGTCATCTGCATACGCCATTCACGACACACTCAGGGTACCAATCTTTGGTCTGGCTAGGTCCACTGGATCCAGATAGTCGCCATGGTCTGAAAGGTACAGGTTGAACAGACACCACCAGGACACACCAGTGGTTCAATTCTCTGCAAGTGCGAAAAACCTGCGATAAACGGCAGTGTCCATTCAACCTGACCTGAAAGCAATGAGGGGATTCCCCATTCATTCAATTTGTACCAAAGTAAACCAAGATTAACAGTATCAAATGCTTGTGAAAAGTCAATCAGTGTGGCATACACAGGTGAACCACCACTGCACCAAGCATTTTCCTGGAGACGGCACGTAATATACCCATTTAAAGCTGTCCCAATACCCTTTCGGAAGTCAATCTGATGATTACCTGAGCTGCCCACTGAAGCAGCCCATTCTTCAAAATTACAGAAGCAAACATTTGCTCTCAGTATCAAGAAGGGCAATCGGCCTGTAATTTAGAGGTGAGGTGCGATTGCCCTTCTTGTAAATTGGAATAATTATGGAAAAGTTCCAAAAAGACAGGGTTACAGCTTGCAACCAAGATATTATTTAAAAGTAACAGTACATTAGCCCACATAAATGTGTCGCTCTTACAGATGTAATTGCTCAACCCAATCGGGCTGGAATGCTCTAGATCCAGAAGCTTTCCTAATGAGCAGCTCAATGTCCAATGCATCAAAATGAAGGGATCAATCTACGTCTAAACTAACAGAATGTAAGGTTGTGTCAGAAGGTCTGTACAATTATTGAAAGCGAGACGCTCATGAGACTTTGGGAACTGAGTTACTTTGCAGTGTGAACTGACTTTCTTTGCAGTGTGATCCGAGAGGTAGAGATTTGGTTAATCAAAGCCCAGAAGTTGCATCTATTTTTTGTTGCCACTTCACAGAGCATACATTCACTTCGCTCTGTACTGAATGCCAATACGACCTACACCGATGTTTATATTTTTGTTTTATAGCCTTAAAGACATAATAAGTTACCTTCTTACTACTCATCTTTAGCAATCTCAAAATCCTTCCAATTTCTTTTTTCTGCTCTTGGACAACCACATCAAAAGGATGACACCTCAGTAAACGCTCAATACTCTACCATTTGAGCTTCCTTCACCTTGCCAAATGAAATACATAAAGTTGGAGGCTGTAATAACCTCCATCTTTTCCAAATAAGAAGAGGAGTACAAGAAACACTGTAGATGTTCATTAATACTCTTAACATCATGAAAGTGTTCGCTAACCTATGCCCCCTCTGTGATCATGAAAGTGTTCGCTAACCTATGCCCCCTCTGTGATCATGAAAGTGTTCGCTAACCTATGCCCCCTCTGTGATCATGAAAGTGTTCGCTAACCTATGCCCCCTCTGTGATCATGAAAGTGTTCGCTAACCTATGCCCCCTCTGTGATCATGAAAGTGTTCGCTAACCTATGCCCCCTCTGTGATCATGAAAGTGTTCGCTAACCTATGCCCCCTCTGTGATCATGAAAGTGTTCGCTAACCTATGCCCCCTCTGTGATCATGAAAGTGTTTGCTAACCTATGCCCCCTCTGTGATAAAGTTAGATTTTTATGATCCCATTAGATCGCCTCTTTCACCTCAAGATCAAATTCGGCTATTAGAACGTTATGCTCACGTAGATTGGATTTTTAACATTTCACATCCATGAAACACATGTGGAGAAAGAAAGTAATCTATGGTAGATCAAATTTCAATTTTTCCCATTTTACCATGTCTGGTTATTACTTGTAGAATCCTCAATGTTTCCATTTACAATCCTCACACCCCAAATATCTAAGAACTGTGTCCACTTTTTCCATGTATAAATCCAACTGCCTGATTTCTACTTAGTTAAGCGGATGCATTCACTGTTGAGGTCTCCCACCAAAGCTATATTGAATTCAGCCATAATACTCCTATGGGATTCAGGCAGATTAATTAGTCCATAAAATCAGATGGAGCTGAACACGTGCAGTTTCAGTAAATATCAAATCACCAGAAAAGTCTTGAGACTTGACAACCGTTTAAGATTAATCAATACTGCCAAAATGCTAAGGATTTTAATCGGATATTTAACATTTACCTAGGCTGGTGTTCTTTACGGAAATTAACGCCAAAAGGGTAACCTTCATTAGGTATGGCAGCCAGTTGTTGTAGGATTGAATAACCCTCAATTGAAACTTGAGAAGTAAACCATAGATCTTGGAGCAAGATAATAGTTTGATGCCCAAAAAGGTTTATCATTCTAGGATTGCTGAGAAAACGAATGTAAACACCCCCACCCACCCCACCAGAGTTCAAAGATAAAAGGGCACACCTATCAACAGACCCCGTCTCCGCTAAAGCACCATTCCACCAATTTCCTAAAATTACTTGAGACTTGACCAACACCAGTCATCCTGACAACCAATGAAATTGCTTCTAAGGCGATTTCCCACAAAGACAGCAGACTTCACCTGCCCCTTCTTTACAAGTGATTAAGGGTTTCCCCCTCATAGTTCCCCCCCTCCCATAGTAAGAATTTGGATGAGGAAAACCATGCTTCAAGACAGAAGAGGCTTTAGCTGGGAAAATATTGTAACCCATTTGATAAATAACATCGGGATCAGCAAACACATTTTTGACACCAACTTAGAAGAAAAACAAATCTCAACTATGTCCATCCTCAAGTCATGAAAGAAAAAGATCGATTCAATGTCCTTCGTGGTGATGAGGCGTGGGCTAGAAACATTATGAAACATGCCGAGTGCATTTGACCGGTTCAATACAACTTCCATCTAAAACTGCACAATGAGTTCTAGAATCAAAGTATTCGGAAGGACCCCTTACTCGTCGGTTGATTTTTCGAAGTGACAATAATAAACCTTGATGGGGGGGGAGGGGGAGGGCGATGGTCCACCATTGGAATGAGAGATTGTACAGACAAGCTTGATTATAGTGTTCAAATTAGGGACACACCCCACATCATCAGTGCAAGTCTGTTTCCACTGTAGACATGGGAATCAGCATTTGGGATGCCACTTGGGAGTAATGAAATTTTTAAAAGGCCCCAAGTTAACCACTCCACCAGTCTGATTATTTTGCATATCAAATACTTCCTTACAACCCAGGGTTTGTATTTCCATATCCTTTTTCTCTGTGGAAAGGTTTGGACATTAACATTACACATAGACGAGGAAGATTTTATTATCTGTTCATTGGTGGTTTGAGGTTCATTGTTCATTGGTGGTTCATTGGTAGTCAACTGTATTTAGACTGGGGCACAACCCCAAACAAGGCGGGGCTGCTATCAATATAGCAGCGCCAGACTCCTCGTTCTCAATTGTTAAAGTACACGCTGCCCTGCATTCTATTTTATTTGAAGTAGACTAATTTAGATAAGCAGGGTGATGGAGGAGCTGGCTCATTAATGGTGCTCCCTATAAGTAATTGATGTTTATCCACCTCCGCGAGGGCACTAGAGCAGACCTAGATGGCAGCTCCCCTGTGAGTTTCTGTGAGGTTACAAATCAATCCCAAATAATCGCTGCTTCTCCGGTGGGCAAACGTCCCAGCCTCCTGTCAGAAAGCAGCAGTAAGCGACTACGCCTGCAACGAGCCCAAAATCAATATAGTTGGCACTTCCCGGACCCGTATGCCTGTAGTATTGTTGAATTGGGAAGTAACTAGGCCACAGCCCCGTCATCATGGCCAGTGAATCCTCAGAGGTGCAGCAGGCGTGAACCACAGCAGAGGATGACTGCACCATCAACAAGCAGCAAGATAGCAGCACTGCCAGGAATCCACCCTGGCCTCCCTGAGCCACCCAACAGCCAACAACAGTCAGCGTAAAGGACTTGCCCGGCACCCTCAGCCGGAGACAGGAAGCTGAATGCAACGAAGACCCACCCACCTGAGGAACGTCCGGAAGGGGAGGGACTGCGGGAGGATCCAGCGGAGACGACACTGCGGGAGGTTGAAGACTCTCAACCAGCCACAGGACCGCAGCCCCCGGGTATTCAGTCCTGTGGGGCAGACCTCGGCGCAGCCGCCACACAGAAGACCAGTGACTGGGGGAGCAGAGGGCCAACCAGTCGGTAAGGGGTGCCTGGTGAGAGCGCTACATACTGCCACCCCGCTTCCCTCCATCAGATCTAGCCAGAGAGGAACCGTCAGAGCCGGCGCCCCTGGGTCCACCCACAATAAGAACAGTTTCCCAGTAATGACAGCCGGAGCTCCGGGGGGTCGGGGGATCCCTCTCCCTGGCGTGCATAGCCCGCGGAGGAACAGGCGCTGATCGGAATTTCCCCCCTTCCGCACCCTGTGCTTCAGACGCCGGCTCGCAGATAAGGAGACCTAGACTTCCCACGGGCTGAGGCGCCCGGCCAGAACGGAGCTCCCCCCTCAGTCCAAGGTGCCGCAAACGGCTTGTAATCCTGCAGCAAGTCCACAGGGCCAATACTCTTGGCAGACAGTAGTGAATACGGACAATAAATAATCAGAAGGTACTTTAAACGAGAGACGCTGCAACCCACACAAACATTGGCACCAGCAGCATGCATTAAATTAAAGGGACCACACCCCAACCTCCCAACGTTGATCACCCCAGACAAACATTAACGTTCCAAAAGCCTTCAGCAAAGGGGAAACCCTGCTGCGCAGAGGTGTGCCGCCAATGACCTCTGCCTTAATGCCAGTAAGACTGAGATTCTACTCATCGGCACACTCAATCCCTCCTTCCTTGCAGCTCTCTGGTCGGCCTCCCTTGGCCCTCTTCCTGCTCCCAAAGAGCAGGCCGCCTGACGTCGTACAATCAAACATCCCACACATACCAGGGAAGAGTCAGCAGGACAGAATTCCGATTCCCCACCACTCAAGCCCCTAAAGAACAGGTATCCACCTGAACCACCACAGAACTCTTCCCCTTTTCTCTGCAGACAAGTCTGATCTATGAAAGTCACGTCGAAACAGGTTCACCTCTGTTCCTCCAAAACTATCAAGGACCACATCGACTCCCTGGCTCCTGCCCTGACTGATTTCTGCAATCACTCCTTCACCACTGGAGTCTTCCCATCCCCCCTGAAGCACTCCCTTGTGCAGCCTCTTCTTAAGAAACCCTCTGCCGACCACTCCTGCCCGGCTAACTATCGCCCAATCTCCATCACTCCCTTCCTGGACAAGCTCCTGGAGAAACTGGCCATCTCCCATCTTCAACTCCACACCAAATCTGTTGGTTGTCTTCATGATCATCAGTCTGGCTTCAGGGCTGGCAGAAGCACGGAAACTGCTCTCCTTGACATCCGTGAAGACCTGCTCTCCAACCTTGACTCCAGCACCACGTGTGTCCTCATCTTGCTTGATCGTTCTTCTGCCTTTGACACTGACAACCATACCATCCTCCTCAACCGTCTCCGTGATAATCTGGGTATCACTGGTCAGGCTCTGGTGTGGCTTACTTCTTTCCTCTCCGACCGACACTCCCAGGTCCAACTTGGGTCCTTCCTCTCCAATGTCTTTTTCTCTACCTGCAGTGTCCAGCAGGGATCTAACCTCTCTCCCTGGCTGTTCAACCAATACCTGGCACTCCTTGCCCACCGCATCGCCGCTCTCTGCCCCAATTTTCAGTGCTATGAGGATGATACCCAGCTCATTTTAAGGCTTCCCTCGATCTCCTCCTCTCCTTCCCTCATCTCTGACTGTCTGCTATACAGAAGTGGTGTGCCGCCAATGACCTCTGCCTTAATGCCAGTAAGACTGAGATTCTACTCATCGGCACACTCAATCCCTCCTTCCTTGCAGCTCTCTGGTCGGCCTCCCTTGGCCCTCTTCCTGCTCCCACCTGCATGGGCCTCCCTCTGAACAGCCTTCCTGCCTCCCTTAAACTTCAGGAGAACCATCTCCGGTTCTGGAAACACCTCAAAACCTTCCTCTTTGCTTCTGCATTTCTCCCTCTCTCCCCTGCTGAAATTCCTGGCTGAAACTGCACTGGTTACCAGGCCACCCTTTCTGATCTCAGGCCCAGGCCCTGCCTTTTGTACACCTGCACTGCCTCCCTGGCAACCCCCGCACCCGAGGACTGTTTTCTGTATCCCTACAGTCCCCCTACCAGCACTTATGTCTGCTCTTACCTTGCACTTGCCACCATCTGGGCGTTTTTATTTACCTTATTTATTCTTCTATCCCATGTACTGCACTTTCCCCTCTCCCTTCCCCCAGGTACTTTTCCCTTTCTCCCTTCCCATGCACCTGCGCGATCTGAATGACACCTGGCCTAGTAGGATCGTTGTCTGTCTTCCCAGTGTTTCCCATCCATTGCCTCGTCGCGCCTTTAAACACTTGTTTAAAGGCGCGTTATAAATGTCATATATATCTAACACACCCATTCTTTACACCTACACTGCCATAGGTGGGCTAGCGAATGGCTGCCAATCCAGCACAAGCCCACCTCGACTGACCAGCTGCTCCCTCACACCCCAGGAGAGTCGAAATAAGGTGTCCATCTGGATCCCGTCCAGCCTAACTGCACGAGCCACCGACACGTCCCCAGAGCTGTGCGGAAACCGGACCCAGATCCACCCGATCTCACCATGGGAAAATCTGACAAATCCCAACGTAAGCTAAATTTTGAGCCCAGAACTTCAGCAAGTCATCTAAGCCCAGCAGCAGGCTGGAATCACCCAAACAAGACGCAACCCAAGAGGACGAACCCCCCCCCCCAAACTCCTGACATCAGAGAGATCCTCCTAGATTTGAAGGCCGGGATCAGTAATCTCGACAGCAAGATGGATACACTCTCCTCCAAGGTGGCCCAACTACAACACTGCCTCGACAAACATGCAGACAGACTGGATACGGTGGAACAAAGTGTCCGATCTGGATGACAACACAGCAACACTGATGGCTAGAGTGTCAACATTAGAGGGTCAAACGAAAACAGCAAATGCGAAGAATGAGGACTTTGAGGGATGCTCCCGAAGAAATAATATAAGGCTGGTCAGGGTCAGGGAACAGCAGTTACAAATGAAAATGGAAGACCAACTCGTTGTTTGGAGAAGCGACTAACCCTGAGGGAGTGTCGTGAAAAGCCTCTAGGCGCTTGCGGTAACCTGCATTTGTGTTAACCTACTGAGCTATCTTGCATGTATTTAGAGCTTATTCGAAGCGTGGAGGAAAATGCTGAACCAGCCAGGCCTCTAGAACTGAGTGAGCCAGCATGCTTGAGAGGGGTTAACTGCGAAGGCCCTTCTTGAAGACAAACCTCTAGTTTTGCAAGAAGCCCTGCGCAGCCTTTAGGAGCCAGGCACTGCCTTGCTCTTCTTCGCTCTGCGAGTCAGGTGCACTGATAACACAGGAATGCAGTAAGACTTCCAAAAACAACATACACAGGGCCTGGGAGCCAAGACTGGCCATTTCTAGTTGTAACTTTCCAGTTAAAACATGTTTTGCTGCATGAGAGGTTGGGCCCAGAAGATTCTCGAAGAGCTATTGCGTCATAGTAATTGACATGCAGCCCCTAATAAGAGAACGTTACCTGGGCCAGTGAGGGAGGGACTCTTCCTGGGCTGTTCGTGAAACGCGCGCACGGGGAAAGACAGCGCCTGGATGACCAGCCAGTACTAGAGAGCAGAGGCCACTAGCATCACATCCCCGCTCTGGTGCAGGCTTCTGGGGGCTAGGCCAGTCCCCTCTCTCTAAGGGGTGCCGGGCACACAGAGTGGCGTGGATCCTGGATGTGATTCAATCATATCTCCATACAAGGAGCGTAAGATCAATAATTGCATATTCATCTGTGAATGTCAATTTTTATTATTCAGCTTGCACTTTCATTCCCACATTATTGAAAACTGCTGCTTAATTCTGATTAGTCACTGTAGTAATAAATGCAAGCATCAAATATTCTGTGTGATTGGCTTTCTTCCAGACTGAGCTCATTGTGCTTTGCATAAATACTTACTTGTGTGGGAAAGTGATTAGGTGCAATTACTGCACCAAGGGCTGGCCCCTGTGGAGGGTGTGGGTTCCACTTTTCACTACAGGGTGTTGGAGGCGGATGAGCTGAGAGCTCGATAAGGAAGTTGTTTAGGAAGGGAGAGTTGAAGATATTGAGGGTCCAGGCACCAGAAGGCCTTGTGGACGTTGCGGAGGGTTTTGAACTTAAGCTTTGCAGCCACTGGGAGCCAGTGCAGAGATTTCAGTCATGGAGAGATGCAATCCCTGGGCTTGAGGCCAAGGACAAGTCTTACAGTCCTGTTTTGGATAAGTTGCTGAGAGTAGAAGCAAGTAGTAATTCCAATAGTCCAGCCTTGAGAGAACCATAGCTTTGAAGACAGTGAGCTCCTTGGGGAAGGAGAGGAAAGGAAGAATCCCTCGGAGGAGGTGCAGCTGGTAGTGTGACTTCTTAGAGATGTCAGAGATGTGAGGAGAGAAGGTGAGTGTAGAGTCGAAGATGACCCTGAGGCTATTAGCCTTCTAGGTCGGAGATTGAAGAGGGCCGAGAGAGGCCGGCCAGAGAGCTACAGGGAAGAAGGGAGCGGGTGTGCCGATGAGGAGAATATCGGTCTTACTGGCATTAAGGCAGAGGTCATTGGCGGCACACCACTCCTGGATAGCAGACAGTCTGAGATGAGGGAAGGATAGGAGGAGACCGAGGGTAGCCGGAAAATGAGCTGGGTGTCATCCGCATAGCACAAAGTTGGGGCAGAGAGTGGTGATGCGGTGGGCAAGGAGTGACAGGTATTGGTTGAACAGCCAGGGATAGAGGTTGGAACCCTGGGGGACACCACAGTGGAGACAAGGATAGCGGAGAGGAAGGACCCAAGCTGGACCTGGGAGGGTCGGTCAGAGAGGAAAGAAGTCAGCCACGCCAGAGCCTGGCCAGTGATACCCAGATTATCATGGAGACGGTCGAGCAGGATGGTATGGTTGACAGTGTCAAAAGGCAGAAGAGATATCAAGCAGGATGAGGACACAAGGCGTGTTAGAGTCAAGGTTGGAGAGCAGGTCTTAACGGATGTTGAGGAAAACAGTTTCCATGCTTCTGGCATCTCTGAAGCCAGACTGATGGTCATGAAGACAAACAATACATTCAGTGTGGAGATTAAGCTGGGAGATGGCCAGTCTCTCCAGGAGCTTGCTCAGGAAGGGAGTGATGGAGATTGGGCGATAGTTAGCTGAGCAGGAGGGGCCGGCAGACTGTTCCTTAAGAAGAGGGTGCACAAGGGAGTGCTTCGGGGTGGGGGGGGCTGAGGGGGAGGAGAGGGAAGACTCCAGTGGCGAAGGAGTGATTGCAGAAATCAGCCAGGGCAGGAGCCAGGGAGTCGGTGTGGTCCTTGATGGTTTTGGAGGAACAGGGGTGAACCTGTTTCAACAAGACTTTCATAGATCGTGCTGGTCTAGAAACCTCGTCAGGTTCGTCAGACAATAGCTGCAATAATCGGAGAGGACCCCTCACCCATCCCTACTGCAGCCCTACTCGGGCTGACGAGGCATCTGCCACCTGCAACGAGGAAACTCACAGCTATACTGCTGATGCTAGCGCGCAGGAGAGTATCCATGTCATGGGGTCGTGGACCTGCCTCCCCCCAGGCAAACTGGCTAAAACGGGCTAAAAGATGTACCATACTGTCAAGACGTTGAAACAGAGTTCATCAGGACACTACCCCTACATGCACGTCCCTCCCCCCCGACATCTGGGGACCATACGTTGAATATCTACTCTCCACTTCTGACAACTCTCAACTCTGCTTCACCAACTCACCAAGTAACCTAGAGTGGCGCGCCTCCAGCACAATTTTTATCTCTCTCATTTGAATAGTATGGACTTTGAGTTCTAACTTTATTGTCATATAGCATAACAAATGAGCTCATGAACATATTTGGAGCAGATATTGCTAGGGCTGATAGTTTAACCTTGCCCTATAAGGCCTGCAGGGTATGATGTAAATCCCGAAGGGGCACAAGTATGCCTGAAAAGGCTGAAGAGTCTGAATCACCATCAATAGAGAGTTGATGTTCTGTTGTATACAATGGTAATTCATCCAAGATCTATAGAATCTTGCCACAAGAATTTAGACAATCTATTTTCCACAGCAGCAGAGGGCAGAGAATTATTTTGAGCTCCACCCTCATTAGCTGATAGGTCAAGTAGACTGCCATCACTGATAACACTGAATTCGCCCCACGAGAGTGTGTCCTACTTTTGCCGTTTGGGTGCATTTCCGTACGCGTACCTACCAGGAGGTACACA
The DNA here is from genome assembly GCF_040938575.1 of Ambystoma mexicanum. Taxonomy (NCBI): domain Eukaryota; kingdom Metazoa; phylum Chordata; class Amphibia; order Caudata; family Ambystomatidae; genus Ambystoma; species Ambystoma mexicanum. The sequence goes on along the minus strand of NC_090921.1, from coordinate 170,001,223 downwards.
TATTTCATCTTTTTTTTGCAGCTGTCCTTGACTTTTCTTAGTTTTCCTAGGAGCTGTTTTTTCTGGGTCGATTGGTGCAATGGCTGTAAAACCAGTACCTTGAGGAGGATCACCAGACGAAAGCACAGGACTACTAGGAACCTCCGAACGCAGAGGGGCATTTTCACACCTGGTCGGGTAGAGCCTGATCTCTCGATACCGCAAGTGCACTCACTGGGGAGATATTACAGTCTTAACCATAATAAGCAAGTCAGGGCTGGGATTCTCCTCATCAGTGGCAACTACAATTAAATCCGTTGTTCACATGTAGTGTGAGGAACTCATGGTGGCAACAGTAAATACAGACACAAGTGATCACAGTTCATATTAAACTGTACAATGGTGTGAAAAACACCTAATCTAAACCTAAATGGAATTTGGGAACAAGTTCCAAACCATCAAATAATAATGATATAGTCCTAGTGGTGTCTTAGTGAAATCAAAAGGTCCTATACTAAGAAAAAAAACGAAACAAAAAAAACTATTGCCAATCATCACTATGCTACAAAATAGTGTGGGATAATGTTCACAAGAAAAGAAAGAAGTGTTTTCAATGTTAAGTCAGGATGGTATAGCTGGGGTCTAACTTCCCCACGTTTTTAGCATGGGACAAGGCGGGACTCTTGAGCACAGCACACTTCTGGGCTTCTCCAGCACAAGCTCACAGTTAGTTTCCAAAATATCAGGGCCTTCTGTGGCCAAGTCTCTTTCACACAAAGACTATTGGCTCAGAGGCCCTGATCTGCCATAAGCAACAAAAACAAAAGTTCCTTTCTGTAATCTTCACATCGGGTGATTTTTCTTCACCCTCGGACCCCCTTTCCTGGGCTCTGATCCTTCTTGCAACGTGAGCTTCCATCAGTCGAGTTCACTACAGCCTTTCATTCAAAACATAACATTTAAGAGTTCAATGTCTTTTTAGAATTACTCACTGTGGACATCCCTCCGTCATGTCACGCATGTCATCACAATGTTCACGGTCTTACCACTGTTCACTGTTCAACCTAATTCGCAGGCATCCCTCAGCCGGGTTCACATTTGCCAAATACACAGTTTTTGCTTCATCACAATGTGGGATTCACTTCCCTTGGTTTTCTCTAGGCATCCCTCCACTGGGTTCACATAGAATCATGAACGGTGTTATAATGGCTATCATCTCATCAGAAAAAGAGGGGTTCCCGTCCCCTAGCTTTCTCTTGGCAACGTGTCAGAGACCTTGGATTGTAAAAGGGGTTTGACTCGACCCGTGTATGTCCACTCTGACTCCTCAAGACGGCCTCTCCTAGCGCCTCCTGTTATCCGTAGTTTCAACAAAGGGGACCAGCCAGAGTCCTTCGAATGAGCGCTCACGTGGCGCCGGACTACTCTACAGCTGGTCCTGTACTGGACTTTCAAGCTCAAACACAGACAAGTTCTTTGTTCACAAGTTCATATAATGTTGCCGCTTGCAACCTTGGGTTCAACACAGTCCGGTTTGCTATCAGCTCTCTCTCCAACTCACCGGCTGTGCTGAACCCATTGGCTTGTCTTGCCTCTGTAGTCAAGGACGGTATCACGGTAGCCAGCGTGCCTCCCCTCTTGTTATCAATACGGGAGGCCCCTGTGCACCATTGACATCTGTTTATCCACACGGCAGCTGTAAATCCCAGTCTTCTGATTCTTTTCACTGAGGTTTCGCAGGTCTGGGTTGAAAAGGGAAGGGGCACTTCCCTCCTGGTCGTCCTTTCAAGTCTCACCGCCTTTCTTCTCCGTTTGAACTGCTGATCCGAAATAGCTGCTTTCTTGTGCGGTTGTCCTTGCTCAAAGTGTGTTCTCGTACTCTGCCTTTTATCCTGTGAGGAAGGGAAAGGGCCATCAGGTGTGTGTAGTTATTGTCAATTGCCTGACTGCTTGACCCTTGTGTTGGGACATGTCAGGTAAACAGCTCTGTTAGTCCGTTGTCTGTCACGGTGTGAGAAAATCTTTGTGTCGGAAAAGAGGGGAGGTACATTTTCTAGGTATTCTACGGGGTATGATGGGGAAAAGGAGTCATAAGGAAGAGGGTAGTTTAAAAGTGAGCTTTGTAGGGTTTGTGAATTGAATAGGGGAGATTGTGGGAATGGTAGTGTTTTGCCAAAACAAACAGGGAATTCGGGAAATAAAGGGGAACGTGGATAAATAACTGGGAGTTCTCGAGTAGGATACAGGGAAACAGGGATTCCGGGAGATGTGGTTTTCGAGTGCAACAGGATTTGGGCTCCTAGAGGATTTACCAGATATGGGGGGGGGGGGGGAGGGTCATTGGATTTGGGTAAGGGAGATTCTTTGGGAGAAAGGGAGGTAGATGTGGAACAACCTACAACCCTCCTCACCTTCATCCCTGGTAGAATAACGTGTCTCACCTGGGGTAATCCCCAAGCATAACCACAGGCTCCTCTACCCAGGTAATCCTCCCTCGCTCGTCCGCCCCCAGGGTTGGGATCTGAGGGCGCCAGCCCTTCCCTGGGCACCTGAATAAGGGAGTCTCGAGGTCCGCTCAGTAGAATACCCTGAGGTTTCTCACAGTAGCCAGTGGCTCACTCACATAAGGACAACTATGACCAATAGCATTATGCAGCCGATACAGAAGATCAGTATCAGGAATTTCAGTGTTAAATATACAATCTTTCGGCACCGACTTACTCCGCAACTCGTGCATAATATGGGAAGGTGAAGGCTGCTAAGTTACTCCCAAGTTGTAAAAGCTCCCTCCGGGCCGCCATACACCAAATGCAGACTGCAGTACACTTTGCCACACTTCGCATGCAACCGTCCTATTTGAAGTCCATGGGGGTGGCTGATGAAAAGGAGAAATTGAAAGAAACTGGTAAGAACCAGGTCAGAGCAGAAGCGGTGTAGAGCCTGCACTGCTGGACTGATTTGCCACATATTCGCCATGTCGTTGATGACTGTCTAAGCACCCGCACTCTCTGTGCTCACAGGTGAGAGGTTTGATAGACTCCTGCTGTACCAACTCCTCTTCTCTTTTCCACTTGGAGTTGAGGGTTACTGTCGAGTGCCACCTTCTGCCTGCATCTTCTTTAACAAGCCATTCACTGGCCCCGCAACTGCCCCTGTGCAATAGGTTTAAGACCAACAGATCTTTCCTGCACGTAAGGCAGTGGTTTCCAAACTTTAAATGTACTCTTGGTTGAGCCTGAAATGTTAGAACGGTTTAGATTTCCTATCAATAGCAGTCGTCTCCCTCCTTACGGAAATACTGTTGCACCACTCCATCTTCCACGCTCCCACCAGGGAGCTCCCCCCCACAGACTGAAACCACTGCTAACACCAACTCACATCTAAAAGTAATTAATCCTGGTTCCCTTATCAAGCAGCAAAGAACCAAACGGATCAAATTCAGGGTCGAGAAACAAGTGTGGCAGCGCAAATGCCTCAATCTTCAAACACTTTATATCAATGACATCTTGCAAATCATACTGGCATAGCGTGTTCTTACTCTGTCCCAAGGGACCTCTGCAATCATTAAGCCACACCATCGACTCCATTTTGTGCCTCGACAAAATGATTACTCCGTTCTGTTCCCCTGAGTTGGATTAAGCACACTGTACAGAGATTACATACAGAACACTCAATGTCCAGTACCAGCATTATGTTACATGCAACCCAAAGAAATTGCACTTTAAGAAGTCCACTGGAGCTTTCTGCAAGCTGGTCAGGAAGCAGACAATGGCAGTGCTACGGTCTTGCATTGATTTTCATGTGGTCACCAGCAATCTAACCGCAACCTGCTTAGAGGATGGTTTTGGCACAGGGATGGAGCACACCAACAGGCAAAGGCCGGCCCAAAGTGCTAGTGTAGGCCATTTATTTATTAGAAACTTGGGTCAAAATGGGCAGGTGTAATGAGTTACTGCCACAGTGAAGCTAGTAGTTTTGACAAATTTCCCCATACCAAATTGGCTTCAAAATGCATTATTGGCAACATATTTAAGCAAACCTCCCCATGCATTGTCCTAAAACCTTTTGAAGCAAAGGTAATGACTGCCATATGCAATTGAGGGCTACTTTTGTTTTTATGCGGACCTCTTTCTCCTGGCCTCAACCACTCAAATCCTCCTCCTTGGAGACTTCAACATCCACCTGGATTCTTCCTGTCCCACCACGGGACTCTTTCGCGAGCTCTGCCTCCCTCTCTCCCTCTCTCCTAACTCACTCTGCAGGGCACACTCTTGATGTTCTGATCTCCTCAGACCCCTCTCTAATTCTCTCACCACCTCTCTCCTAGAGTGACCACTTTTTCCCTCTCATTTCTCTCTCTACCCCTCAGGCCAAGCCTAGCCCCACAATGCCACCTACCTTCTCAGTCATCCGACCCATGAAGCGTGTGTCAGCGGAGGCTTTCGCTGCATCTTTCTCTCCCACTCCTGCACCTCTGGCTGACTTGAACCCTGACACAGCCCTTAACATGCTCCACTCGGCAATCTATGATACTCTCGATGTACTTGCCCCTGTTATGAGGATCCGCATGAAGCCTAAAATCAAGTGCAACTCCCGCTACAACTCAGACCTCGTCACCCTTAAACGAAAGTGTAGGGTGGCTGAGAGGAAATGGTTGGCATCTTGTACACCCTCTGACAAACTGGCCCGTCGTCTGCTCGAAAGGCAATACAGACTCGCTGTCCTCACTAAGAAGAGAGCTCACATCCAAGCCTGCGTTTCTGTGGCATCTAACAACTCGGCTGAACTCTTTAAAATCTGCAAGGAGCTGGCCAATACTGTTGCAGTCTCTACCTCTCCTGTCCCTTCCACTGCCCTCTGTATGGCCCTGGCTTCTCACTTCATCTCTAAAACTCAGGACATCCTGCCCACCCTCTCAGCTTCTCCTGATTCTCCCCCCACACTCTCATCTCCCTCCATAACTCCCTTCGGCCATCCCCCTCACTTCTCTGCCTTTCCTCTCTTCTCCCGTGAGAAGTTCTGTAGACAAGTCTGATCTATGAAAACCTCATCTAAACAAGTCCTTCCCTGTTCTTTCAAAACCATCAAGGACCACAACACCACCCTCTCCCGAGCCTGGGCGACTTCTACAACCACTCCTTCTCCTCTGGTATCTTTCCCTCCCCCTTCAGCATCCCCTTCTCAAGAAGCCCTCAGCCGACCCCTCCCTTCCGGCTAATTATCGTGCAATTTCCATCACTCCTTTCATGGGCAAACTCCTGGAAAAGTTAGTCATCTCCCCACTTAATCTTCACACTGAATCTGTTGGCTGTCTCCATGACCATCAGTCTGGTTTCAGAGCAGCCAGAAGCACGGAAACTGCTCTCCTGAACATCCGTGAAGGCCTGCTCTCTAACCTCGATTCTAATCTCTCATCTGTCCTCATCCTACCTTCGCTCTCCTCTGCCTTTGATAAGGTTTACCACACCACTCTGCTCAACCGGCTTTGTGATAATATGGGCATTACTGATCTGGCTCTAGCCTGGTTAACTTCTTTCCTCTCTGACCGACCCTTGCAGGTCCAACTTGGGTCCTTCCTCTCCACTATCTCTCTCTCCACTTTTGGTGTTCCCCAGAAGTCTGACCTTTCTCCCTGGTTGTTGAACCAATACCTGGCACCTCTCGCCCACCGCATTGCTGGTGTCTGCTCCAACTTCCAGTGCTATGCGGATGACACCCAGCTCGCGGTCAGGATTTCCACTGCTGCCTCTTCTTCTCACATCCCGGATTGTCTCTCTGCAATTCAGGAGTGGTGTGCCGGCAATGATCTCTGCCTGAATGCCAGCAAGACAGCGATCCTCCTCATTGGCACACCTGCAACCGTCTTTCCCCTCATTCTCTGGCCGGCCTCCCTTGGCCCTCCTCCTGCTCCCACCTGCGAGGCTAAAAACCTTGGGGTTATCTTCAACTCCACACTCTCCTTCTCTCCTCATATTTCCAATGTTTCTAAGAAGTCAAACTACCAAATGAATCTCCTCAGAGGTATTCTCCCTTTTCTCTCCTTCCCCCGGAAGCTCAGGTTTCTAGAGCTCTGGTTCTCTTTAGCCTACAAATCACATTATCCAAAACCATGGACTATACTGGTTGGAGCGGATGCGAGCTGTAGGCCCCAACATCTGGAGAGCGGCAGTCTGCCCATCAACACACTAGCACTAAAGTAAAGAGTAAGACCATCAGTCCAAGGGCTCGGACCATTAACCTCACTATCATACCAGTTTAAATTATGCCCAACTTTGGAGGCCTCTGTAGAAAGGAAAAAAAGGAAAATGTTGTGTTGAAGATTGGTTCCCAAGTAAACAGCAGTAGGAAACCTTTAAGCGTTTGCATGCCAGCATACCAGGGATCAAAGTGGGCCACTGTACCAGGGTCAGCCACAGGGGCCTGCCTCTGGCCCAGAAGACGCTTGCCAAAGAGTAGGGGTCAGTTCCTATATTATATAAACTATTTTAGTAGGACCAGAAAATAGTGTTTCTATCAGACACACTGTACATGTCAGAGCATTTCTATCACTTGGTGCTTCAAAATGATAGTAGTGCTAAGCAGACCCAAACTGGGCAGTGCAAGGTGGAAAGAGGGCCGCAAAATGAATGCTACAGCATAATGTAGAGACTCCTGAGAATTCCCCACCAAAACCTGCCTAAATTCTCCTCCCAAGTGGCCAGGAGAGGCTGACCCTTCCTGATCATAATCCTGGGGTTGGTGTTCTGCGGGTGGATCACCTGGGTGGAGACAAGGCCCAGGATAGTTGGGAGATTCCATGGGGTGAGGCATTGCATTTCTCCTCTGAGAGGGATACTCTTGCCACTGAGTTAAAGGAGGAACTGGCTTATTGTCACTCTGATATATCTCAACCTCCCGGTGAGACTAAAAAGGATATACTCCGAGAATATACCCCCACAACATGCTGCATCAAAAAACTAGGTCTTTCATATCCCTAAAATAAAACATCTTCCTTGATGCCAAATGTATACTAGAAGGAATGACGGAAATGTAGCCTTCTAAACATCATCTGTCTCTGAAAAGGCTAAACCACACAATCCCTCTTCTCAAAATATGAAGGGAACAAAATCTACCTTTAAAAGTGTAAAAGAAGTGGAAAACCCTAATTTCTTAAAAATTAACTATGTGTCCCAGAATCCCTCAGGGACTGTGACGAAGAGGGTTTAGGAGGCATGCAGCAGTAAAGGACAGGCAAGTAGGCCTAACAGCATTTGCCAGGTTAAGGCAACTAACATTAAGAGCCTGCACCTGAAAAGTCAATTGCCCCACCTGAGAGGCATAAAAGGTTGCAGCAGGAAGGAGCTGGAACAGGAGGGTTGGCAGTACTAGCAGAAGGAGACGAGCATGAGACTGGCAGTTCACAAGGAAGTTAACCATTTGAGGGACGCTGGGACGAGAGAAGAGCAGATATCACCTGTAGGGCTCCGAGTTGGTCATGTGTTCACAAAACCCATCTGGCTGTGCCTGCACTGAGAGAGAGACTTAGAGAAGTTAACAGTTTCCGCAGGTGTGCCTAATTGCTGTTACTATAGAGCTGAAGTCGTGCAGATACCCAAGGCCGATGTGCTGCAAGCCAAGGGAAGTAGGAGAGAAGGAGACACTCTAGGGTTGAGGCCAGATTAGATTCACCCATGCTGCACAGGGGTGTGGGTTCAAGAGTGTCTGAAGCAGTAGTAGCAGCAAGAATAGTCGGGAAGTGGAAGCCGCCCACAACCATAGTGTTTTTGGAACGTGTGAGTGAAGCTCCATACTCCAATAGACTGAAAACTCCTTGCCGGTAACTGTACCCAGCTCAAGTAGAACTCGCGTAGAAGTAGAAGTAGAAGCGAGTAATAGTTGTTCATTGGCGTGGGAAGTTTTGACAAAAGGAAATATATCACGTTTCAAACAAATCAAAGTGTTCACGTATAAGGAAAGTCTTCTCGTTTCCATTGTTGTATTAAATATCTCTACCGGAGCGGTCACGTGTCTCCAATTAAGAGGGAGAATGCTGGTTTGTAATCACTCGAAAGGTAACAGCTGACTATCTCGAATTGCTACAAGAAGTCTTGCATCAAAGAAAGGCTGTGTTTGATTGACGGCATTTCTGATCCACGTTAAAACAGTGCTCTGTATGAATGAAAGGGAATACAAGTCTTTAAAGTCAAAATTCTCCATCAAAGAGTGGTCACGTGTACCTTATTCTTTTTCCTTTGTGAAACCTAAATCCTGTAACATCCATAACAAGAACTTTATAATTGTAGAAGATGCTGAAGTAATGAGAAGAGCAAGTATTACCCAAGCCAGTAGGCATATCCGTTCTAATGGGAAACCAGCCCTATTAAGATCTAACCATCTTTATTTTGAAGTTGGCGAAGTTATTGCAAATCCAGAGTCCTCTGATACAAAGGTAACAAGGTTATCCAAGGCTGGAAAACTGGCAATATAATAACTGCTGGAAATAATGTGTACATAAAGCTGGGAAGGGAGTTGGGTGCTTTTTGTAAAGAACTGATCAACAACCTGTAAAGCTGAAACTGAAGTCAAGGCAAATTCTTGTGGTCGCTGTAAGACAGACAGAAGAGGAAAAGAGGCTGCCCCTCTCTCATTGCATAGGAAAGAAGAGTGCCTTGCCTACCTGTGTCGGTTGAAGAGTTGTCTTTATGTTGCCTAATAAATCCTTTAAGTACCAAGTTGCAGCAGAGCTAACAAAACTGTTTGTCTATAATATTGTCAGAGAACATATCGCAACGCACCACGTCCCTCATTTCCTAGCAACATTACCTCTGTTGCTACGTTCTTCCGCCGGCCCCCTCGTGGGAAGGCCCACGAGAGGTAAGGCCCCGTTTGCCCCGACACTGCGACTGCAGCCTCACTCCACTCTGCAGCCTGAGAGGGCTGGTGCCCTTCTCTCAGTCCTCTGCCCCCTACCAGGAAGCAGCACACGACGCTGATGTCAATCCGACTAGTGATGCCTCGCCTGATCCATCGTGGCTGCCGGAGCAGCTGCAACGCCAATCCACCTCCACATGGGCTCCTTAAGGTGAGCACGTACCCCATGCCTTGCCTCCAGCCACCTCTGGGCCACCCGCTATTTTAAAGCAGCATTATTGTGTGATTTCCGAGGCTACCATAAGGAAATGCGCTTCCTAAATTGGCAGCGCAATGCACTGCGTCCCTCGTTTTCCAACGTTATCTCTTTGTTGCTACGTTCATCTGCTGGCAGGCAGAATCTGGCCCTCTCATGGGAAGGCCCACGAGAGTTAAGGCCCCGTTTGCCCCTGTTCGCCACAGGGTGCAAAGTAGCTGTCGAAATCATATTGCCACTTGCAACTCTCAACATTGCTCGGGTATCAATGCACCTTACTTGCTCGGTCAGTTACCTTGCTGTGGCCGCATATCCGGAGTACACTAACTCCCTCAACATCTTGGGGAGTAACGGTCCGTTGTTAAACAACATTGCTCGCATTCAGATGCTTACCCACAATTCCATTGGAAGGAACAATTTGCATTGAAATCACTATATGCTTACCTTAGATGTTCTGATGCCTGTGTGTCTGCGGTGTATGAACGATAACACATCTTGATACTTTAAATCAGGTTGCAGTGCCATTGCAACGCCGTCTTGCATCGTGCTACATTGCACTATTATATTAGACTACCCAGTGCCTCCGTACTGATGCCAACATTTACTTATTTTACTATTTCATCTGAAGACGGCTGCACTGTTAAGCCCGCCTATTCTCGTATTAGAACGCCATCTTCTAATCATCCAACATGTTGATACTTTACAGCCTCTAGTGGTTAATATTGTATATTAACTGTCTAGTGCACCAAATGCACCCAGACTTGTTGACCTATTGTATTGCATTGCATCCTGCTTTATATAAACTTATATCTCAGCTGTCTAACACTGCTTCTATGTATTTGAGCTCACTGATAGATTTTATCGTATTATTCCCCACACTGTATATCTATATCTTAGCCTCCACTCAACGTATTCAGGCCTGCTGATATATTGTACTTTACACCATACAGCTTTGCATATTAGCATTGTACGGCTTCTAACAGTACACGTATATTTTAGTTGCTTATTGGTATACTCAACTGAATTTTAGTTGATACACTGTACTTTGTACTGTATAACTCCTGCATATTAGCAACCTATCACTGTTTCTATATGGTATTCACGCCTACTGTTCTTACTTGGACACCTTCCCAACACACTTTGGCAGATTTGCAGACTAGTGCTCTTGGCACGTTGTTATCCGACTACCTTTGCACTATAGGCTTAATACTTAACTGTACCTGACTTTACCCAACTTGCTGTTGTCACATGATTACCTATTAATCAACTGTGCACTACATAGCGGCTATTCATGCCACTGAGACTTCTATTCCATTATGTCTACCACCAACCTCAATTTATGTACTGTACACATACTAGTTTTACTAATTATACTAATATGCTTTACTAAACCTTCTACCTCCCTCTAATCTGATCCCATGTGCCTGAACAACTCCACAATGCTTACAGACGCTGTTTTGCGCTTACCACAATCTAGCAATCCGACCCAGACTATAATCCCTAGCAATCCTTGCAATACAGGTGCTAGGAACACTTGACTCTGATCTAGACTGGCCAAATTATTTGAACCCCCCGCCAGACTCACTCCTATGCCAGGCTACAAAAGAACACTTCCCTCCACCAGTCAAAATGCATCTAAAGTCAGACCTTCCAATAACTGGGTTCTCCTTCCAGCTATACCCAAGGACAGGTCGACCAAACAAACAATCTAAGAGCACTATTACTAAAATATACCCTACACCTACGTCAGACCACTCCATCCCTCTCCTCAAAGGGGTACTAATAAACACCAGATCTCTGGTTGCATATGCTACAGAGATTGCTGACCAGATTCTGGTAGAAAATGTAGAACTTCTGGCCATTACGGAGACATGGCTGCACGATCATCCAACAAGATCGACATGAGACGCGAGGTGGAGGCATTGCCATCATCTTCAAAACTAGAGATTAGCTCCATCCAACGATATCCATTCCTGTGAACTCCTCAAAGCAAAGTTACCCATAGCCAACACTCAGACCCTTACCATCTACCTCATCTACAGACCCCCAGACCACATTGGGACCTTTGAGGAGAATATCTCCACTATTCTATTTAACAATCTCAAAAACACGTCATAAATTCTCCTACTAGGTGATCTCAATCTGGGATTTAATGACCCCCCTTGATAAACATGCCACATCCATTGCCAGCACCCTGCCCGAACTTGGCCTCATACCCACAATAAAGGGAGAATACTTGACTGGGTGGCAGATTACAATTGTAATGCCAACATCACTTCCATCTCCCCGCAAGTATGGACTGATCATTTCCTTGTGTCATTTTCCACTATCAGACCTCTCACCCCATCCAATCCTATTGCTCCACCTACTCTAACGAGGAATAAGAAGAACATTACAGCAGACGGACTCATCCCTCTCCTACTCTTTACCCTGAACTCCCTACCTGATAATACAGACAGTGGACTGCTCACTGACGAGTATAACAAAATGATGACATCCTCACTGGATACTATTGCCCCCTCTTAAATTGAGACAAGGTAAGCCTACAGCTCATTTGAACAAATGGTTCACTGCTCATTGAAAAGAGCACCGACAAAAAAACGAAGTTGCAAAGCCTTATGGAAAACCATCCCAACGGATGAAAATAGAATTAAACTTACCAAGATCTCATCTCTATACAAAAAAAGAGATCTGCCTGGCTAAACGAGAACCTTACAATAATCGCATCTCAAGCCAATTCTAGTATGAAGGAACTAGTCACAATCCTAAAAGAATTAGAAAGCCCCAATCCCATGCCAGATACCTGTACCAAAGACAAAACCTAGTGTTTTAACATTCAGCAAGCGCTATCCAACAAAGTGACCACACTTCAAAAACAAAATTGCTCTCAAAAAAGCATCCATAACTATCGCCAATACCCCAACTCCTCCTATTAACATCTCTTCTACTTTTGACAGTCCATCTATCCGCTTCAATTTGTCTAAACCCTCTGTTCTGGAAGTGGAAAAAGTTATATAATCACTCAAACCCTCCAATTGCAAGGGTGACATCGGTCCAGCCCAACTCATTAGGGATCTAGCCCCTTTTATATCGAAGCTCATCAATGCTTCCTTCACAGCTGGCACTATCCCTAGTAACTTCAAAGAATCATGGGTACTACCACTGCTAAAAAAAAAATCAAACACTAAACCCATTAATACCAACTAACTACCAACCCATCACAACAGTACCTTTTCTGTTAAAAATCTTGGATAAGGTTGCGTACTTACAAATCCAGAAATTCCTAAGTTCACCACCTTTTAGGAGCTCGCCAATCTGGTTTCCACCCCAAACATCAGACAGAAACTGCCCTCATCGACTTGAAGGCCCAAATCGATGAGTTGAGAGACAAAGCGCACTCCTCCTTCTTCTTGACCTCTCGGCTGCATTCGATCTTGTGGATCACAAGGTCCTTTGCAGCCATCTAGATTCAGCTGTACACTTCTCTAAGGAGTCTATAGTCTGGATAGAATTATTCTTAAGTGATAGGACCATGAATGTCTTCTCCCCAGCAACAGCTGCAGACCCCATTCCGATTACATGTGGAGTTCCCCAGGGCTCCTGCGTTTCTCCCACCTTGTACAACATATTCCTTAAGCCCCTTTTCGATGATCTGGACCATCTTGGTATCACCTACACTAATTATGCAGATGATACTCAGATCCTCCTCCTACTTTCTGGGGATTATGGCAAGGATCTGACTTGGTGAATAGTCTACCTCATCATCCTGGCATGGATGGCTACACATGAGCTATCCCTGAATGATGATAAAACAGAGTTTATCTTGGGTACCCCTATGAATCTCAAGAAATTAGGCCTCGAATACACTGCGTTCACAATCGATAGCTTCCTTATCAAAGTAGCCACTGAGGTAAAGAACCTTGGCTTCTACCTCTACTCTACGCTCTCCTTCACTAAACAAGTTAATGCCTTGGCCTCCACCACTGCCTATACTTGTAAATTTATCAGAACCGGCAAACCATTCCTTTCTAACAACAATTGCATCATCCTGGCCAGAGCCCTCATCCTGTCCAGGTTGGATTACTATAACACCCTCTACATTGGCTCCAACAAACATACTATCAGCAGAATCCAAACCCTCCAAAACAACGCTCTTAGAGCAGCCCTTGGCATCGCCAGGAGAGAACATATTTCTGAGATCAGACGACAAAATAACTGGCTCTCTACCAATGACAAAATCCAACTAAAAATTGCCTTGCTTACTTACAAATCATTGAACAATGCTTCTCCCAGTTATCTCTCTGAAAGATTCCACTGAAAGACCTCCTCTAGACCATCCAGACTAATCATTATCAATTGCTTCACCATCCCCAGGTTTAAACTATCAAAGGTGGGGGGGGACCAGTTTCCCTATCAAAGTGGCCCAGCTTTGGAACTCCCTGCCACCCTCACTCCGAGCAGATCAATCATGCCAGAGACATCTGATCATTAGCCACCTGCACCACTTGTACACAATATTCACACTCACTGCTCTTAGGTCCCAAACCTAGCGCTCTCGCAATGTTCCTACTCTCCCTGCTGATATGCAACTGCTGCCTGTACTTTGTGTATCTCTGCCGCTCCTAGATCTTAGACTGAGCATTCTCTTAATGTTCTTACCCTGTTTTATGATGCAACCTTTGTCTATTTATTCCTGTAAATAAACTTTGAACCTTCCTGTAATGTCTGCACCAAGTTACCTTTGGGTTTGGTGCGCAATATAGATTAATAAACAAACATTGAAGGTGGTTGAAGGGTATTGGGTAATAATATTTATAATATATATATATATATATATATATATGTATATATATGGGATACATTACTCACCGTAATCGTATTTCTGATGCTTGTATCTGCTTAGATTCACATGCTGTGCATAGGCCGACATCTAGTGGAAGCTGCGGAGTATTACAGTTTGTTTTTCAAAAGTCGAAAATGGGCGTCGACACAGGCGTGCCAGTAATACTATCCCTAGTGTGACGTCCACTGTACCCAAGATCCCTCACGCGTCTAGGATCCTCAGATTGTATTTTATTTATTTTTTTTTCCGACATGAGGAAGCATGAGGAGTAGCGTGAGTACAGATAATCCAAGCAGATAGACAGAAAGGTAAGACTACAAGTAATCATGCGCCTTCTCTCGGAGGGGAGGAAGGGTGGGTCGCATGTGAATCTAAGCAGATACAAGCATCAGAAATACGATTACGGTGAGTAATGTATCCCTTCTGAGGCTTGTGGAATCTGCTTAGATCACATGCTGTGCATAGATTAGCGAGCAGTACCAGAAGAAGGAGGTGGGATGTGAGAAGGGTCATGAGCAAACAGGTGTCTTAGAACCGCTTGTCCCACTTGTGTATCTGTCTTGGAATGAGTGTCAATGCAGTAATGCTGAGTAAAAGTGTGAATAGAGCTCCAAGTAGCTGCTTTGCAAATGGTGTCGAGGGGAACATTTGCAATGAAAGCCAGAGTGGCACCAATGCCTCTAGTAGAGTGGGCCCTTGGCGTAAAAGGCAGAGTCTTTTCAGAAAGAGAGTAACACAGCTGTATACAGTTGATAATCCACTTCGAGATAGCGCCCTTAGAGACACGATCCCCCTCTCTGCCTGTAGCTACGGAGACAAACAGTTGATCTGTTTTCCTTAGCGGTCTGGTTTTATTTACATAGTATAGGACCGCCCTACGCACATCTAGGGTGTGTAGTTTCACCTCAGCCGAGCTTTGCGGGTTTTGGAAGAAAGCCGGAAGCTCGATGGACTGGTTTACATGGAACTTGGATATGAATTTAGGTGAGAACCTAGGGTGTGTGCGTAAAACCAGTTTGTCCTTGTGGATAGTAAAGAAAGGATCCTGCACTGACAGAGCCTGAATTTCACTGACCCTTCTTATGGAGGTAATGGCTACTAAGAAGGCCGTTTTATAAGTCAGGTATTTGAGACTACTTTTATGCATGGGTTCGAATGGGGGTCCCATGAGCTTAGCTAGCACCACGTTGAGGTCCCATCCTGGCGGTGGGTTCGAAATAGGAGGGTGAAGTCTCTTTACTCCTTCCATGAAGGCTTTAACCACTGGTACTTTCCACCACGAGACCTTGTTATGGGATGTGGTGTAAGCCGAGAGGGCTGCCAGGTGTACTTTCAGCGAGTTAAAAACCAACCCTGCATCCAGCAGGTGGAGCATGTATGTCACAACGTTGGAAGGAGTGCAATCAACCGGGTTGATTTGTTTATTCTGGCACCAGATAACGAATCTTTTCCACTTATCAAAGTAACAGTGCCTTGTATTTGGTTTCCTGAACTCCTTTAGAATGTCCATACACCTCTGTGGTAATTTGAGATGTCCAAACTCTATGACTTCAGGAGCCATGCTGCTAGGTTCATAGAGTTGGGTTCCTGATGCACTGTTTGACCCTGTTGCTGGGACAGTAGGTTGTACCAGGCTGGGAGTCTGATGGGCTCGCACACCGCCATCCTGCGTAGGTGTGGAAACCATGGTTGTCTCGCCCACATGGGAGCAACTAGGATGAGCGTCATCGATTCCTTGTTCATCTTGTACACCACCTTCCTGATGAGAGGAGTTGGTGGAAAAGCGTACGCAAACATCCCTGACCAGTTCATCCACAGGGCATTCCCTTGGGAGTCCGGCTGGGGGAACCTGGATGCAAATCCTGGGCATTGTTTGTTTTCGCTTGTGGCGAATAGGTCTATAGTGGGGAAACCCCACTGAGAGAAGAGATCTTCTACTACGTCTCTGTGAAGGACCCATTCGTGTTCTTCTGGGAGGGAGTCTCTGCTTAGAGCATCCGCTAGGGAATTGAACTCCCCTGGAACATGTTGCGATGACAGGAAGATGTTCCGTCTGAGTGCCCATATCCATATTTTCTGGGCAAGCTTGGACAGATTTGGCGAACGAGTCCCCCCTTGCTTGTTCAGATAGAACATGGCTGTCGTGCTGTCCGTCCTGATCTGCACCGACAAGTTCAGTAGATGGGGCTCGAACGCCTTTAGCGCTCGGAATACTGCCAGAAGCTCTAGCAGATTGATGTGGTTCTTGGCTACTGAGTGAGACCAGAGACCCTGAGCTGTGTGGTGGAGATGGTGAGCTCCCCACCCAGTCAGGCATGCATCTGTAGTCACCACGGCTTGTACTTCGGGATCGTAAAAGGGTTTCCCCTTTGCGAGATTCTCTCTTGTCCACCAGTGTAGGCTCTGTACGAGTGTTGGCGAAACGACCACTAGATCGTCCCACTGACCACTTGCCTGAGACCACTGTTTCGCCAACCATTCCTGCATGGGACGCATGCGCAGACGCGCGTGGGGGACCAGGTAAATGCATGACGCCATCATGCCCAGTAACCGCATAGCTTTGCATACTGTTATCTGTTGACCTGACTGATAATGCGGAATTTGCAGAAGTATATTCCGAATTCTCTCTTCCGAAGGGAAGGTCAATCCTTTCTGAGTATCTAGGATAGCTCCTAGAAACTGTTTTGAGGTGCTTGGCACCAGATTTGACTTTTTCTCGTTGATAGAGAAGCCTAATTCGTGGAGGAGGTCGATAGTCCTCTGAATGTTTGACCTGCAAATTCCTGGGGTTTCCCCCGTTACGAGCCAGTCGTCCAGATAAGGGTACACCGGGATTGCCTCCCTGCGTAGGTGTGCAGCTGCCACCGCCAGTACCTTGGTGAATACCCTTGGTGCTGAAGCTATCCCGAAGGGCAGTACCTTGAATTGGTAGTGGCGACTGTCCACCTTGAAGCGCAAGTACTTTCTGTGCGCTGGGAGCATGGAAATATGAAAATAAGCATCTTTCATATCCAAGGTTGCCATGTAATCCCCCTTTTTTAGGAGGGGGATTACCTCTTGTAGCGTGGTCATACGGAATTTTTGGGGCTTGACATACTTGTTGGCAGGCCGTAAGTCCAATACTGGGCGCATTGTCAAATCTTTCTTTGGCACAAGGAAGTAAGTTGAATAGATACCCTTGTTTACCTGGTGTCCTGGGACGAGTTCTATCGCGTCCTTTTCTAGCAGAGTGGCGATCTCCTCGAGAAGGATCCTCTGATGCTCTAGGGAGTGCACTCTTTGTCGTGGAGGATGGTTCCGGGGACGCTGCAGTAGTTCTATACAATATCCTGCGGATACTGTTGACAGCACCCATCTGTCTGAGGTGATCCCTTCCCAAGCCTGGGTGAAGGTGGAAATGCGTCCCCCTACTGGGGTTGCGTGACAAGGGACCTTGAACTGAGCGTCACTGTTTTGGTGGGGGCGTGCCACCTCCCTTGTTGGGGCTGCCTCTGCCTCTTCCACGACCACTCTTGTTACCCCTGCCGTAACTCTGGGTAGACTGCTGGTTGTTATTCCATTGTGTACCCTGTCCCTGGGCATAGTTGCCTCTTTGTGAATTTTGGCCGCGTGGGCGACGAAAATTACTGTTCCCCCTCTGGTTAGGGGGTTTGTTGGTAAGCTGGCCAAGGGATTTGAGAGTCTCATATTCATCTTTGGCATTTTTAAGTGCGTCTTCGACCGCTTTCCCAAACAATAGGTCGGGTTCCACTGGCTTGTCTATTAAAGAAGCCTGGGTTTCTGTCTTGAATCCCGACTGCCGTAACCACGCATGTCTCTTGATAACAGTACCTTCTGCTATCAATCTCCCTGCGTTGTCCGCGGCGTCGAAAGTTGCTTTTAAAATGCAACCAGACACGGCTCTCCCCTCTGCCGAGATTCGAGCCAGCTGGCCCTTTAACGGTTCTGGAGCAGAGGCAATGAGCGCCGCGACTTCTTCCCATTGATGGCAGTTGTAACTAGCCAACAGGGTGGTGGAATTCGCAATCCTTGCTTGGTAGGCGGACGTTGAGGCTACCTTCCTGCCAAACCCGTAAAGATTTTTGCTCTCCTTGTCGGGAGGAGCTTCTGATGAAGATAAGGGCGTGCCAGCCCTTTTTCTAGTGTTGGTAACCACTAGGGAATCTGGTTTAAGATGTCCCCTTATATACAGAGGGTCAGACTGGGCTGCCCGGAAAATCTTTTCAATTCTGGGGTTGACAGCTCTGGTGAGGTTAGGATTCACCAGGGAAGGATCTATTCTTCGTTGGATGGATTTGAGGATAGGGATGGTCTGAGCGACCGGTCTCCTCTCTCCTACAAACTCCTCCGCGAAGTCCCTTTCCTCCTGTACACCGTGGGTGTCGATGTGGAAATGTTCCGCTGCTCGAGCGAGAACCTCGTTAAGGAGGGGCTGGTTATCAACTGGAGAGTCGGTAACTGGGGCTTCGCTTTGTACTGGGGAATCTATTCTGTAAATTTCCTGCTCATCTTCTCCCTCCTCCAGGTCCTCATCATCTGCATAGTAATCTGTCCCGGTTTGTTCTTCCATAATTTCAAACTCCTGGTCCTCTTCAGGGAAAACTTGTCCCTGGTAACTGGGGAGTGGAGTAGAATATGGAGTGGAGTAAGGCTGAACGTCGAAGGGTTCAGGTCTTTCGAACCGGGGCTTTTTACTTAGCGGGATAGGATCGGAGGAGCCTGAGGGTGTGGCCCCTTGAGGGTTATATGAAAGAAAATGTTCTGGGTTCTTATCATAAAAATCAGCCAAGGAAGACATTCTAGACATAACCCTGTCTATGTCTTCACTGGACCATTCCCTGGAACAGGGTATTACTTTAGTAGGTGCTGATTTATGGGACTTTTCAAGGGTAGACTTGTGTTTGCTTGTCTGCCTAGGGTGAGAGGATGGCTTTACAGGAGTGGAAGGCTGTGCTTTACGCTGTTTCCCCCCCTCCCCGTGCGTGGAAAAAATTTTTCCCTGTCCCTTGGAGGCCCCAGAGACTTTCGACGCCTGGCGCCGAGGGTCTGGAGAGGTATCTGTGTGCTTCGGGCGTGGGGCCTCACTGGTGTTAACCGCGGTCTCGGTATCTTGGAGCGCGGCCTGGGGGTGGAAGTCGTCTTCGTCTCCCGACGATCGAACTTCCGTTAATGTGTGTAGCGAGGCACTCTTGGCAAGAGTGGATGATTGCCTTGCGTCGTGAGGTGATCTCGATCGAGAGCGCCCAGAGGACACCGAGTCGGACCGTTCTTTTTGTGCCTCTTTCCGGGAAGTCGACGTCGTCGAGGTCCGGTTGGTCTTAGTGTGTTTAGTGTGTGTTAGGTGTGTAGCGCTTGCGTCGCCGGGGGTCTTCCCCATAGCCGCCCTGTCGGACGACCTTCCGAGGTCGGGGACCTGCGCTTGCCGGCTGTCTTTCGACGCCATAATGCCCTCACCGTCCGAAAGTACGGCGTCGCTGCCATCGCTGAAGGCGCCCTCCGCTGCCATGGCCTCATGCCTGGCGTGGTGGGCCCAACGCTTTGTCGAACGGTCCTTAAGTGTCTTAGGTTTAAACCTACTACACGCTCTGCAGTTCGCTTCGGGGTGATCCCTCGGCAAGCAGAGATTGCACATGGCGTGCCTGTCGACCCAAGGGTATTTGCGATTGCACTTGGGGCAGAATTGAAAAGGGGTACCCTCCATACGCACCTTAAGGCAGCGGGCTGCTAAGTGTAGGAATATATAAGAGTGAAGAGTATGTACCACCCCCCACTCTCCCTACTTGTAAGGGCCGAGGCCAGCGGCCTACTAGGCCCAGGCCGAGGCCAGCGGCCTTCCGAGGCCCAGATCCGTCGTGCAGCAGTCGACGGTCGATGACTTCTCCAGCCGTCGTCGAGGTCGAGGGTCGACGTTGGGGTGGGGAAGGGAATGAATAAGAATTATAATTATAATAACAGCAAAAGTATGGCTAAGGCCAGGGAACTCCGCAAGATGCTTCCGACCAGTATTGCGGAAAAAAACAATCTGAGGATCCTAGACGCGTGAGGGATCTTGGGTACAGTGGACGTCACACTAGGGATAGTATTACTGGCAGGCCTGTGTCGACGCCCATTTTCGACTTTCGAAAAAAAAACTGTAATACTCCGCAGCTTCCACTAGATGTCGGCCTATGCACAGCATGTGATCTAAGCAGATTCCACAAGCCTCAGAAATATATATATATATATATATATATATATATATATATATACTTCCACAGTGCCATTAGCAGAAGGAAGTTTTCAAGAGAAAAGCAACCATCTCAGAAGAAGCATCCTGACAAGATATACCAAAGACGCTGCATAGGTTACAAAAAGGTGGACAGTTGTTGAAGCAGAATATAGTCCTATAACGAGGTTTCAGCAGTAGTCCTGCCTGCTGAGGACTGGAGTGAAATTTAAGGCTTTGGTGTAGTGGATGGTAAAGTGAAGGCGATATTGCAAACACTAATCAATAAATTGATCCACCAGAGTAAGCAGCTGGTTGGGATTAAGATTGCAGTCTGAAAGGATCATTAGCTTGCAAGCTTTGGGGGCTGGGATGAGGAAATCGCGTTAAGACGGGAGGAGGGAGTGATTTGTTGAATGCTAAGAGGCAGATGTCCTCTAAAGAGTTTGAGCATTATGCAAAGTGTCATATAGCGGTGGACTGAAGAAAGAAAGCTGGAGTTACAAGGAGACAGTTCAAGTGCTGTGAAGGAGGGTTTTGAAAGTCGTAAGCGACTAAGCGGTGGGAGAAGTCGAAAGAGGAGACAAGCTTGCATAGAGGGGAGGTTTAAAGCTCTTGGGAGAGGGGCCTAGAACGATTCTTGGCGGACTGCTACTGGAAGAGGGTGGATGAGGAGAAGGCAGTGCTCCAGGACAGAGAGACGGTCAGTGAGGTAAGGTGCACAGAGAACAGCCGACCGTTAGCTGATCCAAGCACCCAGGCCGGGATATACGGTCGAAATTTCACCTGCAAGTATTCAGATCCAGAGCCATACAATGCGTGGTGGACAAAACAGAGTGCTTTAAATTGAGCGTGCTTGGCGACAGGAAGCCAATGAAGATGGCAGAGTACTGGAGAGAGATGAGGGCGCCTAGGCGTGGAGGTGGCAATTCTCACTGCAGAGTTCTGCTAACTTGCAGGCACTGCAAAAGATAAGCAGACTGTGCCAAAAACAAGGTGTTACAGTAATTCATACCCACCAAAACAAGAGAGAATACCACCAGAGCTCGAAATTGAGAGTGAAGACGGGGAAGGATTTTGTGTAGAATTTTTAACTGAAAATACCCTGTCAAATAGCACCTATCTGAAGTTCAGCCAATAACGACAGATATTTTTACTCCAAGATCTTTGACAGATGAAACAGGAGAACAAAGGTGATCAAGACTAGGTGGCTAGAAAGCATGCCTTAATGCCATTATCGACATGGTACTGCATTTCCGTGTTATGCCAATGGCCCTTTTTCTCTGCAAACCTTAAGCCACGTCACCTTTTCTAACAACGCAGAGATCACCTACCAAATGGAGTGTGGAAATGGAATGTACCAGCAGAAAATGAATATATAATATATAACACAAGGGAACTAGCACAGACGTTCTGGAGCTGCACATATCACTGGTCTTCAACAAGTGTCCGCTGGCTGACGTCCCTCCATCTGCAGCTCTGCCGCCTGACCTCCCTGGAATTCTCTTCCCCTTACACCACCCCACAACAACTGGCGCAGTAACATTAGATCACGTGACACACCCTTTCCTTTAACAATCTACCCCTAATGGCAACCATGCCCTGGGCATCCCAATGCAAGGGTGACCTGTGTAAGGGAGGTATCTATCCCAGTTTGTCGCTGTTTGCGCCTGGCAGCTCTGGCTCATTTCTGCTATGGTTAGTCCTCTTAGCATGGCTCCCCACTCTCACCTGCTTTTCACCATTCCGGTTTTCCAGTTTGTCTCAATGCACTCCTTTATACTGGCCCATTACTCTACTCGTTCACATGTCCCTTTGCCCCAGTGTGCCCACAATGCTGCTAATCTTCTCTACCCCTCGGTATTTCCCTCCCCTCTATTAGTTCCATATATTGATCTCTGGAATGTCGAGTCCATCTGTAATAATCATATCCCATTCTTTTCAATCTTCATTTTCTCTGTCCTACCGAGACTTGGCTCACCAACAACACTACCACTCCTGCTTCTTTTATATCCTCTCTTACTAACTTTGCTCACTCCCCTCTCCATCATGTCAAAGCCAGCCAAACTGGTAACTTGTACCACTCGCCTTGGTCTCTTGCTCCCCTGTACAGTCTCTTCCTGTCTTCATCCTCCAATGAATAGCATTTCTCAAAGTTCTTTTATACTCCCCCCCGCCCCACATCTCATTTCTCTTCCACTATTGGCCACCTAGCTCACTTTCTTCATTTCTTGCTGATCTTGAATCGTCTTTTCTCCTTCCCTTCCCTCGTCTTCTCCTCCAATCCTTTGGCGACTTTTATATATTTAAATTGATACAGCTCACAGCGGCCCTGAGGCATCGTGCAGCTCGTTACAGAAAGCTAATTTGTTACAGGTTTTACATCGTACAGCAATTGGTCAACATTTCAAAGAGTGTAGACAATGGTACATGTCCCTTGGTTGCAGTGGAACATAGTGGCAGCAATGAACAAGAGTTGCAGGCAGTAGAGAATAGACAATTAGTTGAACAGTTTGGTTTTCAGCTTTTTGCGGAAGACCGTATAGGAGTTTTCATTTCTGAGTGCAGTGGAGAGGACATTCCAGTTCTTGGGTGCTATGTGTTGGAAGCAGGAGCCTCCTGCTTTGACTCTTTTGAAGGAGCGGACGTAAATCTGGTTGGTAAAATGGGATTTTCGTAGGTCAGTATGATGTGCAGGGTGTGATCCTTTCGGATGGCTAGAGGTGGGCGTTAAGTGAGAGGCACTTACGGCCAGGGTTTTGAAAAGAATGCAATCGTTAACCAGCAGCCAGTGTGCTTCTTTCTTGCTTGGGAGATGCGTTCCCTTTTAGGAATACTCACTGCAGCTCTGAGGGCATTGTTTTGAGTTACCTGTAGCTTGTGAAGGTTTTTTGCAGAGGTGCCCAAGAAAAGAGCATTACAGTAAATCTTAGTGCCTACTGTGACTCTGGCAATTGATCCAGTTTTTTGTTAATAAGAATGGTTTAACCGCGTTAATGATTTGTGTGGTGAATGCCGTGGAGGCGGCTACGGCATTGTCCTGGTGAGTCATAGATAGAGAAGTCCAGATACACTCCTAATGTTTTTACTGCTGGTGAGACAGTGATGGTGGTGTTGTCGACGGTTAATGTGCTGTATTGTGTCGAGAGTTTGTTGAGTGTTTCTTTAGTAGCAACCACAAGGATCTCTGTTTTGTCTCCGTTGAGAAAGAGGCCATTAGCTGCCACCCAGGTTTGGATAGCAGTGTAGATGTTGGTTAGGGCTGCAGCGTCTTTTTCATAGATGTCAGTAAGG
This sequence comes from Ambystoma mexicanum, assembly GCF_040938575.1. Lineage (NCBI taxonomy): Eukaryota > Metazoa > Chordata > Amphibia > Caudata > Ambystomatidae > Ambystoma > Ambystoma mexicanum. Next base: position 169,977,796 of record NC_090921.1, on the reverse strand, counting down.
GGGAGTAGGACTTGCATGTCGTCAGCATAGTTGGTGTAGGCTATGTCACAACGATCAAGGTCATTGAAAGATGGAGGGTGAATATGTTGTAAAGGGTGGGAGTAGTACAGGAAACTTGTGGGACTCCACAGTGTATGGTAGTAGGCGGAGCACAGGCGGAGTCTGAGCAAACTCATGAGGAAGGAAGCGATCCATGCTATGGCCTGTGGAGAGACCTGGGCATTTTTTAGTTGTTTGCCGAGAATATCATGGTTGACGAGATCAAAGGCAGCTGACAGATCTAGCAGGAGGAGAAGCGACAGTTTGCCTTTGTTCATAATATCTCAAAGTTGTATTTTTAAATCAACTAGAGTAGATTCTGTCCCATGACCTGGGCGGAATAGATTGTCTTTTCCCTATAATTTTGTTTTCTTCCAGAAATTGCTGTATTTGGGTGTAGGCAACCTTATCCAAAATCTTGAGCAAAAATGGTACAGTGGTGATGGGCCTGTAGCTGTTAGCTATCTCGGTATCTAGTGTGAGTTTCTTCAGAAGTGGGCGAACCCAGGCTTCTTTTAGGCTGTCAGGGACTGTATTGGAGTTGAAGCAGGCATTGATAGGTTTTTAGAAATGGGGCTAGGGTTTCAGCATAGACTTCGACCTTCATCTTAACACCACCAGGGCTTCTTTTCCATTTCTCAACTTTTAATTTGTCCCAACTCCACCCTCTCAATCATCTGGTTCCCCTCTACACTTAATATTCACATCCTCTTGTGAAACTCCTGTCCAGACCCTCCCTACTTACTCATCAGATCGTTTCCTGCTTTCCTTCCTTCCTCCCTGGCTCCCTCTTCCACCCTCTCCACCATCTTCTCCCATTCTGCCATGAAATCGGCTCATTCAATTCCTTGTCCTTTCTTACTCTACAATATTTCCCACCAATGACCTCTCTCTTTGTGCTGATGAAACATCTTCTCTTCTGGCCTCCTACCTGCATTCTACTGTTGATGACTCCTTTCTCTCTCGTCCTTTTACTCCTCCTTCAACACCATCTAGACATCATTTCAGGCTTGGCTTTCCCCCTTCTCTGCGCGTCTCTTCGCAAGGCTGAGGGCCGGTGGATGAAGTCCAATTAAACAGACATTTTACGCTCTCCATCTTCGCTTCATTCCTCATTCCTCTTACTTTCCACACAAAAGAATAAATTAAACAGAACGTCTCCTCGCTTACTCTTTTGCACACCCATAACGCTCGTCGCTTATTTCAGTTACTCAACTCTATTCTTAACCTTCTTCCTTCCAGAACCTACTCTTTCGGCAACTGACTTTGCCAATGTTTTCCTCTTCTAGAGTCACATCTTTGCCTTCCCATTTTGCCAACCCTACACTTGTCTCTTCTTGCTCTCTCCATTCCCCCCACCGATTCCTCACTCTTCTTGCCTGCCGTCTCTCGTTCTCCTCCCCCTCACTCCTCCTCCCTCTTTGTGCTCATTTGTTCACCTGATTCAGGCACTTTTTCCTACTTGGTCCGTGCTCACCCCACAGCCTCCCCCACTTATATCCTATTCCTTCTTCTCTCATCTCTCCCATCCAGTGCTCCAAAAAAGATGTTGAGGTGGGAGTATTTTACTCCTTATTTTTAAACTTTGAGAGTAAATGTGATTTTAAGAGAGTAAAAAGGACTTTTCTTCTTTGCAAGAGAGTAAATTGTATGTGACATCCAGCCGACATGTGCGAAAACTGTATGGACATCATTACTATGAGGCAGCTTTCTGCATTGTGACAGGATACACCTTTCATTGTTTCTCTGGCCATTTGGTCTCTCCTGTATATATTTAAATGTTGAAAACACAAAAGCCTGGCCAATTACATAGTAAAGGAAGCATGAATTGTATTGTGTTTTGAGGTTCGATAGCAGAAATTGTCTTTTGATGTTTAATGAAAGTCCTCATTGCCTGGAGTTATTACTACCTAATGGTATGCCAATTTTACGATACAACAGTGCAGAGAGGCAAGGACTCCATGCTAAACTCTATATCTAATCTCATGGTGAAATGGTTATTTATATAGCGCTTTTGGCAAAGCACTGTACATAGGACATATTGATCACAATTATCACCAAACCGAAGTCGGTACTCCTTTATCAACCTTGAAAGGATTAAAGGCTGAGTTGGCCTTGCCGGGATTCAAACCTACAACCTACAGATCATGCACTTATTGCAGCAACGAGTGCTCAACCAGCTGAGCTATCTTATTGGCCAACAACCTTCAGAGGTCGGTTAACGGAGTACTAAGGTTTAATAATCACAGTGCCTCGATGTTGGACGAACCATGAATGAAGCGCTACATAAAGTGAAATACCTATCTGGATTATCACTGGGAGAGTTTTTGCTGAGTTTCTATTTTTCTTACAAATGTAACTTTCATTGGTTTGTTTATGGACAGCGCTTGCACTTCCTGGAGAGTCAGGTCTGGATGTATTATTTGTAGTCTTGAAGATTTGAGAGGCTAGAACACCTGTGATTGGTGTAAGGATTGGTGTAATGACAATCACTCACCCTTGAGCAAAGACTCTGCTGCCACTGACCATTTATAGCGATGTACTCCATTGACTGCAAGGTTGAATGTATGTAAACTAGATTGTGGATAGTCATTTTACACACTGTTTTTATAATTAGTGTACATTAAATTATAAGTGTGAACATTATCTGCCTTAGCATGATTATGCACAGCACAGGAACTCTGAAAAATACAGTTGTGCAATACTGGTTTGCCTTCACTGGGGGAGGAGGGGAATCATAATTTGTACAAAATATGAATTCTCAATTGCAACTTAGTTTTCCATCTTATTAATTTTACAATCCTAAAACGCTAGGAAAATAAATATGCTCAGTGCTTCCGTTTGCTCCATGAGCAGCAACACAGCAGAAGCTGAATGAAAATAATCCATTCTTTTTATCACAGTGTGGCGTTTCCTTTTTTGAAGGACTCAGAGAAATACATTCTGTTTCAGAGGTATTTATGTATGGCTTGCAATTATATCCACGTAGATAAAAATCTAAAGAATCCTTCTGGTTTCTGTCAAGTCAAGTCTGTCAAGTAACCTAACCTTTGCACTGCCCTTTTCATGCGTAAAAAGGCCTAGTACACACCTTATCTGGAGGCCTGCAGATAATCCTCACAAATTAAATCACAGGTTAGACAAATTCATATCCACCACTGTTTAATTCCACATTGATCAAATTAAATGGAGAAGTCCAATGACTCACCGGGGCACACAACATGTGATGACATCGCCCAGAGGCAACATGCAACGTCATTACATAATTCTATATACATAGTTTGCAATAACAACTGTGAGGCTAACACTACGGGTAAGCTACACGCCCGCTAGCAACCAATGTGAGGTCATGTGACTTCGATTCACCGGGATACACAACACGTGATGACACCACACGTAGGCAACGTGATGTCATCAGGTACTTATATATACATAGTTGAAAAGTGGAGTTTCTAGGAGGACTCTCTGCGTGTGCTGCTGTGCTGCTTCATTGTGCCTCAAGGCTTTTTTCTGTGGATTACGCTCTTTATTTGCTACGACTGCTGTGAAGGATAAAACCATGTGTGCCCTTTAAGACACTGAAGCCGTGTGAGCCCCGGTGTGCCCCTCGCCTCTCCGGCCAGGTCTTCCCATCTCCTACTTATACCTCACTTCCTCTGCGAAGCGGAGCGAACTGGAGGCAAGTGGAGTTTCTAGGAGGATGCGGAGGAGTGGGCCCTAGGCGACAGAAGATCTTTTACTTCTGTCGATGTCTGAGCGAGTCAAGGCTCCATGCCCGCTGAGCATGCGGACGCTCCTGCAGGTAAGGAGAGGGTGTGGTTGGGCTGGAATTTCTGTGGTTGGTGGATTGGCATGTACTGGTCTTGAGTTGAGCACCCCAGTAATGCCAATATTGGGGCTCCTGGACGAGGGAGCTGACAATCATGTGGTGCGGATTGACAGAGGGGCGGGGCCTACAACATTCGATGAGGCGGCTTGCCATCGGGCTACAGCTAGCTCCCAGATCAGGAATGGAATGGAATGGAATGCTTATCATCCAAATCACCTGCTCAAATGAAAAACTTGCCAACAAGGTGTAATGATGATGCTGAAATGTGCTCCGATGTAGGTGATGATTGGAACTCTGAAAATCCGCTATTGAATGAACAATTTCTGAATGCGACTCAGCTGGGGACCCTAAACCACGAGGAGACCTGCTCAAATGGAAATCAGGATGTCGCTCCCCCGGTTTGTGGGAAGGAAGGTCTGTTAAAGTTGGCAGTGGACTCCGATATCAGTACCCTACCATTAACTGTATTTGCAAATGGAGAACTGGCAAAGAAATTGGCTAAAGATCAGTTTGATCTTTCTTTGAAAATAGCGAGACAGAAAAGACGAAGCTTATCAACCATGAATGATTGTTTAAAGATGTTGGACCAATCATTGCTGAAAGCTAATTTGGAGATGGAGCGAGAGGTGAGAGGTGTCAGTGAGCATAGATTGAACACGGATCTCGGGTCAAGAGAGATCCCCCTCCTGGGAATCTGATGATGGAGAGACGCAAAATATAGATAATGACGACTCTGAGGTAAATGTCTTGCCGGAAATTGAGGACGGATGTCCAGCAAATGAGAGGGATGCTACTGATCTGCCCTGCTCCTTGTCTGGAACTCTGCCCACCGAGGAGAACGAAGGAAATTATGTTCCTATGGAAGACAATCCATCTAGCATATCTTCAGTCTCATCAACTTGTCTATCTACGCCGCCACCAAAGGTAAGAAATGCAAGGTCAAAGGATGATCATCGGATGGTGGCAGTTGACTTGACACATATGCAGCAATTGGTGATCGCTTTGACTTCTACATCGCGAATACCCTTTACAAAGCTTGTTGAGAGTTTGAATAGCTCCCGGCTGGACCAATCTGCCCCGATTACTACCTTGTCGAATAAAATACTGCTATTGAAGTCCCTTGCAATAAGAGTGGATAAAAGATTGGATAAGGAAGCTGAAACTTGGCATGGTAGACTGTGATTTGGCAAGATGGGAATCCTCTGATAAGTCTGCCATGATGGAAGCCCTCATATTGGACTGTCAACGGATGAGACCTAATATGAAAGGAGCAACCCAGAGGAGCAGCTCGCCGATGAAAAAAAAGGAGTGACTTGGAGATCCCTCTACTAGGGAAGGCTCCTAGTGAGCCCGTTGTGGATCTGACAGTTGGAGCGGATATTCAGCCTAGCTATCTGCCAGATTCTTGTCTTTTCAGTTTTTAATGTGAAAAAAGATCTTAAAACTGATGCCACACTAGTAGGGGGTGCAAAGAGCCTCCCGGAAAGTGCCTCCAGAAAGAGCCCTATTGTAGATGTAATAAATAAGATCATACCTCAGCAATAAAAAAATAAAATAAAAAAAAGAAGAAAAACAAAACATGCCAGCTAGGACAAGAAGGAAAGCAAAGGGGTCCAGGACGTTCCTAAGGAACATTAGATCTCCCCGCCCCCCCCCCCTGTATTGCTCGATATTCCCACTGCCAAAAAATCCAGAATTGAGCTACCTCCACTAAATGATGGAGGGGCTGAACCACTGCTAGATCTGGACGCTGACTTGGAATCGAGTGAGCGATTGCCATCGGTGGGAGAGTGGAGTTTGCTGGTGGAAGAAATGGAGAGAGCAGAAGAGGATGCCAGATGGAAAGATGTACGCAATTCGCAGTGGGAAAAAAAAATGGGACTTATTCGAGAGACCAGCCTGCCAACAGAAAAAAAAAAGACTTTACGCCTAATGGTTCAAACTTCAGTGCGAATTTCAAGGGTCCCCGATCTGTGGATACTCAAGGGGTTGTCAGAAGGCCATTAAAAGGTGATGTACCTGTGAGATTCAACCAGGCGGGTAAAACATCTGAAAAGGCTTATAAGAACTCTAAGTCACAGGAGGAAAGAAGAATGGGTAAGAGACTATACAACAAAATGTCTGAAGCTTCTAGGGAAAAAATTCAAAGATCTCTCATGAAAGACTGCTCGGCCCGCGTTCAAAGGTGGCCTGAGGCCAAAGGGGAGCTTCTTAGGAGCCGGGATAGGTTGAGCATGAAGCTATGTGTTGAAAGAATCAAGTATGATGCAAATATGATCACGCTGAATAGAGGAAACGTTTTACGATTGCTTAAGTGTGTTATTCCAGATCGCAAAATTTTCATCAAGTGATATCAAGAGTGTTAAATTTGTGGAGGAAAAAAAGACAGATAGGGTCATACTGCACCGATTTGCCCATGCTGAGGAGGATTCCATACTGATATTAAAAGAGAAGTTTTTGCGCTTGGGGTATGAAGTTTCGGATTACCAGCCCCAATTAAAAGCAAAGTGGAGTGAAGCCATTGATGCGAAGGTTGAAAAGAAAGGTGGACCCCCGGCAAAACCTGTAACGATCGAAGATGGGGGGGAAAAAAATTGTATCTAGAAATTTTAGACGTGAGGAGGTGACTGTACCTACCCAGAAAGAGCTCCACTCTCAGAAATTTACGGTGGCTAATCAAAGAAAGGCAACTGAAGCTCTTAAAAGCACTGCCAGTGGTGTGACAACGGAGGCATCGTCTTAGTCCTAGTTGGCTGGAGCCTTGGGCCACGATGGTGGCCGCTAGATCCCAATGGAAGAGCGGAAGGAGCCTTTGAAGATCGGATGCTGGAATAATCATGGCTTCCAAACTCTTTTCGGTGAAAAGATTCCCGATTTGGAGTTGCTTGATATGCTGCTATTTAAGGAGACTTGGTTAAGGAAATCCCCACACTGACAGCTATTTATCCTTCCTAAATCCTGCACCGAAGGGGGTGATGGGGCGACAGTATGCAGGCCTCCTTATGCTTTTGAAAAATGACGGGCTATTTCCATGGTTGTGATGAACAAATATATATATATACACACACACACACACACATACATGCATACCTTTAACATGGGGAATTATATGAATTTTATGAAATCCATTACAAGTGCAATTGATGAGATATGTGAAGCAGAAGGTGTGAAGATTTTGGTATGTGGAGACCTTAATATCAAGTTATTGGATAACAAGGGGCATGTTTTAGGGAAGAATGAATGGAAGGAAAGAGGTGGTGTGGATGAGGAATATGGAGGCCAGAGCCATGTTTATGGTCAACGGTCAAACCGATGGGAACATCCCGGGAAGTCCAACGTGGCACTCTGGGGAAAGTGTGTCTTGTATAGACTATTGCTTTATCTCCGAGAATTTAAAGGAAAGGGATTGACAGCTTCTCCATTAGGCCCCAGCAATTTAGTGACCATGATCTATTGGCTATCCACCTGAGGAGTGGTATGATCAGAAATCTAGGGATAAGATGGGAGTGGTGGTCCTAGGTTCTTGTGGGATTCGCCTATGACTAAAAGCGCAGGATATAAAGGAAAATTAATGTGGCGTATAAGGCTCAGCTAGCTGAAGATCCTGCTGATGTAGACTATACTGGCTTGCTAAACAAATTCTCCCAGGAAAATGCCCCTGGTAACAAAAGCTTGGTCACAAAAGCATGCATATGACCAAGAACTGGTGGAAAGGAGGAACATTTTGAGAAAGACAGGGATCAGAGGCGATGTTAATGATAATAAAAAGGTAAAGGATAAGGAAAGCTAGTCAAGGGTATAGGAATTGGCGGAAGTGTACGCAGCTGCTGTGCTTGCAGAAGGATGCCGAGCGGATGCCTTAGAGCTGTATGCTCTAAAAATTGTAAAAATACTTGGGAGTTAATAAACAATGGGGGTGTATTTAGGAAAGCAAGTATCACGACCATGGTAGCGGAAAAAGACTGGACCCTTCATTACTCAGCCCTATTTGCGGATCTGGGTGGGACTAAAGAGGAGATTAAAGAAGCTGGTCTGGGGAGGTGGAATTTTAGGTTCGATGAGCACGACACTCTTACCATGATTAGTAGTAACCTGAGTGGTTCTCGCGCAGCGGCCCCCGACGGTATCTTTAATCGAGAATTTAAAAAAATTAGAGACCAATGGGCAAAAATATTAGCGATCATGTTCGATCAAATTATGATTTATAAGATTCCCCCCCCCACCCTCATGGAGGGAGGCGCATACTGTGCCCATCTTTAAAAAGGGCGCTAGGGCCGACCCCAAAAACTACCGCCCTATCGCCCTTTTGGATTAAATTGGAAAATTGTTTGCAACTATCCTGCTGAGGGATCTAACTAACTGGGTGGAGGTGAGTGTAATAATGGACCCTAGACAATCAGGCTTTGCTAAGGGGTTGGGCATGGCCTTAAATCTCTTCATCATAAACCTGCTAAAGGAAAAAACTATGGGCGATGGGTCAACCGTGTTCATGGCCTTTATGGACCTTGAACAGTCTTTGATGGTGTCATTAGAGGACATCTATGGTCCAATTTACGGAAGTGGGGCTGCCACTAGGACCTGGTTGAGGCCATTGAAGCCTTATATACTGGTACCTCGGTTAGAATTAGGCTCTCAGCTAAGGGAAACTTAACCCATAAGATCTTTACTTACCGTGAGTTGAAGCAGGGGTGCGCTCTTGCGCCCCTGCTGTTCTGCTTGTATATAGCAGATTTAGTAACATCCCAGATGGGCATTTGAGCATTTCTGCATAGAATTAATGGAATGGAGGTTCCCTGGATCCTTTTTGCAGATGATTTGGTTTTTCTGGATCAAACGCCGATAGGCCTCCAGAGATGCTTAGAAGCCTTTGAACGGTATCTGAAGGTGAATGGTATGAAGATCAATATCAAAAAATCTAAAATTCTCTCCATGAGGACAGCGGGTAAAACCAAGGTCGAGAAGTATACGTGGAGGGTAGAGGGGGTCTCGCTCGAAACAGTGGAATCAATAGTTTATCTGGGAGGACCATTGAATAAGAACAGTAATTATGCAGCTCAATTAGAGTACCTACGGTTAAGACTAAATCCCCTAAATCAATCAAGGTAGAGTCTTCCAGCACAGATTTGACAAATATACGCAAGCGCCCCTCTTATCCTTCAATAAGGATAAGGTGGCCCAAATATTTACTTATGGAGCAGAGTCAACACTCTGCCTATCTTGACAGTGGTGGGAGAACTGGAGGCCCATTTTTGGAGATCGATTTTAAAATTGCCTTATTCTCTGTCGCCCTGTGCTATTAGGTTTGAACTTAGGCTTCAATCCCTAGAGTCCATGGGGGCCTGGAAACCTATCACCCTTTATAGAAAAGTGCTATGGAGGGAGTGAAAAAGCCTTTTCAAATCTTGGCTTTTGGTAAAACTGTTAGCGGTGCTCCTTGAGCTTTGGAAACTGAAGATCGAGGCTTTCCTAGGGGAAAAAGATATCTTAGTGTAAATGTTGATCCATAATCCCCAATTGGTAAGGTGAGGGATTGGATCACCACTGTGGATCAATGCGCTAATTTGAAATCTAGGCGATCCTTAACCCGGGAAAGTGGGAAGATGAATGTCCTGCCTACATTTTTATTAAAGATTCCCTCTTCTAAATATAGAGGTCTCCTCCTTAGGTGCAGGTTAAACATCTCAAATACACGAGAGGTCTTGTTTGTGAGGAAAACTCCTGGGGTTGAACATGCTGTTTGCCATTACTGTAAAAACAGGATGTCTGTTTAAACCCCAGAGCATTTAGTGATGCACTGTGAAGGCTTACAAGAAACGAGACGTTTCTTCTTAGAAAAATTTAAATCTAATGGGAGCTACTCTTACCCTGCGAGAATGGTGGAATTGGGTGCTAGTATGGTATCAAACCAAGCGTGTAGTTGCTACTATCAAAATGTTAGAAGCTGTCCTATTAAAAACCCCGGAAGCAGAGGTGGCTCTGGAATACATTTCAATTGTGTTTGTGGATGGGATTTATGATGTTATTTTGTAAATGCTGATATTGAGAGGGAACGAATTAAGGAAATGATTGAAACAGTAATCCTTTTTAAATTTTTACATTTGTAAATTTCATTTCTTTTTTGCCTCTGTCTGATTTATAAAACCAACAAAACATTTAAATAAATAGAAGAAATAGTTCAAAATGGTGGGCGCCATTCTACGCGTACTACCAGATAGATTTTGGGTGATTCCTTGCAGGACGTCCCTGGATAGATCAACTTTACGAGACCCAGGTAACCCAACAGAGGCATGATGATTATTGTACTTTGTTAATTTGGACCCGATATTTGAGCCTCAACTTTAAACACATGAGACTTGCATTGATCATTTTCTATACATAGCACAACATTTTGATGGAATCGCAAGAATGGGGCAACAAGAGGGTAAGCACAACATCACTTTAAATTTTTGACGAACCAATCATTGATACCAACTGAACAATGCATGCATAATGCACACGTGTTCATACCAACTGAATAATGCATGCATAATGCACGCATGTGTTTATGAACAACATTCCTTATATTATAATTTCAGATAAAAAAGACGCATGGAACAAAGTACTTTGCAATATACCAATTGGGTAAGTTAATCGTTGAGCAAGATAACACATTGTTTAAATGGGGTAATGGCTATTTTGTACTGTATTTTACACCGGACGGTACAAATTCACAGCTTTTCTTCAATCATTTAGGGTTGTTAAATGGGATCTGATATTTAGCATCAATTAGGAACATTTGCATAATGCATGGGGAAGGTGATCCACATTACACAGATGCATGAGATGCAGAAATGTGGACATCACATTGTTTTGAGAGCACTGTCTAAATGTATGTTGGACAATATCACCAATTGTATATACACATACACAAACATGGTTATGTATACCACGTACTGCTTATATTTTGGTGTCTTATATTCTGTACTGTTCTTTTATGTCCCCATCTGCTCATTTTTCCTTCATCACAAAATGACAATCATGGTACGTATTGTTTACTGTATTCACTGTGGTGCACATTATCGATGTGGGTGTAATACCATTTTTCAGCCTTGACAAGGACCAGTGGTCGAACCACGTGTCGGCTGTGGCAAAACGTACCGCTTCTGATTGGAGGACTTCTTCATTTCATTTGATCAACGTGGAATGAAACGGCAGTGGATATGATTTTTTCTAACCTGTGATCTAATTTGTGAGGATTATGTGTATTAGAAGATTTACAGGATAAGTGCAACCATTTGGGTATAGATTCTTTAATTTCATATGTATGAGGCAGGGGTAAGCCTACCTTTACCCTGGTTTGCAGCTTTCACAACTTACATCATCAAATTTACAAACTTAGTACCAAGCGCACAGTGACCTACTTAGGGTTAGCTGGCCAAAATTCCCCGTTTTCTACCTCAGCAACAGGATCCTCTTTACAGGGCATTTTGCATGATCCTTATATTGAGGCAGTGGTTTAGGGAGTCTACTGTGGAACACCAGAGCTAGTTGTATAGTTTATGCTTTGTTTTTCCTGGATTCCTAGTTAACTATCAAATCACTGTCCACATTACCTATGACTTTCATGTGATTTACAAAACACTTTCAAGAAGGTGCCCTTTTATCATCTGCAATGTTATTCTTAATTTCCAGGAAAATCGTTGAAAGGTCCGAGTTCATTAATTTAGCCAAAAGCGCAACTTTTTTTCCTATTCAACAAAACAGCCCAAGGAAATGGGCCACAACTCATATCTAATTAGTGCATTAGGAACACACATTGGAAGACCCAAGACCATTGTATTAAGAAAAGGTTCTAAAGAATGGATACCCGTTTCCAATCCATATATCAGAGAGGAAACCACTGTGATGCAATAAAAATGTCTTAAAGTTACAATTAAGAATTTGCAGTTGATATTCAGAACACGTTTCATTAAAGCGGTCAATGGTACTGCTTTCATTCTTGACCTTTCTTTTATAAAATCAATTGATGTAAATAAAATACCAAATATTTTAGGATGACAGTCTTGAAACATTCATCCACAACTGACCATTGAAATGTTTTTAGGAGCCCTCTTATTAGAATATATTAGCACCTTAGAGTTTGAGCCATTTATCAGTAAATTATTCTGCAACGCATATTAAAATAAAAGGGCCCGTTTCCTTTAAAGCACCATAGAGGTGGGGTCAAAGAGGAGAATGCCATCTGCATACCCAGTGCAGCTCGATTTGACCCCACTTCACTGGTATTAAAGTTGATTGATCCCATAGCTCTTTGAGGTCAGCTAAATAAAGATTAAAAAAAGGGGGTGGGGGGGACAAGCAAACATCCCAGCCTTGTTGGAGGCCTACCAAAGTATACATTTCCCTTGTCACATTACCCTCCTGATATAGCCGAACTTGGATTTTCATTTGCATAAGTAAAAGCACAATGAGACCAATTAGCCTTTCAGGCACAAGCCACCTACGCAATAAGCAAAAAGGCTCAATAAGTCCAAACTTGCCATATAAATAGGCAGTGCCCCCAATTATTGAGCATTTAAAATGGGACAGTATGATACCATTTAATGTAGTATCAGTTCCTGTCTGAAATCTCACCTGAAGTTTGGAGGGAATATTTAGGTTGGCGACCCACCTATTCAGTTCTTCAAGAATAATTTCAGCAAAAACTTTACTGGGTGCTGCTAAAATAACTGGACGATACTTTTTCGACTTTATGTCATGTCACCTTTTTTAAAAATTGACAGAATGCTTCATGCCATAAAGGCGGAAGACATTTTTAGCAGCAATCTCCAAAAAGAGGTTGCGCAGCAGATGGGACACTAATTCCACATTATATTTAAAAGCGACGGGAGCCAATTTAGCGGGTCTGGAGCTTGTGAAGGGTTCAATGTCCTCAGAACCTTCTCAATCGTTGCGATCAAGACAAAACCAGGCCAGGTATATTCTTGATCCTCTCCAATAATAGTCTAATAAGTCTGAGAACCAGGTAGTTCAAATGCTTTAGAATAGTAATCAACCCAAACCTCTTCTGGTATCATATTGACCTGCATTTTAATTGATGTTTGGTAGGAGTTTGTCAATTACCAGAACCTACACAGATTTTGTGTTCCAAGTGCATTCAGCATATCATGGCTATCCGTTTGGTAAATGTCTGCCTTTGGAAATGTGATATGATTTTTGTACGTCTGTAAGATCTTTTTGATTCGGTAGGTCTACAGAATAATTGTTACATGTTTTAGATAACAGCCTCAGTAAAGATCTAGGTTCTTTCTTAGCATGCACTATATTAAAATTAAATCTATGTCCATTACGGGATTTCACATTCAGCTTTCCCATACCCATTATTCATAATAAACACATATCATAAATGAGGGATAGTCCCCAATAGTAAATCCTGAATGTGCTATGAGGCTTACATTTTTCTTCTATCACTTTATTTAGAACCCTTGTAAAGTTCTTAACAGAATTTACATTCCAATTTACCGAAGATCCACTGCTATTATGGGATACTAGGGCTAAACATGGCTCTTATGGATGATTACAAATGTGTATGTTAGGAAGTATCAACTGAACATTTAAAAAAGATCACTCTAATTCACCACCGTGATGCAATAAACATGTCTTTTCAGTGTTGGATATTATTCTAGATGAGCAACCCAAAATTACTTTCAGAAAAGCCAAAACTCTGAAGCAAATCATCAGTCCATCACATTTTGAATTACATCGGAAACAAAAGGGACTCGCACAACTTTGGAACCAGACTGCCCTAACTGGTCATTCTAAATGTGGAACATACAACATGTGTCAGTATTCCAACAATGGCATCTCAAACATCGCAATGCCAAATGGACATAACCATAAAATTCAAGATTTCATAAATTGCAAAAGTAAATATATTGTATAAGCAATAAAATGTCAATGCTCGAGGCTGTATGTGGGAAGCACAATCAGAATGCTGAAAACAAGAATCTCAGAACACATAAGAACCATTATTAATAAGGATCTCATATTTCCCCTATGGTTTACATTTTTTGACCGAACATTCAGAAACTCAAATGGACAAAATAAAAACTTTTGGAATAGAAAAAGTCATAATGTCACAAAAAGGAGGAAATATGGAGAAAAGACTAAGACAAAGGGAAGCATTCTGGATCATATCTCAACACTGACACGGAACTGGGTCATTTCTTATAATCACTGTCATCAATTACCTTTATTATCACATTCAATAATAAAGGGTCATCAGCAAAATATTCAACTGTTTTGAAGCTACATAAAGTAAACTTTTCTTTGTTGTTTGCATTCCAATAATTTACAGTTAACTGTTCCAGACATTCTTCATAGCCATTACTGTTGTTATTTAACATATTAGTTTCACTTTAGACCCATTAACTTGTTCACCTTAGTACTATCCACACTACACTTTAATGTTATTCATTAACCTTTGAGACTAGATGCACAGCTACAAAATCATATTCTCTGCTCAATCCTGCATGTTACTCCGTAACATTTTTCCTCGAAAAACATCCAATCCTACATTAAAAACATATGCTCATTTGATTTGACATAATCTGTCTTCAACAGTTTATACCAATCAATGACCCAACACACAATGCTGCATAGGCTTTATAATGTAAAACAAGCCCAAACAACTTTAGAAACAAGGAAAGAGGACTATTTTCAGAAGCTCTCAAGTCTCCATCGAAAGACTTTAAAGGTAAAAATAATGTTTTCATTTATTCCTTTGCCAATCCAATGCGCATATACGATAATATTTCCTTTGATAAAACAGACTTTCCAACTACAGCCGACATCCACCCTAACAGCACCTCATCTTTTCTGTTTCCTTCTTTCTTAGGAACTCCTATTGGGGTAAAACAGCTCAGGGGAAACCCCAAACACACACGTTACCAAGACCACTCCAATTTCAAACTAATTTGGAATCTAAACACGGGCCAAGCATTCTAAATGAATGCAAATATTTAATCATTAGGTAAGATTACCAATGTCATGCATAACAAGGAAATATGCTAACATGATGATAACTTTCATTCTCAAATGAATTTACTGCGCATTTTTCTCAAGATTGAACCTAATTTTGCACCAAATGTTATTTTTGTGATACAAATATTGTTTCTTTGCTTTCACATTGCTAGAGATGTACATTAGTTATATATATGTTTTTTTTTTGTTTTCTTTTAGGCATGTTTATATCTAATCAATGAATTTGAATAGAATTTTCTGTTATAAATCCGTCCTGATGAGCCAATAGATTTGGTGAAAGACGTGTAGAGGGCACTAATATTTAAGAACAATTTTTGGAGGATCATTTTTGGAATAAAAAAGCCTCATGATATCAACAAACATGATTTTTGGAATATCATTTAACCTATAGTTAGCGTTAACTTCAGGTGCTCTAGCAGGTGACTTGAAAATTCTGTTCTTCATAAATTGTGACACACTCGTCAGTCTGAGTGTTACTAGTTACCACCAAGCAGCACCCAAATTACCTTCACCAAAATAAAAACACTGTCAACCAAAGACCAATTCGCCATCAATTGTATTTGAGACTGCAAATGTATAAACAATCATTGTTGGATATTATCAGCCCACAATTGTGGACCTTAGGAGAACTTGATGTTTAGGATCAAGTATGTTTAAGGACATATGTTGGTTAATGGAAAAGGAGACCAAGATTTATCTTGATACTCCGGAAGAGGTTTCAGAGGATGAGGTTATTTTTTGCCAGTCCCTATCTTGTAATGGTACAACATCGACCCAAGGATTTTTTGGTAGTGTCGACGCCTTTTGTTTAACTGGAAAAGTCTTGATGTTTCCCTGCAGCAATTTGGTTGTTTCTTCTTGGTTATCTTTGACGTTTTCTTTGCTAAACTAACATCACACTCCCCAAATTTACTTTGGCCTTTGCCATCTTCCAGATTATCAGATCTCACTGAAATTACACTCTCAGTTAGTTTTTCTTGAGCATCATCTTCGTCCTGCTTATTAAATCTGCCGAAGGATTCCTTAGATGTCCCGAACATCATTTAGATCCTATCTCTTGTACCAAAGATAATGAATTTCCAAATTTACGAGAAGAAGATCATTAGGTGATTTTGGAAGTTTTTCATTTATTTCAATTATTTACTGCAGGTCGTTTTCACCTTTTGATCATTTGTCGCTTGAGTTAACACCATTATACCCTTTCATTTGTAGAGTCAAATCCCAACATCAAACAGCGATTCAGCAGTAGAAAACAAGTCTGTGGTGGCTCTCAACGTATGACGTGATCCTCTGTATGTTCCTTAGGTGATCACTGTTTCATTAGCCCATTTTGGTTTCCCGAAGTGAGTCGTCTAAATCAAAAGTCGAACCAGTTGAAGTATTTAAAGCAATTATTTTATGACGTTTGGGTTCTTGATCCAACTGATTTGTTATTATTGCAAGCTGCCTTGCATTGCCATGAACCGTCTCTTCTATATTACCAAAGCCTCAACAGTGATTGTAAAACCAGATGCCGGGCTGAAATCGAGGCACTACCCAGAGAGTATCTAGAGAAGATTGTGATAAGGCTTAGTTTCCCAAAGGATCAGCATAATCCTTAAAACATTTTCCTCTACCTTCGGCCGGCCACACGCACAGGGTGTTAACAATATTAATCATGCCCAAAACTGAAGTTTTCACTGACTGCTTGTTGTTAATTAATGTCTGTAATGCCTCATCATCCAATGCTTGACACATTCGTAGGAAAGACTCATCAAGGATCACTAAGTCACCCAGTTATGGCTTGTCTGTATTAACTTGACAGTCAGCCATAGGGGATATAGACATTAGGTTATTTTTTTCATACAGTAAAGGAGCAGATACTGAAGAGTGCACATCTGGCCGCTGACATTATTAGATGCCTCATGCTCATTAATCATTAGTATGAACTCATTGGAAGAAGGTGCGTCTATAGACCACAACTTGAATATTTGTGGTTCTGCTCAAGTACATGATATTTAATTGGGTAACTAAGAGAAAGCAAGATGGAAAAAACATTCAGTTACAGCTTACCTCTTTAATTGTCAAGTCCAGGACTAGAGTTCACGACAGTCAGAGATCTGCTATTCAGCAAACTGTCTTTCTCCTTTCGTCACGCAGCAGACCAATAGGCCAGACATCCGAGCCAGACTCCGCTCTGGCAGCAGCTTTTTCAGGATGACTGGCATGCAGCTGAAAGTCGTACTCACGGGAACAACACAGAAGCAAGGTTGGGTTCTCCACAGCTGAGTACACTTATGCCACGCTTTGTGCTGACAGCGGCTTTTTTAGATGACTGGTGTGACGCTGAAAGGCCTACTCCCGGGAACACCACAGTAGCCAGTCCTGGTCTAAAAGGATGACTTTAGAGACCATCCTGGGGTCATCGGATGATCATCGAACTGCACTAAAAGTCATTCCCACATCATCAGACGTCATCACGATGCAAATATCTCAGAATGGTGGGTAATGATTTGGGGATGAGCTAAGGAGGACTTAATGAATATGCTAACATCCCTATTTTAGAAAACCCTTTGTTCCTGAAGCTTTTAGGGTGACTTGCTGATTAGAGCGTTTGTCCCTGATGATTTGGGGATAACCTGCTGATTACTTCAGAACAACAGAGTTTGCAGATGATATGCGGACCAATACAGATTGTCATTCCGCTTTTGCTTAGTTGCACTTATGCTGAATGAACCCCCACTGCGGCAAGGGTAAAGCTTGAGACTATGTTGGCCCAAATTGGAAGCCAGCGGCCTAACAAAGCATACACCCCCTGGGTGAGAAGCCTTTGCCATCCCAGTCAAAAGCAGGCACTCTGTTAAGAACCACAATATATTGAGACTGATGTATTGCCTGCAGAGAGAGTGTGAGTAAGCAATTGCTGGCATATGATTTACTTAAAGGAAATTTGTAGCAAAAGTCACAAACTGCTTATCTACCTTTCCTGCTGTCTGCTGCAGGAAATTAATGTGGATCGCCAGACACTAGTTGGCAATATCACTTCAAAAAACCAAAAAGTGCATGCAAGACATTATAGTAGGCATATTTATAGTTTTACTGGTTTATTGTTTGGGTAAAAAGCCAAACACCATAATTCTGGCAATTACAGTCTGGAAGAAATGCATGCAAGTGCATAAGTTGAAGACTGGTCCCAAAGCCCTACTTCAACACTAAAGTGTGTGATTCTGGACAAATACTTTTGCCACTGTGCCTTTTTAGGAAAAATAGCAATTGCTACTACAAGTGATTTATTTCCAACTAGTTACTACTAAAAAGCCTGACTGGCCTCTGTTCCACTGTTCGACCTGTAGCATTAATAGTAGTGACCATTTATATAACGCACATGACAAAGTTTATTTCTCTTGGCTTGCACCTTGCTGCTTGTTTAATATAACTTCACATGAACCCTGAGTATTAAAGACTGGTCTGTACCTTCCCCCATCTTCTACTTCCATCCTAGGAGAGCAGTCTTTATTGCCCAATAGGTTTCCTCCTAGATAGCCAAGAACCTGCATTTTGGACATAACATGCATCACAGCAAATTCAGCCCATGACCGCTAATCACATCAGTGGTGGAAGTGGCTTCTGGTTGCATCCAAAAGGAGGGAGTAGGATGGCCGGACAGATGGGCTGGGAGGCAGGGTGGAGTATGGGGACAGGGGACCAGGATCACAAACCTTGGCTGAACAGTAAAGCAGGGATTTTAATCCACTCTGCAAATTTGACCACATACCTTCCAAAGGTTTGTCAGTACAAATAGTTTGGATTTCAAGGCCTACAGTAATTATGTCTTAAAGAATTTACTTCCAAAACACACATTGCATATTAACACATGGCAACATGTAATTCCTAAATTTCAAAATAGGGATTGCCTTACTGCCACAGGTTCTTCAGGCTAAATATAATGGAACAACAAAAATGAACCCGAGCGAAATGAGATCAGAACATCTGTACACATTTAAACAATACCAGGTCTTGTCAAAAAATATATATATTTATTTATAAACAATTTACACAAATATTTATTGTTCTCAACATCCCCATTTAAACACCACCATTCATTCACACTCTCACTATACATGTCAATATTCCACACTTGTGGTACTCAGACCACCTAGAACCAATGTATTAACATAAATTTCAACACCTCTTGGTGATTACAGTAAGTGTTAATACAAAAACAAATCGCATCCTGCTTATTTGCTGTAACTCAACACATGTTTCGGTCGTCACAATAGGCCCCTAATTTAAGCCGGTAAATATAAGCGACCTTCTTCAGGAGACGGATGGTTCTGTTGCAACCACTCCGAAATGTCAAAAGGTGGAGGATATCATCAAACCTCAATCTACAAACAAACAATATACATAACATCAGAATTCCGATCTCTTGTTTGTTTAGACACAGATATATCTTGTGCGTATATCTCAGTTTATGTGTATACAGATTGGCACTCACCTCCACGGGAAATAATGGAGACGCGTGTCAACGATGGACTAAATCCTGCAGTGGTGCTAGATAACTCTGCGCCTATACTGCAACGTAAGAGGAGGACAAAACATCTTAGTAAGCCTGCTCTATAAACAATACACCATTGTATAAATGGTCTGGACACACTGTTTTACCTGATCAAAGATTCAGGTATGGGGGTATCTTGCGTCTTTAGTCAATAAATCCAAAGAGGAACAATCCCTGTTCTCGCCTGAAATGCAACACAGAGACTCAATACTCAAATATTTTCATCTTGACCACACTGGAGGTAATCAAAACCTCCTATCAATTCGCCTCACCTCATGTGGCCGAGTCCAGAAATGTTCTAATCTGGTACCCCAGTTTTTTCTCACTGCGCGGGGATTCCAGTTCAATGTTCCTAAAGGGATACATGGAACAAAACGTCATGCTCATATATGTAACTAGCTCAAAGCATTATCAAGGTTTTTTAAATGCTGTCGTCTCACTCCCCTGCCCCTCCCCACATAGAGTTTTGTGGAGGAAACAGATTAAAATTCCCTTTGTGAACCTTTGTTCAATCATGCTGGAGTTCTATAACAACCCCACTCTCATATTAGGCTTCTCTGACCCTAAAAATAGTAATGGGTCAGCGTGCACAGTGACTGCCAAACAGCTTCTAATGCTTATGGAAAAACACACAACGGCTGCCTTAACTGGGCTCCATGGCTGTTCAAACACCTCTATACGAGTGAAGGGGAAAAAACAGACACATCCAGCATCTGTTTACACGTGCTATGCATGCTGATTGTCAGCAGAATTGGAATTGAAAGGGTTGAGTTTACCCTCGCACTCTCTCTCTTCAAAACTGCAAACAAACTTTGTGGGTTTAAACACTCAAACCCACACACACATTTTACTTACCATGGGTTCCTTCTCTCTTGTCCTGCACACACTCCATATTTCGTGCCGTTTCCTGGGCGTGGCTTCCTTAAATATGCCATCAACATGGTAAAAGGACTCTTGAGCCCCAATTCCCAGAGGCTTCTGGGCAATGTAGTCCCTCCGTAAGCAAAACATTTTCTTTTTTTCCTTTTTCCTTTTTCATGAACCAAATAGTGTTTGTTTGATAAACCTGGAGGAAAAATGCAGCATGAAGGATGAATTACCTCACCCTATTACGTGCATGAAACAATAAACGCTGCTATACCATGATTGTTTCTGTTGGTGAACAGACTATTAAGTCCCGGCTCCCAGTGACTTATGGGCATTGTAGTCCCTTCATGGACAAAAGTTTTTTACATGAACAAACATTTTAGATTGTGTAAAAATACCAGTGCAGCATGAGGGACGTTAAAAAGATGCATTACCTCACCCTATTTAGTGCATAGACCAATGGGTGCTTTTTTCTTTTTCCTTTTTCGTGAACCCAATAGTGTTTATTTGATCAACCTGGCGAAACCATGCAGCGTGAAGGATGAATTACCTCACCCTATTACGTGCATTAAACAATAAACGCTGCTATACCATGCTTTTTTCTGTTGGTGAACAGAACTGTTCAGCCCTGGCTCCCAGTGACTTATGGGCATTGTAGTCCCTTCACAGACATAAGTTTTTTACATGTACACACATTTTGGATTGAAATACATTTTACATTGTGTAAAAATACCAGTGCAGCATGAGGGATGTTAAAAAGATGCATTGCCTCACCCTATTTCGTGCATAGACCAATGGGTGCTTATGCTGCATGATTGTTACTGTTGCTGTATGCGGCTCATTCCAACATCCGAGGAGATCCTTGGGTATAGCTTGCTATTCTGGGTCATGGCCACTCACCTTCAGTTCATCCTGGATTATGGTGTGATCTTTCATGACTTACTAATGGACACACATGCCCTTCACCCTCACGGTGGGAGGAGGCGCCTTCGCCACAACCAATATTGTCAAAATCAAATATGGGTAAACCAGAGTCCAAATGAATGTGCTGACATGCCATGCCCTTCATATATATTTATCAGATGGCATATATATCAGAGGTTCACCATATAACTGATATAGAACCGTGCTCAACCAATGAGAGCAGAGACCATGTCTCTTATCCAGTTACCAGTTTGTTCCACTCTATAGAAATATTCAAACCCTTTTTAACTGAGTCCAAAGAGTGAATCCATCTTTGTTCTAGTCTGTGTAACATAGTGGACATGTCGCCTCCTCTCATGGGGGTCTTGATGGTTTGAAGTACAAACCACCTAATATCCTTGTCAGTGTGCCCCAATTTAGAGAAATGTTCAACTAAAGGTTTGTCTTGCACATTGTTCCTTATGCACGAACGATGTTCCGATATTCTCTGGCGTACCTCTCTCATAGTTTTTCCTACATATACAAGATCACATGGACATTGGATAATGTATATGACGTTTTTGCTCAAGCAATTGGTGTGATTTTTTAAAAAACCACTCCTTCTTGTTGCCATATTCAAATGATTTTTTCGTAGAAGTAAATTGGCACGCCACACAATGGCCACATTTGTGATGTCCCGTGATGGGTTTCAAACCTCATTGGTTCATCACTGTTTTGTTATCTTCTTGTTCTTTATATGTGTGGACCAGTTTTTGTCTGAGATTCATGTTGCGTTTAAACGCAAACATTGGTTTCTGTGCCAGACTCCCTGGGCATTTCACCAGATGCCAATTCTTATTGACACTCCTCTTGATCAAATTGCTTATTGGGGAAAATGTAGACACACAGATCAATCTGTTATTCTTTTCTTTGGTCTTCGTTAATAGACAGGTCTCCCGATGTGTGTTGAGGGCTTGTTTATAGTGTTGTTTCACCAACTTTTTTGGATACCCTCTATCCATTAGTCTGTCCTTCAATTTCACGGAGTGGTTCACAAACTCGTTTTTATGTGTGCAATTTCTCCTGATGCGGAGAAATTGACCGTATGGTAGATTTTGTTTAAGACTTCCCGGGTGAAAACTTAAGTTACTAGGGGAATCCAGACGTGGACCCCTTGCTCACTATTCTTAGAGAGGCACAGCTCCTCCCTACTGATGAGGTCCAACCAGCCCGAAACACGTGTCTGGGGATGCTGTTGGTACTCTTGTTCAGAGGAGAATTGCCTAGCATTTCGGTGCTGGACTGCCCCAGGGCAGGACAAAGACTGATATGTTTAGGATATTTCTTCTCTGTGAAAGATAGTGAGCTAAAGACTCTGGGTAAGTCTCTTGTAACCAGGACTAATGTCTGGCAGAGGGACTCACAGAACCCCCCCTTGTCAATTTCCTCTGATATATATGCCATCTGAAAAAATATATATGAAGGGCATGGCATGTCAGCACATTCATTCGGACTCTGGTTTACCCAGATTTGATTTTGACAATATTGGTCGTGGCGAAGGCGCCTCCTGCCACCGTGAGGGGGAAGGGCGTTTGTGTCCATTAGTAAGTCATGAAAGATCACACCATAATCCAGGATGAACTGAAGGTGAGTGGCCATGACCCAGAATAGCAAGCTATACCCAAGGATCTCCTCAGATGTTGGAATGAGCCGCATACACCAACAGTAACAATCATACAGCATAAGCACCCATTGGTCTATGCACGAAATAGGGTGAGGCAATGCATCTTTTAAACATCCCTCATGCTGCACTGGTATTTTTACACAATGTAAAATGTATTTTTACACAATCCAAAATGTGTGTACATGTAAAAAAACTTTTGTCCGTGAAGGGACTACAATGCCCATAAATCACTGGGAGCCGGGGCTGAACAGTTCTGTTCACCAACAGAAACAATCATGGTATAGCAGCATTTATTGTTTCATGCACGTAATAGGGTGAGGTAATTCATCCTTCATGCTGCATTGTTCCTCCAGGTTTATCAAACAAACACTATTTGGTTCATGAAAAAGGAAAAAGAAAAAAAGAAAAAATGTTTTGCTTACGGAGGGACTACATTGCCCAGAAGCCTCTGGGAATTGGGGCTCAAGAGTCCTTTCACCATGTTGATGGCATATTTAAGGAAGCCACGCCCAGGAAACAGCACGAAATTTGGAGTGTGTGCAGGACAAGAGAGAAGGAACCCATGGTAAGTAAAATGTGTGTGTGGGTTTGAGTGTTTAAATCCACAAAGTTTGTTTGCAGTTTTGAAGAGAGAGAGAGTGCGAGGGTAAACGCAACCCTTTCAATTCCATTTCTGCTGACAATCAGCATGCATAGCACATGTAAACAGATGCTGGATGTGTCTGTTTTTTCCCCTTTTCACTCGTATAGAGGTGTTTGAACAGCCATGGAGCCCAGTTAAGGCAGCAGTTGTGTGTTTTTCCATAAGCATTAGAAGCTGTTTGGCAGTCACTGTGCACGTTGACCCATTATTATTTTTAGGGTCAGAAAAGCCTAATATGAGAGTGGGGTTGTTATAGAACTCCAGCATGATTGAACACAGGTTCATAAAGGGAATTTTAATCTGTTTCCTCCACAAAACTCTATGTGGGGAGGGGCAGGGGAGTGAGACAACAGCATTAAAAAAAACCTTGATAATGCTTTGAGCTAGTTACATATATGAGCATGACGTTTTGTTCCATGTATCTCTTCAGGAACACTGAACTGGAATCCCCGCGCAGTGAGAAAAAACCGGGGTACCAGATTAGAACATTTCTGGACTCGGCCACATGAGGTGAGGCGAATTGATAGGAGGTTTTGATTACCTCCAGTGTGGTCAAGATGAAAATATTTGAGTATTGAGTCTCTGTGTTGCATTTTAGGCGAGAACAGGGATTTTTCCTCTTTGGATTTATTGACTAAAGATGTAAGACACCCCCATACCTGAATCTTTGATCAGGCAAGACAGTGTGTCCAGACCATTTATACAATGGTGTATTGTTTATAGGGCAGGCTTACTAAAATGCTTTGTCCTCCTCTTACGTTGCAGTATAGGCGCAGAGTTATCCAGCACCACTGCAGGATTTAGTCCATCGTTGACACGCATCTCCATTATTTCCGGTGGAGGTGAGTGCCAATCTGTATACACATAAACTGAGATATACACACAAGATATATCTGTGTCTAAACAAATAAGATATCGGAATTCTGATGTTATGTATATTGTTTGTTTGTAGATTGAGGTTTGATGACATCCTCCACCTTTTGACATTTCGGAGTGGTTGCAACAGAACCATCCGTCTCCTGAAGAAGGTCGCTTATATTTACCAGCTTAAATTAGGGGCCTATTGTGACAACCAAAACATATGTTGAGTTACAGCAAATAAGCGAGATGCTATTTGTTTTTGTATTAACACTTACTGTAATCACCAAGAGGTGTTGAAATTTATGTTAATATATTGGTTCTAGGTGGTCTGAGTACCACAAGTGTGGAATATTGACATGTATAGTGAGAGTGCGAATGAATGATGGAATGAATGGTGGTGTTTAAATGGGGATGTTGAGAACAATAAATATTTGTGTAAATTGTTTATAAATAAATATATTTATTTTTTGACAAGACCTGGTATTGTTTAAATGTGTACAGATGTTCTGATCTCATTTCGCACAGGTTCATTTTTGTTGTTCCAACATGTAAATCCTTACATCAACATGTTAATCCTGAATGGTAAACTAGAAGTCCCAAAAATCTAGTTAACCCCACTGTACTTTCAGTGATTTAATAAAAGAAGTTGTGTAATACACTCAGATATAGAGATTATTGCCCTCTACTGCCATCTAGTGGAGGAAAGTATGCTTTTTAATGAAAATAAATACAGCATAAACGGTACGCAGAAGAAAATTAAATGCTCCGTAATGTCTTTAATTACATGCGTATAAAGCCAAGATACGCACCTTATCTGTAGGGCTGGCCCAAGGAGAGGTACAAATAACAGAGCAAAGAGACTACAATGCTCGCTACCTGTCCACAAATGACAACATGGTAAACAAAAACATTGCAGCAACAACAAACCGACAGCCAACAAACGTCACGAATACAGACCTAACCAAGACACCAAACGGAACGCAACAATAAACCATCCCAAACCGATCTCCACCATCGGCAATACCCCAACCAGAACAAGGAACAAATGGAATCCAATACACTCTAAACCCCCTATATCACCAAGACTGGAACAACCGATGGGTAGCTACCCTATTTACCACCCGGAACGAACCAACCCCACCATAAACCGTATCTGTCTACTCGACAAAGTGACTGACCAACAAAGAACCACCCCCACCCAACCCAAAAGACTCAACCGGGAATAAAACTGAAATCTTCCAAGTGTAAAGCAAGGGACTTAGCCTCTGAGGACAATGTTGGGTCATGGACTTTTTCCTTCAATGCTCATGGGTGCTGTGTGTATCTCAACAAATTGATACCGCACAGCTCTCAAGCTTTCAATTCTACATTCCCATCGTCGTGTTTCACAGACCTTTTTCAAAGGAAAGAATTTTTACATGTTCACTGAGAATGCTCCAGCGTTTGGTTGAAGCTGCAAACAAATTATAGAGTCTCTGAAGTACACCAAAAAGAGAAACAGTTCACAGAGGATTTGGAAGCATCGGCAACCACCAAATTTAAACTGTGGCAGCCACATGGGTTAAAAAAAATCCATGGGGGTATTGCTCGAGAACTTGCTCTTGGACTCCTTTGTTTACCCCAATCATGTTTGCACCATTATCATACCACTGACCATCTCTAGACCACATTCTGACATTTCAGAATATAGAAGGTTTGCAAGTCCTTCGCCAGATATGTCATCTACGGGGCGATACCCTATAAAATATTTTTTCACAGAAATGTCTTTGCCTGTAATATCCACAATTCTTACAGTGTAAGTCAATTGTTCGGTGTGGCTGATATCTGGAGTACAATCCAAAAAAACAGAAATATTTTGCAGCCTTCACCCTTTGTAATATTGCCTTCTTTACTTGAGACCCCATTAAACTAATTAGTGCATTCTGAATGACATTTCCGCAATAGTGACTGTGGATATCTTGTGTGGTCACTCGATGCAAATAATCCATCATGATCGGATCAAATTTTCCTAGTAGGTCAAAAAGGCCTAAGAAATTTCCATTGTTTGGAGTAGGTTACTTGTTTGATGAACCACAAAGTGCCAAATTATTTTTGCACAGAAAGACAACTGACATAATTCTTACAGTCCGCCAACGCTTGGTCTCTGCCTGGATTTGATCTTGCATGCGAGAATCAATACCAACATGTCCGGTGAGGCACCTTTCAGCATCCACCCATTTGCCACTGGATGTAGCATGCTCAAGAGTCCCTTTGTGCATTTTCAAATAGTTACCAATATGCTTCCAGTTATTAATGCCATCATTACCAAGTTTTGATTTTGGCATAGCGTCAAAAAGCCTACAGCTAAAACAGTAGACTATCAGTCACAATAGAATATTTCAGCCATGGCTTGGAGACGGTTCCTTGGTTAGGTAATATCCGAGCCGGAATGAAGAAGAAAAGTGCATATTTGTTTCATCCTTTGGGTATGAATAACTAGGGAAGCGACATAGCCTGTGGCCCTCCCATTATTTGGTCACGCACATGTCCAGGCATTGATTTAGGCCATAAAGAAATGTCTTCAAACCAACACGTTTTAGTGCCTTGTTTCTGTTGGTCATTGCCCTCTAGTGCTTGGGTTCTTGAGACGTCATCCCTTGAAACTTGTGGCATGACCACAGGAAGCACCGGATCCTCAGGAATGCCTGTTGCCTGGTCTTGGGGAGGGCGCTTAGCTACTTTATTTTTTTTAAGTCTTCTTCCCTCGTGAGAAATTGAAAAATGAAGACAGTACTTTGGCACTTTTGATACATTGCACCACTTGGTTTTTCCTCTGCCGGTTCTGTGCTCCCGAAGGCCTTATTGGTTTTGACATTGCCAGTACGTTCAAATGCCTGAAGTAATAGAAATAGCCAGAAAGTATGGCCCGATTATAATATGTTGCAATATTCTTGCTAGGAATAATCCAACTCCCCAAAATAGTTTTTTTTTAAGTCTTTTCACTTTAAATGATGCACAGTGGGACAAATTTAGAGAGGCTACACCTATTTGAACAAAACATTTCTAGCATTTGGAAACATACGATGTATGCCATTTCCTACCACTGGCTGACAGGTTCCAGTTCACCATCTCACACTGCAAATGACAATCCCTCTCTCAACCAAATACGCTGCAAACCAACTACAAAAAAACAAGGCTCTGAATTGGCAGATGGGGTAAAAGGGTAGTCTGGAAACTCCACTCATTACCATGAACTGCACTTTAAGGTTTGTGAGCGTCAATAACTTTTGGTTCAGAGAAAGGGCTGCTTGAATTAGGACCATATAGCACATTATTTACAGGCTTTTCTTTCAATTACATCTCACCAATGACCACAAACAGGTCAAGTCGGTTCAGTTTGTTAAGCAGTTTTCGGAGTGCCGTTTGTTATTTGAAAGTCACTTTTAAAGAGATGGGGCTTTCAGATAGTTCTATTTATGAGGAAGGAAAGGGCAGAAGATTTCGATCACAGCCTCACCTCATTTCACATAGCCATATAGTGGAAACATCCTACGTATCTACAGTACAGATGCCAGCCTCCAGATCAAATAGGCAAGCAGCATCTGTCCAGAAACTCAATCATCTAATACAATATTTCTCACCTGAATGGTCTATGTTTTAACCATTAAGAAAGCAAAAACTGAAATGGAACAATACAGGAGGTGAGCCAGAACACCACAGGAGCGCTGGCGAGCTTCGTTACGAGGCCAGAGTGAAGCAAGGGGCACTAAGGTAAATAAAAAGCAGGGTGTGGCCCGAGGGTAAGAGCATCACTCACTTCACCTAGGACCAACTTCCCACATAGGCTTCAGGTCACTGTCGGCTGACTACTGGCAGGCACATTATTGAGCGTTCACTTTTCAGTACCCGGAGTGTGATCTGTGCCAAAGGAAAGTACTAGTCAGCAAACAACTATTCTGACAACACATTAAAAGAAGGCATTCTGCAGATGTGAGCACAGAGGGCTGGACTACACTTCATAGAGTCCTCCTGCAGCCCTGGAGCTTAGCTAATTTGCAAATTCCGGTGTGCATTTCACAGCAAGTGTGATACAGCAGTCTCTACACAGTCCTGCTCACAGTGCCCTCTCCCAGTTACATTTGAACTCCTCCTCCTGCAAGTCACATCTACCCCCAACCCCATTTTTCCTCCCCTGTAGGGCCTATATTTTTCTCTTTCGTTCCCCATTTCTTGAACTCGCTTTCCTCACCTTTTCCTTGACTCTCGTTTTCTGTCCCACTTTAATCTCTTTCATTCTGTCTGCATGGCCGTCCTTATTTGAGCCTTACACCTGCTGAGCATAATCTCTTACAGTGAAAGACACCTTACATTTGCTCACTTATTAAATGGCAGAAAGCCATTCACTATACCACCCGTCCATCGCACATGGCCTTCAGGGGCCTTTGTAGAACTTTTTAAAGTAATTCAACCCACAGGACAGGATCTCAAGTAGTCCAATTTCTGGACTGAAATAATAAACCCCATATCAGATTGCATTCTGGTACGTGTAGGCCTGTTTTATATAACCTTTACAGGAATGCAAAATGAAACACATAAAAATGGATTAGAGAGTGCTTCTGCCTATTTTAAAGAAACAAGAGTGTGAAAAAAGCATGTGACAAAATGTGGGCATTGGTCTCACTGCAGTACTAGTGGTCAAATATTCACACTTCAAAATTATTTTGTATGCAGATTACTGTTGTGCAGCAGAAAACATTTACAACTGTCCATGCAAGGGGATCACCCCATAGGGCCAGTTACATATGCATGTAAACCTTCAGAGATCTTTGCACCGCCTGCGTTTTCAAATTCTGACCAGAACCTTTCTGCCCATCATCCTTGCCCTGCCAATGAAATCAGTACCATTTTGCTGTTCTAAAAAACGAAATAAAGATATACAATCAAAGCTCAAGCTCGGATCGTGTCGGCGGGACTGTGCAAAAGCAAACAAACCATCTCAACAAATATATTCCCCTTTGGTTTATGGGGAACTTTACCATAGGTCCATGTGTACACAGCGTAGGTTCACCCCGTTGAGAAATCCTAGCTTCGCCATTGCAGCCAACTCAGTAAGAGGAAGGACTTCAACCAGGACGAAGAACAATTTGGTATGGGAGTCAAACTTCAATGGAACAAGTGTAATTAGTTCCATATGTTCCTGCCCCGAATCCTAACTCTAAACAAATTAAGTTCTCTGACTGCAGAAAACAGTACCAAGTTTCAAACCGGTCCAATTAAAACCAACAAAGAAGAAAGGCTGCAGCTAAAAGTGCCCAGAGCAGCAGCAACTTCCAATATACACTTTCAACTCTGAGAAATGTTTCTACGGTAAAGACTTTTTTTGGGACAGAACAGAGTGAAGCTACGTTCCGCCATTTACCCTTTCAGGCACAGGACATATTCTAAAAGGAAAGCAGGAAAACAGCAAAGTGATTCCAATACACACACTCGATCCAACAAAGGCAGGCATCTACACGTTGGGAAAATATCCGGTATAGAAGTGTAAACAAAATATTCCCATTTACCAGTTCTTGTCCAGAACACACTCAACTATGCAAACTACTGTTCGAGCACCAGCCGAAAGCTATGTACACAGTTTAAAGTAACATTTTCTAAAATGTCAACAGAGCATCGGGCTGTACCTAGCTTCTTTGTGAGTAGTTCTGCAGAATAGGGAGTCGGGAGGCAATGCAGTCTTCTTTGTTTGCGCACTGGTCCGGGTAGAAAGCAATTGGGAGTGTCGGGCTGGAAGCTGGAAATGCTCAAAGGCAGCCGTCTTTTCTCCTCCGTGGCGTGTTGTTCCTGCTTGATTACAAAGGAAAGGCGCCCTTTTATGCCCCCACAACAAGTGGCGCGAAATGACTTCCATAACGTTACACAAGTACTATGCAACTGCCAGTCAGCAGCTGCCACTACTCTCCCCACAGCAATCGCACCCAACACCCAGGGAAATTTTCGTCTTCCAGGAATTGGGGCAATTATGCGCCCCGGGGCAATTATGAGCCCCGGGAAGCCGCCCGCTTCGCCCGGGTCACGAAACGGGCCTGATTATGATATATGTAGTCACTTACACCAGAGCAGGGTCTGTGTAGTAACTGCACAGCAGTTACTGAGTCAGAGCATTTCAGAGCCTGAGCCGTACCGTAAATGAGCTTCGGAGCAGCTAATGTGTCTAAGATACCAACAACAACAGGCTTCCCTGTGTAATTTCAAAAACAGATGTTTAGAAAGTCACGTACTTACAATGTTTAATTTCAACATGTGATAAGTACAACACAACGAATTACAGCTTCAACGTGCATTTCCAGAGGGCTCATCTTAACAATATAACAAAAGGGGTGAGAACAGGGAAGTTTCTATCCAACTTGGTGCCCAGGGCAAAACACCAGAATGTACTCCCCCCCCCCCCCCACCCCGCCGGAGGGCACACATCACGCGCAAACTACACCTATATGTCGTGCGACAACACCCCTCCTCAATATGAATTAATAATTGCTGTATAAATGAAGCTAGTTTCATTACATTGAAATGCAAGTACTTCACAGCTGAAATCTAATGTGAAAACACAGCCGTTGGTGCCCAAGTAAATGGTTCATGTGTCACCTGCCCTTAGGGAAGACCTTGCTTGAATGCAGTTTCAAACTGTCCGTACTGGCAAACTGCAGTGTGTCCAGCCTACGGGGTCCGAGGGCCCACTGACCACTGCACTGTGTTGCAGGTCTTCTATGCGTACCACCTCACTTGAATTTTGCAAGGCTGAATACTAGAATTAACAATATGAATTATTTTCTGATGGAAGGTTATCATTCCAAGAGGGACAGTCTGGTACACTCTTGTTGTACTCATTCAAAATACCTCCATGAGAGTTGGAAAGGGGACAAACTCTGATGCTTTGCATTAAATCACACAGTGTTTCAGGACTAGAACAGTGATCTCTATTTTGGATACACAAGTAAGTGATAAAAGGATTATGTGTGACTCTCTAAATTGATAAAGATGCAAGGCTTGGTGCTCGCATCACTGTTCACAACACTCACCACAACATTCAAATGTTGGATGCAAGTATAAAATGGCTGCAACATAAGACACCTAAATGGGGCACAAGGGCTCATTTGCATCTGAAGAATTTTAGATGAGGAAGGGCTGGGTCCCAGTGTGAGCATGCCCAGCCCCCAACACAAAAACATCTTTACGGAATTAGATCTACAGACCAGACAGGCTACCGCACAAGAGCGACCCAATAAACAATGAACAGAAAGGCTACACAGAACAGATTGTACCTCTTACAAACTTTAGCCTTACCATTAATAAGACAGAGTGTTTTAAACAAAACTGGATTCTAATGCATGGTAAAGGGACCACAGTTCCTCATCCACTACCTCTTCACTATTACGCAGGCCTTGGGGTTATTTCTGCAAAAACTAGCAGACCCATGCTTCATCTAGCAGAGCTGGCATTAACACCTCTTATTAGTGCTGGCCTGCAGCTAGTGAACATAATGGTGTGGCAGTGTAGAAAGGGCGTTCGGCCTAGTGGATGTACAATTGGAGGCAAGTTCTTTGATTGCATTTAGTGTGGGCACAGTATGGCATGCTCATCAAATCCACATACACAAAACGTTCCAGTATGCTACTGTAACATTGCAAAAATGTCATATGTGCATATGTGCCGTTACATACGAGACCACCACATAAATGCCATTAACCAACAGGGTGGTGGCGTGTGCAGCGCACAAAACATTGCTGCACACATCACTGCATTGATTTGCTATGGACTCATGTCTGCATGGTGATACACAAACTATAATTTCCTAATCAAGGTGCCAAGTGACCTTAAAGTTGCCATCTGGTGTGCGCACTACGCAGTGGCTGGCTTGTTTAGAAAATTAAAAGACCTTTGATGCCAAGTGCATGCATTTAGTCCATGTCCCAAGTTGAGCAAGAAAATGACAGTTAACCTTCACAGCGATGAACCATGTGTAACTAAAAAGTAATATGCACACAAAAAAAGTGTTGGTGTGTCAAATAGATACATGAAAGTAAAGAAAAAAGTTGAAAACTTTTTCTGTGTGGCATTTTAATTCTCTTTGAAGAATGCATAGGTTTGGTCAGCTGGTACCTGTAATGGCTTGGTGAATAAACATGCCCCATGTTTAGTTCTTAACACTGAAATAGCACATTCTGTGTAACAACAATGGCTTATTAAGAGAGCCGACACTCATAAATTGTCCCACATGAAAGGATGCCAGCACAAAGAATGAGGTGCACAGGGTGTGTGACTGCAGAGCATCTCTCACACGCTGCGTTTGGAACATGCATTCCTTAGTGGGCATATTCCAAACGCGTTGCAGTCATGCACTAGCCGTCGTAGAAGAGCACCCATCGGAAAAACCAGACTCATCTTTCTGGGTGGGCCCCTTACTGCGCCCCCTCCTCTCCTGAGCCATTCAGCTCTGCGCCCATGGCCGCCCGCTATGCCCGGCCAAGCAACGGGGTTCGGTGAGAACGTCTAAGTTAATTAATGCTAAAAGAAAAAGTTATAGAATTCACTGCAAGAGCTGGGTCGCAAGCACTCACCAG
This sequence comes from Ambystoma mexicanum, assembly GCF_040938575.1. NCBI lineage: Eukaryota > Metazoa > Chordata > Amphibia > Caudata > Ambystomatidae > Ambystoma > Ambystoma mexicanum. The sequence goes on along the minus strand of NC_090921.1, from coordinate 169,944,814 downwards.
ATGCTACCTGGAACCAGGACATGAGCGTTCCCTAAAGGGTAGTGTCTAGCTCTCTCCCATCCGAGGAACGGACCATAGCAATGGCCCGCCTCCACTTCCTCACGTGAGCTGCTCTGCATCACGTGGGCTGGTTGCCGGCTGCCCTGCATCACGTGGCCTGCAACATTCTCCTCGTCATCTCTTTTGCACGAGCGGGAGAGGTTACTTCCTTGCAAAGCACATTTCGAATAGTTGATTGTTATGTGGCGCTTGAATGTGGTTTATTGTAAGTCTTAAAGTTATCTCATGTTGATTGTTACTTTAATGCAGAACGGCAATATGGGAAAGGGGGTATTTCTGTGTATTTTGGAGGTTTGTGGTATGCATCAGCCATCAGGGGTGAAATTTACTCAAAGTACAGGCGGATTCAGTTGTTTACTTTTCGTTATCTCAGTGCATTTTGGGGATATCTAATAGGTGAGGCAATATTTGGGAGCGGGTATTTCTGTGTATTTTGGGGGTTTGTAATGTGCATCAAGGGTGATATCTACTTAAAGTACAGGCGGATTCAGAGTTGTTTAGTTGTTTTCGTTATTTCAGTGCATTTTGGGGATATCTAATAGGTGAAGCAATATTGGGGAGGGGGACTTCTGTGCATTTTGGGGGTTTGTAATGTGCATCAAGGGTGAGATTTACTTAAGGGACAGGCTGAATCAGTTCCTTTGGGGGTTTTCTCGTGCAGATGGTTGATTTGCCCTGGGGAGATGTGTTTTATGGAGTGGGGCTGGGCACAGCGCGTTCCTCCCTTCCCATTGGGACTTCCAATGTACCAGTGAACAGTACAGTGAAATAGTTATCCTCCCTGGTGGAGGGGGGTTGGAGGATTTGTTATGTGCCGCAGATGTTTTTTTTAATGCAGACAGACGCATTTGGGTACAAATTTCCAGCATAATAGTTTAGTTATTTTTTCTCCTGTATGGGGGGGCGATGTGGCATTCCCCAGGGAGGGGGTTGTTCATTTGCCCCTTTGTAATGTGTGAGAGAGAAGGCTAAAGGGAGGCCTTATACACACATCTGAAGTCCCTATGAGACCTGATAGCATTGGGTGTGTTTAAAAGTTTGCAGATACTTTCTAAAATGTCTTTACAGCATCATGACGTATTTCACATATAAGTCGTTGTGACGTTTTCACATAGGACGTCTATACACACTTAGGAGGAGAATCACGGAGGAAGGACCACTCCATGCCATGAACGCAGGGCATGCCTTAGCGGCAGCAACGCCCTAGGCGAACTGGTGCCAACAGGGGGAGGGTATTGTTATTAAATGCACTCAACAGGCACATTTAATAGGGCGCATTTAATAACAAAAGGGCACCTGCCGCACCTTCTCCCACTACGCCAGCTCGGGAGCCCTTTAAAGACTCCCCTGAGCTGGCGTGGTTCGGGGCTAATGGCGCCCTGGGGGCATGGCGACCCAGGCGGTCACCCGCCCTGCCCTAAGGCCGGCCCTGCATGTACGGGCACGTATTTATATTTTATTGTGTATTTATAAGATGCTTGTACATCTCGGATGTTTCAAAGTGGCAGGTATATTTAGGTGCCGGTGGGCTTGTTTTTGTTATTTTGATTTTGGTTGCAGCATACCTGCCTGCATTCCAGAATGAAAAACCCAGAGATTACATCACTGGAATGCCCTGCCCGCATGTTAGCTAGGCCACGCCCACAGGTTCACAATATATTTTACTTTGGAGTATATGTGTTTTATAAACTCCCAGGATTGTAATAAGCACTAAATGTGCAAAACATATTAAAGAATTCATCATAAATATATATGTACGTGTATGTGAACTAAGTGCATTATTAACGTGATAAAGGAATCTCGAGAACACACGCCACAATAGCTTTTATTTTCTTAATCCACATGCGGTATAAGTGTTCCCCCTAGCGGAGGCCCTAACGTGTGCCCTTCATTACAGTTAACTCGTTCTGAAAGCCAACATGAGCACATTTAGGGAGGGACAGCAAAGAAATGTTTACTCCCGTCAGATATGCTGTTAAGAAGTGATGAAGGGCACAGTCACTTGCTGTTATCGCGTGGTAGGAAAGGGACCAAAGCACACAAATCTAGTGGCGATGCAGGAATGGCTGGGAAACCCAGAGACTCCACGCTCTTCCCCAGAGAACTGAAGAAGAGCTTTAAAACTCGGAGTCTCCGGGCTAAACCCGAAGGTTAGGCGAGTATGAGCAACAGCGGATCTTTGTGTGTCTTCTTGGCCGGTATTATCCTCATCCCGGCTCCTCCCGCCGCCAAAAAGAAGTGATTTGTGGCCGTGGCGTCCATGCCAAGGAAATTTGAGGGCAAATGTTTTTTTCCAAATTGGGCTGTCAGCAGAAAGTCAGATTATACGCCATTTTTCTTCACCCTTATCTGCCCAACACGGCTTTCACTGTTAAAACAGCAATGCGCTCACCCAGTTGGAAATTAAGCCCCATGTCGATCCCGTTTTTACCACAGTAGCATGCTTGCTTAATTTTCTGCACTGCCGCACAGGCTCACATGAGCTTGGATGTCTATGGGGCTGCTGAGCCCTCCTGCGCTGGGGATGATATATGTGCCACCACCAGAGCAGGGAACGAGTGCATCGACAGCCCAGGGTGGATGAAGAGTAGCAGGCAGGGCTGAAGTTCCCTTGGCATGATTTCTGTAACTTTACAGCCTTTACAATGTGAGGGGTTCTGATTTGAACTTTGCAGGTAGATGTGCCTATCTTTTCCGCTCTGTGCTCCCAAGCAGTGCTTTGAGCTGTACCGGCCAGAGTCTGTTTGTATTACAAGATGTCTTTCTTGAATTCCCCCGCACCGACTCCCCTGCATTTCTTTGTCTGTCTGTATATGACAAAATTCCTTCATTTCCCTGTTAACTGATAAGGTGCCTGCATGTTCATGTATACTTTGCTACTGTACAGTGAAGCAAACACCTATATAGTCTTACCATAAAAATAACAATTGAGTATTTTGCATTAAAAATAGCCATGCTGTAGGCAGAGTGTCATGAATACTGGGTACTTAGCCGGGGCAAGGTGGGTAAGAGCTTGCCAGGCGTGGCATGTAGTACACACAAACATCCCTAGTTTGGCAAGTTTACCCTAGTTAGCGTCTGCATGGTTTGTATCCTGTTTATTCCATAGTCACTTCCTGCTTATGACTCAGGCACTTCCTGTTGCCAGAAAGGAAGTGTGTGGGGACCTATTGTGCACTCTAGTGCTTGGGCGTGGCTGGCTATGTAAGCCACGCCCCAGGTTTCTCCAGCGCTTCGTGTTGCATTTTGTATGCTGTATAGCAACACACTCACTGCGCTCCTCTTCAGCCCACATGCTCTCAGCTCCTGAGTTCGTCCAGCTCCAGATTCATCGTTGCGACGCTCCCTCAGAACATCCACCAGCCCCGGTCTGATCCCTGTGCAAGATAAAGGCAAGTTAGTCAAAGCTCGCAAGATCCTGCAACGCTGTGCGTACTCACCGGGCAGCTATCTTCATTCCGGCTCCAGGCGCAAGCCTTGTCCAGCTCCTGCAAGGGAAAAGGGACATCGCACAACACTCGCAAATCCCTGCAACGCCGCGCATACTCACCGGGCTTCCAATCCTCATCCCGGCTCGTAGCGCGAGCGTCCACCAGCTCCTGCAAAGGAAAAGAGACATCAAACAGCGCTTGCAAAACTCAACTACGCTGCGCATAATTATCTAAGGTACCTTCTGATATTTTCCGCACTTTTGGCAGCATCTGAAAGACAGAAAGGAACAGTATTACAAGCTTTGCAAACTCAAATCCTACGCTGCGCAGATTGCGAGGCACACTTACCTGAGACGTTCGGGTTACATCTGCTAGTGAAGTAACTGGCACTCAAGCTATTCAGCACACGCTGTGGAGTCGGAACAGCGTGGCACGTTGAACTTTGGCATCCACAGACATTGGCCATTATAACTCTGAAGAGTATCCCCCCAGAAGAATAACGCCCCTGCAGAGTGCAGGATGGAGAGTTCATCCATCTAAAAGCAAAGGTGAGCTACAGACACGGAAGCAAACCACATCACTTCACAAGGGGGAGAGGGAGGGAGTTCAGAGGTCTAGTTAGCCCAGATCGTAGTGTATTATCTCTTTCTCTGACAGACACTCTTTCCAGATCGTCTTGGGGGAGTGAGCACTCAGGACCTGGAGGTTAATACCATCGCTCCCGCAGAGACACAGGTGAGTGTGACACAGAGGTCTTCAATCTGTCTGGCGTGTGATCCAGGACGGCGAGAAAAGCGAAAATATTTTCTTTTTGCCTCACTTAACTGGCCCCACATGCACATCCCCAGTCCGTGCACGATGTGGCCACGAAAAAGGAAATCAACGCAGTTAGGGAGAATTCTCAGAAATGTGCTAATTCCCTTCTATTTTAAGAGACACCCAGCTCTTTTTGCTGGACTTTAGGACTTTGTATCTCTCATGTAATTTTCATGTGATTTATTCTCTGTTTCTTTTGACTTTGGAGTCTGATAAACTCCATAGGCATCATCTTTACATTGTGTCACATAGCACCTTCAGTGCAGTGGCACAGGGAAGTCTCTTAGATTTCCCAAAGGTTTAAATACTTTGGGCCTCATTACACGGACGGCGGTGGACAAAGGTGCTATTAGCACCTTGGTCCATGCCGGTAAAATACCGGCACCGCCTTGGTGGAAAGGGGAATTACCGCCCTATTCCAAGGTTGGTGGGGCGGTAATTCCCCCTTCCCCCATTGCCCTTCCCTATTCCCATTTTTGCCCCATAGGGCATAATGGGAATGGGGAAGGTGCTAATTACGGCACCGCAAATTGCGGTACCGTAATTAGCTCCCTGGTCCCTTTGCGGGTTGGTTTTTAACGCCTGCAAAAAGCAGGCGTTACATTCTCCAACCCGCAAAGGGACCTCGTAGTAAGGCGGTAAGGGTTAACGGTCACCAGTACCATTAACAGTGACCGTTAACCCTTACCGCCGTCCGTGTAATGAGGCCCTTTGCCTTGGATAAACTACTGTTTCCAAGAGCAGTGAAGTGAAATTGACTTTACTTAGATGTTGTAACTTTCTAGACCCAACACACACTGGGCCTCATTACAACCTTGCTGCTAAGTGCACCAACTTTACCACCATGGTGTAAACTCTGTTTACACCATGGTGGATGGCGGATTTACCGCCCCATTCCAAGGTGAGTGGGGCAGTAAATCCCCATTTCCCATTTTCCCTTCCCCATTCCCATTTTTGCCCCATAGGGCATAATGGGAGTGGGGAAGGCGCTAATTACGCCGCCGTAAATTACGGCGGCGTAATTAGCACCATGGCAGGTTAGCGCCATGGATTTTAACGCCTGCTAAAAGCAGGCGTTAAAATCAGAATCAGGCGTTAAGGGTTAACGGTGGCGTTAACCCTTAACGCCTGAGTTGTAATGAGGCCCACTATCTTACAATAGGGTGCTTGAGGGGGTTACTTAGTATCTCCTTTGTCTAGTTTCTCATGTAAAATGTTTGTGTTACCCTTTCTACAATTAATGGCTTGTGGCAATGGTTTACATTTTACTACCATTATGTGTTTTTACAACAAACGCAGCTACGGTAAGACACCCATGGGTGCTCATTTCGTCAAAATGGCCCCAGTCTTCTTTTTTTACCATTTCCTGTTGGAAAGGTCCTTCTTAAATTGTACTCACCAGGTTTGGTCTCTTTGTTCGTTTTGTCTTTGGTGGGATTCACAAGTGAAGCATGCCCCTGGCTCCAGTATGTCTGGCAGGGGCAGGAAGTGGGGTAGGTACCCGAAACTCCCTGTGCTTAATCCCTTTGATTACAGGAATGCACCCAAAGGTGATTGGCCGGCTGGCTGTCTGGCAAGGATAGCCACCCTGCTGTGTGTTTGAGCTAGGCTGGAATGAATGAGAGAAACCTGCATAAAAGGCGAGGCTTTTTGGCTTGGAAGGCAGAGTCGAACACTGGACGAATGAATTTGAAGAAGAACTTTGAAAAGACGCCTGCTGCAACTCCTGGACCGTTGGTTTGCCTGGTGAAGCCCTGCTATGGTGAAGCTCTGAATTCGCCTCGACTAGAGAAGCCCTGCAAGGACGACTTCTACCTTTGAGTTGATGGGACCAATCAACTCCAAAGTAAGCCATCTGGACATCCTTCGAAGCTGGTTGCATTTCCACTGCAGTTGATGTTGGAACCGAAGAGCCAGGGAGAGGAACACCAGATTGTGTGCCTTACTTTTAAGTCGGACCCAAGCTCTAGGAAGATCCCCCGGACTTCCCTGTTGGAGGACTGCCCAAGCCCGAGCCACCTCAACAGAGTGCTGGACCCCAATAGCAAGGAAAGTCTGAAGTGGTATCCGAGAACCCCAGTGTTGCTATTTGCTGTCAAACACGAGGAGCTAAAACGCAGAAGGACCGCTGAATTGAAGTTTGCCCATTGCTGCCACTGACCGTCCCATTGCAGAGTAGGTGTCCCCAGCCAGACGTCCTCCCTCTTGTCCCCACAACTGAGGCCCAGGAACAAAAGGATCTGCAGAGCTGCCCAGGAACCATTTCTTCTAACCAGAGGTACTGTACAGTCTATGAGAACGTACCTCTTGTGGTGTAGGCTTGCTTGACTCTGCGCTTTTACCTTTCCCCCAGGCCCAGGAAAGGGTTACATTTACTTGACATTGGAAGGTTCAAAAAGTACTTACCTGTTTATTAATTAATTGTTAACCTTTGTTTTATTCCCATATCTAACTTGACGCCAAATTCAATACTGCTCTAAATTTACCAGTGATAAATCAATGTCCACAGTGTCTTAGCTATTTAAGTCACCTGAGGGTGTATGAAGTGTCAGTGTGCCATCCCCAATGGGTATCGTCTGATTTAGAGAAACAGTGTGTTTTGAAGTGTACCTTAATTGTTATATATATATTTCTCTCTTCTGAAGAAGGCTTATATAACTTACCGTTAAATAAATTAATACTTGTCTTATCAAGAAACCTTGAGTGTAAGTGTTTATTTGGATAACTGTACTGTGAAACTCTGTGTCACAGCCTTACTGCTCACATTGACCCCTCTTGAGATAAGCCTGGCTGCTCATCCACACTACCAACCTGTGTAGTTCAGACTTATACCAAAGGGTAGATCCCTATTGCCAGGAGGCCAGGGTTGTTGTAGTGCACCCAAAGGGTACTGCATACAATCTTGCCTAACACGCAGCCTGGACGTGCGCTTTCCTGCATTTGGATTACACGTCCACTCTGCGTTGTTGCTTCCTGCTGGTGCCGCCATCGTCTTCTTGCCTGGTAAGAGATGCCGCTTCCCGGTTTAGCCCCAACACCACAGTTGGAGGGGGTGCCAGGAAGCAAGCGTTTCAGGCCTTTGCCGGTCGCCCTGCTTCCCTCACCCTCCCCCGCTTTAGACCCATGAAGGCGAACGTGTGGGGAGAGGAGTGCCGGGTCGCTGCAATGCTGGTCCCACTGTGCCCCTTTTTCTATGTGCCCCCACCTTGGGGGCCACTGGGGAGAGGAGGCAATCAGGGATGGAAGCACGCATTGTATGATATCCGGCTCCCCCACAGCAGATTTCTGGGCTCCAGCAATCGTCCGTGGCGGAGCTGGATATCATACAACACCGGTCCCCCTGCCTTGGCTGCCCCTCTGCCTTGTCACCCCTTTGGTCCAAGGGACAGCTCTGGCAGGGTCAGAGATCTGGCATCAGATGTCTGGCCGGATCTCAGGACCCGGCCTACCTCAGCCATGGCTTTACCAAGCCCCAGCTGCGCAGAGGGAAGCTGGGGGCTCAGTGACCTAATCTTTGCGGTGCTCCTTTCCCCAGCCGTCACTCACGCATTTTCTGGACCTGTTTGCTCATCCTGTTTGTTTTCTTCTGTCCTGAAAGGGACAGCACTGAAATCAATGGGCCGTGAACATCACTTTGGCGGGGAGGGGGGAATCACTGTGGACACATTATTGTTGTTCAAATGTGCATTTTGCACATTTATAGGAAGAAAAGTCCTTTCCAAATGCAAAAACGCTGCCAAAACTTGCGTTCACTCGTTTTCTTTGAGATGTTTCTAAATGTTTTAAATTTTTTATTTTTGTCGGAGCACCAGACAAATGCTCTGTAATTTGTGTGCCTCTTGCTTTGTTTTATCACCGGTTATATTTATAAAGATGTTATGCTTATCAAACTGATCACAAATAAATGCTTCTGTTGTGCTGACAGCACATTAAACTGGATTCATGGGTGCCGACTTTTGGTTTTCACTACAGAGGCAGAATTACCCCAACCCATTACTCAACCCGTCCCTTGGCCAAACACATTTTATAGCACTTCCTTTTTTATAAGTAATTGCAAAAAGTCATTCGGTTAAGTTTTGCATATATTTTTGGGTTTTTATTGTTTTGATTAAATTCAACCTTAAACACATTAAAAGACCAATACACATAATTACATTTTGCATATATAATGTCTCGGCAACAGTCTGCCAACCTGCTGAGCTACCCCGCTTGCCATCTGCTATAGAGCGAGTCTATGCATTCCTTGATGTACTAAAATCACTGCATTACCAACAGTACTTTGCTGCGAAAAATTAGAAGTGATTTAAAGTGGAATTCATGTATATGTTCCTGCTCTGTGTGCCAGACCTTAGCCTGCATGGGGCGCCATATGTGCAGACAAGCCAGGGGCCCTCGTTTCTGGCATGGCAGCCATGGCAGTCTGCTGCTATGGCAGCATTGTCACAGAACTGCAGTAAAAGCTACATGGCTATCACTCGATGTTTCCGAAAGTTAGCTCGTGAGTTAAGAACTACTGTGACGGGTTCCATGTAAGATATGTAGATGAATGATTGGAATGCCAGTAGGCTGGAATACTCAACTATTCTAGGCAGGGAATAGAAAGAGTAAACTATAACAAGCTGATGCTCTTTCTCTCGCTCTATTATTTTTCTCTCGCTCTATTATTTTTCTGTGTATGTTTTCAGGTATGTGCTCTGACTGCTCTCTGTTCTCTCTGCCAGCAGGGGTGGACTGGCTTATAGGGATCTTTGGAGATTTCCTGGTAGGACCCTGCACCCTAGATCCCTTTTGTGTGCGGAGGAGGATGTGTGTCGACTGGCAGAGTGTAGTGTGCAAATATTGGTACGGACAATCTGGTACGTCTATAATATTTTTTTCACAGAAAAAGTTTGATCTTCGTAATTCATGCGCTAAGGAAGACAACGATATTCAAATTCATTTTTTTGTATTTATTATGAAAAAAACCTCAACACATGTTTCACCACTTGTGGATCTTCAGGAGGTAAGTACTATTTGTGTTAAAGACTTAGTTCTAAAAGTAAAAACAAAACAAAATGTATATAACACCTTGATTACAAATCCAAGAAGAAATGAAAATCAAAGAAAACTTTTTTAAGTCAACATATATATTAGTATTGACACTCTAATCAATCTGATGGTTTAGCTTGCTTTATCTTGTTTGAGCTTCAGCATAAATCCTTACATTTTGGTTCCTTATCTGAGGTGTATTGGACTTCCAATTTCTTGAAAGCTATACGTTTTGGTTCAGGTTGGAAAGAAGAGATAGTCTGGGTTAACGTTATGCGACTAGGTTTTGTGTTACATTTTCACTAAACCTTAAAGTTGTATTGTTAGGAAAACTTGGGTGGGTGATTCCATATAATAACAGGGAGGTTACTATATAGACTCACCAACGCTAATTTTCCTAACAATACAACTTTAAGGTTCAGTGAAAATGTAGCACAAAACCTATTTGCATGATTAATCCACCGTAGCACTTGACTCCGTCACACAGGCAGGTAAGGATTTCTTTTCCCTATGTACCATTGGTTGAGTAGAAGTGCTGAAGGTTTATATTGGCCCTGTGCAATGTGCATCCAGGTGTGGTTTTCACCATAAATATGTGGCCTAGTCCAGGACCACACTTCAAAAAAAAAAATCAAGCTAGAACTTCACAATCTGAATGTTTGGTGAGTTCCCCCCCCCCCCAAGCTGTGCACATGTTTCTTTTGGGGATTTTGTTTTTTTTAAATAATAATTTTCCCCAGCCTTTTCACATGGTTCGTTTTAAATCTTTGCACGTGACATAAATTAAAGTGGGGGTTTGCAATGTTCTCACAGATTCAGGCTCCATGGATTTGTTTGTACGGCAGCTGCAAGGCATACAAAAGCAAAACGACACATTTAAGAAATATGGCCTCAGTACCTGCAAATGCTTTGGATGCTGCTTACCACATTATCTGGCCAAAAACAAAAAGCCCTTTACAGATGCTGTGAAAGTAATTCTGCCAACAATTCTCGCTGTCAACCGGGTAATGCTTAGTGACGGTGCAGCAGAGAAATGCAAAAGTAACCCTATGTCTGTCACCACAATTTTCTGCCGCATCACTGACCTGTCCTCTGATCTGATATCAGTACAGAATTGATATTGCGCTTGAAACAGTTTGCCTTGCCCTATAGTTGGTGAGGCCACTGACATTTCAAAAGAAGCACATTTGATTGCTTTTGTGAGGTACTGCAGTGGAAAAGAAATATTGGAGAAATATTTTGTAAACCTATTCAGGGCAGAGCAACTGCATCTGTAGTCTTTGGGCCTCATTACACAGACGGCAGTCCATGCCGGTAAAATACCGGCACCGCCTTGGTGGAAAGGGGAATTACCCCCCTATTCCAAGGTTGGTGGGGCGGTAATTCCACTTCCCCCATTGCCCTTCCCCATTCCCATTTTTGCCCCGTAGGGCATAATGGGAATGGGGAAGGTGCTAATTACGGCACCGCAAATTGCGGTACCGTAATTGCTCCCTGGTCCCTTTGCGGGTTGGTTTTTAACGCCTGCAAAAAACAGGCGTTAAATTCTCCAACCCGCTAAGGGACCTCGTAGTAAGGCGGTAAGGGTTAACGGTCACCGGTACCATTAACAGTGACCGTTAACCCTTACCGCCGTCTGTGTAATGAGGCCCTTTGACATTGTTAACTACTTCCTAAGTTCCCACTGCCTAAAGTGGGAAGCATGTTATGGTATTTGCATGGATGGTGCTCCTTCAATGTGGGATGCTAGAGCTGGTTTAAAAGCAAAAGTGTTGGCAGTAGGTCCACATAGATTTTGGACACACTGGGCCTCATTACGAGTTTGGAGGTAGCCATGGTACTATTAGCGCCATGGCTGCCTCCAACCCTGTGTCCGGGTCTGGGTAGTCGGAATGGGGATTTACCGGGTCATTCCAACCTTGGAGGACCCGGTAAGTCCCCATTCTGAAAACCATTCCCCATTCGAGCCCCTATAGGGCTCAATGGGAATGGGGAAGGAGCTAATAACGGGATCGCAAAAAGCAGGCCTGTTATGAGCTCCCTGGTCCCTTAGCGGCTCCCGCTAAGGGCAGCTGGTAAAACCGCTAAGGGACCTCGGAATGCGGCGGTAGGGGGTTAACGGCACCGGCATCCTTACCAGTGCCGTTAACCCCCTACCGCCGTACTCGTAATGAGGCCCACTGTGTGATCCCCATGGAAGCTTTGCCTGTGCTCAATATGGGGAATGGATTCTCTGAGTTGCTGACTTCTGTTGTAAAGATTGTACATTTTATTAAGATGCACCACACAAGAGCCTCTCTGTTTGCCACATTATGTGCAGAAATGGGAGCTGAATATGATGCTTTGTTGTTTCACACAGAGGTCAGGTGGTTCTCCAGGGGGAAAGGTTTTAAATCGCATTTAGGAACTCGGTAACCAAGTGAGACTTTCTCCTGGGTTTAGACCAGACGAAAGAAGAACCTCTGTTGATTCACACTGGTTTGTACTGTTAGCTTGCTATGGCAACCTCTGTGAAAAGCTACATTTTGTAAACCTCTCCCTGCAAGGCACAGAAAAGAAACCACATCATGAAAAATATCAGCATTCAAGAAGAAGCTGGAGCTTTGGAGGTGGAGGCTTGATGTCTGCATTCCAATGCGTTTCCATTATTAGCAGATGCTCTTGAGGAGACGAGTATGATCTTTCATGTGTTGCTGAACTAATAGGAAACCATCTCAGAACAGTCTCAAAGTACTTTCCAGAGGACAATTGTAGCATCAATGATTGAGTGGTTCAGCCTTTCCTAGCAGACGTAGGGGCCCACCTCCCAATACACTTCCAGGAGGAACTAATGGAGCTTCAAAGTGACCGTCTGCTGGAGAGCCAATTCAGAAAATTGTCTTTGGGTGGATTTTGGCAAAATGCAGAGGTTCCAACTTTATCCACATGTACTGTTACCTTTCAGCACCTCGAGAGATTGGATTCTCAGCACTTGCAGCCCTAAAGACTAAATATCGGTCAAAGCTGGATGAAAACATGTGGTTGGCTATTGCAAAAATTAAACCCAATAGTGGCAGGCTGGCTGCTGAAAGACAGGACCAACCTTCACACTAGTTCCCAGTATGACACTGTCCAACTTGCAAGTGACTGCAGTGATAATAATCAAGTTGTTGTACTTAAGAAACAAATTGTTACATGTCAAACGTTACTGTAGGAAATAAATATCCAACTCTACATTTAGTCAAGTCCTCTGTAGCAAAACATTCTGAATGCTCTGTTTACAAATGTGTGCCCTATAATCTAATTTGAATTATAAGTCGCAATGATTTTGAAAGAATTTAGTGTTTGACACCCACACCTCCATTTGGGGCACTATTCTATACCAGCAGTCAATAACCGTTTGCGGCCGTTAAACAATTTGGAGTCCGTGTGTAGGGGGCCCAAGCCAGGTACCATTTTCTTAGGGGGGCTCGGGGCAAAAAAAGTGTGAAGACCACTGCTATAGAGTGACTATCTTGTTATCAAGAAAATGATTTTTCTTTTTTTTTTTAAAGGCAAACAACCTAATTGCTATCTGCTGGCACCGCTATATGTATATATTTTGATTGCTAGTTTGGAAGAGCAGTGTATGTGAGGGCTTGACCGGCGGAAGTTGAATGTACTAAACAAACCTTTGCAAAATCCTGGATTGCTTTTTTTTTTCAAATAGGTTTATTTTAAACCAAGGCAGGGTGGCAACAATACAATTTTTTGTCTGAGCATGTTATGCATCATATCAAGATCCCATCTCCCTCCATCTTTTTTCCCCTATGATGGCCGGACAGGGCCGGAGTTTCAGAGGTTCGAGTTTTCCGCTCCCGTTTTGGCCGTCTTCCCTCTGGGAGCATATCCCCATCGTCCAGGACATTCCTGCCAAGTTGGGGCTTGTAAGTCAAGGCCGGAAATTTTTGGTGTAGTCTTAATAGTGGGGCCCAAATATTCTGAAAATGGTGGAGGAGACCTGCCCTGGCTGCTGTTACTTTCTCTGCGATTAGTATGTCCCATATTTTCACCCACCAAAGGGACATAAGAAGGCTGTCCGTGGATTTCCAGGAGCGGGCGACCACTATTCTTCCTGCCAGAAGGCACTGGGTCAGCAGCTTGGCCTTACCTCTGGACCGTGGATAGATCCCTGCGATCGGGGCACCCAAGATAATGGGCTCGGGCTCTAGTGGGAGTTCCGTCTGGGTGATCCCTTCGATGGTGGCTAGGCGTTGCTTCCAAAATTGTTGGGCCTATGGGCATGTCCACCACATGTGGAAGAAAGAACCCAGATGACCGCACTGTCTCCAGCAAGCAAGGTCGAGTGCCTGGTTCATATGGTGGAGCTGAAGATGAGGGTAGTACCAGCGTAATAGAATTTTGTAGGCACATTCCCTGTTAGTGACATGGGCGGATGATAAGTGAGTGCGGGTCCAGGGTGGCCTAGGTCTGCCTCCCATTGTGCCATACATAGTGTTTTTTTTCATGTAAATGTTTATTGCCATTTCTTAAACAAACTGTGGCAAAAACAAACCATTAACCCCCCAGATCATGGTGATTTCCTATGGAGCTCTTTCTGTTAATTGATCAGTCCCCTTGCTCGTCTCTCGTCGCCTCCTCCTCCAAGTTGCTGAATGGTCTAAGAGACCAACGTCCAGACCTCATGGACCCCCCTCCGACTTTCCGTCTGCCTCCATCTCTTCCTTTGAGTCCGTCCAGGGTCCCCGCTACACCAAGCCCAGAAGCTGCATGCTGCGCGGACACCAGGCCGCCCTGGAGTCTCTTAAGAAATTGAAGGACCAAATCCCATTCCAGGAGAAACTTATGATGTCCCCCCCACCCCCTTAGTGAGTATGACACTTTCTCTCGCGTCACCAGGGACCAGACCTTTCCTATCCAGTCATGTTCCATGGGTGCTTCCTTTGCCTCACACCTATGGGCTACTTGCAGTGCCCCCGCCATCACTAGGATCACATATATCTTGTTCAGCCTACCCAAAGTCCCATCCAGCCCCATGATGAGCAGCTCTTTGTCCGCCTCAACGTCTGCACCCATCATGTCCTGAAGTGCTTTCCCTACAATTTCCCAAAAGGGCGCTATCTTCAGGCATTGCCACCAAATATGACCACAGGAGCCTTCCCCACCACATCCCCTCCAGCACAGGGAGGTCGTTCACCGATACATGTTTGCTAACTTACAGGGGGTGAGATGCCACTGATGCATCATCTTTACCCAGATTCCTTGAATCTGTGGGGAGGTCGTTAGTTTGGGAATGTTGGCCCAAAGAGATTGCCATTGCTCTAAAGCAATCGATTGCTTAGTCTCCTTGTCCCACTTGGACATAAACTTCGCCCGCTCCCTCCCTCTCCTTGAGCAGCCTGTACAGGTCTCCTACGAGGTGGCTGTCTCCTGCGCTAGTTGTAACCTATTTCTCAAATTGGGTCAGTTCCCTGGTCACTGCCTCCTTTATAGTTGGATGTAGGGCCTAATGCCTTAATTGTATATACCGAAAATCCCTCCGCCTCTCCCACTCCAAAATCTCTCTTACAATTGGGGAATGATTTTATCTGCCCCGCTTCATATAAATCCCATAGGTACCTACAGCCCCCTTCCTCCCACGCCTCAAAGCTCGAATTGGCTCCCAGCCCAGGGGCGAACTGGGGGTTTGTTAAGATGGGCGTGAGAGGTGAAGGAAAGGTAGTAATCTTTGAGCTACGCACTGCCTCGTCCTATGAGGGACCAACCAGTGCCTGTATTGCACTGCAGTACATCCTCCTGGGCCTGTCCTCCCGGGGAAGCCACAGCACCTTTTCCAGCCTCGTTCCCACCACTGCCCTGTCCATTTCCCTCCACACCTTCCCCCGATCATCCATCACCCAGCCCCGTAGCACCTTAATCTGAGCTGCCCGGTAATAGTTTAACATGTCTGGTTCCCCCATCCCCCCTCTCTGTCTGGGCAATTGCATCAACCTCCGGAGTATTCTAGGTTTCTTATTGTTCCAGATGTAGGCCTGAGTGATTTTACTCAACTTCCTGAAGAAGGACGCCGGGGCCTTGACCGGTAGCGCCATAAACAGAAACAATACCTTTGGGAGGATAACCATCTTCACGGCATTGAGCCTACCCATCGGAATCGTACAAAAATGTCGACCTGGGAACTGCGACAGCCGAAAATGCCAACTTTGTTTTTTCTTTTTAACCCCTCCATTACACCATATGTATATGTGGGGAGGTTTAGAGTATGATATTAATATGGGGGGTCTCCCCCCACATATATATGTGATGTAAAGGGTTAAAAAAAGAAAAAGACGCCATTTTCGGCCGTTGCAGTGATCACATAGATCCCTACCCATCCAGGAAACAGCCAGCGGACCCCAACATGGAGCAGCCCCTTGATTTTCCCCTATAGCGGGGATAATTTGCCTCATACAATTGCTCAATTGACCCCGTAATATAGGTCCCCAAGTACTTGATCTTGCTAGAGGCCCAGGAAAAGTCTGAGCTCCTCCTCAACTCCCTTTCCACCCCTTGGGACATTTGAAAGCACAGCACCTCCGATTTACTTTTATTGATACTTAGCCCTGAAACCAGACCAAATTCAGCCACAACTCTCTCGACAACCTCCAACGACTGCCGGGGGCTCGTCAGGGTCAGCAGCATGTCGTCTGCAAAGGCGGCTATCTTATGAGTTCTTCTCCCAAAAACCACTCCCTTAATCGCCTGGTGGAACCTGTTTTTACTCAAAAGTGGCTCTAGGTATATCGCATAGAGTAACGTGACAACGGACAGAAGGAGGGGTTCCAATCTGACCGCCAAGATCTTAGTGTAAATCTTCGCGTCCAGATAATCAGCGCAATCAACCTGTATGCCCCACACACTGTGGGTCCTTCCCTTGCTTAGGGAGTAAAACAACTTTTGCCTCCTCCATATATTTTGATATCCCCCTTACCCCCAAATCCATTGTAGAGGGTTACCAAGCGCGGGGCCAATACATCCCTAAACGTTCTGTAGAAGTCTGATATAAACCCGTCAGGGCCGGGGGCTTTATTAAGGGGAAGTGCTGCAATGGTCATATGGACCTCCTCTAAAGTAAGCTCTTTCTCTAGTTCCTCCCGTTCCACTTCCGTTATCCCAGACAGGTGGCATCCCTCCAAATACTTCACTTGATCCCCTTCCGCTGGGCAGTCAGACCGATATACATCCCCATAGTACTTCCCTAATTCCCTTTTAATCGCCTGGAGATCCGTAATCTCGCTTCCCGCTGCAGTCTTTATTCTCAGTATCGTTCTGTCCTTTTCCTCCTTCCTCAGCATCCTCACCAGTAACCTATCGGCCCTGTTGGCCTTGACATAATACCTCTGCTTAAGGTGCATCAGGGCCCTCTTTGCCTTAGTCGAGATGATTGTATCTAATTGGCCTTTGATCGCTCTGTATTTCCTTCTAGTCTCCGCTGAGGGTCTGCTGGCTAACTAACATGACTGCCTTCAACCCAGCCTCCAGGTCCTCCTCTAGTTTCCTAACCTCTTTGTCCCTCCTTACCTTGATCCCAATAATGGTCCCCCTATTGGTAGCCTTAAAGGCATCCCAGACTACACCTGGGTCCATACCCTCTGTGTCATTCCTCTGAAAGTATTGGATAATCTCCTCGCGCAGTTCACTTTGCAGAACCTCGTCCTTAAATATATGTGACGGGTATTTCCATTTCCATAGCCACGCTGCCTGCAATGGCGATGAGAGTATTACCACAATCGGGGCATGATCGGAAATCCTGATTGCACCTACCTCAATCTCCCTGAACCTGCCTACCAGGAGGCGTGACAGCCAAACATAATCAATCAATCTGGAGGCTGACCTATGTACATGGGAATAACAGGTGTACCCACTATCCTCTACCCTCTTCTCTCTCCTACAAGCGATAGGTTTTCCATTTTGCCCTGCGACTCTCTCGATGGTTTAGTCTGGGTGTGGAAGATTCTCGCACTCCTGTCCTTCGTCGGGTCCCAGGCTAAGTTAAAATCCCCCTAAGTATTCTGTTACTCTTAGCGACGCCTTCTAATTTATGCAACATTGTTTGTATGAAGTGGTCTTGGCCTGTGTTTGGTGCATAGACGGTAGCCAGTGTTAATAACTCCCTTCCTCTCTGAAGGATCAAAACCAAGAATCTACCTGCGGTGTCCTGGGAGGTACCCGTGACGGTCACGTCTAGTCTGTTTTTCAGGGCTATGAGGACCCCCCGCCTTTTTCCCTTTATCATTTGATTGGTGAAGATGACTGAACCCTTTTAGCCTCAACCTCTGCCTATCTTTCTCTTGTAGGTGTGTTTCCTGAAAGGCTATGAGGTCTGGTTTTTCCTTTGCCAGCAGTAACTCTACCTTTTTCCTCTTTACTGGTGAATTCAGCCCCCTAATGTTAAGGGACAATATTTTCAGCGATCTGTCCATTATCGGAGGGGTCCGAGTCTGAGTCTTTCTTCAAACAGAGCTCACAACGGTACTCCCCCCAACTCCCTCTCACCGGGTAGGCAAAGCCGGCCTCTAACCCTCCCACCCCCCGAACATCTTCCTCGGGGCCAGTGCCATTTCCCAATCCCAGTGACCCCAATGGCGGGGCTACCCCAGCCAGTTCTACATCTGTTAGATACCCCTGCCCGGGTACCTCCACATAGTCACATGTTTGCGGCCGAACCTTCAACTGGGTGACGAACCCCGGGCCTTCACCTCTCGGGCTGCAGATTTAAGTGGAGAGGACGGGCCTGCAGGGCCCCTTCTTCTCTTTGCTTTCCTTCTTGGAGCCTGCGTAGACCACTCCCAAGCCCTCCTTCTAGAGCTAAGGTCTCTCCCGTCCGGCGACTCGCCCAGGAATTGATCCACCTCTATCCCAAGGATTGTTTGCTCCCTCCTCCACGGATGTGACCCATCTCTGCCTTTTGTCCAGCTCAAACACCAGGCCGAACGAGAAGGTCCATTTGTATCTAAGGCCCCTCTTCTGTAGCTCCTGCGTAATTGGATGCATCTGTCTCCTCTTGTTCAGAGTATGTCAGGAATCGGTCCGGGATCACTAGGATGCAAACTAGGCTAGCGCCGTCCCCATCGTCTCAGACACAACAGGGACAGTCTACATTGCATCAGCGGACACAATCCCTTCGGATTCCTTGTAAAAGGGGGTTACTTCACTGCCACAAGAAGTTTGTAAAGTCTCATCCCTCCGTTTTGTTGCACTGGCAGTTGCCATGGAAATTAGGGCAGGGACGCCGACCTGCACCACGTCAGCCGCACATTCCGGTCATGTGACTGCAACTAGATAAACGCTAGCCTGCAGCGAACTCGTTGCTTCTGATTTTGAATTGGACTCTGCTACATATCCTGTGTCAAGTCTTGTTGTCTGCTATTGACCCCTTGCCTTCCTGTCTCTGCCTCGCTTCCTGCTTTCCTGCTTCAGCCTTGCACTTTGAGTTTCCTCGAAATTACGGCTCCCGTATTTGGAATCCCCATTGATCTCCCTCCTCCTGTCTGTGCTCTTCCCCTTACCTGCTGCCTGCCTGCTCCTTTCATCCTCCCAGCCTATCCACGGGACTATCCCCGTTCTGCTCCGCTACTCCTTGTTGCCAAACCGGACCGCGCCCAGGAATTGCCATTGCCTCACGTTTTGATCATCTCTCAACTTCCCGTTGCTGACTCGGAACTCCTCCAGGATTGCTTTGCCTCACGTTTTGTCTTTGTGAATTTCCTCAAATACCAACCTGGACTGCCTTATGGAATGCTATTGCCTCTCGCCTGATCAACGTTGTTTATAACTCGTCATCAACGTGGACTGCATAGGATTGCCTCCTGTTCCTTGGGATCCACGTGACCAGTGCTCCTCAACTAGACTGCCGGTGCGCTACTCCTTTCCCCTTCCCCGGTACGGACTAGAGACTGCCGTGGTGCCATCAGGGGCTGAGATCGGAGCGTCCTCGTTTCGTCAGGTATTGTACTTCCAACCCCTAGGCGTACGCGTGCCAGCGGGAATAGTCCTACACCCCTGTACCTGGCGGTCTTAATGGAGCATTGGTTGTCTATGGAATACTTGCTATCAATCCCATGGTAAGAGTGTCTGTCCTTATGTTTGTTTTTGCTTGTCGATTCACTGTGTGTGAGTATGAAGGATTCTTGTTTCTTGTGTATTATAACAGCTGTCGTTCTGCTCCTTGTGATTTCGGCACAAAAAAGCATTACCTTGTGTCAACTGGAATACGCTCACACACGAGGGAGTCTTCTGCCACGTTTTGGGTCCATTCTTCCAAACAATTGATCCCTGGTGCTGGTTTACTTGTATCCAGACACAGGGTTACATTGTAGGGTAGAATTCTTCTTCTACACTACAGGGGCAACTTAAGAAGGCAATCTTAAAGGATAGTTCCGGGACTTTTTTTTTATTGTCCCTACGGGTCGGCCATGTGTTTGTAAGCATAAATCGGTAGATCGTAGGAAACTTTCCTATGGACCTTACCCGACTTTTCGCCCATTATCGCCCTCGAAATCAGCCTCCATTTTGTGATAATCCTATCATTTCGCCCCATCGACCTGGCTCACCTGCCTTTGCGGCACTAAATCAAATCCCCCGCCCCTGAAACAGACTTTATCAAAACATTCATATTCCCCGCCTCTATCCGTGACGTGACTGAGCTGCGTAGGCAAACGCGCCCAGGCGTCTTCTACGCGACTCCACACACACCCCGGAAATCAACACAGATCAGCTCACAATCACAGCTTGACAAGATGAAGGGCGATCCCCGAGGTCAAGGGCGACCTACAGAGTCTAGGTACAAGAGTGGATTCCAGCGAAAAAGCACTGCAAGATTTGGCAGAGGACACTCACAAGGGACAAGACTGGGTGGAGAATCTTGCTGGAGCCACCCATAACCTAGAACTCCAGGCAGAGGACCTCGAAAACAGGTCGAGAAGGGCCAACATAAGGGTGAAGTCTTCACCCAAGTCAGTGACGCAGACCTTCGACAGACGGTGAAGCTACTGTTTGCCTCCCTAGCGGATGTCGCAGGACCAGAGGAAGTCCTGGTGGACAGAGTGCATAGAGTAGGGCCCAAAAGAGACGAGCCTGGTGCTATGCCACGCGATGTGCTTGTGGCGCTCCATGAGTATACACAGAAGGAAAGGATCCTACAGGCCGCTAGAAGCTCACACAACCTGAACTTCAATTCCTCTATTCAGCTGTTCTAGGACTTATCCTTAGCTGCCCCACCTTTTGTGGTGGCCCTCTCCCCCACACCCCAAATGGCTGGGGGGGACACCTCATGCAGCCCTCCCTGAGCCTCCTAGGAAGGGCTGCATGATGTGCCTCCCCCTCCGTATAGATGGGGCAGTAGGTTTTGGGCACCCTGGAGCAAGATTGGCACACTAATGTGGCCATCTGCACCAAGCGAAGTTGGGTAAACAAAGAAAATAAAACAAAATTGTAGGCTTCTTTTTAGGGGGGGCTGAGGGGCACCCTACATTGCCGGCAAATGTTCTACTGTAACGGGGGGTGGCCCCCCCACCCCAAATGGAGGGCCCCACCTCATGCATCCCTTCGACACCCTAGGCCCAAATCTGTAGGTTGCCCACAGGTCTCCCGATGAAAAAGGTACCTCACATGTGTGGGTGCACCTACCGGGGGTGCAAAAGGTAAAGGGTAACCCGCTGGTAACCTCAAGCCTTTCGCCACAGCACAATTTGTTCATGTGGGCAACCTACAGATTTGGGCCTAGGGTGTCAAAGCCAGCAAGGAAAACAGGGAACCCCATGCATTTCCCAAAAGAGGACACCCGTGGGAATACACAGAGGTCTGACATGCGCGAAGCGGCCCAGAATGTATTACCCAGAACCCCAGACAAAGTGAACATTGTGTTTTTTCCCCACCAAATATCACACTTTGATGGGAATTGTGGCTAATAAAAACTGGGGCAATTTGTGCAAGGCAGACCTCTGTTTCTTCCCATGGGTGTTCTCTTTTGGGAAATGCATGGGGTTCCCTGTTTTCCTTGCTGGCTTTGACACCCTAGGGCCAAATCTGTAGGTTGCCCACATGAACAAATTGTGCTGTGGCGAAAGGCTTGGGGTTACCAGCGAGATACCCTTTTCCTTTTGTGCCCCCGGTAGGTGCACCCACACATGTGAGGTACCTTTTTCGTCAGGACACCTGTGGGAACGCGAGAAGGTATGACATATGTTGTTAGAGACGTGTTTCGGTGAGTGGACACAGGGAAATGTCTCTGAAATTGGCTGGAAATGAAGACAATTCTCAGACATTTCGCTCTGGCCACCCACCAAAACATACCGCCAACAACACATGGCTGACCTTCCCGCGTCCCTACATGTGTCCCGTTGAAAACGGTACCTCACATGTGTGGGTGCACCTACCGGGGGCGCAAAAGGAAAAGGGTAACCCACTGGTAACCCCAAGCCTTTCGTCACTGCCCATTTTGTTCATGTGGGCAACCTACAGATTTGGCCCTAGGGTGTCGAAGCCAGCAAGGGAAACAGGGAACCCCATGTATTTCCGAAAAGAGGACACCCTTGGGAATCCACAGAGGTCTGACTTGTGCAAATTGGCCCAGAATCTACTACCCAGAACCCCCAGCAAATTCCAAATTTGGGTGTAAAAACACAATTTCCAGACATTTCACTCTGCACAACCACCGAAACACGCTGCCAACAACAGATGTCATACCTTCCCACGTTCCCACAGGTGTCCCAGCGAAAATGGTACCTCACATGTGTGGGTTCACCAATCTAGCTGCAAAGGGAAAAGGCTAACCCATTGATAACCAAATAAGGGTTTGGGGAGATAACCTACAGATTTGGGCATAGGGTGTCCAAGCCAACAAGGAAAACTGGGAACCCCATACATTTCTGAAAAGAGGGCACCAGTAGGAATCCACAGAGGTCCAAATTGCGCGAAGCGGACCAGAATGTTTTACCCAGAACCCCTGACAGAGTGAAAAATGTGGGGTTTTTCGGCACATTTCGGATTTTGCCGGGGCTTGTGGGTAATAAATTCTGGGGCGATTTGTGCAAATCATACCTCTGCAGATTCCCAAGGGTGTCTTCTTTTCGGAAATGCATGGGGTTCCCTGTGTTCCTTGGTGGCTTGGACACCCGAGGCCCATATCTGTATGGTGTGCCGGTCGGCAGAGAGTCTGAAATTCCGGTCTGAAAACAGACTGGGGTTACTTGTGTTTTACGCTTTCCCCTTGGCGCCCAGGTAGTTGCACCCACACATGTGAGGCACCATTTTCATCGGGACACCTGTGAGAACGCAGGACGGTAGGCCATGTGTTGTTAGGGGCATGTTTCGATGGGTGAGCCGAGCGAAATGTGCAGAAAATGCGTTTTTTTCCCCACATTTCGGACTTTGCAGGGGTGTCTGGGTAATAAATTCTGGGGCAATTTACGCAAATCATTCCTCTGCGGATTCCCACGGGTGTCCTCTTTTCGGAAATGCATGGGGTTCCCTGTGTGCATTGGTGGCTTGGACACCCGAGGCCCATATCTGTATGGTGTGCCGGTCGGCAGAGAGTCTGAAATTCCGGTCTGAAAACAGACTTGGGGTTACTTGTGTTTTAGGCTTTCCCCTTGGCGCCCAGGTAGGTGCACCCACACATGTGAGGTACCGTTTTCATTGGGACACCTGTGGGAACGCAGGACGGTAGGCCATGTGTTGTTGGGGGCGTGTTTTGTTGGGTGAGCCGAGCGAAATGTGCGTAAAATGCATTTTTCCCCACATTTCGGACTTTGCAGGGGTGTCTGGGTACTAAATTCTGGGGCAATTTGCCCAAATCGTACCTCTGCGGATTCCCACGGGTGTCCTCTTTTCGGAAATGCATGGAGTTCCCTGTTTTCCTTGGTGTCTTGGACACCCGAGGCCCATATCTGTATGGTGTGCCGGTCGGCACAGAGTCTGAAATTCCGGTCTGAAAACAGACTTGGGGTTACTTGTGTTTTAGGCTTTCCCCTTGGCGCCCAGGTAGGTGCACCCACACATGTGAGGTACCGTTTTCATTGGGACACCTGTGGGAACGCAGGACGGTAGGCCATGTGTTGTTGGGGGCGTGTTTTGTTGGGTGAGCCGAGCGAAATGTGCGTAAAATGCATTTTTCCCCACATTTCGGACTTTGCAGGGGTGTCTGGGTACTAAATTCTGGGGCAATTTGCCCAAATCGTACCTCTGCGGATTCCCACGGGTGTCCTCTTTTCGGAAATGCATGGGGTTCCCTGTTTTCCTTGGTGGCTTGGACACCCGAGGCCCATATCTGTATGGTGTGCCGGTCGGCACAGAGTCTGAAATTCCGGTCTGAAAACAGACTTGGGGTTACTTGTGTTTTAGGCTTTCCCCTTGGTGCCCAGGTTGGTGCACCCACACATGTGAGGTACCGTTTTCATCGGGACACCTGTGGGAACGCACGAAGGTATAACATTTGTTATGTTTGTGTGGTTTTCATAACGTTTTGACCCATTTGCTGGTGCCCTTTGTCACACAACCCTTTCATTTCCCAAATGTGACCTACATTCAGTCGCTGCTTTAGGCACAATACACTTTTGTAACCTCCACTAGTCACAAACCCTTGAAAAGGTTTGCCTGTGCTCTTTCAAAAAATGTATGCTTGCCGTTCTTCACCACATTGGTTTTCACGATTTACACATGCTAAGTGCGTCTGTTCAGGCCGTGAGCGTAAAACTCCTGTGTACCATGGCTCAGTGTTTGGCTTGTGGTATTGCTTGTTTTGTAAAACACTACAAAAAATGTGTGCTTTCCTAACTGCAAGAGTTGGGGGAATGTAGCGGAGCATTGCTTTTCTCAAAATTCATAGAAGCCATTGCCGTACCAAGCCAACCATGTCCAACACATACCTTTTTTTTTCAGTCATTTTCTCGCTTTTCCCCCAATCTATGGCAGTTTCCCCAACCTAGTTGTTGCCTGACCTATGCAAATCACCCCTTCCTAAACTTGGAATTTTGTCTACTTTTCAGAAATATATGCTTTTCCGTCCTCCAAATCGGCTTTCCTACCCTTTTCTTCCATTCCGTCCATGCATGTCCAATTGGCAAAAATGGCCAAAATCGCCTACCTCTCACAAAACGGTTGATAACCACATCAAAATATTTTTAGGTACAAGAGCTCCGCAGTTAAGAACGTATTGCCTCTCCAGGACACCCACCTCTAATTTTTATCAGCGCGCAGATGCACTTTGTTAATGCCACCATGGGTGAAGTCTTGGAGGAAGTTACCAAGCACCAAGAGACGCTTCACTCACAAATCGAGACACTCCAGTCCGGACCATCCATAGCAAGCCCACTATAAATTAATGGTTGGTTTGGGGTACAGAACTGGTTCACAAATATTTGGAGCATACTAAATTCTTTTCTTATTTCCGCTTTTAGGCAATAACTCAAATCATGGCACTCTTGATTTCGAAAATTCTATGTGAATTTGAATGGATGAGGAATTTGAGCCTTTGGCAATTCCTGATGAAGTTTATTGTAAATGGCTGATAGAGGGTCTTGATGAAAGTAGAAGAGAAATACGTGAAAAAAGAATTTAAAGGCAGTCGTGCTTTTCTAGTCAGGTAAGCAATGTATTTTTCTTTTTTGTTAATCTATTTGATGTTTGGGGGACGAGGGTACATCTAACGTCCGTACACGGAGACATTCCCTTTTTTCACACATACAGATGAATGCTGCGCAATGCCCACCACTCTTTTACAACATCTCTTTCCTCTAGAGTAACTCTCTAAAGTATAGATGGTCTACTGATTTCTCTTACGTTATTGGCAAAGCGCAATGGGTTGAACACCCTCTGGGACCGTAGTCCAGGTCAGAGTATGTGTGCAGCTAAACTGAGTTGTGGAAAACTGCATGGGGAGGGAGGGAAAGTGCAAGGAGAGCAAAAATCTAAGGGGACGGATGGGATAACACTTAAGGGGAAGTCACTTACTCAGTGTACAGCTCAAGCAAAATGTTTGTTATATTGGTAGTCACATTATGAAGTTTCAACTTGCCTTTTCCATTACCCCACAGCCAAGAAACAGTATTATGACACTGAAAACTTTTGACAAAACAATGAAAACCTATTGTGATGCAGATGGACTAATTGAGGCTTTAAAAAGAAAGGCAGAGGAGATAAAGCAGCTACTGGTGGAATCTGGAGTGAACTACAAGAAGATGCAATGAAAAAAACAAGACAATTATATTGTAAAAGCTGATGGGTGGAAACTGACTATTCAAAAACGTATTGATGGCTGTTCACAAAAGCTGAAAAACCTAATTGTTTTGGCAGGGGTGGCTAGTGTTCTTCATTTCTCCTAAATTATCTCCTCAGAACTCACCTCATACTTCACATGGACAATTGAAAGGCACAGCATTAAATCAGCAGATGTCTCAGTGTAATGTTGCAGTTCCCAAAGATTTCTGTCTGTGTAATGTTGCAGTTCCCAAAGATG
The DNA here is from genome assembly GCF_040938575.1 of Ambystoma mexicanum. Classification (NCBI taxonomy): domain Eukaryota; kingdom Metazoa; phylum Chordata; class Amphibia; order Caudata; family Ambystomatidae; genus Ambystoma; species Ambystoma mexicanum. Next base: position 169,919,005 of record NC_090921.1, on the reverse strand, counting down.
TAGCTGTGCAACAACTACAAAATATTGGACTATAAAGTTACAGTCAATTGTCTGCTACAAATGTTTTGTCGTACAGATGTAACAAGCTCAACTCTATCACCACGTCTTCTCAACAGTGTGTCCTTGTTACAGTATGATGGTCATGCCTGTTTGGACAGTGAAGTGACACCCACACGTTCCCACACACCTGCGCAATCATTCAGATTACGGTTTTATCCCCCTACCGAGTTTGGTTGCTATGTCAGCCCCTGCTACTAATCGACAACGTAATTGTAGTTCACACGCTGCTCTGTGAAACTGAAGATGCAAGTGCTCTTGTATGTAGAACTATATAGTTGATCTGGTGAATTTGTAGGTTGGTGCCAACTTGTAAATGGTACATGTTTTGTGCTATTACTTTCTGTTGGGTCAGCTAGTGTTTTCTTGGGTGTGGTGAATGGTCGAACTAATTGCTAGCTGTTTATAGTGATATAAGGGGAAGTGATCGGCAGTCTGTCATACAGGTAAACCTTTAACAGATTCTGTTTAGGTCACTGAAAGTGTGTATTTTAGTGCAGTCATTAGTAATTGTTGCAATATATTGGGTGTGATGTCATGTTAGCTAGAGGTGAGAACTGAAATTAGGGAGTTTACAGGTTGGTTCGTGACATTGTGGGCTGCATTTGTAGTTTTGTATATTAAATCATCGAACCTTGGTTAATGACATTTGAGTGCTCTAGCGAAGAAGGCAAAGATGGAAAGTAACAGCTGCAAATTCCCTTGTGGTTTTCCGGTACACTATCCATAAGTCTAAATAGACTCGCCTTAAAGTAATACCACCCGTCTTACACACAAGGAATCAAAACCCTTTTGCTAAATCGTTTGGAATCAACATAAAATAATGCCTCCTGAATTTGTCTGCAATACTCGTTCACAATTTCAAACCCATCCTAAAGTTGTCATGGGGTCATCCTGGAGTGAAAGGCATACTCACGGGAGCAACACAGTAGCATATTGTATTGACCGTCCATTAACTTCTGGAATATTCATTGTGAGGCTGCATTAACAGAATACCACCCAGAACCAAAAAGATACATTTAGAACCCACATCACATATGCATAGATGCAACACTAGACCCTTTTCGGACACAATGCAAAAAAATCCAGAAACCAAAGCTCCCAACTCACCCCATATCAGGCACGAGCTGAGGGCCTGTTTTAGCCATTGCATTTTGGTTTTGTAGTGTTGCATTTATAATTAGAAAAGCTAAACTGCAAGTAACAAATTAATTCAACAGGGCTGAATGAAATTGTCACTGACAATGGAAGCCCAACATCGTGTATTACAAAGAGGTTTTCTTGCCCCCTGAAGTATACATTATGCAAAAGCGTATCTCTCCCTCTGGGATACTGACCACCCCAAATGTAGAATTTGGTGCGTCATCTTAGCCAACTCGCAGTCATCATTATCCAAATAATACAAACTATCCCATGAAAAGGACGCATTTTGTACAACCCTGCCACCACTTCAATTATCATCATGCCCATGATACAGAATGAAGCTTAGCTGCCAGTACGACAGCAATGCACCTCGTAACACTGCACATAGCGCAGCCCACATCACACAGAATTAAAATACAAATCCTGCCACAGTATACAAAACAGCCATCTCTACCTTCTCTTCCACACTCTCAAAGACCACTGCAGGTTCTCAGGACTGGCATTTCTCGCTTTCTCCTTTAGCTGCAGGTTGTCTTTCTACACCTGCTAACTGGTGCTGCCTACTGCTTCTCTTTCTGTATATACCCACGCCCCTGCGCTGGGGAGTGCTGTTCTGCCCCACTTGCCCCTTCTGCCAGATCCTGCGTGGTGTTCATCCCCCCAGTTTCCCCCTTGCTTCCACTGCCGGTCCCAGGGTGTCTTCGCTGCTGTCTGCAGCCTGGTTTATGAAGGAGCCTCAGCACTTTTTTCCCAGCATCTGGAGTGCTGGACCCTCAGATCACAGGATCACTGGAACACCAGCAGCATGTGACTCCTACCAGCTCCAGGGAGTCCTGGTGTCAGACCACCAAGCCCTCCCAGTAAGCAATGTCAGCCCCTCCCCTAGTGTCGGCACTTGCCCATCCTGCCCAGTGTCTTCCCAGCACCGCCCCTGTAAACTCATTTACTCACAGCACCGCCCATTGTCTTCTGAGCCCCGCCCTGTGTAAACTCATTTACACATAACCCCGCCCATTGTCTTCTGAGCCCTGCCCTGTGTAAACTCATTTACACAAAGCCACGCCCAGTGTCTTCCGAGCCCAACCCTGTGTAAATTAATTTACTCACAGCACTGCCCAGTGTCCGTTCTTTGTCCCGCCTAGAGTCTTTGGAAACCTGTCCTTTATAAATTCATTGACCCACAACACCGCCCAGTATCCATCCATAGTACTGCCCATTTCAAATTCATCTAGATCCTTTACTGATCATTTGGTTTTCAGAATAAAGCTGAAAACCGAAATGGTCACACTGTAGAGAGTGTCATGTATCCCTTGTATTTACTTTGGTAATAGTTGTCTAATTTAAAGTACTTAGATGTTTCTTTTGTATCCTCCTAGTATCTCTTCACAGGCAGTCAGCCCCTTCATGTAGTTGTTCCCAGAATCTATTGCCAGCCCTTCCCATCTAATTTCCTTCCACCAGCACCTATCATTATCTGTGCATATATAGACCATCCCAGTGTCAGCCCCTTGACCCACAGCAACTTGTAGTATCCATTCCTGCCTCTCCGATTGTCTGACAAAACTACCCGCATAGAACCAAATCACAGCTCCTCCCAGTTTCAGACCTCTCCTCCCCGAATCTACTCCTCACTCTTCCCTGAGGTATTCCATTCTCAATGCACCACCGAATCTCCATGTTTAGCCCCTTCCACCATCAAACCCATTGAACACCACTGGAGGATCCATGAATTATATGTAGGGTGGGCCAACAGAGCACCCCCACTGTGGTGTTCTAAAACACAGGTGACGGCAATCAACACACCCACCTCAATGATGCTCTCAGAGCCTGATCATAGTTTTAAACAGCATTCTTCTATTGTTGGTTGCATACAGGGAACTGCTTGATTAGAAACATAAAGGCGACAGCTGGAAGCCCCTTTTATTCGCAGCAGGATGCAGGAGCTCCATTCTTTCCTTGCTCCCCGTGTCCTCTGCCACTGCAGCTCCTCCTGCTCCACACCATAAGCATGGATCCAGCGACAGCTGGAGGCGATGAGCAAGGAAGGAGCTGTGCGCCACACATCTCCTGTAGTAGAATAAGGAATTAATAAAGTTCTTAGTCACATCATTTTGCTGGAGTCTGCCTGCATCTTTGGGGTTGTCAGTGTTCTTTGGTATGCTCTGCCAGTGCCCTCAATTTCCCATCGCCCATTACACTTTGTTGTGGCTTCACATAAGACACTGCACGTAATGATGATTAAGGGTTTTTATTAACATGCTCACACATCAAGTATTGAAACCACAATGCACAAACTGCCATGAAAGTTCTACTATAAGTATCCAGTAGTTGCTTCACTACTGCTGAACGTAATGATGGGGCAGGTGACTGTAGTGCCGTCTCCAGGAATCAAGAGGGTACTGTTAGGCGGAAACCTGTGCAGTTCCCTCTGGGACCACTGCAAAAGATTTAGGACTACAGCTGTTTGGCAGTAAACCCACTTGGTAGCAGTCTGTACCACACAGATTCACTTGGTAGCTGTGGCTGAGCAGTCAGACTTCCCTCAAGAAGAGTTAGGCAGTATGTGGAGTATACAAAATAGGGCAATCTACACAGTAGAACAAGCAAACATGGAACAAGGCTTCAGTGTAAAGATATAAAGGTATTTATTTATAACAACACATCTATGGAAAACACTCTGGCACTAATACGGCAAACAACCTCAATCACAATTACTTATACGAAGAAAAAGATCAATCCCCCTAACAATAGTTCGACAAGTCTAGGTTCACCGGCATCACTTATTTGCAGACAGAGGTGTATGCTTTAACCTAGATGGCACTCTAGTATTCCTTGGGACGGGAGAGAAAAATAAGGCAGGTTATGAAATCAACTCGGTACCAATACTTTACGGACAAATGCAAGGCAAGTAAGGCAGGGTCTACTGCAGATCACAAAGTTCAGAGGCCAGGCCCACTCGGGGAGAGGCAAGGCGATATGTCCCAAAAAGTGTCTCAGTGGAAATGCGCTTTGAGTCTTTATCGCAAATTGTTATGGAAAGATTGGACCAGTTCAGAACAGCAAGTTAAAGAAAGCTTGGAGGCGACCCAATGGAAAGGCGAAGATTAAGACACCTCACTCTATCCGGCAGAAAGGGAAGCCAGGCGGACACGGTACCTTGTTTGTGGAGAGTCAGCTCCGGCGGGGGCAGTTGTTCCTGGTGGTGGATGCACGTCGGGTCTTTGCCAAGAGAAGAGATGATCTCGTCGTCGAAGGAAAGTGGAAGATCGTTGCACCACCAGAGAAGAGACCAGCCGCGGAGTGCTGCGTCACAAGGCACCACCTTTTGGTCGCGGTAGAGGGGTAGTGGCTATCCGGTTGCCGGGGTGCTCTGCACGGGCAATTCGACCACTGCGTCCTGGAGCGAAGAAAAAGCAAAGGGGGACTGGTTGTTCCCACCAGTCAGGGGAAGCGACTCTCCGGCAGGGAGATCTCCTCTGTCGTCGTGAAGTGGTGAGTCGGTTCAGCAGGGCTCCACCGGAGGTGTCGTCGTTGCAGGTCGGCTCAGCTTTACCCTCGTCGGATTGTTAGGTCCTGTGGAAACTTCTGAAGATCCAGTCCCAAAAGCCCTGCTTTTATGCAGAAAACCCCCATTCATTCAGCCTAGCTGTCAATCAAAACACGCTAAGTGGTGAGTGGGGTGGCTCACCACTTGGACCAATCACACCAGAGTGCGACTGGAGTTGGCAAGGCAACTCAGTCCAGGGTGCCTAAACCCCCTCCCACACCCCTGTGGTAACCCAGACAGAATGGCACCACTTTGGAGGGTCTCTGTACAGAAGCCCGCCAAAAGTGGAACAAAGGGCTCAACCTTTGGTTTAGGAGTCACAGAGACGAACACAGACGCCATTTTAAAAGCCGAGTTCTGGCAGAAAATACCATCCGATAGACTTATTTAAGATAAGTAAACCGGTGGTATGTTAGAGATTAACGAGAAAAAGTATCAATCTCCAACAATGGGAAGAATCCCATAGGGTTATATTCGGGGTCGAATATAACAAGTAGTTTCCACTGCCACCAGCCAAAACTCGATGAGGGGGGACGGGACAGTGCCCCCTCGAATAACAGACCCAGGAGTAATCGAATTACCCCTACTAGTACGTCCATAATAGGATGGTTTGTACTAGTTCTGTTAATAAATTTAGGTCTAGTAAAGCCAATGGTGACTTTACATGCCCGGGGAGACAGTAGTCAGTCCCCGGGTATGGAGTCTATGATGGGGGTCCGCTAGGACGCCCCAGTGCTACGGCACGGAGGTTGCAGTGTAACACACATAGCAAAACATATGAGACCCTATGGAGTAAAAGACCCCATAGCCCATAGAACACATTGACATTCAAAGGAATTACACACATTCATGTCCAAGAGTGGGAGAAAAAGAGTCCCACTCTTGGCAGGATGGTAAAAAACAAACTCCAGAAATCCAGCAAAGCTGCTGGGGGACTCACTAGGTTAGGAAATTCAGCCTAAACAGAGAATTCTCCCTAACACTCGCCCCCCCAGACTAAGGGACAGGAGGATTTAATCCACTCCTGGATGAATCTCATACCTCTAGTCGATGACATACATCCTAGAGAGACCATCAGCATTTTGGTGGTGACACCCTGACCTGTGCTCAATGGTGAAATCAAACCCTTGCAGGCAGATCGACCATCTCAATAGTTTCGGGTTTTCCCCTTTCATTTGCATTAACCATCTCAAGGGTTGGTGGTCAGTCTGAATGACAAAAGTAGAACCATACAAGTAGGGCCTAAACTTCTTCAGAGCCCACACGATAGCAAAGCACTCTCTTTCGATTGTTGCCCACCTTGTTTCTGGATCCTTCAGCTTGCGGCTGATGAAGCAAACGGGGTGCCCCCTACCTTTCCCATCCAGTTGACTGAGTACGGCACCTATTCCTACATTTGAAGCATCTGTCTGCACAATGAAGTGTTGGCGGTAATCAGGAGCTCTGAGTACTGGGGCTTGGCAAAGAGCCTTTTTCAGGTTTTCAAAAGCCTGATTGCACTCCTCGTTCCACCTAAACTTTTTAGGAAATTTGGGCGAGGAGATGACATTCAATGGAGAAGCTATGGTCCCATAGTTCTCGATGAAATTCCTGTAATACCCAGTGAGGCCTAGGAAGGCTCTCACTTGGGTTTGAGTAGTAGGTGTTGTCCAATTTTGCACAGCTTCAATCTTACTGAGCAAAGGCCTTATTTCTCCACCTCCTACCTCATGTCCAAGATAGACTACCTTACTCTGTCCAATTTGGCATTTACTCGCCTTTATGGTCAGATTGGCTCGTCCAAGAGCCTGCAAAACATCTCTCAGGTGGGTTACACGTTCTTCCCAGGAATTGCTGAACACTGCTATGTCATCCAAGTATGCCATGCAGAAGTCCTCCATCCCATTCAGAACCTGGTTTACCATCCGTTGAAACGTAGCAGGTGCATTCTTCAATCCGAAAGGCATTACCTTAAACTGGTATAAGCCAACGGGGGTAGAAAATGCAGTTTTCTCCTTGACATGGTCTGTCAGGGCTATTTGCCAATAGCCTGTCGTCATGTCAAATGTGCTGAGGAACTTGGCGGCGCCAAGTTTATCCACCAACTCATCTGTTCTTGGCAAAGGGTGGGCATCATTCTTGGTGACTGCATTAAGAGCTCTATAATCCACGCAGAATCTAAGCTCTTTAGATCCGGCCTTTGGTACTAACACAACTGGGCTAGACCATGGACTAGTAGAGGGCTCTATTACCCCGAGATCGAGCATCTTGCTGACCTCACCTTTGATGTGGGTTCGTACGTGTTCTGACATTCAGTATCCTCTGCTTTTGACTGGCAGACAGTCACCAGTGAGTATGACATGCTGGCCCCAAGGGGTCAAGCCTGGTGAGAGCGAGAACAGAGAGGCAAACTGATTTAACATAGATTTGCACTCTTCTTGTTGCTCGGGTGTCAGATTTGAAGAGAGATTGACTCCTTCAACTTTTTCGTCCAAAGGTAAGCCTCTGAGGAGATCCGGAAGAGCTTCACTCTCTTCTTCTTCCTCGGATGATGCTAGAAGCAACGCTCCTACATCAGGTCGGGCGACATACGCTTTGAGTCGGTTGGTGTGGAAGACGGACGGAGCCTCCTTGGGATTGCCCAAGTCCACCAGATAGTTAACCTCTCCGAGTTTACCCACAACTCTGAAGGGTCCCATCCATTTGTCTTGCAAGGCCCTCTGCCTTGTTGGGATCATAACGAGAACGAGCTGGTCTTGAGCGAACTCGACCATGTTAGCCTTTTGATCGTGCCAGTGCTTGACCAATGCTTGTCCAGCTTTCAAGTTATCGCTTGCTTCTGTCATCATGTGCGACATTCTCCTCCGGAGACCTATCACGTAGTCAGTCACTCTGACTGGCTTGGGGGAAGGAGCACTCTCCAACCCCTCCTTAATCAGGGCCAATGGACCTCTGACGGGATGACCATAGAGAAGTTTGAAGGGAGAATAACCTACTCCCTCCTGAGGGACTTCTCTATAAGCAAAGAGAAGGCATGGCAGTAGAAGGTCCCATTTACGCTTAAGGGGTTCCTCTAAAGCACCTATCATGCTCTTCATGGTTCGGTTGAACCGTTCTACCAACCCATTGGTTTGTGGGTGGTAAGCTGTTGAGAACTTGTAAGTAACTCCACAGGTTTTCCACATGTCCTTCATGAAGTGGGACATAAAGTTTGACCCCTGTCAGAGATTACTTCCTTAGGAAACCCGACCCTGGTAAAAATACCAAGGAGGGCCTTAGCCACAGCCGGAGCTGTAACAGTCCTCATAGGAATTGCCTCAGGATACCTAGTAGCATGGTCTACTACAACAAGTATAAACCTGTTGCCTGAGGAGGTTGGAGGATCAAGGGGACCAACAATATCAATCCCTACTCTCTCAAATGGGACTCCCACAACTGGGAGAGGCACTAAAGGTGCCACATTCTTGGAGCCAACCTTACCAGAGGCATGGCAGGTGTGGCAGCTCCTGCAGTGTTTTTCTACTGCGGCCCCCATCTTTGGCCAATAGAATCTGGCGGTAGCGCTGTTACTGCCGGATTTAAGGATCCGCCAAATCACGGCTTCGGCTGATTTCCCCCAGCTCTGAGCTGGGGGGAAATCCGCCGAGATTTTGCCGATTTTCAGCGCGTTTAATGGGGAATTCCCAAATGGGCTCAATGGTATTTGTGATGTCATCTTTGATGTCCTGGGTGTTAGTCTTAGTGTTAGTCTTAGCAATGCACATAGATGGTGCGAGTTATGGTTGCTTAGCTTACTATAATGGGGGAATGTGCAGTGGTTTTTGGCTGCACTGTGAAGTATAACATTCTTTTAGTGAAGTTTTTTTACTGAATGCACATATATATATGTCAGGGAAGGAAAAGAAAGGGGCTAAACAAGTGATGTCATTGATGTCAGCATTCACATTTGAGATGACATCTTTCATGGTCTGGGTGTTAGTGTTAGCAGTGCACAGGGGTGGTGGCAGGGTTGGGGGCTTACTTAATCATAACTGGCGAATTTCAGGGGTTTTTCGGTTTTAATTTGAAGCATAAAGGGGAGGAGGAAAGTTTTTTTTTTAGTGAAGTGTACAGGTTTTTGTTAGGGCAACTTAACCATAACGTCCCCTCAACAAAGTTTTTTTTGTAGTGAATTTCACTGGTTTTTCGGAGGGCAATTTAAGCTTAAACGTCCCTGTAAGTTTTTTTGTAGGGAATTGTATGGGTTTTTGGAAGGTGGAACTTAAGCATGAAATTGTGGCAATTAAGTCGTTGAGCAGAATATACACTGTAATCATGTGTTTTTGGCAGATATATAGTATAATCTACGTACTTGGCATACTTTTAACATAGAACATACAAAACCCCCTCCCTATTGATATTGGAAAGGGACGACTGAGCGCCTGTTTGCGGACGGGGTTGGACAGGATCAACATTACCCAAAGAGGCAGGGGATAGCTGAAAATGTACTATTGTCTTACACACAAAATGTGCAACGTAGAAGAAGGACATAAAGGTATTATAAGTAGTAATACGTAAATATGGACACCTGAAGCTGGGAAAAGAAAACAACACATTTAATAACCATGTAGAATAAAGTGGACGGTACCATAAAAAAGAAAGGATGCCTCCAGCGTAATCACTTCATAGAAACTCGGCAGGCTGGAACAACAGTGGACGGACGCAATAGGACGAAGGGACATTACAGCAAAAGAGTGAGTGCAGGTCATTTTTTTATATGGGTGATGGGTTTTTTTGTGGTATGTGGTGCAGAAATAATAATTTCTTTCTGTTGTTTTGACTCAGAAATGGCTAGTACTTTGGAGTGGCTGGAGGAGTATTTCCTGCATGGGGAAATGTCTGAAGACAACGACAATAATGGTACAGAGTGCTCTGCATATGCGAAATAGTGACCAGTATTTTAGAGGCATTCAACTTATGTTTTTTTTTTTGTTTGAACAGACCAGGAAAGAAAAGAAGAAAGGGCAACAAACGAGACAGAAGAAGACAGGATAAAAAGGATAGAGCAGAAAATGGACATATTGAATGACAATTTTAAAAGTTTACGGGAGTTTGTGGAGGACTGTGTGAGAGGAAAAGTTTATCATTGCCCCACCTGCACCTGCCCTGCTTCTCCATTCCCTAGTGAACCTTCCCCAAACCTTGAACAGGAAAATAGACATTTTGATGAAATATCCATCCCTTCTTCCCCTCACAAATCTTCTCCTCATAACCAGCTCGTGTTGAATCCTAATTCCCCCATATTTGTTTCAGTGTCCGCTTCCCCCGGTAATTCTTTAGATGTGTGTGTGTGTGTGTGTGTGTGTGTGTGTGTGTGTGTTTGAAATGTTTTTGTACAGTAGTTGTAGAGAAAGTGTTTGTGTGTAGAATTCTTTTTTCAACAAACGTAAAATGTTTGAGAACAGCGTGCCTGTTCGACCTATCCGCAAGGAATGGAATGTGGGTGCTGTCTAATGTCAAGTAAGACGGATGTGATGTGTGACTGCACCATCTGTTGAAATTGTGCGTACATAAACAGAAAGGGGTGTCCAAAGGATATACTACCTCAGCGCACCACTCAGAAACGAGATAATATATGTTCGTAGAACACAGCAGATGTCCGGAATGGATGTAAATGAGGAAAATGGGAGTGTGTGAAGGACAGTATAGCGGTCCGTATCAAGCGCAGCCAAAACGGTGCCGTCCGTAGAACAGGCGCGGTGGCCGGAAAGTTCGTAGGCAAACAAAATGGAGTTGTCCTAAGGACACTGTAACTGTCCGTACAGTGAACATAGCATGCGTGCACATGCGCAGTAGAAACGTACGTATTGCGCGCCTGTTCCTGTCTGTCTCACTTGTGTCGCACTATGAAGTAGTTTGAGAACCCGAACACTGTCCGTAGGACACTTGTGCGCATGCGCACATTTGATACTTTGCATTTGCTGTTCAGGGTACTTTCATTACTGTGGCGAATGTGTTGAGGACGTCATCATGTGACCGCACCTACGATGAGCGTGGGGACTAATTTCCGCGGTTGGTGTGCTTCCGCAACAATACAAATGAACTTGTAGACACAAGGCAAAGTATTGTAGAGTGTAAAAATGTAATTTCACACATCCCAAACAATAGGCCACCTCAGGACATGCTGTGTAAAATTTGTGTACCGTTTTGTAGGGATGAAGACGGTCACGAGGCACACCCCTGCACCCCTACAAAAGGTCACACCACCGAGCGCATCTTCATTGTCCTTCTAGCTATAGCAGATTGAGGTGCGTTGCCTTTACTGCTGTAGTGACCAAAAGGAAACTAATCGGTATGGCTTCCATAGCTGCTGTTGGGTCATTAGCCTCTGCACCACACCCAAACCCGCCACCACCACCACCTCACCAAGGGGCTGCAGAGAGATACATGGGTGAGGATGTAGAGATCGAGGAAGAAGAGGAGGAAGAGAATGAAGTGGAGGAACTCTGCACTAGGAGCACACGGCAGGAGTCGTGGGTGTGGCGGTTGTTTTCCGTTTATGGGAAAGTACCAAAAGCATGTGCGAACCTGGTGAAGTGTAACCAGTGCAAGGTGGTGTTGAGTCGCGGGAGATTTGGAGCGTACAGTTTTGGTACGACAACCATGAAGCGACACCGCACTTCGTTCCACACTGCAGACGTTCGCAAGGTGGTACCATGTGTAGAGCGTAGTCGTTTGAGTTCCTCCACAGCATCCTCGGTATACGATCCTCCCACCACAAGAGACACTTCTGTGGGGGAGGGCCTCTCTCCAGCTGCCTCACAAGCCATTCGCAATGCTGTTGACCCTTATCTTTCAAAGGTGACAGTAGTGTGCACGTATTGTGATGCAGTACTCTGCAGGAGGGAGAGTTTTCAAAGTGCTTTTGAGGCTGCAGTCAACGAGCACCAGAAAAATTTAGTTGTTGGGAAGATGGTCATGAGTGCTTCAACCAACTCTGCCAAATCTGCCAACAAAGTACGTGAAGGCAGGTATCCCAAATGGCAAGCACCCTAGTGCAAAATTACCACATGAGGAGTGGTCATTCTACGCATGTCTCTGCAAACTTGCAGAATTGCCGCAGCATTGGCATCAGTGTCAGCCCTCCACACCACCTCCACTCCTCGCACATCGAAATGGTGTGCCACATGCCTACTCTCGGCATAGGGTTGTAAACCTTGCACAAAAATGTCTCCAAGCATCAAAACCCTGACCCTCTCCACCTCTGCCATCTTCAGTGTGTGCACCCTCTTTCCACACAAAGGAGTAATGTGAACATCTTATTGGCTGATGCCTACAGGCGCCTTTCCATGCAGGATTTGCTGTAGAAACCCGTATGTGACACACCCTACCAGCGGACAAGCTTTGCCTACGTGCGGCAAGTAACTCTTACCCAGTCCTTCTACCCTTTCTACAGCGGTGCCAAAGCGAGTCCCTCATTGGACACAACTAAGCGGGCGCACAATCATCCACTGATCACATAGAACATCGCTAATTTTAACTCCGTCATCAACATTGCGCACTTCAAAATTACTGTTGATGATTCTGAATGGAAGTCGAATACCATTGCAAAGCACCTACTTCACAAGCTACTGTGAAAGGATTGCGAATGTCTACGTGCAGCTCCATACATGTCCACATGCATCAGTGTAGAGTACAGGTATGTATATTTTAATCAGAGAACATGTGGAACCCTTATGATTTAAATTAGACAAAATAATGCCGCTAAATGTCCATAAGGAATACATAACAATGCTCCCTCTTTAAAGTGCAAGATTGCCGATTTGTCATTCACAAATCGCACGACTGCTTACTATCTTCTGCATAACCTGTACATATGTTACAAGCATGCCTATTTAGGGCAGACCTCAATTTTGTATGTGAAAATGTCGGAGTTCTGTACGGCCTACAGTAATGCTATTTGCAATGTGATCATATGATAATAGTAAGCACTCCCGATTGTAGTGCTGACATTTCCTTCTGAGGGTCTCCCGATTTTTCCACATCGTGCTTTTCATTAACAAGTACAAAATGTTTCCCCATCTAGTACTTTGCCCTATCGCTTACAAACCTCTCTCCCATGCATAGTACACTTTGTAACGAAGAAGGCATTTCCATACTCTTAAAAGATTGTTATTTGGAAGGACTTTCAAGTGAAATGTGCCCATGCACTGTGTTGAAATATGAAAGTTCAATCCTCTGACGAAAGAAGCACAAGTAATGTCTGCAGTATCATCACGGCTGCAAACACAATAAAGTAATTGATTTTGTTTTTTTAATTCGCAGTGAAGACTACTCTCCTGAGAATCAACAGCATCTACACTGCAGACGACATATCCGAAGCAACCTGGTCATCTTGCACAGAAAAAGTATGTACAGTACAACCTTTATATTGTAACCACTCCTTAAAGAGGCCGCGTGGGCTATTTATTTATTCTGAGCACCAAAGCAAGCATTGATTTTTAAATCATTCTACCTACAAATATCCATTAATTGTACAAAGAATAACAGGCAGAATGGCAGACAAATCCCTGTGTGTTTGGTACTGAAATAACATAGGTAATCCTTAGAAGGTTAGATTGTGAAAAGAAGTTGCTGTAGCAAGTTTTGGGCATTTCGGTTATTAATAATGGTTCTCGTCACAAGTAGGCCACTTTGTACTCTCTGTCTGAAGCACATTGTAGTAGTATACAAACAGTAAAGTAGCCTTACCAAATGATTGTTAGAGTTCACTGTACGTTGACACACCATGACAAAGAGCTTCCCCATCAGACTTATGCACACATGCACACAGCACACATACATTGGACAACAGACCAAAGTATATATTTTTTCTCAGTAGACACCAAAGAATGCCTACCAAAAAGCAACTCCATAGAAAGGAACGCAGAATTAGAGCAAAGAAAAATAAAGGTGCCCAATGTAAGCATCCACCTGTTGTAGAGTTTGTAGAGAATCTTGGTACAAACCAGCTAATGCAGTTGGGTAACATAATAAAGGAAGTCTCAACTACCGAAACTGTACCTCCTCGATCAAAAAGTGTCACAAAACACAAAAATGTTGTCAAAAAACGGCTGCCAGTACAGCTAACAATGTTCCTAATAATGCTGATAGTGTAAGAACCCACAGTAAAAAAAGTATTTTAGCAAAAATGTTTCATCACAGAGTCCTTCAGAATCTACTAAGAAGAGGACCAAAATCATCCTCACCCCTTAAAAAGTACCGTAGAAAGTTAATTCTACAAGCACTCGTGGACAGTGCAATCCTTCTCAAAAGGAAGTTGTTCATATTAGTATTAAATAGGATGAGAGCACTAACAAAACTAAGTACCAAACTACAAAAGAAACTCAGCAATAAACGGAATGTGAACAAAAATAATTTCTTGCAAGTTTGTGGTGGTGAATGGAGTCACACAACAACCACAGAGCCATATTTTAATGAAGAAGCATACAAACAAAATCAAACAAACACAATTGCCATCCATAGCAGTGGACGAGGGTATGATAAAATCAATACTACCATCATGGAACAAGAAACACTGCTTACAAAACTATCTCCTGAAAACTCAGAATTACCTCTCTATTCAGCAGAACCACACCGTCCATTATACAAATGGCCATGCACATCAATGTGTGCCATTCCAAACAAAACTTTCAAATCTATACGTCAGTTCCTCAATCAATATGTGAAAGGTAAAGACCAAAGTAAAATGAAAGAGCTGCAAAATATGGATATTTGTGCAGTGCGGAAAGACACAGGACTAAAAGGATATTCATTAGCCTGCATTTCTGGGCCTATTTGCAAAAGTACCTTCCACGATATCAAAAGAATATCAGTACATCATTCCAATGTAAGAAATTTAGTGTATAAAATATACTATGCAAAAAGTCCAGCTTCAGATTTAGGCAATTTAAATACCACTCTTCTGCATGGTACACCCAAATACTTACAGTAAGAAATGGACCGTATTCAGAAAAAGTATTTTGGAACTGAGAGCCATGTAGAAAATGCAACAGTTTTAGAACATAGTAGCGACAATTCTGCACATAGCAACCTTCTATTACACACATACAGAAAAGAAATAGTAACATTTAAAAGGTCATCGGCTGAAGTACCAAACCATGTGTGTGTGTGTTGCTGCAGAACGTTTTACAAAAGAAAAATAAAAAATGTGTACGTAGCATACAAAATAGAAAACAATGAAGACTCTAAATGGTTTGAATTAGCTTGTACCTTTTAGCTGAAAACAAATATGAAATAACTGAACACCTAATATGTTGCAGTTACTGTACTGCAAAAGTAGACAACAACCACACTCCTTCACGTGCTATTACAAATAATTTGGCATTGTTTCCATTACCAAATATCCTGCAACAGCTCAATTCGTATGAGAGGATAATAATTCAAACAGTTCACCCATTTCAAGCAATTATACGCCTTCATCCAAGAACAGTACAATTACCTTCCTCTGAATTGGTGAAAGGCATTCGTGGCAAAGTAGTTTACTTGCCATTAGATCTAACGGAAAATGTACACACTCTAGGAGTGAAACGTTCAATAGAGCATTCTTTAATAGTCTTGGTAAATGGTGTACCAACAAAGGACAAAAAAATGTGGCAACAATTAGTGAACTTACAGAAGGTTAGACAAGCATTGCAATATCTAAAAGACAATAATGAGTACTACAAGGAAATAAATATTAATGAAAGCTTAAGGCAAACAACTGAAATAATTCAAGAGCCATCAGAAACTGGACAATTCGAACTTCTGGATCCAGCTACAGTATCCACTCTTTTGGACCATTGCACAATTCATCCATTGCATTCCAATGAAAGCATAGATGATGCACTAGAAACTTACCAAATGCGACAAACCAAAGGGTCACCAATGAGTATTTGGGAAAAAAGTATAGAAGCACATGCTTTTCCACTGCTATTTCCTACTGGCAAAGGTGGAAGATACGATGATAGACCCACTCAGATTGGGGCATCAGAATACCGCTCATTGCGAATGTATTCGCAAGATCCCAGATTTAGACAAAATGTGGAATACATATTCCACCTATTGGTACAAAGGAATACTGGTTCAGACGGCACTGAGACGTGCGTTGCATGATCAGAAACCTTGGACCACCAACTTTGTTTGCTACGCTAAGTTGTACAGAATATGCATGGGAAGATTTACATGAGTTCCAAAGCATAGCAAACAGCAACAAAAACAACATAGATATGTTAACACCTGGAGAACTTTGCTCTCTAGATCCAGTTAATGTCTCAAGATATTTCCATCATTGTTTCATTGCAATGCTTCACTTTATTTGCAATAAAACTGTTCCTCCCCTTGGAGAAATGCAACACTTCTTTTGGAGAAAAGAATATCAAGCGAGAGGAGCACCACATATTCACATGCTGTTATTGATCAAAGGTGCTCTGAAATTTGGGCACGACAGTGATAGCACTGTTTTGCAGTTTATCCAAAAATATGTCACATGTGAAATCCCTTCACAACAGACACATAGTGAGCTGCATGGGCAGATTTTACAATTTCAAAGACACAAATGTGGCAAATATTGTCGCCGCAAATACAAAAACAAAGATAAATACTACACCAAATGCCACTTTGATTTCCCTAGACCAGTTACAGAAACAGGTGAAGTAAACAACTTCATGTCTTCAGTTCGACATAGTGTTAAAGGTAAATCACCTAAAAACACGTATTACATAAAAAGAAGGGAAGAATCAAAATATATCAATGATTACAATGAAATCATTGCCCTATTATGGAATTCAAACATAGATGTGCAGTACATTGCAGACAATTCAACTGCTTTTGCACGATATGTTACAGCCTACTTAACAAAAGCATTAAAAAAGAGCTTCAAGACCTCTGGGATGACCTAGCCTCAGACAAAACATTATCACAGAAATTGTACAGCCTAGGCATAAAAATGCTCTCTCATAGAGAATGTGGGGCCTATGAAGCAGCAGATCGTTTAACCGGCAGTGCTTTGTATGGAAAATCTAGAAAAAGAGTGCTAAAATCATATGAGGACATAGAAACAATTGCCAGAAATGATCCCAACAGCCAAGACATTTTAAAAAACAATTTACTGGACACATACCATAAGAACAGGAGTACCACTCTGGAAAGCATGTGTCTATACCACATAGCTCAAACCTTTGCATACAAAAATAATGTAAAACCCGATGAAAGCAAAAGTAGATATAGAGTGACCGATTGTGATGGGAGCTTAGTGAAACTTAACCAACAAAGCTTAATTAATCATGTGAAATTTTCATTAAAAACTCTGCAACAGAAAGAACTATATTACATGTCTCTGTTACAACTTTTCAAACCATGGAGAAAAGAGGAAGACATACTAGATAATTATGAGTGCTATGAAGATGCTTTCAAAGCAAATGAAAGCACTATCACCAATGTGAACTTTACGCAGTACAAAACAATGTTACACAATGAGCAGCAACAGGAAGAAGAACTTCAGGCCCAACTAGATAAAGACTCTTCCGACAGTAGTCAACCTTCTGTAACAGGAAGTCAAGAACCATTAGGACAACCACTAATAGCAAATGAGGCTGAAGTAGCTATGGCAGAAGTAGAAAACACCATGTATCAGTATCAAGAAGATACAGAAGACTTAACTGTACAACAAGCAAAACTTAACAATGATGAGCGCACCATTTTTGAAGACCTAACAAAACAAATTGTACATGGTATACAACACGAAAATAAAGAATGTACCTGCCAAAATTACAAACCTATACTACGGTACGTCAGTGGAGAAGCTGGATCAGGGAAAACATTCTTAATCAAAATCATCAGCAAGTTCCTTCAACAATTGACAAACAAACTGTCAGCTTTTGTAACTGCCCCCACAGGTTTATCTGCCTACAACATAGGCGGTGTGACTTTACACCGATTACTACTGCTTCCAGTAGAGCATCAAAATAAATTAGATCACTACACACTTTCTGCAGAAGCTGGAATGGAATTACATAGAGTATTGAAACAAATGAAAATGCTACTAATAGATGAAGTAAGCATGGTCTCCAACCTAATGTTGGCTTTGATTCATCTCAGATTGCAAGAAGTACTTAAAAATAATAAGGAAGAACTCTTTGCAGGGAAACCCATTATCGTTTTCGGAGATCTTCTACAATTGACACCAGTGAAAGGTGAACCGATTTTTAAAACCTTAGGCCACAAACTCTGCCGGAAAACTGTTGGTAGCTTAGGTAATGTTAACCTTTGGCAACATTTCCAATACAGAGAATTAACTGAGAACATGCAGCAATCTGCAGATCTCACTTATGCCAACATCATAAAAAGTATTAGAGTTGGTGTATTATCGCAAGAAGCACAAGCTGTATTGAAAAACCGGCATATACATGCACTTTATGGCGATAATGCATGTGCAACTGATGTTATGGAACAAATAGCGCATGTCAATTGTATGGCCTTAATGCCAACTCTTGCAAGCTGTTTCAAATTCAACGAAACAATGTTAAAGAAAGAAATGCAAGCAATAATAGAAATTAGCACCACAGACAAACTAGACGTACATGGTATGACAGTACCCATGTGTGAACAAGCCACAACAAGACGAAATAGTTTAGAAAATTCAATCTCCAACACAGCTGGATTGGAAAAAATATTGAAATTATCATTAAATTGTAGAGTAATGCTTAAACGTAACCTTGACGTAGAGCAAGGGCTAGTTAATGGAGCACTGGGCACAGTTGTTGGCTTTCAATCATACCCACGTGATAGCAACATTCAGTTTGTAAATATTTGCTTTGATAAAGTTTCAGTAGTGAAAAGGATAGGGCGCTCAATTGCTCGATTCCTTCTCTTCAAAGACATGTCTGTACATAGAGAGAAATTTCCTCCAACTGTTGCATATGCAGTTACCATTCATAAATCCCAAGGTCTTACCCTAGAGAAAGCATAGATAGATATAGGAAACACAGTGTTTAAGGAAGACATGAGCTACGTAGCATTATCATGCTTACGTACACTTGACGGTCTGTTGCTAATAAACTTTGATTCAAGTAAAGTCAAAGCTGAAATTCCTTGCATTCTAGAATACAATAGATTGCGTTCACTGTACACCCCTCATCTGAAACAATAACCTGTTCCAGATAAAGTGAAACGTGGTAAAATAAAAGTAAATGAAACAGAAATGCAACAGCAAATTCCGCAAAGAAAAGAAGCTAAAGTTTCATCAGTTGCCGCAAACATAGAAGAACCTATTAGGGAATGTAAACCAGGCACGTCAGCAAAGAAGCAACAGAAAAACCAAAAAATGCACTCAGGTACAGAACTTGCTGGGCCATTCAAATTTACAAATGAAAGTGGGGTAAATTGCTATGCAAATGTAGCAATGAATATTCTATTTCAATTGCCACCAATTGTTAACAATATTTACCTGCACAGTACAGACCAATTGTGTTTGCAAATGTTAGTGCTGCATAGAAATGCAACAAGCAATCCTGACAACACATACAGTGTTCATGGAGTAAGGCAACAATTGGATGGCTCTGCTGGAATGGGGGAATTCACTATGAACTCACAAGAAGATCCACAACAATTTCTAATGTACATACTATTAGTATTGGAAAACAAAAGCATACCTGTAAATGAAATCTTCCAAATTTCATACATGTGGAAATATACATGCACTCTCTGTAGCAAAGTGATACAGGAAGAAATCCCAAATGAGCGATTTGTGTATATTTCCATACCAAATAGTGAGAGCATTCCATTTCAGCAACTTGGATGGAAGAATGACACAAATAAATGATTATCACAAATCGTTGGAAACAAATGCACTGGTAGAATACGCCTATAGGTATCTAACTGTTGTTAAAAATCAGCAGGAAGGCAACAAAGAAAACATTAATGGGAATGATGAAGGAAACAAGATACTGCATACATTAAAAATAATTCTGGATGGTTTGAATTTAATGACAACACCATTACTCTAAAGCAGAGGTTGCCAGCTAACCTAACAAATGCGTATTTAATGTTCTTGAAGGCAAAATTTACGAAATAAAGTGTACTTCAAGATTGTCAACAAAGTATGTGAAAGATTACAAACAGTTAGAATACACCCACAGGTATCTAACTACCCAACAGGATGGAAGAATGACACAAATAAATGATTATCACAGATCGTTGGAAACAAATGGACAGGCAGAATACGGCTATAGGTATCTAACTGTTGTTAAAAATCGGCAGGAAGGCAACAAAAAAAACATTAATGGGAATGATGAAGGAAACAAGATATAACAATGACACAAATGAATGAGTATCACAAATCTGTAGGAACAAATGCACAGTTTGAATACGCCTACAGGTATCTAACTTTTGTTAAAAATGGGCAGGAAGGCAACAAACATAACATTGATCAGAAAGATGAAGAAAACGCTGAAAGGAAAAAATTAAGTAGTTAGTACGATAGGAAATAAAGGTTTTTTTAATCTAACAAGGATTTCTTTCCCCAGACCCAAAGATTAGAAAAGCAAACACAGAAACTGAGCGCAATGCACAGTACACTGGTTTGTAAACCAAATATGAGGGTAAAAAAAATGTTAACTATCTATAATGCAATGTAGTACATTTAAAAAAAATGCAAACACTAACACACCTTTTTGTTTCATCACAGAAATGGAAAAAGTGATACTTCCGCCAAGTACGGTAGCCAAATAAAAAAAAGTATGTGGATTCTGAACAAAGTAAGGAGTAAGTATATTGGCAGGCATTTTCTACACATGGAAATCTACACGTCTAATCTATGGTACTAAGGTACTAATATGCTGCAGTGCCTGTAGGCTGCCCTTCCATCTTTGGTGACTAACCTAGCACCTACGCCTTACAACCAAGGTACAAGGAGTATAGTTCCTATCCACAACCATCGCTGCAAATGGAAACCATGGTCCTTGTAAATTAGCTGCTTATAAATTTACCTTTCGGACCATCGTTGGCAGCCATGAAGTTAAGACACTAGGGCATCAACACAACTAGCACATGCCACCACACCCATATTGACTTGTAACTCCACTGCTTATGACTTCAGTCTTGCGTGCATGGGCTTTAGCCATGCACCCAAGAGTGCAGGGTCTCCCCACAACCACTTTGGTGATGTGTGGTGGTGGGGGTTATTTTATAGGTGTGTTATCCTTCAGTACCTCAGCCCAGAGGCTTCCCTCCTAGCTGTATGTCTGTAGATCCTACATGGGATGGGTGTGCAGTGTTTTCCAAGTCTAGTACTTACCACTTTGTTCTTGGTTGCATGGCCTTTGGCCATGCACCCACGACTGCACGCACTTCCCACAACTTGCCAATCAAAACGCAAGACTACGGGTGTATGCATGGGTGGCACA
Source organism: Ambystoma mexicanum (assembly GCF_040938575.1). Lineage (NCBI taxonomy): Eukaryota > Metazoa > Chordata > Amphibia > Caudata > Ambystomatidae > Ambystoma > Ambystoma mexicanum. The sequence continues at coordinate 169,897,858 of NC_090921.1, read as the reverse complement.
TGCGGCGGTGGTTGTGGCCTTCGGCCGACGGCCATACATCCAAGACTCTAGGCACTGGCCACAACCACTGTAGTATGTGCCACCCATGGCGGCGTACTAATGAATATAATAGCCATTGGAAAAAAGTAATGCATTCACGGCATGTTGTCAATTTCAATGTTGCCTTCCAATACGCGTGTGCTTTCAACAGTTACACATTTCCTGTCCACTACATGGACTGAAGTGTTACAAATTTCCTGCCCACTACATGGACTGAAGTGCTATCGATATTACACCCCACATTTACTGTGCGTTCAAGGTGTCCATAGAAATTACATCATGACGACCGAAGAACAAATGTATTGATCACCCATGTCCTACTGTCTGAACCTAGCAGACAATGCTCTGTGACACAGCAAAATAGTGTCATGAAAAAAGCATGTGTACGCTGGTTGTTGCTCCGCTTTCCGCGGATCCAAGATGTCGGGGGCATCCAAACCATCTGACGCAGAACATGTCTCGCAGCAGCTAATGGGCAGAGACGTCGCGTGTCTGCAATCATGACGCCAGCCCCTTAGCCAATCGGTATCTTGTTCGTCGACTGAACAGGGAAGTGTGACCGCGGAGCGAACATAGATACCACTAATTATTTCAGACCTACTTTTTGATAATTATAAAGAAACATACTGCATGGATGGTGACCAAAATTACAAAAGCACACTTTCTGGACCAAGGCCCATTACCTGCCGCATATTTCGTCAAAATCCGTCCAGCGGTTACACCTGTAGCCGTGCGCAAAATTTTCCCCCCATTCAGTCTATGGGAAAAAAAACGTTTTGGGACCTCCCCCCCTATAACTTTGCCCCCCCGGCCCAAACATCTCCAAACTTTGCAAAGAAAATTCAGAGTGGCCCATATACTTTTTTTGCAAAGTTTGGTGAGGATTCGTCCAGGGGGAGCGGAGTTATAAGCCGCCCAAAAAGTGCTCTTCCTATCGAAACAGCAACTTAACCATAACTACATTGCCACTACCGTGGCCATGTAATGTATACATGAAAGGAAATAGCTAAGACAATTATCAAATCACAATATAAACATTTTATCAATACAGAAATAATCATGAAATTGATCACTTAAAAACCTAAGGAAAAAAGGCAATATAAAAGAAAAAGGGATAAAAATAAATCGCAACTATCAATAAAAAATACGTTTTGATAACTTATCTAAACTTTCTTCACATTTCAAATAGAATTTAACCATAAAATACAACCAATCTAGATCATTTCCTTCCATAAATATGTTCCACATACATGATTCGTCCAGGCAGTCTATTACATTGCTATAGGATTTACATATTTGTTTCTCAGCACTTTTAGGCTTTCACAATTGGTTAATATGTGTTCGTGAGTTTCGATGACTTTCGCCCCACAGAGGCGGTACATGCGTTCAGATTTCAGGATTTATACTCTTGTGCCTACTATCTCTAGGACAGAGCACCTATTAAATTTAAGCAGGAGATATTGACGGATGACATAGCTGTCTGGATATGCAAACATGTGTCTCGGTAATGATGTTGTATAAATGGGCCACTATTTACATTGATAGCTAGCTGAATAAGGTTGGACTGGTAGCTACGACTAAGTAATTTGTTTTGTAGCCACCGTTTACGTGAGAGTTGTCTGACCGTATTGTTGTTTCTATTATACGTAGAAAACCAAGTGTATGGATTTTTGCTAAGGTACCCATGCTCTCAAAACTATCTAAGCTAATGAAAGCCTTATAGATGCTGACCATGATAGTACCGTTGTCAAGAGATATCAATTTTTTGTAACACATTGTCATTTTAGATGTGAACTCAGCCATTGTGCCTTTAATGTTGAACTCTAAGCGTAGAAGTTCGACAGACAGATTCTTTGCCATTCTCAATAGAATCCATAACCTCTTAGCTTCAAAGAGGTTTAACTCTCTCGTCAGTTTATGGCCCCAAACTTCCACTCCATACATCAGAACAAGGACAATCCTAGTGGAGTATAATAACAGAATAGTCTAAATTGACCAACCACCATTCCTTCCGATGAAGGAGCTTAACGTATATGTCAACTTCATACACGTATTTTTCGTTTCATGCCTTTTTGTGCATGTCGCATCTGGCTATGGGTGCTTTTCTGAAAGGTCTGTGCAGATTGCAATTGGGGCAGTGTGTCCCTTTCAGGCCAGAAGAAAGAAATCAGGCTAAGCAAAATACCTGCAAACGCCTAAGCGACCGCTGCGGAAAGGAGGATAGCAGATTAGATCACCGAGCCCCCCAGCTTCCAACAGGGCAGCTATGGGCTCAGCCATGAAACCCTTGTCAGGGGCGAGCTACCCGCCACGACCCCAATTTGAATTTCAACAATCGGCAGCCGGACCAGCCTGATTGTTGCAATTCAAATTGGGTCTTTTTTCACTGTGCCCTCACTCCCTCAGTCAGGGCTTGCCTTTTCACTTAGCGTGCATGTGTGCGCACGCATGCAGTAGCAATGGCATACCCTGGACCCTGACTGCTGACCCTCACCCCTGTGCCGCTGTCCTGTGCGCACCTTTATGTTGTGTTCTTTATTGCATTTGCCGTGCCGTAGCCGGCCCTGGCGGCAGCATTGCAGCCCGGTGTATTGCAGACCTGTGTATGTGCCATGCGGGCGGATGCCAGGCAGGCAGCACTGCAGAGAGAGTAGTGTTAGGACTGATTTTCTATACTCTGGCCTGGTGGACAGATGTATAGAAGGCCAACCTATATTGCGACAGGGACAACTCTGGGGTGCTGTAGCCAAACCAGTTCGGGTAGCAGTGACAGGCGGTCTAGGTTAAGTTCTTCAGAGGTGGTGAGCTTGTGAAGGGTCCACAATGAGGTCACACAATGGGAATCACAGATTACACTTAGATAGGACATATACAAATAGAGTTATCATTTATTGGCCAAAACAGACTATAGAAAAATGACTACTAGCAAGTAGTTATCACACAACAGTAATAAACAATAGATACATATATACAGTCACTTATTATTATAGGGCATAATCAGCCCTACAGATAAGGTGCGTATCTTGGCTTTATACGCATGTAATTAAAGCCATTACGGACCATTATATTTTCTTCTGCGTACCGTTTACGCTGTATTTATTTTCATTAAAAAGCATACTTTCCTCCACTAGATGGCAGTAGAGGGCAATAATCTCCATATCTGAGTGTATTACACAACTTCTTTTATTAATTCACTGAAAGTACAGTGGGGTTAACTAGATTTTTGGGACTTCTAGTTTACCATTCAGGCTAAACATGTTGATGTAAGGATTTACATGTTGCCATGTGGTGTTATTATGCAATTTGTGTTTTTGGAAGTAAACTCTTTAAGACATCATTACTGTAGGCCTTGAAATCCAAACTATTTGTACTGAGTAACGCTTGGAAGGTATGTGGTCAAATTTGCAGAGTGGATTAAAATCCCTGCTTCACTGTTCAGCCAAGGTTTGTGATCCTGGTCCCCTGTGCCCATACTCGACCCTACCTCCCGCCCCATCTGTCCGGCCATCCTACTTCCTACTTTTTGGATGCAACCAGAGGACCACTAGTTCCTTTTTTCCACTTCCACCACTGATGTGATTAGCGGTCTTGGGCTGCATTTGCTGGGATGCGTGTTATGTCCGAGATGCACATTCTTGGCTATCTAGGAGGAAACCTATCGGGCAATCAAGGATGGAAGTAGAAGATGGGGGAAGGTACAGACAAGTCTTTAATAATCGAGGAGTTCATGTGAAGTTATATTAAACAAGCAGCAAGGAGTAAGCCAAGAGACATAAACTTTGTCATGTGCGTTATATAAATGGTCACTACCATTAATGCTACAGGTCGAACAGTGGAACAGAGGCCAGTCAGGCTTTTTTAGTAGTAACTAGTTGGAAATAAATCACTTGTAGTAGCAATTTCTATTTTTGCTAAAAAGGCACAGTGGCAAAAGTATTTGTCCAGGATCACACAGTTTAGTGTTGAAGTAGGGCTTTGGGACCAGTCTTCAACTTATGCACTTGCCTGCATTTCTTCCTAACTGTAATTGCCAGAATTATGTTTTTTGGCTTTGTACACAAACAATAAACCAGTAAAACTATAAATATGCCTACCATAATGCAATTCAGCTTGCATGCACTTTTTGGTTATTTGAAGTGATATCGCCAACTAGTGTCTGGTGATCCACTTTAATTTCCTGCAGCAGACAGCGGGAAAGGTAGATTAGCAGTTTGTGACTTTTGCTAAGATTATGTGTACAACGTTCCTGTAAGTAAATCATATGCCAACAATTGCTTACTCACACTCTCTCTGCAGGCAATACATCAGTCCCAATCTATTGTAGTTCTTAACAGAGTTTTTAGGCTCTAGAATTGTGAAAATGAAGCTGTGTAAGTACCAGGTACTTGTAAGTTATTTTATGGCAGAATATTTTACACAAGTGTAATAAAATGGTTAAAGCCAAGCCAGACAACTTTCATCTACAACTCTTTTGGGCTACGGGTCTGATTTTACATATGCATTGGGTGTATGTTGGATACATTTTACTCTCTTGCAGAGGAGGAAACTCATTTTTACTATCTTGAAATTGCATTTACGCTCTAATTTGAAAAATCATGCGTAAAATACTCCCACCTCAAAATCTTATCTGGAGCACTGGGCATAATACATATCAGAAACTCCTGCAAAGGAAAGGTTAGATTGGTGCTATGCACTCCAGGTCCACAGAGATGATCCCTAACAAAAATTGGCCAGCCCTAAGTTTTCTGGGGCCTTTTGCCCAATAGTTCAGGTAAATGTTCCACAGAATCTTTGAATCAGGAAAACATGCAGATAGGAACTCTGGAGTCCAGTGAAGGGTTCCTATGTTTAGGATATGAGTTAAACTAACTACCAAAAGTTGCCCCAAGTAGCGGAGATCTTGCGCAAGCAGGCAATGGCAAAGCCAAAAGTGTTATAAAAAAGGTTTATTATAAGCCCATTAACTTATAATGGAAGTATAGGGGTAGGTAAGAAGCTCTTTAACGTACACCCTGTACTCCAATTCTTCCCCAGACTTGGCAGGACAAAGAAAGAGGGTCCGAAGTTGCTTTTCCGCCAAAAATCGCAGTTCTGGAATTCACAGGGGTTGCAGTTTCTAGTTTATCTCTGGTTGCTGTCTTTCACTGTTGCAAGGACTCTCAATGGAAGAATGCAGCAGAACTCGATACAGGAGCCCTCTCAGGACTGGACTCGAATCATGTAAACGATTTTGGATTGTGGTCACTGCAGCACGGCGATGCAAAGGGACTCAGCAGCCGCGGTCAGACTTCCCCTCCTATCTTGGGGCCCCTAGATGCTAGGATCCCGAAATTCTGTTGAGGTCAGTCTCGTAGGGCCAGCTAAGGATCCTCCATGTTTCAGCTCAAAACTTAGAACGGTGACGCCGGCAGCCCATAATCGAAGCTGGTCAGCCACAGGACAGTTCCGGGGAACATCCGAAGGCAGGGCAGGGCACCGAGCAGACATCAGGAATAGATGGTCCCTCCACTCAAGGGTCACAACTCCTTCACAGGACTGCTAAAGATCACAAGCAAGACAAGGCTCCTCCAGGACAGCAGCAGAAGTCGGTCGCCATGCCTCCTTCAGTCATGTCTCAGGTTTCTTCGCGGGTCTTGCAGCTGGATAGGATTCTTGGCTCTGTTAGGTTTAACCAGGATCTCTAAAGAATGGGTTCAGGGGTCCTCTTATCCTATAATCCAGGTAAGAGCTGCTGCACTCACTAGCCAATAGGAGGACCAGGCAGGACTAGCCCACACACACACCCCCCAGCAGTGATCCAGTCAGGACCACTGGAGGAAACATTCATGCGTAAAAACTTTGACAAACTGAAACCAGTTTGAGGATTGGAACTAGACAGTCCCAGCCCACATCCTGCAAGCAAACACACACAGCCCTCCAGTAGTCTGCCAAAAGCTTCTGCTTTCCCGGGCACTGGATGTCCTTACAAGTATTTTCCTGGCGTCTCCGGCCAGGAAGAAGGCTAACGAACAAGATGGTGAAAGGAAGGACAAGCGAAAAATCTCGTGGCATGGCCATGATTGACCAGTAGCCACAGTTAGTAGCCAAACGTGGTAGGACTAAAAAGAAAAGTCCCCAAAAGTGGAAAAAAAGTCACTGCTGCCACCAGCGTATCCTTTTAGCACACCTAGAGTAACCAGTAATCCTCTGAGTGTTAGTCTAGGGTAAAACAAAAATGTACCCCATTGTACTGCAGTTTAAGCTGCATTGTACAAATGACCACACGTGATACAAATGTTACCAAAACTAGTAACACAGTAACACGACTAAGGGAAACAAGGTTTCCCAGTTCTGACAGCCTGAAGGACGAAAGGCAAGTCAGTTTCCCCATGACATGAGCAAAAGCCAGTGTAGTGAAGCTTAAAGGAATAGTTCGTTCAGAAATATTATTGGCCAAAAAGATGGCCAATAATAAAACAAATACCTAAAATGTTTTTTTTCAGTCCCTATGCAAAGTTTCGAGCAAATGAAGCTCAAACTTTAAAATTGCAAGCACTAGGGGGCATCCATTTTGTGAAATGGATGCCGCCTGTGCTTGTGTTTGCGGCACTAATGAAGCAAAAGGCAGCCAGCTGTAGTAAACAAAAGCTACCACTGGGTGACTTTTGCTTCATTGGCGCCGGACTCGGAGGACGGGGACCAGAGACTACAGGCAGGAAAGCTGCAGCTGCATCTCGGTAAGTGCTATTTTATTTTTTTAAATAAGCACTAGCTGCGTTTTTTTTTCTAAGTTAACTTAGAAATAAAACCGCAGCTTTTAAAACGTTGTATTTATGTTTGCGGTAGCTTCAGCTTGGAGCCCTCTGGGCTCCAACCTGAAGTTTCCCCAAACATATATACAACATTGTTGTGTTTCAAAAATGCTGCGGTTTTTCTTTCAAAGTTTCTCGCGCTCCTCAAAACCAGAGGAGCCTGAGAAACTTAGAAAGAAAAACCGCAGCATTTTTGAAACACAACCGCGGTGTGTTTCTGCCTGCCGTGGCTATCACTTTGGGTCTCCGGTGCATTTAAAGGGGCTTACTTTGATTGCTGTGTGGAAAGTATTGTTATATGCAAACTCGGCCATAGGGATCAAGGTTGCCTGTTCCTTGTTGCAAAAACAACAGAGGTACTGTTCCAAGTTGGCGTTGAGTCTCTCCGTCTGTCCATTGGACTGTGGGTGGTAACCAGAGGAGAGTGCCCTCTGACTACCCAGCTCTTTACATAGAATAGACCAAAACTTAGAGGTGAACTGGACACCTCTATCTGAAACTACTACTTGTGGTAGTCCGTGTAATCGTACAATGGGCCTCATTACGACCCAGGCGGTAAGTTACCGCCTGGGTCGTACCTTTACCACCATGGCGTAAACTACGTTTACGCCATGGTGGTTGGCGGACTTACCGCCCCATTCCGAGGTTGGCGGGGCGGTAAGTCCCCAATCCCCATTTACCCTTCCCCATTCCCATTTTTGCCCCATAGGGCATAATGGGAGTGGGGAAGGCGTTAATTACGCCACCGTAAATTACGGTGGCGTAATTAACAACACGGTCCCTTAGCGCCATGGATTTTAACACCTGCTAAAAGCAGGTGTTAAGTCCTCCATGGCGCTAAGGGACCTCGGAATCAGGCGGTAAGGGTCGGCGCTGTTTATGCCGCCGTAAACCCCTTACCGCCTGACTCGTAATGAGGCCCAATGTCTCTGAGAAATACAGAAACAGTCTCAGCTGCTGAAGGTACCCCTGTAAGAGAAGAAAAATGAGCCAACTTTGAAAATGAATCCACAGTGACCATAATTGCTGTCTTCCCTTGTGAAGGTGCAAATTGTCCTGGTTACGAGAGACTTACCCAGAGTCTTTAGCTCACTATCTTTCACAGAGAAGAAAAATCCCAAACATATCAGTCTTTGTCCTGCCCTGGGGCAGTCCAGCACCGAAATGCTAGGCAATTCTTCTCTGAACAAGAGTACCAACAGCATCCCCAGACACGTGTTTCGGTCTGGTTGGATCTCATCAGTAGGGAGGAGCTGTGCCTCTCTAAGAATAGTGAGCAAGGGGTCCACGTCTGGATTCCCCTAGTAACTTAGGGTGAGACCCAAAGTTACTTGAATATGCAAATTGACAAGGGGGGTCCTGGGAGTCTCTCTGCCAGACATTGGTCCGGGTTACAAGAGACTTACCCAGAGTCTTTAGCTCACTATCTTTCACAGAGAAGAAATATCCCAAACATATCAGTCTTTGTCCTGCCCTGGGGCAGTCCAGCACCAAAATGCTAGGCAATTCTCCTCTGAACAAGAGTACCAACAGCATCCCCAGACACGTGTTTCGGTCTGGTTGGACCTCATCAGTAGGGAGGAGCTGTGCCTCTCTAAGAATAGTGAGCAAGGGGTCCATGTCTGGATTCCCCTAGTAACTTAGGGTGAGACCCAAAGTTACTTGAATATGCAAATTGACAAGGGGGGTCCTTGGAGTCTCTCTGCCAGACATTAGTCCTGGTTACGAGAGACTTACCCAGAGTCTTTAGCTCACTATCTTTCACAGAGAAAAAATATCCCAAACATATCAGTCTTTGTTCTGCCCTGGGGCAGTCCAGCACCGAAATGCTAGGCAATTCTCCTCTGAACAAGAGTACCAACAGCATCCCCAGACACGTGTTTCGGTCTGGTTGGACCTCATCAGTAGGGAGGAGCTGTGCCTCTCTAAGAATAGTGGGCAAGGTGTCCACGTCTGGATTCCCCTAGTAACTTAGGGTGAGACCCAAAGTTACTTGAATATGCAAATTAACCATGGGGGTCCTGGGAGTCTCTCTGCCAGACATTAGTCCTGGTTACGAGAGACTTACCCAGAGTCTTTAGCTCACTATCTTTCACAGAGAAGAAATATCCCAAACATATCAGTCTTTGTCCTGCACAGGGGCAGTCCAGCACCGAAATGCTAGGCAATTCTCCTCTGAACAAGAGTACCAACAGCATCCCCAGACACGTGTTTCAGTCTCGTTGGACCTCAACAGTAGGGAGGAGCTGTGCCTCTCTAAGAATAGTGAGCAAGGGGTCCACGTCTGGATTCCCCTAGTAACTTAGGGTGAGACCCAAAAATACTTGAATATGCAAATTGACAAGGGGGGTCCTGGTAGTCTCTCTGCCAGACATTAGTCCTGGTTACAAGAGACTTACCCAGAGTCTTTAGCTCACTATCTTTCACAGAGAAGAAATATCCCAAACATATCAGTCTTTATCCTGCCCTGGGGCAGTCCAGCACCGAAATGCTAGGCAATTCTCCTCTGAACAAGAGTACCAACAGCATCCCCAGACACATGTTTCGGTCTGGTTGGACCTCATCAGTAGGGAGGAGCTGTGCCTCTCTAAGAATAGTGAGCAAGGGGTCCACGTCTGGATTCCCCTAGTAACTTAGGGTGAGACCCAAAGTTACTTGAATATGCAAATTGACAAGAGGTGTCCTGGGAGTCTCTCTGCCAGACATTAGTCCTGGTTACGAGAGACTTACCCAGAGTCTATGATGAAGTCCATTGAAAGATTTTCCCAAGGACGTGAAGGCAATTCTGGCTGCTGTAGGACACCTAGATGCTTTTGACGAGAGACCTTCCCACTTGCACATACTGGACAAGTCTTGACAAATGTATTAACATTGGAGCGAACTGAAGGCCACCAACAACTTCTTGTCAATAGTTCATATGTTGCCTTTTGCCCTTTATGGCCAGCTAGTGGCGGATCATGGCAAAAGTGTAATGCTTGCCTTTGGAGTTTTAGTGTGGGTAAGAAAAGTGCTGAATCATGAAACCACAGGCCTTCCTTCTCATGTAGACGCTCAGGTAAAGGGTTCTGTTTCTTCCAGGTCTTACTCTCATACTGGACCTCCTGTAGAAACTGATTGATTACTGCGTTGAAACTTTGTTTGGGTAACAAGACCTCCTCGATCCTCTTCTCCTCAGCTTCCGGCCAGCTTCTTGAAAGGGCATCTGCTAAGCCGTTCTGTGTTCCAGGAATATAAGTGATCCGGAAATCGAAATTAGAAAAGTAATATGCCCACCTAGCATGCCAGGAATTGCGGCACTCCATCTGTTGGAGTACCCGTAGATTCCTATGGTCTGTATGGATAAGAAATGGATAGTTATCTCCCTGTAGTATGTGTCTCCACTCTACACACGCCATTCTCATGGCTAATAGCTCTCTCTCTAAGACTAAATAATTTCGTTCACTAGCAGTGAAGGTCCGAGAGTAGTAAGCTATAGGGTGTTCTTGGCCCTTCTGGTCCTCTTGTAACAGTACAGCTCCCATGGCTCCACCTGAGGCGTCCGTCTCCACAATAAAGGGGTTGGATTGATCCGGCTGGATCAGTATTGGCGCAGTAGTAAACAATTCTTTGAGTCTTGTAAAAGCTTCTTTTGCTTCCGAATTCCATATGAAAATGCACCCCTTTTTGAGAAGAGAGGTTAATGGTAATACGATTTCAGAAAAATGGGGACTAAAGTAGCAATAAAAGTTCGCCAAACCAAGAAACCGTTGAACCTCCTTGACTGATGAAAGTTCGGGCCACCTAAGAATGGCCTTTACCTTGTCTGAATCCATTCGTACCCCTGTAGAGGATAAATTGAACCAAAGATAAGGTACAGCGGAGGCTTGGAATGTACACGTTTTTGGCTTAGCGTAGAGATGGTTTTCCTTTAGTCTTCGTAGCACCTACTTGACTTGGAGCCGATGTTCACTTAGATTTGTGGAAAAAAACAGGATATCGTCTAGATAGCCTACTACCGATACTTTGAACATATCGGCAAACACTCCATCCATGAATCTTTGGAACACCGCTGGGGCATTCACTAAACCAAAAGGCATCACGCAGTATTCACACAACCCCAGCGGTGTTCTGAAGGCGGTCTTCCATTCATCTCCGGATCTTATTCTTAACAAATGGTAAGCTCAGCGTAGATCAATCTTCGTGAAGATCTGTGAATCTCTGACTGCTTCTAGTATATCCCTGATGAGGGGGATCGGGTATCTGACCCGGACTGTAATACTGTTCAGTCCCCTATAATCGATACAAGGGCGCAGGTCTTTAGTTCCCTTCTTAGATACAAAAAACAGAGACGCTCCTCCAGATGACTTTGACCTCCTTATGAGACCGTTCTTGAGATTGGAGTCTAAGTACTCCTTAAGAGCGGGTCTCTCTTGTTGTGATAACGGGTACATTCGTCCAAATGGTACTGGGGTCTGTTCCTTCAGGTCTATGCCACAATCTTCAGGATGATGAGGTGGGAGGAGTTTGGGAACCATATCTTCGAACACTTCAGCATATTCTCTGTACTGTACTAGGATAGTTGAAATGGAAACACACAGTTGGTCTACCCTGTGTGCGGAATGTACTTCAGCCGTCGATTCCTTGATCGCAAAAGTCTGAATTGAAACTTAACTTGTTGGATCCCCAGTCAATACAAGGATTATGACAACGCAACCAGGAAATCCCAAGTATTAAGGGAAAGTGGGCTGCTCTAATAACATCAAACACAATGTCTTTGGTATGATTGCCCATCGAGATCTGGAGTGGCATGGTTTCCATTGTTATAGGTCCTGAAGATGGAGGACGCCCATCTACCCCTTTGACTGGTATGACCCTTGTCTTAAGTTGGAGTGGTATCTTCTTTTCCTTTGCCCATGTAACATCGATAAAGTTGCCTGCTGCCCCGCAGTCCAACATGGCAGTAACAGGAATAGTGATTCCTGAGGAGTCTGCTAAAGAAACCTGAAACACCATTAGTCGGTTGTCTTCTGTTCCTTCTTCTCCTGGTCTAGTGTTATTGCAAGGGTTTGAGCCATTTTCCCCGTTGTCTCCCTTGCGTAGATATGAGGTTGTGCATTTCCCTAACGTCTGGATGGTATCTCTTTGCAATCCTTTAACTGATGTTTTGATGATCCGCAATACATGCACAGGTTTAACTCACGTCTTTGCCTTCTTTCTTCAGAGGTTAGAGGACCTCTAGTAGCTCCTATCTGCATCGGCTCTTCGGTAGAGCAACGGTCCTTAAGGAGTAAAGGTGGGTGATAAACCGGTGGATGCCCTCGACCCCTTCTCCTCTCATACCGTCTTTCATTAAGTCTAAACTCTATCCGAAGGGCTAATGACACCAACTCGGAGAAAGTCTCTGGTCGGGCTACTCGTGCTAGCTCATCTTTTATTTCTTCATGCTGCCCTCTGCGAAAGATCGTTTGTTGGGCAGTATCTGGCCATCCTGCCAATGTAGCCAATCCCTGAAATTGGGTAACATAAGACTGGACATTCTGGCTTCCCTGCTTGACATCCAGTAATGCTTCGTATGTAGAGTACTGCACCTCTGGTCTTTCAAAGCGTGTCTTAAAATTGCAAACAAACATGTCATAATCGTTAACTGAAGGATCATCGGCCGTTACCAGTAGTGTCGCCCATGCCAAAGCACTACCTTTCAGGTTAGTTATTAGGAATCCTACTCGGGCTCTGCCTGTCTCAAAGGTCTTTCTTCTGAAAGAAAAATACACTGAACAGGCGTTGAAGAAACTCCTTCATCCCCTTCGGATTACCATCATACTTGTTCAGAGTAAAGGGCATCGGGGGCAATTCGCCTCTTCCTTCTTCTCTAGTCGCGGCTTGTTGGCGCAGAGCCTGGTTTTCTGCCTGGAGCGCTTGTCTACTCGTAGATTTTGCATAGCGTTATACATTTCCTGAAACTGCTCTAAAGAGGCCATTGTTCTTTCTGGGCGTTGTATACTGTCAAGCTGATCAACACTCCTGATCCCTTCCATTAACTCCTCCTCACCTCTGTCTTCTGTGGAATCTATAGAAAGTTCAGCTTCCTTCTTTTTGCGGGGTTTCTTTGTCTTCTTCTCTTTTCTTTCCTTCTTGTGATGCAAATAGAGGCGTAACTCCTCAGAGGCCATCGTGACTGGAAGGAACCTAGTCCCGGGGGCCCCCAAGGAGCTAGCCCCCAATTCAGGGAAAAAGCTGGTTGGCAGAAAAAACCCTGGGTACAGCGAATGTGCCTCCGATGAGTAACTGACTGGAACTCTAGAAGTATTGGAAAGTAGAGGTTAAGTTCCAAGAGCTGGTCAAAGTTACTTCACTGAAGATGGTAACAAACAGAATCCGAATGCTGATGACTGGATCAGTGAAATGCAACTGCAGGAGGCATCGGATGAAGCAGATTCGCAAACATGGAAGAAGGCTGCCTGGCTGCGAGAGAAGGACCGCTAGGCAGAAAGGTATGGAGTTTTGCGGAGTATGCGGAGGGGCGTAGCGCTCAAGGAACGAGCGTACGCTCCCTGACCGAAGCAGGCAAGAAGACAGGATGTCAAAGGTAAGAAGGAAATAGGTGGTACGAACCGGAAGCATAGCAGAAAACAGAAGCAGACGTTACAGAGTAAGAGGAAAGGCATGGAAGAGTAGGAAAGAGTATATGAGTAATGAGAACCCTTACCTCCTCCGTGAAGTTTAAACAGAACTCGAAGGAACAGCCACCTAGAAAAGAATAAACACCCCGAGAGTGAAAAGAGAGGCCCCAATTCCAAGCAACTGAGAAGAAAGGGAGGAATATTCTAAGTAGCACCAGGACCACAGAAAACGAGCGTTTACCCCAGTGCGTGTGACGCATATACATCGCGGTGGCCATCTTGGAAATGAGGCATAAACCAATAAATGGCATTCCTTCCTCGATATTAGGTGTGTCTCCCTCGGCTCCATACCTTCCACGGCTGATGCATTACAGAACTCCATAGGATGCACTTATTTCCTCCTAAACATTAGCCACTGCATTGACAGCAATTACATTACTGGTGCTGGGCCCAGCTCCACTAACAGGACCACTTGCTAAGATAGGCACAACCTTACTCTTTTAAAAATCCATAATTTTCACAATCCACTCTGCTTTAGTGCCAGAGACTGTCAAGCCCATGTCAGCACACAACATTTTTAACTGATCCACTTTGGAGGCACTTAAAGTGGTGAACGTGATTGTTTCCATGATATCTAGTACAGTAGATGACTGTTTCTACAAGACAATCAAAAATGATAGTTTTCTGTTTAAGTATTATCTGGACACACTCCAGTGCTCAACACAATACAGATCCTTTTAACAAAACACCCATATGTTATGTGGAAAGGGTTATCCCACCTCTACCACCAATCTGTTAGGACTGATTTTCTATACTCTGGCCTCGTGGACAGATGTATAAAAGGCCAACCTGTATTTTGACAGGTACAACTCTGGGGTAGCTGTAGCCAAACCAGTTTGGGTAGCTGTTACGCTCACCTGGCTCCCACAGGGGTGTCGAGCGGCACTGGACAGCCACGGTCTCCACCAACGTGATGCGTAGTGCAGAGATGACTGACTGAACAGGCCCACTTAGCTTCGTCTGCTTGACCCGTAGAAGTAGTCTCCTAAAGACGGGGAAAGGGAATTAGCCACTTGTGGATTTGAGTAGTAACACCTCACTGCGTCCCCACTTATCACTTCTGACATTCCCTTTCACAAAGCTCACCTTATAGTTTTGTATGATGAGCTTTCCATCCTGCGAAGAATGCAGGGGCGCGTTGATGGCCAGTTACTTCACTGGCTTGAGGGTATTGGAAGAATTCTGGACAAATCTTGGCTCCAAACCTCCGGGCGAAAGGTCGTAAGTATATAGTTCTAAAGAGTTCAAAATGTTCGAATAATCACTCTTGTCCAATTCCTTGTTTCTTTTGCAGCTTAGACCCAAAAGATGATCGTCTTGTGGCAGCTGAAAGCGTTCAGGTAAGAGTCTGTGTTTTGTAACACTGTCCGGTAAATGATGCCAAGGTTTAACTCGCTGCTTTCTCTTTTCTTGCAGGTGCAGCGTAGGAAGAATTGGCGTGCTGGTGAATAATACCTCCTGCGGTAAAATCAGGTAAGCATATGGTGGCAAGAGATTGTCCTTGTTTGTTCCCTTGGCTCACCTTGTTGTTTTCTTGTCCCCCTTAGGTGCTGGAATGCGGCAACCTGGTGATGGAGGCAGCACCGGATCGTAGAGATGCTGCGAGGAACGGTGAGTATGGCGCGGCGCTGCTGCTGGCGATGCGACACGTTTAAAATGAAGTCTGTTTCTGGTTCGAAGATGCGCTGAATCCGAAATCAGGTAAGAAATCCAGTAAAGTTCTTGTTCTAACCTTTCTTCTTCTTTCCCTTCTTTCTAGGCGCTCTGGACTCGAGGCGGGCGTGGCAGGATACGGGATGCTGACTGCAGATACGGTGAGCGTTACGCTGCTGGATGCAGAATAACGCAAAGCATGTGCTGCTCTTCGGGCGTGGTTTAAATAGCCTTCAAAGTAGTCCCAGGTAAGTATTCCTCCACAACCACCACTGAGTAACAAAATAGTTCCTAAAATAAAATAGTCCCTTTAAGCCTCACATGGGCTTGGATGCTTGGATCCCTTGCAGCATGGTCTGCATCAGGTAAGTTTTAACATATGAGCCTGGCGCCTATGGCGCCAGGACTGTACCCAGATAGCCCCTAACAGGGGTTGCTGGGTTTGCTCCAGTTAACATGATGCCTGCTTCCGGGGTTGATGGACTTGGTCTGGATGCCCGGGGGTAGGCATGACAGTAGCAGTGGCAGGTGGTTAGGCTAAGTTCTTCAGAGGTGGTGACCTTGTAAAGGGTCCACAATGAGTTCATACAATGGGAATCGCAGATTACACTTAGACAGGATGTATACAAATACAGTTATTATTTATTGGCCAAAACACACTTTAGAAAAATGACTACTAGCAAGAAGAGTAATCACACAACCCTAATAAACAATGAATACATGTATACAGTCACTTATTATAGGGCATAATACATATCAGAAGCTCAAGCAAAGGAAAGGTTAGATTGGTATTATGCACTCCAGGTCCACAGAGATGATCCTAACAAAAATTGTCCAGCCCTAAGTTGTCTGGGGACTTCTGCCCAATAGTTCATGTAAAGTTCCACAGAATCTTTGAAGCAGGAAAAAATGCAGGTAGGGTCTCTGGGGTCCAGTGAAGGGTTCCTATGGTTAGGATATGAGTTAAACTAACTACCAAATGTAGCCCCAACTTTCAGAGGTCTTGCACAGGCAAGTAATGGCAAAGCCAAAAGTGTCAGACTAAAGGTTTATTATAAACCCATTAACTTACCCCCTGTACTCCGATTCTTCCCCAGACTTGGCAGGACAAAAAGAGAGGGTCAGAGGTTGCTTTTCCCACTGAGAGTCGCAGTCCTCGATTCACAGGCGTTGAAAGTTCTGGCTGATCTCCGGTTTGGTGTCTTTCACTGTTGCAAGGACTCTCAATGGAAGAATGCAGCAGAACTTGATGTAGGACACCTCTCAGGACTGGACTCGAATCAGGTAAGCAATTTTGGATGGTGATCACTGCAGCACAGCGACGCAAAGGGACTCAGCAGCCGCGGTCAGACTTTCCCTCCTATCTCAGGTCCCTTGGATGCTAGGATGCAGAAATTTCATAGAGGTCAGTCTCGTAGGGCCAGCTGTAAATTCCCCAAATCTCAGGTCCAAACTCTGAACGGTGTCGACAGCAGCACGGTAGCTCAAAATAGAAGATAGTCAGCCACAGGGCGCTTCTGGGCCCCTCCGAAGACTCTCTTTTGCAGGGCACTGAGCAGACATCAGGAATGGATGGTGCCTCCACTCCAAGGGCCGCTGCTCCTTCGCAGGACTGCTAAAGATCACGAGCAAGACAGGGCTCCTCTAGGACAGCAGCAGAAATTGGTTGCTAGGCCTCCTTCAGTCAGGTCTCCAGTTTCTTCACGTGTCTCACAACTGGATAGGATTCTTGGTTCCTTCAGGATCTCTAAAGAATGGGTGCAGCGGTCCTGCTCTTATCCTAAAAGCCAAGTAAGAGCTGCTGCCCTCACAAGCCCGTACACACACACCCCAGCAGTGATCCAATTGGGACCACTGGCGGGAACATTCATGCATTCCACTCTGATACACCAAAAGCAGTTTGTGGATTGGGACCAGACAATCCCATCTCACATCCTGCTGGCAAACACACAGAGCCCTCTAGTAGCCCTCCAAAAGCTTCTTCTTGTAAGTGTAAGTGGTGTAAGTGCTGTGTGTTGTAATTGCGAATGACTGGATTGTGCAAGTGGAACCACCACTGTGTGCAGCTCGTGCTTGCAGAGCCCAGTAAATCTTGTGATTTCAGGGATATTATTGGATAGGAGGTTGAGAGAAAAAGCATTATCTTTCTGTAGCTTGTGTAAAAAAAACGTAAGGTGGGAGATGTACGCTCAGGAGGTCATTACGACCCGGGCGGTAAGTACACCAACTTTACCACCATGGTGTAAACTATGTTTACACCATGGTGGATGGCGGGTTTACCGCCCCATTCCAAGGTGAGTGGGGCGGTAAATCCCCATTTCCCATTTACCCTTCCCCATTCCCATTTTTGCCCCATAGGGCTTAATGGGAGTGAGGAAGGCGCTAATTACGGCACTGTAAATTACGGTGCCGTAATTAGCACCAAGGCGGTTTAGCGCCATGGATTTTAACGCCTGCTAAAAGCAGCCGTTAAAATTGGAATCAGGCGTTATGGGTTAACAACAGCGTTAATCCTTACCGCCTGGGTCGTAATGACCTCCTCAGTCTCTGAACAACAGTTACCAGGGCACTTTGGGTTCTATTTAGAGAAACGTCCGGCGCCTCAGCTCCAAGCCGGTCTCTGATGGTATTTAACAGAGGTGATACCCTTCTCTCATTCAGGTATCACTTAAATTGCATGGTTGCTTGTTTGTATTCTCCCATTTTGACAGTTGCATTTTCATTTTGCTCTGGTGTAAGTGCCATGTGTTGTAATTGCGATTGACTCGGTTGTGCAAGTGGAACCACCGCTGTGCGCGGTCGTGCTTGCAGAGACCAGTACATCTCATGATTTCAGTGGTATTATTGCATAAGATGCTGAGAGAAAAGGCACTCTCTTTCTGTAGTTTGTGTAAAAAAAACGTAAGGTGGGAGATGTACGCTCAGGAGGTCATTACGACCCGGGCGGTAAGTACACCAACTTTACCACCATGGTGTAAACTATGTTTACACCATGGTGGATGGCGGGTTTACCGCCCCATTCCAAGGTGAGTGGGGCGGTAAATCCCCATTTCCCATTTACCCTTCCCCATTCCCATTTTTGCCCCATAGGGCTTAATGGGAGTGAGGAAGGCGCTAATTACGGCACTGTAAATTACGGTGCCGTAATTAGCACCAAGGCGGTTTAGCGCCATGGATTTTAACGCCTGCTAAAAGCAGCCCTTAAAATTGGAATCAGGCGTTAAGGGTTAACAAGGGCGTTAATCCTTACCGCCTGGGTCGTAATGACCTCCTCAGTCTCTGAACAACAATTACCAGGGCACTTTGGGTTCTATTTAGAGAAACGTCCGGCGCCTCAGCTCCAAGCCGGTCTCTGATGGTATTTAACAGAGGTGATACCCTTCTCTCATTCAGGTATCACTTAAATTGCATGGTTGCTTGTTTGTATTCTCCCATTTTGACAGTTGCATTTTCATTTTGCTCTGGTGTAAGTGCCATGTGTTGTAATTGCGATTGACTCGGTTGTGCAAGTGGAACCACCGCTGTGCGCGGTCGCGCTTGCAGAGACCAGTACATCTCATGATTTCAGTGGTATTATTTCATAAGATGCTGAGAGAAAAGGCACTCTCTTTCTGTAGTTTGGTAAAAAACGTAACGTGGGAGCCGTTCGCTCCGTCCCTGAACTACAGTTTCCAGGGCACTTTGGATCCTATTTACAGAAATGTCAGATGCTTCAGCACCTGCGCTTCTGTTTCAAGCCGGTCGTCGTCAGGTTCGGCGGGGAAGTCTACTCTGCTCGTGTTAAACTTCTCCAGAATCCACCACGCTCAAAGCCCTAGGCTTCGCTGAATTATGGGTTTCCCTAGGAGTGAACCTTTATTGGTTGTGCCGCTCCGCCTTAACAAGCTGGCACTCATTGAAAGGCTTAAACTCAAGAAACTAGATAGCCTTCCCCTAATTTTGGATGGGGTTGTACCACTGGGCCAAACATCAGCTGCCTTCAATACCTCAAAGGATGCTGGTCCTACCTTTTTTCCTGATGCACAGGACACATCTGTAATTGTTGCTGCCTCAGCATGCTCTCCCTTCCCTCTTGATTTCCCGTTTCCTGAAAATCCCGTTCCCTCCTTACCCTCTCCCCACACCCAGCCCGCAAGGGCATCAAAATCTACTCGACCTGATGCAAATAAGAGTTTGCTGAAAACTGCTCTCCTCAATACCCGCTCGTTAAACATGCACAGGATTTGCATGATCTCATCCAGAGCAACAACTTTGATATCCTTTGTATCACTGAAATGGATCCAAGATACAAGCAGCCCTTCTATTTCCTTGGCCTCCACCCCCAGGTTGAACCTTTTTCAATGCCAATCGCATTGAGGGCTGGTGTGGCAGGGTAGCTATGATTGCTAAATCTGACCTAGTACTGTTCCCAGTCGCAGCCTCATGTTCAAACTGTGAAATCCTTCATCTTAAAATGACGCCCTCTCCTCAGAATGTTGTAAATATAATTTTAATCAATCGTCCTCCCATTCCTATGTCAGGCTTTAATGAAGAAATTCTCCTACTTCTAAATAGTCTTATCAGTCCAAACTCTGCTACTCTTTTTCTGGGGGACCTGAATCGCTGGAAAGGGGACAACAGCGACAAGGAAGCGGCAGATCTAGAATCTGCTCTATCCGGCAGTGAACATGAAGTCATCAACGCAGATCCCAACTATGGCCAATCAACATATACTTAACTGGATTGGGACCAGTAAGCTCAATTCCCACAATGTTGTCACTGCTGCTTGTGTATGGTCAGATAATTTTACTATCAATTCTACGCTGCAACTTCCGGAACCCCTGCCTAGGCCTACTAACGCCACGAAACTAACTAGTTACAGATCGGAATTTTTAAGAGGTGCGTCCTCTTGATCTCCAGCTATGCTTAGAGTCCATTATGCTTAACTCTTCCGACAACGATCAAGTGGAACACTTAGGGCCTCATTACACGGTAGGCGGTGAGCCATGGCGCTATTAGCGCCATGGCTCATGCCGGTAAAATACCGGCACCGCCTTGGCGGAAAGGGGATTTACCGCCCCATTCCAAGGTTGGAGGGGCGGTAAATCCCCTTTCCGCCATTGCACTTCCCCATTCCCATTTCTGCCCCATAGGGCTCTATGGGAATGGGGAAGGCGCTAATTACGGCACCGCAATTTTGCGGTGCCGTAATTAGCTCTGAGGTCCCTTAGCGGGTTGGATTTTAACGCCTGCAAGAAGCAGGCGTTAAATCCTCCAACCCGCAAAGGGACCTCGTAGTACGGCAGTAAGGGTTAACGGTCACCATTGCCATTAACGGTGACCGTTAACCCTTACCGCCGTCCGTGTAATGAGGCCCTTAGTGTCCTCCTTTACCAACACTTTTACTAAAATGCTAGATATTACTGCCCCATCAAAACGAAATTAGTTAGAGACAATCCAAGACACCAAAACTGGTTTACGCCCGAGTTAGGGGGCCTTGAAAAAGAAAAAACGCGCTCTAGAACGTCACTGGATAAAACACCCTTCAGATGCCTCCCGGACAGAGTGGAAACAAATGGATAAATTCAATTCCCAAATACAACAGTCCTCAAACTCAACTGCAAAGCTCTTTGAAATACTGAAGTCCTTGGAAAAACCCAAGGCTTCCAAGTCTCTTTTCACACCTACTAGCCCTCCAAACCACCTGACAGTAAAAGGCTTTACAACTCCTGGTTTCTCCTTTTCCCACATCTCCCTTCTAGACATGACTACAATGCTCTCTTCAGTGCATGCAACTTCATTTTACTATAATCTTATACCTCCTAATATGCCTCCTAACCTTATTTTGGAACATAAAGATCTATTTGTCCCCTTTCTTACTTTTTTTTGTAAATGCCTCATTTAAAGATTGCAAATTCCCCACGGAAATCAAGAAAGTAACTATTCCTCTCATTCCAAAAAAACAAATCTTGATCTCACAGACCCCAGTAACCTAAACAACAGCCAATTTCCCATGAAAATTCTGGATGAGTTTGCGACTTCTCAAATGCAAGCTTTCACTGAACTTCATAACAATCTACATAGCAGACAGTCAGGCTTCCGCCCTTCTTTCAGCACAGAGACTGCTCTGATCGATCCTCAGTCCCATCTTTTAAAAATCATGGAGAAGGGGAAAGCCGGGATGCTGATACTATTAGATTTGTCCACGGCTTTCGACCTCATCGACCACAAGCATCTCCTTCGGTATCTGCTGAATTAAGGCAACTGTTCCAAAGATGCTGTGGACTGGGTACAGTCCATGTTGGCTAATCAGGAGTCAAATATCCAATGGGGCTCGGCTTTCTCCTCTGCCTTTCCAACTGTTTGTGGTGTCCCCCAGGGCGCTTCCATCTCCCCCCTGCTTTTCAACCTTTATCTGCAATCCTTCTGCTCGCTCTTATAGGAACTGGGAGTATTTTTTTACCAACTACGCTGAGGATACACAGCTGGTCATTGAGCTGATTGGGGACTATTCCCTGGGTTCCTTGGCCCTTAATAACATCCATGACTCCATCGAGGGATGGGTGTCCAAGAATTGGCTGTGTCTTAATGGCCACCAAAACCGAACTCTTTATCTTTCGGCTATCCCCAGGCTCTTCCTAAACTTGGCCCTTCGTATGACAACTTTCTTCTACAAGATAATAAAATTGTGACCCACAAGAAAGTAAAAACCTTAGGGGTTTACTTAGAGGCCTCCCTTAACTCGGATGCCCAAGTGTACCACCTTTGCCAGAACTGCTACTATCTACGGCTTCTTCGGAGCATTCGCCCTTATCTTTGCAAAAAGAAGTCAGGGACATTAGCTCGGGCCACAATCTTAACTAGATTGGACTATTGTAATGCCCTGTTATGTTGAGCCTCCAAGTCCAACATCCAGGCCTGTCAAATTATTCAGAATGACACAATGAGCATGGCCCTGAACATCCCTAGATGATCTCATATTTCTAATCTCAGGAGAGATCTTCATTGGCTCCCTCTTCAGGAGCGAATCAATTTCAAAATTGGCACCTTAGTGCACCACTGCCTTTATGGCAACGCCCCGGAATATCTTAAAGCCTTGATACCTCCCTACCATCCTACCAGAAATGTACGATATTCCACCCTTCCCCAGCTGTACGGATGTAAATTCACACCATCCATGGGTCTTGGAAGATCTTTCTCAGTCATTGCGTCGTCCTTCTGGAATGCCTAACCACCAACTTTTAGTTCCATGCCTAAATTGAAGCCCTTCAGGAAAACCCTGAAAACACATTTTTCCGGTAATTCCCTGGACATTTATAGATATGCCTTCCTGTGACTCTTGACTTCTCTTCTGATGATTATGGCCCCTCATTTTGTTGTCCTTTCGTGTTCATGTTGCACCTCAATGTCTGTGGGCGCATTGTAAACGTATAAATAAATACATTGTACAAAAGTGATCAAATGTAGTAACACGATTAAGGGAAACAAGGTTTCCCAGTACTGACACCCTGAACGACACATCAGTTTCCCCATGACATATGAGCAAAGGCCAGTGTAGTGAAGTTTAAGGCTTCACTGCACTGTAAAAAGTACAGGTTAGATTCAGAATTAAAAGCAAAACGTTTGGGGGTTCCATAAAAATGGAAGGAAAGGTGCAGTAAAGAGAAATCATTCCTAACATTCCAAGCAAGAAGCCCAGGTATGGGGGCACACGAGGGGGCACATGATTTCAGCCTCACCCTAGCGACACCACTCAGTGGCTGACAGAGCTCTTGTTCATAATGTCATTAGAAGGCTCAGGCCTTCAATAGGAGGAGCGCTGGGGAGCGTCAGCTCTGTCCCTCGGCCCGCTCTCTTCTCCCACTCTGTGCTCCAAGCTCACACTGCTGCATTGAAGTCTCGTGAGATCACAGCATGAGCAATGAAGTTGCAAGTTAGCCTCCCCACATATCTACTTTTTATTGAGCAGCCTGGTACTAGTCCATCACAAAGTAATTGCACCTTGTCGGCCTTCTCCTCTCACGGTTGGTACGATTTTCACCAGGGGATGGTCTCTGGGATGCAGTCTCTGTTCCCCCGCTCTGCCCCTGGTTTGCAGTGGCATGACTCCTTCACCTTGCTCTTCTCTTTCCTCCAGTGCAATCTCTCTGGGACTGCTCTCTTCCCGAGTCTCCTCTGAACTGTTCTCTCCACTGCCTGTCTTCTGTTCTTGGTATACATCTGGATCTTCTGGTGCTGGTTCTGCCGTGGACGATTCTCTCGACTCAGGGAGTTTATGCTTTTCAGACACGTGTAATGACCTCAGCATTACTTAATCTATTACACGGACTAAAAGTTCTTTTCAGGCCCTTTATTCACACTTCATAAACATACATATGAATATATGAACAAGAAAAAACATAACAAGTATGCATCACCGTTAGGGCACTTGCAGGACAAAACTTCATCTCAGCCACAACAACACTACCCATTCCCAACGCAGGTAGGTAGAGAGATCACACATCAACTAACGGGGTCTGGAGCAGACTTCAACACCCAGGGATCCAATTCTCTGTCACCTCATTGGGACCTTCTCCTCTTAAGGGGAACGAATCCCCGCCCCTCATAGGTTGCAGACTGCCCCTAGCCGGATGACAGACAGCAAGCGAGTGGTAAAAACAGAAGTGGAAAAACCCAGCTATTCTTCCGCACTCTCGTTCCCAGTACCCCTTATCAATGCACCTGCACATCTCTGCCTCCCCTCTCGGGTCGTCCTTGAGTGAACAATAGGCAAACTATTCTACACAGGGAACTCATCTACTTTGTGCTAAAATATTGCAACTGCTGCAGAAGTCATGTCTGCCTCCTAACTGAGATCGCAGAAACATAGACTTTCATTACAGTTTGGGAGTAAATGTCCAAAATCGTCGCGTACCGGTGCCATGTTATTTAGCCCATTTTCACACACTCACTACTATCCACCCTCTGGACAATCAACTACCATATCCCAATGAAACAAACAACAGTTTCTGAAAACGATGAAACATCCCAACTAAATTAGGGATACATGGAATGCAACAATAACAATCAATCAAAATAACGACAAAAACACAAACAAAAACATATCGCAATGCTTCAGTAATCCAGAAAAATATTTGATCCCACCAACTCCCTCCCTGATCTTGAGTTATTTGTGAAATCGGGTCATTCAAATTACTAATATGTTTCTCAATAGAACGGGAATGGTCATTTAAATCAAATCAGTACAGACCATCAACAGCATTGCAACCCAAATCATGCTTCAAAAACAAATAATCAATAGCAGCCCTATTCTGCAAGGTTGTCAGTCAAAATGTTAAAAAAAAGTCGAATGACAATAATGTCGAAAAATAAATGTCGAAAAAAAAGTCGAATTCCCTGTTTTTTAATTATATATTTATTTTGGGGTCCGGGAATTTAAAAAATGGGTAAAAAAAAGGGGGGTATTGGAGGGCGGAAACCCTTCATTTCGAATAAAAAACGTCATTAAAAAAATATGACTTTTTTTTCTAATTTTTTTTTTGACATTTTGACATTCAACTTTTTTGTTTTCGATTTTATCACTATAAACCATTCTGCAAAATAGCCTTTCTAAAATTATTTGTCTAAAAGCAACTCTATCAAAGCTTAAGAGGTTTCATTAAACCCTTTAACGAACACACAAGCTAATCTAATCAAGGATTTATAACCACCACCAGCCAATCCCCATAAGCCCACCAAGGAAAACACGAGAGCCAATACCTGAGGTTCAGATAATAAATGCACATTAGAATCGCAATCTGGCGATAGGCCAAGATAATGGATAGAAACGTGTGGCTCTGTGAATAGCGGGCTGCAAAGGAAATATCATCAAACGGAGCCGAATCAAAGCACAAGGCCCACCAGAAATATTTGCAGGAATGTAGGTGTAGGTAAAGTTACCACAGGAAAAATAGCCAACCAGTTGGAAGTTTCACATGGAAAAGATGGCTGGCGGCCACAACAGTACAATTACACAACATAGAATTAGAAACATCAGTGCATACGCTATCAGGACACGCACATAAACACTTCTCAAGATCATTTCTGGTCACTCCATTCGATAAGTCCAATTGCGGTCACTTGCCAACGTGCTGAGGATCACAAGACATAAAAAAACACACATCGACTGTAGCAAAGTGGTAGGTAACAATGCGTGTCATATTCCGCCAAGTGCGATCAGTGTCAGAACAAAACTTGCAGTACTCATAAACAGAAAAAGAACTCCTCACATCAGAGTCCTCCACTAGAGAATCATTATTCAGTACTCCAAAAACATGTTGCATCACAGGTGCCCGCGTTGGTATGGCCGCAAGAAGACACGATGAAATCAAGTTAGAAGCATCATGAACATCAGCCAAGCAAATGTGTGAGATGTTCAGCACTCGACACGTGTCACGATTCCACCCACACGCTCCCCACTTCCGCCCCGCTCCCATGCATGTCCCGCCCAGATCCTCCTCATGCCACCGTACCTGTCCCCCCTCCCAACAGCAGCAGAATGCTGCAGCGGCGCCTCATTGCCACAGAGGGGCCGCGGGGGGTTGGCGACGTCCGGGGAGCTGGCGGCTTTGGTCACGCTGTTTCTGGGGAATGCCAGGTGTCTCCACTCGTGGCCAGTGCAGACCGCCACCCACGCCATTTCTTGCTTCCTGGTCATGTGATCACACTCAGCGCTGCTCACGTGACCCTGTGAGGACGCGATCACCTGACCAATAAGGAAGTGTTCAGCATAAAAGGACACCGGCAATGCTATTCCACGCTTCTCAGCTGTTCCTTCCGATGGTGAGTGGCGTTTTGGACTATTGGACTTCATTGCCGGTTTTTGACCTTGTTCACGGACCTTGGATTTGATTCTGCTCTCCCCTTTGGATTCAGCGTTTTCGGAACTGTTGTTTTTCATGGTTTTTTTACTTCTGGCTCTGGATCACAGACTTCTTTTGGACTACCTTTTGGTTAAGAAGAACTTGGATACTACTTTGTGTCCTCTGGCAGACTCCTACTCCCTCTCAAACACCAAGGTGCAGGACATCTCTAGGCTAAAGCCTCAGGTACTTGGTGCAACGAATCTTCGTGGCTTCAATGCACATCTCGCTGCTGTTGGGATCCCTGGTTACCTAAATCCATCCAAGGGAGAGAAACCCCAATATTCACTTTTTCCACACTGCATCTCCACAGCCCATACACTGGTAGGTGTCATTCCATTACTTGTTTAGCGAGTCGCTTTCTCACATTACTGTTTAGAGTTCATGTTTGACTTCTTGTTCCCTTGCAGCTGCCTGGTTACCCGAGTTCCTGCTTTCTGCACCTGTGACCTCAATAACTGGTCAGGGGGTAACATCCAATCCCTCTCTGACCGGTGCTTGGGGACGGAGGTATATTTAGTCATCGCGGAGCCTCATCGTGACAGACTGAGAAGCCACTTTTTCCGCTTTGACTATGGATACCGCCGCAGGGGACCCGGTTGATGCCCTGGTACAGGCTATCACAGTGTTGAGAGCCGATATGTCGGCCACAACGCCGCCATTCATCAGCGATTAGACACCATACAAAGCGAGCGCTGTGCACTACCTGCTGATCCCGAATTTGGGGATGCCCCGCCCCAGGTGAACCCCCCCAATCCTGCCCCAACATCGGCACCCGTTTATGTTCCCATTCCGTTCCCTTTGGCACCTCCCGAGAAATTACAAGGTGATCCCCGGATGTTCTGCACTTTTCTGAACCAGTGCAAACTCCATTTCTTGTGCCGTCCACAGGCCTTTCCTGATTCCACTACTAAGGCTGCCTTTACTCTATCACACTTGGGGGGAATAGCAGCCACTTGGGCTAACCTATTGTTGGAAAACGACGATCCTGTTCTTTATGATTTCGATTTATTAGTAACTGAAATGACCAGGGTGTTCGACACATGACACAAGGCTCAGGTCCGGGATCTGGAGTTACTGGAACTGACCCAAGGCAAAACTTCACTGGTTGACTATATCACCCGTTTTAACCAGCTATCAGTAGAAACAGCCTGGCCAGAGAACAAAAAAGCCGTAGTGTTCTACCGGGCACTTAATGACGCCATGAAAGATGCACTGGTGGTAGTGCCCTCCCTACCAGCTCAATACCGCAAATTAGTTGATCTGGTATTACAAGTAGATGCCCGAAAGGCAGAAAGAAGACAGGAGTCTGGGAAATCTGTACCTTTTTCTTCTGTTTCTTCCCCCAGCGAATCCGCAGAGGATCCCATGCAAATAGGGGGTGTCTGCAGTCCGATCACGGCCGTGGAAAAGGAGCGTTGGCGTTCTTCGAATGCTTGCTTCTATTGTGGGCTCAATGGACATTACGTAAGAGAATGTCCCAGGTGCCCCAAGACCAAAACAACGGTTTTTCAGAAAGCCTGTCCCTAGCAGAGGAGGGTCGGACGGGCTCGCCATTAACCTCCTCAGGGGAATCAGGCTCTATGGGTCCCATGCACATACACGCCGTTCTGATATCCGTAAACAATACCAGTCACAAGGTGCAATAGATTATTGATTCAGGGGCAACGGGAAACTATGTGGACATAGCCTTGGCCGCCTCTCTCAATCTATCTCTCCAGAACAAGCGACGGCCCAAACCCGTCCAGGCTGTTGATAGAACGGCTCTTGTGTCAGGCCCAATCAAACAACAAACTGCGCCCTTAACACTTGTTATCCAAGATACACATAGCGAAACCCTGACATTTGATCTAATCTCCACCCCTCAGTTTGGGCTCATTTTGGGTCTCCCCTGGTTACGAACCCATAATCCGGTCATCAACTGGTATCGTGGAGGGTTGCTCTTTGAATCCACCCATTGCCAGAACCATTGTCTCATCTCCCCAGGCAAGGTGACATCCCCTTCACAAGTCTTGGGGTCCTTGGCCAAGTTGCAGCTCAATGACGCACAAGCAATGGAATGCGATCCGCCCAGTCACACCGTGGGGGGCACTGTGTCCACTATTCCAGCGGAATACAGTGACTTCTCAGACGTCTTTGATAAAAAGTGTGCTGAACATCTCCCACTGCATCGGTTTTATGATTGTCCCATCGACCTCGTCCCTGGGGCAGTCATACCCTGTGGCCGAATATGTTCCTTGTCACCCATGGAAGACCAGGCCCTAAAAGAATACCTCCAGGCCGCTTTAAGAATGGGCCATATCCGTCCTTCCCAGTCCCCTGCTGCTCGCTCGATCTTTTTTGTGCCCAAGAGAGAAGGAGACTTATGTCCATGTGTGGATTACTGTCGTCTTAACCAGATAACGGTCAGGAATAGGTACCCCATTCCCCTTATCACTCCACTCCTCGATAATCTCACACATGCCACTATCTTCACCAAACTAGATCTCAGAGGGGCTTACAACTTAGTTAGAATAAGACGGGGTGACGAGTGGAAAACCGCTTTCTGTACCAGGCACGGTTTATACGAATACACCGTCATGCCCTTTGGCTTATGTAATGCCCCTGCGACGTTCCAGAGATTCATGAATGATTTGTTCCACAACATCATCGACTCCTACGTCATAGTATATCTAGAGGACATCCTAATCTTCTCACCGTCGCTTCCTTCTCACATAAATCATGTCCGAGAGGTGCTCCGGCGACTCAGAACCCATGCATTGTTTGCCAAACCCGAAAAATGTCTATTTCACACCACTGAAGTAGACTTTTTGGGATACAATATTAACTCTAAGGGGCTCTCTATGAACTGAGCCAAAGTCGACACCATACTGAACTGGCCTGTCCCCACGACAGTCAAGGCACTACAATCATTCTTAGGGTTCGCAAACTTTTATAGGAGGTTTATCGCAGGGTTTTCTTCTATCGCAGCCCACTTAACCTGTCTGACCAGCCCTCGAGAACCATACGTTTGGACTCCAGAACAGGATAAGGCATTCAACACTTTGAAAACGGCCTTCACATCGTCCCCCATTCTACAGCATCCTAACGATAAGCAACCTTTCGTGGTAGAGGCTGATGCTTCCCCATTTACATTGGGTGCCGTTCTCTCCCAGACCTGTCCTGCCACAGGGCTTCTTCATCCCGTTGCTTTCCATTCCCGTAAGTTCACGTCAACAGAACAACATTACACTGTCACGGAGAAAAAGCTCATAGCCGTTAAGGATGCATCATTTATTGGGGGCCAGACACCAGATAACTGTTTATTCAGATCACCGTAATTTACAGGATCTACCAACACTAAAATGTCTTAACACCCGGCAAGTACCGTGGCACCTATTTTTTTCCGCCTATGATTTTGTCATACGCCACCGTCCAGGCACGGGTCACTGAAAGGCCGACGCACTATCGCGTATTCCGGGTGGAGACTCCCTTCCGATATTTCCCGAAACCCTATTGGACAAGACGCACGTTATCTGCCTTTGTACTCCACCGTTTGGCTTACTCGACTCCATCCGTCAGTGGGTTTCTGTACATCATAACGGCACTGATGAATGGAATCTGGTACTCCATGATGGTTTGCCTTTCGTACAAGACCGGTTGTACCTCCCCACCCTGGATGCCCGTATGCGGGCGTTTGAGTGGTCACACGACGCCCCGATCAACAGCCACCCAGGGCAAAAGCGAACCCTTGCATTGCTACAGAGATGGTGTTGGTGGCCCTCCATGTGCAGGGATGTTAACAACTATGTGTCTAGCTGCTCGATATATGCTCAGTGTATGAACAGGAAGGGTAGACCGTTAGGTTTGCTTCAACCCCTGCCCATTCCACCACGCTCCTGGCACACGGTCACCATGGACTTCATCACTGACCTACCAAAGATCCAGGGCCACGACACTGTCTGGGTTGTCGTGGATGCGTTCACTAAAATGACACGCTTTATCCGTTGTGTTAGCATTCCCTCTGCTCCAACCTTAGCCAAATTGTTCTTTCGCTCTTTCTTCTGTCTCTTTGGGCTGCCTTCTGTTCTTGTATCCGAGAGGGGTTCCCAGTTTACTTCCCGGTTTTGGTGCTCCCTCACTGCACAGCTAGGTATCGATGCCCGTTTTTCTTCTTCTTACCACCCTGAAACAGACGGCCAGACAGAACGTGTTAACCAAACACTTGAGCAATATTTACGTTGTCTCTCATTGCAACACCAATACACATGGTATCAAGTATTGCACATAGCAGAATTTGCTTATAACAACGCCCCACACTCGGCCACTGGCTTTTCTCCGTTTTATTCCCTTTATGGCCAACATCCCTGGGTCCTGCCCTTACCTGACCTCTCTGTGGCCCTTACGCCTGTTGCAGCCGCTTGTTTTAGGGATCTTGGGGACATCCATGCTCAGACCATTACCCATTTTAGGGTAGCCCAAGCCACCATGTGTAATTCGGCGAACAAGAAACAAGCTCCTGCCCCTCATTATGACATTGGTGACAAGGTCTGGTTGTCTACCCGTCACTTGCATATACCAGGTTGTCGTAAGTTGCTTCCTCGCTTTGTGGGGCCTTACCGCATCACAAGGGTCATCAACCCGGTGGCCTATCGCCTGTCCTTGCCTTCTGCATGGCACATCCACCCTGTGTTCCATACATCCCTGTTGAAACCTTGCTTACCCAATACTAGAGCCGTTCTGCCTCCATCCCCACTTGTATAGGACACTGCGGCTGAGTATGACGTTGGTGGTATTCTGGGGTCCCGCATCAGGAGGGGTATGCTTTATTATCTCGTGGATTGGGTCGGGTTCAGTCTGGAGGAGAGATCTTGGGAGCCTGCACCAATGTCCACGCCCCTCTCCTGGTTTCCAGGTTCCATCGGGACAATCCGTCCAGCCCACGTGGTCATGGGTCCTTGGGTGGGGGCTCTGTCACGATTCCACCCACACGCTCCCCCACCACTCCCGCGCATGTCCCGCCCAGATCCTCCTCACGTCACCGTACCTGTCCCCCCTCCCAACAGCACCGGGATGCTGCAGCGGTGCTTCATTGCCACAGAGGGGCCGCGGGGGTTGGCGGCGTCCGGGGACCTGGCGGCTTTGGTCACGTTGGCGCTGGGGAATGCCAGGTGTCTCCACTCGCAGCCGGCACAGGCCGCCACCCACACCGTTTGTTGCTTCCTGGTCATGTGATCATCCTCAGCGCCGCTCACATAACCCCGTGAGAACGCGATCACGTGACCAATAAGGAAGTGCTCAGCATAAAAGGACACCGGCAACGCTATTCCACGCTTCTCAGCTGTTCCTTCCGACGGTGAGTGGCGTTTTGGACTTCATTGCCGGTTTTTGACCTTGTTCACGGACCTTGGATTTGATTCTGCTCTCCCCTTTGGATTCAGCGTTTTCGGAACTGTTGTTTTTCATGGTTTTTTGACTTCTGGCTCTGGATCATAGGCTTCTTTTCGACTACCTTTTGGTTAAGAAGAACTTGGATACTACTTTGTGTCCTCTGGGAGACTCTTACTCCCTCTCAAACACCAAGGTGCAGGACATCTCTCAGGCCAAAGCCTCAGGTATTTGGTGCAACAAATCTTTGTGGCTTCAATACACATCTTGCTGCTGTTGGGATCCCTGGTTACCTAAATCCCTCCAAGAGAGGGAAACCCCGAGATTCACTTTTTCCACACTGCATCTCTACAGGCCATACACTGGTAGGTGTCATTCCATTACTTGTTTAGTGAGTCGCTTTCTCACATTACTGTTTAGAGTTCATGTTTGACTGCTTGTTCCCTTGCAGCTGCCTGGTTACCCGAGTTCCTGCTTTCTGCACCTGTGGCCTCAATAACTGGTCAGGGGGTAACATTCAATCTCTCTCTGACCGGTGCTTGGGGACGGAGGTATACTTAGTCGTCGCGGAGCCTCATCGTGACAACAGGCTAGAAAAGACTGCATATTTTCAGGCTGCTTGACAATCGCAGCATAGCCGTGCCACACTAAAGACATGGAAGTCAGGGAAGAGGGCAAAACATCACCCCCATATTCACGCCGTTTCCTTGACCAACCACGGTGCAGTGCAATCAAATTGGTGTTGGGCATCGTGACAACATCAAAGCTGGTAGTCAACATCCAGTCCATCAGAGTCCGTCTCACAATGGAGACTTTCGCCACCTCTTTTCACATGTCAGAAAACAGAAAAAACAAGATATCAGTGAAGTACATCACTCAAATAACATTTGTCAGCAGGAATGTGACGCCATTTCCTTTTCCCTGGTTCCATTACTCGAACCACTTGAACCTCTCCTGCTGCAATTACATCTGCTGGAACCGACGGGCCACTAGGTTTCTCAACCCAAACTTTTGCTCCTGGAACCATTTGGTCTGATGTGCCAAAACCTTTGTCCCCACGTGTAGTTACCACTGTGGGCGGCTCTCCTTTTTTTTTTACCGTATATAATTTTACAGGGACGATAATCAGTTGAGCCACTCTGTCTCCATTATGTATAGGCAACATTTTCTGTACACTATTTGTCACAGGCTTGTCCTTCTCCCCACCATACCAGTGCTCATTTAGCTCCCTCACACCGTCTCAGGCATTCCAGGCACTCAGATACAAATAATACACAAATCCAGAAGTGTGATCAAAAATGACTGTAATGTTAACACACACACCAGTGCTTGGGAGGGCTGTATTCAGCTCTGGCCCTCCCATGCCTGGCTCATACTTATGTTCAATGCAGAAGCTGCATATTATTCTCCTCCCATCAACCATACTTATGAAAACATTTCCCGAACAGGGAGAAAGAAAGCACATTTCATAACAGCAGATTGTCTTTGCATGGCAACATCTTAACAGCCTTGAGACTTGAGCCAACAGCTTCATCACTGTGTACTTCTCGGGGAAGGGCTGTTCATGCCTATCTCTGAGGCCTGCTTCATTCCACAGCTCGGCTCTGCTGGGCTCTGCGGCATCGCTGCCATGGCTGTTCAGTTGTCAGGCTAGTCTGCATGCCAAATCAGTAGGCCAGTCTTCCTGCATCAGATGTATCTCAAGAGACCAAAAGAAATTGCAGAATCAGACATGTAACCTGTAACTTGCATATTTAAGTAACTTTGGGTCTCACCCTAAATTAATAGGGGAATCCAGACGTGGACCCCTTGCTCACTATTCTTAGAGAGGCACAGCTCCACCCTACTGATGAGGTCCAACCAGACCGAAACACGTGTTTGGGGTTGCTGTTGGTACTCTTGTTCAGAGGAGAATTGCCTAGCATTTGGGCACTGGACTGCCCCAGGGCAGGACAAAGACTGATATGTTTGGAATATTTCTTCTCTCTGAAAGATAGTGAGCTAAAAACTCTGGATAAGTCTCTCATAACCAGGACTAATGTCTGGCAGACGGACTGCCGGGACTCCCCTTGTTAATTTGCATATTTAAGTAACTTTGGGTCTCATCCTAAGTTACTAGGGGAATCCAGACGTGGACCCCTTGCTCACTATTCTTAGAGAGGCACAGCTCCACCCTACTGATGAGTTCCAACCAGACCGAAACACGTGTCTGGGGTTGCTGTTGGTACTCTTGTTCAGAGGAGAATTGCCTAGCATTTTGGTGCTGGACTGACCCAGCGCAGGACAAAGAATGATATGTTTGGGATATTTCTTCTCTGTGAAAGATAGTGAGCTAAAACTCTAGGTAAGTCTCTCGTAACCAGGACTAATGTCTGGCAGAGGGACTCCCAGGACCCCTTATTGTTAATTTACTCATCTAAGGCCATTCATTCACTGTACTATATTGCACAAACACCCCCACCGATAAGGATCAGCCGTAATCTATGGTGCATCTAAAACACCAAAAACATGAATTACTACATGTCCCATCCTTTCTAGTTCTGAGCATCCCTGTCACTCTCACATAAAACACTGCCCCTTTCAGGTGTCTGTCATGTTTTTGTGCACTGTCCAAGTCAAAGTCAATGGGCCTCATTACAACCCAGGCGGTAAGTTCCCTACTTTACCACCATGGTGTAAACTCTGTTTACACCATGGTGGATGGTGGATTTACCAGCCTATTCCAAGGTGAGTGGGGCGGTAAATCCCCATTCCCCATTTACCCTTCCCCATTCCCATTTTTGCCCCATAGGGCATAATGGGAGTGGGGAAGGCGCTAATTACGGCACCGTAAATTACGGTGCCGTAATTAGCACCAAGGCGGGTTAGCGCCTTGCATTTTAACGCCTGCTAAAAGCAGGCGTTAAAATGGTAATCAGGCGTTAAGGGTTAACGGCGCTGACGGCGCCGTTAAACCCTTAACGTCTGGGTTGTAATGAGGCCCCATGTCTCCCTTACTTTCCAGTATATAGTAAGCCTCTAGTACCTCCCAGCCCCTAGGTGCACAGGCAGCCAGTGTCAGCAACAACCTTTCAGTGATTGTCATCTTTCTCCCAATTAGCATCTTCCATGGTGAATGCCTGGTCACTGACCACTATCTCAGTAGTCCATTGAGAACAAATGACAGCCAAACTTCCCACTGTGTGCCTTTCACATCCATCTGTTTGAACTGCTCCTTTTTTTGCTCCTCTTTCTGTGTTTTCTTCCTTCCAGTGAGCCACACAAATGTCCATGTGCCCCTGCCAGCTTTCTTTTGCCGTGGGCCACCAGGCCATCTCTGTCGGGCACTGAAATGCATTGTCTTGCACTTCGTCTGCATTGATATGCTGCATCATTTCTTCATCCCACCTCCTTTCCAAATGGCCAGGAGCCACTCACATTTCCTTTGATCCCCCTTCTTTCTCTTCTGTGGGATAATCTCCACCACTTCAAGCTGTGGACCCTCCATCACATGACACTCCTTTTCTTCTATGGATGCACGAGCTGTGGCTGTGGGTCATTGTCAGGTGTCATGGGCACCTCTTGCTCCGATGCAGTTATCTTCTTTCTTCCCAGAGCCAACACCACTGATTGTAATTCACCATACTGTGCTCTCCCCCCCCAAACACTATTAAGTCACGCTGACACTGACCATCGTCTTTACATGTGGGCCTGTCAATGTCCTTCTCTGGTGCACATGCCCTGAAAGTGTTCTGTTGTGACTTGACAATCTCTGACATGTATTCAACTGACACTACAACTTCCACTGGAATTTTGTTCACTGCCCCGTCTGAGGTGCACACTGCACAGTCACTCGTCCTTCTGAAATCCTGTTTATTTATTTCCCCTTTGTCCAGACATGTCTCCCACCATGCATGCTGTCAGGACCCTGTTTGCCAAATCCTTCATTGCATCTCTTTTTTCCAAAATGTCCTCCCTCCCCTCTGTTGCACACAGTTGCCTCCCCCGGTAACCAGCCAGACTGTGTCTCCCCATCTTACTCCTCTTTTTCTGAAATACATAGAGCTACCCCCACAGTGTTGTGCGTCACCCACCCCAACCCCCACAGGCACCTCAGTATGTTCTCCCTCCTCCCACTCCTTCACTGGTCTAGGCCATGCGTCATCCGCTGCATTCAGAATATATGCACACCCCTGGGCGGATCTTAACCTTTCCTCCACATTCACATTCCCTTCCACCACCTTCCTTATCTTGTCTGGCAACAGCCGCTATATTGTGGCACTCATTAACATTTGTGTAAGCAGTATTGCAACATCTGAGGGTCTCTGATCACTCTCTACTTCATCCCCTTTGTGATATCGTTGTGCTTCGTTTGTAATTCAGCACTATCTCCCTTGTCCCTTCACTGCGGTACCCTTTGTAA
Organism: Ambystoma mexicanum; assembly: GCF_040938575.1. Classification (NCBI taxonomy): domain Eukaryota; kingdom Metazoa; phylum Chordata; class Amphibia; order Caudata; family Ambystomatidae; genus Ambystoma; species Ambystoma mexicanum. The sequence goes on along the minus strand of NC_090921.1, from coordinate 169,862,067 downwards.
CTGCTGTTCCTGGGCAACCGCCACCTCCTTATTCTTTTGTACCGACTGGGGGACCACCTCCGAATTGTCCACCATGCTCCTCAGCCTCTCCAGCACACCCCTCGCACCTGACTTATATGACAGATCTGCCCCCACCTCTTGCCTGGTCAGTAGACCGGCATCTGCCATATCGTTACTGTTACTGTATTCTTTAATCTGTCTTATTCCACTTTAACTCCAGCTTCTGACCTCACACTCCTACCCTGTGCCCTTTACAGCATCGAGCCTACACCCTCTCTACACGATAGGTCCTCTGACTGTATCACAGGTGCCTAAGAATGCTCTGATCTGATTGCAGTCCTTTAGTTGCCCATGCAACACTGTACTGTATCACAACAGCACTCTGAGCCACTATCTTCGTATTATTCCTAGAGACCCTGAAGACTCCAAATTCCACAGATTCCACTAGTCACACGTGCAGCAGGTACAGCGAAAAAATGTTTTCACTTACCCGTTGTATTGCTGTAATCTCCAGTCATGTACTTCATGAAGGGGAGCTCCCAGATTTCTGCACCATATGTCACAGGCTCGTCATGTTCCCCACGATACCAGTGCTCATCCAGCTCTCTCACACCGTCTCAGGCATTCCAGGCACTCGGACACAAATAATACACAAGGCCAGAAGTGTGATCAAAAAGCGCTATAATGTTCACACACACACCAATGCTTGGGAGGGCTGCATTCGGCTCTGGCCCTCCCAGTCCTGGCTCATACTTATGTACAGTGCTGAAGCTACATATTATTCTCCTCCTATTACCCATACAAATGAAAACATGGGGAAAGAAAGCACATTTCGGTACAGCAGATTATCTTTGCATGGCAGCCTCTTAGCAGCCTTGGGACTTGTGCCAACAGCTTCATCACTGTGTAGTTTTCGAGGGAGGGCTGTTTATGCCCATCTCTGAAGCCTGCGGCATTCCACAGCTCGGCTGGGCTGTGCTCTATGACATCGCTTCCATGGCTGTTCAGTTGTCAGGCCAGTCTGAATGCCAAATCAGTAGGCCAGTCTTCCTGCATCATATGTAACTCAAGAGACAAAAAGAAAGGGCAGAATCAGAAATGAAACCTGTAACACTATTGATCAGAATTACTTTTATTTCTCCCTGATAATCTGCATTCACAATCCCTCCCAGTACCTTGATCCCTCTCAATGCTAACCCCGATCCAGGGGCAATTAATCTCATATGTTCTGATCGAATCCAGTGTCAATAACACTGATTCCTCTCAGCTCAAGTCTGATCCCCTCCATAGCATGCAAGTCCACCCCTGCAGACTCTGGTGTTGCTCGATAAGGAGCTAGAGCCCCAGGTAACATTTCCCAGTACATCAAGATTTCAAATGCCCTGTTCAGTTTAATTTGTAAAGCTGGTGTTTTACCATATGCATTAATGGAGTTTCACCATTTGCTTTTGATCTGTTATTCAACACTTGCACCTCATCCAGAATGCACTCACGCCACTCTTTCAGGTTACCATCACCAGTCTTTCGCAACTGTTCTTTCAACAAACCATTAATTCTTTCAATCACTCCTGAAGCCTCGAGGTCAAAAGGTACGTGGAAAATCCACTCAACGCCCTTCTCCTGAAAATAGACCTGAATCAAATATATATTTTTTAAATGTGACCCATTTTCACTTTGAATCTGTAAAGGTACACCATAGTATACTGCCAATTGATCTAACAATTTGATGGTATTCAACTGCGTAGCTCTTTTACATGGCAGTACCGTCAAGTATCCTGAATACGTGCCCACAATTGTACACGCATATTGACATCCTCTGCTGATTGGCATCGGACTGATATAATCGATCTGCCAAATTTGTCCAGGCAATTTACCTCGCTTCATTGTGCCTTGAATCACATGTGGAGTGGATCTCTGTTTCTGATGCTGACATACTAGACATTGCAAAATCACTGTTTTCACTACTTATAAAGGAACGCTAATTCCTTGATCGTGTGCCTACCTGATAGTAGCCTTTTCTCCAAGATGCCTCCTTTTCTGGTGTGCCCACTTAGCAATCCCTTCAAGATCATCTTCCTCAGACCTCGTGTCCATAGCTGAATTTTGCATGTTCATCTGCAACAGAATTGAACCAATGTTCCAATGAGTTTGTTGCGCAATGTGCATCCACCTGATACACAGTCACCTTACTATGCATCTACTATGCATCAACATATCAGTGATATCTTGCCACAGTACTTTTCCCCATAATTCTTTGGCATGCATTTTCCACCCATGCTTCTGCCATATGGGCAGCCAAATAGCTAGTCCATTAGCCACAGATCACGAGTCCGTATACACATAGCATTGACCAGGTACCTCTTGCTTCAATGCCTGATAAACTGCAAAAAATTATGTGAACTGGCTACTCTTTCCTTTCCCAGATGATGTCAATAATTGCTTTGTTTTGTGATTGTACGACACTGCCTTCCAGTGTCGCTAAGTCCCCACATATTTAGCTGAACTATCCGTGAACCAAGCATGTTAAGTTTGTTCATTTGTCAAATCCCCCTAAGTGACACCCCATTTTACAGGAGACTCATAGATTTCTTTTGTATCTGGTAGTTCCAGATGAACCAGTGGAGCACCAGCCAATTGCTCGTGTAGCTTTGCAATTCCACCCTTTCCTGTTTTGCACGATCTTGAATGTACCATTTCCATTTAATGATGCTAGTCTCTTGAGCATGTCCTATTCGATGTGTTTTAGGAGAGCTCAATACCCATGGCATGATCGGAATTTCAGGTCAGATCAATACATCATGACCCACTGTAATTTGCTTTATAGCCACAAGATCCCAATAGCATGCCAACAACTGCTTTTCAAATGGAGTATATTGGTCGCCAGCTTCGGGGTACACGCTACCTGTCCTTCCTGTCCTGTTTTTGCCACAAACTCAAATTAGCATAATTGTCATGTACAGACACATTTAACTCAACTTCACCTGCTCTCAACGGCCACAAATGAAGTACCTTTTGGATAGTCTCTTCCGCTAGCTTGAATGCTTGCTCCTGCTCCTCACCCCGTTCAAAGTCAAATTTATTTCGCGTAATTTTGTAATTAGGCGCTAGAATCTATCCAAAATGTGGTACATGCTGTCCCCAAAATCCAAACAACCCTATGAATTGTTGAGCTTGTTTCTTATACACAGGTGTAGTGAACTCAAGAATCTTTTGTTTGGCTTTCGGTACCATCTCATGATGCCCATTACACCACTGAATTCTCAGAAAAATTATGGTCTCTGCTGGACCCTAAATTTTAGTCTCATTAATTTCCCATCCCTCTTTGCTCAGTCCCTCAATGATTATTTCTCGGTGCGTCCGCACACTTTTCTCATCCTTTCCCTGAATCAAAATGTCGTCAGTATAGTGTGAAATCTGTCCATCAGGTTTACACAGTATCTTATCCAAATGCTCTGCCACCAGCCGGTGACAAATAGTCAGAAAGTGCACGTACCCCATGGGCAAACGTTGAAATGTATACTGTCTGCCTGTCCAAGAAAATGCGAATTGCTCTTGGCAATCGACACAGTGAAGAAGGCATTTGCCGAATCTATCACCGCATACCAAGTTCCCTCAAACGTCTGGACATTCTCAATCAGAGTAACAGCATCTGGGCCTGCGGGTACTAACGGAGGAGTGTACTTATTCAGTTCACGATAGTCCACAGTCATTCTATAGCTTCCGTCTGGCTTCTTAACCGGCCAGACCCGGTTGTTCCAAGCTGTAGTCACAGGACGTAACACGCCCGCTTCAACATATCCCTAGATAGTATATGAGATTTCCTTATGTCCCCCGGGAATGCGATATTGCTTCATTGACACATGTTTTGTTGCCGAAGGGACCTGCACTGGGAGCATCTTCAATTTTCCCAAAATGATGGGGGTACACGTCAATACACTTACTCCAAATTGATAAGTTTTACCTCCAAGTCCTAAAGTAAATTCCTCCTGAATATCAAAGCCAAATATGTATTCATTTTTCATTTCTTTTATTTGTTTATGGTTTTACAAAAACACCTTTACAAAATTACATTTTTAAACAATTACTTCTAATATATTCATCACAAAAGCATAAAAACAGATAGCATTGCAAGATCACCTGAGCAAAGAGCCAAAAGAGAACAGAGAGAAACAAGACAAACTCCATATATATATATATGTATATATATATATATATATATACCATTCTACCTCCTTTTCCACATTCTGGCAATTGATTCAGTCTTAAAGATAATTCATCTTTAAATCTTTCATCACACAAATAAATAACAATCTGATAACAGTTAAAACAAAAAACTGACGAATAGACTAAGAAATACTGCATTCGATTTTGCACCAAATTCTATGTGCTTATTGATTCATACAATCACCTACATACAGATTGGAGTTAAGTTGGATTAGATCACACATCACTGACAATAATCTAACCACAGCAATGTTGAGCTCCACAGTGGTGCCATGTAACATTTCCCACCATACTGAGTCCAGCACAACCCTCTGTGGGTCTGATACAAATTTCACAAAACTTATGATACGCTGAGAACTCAAAGCGGTACATTCTAATAATAAATGTTTAAGTGTTTCTTTCACATTGCCGTTCTTACAGAATCTGCACAGGTCGGACCCATTCACTTTGCTAACTCTAATCTCCATTATTTCCCAAGTTCATAAAACATTGAAGCGGAATCCCATATATGCATTCCGCCATAAAAGGTCCGGAAAAGGTGAAGCGGGACATGGAAGCCAAGGTAGCTAAGGCTGAGGCGGAATATCGAGATAAGGGCTCACAAAGAACATGGGGGGAATTTAAAAAAGTTAGAGCAGTCGCTGAGGCCCATATGGCTGATGAAGCCGCGCAACGGATCGTGCGGACCAAACAATTCTATTACATAAATGGGGGCAAAGCTAACTGATTTCTCGCAGCCAAACTGAGACAGCAGAAACTCCGGAGCCGAATAGTCCAGCTCAGAAACCGGGAGGGGGATCTGGTGAGGGGGGAAGAGGAAATAGTGGAGGTCATGCATTCATATTATATGGAAAACCTGAAAGGAGAAGACCTGGAGAAGGAAGCGCAGATAGCATTTTTAGATCAGGTAACCTTGCCGCGAATCAGTGAAGCGGACAGGCAAATTCTAGAAGCACCCATAACAGAGGAGGAAGTGGGGGAGGTCATAGGGGCACTGAAAGGGAATAAATCCCCAGGCCCGGACGGGCTAAGCAATGCGTATTACAAGACATTTAGGGCAACCATGGTGGGCCCCCTGACAAAACTGTTTAACTACATTCGAGACACAGGGCGAATATCCGGAGACATGAGCCTGGCGACCACATTGCTACTGCTGAAACCAGATGGAGATCCGCTAGACTGCGCAAGCTATCGCCCTATCTCACTATTAAACGGGGATGCTAAAATGTATTCCACTGTCCTGGCCCAAAGGCTAGCGAGGGTTCTCCCAGGGATAATTCACCCAGACCAAGCAGGCTTTTTGAGGGGGCGGCACACCAACGACAACATCCGGAGAGCCATAGACACGATAGACTTGGGACGTAGAACGGGACAGAGGTTCTCAGTGTTGGCGTTAGACTCAACCAGAGCTTTTGACAGCCTAAATTGGGGATTCTTGCAACTGACACTTGAGAGATTTGGGTGCGGTTTGATCTTCACTCGAATGGTTATGGCTAATTTCACACAGCCGTCCACAAGACTAATGGTTAATGGGCGCTCTCAGACAGCATCCCCATCCGAAAGGGCACGAGACAAGGGTGCCCGCTGTCACCACTCATTTATGCCATGGCCATGGAGCCGTTGGCACAGAGGACCCGCGAGGAGCTGGGAATCCAAGGGGTAGAGGTGAGGGTTGGAGATTCCTAAAAGGTAGCTCTCTATGCGGACAATGTCCTCTTGTTCTTGAGGGACACGTCACAATCACTCCCGAGGGTCATAGAGCTGCTTGACGGGTTTGCGAAAGTCTCAGGGCTGCGAATTAATTACCCTGAATCTAAAGCCCTTAACATCACAGAGAGGGCATCACAGGTGCCTGAATGGGAGGGTAGATATCCTTTTAAATGGGAACAGAAATCGGTGAAATACTTGGGGATACAGCTGACACCTACATATGAGAGACTATATGGGGCTAACATCCCGGACCTTCTGAAAACTCTAGCAGGAGACCTGAAGTGCTGGGACATGCAGGACCTATCTTGGCTGGCTCGGATAACAGCGGTTAAAATGACCCTGCTCCCTAGGTTTCTGTATGTGATAGGCGCTCTTCCTATACGCCTCCCGGGCCCAGCAATCCAGAAACTACAAAAAGAGGTAATGTCCTTCATCTGGAAAGGGAAGAAACCGAGGGTTTCCAAGAAGGTACTGTTTAGGCCACAGGCTCTGGGGGTTTGGGGGTCCCAGAACTCTGCAGGCACTTATGGGCAGGACAGGTCGCACCCATGTTACAATGGCCACCTAGAGAAAACCAGAATCGGTGGGTTATAATCGAAAGAGAAGCATCCAAGACTCCCCTGGGTAGCCTTGGCTTTCTAGCAGCGAGACACAGAAGTAAAGGGGGCGCACTACTGGAAGCAACGAATGCCACGCTGTGGTACTGGGACAAAGCACTAAGGGGCAGAAAGGTAAAAACGGGGGGGTCCTCTTGCACCGGTAGCTCACAACCCAGACTTCACTCCAGGGATGCAGGCTGGCTTCTGGAAAAACTGGTAGGGGAGGCAGAACACCTTGGTACTGAGGGACCTCTATGAAACCGGGACACCCATAACGTTCGAGGGCTGGAAAGCCAGGTTTGACATAGCGGAGGGCGAGCGATTTCATTATATTCAGCTTAGACACTGGATCTCGAATACGAAGTTCCGTGAGGGAGCATCCAGGGACCCAGTAGGTTTGGAACTCACAATACAGGAGGGCCAGCCTGAAAAAGGAGTATCGAAACTGTATCAGTTGATTGGGGTGGCGGACCCAGAGGAATACCTCTCTTACATGCAAAGGTGGGGGGCAGATGTGGGAAAGTCAATAGACGGGGAGACCTGGAGTCGAATCTGGCACAGAACCGCCAAAAGTTCTAAATGTGTTTCAATAAAAGAAACGGCATACAAACTCTGCCTGCGGTGGTACATGACGACAGCACGCTTGCATTCCATAAACCCGGGGTACTCCATACTTTGCTGGAGAAATTGTGGACAACAGGGTGATCTAATCCACATGTGGTGGTGGTGTCCAAGGGCTGAGACTTACTGGAAGGAGATCCTGAGCCATATCAAGGAGATAACGGGGCGCAGCTGCCTTGGGATCCGGTGGTGGTGCTAGTGGGGGAGACAGTTGAGGGGTGCTACGTGAACTCGGGGGTCAAAGTCAGCCTTAATACTCATATGCTGAGTGCACCCTGGAACAGGCATGGAAGAATAAGCAGATGCCAGTAATAGCCATGTGGTGGGTGAGGTTATGGGGAGTGATAGCCATGGAGAAAGTGACGGCATTAGCCCACAGGTCCTATGCTAGGTACCTGAACACCTGGATGCCATTACATGAACTCACAGATGATAGGGAACAGATGTTCTTCAAGCCTAAATTACTCTGCAAAGTCTTGATAATTTGAAAGTGCGTGCTCTGCTCGGCAAAGGCGACCCAAGTCTGAGATCTTCTAAGAAAGCTGAAGAAGACAATACTCCACCCATATGTTTGAGATTATGTTGGGGGAGAGGTGTTTTAATAAATAAAACTCAGGAGCACTGGGACCTTAAAGACTGGAGTGGGAAAAGGGGAGAGCAAGGGCAAGACTACTGTTTATTATTCTCAATGCATGCATGCCTGTAATTTTTGCTCCTGAAGAATAAAGTTGGTAAAAACAAAAGTCCGGAAAGCGTACAATTCCATAGTACCTAACTTCTTGAAATGGGATACCAAATGATTGTATAGTTTAATCTTCAAAACTATTTCCATTGTTGCAGCCCAGTCTGAATATTGGATCAGTTGCTTAACACGTACTAGATTTTGTACTAACATAGCCTTGCTTATCCCCAACTTCTCAATAACATTCTGCCACAATCTGCTAAGGTCGGAAAAGAGAGCAGCCTCTTGACTGTTCGCTCTCAGCTTGTCATCCAATTTGATATAGATGGTATTTCCCGTCTCTTGTGAGAGTTTCACGTATTTACCTTATAAGTCAAAGATTGCAGGCCTAGCTCATATCTTATGGCGGCTAGCGGCACACACTTTGTTAAACATGTCAACAATGCTCGCCAAATTCTTGCTTCTGTCATGTTCAGCTCAAACTGCATACTAGGAATTGCTTTATAAAAGCTCAATAGAGGAGACAATGAGTACTTGCAATATTTCCCCAAAACTTTCCCCATTTGTGATATGATTGCCAGCCTTCTCCAATATACTTAGGTAAGCATGTTTCCTGGGATTCTCGATAACTGGGAAGCCCACGTATCGCATCGAGGAGTAAATTGCAAGTTTTACTTTATTTATGTACCAACTGTAAGGAGTAGATTTTTTGTGATAACTCAGCCGCATGATCACCGATTTCCCTCTATTTATCACAAGACCATTTGAGGTCATATAGTTGGAGAAAGCCGTTAACAGATGCTGGAGACCTAATGGTGTGCAGTCAATTAAAAGGAAATCGTCTGCATAGGCACACCAGCAGTTTCATACCCTCTATTTTTGGAGAAATAAATGCAGCTTTTGCCAAAGGCGTGCCAACATCTGCAACAAAAAGATTAAATAATGTTGGAGCAAATATACAGCCTTGGCGCAGTCCATTTTGAGTTTCTATCGAGCAGGTCAAAAGTTATTCAATCAAAATTGTATTTGGGAGCTTTTATGTAGATGGGCCATAATGGATAAGATTCCACTCGGTAAGCTCCATGATGATAATTTTGACCTAAGCAAGGAACGCTGAACTGTCATGGCCACTGGGCAAGAACCACAGACTCCACAAAATGAAGGGTCCAGTTGGACCCAGTCATGACGCCTTTGGAGCCAGGCTCATAAGTAAGTGGGCCCTGCACACTTTTTATTCTGGGGAAAGTGCTGGTTTCCCCCTGCAGGACCTCCACATGCCTTCAGGTCGGGCGTGGCCGTAGGAGAGAGTTGGGCTGCACATGCAGCATCCTCTAGGAGTGGCAGGGTGGGGCGATTAGTCAGAACTAATGGGCGTGACTGGAGCCAGGCTATTTAAGCCTGCCCGCCTGCATGCAAGCGATTCGCGTTAATCTGCTTATGGCAGCGTAACGCTCACCGACACCTGAAGCGCCTCCTTACCTGATTCCAGCAGCAACCGCCATCACCATTAAACAGGTGAGACTATATGGGTCGGCGCATGCTCACCACATTCTGGGAAGAAGGGTTCGAGGGACACAGCAGTCGTATCACAACATTCTCACAACCTCTCATATCCTCGCAGGGGCAGTGCCAACAAACAGCGCAGTCCACAATACACAAGCAGGGGAAGAAGCCTGACAAAGGGAAGCCATTTCCAGGGAGGACTGCAACCGTGCCCCAACGTCCCCACAGAGACCAGGTGAGCGTAACAGAACACAAAGCCTCTCCGAATCTCTGCCTGGGCGTTATGGAAACCTCGGAAACAGACCAGTTGGCCCAGCTACTGGGGGAATTACGGGCAGAAGTCCATGCCTCCAGACAAGAAACCAATGCCTTAAGAAGGGACCTTATTGTAGCTCAAGAACAAACTGACGACTTGGCAAGACAAATGCTTCAGACCCAAGCAGGTCAAGTTCCATGACCTGGGCTTGCCTATGCTCCCATGCCGCAGCCATCACCACCAATTCAAGTGGTTCTTCCAGGTGCAGTGCCACTGGCCCCGGCCAAACGCTTTACCGGCGACCCCTATAAGTACGCTATATTCATGAACCAATGTCACCTCCATTTCTTGTGCCGGCCTGGGGATATTCCTAACGATAGCACAAGTCGCCTTTGTTCTCTCATATTTAGGAGGCAGCACAGCGGACTGTTTGATACCATTAGTAAACCAGGATGACCCTGTACTCTGAGACTTTGGGGAATTTCAGCGGGAGATGGAAAAATTGTTTGCTAGGCATACTCAAGGACAAGCTCAGGACAATGAACTATTGTCACTCAGGCAGGGAAACTAAGAGCTGCTGACCTACATCGCTACTTTTAATCGTCTCGTAGCACAGACAAACTGGCCAGAAAATAAGAGGACTACACTCTTTTATCGGGGATTGCGTGGGGAACTTAAGGATGTTCCAGCCCAAGTGGTCAATCCCCCTGAGGGTTTTGCGGAATACATCAACCTGATGTTGCAGCTTGACCATAGGTTGCAGATACGAACAATGGATCGCACAAGAACTGATGGGAAGTTGGTCTATATACCACCACGGGACAACCAAACCAAAACCCACGAACAAACTGAACCAATGCAGATTGGGGGTTTACGGAGTCCTATCACCAAGGTAGAAAAAGAGAATAGAAGACAACAACAGCTCTGTTTATACTGCAGGAGAGCAGGACATTTCCTCTGGGAATTCCTGGTAAAACCCCCCAAAAAGATAGTTGGTGCAACGGATAATGGCAACGATGAAAAGGAACAAAATCCGGAAAACTCCAACGCCCAACAAGCGTAGGTGTCCACTTGTCGAGCGAAAAGAAGAAATCTGCACAGACCTCACATCTGGTCATCCCGGTACTTTTGGTCAACCACCAACAACCGCCAAAGGTACATGCCTTGGAGGCATATATTGATAGCGGAGCGGTGGGAAATTATATTGATCAAGATCTGGCTGAACGAATGGGCCTTCCTCTCCGGCAAAAGCTAAAATCGGAAAACGTCACAGCAGTGGATGGTTCTCAGTTGTCATCCGGCCCAGTGATGCAACATACCAAAAAAGTCATGCTGACGTGTCAGGATGGTCATCAAGAAGACATCTCCTTCGATCTCATTGGAGCTCCCCAGTTCCAGATGATATTAGGAATGCCTTGGCTGGAAACCCACAACCTTAGGATCGACTGGCGAAAACGACTTCTGATCTTCCCTCAAGAATGTGCTAACATCTACTAAAACAAAAATGTGAAGAGCCGGGAACCCAAGGCAAAATCTAGTCTGGGACTCTCTGGTTCCCTACCCCCTGAATATCTGGATTACCAGGATGTCTTCCAGAAGGAGCAAGCAAACACCTTGCCTCCACCCAGGCCTAACGACTGCCAAATCGATCTGGTGTCCGGAGCCCAAATTCCCTGCAGTCGAACTGACGCTCTAACAGAGCAAGAAAACCAGCAACTAAAGTCTTACCTGGATCAGTACCTAGCTAACGGCTTTATCCGCCTGTCTAAGTCCCCTGCCTTCTCGGCACTCTTTTTAGTACCAAAGAAAGAGGGCGACTTAAGAACTTGTATAGATTATAGAACACCCAAATCACCCAAAACCCAAATCACGGTAAAGACCAGATACCCCTCGCCTCTTATCCCGTAGCTTCTAGATCATGTGAAGAATGCTCAAATTTACACAAAACTGGACCTACGATGAGCCTATCACCTTGTGAGAGTTAAAAAGGGGGACGAGTGGAAGACGGCATTCGGAACCAAATATGGGCTTTTCGAGTACCAGGTCATGCTCCGGCAGCGTTTCAATTCTTTATGAATGATGTGCTTCATGAATTATTGGACGTTTGCGCACTTGTCTACATAGATGACATTCTTATTTACTCAGCTTCCAAGGAAGACCACATCGGCCATGTAAGAGCAGTTTTGGAAAATCTTCGACAGCATCGGCTGTTTGCCAAATTAGAAAAGTGTTTCTTCCATGTTACAGAAGTTGAATTCTTGGGCTTCATGCTCACACCACGAGGGGTACACATGGACACACCCAAAGTGGATGCTATCCTTCAATTGCCACCACCAACATTCACAAAAGGAGTACAGAGCGTGCTCGGATTCACCAATTTTTATCGCAGTTTATTCCAAGGTTTTCGCAGATAGTTCATCCAATTACCTCCCTACTGAGAAAGAATAAGAAATTCTTCTGATCTCCCAAAGTGGAGAACGCCTTCCAGGAGCTGAAACTTGCTTTCACCATAGCACCAGTTCTTCGACACCCTCGACCAGACCTGCCATACATGGTCGAAACAGATGCCTTCAACATTGCCATGGGAGGGTATTATCGCAAAAGGACCCTGACACAGGACAATTACATCCCATAGCATTTTGGTCCCGTAAGTTTTCTGCACCAGAGTTGAAATATGCAATCACAAGGAACTGCTAGCGATTAAGGGAGCCTTCAAAACATGGAGACACTATCTTCTGGGGGCAAGACACACAGTGACAGTCATCACAGGTCACCGCAATCTACAAAACTTGAAGACTGCCAAGACCCAATCCTCACGCCAGATTCGTTGGGCTCTCTTCTTTGCGGAATACAATTTTATCATCACTTACAGACCAGGAGTATGCAATGAGAAAGCAGATGCTCTGTCACTCATGAGTGAGGACAAAGAAGCTTTCACCACATCTGAGCCTGTGGCCATCATTCCCGAAGAACGAATCCAAATCCAAATCACTGCAACCACATGTTTGGATGACTTGAAAACCGATCTCGAATCTCGAATGAACCAAGCAGCACAACAGGAGTGGCTAGCTAGAAGAGATCGATACACCATCAAAAATGATCTACCTTATTTTCAAGGGAGACTATATATTCAGGACAAGAAATTATAAGACCAGATAATAGCAAACTATCATGATTCATTAGTGGAAGGACACCCAGGGATTGTCAAGACTCGAGCTAAAATAAAAAAGGGCTATTGGTGGCCAACCTGAAGAAAAGACATTGCCCAATTAATTGTGACCTGTGGGGTCTGCGCGCAACACAAATCTCAGAAGTTAAGTCCAGCAGCGTTACTACGTCCTTTGACTGTACCACCAGCACCATGGCATACGCTGTCTAACGACGTTATCACTGATCTTCCTCCCTGCAACAGATTTAACACTGTCCTGGTTATTGTGAACTTATTCTCCAAGATTTTATTCCATTGAAGAGAATTCCCACTGCTTCCGCCCTTGCCACCATGTTTCTGGAACAGATTTTCAAGCTACACAGATTCCCATCAGTATTGATCTCAGATCGCGGAAAACAATTTGTCTCAGCACTCTGGGGGAGGTGCTGCAAAATAGCCAAAATTGACCTCCGGTTATCCACTAGTCATCATCCCCAAACCGATGGCCAAACCGAACGGACCAACCATACCTTAGAGCAATACCTGAGGTGTATGTTACAACAAATTGAGGAGTCCTGGAAAAACATCCTTTGGTTGACCGAATTCGCCCACAATAATTCCATCCACACTAGCACCGGACAGACCCGATTCGACACAGTGCATGGTCGACATCCTCGAACGTACACTTTTGATTCACTTGACGAATTAGAAATGCCAGCAGTTACAACCTTGCACAAAACTATCATGCAAATCCTTAAAGAAGCAGCTAAAAATCTGACCAGAGCCAAAGAACAACAGAAGAAATGTGCAGATCGACATCTGCTGCCATGAAATTGAATTTACCATCTAATATGCGGATCCATCCGGTGTTCCATGTTTCTCTCTTGAAACCAATGAAACCAGGTACTCGGATTGAGGCACCACCCGAGCCCGACATCATAGAAGGAGAACCGGAATACGAGGTCAAGTCTATTCTGGGTTCCAAGATCTAAATTGTACTACCTTATAGACTGGAAACTATAGACTCAAGACCGTACATGGGAACCTAGTGAGTTTGTCCATGCTCCACAACTAATCAGACAATTCCATCGCAACAACCCCACCAAGCCAGGAGGAAGAGCACCCATGATAGGGGCCTTGTGGGGGAGTACTGTCATGGCCACTGGGCAAGAACCACAGACTCCACAACATAAAGGGTCCAATTGGACCCAGTTCGGGCGTCTTTGTCGCCAGGCTCATGAGTAAGTGTGCCCGTCACACTTTTTACTCTGGTGCAAGTGCTGATTTCCCCCTGTAGGGCCTCCACATGCCTCCAGATCGGGCGTGGCCATAGGAGTGAGTTGGGCTGCACGTGCAACATCCTCTAGGAGTGGCAAAGTGGAGCCACAAGTCAGAACTAATGGGCGTGGCTGGAGCCAGGCTATTTAAGCCTGCCCCACCCGCATGCAGGCGCTTCGTGTTAATCTGCTTATGGCAGTTTAACGCTCACCGCTACCTGAAGCGCATCCTTACCTGATTCCAGGAGCAACCGCAGTCGGAGCACATTCTTACCTGATTCCAGCAGCAACCGCAGTCGGAGCGCATCCTTACCTGATTCCGACTACCAGCCACAATACTTACCCGGGAGTACGATTACGGCCAGCATCATCGTGGATCCAGGCATCCTTCATTCACCGGCAGATCTCCGGATAGCAGCACTTCAGTCTGACATCGACAGACAATTCCTGCAAGAGAAAAAGACAAAACAAGGTTAGGGAATCGCTAAAGACATTGCGCTAAGGTCGCGCTTAGACAAATCCTCACGCTTGACCTTAAAACCAAAACTTACCATCTATTGGAACATCGTGAACGCCCTTCTCTTACATTGGGGCTCGCTTCTTGCACCGCAACTACCGATGGCCGCACATCACCTATTGGGAGAAAGCAAAGGAAAGACATTATAAAAGGATACGGACAATAATCAAGGAAAGACATTATAAAAGGATACAGACAATAATCAAGGAAAGAAGTTATTGAAAGGATACTTACCTTTGGAGTGGTTCAGCCACAGCCAGTCTGGCACATGGACCAGTGAAGAAACTCGGTCCATCTAAAGCGCCCCTGCAGTGAGAAGCAGGATGGAGAGCTCGCCATCATCATTAAGCAGGTGAGACTATTTGGGTCGGCGCATGGTCACCACATTCTGGGAAGAAGTGTTTGAGGGACACAGCAGTCGTATCACAGCATTCTCACGACCTCTCATATCCTTGCAGGGGCAGTGCCAACAACCAGCCCAGTCCACAACACACAAGCAGGGGAAGAAGCCTGACAAAGGGAAGCCATTTGCAGGGAGGGCTGCAACCGTGCCCCCAACGTCCCTGCAGAGACCAGGTGAGCGTAACATCAACAAGGTCAAATGCCAAGGATAAATCCTTCGCTGCAATGTATATTGGAGTAGCATTTTGACCCATGACTTCTCTTGCAATAAGGATATGATCAGACCTCCAGCATCTCTACCTACGTCTTAACGAAACCCAAGTTGGTACCCAGATAGTATGGAATTCGCTTCTGCCCATTCATTGACTTTTGATAGCACAAGCCCAGCAAAGATTTTAGAATCTGCATCTTATAATGCAATCAGGCGATAATTAAGAGGGGAGGAACGATCCCCCTTTTTATAAATGGGTACAATATGTGAAAAGTGCCATGTGTGTGGGATAAGTCTCGTGGTTATGATATCCGAAAACAGTATAGCTAATGTTTTGGCCCATGGATTCAGGATTCGCATTTAATGTAGCATTTGCCAATTGATTTGGGCCAGCTGTTCACGATCTTTGGATTAGTCTCACAATATCATTTACAGAAAAATCAAGTTTCCAGGAGTGATTCATAACCCAATCACTCACCACATATTCCACCTTTTTTGGGGCCTATAAGGTTGTGAAATGTCCTTTCCATATTTCCACCGAAATAGAATTAGATTGATCCAAATTCTCTGGCAACTCAATAGTAACAATCAGCTGCCAAAATTGGCTTGAAGAGCCTACCTTCAAGGCTCGGAAAATAGCTTCACTATCAGCCTGAAGCAGATTGGCCTTATGCTGTTTTAGCCAATTTTTCAGATGTTGCTTAAACCTATGTATAGCTATTTTCTTGTTATCTACTGATAGATTACTATTGAGTGCGTTACTTACGTTTTTTTTATATTTGTTTTACTTTCTTTTACCCTTAAATCATAGACGTATTTGTGTCTCTACCCCTGATTGTTAACCTGTGTTTTGCTGTTTTTGAGGATCAAATCCTCTAAATATTTAGGGAAGTGACATTGGGAAAAGATGACCTGCCTAGCCTCTATTGGATTTGAATGATAATCTGACACAAAAACCTTATTAACATTTTTTTATATTTATCATTATGCCAGATCATACGATTTTTAGCATTATTTAGATCCAAATTAGATAACATTGTAGCACACAAAGGCAGTGTCATAATGATAGCCAATGTCACTTCTAGAATACTATGGTCACTCAGAGGTGTAGATGAAATACTAAAAGAATGAGAACAATCAAAAAGATAGCCGGACATATAGATATAATCAATGATGGAGGTATGGAGTCCGTCCGACCAAGTGTAAGGATCTGGATGTAATTCCAAAGTAGAGTTTATTGAAACAAGGCCCCAGTTGGCAAATAAATTTGCCCAAAGCTGGCCTTGTAGGGATTTTCTAGTACTCCCTAGGGGGCCACCAGTTATGCGGCTACTACCCTCTTCTACCGAGGGTGTCAAGATGCCCAAATCTGATTTTTCCTTGGACAAAGTAAGAGACATGCTAGAAATGTCAGCATTTAAATCCACCACGACCACTAACTGTAGACCGTGATATTTCAACATTTCATCGAGGATCAATATGTTGATTTCCTTAATGCTGTCATAGAGATTATGATTGGAAGATCATATACATTAATTACTACCATAAACAATGAACCTTGGGCTGCGTCTACCTTTATTATTATTGTGAAACACTGGGAGGAAGGAAAAGGGTATCTATTATTGACAGTCCTATACCATTTTTTATGGCGATTAAGAGGCCTCCAAAAGGTTGACCCATTAATCCTTTACTTGCCAGCAATTGGAGGAATTCATAACCATCTAAGTAGAAAGGCTTAGTCATCCAAGTTTCTTGTATGCAAATAATAGAACAGTTGATTAATCTTGCACAGAGAGAGTGGGAAGAAGAAATATGAGCATAACCACGTGAATTCCAGGATAGCAGCCTGATGTCACAGGATTGGTTAAAGATTTATTTGTAAGGATTTTAGTTGGGAGATAGAGTCTTGCATTGTTAGTGCTTACCAGCACCAACTACTTGTGTCATCCCCTTCTTTTGGATCTGCAGGCGAAGTTGTTCTAGGCCCTATGCCTTCCCGTACCACCCTGGGGATCTCTTTTGGATCTGCCTCCTGATTAAAGTGTAGTGCACATGAGCTAAAAATGAAGACGTCATACCCCAATCTATTAAATTGTCTTGTTTCTGATAAGATCGCATCAAATACTTTTTTGGAGTTAAGGACCAGTCTTACGTGGTTAAGTCACTCTGGATGCATATAGTCCACAAGTTTCAAATCTGCAGACGACAACAGCCTCAGTACGGGAATCTCATTGAAGAGAGCAAGACTTCTAGGCCTGTTCAGAGAGAGATGACCTCCATATTCGAATAGGTGGTACAGTAAAATACTGGCATGATCAGGAAAGCAGGGATCTCTCCAATGTACATTCCTCAGATCGCTTTGCGGTACTAAGTTAGCGATATTCTGAGTCATGTCTTTCTTAATTGGGGGAGCTTCCCTGTCATCACAACTATCACTCGTTAAATCTACCTTTACCAAGTTGTTCCCACTGCTGATTGGCCAAAGTTCTGTTTCATTTTTACTTGCCCCTCTCAGTTCAGACTCTTTTCTCGTTGGACCTAGAGGCTTATCATAAACTTCTTCATTTGGGCTCTTGTCCTTATCGACGCCCATCATAGGATTAGGGGCAATTTTGCTATTGCCTGCCTCGCATATTGTTGATCCAACAAACGCTTCAATCTGTGACTTATTTTGAGACATTGTTTCGTTACTCACTGCACCTTGTTTCAGCAAAGGCTTTTTGGGCGGAGATACTAAAACGGGGATGGACTCCACACTCATTGCCAGTGGTACTGTTGCTGCAGAGGTTACAGATCTCAGTAGTACCGGTACTGCACCTGATATTATACTGCAGTTTTCACAATGGTTAGAATCCACAGTAGGGCTAATTGCAATCTTGTTTGAGTTGTATTTCCCTTTCTCATCCCCTTGGTTGACTAAGGTGGATTTGGGCCCCTTCTTTGAAATATATGAAATACCCCCTTCTGGGCATGAATACAATTCTTCACTGGTAGTACTCCAGAGGGTTTATGACCTCGAAAAAAGTTTATTTGCACCTCAGCAGTTTGTGGATTCTTCTCCACACAGCACCGCTGTACATCAGATTCAGCACGCCTGTGTTTATTTCAGGTATTCGCTTTTTTTGTGCCTACTCATTTTCCCATCTCTTTTTGGAGTCACACCCTTGGTTAAATCGATCTTTATATCTTGATCACCTATGTGTACCTTAATGTGGATTTTCATGTACTTTTATGAATTAGCTAAAATCATTGTACTCTTGCACTTAGCGGTGTTGGATTGCTCAATCTTTGTGTACTTCCTTGTTTTAACATTGTGAATCAATATACTGATGTTGTACTTTTGATGAATACATTTTCAGATTACTTTGCTCCTGAAGAAGGGGTTATTCCCCGAAACGCGTAGAGCATCTGATCATCTGAGTTCACTACCACGAAATTCATCATTTGAAAATTTGGATTGTATATTATTATTTCAGTTGCTAATTCGTATCTATTCTTCTCATGATCAATGGCTTATTTCTATGTATTGAATGCCTTTATTCCTTTATGTTGATTTGAAGTGATTTTTACAGTACTTAGAACTGTTTGCTTTGATTAAAGTTTGACTTATTAGAAGATTACACTCTTTTTTCATTATTATTGACTAATAGTGTATCAGTATCAATGTTGTGCAGGGGACGGGAGTGTCTCTAGATGTAGATACTTTTCCTTGTTTCAGTACTCCAGAGTTCCCAGGAGTTAGCATAGACTTTTCCTTAAGATCTTTATATCTCATTTCTTCTGTGAGAGTGTTAGTCGCCTCTCTTCCACCCCCTCTGTCTATCATATCACTTTCTGACTCAATATTCAAACCATGCTCCAATTCACTCGACATTTCGGCTTCCTCTATAATCAGGTTGCGCCAGTGATTCCTGCAAAGATTTTTCTGTGACCCATGTGATTTTTGATAGCAGAGCCGTTTTTTTTTTCTTTTATTTTGTTTCCCCTGTACAGCGGGTACATGTGATGTAGACTGCACTTTCCCTTGGTTACCCTGAGGAACACCCCCCCCAGACAGAGAGAGAACAGAGGGAGGGATGGACAATTCCAGCATAGTCTGTACTCCCACCCCCACCCTTGAGCCCAAGGGAAGAGCTTCCTGAGGTAACTTAGTGGGTGACAGACAATAACCCTCGCATAAGTGCACTGCATCGGTTAGCTTGCCCAAATGATTTAAATGGCCTACAGGCAAACAGTGTATTCCTTCAGTTCAAGACTAATCCCCATAAAGTCATTATTTGACCCGACGTTCGTTGCTTGTTCCTGAGCCGATGGAAGTGGGGCATCCCTCTGTTCCGCCAAGCTCATAGGATATTGTGATAATTCCAGTAGGTGAGCATCTTTAGGGCGAAATGCCAAAGGAGTATCTAAGAGGGATTGGTCCTCCCTATTGTGACCCAACCCAGGAGATTCACCACTAGGTGGTATATACCCCGAGTTGGCGCCTTCCTCCCCAATCCAAGGCACCCCTGACTCCATCAGAATAGGAGAACTCCCCCCGCCACCCAGGGCCAGCATTACTGAATCGCTGGGACTCGTTGGGGAGGGCAGCAAACGGAGCGCCAACGCCATCCTTAGTGTTTTCTTTACTGGCGCAAAGACCAGGGGCACGGATAAAATATTGTCATACATCCGCGTCCATGGCCATATGGAGCTCCTGGTACGGGGACCAAACGTCGCCCCCCTCTGAGATACAGCAACCATTTTCTCTTATACAAGCAAAGAGCCAGACGCAGTGATTTCTTACAGGCTTACCTTAAATGAGGCGTCCTTCCTCTTAGGTACACAGAAATAGTCCACAAAGTGAATGGAGGAAAAAAAGTCCAAGAATGAAATAATGCCCCAGAAGAAAAGCCAGTAAAAAGAATATACACCGCCTCACACCACCGCCCACAGCCTAACAGCACACCTGTACACTTGCGTGCACTCGGGGTGCGCGCGTGCTTGTGCGCGGGCACAAGAAAGTTATAGGACTGCTGGGAGGTGGGCGGGATCAGGTAAGCGGGCAGGGAAAACTCTGCAAGGAGAGGAGAAAAGGAATTTGCTCAGATGTCAAAAACACAAAAGTTCTGATGTTTAGAGAAACATCAAAGTCAATATAAAGTCAGAATCAAGGTTTACTTTAAGTGAGGAACCCGGCCTCTCCTGGCTCGGGCTTCCACTCTGAAGCCCTTCCTCTCGCCAACGGGCACAAGTCCAGCAACACAGGCAAAAGCCCAATCAGACCCGCCAGCACAACAGTACACTTGCGTGCACTTCTGGGTGTACGCGTGCTGGTGCACGGGCACAAGGAAGTTATAGGATTGCTGGGAGGTGGGCAGGATCAGGTAAGCGGGCGGGAAAAACTCATAGTTTTTGGGACTAGAATGCTCCGTCTGTCATCAAACCACAGAGTACAGTACTCCACTGTCAGGTAAGAAAACGCCCACAACCACTGTCACCCACAGCAGTGTCCTATGTGGCATCGGAACGCTTCCAAAGTAGCATTCCATCAGCTTCTGTAGGAAACACGCCGACGGCAAGAGGGAAAGCAAAGGCTGAGAGCATGCAGAACACGCACCCAGTCATGCGGTATGGGAACAATCACCACTTGATATCTATGCCTTTTCAAATGATCAATTTTCTTCATATCAACTTTTGTTTGGACTTTGGGGGTCTCTTCCCAGCCAGTCCAGTTATGGTAAAATGTCTACCATTAAATCTTGAAGGATTACCATGGACTAATGAGGCCTCCGCTCCGGTATCAATCAAAGCTCAAACCTCTTATGTATTCCCTGATTTCCAGAATAGTTTCACATTCACATGAGGCTGTCTATCTACCTTAATCCAGGCAGACGCTACCAGAGTTTGACTAAAAGCTACCAGAGCTACAAAACAATTATATTAAAAAAAGACAGTCACAAAATATTCGTATTTTGGATGCGTGTATTTGGACTCTGTCTCCAACATCACACTCACCACTTTTCGCAAGTCAGCATATGTCGGCTGATATGGAGAAGCCGTCCCCATGGACCCTTCATCCATCTCCTCTTCAGGTGGCGCAGAAGGGGACTTGTCCCCAACTCGCGTGTTCACCTCTTGTCTTTTCACCTGTTTGTACTGCTCTTTTCCTTCAAGCCCTCACTTTTTATATAGCTAGTACATTTCCCGTTTTTCAATCCCGTCAATGTCTTCTCGTGTCTTTTAGTAGCGTCAAAAACATGTCTTTTCTCGACACCCGAGAATCTCTACTGTCATATCTCTTTCCAGGAGTACGTTTGTCACAACACCCCCCTCATATATCTCTCTCTTTCTCTCTCACAGCTTTGTCCCACTCCCCAAGATCTGCTAACTATTTGAAAGGATCGACCACTTCATCTGTTCATTTACCTGTCATCCCCACCAGCAAAGTCATGATTACATTTTTATAGGCTGGTGGAGCAGTTCGAATAATTCTATTTCGGGCTGAAACTAATAATGCCACCACCCCCATATGTTCTGGATCATCAATATGATATGATATAATATGATATGGCATTTGTAACGCGCCTATACACAAGTGTTTCAAATATGGATAGCTTCTTTCATAGCATGCTCCCTAAGTCTTTGAATTGCCTATGGCAGTGTGTACCACTTCTTCTCGTCTCTAGGCCAGTCCGACGTAATCGGATACTTGTGATTACACCCTTGAGCAGCTAACTGTAACAAAGACACTTGCAAATCTCTCCCCTGTCCATCAGGAGGTGGCCCTGCGCAATACTTCCAGAATATGAGTCTCATGGTACAAGGGCAGAAACCTTGGGGAATCGGTCGGATCTACAAGAAGGCCTGCCGCTCCTCCATCAAATAATCTGACCATCCACGAAAAACAGACTCACCTGCCCTCTGTTTCGATCTATTCATGATCTCCCCAACCTTTTGTTGAGAATATCCCTCCAATGTTGTCAAATCCACCAGACCACGACCAGGATTATTCCGCTTTGGCCCAGCTCGTCTACGCGTAACTGGTTTAACATTTACCGCCTTCCCGTCAAGCTCTGGTGTTGACAGTATTTCCCTTTCTGAACCACTCTCTGAATTAGTGCTGTCAAATACATCCCCGTCCCACTGGTCGGGATCCCAATCAACTCCTGCAGAGGCAATCACTGTTGCCACTTTGCGAGTATTCACTCTCCCTCTTCTCTTTCGATATTTGTATCGGGCAACTCTTACAGCAGCTCTCTTGGGCACTGCCTGATATTTATCTGCCTTATCATGATACAATTTCATCTGAAGTTCATTAGCGCAATCTGTTTCTCAGCAGCCAACTCTTTTTCAACCTCAGGATATTTGCCTGAAATTCTACATTCTGCTGATGCAGCTTTTGGAAAGCATACAGCAAGATCCAAAGTCTTCTTCCCAAAGCCTTGCACTCCTTTCCCTTCTCTACGATTACCTGTTGCAAGCAAGCCGCCACCTCGGCCGGACACCCCTCTCCTATAATCGTATCCCAGGTCTCACTCAAACCTGCACCACATGCCCAAGTCTGTGCAAGTTTGTCATATGGACTCGTTGTCCTCCCTGGAATCATCACTTTGGGACAATCTCTGCCTGCAGAACTTCCCTATTTTCCTAAATAAGGAAATCATTGTTTCAATGGATATTTTAAATCCTTATCAAAATACCTCAAACACAAAAACGTTGCCTGTTCATTCTATTTGGAACCAATATTATCACAAATACCCTGCTCACAGCACCACTTTGTTTTGCTTTTCAGACACGTGTAAGGACCTCAGAATTACTTACCCTATTACATAGAAAATAATTGGCTCTTTACAGGCCCTTTATTCGCACTTCATAAGCATACATGTAACTATAGAATAAATGCAACTGATTTTACATGAATACATGAACAAGAACGAACATAACAAGTATACATCACCATTAGGGCAGTTCTAGGACAAAGCTTAATCTCAGCCACAACAACACTACCCAGTCTCAAGGCAGATAGGCAGAGAGATCACGCATCAACTAACGGGGTCTGGAGCGGTGCGTCCTCCCTCGCAGCGAGACTTCAACACCCAGGGTTCCAATTCTCTGTCACCTCATTGGGACCTCCTCCTCTTAAGGGGGGCGAATTACTGCCCCTCATAGGTTGCAGGCTGCCCCCAGCAGAAGGTTAGACAGCACGTATGGGAGGCAAGAGTCGAAAAATCCAGATAGTGGAAATACCCATCTTGTCTTCCACACTCTCGTTCCCAGCACCCCTTACCAATGCACCTGCACATCTCTGCCTCCCCACTCGGTTCGGCCTTCAGCGAAGAGTACACAAACTATTCTGCAAAGTGAGTCTACTTTGCGCTAAAATATTGCAAGTGGCCTCCTGCCCTGGCAAACTTTGGCACTTCCCCACTTGCGATCACTTGCACTTGCCCTTACCTTGTCCCCCCTCTTCCTGCCTCCCTTCCATCTTTCCTCCACCTCCCCTCACTGCACTTGCATGTTCTGAATGTCACAAAGCCTAGTAGGACCGGTATTGTTTCTTTATTGTTACTGCATTTTTACTCCCCTTGCTCCCTCCCCACTTTTACGTTGTGTCGCCTGGAAACACTATCTTATTGTATAGGCACCTACAAATACCCAATAAATAAAATAAATATAAATCGTACAATCAAACACCAAACATTGATATTTAATATCAACACTTTGCCAAAAATGTAAAAGCATGGGTCATATTTATTATAATAATAATAATTTGTTATTTATATAGCGCTTTTATTCATAGAGCTTTACATACACCATACTTACCCAATCGTAATTGGTACTCACTTTATCGACCTTGGAAGGATGAAAGTCTGAGTCCACCATGGCGGGATTTGAACCTGCGACCTGCAGATCAAACACAGATCACAGCAACAAGCGATCAACCCACTGAGCTTTCCTACCGGCTTATTTACCCTTGTTTTCAGAGTACGTTTTGATGTGCCTAGTTTATCCCCCACCTGTAACAGAAAATTCACAAAAAGTTGTAAACAAACGTAAATCATCTATGTGGCCAAAAAACATAAATACTAATAAAACAAGTACATTATTTAACTTTGCAAAACAATTTAAACATAATGAATAGAACATGAAAAGTACAATGGATGATTAAGGATGACTATCAGTATTGTGTATATACCATTGGTCCATGTGTCTATTCAATCTCGACCGATCCAGTTGTAAACTCCTTGTACAAAACAACATATGCAATCAAAATGTTATACTATTTAGAACATTCAATGTAATCTTCTTTTATAACCAAGATTACATCTTGATAAGTTACCTTGTATGATTGTCGATTTCCAACCACAAGTTGTACAAACGCCAACGAAAAGTTTTTATATATATAGAAAACGAAAACATTTTTTTATAAACTAAAGTTTTTTTTCTGAAGAAATCGTCCACCATTATAAGGAAATGTATAATTTTAACAATAATTGATTTCGAAATGTACCTGTTGAAATTCACTGGAGTCACAGAGAATTGGCATCCGAGTCTGCACTATGCTTCATCCTTCACAAATAAAGATAAGACATTAGTGATACCACAAATATGCTGTTTTTCACTTACCCGTTGTATTGTTGCCAATCCCAGTCATGCACGTCAGGAATGGGTGCTCCCGGAATTCGGCACCATCTGTTACATGCACGACCTGCTCCCCACGGTGCTGCTCCAGCTCCCCCATGCCACCTCAGGCACGGCAGACACTCGGCACATGGACACAAATCATACACAGGAAACCATAGGTAGAGAGAAAAGGGATGTAATGGAAACATACACCAGTGCATAGGAGGGCTTCATTCTGCTCTGCCTCCCCCCAGCTCTGACTCATCTTTATGTACAATGGAGTAGCTAAATCTATTCTCCACCCATAAACCAGCACGTATAATGCATGTATGATAACAAACAGTTAATTTCGCCGAACAGGGGGAAGAAAGTACATTTTGCAACTGCAGGCAAGTATGTAGGCCAGTTAATTTGCATCCGATGAATTTCAAAGAAACCAAAGGCAAGTGCAGAATCAGAAAAGTAACAGTATGATAGTCGATTTCCAACCACAAGTTGTACAAACGCCAACGGAAAGTTTAATATATAGAAAAAGAAAACATTTTTTAAAAACAAAAAGAGGTTTTTTTTAAGGGAAAATCAACCATTAAAAGGAAATTTTAACATTAATTGATTTCGAAATGTACCTGTTGGACTTCACTAGAGTCACAGAGAATTGGCATTGAAGTCTGCACTATGCTTTCATCCTTCACAAATAAAGATAATACATTAGTGACACCACAAATATGCTGTATTTTAATGTTGAATTAAATTAATTGCACTTTAGATGTCTACCAACAGTATATTAATATATACATAGACCATTTCTAGAATAAAATATTCAATTTAATTAATCTACAATCATATCTTTGGTATGTATTTCTGTCAATGTTGCATATAGGCAGGTGAAAGACACTACTACACTGATGATTACATGTATTTATTTTTATTGATAATGTTATTACTCGTAAACAAATAATCATCTATGCTATTACTTCAAAATAAAAGTGTTATAACTTGGAAAGAAAATGTAATTAATCACCTATCATTAATATCATTCAATATAATATCACATGTCATACTTCATCCATCTGGCCAGTTGTAATAGAAGAAGAGTATGTTGTCGAAGTGCCATCATCCACCTGTATGTTATTTAAGGTTTTGTAATAAATTATAATGTTACAAGGGAAGTTTATGCATAGAAATTCAATAAAATAGACAATAGATACTTTGGTAGACTCTACATTAAAAATGTTCTATAGAAGATATCTAATCAATAACAGTTCTATATTTTTCCTAATGTTTATCTTTACCTTTTACCTCTATATTATCTTTGCAGATAAAATTAGAATTGAAAAATGTATTACTTGAAATAGAAGTGAGCTTGATGTTGATTCCAGATTAGTTGCCGATAATGAAGCTTGTTCCTTTGTCCAATTTATATATTCGTAGCAATGGTCAGAAAAAAATATATCAGCCATGAAAAATAGGAAATGTAATACACTAAGTTTATGTGCATGTCAGTATGGTTCACACATTGGATATTTGAGGTGTCTGTTGTTTCCTTCGAGATAACGGTCTGGGCTTCCATCACTGTGGTCTATGTTAGGACAAACCTAAAGTTGGAGAAAAAAAACATTTTACAGGTAATGCTTCTTATAAAGGATCTCATTACACAGAAATTTCTGTGTATCACAAAAGGTATTTATTGCGGTACAAAGTCAAAAATGTATATACCAGTGTACATTGTAACATAGTAGAACATTTGACCTCTGAAACATATCTATATCAATAATACACCCAAAAGATTATTTTCATCCCACTTCCTATTGGCACACAAAGTCAATAAAATGTGTGATTATTGTTTCTAAATATATATATATATATATATATGCACGAAACGCGTTGTTTGCAGGCTGTGTACCATGGCGTCCTGCTTTTGTGCGTCTCTATGTTGCTGCTCGTGTTTTGTGCATTACTTTTTACAATGCATTTTTTTATCTGTTAAACATTAAAGACACCAATATTTTTCATACGGTGTCTTTGTATGTTTTGTCCGGATCTTTGGGGGTGCTATTAATGCCTGGCCCGCGGGAGTGTGGTTCGCCATTTCCTCTTTCCATTTCGATTTTTGTTTAACACGGAGCGCTCTGTGTTTGAATCAGCACCGGGACTGTTATTGTGTCCCATTTCAACCTTCGCTCTATGAATGGGATTGCTGCCGCTGGTGGCAGACTAAGTTGCCGATAGGATCGGGAGTGACTGCACGCATGGGAGACCGCAGCTGAATCCACCTTACCAGCTGGCGACTCTACGCGTGCCGGAGGACGCGCGGATGACCGTCATACGGTAGGTGTGCATTTCAGTCTGCTTTTGTCTCTGCTTTGCAACACTTGTTTTTATTGCGCTCTGTATCCCTTTCCGCACCAGCCTTTTGTCCTTTGTTGTCCCTCTTTACAATTACAAGTCGGTACTCCGCTTTGGCCTCCCAGCTGGACCATATTATTGTTTAGTTTTTCATTAGGGCAGCCATAGTATGACGGACATGCAGGACGCCTGGGTAGCAGCCCGGCTACTTCAAGCTAAGGATTTATTCTGTGACCAACAGGAACCTGCAGCCACATTGCCCATTATTGGGGCTAATAAAAAGGCTAATATTAATATTAGCAGGGAAGTGATTTTATTGAAGGAATTTGAGAAGCTTCGAAGAAAGGAAATATCAAAGTGGTGGGAGGAACATTCCCTTCAAAATTATTTGGACATTGGCAGAATACCACGTGGCCTACGTATTATGACTACTCCCTCTTTTGAGGATCAAGATCCACTGATGCTTCTGGAATGGGATGAGGCGAGTAAGGACTGTTCTGCTAAATTTCTGAAAATGTTGGTAAAATATGCTAAATTGGACCGGGAACAAGCACCCAAAGACTTGGGCAAAGTTGAGTCTGAACTTACTAAAGTTCCTACAACAGAGGAAGGCAAGCAATTACGTGTGAGAATTGATGAAGCCTTAATTTCTTATGAAGATGATATTAAACAAAGAAAACAGAAAATTCCTCAGAGATAAAACAGACTATGAGATGGGTCGTGTTTTCACCTTTGCTAAATGCTTTGACTCCCTCCGCAAAACCAATGCCATACAGTCAGCATCCGCTCAGTCTGGGGATCCAGTTGCCGCTACATCCGAGTCAGACATTTCTGCATCTGAGACCGACAAACCTATACCTAAAATTAATTTTTTAGACGAAATGCGACTGTTATGCCAGGATGGGAAAAATCAGAAAAGAGGAAGGGGTCGCGGCAAACCAAGGGGAAGAGGAAGAGGACAGAAATCACAGGCAGGAAAGTCATCCGCCGAGGCCGACGTGGGAACCGGCTTAAAGGGGCAGCAACAGGGCAGATTAATGCGCTCTTGTGCCAAAAATCAATAACAGATAATATGAAGAGCTGCCAAATTATCAATCTTTTGTCCCATGTCCTTACTAAATCTCAGACCTCGCTCCTGTCTTTGGGTCTTAACTTCTGTCCCACTGTGAATTATGACTATGTACAAGCACGCATAGATTTCAACACATTTCTGTGTAAAATCAGGCTTAAGAAATTATTTGCCAGCACTGTCATCACTGCCAAGCATTCAACATCACGCACTGGTGGCACTGATCTTCTTATCTCTGATATTCCATCACTCATGGATCTGGCATGCCTCGATGATGATAAATATGACCCTACCAATGTTGACTTCTCTGACTTTGACATCAATCCCAATTGGGATATACGCACTAAACTCAAGAATAAATCAAGATTCAACCCACGATTTCCAGTAGGGGGATGTATCGAGGCATTTCATGACCTTTGTGTCAATAATTTGAGAAGACTTTGTCAAAAAACAAGTACCACCAAACAGAACCTAACTACTGCTCCATGCTTGGCCATTGGCGAACTTCAACAGTTATCTAATATCGTCATCAATCCAGCCGATAAGGGCTCTAATATCGTCATCCAGGATCGAACAAAATATGTAACAGAGGCAAATCGACAATTACATGACCGTTTGTGTTACACAAAGTTATCAAAGGGCCCCTTTGAAGAAATCAGGACAGACCTGATTGCTCTATGTACCAAGTGGGCGAGTGAAGACCTACTGGAGGATGATTTGATCAAATTCCTCACTCCTGCATGCTATACTATACCCACTATTTACTTTCTCCCCAAAGCACATAAATGCCTTGACCATCCCCCAGGTAGGCCTATTGTGACTGTGTGTGGCTCATTATTGGAGCATCTGGCCCAATTTATTGATGAAACACTTTTTCCATTCGTATCAGTGTTACCATCCTACCTGAGGGATACAAAGGATTTTTTACAACATGTTACTAATACACCTTGGGAGGAAGGTTTGCTTTTGGCCACATTAGATGTAGTTTCTTTATACACGTCTATTAGTCATACTGTTGGGATCAATGCATGCAAATATTATTTGGACTATTATTTGGACACTTACTCTTTAAATTATCTTGGACACAATTCAATGATTTTGGATATGCTTTCATTCTGCCTACATAATAACGTTTTTCTTTTTGAGGGGTCCTTTTTTCGACAAGTGATGGGGACTGCGATGGGAAATACCTTTGCACCATCTTATGCTAATCTCACGATGGGGTGGTGGGAGGCTACCTTTCTGTCTGACTAATTACTATCCTCTTTTCCAACTCAGATTGTTTCCTGGTGGCCGTATATCGATGATGTTTTTATTATTTGGAAGGGTTTGGAAAGTGATTGGTTGTTGTTTGTCAAAAGCATAAATAGTAATCATGCCAATCTTGCCTTTACTGAATGCCATAGGCGGTCTGAGATCGTCTATTTGGATGTCATCGTGATGATGGATAACTCAGGTGTTCACACTGCACTTCACAAGAAACCCACGAATACTGGTCTACCTCTCCATGCCAACAGTTGTCATCCTGTATTATGCAAAAATCCATTCCCTACGGTGAATTCATCCGGTATCGCCGTAACTGTACGAACATTGCCTGGTTTGACCATCACTGTGCATTGACAGCCAGGGATTTTTTTAAACAAGGGTACGATAAGAGAACTATTGAAATGACTTATCTCCGAGCATGTGGAATGGCCAGAGACAAATTACTGTATGACACCAATTCTAAAATTGTTACCAACGATGACCCTAGACTCATTATCTCATTTGATACCGCCTCCAATAACATACAGAAAATCATTGAAAAACATTGGCATGTTCTTACTTTAGTTAATGATCTTAGGCCTATTTTGGCCAATAGTCTAACCATGACATACAAACGTGTGCCCTCCCTGAGAGATAAACTTGTGTCCAGTTTTCTATTCCCAGGTGGTAAGGATCAGCTTTCTACTACCTGGCTCCCCACTTCCTCAATGGGATTTACCAAGTGCATGAAATGTAAAGCTTGTGCCCATGCCATCGTACAGAAAACATTTGTACATCCGGTCACGAAAACTCAGCAAAAGATCAAATTTTCTATCAATTGTGACACTACTTTTGTCGTGTATGTGCTTTCCTGCCCTTGCTCGAGATGGTATGTCGGGAGTACGACATGCAAACTGAAACTCAGAATTTTGCAACATCTAAGAGCCATTAAGAACTCTGATCCGGCATACCCAATGGCTAAGCATTTCAAATCTGAACATGACAATAATTTGAAAATGTTAACTTTTTTTGCAGTGGCACATGTACCTCCCCAACCTAGGGGAGGTGATCGTGTTCTAAAACTGAGACAACTTGAAACCAGATTTATTCTGGATTTCGATACCAAGTATCCCAAGGGTCGCAATGTAGATGAGGAGCTGTATACTTTCCTGGGCACTTGATGATCTGTTGTTTTTCAAATTTATATGTGAAATTCTGTTCTCACCTTTGTATTGCTTTCTTTTTGGCTTCTTGTTTCTTCCTTTGTTTGTCCATTCAGACTTTAATTTTGTGTCCCTGTATGGCTTCCTTAGTTCTGGGTTGATTATCTTATTTCTCATCCCTTTCCTTATTTTCTTTGACTTATGTTTCAGCTGTATATTTTGCAATGTACGGGGAGTGGTACACTTTATGTCATGTCATGTTTACATCACTTTGAGGTTTATACGCAGTCCTCTATATGTCTGCGACTCTTGCTCTTTTGGGTTTTTGCTTACTGTGCTCTGAATAGTGATTTTTCCAGTTTTATTCCTTGATCTATCTTTATTATGTCATTCTGGGCTTTTTAACATTTTGTGTCCAACAACATCCCCCGATTGAGGTATTGGACCATTGGGAATGTTTTTTGCTGCTGATGCATTTGCACTTTAATACAGCCTCATTATTATGAGGCTGGATAGACACACTGTTGTCTTGCTGCTATTTATGCACTTTAGCTAGTAAATTGGACCTTTGGGAATGCTTTTTGCTGCTGATGAATTTGCACTTTAGTACAGTCTCATTATCATGAGGCTGGACAGGCACATTGTTGTCTTGCTGCTACATATGCACTTTAGTTAGGAAATTGCACTTGCACTTTTTTGAACACATAATGTTCTATTAGCCGTTTTTTTCAGCTGGTTTTTCCATGTTCGATTAATGGACACAGTATAACTAATTGATATATTTGATTAGTTTTTATTATTACTTCTGCGGCTTCATTATACACATTATGGCCTGGTTACATTTTTCATATGTTTTGATGGTTTTAACACTGGACGATTGTTATTTTTATACTAATGAATTGTTAATATGGGATATTGGGCTGTTTTATGTGGATGTACATTGTAATTGATGAATTATTTGCGATCTTCAATGTCATATTCACTTGATCTATTGATTATGTATTCACATTTTCAAATCCCTTTGTTAATCTGGTCTGATGTTGGGATTGCATATTTTATTTTGTAAAGTGATTTGTCTTGCATAATTTGATGCTACATTTTAACATGTATACAGACTATTATGCACTGTGCATTTAGCCTGCAGCCCTGTCTTCCCTGTTACCCCTTCCTCCATTTTATAGGGGTTTGTTCCAGTATCTTTACCATCTGTATTACTTGCCTCCATGCATTCTGACTCCCTTCCAACATGGCTGCTCTTGTTTCTTCATATAGCCATATCCCTTTGATGTCACAGACATAGTCAAAGGACTGTTGTTTCCATGTGTATTTATACTGACTAACCTTTCCTCCCCTCACGTGATCAAGCGCTTAGTTAGCGCGAAAAGCATTGTTTGCAGGCTGTGTACCACGGCGTCCTGCTTTTGTTCGTCTCTATGTTGCTGCTCGTGTGTTGTGCATTTCTTTTTACATTGCATTTTTTTATCTGTTAAACATTAAAGACACCTATATTTTTTATACGGTGCCTTTGTATGTTTTGTCCGGATCTTTGGGGGGTGCTATTAATGCCTGGCCCGCGGGAGTGCGGTTCACCATTTCCTCTTTCCATTTCGATATATATATATATATATACATATATATATATATATATATATATATATATATATATATATATATATATATATATATGTATATATATACACACACACACACACACACACACACACACAAAATTGTCTATACAAACATATATTAATTATTCATGTCCACTACTCACCGGACTCAGTGTGTGTTGAAATATAGTTGGAACAATGTTGGCAAAGTAATTTTCGAAGTAGTCTGGGGACAACGATTTTTAGTGAACTTGGATGTTTCGGAGATATCTACAGAAAAGTGCATGCTGCAGACTCGGATTTGTTTGCCCCTCACATACTCCGAGACATCCTTGGCTCTGCTGTCTGTCTCGGATACTGGAAATCTACTGTAGGGTAAGTCCCAAAAAATCAATAATAAAAGTAATACATAAGCGTCAAAGTGCATTGGAGCAAAAAAAAAACAAAAATGTATTACATGCAACCATGGCCGGGAATCATTCAAAAGAGATCTTTCACTGAGCATTACAAAATGGTGGAGTTTTATAGTCAAGTGCAGGGTTTCAGCATTGACAATGTCTCAAAATACTTAGGCAATATAATTCTCCGATTGGTTGTTCATGTTTGCTCTAGAGGTGAATCTATACAATTCCTAGCCCTATTGGCTTATTCTAACCCTCGTGACCATACAGTTAATTTATTCACAAAAATTACTTCATGTTTATCTCAGCTACTTTCCCAGATTTGCTATTGGATGGTTGAAGTTTAATTTTGTTTCCTTCAGTTCTTGGTGTTTACTTGGTGTAGCTCCTGTGGTAATCCTGGGGTGGGCCAGTTCGATCATCACTAACCAATGCCAGTATGAGATGCGGACAGTGTGGAAACAGTTGTATATTTTGCATCCTGGTCTCATGGGAATTAAACCCAGTGACACCATCTTACCATTTCTTTCCCTTCCTGCTGCGTCAACTGGCAGCATACTATTGCAACGTATGATTGGAAACATGTAACACAGTTCCTTCCTTTCTCATGGCTAGTGTGCATGACCTCATGTGCTGTGCTCTCAGGCCTGTTGCTCTGGACAGAGCACTTGTCAAGATTATATGTGAGTATATTCTACTTCTATATGAACGAGTGGCATGGCAACTTAAATCATTCCTATAATTGGTTGAACAATCCTACTTGATGGATAATCGTTATGGTATTCTTGGTGTTAATCTTGTCTTTTGAATCTTTGTATATTGAATTTTACCTGGGCGGGAGGCTGACCTCTCATTGTTTGTCCTTCCAATGTCGGGCGGATATTTTCCCACAGGGGTTGATGTGTTCCTTCTGTCTGAATGGCTTATCCCCGTGCCTGTCGCTTCACAGGGTCTAATTCTCACCAGGGCTGTGCCCATGTCTTGGTTAGTGTTAGGAATTAGGGCAGAACTTCTATTTGTTATATATGTTTGACTTGCTGAATGTGTCGGACCAGATTGAACTTTGTCTTTCGCAGCCAATCACTATGTGACATTCTACACATTCCCCTGCAGGCCCTGCTTCACTTGGCAACATTTAGTTTAGGCCATGCTTCCTTGTACTTTTGGCTGGGAAAGGAATTCACCTCATACTCTTGACCAATCGATGTACGACTTTACACTGTGCTCAAGGCTGCCGACCTTGCCACTGTATTACTTTGTAATGTCCTAAATTCACTGCCTTTGCTGTGTACACAACAACATACAACAATTTCTGATGCTCCAAGGTCTGTAATTCGATTGGTATAGGCCTTGTCTTCAATCTTAAGACCTACTAAAGATCAGCCGCCTATAGAGTGTTGATGAGTGCACGCATATGTGCATAACTGTATTGTGTGTCATATTTTCTATTGCTTATTGCTTATCACGCTCCTACCTACATGGTATATGTCTTAGTGCATGTTATCTATGCTACTGTGTGTATATGTGCTTTGATTAGGACCTAACGTCTATCCCTGTGTTATTCTGTCCTTGCCATTACTTGCATGGCTTTGTCTATCTGTGTATGTTTCTCTCCTTTGCTGATTACCGTCCTTTCTTGTGTGACAGTAAGCACTATCCCTGATACTGGCAAGTTATGTTCATAGCCTCCATCTAGCACAGCGTACTTGTCTAATAATTCGCTGTTCTAGTTTCTATCGTGCTTCTTGTCTCGTGGGCCTAATTGCTGCACCTATCCCTACATGGATGTTATATTGACCTTTGGTGCATACTTGTTGATTTATGCTGTCTTTCATAGTTTAGCAGTGTTGATGTGCCCAATCATAAATATCATTTGGAACCCAAATCTCACTGACATTAAGTTTCCTCGCCCCTTTGCATAATCCACATAGCTCCATCCCAAAAAGCTACAATCCCCATCTTTGGTATCTACATAACATTCAAGGAAATTCTCAGGGTCTGGAGGTGGTGACTGTAAAGACTGAAGGGGGTGTCTGTACTTCTGCTCTCTATATGGTAGAGGAGAGGCACAGAGGACCCCAGACAAGATTCTCTATTGTTTTGCGTGGTCGAGCAATCAAGGCCTAGCTTCTCAGGAGGTGATGCAGGCTGGTTCCTAAGTACAGTGTAGTGCCCAAGCACCCACAAAGGAATGTCTGCACACTGTATTAGTTAAAACACAGTCGTTATATAAATAATATTCAAGGATATGTACACAAGTATTATTAGATCCCATTAAAGTGCATCAACTGTACTCTGGTTAAATGTCACACAAATCAATTAATAAGGGTAACCAACAATAGACACAGGAGGAAAGCAGTTGGTTAGAACAATTGGCAGAATACTGGCCCCTACTACTAGACACAGTTCTGTGTGGAGATCCCCCCACCTGGGCAACCTGTAAAATAAAGATATATCACAAGCCTAGTCCACATATTGTTCTAGAAGTCTTATTTCCTTCTAAAATAGTTCTAGAACCCCAATGTACCTGGAATAGCAGAGTTCGGTGTCGGGTCATCGACGGATCCTTCTTCAGCGGCTCCCTTTAAGGCAGGAGCCACGGATCGTTGAAATCTCACGAAGAAAAAGGGGTGAACAATGACGGCGAGGCAGCAGCTTCGTTCCTAGCGGTGCTCGGCGATGACAGAGCGTTGGCGTCCTGCAAGGAAGAGGCATGCGGGGCACCTCGATGACGATAGTTCAGGACCGCAAAGAGATTGTGAAGAACTGTGGCCCTGCATGGGCGTCGAGTCGTCCGGCGTCTCTACGCTTGTCAGGTGGCGGGAAACCCTCCAGCGGATGCTCCTCAGCGCGTCGCGGCCTCGACTTTCTCTGGCGGGACAAAGTGGTCGACGGTGCAGCCGAGAGAGTCCTTGGATCAAATGTTACTTAGGCAAAGGGAGCACGGTGGCTCGGGTCGGCGACAGCGGTCGGCGACGGTGGTGGACAACAGTGTCCGGGCGCTTCTCCTTGTGATTCCTCGGCAGTCCCCGTCTCCGGTCGGCAGCCTGTCGTAGGTCTGTCTACCAGGGAGCTTTGGCAAAGATCAGCTGGTGCACGATGGTCCCTCGTAGCTCGGGAGGAGGGCGCCTTACCAGGTCCTCTTTGGGTCAGTCCTTGGAGACACAGCAGCTTTCAGATTGATAAAAAGGGCAACAGCAATTCTTCTCTTCCAGCAGGGCTTCAAGGTCAAGCTTCAGTTTCACTCCAGTTACTCTTCGTAGTTTAGACTTCAGCTTCTGAACACAAATTCTAGCAGTGAGAGGCCTCCAGATATACTAGTTGATCTCCCATTCATTCTGCTGGGTCACACTCAGGCAACCCATCAGTCAGAAGGGCATTCATGCAGGCAGGCAGCCAATCAGGTGCATAGTGCATTCAGACCATTCACTTCTCTCCAGACACTCACAACAAGTTATGTGTATTGGGACAAGTACCCAGCCATTCAACACTACACACTACATTCATACCAGTTTCGGGCAGGGTTGTCTCAGTCATTGTGTCAAACACCAGAAACTAGACACCCATAACAAGAAGTGCATATTTGTCACACACTCCATTCACCCAGTTCCCACCCACAGGGCGTACCCCCAACATACAGTTACTGGGAAGGCTCCAGCTAGTCTGGCCTGGACTTCACAACAACACCATATATGGAACTTCCACCCAACAGCCATTCAGGGGGAAGGGACAGAGTCAGGGCTTTCCAGGACTTTGGGAAAACAAGGTAACATGCAATGTAAAACAAGAGGCCACAGGGGCCATCTTGTTTCCTAGCAGGAATCAACTGATTCCAATGGCATGTCCTGGGTATCCCTGGAGGATACTCAGAGCACCAGTCAAATTCAGCATGGAGCTGCTACCAGCCCATACCCTGCTCTGTGGGACACACCCAGGTGCCCAAAAACATACACTAGGGGCACAGGGTTGTACCCCCACCCATGGGTGCCATAAGGGTATCCCATAGGTCTGTACACCAAACCAAAGGAGAGAGCTGCACCACTAGAAGTCCCACATGAACTCCTGCGTGGAAAACACGACAGAACACACGATAAAAAGCAGTAAAGGACAAGGATACGGAGGCCTTGTCCCTCCGATGCATTTCCAGCATCACAGTGACCAGAGAGTTCCTGGAAGGACTATGGGGCTATTGATGGGTACCATCTTTGGTATGGGCTTTATTTCTACCTCGTCTGTTTGTGTGTTCTCATGTCTCCAAGAAGAAGTGGCCTATTCTACCTTAACTGCAAGCAATTGTATTCCGTCCTCACAGGACACCCTACATTCTCTAATGATTTGAATAATGGTCCATATTAAAATTAAGAAGATCAAATTTGGCAAAATGATTCTGTAGGCATTCGTCAACCAGTTCAGCACCCATGCAAAAATATCAGCTAACCAGTCACTCTCTTGTTTAATGCCCCCTAACTTTCTATTTACACTTTCGAGGGATGCAGGGCCTTTATTGCAGTGGTGACAAACCCATTATCACCATCATTGGGGGAATGTAAATGCAACTATAGCTGCCAATCTTTTTACACACACGGCTTTCCATGGTGGTGAGGAGATCGAGAACCATTCTTTCTGGAGGGTCATAATCCTAATCGCCCTCTACTCCTCCCTTATAGCATTGAGTCTGTGTACATTTGCATTGATCGGATGGACCAGGTTCCATTGGGTAATCTGCAGTCATTTTAAATTTGTGGCTGCTTAGGTTCCAGGGGCTAGAAGTGAGGCAAACAAAAGGTCTCTGTCTTAGTGAAAAGCTGGTATTCGGTTGGGACTTCATTGAGGGCTTGATCAATGCCGTTACTAAGTTAGTTTGAACATCTTGTTCGAATTAATTAATGTTCATGAGTCTTTTAGCTTTGACATTGTAGAGGGCACAGGAGGGGTAGGGGGGGACTGGGGTTTATTCTAGGGTACCATTATGTTTTCCTCAGGGATCAAGAGCACTGGGGTGAGCAGCTTCCCAAGGGAGCGCATCCCATTCCAGGATGATGGTAGATGGAAGTAGGTATTGGATCCACATTGCCAGTACAGGTCCATTATGGTAGCCGTTCCTTCTTTTAATGTGGGCATCGTGATCGTCTGGTTACAGTCTTTATTTTGCCCCACGAGTATCTGTGCTTTTACTGGTTGCTCATGCTGTTGCAAATTTGTTAACTTATTCACAAATGATGCTAAAACTTCTTGGCATTTCCCATCGGCATTCTTTAAAGCTTCTTTGTACCCCACAAGTCCCTCTGCTTTCAATACTGCTCGCCCCTTTACCCACTGATTATGTACGCCTGCGGTTTGATTGCAAACGTGTAATAGTCTTGTCCTTTCTTTCCTTCGCACTTTTGTTTTTATCTGATTCTTTTACTCTTATTTGAACTGTGTGTCCCTGGAATTGCCCTTTCATCTTGCAAGGTACCAAATATGCACTGTGATTCTAACACTGATATCTCTCGAGTGATAAAATGCCTGGGGGTGCTAGCTGCATGTGGAATAGGCCCACACACAAAACATAAATCATTATCATAGTCATGTACCAAACGTTGCTCCCCTCACAGTGATGCTCTTTAATTTTTCTAACATTTATACTTTCTTCCTCTTGTACACTTCTTTAATGTGTGCTCACATGGGTATTTGTACATTTTGTTATATTCATTTATTCTGTTTCATTCCTATTACTACTTCTAGCTTCTACTGTCAGTAATTGCATCATAGAATAGGAGAGAAAAAGAAAGACGAATAAACAACTCCTTCTACACAGTTTATTCATTCTGCAGGTCTCTATTACTTAAGTCTCTGTTACTTGAGTCTCTAAAGTTTGAGTTGACCTATCAATCCTTGTCTGCCCAAATGGTTGTACTCTCCTAAGGCACAACCTCATAATTATTCAACTCACCTTTGGCTTCTCGGTGGAGCTCTGTTGCGGTGCTGATATCTTTCTTGACCTTAGATATGTGGATCCAGGCCTTGCAGTTCTTTAGCTTGACAGCCGTGGGGGTGACTTGGGGGTGACTTGGATGATTTCCTATGGTCTTGTGTACTTGGGTTGATGCCAACTTGGGGTTGTGTTGTTGCATATAGACCTTTTCTCCTTGACGCAGTTGGGCTATCGTTGTTGTTGCTGTGTTACTCGAGTTCTTTGGGGCGCTTTGCTGTGTCTTGACAATTACCTGATGAGACAAAATGTTTGTACATGTTGAAAAGTCTCTAAGATATAAATTGAACTCTGCTGCTAGAATGTCAGCACTCCAGTATGCATCTGCCTCTTTCATTGTTTGAGTGTGATCCACTGGTGTGTGCATCCTCCCCCCTGTCACAACCTCGTGCGCCGACAAGTGGTGGTCTTTGCTTGGCTGGTTGCGTAAACTGAACAGGGCCAGTGGCACACAATAAAGCTAACTCTGTTCTTCTTGAGCACGGTGCACATTTTGGGCAACTTATTCTTAGGTTGGGTGTTGAGTCTCTCTACTCTTCCGTTAGCTTGTGGGTGGTATGCTGTGCATAGTTTATGCTTTATCCCCAGTAATTTGGTAACCTCAATGAAAAACTCATTTGCGACATGGGGACCATTGTCGGACCTCACGACACTGCATATTCCCCACCTTGGAAAGACCTCCCTCAACAGAAATTTGGCCGCAGATTTTGCATCAGCGTCCACACAGGGACCAGCTTCGATCAAACGGGAAAATTAACATATTGCCACAATCATGTATCGATAGGTACTGAAGCTGTCCTCCATTTACGGTTCTTTCCTTGCAACCCACCTCCCGAGTTCCCCTTGCAGTTCCCCAGAGAATGTCTCTCACCTTGTTTTCTATAAGGGTGCGCTCTCCGTCCTGCCGCGCTGGGCAGGGGCGCGTTGAATGATGGCACCGTACCGCCGAGTTTCTTCACTGGCGAGGGCCGGAGTTCAGACCGGCTGCAACTCCTTCTTTCAGGTAAATCTTTCAGGTGAAAGCAATGTCTTTTAGATACAAGCAAAGTCTTTAGTTGAATTTGCAATGATGACTTTCTCGCTTCTTGTTGCAGGTGTCGAGTGCTGCGGTAGAAGCCGAAGCCCGGTTCGAAAAGGTAAGAAGAACGCCAAGCGGCGCTGAGAGCGTCCTAGCAAGAGGCTAACCTGTGGTTTTGTTTTGTTCTGTAGGTCGTGACAACCTGGAGAAGAATGGCCATCGGGAATCCGACGGGATGAAAGATGTCTTGAAGATGTTGGCCTTCCCGGCGACCAGTGGAACTGGTAAGGATGGCGATGGTTCTTGCCTTGGGTGACTTCGAAGCCAAGAGGTGCTGCAGAGCAGGTAAGGATGGCGATTGTTCTTGCCTTGGATGACTACAAAGCCGAGGGGTGTTGCAGAGCAGGTAAGGATGGTGATGGTTCTTGCCTTGGATGACTTCGGAGCCGATGGGTGCTGCAGAACAGGTAAGGATGGCAGGGCAGGATCTGATGAGCGTCACACTGCAAAGGCAGAATAACACGAAGCGCGTGCCCTTAGTCGGGCGTGGTTTAAATAGCAAGGAGGTATCCCAGGTGTCTTTGGGGCGGGCCCCACCCACCCTGAAGGCTAGACCGCAGAATGCAGTTCCCCACTAT
The DNA here is from genome assembly GCF_040938575.1 of Ambystoma mexicanum. Lineage (NCBI taxonomy): Eukaryota > Metazoa > Chordata > Amphibia > Caudata > Ambystomatidae > Ambystoma > Ambystoma mexicanum. The sequence continues at coordinate 169,821,847 of NC_090921.1, read as the reverse complement.
TCCGCATGGGGATGGCCATGCTTGTCCTCTCTCCATAGAAACCCCATCCCAGCAAGCGTCTCCTATGCCAACTGCGCCAAGACTGGCTCCAAGGCATCCGAGGGGACCTGAATAAGGTCCTTAGGGCACCATGAGCCCTTGGTGGGGATAAGATCGTGACAGCACTCCCCCCTAAAGCCCCTCTCAAGGTGGTTCTCCGGCCGGGTCCTGGCTTGGAGGGAAACATCCGATGGAAACAATGGAGCAAGCGAGGGGCATGAACATACTCACTCAGTTCCCACATCCTATCCTGAGGTCCATATCCTTTCGAATCTACTAGGTAGTTGAGTCTCGATCTCACCAACTTGGAGTCCAGAATGTCTTTACCTCGTACTCAGGTTCCCCCTGAATGACAATCGGCTTAGGGGCTTCGGAGCAAAGCTGGTCCACGTATCTTTTCTGTCGTACCTTAGCATGTCGTAGGTGCTCCTGAGCTTTCGCGAATGCTTGAATGATGGTGGTGTGTTGTCAGAAAACGCTTCAGGTCTCGTGGTACCCCCCCAGTTACTCTGTCCTCCCGTAGACAGAAGCGTCTTTTACGATCGAAGGACGGACAGGGGGCGGAGTCGGGTTCTCCACGTGTTGCTCGGTGCAGTCGTGTTCGTCGGAAACTGCGTTTCCGACGCTTTGCGTGGAAGATGCCTTGGAGGTTACGTCAGTGGGTGCGTAGTCTTCCACCTGATAGCGCACGTACTGGGTCATGTGATCGTCTTGTTGCCGGTAGTTTGGGTACTTAACCATCCGGCGCCAGTTACTCGCTGCTTCTGATCGTTTCTTGACAGTGGCTTTTCTCTTGCTTGGATTTTGGTGTTTGTTGATTGACCTCGGATTACGTCTTTTGGATACGCTCTCGGATTGCCCTTACTTGTCTCGGATTATTGACCTCGGATTGTTCTATGGATATTCTTGCCTAGTGATTTTGATTAAGTAGAGTTTGGACCTGGGAGGTTGGGAGACCTCCTGCCTTTTTTCCCTTTTGTTCCTTCCTTTTCCCTTTCCTCTGTTTTCCTGTCCTCCCTTCCTGGGTAGTCTTAGGCGTTATAGGCGTCCTCGTGCCGGCGGGAATAGGCTTGGTGCTGGACTAGAGACTTCCTGAGCACCCCATAGACGTCCTCGTGCCGGCGGGAATAGGCTGGGTGATGGATTAAAGACTGCCTCGAAACCTTCGTGCCGTCTGGACCAGCGGAGGATAAACTTCACACGGATGCAGCGGAAGACTGGAAGGGGATACATCGGAAACGACAACCTCTAGAGAACCAGGGTAAGATACCTTACCTTCCTTACCATTCTCTGTTTCTCGCTATTTGGTACTGATTGCATATTTTCTTTCTTATGGTCTCCAGAATCCAACAGTCTAGAGGATAGTCTTGTGTGAAAACACTTCTGGGTCAAGCCCGTCTCATGCAAGTTGTTGGAAGGTAATTTACCTGTTGGGGTTGAGCATTTTTGTCCTTGTCAGAGAGAGGGTATATGTGGTTGTTAATCAGTTGTCGTCTTCTGCAGTTGTTGGAAGGTTACTGGATGTCTCTTCTGTCGTGAAGCCTGAGGTCCGCACAACTCTCCCGATACCAACGACTCTACATCATCATCTTCCGATCAATTAGTCTCTCAGTCTGTCCTTTTGTACCCCTGAGAGACACATTGATAGGAAGAAATATTTTCTTCACAACGGGTCAACAAGGAGCCGTGCTTAAGGATATCTGACAGAATCAGAAGCCCTTATCATGGATGTCGCTAATGACCCGTTGGCCGTTATGGTGCAATTAGTGGCCGACCTACGTGCCGATATGTCGGCAGCTCAGGCTGATACCCATCGGCGCATTGATGAAATGCAGGCTGGTATCAGGGAAGTGGTTACAGGATCACCGTTGTTGGCCTCCGCTTCTGCTCCAGGTCAGGCAGGGTCTTCAGCCAGACCAGATTCTACGCATGTTTATATGGCCGCTCAGTTCCCGCTTGCTCCCCCGGAAAGGTTTACTGGAGATCATAAATCTTTTCGGACCTTTATTAACCAATGTAGGTTACATTTTTTGTGTCGGCCTACCTCGTTTCCCGATGCAACTACAAAAGCGGCCTTTGTGTTATCGAATCTGGGCGGTATGGCCGCTGTTTGGGGCGAACCCTTTGTTGGAGCAGGGCAGTCCATTATTGTTTGATTGTGATGCATTGATTAGTGCTATGACAAGGGTATTTGATACTCGTTATAAAACTCAGGCCACTGATCTGGAATTGTTAAATCTCCGTCAGGGGGATGCTTCTTTATTGTCTTACTTGGCTAAATTTAACCAGTTGGTTGCTGAAACCGGTTGGCCGGAAGATAAGAAGGCAGCCTTATTCTATAAAGGTTTGTCTGACTCATTGAAGGATACCGTAGCCACGGTTCCGGTGGTTCCTACGTCCTTTCCCGATTTCTTGGACTTAGTACTCCAGATTGATGCCCGACGGGCTGAAAGAAAAGGGGAGAGGAGAGTAAACCCTGTCAATCCTGCCGTTTCCTCAGTTCCTGTTTCTGGTGTAGATGAGCCTATGCAGATCGGGGCAGTTAGGGGCCCGTTATCTGCTGAGGAAAGAGAAAATCGCAGGCGGAACAATTTGTGCTTTTATTGCGGTTCCGCGAATCATCTACTTAGTTCTTGTCCAAAAAGACCCCGCAAGTCGGGAAACGCCAAAGCCCGGCAGTAGAAGGAACCCCTACTCCGAGCTCTCCCATGCAGGGTTCCTTGTTGTCTATGCCCTTTTATGTAGACATTACTCTTGGTTATGATCAGGTCGCGCCCTGGAGTGCTGAAGCGGTCCTAGACTCAGGGGCTACTGGTAACTACATTGATGCCCAATATGTTCAGAAGTGGGGTATTCCCCTCTTGCCAAAGGATGTTCCAGAGGTGGTGAATGCCGTTGATGGTTCTACCCTTCTGTCTGGGCTTGTTACAGAGCATACTATACCTTTGCAGTTAACTATTGGGATTGAGCATACAGAAACCATCACGTTTGACGTCATTATGGCACCCCAATACAAACTGATTCTGGGTTTACCGTGGCTTATGCTCCACAATCCGGTCGTTAACTGGGGAACCGGGGCTATTACCTTCAACTCTCAGCAATGTCTTCAGTCATGCAATCCAGCGGGGTCTATGTCTGCAGCTCCTAGTCGGGCTTTGTTGGATTCTGTGGTCACTATTGGAGCGGTTGCTAGCGTCGTATTGCCTGTCGAGTACACAAGCTATACGGATGTTTTTGATAAAGGGAAAGCTGAAAATCTGCCACCACATCGGCCATACGATCGTCCAATCGATCTCATACCAAATGCCAAGGTACCGTCAGGACGCATTTATTCCCTTACCCAAAAAGAAGACGTCGTTCTTAAAGAATATCTGGATAAAGCCTTAGAGTTGGGTTTTATTCGACCATCCCATTCTCCATTTGCTTCTCCATTATTCTTTGTACCCAAGAAGGAGGGTGAATTAAGACCCTGTATTGACTACCGAGAGCTAAATGCAGGTACTATCAGAAATCAGTACCCGATTCCCTTAATCTCGGTCTTACTAGATCAGTTAGGGTCTTCAGAATTCTTTACTAAATTGGACCTTAGGGGAGCCTACAACTTAGTCAGGATTCGTCGTGGGGATGAATGGAAAACCGCCTTCAAGACCAGATATGGTTTGTTCGAGTATTTGGTAATGCCGTTCGGGCTATGTAATGCTCCGGCTACTTTTCAGAATTTCATCAATGATGTTCTCCGGGACATGATCGACAGGTTCGTTATCGTTTACCTGGATGACATACTCGTCTACTCCCCATCTATGGAATACCATGTGCGCCATGTTTCGGAAGTTTTACAACGTTTGCGTGATCATCATCTCTTTGTCAAGTTGGAAAAGTGTGTGTTCCATACAACTCATGTCGAGTTCTTGGGATACGACATCACTAATAAGGGAGTGCAGATGAGTAGCAGTAAGGTGAAAGCCGTTTTGAACTGGCCGATACCTACTACCAGGAAGGAGTTGCAGTCGTTTTTGGGGTTTTCCAACTTCTATCGGCGGTTCATTAGACAGTTCTCCACTATTTCTGCACCTCTCACCGAATTGACCAGCAGCAAGAAACCATATTTGTGGAATGATAGCGCTCAAACTGCGTTTGATTTCTTAAAGGCTGCGTTCACTACTGCCCCTGTCTTGTTGCATCCTAATGCCGAATATCCTTTCTTTGTCGAAGCAGATGCCTCTGATGTTGCGGTAGGAGCTATTTTGTCTCAGTCTTGTGCTGATACTGGGGAGTTACATCCAGTCGCTTATCATTCACGTAAGTTAACTCCCTATGAGCGGAATTATACTGTTACTGAACGAGAATTGTTGGCTGTTAGGGACGCATTTACGGTCTGGCGACATCATCTACTTGGTACTAAAGTACCAGTCCAGGTATATACTGATCACAGAAACTTGTTGGCCTTACAGTCCTTGACTTGCACTACTGCGAGACATGCCCGCTGGCATGAGTTCTTTTCTATGTACAACTTTACGTTGACTTATCGGCCAGGTGTTCTACATTCCAAAGCTGACGCTCTGTCCAGAAGTTTTGGGGATTGTGTTTCACGTCCACAGGAGGGGTCGTTGTTGTTACCAACACAAGTGGTTTGTAGTTGTGTTTTACAGCCTCCTTTGAAGTCGACGCTCAAAACCTGGGTTGATAAAGGTCCTGCGGAATTGGCAGAATACAACATGGATGTTGTGCATGGTTTACCGTATGTCCAAGGTCGTGTTTTTATGCCTGATCAGGAGACCCGGTGTGCAGCTATTGCCTTGTGTCATGATGCTGCTATTGCCGCTCATCCGGGTTCACAGAAAACTCTTGAACTACTCCAACGTTGGTGCTGGTGGCCTTCTATGCGAAGGGATGTCTCGCAATATATATCGACTTGCGCCATTTGTGCCCAATGTAAATCCCATTCTGGGAAACCCATGGGGTTGCTTCAGCCATTGCCAGTACCGGCGAGACCATGGGCTATGATTACGATGGATTTTGTAGTGGAGTTACCTTTGGTCGATGGTTTTGATACCGTATGGGTGGTGGTGGACAGTTTTTCGAAAATGTCTTTATTTATCCCTTGCCAAGGTCTGCCTTCCGCTTCCAAGCTGGCTGAATTGTTCTTACGACACGTCTTTCGGGTCTTTGGGTTGCCGGAAATCGTGGTTTCTGACAGGGGGTCCCAGTTTACGTCACGTTTTTGGAGGCATCTTATGTTCGCATTGGGTGTTGATGAACGTTGCTCCACAGCGTTCCATCCACAGACGGATGGTCAAACTGAGCGGGTTAACGCGACGATGGAGCAGTACCTCAGGTGTCTCATCCTTCAGTATCAAGAATCCTGGTTAGCCGTTCTTCCGTTAGCGGAATTTGCATATAATAATTCCAGCCATTCGTCTACGGGAACATCTCCGTTTTTTGCCCTATATGGGCAACATCCACGCACTCTCCCTCTTGATTGGAAACTTCCTGAAGATTGCCCGGCAGTGCAATCTTGCATTAAAGATCTGTCTTTAGTCCATGCCAGGGTTTCAGAACATCTAGTACAAGCCCAAGAGCAGGCCAAAAAATATGCTGATCGGAATCGCCGTCCTTCACCCATTTACGTTCCAGGTTCGCGGGTATGGCTTTCCACCAAGAATTTACGTATTCCAGGGCGTCGGTGTCTAATACCACGTTTTGTCGGTCCTTATATTGTCAAGGATGTCTTGAGTCCATTGGTTGTCAGGTTAGAATTACCATCTTCTTGGAAGATACATCCTGTTTTTCATGTATCCATGATTAAACCTTGTGTCGATTGTACCAGGATAGTTGCTCCTCCGTCCCCAGTCTTGGTTCAAGGGGTGGAAGAATATGAAGTCAATGCTATTCTTGATTCTAAAGTTTCTCGTGGTACCAGATATTTTCTGGTGGACTGGAAAGGTTACGGTCCGGAAGATCGGACATGGGAACCAGAGAGAAATGTGCATGCTCCGTTGTTGGTCTCCCGGTTTCTGGCCGCTCGGGGGCATGGGGGTCCTTTGGGGGAGGATACTGTCAGAAAACGCTTCAGGTCTCGTGGTACCCCCCCAGTTACTCTGTCCTCCCGTAGACAGAAGCGTCTTTTACGATCGAAGGACGGACAGGGGGCGGAGTCGGGTTCTCCACGTGTTGCTCGGTGCAGTCGTGTTCGTCGGAAACTGCGTTTCCGACGCTTTGCGTGGAAGATGCCTTGGAGGTTACGTCAGTGGGTGCGTAGTCTTCCACCTGATAGCGCACGTACTGGGTCATGTGATCGTCTTGTTGCCGGTAGTTTGGGTACTTAACCATCCGGCGCCAGTTACTCGCTGCTTCTGATCGTTTCTTGACAGTGGCTTTTCTCTTGCTTGGATTTTGGTGTTTGTTGATTGACCTCGGATTACGTCTTTTGGATACGCTCTCGGATTGCCCTTACTTGTCTCGGATTATTGACCTCGGATTGTTCTATGGATATTCTTGCCTAGTGATTTTGATTAAGTAGAGTTTGGACCTGGGAGGTTGGGAGACCTCCTGCCTTTTTTCCCTTTTGTTCCTTCCTTTTCCCTTTCCTCTGTTTTCCTGTCCTCCCTTCCTGGGTAGTCTTAGGCGTTATAGGCGTCCTCGTGCCGGCGGGAATAGGCTTGGTGCTGGACTAGAGACTTCCTGAGCACCCCATAGACGTCCTCGTGCCGGCGGGAATAGGCTGGGTGATGGATTAAAGACTGCCTCGAAACCTTCGTGCCGTCTGGACCAGCGGAGGATAAACTTCACACGGATGCAGCGGAAGACTGGAAGGGGATACATCGGAAACGACAACCTCTAGAGAACCAGGGTAAGATACCTTACCTTCCTTACCATTCTCTGTTTCTCGCTATTTGGTACTGATTGCATATTTTCTTTCTTATGGTCTCCAGAATCCAACAGTCTAGAGGATAGTCTTGTGTGAAAACACTTCTGGGTCAAGCCCGTCTCATGCAAGTTGTTGGAAGGTAATTTACCTGTTGGGGTTGAGCATTTTTGTCCTTGTCAGAGAGAGGGTATATGTGGTTGTTAATCAGTTGTCGTCTTCTGCAGTTGTTGGAAGGTTACTGGATGTCTCTTCTGTCGTGAAGCCTGAGGTCCGCACAACTCTCCCGATACCAACGACTCTACATCATCATCTTCCGATCAATTAGTCTCTCAGTCTGTCCTTTTGTACCCCTGAGAGACACATTGATAGGAAGAAATATTTTCTTCACAACGGGTCAACAAGGAGCCGTGCTTAAGGATATCTGACATGTGTAGAGTCTCGACTGCAGGCATTTCCAGGGTTGTAGGGATGTCAAGTTCAGAAGTGCGTGGGAGTCGTCCATAGATCGTAAAGAATGGCGTTTGTCCTGTGCTACTATGTAGCGAATTATAATATGCGTACTCGGCGATCCATAGAAGTTCCTTCCAATCCCCTTCACCCTGGTGCAGCATGCAGCGTACGTACTGCTCGAGAGTCTGATTTGTTCTCTCTGTTTGGCCGTCGGTCTGTTGGTGGTGGCTAGTGGACAGCCGGATGTCTATCTGGTCAAAAGAGCAGCATTTCTTCCAGAAGCTAGACACAAATTGGGACCCATGATCTGATATTAGGACTGACGGGAACCTGTGTAGGCGTACTATATGTTCCAGGAAGACTTTGGCAAGGCCAGAAGCAGTTGGAAGACCCTTGAAGGGGAAGAAATGGGACATTTTAGAAAATAAGTCCACAATCACCAGGATGGTATTGAAACCTTGACATGGAGAAAGGTCGGTGATAAAATCGAGTGACAACGTGTGCCATGGGGCTGAGGGAATGTCCAACGGCTGAAGGAGCCCGACAGGGCTTTGCTTGCTAGACTTGTTTTGGGCACAGACACCACATGAAGACACAAACTCGGTTACATCCTTGCGCCAAGTTGGCCACCAGTAGTTCCTTTGTATCTTAGCTAAGGTTTTGGCGACTCCTGGATGGCCCTCCATGAGGGAGTCATGGTGCTCGGAGATGACCTGTTCTTGTAATTCCTTTACTGGAACGAATAGCCGATTTCAGTAGTACGGCAGTTGATTCTTGACACTATAGTGCTCTCCCCTAGAGGACCACTCTTGTAGCTGCTCCTGGGTGAAGACCTGTTGGATTTTGTATAGCAGTTCACTCTCGGTCATGGTGGTAGTAATACCTAGTACTCTATTCTCCGGTATGATGGCCACTGGGTCCGGCGGCGTGTGTGCCATGTCATCTGTGCCCATGCGGGAGAGAGCGTCAGCTTTGCCATGGCGTAGTTGAGCTCCGCAGGTGTGAACTTCCCTGACCAAAAGGCCACCGGGTGCAATTGCACTGTTAAAGGGTCTTTTTGGGACAAAACCGCTCGCATGGCTAGATTGGACGCATCAGTTTCCACAATGTAGGGAAGATCTGGACGCGGATGTCGCAAAATGGGGGCAGAGGTGAACCTGGTGATGAGTTCTTGGAAGGCCTTTTCCGCTTCTTCAGTCCAATTAAAGGTCTTGTTGCATTTTCTGAGCAATGAAGTAATTGGGTGCACAACTTGGGAGAAACCCGGGATGAAGCGGCGATAGAAATTTCGCAAACCCCAACATGCTTTGGACTCCTTTGATTGAAGTGGGGGCTGGCCATTGAGGACTGCGTCCACCTTATGAGCGTCCATTCGTATACCTTGGGGGGGGGGAGGACAAAACCCAGGAATTCCACCTCTGTAACATGGAACGAGCACTTTTCCAGTTTCCGGTCAGATGGTGTTCACGAAGTTTAGCCAGGACCGCCCGCACGTGCTCAATGTGTTCTTGTTCAGACGTTGAGTACACCAGAATGTCGTTGATGTATACTAGAGCACAGACGTTGATGAGTTCTCGGAGGACGTCGTTCATAAAGTACTGGAACGCAGCAGGGGCGTTAGCCGAACGGCATTACTTGATAAGCAAACAGGCTGTATTTGGTACGGAAGGCTGTCTTCCACTCGTCGCCTTCTTTGATGCGCACCATGTGGTACGCCCCTCTCAGGTTGAGTTTGGTGTACATTTTGGCCTCCTTGACCTGGTCCAGTAACTCCGGAATCAAGGGTAGTGGATAGCGGTTTTTGATGGTCACCTGGTTTAATGCACGATAGTCTATGCACGTTCTTAAGTCGCCTTCCTTTTACGGAACAAAGAATAACGGCGCTGCGGCCGATGACTTGGATGGGTGGATGAACCCATTGGCCAGGTACTGCTTCAGGTACGTCTTCAGTTGCTGATTTTCGGGCTCAGTGAGCGCATAAATGCGTCCACATGGAATCTGGGCTCCTGGTAGCAGGTCGATTTGACAGTCGTAAGGTCTATGGGGGGGCAACGTGTTTGCCTGCTCCTTCTGGAAAACGTCTTGGAAATCTTGGTAGTGAACCGGCAGGGTCGCGACCCCTCCGAGGGCATGGGCAGTTGGCTTGGGGCACAGGACTAGGCCCATCTTTGCTGCAAGGTCTCGATCAATATAGTTCCCCACCGCTCCGCTGTCGAGGTAGGCTTCGAGCGAATGCATATCCGACGACTGTTGTTGTGGAATTAAAATCACCGGAAGCGCAAAATGGGAGGCCTCAAGCTGGATTTCTTTGCTCGACAATTGGACCCCTACAATTGCCGGGCTTGGTCGTTTCCCGATTGCTCTTCGGGGGTTTCCTTATCCGTGGCACCGACGGCTCGTCTCGGGGGCTTGACCGGGCATTCCTTTAAGAAATGGCCTGCTTTCCCACAATACAGGCACAATTGCATCTCTCTCCTTTTGTCCCTTTCGGCTTTTGTTAACGGGAGCCTGACCCCTCCTATCTGCATGGGTTCACTGTTTCTGTCAGCCCCCCGCGGAGCCTGATCCTTGGGACGTACGAATAAGGGGCGTGAATCGGATTTCCCTCGGTCACTCTTCCGACCTTGTAGTCGATGATACAACTGGACTACCAAACCAATGAACTCGGCACAATCCCGGGGTGGGCCCACCACTTGGGCCAAGACGTCCTTTAACTCCCCACGAAGACCCTGGTGGAATAAACATATAAAAATGTTTGTTTATAGTCTGGTGTTGCTAATACTGTGGCATTGCTGATGGCCATCTTCACGTTATTAAAGCATTCTGTCACCTCATCTGTCCACTGAAGGGGTTCTTTCTTTTTCTGGGCATCTATGAGTGCTTGTAGTAAGAGCATGACATATGTTGAGTAGTCAAATATACAAGTTCTGCAATAATTACATAGCCCTACGAATGTCTTCATTTCTTTCACTGTTTTTGGCTGTGGTGTGTTCCTGACTTCTGTGGCTCTTTCTGGCCACTGAGAGTATCTGCTCTAGGGACACTACTTCTTTCTGACAGTAGTGTAACTTCACCTTGTATACCTTGCATCCATTGTCTGCAATGATTTGCCGGAGTTTGATTGTTTCTTCTCTGCACTGGTCTTCTGTGGGGCTGCATACTAGTAAGTCATCTACATATTGTAGTACTGTGCTTGGCATTTGTATGTTTCCTAAATCCATCTGCAAGACTCTGTTGGAGACACTCAGGGACTCGCTGAACCCTTGTGGTAAATGAGTGTGCTAGTATCTCTGGCCGTGGAAGGAGAACGCAGTAAGGTACAGGGAATCTGGGTACAATGGTACTGAGAAAAATGCATTTTTAAGGTCATTCTGTGATATTCTATGTACAAATGCACCTTCAAAGCACAACAGGTTTTCTGTAATGGCACTGACCCGGGTCCGAAGCAGCCGTTTGGGTAGAGGAGAATCCTCCTGGTTACCCTGCTTCCCCTGAACCAGTCAACGGGCCAGTGAGAGCAGGATTCCTTAGGAAACCCTCTGGGGAAGAAAACCCTGTGGTCACTATTAACTTTGTATCCTCCGACTTCTATCCCTTCAGCTAGGCACTGTGGGATCTTCAACGTGGGAGGAATCCTATGCAGTGTCCTTCAGAAGGTTCCTCCAATACGGACAAAACAAAGTAGAGTGAGATTATTCTAGTGGGGAAGACAGAGGTAGAATTTAATTGATAAGAATAGAGGTTTGATACATGAATGGGATAAGTACCCAAGTTGTGTAAAGTGGCAAAGATGGAGGCGGACTGAAATGGTATCAGCAGGCTGGATGAACATGCTGTAAAGCCAGGAGAAGACCAGAGACAACAATTTGTTAAGAGGAGAAAGCAAGGCTGTACGCGGCTATGAGAAAATATCCTACCAAGTGCAGGAGAATGCAAAGCCGTCTTGCTGAAAGAATCATTGCCCGTTGTCAGGAGAAGTCGGGCCGTCCAAGTGATTATTACAGAATGATAATGTCTTCTTCTATTTGAATCTGGCAGTCCTGTAGGGGCAGAATCTATCGTCGGTCTGGAAGCTGCGGGCCGAATTAGCGGAACACGTAGCCCGATGGTTGCAACAAAAGAAATGCAGGGGAGTAAAGGAAAAAGCGATTCCGAGAATCATTGCCAAGGTGACCAAAGTCACAGGAAGAAGTCTGAAGTCGAGAACAAGGGATCCTCGTGCCCATAAGGGAGCCCTAAGCATGATAAGGAGAAAGTTATACATACACGTAGTAAACTCAGTTAGTATGTTAATAGAGGACAGATAGGGGGCGAGCTTACAGAGCATTCGCTTGAAGGAGAAGCAGCGCAGAGTGCTGCCATTCAGGAGGCCAGAAAAGCAGGATCCATGGAAGGGGGTGGTGTATGTGACACAGCTGCTTTCAGAAGGAGTGCAACACAGCTGCAGCTGACAGATATAATCTTAGTAGAATACCAAATAGCAGCCCCAATTTTCTTCCATTTGTGCCATAATGACCAGCAGAGTCTGTTCCTTATGACACAATCACTGTGATGTATGTGGCATCCGCAAGAATTTTGCAGAGTACTGAAGTTGGGTTGGGCACTAATGGATTCTCTGCTTCCACTATGTTGTTAATAGGCCTAAGAACCTGTATAAATCTCCAAGATGAGCCTTTTGCTTTCTTTATTGGGCATATTAGTGTGTTGCACAGTGAGGTGGGTGGCCCTATAATGCCTTGCTCAATGAGTGCTATAATCGTGTTGAACTGGGTTGCCCAGCCCTTTAAGATGAGTAGCAATACCACAGAGATGGATGGGGATGCAGATTTTATTCAAACATCAATAATCAAGACGACTCAGGTAGTTTGGCAAATGGGAGTCTGTTTTAATATCAAGTATCTAAAACAGGGAGTACAATGAACATCAGCACTCGCACAATCCTCTTACTCAACTTATTTTAGTAAAAACTGAGGTTATATCATGCAAAATCATCATCAGTGACGTGCTGACCTGCGTCACTTACCCACGTCATCCTGCGTGGCTAACTACAAAACCTATTGGAGGGAGTGATAGGCTGTGAATATCTAGGTATAAGTTCCATATCAGTATATAACAGTGAAGGAAAGTGATAGGGTACTTAACATCAGGTGGGACAACTAAGTCCTCCCCTCAAAATGGCCACTATGAACTTCACTAAATACACAACGTTCCATTGGCTACACAAAATATAGGACCCTTAATTACACAGTCCTCTACAATTGGTTGGCTTCTAACCCCCGTCAGTACTTTTCCACCTATGTCTAGCAGTATGCAGACTGAACATCCAGATGCTGGTGAGCTCGTCTTAACACTAGCTTCCCATCAATCAATGTATCAATCCATCATCACCTCAATGGTACAGTGTCAATTAGTGCTTTGATGTTTGGCCTTGAGTTTGTACTGTGTTCTGAGAAATATAAGGAGTGTGGGCACATCCTGCCCTCGTGCATAGATGTGACCACCTCGATCGTCCATCTTCCTTCTTCCACGTGACTGGACACCATGAAATCGAGCCTTTACATTGTATTTAATATTATTTTCTAATAATCCTCTGACGTATTTTGTTTTGCTCAAGCCTTCCTGAACAGGAGTCTCTGTTCTTTCACACGATTTTTATCCAATGTCAGCCAATTACAGTTTGATAAGACCTTGGCTTCTTGACTCATCCAATTCCTTCTGCGGAGATTCATTTGTAATTCAATTTGCTTTTTAACTGTGACACACTGAAATGAGGCCTTCTTACTTAATGTTCAGCACTGCTTATAATGCGTAGTGGAAACATCCATACTTTACTCATTCATATGCATCTATATATATATATATATTGGCGCATACCGCAATCTATTCACTATAAAGCTTGAGGCTAGCTTTTAAGATTGCTTTGCTGCTTGCGTTTCCTCTGCATCTGTACATGTATAAACTAGCTTAATATCTTTATCTGTTTCTGTGGCATAAGCTTCTTCACCTTTATCCCAAGATGTCACTTATCCTTGGTACTTTCTTGATGCCTTATAGAATATCTGCATTCTCTGGTCTCTGCATCTCTTCTGTGTGCGTCTTCTCTTTCTGTGTGACGTTACCATTCATCTTTACCCTTCATCTGCACTGCTTCTTCAGGAATCTCATTCAAATGGCCATCATATTGTCTTGTGTGCAGGTACGGTTTTCTCAATCGGTACTTTGCCTCCCAGATCTTCTGGGAGTCCATACTCTGCTCTTTGTCTGTTCAACTGCTCTGTGTATGTCTCATAATCTGGTTTCCAACAGGCAGGTAATATGGGTGGGGTGGTTGGAGTAGGGATACTTGGCTCCTCCTCTACACTCCCCCCTCTGGGCAATTCATCGACCACTTTCTCATATAGACATCCTTGTCTGAAAAAATGTTTCTGTGGGATCCATATCTTTATGACTCCCTTCAAGCATCCTGCTGATTTCATATGCTCATCCTTATTCCATGTCATGAGCATGCACTGTCCACTTGGACTGCAATATATCCATCTTCCCACATATTTCTTATGGTTCTTTGGTACAGGAACTTCGTTCCTTCAGGTGCGTGGATACTGACCTTCACAAGGTCTCTGATTTCTTCATCTTTCAAGTCTTTGGGCTTCCATCCTGGTTCAACATCAATCATAATCTTCATCCTTGTGGCTTTCTTTGCTGTCTTCTTGCACTGCGGGATTATTATCTTGATCACACAAATTCCAAGCAATATTGACACGATCAGGGCTCCAAGAAACTTAAACATGTCTTCCATCCATTGTGAAACCCAAGAGAAAAGTGAGCCAAACCAGCTGTCATCAGCAATGGCTTCTACTTCGTCGATCATCTGTCCATGGAGTTTCGTCAGCATGTCTATGGCCACCTTCAAGGTTCCATTCTCATCATCATGAGAAGGTATGAATGTGCAACATGATTCTCCAATTTTTGTACAAACACATCCATCCATTGCTGTGATAATGTCCAAGACGTATCTGTTCTGGAGAGTCATTAGTTTTATGGCTCTCATTTCCTTCTCTGATTGAATTGAATCCCTTTATAGTAATGTTAATTGTCTGCAGCAATTCCCATCTGGTTATCTGAAGCCACTTGGTATTTGCACCAACCTGGATTCTTGGCATGAAGATCAACATGCACACTGAAGAAGTCTGGCTGAACAGTCTGTGTTCATATGGGATAAAGTCAAAAGCTTCTATTGACTTTGCTGAAAAATAGTTCTCTCTCTTCATCCTCTTTATTAGCTCTACAGATCTCTTCTTCCTCAGGTGAGCATCTGCTTTTGGAAAACTGTCGAGATTCAGATCACTCTTTGGAATCACTAATGCTGGAACATGGACATTCACCAATGTGCATATTCCTCCCCAGTCTTTAAGTAGCTTCATGTATGCTTTGGATCCACAAGCCCAATAATGATCCATGGTTATTGCTGTTCCAATGTTCATGCCTGGTGCTTCAAATATTCGGCCACATTTCTTGTTCTCTCCCATTCTTCTTGTTCCATTATTTCTGAAACACAGCTTTACACTCTCTAAAGGCACTATCTGCAAGGGTCCTCCTCTGTCTTCGACCCATCTCAGTAGTCTGGCAAGCTTCGGCCATAAAGGCTTACACAACATTTGTGCATGTTCAATCGTTGACTGGTAGTGACCCATTATTACGCAATCTCTGCAGATCACCACACCTTCTTCCCAGCTATCTGGTGATGAGACAGTTTTCCAAATCTGTATCTGGCCTCTGTTCTCCCATCTACGAATGTCTTCTGCAGACTTTCCAGGAACTTTCAGTCTTTTATTCACTTCTCATCTGATTCCAGTTCCTTTTACTCCAGGTTTCTCATATCTGATCACGAGATTCCCTGTCTTGGTGTTGTTTCTTGTCTTTATAGCAAAAACCAAATCTGAGAAATTAATCCTATACTTGGAGGTGCGCACAGAAACAATGATTTTACAAATTATTATGTATACAGGTGGTTATGCGTCAGTAGTGAGGATTGAGGGGTAATTTCTCAAGAAACCCTTCAAACAAACTAGATAATACAAATAGGAGATACCTCACTATCTGCGCTACCAGCGGATATTTGTTTGATATCAATTAAAGTAATTTAAACTCATATGTACGGTTGGTAACTTTCCAGTCTGGAAAGTACTACTTGTTAATACAAATTTTTGGTAAATGTAAATAATTGACAAAATGTCGGTTTAGAAAATACTTGAAATTAACAATTATGTGCTTTGCATCGCTGGTTATTTATTATTCCATAAGAAACGCCATGCCAACACGTGTTTCAACCCTTTCTGGGCCATCTTCAGGGCGTAAACATATTATACTAATAGCTAAGAACAATAATCAAACCAATATCAGGAACAATAATGGGAAATATAGGCAGCAACCGAAATGTTTTCCATCAAAAATCTTTAGACACCAATTAAATTTAAGTTACAAAAAGTCAAATGAAAATGAAGAAAATGAAAAGACAAGAACATGGGTGAAGGGTGGGGAGGGGGAGGGAAGAGAGAACAAAAAGAAGAATTTTGATAAGTAAGGTGCTCTCATGTTTGTTTAGATTCTTATGTATCAAGAAATTGGTTGAGCATTTTCACATCCCAAAAAAGTTTGACAAATTTAGAGTACCTGGTATTTCACCAACCGGTTTAGGAAAGATGTACAAGTAGCTGCAACGTTAGACGTAGTTTAGGCAGGTAGATGGTAATATAATATCGTGAATATTAAATCAGTCTGAAATGGAAAAAAGGTCTAGTGTTTTATCACAAATTCTAATCAATATTAATGAGAAATCAAATAAATTTAGAGAGGGTTTGTGAACTTACCCGCCATTCAAAATGGGTTTCACACGAGAGAGTTTGTTTTCCAAATGGCAACAGTATTCTGTAAAAGTTCTGTTCTGATGACTTGTTGTCCGCTTTAATTTAAATGCACTGTTATGGCAGAATCATAGGCAGCAGCCAAGAATAAAACAAAGAGCGTATGTTAGCGATGTTCACTAAGAACGTGATTTCCTTAAACATTCGTTTGTGCTCGTATAGACGCTGAGAAAATGCTGGCTTACCCATTTGTACGCTTTAATGCATGCAACACGAAGAGTTGCTTCCGTCTCAGCTGAACGATTACGCAAAGGCTTTTGGAATGTGGGTGTTGTCTCGATTGGCCTATCACTATAATCGGGGCTAATGTAACTTACGGTCACGTGACTCAGTTGCTTATAGGTTACCTAGCAACTCGGGTAGGCTTTGTTAAAAAAAGAGAGAAGGACTTTAAGCGAGAATGCCGTGCCGTGATAGAATGAGACACGGTTTTTAACAATTAATGATAGCAATGGTTCAATATCTTTTTTATTATTGTAAAACATGCCTATAAAGTTACGAAAAGTACTATATACATATATATATATATATATATATATATATATATATATATATATATATGTTACGCTCACCTGGCTCCCACAGAGGCGTCGATCTGAACTGGACAGCTGCGATCTCCACCAATGTGACGCGTAGGGCCGAGATGACGGACTGGACTGGCCCACCTAGCTTCGTTTGCTTGGCCCGTAGGAATATTCTTCTGCAAATGGAGAAAGGGATTGAACCACCCGTGGAGTTGAGCGTAAATCCCCCCACCCCCGCTGTTCTCCCCACAGATCACCTTTGATGTCCCCTCTTATAGTCTCACCTGATGGTTTGAAAAGATGAGCTCTCCACCCTGCATTGAGCATAGGGGCGCGTTGATAACCAGTTGCTTCACTGGCTCGAAGGAATTGGTGAGTTCCAGAACAATATTGACTCCGAAAAGTATGTAGTTCGTAAGAGTTCACATGTCTGACTTTCACTCTTGTCCGATTTCTTGCAGTTTGCAGCTTGACCCCAGCGAAGAGTTCCTCGTGGTAGCTGACGAAGTTCAGGTAAGGATTTGGCTTATCCTACACAGTACAATAAAATAAGGCCAGAATGTAAACTGTGGCTTGCTCCCTTATTCAGGTGTGGAGGGAAAATATGAAGTTCGGGGAATAATGCCTCCGGCGGTAAAATTAGGTAAGTCTATTGTGGTGAGAAGACTTCCCCTTGTTTGTCCCTTCATCTCAACCTTGCTGTTCTTTTGTTCCCCTTAGGGGCCAGGGTACAGCGAGGATGCAATGGAGACTGCGCCGACCCGTGAAGAGAAATAGTACCCCCAGCGGTAATCAGGTAAGTCTATGGGGGTAGTTACTATTGCCTCTGTTTATTCCCTTGGCTCACCTTTGCTGTTCTTGGGTTCCCCTTAGGTGCCAGCGTGCGGCGGGAACGTGAAGAAGGATGCAGTGGATCGTGAGGATGCTGCGAAGGCCGGTGAGTTGAGCGCGGCGCGGCAGCAGGCGAGGCGGCGTGCATAAAATGCTTCTTTCTTCCAGCTCGAAGGTAAGGATCGAAGGTTTTGCTCTTATTCTAACCTCTTCTCCTTCTGTTCCTCCCTTTTTCTAGGAGCTGCAGACTCGAGGCGGGCGTGGCAGAAGACTGGATGCAGGCTTGCAGACACAGTGAGCGTTACGCTGCTGGATGCAGAATAACGTGAAGCGTGTGCTGCTCTTCGGGCGTGGTTTAAATAGCCTCCAAAGTAGTCCCAGGTAAGTATTCCTCCCCAGCCCCATCCGAGTAAAAAATAGTCCCTAGGTAAAATAGTCCCTTCCAAGCCTCATTTGGCTTGGAGCTCTGCAGCATGGTCTGCATCAGGTAAGCTTGCAGCATGGTCTGCATCTGGTAAGTTCTACTCTATGAGCCTGGCGCCTATGGCAGGGGTTTTTGGGCTTGCTCAAAATAACTTGATGCCTGCTTCCGGGGTTGCTGGACCTGGTCTGGTTCCCCGGGGGTAGGCATCATGACAATATATAAAACTCAAAACATCTAGATTGTGGAAGGTTGTCGTATTAGGCAGATGGATTAATTAAGCCTGAGTTTGGGTTAACAAGTGCTGCAGGAGAGATGCACAAATCGGCATTCTATATTTTTATTTATAGTGAATTCACTTTTTGATAAGTAATTTTGAAACATAAGTATAAAAGTTACGAAGTGTATTTTATATATATATATATATATATATATATATATATATATATATACACACACACACTTCGTAACTTTTATAGTTACCGGCTTAATATGGCAACCATACACGGCTTAGACTATATATATATATATATATATATAGTTCAAAAAAGTCTAAGCCGTGTATGGTTGCCATATTAAGATGGTGGATTGATTAAGCCTGCGATTAGGTTAACAAGTGCTGCAAGAGAGGTACACATAGCAATGTTTTTTATTTCAATTTATAAGAAATTCACTTAGTCGTCCAGCCTAGTGAAATATGTCTGCATTAATTACGGGTTAGTCAATATTAGTATTAAAGTGATGGCATACTACAAGTATAATAGATGGTGTAATTCAGAATTTGGTCAGCAAAATGTTTTTTATGTGGCTGTAGTCAAATGAGATTTAGGAATATATTGAATGAAAGGGTTATAGTGGAAAATGTGGAAAATGTGCATATCTTCAAAGTATACCATAAATAGATTGGCTAAGAGAGGGGCATATTTGGCGCCCATGGCAATTCCCTTAGTTTGAGTATAGTATTTTTCACCAAAAATGAAATGATTGTGTTTTAGAGAGAATTCTACAAAGCTCTTTTGCATTTGAACATGTAGCGAATGAGAAGCTGAGTGTGATCTAAATGAGTGATCAATAGTCTTTAGTGCCAATGTATGTTCGATGGAAGTATATAATGCAGTTACATCTAAGGTAACCAGAATAAAATGAGATTCCCATTTGGTATTGTTGAGAATTTGTAAAGTATGTAACGTATCTTTCAGATAAGCTGGTATTGTTGGTACTAGATCCTTTATGCAGGTATCAATGTATGCATCCAAATTTTCTGTGGCCCCTCCTTGACCACTCTGGATCGGACGTACTGGTGGTAAATGTATAAATTCTTCTTTTTTGTTCTCTCTTCCCTCCCCCTCCCCGCCCTTCACCCATGTTCTTGTCTTTTCATTTTCTTCATTTTCATTTGACTTTTTGTAACTTAAATTTAATTGGTGTGTAAACATTTTTGATGGAAAACATTTCGGTTGCTGCTTATATTTCCTATTATTGTTCCTAATATTGGTTTGATTATTGTTCTTAGCTATTAGTCTAATATGTTTACACCCTGAAGACGGCCCAGAAAGAGTTGAAACACGTGTCAGCGTGCCGTTTCGTATGGAATTATAAATAACCAGCGATTCAAAGCACATAATTGTTAATTTCAAGTATTTTCTAGACCGACATTTTGTCAATTATTTACATGTACCAAAAATTTGTATTAACCAGTAGTACTTTCTAGACTGGAAAGTTAACAACCGTACATATGTGCTTAAAATTACTTTAATTGATATCAAACAAATATCGGCTGGTAGCGTCGATAGTGAGGTATCTCCTATTTGTATTATCTTGTCTTTATATCTTGATTATAGTCATCTTCATCTGGATCTGTCCGTTCAGTTGCCCATTTGAGAGAGGCTGTTCGGCCCATGAACTGGCCTCTTGTACTACAGAATGCTAGATACACTATGAAATGTGCAGTCAACACATCTATTTCAACAGCCATGAAGATTTTCAACTTCCCTATGCTGTATGGCAGGAGTGCACATATGAAGCATTCCTCCTTTGAAGTTCTTCTCCCAACTTCCTTCATGTGTTGGTACCAAGTGCGCCGTGCTCTCCAGGTAATCATTTGAGTCATAATTATTTTCCTGTGTGCTTCTTTTAGGTCTCATTCTTTTCATGTTAGCTTCGATAATCATATCATGAAGTGTACCAACATAGCTTCTTCTGACTGGATGAATCACCGGAACGTCTATCCGCGTTCCCTGTGTAGGAGAAAGTTCTGAACGTCTCATCTGCTCAGCAGTCCATTTAGGCATGAAAATGTCTCGCATAATATCCATCTGGGATCTTCTTTTCGAGACTGCTTTTGGATCAATTTTCACGGGACCAGGTGTATTTGCATGTATTATTTGTGTAGTCTTACCCTCGAACAACCCCTTGACATGCCTGTCTTGCCAAGCCTGTCTCTGGTGCCCAGAAATAAGTTCTAAGACACGTTTTGCATGTGAACGATTGTTAGAGACATCCATCTCAAGCTCAGGCAATTTGCCATCTTTCCTTGGAACAGGAATGACTACATATGATGTAGGCTGCCTAGTAGTTGCCACGTGTACATTTTCCTTCTGCTCAGGGGCATGCACAGGAGTCTTAGCTCCATTTGCACCAATGTAGAATGCCGTTCGTACTGTGAATGAAAGCAGTATGAG
This sequence comes from Ambystoma mexicanum, assembly GCF_040938575.1. Taxonomy (NCBI): domain Eukaryota; kingdom Metazoa; phylum Chordata; class Amphibia; order Caudata; family Ambystomatidae; genus Ambystoma; species Ambystoma mexicanum. The sequence goes on along the minus strand of NC_090921.1, from coordinate 169,801,112 downwards.
TATGAACACAATGCAAGTGTAGACAACACAAAGATTTGTCACCCTACAACATTTACTTCTTGGACAAGGTGAGCGTCTCTCTTCATGCGGTAATATTATATTGCTACTGAGATTCCCCATCTTGATTACCTAAGGGAGAAAAAAAATCAAACTTTAATACATCGCATTGTGAACTGCTTCTGGAAGCTGCTCTCTTGACTCAACAACTCGTCCTCGATCAGTTGTCTGCTTACTGGATGACAAAACCAACTTTCTCTGTGTCTCTGGAACCAGTCTTTCACCAGCTAAACTGTAGATGCGTCTTTTAGTATGAAGAAAAATGACCTCAGTAAGTCTAAACAAGCTCAATGACATAGATTATCTCCCAATCGATGCCTCGAATCTACTTCAGCCCAGACGACATGTTGAATTTCTTTCAGCATGAATCCCTTTTGATCTGTCCATCGAAGGAAAAACATCAGTGTGCCTTCCTACAAGATGTGGGTATTCCTCAATCAGATGAAAGAACACCACACTGACAGGTCTATGAGCTGCATCAGTTGATAAGGGCATTTGTACTCTCCTCACTGTACTCAGGTAGTTGCAAGAATTGTTCAGAGGTGACTATAAGCAATTCTCTTATAACTTTCTAACTCTTAGGATTTTGTAAGAAAGCTGGAATGCGAGTAGTTCTCCCCACCAACAAAGGGAAAGAACGCAACACCAACACAAAAAAGTAATAATGTGCCTAGAAAGGTCATCACTGGGTAACACCATAGGTAAATCCAAACAGGAACTCAGTGTTAAATGAATTTGGGTACTGTACCCTTTTTCAATTGCAGTATCCACAATCAGAATCTGGCATAATGCTCTTCTTATCAAGGCTTAAACATGCCTCAGTCCAAAGTCAATAAGCTACTGTGGTTTCACAAATACAGATCTTCCCTTGACCCTGCAACTGATATGCACAGAGTGTTCGAATTTGCTTTCCTTAACCCTTTTATGAATGGCTTAAAAGGAGTGTCCCGAACCAAGCCGCAGTCCACTGAACTATTTGTCTTTCTACTTGTCAGCTTCTGCGTCGTCCTTCTTCCTCATCATAGATCTTGTCTGCACGTGCCGTGGTTCTTCCCGAATGCTTGTACTTGCTTCGTGTAGGGGTGAGGGCATAGGAGTTTCTCCAGCAAAGATTTTAACTCCCCAAGGAAAATCCAAGCACGCCTGCCCTGCATTTTGACAGTAGACGGCGTGACGTCGTCCACAATGAATGTACTGTTAAAACGGGGTTCGTCCTACTTTTTCCTTACTTGGTTGTGGACTAAGACCGCATCTCCAGGGAAAAGTGGGGGAACACAACATTTTTGAGATTGGTCTGTCAAAGCATCTCCTTCTGTGTTCTGTACTGCCCTACACCTGTGTCGCTGCAGCTGTCCTGAAATGACAGAACTACTGGAAGTCATACAGTTCAAATAGTCATGCAATTCCATTCCTAACAGTTCTGTCTGCAGTTGGCTGAGAATCACTTCTAACTATGGATGAAGGCATTAGAGGTGTCCTCATTCGTCTCCTCATCACTACTTCGTGGGGTGTGAAATGGTGGTCAGAACCCGGTTGGTTCCTTAAAGCATATAATGTCAGTGGTAGGCAATGCAACCACCCTTTCTTCATGGTAAGCTTCAACTTGGCTATTCTTCCTTTAAGCAAGCCTCTCACAGATCCCATTTCCTTGCGGATGATAAGCCGAAGAAAACTATACTTTATACCAAGCAACAAGCTGATCTGCTCAAATGTCTGATTCACAAAATGAGGACCATTATCTGACCTCATAACGCCACATACTCTCCATCTAGGAAATACTTCCCGCACTAATAATTTAGCTGCACAGGTGGAATCTAGGTGTGTACATGGACCTGCTTCTATCCATCTTGAGAAGGGACACACCACTATGATCAGGTATCTATATCCATTACATACTTGTATCATGTCAACATAGTCGATATGCAAGTGCTGAAAAGGGCTATTAGGTCTCAGAATGACTCCCTTAATAAGGCTATAGGCATCACTGGTTTACCAGTGCTGTCCTGTCGACACAATGCTTCTGAAGGGTTTAAAGAGCACCCTCTTCGCGTCCACAAATTCTTTTCCTCTTGAGGTGCTTCCCCCTGGACCTCCACTAAATGCGTTTTTGACAAGTGGTTGTAACCTTCAGATACAGTCATCATGACAATAATGTTTTCATTCACATTAAGAATCTTAACATTCATCATCTCTATCTATCTATCTATCTATCTATCTATCTATCTATCTATCTATCTATCTATCTATCTTATCTGTAATTGCTATGCGCTTGGCCTCAGCGTCTGCTGCTTGAATTCCACGTGAGATAAAATCTGCCCCTTTAGTGTGGACAGTGCATTTAAAGACTGCAAAGCCTACTGGACTTAAGTCTATCCAATAATGCGGCATGCTGCAATGGCGTGCCGTCCGCTTGGAGGTAGCCCCTCCTTTTCCAACGTGCTAAAACAGTGTGCACCATTGACATCACATAGGCGCAGTCGCTGTACACTGTTATTTCCTGGTCTGCGTGATTCTCGATCGCGAGTATCAAAGCCAATAATTCTGCAGCCGGTGCTGAATAATGAGACGGCAATAGAGTACTAATAAGCACCCGAAATTCCCTGTTTGCCATGCGCTTTACCACAGCAGCACCTGTATCCCTTTGTTCATCATTTTGATCAATCCTTGAAGAACCGTCAAAAAATACAATCTCTCTTCCTGCTAGTGGATTCTCTTTTATTCTAGGGAGTTCATCATAGGGCTCTTCATGGTTTACAGAATCGTGTAAGGGTTCTCCTTCCGTAATTGGCTCAGCTACAAACATGGCAGGATTCACTATTTTGCATCAAACTTTTTTATCGCTGGGTGAGATATGACTACCTCATAGGCAGAAGCACTTTGAGAAGTCAACGTACCTTTGGGTTTTTCTAAAATGGCAAATAGTGTGTGCTCAACAAATAATGTCATCACGCAGCGGCTGCTAAACTTTGTTCGCACAGAAAATGACCTCTCATTACTGGGTCTAAGATTCCACTGTAATATGCGAGGGGCTTGTACCCTAACGTTGTTCTCTGCGTAAGGACTGCTGTCATTACAGTGCCATCTGTATGTGAGAACAAAAGGAATTCCTCAGCATAATTAGGAATTCCTAAAACTGGAGCCGTGCAAATTGCTTATTTAATTTGTCAAACCCTTCTTCCATTTCCTCAGTCCACAAGATTTTTTTCTTGTGTTGCCTGTGCTTTCTTTATTTTATTTTATTTATTTATTTTATTTATTTATATTCTGCCGGTAGCTCGCAAGAACACGAAAGGACAAATGCAGAACAAAGAGCACAGGACATTAAAATAAAGAAATGAGCAGGACGGGATTCAAATACTAGCCTTTACATGAAGATGTGGGTTTTCAGTAGTTTGCGACAGGAAGGTTGTTCCATAGACCAGCCACTGAGACAGGGAAAGACTTGTCTGCTCAGTTTTTGTGTCTGTGGGTGGCCACTGCAATCGTGCCTTGATCAGCCGATCTTAACTTTCTGTTGGGCACGTATAAAGTGAGTTTAGATTTAAGATAGGTTGGGGCTTTTCCAAAGATACATCTATGTACCAGTGTGAGAGACTGGAACTGGACCCTTTCCTCAATTTTTAACCAGTGCAGTTCTTTTTTTGCTTCACTGATATGCTGATTTCTGGTTTTCTGTTTGATGATTCTTACTGCATTGTTTTGTATAACTTGATAGGCATGGAAGCATTGTTTATTGGATCCTAAAATAAGCACATTGCCGTAGTCAAGGCGTGACAGGATGGTGGCTCTTGGTATCGTAGCGCTGTTTTCTTCTGATAGATAGGGTCTTATAGCTTTTAGCAGTCGAAGATGGTATGAGCATGTTTTTTTTATGTATTGGGTTTGGGCTTCCAACCCCAGAGATGCTTCCAGCATCATCCCAAGAGTCTTGATCTTACCGAGAACTTGATTTGGGTATCTTTTATCATGAAGGCGCTATATGAAGGATGGAGCTTTTTTCTGGCTGAGTTTGAACCAAAGACCATAAACTCTGTTTTTTTGCCATTAAGGCACATCCAGTTCGTATCCATCCACTGCTCAACAGTGTTGTATACCATGGATAGTTGCTCATTGTCTTTCTGATGCTTAATTCGATTACCAGCTGAGTGTCATCAGCGTAGTTGGTAAAGAATGTGTTGATGTTATCCAAGACTGTGCAGAGAAACCTAAGATACAGATTGAATAGGAGCGGGGACATACTGGCTCCCTGTGGGACCCCACAGGTGACTTCTTTTTCTACAGAGAACAAGTTGCCCCAGTGTACTCTAGATGTCCTGTGTTGAAGGAATGACATTATCCATCCTATCGCTTCATCTGAGCAATTTGCTGTATTCTTCAGTGCTGTCTTAAGAAGGTTATGGTCTAACAAGTCGAACGCTGCACTCAGGTCTAAAAGGATGAGAAGACTGGCTTTTCCCTTATCTATGATGTTGAGCATCTTGGTCTGTAGATCTATCATAGCGGTCTCTGTGCTATTAGCGTTGCGAAAGCCCGATTGTTGGTAGTGGAGGGACTCCGAAACTTCTACATGGGCTTGGAGTTGCATTGTAGTGATCTTATTTTAAGCAAGAAATTGCAGTTGGTAATGGGTCTAAGGTTGTTAGGGTCCCTCTGGTCGAGGTTAGGTTTTTTAACCAGTGGTGTGACTGTGACCTGTTTTATGCTTTTAGGCACTATTTGGTCTCTGAATGAGGTGTTAATCACTTTTGTCAGGACCTGTGTGAAGATGTCTGGGTGGTCAAAAATTATATTGGACGGGAGTATATTTTCAGCACAGGTAGTGGGTTTCATGGAGGCTAATGCTTCTATCATTTCACAGGTGGAACCACATGTGTGAACTTAAATGGGGCAGTGGGATAGGTAAATTCCTTGGTTGTTAGTAGAGGAGGCAACTTTTTAATGGCTTGAGATTTTGCTATAGTATTCCTGGCCTTGGGGATTTTGTTAAAGAATGCTGTCTGAGTTGCATCACACTCTTCTTGTGTAGGAGAAAAGAGAGGTGTGATCCCTTTAGGTTTTTCGACCGATTTCAGTATGTTAAAAAGTTTGCTGGTGGAGTTGGCTGTCGTAGAGGTCTGTTCATTGTAATATTTCTTTTTAGTGACTATTATCATGTTTTTATAGGTTTTCTCACTATATTTCCAAAGTGTCTTGTTTTCCAGGGTAGGCTTTATTAGCCATTAATTTTCCCTTTTTCTCTTGGCTTTTTTCTGTTCCAAGAGTACTCCTGTGAACCATTGTTGTTTTTTGCCTTTAGAGCTAACTGTTTTGGTTTGAGGTGGTGCCTTCTGATCCACAAGTGTCTGTAGGTGGCCTAGAAAGTTTGTCAGAATGGATTCACATGAGTCTTCATTAATTTAATCAATTTCAAAGTCATCTAGGCTTTGTTTTAGATGTTCTTTGCTAATATTTTTGATGTTTCACTGTGTTACTTTGATCGGGTGATTGGGGGATTCAGGATTTTGTGCAGGTGGAGTGATATAGAAGGTGACACTGTAATGATCAGACCAAATACATGGGTCAGTTTTGTAGTCTCTTGATATGAGGTTGTTAGTAATGACCCAGTCCAGTCCAGCAAGTGTCCGTTGTCCATGGTGGGTTCGGTGTTCATTACCGTGTAGTCGATGTTATCAATGAGTTTCTCCAGTTTAATGGCTTCTATATCTCTGGGATCCCCGTGCCAGTGGTTAAGATCACCCAGAAGTAGTGTTGCTGTGTTTGGTCCTTTAAGCATATTTAAATGGTGGGTTATTTCTTCATTGAATTCAGGTGTGATGGAAAGAGGCCTATAGGCTACTATTATGTTTAAACTGCTATTGCCAGTTGGTAGGTGTTTGAGGTGCAAAATCTCAGTGCCAAGGCATGCTATATTAGAGGGAAACAGTTGAATGGTGTCTTTAGCAATTACTGCCATGCCACCCCCCTGTACTATTTCTCTGTTCGTATAGTAGATGGTGTATCGCTCCAGAACTGCAGTATCACATGTGGGGCCGACCGGCTCTTTTAACCATGTCTCCGTAATGCACATGATGTCAATGTTTTCAGCAATAATTTGATTGTGTACACATATAGCATGTTTGTTGAGGGATCGGGTATTTAATGGATATTTAGGGTATTTAGAGCCTGCAATAAAGGCCTTGAGCTGTAGTCAAAACCCATGCCCTGACGTAATTACATAATCCCAAAAATCTCTGCATGTGTATTATTGTGTGGGGCTTTGCTGTTTTTAAAATAGCCTCAGCTCTTTCAGGGGCAACCTTTTTTCCCTCATGTGAAATCAATTGGCCTACGTACAACACTTGTTGACAATATTGTAACTTTTATTTGTCAACTTTACATCCTTTGTCAGCGAGTATGATCATCAGCTGGACAGATTCGCGTCTGCACTCGTCCTCTGAGGTGCTGCAAACTAAAATGTCGTCTACATATTGCAACATAACGCTTTCTAAAGCAATATTGCTTAAGTCCATGTGAAGGACTCTTTTGAAAATCGATGGAGACTCACAATACCCTTGTGGTAAACAAGTGCTTTTCAGGCGCGTTTGTCAGATCTGGCAAGTCTTTGTGTAATGGGATTGAGAAAAAAGCATTTTTCAAGTCAATCACTGTGAAATATCGTGACAGGTATATTACATAGGATCGTAGACGGGTTAGGAACTAGAGGGAACTCGGCCTCTACAATCTGGTTTATCAGGCGACGATCTTGCACTAAACGCCATGACCCCCCTCACTTTTTTCACAGGGTACACTGACGTATTACACTGTGACTCCGGCATCACTAAGATGCCCTGAGCCATCATGACAGAAATCATCTTAAAAATGCCTTCATCTGCCTCTTGGGACATAGGATATTGTCGTGCTCGAGGTAAAATTGCTCCTGGTTTCAATTTAATCTTCACTTCTCCAACTCCCTTTAGTAGGCCTACGTCATAGGAGCCGGTGGTCCATAATAAAACAGGCACCTTCGCCATGTCATCATCAAAATACTCAGGACGGTTTTGTGCTATTATCATTTTCAGAGGAGCTTCTCTTTTAATTACTCTTACCCAATAAGTAATGCATTTCTCAAATATTTATTGTCATCAGATGGATGATCTCCAAACAGATCTTAGTCAGTGACATCGGTCAGTCTGTAACCCTCTCTGATGACGATAACTGCGCGCCATTGTTTTCCTTCATCATCATGTCCATCAAGCAAAATCATTTCCTCTCGCACTATGGCTGCTTGTATCTCTAAGGGAAAAACTTGTCCTTTTTTTTCGAGCATAGGTATTTTTGGTCTAAACAAAAATGCATCTGGAGTTCTCATTGTTCTGCCTGGAAGGCCTGGTAGCCATGACAACAGAATGCGTACTCCATACTGGAAAACCTCTGGCTCTAATGGAATTGCTCTTTATAGATAGCTGTCCTACAAACGCCATGATCATTTCTCACACGTTTAAATAATGCATTCCTGGTGTTGAACATACTTTACCTTCATCAGTGAATGACATTATCATATTCAACTTTGTCATTTAATCTCGTCCTTATATATTGACAGGTGTTTGCCTTGAATATAGCAGTAGCACCTTCATTTCACATTCTCCTATATAAACTGGTAATTCTTCAGTAAAAGGAACTCTGCTAGTAGCTCCTGTGAACCCCTGAGTATTCATGGCATTGCCAGACATTGAGAACTTTCCCTCTCATGTACATGAGCACGTTGCACCCGTGTCTACTAAAAACAAAAAACGTTCCCCCTATGCTGACGTCCACCCTTGGTTCCTCATGAGGGTTTGGAGTCACTAATAGTATGGAACACATCAGGTCTCCCAGTGAGCAGGGGGGCGTGGCCAACCGCCATGTAAGGAAGTCGTGTTCAAGACAGCTCCTTTGATGCGTTCAACATATTGCCGCAAAACTATACCTTTGCTGTTGTAAAACTGCTGCAAAAACCAGTGATTGGGGAGAAGAGTGCCTTGAGAGCCATCGACCGAAGTCCCAGACCCCTATGCACCTCAGCCGACGAGAAACACTGTGAGAATGGAAAAGAGGTGAGCCCGGAAAATGGCGCCCTCCTGCTAGTCGCCTTGGCGCCGAGCCATGCATCCGACACCGGCGGCACTGTGAGAGCGGAGGAGCTGGCCTCGGCTGCAGACTGCCTCGGTGAGACAACGAGCGCCGAGCTACAAACTTGCTGCCCACTGAGGCAGAGACAGCGCCGCGGCCAACGGACCAGCGCCGGGACCCGTGCCTGAGGTCCCTCCTCCAGCTCCGGACTGATGCGCAGAGAGAGGGACGGATTCGGCAGCAGCACAACCAGCGGGGACAGCGAAGCAGATCCAGGAACTCGGAGGTCGGGACGAGAGGTAAGGAGCAGTAGGCGGGGGGCTGGGAAGCCTGGCCATCACTACATCAAGATAACGAGGCCCCCTGCCCGCTCCTCCCTAGAGGCTCCGCTGGGAGTCTTGCACCCCGCTGGGGCCACGCGAGTGGCTCGGCCCACGGCGACTGGTGGAATACGCGCAGCCCTACTACACGGGTAAATAAGTGGCCTGCAAAGGGACTGGGAGGACATAACTGCCCAGGACCGCTGAGGCACGGCGCCCCTTGCCGGCCTCCCTGCGGCTCCCCGCCAACAAACCTGCTCCCCCAGGGTCTTTACCTGCACACATTGTGAGGCTGAGCACAACAGTCCCCACTGAACAGTAGCCATCCACGTAGGTCGAAGTGGAAGGTACAGAACATCTGGTAACACCCACGGCCAGGTGCACCCCGTGTGCTGGTACCCGGCGAAGAGGCTCCGCATAACAGCTAGCGCTCAGGCCATGTACAGACAATACAAGGGCAACCAGCCCAGCATACCAAGCTAAAACCCCCCTGAGTAACCACCAACTCTGCCCCCAACCAGGGCTTGAACTGTACCGCACCGCTATATCCCGAATGGCTGATCCTGAGCGCACCAGAGAGTAGGCATGAGACACGCTTGTGCCGCCGAGCTTGCAGTTGCGCCAGAGTTGCGCTGCCATACGCAAACCACTGTCACTATTAGAACAGCCGGAGAGGGGACTCAGCAGGCCTGCCTGTACACAAGGTGATGTCCGCAAAAGGCGCCAGAAGCAAGCACAAACAGACAACCATGAGACCTACGCAGCCACAGGCGCTATCAGACCGGATGCCACATCTACCTCCTTAACTGTTTCGGGAGTCGGGCCTCCCGAACCAGCCAACTTGCAGCTCCTAGAAGCCATCATGGCACTGCAAAAAACAATGGAGAGCAAAATAGACACTGTGGCTATAGACTTACATTTGCTCAGACAAGATGTGCGTTCCATTGCGGGCAGAACGGAGACACTGGAGTCCCAGGTAAAGGAGAACTCTGAAGCCAAAGTGGGTGCCCTAGCCCAGAAAGTAAAAAATCTTGAAGACAGAGCAGATGAGGCGGGAGGGCGTGCGCGTCGAAACAACATTAGAATTATTGGATTAACAGAGGGCATTGAAGGAAATGACCCCACGAACTACGTGGAAAATCTTTTATTGCAAGAAATTGGAGCCATGAAACTATCACAGCGCTTCACTATCGAAAGGGCACATCGATCCCTCACCAAACGACCGCCACCAGGAAATCCGCCCAGGCCAATAATTGCCAAAGTCCTCAACTATAAAGATAGAGAGACCATTCTAGCCCACTCAAGATCTGGTGGCTGCATAGAAAGAGACTTCGCAAAAATCGCCATCTACCCGGACTATACCCTCCAGGTCCAAGGAAGCAGAGCCCAATATTTCCACATCAAAGCCAGACTGTAAAACGCGGGCTTGCGGTACATGCCATTATACCCAGCGAGATTGAACGTCATCCTAAATAATAAAGTTCCCCTATTCCATACACACACAGACGTAAGCGAATGGATGGACAGGGAACAGATCCCAGACATAGAAGGGAGACAACCAGACATAGAAGGGAGACAACGGAAAGCACGATAAAATGGCACCTTAAAAACCAACCTATACCACCCCTTGATAGGGTAACAGAGAGACGCCACACCTTGCAGATTGCGGCAACACTGAGCTAATCGGAGCTGGCCGAACATGTCCTGCCCGGTAATAGACACTACTGAGGCAGTTTTTCCTGCACCCCCTGAATTAGTTTGGGAAGTTGTCCCGCCCGAAGGGCACCAAGAGACCTAAGGTCGAATGGAGTGGAAACGGGATAGTCAGAACGGGGGTAACCCCGCTAGACTCGTTTTGTTTGTAGTGAGTTTAAAGTTTAATGTTCAATGGGAAGGGAACCCACATATTGGAATCCCAATTGGAGTTTTTTATGCTGAAAATCAAGACCACTCAAAGCACCACAAACTATCAGACAAAGTGAAAGTCATAATAAGAGGATGCCGAGACCACCAACAGCACCATAGGCTAATAGATCAGAAGATCGAGCCACCACGTAGCCCACCCATGAACCCATACCCACGCCCATGGATAATAAAATTTAAGTCATGTCATGGAATGTTAGGGGCTTGAACAGCTATGTCAAGCACACAGAGTCCACACCTTCCTTAGACGCTATAAAATAGGAATCGCCCCACTGCAAGAGACCCACCTAAATGCACAAAAGCTAGCAGCGATGGCCAAAGTCTGGAGAGGAACCCTAATAGGCACCACGTATTCTAACTATGCTAGAGGAGTACTAATCTGGATCGCCCTATCCATTCCCTTTAACCTGATCCACACCAATACTGATAATGAAGGTAGAATGGTCCTGATACGAGGCACCATCGACGGAAGAGAACTTTGCCTAGTGAATACATACGCCCCTAACCATGACGCCACAGTCTTCTTCCGCTCGTTGTACACCCGGCTGAGCCCATGCAGAAATGGCATGTTAATATGGGGGGGAGACCAAAACTGCACCCTAGACCCACGATTGGACAGATCGGACAGCAAACATGCCTGCCCTTCCCCTCCCGCTAAAATATTAAATGCCCTCACACAACAATACACCCTGAAAGATCTCTGGCGGGCCCAGCACCCAGAAGATAGAACGTATTCCTTCTACTCACCCCCACATGCAGTACACACTAGAATTGATAGTATATTAGTGAGTGAGGAACACTTAGATGTGTTCGAAGACACACAATATCTGGCTAGAGTGCTGACGGACCATTCCCCCCTGATATCCACATGGACAATAATGGCACCCAGACCCCCTATACCCACATGGAGACTCAGGAGCGAAGCGCTATTGGACAAAGCATTTTGCAAGCAAATCAGACAATGTACAACAAACTATTGGCAGACAAATATAGACAGTGTCCAGCACATCAGCACGGCATGGGAGGCATATAAAGTGGTGATTAGAGGTGAAATGATAGCTGCCAAGGGGGGAGCCCAAAAATCTATCATGTCACTGTTAGCGCGCGCTGAGGAAGAGCTGAAACAATTGGAAACCATAGCCTCTTCAGACCCAACCCACATACGCAGAACAGTTGAAATAAAGCAGGCTTCCTTGCAACATTGGGAGTCACTTGGGAAACTTAGCTACGCAAAATATACTGAAAGAAGTCATGCCCTAGACGATAAACCTGGGAAGCTACTAGCGTGGCTCTATAAACGGGAAGCCCCCAGGCAACCCATCTGCCCAATCCGCGATGCAGACGGCCTGGACGCACACTCACAAGCAGGAATAAACCTAGCATTCGCAAAGTACTATCAGGCCATCTACACCGATCCCTCATCACCAACCGACACTGAGATTGAGGATGTACTGGACATCATCAGGCTACCACACCTAGAGGAACAAATAGCAGAGTCCCTAGAAGGTCCTGTCACCCCTGAGGAGGTAGCAGCCGTCATCAGATCACTACCCTCCGGAAAAGCACCGGTACCGAACGGACTCCCAGGAGAGTTCTATAAGACCTACGAGGACATACTAGCTCCATTAATGTCCCAAGTGTTTAATGAGGCATACTAATCAGGTCACCTCCCAGATACCATGAGGGAAGCAGTCATCATCCCACTGTTAAAACCCAATAAAGATAGCATAGAGTGCGGCTCATACAGACCCTTGTCCTTACAAAATGTGGATAACAAGATTCTGGCGGCAATATTGGCAATGAGGCTGCGCAAAGCCATCCCACTCCTAATCCACCACGACCAAACGGGGTACGTGCCCGGTAGATCCAACACCCAAAATTTACGTAAGCTACATCATATCATTTACAGTACTGAAAGCAGACAGGAGAAATGTGCGCTGGCGTCCCTAGACGCCTCTAAAGCATTCGACTCGGTCCGCTGGAAATGGCTTCTGGCTACCTTGTCCAAGATGGGAATAGGGCCAAGCTTCATCAAATGGGCCACGCTCACTTACACTAACCCCGCTGCCAGAGTGCGCACCAATAACAACTTCTCCGACAAAGGGAGGCTATCCCGGGGCACTCGGCAGGGATGCTCCCTACCCCCCATGTTATACATCATTGCTATTGAACCAGTTGCGGCATACCGTAGACAAGAGTATGGAGACGGGGGCATTGTAATAGACGGGGTAACCCACTTAATTTCTATGTACGCAGACGACATGCTCCTCTACCTACAAAACCCCAAACACATACTGCCTTACATATTGGAGACCTTAGAGGGATTTCATAGATATACTGGGATCCAGATTAACTATAGTAAATCTTGCCTGTACCCACTGGCGGCCCTGAGCAAGTCCAACGCTGAAGTACTCCCAACACTAGCCCTAAAATGGGAACCTACCTCCTTTAAATATCTGGGCATTACGGTCCACCGAGACCCCGAGACTGAGCACGCACTTAACACAGTTAAGGCAAAGGAAGGCTTGGCGAAATCAATGGACTTTTGGAGCAAACTACCGCTCTCGGTAGCAGGCAGAGCGGGTCTGCTCAAAATGGTGGCACTACCCAGACTTCTATACTTTTTCACCAACGTCCCATACAATATACCACAACAATTCTTTAAAGACCTACACAAGCTCTGCAGGAAATTCCTGTGGCAAGATGGAAGGCGCAGAGTTGCCTTAGAGACAATGCAGAGACCTTATGACAAAGGAGTCCTCAAGGGCCCAAATTTCGAACTCTACTATTTGGCGGGACAACTGAAACACATGATCCAATGGATGGCTGACGACGCCTCAACAGATACTCGCCTCCTGCAACCTGGAATCACGCAAATGCTACTCAGGGATCTGCTTTGGATTGCGCCAGGAACAAAACAACAATATTCACACTTAATCCTACTAGGAACTCAGATATGGAAACGAACCTGCAAGGCTGCTAAATTAACAGATCCCTACTCACCGCAGATTCCGATTGCGGCAATCATGTCGACTAGACCTGGGAGCCAAAGATTATAAGAGACATATGGGAGCCATGTGGCGTAGCTGCCCTGGGAGACCTGTTGGATGGTCAGGGTATCCTAACGTTTGCTGAGATGCAGGAGGCCTCTGGGATACCTACAGGACAGTCCTTACTGCACAACGCTGAGTAGAGAACCTCGATACCAGTTAAGAGAACATCGAGAACCTGCTGGGAGCTGCTGAGGGGGGCCACAAGACCTCCAGAATCTACAAAACACTGCTTGACTGCACCACCCAGCATGATCTCAAGTGTAAGGCGAAGTGGGAACTGGAATTTGGCCTACAGTTTGAAGACGCAGAGTGGGAGGCCATAACACGTTACCACAAAAAAGTATCTAGAAACGCCTGGGTTCAGCTTATACAATTATACATTATGAGCAGAGCATACCTCACCCCAGACATCATCTCCAGATTCAGCAGAGCCGAAGCTACGGGGTGCCCCAAATGTAAAGAACCCCAGGCAGGAATGACTCATATGTTCTGGGTATGCCCTGCAATACAGACCTTCTGGGCACAAATCAAAGCCAAGGCGGCTGAGGCTGACATCACCCTGGAGGTGCACACGCCCAAAGCATGCATCCTGGGGAGATACCCCAGAAACAAAAAGAACAAGCCATTGAATAGACTTAAGGACTTAATGTACATTGTAGCAAAAAGACGCATTGCCATGTGCTGGAAGCGCCACCAGGCCCCAAGCTTATCACTGTGGTGGGAAGACCTCCGGAGATGGTCGACGGCCGAAATGGGAGCCTGGGAGACTGCCCAACGCCAACAAAGACTGGACACTTCTAATGAACTACTTCAATGGGTGGCGCTCACAGTGACTCTAGTCAGCCAGAAGGCAGACGTCTCCTCATGTGAAGATACAAATAACTCACAATAACTTTCTGTGCATGAAACTTGTGTTGCAGAACATTAAGGTCTTCAAAGTTGGGAGGGAGGGAGTTATTGGATCACTGTAAAGCGACCAGGTGATGGTCCCTTTTGTTGTATTGTTGAGAAAATAATAAAAATAAATAAAAAAATAAAAATAAATCAGGTCCATCAGTGAGCTATCCTATTGCAGGTACATCCTCATCCTATTACTTGTGAAAGGATTATCTCCATTGGCAGTGACATCCCCGATCCCAGGAGTCATTAACTGACCTGTGTTTGTGTTTTGCTGAAGCGGCATAGTTTGATTGCTGCGACTGTCCTTGTGGCGTATTAACTGCCACCTGTTGTGGTTGCAAGCCTTGCTGCACTTTCTGCGCTTGCTGCTGCATTGTTTGATTCTGGCCAAATCCATCTCCATTCTGCTGCGAATATGCAGGTGTATTTGACATCCCCCCCCTCTTAAAAACTGGCCATTTTGCACCATACCTTGACTCCTACACGTGCGAGAAAAGTGCCCTGTCATTCCACAAGTCCAGCATATAGACGTGGTCTACCAACCTGCCCATTTTGCATACCCTGGTTACCATTCTGCATATTTTGAAATCCACCTTGGTTATTCTGAAAGTTTCCCTGGTTATTCTGCCAATTACCTTGATTACCTTGCCAACCCTTTCCTTGAAATCCTCTTCCTCGTGGAGCATATCCACTATTGTTTTGATCAAACTGCCTTTGATTATTCACCTGCGGTATGTTCACTATCTGCTGTGAATTTTATCCGTCTACACTGGTCAACAGTACCCCTTCAATGGCATATTTGGACAGTTTTTTCTGCACTAACTTTGCCTACTCACCTTTTTGAATATCGTCTTTTTTGTGATTCTTTTCCTGCAAGAGTCTGCAGTAATGCACAATGGTCAGCTGAATCTCCGACCACGGTTTGGCTTCTATACCTACTAACTTCTTGAGCTGCTTCTGTACAGGGTCTGGTAGCCCTTGGCATAATATATGATAAAACACAGGTATAGATTTTCCCCAAGCCTCGCGTGTGTCTCCAGGCTACATGCCTCTTGAAATTTCTGAATGTAAACAAGTGGATCATCTCCGTCCTGCATCTTTTTTGTCATTATAGCTCCCATATCGGACATGTCCGGATACAGTACTCTAAGCGCTTTCCAGACTGCCGCCCTACAGTTATTGAATGGTGCTCCATCATGAGCAGTGTTGACTTTAGTCACACCAGCATATCCTGCCCTTGTCCACACGTCATCAGCTCTCTCACCAAGTATATCGATTAAGGGACCCTTAATGTCAGCTATAGCCAGTGTGTTTCCTCCCGTCATTTTCTCTAACTCATGTATCCATTTCCCAGAGCCAGAAGTTAAACTCAAGAGTTTACACCTTAAATTATCCTTGTCCATATGGGTCCACAGTATATACTGTGGTCTGACCCCTCCTTTCTCTAACAAGGGAAACTGTGATGCCCCAAACTCATTCTCATCTCTCATAATTTGTCTATCCACTGCCGGTACGATATTCCTGCATAGCCTTCTACCTGGCAATGATCTTAATCTACTTACATAAGGTAGGGACTGCCCCCTCTCACCATGGAGTTGCCCTTTACGTCTGTCTACTGTATCAATAGTTCTTGGACCCGAGGTATAGCTGCGTTTAAATCTGACCATCTTACTTCCTCATCCATAGAAAAGCATCCCTCAGGACCACATGCATCATCTCTTTCTTCCCCATGGAAGGGTTCCCTTTCTTCATCCGACAGCTCCTTATGCTTCGTACTACATGAGGCTTCCTCTGTGTCATACAGCTGAATGCTCTCGAGACAGTCATTTCTTCACTTCCCCTTTAGCTCTTTCTGAGCTCTCATTTCATGGTATACTTTATCGATCGCTTCCCCAATGCTCCTAGAGTCAAACTCATCTCCTAGGTTTGCTCTAGACGGGCCTGGTAATGACTTGTATTCTGTAAAAAACTACTCTATATCCTCCCATGCTACTTTTGAATCAGGATTTCTTACGTCCTTTCCTAACTAATCAAGATTGCGTGTTCTCTGCCTTCTTTTGCGTTCCATATCTTTGCCCAATTCTCTCTGCTTTCTTGCTTCCTCTCTCACTCTATCTTCCTCTTTTTTCTTCATATCCCTTCTCTCCTTTGTCCTGCGTATCTCCTCATCCCTTTGTCTTTGCATTCTTTTTTCTCTTAACTTCTGCTCTTGCTCTTCTATTCTAGCCTCTCCTGCTCATTGATCGCTCTCTGTCTGTTATCTCGTTTTCTTTGGTCTTCTGCTCTCTTGTTTTTTCGCTTGCTCATCTTGATATAACTGCTGTCGTCCTTGTCTATCTTTATTTTTCACTCCTTCATCTTTCAATCGTTCTTCCCTTTCTTTGTCTTTTTTATCTTGCTCGTCTTGATCTTCCCTTTGACTTACATCCTCAATGCTTTTATCATTTTTTACGAAAAATCTGACCACCCATCTATTTATTCTGTAAGAGTGCTATCTCATCAGCTTTATCTCTTTCTCCTTTCCATCCCTTTATTTCTCTTCCTATATCTAGAGATGTGCTTGCTCAATCGCTTCTCTCCTTATCGCGTCTCTCCTTTTCCCTCGGGACTTTATAAATTACGTCTTTCTCACTATTTTTATCTGGACCCTCGCCACTACTTTGCGTAGGTGACTCATATCCTGGATTACTATATACTGCTGCTGCTTTAAATTCCCTTAATGGGCAAAACCCATCGTCTTTTATTTCCGATAGGGCGGGTGGAACAGAGTGCTCTTCATCCCTCTCTTAGCATACATTAAGTATCCAATCTAAAGGAGGTGGCTCATCTCGCTCGTCCTGGTACATTTTTCAGAACCCTAAGCTTGCTAGGCGCTTGTCTAGCTTCTTCCCAGTATATAATGCATGTAAATATGTCGTCATATGCTGCAAAACTGCCTTCGATTGTGACCCTCCTTGCGGCCACGGCATAAACATTTTATCTGCGGTTCCTTTAACCCATTCTGCACTGTACTTCTAAGCTTAGGTGCATGTTTCGGCAACTGCTTGCAGAGATGCACAAGTGAAGTAACATCCTCCATTCTTAACTCTACGCTCTTAACTTGCTAACACTCGCTTGCTTTAATCACAGGTTTAAAAACATGTTTCAAGAAAGAAAACAACACAATATGAACGAGCACCAATCGTCGCAAACTCCAATCCTGTTAATTACAATTTTACTTTAATCTTGCTAAAAAACAACCACCAAGTGCAATTAAAAAGCAATCATTTTCTTTTTCAACTTCACGCTGCTCTAATTATCATCAATTTTTCTTTAACTATGACGTCATCATTTTTTTCAAAATCACATAAAACAAACAGACACACTTGATTGGTCACATAAATCTCCTATGATCTTCTCTTTAAGACTCGCCTTTCCCTCTAAAATACTGCATACGAAGTGTAAATTAACCCCTTCAGATCTGCCTTTAATCAGATCCGTTTCCTGCGTGTTCCACTATGGGACTCTGGGGTCAAATTTCTTCTAACGTTCTTTAAAACTTAGGTACGGGCATATCCTCTTTATCGTGGCCTCTCACACAATATTACTTATTTATATTGCTCGGGACTCAGGTCAATATCTTATTCCCCATATATATATATATATTACACTCTTACTCTTACGTTATGTTTATCCCACCTCCCTCCGTTACTCTCCTTTATTTTACTACGCATGCATCAATTTGCCACACTCCTCAGTTTTTACTCACCATTCGCATGTTTCCTTCTTCGGACCCTCAGGATTGTACACCTCCGTTTACCTCCTCTTCAAACTGTTGCCCGATCCGCTTCTCATAGAAGTGGGAGGGGATTCTTATGGAATCTAAGGGGACCCGTCACACCCTCCTTGCAAGAATCTTTTCAATTACACTAACCACTATCTATGGGGAGCTTCACGTCCTGTCAGCCGAATGGCAAAGATCGTGCAATATTGCCGAGACTCTAACGTTTCGAAGGTCGATGGATTTTTTAATAAACCATCCTCTGCTACTAAGTGAACTGGATTGCCCAGCCCTTTAATATGAGTAGCAATACCCTGGAGATGAATGGGGATGCAGATTTTATTCATACATCAATAATCAAGACTACTCAAGTAGTTTGGAAAAAGGGAGTCTGTTTTAATATCAAGTATCTAAAACGGAGGACAACGAACATCAGCACTCGCTCGATCCTCTTACTCAACTTATTTGAATAAAAACTGAGGTTACATCATGCAAAATCATCATTAGTGACGTGCTGACCTGCTTCACTTACCCACGTCATCCTGCGTGGCGAACTACTAAACCTATTGGATGGAGTGATAGGCTCTAAGTGAATATCTAGGTATAAGTTCCATATCAGTATAGAACAGTGCAGAAAAGTGATAGGGTACTTAACATCAGGTGGGGCAACTAAGACCTCTCCTCAAAATGGCCACTATGAACATCACTAAATACACAATGTTCCATTGGCTACACAAACTATAGGACCCTTAATTACGCGGTCTTCTACAATTGGTTGGCTACTAACACCCGTCAGTACTTTTCCACCTGCGTCTAGCAGCATGCAGACTGAACATCCAGGTACTGGTGAGCTTGTCTTAACAATAGCTTCCCACTAATTAATGTATCAATCCATCATCCCCTCAATGGTCCAGTGTCAATTAGTGCTTTGAAGTTTGGCCTTGAGTTTGTACTGTGCGCTGAGAAATATAAGGAGTGTGTGCACATCCTGCCCTCGTGCGTAGGTGTGACCACCTCAATCATCCAACTTCCTTCTTCCACATCACTGGACACCATGAAATCGAGCCTTTTCGTGTATTTAATATTATTTTCTAATAGTCCTCTGACGTCTTTTGTTTTGCTCATGCCTTCCTGAACAGGAGTCTCTGTTCTTTCACACGATTTGTATCCAATGGCAGCCAATTACAGTTTGATACAACCTTGGCTTCTTGGCTCATCCAACTCCTTCTGCTGGGATTCATTTGTAATTCAATTTGCTTTTTAACTTTGACACTGAAATGAGGCCTTCTTGCTTAATGTTCAGTACTGCCTATAAAACATAGTGGAGAAATCCATCCTTTACTCTTTCATATGCATCTATATATAGGCGCTTACCGCAATCTATTCACTATAAAGCTTGATGCTAGCTTTTAAGATTACTTTGCTGCTTCTGTTTCTTTTGCATCTGTACATGTATAAACTAGCTTGATATCTTCATCTGTTTCTGTGGCATATGTGGTCCATACTCTACTCTTTGTCTGTTCAACTGCTCCGTGTATGTCTCATACTCTGGTTTCCAACAGACAGGTAATATGGGTGGGGCGGTTGGAGTAGGGGTACTTGGCTCCTCCTCTACAGTGTCACATATTCCCTCATCTGCTTCTCTGAAAAGTGGGTACTGTTTTACACGTGGAAGTATTGCTCATGATTTGAGTTTGATAGGCACTGCTCCTATGCTGATTAGTAGCCCTACATCATGGGGGTTCTCCGTCCATAGTCTGTTAGGTACAGCTGCCAAGTCCTCTTCTACTTGTGTGGGTAGTGCTGTTGCCACTGACACTGTCTGTAGTATCTCTCTGTGCTGTATTACCATGTGGTATCGGATGCATATTTCTATACTATGTCCACCTTGGATTCTGTATCAGAAAATAAACGTTTTTCAGTAGTTTTTCGTAATGGTAACGTGGGGTCTATGCACAATACTGTGTGCCTTTTTATTCCTTCCTCATTTGTGCCTGTGAGAATGATAGCATATTTTCTAGTGATCACTGCATCAATGTGAATCATGAACTTTCTACATGGTGCACTTTCTTGTGGGAATGCTGATCTGAATAGGAATTCTGCCGGGAACTGAAAAATCATTTTCTAGATTCCTGGGACCCATCCAATCAGGATGGTCACTGCATATAAAAACAACATTTGTTAGTGATGCATAGTGGCTGGACTACTGCTGCTACTCTGAGGTAATGCATGTGTGGAGCACATTATTCCTTTGTTTATGAATGAGATTGTCATGTTCAACCTTTGCAACAAATCCGGACCCAGCAAATGTATTGCTGTCTCAGTACTGTACAACAGTGGTGCTAACATCTCTTCTGTCCCTATGGTGATGGGTATTCCGTATCCACGATTAAGGTGAACCTTCTATCTCCTATCTTCACTCCCTCTGTACGTTCCTTCTCCGGGTTCAGGTTGATAGATAAGACTGGGCATGTCAGGGCCCACTGTGGGCTGTCCTATTGTGCATACATGTTGACTGTGTGTCGTTCTCAGTCTCTACTTTTACACCCTTAATCACTGCTCTATTCATTTTTAGCAATACATCCCCAGCCGACCATGTCTCTGCATTTACTACAGGGCACGATCATTTTCGTTCTCTGTGCCCTGTCTCCCTCTGCATTTCTTCCTCTGTCTTTCTGCATCTAGATCGCTGCTTCTAGATCCCTGTATGCTTTATTTGCGAGACTTGCTAGAATGGGGTCTTTATCTTTAGTTCTCCCTGTGGCTCTTCGTGATGCTGATAATTCTGGGACTGCATGGAGCTTGTACCGGGGATTTGTATATCCTGTTGCTAGTTTTACTGGCTGGGTTCCAGCTATGGATGGATGTATCAGCTGAGCAGCCGCTGAAGCCTGTGCCGACTGTGAGTTCTCCTACCCTTGGATGGGGCTGAAGACTGCACAGGTGGTACAGCATGTGTCATGCCTGTGCTGTCACTGTACAATGGAGGGGTGGGCCTACTACATGTGTTCCCCCTTTAACTTCTTCCCTTCCCTCTGACCCCTCATCAGTCCCATAAAGCTTCCAAAGCTCTACTATACTCTGCCTCCTTTTTAGCTTTTTACCCTTGTAAGTGGACAACAAATACGTGTACATGTATTCAATGATATTCTTATCACGCATGCCTTCTGTTGGCCAAGGTGTAAACATTTTCCCTTCAGTCCCCACGGACCAATCTAAATTATATTTCAAGATCTTATCACTGTATGTTGGGACCGTTGTACTAATGTTTAAACGCAAACAATGCTACAACACAATACGGATAAAAAGTTGTTTGTCACGATGGACAGAAAACACCAAGAATTAGCAATACCGATCTCGTGAGATCGCCCCTTATGGCGCACCCGCTGAGTTACCATAAAAATACAATCAAAAGATAAATAATCAATGATGATCGATGAATTGGAGAGCGAGACAGAGAGTTTAATTCTTTTGTGCGTCTCTGCACCAATTCAATATTCAATACGAATTCAATATTCAATACGAATTTAATATTCAATACGATCTCCGTCTATAAGTTTCCGAAATTGCTCTTCCACACGCACACAAAACTCTTTTGCCTTTAATCAAATATACTTCATATAGCTGCACTTTTTATACACAATTCAAATGAAACACTTATATACACACTTACATTTTTTCTCCTTTCGTTCCCTTACTCGTGCTAGTGCGGGACTTCCCACTCTTAGCCAAACAGCGCTGCCCCCTCTCTGAGAGGCGGTTAAACATTTCTATAGTGTGATGTCACTGCTTCCTCCCTATGGAAGCCTTTTCTCTTTCTGCTTAAAATCAAAACTTAAACACACAGATTTACACCAAGTTGTCCACTCCTCATGCACTTCACTTTCGCACATATCCTCATTCTCTCGATCGTTGTTCTTGCATCAGGTACATTTTGCTCGCTAGGTTCTCCCGATGTCCTCCTTCCCTCAGAAAGGCCTGCACATCTGGGGGCGGCGCCTCTTCCTCCAGCGATCAGACAGACCAAAGGATAACTCTGGCACCTGCTGGCCTCCTTGTGGTGCGCACTGTTTCTGCTCCCTGCAGACTGGCGCTGCGTAGCCAGGGAATGCGGCAGAGAGGGGCTTCTGGCCCAGAGAGTCCGAGATCGTGGAAACGGGCTAACCAAATGTGGGGTGAGACCCACAAAATCAATAATAAAAGTAATCCGGATGAAAAACAAAAATGTATTACATGCAACCCCCTCCAGGAATCATTGAAAAGAAATCATTCACCGAGCATTACAAAATAGTGGAGTTTTATAGTGAAGTGTGGAGTTTCAGAATTGACTATGGGCCTCATTACAAGTATGGCAGTCTGGAAACACTGTGCTGTAACACTGATTACCGACATGGTTTCCTGTCCATCGCAGTACGAGTCGTGATGCCGGTAACAACATGTCCGCCAACTCCAGCCACTGTGTGACTGTAGCAAACAGTACCGTCCTCTGTAACACCGGGTACCCCAAAGATCATGCCGGAAACACTGCCTTGATGGTACCAAGGCAGCATTACGACTGCTGTCTTCACAGAAACATTGGCAGCAAAATGCCGTTGCCACTACGAAAACTGCGCTGGAAACACTAAGGAGCAGGCGTTAAACAGGCTCGGGGTTGCAACAACAGCCCACAGGTGGCCCTAATCAGCCCAGCTGCACACCATAAGCACTGTGAAAGTTAAAAAGGAACACATACACACCCCACACACCTTCCAACACAACCACGCTGCCTCTTGTAGCCGCAGCCATGGAGCAGGAGGCTGTGCATGCAGGAATGTAGATTAATGGGCAGGACTTGCAACTGTGGCAACAGGCTGACAGGCAGAGGAGGAGGAGGATGCGGATGTTGATGCAGAGGAACAATGGACAGCAGGTAGCACCTCACAGGCAACCACCCATACCCTGCACAAGGGCCACACCCTGGACCTTGACTGAAAGCCAGATTCATACACTGTATTGCCTGGACAGGGAGACCATCTGCAGCATACTGGCCCTCATCCACAACATCTGTAGCGCAATTGGCATCCAGACCGCTATACCCCCCTTGCTGAATGTGTTGCCCGTGCTGCATTTCCTGGCCACTGGCACATACCAGCACACTGTCAGTCAGCTGCATGGGATTTCCCAACCAGGTTTCCCCAAGGTGCTTGTGCAGGTCCTGGATGCCCTCCTGTGTCATGTGTACCAGCACATCAGCCACCCCCTAACACCGGCCCAGGAGAATGCCACCAAGGTAGGTTTCCATTCCCTGGCAGGCATGCCCAATGTAATTGGAGCACTTGACTGCACACACATCGAGCTAGTGGCCAGGCATGCCATTTAGGAGGTATATCGCAACCAGAAACTCTACACTCAATGAATGTCCAGTTCGTCTGTGATGCGGACCTCATTATCACACACTGCTTCACATGTTTCCCTATATCCATGCGTGACTCCATGGTCCTGAGCAACAGCACGCTGCTAGGGTACATAGAGCGTTATGGCGGAGCACGAACCTGCACATAGCATATGCAATGGGGCATGATGGGGGTTATCCACTGTCACCATTGCATGTGTAGCTGGCAACAGGTGCATGCATGGGCACACACAGCATGTAAGAGTCTGAGCCTATGGTTGGCATGTTGCACATGTATTAACAGAATGAAACACCACCACAATCTCGGCACAGATGGACAGGCACATAACATGCACCACAGCTACCAGAATGCATCACCCCCATGCCACCTACTTCTGCATGTCCACATTTTGCTCATCCCCCACCGGCAGTGTCAAAAGCATGTGAGTCCAATCACACAAACCTCCCAACCAGCAGTGAGTGTCACAGCGTACAGCAGGGATGGGCGTGAATCCTGCTATCAACTAATCCACAATTACTTCTAGGCACAGAGCACAAGCACACGGCCCAGGCCAACCACTGCACATAAGGATGTACAAATAATAAAGCACAGTACCAAAAAAAGAAGTCAATGTCCAGACATGTTTTTCAGTGCAAACCCCAGTGTATTAAGAGGTGCATATGGAACAGAGAACTGGTGACCCCACTCCCCCTCCCCAACTACCCATCCCCACACCTCCTCCCCAACAACACATCCCCACACCCTTTCCCCAACTCGCCACATGGGCCTCCCTTCTGTGGTGGGTCTGATAGACCCAAGGACCAGAACCTTGGACTTCTCTGCTGTGAGCTTGCATGCCTATGTGCCGCTGGTGTGCTTGCCTGGCTTTGGACAGCTAGTGTGCTTGCCTGGCTTTGGACAGCTGGTGTGTTTGCCTGGCTTTGGACAGCTGGTGTGCTTGACTGTCTTTGGACAACTGGTGTGTTTGGCTCGCTCGGGGCAGCTGCTCTGCATGGCTGGCTTGGGGCAGATGCCCGTGTGGTATCAACGACCGTGGTTGGGCATGACGTCTGTCTGCTCCCCCTCCGTGGGACTGAGCTGCATGTGCTGGGTCCAGCTCCTTCGCTGTCCGAGGATGTACCTGTGTGGGAGAGAAGGGCACGCGGTCAGTGGAGTATGTGGCGCCCTATGTCCTTGCATCATGCAGTGCAGTTGGTGTAAAAACTCAATGGCTGGGCTTGGGGCATACGGTTGTTGCATTCATATGTGGTGTGGGGCCTATTCCCTGGTGTGACGGGTCAACACCAATGGAATGTCGTTGGGCATGGGCAGTGTTTTCAACTGAGGCAGCCATATTGGGCCTTATGTCATGCACAACATACATGTGCAGGGCATGCTTTTATGCTCCGGAGGGCAGGCTGTGATGTGGTTACAGGAATGGCCGGAGTGCAGGCGGGTCACAAGGGGCAATTCACATTTTAATGGCAGCAGCAGAGGCTTCTCCCCATGCAAGTGGTGGCATGGGGAGTGGCATGCTCTGTGGATGATGGGGTTGGCCAGTTCCTGCCCAGTACAGGGCAGGGTGTCCATGGGCAGGTGTCTTTATGGTGTGCTGGTATGGATGGGGCCTCCATGTCCCCTTCCCAGTGTGACTCATGGGGGTCTAACTCACAGACATCCTGGTTTGTGGATGCTTCGTTATGAAGCCGTGATCATCTGAGGCCTATTCAACAAAATGGCCGCCAGCCGCGTGTGTCTCTTCCCTCTCTGCGGTCAGATTTCGCCTGATGCGCTCACCTTGGATCATTTGCGCATCAAGCGAACCTCGCCGCCTGTCCCAGGGAGTGATCCCGGTCTTCGTCGCCACTGTTAGCGGTGTTCCGCTACCGCCACCCGTGATCCATCCACCCCCGTTGCACAGAGACACGGAGACAGAGATGATACTCGTGTGGGCTCCACGGTAGCTCTGGTGCTGCCGGGAATGCCCCGTTTATTTATAGGAGGCACGCGACGGAGTGCACGTCACCCCGTCGCGTGCGTGCCCTTAAAGGGCCAACGCCACAATGGTGTTGGTCTGTATCATCACAGTGCGCCGGTGAAGGGTTCCCAGTCTGGGAGGAGAGCAGTCACAGGGCAGGAAGTCCAATTTGGATGACGGAGTTGAATTATCAGGATGGGCATGAGGGGGGTAAAAGGGATGCAGGAGGTTACCTGAGGGTGGCCTGTTGCTGTTGTCAGGCCTAGTGCTATCCAGGGCTCCACATGGATTGGCATTGGGGTTTTTGTGACGGGGGTGAGGGCACTTGGGTGGTGGCTCATGGAGGATGGGCAGGAAAATGTTAGTTGGCAGGGCACTGGCATCAGGATGTGGGCCTTCCCCATCTTGCATAGATCAGGCGAGGGGATGATCAGCAGTCCATGTCGCGTGATGTGCAGTCAGGCAGGAATGTGTGGAGGAGATGGGGTGGCTGAGAGGGTATGGACCTGAGGGTGGGCAGCTTGTCATCAACTGTGGTGCATGCATGATGCCTGGGGGGCATGGTATGTGTGTTTGTCCTTGTGTGTCGATTCTCATTGCAGGACCAGTGTGCATGTGCTGAGTGGTGTATTTGTGTGTGGTAGGGTATATGTCTGTACACACTTGTCTACCAAGTCTGGATGGTGGAACAGGATTGGTAGTGGCCCTGTCTCTATGTGGTATGTGCTACACTGACATGCACTCTGGTACATTCCTGTTCATGCACGTTTGACTCACCGCCCTCTGCTTAGCCTCCAACTCCAGCCTCTGGCGACCCTTCAAGGTGCAGCAGAGTGCTACACTTGTCCACCTAGGGCATCAGCTTGATGGGTGATGCCATTACACCGCCTGTCGCCGTGCATTCCCTCCTGTGCGCCGCCAGCAGGTTTCAAACTACTTGTAGGCGGAGGTTGTCCCACCGCTTGTGGCAGTCACAGTAACTGCGGTAGATTGGACCCACGCAGAAACTTTTCTTGCCATCTCCTCCCATATGGCAGCCTTGCGTTGCTGGCTGGTGCACCTGCAGTCAGCAGAAAGCAGCTACCCGGCCTTTTCCACTACTGTGTCCGTGAGTATGGTGAGTTCAGCCTCTGTGAAATGGGGTTTCCGCATGCAGACTTGGGGCATCCTTGATTTTCCTCCTCCAGACATGTTGCTGGTGTTTCTGGATCCGGATGGCAACAGGAAGTAGTGGATTTTATATGGATTGTGTTTTCTAAAATGGCCACTGCCGTACTTCCAGTTCCTGTGATGACGTTTCCAGTAACTGTGCTTCCGTCACCTGTATTTTCGGTATGGAGGTGCCGGTAGTGCCTTTTTACAGTGATTCCGTGGTCCCGGTGTCCCCGTTTCCGTCATGCAAGAATGCGCGTGCTCGTGCACTTGGGTTGGCCTGTTGATCCTGTGATAGCGGATGACGGAAACGGTGCAACCGTCATCAGGGAATCACCTGGAATTTTATAGCCAAACTTTTAATGAGGCCCAATGTTTCAAAATACTTAGGCAATATCATTCTCTGATTGGTTGTTCATGGTTGCTCTTTAGGTAAATATATAAAATTCCTAGCTTATCCTAACCTCGTGACCATACATCAAATGTATTCATCAAAATGAATTCATGTTCATCTACCTTCCCAGATTTGCTATTGGATGGATGAAGTTTAATTTTGTTTTCTTCAGTTCTTGGTGTTTAATTGGTGGATCTCCTGTGGGGGGTTGGCCACTTTGAACATCACTAACCAATGACAGTGTGATGTGCGGACAGTGTGGCAACAGTTGTATGTTTTACATCATGGTCTCATGGGAATTAAACCCGCTGACACCATTTTACCGTTTCTTCCCCTTCCATCTGCGTCAACTGGCAGCATACTATTGCAACATCTGATTGGAAACATGTAACACTGTTCCGTCCTTTCTCATGGCTAGTGTGCTGGACTGAGCACTTGTCAAGATTATGTGTGCTTACATTCTACTTCCATATGAATGAGTGGCATAGCAACTTAAATCATTCCTATAATTGGTTGAACTATCCTACTCGATGGATAATTGTTTTGGTATTCTGGGTGTTCATCTTGACTATTGAACCTTTCTATATTGGATTTTACCTTGGTGGGAAGCAGACCCCTCATTGAGTGTGCTTCCAATCTCGGGCAGATACTTTCCGACAGAGGCAATGTGTTCCTTCTGTCTGAATGGCTTGTCCCCATGCCTGTCGCTTCATGAGGTCTGATTATCACCAGGGCTGTGACCATGTCTTGGTTAGTTTTGGGAACATGGGCAGAGCTTCTATTCGTTATATGTTTCACTTGCTGAATGTGTAGGGCCGGATTGAACTTTCTCTTTCGCAGCCAATCACTAAGCAGCATTCTACACCTTTCCCTGCAGACCAAGCAGACACTGCTTGCCTTAGCAACATCTGGTTTAGGTCAAGCTTCCTTGTACTTTTGGCTGGTAAAGGAGTTCACCTCATACTATTGACCAATCTCTGTGCGACTTTACACTGTGCTCAAGGCTGCCGACTTTGCCAGTGCATTCCTTTGTGATGTCCTAAACTGACTGCCTTTGCTGTGTACAACAATTTCTGAGGCTCCGAGGCCTGTTATTCGAATGGCGTAGGACTTGTCTATATTCTTGGGGCCTACTAAAGTCTAGGCACCTATAGAGTATTGATCAGTACATGTATATGTGTATAATTGTGTCATATCTTGTATTACTTAGTGTTGCTTATCACACGCTTCTTCTTACCTTGTGTATTTCTTGGTTCATGTTATCTATGCTACTGTGTGTATATGTGCTTTGGTTAGGCCCTAATGTCTATCCCTATGTTATTTTGTCCTTGCCATTACTTGCATGGATTAGTCTATCTATGTATGTTTCTCTGTGAGTATGCTCCTTTGCTGATTACTGTCCTTTCTTGTGTGACAGCGAGAACTATCCCTGCTGGCGACAAGTCATGTTCATAGCCAACATCTTTCACAGCGTGCTTGCCTAATAAATGGCGGTTCGAACTTCTATGGTGCTTGTCTCATGGGTCTACTTGCTGCACCTATGCATGTAATATTGAACTTTGGCATATATTTGTTGATTTATGATGTCTTTCATAGTGTAGCACATCTATACCTAGAGTGCATGTGTGTGTGTGTGTGTGTGTGTGTGTGGTTAGCTGTTTCACATTTTCTCTCTCATTGAAGGGGTATGGTGGGCATGACAGGGTGATCTGTTTGTGACCTGTACCTTTGGCCCTGACTTGTGCTTCATGGGTTTTCTTAGTTTATATTTCTTTTTATGTGTGGGATGTAGTACGTTCATCCCAACACCACAATTGAACAACCATGTTCATATCAACACATAGCCTTTGGGAAAATATGCATAACTGTACCCAGAGTTTTAACATGGCTGATTTTAGGGCACCCCAAAACAATTAATGAAGACGTTGTTTGATAGTCGGGAAGATCTAGAATTCAGTTATACAAAATATAACAATTAATAAAGTATGGCAGTGATTAATTCAACCAACAAAAAGCTTGCAAAGACAAAGGGGCTCATAACAAGTATGGCGGTGTGGGAAAAATTGGCAGTAACAGAATTACTGCCACCTTTCCTGCACCACCATACTAAGAGTATGGCCCTGTAGTGGGGGTTGGAAGTAAATCCCACTTTCCGCCGAAAATCGGCAAAATCGCTGGCAGTAATTCTTCCAAAAAATGCCCCATAGAGAGCAATGAACTGGGGATTAACAGTAATTCCATTGGGTGACATTCCGGCGGTTTTACCGTGTAATACCACTAGACTCGTAATGAGGCCCTTTGCACTTAACAGTTTAGTAACTGCCCTGTAACAAAGTCTGACCAGCCATGCGAACAAACTACTTTTAAGTAAATAGTCTGTCACACAAAGAAACGTATTACAGGTACTTTGATCATCCTGTCGAGTCATTGAAAGAAAACATTGAAGACAAATCATTAGATTTTCCAAAACTGCACTGTCGTGTGATGTGGTAATTCCAGAGATAATAATACATAATATGATATGATATGGCATTTGTAACAAGCCTATACACAAGTTTTTCAAGCAACGAAGAGGCAAGGAAGGGGGCACAGACAGAGACAGCAAACTTACTAAGCCAAGTGACATTGAGATTGCGCAAGTGCAGGGGAAAGGAGAGGGGAAACGTGCCAGGGGAAAGGGGAGGGGGCAGTGCTGTACATGGGATCAAAACAATAACAAGCAGTAAGGCCAGCAAGTGGCAGGTGCAAGGGTAAGTGCAGACAGCAGGTGTCCAAACGTACAAGTAGGGGGACTGTAAGGTTACAGATACAGACCCAAGTGCAAGGTTGCCGAGAGGGAGTGCAGGTGTGCAACTGGGTGGGCAGGGACCTGGGCCTGAAATCAGAGGGAAGCCGGGTGACCAGTGCAGTATCAGACAGGAAAACAGCAGGGTAGAGGAAGGTCTTGAGGTGCTTCCGGAACCGGAGATGTTTCTCCTCAAGTTTCAGAGAGGCAGGGAGGCTGTTCCAGATAGAGGCCCCAGTCGAAGAAAGAGATCTACCACCAAATGGTTGCTTGGAGAAGCGACTGACCCTGAGGGAATTGGAGGTGTAGGCACAAAGAGCTTGAGTAGGAAGGTATTTATGAAGAGAGAGTTGAAGGTATTTAGGCCCCAGGCCCCAGAAGGCCTTGTAGACAATGCAGAGGAAGGTTGATAATGCTGAAGTCATTGAGATACATGAAAATACAAACTGGATGGAAATTAAGTTAAAAGCACTATTTATTTATTTATTGGGCATTAGTAAGGCGCCTATACATCAAGAACATTTTGTTTCAAAGCGTCCACAGGGCAAGGGACGGGAACAAGGGAAACAACAAGACAATGGAAAATGCAAAATACAGAAAAGGGTCCTACTCAGCCTTGTGAACATTTGGATTGTGCAGGTGCAGGGAGAGAGAAGGGACAGCAGAAGGGGGTAAGTGCTAGAGGGTCCACAGAGGAGAGAGGTGTCAGGGGGATAGTTGCAAGGCAACATGTCATTGCAAGAGTCAGTTGCGAAAGCAGCAAGTAAGTGCCAAGTAGTCACCACAAGATGGAAGAAGGGTCATCAGCCAGCAATAAGTGCCTAGCTGTGGGGCAACGGACCAAGTGGTGCCCAAAGGCAAGTGCAGGGGAAGGGCAAATTCCGTGGGTGATCAGACATAGGACCAGGACCCAGAAGGACACAGAAGAGCCCAGGCCACCAATCAACAGCTACTGTGTGGTTTAGCACGGTAGGGAGTGAGGGAAGGGGGAAGAACAGAGGAAAGTCTTAATGTGTTTTTTTCGGAACTTGAGGTGAAGGTCTGGCTTAAGATGGAGAGAAAGGGGGAGGTTGTTCCAGAGGAGGGAGCCAGCTGAGTAGAGGGAATGGCCGCCCAATCTCTGTTTAGAGAAACGCTGGATCCAGAGTAACGGAGGGATCTGGAAGGAGAGTACTTGGTGAGAGCAAGTTGCAGATAGCATGGACCCCGACCCCAGAGAGCCTTATGGATGACGCAGAGGGATTTAAATTTGATCCTTGCAGCAACCGGGAGCCAGTGGAGAAATTTTAGGGCTGGAGAGATACGGTTCCTCGGCTTATGGCCAAGGATAATTCTGGCAGCCCTATTCTGGATAAGCTGAAGGGGGCGGATAGAAGAAGAAGGTAGATTAAGGAAGAGGCTGTTGCAGTAGTCCAGCCTGAAGAGTACCAGAGCTCGGGTGACATTGAACTTCTGGGAGAAGGTGAGGAAAGGGAGGATGTGCCTGAGTAGGTGGAGTGGAAATGGGCCTTCTTGGCAACGTCCAAGATGTTTGGAATGAAAGCGAGAGAGGAGTCGAAGATAACTCGCAGGTATCTGGCCCCAGAGGAAGGAGAGTGGGGGAGAGCCCATTGAGACTAGCCAGAGTGAAGGGAGAAAAGAGGGAACAGGAGTCCCAATAACACAAATCACAGTCTTGCTGGCATTGAGACAGAGGTCATTGGAGGTAAACCAAGACTCGATAGTGGACTGGCAGTCAGGAATGAGAGAGGAGGTTAGAAGAGATGCAGAGGGTAGTCTGAAGAAAAATGTAGGTGTAATCTGCATAGCACTAGAAGTGTGGTGAAAAAGTGGAGATAAGGTGAGCGAGAGGCGCAGTCAGTGAGGAAGGAGGTCAGCCAGCCCAGGGTCCGCTCTGAATAACCAAGGGTATCGTGGAGCCGTTTTATGAGGATGGATGGTTCACTGTGTAAAAAGCATAGGAGAGATTGAGTAGAATGAGAACAGCAGGTGAGTTGGAATCAATAGATGGGAGCAATCCTTCATTGGAGTTCAGGAGCGCAGTTTTGGTACCTCTGGATGCTCGGAATCCAGATTCATGGTCATGCAGCCAGCCAACAAGCTCAGTATACTCGGTCAGTTGGGGGAAGACCAACTTCTCCAGGAGTTTCCCAAGGAAGGCAGTGAGAGAGATGGAGCAGTTAGCCGGACACGCAGGGTTCAGCGGAAGGCTTTTTCTGCAGGGGGCGCACAAGAGAGTGCTTGAAGGAAGAGGCGAAAGACCCAGTGGCAAGAGAGTGATTGCAGAGGTCCGTGAGTGCGGGGACAAGGGAGCCAATATTGTCCTTAATAGTTCTGGAAGAACCGGGGGAGACCTGTTTGGAAGAGATCTTCATAGAGCAGACAACTCTAGTGACTATAAAAGTACCAAGTTGAAAATGAGCACACTGTAATAACCAAGAGTTCCATTACCTGTAATAGGGAAAATCGACGTGGGCGATTCAGCAACGAAGTTAATAACCAGTGCAATGATGATATCTGTAGTAGATTGCAGAGATGTATTCTTGCTAAGTTTGAAGGAGTTTATAAACGCAAGGAAAAGTGGGTGTATATGTGAATTTGTTGTGTGGACGGATTGCCCCTCAATTTAGTTGGTATTTTTTTTTTAGGGGCATGATGTAGTATTGTTACATTGCCATATTTGGGTATGTTTAAAGATTGATTGAGGTAACGGTTTGATGACATCGGGGGTCATTCCGAGTAGGGCGGTAAGGGTTAACGGTCACCGGTAACGAGACCAGTGCCGTTAAACCCTTACCACCCTATTCCGAGTTCCCTTTGCGGGTTGGTCAATTACGGCATCGTAATTTACGGTGCCGTAATTAGCGTCTTCCCCATTCCCATTGAGCCCTATGGGGCGAAAATGGGAATGGGGAAGGGCCCATGGTGAATGGGGAATTACCGCCCCCGCCAACCTTGGAATGGGGCGGTAATTCCGCCATTCACCATGGCGGAGTTGGAAAAATAACGGCGTCAACCAAGGCGCTAATAGCGCCTTGGTTAACGCCAGGGTCAGAATGAGGCCCATCACATTTTAAAGAAGAATGTGGGCACCTACAATCAACTTTTGCGAGTGCATGCTCTCATGGGAGAACTGCCTTTGATAAGGGCGTGGGTGTATAAGGATAAAGAGAAACTTACCGAAATGTCGCCCTCATTTGTGTACCCCCGCTGTCACTGCGACTTTGGAGGTGCACAAATGACAGACTCCCATTACTGCGCCCAAGCAGAGCCAGGGATTCCGGGGGACAAGAAAGTAAAAGAAAAAAAGAAAAGCACCCTGCGGCGTCAACTCTGACCCACGCAAGTGGGAGGAACTGATGCCGCTGGGATGGCGTGGTGTAGGCGACACGCAGGAGTGTGCTGCCGTAAATGTAAGCGGTGTGGAGTGGTACGGGGGTGGGGAAGGGGAATGCCGGCCCGGAGATGCAAGCAAAGTGATCTATTTGATGATCACTGCGGCGCACCATAACTGGCATCAACATTTTCGTTGGCGCATTTACGAGCAAGTGGAAGAGCCCAGGGCCTTGTGAATGGTCAGCTGCATATGTTGATTGCATGGACGGGGTCTTCAAAGGGGATTAAGGAGATACACCGGATCTGGGTTGTCCATGTGGGCAATTGTCCCCATGCTAAAGACCCCTTTGAGTGCTGCATTGTATTTGGCACCTTGTGACTTCCCATCCATCCAGCCCCATTGCGAGCGCATGGCCCACGTGAGACATGCCATTGATAGCGGAGGGGGGATATATGTGGATGAAGCTAGTGCAATAGGCCCGACACCTTGTCAAAGGACACAGAGATATATTTAATGCAGGGACGAGGCCTTAAAAGGAGAGTATGGAGACCCAATTCCTATAGGTACAATTGTCGATAGATGCAAGTTGCTGGACATTCTCATAGAGTGTGTTGAACCTGCAGGCACCAAAACAATAACAAATGAAAATGCATTGAATAAATGAGTGCATTGATTAGCGATACGTCTTTGGATAGTTTGTGTTATGTTATTATGATTTATTATGAAGGAGCAAACATGATATTTAAAAATGACTGATGGCAATAACAATAATTTGTGTTGATTTTGATGGAATAGCATAACAATTTTAACAGTATACTTGGAGGTGTTGGTGACTTGGACAATCACTTTCATTTACTTATCATATGACCTCATTGATTATATTTACTATGACTGTAAACGCGTGATTATGGTTAACTTTGATTGAACGAGTTGTTTATTCCTAAATAGAATCAAATGTAATGTAGAGGACCTGAAGCTAAGAAGTAACATGTGAATAAATGAATATGAATGGTAATCGCACTTTTAATGGAAGTACACATTATTTTTTATTTTCACTTTAGGGTTTGTGTCTTGTTGTATGTTCTTATAGAACATTTGAGAAAACTTGAAATTTGAAAGGAAAACTGAGACATTTGAACTGGACACACTAAATAGACACAATTAGAAAAAAGTAATGTTTTGTTATGAGATACATATTTTGTTATTGAAAGTAAAATATTTTATTAAAATGCATGTTTTTTAGGAACTGGTTGGTGGTATTTACAAAACTGCAAATTACACAGATAAGGTTGAGGTACTCTCTGTAAAAATCCCTTGTATTGTCCGTAGGAAATAGGAAATTGTTCACGGATGGCTCGAACCACTCAGGCAGGTATGACTTGTCGAACACGGAATCCCAGTCTTCCATGAATCCACCATGTAAACGCTTGATAGGCTACAAGCCTGTACCATCTGTGTAAAAGATACAGAAATAGTTTTGTTGTATGAATCCAATAACTACATTTATCTTGTTTGGCCTATCTTCTAAATTACAAGGAATGAATTACAAAACATACTTTGTGAGTAAAGTAGTCACAGTCCAATACTTTGGAAAGACGGTTAATATATAAATGCAAATACTGTGCATTAATCGTTGGAATATAGCTGGGGCTCCATGGAGGCTAAAGGGCAAACCCTTAAATTGAAAAAGACCCTGTGTAGTCAGAAAATGCAGTCTTTTCTCAGTTGTAGGAGTTCAGGGGTACTTGGCAATATGCTTTAGTTAAATCTAAGGTTGATATAGATTTGTCAGAGCCTAATTTCTCTTATGAGTTTAACAATCCTTGGCATTGGATAATTATCAAACAAGGATATTGAGTTCAGTTTTCTGAAGTTGATACAAAACGGCCAAGACTGGTCGGGTATTGAAAGTAAGACTATAGGCAAAGACCAAGGAAGTTCTGAAGGCTCGATGATGTCTGCCTCCAGCATATCATTTATTTCTTGTTCTATCAGCTTCTTTTGGGCTTCAGGGATTCCATATGGTTTAAGATGTACAATCTTCCCAGCCAGTGTTTTAATAAAGTTAAATAAGTTGGTAACCCTTCCTGGTTGATCTAAGAATATGACAGGAAACTGGTCTACCAAGTCTTGAAGATCAGCCTGTTGTACAGTGCCTAGCTCTGGGAAAATTGTGTTTTCAGTAAGGTGAGCTGCCAGGGTAACAGTAGTTTTCTTCCCTGGGTCTGTTTTCCACTCCTTAAGTATGCTTATGTGGTAAACCTGTGTTTTCTGACACCTCTTGGGTTGTGCTATAAGGTAGTTCAATGGACCCTTTTGTTCCAGTACCTTACCACTGTTAGATCATTTTATTTTCTGAAGTGGGCAACAGGACTAATACTGACTGTCCAATAGAGAAGGTGCGGGAGACAGCATGTCTATTATAGACAGCCTGTTGATGTTCCTGAACTTGTCCTAGATGTTTCTTTACAATTTCTCTAACATCATGCATATGTGAATTTAACTTCTGTGCTGTTTGAGAAATTGGTAGTAAGGCTTCTTTTCTTTCCTCCCATGTTTCCTTCAGCTTCTCTAGGATGTTGCCGTTCTCTTCCATATAGAAGTTCAAAAAGGTAATATCCTAGGGAGGCTTAGGGTGTTTTCATGACTTCAAAAAGGGCCCATGGTATTATTATGTTCCAATTCTTCCCATCTGTCTCTAATAATTTTCTTAGTATTCGCTTCAAGTTTTGGTTGAAACATTCCACTGGACCGTCAGTCTGAGGATGAAAAACTGAGGTTCATAGGGTCTTGACTTTGAATAATTCTTTCACCTCTTGCATCAGATGTGAAATAAAAGTTGTACCCTGATCAGTAAACATATTTCCGGAGAGGAATGGCAACAGATGTTTTAAAATGTGTTGTGTGGTGTGTTATTGAGCAGAGGAATAGTTTCCGGATAGCGAGTAGCATAATCTACGATTACTAGGATGAAGCAGTTCCCCAGCTTTGAGGTTTCCAGGCATTCCACTAAATCCATAGTAATCTGGGCAATGGGATTTCAATTATTGGTAATGGTTGTAATGGTGCAGGAGACACAGGAGTATTGGCAGTCTTTTGGCAGATCTTGCATGTCACTATAAAGCTTTTAACATCAGCAAAGACACTCGACCAACAGAACCTAGGTATTATTTGATTCTGAGTTTTCCCTACTCCCTGGTGGACTGCAATTAGAAAGGAGTGTGCTAATTCAAACACTGTGCGTCTATGGCAAATGTGTACGACCAGTTGGGTTCAACATACTCCCTTAGGTCTTGCATTCCCACTATATAATAATTTTTTCTTCAAGAAGGAGAAAGGACAAGCCGGTCTATGATCTTCTTCTGAGATTATCTTGCTAAAGGCCTCGCTGAAGACCGGATCAATTCTCTGGGCGAATGCTAAATCCGGTGAGGGAACAAGTTCTTCTCATTCTTCAGGTTTTCTTTCTATGACCTGTAGGTCTGTTTCCCCAAGCCCCTTGGAACCCCTTTTTGTCTCTCCCTGTTTGGTCACTTCTTGGGGCCCGCAGAAAATATCCTTCTCTAGAATACCTTGCGCAACCTTTTTCCCTCTCTCACCGTATAAGGTTGCTTCCTGTGATTATGTAAAAGTATTTTTACATCTCCTTGAGCATCAGGGTCTATTACCCCTGCCTCTAGGTCTCCAGACCAACCAAGATTTTGAAGTGATCCTAACATAGGTTCCTTTGGGAGGAATTAGGGTCAGACCGTTGGAAATTAACTCTCTTTTACCTGGGGGAATTTCAATTTCTTCAGTGCTTTACAGATCAAATCCTATGGATTGGCTGTGGCCAGTATATAGGAGCTTTGGCTTTAGAGCTTAGATTTGTGAATTTTATGAGCACCCAGCTTCTATCAGCTGCTGCGGAACTCACTCCTGACACCATCTGTGGCGAGTCAGAAGAAGGACATTGACTCTTAGAGGGCATGATGTATTTCTGTGTATCCAAAAGAAGATATTAGGACCGAATTTCCCTATGATTATTAGTGATCCCTGCCTACTTTACGAACAAATGTTCTTGTCAGTCTATCATGAAAGTCCAAAAGGAAAAAGTCAGCTTTCCAAAACGTCCCTAACTGAACCTACTACTATATCAAACAGCTTATAAGTGCAGAATGTCTCACTTCTCCTTAAGGTACTGCTAGTACCAGTCTATAGAGTTCTTTCAGTAATAAGAATTCCTCACATAGTTTCTTTGGATATCTTGCATCAGACTCTGTAACTCTTCAAGGGCAACTTGTAGTTTACCCTTATCCTCAGAGTTCCCCTTTTTGTTTCTTTTGTCTGAATAGCTGTTTTCATCTGGCCAATAAAGATTGGTATTACTTTGGTATGTTGCTCTCTTGTTAAATGTCACTTATTTGATTTCTCTAAATTCAGGTTCACCGTTATTATTCCTATTTATTTTCTCTTCAGCTTGTGGATCTTAGTTTAGCTCTTTGCACATTTCCCAGGGTATGGTTATCCACAATTGGCTTCTCTGGGTGTTATTATTTTCTCTCATATTATTATTTCCTAAATTATCCTCATAGTTTAAAGTAATTTCCTTAAAGGGGACTTTTATGCCTTGATTTCTACTAAGATTAGTTATTTCCATAACATACAGTTTATTTCTTGGCACACTCTTACATTCATTACCCTTGTTACCTTCTATTCTGTGGGGCAATGCTTCTGGGAGCCTTGTTGCATTGTGACTGCTTCCCTGGTCTCTGTTTGTTGTAGCTTGTACTTCAGTGTTCGGCTTCTCCTTCGGTTGCCTCTCTCTTGGTGATTTCCTTGGCCATTGACAAGGTGTTGGACACCTGTGTCAGTTGCTGCTTAGCGGTTTTGGTGATGTTGCAGGGACTGACTCTCCACCATGGGATTCCTGTGGACTCGCCACCACCTAATGTTGGGATCCTGTCCCACTGCTTTCACTTGCGCGGTTGGCACCATGGCTTCGGTGTCGGAGGTGTACCTCTCTCCGGGTTCCCGTCTCACGATTTCCCTTGCTCGACTGGAGCCTTGGGTATGCCATTCCAGCATCTCCCTCTTTGGCCTGTCTCTCTCTCTCAGCCTGTCGTGTTCTTGCTGTAAGATTCAAATGTGCAGGCTTGTCGGCTTCCGCCGAATCTACCTTCTTTTTCTCTGTACGCCGGACGTTCAGTGTTTCTTCGTCACATTTGTTAGAGATCTTTGTGGTGGTGGAACACCTCATGTAGGTGATAAGGTGGCTATCTCTATGGAGTTCCTCATGGGAATGGGAGTCCCAAATCTCTCCCGGTGAGGTCCCACCTGCCTCTACTACAAGGGAGGGTATTGGGGACCGGGCTCACCTGCCTAGCCTTACAGGACAGCGCTACCCTTTGGGGAGAAGAGACAAATTCCCTAGATTCATCACAACTTTTAATAAGAACTGTCCACACAGCGCAAGAGTTTTACAATATAAAAAACACATCATAGGCAAGTTGCAGCTGACATTGATTTCAGTTTAAAATTGATGGAATAAATGTTCACTTTCAATATAAACTCTCCTCAGAGCGTATGAGTTATACAATTCGTACATTACACAAGTGACATCTTCTAAAAACTCACATAAAAGGCACGTCTTATCTGACTTTAATGTGAGTTTTAAGCTCATGAGATAAATGCACACTTTCAATACAAATTGTCCACAGAGCATATGAGTTGACTTTGATGTCAGTTTTAATAAATGTACACTTTTCATAAGAAATGTACACAGAGCGTGCACTTACGACACATGTTCCTACGACAAATGCTCCTACGACACATGCTTCTACGACACACGCTCCTACCACACACTTACCGCACACTCTTACAAAAAACACTTTAATGATACATATTTGTAAAGGTGGAGCCAATTACCCCCACCCCAAGCTCCTCCCCTATGCTGCATATATGTTGAGAGCCAGAGTGTGAGACATGTACAGTACCCATAAGAATAGGTATCAGGTAATAATATCCCCATATATATGGTCGCCGTAAATAATATCGCCGGGAAAATGTCGTGGCGATATTATTTGGGTGACCATATATATGGGGACAGGGGCAAAAAAATAAAAAAAAATAAAAAGTTTGGGGGTTGCGGGGGTGTCCCCCGCATGTTCCATGCAATAATGTCGCCACAAAAAACGGCCATTTTTCAGTGATATTTTTGCATGGCGAGATTTTTGTGGCAACATTATTACATGGAACCTAAGAATACCCATACCAGAGAGAATCCTAGAAGCAAGGTTCCATTGAGAAAACCATACATACATACACGACAATACAATGGTCATTTGAATGAAATCCCGGAAGAAGTGGGAAAACCAAGCAAAAGTGCAGGTTTGTGACATCACAGAGAAGCAGGGTTCACACACCCAGAAGAGATGCAGAAACGAAAGAACATAAGCATCCTATAGAAACAGCGGAAGAGGTGTTAAAGGTGAGCAACATTTTGGGCTCAAGATGAAGATGCTCATGCTACAGAAGATAATGAAGAAGATAGTAAGTCATTTTTCAAGTGGCAGCAATGTAAGTAGGGAAAAGTATTCTTTAAGGCTGGCTATATAGTGAGAAGATTGCGGCAATGTGCAAAAGTATATGTATAGCAATGCATGGAC
This sequence comes from Ambystoma mexicanum, assembly GCF_040938575.1. Taxonomy (NCBI): domain Eukaryota; kingdom Metazoa; phylum Chordata; class Amphibia; order Caudata; family Ambystomatidae; genus Ambystoma; species Ambystoma mexicanum. Next base: position 169,761,346 of record NC_090921.1, on the reverse strand, counting down.
TACATATATTGCACAATGCACTTTAGCAGGGCTGGACACTGTGAACAGAAAGCATTTTTCAGGGTGTTGCAGTTGGAAATTGAAAGCTTAATCATGGAAGTGAATCAAAGAAGGGCTTGGTTGGCCTAACACTAAGAGGCCAAGGCCACCATGAGTCAGAGTGTTCTTACAGAAGTTGCAATTAACGTATGAATAGAACAAACTCCTGCTGAGATGAGGTGGAGGAACACTAAAGACATCAGAGGTTCTTCATTCAATAGAGTTTAATACAGCAAAATGCTCTGAAATCCTGGTCTGCAGTCACGTGGATGGATGAAAATAGACACTGGACTGAGCTGAATCGAAACTGGGAGGCAGGGGATGCATACACTCCTGCATAGTCCCAGGCAAGAAGAACAAACTCAAGGTCAATCTTTAAAGCCTTAATTGACTGGCAGACAGCACAGTGATGATGGATAACAAGGCTTATTGGTGGGAGGCTATGGTCATGACCAGCCTATCAAACACCTGGGTGCCAGCCTGCGTGCTGCTTACGCATGTAGAATATTACAGAGGGGTACAAGGGTGCCAACCAATTATATAGGGACATGTAATAGAGAGCCCTATAGTTTGTGTAACCAATGGGACGTCATGTATTTGATGACATGTGTCATAACCTGTATTAGAGGAGGGCTTAGTTGTCCACCTGATTTTAGATACCCAATCACCTTCCTTAACTAGTATGGAACGTATTCCTAGATGTTCCCTGTAAGCCTATCACCATTCCAAGTAAGTTTTTGTAGTTTGCCACGTAGATAGACATCAATGGTGACAGGTTTTTCGTATAAGAGTGATGTTTTTTATGAAATGCTTTGCGAGATTGCTGTGTGACATCGGATGATGCCTGTTGTAACTCCCTGTTTTAGATAATTGACATTAAAACAGTTGAACTTTGCCACCTTCCTGAGTCAGTTTGGTTATTGATGTTTGAGTATATTCTGCATCACCATCCATCTCTAAGTATTGCTACCTTGTCTTAAAGAGCTAGGAGATCTGCCCAAGTACATGTGGTAGCAGAGCTGATGCTTTAGAGACCATCAAGTTAGTAAGCGTTGGGCTTCGGACGTCCTCCGCCATTTAGCTGAAAGAACATGAAGCCCCTTGTAGATAGCAGTAGTTAGGTTAAAGCAAATCTTCCAAGTACAGGTGGGACGGGGCCCTCGGTTTCAAACAGAATTCTCCTCCCGATTTCTACAAGAAGCTTAGCGAACCGAAGGCTGAAGCGGCTGGTTTGAGGAGGAGACGATCCCGAATGTCAGAAGTCGAAAACGTGAATGGTGAGTAGACTGAGTGAGATGGCAAACTGAATGTGTATTTGAGTGGGAAACAGTCATAAATGAGGATATCACGGAGGGTTGGTTGGGGTATTTTATTTTATTATTTATTTATGATGATGAGCGTCATTATGTGAGACGATGAGTGTCAAAGTTTAAGGTAAATAGACGACAAGCGTTCTATAAGAGGAAGCCTGTTATCCTACGTCGAGGACGTTTAGAAGGAGCTTGTCCTAAAGTCCGAGGGGACATATATAGGCTACGAACGACTAAGGTGTCGTTAAAGAGGATAGCTCATACTCCATCTGAGTCATTTTAGGGGTAAAGGAAAGGTAACAAGGAGTGTGGGCTAAAGTACATGTGGGCCGGCCAGTCTGTCAAGTTGTTTCTATTTATATTGTATGTGGTAAAAGAAATGAAATATTGAAAAAACAAGAAAGAAATAGGCTGTGTTGGAAATATTGAGATTTGTAAATTATGTTTTTATTTAAGTAGATTAAAGTAAAACGTGATATAGAGGATTGGCGCTGTGACGATTGTTGCACGCTCATATTGTGTTATTTTTCTGAAAAACATTTATTTGTATAAAATAACGAAGAACTCAGATAGTCGATTGTGACTAAAAGCCATGATGGATGACATTACTCTGCTCATACATTTGCGCAGACAGCTGCCAAAACACACACCCAAGTTGAAGCAGTATAGTGCAGAATGGGTTAAGGGTACGGCAGATAAAATGTTCATGCCATGGCCGCAAGGGGGATCACTGTCTAAAATAGTTTTGCAGCGTATGATGACATATTTGCATGCTGCGTACACAGGGAAGAAGTTATAAAAAAAGGCTAGTGAGCTTAGCGTTCTGGAAAACATATCAGGAGGAACGGGCACACCCACCTCCTGAGGACTGGATGCTTATCCAGTGTAAAGAGGGGGGTGAAGAGCCTTCTGCTCCCCCTACCGCGCCTGAGATAAATGGCGATAGTCCAAAGGATGACGGATTATATCCTTTAAGAAAGCTTAAGGCAGCGGCAGGGTATAGCAACCCAATGTATAAGTCACCTGCATGCAGCAGTGACGAGAGTCCCAAAAAGACTCCAGAAAGAGACATACTCCCTAAAGTCCCACAGGACAAGGAGAGAAGGGATAAAGAGAGAAGTGACAAATCAGCTATGTCTTTTGACATAGAGAGAGAAATAAAGAGATGGAAAGGAGAGAAAGATAAAACTGACGAGGCAGCGCTCATACAGAACAAATGGATGGGCGTTCAGATATTGCTCAAACTTGATGGAAAGAGCATCGAGGAAGTAAGGCAGGGGGAAGATCCCAGTGAGCAGGACAGAAAAGATAATGAACGAGAAAAGCGACTGAAAGAAGACGAGGCTAAGAGGAGGAGTAGACAAAGGCTTGAACAGCTGTATCAAGATGAACAGTTGAAAAAACAAGAAAAAGCAAAGGAGCAAAGGAAGCATGATAATAGGCAGAGAGCAATCGAAGCACGAGACAGATTAGAAAAGAGAGAAGAAGAACAGAAATTAAGGGATAAAAGAATTCAAAGACGCAGAGATGAAGAAGTGCGTACAGCAAACGAGAGAAGAGAGATGAAGAGGCAGGAAGAGGATAGGGTTAGAGAAGAATCTAAGAAATGAACGGAAGTCGATAAAAAGGGAACAAAAACAAAGACAAAGGGCATGCGATCTCTAGCGCATAGAAAAGGAATGAATGGAGTCTAATCCAGTAGTAGCATGGGAGGATCTAGAAGAATTCTTCCTGACACATGCCAGGACCATCTAGGCTAGATCTAGATGATGGCTATGTCATAGGGGCCATAGGAGAGGAGACTGATAGGGTCTATCATGATATGAGGGCCAAAAGTGAATGAATAAATAAGAGAAAAAGTGATTGATTTGAAAGTACACAGCCAAGAGGCAAAGAGGAAGGTTTATTTAACCTTGAGCACAAAGCCTTGTCTTTTGACAGGATGAATTTGAATAGAGACGAGAAAGAGCGAAGCAACCTGAGTTCAGGACAGGATGTGTCAGACGAAGATAGAGAAGCCTTCTATGGGGAAGAGGCAGTTAGTGCATGTTGGTCAGAGAGGTGTTCTCTGACAGATGAAGAAGTAAGATGGTCAGATCTAGACCTACCCAAACCGAGGACGCCAGAATCACTGGCGCGGCTAGATTGACCTAAAGGGCTATCCCATAACGTGAGGCGGGACTCGCCACCTTATGTGAGCAGGGTAAGATCATTACCTGGAAGAAGACGGTGCAGAACCATTGTCCCTGCTATGGACAGGAAGATGATGGGGGATGAATGTGACTTTGGGATTTCACAATTCCCGTTATTAGAGAAAGGAGGGGTCAGACTACAATATATACTGTGTCCCCAGATGGACAAGGATAATTTAAGGTGCAAACTCCAGAGTCTGACGTTGGGTGCTGAAAAATGGATCTGTCAGGATTCACTCTACATCAAACCGTTCCCTATCAATAAGACATAAGTGTCAGGGTGTAAAACAGTACTTGGATAGCAAAAGACTGCTGCTTGTACGGTCATCTAATACCCCGCTTTGTCTACGCCGTACGCGATTCAATAGATTCAATGGACACGGGTTACCATGGCGAGTCTGGCATCCATTACGCACTCGCTACACTGTGTCATGCTGAAGACGTGGGGTTTAGCTCCCATGGCAACCTATTTAATACTTTCGGGTTGCTTGCCTCGCCGTTTTGGATTTTGAATTAATCTTTATTTATTTATTTTACATTTATAAAGCGCTCACACAGCCCGCAGGCATCGAGGCACTGTTACATGAATAGTTTTTTTTGTTTGTTTTTTTTGATTTTTTTTCTTAGTTGCGTAATTGTGTTTTTTTTTTTGTCTTAGTTACGTATTTATAACGCGCTTAAACACCCAGAGGTTTCTAAGCGCGGACCCGGGGATCGAACCTGTTGTTGCTTCGTGTCGTCTTGCTTCCAAGACGTGCACGCTGCCGCTGAGCTATCCTCCCGGGACGCGGCTTTGCTTTGCTTCATTCTAGTCCTTTGTGAACTTTCGACTTTTACTCCTGTTTTCTTGCCTTGTACCCCTGTAATTCTTCGTGACCCGGACCGTCATACCGACATCCCACTTGCCTGCCAATTCGGACCCGTTTGCTTACCTGTGTACTGAACACAATCTGCTTTCCGACATTCTGCTTTCTTGCTGATTTGGAATTGCCTGCTTACCCATGTACCAAATCATTTCTGCCTCCTGACTTGCAACTGTTTGACCATTCCATTCATTTGATCCTTCTGCTAACGACTCCAGAACGTTGCTTGGACTGCTCTTCAGTAATCAGTTACGATTTCGTTTTCGATCAGTGACTCAGACCAACTATCTTGATCAGGAACATTCATACTTCAACTACCTGGATTGCCAACTTGTCATCACTCTTATCTGGGAAGACACCAACTACACCCTAGTGTATTACGATAGAGCGCTGGAACTTGAGACTGCCACCACCTGCGCTGAAGTCATTAGGCGTCCTCATGCCGGCGGGATAGGTCTGGGACTAGAGACTTCCTCTTATTGTTTAGGCGTCCTCGTGCCGTCGGTTTAGGAATAGAATACACTGGGTGTTAAATTGGTGCAGGAGTATTCTCAGAAGATTCATATTGGTAAGTCTCTGCCCTTGATGTTCCTATTCCTTGATCCTAAATCCTCTCCTTGTCTCATGTCACTCCTTATGTCTTACTAGCACTCCTTATGTCTTACTAGATCGCCCACTACAATCCAGTCTTGTGCTCCGAATTGACCCAGAGCAGTCAGGAAGAGTTGTTATTCACTCTGGTCAGTGCTTTGGTGTTTTTCTTATCTTGTTCATTGCATAATCTGAGATTGACTCTCCAAGTAATTTGCCCTTGTTCCTTTGCAGTGCCTGGTCTTTCTTGCGCTGTTCTTTATCTTTCGACTAATAGATCCCTCAGTTTTTTACCTTGTGTGTCCAGAGGGTTACATTGGTAGGAGGAACTGGACGGCTACACTACGGGTACAACCTCGTTTTCTACTACCTCGGATTCTGACAGGATCGATGAGTTAGAAAAAATGACACAGAGGGCAACACGCTAGCTATAGGGGACATTAAGGGTCTTCTAGCAGCTATACCTGGGGAGAGAGTTGATGACATTTGGTCGAGAGCAGGATATGCAGGAATCACTGCTCAAAACACTGCTCATGACGGAGCACCGTTCAATAATTGCAGAGCGGCAGTCTGGGAATCACTTCGAGTGCAGTATCCAGACACGTCTGATATGGGAGCTATAATGGCACAAAAGATGCAAGAAGGGGAAGATTTGTTTATTTACATTCAAAATTTCCAACAGCAGTGGTCTTTGGAAATGTGAGCCGTGGGGAAAATCTTTACCAGTATTCTATCATATACTATGTCAAGGGTTACCGGATAAGGTACAGAGACAGCTCAAGAAACTGGTGGGTATGGAGGCAAACCCATGGCCAGAAATACAGCTGACCATAGTGCATCATTGCCGATTGTTACAAGAGAAAACCCAAAAGAAAGAAGAAGGTAGCAGGTTCGGACTGGGACAAGAAATAGGACCGGATACCCAAAATAAAGTGGCCCACCCCTCGCCTAAGAAAAGTGGCCCTCAAATCATCACCCGTGAATCGCGTCAATTCACAACTTTACAGAAAATGCTATCCCAAAAACTCACACCTATGACTTGCCCATTGCAATAGGAAGGCCAACTTTTCAAAATGGCTTCGCAGGACTCTTGTGGAGGCTCAAAAATGGTTTGTAGCGTGCAAGATTTTATACAGTGCAATTTGTATGCGCCAACATATGGATACTTTTGTTTACATATGACTGTGATGTTTAAATGTCCTGTCCTCTCTGGGTGCAGAGCAGTCGACCATTGACTGATGACTACACACCTAGTGCACATTATTTTATAGGCTTAGCCATTCTTGTATGTCACATGTATTTTAGGCCTGGACGTTTCAGGTCTGTTTTTGGTCTAGTTTTGCCATAATGTTTCCATGGGTGTGTACTACATAGAAGGGTGCACTAATGCCTGTGCCCTCCAGACTCGGGCCACATCACAACTCCAGGGGGAACATGAGGCAAAATGGTGTTGCCCCGGCACCCTGGACCGCCAGAGAGAGAGTGTGGTTGTGTGTGCGTGGCACAGGGGAATGACCTTATGATTTGAGTACTTAGAACAGCATACACTTATACTTATCTCGTGTGCTCCTTTGCAACCAAATATAGAATCGTCTCAGGCTGGACATTCAAGCACTGCCAGTTTCCCAAGTCACAGCTGGGCAGACACACGTACAAGGTGTCAGTGGCTCTGCAGGTCATTAAGGTGCGCAGGTTGCAAATGCATTTCTTTTATCAGCGGCACTGGCAGAGCCTTTCATATGCCTGAACATTTCCAACTCAAAGATCTCACAAAACACCAGTTAGCTTGAAAATCTGTGGCAGTTAGTGAGCAAAACAAAAAACGCCCATTGAAAGATTTGGTATATCCATGATGTCTACTGTCTTACGGCGGAGCGAGATGAAAGGAGACACACACACAGGGCTTGTGTTATGCCCAGAACTGCCTCCCCGTGGCAGGGGTGGGGCTTTTATTGAACGCGCCTTACGTCACTGCGTCACAACATTCCTCCTTTTTTCCAACAACTTGAAACACAACATACCAAACATAATTATATCAACCAGATTCAACTTAACTCTGCAGTGCCTTCTAGTCCAGCACAACCTAAAGTCCTACCACTCATAGGGCCTCATCACGAGTTGGGCGGTAACGCCGGCGCTAATAGCCCTTCCGCCAAACCCCCCATCGCTATTAGCAGCGGATTACGGGTTTGGCGGAAGGGTTACTGCCCATTCCCCATTGGGCCCATTCGGGAATTCCTCATTCCCCATTGGGCCCAATGGGGAAAATTTGCGCTATTACCGCAGGTGGATTTCCCGCCGGCGGTAATTGCGCCGAAAATCAGCAATTTTGCCGCGGATTTCCCCCCAGCTTGCAGCTGGGGGGAAATCCGCCAAAGCCATGATCTGGCGGACCCTTAAATGCGGTGGTAATAGCGCTACTGCTGCATTTAAGGGTTACCGCCAGACTCGTGATGGGGCCCATTGTCTCTTAACTTTTCTGGGGCTCCCGGTGCTGTCTTTAGGGCATAGCGCCCACATCTAGGGGCTGTCCCCAAACTCATGTCCTGTTGCGGCTCACCTGCCTTATTTGGAGACGCCTCCCTCGGTTCCTCCATCAGTCCATCTGTCCCATGCTCCTCGGTCGACTCCTCCTCAGGTTGTTGGAGCTCGTCTTCCAGCAGCGACCCTGCTTCCTCTGTGGGCTGCTGGTCCTCGTCAGTTCACATTTGTCGTGGCACTCCTTTGAACCATGATGCATTCCTGATGATCTGTTGCTGCCCTCGTGTGGCTGTTATCATGGTTCCTCGCCGTCGAGTTATAGTCCAGGGAGCAACGTCATACTGGGTGTCAAGCTTCATTTTCGAGGGGTTCTGCTCACCAGCACTTGATCACTGACTTGGTGTCTGGATTACTTTGCATGTCTCTTGGTGCTCATACGCTCATTTGCTGTGATCCTTCTTTGATTTGTGCATTCGCTGTCGTAGGCATCAGTGCCCCTGCTTGGATGGTGTGGAATGGATGAGTTTATCACTGTCCCATACATGATGTCTGCCGGTGGTATTCCTGTAGCGCTGTGGGGTGTCACTCTGTAGTTCCTTAGGAATCGGTACAGGTCTACCCTCCATGGGCTGGAGTGCGCCCGGGATAGGCGTAGCACCTTGTTGAGGGTACGCATCAACCTCTCCACGTCTCCATTGGCTTGGGGCCATCTCGGCGTGATGTGGTGGAATTTGATGTTCAGATCATCCAGGTATTTTTTGATTTCCGCCCCTTGAAAAGGTGGCCCGTTGTCGCTCCGGATGTGGCGAGGTAGACCATGGGTGGCAAAAATCTTCTCCAGAGCCGGCATCACCATGTCTGCGGAGATTGATGACACGGTTTCCACCTCAGGATATCTTGAATGGTCATCAATGGCCACTAACAGATACGTGTCTTCTTGGGCCATGCAGAAGTCAATGCTGATCACGTCCCATCTGGAGGACCCCTGCTCTGCCGCTTGTATGGGTTCGGGGTTCGGTGCGCTTGTGATATGACACGGGAGGCATGCCGTTATGTTGTTCTACCTTGGTGTCGATGTGCGGGAACCATACTCGGTGCCTGATCCTGGCTTTGGTCCTAACCATGCCTTGGTGCCCTTCATGCGCCAGCGCAATGACTCTGTCTTGCAGACTTGCAGGTATGATGATCCGAGCTCCTTTTAGTATGAGTCCTTCCTTGGTGACCGACAGATCTTGTCGTACTGGGAATATGCCCGTGAAGAGATCTGTGGCTTCGGGTGTGCGATTGTGTACATTTCTCAGAAAAGATCTCCATTCGGAGATGATGGAGTCCTTGACAAGATCACAGCAGGGGTCAGCTTGTGTGGCTTGTGCAATGTCCTCAATGCTGATTGCTCTTGGTTTCATCGTGTGCACGACCAGGCAGATGTGTTCCTCGGTTTCTTCTGCTTTATTCACTTCTCTTGGCGTGGCCGCTCTCAGGTGTCTGGATAAGAAGTCTGTGGGGTTGCTGGTACCCAGTTGGTATGTTAGTTCTTGTTGCAGGTGTAGCAGCCATTTCCGTATCTTCGCGGGGGGGTGTGAAGAGGATCCTGTGAAAATGGGGATGAGACGCTTGTGGTCCGTGTATGCCTTGAATTTTCGTCCAAATAGGTATATGTGAAAGTGGCCGCAGCCCCACAGTACCACAATGGCCTCTTTCACAATGTGAGAGTACCGTTGTTCAGTGGGAGATAATGCGCAGGACGCGTAGGCAATCGGCTTTGTTTCTCCTGTGTGGACAACTTGGACCAGGATCGCCCTGAGGCCAACGGGGCTGGCATCAACATATAGTTCCGTCGACAGTGTGGAGTCGTAGTATGCCATTGTGGTATCGGCTGACAGGGACGTCTTGATCTGATCGAAAGCCTCCTGGCAGTTGGGGCTCCAGACCCATTTTGTGTTAGATTTAGTGAGTTCCCTGAGTGGCTCAGACATCGTTTCTAGGTTGGGGATGAATCTCCCGCAGTAAGTCGCCATCCCCAAGAAGCTGTGTACTTCTGTGGGTATTGTAGGGGGTGAGGCTTCTTTGATGTCCGCAACTTTCTGTGGGTCGGCTGAGACTCCTGCGCCATTGAACACATAACTGAAAAAAGTGATCTCTTCCTTCATGAACTCGCACTTCTCCCGGTGAATGGTTAGCCCTGCGGTCTCCAGCCTGCTAAGTACCATCTCGAGGCGATGCATGTGTTCTTGCCTGTCGCTGGCATGGATGAGAATGTCATCACTGACATTGAGTACTCCTGGGATGCCCTGTATCACTTCCTGGATGGCCTGCTGGAAGACTTCGGCTGCTGAAGATATACCGAAACTCAGTCTTTTGTATCGGCATATGCCCAGGTGTGTAGAGAAGGTTGTGATGTATCTCGAGTCCCGATCAACCTTGGAGAACACCTTTGAACTTGGGAGGTCTGTGATAATTTCGACAAGCGTGGGGGTGATGTGTCGTTCCGGCTTGATTGCTGCGTTGAGGAGGCGCATGTCGATGCAGATCCTCACCTTCCCCGGTTGTTTTGGCTTCTTAGTCACCACCATGGGTGAGACCCACGGTGTCGGCCCAGTCACTTCCTCTATGATGCCGGCTTTCTCAAGTTCCCGCAGCTCCTTTTCGACTTGGTCTCTCATGTGAAAAGGTGTCCTTCGGGGCTGCACTGATTCATTGATATGGAGTTTGATGAGTTTGCCTTTTAGGCATCCAATGTCTTTGAGGAGGCGTGGGTGCTTGTCAAGGAGGCTGGCAATGTCCGCCGGGTCAGTTATGTTACAAACGAAGCGTATTAATTCTAGATCTTCCGCTGCATCCCCACTCAGCAGGCATTCGATTGCCCACGTCAACGACATACACCTTGGATTGTAGTGATCGGTCGCATCTGCTGAGAGTTGTCCGAAAGCACCCTACCACTTGTAGTGGGGTTTCACACCCTTAGGCGAATAGAAGCGTGCTGGTCTTCTTTAGGACTGGGGGGGCGTAGTTTGCGGAACATGGTCGCCGGCATAACGTTCACAGATGCCCCCTTATCAATTGTCATTTGTGTCCCTTGGCCTTGTATGGCCACTATGCATTTCCGTCTGCGTGCCAGGCCTGGGTGTGGATAGGCCTGTCACCATGTGAAGTGTGGGCTGTTGTAGAGAGCGTGCACTGGAATTTTCTCAGGGGAAATTGTGGCTGGTGGTGCTGTGTTGCCTGGTCTGCCTGGAGCTCTGTTGACTAGCTCCAATCATGTATCAATTGTGTGGTTCTTGTGAGAGAAGAAAATGAAAAAAAAACCTTTTTGTGTGTTTGATGCAAAGTGGCCAGATGGGAGCAGTGGGAGAAGAAAAAACATTTTTTAAATGTTTTTTTTTCGGTGGGGAATGGGCCCCCCACAGTGTTTCCAAAAATGTGCCCGTGTTGAGGACTTATTGCAATTTTAGTTGCTTCCGCACGTGGTGTGTTCATGTCCATTCCCTCGTCGCCAGTGTAATATTGTTCTCCAGCCGGAGCGCCAGCGAGGGAGAGAACATGTGGGCCCCACAGGGCGAGGCCTAGCTGTGGAGCAAGATGAAAGGAGACACACACACAGGGCTCATGCCCCCGGAACTGCATCCCCGTGGCGGGGGGAGGGCTTTTATTGAACACGCCTTACGTCGCGGGACGTAAGGCGTACACAACACCCGCCTCCTTCTTCAAGGGGCGTCAGCAGGCCCACATCGGTAATGCGGCCCCCTCCCCTGAATCTATGCAAAGGCCTTGTTCACTTTACTGGATGATGAAGCGCAAGTTGAAAATGAAGACTATTTGCATTTGAGAGGGCAGGGCTTCTATAGGTAAGTGTTTTGAAGCGGCCTGAGTAGGCCATTAGGAACTATACAGGAAGCCTACTTACATAGAGAGGAAGTTTCCGTAAACATATTGATACAGCTCAGGTCAAAAGATAAAGAACTGGCCTGTTTGTCTAACTCCCTTTCACGAAGGATGGTGCATACGAAATGCTGGATTGAAATTCTGTGGTTCTGTTTCTTTTCCTCTGAATGTGCATTGGAGAGGTCTGTTTGATTCATGCACGGATGAATAACCTGTGGTGATTTACTGGACTATTGGTGATATCTGGCTAGCCCTATCATCGCCGACACCGAAAAAATATTGTTTTAATTCTGCAAGCAAATTTCATTCTCGCAGGAGTAGAAAATTGGTTGCATATTGTAGTTCTTAATCCAGAGGTGCACCTTCCCTTCATGTCACTCTGCAACAACAGTGACAGAACATTGCATGAACAGACCCGAGCTGAGTCTATATGGCACTTCGTCGGCCTTTGAGAGGCTGTATGGCTTCTCTACTAGTCTGTGTAGACATGCACCAAATGCTAAGATAACGTCACACCTGTTGTTTCTCTTTAATCTTTTTCTTTAGCCATATTGCCCAGCACTGGAAAAAGGAGGGTTGTGATATATGCAAAGGATACAATGGCCATATAGAAACTGCAGGGGCAAATGAGAAGAAGTTCGTCCAAGATGCACGTTTAACCGAAAAACGATTTGGTTCTTGTAGTTACAAGCATAGCTTCTAGTAATTAAGTTACAAGAGCTACTGATCCATACACAGTTTCAAAGTGCTCCAGTACAGCTAGCAAGGAAGGAAAGTCAAGTTATTCAATTTTAAACCATAGTTGTCACGTTATGGCAGGTTCTGTAATGCGTGTGGGGATCAAGAAAGGAAGTGGTTTTATAGATTGTGTTGCAGTGGGGCAGCAGGGGAAGAGTCAGTCACATCACCAGTGGGAGCACGCTCGTAGCACTTTATGCACTCTCTACCAAAACACGTTTAAATGGGGGCATCATGAGAAATGCGGGGTTCTTTAGGGTGCTGACAGTTTTACACTCAAACTCTTGCCAAATTCTCCATTTGCTGAACAAAATCATTGCAACATCACTGAAAATGCAGACAGCTGGGCAACTAATCAAGCCGCTGCAAAGAATAGGATAGATGTTGCTGACCCAAATATTATTTTTAAAAAACTGACCAGACCTGACCTTTTTTAACTCACCAATAAGTATAACCCTAATCACAATTTGATGGGACAGTGCTGCACCCTCACAAGCTAACTGATTAAACATAACTTTGAGGAGTTATCTTGCAAACTTCCTCTGACTAGAGCCGTTGGGCCAAAATCATGACAGTACTTAAGAATCTTCACTCTCCGGTCCCGCCGCGTAAACATAAACAGTACCTTTCTCTGCACCTTGTCCACACTGTGCTAGCTGCCGCACTTCAGCTAGAACTACAGTACCTTTGGATTTGCTCTCCACTCTTGCTGCCACAATATTGAGGCCTCACAGTGTTGCAGCAGCAAAACAAAACAGCTGTGTTTGCCATGCTGATGCTTCAAATCCTCCACAATTTCATGTGAGGTGACACACACAGCAATCTTTATCTCCCTCAGCACTGCAGCCAGCAAACCGAAAACTCTCTCAGCATGCGCCCATACCCCTTCTAATGCTTGCAGCACCGCTGCGCCGTCTGGCACTCTTGCACCCCAAGAAGGTAGGGGGGGGCGGATCCAGAAGAGCGCTCATGGCAGCAATGAGCTGCTCTGCCCCCCTACTCTATGCCGTTGCAGGTGCTTTTGTTTTTTCTTTTTGTTATCTTTTTGTTTTCTCTTGCTAAACCGGCCCAGGCTTGGCAGAATGAAACCGGCCATTGGGCCAATCCGACCCTGGAAGGTAGGAAACTTAAGGAGGCTAAGTTGGTACAGAAAAAGCTTTCGAAGTATGCTATAGAAGGGGCAATGTTGACTAGCGGAGAAGGGCCAGGATCATAGCAAGCAGCAGGTATGCCACAGGTGAATGGCCAACAGCAGTTTGATCAAGGAGGGAATGGATTTGCATCACGAGGAAGGGGAAACTTCCGCGGAAGAGGAGGCTTTCAGAATAATCAGGGAAGCTTCCAGAATAACCAGGGTGCGTTTCAGCCCACGCAGAATGATAATCAGGGCATTCAGAGACATCCTCCTGTATGTTGGACATGTGGAATGACAGGACACATAGCAAGAACGTGTTTAAGCCAAGGGTATGTACAGAATGGGCAATTCTCGAGAGGGGGGGACACTGTTCCACCTGCCTATGGCTCACAGAATAGAGATAGTTTTGCCCAACATCAAACAGTGTATCAGACACAGGCACCGAGAACGCAACAGGCCTTGCAATCGCAGCAAGCACAAATGCATCCGCCACAAGGGCAGTTGCAACATGCGCCCCTGCAAATACAGCAGAGCGCGAACACAGGACAGTACTCCTAGGATAGGGGGCGTCACAGTAGAGGGTGGGAATCCTTTCACAGGCACAGGAATAAGTATGTAGGAATAAGTATGTACCCACAATAGGACTGCTTTCTATCGTGTGTTCTGTCGTGTTTTCCATGCAGGAGTTCCTGTGGGACTTCTGGTGGTGCAGCTCTCTCCTTTGGTTTGGTGTATAGACCTATGGGATACCCTTATGGCACCCATGGGTGGGGGTACAACCCTGTGCCCCTAGTGTATGTTTTTGGGCACCTGGGTGTGTCCCACAGAGCAGGGTATGGGCTGGTAGCAGCTCCATGCTGAATTTGACAGGTGCTCTGAGCATCCTCCAGGGATACCCAGGACATGCCATTGGAATCAGTTGATTCCTGCTAGGAAACAAGATGGCCCCTGTGGCCTCTTGTTTTACATTGCCTGTTACCTTGTTTTCCCAAAGTCCTGGAAAGCCCTGACTCTGTCCCTTCCCCCTGAATGGCTGTTGGGTGGAAGTTCCATATATGGTGTTGTTGTGAAGGCCCAGCTAGACTGACTGGAGCCTTCCCAGTGACTGTATGTTGTGGGTACCTCCTGTGGGTGGGACCTGGGTGAATGGAGTGTGTGGCCAATATACACTCCTTGTTGTGGTTGTCTGGTTTCTGGCATGAGAGACAAAGATTGAGACAGCCCTGCCTGAAACTGGCCTGAATGCAGTGTGTAGTGTTGAATGGCTGGGTACTTGTCCCAATCCACATTCCTTGTTGTGAGTGTCTGAAAGGGAGGAGTGTGGCCTGAATGCACTGTGTGCCTGATTGGCTGACTGACTGCATGAATGCCCTTCTGTGTGATTGGCTGCTGAGTGTGTGCCAGCAGTGTGGATGAGAGACAGAATAGTATATCTGGGGACCTCTCACCACTGGAAATTGTTCAGAAGCGTTCAGAAGCTGAGTCTCCACTCTAAGAGTAACTGGAATTGCTGATCCTCGACGCCCAGCTGGAAGAAGAAGACTTGCTGTTGCACTTGCTTCGACAGATCTGAAAGCTGCCGAATTCGTCGAGGACTGACCCGAGAGAGGACCTGGTAAGGCGCCCTCTTCCCGTGCTCCGAGGGATCATCGAGCACCGCTACATCTTCGCCGAAGCACCCTGGAAGTCAGACCCTCGAAAGGCTGCCGACCCGAGACGGGACCGCCGAGGAGATCGAAGTGAAGCACCCGGACATCGCCGCCGTCGAAGTCCATTGCCGTCGACCAGGGTTCGCAGGTCTGTGTAACCGCTGGAGGCCCGTCGAAGTTGTGTTGCCCAGCCGTGGGAACCACTTGACGCCGTGCCGCCAACGACCGGAGCCGTCCGCTCCTTGCCTAAGAACATTTGAATCGAAGGACTCCTTCGTCCGCACCGTCGACCGCTTTATCCGGCCGGAGAAAGTCGAGGACAACCAACGCGCCGAGGAGAAACCTGCCAGTGGGTTTCCCGCCACCCGAAGACCACAAAGACTCGAACGACTCGACGCCCTTGCTGGGCCCCCGTCTTCACAATCTTTGCGGCCCAGAACAATTGTCATCGAGGTGCCCAGCACGCCTCTGCCTTGCAGGACGCCAACGCTCCGTCGTCGACGAGCACCGCTTGGACCGAAGCAGCTGCCTCATCGACACCGTTCTACCCTGTTTGTTGTCGGACGTTCAACGCCCCGTGCCTCCCGCTTGAAAGGGAAGGCATTCAAGAAGGGCCGTCGATTCCCCGACGCCGAACGCCGAGTTCCTCGACGCTTCTCGACGCCTCTCGACGATCCGTGACTCCCGCTTGAAAGGGGGTCGCTCAAGAAGGATCTGTTGACGCCTCTTCGAAGAACTCAACTCCACCAGGTACATTGGGGGGGTAAAAACATTATAGGAGGGAATAAGACTTGCAGAACAATATATGGACTGGGCTTGTGCTATATCTTTATTTTACAGGTTGCCCAGGTGGGGGGATCTCCACACAGAACTGTGTCTCGTGGTAGGGGCCAGTATTCTGCCTATTGTTCAACCACCTTATTTGCTCTCCTCTCTCTATTGCTGGTTTCACTCTATTGATCTGTGTGACATTGTTACAGTATTGTTGATGCACTTTAATGAGGTCTAATACAAAGGGTGGTACCACTTTAGAATTGTATATATTTGCCATTGTTGATTTTCCTAAGTACAAAGTGAGTTATTATGATAAGTGTACATAACCTTGAATATTGATTATATAAAGACTGTGTTCTAACCAATACAGTGTGTGGACATTCCTTTGTGGGGGCTTGGGGACTACACTGTACTTAAGAACCAGCCTGCATCACCTCCTGAGAAGCTAGGCCTTGATTGCTCGTCCATTGCTACCGTAATAGAGAATCTTGGCTGGGGTCTTCTGTGCCTCTCTTCTACCATATAGGGAACAGAAGTACAGACACCCCCTACCATTCTTTACAATGGGCAATTCTCGAGAGGGGGGGAACGCTGTTCCACCTGCCTATGGCTCACAGAATAGAGATAGGTTTGCCCAAGATCAAACAGTGTATCAGACACAGGCACAGATAACGCAACAGGCCTTGCAATCGCAGCAAGCACAAATGCATCCGCCACAAGGGCAGTTGCAACATGCGCCCCTGCAAATACAGCAGAGCGCGAACACAGGACAGTACTCCTAGGGGGCGCCACAGTCGAGGGTGGGAATCCTTTCACGGGCACAGGAGTAAGTATGTAGGAATAAGTATGTACCCACAATAGGACAGCTAACTGGGAGACTTGATCTGTTCAGTACTATCCGTAACGCCTAATCCTCAAGAGGAACCGATGGTTGACGTCACAATAGCAGGCAAATCCTTTTCTTTTTTAGTAGACGCGGGTGCGACTCGCTCATGTATAAGAGAGGGAAAATGTTTAATGTCAGGTAATGTCATGAATGCTCAAGGTTTCACAGGAGCTACAAGAAGAGTTCCTTTTACTGAAAAATTGCCAGGCCAGTCTCTATAGGAGAATGCGATATGTCTGTCCCATTGTTGTATTCAAAGCAGACACCAGTTAATATACTGGGTCGAGATTTAATGACGAAATTGAATATGCCTTCATCAGTGAAAGAAATCGTCACAGTGTGTTCGACGCCAGGAATATATTTTTTAAATGTAACCAAATTTATCATGCCATTTACAGGGCAAATTGCCATATGCGGAGTACCATAGGAACCAGAGGTTTTTCATTATGGAGTGCGTATTCTGTTAACATGGAGGCCTGGTTTAGTCGGAAAGATTGTGAGAATACCCGATGAGTTTGTCTTTAGGCCAAAGATTCCCATGGACGAAGAGGGGGGACACATTTTTCCCTTAGAGCTTCAAGCAGCTGTAGTGCGAGGAGTTTTGGCAATGCTTATAGGCTTTGAGGACAATGACAGGACATGGAGCACAGTAATTGCTATTGGGGAGGGTTACAGATTAACTGACATCACGGTTGAGGACCTATTCAAGGATGACCCATCTGATGACAAGGTAGTACTTGAAATAAGCATTACATATTGGGTTAGAGCAGAAAGACGCAAGGCTCCACAGAAAATGATGATAGTGCGGCATCAGCCCACATATTTTGATGAAGATATGGCAAAAGTGCCAGTTTCTTTATGGTCTACAGGCCCCATGACGTAGGCCTATTAAAAGGGGTTGGAGAAGTCATGATCAAATTGAAGTCAGGAGCAATTTTACCTCGAGTACAACAGTATCCCATGTCTCGAGAGGCAGATTATCCGCCATGATAGAGCAAGGCATTTTAGTGACGTCAGAGTCACCGTGCAATACCGCAGTGTATCCGATTAAGAAATCAAAGGGGGGTGTTGTGGCCTTTAATTCAGGACATGCGCCCAATTAATCAGATTGTAGAGGCTGAGTTTCCTCTAGTTCTTAATCCAGTGATGATTTTATGTAGTATCTCTGTTGAGGTGTGATATTTCACTGTGATTGACTTGAAAAATGCGTTTTTTTCAATCCCATTGCATAAAGAGTCTCAAGAACTGATGTCATTTACGTTCAGACAGTCTAAGTTAAAAAGCACGAGATTAAATCAGGAGTACTGTGAGTCTCCATCTATTTTCAATATAGAGTCTTGCAGATGGATTTAAGCAATATTGATTTGCCAAGTGTTGTGCTGCAATACGTAGACGATATTCCGGTCTGCAGCACATCGGAAGAAGAGTGCAGGCATGACTCCGTTCAGCTAATGATTATTTTGGCAGTGAAAGGATATTAGGTGGAAAAAGAGAAATTGCAATGTTGCCAGGATGAAGTGTTATATATAGGCCAGTTAATTTCTCATGAAGGAAAGAAAGTTACGTGGTAACACAAAAACAACGGTTTTATAGGAAAAAATATTTTATTACTCGATATATCTGAGTTAAAGCTAAAAGTTCATATCCTCAAACTTGAGTGCAAAGTATAGCAAAAAGTGCGGCAAATCCAACGGCGTAGGTACATCACTGTTCCGAACTGGAGATTGAATTCTGTGGCTGTATGATGGTGGTTCAACCTGGGAGAGGTTAACTGTACGTATTCTGTTGTTCTGTGTTGTTATTTTTAATATTTTTAATAATAGTTCCCGTAGGTCACAGGAAAGCGGAGAAATTTCTGCGGTTGGAAATGCACAGAAAAAAAGGCCAGGAGGCCGGGGTGATGAGGTGAAGCTCAAGTAAAAAGGCACACTCTTTTCATCTGGGTGCGCGCAGGAATAGTTGTTATGTGGCAATATCTTATCCCTTTCCGTATAGATATTTGGTATCGGTCATGAGAGCCCTCATGACCTGTGGGGTCGACCGGTTTCGATGGCACTCGTAATTGGGGCCATATTCATCAGGACCATAATTCAGAGGCGGGAAGTTGAATCCGAGAGTTTCAGAAATGTCTGAAAGTGGGGCCAGGTTACCCCTGTAGAGATACAGAAAAAAGGGGGGGGTTTTGGAGAGAGGAGACAGTGGCATGAGAATTCTGGCCATGTCAAAGGCTATGGACTACAACTTACACACCAAATGAGAGGATAAATGTGGCTGAGAAATCAATCTAATTGCGGTGGAAAGTACAAAACTATCATTGGTGCCTGGTCACCGGTGTCTAAAAAAACCTATCAGCAAGTGAAAAGGAGGGGGGGGAGGGGGAAAAAAATGACAGGGAGGGGGGGGGAAGTGCGCTGAAGTGGGGGGGACACAGGCACAATTGGGAAGTGCTCAGTGAAAGTCAGGGAAAAAGGAGCCAATGGTACCTCTGTGCACAAGGTGTGCTGGAGGAGGTTGTTCTGATGTAGACTGGCTGGTGGCTCTGAAATGTAAGACAAGGGAGTCTGTAAACAGACTGCTAAAGGACAAGTTGTTGCAACAAGCGCAAGTTAAAAGGATTCAAAGTAGCCGGTGGGCTGGTGAGAGTTGCATGTGCAATCAGAGCGCTGGCTGCTCAGAAAGGCTGGTGGCTGTACCTGTGTCTTGTCGTGGAGGCGTCTGTCGTAGAGGCGTCTGACTCGCTCAGTGCTGCTGCTCGAAATGAGCGCGTTGCTGTGTCGCGGTCCACCGCCTCTAACAACAGGGATGCAGCGCGCGCCCGCCTAGCGTCAGGGTGACGTCGGCGGGCGTCAAGGCAACATCCCAAAAGGAGCAGTGTACGTATACACGAAAAACATGCTCAATCGACCATAGACAAGGCTTACAACACGGCTCGAAGGTGCCGAAGCTGTGAGGGACAGGGGGAAACTCCTGATCCAGTGGGCTGAAGGGAGAGGGGGGGAGGGGAAGGGAAGGCGGGGGGGGCGGGAGGAGAGGAGGGAAGGGGGGGAAGAGGGAAAGGAAAACCGAGCAAGGGAGATGCCGAGGGGCGGGGGATGCTCACTTGGATGACTTGGAGCACAGGTGCTAGGGACTAGGAACACGGTGGAAAGGTCCTGTGGGTGGTGTAGGGACAAAGCCAAACTACACCAACACCGCTAGGTCATGCCACTGGATGTTCTCATTCAATCCTTTAGAGCACGTGTTAAGTTTGTAGATCCACTGCTGTTCCCTTCTGAACAACATGTTATTATAGTTGCCCCCTCTTACAGGAGGTGTGACCCTTTCTATGATGGTCCATCAGAAGGAGTCTGCAGTATGTCCTTCAGCTACAAAGTGTTGTACTAAAGGGGCAGTCAGTTTATTGGTACGAATGCAAGACCGATGTTCGACCATCCGTATGCGGACTGTCCTTGTTGTCATGCCAATATACCTAAGGTCACAGGGGCACATGATCATATAGATCACTCCTTTGGAGTTGCAATTGGTCAGTGTCATTTGCCTCCATGGTGTCCGCCATCCTATGTCAATTTCTGTGGTGCGTGATGTCTGAGGGCACATAGAGCAGTTGCCACAGGGGGCGTGTCCTCTAGGTGGGGCTGCGTCCCAGAGGGTGCGTTGACTAGGTCCAGTGATCGGGAAGTTATGGGTTAATGTTTTTACCACTTTGTCACGCAGGTTTGGTCGTCTTTTGAGAGCAAAGCGCGGTACAGAGATAGGGGTATGTCCAGTATTCAAGATCGGCCATAGAGTTTTTACTTCTTTCTTAATTTTGTTGAGTAAAGGCGAGTAACTAAATACTGCTGTAATGCCTGTGGGGGTGACTGGTTTTGTATGTTGTTGCAGAGTTATAGGTCTAGGGATATTTCTGGCTCTTTTGTAAGTGTCCCTGATGATTTTCTGTGTCTATCCCCTGTCTGTCAATTGGTCTCGTAGAAGGCTGGATTGTGCGATGTAGGTGGGGGTCTGAGTGCACAACCTGCGGTATCTTAAAAACTGTCCAAATGGTAGATTATCTCTTAGTGCTTTTGGATGGTAGCTGGAATAGCATAAGAGTGAGTTTCTGTCGGTGGATTTTTTATAAACACTTGAAACTAGTCTGCCGTTTGATGTGGAAATTGCAAGGTCCAGAAAGTGGGTGGAATGTTTCTCTTTGTCTAGTGTGAACTGTAAGTGAGGATTGAGTGAATTAAGCCAAACTTGAAAGGAAGCGAGTTCTTGTTCAGTTCCTTTAAAGATTACAAAGATGTCATCTATATATCTACGCCATATGCCAAGATTGGCGAGAAAGGGGTTGGAGGTGGGGTAGATATGTTGTCGTTCAAAAAGGTCGACATACAAGTTGGCAAGGCTGGGGGCAAAGGTTGCTCCCATCGCAGTGCCAGACACCTGTTGATAGAAGGTGTTTTGAAAAACAAAGTAGTTCTGGGTTAGTGCGATCTCTGCCAGTTGATAGATGAAAGTAGGTGACACACCATGTAGTTCAATCCCAGAGTGTAATAGTCTGTTCAGCATATTCAAGGTTTCTTGTTGGGGGATCCGAGTGTATAGAGACTCAATGTCAATAGTGACTAGCCATTCTTGTTGCGGATCATACTGCAGGGTATCAAGCAGGATTAGCATATTGGTGGAATCTTTGACATAACTAGTCATTTTAGGGATTTGTTCCTTTATAAAAAAGTCTACAAATTGAGAGAGGGGTTCCAAAATGGAGCCAATACCGATCGATGATGAGGAAGAAGGATGCAGAGACTGCCCTGTAGACGTATAAAGAGTTAATTGGACTGTGGTTCGTTTGAGACATTCTTTGCAGCTGCTAAGCAAAGAGTGAGGAAGCTGTTGTTCTTGTGCTACAGAAGTGTGCTGGTCGTAGACTTTTGGAATGAAACGAAGAATGCCAAAATTGAACTTCTGTGTCAGCAATTGGAAGAGGGAAGAATATCCTGATTCCTTTTTCACTGAGTTTCTCTTTGGGAGCACCCAGGGTGGTGCCTGATGGCAATGTTCACCAGATCCTTCTTGCTGTTTTTCTCTTCATTCTTCGTGCTTATCCTGCACTGGCTGGGAGAGCTGTTGACATACACATTTCCTGCAAGGTCCTAAAAATGGTCCAATTGTGAGGAGACTGCTCACAGCTATAATCGAGCAGGTTCTCCAGCTTCTTGAGCACTATGGAGAAAATATAGATGCCCCTATCCGATGATAATGCTCATAGACTACTTATTTCTTAATTCAAGAACGCCCACATCTTGTTGGAAGACAAACTGATGTTCGTACATTCCTGAGAGATCCTAGGAATCAAGTTGCAATCAATCAATTGCTACGTTACATCATTGAAAAAGTCTGAGTATTCTCTGAGGGCATGCAGTGAGCTTTCTGATAGTGTTAATGAATGAAGACATTCAAAACATATTAGTTTTGGTCTTTTATTACCTGTTGGAAGTTCATCCACATCTGGTTTGGCAAAAGGACGACTCCCTTGTATTCATCAGGAACCCTGTTAATCATCCTGCGATCAGTCAGTTACTCGTGGAGCTTGTGGAGAAGATACAGTTACTACCAGAGTATTTTATGATGTTCCCCGATTAAAAGTTGTTTTTTACTTCCTTAACAAAGATAGAAAATGGGCAACATCGATAGTAACAACAAAGTGGCAAACAATGAGAGACCACCACAATGTGCAAGGGGCTATTGCTATGTCCGCTGGACCTATTGGTATATCATATATGCCTGTATTATCTTCATTATCATACTACTTTCTCTCATAGTATGTACTGTCTATTATGTAGATCCAAACAAAGCAGTAGTTCCTGTGTATCTTCCTATGGATCAGGAAGGTACAGAAGTGGCAAGTGAAAGACCACTGGGGCATTATGTGATTGTTCCTACTCCAGTGGCCCATGTGGAAGCGCCTGGCTCTGTGTGCAAGTGCCACTAGATATCATAACTTGAATGATTATCTAGACAGTACAGCACATTTGGGAAACAACATGTGGTATCAGCACATGAAAGAGGTAGGCAAACGAACTTCAGAGGAGGAATGCTATGTATGTGCACTCCTGCCTTATAGTATGGGGGAAGTCCAAAATATTCATAGCTATCGAAATAGATGTCCAGACGGCACATTGCCTATCTCACATTGCACTCTGCTGAACAAGAGTACAGTTTATGGGTCGAACAGCCGATCTAAAATGGGCAACAGAATGGACGGATCCAGGCGAAGATGATTATGTGCTAGATACAAAAACAAGATTAAGAGCCCACACTAAAAATCATGTGATCCGATACAAACAGCCTGGAGTGAAAGGAGCTGGAATTAGATGGGAAGTAAAAAAAAACTTGAGCGTCCAGGAAAATCAGCAGAAGACCTTTGAAGATGGAAGGAAAGAGGACAAATGCAGTTTTGGGGTTCAGTACTTTCACCAGATGTTTGGGAAGAAGGTGTGGTAATCTGCAGAGACTGGGTAATAGTTGGTCATTATAAGCCAACTATTGAAAATGCGGAAAAACTGTGTAAACCATTATAGTTGAAACTGGCAAAACTACTGACATGGGTCGAAGATAAAGGAGGGCCCTTGCATATAATGTCTCTGGAAAAAGCAAAGATGTGTTTCAGAAATAAGGGCACAAGAACGCTTGGAGAAAATCAGAACTGTGAACACATTTTCGATGCACCAGGATTGAGCATTGGGACAGCAGTGATAATGAGATCACTACTGGGCCTGTGGATCCAAGCTTAAATGAAGTTGCCCAAGGACTGGGGGAGGCCTATGTTCTATAGTAAACGTCCATGCTCGAGCATTGGTGATTCCTAAAAGTGACCTGGACATTGGCGAATTCCCCAAAGCAGATGCTCACCTGAGAAAGAAGAAATCTGCTGAGCTCCTGAATCAAGTGAAGAGAGAGAACTATTTCTCAGCCAAATTGATAGAAGCCTTTGAATCCATCCCATATGAGCATAGACTGTTTAGTAAGACTTCATTGATCTTTACAATAATCTTCATGCCCAGGATTCAGACCGATGCAAATACTAAATGGTTGCAAATAACAAGGTGGGTATTGTTGCAGACGATCAACACTACCAAAAAGGGATTAAATGCTTTCAAGGAAGAGTTGAAAGCCATACGATTCATGACTCTTCAGAATAGATATGTCTTAGATATGATCAGAGCTATGGATGGAGGTGTTTGTGCCAAAATTGGAGAATCATGTTGCACATTCATACCTTCTCATGACGACGAGAATGGCACCTTGACGGAGGCCATAGGTATGCTGACGAAGTTACATGGCCAGATGATAGATGAAGTAAAAGACATTGCTGCTGACAGTTGGTTTGCATCACTCTTTTCATGGGTTCCGCAATGGATGGCAGATATATTCAAGTTTCCTGGAGCCCTGATTGTGATGTTGATGCTTGGATTCTGTGTGATCAGGATAATAATCTCACAGTGCAAGAAGACTGCAAAGAAAGCTGTACGAATGAAGATCATGATTGATGTTGAATCAGGATGGAATACCAAAGAACTGACAAATGAAAAAATCAGAGACTATGTGAAGGCCAGTATTCATGATATGATATTATATGATAGTCTATTTATATAGCGCCTATACACAATGTGTTTCAAAGCGCTTCAAGGCAAGGGAGGGAACAAGGGAAAACACAATGACATTCTTACAGGCCATGAACAGTAAGGATGTGAAATTAACTATCGTACTCGGCCTGACGATATTTCAGATAGTGCAAGAGCTCATAGATAAGGAAGGGAGGGGGGAGAGTGGGACGAAAATGGAAACAGACAGGTGACAACCGTACTAGGCCTGGCAACATTTCTGGTAGAGCCGGAGAAAAACAAAGGGTGAGAGAGAGGGGTGCAGAAAGGGAGGGGAGGAACAAAACAAGCGACTATCGTACTAGGCCTGACAACATTTCAGATAGTGCTGAAGCGGTGAAGGGACAAATAAGGGGAGGGGTGAGGAGACAGACGAGGTTGCTATCATACTAGGTCCAGAGACAATTCTGATAGAGGAAGTGCATAGAAGAAAGTAAGGGGAGGAGATAGGAAAAGGGAGAAAGGGAGAGGAGGAGAGAACAGAGAGTAAGTAGTCAAAAAGAGTGGAGAAGCAAGAGGGGAGATCAAATACAATTGCTGAAGTCAGTAGTAACACATAATGTTGCAAGCCAGGATACAAGATGATACATCCTGTTTCAGGGCCACCATGAGTACAAGATGCAAAGTTAGTCCAGCATGAGAGTTGAGAAAGGGTGACGCACCGTGAATCAATGAAGTCCATAAAAGTCAAATCCAGCATTGGCCACAAGGCGGCGATGGTGAAACCAGAATGTATCAGGACAAACTCCTGCAGAAGTAGGCTGGAGGGGTGGAGGAGGGCAGAAGAATCAAGCAAAACAGGCAACACTGTGCGAGAAGGGAAGGGGGCACAAGAGATCATCACAGGGCGACCAGAGGGGGTGGGGATGCCATGTGGAGACAGAGGAAGTAAACACATGTTGGTGCATGCTTACCTGCTGTCTGAGCAGGGGGTCGGGCCCTGGGTCCTCCTGGTCCGAACAGGTCTAAACAGGATTTGCCCTTTTCTTCGTCAGTCCTTCTAGGCCCATACGGATGGTCTATGGGTTTGGTATATGCAGCCTCCAACTGTCATTATTTCATAGGGGCCTGAGCACATTCAGATTAGGATCATACCCATATACACTTTTAATTCACAAACATTTAATATGTGTGCTTAATTAAATTTAGTAAATCATGCAAACTAAATACTAACAAAAGCAGCATAAATGTAATGCACATTAATAATATAAATAAATAAAAACTGTTCAAATGTTTTATCAAAAACAAACAAATATTCACACAACACATTGCATTACTGTGACTGTAAATCAATTTAGAGCAAAAACAAAATATTGCAAAACAAAAACGGGGTGAGTTAAGCTAACCGTGATATTTGATTTAATATATTTTTTTAATGTATTAATAAAGTTTATTATGTTATCAGCTTAACTTAATTATTTCTGAAGTTTGTAGATTTTACATTTTAGTTGGTTTAACTTAAATTCTTCTGTAAAATGTTTTTTCCTAATATATATATCTATATCGTTTTGCAGATTGAGTTTTTTTTACCAGGAAGCTGAGTAGGTGAAAGTACTATCCCTTCTAATGTTCCCTCTAATAATGTTTCTGTACGTGCAGAAATGGCTGGCCTTTGTGCACACATTATTTTTCATGTGCACAACTGACTAACGAGGTAAGCCACTTTATGATCATGCATAGTGTGTAAGCTGTCATTCCCAAAGCGTTGGTAAGGGAGTTTTCCTTTCTGGCCAGTGCAACCATTTACAAATCACTGTAAAAGGTATCATTTACATACCATTTTCCAAAGATAGACTAAAAAAATATATTTTATATGTGATTTTAAAGACAGTATCCAGTCTTAGACTTAAGGAACTGTGACAATACCTAGCAAAAGGTCTCCGTTTGAGACAATGCAGAAAGTGTTTTATTCCAATGAAAAAAAAGTAATCTTTATTATAAAAAAACAAATCTCACTCATCATAACTGATGTGGCTGGCAAAGAATTCAGGCAGGATACAATATTTGCAGATGGATTAATGGCAACTAAAAAGACCCTCCACCATAATGAAGTAATTTAAAGACCAGGAAAATATAATTTGTGTAAGGATGTAAATTACATCAGAATAGGTGCACCACAGAATATGATGAGAATTCATGTGTCTCTGCTTACCATCCACATTACATTGGACCTCATTACGAGCATGTAATGAAAATAGGAAGGCGGAATGGTATTACCGGCAACGTTAACGGGTCCGGGCCATTACGACCCGACAAACCGGCAATCAATACTGCCACCGCCCGTACCGTGCCCCTTCATACCGGCATGTGCGCGTAGACGTGCCCCTTCGTGGTGGAAATACCGGGATGCCGGTAATAGGAGGACATCACAAGTTATGCAGGCATGCACTTACCGGCATCCCGAAGGTGGTAATTAGGGCCTGCATGACGATGGCAACACAGGCATCGCGGACCACCCGTAAATAGCAACCTGTAGTGTAGGCAACTGCCACAGGTGCACACAATCACTACAGGTGGAGTCAATGGAGCCTGTCCCAGTATAAAAGGAGCACACCCACACACCACACCCCTTCCCACACCAAAATGATACCACTAGCTGTTGCAATCATGTGGCTGGAGGACATGCCTGTACTGCTACACCTACAGCAACACCTACAGCAACAACAACAACTACAGCTACAACAACAGGCAGCACAGAGGAGACGCAGGAGGAGAAGGAGGGTGAGACAGACCCAGCAATTACCACCAGTGCAGCCAGTGGTACCTCGTAGGCAACCACCAATCTCTCGCATCAGACCCAGTCCATTCAATCTAACCCCTGAGCAGATCCACACCCTGTACCGGTTGGGCCGGGACACCAGCACCACCATTGTGGATATGATACATGACGACATTGTCAACCTCATTGAAATATGCACTGCCATCCCCCCACTACTAAAGGTGGTGTCTGTGCTCCACTTCCTGGCCACAAGCACCTACCAGCACACTGTGGGCCAGCTGCATGGTATATCACAACCACTCTTTTCACACATGCTGACCCAAGTGCTGGATGCCCTCCTGAAGCACGCTAGCACCCACATATCGCTACCACGGACTGCCCAGGAGCTTGCTGACACTAAAGTAGGCTTCCATGCACTGGCAGGCATGCCCAATTGCATCGGTGCCCTCGACTGCACCCATGTCGAATTGGTAGTCCCTCATGCAATAGAGGCGGTGTATCGCAATCGCAAGCAATACCACTCCATCAATGTGCAGATGGTATGTGACTCCAGCAAGATCATCACACATTGTTGCGCCCAATATCCCAGATCTACACATGATGCCATGGTGCTGTGTAACTCCACGCTACCCCATCACATGGAGCGACATGCTGGACGACGTGCCTGGCTGCTCGGTAAATTGTCTGCCTGCGCCATGGCAGTGCATCGGGGTGTTGAGGTGAGGGATGCATACTCCACCTGGGTGGGAATGGGTGGGATGCATACTCCACCTGGGTGGGAATGGGGGGGTGCATACTCCACCTGGGTGGGAATGGGGGGAATGCATACCCCACCTGGGTGGGAATGGGCAGTGAGTGGACAATGCACTCAGAGCTAAACACTTCTGACCTGAACCTCCCAACCCGAACATGACACATCATTGCCACACATGGGATCAATGCCGTACATCAATGACAACATGCAAGACGCCAACCGGGCCACCATGGGTATGTCAAGCGATGCATGACTAAACATGATAACAACTGTGCCAATGTCGGTAGTGTGATTAGGCACAGATTAGCATACACTGCAATTATGGGAGACAAGACATCATTCTGCATTACCAGTACATCCGCATCAGCATGCAAGTGTACACTCTGCATCATCTGTACAACGCAATCCACACTAGCAGACCATATTGAAGTACACAATGCATCCAATCAATCTGTGTGCATACAAACAGGGACATGCGCATGTCAACACCAAATATCTGCGGCCATGGCCGTGAATCCTAAAGGTGGCAGCTCAGAATGACTCACACAGACCTCTTTGTGATCCCATGCAGGTGATGGAGGCTATCCCTTGAAGCCGTGGCTACTTACCCCTGTGCGGAACCCGCGTAACAGGCACAAAGAGGAGTACAATCGGGTTCATACCCGTACCCGTGTCATGAATGAGCAGACCTTTGGCCTGTTGAAGGCGCGGGTCCGCTGCCTAAGCAGGTCTGGTGGAGCACTCCTTTATGGGCCTCAGAAGGTGGCAAATATCACCATGGCCTGTGTCATGCTGCACAACATGTGCATCGGGAGAAATGTAGCACTGCCACCTGACATTGACATGCATGCACCGGGTGAGGATGATGAGGATGATGATGGAGGAGATGCAGCACCCCTGCCAGTACGTGATGCAATAGATGGCCGTGCTGTACGCCAATCACTGTCTGAACCACAGGGACGTTGATGTACATGTGTCAGTGCTACACTGAGCACTGGGTCCATGTGGACATGCACACAGGGTATGTGGGGAGTTGGGCACTGTGCACTGTCATGAATAAAATGAATACACACAAAATTAACAATGTCCAGGCATAAAATGATTTTGCACACAAGGGGTGTATTAATGAAAACTACAGAAAAGTGCATCCTCCCTCTACTACTCACACGCCCTCCCCGCTCCCCCAACACACCCAAACTCCCCATACCCCCCAATGAACTCCCCATATCCCCAACGAACACCCCATAACCCCAATGAACTCCCCATGCCCCCAATGAACACCCCCTTAACCCGCTATACACCACCAACACCACCTCCCCCCACACCCATTGTCATCCCAACCTATTTGCGGTCTTTCTTTGTGTCCGGGGGCAGCATTTCGCTCTGCCTTGCACTCCGCCTTGTCATCCGCACAGGGCTGGAGGGTGCGGAGGATGCCGGTGTGGGGGATGGGGTGGATGCAGTTGGAATTGGCAAGGCCGGCGCAGGTTGCTGGTGCTGCATGTGTTGCCGGATGCTGGTCAGGACCTGCGTGACGGCCCCCAAACTATCACGGATCATGTCCGCACAGGTACTAATGACGGCAGTGTTCCCAGCAATGGCCTGACGGATCTCTCGCTGTGTCTCCTCTCCGTCAGCCACATATTGGCGCACAAGGTCAATCATGGTGTCCTGCCTTGCCTCCACCCTTGACAGCCATGCCTCCAAGTCAGTGGGAGCAGCAGAGGTGGGGGGTGCTGGGGCTGGGTGTGCCATTGCAGGGCTGGCCTCGGGGATGGTACTGAGGTCGGAACTGTCCAGTGGAACTGCAGGATCCAGCATGGGGCTGGATAGTGTGGCCTGAGTGTCGTGTTGGGGGGTGGATGGGGAGCTAGGGGTGTGTGGACGTTCCGCATGGATTGTTCCTTCTAGGCCCACGTACTCCTCTGCTTCTAGTTCAATGTCACTGAGTGGGGCTGTGGCTGCTGCCTCACCCACTGAGCTTGTGGCAGCGGACTGGGTGCCATCAGCTTCCCCCTCGGCTGTTGTTGGCAGCTCTGTGGTAGCAGTCACGTCCACTACTGCGGTGTCCTCGTGTGCCTGCATGGCCTGTGCACCTGCCCTGGATTGGGCTGTGGGCCGCAGTGCTGCCCCGGAAGGGGATTGGCCATTGGCCGGTGGTGTGGCCCTGGACGTGGAAGGCCTTGTGGATGGGTCCTGGCTCCCACCTTCTCC
Source organism: Ambystoma mexicanum (assembly GCF_040938575.1). NCBI lineage: Eukaryota > Metazoa > Chordata > Amphibia > Caudata > Ambystomatidae > Ambystoma > Ambystoma mexicanum. Next base: position 169,731,473 of record NC_090921.1, on the reverse strand, counting down.
ATCACTGCCTGTGGGGGAGGAAGAGATGCAGGACATCAGTGACGCTGTTACATGCAAGAAGCATGAGATGGTGCTGTACGGTATTTCATTTCTCATGCATTGCAATCTTATAGGTGTAACACACAGGGTAGTTTCAATGGGGTGGCATATTGGCATTCGCCGTGGCATCTACATTTGGCACTGATATGTACCAGGTGGTATGCCATTGTATTGGGCTTTGTGTGATGTGTTACATGCAAAGGGTCCCTGTGTGTTGGGTGTCTGTTAGTAATGGGATTGGCACACAGAATGCATTTCAGTGTGGCAGGGTTTGGGCCTCCATCTGGACATGGATCTGTAAATGTGTGTACGATGGGCCATGCATTGCCTTGGCTCGGCTCACTTTCACATCAGTTGTGCTACGTCATGGTTTGGCCTACTGGGGTTTGAAGGGTCACTCACCTCCTTCTCCAGATGTCGATGCACCCGTCTCCATTTCCCCGAAGCCCTCTATCGCCTCCATCTGGATGGTTGTGCTGCAGCTTTCCTCTCACCGCATGAGTCTGACTGGTGAGTGTGCACACCCGCCTGTGGCTATGGCCTCCCTCCGATTGCTGGCCAGGATGTTCCGGACCCTGAGACGGAGGTCGCCCCACCTCTTTTTGCAGTCTTTGACTGTCCGGGGGTGGTGCCTACCGCTGACACCTTGCATGCTACCTCCTCCCAAATTTCTTTCTTCCTCATCTGCGCCTCCCTTTTGAGGTTATTCGTGAATACCTCATCGGCATGGGCAGCGAGGGTATCTTTAAACATATTCAATTCCTCATCTGAGAAGCGCTTCTTGCACAGACGGGGGGTGATTTTTCGGGTTGCCTTGGACATGTTGTACACAATAGCCCTGGTCTCTCCTATGTAGCAGTGGTGGTTTGGGAGGATTGCAATGGATTGTGTTTTTAAAGGTGGCCGCCGGCACATTTCTCGTTCCGACGCGATGACGTTACTTCCGCGTCCGGTATTACGAGCCCGGTATTAGCATGTTGTTATTACCGGGTCGTTATTAAGGGGTTGCTCCTTGGCGGAGACGGTATCGGTGGGTCCCGTGATGGCGCTGTCGGGAGGTTGGAGGCCCTTTACCGGCATGGCGGTATGGCCATTACCGGCATGTGGGTTCACGCGTGCTCGCGCACTTGTAATCGGCCGCTATTGGCGGCGTTAAAGGAGCACGGACCTGCTACTTACTCCGTGACGGTAATGACCCCGTTTTTACGGGAATCTCGTAATGAGGCCCATTGTCTTATGAGTAGAACTGTGACAAAACTTACGCAAAACAAGTCTTGCATCTAAGAGACACACCGCCACCCTTTGTTTTTCCCTAAAAACAGGGAAATGTGCCCAACATAAATCATAAACAAATATATAGGCGCCTACCAGGGACGGTATTTCACCAAAATGTCTGGGATAGCAGAAGTGACATCACACAACCCTTGACCTCGGATGACATCACAGTAAATGATGTCATTAAACCCCACTCTGAAGTGACATCACGGGAAGTGATGGAACATGACCTTTCACCCCTTGACAAAACAGGATGTGGCATCACATAGCATTGTTCCTAAGTACAATATGAAAAATATGGTTGCAATATCACTTTAATGTGAAATACATTTCATACAAGAATGGATCACCATATGTATCATTAATATCATTGTGTATAGCCCCATATTACCAAATTACTGTGAATGTTACCAGACGTCCAAGGCCAAATGATACGTTATTATATAGAACTTATGCTTAAGCGCTTCATAAAGAACAAATATACATACAATATCACCCAACCTGTGTTGGTACTCATTTATTGACACAGAAGGATAAAAGGTTGAGTTGACCTTGCTGGGATTCGAACCTGCAACCTGCAAATCACACACACACATCGTAGCAGCAAGCACTCAATCCACTGAGCTATCTTAACAGCAGTAGCTATTTTACCGGCTATAGTAAAATGAGCAATTACATGTCTGAATGTTCGCAAAGTTATTATTATTATTTATTATTACACTCTGTAGCGGATTCTATTAAACTGGAAACTGAGATTTAACAGCACGCCAGTTCATCTGCAGGTGTGGCGCACAGATGGCCACATGTCAAGTCTGCCTGGATCGACGTTTCAGGCTCCAGAGTTTGGCAAAATACATACCATAGGGAGGGTTCATAACTGTGTACTAAAGAATTTAGAGTAGCGCAGGGAAAGGAGCACACTCACATGGTATCCCGTAATCTGGGCACTCGTTATCTCATACATGCGAACAAACATCCAGAACAGCATTGCATGGAGATAGGAAAGATAGACACATTAAAACAAGGCATTAATTGTGGCACAATGAAATCAAGGGCCACTTTATCTGCTATGGTTAAACATTTCTACACTGTACACAAGCTTTTAGGGACAAGGATTTTGTCAAGTGACAGGGGACAACGAGATGGAAAGTCTTGTGATGATCGTAACAGAGACATTGGCAGAAAAAAACATGCTATAACTGCAACTTGCGAAAAGCAAAATACATAGTCATAAATGGATGCTTATTCTACTCTAAATGCTTGCCAGAGGTTTTTGTCTGCATTGTGATTTTGAGGTGTTTAAAAACAGACTAAATCAGTGACTCACCCCATAAAGCGTACCTGAAATAAACATTTAATGAGTCTAACAATTGTATAGAATTCCAAAAAAACAAAGTATTTGTTATTCCTATTCTTTCTTATTTAGGGTCACTGCTCAAAGTGTTACACTTGTGGAATCCCCTGTTTTTTTAAGAGGCCTGAACAAGAAAGCCAGCCACTCCAGAAACAAAGAGCCACATGGTGCTGGCCGTAGTAGCCGTGTAGTTATGGTTAAGTTGCTATTCCCATAGGAAGAGCACTTTTTGGGCGGCTTATAACTTTTCTCCCCCTGGACGAATCATCACCAAACTTTGCAAAAAAGTATATGGGCCACTCTGAATCTTTTTGCAAAGTTTGGAGGTGTTTGGTCCAGGGGGGCAAAAGTTATAGGGGGGGTCCCAAAACGTCTTTTTTTCTCATAGACTGAACGGGGGAAAAACTTTGCGCACGGCTACAGTTCAAACCGCTGGGCGGATTTTCATGAAATCTGCGGCAGGTACAGGGACTTGGTCCAGAAAGCGTGCTTTTGTAAATATGGTGACCTTCCGTGCAGTACTTTTCTTTAAAATTATCAAAAAGTAGGTCTGAAAAAATTAGTGATATCTATGTCCGCTTCGCGGTCACACTCCCTGTTCGGTCCACGGACAAGATACCGATTGGCTAAGGGGCTAGCGTCATGACCGCGGACACGCGACGTCTCTGCCCATTGGCTGGTGCGAGACGTGTTCTGCGTCAGATTGTTTGGATGCGCCCGACATCTTGGATCTGCCGAAAGCGGAGCAACAACCAGCATACATATGCTCTATTTATAAAACTCTTTTGCTGTGTCACAGACCGTTGGGAAAGGTTCAGACAGTAAGACATGGGTGATCAATGCATTTGTTCTGGGGGTAGGTCTTCATGATGTACTTTCCATGGACAGCTTGTACGCACAGAAAATGAGGGGTGTAATAACGATAGCACTTCAGTCCATGCTGTGGAAAGGAAACTTCTGACTGCTGAAAGCACAAGCGTAGTGGTAGCCAACATTGAAATTGACAACATGCCGTGATTGCATTACTTTTCCCGCTGGCTATTATTATATTCATTAGTACGCCGCCATGGGTGTCACATGGTACAGTGGTTGTGGCCAGGGCCTAGAGTCTTGGATGCAAGGCCGTCGGCCAAAGGCCTTACTTCCAAGACTGTAGGCCATGGCCACAACCACCGCAGCATGTCACACCCATGGATACACCCGTAGTATTGCGTTTCAATTGGCAAGTTGTGGGGAGTGCGTGCAGTCTTGGGTGCATGCCAAGGCCATGCACCCAAGAACAAAGTTATAAGTACTAGACGTGGAAGCCACTGCACACCCATCCCATGTAAGATCTATGGACATACAGCTAGGAGTGAAGCCTCTGGCCAGAAGTACTGAAGGATACCACACCTATAGAAAAAATCCCACTACCACACATCACTGAGGTGGTTGGGGGGAGACTCTGTAGTCTTGGGTGCATGGCCGAAGGCCATGAGCCCAAGAACACACTTATACCTTCTTCATGATGTATTTTCTATGTACGCACAGAAAATGAGGGGTCCAATAAGGGCACTATTTCAGTCCGTGCAGTGCATGGGGAACTTGTAACAGTTGTAAGGATACGTGTGGTGTTAGGGAACATTGAAATTAACACCATGCCGTAATTGCAATACTTTTTCCTATGGTTATTGTATTCATCAGTTCGCCGCCATGGGGGGTACATGCTACGGTGGTTGTGGCCAGGGCCTAGAGTCTTGGATGCATGGCCGTCGGCCGAAGGCCTTACTTCCAAAACTCTAGGCCCTGGCCACTAACACTTCAGCATGTCACACCCATGGATACCCACTTACTAATGCGTATCGATTGCCTGGTTGGGGGGAGTGTGTGTACTCTTGGGTGCAAAGCTGAAGGCCATGCCCCCAACAACAAAGCTATAACCTCTTCACTTACAAGCCCACATGGCTTTCATGTAGTGCGGTGGTTGTGGACAAGATGTGTACTTTTGGGTGCATGGTTGCAGGCTGTATGCCATACACCCAAGCATGCACCCAACAGGAAACTTGTAAGCACTGGAGTTATAAGACACTTCACAACCATATATTGAAATGTATGGCCATACACCTAAAGTTTGAGGCCCTGCGCACAAACAGTGCAGCATTTCAGAGCTACAGAGACACCCCTAGTATTGAACATCAGTCAGGTGGCTGTGGGGAAAGTCTGCAGTCATGAGTGCATGGCTGCAGGCCATGCACCCAACAGCACAGTTATATGTAGTGTACTTACAAGGCACAATGGGTACGATATGGTGTGGTAGTGCATCACTCTGGCGGCTGTGGGGAGGGGCTGCAATCATGGGTGCATGGTCGAAGGCCATGCCCCAAATGTACATTTGTTCGTAGTGTACTTATATGCCACAATGGATGTCATATGGTGTGGTAGTAGTGGCCAAGATGCAGAGTATTTGAACAAAGTAATAAGCACTGCAGTTTTAAGTAACTATGCATTTTAAATACTGTATACCCATACATTCATTACGCTATGTCCTCAAACTCACCTCTGTAGCCTGTGGCTACAAACTACTGCACCATATCACAGCTATTGGTATACTTGTACTATGCAACATCTGTTACGCTCACCTGGTTCCCACAGGTGCGTCGATCGGACCGGACAGCTGCGGTCTCCACCAACGTGAAGCGTAGTGCAGAGAAGACAGTCTGGACTGGCCCGCCTAATCTCGTCTGCTTGACCCGTAGAAGTATTCTCCTGCAAGTGGAGAAAGGGATTTAGCCCCGTGGATTTTAGTGATGGTCCCTCCCACTGTTCTCGTTCTCCCCACTAGTCACCTCCGATATTCCCAATTAGTATCCTCACCTTATGTTTTTAAATGATGAGCTCTCCATCCTGCGTGGCATGCAGGGGCACGTAGATACCACTTACTTCACTGGTTTGGGGTACTGGAAGAGTTCCGGAGGAATATTGACTCTGGGGTTTATAGAGTTCAAAGAGTTCAATATGTCCGATGTTCACTCTTGCATCCCCTTGTTGAATTGCAGCTAAAAATATTGTCTGGAGGCTGCTGATGGCGTTCAGGTAAGAGTCTGTATTACCCAACACTGTCCGGTAAAAGTTGCGTGAGTTTAACTTGTTGTTTTCTCTCCCTTTATAAATGCGGCATAAGAAGATGTGGCATATTGAAGGGTAATGCCTCCGGTGGTAAATCAGGTAAGCCTGGTGGTAAAAGTGATTGTATTTGTCGGCTCTCTAGGCTCACCTTGTTATTCCTTTTGTTTTCCCCCAGGTATTGGAGTTCGCCGAAGAAAATGATGGAGGCAGCGCCGAGTCGAAAGATGCTGTGGACTGGTGAGTATGGCGCGGCGCTGCCGCTGGCGATGTGACACGTGCTGAAGTAATGTCCTTTCAGGCTCTGAGTCGTGCTAGATCCAGAATCAGGTAAGGAATTAAAATAATGTCCGTGATCTAACCTTTTCTCCTTCTTTCCCCTTTTTTCTAGGAGCTCCGGATTCGAGGCGGGTGTGGCAGAAGACTGGATGCTGGCTTGCAGGCATGGTGAGCGTTACGCTGCAGAATGCAGAATAACGCAAAGCGTGTGTTGCTGGTCGGGCGTGGTTTAAATAGCCTCAAAAGTAGTCCCAGGTAAGAAGTCCCTAGAACCACACCCGAGTAAAAAATAGTCCCTGTAGTAAAATAGTCCCCTCCAGGCTTCACGTTGGTTTGGATTCATTTGCTGCATGGTCTGCCTGAGGTAAGTAATGACTATGAGCCTGGAGCCTTAGGCGCCAGGACTGATTTCTATTATGAGCCTGGCCCAGGACTGAACCCAGATAGCCCCTAGTCCGGGCTGCTGAGGTTTTAATAAATGTCTGGATGCCTGCTTCTGGGCTGATAGGCTTGGTCCAGATGCCCGGGGGTAGGCATCATGACAACATCATTAAGATGGTTGTGGGGATGGCATAGCGTTTTGGGAGCATGGTCAAAGGCTGTGCTCCCAAAACCAAGTTTGTACATAGTAAAATGACAAGGCACAATGGTTCCGATATGCTGTGGTGTTTCTAGCCAGGACCCAGACTCTTGACTGCATGCCCAAAGGCCATGCACCCAAGACTGAAGTCATAAGCAGTGGAGTTACAAGTGAATATAGGTGTGGTGACATGCGCTAGTTGTGTGGACGCCCTAGTGTCTTGCCTGCATGGCTGCAGACGATGGTCCGAAAAATAAATTTATAAGTAGCTAATTTATAAGGACCATGGTTTTGATATGCAGCGATGGTTGTGGCTAGGACCTATACTCCTTGTACCTTGGTCGTAATGCGTAGATGGTAGGTTACACACCGAAGATGCAAGGGCCAGCCTACAGGCACTGCAGCATATTAGTACCATAGATTAGACGTGTAGATTCGCATGTGTAGAAAATGACTGCCAATATACTTACTCCTTACTTTGTTCAGAATCCACATACAATTTTTAAATGGTTATCGTACTTGGCGGAAGTATCCCTTTTTCCATTTCTGTGATAAAAGAAACAGGTATGTTAGTCTTTGCATTTTTTGAAAATTTACTACATTGCTTAATAGACAGTTTACCTTTTTTTTACCCTCATATTTAGTTTACAAACCAGTGTACTGTGCATTGCGCTCAGTTTCTGTGTTTGCTTTTCTAATCCGTGGGTCTGGGGAAAAAAAATCCTTGTCGGATTAAAAAAAAACCTTCATTTACTATGGTACTAACTACTTCCTTGTTTCCTTTGAGTGTTTCCTTCATCTTCCTGATTAATGTTATGTTTGTTGCCTTCCTGCCGATTTTTACCAACAGTTAGATACCTGTAGGCGTATCCTATCTGTGCATTTGTTCTTACAGCTTTGTGATATTCATTCATTTGTGTCGTTGTTATATCCTGTTTCCTTCTTCTTTCCCATTAATGTTATGTTTGTTGCCTTCCTGCTGATTTTTAACAACAGTTAGATACCTGTAGGCGTATTCTACCTGTGCATTTGTTCCCAACGATCTGTGATATTCATTTATTTGTGTCATTCTTACATCCTCTTGTAGTTAAATACCTGTTGTGTCATTCTTACATTCTCTTGTAGTTAGATACCTGTTGGCGTATTCTGTTTGTAGTCCTTCACATATTTTTTTTAAAAAATCTTGAAGTACACATTCATTCGTAAATTTTGGCTTTAAGAACATTAAATACAAATTTGTAAGATTAGCTGGCAATCTCTGCTTTAGAGTAATGCTGCAATCATTACATTCAAACCATCCACAATTCTTTTTAATGTATGCAGTGTAGTGACCTGCATTGGTTGTAGCTCCTGCATGCTAGATTATGCCTACTGTTGTAAAGGTTTTCTTTCCAAGTGACACTTGACCGTGTGTGAATCCAGTCAGTTTGCAGTTGTTTTTGGTGCCCTCTGCATTATAACGTAGAAGCATAAGTATTATGTAGGCACTATGTGATTGTATCAGTAGGGTGGAGCGATTGTCTGAATTGCAAATAGTACATAATCTGCCATGGTTTGCATATTGTACAAGTTGCTGAAATGGAATGCTTTCACAATTTGTTATGGAAACATGCACAAATCGTTCATTTGGGATTTCTTCCTGTATCACTTTGCTACAGAGAGTGCGTGTATGTTTCCACATGTATGAAATCTGGAAGATTTCATTTACAGCTATGCTTTTGTTTTCCAATATTAATAGTATGTACATTAGAAATTCTTGTGGATCTTCTTGTGAGTTCATAGTGAATCTCACCATTCCAGCACAGTCGTCCAATTGTTGCCTTACTCCATGAACACTGTATGAGTTGTCAGGATTGCTTGTTGCATTTCTATGCAGCACTAACATTTGCAAACACAATTGGTCTGTACTGTGCAGGTAAATATTGTTAACCATTGGTGGCAATTGAAATAGAATATTCATTGCTACATTTGCACAGCAACTTACCCCAGTTTCATTTGCAAATTTGAATGGTCCAGCAAGTTCTGTATATGAGTGCATTTTTCAGAATTTCTGTTGCTTATTTGCCGATGTCCCTGGTTTACATTCCCTAATAGGTTCTTCTATGTTTAGGGTAATTGATGAAACTTTACCTTCTTTTCTTTTCTTTGCGGAATTTTTCTGTTGGATTCTGTTGCATTTCTGTTTCATTTCGTTTTCTTTTACCACGTTTTACTTTATCTGGAACAGGGTATTGTTTCAGATGAGGGGTGTACATTCGCAATCTATTGTATTCTAGAATGCAAGGAATATCAGCTTTGACTTTACTTGCATCAAAGTTCATTAGCAATAGACCGTCAAGTGTACATAAGCGTGATAATGCTACGTAGCTCATGCCTTCCTTAAAGACTGTGTTTCCTATATCTATCAATGCTTTGTCTAGGGTAAGACCTTGGGATTTACGAATGGTAACTGCATATGCAAGAGTTAGAGAAAATTGCATTCTACGTACATACATGTCTTTGAAGAGAAGGAATCGAGCAATTGAGCGCCCTATCCTTTTCACTTCTGAAACTTTATCAAAGCCAATATTGACAAACTGAATGTTGCTATCACGTGGGTATGATTGAAAGTCAACAACTGTGCCCAGTGCTCCATTAACTAGCCCTTGCTCTACGTCAAGGTTACGTTTAAGCATTACTCTACAATTTAAGGATAATCTCAATATTTTTTCAAACCCAGCTGTGTTGGAGATTGAATTTTCTAAACTATTTAGTCTTGTTGTGGCTTGCTCACACATGGGTACTGTCATACCATGTACGTCTAGTTTGTTTGTGGCGCTAATTTCCAGTATTGGTTGCATTTCTTTATTTAACATCGTTTCATTGAATCTGAAACAGCTTGCAAGAGTTGGCATTAAGGCCATACAATTGACATTTTTGTGCGCTATTTGTTCCATAACATCAGTTGCACATGCATTGTTGCCATAAAGTGCAAGTATGTGCCGGTTTTTCAATACAACTTGTGCTTCTTGCAATAATACACCAACTCTAATACTTTTTAAGATGTTGGCATAAGTGAGATCTGCAGATTGCTGCATGTTCTCAGTTAATTCTCTATATTGGAAATGTTGCCAAAGGTTAACATTACCTATGCTACCAACAGTTTTCCGGCAGAGTTTGTGGCCTAAGGTTTTAAAAATCGGTTCACCTTTCACTGGTGTCAATTGTAGAAGATCTCCGAAAACGATAATGTGTTTCCCTGCAAAGAGATTTTCATTGTTACTTTTAAGTACTTCTTTGAATCTGAGATGAATCAAAGCCAACATTAGGTTGGAGACCATGCTCACTTCATCTATTAGTAGCGTTTTTATTTGTTTCAATACTCTGCGTGATTCCATTGCAGCTTCTGCAGAAAGTTTGTAGTCGTCTAATTTATTTTTATGCTCTACTGGAAGCAGTAGTAATCGGTGTTGTAGGCAGCTAAACCTGTGGGGGCAGTTACAACAGCTGATGGTTTGTTGTTTGTCAATTGTTGAAGGAACTTGCTGATGATTTTGATTAGGAATGTTTTCCCTGATCCAGCTTCACCACTGACGTACAGCAGTATAGGTTTGTAATTTTGGCACGTACATTCTTTATTTTCGTGTTGTACACCATGTACAATTTGTTTTGTTATGTCTTCAAAAATGGTGCGCTCATCGTTGTTAAGTTTTTCTTGTTGTACAGTTAAGTCTTCTGTATCTTCTTGATACTGATACATGGTGTTTTCTACATCTGCCATAGCTACTTCAGCCTCATTTGCTATTAGTGGTTGTCCTAGTGGTTCTTGACTTCCTGTTATAGAAGGTTGACTACTTTCAGAAGAGTCCTTATCTAGTTGGGCCTGAAGTTCTTCTTCCTGTTGCTGCTCATTGTGTAACATTGTTTTGTACTGCGTAAAGTTCACATCGGTGATAGCGCTTTCATTTGCTTTGAAAGCATCTTCATAGCAGTCATAGGGCCTGATCACGACCTCGGCGGTAACGCTAACGCTATTAGCGCGGGGGCTATTAGCGCGACCGCCATAGCCCCCGGCACTAATAGCGCGGGATCACGAGTTGGGCGGACTTGGAAGTCCCCATTCCCCATTGAGCCCATTCAGGAATGTCCCATTCCCCATTGGGCTCAATGGGGAAAATTTGCGCTCTTACCGCCGGTGGATTTCCTGCCGGCGGTAATAGCGCGAATTTTCGGCGGATTTCCCCCCAGCCAAGAGCTGGGGCGAAATCCGCCGAAGACCTGATTCGGTGGACCCTTAAATCCGGCGGTAATAGCGCTACCGCCGGATGTAAGGTTTACCGCCGAAGTCGTGATGAGGCCCATAGTTATCTAGTATGTCTTCCTCTTTTCTCCATGGTTTGAAAAGTTGTAACAGAAACATGTAATATAGTTCTTTCTGTTGAGGAGTTTTTAATGACAATTTTACATGATTAATTAAGCTTTGTTTGGTAAGTTTCACTAAGCTCCCTTCACAATCGTTCACTCTATATCTACGTTTGCTTTCATACATTATTTTTGTATGCAAAGTTTTGAGCTGTGTGGTATAGACACATGCTTTCCAGAGTGCTACTCCTGTTCAGATAGTATGTGTCCAGTAAATTGTTTTTTAGAATGTCTTGGCTGTAGGGATCATTTCTGGCAATTGTTTCTATGTCCTCATATGATTTTAGCACTCTGTTTCTAGATTTTGCAGGACCAAGACTAAGCCATACTATGTTGTCTGATTTTCCATACAAAGCAGTACCGGTTAAACGATCTGCTGCTTCATAGGAGCCACATTCTCTAGGAGAGAGCATTTTTATGCCTAGGCTGTACAATTTTTGTGATAATGTTTTGTCTGATTCTAGGTCATCCCAGAGGTCTTGAAGCTCTGTTTTTTCTGCTTTTGTTAAGTAGGCTGTAACATATCGTGCAACAGCAGTTGAATTGTCTGCAATGTACTGCACATCTATGTTTGCATTCCATAAGAGGGCAATGATTGCATTGTAATCATTGATATATTTTGATTCTTCCCTTCTTTTATGTAATACGTGTTCTTAGGTGATTTTCCTTTAACACTATGTCGAACTGAAGACATGAAGTTATTTACTTCACCTGTTTCTGTAACTGGTCTAGGGAACCCAAAGCAGCATTTGGTGTAGTGTTTACCTTTGTTTTTGTATTTGCGGCGACAATATTTGCCACATTTGTGTCTTTGAAATTGTAAAATCTGCCCATGCAGCTCACTATGTGTCTGTTGAGAAGGGATTTCACAAGTGACATATTTTTGGATAAACTGCAAAACAGTGCTGTCACTGTTGTGACCAAATTTCGGTGTACCTTTGATCCATAACAGCATGTGAATATGTGGTGCTCCTCTCGCTTGATATTATTTTCTCCAAAAGAAGTGCTGCACTTCTCCAACTGGAGGAACAGTTTTATTGCAAATAAAGTGTAGCATGGCAATGAAACGATGATGGAAATATCTTGACACATTAACTGAATCTAAAGAGCAAAGTTCTCCAGGTGTTAAAATATCTATGTTGTTTTTGTTGCTGTTTGCTATGCGTAGGAACTCATGTAAATCTTCCCATGCATATTCGGCACAACTTAGCGTAACAAGTCGGTGGTCCACGGTTTCTGATCATACAACGCATGTCTCCGTCTCCATGCCGTCGGAACCAGTATTCCTTTGTACCACGCATGTTTGCAAACAAATTTGTTATACTTGATTGTAAAATATCATCTTTTTCCTGTACTTTTTGTATTAACTGCGTAGCTGACATATTTTGAAAGTGGGTACCAGATTTAAGAATGTGTGCAACTCCATAACATAGTGTTGCTAATTCAATTTCATAGAGTAGGTGGAATATGCATTCCACATTTTCTCTAAATCTGGTAGCTTGCGAATACATTTGTAATGAATGGTATTCTGATGCCCGAATCTGAGTGGGTCTATCATCGTATGTTCCACCTTTGCCAGTAGAAAATAGCAGTGGAAAAGCACGTGCTTCTATACTTTTTTCCCATATACTCATTGGTGACCCTTTGGTTTATCGCATTTGGTAAGTTTCTTGTGCATCATCTATGCTCTCATTGGAATGGAATGGATGAATTGTGTAATGGTCCAAAAGAGTGGATGCGGTAGCAGGATCCAGAAGTTCGAATTGTCCAGTTTCTGATGGCTCTTGAATTATTTCAGTTGTTTTCCTTAAGCTTTCATCAATATTTATTTCCTTGTAGTACTCATTATTGTCTTTTAGATATTGCAATGCTTGTCTAACTTTGTGTAAGTCCACTAATTGTTGCCAAATTTTTTTGTCCTTTGTTGGTACTCCATTTACCAAGACTATTAAAGAATGCTCTATTGAGCATTCCACTCCTAGAGTGTGTACATTTTCCGTTAGACCTAATGGCAAATAAACTACTTTGCCACGAATGCCTTTCACCAATTCAGAGGAAGGTAATTTTGCTGTTTTTGGATGAAGGCGTATAATTGCTTGAAATGGGTGAACTGTTTGAATTATTATGGTCTCATACAAATTGAGCTGTTGCAGGATTTTTGGTAATGGAAACAATTCCAAATTATTTGTAATAGCACGTGAAGGAGTGTGGTTGTTGTTTAATTTTGTAGTACAGTAACTGCAACATATTAGGCGTTCAGTTAGTTCATATTTGTTTTCTGCTAAACGGTAGAGGGATAATTCAAACCATTTAGAATCTTCATTGTCTTCTATTTTGTATGCTATGTCCACATTTTTTGTGTTCCTTTTGTAAAACGTTCTGCGGCAACACACACACACATGGTTTGGTACTTCAGCCGATGACCTTTTACATTTTACTATTTCTTTTCTGTATGTGTGTAATGGAAGGATGCTATGTGCAGAATTGTTGCTACTATGTTCTAAAACTGCTGCATTTCGTAAGTGGCTCTCACTTCTAAAATACTTACTCTGAATACGGTCAATTTCTTCTTGTAAGTATTTGGGTGTACCATGCAGAAGAGTCCTATTTAAGTTGCCTAATTCTGAAGCTGGACTTTTTGCATAGTATATTTTATACACTAGATTTCTTACATTGGAATGATGTATTGATATCCTTTTGATATCATGGAAGGTGCTTTTACAAATAGGCCCAGAAATGCAGGCTAATGAATGTCCTTTTAGTCCTGTGTATTTCCTCACTGGACAAATATCCATATTTTGCAGCACTTTCATTTTACTTTTGTCGTTACCTTTTACATATTGATTGAGGAACTGACATAAAGATTTGATCGCTTTGTTTGGAATGGTACACATTGATGTGTACAGCCATTTGTATACTGGACGGTGTGGTTCTGCTGAATCGAAAGGTAATTCTGAGTTTTCAGGGAATACATTTGTAAGCAGTGTTTCTTGTTCCATTATGGTAGTATTAATTTTCTCATACCCTCGTCCACTGCTATGGATGGCAATTGTGTTTGTTTGATTTTGTTTGTATGCTTCCTCATTAAAATATGGTTCTGTGGTTGTTGTTTGACTCCATTCACCACCACAAACATGTAAGAAATTATTTTTGTTCACATTCCGTTTATTGCTGAGTTTCTTTTGTAGTTTAGTACTTAGTTTTTTTAGTGCTTTCATCCTATTTCACACTAATATAAACAACTTCCTTTTGAGAAGGATTGCACTGTCCACGAGAGCTTGTAGGATTAACTTTCTATGGTAGGTTTTAAGGGGTGAGGATGATTTTGTTCCTCTTCTTAGTAGATTCTGAAGGACTCTGTGACGAAACATTTTTGATAAAATACCTTTTTTACTATGCGTTCTTGTTACACTATCAGGATTGTTAGGAGCATTGTTAGCTGTACTGGTAGTCATTTTTTGACAACATTGTTGTGTTTTGTGACTCATTTTGATGGAGGAGGTAAAGTTTCGGTAGTTGAGACTTCCTTTGTTTTGCTAACCAACTGCAGTAGCTGGTTTGTTCCAACATTCTCTACAAACTCTACAACAGGTGGATGCTTTCATTGGGCACTTTTATTTTTATTTGCTCTACTTTTGCGTTCCTTTCTACAGAGTTGCTTTTTGGTAGGCATTCTTTGGTGTCTGTTGAAAAATAAAGGTATACTTTGGTCTGTTGTCCAATGTCTGTGTGCTGTGTGCATTTGTGCATGAGTCTGATGGGGAAGCTCTTTGTCATAGTGTGTCGATGTGCATTGGACTCTTGCAATGATTTGGTAAGGCTACTTTATTGTTTGTATACTACTACAATGTGCTTCAGATGAGAGTACAAAGTGGGCTACTTGTGGCAAGAACCATTATTAATAAACGAAATGCCATAAACTTGCAACAGCAACTTCTTTTCTAAATCTAACCTTCTAAGGATTACATATGTTATTTGAGTTCCAAACACACAGGGATTTGTGAGCCATTCTGCCTGTTATTCTTTATTCAATAAATGGATATTTGTAGGTAGAATGGTTTAGAAATCAATGTTTGCTTTAGCGCCCAAAATAAACAAATAACCCGCACAGCCTCTTTGAGGAGGGGTTACATTATAAAGGTAGTACTGTACTTACTTTTTTTGCAAAATAGCCAGGTTTCTTCGGATATGTCGTCTGCAGTGTAGATGCTGTTGATTCTCAGGAGAGTAGTCTTCACTGCAGTGCAAAAAAACAAAATCAATTACTTTGTATGTTTACAGCAGTGATGATACTGCACACATTAATTGTGCTTCTTTCGTCACAGCATTCTACTTTCATATTTCAACCCAGTGCATGTGTGCATTTCACTTCACTCTGTGCAGTCTTTGCATGGTATTTGCAATATGGTACTTGAAAGTCCTTCAAAATTGCTAACAAGTTTAAGTTTATGGAAAGGCCTTGTTTTTTACACAGTGTACTATGTATAGGAGAGAGGTTTGTAAGCGATAGGGCACAGTAGTAGATGGGGAAACATTTTCTACTTGTAAATTAAAAGCACAATGCCGAGAAATCGGGAGACCCTCAGAGGGAGATGTCACCACAGCAATCGGGAGCGCTTACTTTTCTCATATGATTACATTGCAAGTAACATTACTGTAGCCCGTACACAGTACACATCTCCGACATTTTCACATACAAAATTGAGTTCTGCCCTAAATAGGCATGCTTGCAACGTATGTATAGGTTATGCGGAAGACAGTAAGCAGTTGTGCGGTTTGTCAATGATAAATCGGACATCTTGCACTTGAAAGGGGGAGCATTGGTATGCATTGCCTATGCACATTTAGTGGCATTAATTTGTCTAAATTAAATCATAAGGGTTGCACATGTTCTCTGATTACAATATACATACCTGTATTCTATACTCGTGCATGTATGTAGAAATTCGCAATACTTGCACAGTAGCTTGTGAAGTAGGTGCTTTGCAATGATATGCGACTTCCATTCAGAATCATCGACAGTAATTTTGAAGTGCGCAATGTTGATGACGGAGTGAGAATTAGCGATGTTAAATGTGAATGGTGGATGGTTGTGTGACTGCTTAGTTGTGTCCAATGAGGGACTCGACTTGCTACCGCTGTGGAAAGGGTGGAAGGACTGGGTAAGAGTCCCGTGCCGCGCATAGGCAACGCTTGTCCGCAGGTAGGGCGTTTCACATACAGGTTTCTACAGCAAATCCTGCATGTAAAGGGGACTATAGGCATCAGCCAATCAGATGTTCACATTACCCTTTTGTGTCAAAAGACAGTGCGTACACTGAAGATGGCAGAGGTGGAGAAGGTCAGGGTTTTGGTGCTTGGAGAAATGTTTGTGCATGGCTTACAACACTATGCCGAGAGTAGGCATGTGGCACACCATTTTGATGTGAGAGGAGTGGAGGTGGTGTGGAGCGCTGACACTGATGCCAATGCTGCGGCTATTCTGCAAGTTTGCAGAGACATGCGTACAATGACCACTCCTCATGTGGTAATTTTGCACTACGGTGGTTCCCATTTGGGATACGTGAGTTCACGTACTTTGTTGGCAGATTTGGCACAGTTGGTTGAAGCACTCATGACCATCTTCCCAACAACGAAAGTCATTTTTTCTGCTTTACTCCCTAGAGTAAAATGGGACAACAATTCTGTTTTCTGTCCAGATCAAAGTATTGGGAGGTGTATCATCAATCGCGGCATGCATGCATTCATGTTACGAGTTGGTATGTTTTTCTGCCGCCATGACAACATTGCTTCAAGCAATGCGGATTATTTTGAAGTAGATGGTGTTGCGCTATCTTCTTTGGGAAATGCGATGTTCTTTTGGAACGTAAGACTTGCTTTTGAGAAGGTTCTGTAATGGTTGTAGGATTAAAGCAAGGACAAAAAATACAAAAAATAAAATAAAATAACAGATGTCTCTACGGTATCTGGCCAAAAACTTTAAAAAACGGCTCTTTTCAGTGCCCACTTTAAAGGGGAAAAAGGAGAATAACACTTTAATGTACCGTCGTCATGCTCTGATCCTATACATGTCCGCGAACATGGTGGTACTTTGCAGCCAGCGCATATCACCAACGGGGATTCAGGGGTGGAGACGCATGCAAATGAGAATGAGCGGAGCTAGGGATTGGTCCAGAAAGTTCAGTAGGTGTGTTCTGAACGGCGCACTTTAGTAAGACCGTCTTCTCCCTGACAGGAGACCACACAGCCATGGCTTTCCATGCTCAAAAACAGATTATCTACATTTTGGGAGACTCATGGATACATTGGTTGAAGGTGCATGCAGAAAGCTGCAGTTTATCTGCAGATCTCGGATTTCCTCATGTGGAAGTGCACTGGCATGGCGTGCGTGGCATGAGGTGGCTGGACTTGATACCTCTCTGTGTTACTTTACTGACAGAGCATCCTCCAGGTATACTTATCATTCATTGCGGAGGAAACAGTTTAGGCCATGTCTCTGGAATTTCTTTGCAATTTGCAATGAAGGAAGGACTTGTGAAGCTCATAGACATGTTTCCAAATTGTCAAATACTTTTTTCCCGTATTGCACAAAGACAAATATGGCTGCGTTCTTCTGCTTTTGGTCCACAAATGGAGAAAGCGAGACGCAATGTGAATAAGGCTGTTTGTGCCTTTTTAAGAGATGTTGGCATGCCCTCCTTCCACAATGAAAACATTTTGTTTCGCAGCTCTTTCATTTTCCGCAGAGATGGAGGCCACCTCACATATGCTGGCAATCAGATTTTTCTTCGCAATGTACAAAATGCATTGCGACCTCTTTTGAATTCACACTAACCTATCTGACAATCCGTTTTCTCCAATCCACAGTTTTTGACCCACACAACACACCACCGAAAGGCTCTTTTCAGAGCCACCTCTTACTCCCAGCGTACACTTCATTGTGTTTGCTCCTCTTGTACCCTCCCTTATGACTGTTCGCAAACTTGTTCACCACTCTGCGGGGGTCTACGACCGTCACTTCATAGTTCTATCTTTAAACTGAGAAAGGTGGCTCTAAAAAGAGCCTTTTCTGTAATTTTTGTTGTTTTCACGTTTATTGCTTCACAGCACACGACACACTAGGAGAAGAGGCCAAAGGAGGGTAAGGAAGGGACACAAGCCATGGGGATAAGAAAGGGCAAGTGAACAGAGACAGATATAGGGTGAGCTTTATTTAGGTAAGGAGCAGATCTTCTGGTGCTCTGTGACCGTAGCCTCAAAAGCACTTCGAAAACTCTCCCCCTGCAGAGTACTGCGTCACAATACTTACACACTAATGTCACCTTTGAAAGGTAAGGGTCAACAGCATTGTGAATGGCTTGTGAGGCAGCTGGAGGGAGGCGCTCCCCCACAGGAGTGTCTCTTGTGGTGGGAGGATCGGACACGGAGGATGCTGTGGAGGAACTCAATCGACTACACTCTTCACATGGCACCACCTTGCGAATGTCCGCAGTGTGGAACGAAGTGAGGTGTCGCTTCATGGTTGTCGTACCAAAGCTGTACGAACCAAGTCTCCCGCGACTCAGCACCACCTCACACTGGTTACACTTCACCAGGTTCGCATGTGCCTATGGTACGTTCCCATAAACAGAAAACAACCGCCACACCCACGAATCCCGGCGAGTGCTCCTAGTGCCGAGTTCCTCCACTTCATTCTCTTCCTCCTCTTCTTCCTCGCTCACTACATCCTCACCCATATATCTCTCTGCAGGCCATCGGGGAGGTGGGGGTGGTCGCGGGTTTGGTGGTGGTGCAGAGGCTAATGAACCAACAGCAGCCATGGAAGCCATACCGATTAGTTTCTTTTTGGTCACTACAGCAGTAAAGGCAGTACACCTCAATCTGCTATAGCTAGTAGGACAATGAAGATGCGCTCGGGGGTGTGGCCATTTGTAGGGGTGGAGGGGTGTGCCTTGTGACCGTCTTCATCACTGCAAAGCGGTACAAACATTTTACACACCAAGTCCTCAGGTCAGCTATTGTCTGGGATATGTGAAATTATATTTTTACACTCTACAATACTTTGCCTTGTGTCTACAAGTTCTTTTGGACTGTTGCGGAAGCACAAAAACTCGCAAATTAGTCCACACACTCAGCCTGGGTGCGGTCACATGATGACGTCCTGAACACATCCGCGCCAGAAATTAGAGTCCGCTGTACAGCAAATGCAGAGTACCAAACGTGCGCATGTGCGCAAGTGTCCTACGGACAGTGTTCGGGTTCTCAAACTAATTCAAAGTGCGACACAAGTGAGACGGACAATTAGGGACACGCGCAATGTTCGCTATATGTACAGTTGTACTGCGCATGTGCATACATGATATGTTCACTGTACGGACAGTTCCAGTGTCTTTAGGACAACTCCATTTTGTTTGCCTACGAACTTGCCGGCCACCGCGCCTGTTCTACGGACGGCACCATTTTGGCTGCGCCCGATACGGACAGGTATACTGTCCTTCACACACTCCCAGTTTGCTCATTTACAGCCATCCCGGACATCTGGTGTGTTCTACGAACATGTTTCATCTCGTTTACAAGTGGTACGGCGAGGTGTAATGTCCTTAGGACGCCCCTTTCTGTTTATGTACGCACAACTTCAACAGACCGTGCAGCCAAACATCAAGTCCATCTTACTTGATATTAGTAAGGGTAGGTGTACGGCCTTTACAGCACCCACATTCCATTCCTTATGGATAGGCCGAACAGGCGTGCTGTTCGCGAACATTTTATGTCTTTTTAAAAAAATAAATTTTTACTCACACTCTTTCACTACAACTACTGTACAAAAACATTCCAAACACACACACACACACTTCACTCCAAAGAAATAGCAGGGGAAGCGGACACTACACTGACACAAATATGGGGGAATTAGGATTCATCACGGGCTGGTTATGAGAAGAAGATTTGTGAGGGGAAGAAGGGATGGATATTTCATCAAAACGTCTATTTTCCTCTTGAAGGTTTGGGGAAGGTTCACTACGGAATGGAGAAGCGGGGCAGGTACAGGTGGGGCAATGGTAACAAACTTTTCCTCTCACACAGTCCTCCACAAACTCCCGTAACCTTTTAAAATTCTCGTTCAATATGTCCATTTTCTGCTCAATCCTTTTTATCCTATCTTCTTCTGTCTCGTTTGTTGCCTTTTCTTCTTTTCTATCCTAGTCTGTTCAAAATAAATATACATATGTTAAATGCCTATAAAATACTGGTCATTATTTTGCATATGCAGAGCAATGTGTGCCATTATTGTCGCTGTCTTCAGACATTTCCCCATGTGGAAAATACTCCTCCAGCCACTCCAAAGTACTAGTCATTTCTGAGTCAAAACAACAGAAAGAAATTATTATTTCTGCACCACATACCAAAAGAAAACACACACATACAAAAAATGGCCTCCGCTCACTCTTTTGATGTAATCTCCCTTCTTCCTACTGCGTCTGTCCACTGTCGTTCCAGGCTGCTGAGTTTCTGTGAAGTGATTACGATGGAGGCATCCTTTTTCTTTTTATGGTACCATCCATTTCATTCTACATGCTTATTAAATGTGTCCTTTTCTTTTCACATCTTCAGGTTTCCAAATTTACTTATTACTACTTATAATATCTTTATGTCCTTCTTCTACGTTGTACACTTTTTGTGTAAGACAATAGTACATTTTCAGATACCCCTCGCCTCTTTGGGTAATGTTGATCCTGTCCGCCCCCGTCCGCAAACAGGCGCTCAGTCCGTCCCTTTCTATTAGCAATAGGGAGGGGTTTCTGTATGTTCTATGTTAAATGTATATCAAGTACTTAGATTATACTACATATCTCCCAAAATCACATCATCACAGTGTTTATTCCACACAACACCTTCATTGACACACTGTCATGATTAAGTTACCCTCCCAAAAACCTGTAAAATTCACTACAAAAAAAACTTTGTTGAGGGGACGTTATGGTTAAGTTGCCCTCCCAAAAACCTGTACAATTCACTAAAAAAATTATTTCAACCTCCCCTTTATGGTTCAAATTAAAACCGAAAAAACCTTGAAATTCGACAGTTATGGTAACCTAAGCCCCCAAACCTGCCACCGCCCCTGTGCACTGCTAACACTAACACCCAGACCATGAAAGATGTCATCTCAAATGTCTCTGATGACATCACTGACGACATCACATGTTTAGTCCCTCTGTTTTCGTTCCCTGCCATATATATATATATATGTACATTCAATAAAAAAACGTTGTTAAAGGAATGTTATACTTCACAGCGAAACCAAAAAACACTGCTCATTCCCCCATTATGGTAAGCTAAGCAACCATCACTCGCACAATCTACGCGCATTGCTAAGACTAACACCCAGGACATCAAAGATGACATCACAAACACCATTGATGACATCACTCATGGCATCACATGTCTGCCTCACTTATTTTTGTGCATTGAAAAATGTAGGCCAGGTGGTTTTATTGACTGACAATCGCAATATAAAAATTGAAAAGGTGCTGCTAAACGTTACCCTTGTCGTGTTTTCTTAAAGTACTTTCCTTAGGGTCCGGTCTCAGTTCATGATGCACATCCATGGGGCAATAGCAGGCCTCAAACACACAATTAATTTGTCCACAGGAAGACAAACTTTCTCATGATGCTTTTTCTTTCTTCCTTACTTCAGTTTCCCTGTATGTGCCTCTCATTTATATGCATTGGGTGTTCATATGTATTGTTTGTACTAGCACAAGTGTGTATTAAGTCATGATTTGTTAGCTAGTTATTGTAACGCTCACCTGATTCCCGCAGAGGCGCCGGTCTTGACTGGGTGAATGCTGTATCTTCAAAGGTGATGTGTAACACACGGTTGGCGCTTTGGGCTGGACCTCTGTGCACTGTATGTCTGACTCGAAGAGTAAGATGTCTGCAGATAGAAAATATGGGATTAATGAACTGGGGTTATTGGGTGCCTCTCTCCTCTTCCCTTTCTCTTCTCCTGTAGAACCCCAAAGGTTAACACCCTCACCTTAGGTAAGTGAACGCCGAGCTCTCCATCTGCCTCGGGGCAGGGTGCCGTAACCAGTTTCTTCACTGGATAAGGGTGCAGGCCTCTTGACCTCAGAGGACTGCTGTCCGTCGTTAACTGCACGAACGGTAAGTTCTGGGCACTTCAAATGTCTTAAAAGTCTTTTGTAATGATATCTCTTGTTTTGCAGGGTTCCGGCGATGGCGGATGGCGGGCTGATGAGAGTTGAGGATCGAACCCGCGTGAGGAATAGAAGCGCCTGGAAGCACGTAAGTAAGCGCTTGTAGCCTGCTTCACGATGCGCACTAACTGTCCCTTTTATCTTGCAGGTACAAGTTCGGAGCTTTAGAGAAGCTGAAGGGTGCTGGAATACCCACTGGATTCGGCGTGGGAAGGAGTAATGGCACGTGAGTAATAAAGTTGCCCAATGTCTTTAAACGCACCTTCTTTTGTCTTTCAGATGCGGGATGCAGCGCCGAAGTCCTCCGGAGCGTGCGAAGAGCTGGTAAGCTTTTGTCTTTCAGATGCCGGAATGCAGTGCGAAGACCTCCGGAGCATGCGAAGAGTAGGTAAGCCTTTGTCTTTCAGATGCCGGAATGCAGCGCGAGGCGTTGGTGACAGCCGATGGACCAGGTAAGAGATGCGCTGCCACTGAAGACCGTAGTGCTAACCTGTTCTTTCTTTGTCTTTACAGGTGCTGCTGAAGACTGGATTCCAGGATGGTAAGCCTTTGTTCCCTTAGGCCCAGGATCAGAAGCAGAAGACACGATGAGCGTTCTGCTGCAGAGAATGCAGAATAGCGCAAAGCAAGATTCATCCATCGGGTGTGGTTTAAATAGCCTCCTGTAGTGCTTAGTTGTCTCCATCCACAGCCACGCCTAAGAAAAGAGTTCCTGCTTTCCAGAAGAGTTCCAGTGTTCTGAACCTAGGGAGTGGCTCCTGCCCCACCCAACAGGAAAAGTAGTCCCGAACAGAAGAGGACCAGGGGTTCAACTGGCAGGTAAGTAAGCAGCATGGTCTGCTGCAGGTAAGTCCACCCAAGCATTATGAGCCCGGCGCTTCCTGCGCTGGGACTGGGCATCTTTATGAGCCTGGTGCCACTGGCGCCAGGACAGGGTCCAAAAGGTCCCAATTGGGACTGGCTGGCACTCGAAACCGGGGTTATGGGTCTGCTTCCAAGGGAGTCGGGCAAGTCCTGATCTTTTGGAAGCAGAGATCATGACAGCACCCCCCCTCAAGGCCCCTCCCAAACCGGGCTTCTCCGGGGGTTTGGGCTTGTTAGGAAATGTTCGATGAAATCTTTTGATTAGAAGAGGGGCGTGGACATATTCTGCAGGTTCCCAGGATCTTTCCTGGGGACCGTAGCCTTTCCAGTCAATCAGGTAAAATAGTTTAGATTTGGAGATCTTGGAATCCAGGATGCTTTTGACTTCAAACTCGAGTTCTCCATCAACTAGAATAGGTTTTGGAGATTTAGTTAGTCGGGTTTGAGGTTGCACGGGTTTTAATAGAGAGACGTGGAAGACCGGATGAATCTTCATGTGAGGGGGCAAGTCCAACCGGAAGTGCGAAAGGTTCTGCTCGCTCGAATTTCCTCCAAAAGGAGCCTTAGGAGACGCGTTTGTGGTGGAGTGGTCATTCCCACTGCTGTACGTGTTTCCTCCAGTCCCTGTCATCTCGCAAGTACTGCAGAGGTTACGGAGTTTCGGTTCCTGGATGATCCTCATTGCTCTGGCGTGGGCCCAGAGGATGTGGTACCCGGACCTTCTCGACTTGTCCATCTGCCCTCCACGTCGTCTTCCCTACCGAGACGATCTGCTCTCACGGGAGGGGGGGGTCAGGTTCTCCATCCAGAGGTCAGATCCCTCAACCTTCACGCTTGGCTTCTGAAAGGTTGAGGTATAAGGATTGGGACCTCCCTGAAGACGTGTTGAACGTGTTGCTCTCGGCCAGATGGCCGACGACAAAGTCTCTGTACCGTTGCCATTGGCGTAAATTCTGCGACTGTTGCAGAGTTAAGAATGTGGATCCTTTTGAGTGTGACATTCCCATGGTTCTGTCTTTTTGCTTTCCTTGGCCCACAGGGGCTTGAAAGTGGGTACCATTAAAGGTTACCTGGCGGCGCTGTCCATATTTAAGCGCTCGTCTAAAGAATGTTCCAATTTTAAGATTCCTTTAATTTCTCAGTTTTTGAAAGGGCTCACTAATGTGTTCCTCCATCACCTTTTTTGGTGCCTGGTTGGGATTTGAACCTTGTTCTTAAGTTTCTTATGGGTGCTCCGTTTGAGCCTTTGCATTCTTGCCCTTTGAGACTGTTAACTCTTAAAACTGTGTTTTTGGTTGCGGTTACTTCCGCTCGCAGAGTGAGTGAGTTACAGGCACTTTCAGTTAAGCCACCCTTCACTGTGTTTCATAAGGACAGGGTTGTCCTTCAAGTTCGTCCTTCCTTTCTTCCGAAGGTGGTTTCGGAATTTCATTTGGGCCAAAAGGGTGTTGTTCCTGCATTCTATCCTCCTCCACATCCTTGTAAGGAAGAGGATAGGCTCCATAGGCTTGATCCTAGGAGAGCGTTGAGCTTTTATATTTCGGCCATGTTCCGGGTCAGAGTGGACGATCAACTCTTCATTGTTTACGCTGGAAAGCGTTTGGGACAAGCTGTGACGAAAGAGACTGTCTCGTTGGATTATTTTGGCTATCTCCGAGTGTTACTGCCTGACGGGTAAGGACCCACCGGCTGGCTTGCGGGCCCATTCTACCAGGGGTATGGCTGCATCTACTGCCCTACAGAGGGGTGTTCCTATTCGTAACATCTGTGATGCAGCCACCTGTGCTTCAGTACATACTTTTGTATCGATTCCATCCGAGGACAGGATCTGGTCTTTGGCAAGGCAGTCCTTTATTCTGCAATTTGATTGGGCATGCTAAATTTGTGTTCTAAATTCTTTTCCCAGCTCCTTGCTTTGGGAGTCTGTCAAAGATATGGAATACGTCGGAGGACCCAATCCCCTCGAAGAACAAGTTACTCTCTTACCTGGTAACGGTCTTTCGATGGGATGGTCCGATGTATTCCATATCGCTCCCTCCCTACCTTCCACGCTGCAGAATTTCCTATGCGATTGCAGTTTACGTTACCGCAAGGCCTTGTGTGTCTGACTGGCAGAAGACTGGTGTCGCACGTTCTAGGGGAAAAAACTACAACTGAGGCTACGGGCGTTGTGCGTCCTACTTATCATATCGGGTGACGTCGGAGGAGGTCCTCAGGGACGGCGCATCGACGCAGACCCTGAAAATTTTCTGAAGCAGAGGCGATTACTGTCAAAGATTTGGAATACGTCGTCGGACCATCCCATCGAAAGAACGTTACCAGGTAACAGAGTAACTTGTTCTTCCATCTCATCAATGTCAATCTCCCATTTGGGCAACAGCAATAAACCAGAAGACTGACTTCCTGGTTCCTCCTCTCCCCTCTCCCTTCCCGCCTCACTGCCCGCCCGTCCCCCGCGATCCCCCCCCCGATCGGTTGCCTTGTAGTTCCTCCAGGACTACGTGACGACCGCTCACCACGCTCGCTTCTTTATTGAGCCTGAGCGGGTTCGAGCGGTCACCCGTAGCCCTGTGTGGCGTGCTGCTGAGGCTGCCATCCAAGCCCCGTTGGGCTTCAGTAAGCTTCCTTTGTATTTTCAGCCTGTTACTGTTTTTTTTTTTCTACCTGTTGGCGCTCCGTGCGCGTTTGTGCTGCCCCCTGCCCCCCCTCCTTCCTCCTCACTTCCTGGTTCCTCCTCTCCCCTCCCCGCCTCCCTGCCTGCCCACACCCTCCCTCCCCCCTCCCCTTCCTCTCCCCCTGCCTTAAATCCCACCCACCTGGGCAGCCCCCTCGGCTAAGGGCCCCTTAGGCAAAGGGCGGCTCCTACGGTCGCCGCTCCCTGTGTGTCTGCAGGTGTCCGCAGGGGATGCCAGGCGCCGGTCCGCCATTCTTTCTGGTTAGCTCCACCTGCTCGCCCTCCTACCTACTCCCGTCAGTGTGTTCCGTCAATTGTGGTAAACTAGGGCTTTTTCTCCCCTCGCAGGACTCTCAAACTTAGATGGCCCCTACACTGGGTACCTAACTCGTACTACTTACTGTTACTGTTGCTCAGTAATTGTGGTAAACTAGGGCTCTTTTTCTCCGCTCGCAGAACTCTCAAACTTAGGTGGCCCCTACACTGGGTACCTAACTCGTACTTACTGTTACTGTGGCTCTGTAATTGTGGTAAACTAGGGCTTGCCTCTTCATTCCTGTCTGCTTGCTCGTGTCTGTCTCCCCCCCCTCTCCTTATTCCATGGTGCTCTCTATCTCTCCTATCTTCTCTAACTGCTTTTCAATTGACTATCCTGCTCTCCTCATTAAATCTGGTAGGAAAAAGTTTAAAAAGGATATTCTGGTCTCCAACCCAGGGCTCCCTATCGCTGACACCTACACCAGTGCCTCCTCCAAGGAAACTCTTACTGACATCCTCTTTTTCGTGCCTTCCCCTGACCAATGGACCCTTCATATGGTCTCTGTGCGCTCTGCCTTCTCCTCTTCTCCCATTAATGGTGGGACCCGTTGGGATGTCCTCTTGGCCCCCTTCCGCTCCTCTAAGGCCATCATTAATGTCTACGCTAATGGGGACCGTCTTGGTCCAAGGCCCTCGGGCCAACCTCCACCTCTTTGATAGACGCTTCCCGCGCCTCATCAACTTCCTCTCCTGCTGTCCCCTCTTCCCTGTCCTCGGCTACCTTGCCTCCTGCCCTCTCTGTGGCTCCTTCTTCTTCACCTCCACACGGCGTACCTCTGATCTGTACTCCTCCCCGGAAGTCCTTCAAAGATGGCAACCTTCTCCGCATTGCCACTCTCACTCTGCCGTCAAACATTTCTCTGATATGTCACCTTCTTGAGGAACTGGACCTTGACATCCTCGGTCTCACTGAGACATGGTTCACTGCCAGCTCTGTCACCAGCTTTGACACACTCCTACCTGACGGCTACAAGATCCTCTCCCTGCCCAGGCCCAACTGTTCGGGGAGAGGTGTGGCCCTTATCTTCCCTGAGTGGATTCCTGCCACTGTCACTCCTACGCAGACCTACTCCTCCTTTGAATGCCTTGTCTGCCGACTCTCTCTCTCTCCTAGCCATTCATTTACCGTGGCTACTATCTATCAGCCACCTGGTCAAATTTCCTCCTTCCTCTCCGATTGGGCGGACCTCTCCTCCTCACTCCTGTCCTCAACCACTCAACTCCTCTTTCTTGGAGACTTCAACATCCACCTGGATGCCTCCTGTCCCCCCTCTGGACTCTTTCGCGACCTCTGCGACTCTCTCTCACTCTCCATTCTCCCGTCTGGGCCAACCCATTCTGGCGGGCACACTCTTGATGCCCTGATCTCTTCTGACCTTCCCCTCTCTGTCCCTCTCTCCACCCCTCTCTCCTGGAGTGATCACTTTCTCCTCTCCTCTCACCTCACCCTCCCTACCCCTCAGGCAAAGCCACCCTCATCACTGCCATCTTCCTTCTCGGTCATCCGACCCATGAAGCGTGTGGCAGTTGAGGCTTTCGCTGCCACCTTCTCGCCCCTCTTCCCCCATCGGCTGACTCCCACCCTGACACAGCCCTCTCCACTCTCTACTCTGCTATATCTGATACTCTTGATATCCTTGCTCCTGTTATGAGAATCCGCCTGAAGCCCAAAGCCAAATGTAACTCCTGGTATGACTCGGATCTCGTCACCCTTAAACGCTTGTGCATGGTGGCAGAGAGGAAATGGCGTGCTTCATGTTCATCCTCTGACAAACTGGCCTGTCGCCTGCTCCAAAGGCAATACCGGCTCTCCGTTCTCACCAAGAAGAGAGCCCTTATCCAAGCCTGCATCACTGCGGCATCTAACAATTCGGCTGAACTCTTTAAAATCTGCAAGGAGCTGGCCAACCCTGGTGCAGTCTCTACCTCTCCTGTCCTCTCCCAGGCCCTCTGTACGGCACTGGCCTCTCACTTCATTTCAAGAACTCAGGACATCTTGTCCTCACTCTCCTCCCATCACCTCCCCCCTCTATTCCCTGCCCATCCTCTGGCCCTTCTGCAGCCACCCCTCCTCTCTCCTTCTCTGCCTTTCCCCTTTTTTCTGCTGATGAGGTTTCGAGACAGGTCCGATCTATGAAAGTCTTGTCAACACAGGTCCACCCCTGCTCCTCCAAAACTATTAAGGACCACATCGACTCCTTGGCTCCTGCCCTTGCCGACTTCTGCAATCACTCCTTCGCCTCTGGAGTCTTCCCATCCCCTCTCAAGCACTCCCTTGTGCACCCCCTTCTTAAGAAACCCTCTTCCGACCCGTCCTGCCCAGCTAACTATCGCCCTATCTCTATCACTCCTTTACTGGGCAAGCTCCTGGAGAAACTTGCCATCTCCCAGCTTAATCTCCATGCTGAATCTGTTGGTAGCCTTCATGACCATCAGTCTGGCTTCAGAGCTGCCAGAAGCACGGAAACTGCTCTCCTGAACATTCGTGAGGACCTGCTCTCGAACCTTGACTCTAACATTCCTTGTGTTCTCATTTTGCTTGATCTCTCTTCTGCCTTTGATACTGTCAACCATACCATCCTGCTTAACCGTCTCCGTGATAACCTGGGTATCACTGGTCAGGCTCTGGCTTGGCTGACCTCTTTCCTCTCAATTGACCCGCCCAGGTCGAACTGGGGTTTTTCCTATCTGACATCTTTTTCTCTACCTGTGGTGTCCCCCAGGGCTCTAACCTCTCTCCCTGGCTGTTCAACCAGTATCTGGCACTTCTCGCCCACCGCATCGCTGCTCTCTGCCCCAACTTTCAGTGCTATGCGGATGATACCCAGCTCATTTTCAGGCTACCCTCGGCCTCCTCTTCTCCTTCCCTCATCTCTGACTGTCTTTCTGCTATCCAGGAATGGTGTGCCGCTAACAACCTCTGCCTTAATGCCAGTAAGACCGAGATTCTACTCATCGGCACACCCACTCCCTCCTTCCCTGCAGCTCTCTGGCCGGCCTCTCTTGGCCCTCTTCCTGCTCCTACCTGCAAGGCAAAAAACCTCGGGGTCATCTTCGACTCCACACTCTCCTTCTCTCCTCACATTTCTGACGTTTCTAAGAAGTCACACTACGAGCTGCACCTCCTCAGAGGTATCCTTCCTTTCCTCTCCTTCCCCCAGAAGCTCACTGTCTCCAGAGCACTGGTTCTCTCGAAGCTGGACTACTGTAACAGCCTCTATCTAAATCTGCCTGCCTCTACTCTCTGCCCTCTGCAACTCACCCAGAACAGGACTGTGAGACTTGTCCTTGGCCTCAAGCCCAGGGACCATATCTCTCCAGGACTGAAATCGCTTCACTGGCTCCCTGTGGCTGCGAGGATTAAGTTCAAAACCCTCTGCATTGTCCACAAGGCTTTCTGGGGCCTGGGGCCAAATTACCTTCAACTCTCCCTTCCTAAATATCTTCCTTCTCGAGCACTTCGCTCTTCCGCCTCCAACTCCCTCAGGGTCAGCCGCTTCTCCAAGCAACGAGTTGGGGGGAGATCACTCTCCGCAGCAGGGGCCTCCCTCTGGAACAGCCTTCCTGCCTCCCTGAAACTTGAGGAGAACCATCTCCGGTTCCGGAAGCACCTCAAAACCTTCCTCTTTGCTTCTGCTTTCTCTCTCCCTCTCCCCTGCTAAATCACTGAAACTGTACTGAATCAGCAACTGGGCCACTCACCAATCTCGCTCCTTGGCCCAGCCACTCTCCCCTGCACTGCCTTCCTGGCAACCCCTGCACTGCGGGACTGTCTCTGTATCCCTACAGTTCCCCTTCCCAGCACTTGTCTGCACTTATCTTGCACTTGCCACCAGCTGGCCCTTATTATTTATCCTGTTCATTACTAACCCTGTACTGCACTTTCCCCTCTCCCTTTCCCCCTTGCACTTTTCCCGTCCCTCCCTACCCATGCACGTGCGCGATCTGAATGACACCTGGCCTAGTAGGATCATTGTCTGTCTCCCCTTGTTCCCCCTTCCCTGCCTCGTCGCGCCTTGAAACACTTGTGTATAGGCGCGTTACAAATGCCATATCATATCATATCACTTCATTCCGCAGATAACTTAAAGCCTGGTTCTTCACGTCCAATGTGTAGCCATCTGTGCCTCAATACTCACAGTATCTTCCTTATCCAATTTGTAAATACATCTGCTATACCTCATCTGCAACTACCTACGAGAATAAGATTTTATATGTAAATATTACTGATTTTGTACCAATGAGATTAATTTATCTGTAAATATCTTATGTCTGTAAATATGCTCAACATGATTATGCCAAACCTGTTATCTATTGTTGCCTGTGGTAACCCCTGTAATGTGTATTACCTGCTTTCCAGCGGCCAGATACCCAAGGGTTTGGCGCGTGCTACAAATGTTAAATAAATAAATAACAGACATGCAGGAGAAAGGAATTTCCCTGTAGGATTGCATTGGGCTCTTAATTATTTTAGGCGGCATGATGTTCTGGAGTTTGTCTCCCTCTGCTGGACACTCCCGGGATTAGTGGGAGACTTGGTAATAACACATTGTATTCTGACAGGGAATATTGTGGTGGACATGTCATACTGCAGCTCCCTTTAAATGCAGTTTGCCCATATTTCAGCTGATTAGAGTGTGAAGAAGCGAACTAACTCCTCATGTTACTTCCTGCATTCGAGGCCCATGGGGCGGGGGCAGACATTATGAAACGGTGGCCAGCGGTGCTCTGGCCCTCCCAAGGGCCGGTGTAACGTCACTTTATCCTATCTGTCAGAAAATCCTATCTTGCTGACTGAGCATGCGTGCGCATGCTCAGTCAGTACTTAAAGGATAGGATTTTTTGACAGCAGGAATGTGGTGTGCCTGTGTTTGTGGGGTCCCAGGGGTGCCGTTTCTGTAACTTCATGTGAGCCAGGCTCACTGAAATAACAGAACACGGCGAAGCCCTGTTAAGAGCTACTCTTAAATGGACGCAAAACATATGAATCCACCGAACGCCGGAAGATAAACACAGCGGACACTGTGTTTCACAAAGTCCCAGGATTCTAATAAGCACTAAATGTGCAAACCATATGAAAGTATACATAACAAATAGATATGTACGTGTATGTGAAGTAAGTGCATCATTATCACGTTAATAATGCACTTATTTCACATACACGTACATATTCGTGATGAATCCGGCTGACTGCGCATGCTCACTCATGATTTATAGTTAAGCACTGGGGGCAGGACGGCCGAATACAAGAGGCATCTTTCTACAGATGAAGCAGTGGGGACAGGGGAGGGGGGCGCTCAGCCATCTGTTCACATTGCCCCCCCCTCTTAATGAAGCCTCCTTACAGTGAGAAGTGTTGACACTGCATGGATCAGTGAGTTAAGTGCGCTCCCAGGCTGAAGAACAGTCATAAAATTCACTGATTAAAATCGCTGCACAGAGCCCTGCCTCCTGCTTGTTTGCAGATAAGGCGGGTGGCTGGGCTCCATCCTTGACTGGCCCCCACTTACCCAGGCTGTCCTCTTGCATTGTGATTGCGAGCAGCAGGACTGTTGGGGGCTGGAGAGCCCTGGAAAGACACAGTGGCCCTCATTACGACCCTGGCGGAAATCGAAAAACGATGGCGGAAATGCAATACCGCCATCGAATAGCGCTCGGTGCGACTATGACCCGTCACCGCAAAGTACGATGCCATTAGCGACACCGTAGTGAACGCCAACGCTAACTGCACCAAGTACGCGCGCGCGCGCCATGCCAAACCGTAAATACCACCATGGCGCAAGGGTACGCGAATTCCGACCCTAGCGGACATGTACCTAACGCCATCAAGCACGGCGGAAAGTACCATTCCGCCATGGCGAGAAGTACGGCATCGCGAATCAACCGTAAACGGCCCCACTGAGTGCCTGTACACCGCTCCCTGCCCACATAGTACAACTCCCTGTAGGTGCAATGAAGTCACAATGCAAGCAGTGAAATGTACAAGTCACCCATGTATGCCAACGAACAAAAGAATCACAAGAGGGGCCAATGGGAGCTGCAGGGCACAGATGGCACGAATACAGAAGCCATTCCAATGGACATGACCACAGTCCCCCACCAAGAAACGCACGCAAACACAGGCACCTGTGACCAGCAATATTTCGAAAATCACATCATTCCACCAGTCCACCTGGCTGACCGGCATCTGTTACACAAAACCTAATCCCCCGCCCCTGAGCATGACATCATTCAAACAGTCATATTGGCAGCCCTCATCCCTGACCTCACTGGGCTTCGTAGGCAAACGCGCCCAGCACAGTACCACGCAACTATACTCCGAAGCTGGAACCCAATGCAGATCTCCTCACAATACATCGCTCCCCAAATAGGAATATGCCACATCACTTGCAAAGAAGAACGCTACACGGCCCATATCAGAATAGAAATTTAATGCACAACAAAATCACCAAGCCCATACAGCCATTAGGCCATGAACTCCAAAACACATTTCACCATTGTGGGCTGCATCCGCAAGAAATGACCAGCTACTTCTTGTGTGACGCCCTGTTCCATCATGGTACACAGAGCCACATTCACGTACGAAAAGGCAACATGGAAGCGCACAGAACCGCAGGGCCGTCCCAATGGGGAGGCACTAGTCCAGCTGAAAGGCCGAAATGTTGCTCCGAGCCACTAGTACTGCGTAAGGGCATGTGGCCCATTGGCGATCGTCCCATAAGATCGTAATGCTGCTCCACTGATTAACACGAAGCAGCAGGTGTCGGGAGTAAAAGCCATCTGCAGGAGTGGCATACAGATGGCAGTGGCAAAAGGGGAGGAGATACCTGTCAACCAAAAGAAAAGAAAAAGAACAGAATGGCCATCAGAACTACATTCGAACAACTCACTTCAATGATCACACTAAATCCACAGCCATATGCATGCTAGCCCACTCCAAAGGATCATCACCACCCCAAAACCACTTGCGACTCATAACTATCTATATCGAGGTGTAAACACCATCACAAACGAGTGTACCTGTGCATGCGTCTGTGAAAACAGAATCCATCAGATGGGATTGGTAACGTGCATGGACACAAGTGTCTGAGGGCGCGTCGAGACAGGGAGGGCTCAACAAGGCCAGATAGACGATGGTCCCACTATGGCAGCCCTGCATCACATAGCGCAGGGGAGGCGGACAGATTCCAAGAAGCCCTGTACATGGCAAACTCTGTATCAAATCATCTGTCCATGCATCCATTCATCATTCCCTCATCCCGGGATAAAAACGCCTGAATATTTACTCACATAACATTAGAAATATCCATTGAGTCTGTGCGTTATGCAGCCTGCAAAATCCACAGTGCCCCAGCCCGTAATTCCAGTGTTGTGAAGTAACATGTATTTGGGAACGTCCGGCCTCATCGCCCACGTCGCTATTGCGCATCCCAAACTATTCATATCAATCATTGCATCCTCGCCATGGCCCCTGTCTCAAGGACATTGAACAATAGAACGTTATATTTGCAGTCAGACCTGTGGGCATCTCCTCGCCGCTAGCTGATAACCGAAAGCGCCGCCCTTCGAATTCCTCATTTGCAACATCACGTCGAAAAGGCATCTGTGGCCGCTTGAAATCACAAATTAATCCATCTAGTGCGGCTGTGTGTGAAAATGGCAACTGCCTTCACTCACAAATGGGACGCCCCGCCCGTCGTTGCAACTCGGTACAGTGATGCATGAGGGCCCACCGTTACTCGAGTACTACGTTCCACTGACCCCTCACAAGTCTGTTCGCGACTGCAAAGATTGCATGTGAAACAATGGGACCATAGCCGAATGAACATATCAACCAATGTTACACGGCCATCGGGTACAAATACATGATTGCAATAGCAAGATGCCATGCGTCGAATTGCAGCGTTGTGTGTGGGACGTGCTCGGCCAAAGGGGAGAGCAGCTTGCACAGGTGGAATGAATCACCACAGGTGGAGGCCATACAGCCTGAAAACACATAAATTGCACACCCAGTCTCCTCCCACAACCACACCCACTCCGAAATGCTACCGGCAGGACTAGCTATGTTGGCCCTGGGGGACCTGATAGCACTGCAAGTACTCCAACTCCAAGAAGAAGACGAACACCAACTTCAACCGGCCGCACGGAGGAGACGCAGGAGGAGGAGGAGGGCAAGGCAGGGCCAGCAAGGGC
This sequence comes from Ambystoma mexicanum, assembly GCF_040938575.1. NCBI lineage: Eukaryota > Metazoa > Chordata > Amphibia > Caudata > Ambystomatidae > Ambystoma > Ambystoma mexicanum. Next base: position 169,697,175 of record NC_090921.1, on the reverse strand, counting down.
CGCCAGCACAGCCACTACCACCACGCAGGCAGCCCGCAATCCCACGCCTCCGAGCACATCCGTTCAACCTCACTGATGAGCAGATCCACACCCTCTACCGTTTGGACCGGGACACCATAGCCGCCATTGTGGACATGACACAGGCTGACCTTGTCAGCATGATAGATAGCCCAACCGCCATCCCACCCCTACTGAAGGTGGTGTCTGTACTCCACTTCCTGGCCACAGGCACCTACCAGCACACAGTCGGACAGTTGCATGGCATTTCTCAGCCACTGTTCTCACGGACACTATTGCAAGTGCTCGATGCCCTCCTGCAGCACGCAGACGACTACATCTCTCTACCACGCTCGGAGCAGGAAATTACGAACACAAAAGTGGGATTCCATGCACTTGCCGGCATACCGGGTTGCCTTGGTGCCATCGACTGCACCCATGTGGAATTGGTCGTCCCACATGCCATGGAGGCCCAGTACCGCAACCGAAAACAATTTCATTCTCTGAATGTACAAATGGTGTGTGACTCCAACAGGATCATTACACATTGTTGTGCCCGATTCCCTGGATCAACCCATGATTCTATGGTCTTGAGGAACTCTACAATACCACGCTACATGGAGCGACACGCAGGGAACAGATCCTGGCTACTCGGTGAGTCTCATTTCATGCATGATGATGTGGGGTATGTGATTCGGCAATGACCTGGCAGGAAGGGGGGGGTGTGTGTGCGTACGTAGCAATGGCATTCCACATTATACGTTTATCGTCCACATACAGGTGATGCTGGATATCCACTGAAGAGATGGCTCCTCACACCAGTCCGGAACCCACGGGACCAGCATGAGGAGGACTACAACCATGCCCACTCACGTACCCGTGTAGTCATAGAACAGGCATTCGGCCTACTGAAGACTCGTTTCCGCTGCCTCAGCAGGTCTGGCGGGGCACTCCTGTACCGCCATGAGAAGGTTGCAAAGATGGTGATGGCATGTGTCATGCTCCACAACATGTGCGTACGTAGAAATGTGCCCATGCCCCCTGACGCAGAACTGCAAGCACCTGAGGATGGTCATGATGAGGGTGGGGATGTGGCAGCACCTCAAGGAGTCTGCGAGGCACAGGAGGGCCGTGACATTCGTCAGCATCTCATTGATGCATGCTTCTAGCACTCACGCCTGGTGGCTGATACATGGACACGGTACTCGTGGCACTGTGTGTGTCTGGTACATGCACAATATGGACTGTACGCCTATGATGGCCTAGTACACAAAGATCATTGTCCACACATCTCATTGGTTGATCGTGCATTGTTTATGGCATATGTGATATCATGTTAAACACCCTATCGACCCGCCACCCAAGTGAGCCCAACACACCCCCTCCACCCTCCTACCTCCCCCCCGAACACCAGTGTCCAAAGATGCTCATTGTCAGTGGGCTGTCGCTATTGCAAGCCCCCTCTGCGGGTATCAGGGGCACCCCTGCCTGTGGAGCGCAGGTTCCTCCCAGATCTACGTTGGGGGCTCCCCTGGACGGAACTTGCAACGGATGATGTCTCTGCCTGCTCACGTCCATGCATGTCCCTAAGGGTTTGTGAGAGCTCAGTGAGCACACGGCGCACTGCGGCAAGTTCGGCACATACGTCTTTGGACGTCGCATGCAGTTCCCCCCTCAGGCTCTCGGTGCTTCTCTCCATTTGGACTCTCAGGCTCTCGGTGCTACTCTCCATTTGTGCCCTTAGTGTCTCTGTACTTCTCTCCATTTCTGCCCTAAGTGTCTCAGTTGATGTTTCTATGTCTGCCTTAGTGCCCCCACATTCATCGGCATGGTCCTTGAGGAGCGTGGCCAGTTGCTGCTGTTGCACGATTAACTGGTCGAGGGACTGTTGCCTCTGCTGGGCCATGGCCATTTGCGGTGGTGTCACAGAGTGGCTGTTCGCCTCATGTTGCCCTGGCACAGGGCTTGTGGGGGATGGCCAGTCGTCGTCTTGTGGGTGCCCCTGCGTGGTATCCTCATGTTGTACGGGATGGGACAGACAGGGGGATTGGGACAGGTCATGGATGGATCTGACTTCGACATCCCCGTCTTCTGTGTCGGAGCATGCTGCCATCAATGGGGTGTCACCTATGGTGCTGCTGCCACCAGAGGCAGTGCCTTCTGTGGCATCCATTGGGGGGACCTGTGGTGCTGCTGTTGTGGGCATGCTGGCTCCTGGGGTGCCTGTTGATGTTCCCTCTTCTGTGCTGCAACCTGATTTGTGCTGCAGCCGTGTCTTGATGCGTGCAGCTGAGGTGGAGGGTCTTTGGCCGTTGGTCTTGGCCCTCTTTGCAGGTGTGCTGGTAGGGGTGTCCTGAAGCTCGTCGTTTGGATCGGACCCTGTGATGGAGTAAAGGAGGGCGAGGGTTATTAATGGGTCTGTGGGAATTGGAATGGCATTGTATCACATGCATTGGGGTGGTACCTGAGGGTGATTTGGGTCGGGGCCTTGGAGGTGCTTTCATTTGTGTGTGGAGTGAGGGTGCAGTTGTTTGGCAGCCTGCAGTTAGGGTGTGCCTGCTGCACGTGTAGTGGGTGTTTTTGGGGTTTTTAATTATTTATGTATTTATTGTGTGTTTTAAAGTGCGCTATCAGGCCAATGGGTGTGGACGTCCTCCTGGCCATGTGTTTCTGTTGCACTATGTGGACACATGGTACTTCACATGATTGGACATTGTGGATTTGGCATTGTTTTATTTGGGCCACCTACCTGATTCTTCGGATGTCTGCACTCCTTTCTCCATCCCTCCGACTCCCTCTATACTCTCCATTCCAATGGTGGAGGCACAGATTTCTTCCCAGGGGGTCAACTTGATGGGTGATTCCGATCCTCCCCCGGTGGCTGTGGCAATGTTGCGGTTGGCAGAAAGTATGCTACGGACGCGTATCCGCAGGTCGTCCCATCGCTTTCTGCATTGCTGTGGGTTGCGGGGTGCGGTCCCCACCGCACTTACCCGTTGTGCCACCAGAGCCCATATGGCCTTCTTGTTCGCAAGTGCCGTCCTGGTCATTTGCGTGGAGAAGACGGCGGCGGCATTCTCCTGGAGGGTCTCTGTTAGCACGGTGAGTTCCTCACGGGAAAAGTGGACCTGCCGCTTGCGGTCGCACGCTTTCTTCGCTACTTTTCCCATTTTTCTTGGTTTCGCTAGGGTGGATGACGGGTTGGGGTGTGTCTCAGGGTAGTGTTTTTAGTGGTTGTGTGGATTTTGTGGTTTTATAGGTGTACGGCGGGATGTTTCCCGTTCCGGGCCCATGTTTTTACTTCCGTTTCCGTATATTTACGGTCACCGTACTTTCCGGTTGGCGCTCACTGCGGTGTCCGCTAAGATGGGTGGCGGTATTGCACCTAGGGCGCCGTACGGCGGCGGTGTGGGCCGTTTTGGGGTCATTTCCGCCATCGCGGACTTTGCACTTCCGCCATGCCGTGGTGCTCGTGCCCGATGGGTCGGAATGGGCCGCACTTTGCTCCATCGTGCAATGGCGGAAACGCTATTTACGCTGTGGCGGTCCGGTCAGTCACTTTCCGCCAGGGTCGTAATGAGGGCCAGTGTATTTTACAACCCCACCATGCAGGGGCACCGAGTACGGGGGTGGGGGAGAGGGGGAAACATTTTTTTTTAAATTGTGGGGCAGATGCAAAGCAAGAGGCTCTTGCTTTGCATCTGTCCCTCAATTTCAAAAAATCGTTTTGGGTTGGGTATACTTCTACATCTGTGCACCGGGGTGCACAGATGTACAGGTACACCCAACCCAGAAGGATTTTTAGAAATGGAGGTACAGATGCAAAACAAGTCTGTCCCTCAATTTCTAAAAATCGTTTTTGGTTTGGTGTATTTGTACATCTGTGCACCCCTCTTGGAAAGAGGGGTGCACAGATGTAGAGGTACACCCAACCCAGAAGGATTTTTAGAAATGGAGGCACAGATGCAAAACAAGTCTGTCCCTCAATTTCTAAAAATCGTTTTTGATTTGGTGTATTTGTACATCTGTGCACCCCTCTTGGAAAGAGGGGTGAACAGATGTAGAGGTACACAAACCCAGAAGGCTTTTTAGAAATGGAGGTACAGATGCAAAGCAAGGGAGGGGGCAGGGAGCAGGGAGAGGGAAAATGAGACTGTTTGCATGTCTCTGAGTGTGCACGTGGTGAGGGTGAATAAAGCGAGGGAGGGGGCAGGGAGAGGGAAAATGAGACTGTTTGCATGTCTCTGAGTGTGCACGTGGTGAGGGTGAATAAAGCGAGGGAGGGGGCAGGGAGCAGGGAGAGGGAAAATGAGACTGTTTGCATGTCTCTGAGTGTGCACGTGGTGAGGGTGAATAAAGTGAGGGAGGGGGCAGGGAGCAGGGGCAGGGAGAGGGACAATGAGACTGTTTGCATGTCTCTGAGTGTGCACGTGGTGAGGGTGAATGCTATGGGCGGGGAGCGGAGGCGTATGAGCCAGCACTTTCTAGTAGAGCTGCCATATTTGAAATGGAGCAATGCTGGTGCTCCTCAGTTAGCTGGCTATACTCTCGATGGGATAGTACTGCTGTAACAGGGCTTCTATAATTGATGAATCTTCTCAGCGATAATACTATGCTTTTGTTGAGGCAATGCTAGTTCATCTTAGTGGGGCTGCTATACTTTTGATGGGACAACATCAGCACCTCTCAGTTGAGCTGCTACACTCTTATTGACAAGGCCCCAGCACTTCTCAACAGATGTATTTATTTTTATTTGAATTGGTTATTTATAATGCGTGTGCTACCCAGAGGTTTCTAAGCGCGGACTGTGGGAGCGAACCTGTGTTGCGCGGACCGAGGGAGCGAACCTGTGTTGTGCGGACCGAAGGAGTGAACCTGTGTTGCGCGGACCGAGAGATCGAACCTGTGTTGCTCTGTGTCGTCTTGCTTCCAAGGCTAGCACGTTGCCCCTGAGCTATCCTTCCGATACTGTAAAGATCTGAAGTACATTTAATGATACAGAACCAGAACTATTTAGCAAGTCTTTCATCATCAGAATATGTCAACACTGTCGTGGTAATACAAGAGCTCATATATTTAAAGGGATGGAATTACTCAGAATGTAGCAGCACTATTCAATAACCCAAAGTTCTTAAGCATAGTTAATGTGAAAATACTACACTTCTCACCGTTGGGCCAGTACTGCCACTTCTCACAGAGGCTTCTACACCTTTTATGGGGCAGCACTGATCCAGCCTACTGCTCACATGCTCAGAATTGTCATTTCTCAGAAGGACTGCAACACTATTCCATTGTGTTCTGTATGTTGAGTGCTTCTTCACCACCAATGTGGATTCATGGCTCTCTCCCAGTGTCTAAATAGTAGATCTGTCTACATTCAATTGACAACAGGCATGTCCGGAGCTGCCTGCGGTCCATAAGCTGCCACGTAGGATGTTGGGAGCTGTGATGGGGCAAGGGATAGAAGGCTCGAGCCTGTCGGATAGCAGAATCAGCAGGGTCTTAAAACCTGCTCATCCTTCTGGAGGGGCCATGGGGCTAAAGGAGCCTGATCCCACATACAGGGGGTTGTATTCCCTTTATCTCTCCTGAATGAAATAATTAGCTCTCTCAGACACAAGTTATCACCTCTGCACACACTGAATGAATATGGTATGGATCTATAAATCGAGAAAAGTGACAATTCAGAGTTTTTTAACAGATATATAATTGTCTTCCCAGATAGGAGACTGACTCCATTAATATACATGGGGTCACTGAGATGACCAAGAGTGAAACTGTACATTCAGTTGTGAGATTACCAGCAACGGTTGATACTATGCTCCAACGAGTGAGGTGCCCACTCAATATATCACACTGTTTATAGGTGTGAGACCCATCCTGAATGCTTGCCCAAAGAGCCTTGGCCAGAGTTTCACACTGAAGAAGTGAGTATGTGATCTGGGGTCTGCAGCCCACACACACACAGGGGATTCCCATGCTCCCACTTGCGAGATTTTCACCAAATTAGTGAGATTGTGCTCCAAGGTAGGAGGCACCCGCACAGTCTTTGCTCTGACGTTTGGCACACTCACAGAAGGGACGGCATTTCGTTCCCCCAGCCTAGTTGTGTTGCTCTGCCTTTTGAGGGCTACTACAACCTGGATGATTATAGAGGGGTGGAGTAGCGGCAGTGATGGCCTACTGGAATGCAACTCGAAGGCTTAAATCTCCTTCTTACTTGACTTTAGTATATGCAGTACATACTAGCCAATGTTTCCACTGTTCTGCGCTGCGCGCGACTCCAACCCCCCCACGCGCCGTTGCACCAAGTTGGCGACTACATGCAAATTTGTGGTCCTATAACTGCCAGTGATGTCACTTCCTGTATTTGCCCTCCCACCCCCTGGGAAATTCATAAGTCGGCTCCCCTGCCACCATGTACACGGGGCAACGGTTTTGGAATGGCACAGACCTGTGTGTTGGCAGTTCAGCTGTGCTATGCCACGTCCAGGTATATTGCGAGGTAGGATGATTTTGGACAAATGTAATCATTTTAGTAAAATAAATGAAAATTACTATGTGGGAGACTACAGAAAAAATGGAGGGACTGGCAATGTTCACAATTGGACTGTATATGAACGGGTAAGACTCAGGTCCACGGGATGAAACTTGAGTTGCTTGAAGCTGTTTGCATCTCTGTCATTCTGGCAACACCCCAGAAATATGCACCCATCACTGCGTGGTGCAGTGCAAAGATAAAGGTAGGCCAGCATTCTGATGTCAAAGGAGCCTCAAAGTACAATTGTAAGGTGATTGCTGTGCATGTTTACACTTCACTGCAGACTCTTAAGGGCACTGCACAGAGAGAGAACTCCCCAAATGCCAAATTACAGAGCATGTTAGAAAGAAGTATGGAGATGAAAATCCCACCTTTTACAGCCAAGATGATTTGAAGATGTTGTAAACACGACTTTATCCTGGTACTTCAGTGAGATGGAAGCCATTTCACTGGGAAGATTTATAGATAAGAATAGCCTCTACCTATCATTGAGGATGGGTTTACCCCGCCACCTCTGTGGACCTCTTCATTCTCCAGGCATCTGACAGTTCAAATAACAGGTACAAAGTTCATTATTGTGGGGTACTAATCAGTGAGGACAATGCTGAGACTAACTTCAGTGAAATGTGAAGAAATTGGATAGATCCATTGGATGCTGTAATGCCTCGCACAATAAATGAGACTTCACTATTGACTAGAAACTGTTGAATGTTCTGGAGCAGCGTGGACATGCTCACGCCTGCCTTATCAGAAGTGAATGCGGGTTTGTTCAGTCCTGGACCACAGGCACCTGGATTCCGTAGACAGGGATAGTCTTCTGCTTATGGTCATCTTTCCCAGAGAAGGCTCGCTTGCTGTCCCCTTTCTAGAGTATGCACTAGTGCCTCCTATTGATGAATGCCACTTTGCCTACGAGAATCCGCCTAGCACCTGAGCTGTCTTCCTAAAAAGGGCTGCCCTGTGCCACCTCTTGAAGTGCCACCCAGTGGAGACACATTGCAAGCCCACATTTCTAAGGATGTTACATGCAAGGCTGACTATTGCCCATCTACTGGCTGACTCTGAGTGGACAGGGGTTTTGGCATCACCTTAATTGATATCGGGTGGGTAAGCTGTAAAGAGGTTCTGGTGCTAATGGAGTAATAGAACGAAGAGCATTTGATTGATTTGATAAGCGGCCCTCTTCCCCCGTGGCCCCAAAGCATGGGGCCACAGCGCTGGAGACCCCTGGGGGCAGATGATCACTGCCCCCAGGGGTGAAAAATAAAAAAAATAAAAAGGGAAGGAGGGAAGTCGGAGGGGGTTTGGGGCCCTGGGGCCCACTAGGCCACCAGGGATATAGGAAAAACTGGTGTCCTTGGAAAGGGGAGGTTCTCCCCTTTCCAAGGACACCACGTATATGACGCATTGCTGGTCACAGATCAGCGCAGAGTGCTCGATCCGTGACCAGCAACCCACAGGACCACCATGGAAACGTTTGTGACGTGGGGAGGAGGGGAGCTGCTTCAAGTAAGCAGCCTTCTCCCCCCCATGGATCCCCCCAGCCCCCAAAGCATGGGGGCACATATGTGCACAACCCTGGGGGCAGATGGCTGATCATCTGCCCCCAGGGAAGGTGGGCAAAAAGAAAAAATAATAATAATAAATAGAACAGGGATTGGGGTGGGGGTGGGGGGCCTGGGATTTTTTTGCCCCCATGAAATGGTGGTGGCCCTCCCCCTCCCACACCAAGTGGAAAGGTGGGGCCACCCCTTGTAGCCCTCCCTGGGGGCAGATTTATGGCCCCAGGTAGGAGTGCATGAGGTGGCCCCCACATCCAATTGGGGGTGGGGGGGAGGGCTACCAGGAATTAGTATGCAGGCCCCCCAAAGGATGGGCCTGCAGGTTAGGCCCTCCCTGGGGGCAGATGGCTGATCATCTGCCCCCAGGGAAGGGGGCAAAACAAAAAAAACAAAAAATGAAAATAAGAAAAATTGAATTTTGGGTGGGATGGGGGGCACTAGCCACCAGGGATATATTTTACAGAAATGGGGGGTGGCCCTCTCCCCCTCACCCCAATGAGAAATGGGGGCACCCCTTGTAGCCCTTCCTGGGGGCAGATATCTGCTCCTAGGAAGGGGCATCTGACTTCAGGGAGGGCTGCATGAGATGCCCCCCTCTTATCGGCCCCCAGGGAGGGCTGAATGAGATGCCCCCCTTGCATTTGGTTTTGGGGGTAGAGGGTCACCCCCCAGTACATTAGAAAATTACCTGGCGGTTTAGGGTGCCCCTCCGCCCGCCCTAAAGTGTAGTGTACCTTTACCATTTTTTGTTTTGTTTACTATACCTGCCTTGGCGCAGAGGGGCACATTGGTGTGCCAATCTGGTGCCAGGGTGCCCAAACCTTACTGCCCCACCCACTGGGGAGCCTGTCCCACCATTTTTGGGGGCCCTCTCCCCCCACCCCAAATGGAGGGGGGTGTACCTCACGCAGCCGTTTGTAGGAGGACCAGGGAGGCCTACATGAGGTGCCCCCGCCACCCATTTGGTTTGAGGGGGGGAGAGGGCCCCCACAAATGGTGGCACAGGCCCCCAGTGGGTGGGGCAGTAAGGTTTGGGCACACCAGGGCCAGATTGGCACATCAATGTGCCTCTCTGCACCAAGGGGAGATGGGTTACCAAAGGAAAAAAGTGAAAATGGTGGAACGCTTTTTAGGGGGAGCTGTGGGGCACCCCAAAGGGTCTGGGAATTTTCTAATGGGATGGGGCGTTGACCCCCTCCACCCCCACCCACAATGGAGTGGGTGCCATGTCATGCAGCCCTCCTTGGGACCAGATATCTGCTCCTAGGAACGGACGCCTGAGCCCAGGGAGGAGTGCAGGACAGCCCCCCCTTATCTGCCCCTGGGAGGGCTACATGAGATGGGCCGCCCCTCCAATTGGGCCATGTGTGGATTCCCAGGGGTGTCCTCTTTTGGGAAATGCATGGGGTTCCCTGTTTCCCTTGCTGGCTTCGACTCCCTAGGCCCAAATCTGTAGGCTGCCCACATGAACAAAATGGGCAGTGGCGAAAGGCTTGGGTTTCCCAGCGGGTTACCCTTTTCCTTTTGCGCCCCCGGTAGGTGCACCCACACATGTGAGGTACCGTTTTCATCAAGACACGTGTGTGGATGCAGGAAGGTAGGTCATGTGTTGCTGGCCATGTGTTTCGCCGGGTGGCCAGAGCGAAACGTTTGAGAATTGTCTTCATTTCCAGCCAATTTCAGAGACATTTCCCTGTGTCCACTCACCGAAACACGTCGCCAACAACAGATGTCATACCTTCTCGCGTTCCCACAGGTGTCCCGTCGAAAAAGGTACCTCACATGTGTGGGTGCACCTACTGGGGGCACAAAAGGAAAAGGGTAACCCGCTGGGAACCCCAAGCCTTTTGCCACAGCACAATTTGTTCATGTGGGCAACCTACAGATTTGGGCCTAGGGAGTCGAAGCCAGCAAGGGAAACAGGGAACCCCATGCATTTCCCAAAAGAGGACACCCCTGGGAATGCACAGAGGTCTGACTTGCGCGAAGCGGCCCAGAATTTATTACCCAGAACCCCAGACAAAGTGAACATTGTGTTTTTTCCCTACCAAATATCACACTTTGTCTCGGATTGTGGCTAATGAAAACTGGGGCAATGATAGTGAAAGCAAATGATTTTTCAGGGCAGCACAGGAGCGATGAAAAGAAGGGGCACAGCAGATAGGGAGAGGGAGAGGTCCAAAGTATGGGAGCAAGTAACAAAAATGACCAAAACCAGGATGGAGGCCAGGGGATTTGGGGACAGAGATACTGAGAAGAGGTTCAGAGCGAAGAGAACGTGCAAGAAGGTAGAGAGAGTTATGAGGGCAAGATAGGAAGGAGCAGGACCATTAAGGCCTTGAAGACCGTGCAGAGAAAGTGAAAGAGAAGCCGGTTGTCAAATGAAAGAAGGAAATTGGAGCATCGGTTATTGCTAATGGAATCACGAGCAGGAAGAGAAAACATGAGACGAATTGAGGAGTTGAAGACTGAGCAGAAGGAACGGCATGACAGGAGACCAGAAGGGACGGGCACGACACCTGTTATAAATGTGATAGCGGCCGCACAAGCAGACATTGCTCCAACAGTTGCCAGAACATGTGCAGACTTGAAATCCACCGCTGCAGAAAGGAAAGGGCCAGAAAAATGTATTCTCTGTCTATGCCCCAAGACTATGGAACCTCCTCCTCGTTAGCATCAGACTCACCCCCACGCTCCTACAATTCAGAAAGGAACTCAAGACCCACCTCTTCAAGGAGTCGCTCATACTCAACACCTAGGCCATCACATCGTCGCCCTTGCACCACCTGACTCACTAGATGGCGCCTGCCCCTCTCCTCAACACCACCCAGTACAGCTGTACCCCTCCTCTGTGCTCCCATGTATCCTCCACCCCGATGTATAACTGTTCTGTTACCTCTGAAAAGCACTCCGTTATGCATCTGTACTTTTGTATACCTTTCTAAAGAGCTCCATTATACATCTGTACTGTTGTATACCTCTCTTAAGAGCTCCGTTATGCATCTGTACTGTTGTATACCTCTCTAAAGTGCTCTGTTATGCATTGTATACCTCTCTAAAGAGCTCTGTTATGTATCTGTATTGTTGTATACTTTTGTAAAGTGCTCTGTTGCTTCTCAAAGCTAGGTCCGCCTCAATAGATACCATCATATCAATAATAAAAGCAGTAGTAGAGATATGAGTAGTGAAAGAGAGTGAAGACTCAAAGATTACACCAAGATTTCTCACTGTAGAATAAAGGGGATTAAAGCAGGTGGGAAGAAAATTCCAGAAGGGTAGGCAGAGGGAGGTAGAGTGGAGGAGGGGAATAAATAGAAGCTCAGATTTTGACTGGCTTTCAGGTGAAGAAGGTGGGTGTGGATTCCGTTTTAATAGCTGAGAAGCAAACAGAGAAATTGGCCTCAAGGGAGTCAGAAAAGTTAGAAAGAGAGGAGAAAAAGTTGGTGTCATCTGCACAGAAATGAGGCAAAGATTAAAGGAAGATATGAGATGGGAGAGCGGGAGTGTATAAGGGGAGGCGACAAGAGGGACAAGCACAGAACCCTGCAGGACACCAAATTGGAGAGGACGAGAGTCAGGTGTAGAGCCAGACCAGGATACCAAAAAGATTGATACGAAAGGTAAGAGGTGAACCAACGAAGGACAGCATGAGAGAGCAAGTGAGGCATGGGAAGACAGGAGAGTGGAGTGATCAACAGTGTCGACAACCGTTGACAAGTCAAGAAGGCTGAGAACAGAAGAACGTTAGTTGCGCTGGGCAGAATGAAGAACGTGGCATGAAGGAGGGCGGTGTCTAGTTTACCTTAGCACTGAAACCCACTCACTCTAGATCACCCCAGTAGTGAATACCAATCATCCGAGCACACCCCAGTCCTATGTTATGTTATGTTACTTGGTATTTATATAGCGCTCTATATATCATTGGTATGACCTCAAAGCGCTGGTAGCTTCAACGCCCTCGGGAACCGTAGTTCTGGTCAACAACTTACCTGCCTCAGCTTTGCCCTTCCTCCATCCATGTACCCTAGCACATGCCAGCCTAAAGCTCACCACACCCAACCCCACCCCACTTCACTTCATCCACCCAGCCTGTCCCAACGACCTCACCTCACCCTAAACCCTCACCCAGAAATCTCAGACCGGCCACAATCACCCCACTAATACACCTAATTCCACCCAACCACCACCTCTCCTCAACCAAACCAACCCCCCACTACCTCACATCACCCCATCTACAGCACCCACCCAACCATGTCACCTGCTCACCCAACCTCATCAAATAGCTCGCCTCATCCAACATAATATCACCCCACCACCTCACTGACCCCATGACCCCTCCTACCTAGGCTAACAATAGCACATACACTTGAGGACCCTAGCTTACCCAAGCACAATACCCACCTACCCTAGCTCATCCAGGCACTACAGCCCATTTTTCATAACTAGCCCCAGAACACAATAGCTCACCACAACACCCCACTCACACACGCTAGGTCACCTCAAAGTAACACCACCCACCCCACCCAGCGTGCCCTGCAACCCACCCAGAGCTCACCCCAGGAGTCCACCCACCCAAGCATCTCAATAGCTCACCCACACTTGCTACCCCAGGATCACACCTAACCCTCTACCCACTCTTCCTCACCTAGAATCCCCCCTGCTCGTTGCAGCATCACAGCAACACACACACCCTAAGAACCCACCCAAGCTCACTGCCATACCCTAGCCCACCCCATACCTTATGACACCCTGATCACTCCCAGCCCGGCTACATCACTGGAAAACATGCGGCTCAGCCCAGCACCCCAACCACCCTTGCGCACCTTAACAAACCCTAGCTCATCCCAGCACAACCTACCACACCCAGGAACCCTAGCTCAGCCAAGCATTCACCCCAATGCAAATGCAATAAAAACAAGCACAACTCATTCAACATAGCTCATCCCGGCAGCCCACCTATCCAACCACTGCCAAAGCACCCCAGAAAACATGAGTTCACCCAGCGCCCCATTCTCCCCAGTCACACAACCTCCCTCACACCTCACCCGACCTCACACACCCCACCAAACTTCAACAAACCACTTTGCTGCATCCTACACAAGCTTACCCAACAACGTCACCCCGCCCTAGCTCCCCAGCATAACACCGGCCCACCCTAGCTCTCTGCAGCACGCCACCCCTCTACCCTAACTAATCCCCGCACAATACATATCCACCCTAGCTCCCTCCAGTACAAAAACCTCCCGGCCTAGCTTGCATTGGCACAATATTTATTGTAGCTCACCCAGGGCACCATAAACTGCCTCAGCAAACCAATCCACACACCAATCCCAGCTTGCATCAGTACACTCCCGACCTTTCCTCTCTCCAGCTCACCACCCACCCACCCTAGCTCACAACATAGCTCACAACATAGCTCACCCAGGGCACCATAAGCTGCCTCAGCAAACCAATCCACACACCAATCCCAGCTTGCATCAGTACACTCCCGACCTTTCCTCTCTCCAGCTCACCACCCACCCACCCTAGCTCACAACATAGCTCACCCAGGGCACCATAAGCTGCCTCAGCAAACCAATCCACACACCAATCCCAGCTTGCATCAGTACACTCCCGACCTTTCCTCTCTCCACCTCACCACCAACTGACCACTCACCCTAACTCTTACTAGCATACAATCTACCCGCCCTAGCTCACCTGTGCAGTACAACCACCCTCCTCTACCTCTTAGCAACACCCGCTGCACCCTAGATCACTCCAGCACAAGAACACTATAGCACCCCATCTGTCAACTCAAGCTCACCAAAGCATCCCATCATCCAAGCATCCTATCCACCATAGGCTCCCCCAACACTGCGCACATTTTAACTCATCTCAGCCCCTAGCCACTCACTCTAGCTCACCACAACACAGCACCCACCCACCTAGCTTATCAGGTACAACATCCACCGACCGTAGCTCACACCAGCAAAGCGCCCCAGCCTAGCATGACACAGACTAGCACGCCGATCCTAATTCACCCCAGCAAACCATCCGTCCTAGTTCACCCTAGCCCCACACCCACCAGAGCTATTCCCACCAACCACACCCGCCTATCCTAATTCACCTCATTATCCCACTGGACTTAAGCTCATACCAGCACCCAGCCCACTTAACCTAGCCACCCAGCATCTGAACAAGCTTACATAGCTTATCACAGCACATCATCCACCCACCCTAGGACACTAGAGCAAATAACAACGTCACTGTGGCTCATCCAAGCACACCACTGTAACTCACCCCAGCACAGCACCCACCCAGCCTACCTCACCCCAGCAGCCCACCCACCCACATAAGCTCCGCCAAGCTGTATAGCCAAGCACCCAATTACATCCCAGTACAGGCTCCTCTCAAGACTTCACACACCACCCTAGATTGCATCTTCTTGATGCCCACCCACTGCATCAACCGAGCAAACCTTAGCTCACACAAGCATCCCATAGCTCACACAAGCATCCCCTAGCTCACACACGCATCCCCTAGCTCACACACGCATCCCATAGCTCACACAAGCATCTCATAGCTCACACACGCATCCCATAGCTCACACAAGAAACCCATAGCTCACATAAGCATCCCATAGCTCGACCGAGCACAACACACACCCAACTGAGCTAAAAGCAGCACACTTTAAGGGCCTCTTTACAAGTTCAGTGGCACAGCAAAAAGTGGTAATTCCATTACTGCTGCCTTTTTGGGCGGTAGCAGTATTACCGCCATTTTTCACAAACCACTGAACACAAACACAAAAGTATGCCAGTCAGGTAACACAATGGGGTCCCCTCCAAAAACATCTTTTTTTTGGCAGATACCCTGATTACTGGACAATTATCAACACACTTGTTCTGTGACCAAATCGTACAGTTTCCCCTCATGGTGTAGGAAATGGTAGGATGATCCTATAATTTTAGCCAACCGCGCGTTGCACCCTGGAACTTGGAGTTCCATATTAAATTTGCCATATAATAAATACTACAAGCACCAAAATGCAGAAGCCTGTAGCGCTATGTAAAGTGTGCTGTGGACCTCTGCTGCACCAGTCTGTATGCAGACCTGTCCACATTGGCCTCTTGGTGGCCCTGGGTGGGTTGCCCAATGCCTGCTCTTGGTAGGATTTTCTGACGGCTAGGAAAAAATGACAAGCCAGGCTGTCAGATTTTCCTACCCCGTCACTTTTTCCTACCCCTGGGTGGGTTGCCCAATGCTAGCTGTCGGTAGGATTTTCTGACAAGTAGGAAAAAATGACAGTTCAGGCTGTCAGATTTTCCTACCCCGTCACTTTTTCCTACCCCTGGGTGGGTTGCCCAATGCCTGCTCTTGGTAGGATTTTCTGACGGGTAGGAAAAAATGACAGGCCAGGTTGTCAGATTTTCCTACCCCGTCACTTTTTCCTACCCCTGGGTGGGTTGCCCAATGCTAGCTGTCGGTAGGATTTTCTGACAGCTAGGAAAAAATGACAGGCCAGGCTGTCAGATTTTCCTACCCCGTCACTTTTTCCTACCCCTGGGTGGGTTGCCCAATGCCTGCTCTTGGTAGGATTTTCTGACGGGTAGGAAAAAATGACAGGCCAGGTTGTCAGATTTTCCTACCCCGTCACTTTTTCCTACCCCTGGGTGGGTTGCCCAATGCTAGCTGTCGGTAGGATTTTCTGACAGCTAGGAAAAAATGACAGGCCAGGCTGTCAGATTTTCCTACCCCGTCACTTTTTCCTACCCCTGGGTGGGTTGCCCAATGCCTGCTCTCGGTAGGATTTTCTGACGGGTAGGAAAAAATGACAGGTCAGGCTGTCAGATTTTCCTACCCCGTCACTTTTTCCTACCCCTGGGTGGGTTGCCCAATGCTAGCTGTCGGTAGGATTTTCTGATGGGTAGGAAAAAAAACCAGGTCAGGCTGTCAGATTTTCCTACCCCGTCACTTTTTCCTACCTCTGGGTGGGTTGCCCAATGCTAGCTGTCGGTAGGATTTTCTGACGGGTAGGAAAAAATGACATGTCAGGCTGTCAGATTTTCCTACCCCGTCACTTTTTCCTACCCCTGGGTGGGTCGCCCAATGCTAGCTGTCGGTAGGATTTTCTGACGGGTAGGAAAAAATGACAGGTCAGGCTGTCAGATTTTCCTACCCCGTCACTTTTTCCTACCACTGGGTTTGTTGCCCAATGCCTGCTCTCGGTAGGATTTTCTGACGGGTAGGAAAAAATGACAGGTCAGGCTGTCAGATTTTCCTACCCCGTCACTTTTTCCTACCCCTGGGTGGGTTGCCCAATGCAGGCTGTCGGTAGGATTTTCTGACGGGTAGGAAAAAATGACAGGTCAGGCTGTCAGATTTTCCTACCCCGTCACTTTTTCTTACCTCTGGGTGGGTTGCCCAATGCCTGCTGTCGGTAGGAATTTCTGACGGGTAGGAAAAAATGACAGGCTAGGCTGTCAGATTTTCCTACCCCGTCACTTTTTCCTATCGGTAGGATTTTCTGACAGATAGCAAAAAGTGACGTTACACCGGCACTGCTGAAGGCCTGCTCCTGGTACACAGGTGTAGTGTTTAGGAACTGAGAAACTATCCTGTTCCTGCAATAATAGAACTTTATTAGAAAAGTTAGAAAAATATTGCCAAAGTAAATATACAGGATAAATAAAGTGTTGCATTCACTTCATTCGTCACAGAGCAGAATGGCCGTTTGGGAGAACATTCCTGCCTGTCACCATTCTACACGGGGTGTGTAATTCACATTTCCCCAATTCAGCCTCTCTGGAGTCGGAGCAACTTCACCCAACCCGCAATGCTGAAAATTCATTCTGTGAGTGCATGAACATTTCAGCCAATTAGGGTACTGTGGTAAGTCAGAATCAGGAGATGGACAACTCATTTTGTTTCGCACTGAAAAGCTTTTATTGTGGTGCAAACCCCTAGTTTAATTCAAACACTCTGGTTTCTATATTAAAGAAAAGAAAGAGTCTAAAGGGGTGCACGTCAGGATGTCGTACAAAAAGTCCTAGCCTGATGCTACCCTACCACTACAAAGTAACACAGCTACAAAGGAGAATACTTAAGGGCTGCTGTCCCAATTGATATGATATTTTACTTTTAGCGCACCTATACACACATGTTTCAAGGTGCAACAAGGAAAGGGGGGGGACAAAGGGAGGACAGGACAACGATCTTACTAGGCAAAGTGACATTGAGATCGCACAAGTGCAGGGTGGGGGGGGGGGGGGAAAGGGCCAGGGGAAGAGGAGAAGGAGCAAGTGCTAGACGTAGGATCAAGACATCGAAAAACAAGAAGTGCGGCCAATAGGTGGCAGTGCAGGGGTTAAATGCAGACAACAAGTGTTAGAAGTGCAGGTAGGGGGACTGTAAGGTTGTACAGCTTCAAGCGCAGGGTTGCCAGGCGGCAGTGCAGGTGTGCAACTGGAGGGACAGGGACCTAGGCCGATAGTTCAGAGGGTAGCCAGGTGTCCAGTGCAGTCTCAGACAGGAGATCAGCAGGGAAGAGGAAGAGAGAAGGCGGAAGCAAAGAGGAAAGTTTTGAGCTGCTTCCGGAACCAGAGATGGTTCTGTTCAAGTTTAAGAGAGGCAGGGAGGCTGTTCCAAAGGGAGGTGCCAGCCGAAGAGAGAGATCTGCCCCCAACTCGTTGCTTCGAAAAGCAACTGACCCTTAATGAGTTGGAGGTGGAGGAGTGAGGACCTCGAGTAGGAAGATACTTCTGAAGAGAAAGCTCGAGATATTTTGGTCCCAGGTACCAGAAGGCCTTGTGGACAATGCAAAACATCTTGAACTTGATCCTTGCAGCCACTGGGAGCCAATGGAGAGATTTCAGTCCTGCAGAGATACGATCTCTCGGCTTGAGGCCAAGCACAAGTCTCACCAAGCACAAGTCTCACAGTCCTGTTCTGGATGAGTTGCAGAGGGCGGAGAGTAGTGGACGGCAGATTTAGAAAGAGGCTGTTACACTAGTCAAGCCTAGAGAGAACCAGAGCTCTGGAGAGAGTGAGCTTCTGGGGAAAGAAGAGGAAAGGAAGAATACCTCTGAGGAGGTACAGTTGCTAGTTTGACTTCTTAGAGACGTTGGAAATGTGAGGAGAGTGTGGATGCAGATAACCCTGAGGTTCTAAGCCTCACAGGTGGGAGCGAGGGGGCAGCAAGGGAGGCCGCTCCCAGCGAGTGGCGGGAAAGAGGGGTGCTGGTGTGCCAATGAGGAGGATCTCCGTCTTACTGGCATTCAGGCAGAGATCATTGGCTGCGCACCATTCCTGGATTGCAAGCAGACAATCGGGCATGAGAGAGGGAGGAGAGGAGACAGAGGGGATCCTGAAAGCGAGCTGGATGTCACCTGCATAGCACTGGAAGTTGGAGCAGAGGGCAGCATTGCGGTGGGAGAAAGGTGCCAAGTATTGGTTTAACAACCAGGGAGAAAGGTTAGACCTCTGGGGAACACCACAAGTGGAGCGAGAGATAGAGGAGAGGAAGGACCATAGTTGGACCTGGGAGGGTCGGTCAGAGAGGAAAGAAGTCAGCCAGGCCAGGGCCTGATCAGTGATACCCAGGTTATCACAAAGCCTGTTGAGCAGGATGGCATGGTTGACTGGGTCAAAGGCAGAAGAGAGATTAAAGGCAGAAGAGAGATTAAGTAGGATGAAGACGGAGGGGAGATTAGAGTCAAGGTTAGAGAGTAGGTCTTCACGGATGTTCAGGAGAGCAGTTTCTGTGCTTCTGTCTGATCTGAAGCCAGACTGATGGTCGTGGAGACAGCCAACAGATTCAGTGTGAAGATTAAGCTGGGAGATTGCCAGGTTTTCCCGGAGTTTGCCCATGAAAGGATGGATAGAGATTGGGTGATAATTAGCCGGAAGGGAGGGGTCCGGTGAGGGTTTTTTGAGAAGAGGGTGCACAAGAGAGCGCTTCAGAGGGGAAGGGAAGTTACAAGAGGCAAAAGAGTGGTTGCAGAAGTTGGCCATGGCTGGTGCAAGGTTGTCTATGTGGTCCTTGATGGTTTTGGAGGAACAGTGAAGAACCTGTTTGGATGAGGTTTTCATAGATCGGACTTGTCTAGAAACCTTGTCGGAGAGAAGAGAGGAAAGGCAGAGAAGGGAGGGGGTGGCCACAGGGTATCCAGGGGAAGAGGAGAGAGTGGAGGGAGAGGCAGGGAAGCCGGGAGGGTGGACAGGATATCCTGGGTTTTAGAGATGCAGTGAGACGCCAGGGCCCTACAGAGGCCTGGGAAGGAACAGGTGAGGTAGAGACTGTGGCAGGATTGGCCAGCTCCTTGCAGATTTTAAAGAGTTCAGCTGAGTTGTTAGATGTCGCAGAAATGCGGGCTTGGATGTGAGCTCTCTTCTTAGTGAGGACAGAGAGTCGATATTGCCTTTGGAACAGGCAGCAGGGCAGTTTGTCAGAGAATGTACAAGATGCCAACCATTTCCTCTCTGCTACCCTACACTTGTGTTTAAGGGTGACAAGGTCTGAGTCATACCAGGAGTTGCACTTGGTTTTTGGTTTCATACGGATCCTCATGACACGGGCAGGAGGGGGAGAGAAAGATGCAGCAAAAGCCTCAACAGACACACGCTTTATGGGTCAAATGACTGAGAAGGTGGCTGGCACTCTGGGGGTAGGCTTGGCCTGAGGGGTAGAGAGAGGGAGAGAGATGAGAGGAAAGAAGAAAGTGGTCACTCCAGGAGAGAGGAGTGGTGAGAGGGTTATAGAATGGGAGGTCTGGAGGGATCAGAATATCAAGAGTGTGCCCTGCAGAGTGAGTTGTGCCAGAGGGAAGAATAGAGAGAGAGTCGCAAAGGTTGCGAAAGAGTCACGTGGCAGGACAAGAAGCATCCAGGTGGATGTTGAAGTCACCAAGGAGGAGTTCAGTGGTTGAGGCCAAGAGAGAGGAGGAGAGGTCTGCCTACTCGGAGAGGAAGGAGGTGACCTGACCAGGTGGCCGGTAAATAGTAGCTACTGTGAGAGAGTGGCCAGGAGAGAGAGAAAGCCTACAGACCAGGCGTTCAAAGGAGGAGTAGGCCTGCATAGGAATGATAGAGGCAGGGATCCACTACGGGAAGATCAAGGCTATGCCCCCACCAGAACAGTTGGATCTGGGCACGGAGAGGAGCTTGTAGCCATCAGGAAGGAGAGTGTCAAAGCTTGTGACAGAGCTGGCCGTGAACCATGTCTCGGTGAGACCAAGGACATCAAGGTCGAGTTCTTCAAGGAGACGACAGATGTCAGAGGAGTGGTTGACAGCTAAGCAAGAGTTAAGGATGGCGAGGTGGAGAAGGTTGCCATCCTTCAAAGACTTCCGGGAAGGGGTACAAATCAGAGGTACTCCCTGCGGAGGTGTAGAAGGAGACTGAGGGAGGGGAGAGGAGGTAAGAGGAGAGGGCAAGGTAGCCGAGGAGGAGGAAGAGGGACCAGAGAAGTGGCAGCGGATGGAGGCAAGGAATCCGAAGCAGGGAGAGAAGGGAGAGGAGAGGAAATTGATAAGGCGCAGGAATTATCTATCGAAGAGGAGGAGGTTGGCCTGAGGGCCTTGGATCAGGAAGGTGCCATTAAGATAAATATTAATGATGACCTTAGAGGAGTGGAAGGACGCCAGGAGGGCCTCCCGCTGAGTGCCACCATTGATGGGAGAGGAAGAGAAAGGAGAGAGCACAGAGACCATATGAGGAGTCCATAGGTCTGATGAAGGAACGACAAAGAGGATGTCGGTGAGGGTCTATCTGGAGGAAGCGCTGGTGTAGGTATCAGCGATAGGGAGGCCTCTGTTGGAGATCAGGATATCCTTTTTGAACTTCTTCCTAGCAGACCTAGTGAGAAGGGTAGGATAGTCGATAGACAAACAGTTGGAGAATATAGGAGAAACAGAGAGCACCATAGGTGATGAGGAGGAGGGGGAACAGAGAGAATGGGGGGTGGGTAGGAGTGAGAGAGAGCGAAGGGGAGGTGAGACACGGGGAGAAAACACAAGGTGGGTGCAAGCTGAAGAGATGGAACAAAACAGGAACAGCAGGGCAGAATGAAACACAATGCAGCCCCTGGGCACAGCTAGGTTCGAAATTAGCAGGAGTGAATAAAACCCAATGCAGCTACTGGGCACAGCTAGGTTCAAAATTAGCAGGAGTGAATAAAACACAATGCAGCTACTGGGCACAGCTAGGTTTAGAATTAGCAGGAGTGAATAAAATACATCACATCTACTGGGCGCAGCTAGGTTCAAAATTAGCAGGAGTGAATAAAACACAATGCAGCCATTGGGCACAGCTGGAGGTAATGAGAGTGGGAGTCCAGGTGAGAAGAAATGAGGGAGGGATAGTCAAAGGAGCGGAAGCGTTTCTTTTGAAGAGGTGACTACCCCACAGGGAAGTCATGCTAGGAAATCCAAATGGTGTGATCATGACGGAAAGGAGGACATTGCTTTTAGTTCAAATAGATCCCAACCTGAGCGAGCTGGCAACCTCAGAGAGTGGTGCTGTTGAGAAGGAAAAACTGTTCAGGGATTCCTTCATTAAGGAGCTGACTAAATTTGATAACTTGTATGCGGCCCTGGCCAAAGCACAGGCTTCTCTGAAAAGGGTCTTCAGCAGGCATATTTTCAGCAGGGCTGGCAGAGGCAGGGGCCACCCTACCAGCCGATACCCGTACACCAGGCCCTTCAGCGACTGTGGTCAATGGAGAGAGCAGGAGGACCGGAAGACAAACCCCTTCTTTCCCTATCATGATTGAGGAAGGGGCAGAGGATGGGATCATCACCAACATAGCACAGGTGAGAAGCCTGCACATGTGCGTATCAAACCTAGATCTGCCCGCAATAGGCGGGAGATTGGCGAAGAATGTAGAATATTGGCATGCTATATCCAATGTTGCTTGGGTCTTAGACACAGTGCATGGGTTTCACATAGAGTTTTACACAACTCCAAGGCAGACAAATCTTCCAAATTACTAGAATCAGAACTGGGAGGCTTAGAGTGCAAATCGACCATTGTACAGGTGACAGACACCCCACTAGGGCTTATAAGCAATGTGTTCCTGGTCAAAGGGAAACACAAGTTGAGATTGATTATGAACCTGGGAGAGTTGAATGTGACAAATTACAACAGGGAGGTTGGTTGGCAAGGATAGACCAGAAGGATGCATACCTGACAGTTCCTATTGCAGCAGAACACCAGAGATTTCTGAGGTTCTTCTGGGGGGACATGACATGGCAAATTTTCAGCCTTCCGTTCGGCTTGGCGTCATCACCATGCTTTTCACCAAGCTGATGAAACCCGCAGTGACACGTCTGAGAGAGCAGGGCATCAGACAGAAAATATATCTGGATGAAATGTGCTTAATGTGTCAGAACACGTAGTTACTCATAGGTCAAGTAAATACCACAATAGAGTTACTCCTAAAGCTGGGGTTGACCAACAGGCCATGGGTCTTGAACCCACCGCCACAAGCAACCCCATAATGGTCGCTCCACATACATCCTCCCATGGCCAAACATGCCGATTTGCCCATATGTGTGGGGTCACGCATGCCAACACACGTGGGGGAACCATACCTGACAACATTTCCTATGTCCCCTACAGGCACTCACGCATCGCCAGAGGCCTCTGAGGAGGAGGTAGTAGGCCCACCTGGGAGTGGCGCTTCAATGCCCACAAGTTCGGCCACCAACACCCCGCAAAGGTGCGCATGGACCATTGTCCAATGCCTGCAGCCAGCCAGACCAAGCCTGCAGGTGGTACCGCAGGCCCTGCACCAATACCAGCAGCCACCAGGAACACTGCAGGCCAAGCTTTGCCCATACCTGCAGCCATAGGCATGGGCACCGAGCCAACACCTGCTGCCAGTGCCATTTAGGAGCCACAGGGGAACACCTGGAGCCTCACCTACTGAAATCCAACACTCCCCAGGAAGCCCAGCACGCCACCAGCACATAGCGACACCAGAGACGGAATTGACACTCCATCTTGTAGCTCACATGCTTTCAGTCCTGGTCCAGTGCAGAGCCCCCCCAACCAGACTGCGTAGTCCGTCTCGCAGCGTGCTGCTGCAAAGGCTGGATTACATGAAGCGCAGGCAGCGGGAGATGGAGGTGATAGCGTGGGGATCCATGCGGGAGGCCCAACACATGAGAAAGAAAAAGCAGCTGACCCTATGCGCAGCTTGGTGGATAGTGGTCAAAACCCTCACCTCGCTGCATCATTTAATGACTCTCTGGCGTCAGCCTCGAGTGATTTCAAAATCTTGGACGCAGTATTAGACAGAAAGTTAGCACCAGTCCTAGAAAAAATAGGGGCCCTCAAAAACTCCCTAAGCACAACCTTATGTATCATGGATGACCTATTAAGAGGCCTAAAAAAAGACATTAGGGAAATTAGTGAATTTGTTGTAGAACGCACAGGGCGAGTTGTTCCCGTGCCCATAGCAGAAGCCTCTGCAACCCAACACCCAAACTCTTTAACTAATTTACCCAGGGGTGGGACGGTGGTCCATAACCCTATAGTCACCACTCTACCAACTGTCGCTCCAATACGGCATAATGCCGCACTTTTGGATCGTACTTCTTGGAAGGGGCCTAACACTGGCTTGGGGGTTTCAGCCGTCGGTACACACAAGATCCTAAAAGACAAATGTCCCCCCAGTGAGCAAGTCGTACTTAATCTCCGCCCAGAAGCTGCTCCTCTGGTGGGAGTCATTACGGGACTCCCTCCCCTGGCCTTGGGCCAGGTGGAATCCACCCTTTCTCTCTTAAATAAGACGGCACAATGGATCAATACACGTTTGCCCGGTATGAAGGTGAACCCTAGAGGCATCCTTATGGCTAGGAGGGTGTCCTGGGTGGGGAAGGAACCAAAATGGGCTGTGGGGGACTGTGTGGTGGTGTCTATGATCGCCCCAGCCATGCTTAACTATGTAGTTGCCTCCATTTATCCAGAGTGGAGGGCCTGCAATTCTTCCTTACAAAACAGTGCCTTTTTCCCTTTAGGAGCATTTTACCCGGTAAACCAACCCCCACTAGCACTACGCACCACCACCAAAACTTTGTACCCACAAGTAGTAAGGGATGGTTTTGGGGGAGGCAGTCAGATGGTACCAATCACGCCAGTGGCCATGGTTGATCTTACAAATAGCTACAAGGTCCTGGGTGAAATCGAAGAACTAGATTGACCAGCTGTCATGGGGGAGGTGGGTTATCTAAAGGATCTATCTGAAATAGAGGGTGCATGGGGGGAAAACCATTTTCAAAATGAACGGGCGCCATCTCAAACATCCATGTCCTTCTTATCTAGATCTCACAGAGGGAGATAATTGCCACTATGAGTGAATATGACATCATGTTCCTTCAGGAGACGTGGGCACTTTCTCCATTATATTTAGATGGTTATGTCTCTGTATGTGTCCCAGCTGAAAAAGGTAGATGTGGACGATGTTTTGGTGGCCTGGCGATCTTGGTAAAGGCATCCCTAGCCTTAAGGTTGACGGTGAGAGAAACCAAGAATGGGTATGTGCAATGTATTACTGCACGTCCTCCCAGTGGCCGTCCTTTACTCATGGTCAATTTTTATAATAGTTCACATATTACGAACCAAGGGTGTTCAGGTGTGCTGAGAGACTTGATGGAAGCACACAGTAGTGACAATGAGAACCGGGGTCCTTTGTTAATACTGGCCGGTGATTTGAATGTGAAATTGGGTCTAGGGGAGTTGTCTACAAATGTAGACCCTGGAGAGGAATTTGCTTATGGAGTAGCCCCTGCACAAATGGAGGATGAAAGAATGTGTGCAAGGGGTTTACAGTTTGCTGAGTGGTTTTTTGAGTGGGGGGTTCGGTCTCTAAACGGCCGTGTAGGCAATGACCGGTCCGGGAGGCCAACCTTTGTGGGCACACAGGGATCCTCCACGATTGACTATTTTTGTCTTCACGTAAGAGATTGGCATCTAATTAAGGAGTTTGAGGTCCTTAAGAATTTATGCAGTGACCACTACGCATTGCGGTTGGTCTTGGGAATTGTCTCACCAATGGTCTCAGCGGTTAACTTTTCACACTTGGACCATTGCGGTCTCAATCCCCATGTGTAAACGGAGAATAAAATGGGCTAAGTTGGACCCTGTGGACATACAGTCTTCCATATGCAAAGTGAACAGTGAGGAATTCATGCTTATTCTATCAATTGGACATCCCCCAGTTCGCATAATCTTAGCCTCACAGAAAATTTGGGATACTATGTCGAATATCTTCCAAAGGGATTTCAAAACGGGGAGAAAGAAATTGGAAACATGGTTTGACGAATCTTGTCGGTCAGCACAGAAAAACCTTAAAACTATCCTGGGTGCAAGAGATAGTACCCGGCGGGACATAATTGCCGCTAGGGCGCATTATAAATGCGCCCTTGCCACTAGGAAGTCCAACCTAGATGAGCAAGCCTGGGAGGAACTACTCCAGGCTGTACAGTCACGAGATTCCAAAACATTTTGGGAATTTGTGGCAAATGGGCCACCCCATAAAAGATTGAAAACATATAGGGAGAACACTGTAAGTGCTCTGGCTTGGTCTGATCACTTTAGCTCCCTATACAAAGCTCCTCCCTCTTATTGCTATGATGGTCCACGTGGCTCTTCCTTGTGTTTTACAATTCAAGAGGTAGAGCTGGCCATAAGTAAGCAACTCCCCAATCGCGCTCCCGGGCCAGATGCTATTCCTGCTGATATTTTTTGTATGGAGGTGGACCTTTGGGCCCCTTTATTGACCAAGTCCTTTAACGCATATTTAGAACTGGGCACCTATCCGGCAACATGGGGTCAGGCTATAATCTTCCCCATTTTCAAGAAGGGTGATCCTGGTAGCCCTTTTTCTTATCGTCCAATTTCCCTCTTGGATACCTCATTTAAAATTTTTGGTAGGGTGGTTTTGGCATGGCTCGAACAGTGGATTTCTGACTCAGGGGTTCTCACAGAGACCCAATATGGTTTCCGCCCAGGCCTGGGAACCAGGGACCAGGCTCTGGATTTATATTTGGTGGGTGCTTCATCAATATATGTTAGGGGCGAGCCTCTATACTTGGCCTTCATGGACCTAAGCACCGCATTCGATAAAGTGGACAGGGCGATGCTCTGGGCCGTGCTCAGGTCAATGTGTTGCCCGGAAGATCTGGTCAAGGTGCTCCAAATAATACATGAAAACACATCAGCTTGTGTGAGATTTGGTGACCAGGGACAGTGTACAGCCTTTTTCGAGAACTATTTGGGTGTACGCCAGGGTTGTGTTGTGGCACCGGTGCTTTTTGCATTGTATATAAACGGTGTATACCAGGCCCTCGTTAACTCTAATGTAGATTTCATTAGAATAGGAGGTGTTCCCCTACCTGTCCTAGGCTACGCCGATGACATGGTTCTTATAGCGCGTACCCCTATAGCCTTACAACATCTGGTGGATGTTTACACTGAATTTATGGCTTCTCACAAACTCTCAGTAAACTCCAAAAAATCTGCTGTCATGGCTTGCAGGAGAACAGGCGTCAGATCCCTTAAGATGCGGAGGATATTGAGTGGTGGAGAACCCATTCCCAGGGTTACTAGTTTTGTATATTTGGGAATCAGCTTTACTGAGAACTGGCGAGGGTTTGGCCACGTGGACAAACAATGTACGAGGATGAGACAGGCCTTGGGTGGCATATCCCGTTTTCAAAATGACTGTTTAGGGCATCCACTCAAGCTTATCCTTGAAGTCTACAGGGCACAAACCAAAACAGCCACTAACTATGGGGCTGCACTGTGGGGCATTGAAAAGATTCCAAGCATCGAAAAAGTTGAGAATAGTTTCTTAAAAAAACTACTTGGGCTCCCGCAGTCAGCTCCAAATTATGGCACCCATTTGGAACTAGGGTGCCCCCATATTGGTGATGAATGGTTACTGGCCCCCCTTGCGCATTGGTTGGCGTTATGGTCAAATCAGAAAGCCATTCTTTCACATAAAATCATAACTGCATTGGTAAGAAGCCCGGCCGCCAAGAAAATACCGTGGCTCATTTACATTGAGAAATGTGTGAATCAGTTAAACTGTGCGAGCCTCATCTGCCCTCCAGCCTTTTTGACTCCGAGTGTTGTAAGGGCCCACAAGCAATTGTATAAATCCATCCTTGAGTCAAACAGAGAGTCTGTTGCACTAGGCACTTGTGCTAATAGAAGGCATGTTGTTTTAACTATCGCAGACACTATCCAGCCATACTTGTTATTTAGTAACAAACCTTATGACCGTTGGGCACTTACAAGAGCACGATTTAACTGTTTATGGTTGGGGGCCCGCACAAAAAACTGGTCTCACAATGCTGAACCGCAGGCTTGTCCTTGCTGTCAGTACCCCGTGGAGGACCTTTTGCACTTTGTGTTGTTTTGTCCAACATATATGGACTTAAGGAGGAAAACACTTTTGCCACTATTGAGGTCAGCTGGATTGTCCCAAGCCAGACCAGCCCTTTGCTATTTACTCTCAGCTGCCACGTTGCCAGTGGCATGGGGCTCGGTGGACTATTTGAGAAAGGCCTGGCACAGGAGAACTAAAATCATCTCTCAAAATTAGACCGAACATTGACAATCTAACGACTACTCAGGCATTCCCTTGGAGGATATTAATTGCCATTCACACATGCACTTTTAAAGTTTTGCCATTTTTTATCTAATGTGTTTTTTTACTATGTCATGTATTTTGTATTGTATTTTATCTTGTATTGTTGTTTATGGAAATTTGTTTCCGAATAAACGTATTGATTGATTGAAGCGCAGGCAGCGGGAGATGGAGGAGATTGGGCACACTCACTCCGCACACTTGCCCGCCATCAGGGAGAGTATCCAGGGGGCCACCCGCAGGGTTCTTTGGCAAATGGTGCGGAACAGTGCCAAGAAGAGTGCCAACACGTCCACCCTGACACTATATGCACACTGTGTCTGTGAAATGACAGATGATGTCTCGGCCCTAGCGGAAGCCATCCGGCAGGGCACAGAGTTGCAGCGGCAGCAGAAACTGGTGTCAGGCTCCTCTCCTGTCCACCACCACAACACCCATGGAGAGGTCACAGCAGGGATTGCTGCAGCGACAGTCCCAGCGCCTTCTTCGCCCGCACAAAGTCACCAGGGGCAGGCTTGACAGGGATAAGAGGCCCGACTGTGAATGACTCCGGGACACTGGCTGCCATGAGTGGCCATGCTGGGGAGTTGATGGTGGGAGGGGGGATAGTGTGCTGGGGAGTTGGCAGGGGAAGGGGGGAGGTGGATAGGGTGCTGAGGGGTTGGTGGAGGGATAGTGTGCTGGGGAGTTGGGGGGAGCGGAGATAGTTGGGGCACTTCCCTAACAAACATTGAAATTCTTCAATGCGAGGACATTCATGATTGTTTCTTTGTTGTATTTATTGATTAGGGTGGTGTCACACAGTGGTGCATGGCTTGCGCCATGTGAAAGTGTCAAATGAAATTGTCTATCACACCCTGGCGTGCCATTCTTCATCCCTAACGTCATCTCTGGCAATACATGCATTTGCCTCAGCCACATGCACTGCATCCTCATCCTCTGGGGGTGGCATGTCCACGTCAGGGGTTAGCGGAACATTTCTCTTCATGCAGATATTGTGCAACATTGCACACACATGCACAATGTTGGCAACATTCTCTGGAGCGTGCATCAGGGCTCCACCGGTACAGTCGAGGCAGCGGAACCATGCCTTCCAGAGGCTGAAGGTACGCTCAATACACACAAGGATCCGGCTGTCGGCGTGTTTGTAGGCATTCTCTTCTGGTGTTAGTGTATCACACACAGGGGTCATTAGCCAGGGCAGCTGTGGGTAACCAGACTCACCTGCATGGGTGGATGCACAGGGATCAGTCACGGTGTAAGGTTTTGGGTGGACTTACTCAATATCAGGTTAATGGACTATTTGTGCATGCAGATGGTCCTTAATTTCACGGCATGTCTATTCTATATCTGTGCATGCAGTGTCACCCTTGCCATGCACTGTTTGTGCTTCACATGCACCCTGTTCCCTTGCAGCATATATTATGTATGGTGTCTGTCGGAGACATGTGTTACGCTCACCTTGTTCCCACAGGGGCGTCAGTCGGACCCGGACTGCTGCGGCCTCCACCCACGTGATGCGTAGTGCAGCGATGACTGACTGGATCTGCCCTCCTAATCTTGTCTGCTTGGCTCGTAGAAATATTCTCCTACAAGTGGAGAGATGGGTTTAGCTACTTGTGGATTCACGTGATAGCACGCCCACTGTCCTCCCCACTAATCACCTCTGAAGCGCCCTCTCAGCAATCTCACCTTATATTCTTGAAGGATGAGCCCTCCATCCTGCGAAGCACGCAGGGGCGCGTTGATGACCAGTTAGTTCACTGGCTTGAAGATATTGGAAGAGTTGCAGACGAATCCTGACTCCAAAAGATCCTGGCGAAGAGCCGTAAGTATATAGTTCGTAAGAGTTAAAAATGTCTGGAATTCACTCCTGTCCAATTCCTCTTTTATCTTGCAGCTTTGACCCAATAAGTAGATTGACAGCTGAAAGCGCTCCGGTAAAAGTCTGTGTTACCCAACACTGTCCGGTGGATAATGTCAAGGGTTAAACTTGCTGCTTTCTCCTTATCTTACAGGTGCGGCATAAGAAGATGTGGCTTGCTGATGAATTATACCTCCGGCGGTAAAATCAGGTAAGCATATGGCGGCTTAAGAGATTGTCTCTGTCTGTTGTCTCTGCTCACCTTGTTTCTTGTCCCCCTTAGCTGCCAGGATTCAGCGATGTAAAGATAGGGACAGCGCCGGATCGAAGAGATGCTGCGTGGAACAGTGAGTTTGGCGCGGTGCTGCTGGCGATGCGACGCGTTTAAAGCAAAGTCTTTCCTCTGGTTTGAAGATGCGATGAATCCGGAATCAGGTAAGAAATCAGGTAATACTCTTGTTCTAACCTTTGCTTCTTTCCTTCTTTCTAGGTGCTCCAGGTTCGAGGCGGGCGTGGCAGAAGGCTGGATGCTGCTGCTGGCACGGTGAGCGTTACGCTGCTGGATGCAGAATAACGCGAAGCGTGTGCTGCTCTTCGGGCGTGGTTTAAATAGCCTCCAAAGTAGTCCCAGGTAGGTATTCCTCCCCAACCACACCCGAGTAACAAAATAGTCCCTAAGGTAAAGTAGTCCCTTCCAGGCCTCAAACAGGCTTGGATCTTCTTGCAGCATGGTCTGCATCGGTAAGTGTGCACCTATGAGCCTAGCGCCTATGGCGCCAGGACTGATGTCCCATATGAGCCTGGCGCCATAGGTGCCAGGACTGAACCCAGACAGCCCCTAGCAAGGGTTGCTGGGTTTTCTCAAGGCGACATGATGCCGGCTCCTGGGGCTGATGGACGTGGTCTGGATGCCCGGGGGTATGCATCATGACAGCACTCCCCCTCAAGGCCCCTCCTAAAGTCGCTCCTCCCCTTGGTCCTGGTTTGTCTGGGAAGTCCTGATGGAATCTCTTCACTAATCGTGGTGCAAGAACGTGGTCACTAGGCTCCCATGACCTTTCCTGTGGCCCGTAACCTTTCCAATCGATTAAGTAAAAAAGTTTTGATTTAACCACCTTGGAGTCCAGGATGTTTTTCACCTCGAATTCAGGTTCTCCATCTATCAAGATAGGATCTTGTGGTTTGGTTAATCTTGTTACTGGTTTAACTGGTTTTAAAAGTGAAACATGAAAGACAGGATGAATTTGCATACTGGAGGGTAATTCCAGTTTGACGGCCACCGGGTTGATAATGGCCTTAATGATGTAAGGTCCCAAATGTCTAGGATTAAAAGTTCGAGTTCCTTTCAGAGGTATGTGTTTTGTAGCTAGCCAAACCTGATCTCCAATTTGGTACTGTGGAGTTTCACTTCTATGTAGATCAGCATTTTTCTTGTATTTCTCTTTTGCTTGCTTCAAATGTTCTGTCGCTTCCTTGAAGGCTTGTGTAATAGTAGAATGTAAATGACTAACTGCAGGCATTTCTAAGTGCTGAGGCGAATCGAGTTCTGAGGTTCGAGGGTGGTGTCCATATATGGTATAAAAGGGGCTTTGTCCGGTTCCTGAATGTACAGAGTTATTGTATGCATATTCGGAAATCCATAAAATATCTTTCCAATTACTTTCGGTCTGGTGAAGCATGCAACGAAGGTACTGTTCAAGGGTCTGGTTGGTCCTCTCCGTCTGACCATCGGTCTAGGGATGGTGACTGGTTGATAACCTTACGTCGATTTGCGCTAATTGGCAACATTTCTTCCAAAAATGTGAAATGAATTGACTACCTCGGTCAGAGACCAATACAGAAGGAAACCTGTGTATTCGAACAATGTTTTCGAGGAACTCCTTGGCCAGGACTGAAGCAGAAGGTAATCCCTTCAAAGGAATAAAATGGGCCCTCTTTGAAAAAAGATCCACGATAACTAGAATGGTGTTAAATCCATTACATGGAGGTAGATCAGTAATAAAGTCTAAAGATAAGGTGTGCCATGGTGTAGGTGGAATATCTAAAGGTTGTAAAAGGCCAGCTGGTTTTTTCTTCTGACTCTTGTTTTGGGCGCAAATGCTGCAAGACATTACAAATGACTTTATATCTTTTCGCCAGGTGGGCCACCTTAATTGTCTCTTAATTTTGGCTTCGGTTTTTGCGATACCTGGGTGACCTTCCATTAGGTTATCATGATAATTGGAGATGACAAGTTCCTGTAATTCCTTTTGTGGTAGAAATAGTTGTCCTTGATAGTAGGGTAGGTCATTGATGACAGAGTAATCTGGGCCTTTCTTTACCCAGTCCTGCAGGGCTGCTGGATTGAAGAGTTGTTGGATTTTTAAATGAATGTCTTCTAGTGTCTGTAAAGTAGTTATGCCAAGAATTCTTTGTTCAGAAATTATAGGCACCGGCTCCGGGTTTGCATATGCTTCTTCCATTCATATTCGGGATAAGGCATCTGCCTTGCCATTTTTACAGCCTGGTCGATAAGTAATCACAAAATCGAATTCGGCAAAGAACAATGCCCATCGAAGTTGCCGCGATGATTGGGCTTTGGCTGTTTTTAGATACTGCAAGTTCCGGTGATCGGTGATTACAGTAATGGTATGCCTGGCACCGAAAAGATAGTGTCGTCAAGCCTTAAAGGCGGATTTGATGGCTAATAACTCTTTATCGGTAACCGCATAGTTTAACTCGGGTGCCGAGAACTTTCTGGACCAAAATGCCACTGGGTGAAGTTGACCAGTTTCAGGATCCTTCTGGGATAGGACAGCTCCCATGGCTAAACTGGATGCATCAGTTTCCACTATGTATGGAAGCTCTGGGCGTGGATGCTTTAAGACAGGCGCAGACGTGAATTTCGCTTTCAGCTCTTGGAAGGGCTTTTCAGCCTCTTCGGTCCACAAGAAACGTTTGTTCTTTCGCTAAAGTGGTGTGATGGGATGTACAACATGTGAGAAGTCCGGAATGAATCTGCGGTAGAAATTGGCAAATCCGAGCATGCTTTGCACCCCTTTAACTGAACTAGGTGATGGCCACTTGAGAATTGCGTCCACCTTTCGTGAGTCCATTCGGACTCCTTTTGGAGTCAAGATAAATCCAAGCAATTCAACTTCCGTAACATGAAAAATACATTTTTCCAATTTTGCATATAACTTGTGCTGGCGTAGTTTCTCAAGGACGGCACGTACGTGCTTAACATGGTCTGTTTCTGAGGAGGAGTACACAAGGATATCGTCTATGTATACGACAACACAGACGTCAATGAGTTCACGAAAGACATCGTTCATAAAATACTGGAAGGCTGCTGGTGCATTGCACAACCCGAAGGGCATCACCTGATACTCGAATAAACCGTACTTGGTGCGAAAGGCCGTCTTCCATTCGTCGCCTTTCTTTACACGTACCAGATGATATGCCCTTCGGAGATCTAACTTAGTGTAGATGCAAGCATCCTTTACTTAGTCTAGTAATTCGGGGATCAGAGGCAATGGGTACCGGTTTTTTACCGTAATCTGATTTAGTGTGCGGTAGTCTATGCACGTTCTAAGGTCACCTTCCTTTTTTGGCACGAAGCACAAAGCTGAGGATAATGGAGACTTGGAAGGGCGAATAAAGCCATTGGCAAGGTACTGGTCTAAGTATTGTCGTAGGTGAAGGTTCTCAGGTTCCGTAAGGGCATAGATCCTGCTACAAGGGGGTTGTGCACCGGGTATGAGATCGATTTAACAATCGTACGATCTGTGAGGAGGTAAGGTGTTTGCCTGTTCCTTTTGGAAGACATCCTGGAATTCTTGGTATTCTGGAGGTAGTTGCAAGACTGCTGTGGTTACTGTGGCCAGGCCTGCGTTCTGATTTTTCTTTGGATAACAGGTTTGTGCACAATCCGGGAAGGTTATTCTCTTCTCTCGCCAATCAATACAAGGATTATGTGTTTCCAACCAAGGTATCCCCAGTATTATTTGGAACTGTGGGGCTTTGATTAGGTCAAACACAATAGTCGCTCGATGCCCATCCTGACCCAATAGAGTCATCTCTGCGGTGGAATGAGTTACAGGCACAGAGGCTATTTCAGTTCCATCGACTGTGGTGATGACATCTGAGGTGGTTTTTCGGCAGAGAGGTAGATTCATCCTGGAAGCCAATTTGTGGTCCATATAGTTCCCTACAGCCCCGCTATCAATGTATGCCCTTACTGCGTGCATATGTAAGGGTTGTCTAGGATCAATTAGGACCATTGGTATGATCAAATGCGAGGTCTGAGTGTCCTTCTTTAAGCTCGGCAAGCGGACCTCTACGCTTGTCGGGCGTGGTCGTTTTCCGAATCAGGCTCTTTTGGACTTTTATCAGCAACTCCTACCACCTTCTTGGGTGGTTTTATAAGGCAATCCCGTAGAAAATGTCCTGAGGTTCCACAGTACAGACAAAATTGCATCTGTCTTCTTCTTTCCCTTTCCTTTTGAGTTAAGGGTCCTTTGACCCCCCCGATTTGCATAGGTTCTGATGCATCTGTTCCTTTGGGGGCAACGTTGGATTTAACCAATACCCGATTTTCGAACTTAGCTCGATCAGCCTTTCTATTCTGGAGTCGATGATCCTGCTGGACCACTAAGTCTATAAACTCTGCACAATCCTGAGGTGGGTTCACAACTTGAGCCAAGGCGTCTTTATGTTCTCCCCGAAGTCCACGATGAAACAATGTAATTTGTTTTTCCTCAGGCCATCCGGTTTCCATTATCAATCTATTGAAGTTTGCGATATAGGTTAGCAGATCCTGGTTACCCTGTCGTAGGGACAAAAGTTTGTTATCCAGGGCCTGTCCTTGGGAGCGCCGGGCAAATAGTCTTTCCATGCTCATTTGAAAGCCCTGAAAATCCTGAAGAATTGGGTCCTCCTGAGTAACTAGTGGAATTGACCAATCAGCTGC
The DNA here is from genome assembly GCF_040938575.1 of Ambystoma mexicanum. Taxonomy (NCBI): domain Eukaryota; kingdom Metazoa; phylum Chordata; class Amphibia; order Caudata; family Ambystomatidae; genus Ambystoma; species Ambystoma mexicanum. Next base: position 169,662,624 of record NC_090921.1, on the reverse strand, counting down.
ACTGCCGCTGAGATATGATAATACAAAGGCTACCTTGGCTTGATCGTTTGCGAAGGCCCCTGGTCTGCATAAAAAGTGCAAGCGACATTGGTTCATAAACACGGCGAACCTCTTGGGATCTCCGGCAAAGCGTTCGGGTGGAGCTAATGGAATATTTCCTGGTAGGTTTATTTGCATAGGGTTACTCGATAACACAGAAGCTGGGTTCCCCCCGGAACCAGGTAGGGGTGCTTGTCCAGCTTGAGTTTGCAGCAGTTGTCTAGCGAGATCATCTGTGCGCTCCTTCGATACAATTAGTTCTCTTCTGGGGGCATTAGTTTCTTGGCGAGCGGAGTGCACTTCCGCCCTAAGTTCTCCCAATAGTTGGGCCAGTTGGTCGGTTTCGGAGGTTTCCATAACGCCCGGGTGGGGATTTGTAGATAGGCTTCGCGTTCTGTTACGCTCACCTGGCTCCCACAGGGGCGTCGGTCAGACCCGGACTGCTGCGGCCTCCACCCACGTGATGCGTAGTGCAGCGATGACTGACTGGATCTGCCCTCCTAATCTTGTCTGCTTGGCTCGTAGAAATATTCTCCTACAAGTGGAGAGATGGGTTTAGCTACTTGTGGATTCACGTGATAGCACCCCCACTGTCCTCCCCACTAATCACCTCTGAAGTGCCCTCTCAGCAATCTCACCTCATATTCTTGAAGGATGAGTCCTCCATCCTGCGAAGCACGCAGGGGCGCGTTGATGACCAGTTAGTTCACTGGCTTGAAGATATTGGAAGAGTTGTAGACGAATCCTGACTCCAAAAGATCCTGGCGAAGAGCCGTAAGTATATAGTTCGTAAGAGTTCAAAATGTCTGGAATTCACTCCTGTCCAATTCCTCTTTTATCTTGCAGCTTTAACCCAATAAGTAGATTGACAGCTGAAAGCGCTCCGGTAAAGGGCTGTGTTACCCAACACTGTCCGGTGAATAATGCCAAGGGTTAAACTTGCTGCTTTCTCCTTATCTTACAGGTGCGGCATAAGAAGATGTGGCGTGCTGATGAATTATACCTCCGGCGGTAAAATCAGGTAAGCATATGGCGGCTAAAGAGATTGTCTCTGTCTGTTCTCTCTGCTCACGTTGTTGTTTCTTGTCCCCCTTAGGTGCCAGGATTCGGCGATGTAAAGATAGGGACAGCGCCGGATTGAAGAGATGCTGCGTGGAACGGTGAGTTTGGCACGGCGCTGCTGCTGGCGATGCAACGCGTTTAAAGCAAAGTCTTTCCTCTGGTTTGAAGATGCGATGAATCCGGAATCAGGTAAGAAATCAGGTAATACTCTTGTTCTAACCTTTGCTTCTTTCCTTCTTTCTAGGTGCTCCAGGTTCGAGGCAGGCGTGGCAGAAGGCTGGATGCTGCTGCTGGCACGGTGAGCGTTACGCTGCTGGATACAGAATAACGCGAAGCGTGTGCTGCTCTTCGGGCGTGGTATAAATAGCCACCAAAGTAGTCCCAGGTAGGTATGCCTCCCAGACCATGTCCGAGTAACAAAATAGTCCCTAAGGTAAAGTAGTCCCTTCCAGGCCTCACACGGGCTTGGATCTTCTTGCAGCATGGTCTGCATCGGTAAGTGTGCACCTATGAGCCTGGCGCCTATGGCGCCAGGACTGAAGTCCCATATGCGCCTGGTGCCATAGATGCCAGGACTGAACCCAGACAGCCCCTAGCAGGGGTTGCTGGGTTTTCTCAAGGCGACATGATGCCTGCTCCCGCTGATGGGCGTGGTCTGGATGCCCAGGGGTATGCATCATGACAACATGTGCATCGGACATGATGGCTATCATGTGGCTGTGTCTTTACACCGTGCATGTGGCATGCTGGGGTACCCATGGACAATCCCTGGGAGTCTGGTGGCAATGGGTGGGCATTGTGGGCTGGCAGCACATGGGTGCATGGCCATGGCACTGACAGGGATGTAGTTCTGTATGCCGATTTAGTCAATTGTCTGCATTCCTTTGGTAGGTGCCTGTTGCATTGTGACCTGCAGTCATGTTGGTGTATTTGATTGATACTGTATGTGTACTCCTTGTTCTCCATGCAGGTAAGTCTGACATGTGCATCCTGCCTGGTCTGTACTGTGGCATTGGTGCGGGAGGTGGTAAAGTGCAGATTTCACATTTGCTTGTCCTGTCATCCTTTGTGCAGTCATTTGCACCATCCCCTCCCTCCTTCTGACATTTGACCCACAGCACATGTGCGCTGGCATTCCTACTCACCCACTATCCATGTCCATTGTTCTCTGTGCCTCTCCATGTATCCTGGCAGTGTGCTGTTCTGTAGGACCATGGCATTGTGGATGGAACCGGGCACAGCAGTGGGTGATGATGAGGTTGGGGTTGCAGGTCACCTGCACATTCAGGGAGTGGTATTGCTTGTGGTTTCAGTGCACGGCTTCGTGGGCCTGGGGGGCCGCCAGCGCAACATGGGTACAGTCCAGGGCAGCGATCATATTTGGCATTTGGGCAACGGCATAGAACTGTGCCTTTATGGTATTGACCTGTGCTGGGGTGGTAGGCAGTGACATGTGATGTTGCACTTGCCGCAGGAGGGCTTCAAGCACCTCGGCCAGCACTGCACAGAATGTGGGCGGTGCCATGTCGAGCATCATGGCCACGGAGTGCTGGAAGCTGCCAGTTCCAAGGAATTGTAGGACAGACAGTAGTTTCAGCAGTGGGGGCACAGCTGTCCATATGTTGATCCTGCTCTCTATATCGTCCTGTATTGTGTTGAGCAGCTGGGTTATGGTCTCCCTGTTGAGGTGATACAGGGTGACGAACCAGTTGTCAGTGAAGGTCCATGTCCATAGTGAGGCCCTGACCCTGGGGATGCATTCCGTGGCATAGCATTCTTAATGATAAAGCCAACTGGAGAATGTTCTTACATGCAAATACTGCCATATATTAGCACAAGCATGGACATGTTTTCTTATAGTATCATTACTGGCATTATGCGTAAAGGAAACATGAGTATGTTCTTATTTGGGAATACCAGCATATGTTGGTGCAACCAGCATGGAAATGTATTGGGCTTAGCCAGCGTGAACATGTTTTTATAATGACATGTATTGTGGACAAAGGCATCATGAATATGTGTTGGGGAAATGCTCCTCTGTACTGTTGGTGACTTCCATCTGTTCCATTTCTTTCATGGGTTACCCTACAAAACCAATTGCAAACGGTTTGGCTTTTTATCCAAATCTTCTCAATGTAATGTGCTGCAAAATGCACTATTTTAAGCCAATATTTTGAAACCTTTCTTGGGGGAACCCCCTAAAACCCTTCTTGATTAGTTTAGGATCCCTAGCTACACTTGGTCACTTTTGCATATTTGGAGGAAATATTTAAGTCCTCCAATTAAAAAATTCTCCATCCGCAGCTGGGATGTACAGCCAGAAACTGAAAACTGTAAACAATTCTATGGGGGCAAAGTGAGAGTCCTGCAACCATTGCTGAAGAACCAAGGCAGCAGTAGCCTTCTTTCCCCTCTGTACTCTGTGCCTTTAGGTTTCATCTGTTAAACAGACTGTCCTCGACTATTAGTTAAAACTGAGGTATGAGTGATATCTCTTCTGTAAAGCTGGGTCTTTTAGTCTGGCTATTCCTTAAAGCTGAGCTGGAAGCAATGCTTTTTCTGCTAAATACCACCTCTAACTACACATTATTTGAAAGCTGTGCTGGGAGTGATGTCTGCTTGAGTTAAAAGAATGCAGTCTCTTGCTGAGAGCATAGGGGATATTTGAAACTGTCGAACATGGCTTAACATTTTAGGATGTGTACTTGATGCCAAACTTGTATTGTTTTAAACCTACTCTGAACATGCTTAGTGTCACAATTTTCTTTAACCAGCTTGGTAATATATAGGCGCACATAAACCAGTTTAGTCTGTTGACCCGTCTTTGATGTGCCACCACCCCGCACCCCCTTGTTTGTGCCCCTAGGTTTGCCCCCCTAATACTGATTTCTAGTGATGCCAGTAGCTGCTTGGCCTCGCCTAGGCACACCAATTCCTGCTCAGTGATGCCCCAATGCTCTCACTGACTGAAAAGTCAGTGAACAACTCCATTGTGTCGCTGTCTATCCACGCCTCTTTCCACATGAGAACCCCGTTGAAATCTACCAATAACCTATGCCACACTGCAAGGTCTGCCCCGATACCTGCCACCAACCAAACATGCTGATGTCCATGGCGCAGAATGGCAGTTTTTAGAGCCAGTCGTCTTGCGAAGACTCTGTCCGCAGGGATAACCAGACCAGATAAATTCAATTTCCCCATTACCTCGTGTATCTCTTCCAGTTGCTTCCATAAAATATGAAGGAGACACTGTGAGTGACTCGGTAAATGCTGATTTGACTCCAGCAGTTATTCTCACCATGTCACAAGTAAGCATACTTGTAGGCATTGAATTGGCAATTATAAGCAGGTTGGATGTTTCACATTGTGGCAAGTTCCTATTTTTTCTTTTTCTTTGTATACAGACCATGACAGTGTCCCAGTGGACATAACCGTTTAAGAAAGCATTATCCTTGCATTCCACGGGCTAATCAAGGTGTCTTTGGATCTATTTGTTAAATTACATACCAATAGGAGCCGATAGCAGCACACTGTCATTCCGAGCACCACTGAAGTACTTTCTCCCACTGTTCATTTTCAGGCAAATTGAGATAGCCGGTCGGTGGAGAGGACACAGGCAGGCTTTTTCATTAAGAAGGGGGATCCCCTGAGCAGTCAGGTATGGATGATCAATCCAAAAAGCCTTATGTAAATATACACATTTCTTAGAGTAAGGACAAAGCGTAGAGATATAAACTTCCTCTATTATTTTCCACAGATACCGACAGGAAGGCATCTGTCGTAGAGGTGAAGAACCAGGGCTGAACTCACCTTTACACCCACATAAGTGTATTAATGCAAGTGCGTTATTGCTATGTAAATATTTTCATTACTTGTAATTAATACACACTGTGTATGTCATTGTAGAAAATTGGCCTGATGATGGACCACATGGGTCTGAAATGCATTGGCAGCAGCCACTTCTCCTCTGTTAAGACAACATAAACAAGCTGAAGAATAAAGGATGCCAAACACAACATACATTATTATTCCATTGTGTATGTGATAGCGATTGTAAGGACTAATGTATAATTAGCTTTAGTGTTTTTGTTTTTTAAACTAGTTTATTCAATTTACATCAATACAAATAGATATCTGAATACGTCTCTGTGAATGCATTCTTAAAAAATTGTGTACATTTAGTAACAGTATTTCTCCCCCTCCCTAAATATCAACTGAAACAGAGAAGATTGAATGAAGGAGAGCAGACAAGAGAATGGAAATAATGAAAGGAACAAGTGGAAAAAATCATAATCAACTCCAAACCAAAAGGGGAAAATGAAATCCACATAAACTGTCAAGTTGTAAATACACATTTCAGTCAATGAGCAGTAGCGCAAGTTCATTAAATTATTAAAGTAGACTTAACATCCAGATTCCATCATACCGCCCTCTCTTCTTTATCTTTCCCAGTTTAATTTGATTCCAGACTCAGAAAAACAACCCCACATCTTAACAAATAGTCTTTCCTTCTTTTGCAGAAACATAACAGTACTACATATTGAATACATTTCCTCCATCCATGATTCTGTTTGAGGGTTTCTTTCTGAGAATGTACTTTACACCATCTGCAGAAACTTTGGTCCTCGGATATAAGTTTCCTTCTCGCCAGTACTGCCCTAGTGTGCCATAAATTACATCTGAAGCGTAAATACTGATTCTGCATTTGCGGAGAGGGATATTTCCGCAAATAACCCGCTAGGGTTCAAAATTTTTTGTGACCAAATACAGTATGTCAAAGTCTTTAATTCGTGAGCATTCCTCAATAGTAGTAATCCAGTCCATTTGAAATAATTTGACCTTTTCTCTAGATGGGTTATGTTATAACATTTCTAGTGGGATGTTGGAGTCTGCAAGAATATCAAATGTATTCTGAATCCATCTGATGGAAAAAGCATCATTTGATCATTTGTAGTTGTTAAATAACATGCTAACATTCCTACTACATTTGTAGAGGCAAGATTTAGGAGACACTTCCTGAGTAACGCACATCTTTTCCATTGATCTTGCGAATACAAAGATGTTAGGCCCAGTTCAAACCGAAGCATAGCTTTCGACATGCTTAACGGAAGCCATAGGATGCTTTTCCAAAATTGGATTTGAGTGCCTCCCAAAACTTACATTGTTTGGGTAATGAAGTTTCCGCACCATACATAAGGATGGAGATCACTTTCTGTTTGTAAAAAAGAAGAATGTGCGAATAGGAAAATTTCGCGAATGTATGCATTAGTAACTTCGCCTGTTCAATCAAGGGGTGTAGTTTCTGTAAAATTTCAATCTCATTATCATTATTTCTTAGTGAATTAGAGATCGATACACCGAAATACTTGTCTGTGTTGACCTTTTAGAGCTTTTCAGTTCCTAAAAACCATTGAGAGGAATGGACCTTGGACTGTGATTTGGGTTTGCAAACCAAGATTTGTGTTTTAACCAGGTTGATGACCAAATTATTCTTCAATGCATAACAATTCAGTGTTCTTAGCATATTCGGTAGTCCAATGGGTGTTTGAGAAAGGAGAATTAAATCATCTGCGTAAGGGAGATAATTAATTGTGCGAGAACCTAATTTCAAGAGCTTATCATTTTTACTTAGGAGAACTGCCCCAACTTTCAGTGCTATGCAGATGACACTCAAATCATTTTCAGGCTCCCCTCCACCACCTCTTCTCCTTCTCTTATCTCTGACTGTCCGCCATCCAAGAGTGGTGTGCCGCCAATGATCTCTGCCTTAATGCCAGTAAGATCGAGATTCTCCTCATCGGCACACCTGCTCCCTCCTTTCCTGCCGCTCTCTGGCCGGCCTCTCTTGGCCCTCTTCCTGCTCCCACCTGCGAGGCTAATAACCGCGGGGTCATCTTTGACTCCACACTCTACTTCTCTCCTCACATCTCCGACATCTCTAAAAAGTCACACTACCAACTGCACCTCCTTAGAGGTATTCTTCCTTTCCTCTTCTTCCCACAGAATCTCACTGTCTCCAGAGCTCTGGTTCTCTCTGGGACGACTGCAACAGCCTCTTTCTAAATCTGCCTGCCTCTACTGTCTGCCCTCTGCAACTCATCCAAAACAGGACTGCGATACTTGTCCTTGGCCTTCAGCCCAGGGATCGTATCTCTCCGGGACTGAAATCCCTGCACTGGCTCCCAGTGGTGGCGAGGATTACATTCAAAAGCCTCTGCATTGTCCACAAGGCCTTCTGGGGCCTGGGCCCTCAATACCTTCAACTCTCTCTTCCTTCTCGAGCTCTTCGCTCATCCGCCTCCAACTCTCTCAGGGTCAGTCGCTACTCCAAGCAGCGAGTTGGTAGTAGATCTCTTTCGTCTGCTGGGGACTTCCTCTGGAACAGCCTCCCTGCCTCTCTGAAACTTGAGGAGAACCATCTCCGGTTCCAGAAGCACCTCAAGACCTTCCTCTTTGCTTCTGCTTTCTCTCCTCCTCTCCCCTGCTGAATCTGAAACTGCACTGGTTACCTGGCTACCCTCTGATCTCAGGCCCAAGTCCCCTCCCCGCCAGTTGCGCACCTGCACTGCCCTCCTGGCAACCCTTGCACTCGGGGACTGCTTCTGTATCCCTACAGCCCTTACTAGCACTTGACCCCTATTGTCCGCACTTACCCTTGCAATTGCCATCAGCTGACCGCTCTTTTATTTATCGTCTTATTTATTTCACTGCTATGTTTTGCACTGAACCCTCCCCTTTCCCCACGCACTTTCTCCCTTCCCCCCTCCCCTGTACTTGCACAATCTCAATGTCACCTGGCCTAGTAGGGTCATTGTCTGTCTTCCCTCTGTTTCCCCTCCCTTGCCTCGTCGCGCCTTGAAACACTTGTGTATAGGCGTGTTATAAATGCCATATCATATCATATTGTCCTGGCCTCCTATGAACTTTATAGAAACCATCAGATCTGAGGACTCAAGTGCTGACAAATTCACTGCACCTCTTAGCCTCTGATAATCCCCATAAGTGCATTCATCCAGACCAAATTTTGCTCTCAGACCTCGAAATGATAGCCACTTTCCTCCTTCAAATAGGTCATCAATCATCCTTACCCCTGGCAGAAACCAATCAGACCAAAAAATTGTTTTATTCTCAATTTTGACTGCAGGATTCAACCATGTTGAAGAAGAACCATTATGCCTGGGACGATATTTAGGGTCGTGGCCAGGTCCCTCCAAGTCGATCTCAGAAACTCAGTCAATGCAGACCTCTCACTCCAATCTTTGTTTGTGGTTGACAGGACTACAAAGGGTTTAGCGGGCCCACCTGTCATGCCTGCGCCATGGGCGCATCCATTTACGTTCAATTTGGACTATATGTTTATCATTTATTTACAACAGACTCTTGGATCCATCTATATTTACTTTGGAAACTTTATTTCCCATTTGCGAGACTTTGCTGCTTAATTATTATTTCCAACAAACTACGCATACCATAATGCACCTGGCTACAAGCATTGATTCCTGGCTGTTCCTAATGGTTATCAATGGAACTACACCCCCCAGAAGCCCTAGAGACTTGCCCTGCTTCCACCAGCCCAGGAACAGAAAGGGAGGTGGCCGATTGCCTGCAGGTGTGTTTAGCCAGGTGCAACCAATTAGCCTGCCTCTGTGCTGGGCTAGGCAGTATAAAGGCTGCTGCCTGCAGTGGCTCAGCCTCTTGCACCTGAGAGTTCTTCCTCCACCTTTTGCTTCTTTCTACGGATCTTGTATGCTGCTTACCTTCACTCCTGCTTGGACCCTGCCTTGTTGCTTGCTCCACCCTGCTGCCTTCCAGTCTCTGCCCTTGCCCTGCCGGGCTCTCCACATTGCAGCGGATCACGCTCTGCTGCCTTCCAGCCTTCGCCCTTGCCCTGCCGGGCTCTCCACACTGCAGCGGATCACGCTCTGCTGCCTTCCAGCCTTCGCCCTTGCCCTGCCGGGCTCTCCACATTACAGCGGATCACGCTCTGCTGCCTTCCAGCCTTCGCCCTTGCCCTGCCGGGCTCTCCACATTATAGCGGATCACGCTCTGCTGCCTTCCAGCCTTCGCCCTTGCCCTGCCGGGCTCTCCACATTACAGCGGATCACGCTCTGCTGTCTTCCAGTCTCCGCCCTTGCCCTGCCGGGCTCTCCACATTACAGCGGATCACGCTCTGCTGCCTTCCAGCCTTCGCCCTTGCCCTGCCGGGCTCTCCACATTACAGCGGATCACGCTCTGCTGCCTTCCAGCCCTTGCCCTGCCGGGCTCTCCACATTGCAGCCGATCACGCTCTGCTGCCTTCCAGCCTCCGCCCTTGCCCTGCTGGGCTCTCCACATTGCAGCCGATCACGATCTGCTGCCTTCCAGCCTCCGCCCTTGCCCTGCGTACCCTCTACATTGCAGCTGATCACGCTCTGCTGCTTTCCTGCCTCAGCCCTTGTCCTCTGGGCTCCCTGCCCGGCAGCCTGCCTCACTCCGGCTGCCTTCAGCCTTTGTCCTTTGGGGCTCCCTGCTCTGCAGCCTACCTCTCTCTGGCTACCTACAGCCCTTGTCCTCTGGGCCTTCCTACTTTGCAGCTTATCCCACTTCGCTGCCTACGACCTACCTTTTCCGCTGGGTTCTCGGCCTAGCAGCTCTCTACAGTCCTCTGCTACCTTCTATGTTCATCGGCCCTGTCCCTCAGGGTTCATTCCTTACTGCCCGGCCCTTACGGGATCCTTGCCGTGCAGTCTGCTTTACTCTGCTGCCCTAAGCCCTTTTCCTCTGGGCGTTCTACCTTACAGTCCTACCCCTGTGGGCTTACTCATTGCTTTCCTGCTCCTCTGAGCTCTCAACCTTGTTCCTTACTGTCCTCTGCTATCCTAGCCTGTTACACGACTTTCCTTTCATTTCCTTCTGCTTGTTTGCTATCACCTCATTTATTGGATTTGTCTGTAGTATCTTCTCTTGTACTGTTTGTAGACCCTTTTGTACAGAGCTTGTCTGTTGGTTCCCATCAGTCAACCTCTGCCCCTTCCCTTGTCCTGTTTCTACATTACAGACACCCAGAGTTGCTGTTCCAAGTCATGAGCAATCAGCGTGGGCCTCTGTTATAGCAAACTGTGCAGAAGGCTAGAGTATTTCCAAGGTTCGTGGAATACTCTTTTCCTATATCTGCATACACCCCAAGAGGGTATTCATTCTGTATCTTTTCCCTTGCTACTCTTGCTTACTCTTCGTTCTCTTTCCTTTCCGCTGTGTGTGTTCTTATCTGTCCACTTTATTTGGCACAACCACCCAAACCCTTTCTGGGTGTCCTGTGCCACTCTTAATAGAGTGCCACTCCTGACAGAATGCAAGAGCCAAAAATTTCTTGTTCCATAGGCCGGAAAGGCACACACAGAACAAAGATGCTTTCCTTTCGGGTAAAGAAACCTTTGCATAAACCTATGGTTTCCCTAAAGACAGCAAACAAGAACCTTAGTCTAAAGGACAGTCTCGCCTCAGTAAACAAAGATTTACAAACACGGTACTATACTCACTGGCTAGCTGACCCTTCTTCCATGTACAATTATTATGACATCTGCGACTATGACCCGCAGTCCTTATCTGTTGCAGAGCTACAGCAAGATAATGAATTCTTACAGATCTTGTTAAACCAAACAGTGAAAGACACTCCTGCGTCTTCTGACAAGCCTTCTAACACCGCAACAGCCAAGGATATAGCACTCATTGTGGGAGACTCTAAACCAGAATACGCTGTTGCCAGAGTGATATGCGCAAGATCAGCTTGGCAAGCTCCCCAGAATGCTGGAAACCCTTATTTGACAGGACAAGGCAGTCATTATCCTGAGGTTTGTGCATCTGGTCCTGGGTACAAAAGACCTATACTAACCATCGGTTGTCTTAATGCTTCCACAGTATCTACTAACCACAATAACCCTAAGGTCAGTCTTCCCATTGCTACAACCGAATTTTCTGCCACACCAGCTTCTGAAGCTTTAGATCAAACTAATGATACTTACCTGCTACACGAACAACTCCTACGCCTTAAAAGAAAGACCGAAGACCTCTATGATGACTTTGTTTATTTGCATTATAAGAATCTTATGAAGGGACACAAGTCACCAGACCATCTGACACTATGTCCAACACCTGACATCTTATCTTTAGAGATCGACATGATAAGGCCTGGAATTGCCATACAGAAAAGTATACAGACTTATACCAAGCAGATGGAAGACCTAAATATAGCATATGTATCCCTTCTAAAGACTGACACAGCTCTTTCACCTTCCAGCCACAGAAACTCAGGTTGTTGTACTGACAGAAAAGAATTAACTCCTCCGGTGGGTCAAATCACGCACACAGCCATTACACCACAAAACAAGGGTGGTCTTCTGATTGGAAATCCCTCTGAGTCAAAGGATGGTTCCGCCCTCACCCTTGCCTATTGTCCAGTACTCACACTTTCAACCTCTTCTGAAATGACAATGGCAGCTGAAGAGACTGGCGCAGTTCACACCGAGCATGCTGAGTTGGCAAGCGGGGCTTGCCAAAGTGTGGCTGTGCTATCAGACAACACTCTTGAGCAATCAACATCTTCAGTTTCTTCGATACCCCCTGAATCGCCAGTGGTTGTGGTACCCGATCTACCAGTAGTTGCAACACCTGAACTATCTGTAGCTGCTACAGCACCCGAACTTCCAACTGCAATCCATGATATTCCTGCTGCTGTGGTTCCTAAACTCCCTGCCACATTTGAGGCTTCTAAAGTCTCTGCTGCAAATCTTGAGGTTGCTATAGCTACTGTGATTCCTGAAGCTACTGCTAATTCTGATGCTCCCGATGCCCAGATTTCTACTTCCTTCGCAGCTGTGCTCGCTGCAGCAGAATCCTCTGCTACACAACCTGATCCCTCAGCACCTTCTCTTCCTGATCCTACATCCGCCATGCTAACTGTTGCAGGGTCAGCGAAGGGTTTTCCTGTTAAGACTACTGCTCCAGTTGTTCCTGCTGGTGTATCTATAGCACTAAGACTGCCAGACTCTACTCTACCAGTCTCAGGTGCGTTCCAGCCCGCTGGCTCTCTCATGACACCCACACACCCAGTTGCTACCGCCTTGATACTCTCTACAGCCATTCAAGACTCTCACCTTGCAACCCGTTTCTGGTGCTTCATGATTTGCCTTTTTGGAGTAAGACTCTTGTACGGTGTGACAGACATTCTTCCTATAGGTCGGTCTTCAGGGAGCCTGGAGAGGGGCCTGGAGAGGGCATACTGTCATGCCTGCGCCATGGGCGCATCCATTTACGTTCAATTTGGACTATATGTTTATCATTTATTTACAACAGACTCTTGGATCCATCTATATTTACTTTGGAAACTTTATTTCCCATTTGCGAGACTTTGCTGCTTAATTATTATTTCCAACAAACTACGCATACCATAATGCACCTGGCTACAAGCATTGATTCCTGGCTGTTCCTAATGGTTATCAATGGAACTACACCCCCCAGAAGCCCTAGAGACTTGCCCTGCTTCCACCAGCCCAGGAACAGAAAGGGAGGTGGCCGATTGCCTGCAGGTGTGTTTAGCCAGGTGCAACCAATTAGCCTGCCTCTGTGCTGGGCTAGGCAGTATAAAGGCTGCTGCCTGCAGTGGCTCAGCCTCTTGCACCTGAGAGTTCTTCCTCCACCTTTTGCTTCTTTCTACGGATCTTGTATGCTGCTTACCTTCACTCCTGCTTGGACCCTGCCTTGTTGCTTGCTCCACCCTGCTGCCTTCCAGTCTCTGCCCTTGCCCTGCCGGGCTCTCCACATTGCAGCGGATCACGCTCTGCTGCCTTCCAGCCTTCGCCCTTGCCCTGCCGGGCTCTCCACACTGCAGCGGATCACGCTCTGCTGCCTTCCAGCCTTCGCCCTTGCCCTGCCGGGCTCTCCACATTACAGCGGATCACGCTCTGCTGCCTTCCAGCCTTCGCCCTTGCCCTGCCGGGCTCTCCACATTACAGCGGATCACGCTCTGCTGCCTTCCAGCCTTCGCCCTTGCCCTGCCGGGCTCTCCACATTACAGCGGATCACGCTCTGCTGTCTTCCAGTCTCCGCCCTTGCCCTGCCGGGCTCTCCACATTACAGCGGATCACGCTCTGCTGCCTTCCAGCCTTCGCCCTTGCCCTGCCGGGCTCTCCACATTGCAGCGGATCACGCTCTGCTGCCTTCCAGCCTTCGCCCTTGCCCTGCCGGGCTCTCCACATTGCAGCCGATCACGCTCTGCTGCCTTCCAGCCTCCGCCCTTGCCCTGCTGGGCTCTCCACATTGCAGCCGATCACGATCTGCTGCCTTCCAGCCTCCGCCCTTGCCCTGCGTACCCTCTACATTGCAGCTGATCACGCTCTGCTGCTTTCCTGCCTCAGCCCTTGTCCTCTGGGCTCCCTGCCCGGCAGCCTACCTCACTCCGGCTGCCTTCAGCCTTTTTCCTTTGGGGCTCCCTGCTCTGCAGCCTACCTCTCTCTGGCTACCTACAGCCCTTGTCCTCTGGGCCTTCCTACTTTGCAGCTTATCCCGCTTTGCTGCCTACGACCTACCTTTTCCGCTGGGTTCTCGGCCTAGCAGCTCTCTACAGTCCTCTGCTACCTTCTATGTTCATCGGCCCTGTCCCTCAGGGTTCATTCCTTACTGCCCGGCCCTTACGGGATCCTTGCCGTGCAGTCTGCTTTACTCTGCTGCCCTAAGCCCTTTTCCTCTGGGCGTTCTACCTTACAGTCCTACCCCTGTGGGATTACTCATTGCTTTCCTGCTCCTCTGAGCTCTCAACCTTGTTCCTTACTGTCCTCTGCTATCCTAGCCTGTTACACGACTTTCCTTTCATTTCCTTCTGCTAGTTTGCTATCACCTCATTTATTGGATTTGTCTGTAGTATCTTCTCTTGTACTGTTTGTAGACCCTTTTGTACAGAGCTTGTCTGTTGGTTCCCATCAGTCAACCTCTGCCCCTTCCCTTGTCCTGTTTCTACATTACAGACACCCAGAGCTGCTGTTCCAAGTCATGAGCAATCAGCGTGGGCCTCTGTTATAGCAAACTGTGCAGAAGGCTAGAGTATTTCCAAGGTTCGTGGAATACTCTTTTCCTATATCTGCATACACCCCAAGAGGGTATTCATTCTGTATCTTTTCCCTTGCTACTCTTGCTTACTCTTCGTTCTCTTTCCTTTCCGCTGTGTGTGTTCTTATCTGTCCACTTTATTTGGCACAACCACCCAAACCCTTTCTGGGTGTCCTGTGCCACTCTTAATAGAGTGCCACTCCTGACACCACCACGCTTGCTTCAGCAATGACCCAATCATCCAAATTCTCAGATACGAATGGTAGGAAGTGTCTTGCCGTGTAAGCCTGATGATATCTTGCAAAATTCAGGATATTGAACCCTCCTCTTTCATTTTGGAGTTGTCATTTCCATAACTTTAACCTAACCTTTTTCTTCTCCGACAGGAAAGACTGGATCATACTATCAAATTGTTTCAGTAGAGACTTCTTTGCAGAAAGTGGAATCATGCAACATACTCATGTTTGCTTTGCGCATAATGCCAGTAATGATACTATAAGAAAACATGTCCATGCTTGTTGTGCTAATATATGGCAGTATTCCCATGTAAGAACATTCTCCAGTTGGCTTTATCATTAAGAATGCTACGCCACGGTATGCATGTCCAAACTGGCTGCATCAAAATGCTAGTCTAGACATGCAATAACACTTATCATGTTTTATCAAAGATGTGCAAAATGTCAAGTCACAGTAAGAATTGACTACAAAATATCACACCATATAAGTAATGAAGTGGCTAGACTGGCTGTAAGAAAATGCCAGTCTAGCTGCATAATAACCCTTATAATGCTTGCTTTATCAAAGGTGCTCAATTCAAAATGTCACGCCACAGTGCCAATCTAGGTATGTTAATTTCAAGTTTACATCATTCATATCTCTTATATCTATGGTAAGCCATGTAACAACACTTATCATGCTTGCTTTATAAAAGATGGCCAATAAAAAAATGTCATGCCGCAGTGAGAAATGGCTAGGCTGGCTGCACCAAAATGACAGTCTAGGAATGTTATACATGTATCATGCTTGCTTTATTAAAGATGCCCAATACAAAATATCATGCTACAGTAAGAAATGGCTAGACTGATTGCATGGCAATATCAGTCTATCTGCATAATAACACCTATCATGTTTGCTTTATCAAAGATGACCAATACAAAATGGCTTCCCACAATAAGAAATAGCTAGAGTGGCTGCACCAAAATTCTAGTCTGGCTACATTATAGCACCTATCATGCTTACCTTATCAAAGATGTCCAATACAAAATGGCATACCACAATAGGAAATGGGTGGACTGGCTGTATTAAAATACCAGTCTAGCTACATAATAATACTTATCATTCTTGCTTTCTCAACGATGCCCAATACAAAATATCACACCACAGTAAGAAATGGCTAGCATGGCTGCACCAAAATGCCAGATTAGATATGTAATAACACATATCATGCTTGCGTTATCAAAGATGCACAATACAAAATATCACACCACATAAGTAATGAAGTGGCTAGACTGGCTGTATGAAAATGCCAGTCTAGCTTTATAATAATCCATATCATGCTTGCTTTATCAAAGATGCCTAATACAAAATATCATGCTACAGTAAGAAATTGCTTCACTGGCTGCATGAAAAGGCCAGTCCAGCTGCATAATTACACATATCATGCATTCTTTATCAAAGATGCCCAATACAAAATGGTACACCACAATAAGAAATGGCTAGACTGGCTGCACCAAAATGATAGTCAACCTACATAATAACACTTATCATGCTTGATTTATCAAAGAGGCACAATAGAAAATGCCATGCCACAGTAAGAAATGGCTAGTCTGCCTGCATTCAAATGCCACTCTAGCTACATAACAACACTTATGTTAATGTTAAAGGATATTTGTACCGCGCACTATCACCACCAGAGAGGTCCCCTGGCATTCGGGCGGCTCTGAAAAAGGGAAGGCGGGGTGAGTTAGTGGGAATAAGCTGGAAAAGTACAAGAGAGCAGTGATGTGCTGTTGGCAGCCTCAGCCTGGTTTATCATAAATGTCCAGTAATAAATGCCACACATTTCCCTGAGCCTCCCAGCTCCTCGCACACACACACACACACACACACAATGTGATTATGTGCCATACGATGTGCTGGAGGGCCTGAGAGGCAGGCATGGTATTTTTTTTACAAGGCAGTTATCACAAATGCGTAGTAAAAAACAATACCATGTCTGCCCATTAGGCCGCCAGCTCCTTGCACATGGATCGGATTTTTGGCCGGTTTGGAGGGGTGCATTTTGCAACACATTGTCTAAAAATTGGGTAAAAAGCCTAACTGTTTGCAATAGGTTGTGTAACTCATGAAACAATACAACAGATGGAAGTCATCAACAGTACACAGGAGCATTTCTCCAACACGTATTCATGATGCATTTGTCCACAATATATGCCAGTATAAAAACATTTTCATGCTGGCTGTGCACCAACATATGCCAGTATTTCCAAATCAGAGCATGCTCATGTTTGCTTTGCGCATAATCCCAGTAATGATACTATAAGATAAGTCCATGCCTGCTCTGCTAATATATGGCAGTAGTCCTGTAAAGACTGGAGGGGGTATCTGTACTCATGTCCTCTGTATTGCAGAGTAGAAGCACAGAGCACCCCAGCCAAGATTCTCTATATGGTAGAATGGACGATCAACTAGGGCGTAAGCTCTCAGGAGGTGATGCAGGCTGGTTCTTAAGTACAGTGTAGTCCCCAAGCCCCCCACCAAGGAATGTCCACACACTATGTTATGTGCAACCACATTTCTTTATATACAAATAAGGTTCAATATATAAGTACACAATTAATAACAATTAATAACACACTTTGTACTTTGGCAAATCTAATATGGCAAATATATACAATGTCTCTGTAGTCCCACTATTAACTATTGACTCCTTTAAAATTCACCAGCTGCTGAGAGTTTCTAATGGCATACAAATCAAACAGTAATCTGGAACAGCATAGGACATAGGAAGAAAGGCAAGTTGGGTTAAACAATGGCAGAAGTGTGCTTTAGCTACTAAGACACAGTTCTGTGTCAGGATCCCCCCACCTAGGCAACCTGTAATAAAGTGTATTAACAAGCCCAGTCCATTTTTGTTTAAATAGTCTTGTTTCCAGGTCAAAAATGTTCCACTACCTCAATGAGTTAGCAGAGTTTCTTCAACGGCTCGTTGACGGCTTCCTCATGAGAGGACTCCCTTTAAGGCAGGAGCCACGGTCGTCGAAATTCTGTGAAGAAAATGTGAACACCGTCGTCGGGACAGCAGCTCCGAATATCGCGGTGCTTGTCGACGATCATTCGTGGACGTCCTGCGTAGACGAGGCGTGCGGTACATCTCGATGACAGAGTTTGTCATGCTCACCTGGGTCTCTGCGGGAGCAATGGATTCCTCCGGTCTCTTCCTCTCGTTACCCTGGGGTGGGAAGCTGACCTTTTGGTTTAGTGTGGCGCGATCTCCATCCTGCATCTGCAGGGGCGCAGTAGTCTGGAGGCCTGGGGCTAGTTGCTTTACTAGGTCATGGTTGAAGGGCGACAGTTGTCCTTCCGGTGAAACACGCTCTTTGCAGTATTTTCCCAGTTACTGCACTGGTAATTGTTTGCAAGTTCTATTTGCAGGCTTGATTCCTGGAGACCACATAGCTGCTGCTGCAGGTAAGTTCAACTGTGGGCGGAAGGTAAGTTCTATGATGGCCAGTTACTTCACTGGCTATGCGTGCGTGTTGTAGCGTGAAGAGTGGGTTGTTGACTGTGAATACGCTGCACGTTCACGAAAGTTTTTTGTCTTTGCAGGTTACAGAAACGGAGCAGCTGCCTGAGCGCGACCTCTGTGGAGCCGGAAAAGGCACCCGAAGAGGAGCAGCTAACTGGATGCGGCCGCGGTGTGGTGTTTTCCGCTCAGCTTACACACAAAGGTAAGTTAGAATGGATGCACCTTTGGTCGTGCGGGAGACAGAGGATATATTTGCATGCAAACGCTTGCTGATTCTAACTTGTTCCTTTTCTTTTGCAGGTCGGGTCTGGAGCGCCGGCGTGTCTAGCAGATGAGAAGCGCTTGCTTCAAACGCGGAAAACAAACAGGTGAGGAATCCAATGGAAGCCCAGGCTGCGGTGAACGTGTGCTCAAGGCTACAGAATGCACACAAAGCACGGGCTAGTCCTTGGGCATGGCTTATATAGGCAGCCACACCCAGAAACTAGAGTGTGCTACACAGTTCCACACAGTTCCTGGATGTTACACAGGCATCCATGTTGGAGGTACAGGAAGTAGCTGGAAAATAAAGGATATGCCAGAACAAGGCTATGTGAGTGAGAGGCCCTCTATGACTACCTTAATGAATGTTTTGCTTGTCAGGCCTTTATCCATTTAGCCCCTATTTGTGCTTTCCGCCTCCCCCCATGTGTTTGTGCTAGAGAGGAGTGGGCCCCTATGCTAGTTCCCATGACAGTCCTCCCCCTCAAGGCCCCACCCAATGGTGTTCTTCCTGGTCTGGGTTTGGTGGGATTATCCCGATGAAATGTACGTAATAACCGGGGGGCGTGGATGTTCTCACTCGGTTCCCATGACCTATCCTGCGGCCCATATTCTTTCCAGTCCACCAGATAGTGTAGGGTATTTCTTGTTACCTTAGAGTCTAGAATACTCTTGACTTCGTATTCTGGCTCATCACCCTCCACCTCTATTGGAGCCGGGGGCATTGATACTCTCTGTCCCTAGATGCACAGGTTTTAACAGCGAAACATGGAACACCGGATGTATGTGCCTGCAAGGTGGTAAGGCTAGTTTCATGGCTACTGGGGAGATTACAGCTTCGATTGTGAAAGGGCCTAAGAATTTAGGTTGAAATGTCCTTGGTCCCTTAAGCGCTATATATTTTGATGCCAGCCACACAGAGTCTCCTGCCTGATAGCTTGGGGCTTTCTTTTGGTGTCGATAGGCGTATCTTTTCTGTGTTTCCTTAGTGGTTTGTAAATATGTATCTGCCTCCTTTGCTGCCCGGATGATACGTTAATGTAAGGTCTTGACTGCTGGCATTTCAATTGTTTCCGGTGGATTGTATATGGAAGTCCGTGGGTTCTGCCCATATATGGTGTAGAATGGAGTCAGTTGAGTAGAAGTATGAGTTGAGTTGTTGCACGTGTATTCTGCCATTACAAGAGCTCCACCCAAGCATGGTGTGTTTGATGCAGAAGACAGCAGAGATATCGCTCCAGAGCATGGTTTGTGCGTTCTGTCTGTCCGTCAGTTTGCGGATGGTGGCTGGTGGACAAACGGACTTCTACTCCCGCTAGAACAGAGCATTTATTTTCCAGAACTGCGACACAAACTGACTCCCTCTGACAGATAGTAATACAGATGGAAACCCGTGTAACTTCACTATGCGGTCTAGGAAGATCTGGGCTAAATCCTGAGCCGAAGGTATTACCTTCAATGGTATGAAGTGGGCCATTTTAGAAAAAAAGTTAACCACCACCAAGATGGTGGTGTAGCCGGAACAGAAGGGCAAGTCCTTGACAAAATCCATCGACATAGTCTTTGCCTCAATGCCTTGTTCTGAGCGCAAATCCCACACAAGTTTACAAAGTTGATGGTATAACTCCGCCAAGTTGGCCACCAGTAGTATCTCGTTACCTTGGAAAGGGGTGAACTATGATAACTGGTGAGAACCTCCTCCCTAAGAGCACGTGTGCGTAGGTACAGACATTTCTGGAAATAGGGGAGGTCATCTCGTACGGAAAAGGGAGCTCCTTTCTGGTTCCAAGTCATCAACTCTTCTGCGGAAATGCTGCTCTTTATCTCTTCTTTGAGCGGATCCAGCGGTGAGTACTTCCGCAAATGCCTAGGATCTTATCGCTAGGGATTATGTCTACTGGATCTGGATTGCCGTAGGCCTCTGCTCCTTTGCCGTGCAAGACAACGCGTCTGCTTTGCCGTTATTGACTCCTCGTCGATAGGTGATTAGAAAGTCATACTCTGTTAGAAACAATGTCCAGCGAAGCTGTCACGACGATTGGTATTGTAAATTATGATGATCTGTTATGATCGTGATGGTATGTTTGGCTCCAAGTAAATAGTGCCTCCACTCCCTAAGGACATTTTTGATTGCTAGTAGCTCTTTATCCATAATTGCGTAGTTTAATTCTGCTGGGGAAATTTCCTCGACCAAAACACCACAGGATGTAAGTGGGCAGTTTCAGAATCCCACTGAGATAGCATTGCCCCATGGCTACACTGGAAGCATCGGTCTCCACAATGTAAGGGAGATCGGGTTGTGGATGCTGTAACACAGGGGCTGAAGTGAACATGTCTTTCAGTGCACGGAAGGCTTCTTCTGCAGCAGGCGTCCATTCCAACTTTCGATGTTTGCGGAGGAGAGAGGTAATTGGGTGACCCGGTGTGAAAAACCGGGTATGAAGCACCGGTAGAAATTTGAAAACCCTAAAAAGCTTTGTACCCCTTTTAGTGATGTGGGTGAAGGCCAAGTGAGTATAGCTTCTACCTTTCTGTTGTTCATCTTGATGCCTTGCGGAGATAGCACAAACCCCAAGAACTCCACCTCAGTGACATGGAATCAGCACTTTTCAAACTCTGCGTATAGATGGTTTTCGCATAGCTTGCCGAGTACTGCTCGCATATGTGTAACATGTTCTTGTAGGTTAGACGAGTAGATTAGGATATTGTCAATGTACACCACTGCACACACGTTGAGTAACTCCCGTAGAACATCATTCATGAAGTGTTTAAATGCAGCCGGGGCATTTCAAAGCCCGAATGGCATCACTTGATACTCGTACAAGCCGTACCTGGTGCGAAACACGGTCTTCCATTCGTCACCCTTCTTTACGCGCACCAGGTGATAGGCTCCTCGAAGATTTCGTGAAGACTTGCGCTTGTCGTACTTGGTCTAGCAGGACTGGGATTAACAGCAGTGGTTACCTATTTTTTTACAGTGACTGATTTAGTGCCTGGTAGTCAATACTTGTTCGGAGATCACCCTCCTGCTTGGGAACAAAGAATAGGGGGGAATCTGCAGGTGATTTTGAGGGACGGATGAAGCCATTTGCTAGGTATTGGTCTAGATACTTCCTTAAGTGGGTGTTCTCTCCTTCTGTCAAAGCGTAGATCCAGCCGCATGGTACTTGGCCCCGGGTAGTAAATCAATTTGGCAGTCATAAGAACGATGAGGGGGAAGTGTATTAGCTTGTTCTTTAGCAAATACGTCTTGATATTCCTGGTATTTGGCAGGTAGGACTCCTATTATTCCTAGCACAGGCATCAACTTGGGAGACGCAAGTAACGGGTGTACTGAGGGACGATGCTTCTCGTAGCAGCGATTGCATTCCTTCGAGAAGACTAGTGTTTTAGCTCGCCAGTTTATTTGAGGGTTATGAGCCTCCAGCCAGGGCATGCTGAGAATCACCTGAAATTGTGGGGCCGCGATAAGATCAAACGAGATTTCTTCTTTATGACCGTCTTGGCAGAGCAGTGTGACATAATTTTCTTCATCATTTCCTTCAGGCTGGTCGTGTATGCGGACATGATCTGGTAAATTACATGTATAAAACCCATCTGGATGTCCGACTGAAAACTGAGAATACTTCCCACTGGAACTTCTCCTCTTCCCAGATATATATCTTGAGTTTGAGACTCTTATCCCTATATGTGCACACAGCCGTAAAATTCCTCTGCCGTCAAGAGGTTTATTCGTACCATAAGTGTATATGTCAGTGTCTGCTTTGTATAATTCTTTCTTTCTTTTCTTCCTTGATGACATTTACTTTGGGTCTGATGTCTATGACAAATTTGCGGCTCAGTCCATGAATTGCAGTAGCAGGGTTGGGCTGTATTTGGTAGCTGTGTAATTCCCTATGCGTGTACATAACCTCTTTTCCGTTCATCACTCGATGATGAGGAGTTTGATTCGCCTCTCTGCCACGGCAACGCTTCCAGATATCTTATTTTCTGTCATGGCACCCGTCTTTGTGATTCATTTTTGTATATGTGTTGCTCTGTGTCTTCTCTTTTGTCGTCACGCCGCCTGTCTCTGAGAGACGACTCTAGTGTTCTGCTGTGTGAACTGTGTCTGCTGGTTGTCGGAGACCGCCATGTGCTTGTTTGAGGACTTTGCCCCCTTGGTTGATAGCTTTCCCGCCTCCTAGTGTCTCTTCTATTCTCCGTCGACTGGAAGAATTTGGCATTGTTGCAGACAGATTGAAAATGGTTTTCTCCACCACCCTTGTCCAGCGGTGACCTACTGCCGGGCATGGACCGACGTGTGGGAAACTGTATCCACATCTATACCATTTCTTTTGGTCTGCATTGCGTTCAGATGTGTATGGGGCACAGAGCTGCTGGTGATGCAGTTTGCATGATTTTGATGTTACTCAGTGATTCTGTTTGCAAAGACAGGGCAGAGCCCACCCTCACAAGTTGAAGGATTTAATCGAGGGTTCTGCTTTTCTGTAATCATTTTTTTCTGAACTCAGGTGATTCACAACCTGTGATGGCTTTTGATTTTAAGGCCTCCTCTGTGGAGTGACAGTCAAAGTCGCAGTATTTTGCCCGTTTCTGCAGTCTCATGGCAGAATTTTCATTATTTTACCCTTTTTCCTGCTTGGACATGTGGAAGATGTATCACTTATAGCCCACGTTTGTCAGCGGCGCAAAATAATTATTCAGCAAGTCAATTATACCTTGAAACATGTCAGTCGCGTTTTTCGGCATTTCAAACACAATGTCCCTTACTACCGGGCCCAGTGAGTGCAGTAATATGCCTCTAAAACAGCGTTCTTCCCTAACTCCCGTCGCATCAATGTATATGTGTAGTTCCTTGAGCCACCTGGTCCATCTTGGCGCTAGGCTGCTTGTGTCGGAGATAGCAAAAGGTTGCATGGCATGCAGTTAAGCCACATGTTGTGAAAAGACCTCCGAAAACACATGTTCTCCTGTGCCTGGTGGTTGTGGCACATAAGAGATGCTACTGTGGCTGTGTGGGCGTCTTCGTGGGGTTGAATGGTTAGATTAGCCTTCTCTTGTAGCAGTTTGCCAATCATAGGCATTGCGAAAACGATGAAAATGTATATTTCCTCAGTGGCAGTGAAGGCACGTGTGAATCAAGGCCCTTGGGACTCACCACGTATCACGTACTGTGAACGCATCCAAGTTTTAATTACCTCAGTGGCGGTGAAAGTGTTTAAACGCCTCGGGCCCATTGGGCTTTTTGCTCCTTCACGTGGAGCAGTTTGGAATGAGGCAGCAATGAGAGGCGGGCCGGAGTGGGAGTGTAGCTTT
Organism: Ambystoma mexicanum; assembly: GCF_040938575.1. Lineage (NCBI taxonomy): Eukaryota > Metazoa > Chordata > Amphibia > Caudata > Ambystomatidae > Ambystoma > Ambystoma mexicanum. The sequence goes on along the minus strand of NC_090921.1, from coordinate 169,639,115 downwards.
CTCCGGCTCTGCAAAGGAGCAGGAGCACAGCTGGCAATGCAAACCGTCGTGCAGACCCAAGAGGGCACCGCCGTAGAAACTTTTGCGCAGGCACACGTCGCCAATTTTAGCATTCTTGCATTCAAGCTTCGGTCAATGATACTGCATGCAGTGATGGTGCCCTTCAATGAAACACAGAGACGTAACATAGAGCTGCTGCTTGCAACCCACAACAACAGAAACAGGACAGGGGCCTGCCCTTCACAAATACATTAAATTAACAATAGAGAGAGGACGTTACAGTAAGGACTTGTTATGAAGACAGTATAATAGATGACAAGTCCTCAATTTGAGGCCAAACGGATAGGAACATATTGATGAAAGGTATTTGTGTAAACTGACCTTCTCCATGGGGCAGGCTATTCCTCTGTAGTATCTTCACATGTGAAATGGTCGTGCATCTGCACGAGAGGATGCTCGTGCAGGAGAATGGCCTCCCAAAATAATTCTACATTCAAGAATGAACGCCATGCTGAAACTGCTGGCTATTTACCTGTTTCCTCACGGATAAAAAGGCTGACGGTGTGACGTCTTGGAATGCGATGACATCATCACGCTGGTCCTAAAAGCCCCCTGGTAGTCAAACCAGCAACCTTGTATAGAGCTATTTATTACGTCTAGGATGTTTTATTCATAATCAGCAAATGTCAGTGTATCTCTACATAAGGTCTATAACAAGGAATTGGATGGACAGAAAAGAAGTCTCAAAAAACGAATGCACTGTACCTCTACTGTAATGATGAACAAGTATGAAAATATATCACTGTCAGTACAGATAACAGTCATTGATTATAGCGTTGAACTTCTTAGTTTCCTTAACCTCCAGTACTTGGAACTGAATTTGTGCTAACTGAAGTCTCTGTTGATCAAAGTGCATGGCAACCGCGGAATTAGAATTGGGTAGCCTAAATTGTACCTATGTTCGTTCCACCTTGTTTTTGCCTTTCGGCATGTCTGTCCCACATACACGAACCCACAAGGACATTGTATTGCATATACTACATTTGCTGTATAGCAAGTTGCATAATGATGTAGTGTGATCTTTTCTCCTGTTTCTTAGTCTAGTACATTGTTGACTTTAATAACATGATTGCAATTGCAACAGGATCGACATGGAAAGGTGCCGGTTTTTCTGGGTTTCTTGAGGTATGGTCTGGTTGAGTGTTAATGAGAAGGTCTCTCAAAGTGCTGCTTCTTTGATAGGTGAATACTGGTTGATCACTGAAAAGATCATGTAGTTTGTTAAACCTAGTCCAATGTTTCAATATGCATTTTGTAATGCTCAAGGATTGAGTGGATTGTGTAGTGTCTTTCTTAATGTTCAGTAATTAAGTCCAAGTTTTAGAGTTGACTCTGGTCTGTACTATTTCGAGTCCTTCAGCAGACCATCTTCTCTAAAAATCTATTTGTCATCCTGGCAAATTCCTGTTTACATTCAACTTCATTGTTGACTATGCACTTAACCCCACCTAACTGACTGCATGGAAGGCTTCTCAATGTGGTGGGTGGATGAAAGCTCCAATGATGTAGTAGATTATTGCTGTTCAGTTTACTCAGGCCCCGTGCAGCAGAGGGGATAATCTGAGACCACACGATGATTGCACAGGGACAAAACGTTTCCATCCACGAGAATATTGACACAAGTCCTTCCCTCGGTTCCCTCCCACATAAGGGGGCCACGTTGTTGCTTCCGATATACAGTATGACTAAGTCCGGGTCTGGCATTCCACTCCTGCTGATTTCCTTCACTACGATGCTCCGAAACTGTGCCTCTGATGCCAATTCACCAAATTGACATGTCAGACTCTGCCCCAAGACTATGCCTTCACTGTGTTCCTGGATCAGCTATTGTATCCTTCGGATGAAAAAATGACCAATGATGCACACTACACACATCGGGTACATCCTGTAAAGCAAAAACAAAAACAATGAGGGATGGAGCAATGAACCCGTACTTACCGACAGTAATCATTCCATCCCCATCCCCAAACATTACTCCATCCCGTACTGATCTGTTAACATGACAAGTGCAGCCGAATGAAGATCTTGAAAACATTTGATTTCCATCTACCTATTTTCATAATCTGCCTCTGTGTCAGGAATGGCACTCTGTCAAGAGTGGCACAGGGCACCCCGGTAGGTTTTGGGTGGCTGTGCTGAAGTAAGGTAGCAGATAAGCACACACAGCAGGAAGTTCAACAAGAAAGAAGAGTAGGAAACTGTAGCTGTGAGCCAAAAGGGGCAAAAGATACAAAGGTACAAACAAACTGGATTCCCTCTTGGGGTGTATGCTGAAATGGGAAAGAGTGTTCCACGAACCTTAGGAAACTCCAGCCTTCTGCACAGATTGCTATAACAGAGGCCCACGCTGTATGCTCATGGCTGGGAACAACAGCAGTGGGTGTCTGTAACACTGAAAACGCAACAAGGGAAGGCGAGAGGTTGCCTGCCGGAAACCAACGGGCAAGCTCTGTACAAAGGGATTACATAAGACACATGAGAAGACAAAAACAGAAATATCCAGCGAAAAGTAAGTCAATGAGCAATCTAGCAGAAGGAAATGAAGGAAAGGCAGTTAGACTGAAGTAGATAACCTAAGGTGGAGTACAGAGGACTCAAGGAAGAGAACAAGGGAGCAGCAGTCAGGAAAACAGAAGGGCTGCAAAGTAGGAAGCAGGTCTGCAGTCAAGCGTGGCACTAGGTACAGGCAAACTGTAGTGGACTGCCGAGGACTGTAGTAGGCTGCTAGGCAGGGAGTCCAGAGGAACAGGACAGAGAGAAATTAGTAGTAGGCGACAGACAGAGAGCCCAAAAGAATAGGGCCGCGAGGTAGGGAGCCCAGAGGAGCAGGGCTGTAGGCAGCTAAGTGTCAAACAGGCTGTAAGGCAGAGGAGTGTAGCAAGCCGCAAGGCAGGGAGCCCAGAGGACAAGGGCTGTAGGCAGCAGAGGGAGACAGGCTGCAAGGAAGGAGCCCAGAGGACAAGGGCTGTAGGCAGAGAAGAGGTGCAGGCTGCAAGGTAGGGAGCCCAGAGGACACGGGCTGTAGGCAGCAGAGGGAGCAGGCTGCAAGGAAGGAGCCCAGAAAACAAGGGCTGTAGGCAGCGAAGAGGTGCAGGCTGCAAGGTAGGGAGCCCAGAGGACTAGGGCTTGGAGACAGCAGGGGGTTGCAAGCTGCAAGGTAGGCAGCCCAGAGGACAAGGGCTGTAGGCAGCGGAGGGAGCAGGCTGCAAGGCAGGGAGTGCAGAGGACAAGGGCTGTAGGCAGCCGGAGTGAGGCAGGCTGCAAGGCAGGGAGCCCAGTGGACAAGGACTGTAGGCAGCCGGAGTGAGGCAGGCTGCAGGGCAGGGAGCCCAGAGGACAAAGACTGTAGGCAGCCGGAGTGAGGCAGGCTGCAAGGGAGGGAGCACAGAGGGGGGCACTGGATCAAAGCAGGATAATGCAGAAACAGAAACAGGAACAGCATACAAAGTAGAGGGTCAAGGCAAACAGGAGCGGGGAGATCTCAAGATGCAAGACACTGTGCTCCTGCAGGCAGCAGCTTATATACAGCACTGCCCTGTTCTGAGGCAGGCTAATTGACAGCACCTGGAGCAGCACACCTGAAGACAATCTGCCTCCTCCCTCTCTGGTCCTGAGCAGGTGGAAGCAGCACTGGCCGCTAGGGCTTCTGGGGATTGTGGTCCCAATAACGATGAATGAGAATAGCCAGGAATTGAGGACTGTAGAAAGGTGCATTATGGTAAATGTAGTTAGTTGAATAAAATAAGAAAGAACCAAAATCGAGCAAATGGAAATTAAAGACCAAGGCGTGAATAGGAGTTGTTCAAAGAGTATTAGGAGGATAAATGAGTACCAAGTAGTCCATGATGGTTGCCAATGCGTGCGCCAGCGGCGCGGGCATGACACTCTGACCCAATCCAGCACTAGCTGCTGTGGTGGCTGCTGAAGGTGGTCAGTCCCCACTTACAATTAGAAACTCAGAATAACGGACACATCCCAGAAGGGAATGAGACCAGGAGATTGGTTGTGAGAGACAATAAAGTTTGCTTGTGAGAGACAATAACGTTTTTATATAGAAATCAGCATCCAGAGAACTCTGCTGCCTCGAGAGCGCTCTGGAAAACAATACAGATACAATGCATTTTAAAAGGTTACAGCATCATAGATAACGTTTCCATTCAGTCTACAAGATACATTTTGATTGGTGAGGGAATGTGTCCTAGTATATCACTATAGGGGCAGGATCCATGAGATTGGCTGGCAGCTTGGCGGGTTGGCGGGCATCACGTGGTTCAGCTGGGCCACTCCGTGCGAGGTCAAGGTCGGGTTGGTCCGGGTGACGTGGCTGGTACTGTCTAACTAATCTACATGCTATCACAAGACATACGGTAAATAATAACTCACAACCCAAGCCTTTGATATTAAGAGAGGCCTATAAATTGAACACACTTATTTACATGATCCCGCTTTAAATCATTGGCGAGGTGAAGGATGTGGGGGTCTGGTCCTCCAGGTGACTTGCTGGGGGGTGAGATTAACAGTTGTTGGGTCTGGCACTTCAGAGCAAGGGGGGATGGATTGATACGTGTTGGTTTAGGGCAGAATATATATTGACAGAAGATTAGTTTTATTGTGGGTACTCTAGGGTGGTCAGCAAGTAAGGATCACACTTCTGCTACATCAAAAGAACACTGGAGGGGGACAGGGTTGAACAGACAGTAATTTTCCAGAAGCAGGGGTGAGAGGTGCAGGAGAAGGTTTGTTCAGATAGATGGGCTAAAAGTCATGATTTGGCCCGGTCACACGCAAGGCAGTGATCTCACAGGAAGGATGAAAAGAATACACTCTTTGCTTGCAGCAATTCGCGCCAGAGCAACCGTGAGAAATGGGCATGGATGGCACAGGAGCAGAAGGAAAAGGGTGGGGGCTGTCCGTGCTCGCTGTGTGCAGTACTGCTTAGGGGAGAGAAGGCTTCACAGTTACCAGAATGTGGCCTAGTCGAAAGATGGATTCTGGGGTACACAAAACGGAGTCCAAATGTATCTTGCTATAGCCCCACCTCTGCATATGTCAGGGACTTGTCCACTGAGGCCACAGAAGGGCAAGGAAGGCATCCCCCCACTATTGCAAGAGCAGGTGGTCCTTTTCGTGTCAAATGTACAGGGAGAGGGGGCAAACCTGCCCTCTCCTTCCTTACACTGCCCCTATCCTAAAGGAATGTGGGGCGAAACCCAACTCCTTCTGAGTCCAGCACCTTCCAAACACCTTTTGAAACACCTTCTGGAATTGAAAACGAGACAAGCCAGAGCCATCCTGGTGCATCAGCAATGGCCCCTCACCGTCCCCTTGTGCTGCCAGAAATTCAGGCATGGCTCGTCCTGGACACACCAGGCATTCCCCACACATACCCAAGGAAACCTTAGCCCCTCTTTCCCTCCTCATTGGTATTGGACCGCCTAACCCGCAGGTGCATAACCGTGTTACTAAAAACCTCTACATAGATGCGTGCAAGCCCCCACACTTGTTGTAAGTGGATGCTGCAACCAATTCCCCAATATGAAATGTCCCAAGGGGTGCCAGGAGGATGTCTAGGACAGGCACGAGGCTCTTTAAAAAGGGAGTACGGTGACTGCTTTTAATAGAATATGTCTGCAGATATGGCTTCTAGGGGGCCCAGCAACATTATTATGTGCACTCAAAGGGGGGCTCAGCAACAATATTTTTCTTCACGGGGTGCAGGGGCACAGCATACAAAGGTTTGAATACTACTGAGCAAATGCCTTGCACACGTCGAATTTTAGTAACAAAGGGGAAAGCCTATGGTCGGGCAGGACGAAAAGGCTAGTCAGATATTTTGTACAGGGGGTTAGTCCTGTCCTCAAACATTTACACTGCAATGAATTGTTGCAGTGATGATTCAAACAAACACATCTCCACATTAATGCTAGTACAATGAAAACAAATATGCATTATTGGATGGAGGCTCGAATCCAAATACTGAACAACAGTAAGGGTGTCCTTTTTTAATTCGGCACCATAAATAGCAATTGAAAAAGTTGGAAAAATACAGAAAATATACAATGAAAATATGTAGTGAGTCTGGTCACCAACTACGCGAGTTGTATTGGAACTGTAACATATATTTTTAGGTTCCTTAATCATTAAGCAATTAGCTTGGGTTCATGCAGATGACTGTTGATACTGTTGTAACACAATGTTGGTTTTAGCAAATATGATGTAATGCTTTGCGATTCCGGCTTGTATCTATTAAAAAAGGCCAGACACAGTGTCCACCTGGCACCAATGATATTGTAACATGATTCAATGTGCACTAAACATTTGAAACATATATGTTACCGTTCCAATACAACTCGCGTAGTTGGTGACCAGACTCACTGCATATTTTCTTTGTATATTTTCTGTATTTTTCCAACTTTTTCAATTGTTATTTATGGTGCCGAATTAATAAAGGACACCCTTACTGTTGTTCAGTATCTGGATTCAAGCCTCCATCCAATAATGCATATTTGTTTTCATTCTACTAGCATTAATGTGGAGATGTGTTTGTTTGAATCATCACTGCAACAATTCATTGCACTGTAAATGTTTGAGGACAGGACTACCCCCCTGTACAAAGTTGCACACGTCGAAGTCTACTGCTGGATTAGCCACTCCTCGTAAACCCACAAAAGAATTGTACAGCGTCCACATGTCTTTGTGAAAGAGCACTGGACACTGCATCACTGCAAAGATGCTCAAGATAATGTAATAAAGGGGCCCTGTCAATCAAGGACTGATAACCTTGCTGGTGACAAAATGCTAAAAATAACTTAAAGGCCCCCTCATATGGCGACTTAGTTTTGGCTGCCAATGAACTAGCGATCAGCACAGTGAGTGTTGGGCACCAAGCTTCCAGAGAATCACCAGGAATGGGGTAATCTGATCTTCTGCCGCTGGGTTCCACCTCTGAAAATCCTGCATCTTGAAATAAGACAAAGCATAAACTGCATTATTGTTAACACAAGGGACATGTCTTGCACGAAAGCGCACATTGGACACCAAGCATTAAAAGACCAGCCTCTTTATCGATCTAAGTATCATAGGGCATGCTGCCCACTGATTGACATCCTGGATCACCGACATGCTGTCAGACCAAAAGACATTCTTGTCACGCAACACCCAATGTCAGATGGTCAAAGCTACCATGATGAAGAACAATTCCAGTAAAGTCAGGTTTCTTTATGTTAAATGGGCGGTGCCCAGGGGGTACTCCTGGTTCATATACCAGAGTAGCTACTATGATTCTTAGAGTGTACCCTGCTAATAGTATGGACTATTCATAGTTTTAAGATTTTGGGTCAGGGGTGCATATGCAGACCCTGTGCTGCAGAGACTTGGTTGTGTCACTGAAGCTGTCAAGAAGGCACCTGTGACATCTGATCCTGCTCTGTGCCGCTGGTAGAGCAGGCAATGCATATCAGAATACTGAGGCAGCAGGGCAAAAGCACACACTATGCTTTTGACATGGAGTTTATGAAAGGGAAATCTGATCAGCAGATAACCCTTTCAGAGATGGAATTACCTGCAATATTGAATTTATGAATAAAAATCAAAAAAGCCAATTCTTCTACAACCTTGCCAGATGGCAAGTCCTCACGATGAGTCTTCATCTAGCAGCTTTATCTACGCTGGTTGCTACACCCTGTGGGAGACCAGAAGAAGACAGACCAGTTTTTGGCATTCTTGACATTCTTGTATTAAACTAATGAGTGGAAAAGGCCTCACTATTCCTAATCTATGGATTTCCCTGCCTAACCAAACTAAGATGTTCATTGTCTGTTGTGAAGTCCAAAGAAAAACAGTCTGTCCTCCGTCCAAAGTTAAGCTGCTCTGTCCCTATAACTCCCTACATCACGGAACCTACCCACATGCCAAATGTCATGTTGGGAAGTATGCTGTACATTTCGAAACAGACACACAAACACACACATATCCAAAACTGTCCCCCCCAAAAAAGAATTGGGCAAAGGTATATTTATATTTTATACTTTTTACATTGTCTTGACCATGCAAACTATGCATATGTAAATGCTAAATTACAGTTTTGTAGAAGTTGGGAAGTATGCTGGACATTTCGAACAGACACACACACATATGCAAGCATTGCAGACCACTTAAAACAAATAATTGAAAAATGTATATTTTATGCTTATGCTTTGTCTACACCATGGAACCTACCCACATGCCAAATTTCAGGTTTGTCCATCTGCCCCTCTCACAGTACCCCTGAGGTAACCTTGTGCTTTTCAGACGCATTTGTCTGAACATGAATGACATCAAATCTTGTGAGTCTTTGTGCAATGGAATTGAGAAAAATGCGTTTTTCAAGTCAATCACCGTGATATATTTTGCCTCAATGGGTATATTACATAGGATTGTGGACGGGTTAGGGACTAGAGGTAACTCGGCCTCAATATCATTTATCGGCCTTAGATCTTGGATTAAACATCAAGACCCTCCCTTTGATTTTTTGATAGGGTAAACCGCGGTGTTGCATGACGGCTCTTAGGTCACTAAGATGCCTTGCTCCATCATAGCAGAAATTGTCTTGAAAATCCCTTCATCTGCTTCCCTAGACATGGGATACTGTTATGTTTTTGGTAAAATTGCTCCTGGTTTCAATTTAATCCTTACTTCTCCTCCTTTCAACAAGCCTACGTCATAAGGGCCTGTCATCCACACTGAGACAGGCACCTTGGCCATGTCGTCATCAAAATATTCAGGACGTTTTTGTGCCAACATCATTCGCGTGGGTATCTCTCTTTTGATCATCTTCACCCAGTAAACGAGATTAACCTCAACTGTTGTTTCATCTACACCTGTTTGTTCGTCGAACAGATCGTCATCAGTGACGTCAGTCAATCTGTACCCTTCTTCAATGGCGATGACTGTGCACCATTGTCTGCCTTTATCATCACAACCATCGCTCAGTACCATTTTTTATTGCACTATGGCTGTGTGTATTGTCAGGGGAAACCCTTGTCCCTTTTCCTCATGCATGGGTATTCTCGGCCTAAATAAAAATTCACCAGGGGTTCTCATGGTTTTGTCTGTAAGGCCTGGTAGCCCTGCCATTAATATACACACTCCATACACAAATATTTCTGGTTCCAATGGAACAGCTCTCATAGCTGTTTGGCCCGCATATGCTCTAATCATTTTGCATATGTTCAAATAATGCATTCCTGGAGTTGAACATACTATGCCCTTCTCCATGAACGAGATTGTCATGTTTAACTTTGTCATTAGGTCTCGTTCCAATATATTTACTGGGGTCTGCCTTGAATATAGCAGTGGCACATTCATGTCACATTCTCCTATAGAGAGTGGAAGTTTTTTTGTAAAAGGAACACAACTTGTTGCTCCTGTGAAGCCCTGAGTATTTATGGCATCGCCGGAAAAGGAAACTTGCCTTCACGTATACACGAGCGTGTTGCACCTGTGTCAACTAAGAAGGAATATTCTTTATCCCCTATAAGGACATCTACCCTTGGTTCCTCGTGAGGGTCTGGTGTCACTGATAGGATAGAACACATCAGGCTTCCCAGTGAGATGTCCTAATCCATATATAACTTTGTCCATGAATTCCATGCCTGTCCTGTACTTGTTGTCTGTGATAGTTGCATCGGCGACTGTTAAGACTGTCCTTGTGGAAAATGTGTCATATTCTGAGGTTGCAAGCTTTGTTGTGCTCCCGGCGCTTATTGTTGCACCGTGTGATTTTGTGCAACTCCATTTCCACCCTGCTGTAAAAACATAGATGGATTCACCATCCCTACTCTTGTTCCTTGTCCGTTTTGCGCCATGCCTTGACTTCTGCATGTGCATGCTAGAGCCCCGCCATCCCACACGTCCAACATATTGGCGGTGGTCTGATTATTTGCCCATTTGACATATACTGATTGCCATTTTGCATGTTTTGAAAACCTCCATGATTACCTTGGAAACCTCCCTGATTACTCTGCCATCCTCTTCCTCGAAAGCCTCTCCCTCTTGGGTAAAACCTGTTATTGCCTTGATCAACCTGCCTTTGGTTGTTGGCCTGCTGTATGTTTGATCCGCCTGTGCTAGTTATCATTGTCCCTTTAATGGCATATTTTGACAATTTCTTCTGCACTCATTTTGCCTCTTCAGCTTTTCGTGCAGCTACTTTTTTGCGTTTTTTCTCTTGCAATAGCCTGCAATAGTGAGCTATGGTCAACTGTATTTCAGACCACGGTTTGGTCTTGATGCCTACCAATTTCTTGAGTTGCTTCTGTACTTGATCTGGCAGCCCTTGGCATAATATATGGTAAAACACGGGTATGGATTTCCCCCAAGATTCACGTGTTTCCAGCACCCATGCGCCTTGGAAATGCTGGATGTAAAGCAAAGGATCCTCTGATTCCTTCATTTTTTGTGTCATTATAGCTCCCATGTCAGAAGTATCCAAGTATAGCAATCGTACTGCTTTCCATACCGCAGCTCTGCAATTGTTAAACGGAGCTCCATCATGCACAGTATTAACTGTAGTTACACCAGGGTAACCTGCACGTGTCCACACATCGTCAGCCCTATCACCAAGTATGGCGATTAAAAGACCCTTTATATACCCGATAGCTAACTTCCCTCCCGTCATTTGTTCTAGTTCATGTATCCATTTTCCGGCTCCCGATGTTAACATTGGAAGCTTATTTTTCAGATTTTCTCGATCCATGTGTGGCCAGGGTATATACTGTGGCCTCGTTCCTCCTTTTTCGAGTAACAGGAATTGTAACACATGGCACTCCTTTTCCTCTCTCATCATTTTCCTATCCACTGCAGGGGTAATATTTCTGCAGCACCGTCTACCTTAGTCTGCTCACATAGGGTGGTGGAGACACCCCCCTCTGACCGTAAGATACTCCTTCATGTAGGTCTGATTGTGTGGCTGACTCTGATGCCTTAGGTGCAGACTCACTTGAATCTGACCATCTTATTCCCTTTCTCCTTGAGAAGCGTTTTTCCGTCTTCCCTCCTCTTCATTTTCCTCATATTCCTCTCTTTCTGCGCCTAATATTGTCTGTGCCCAACTCGTGTAACTCCTCTCATCCTCCTCGTTCCTATTTAGTGTCAACCTATCTAGGGACAGCTCTCTATTTCTTCTATTTCGGGAGGTGTCCTCAGTGTCATACAACTGAGTGCTCTTAAGACGCTCATCCTCTCCTCTCCCTTGGGGTACCTGTTCTAGCCCCATTTCATCATATATTCTATCGATCGTCTCTCTGATGCTTCTGGTGTCGAAGTCATCTTAGATATTTGCCCTAGATGTGCCTGGTACTGAATCGCACTCAGGAAATAATTCTTCTGTGTCCTCCCAGTCTACTACTGGATCAGGTTTCTTAACCTCTCTTTCCAGATATTCAAGATCCCAAGCCCTCTGTCTTTGCTTGCGTTCTATGTCGTCATCGAACTCTCTACGCTTTCTCGCTTCCTCTCTGACTCTATCTTCTTCCTGTCTCTTTGCATCTTTATGTTCATTTGCCCTTTGTATTTTCTCATCCCTTTGTCTCTTTATTTTCTTCTTTATTTTCTTCTCCCGTACCGTTTGTTCTTCTTCTTCTTCTATTCTTCGTTGTTCCTGCCTGTCCTGATCATTAGCTGGTCTTGGCATATGATCGCGTTTCCTTTCTTGCTCTTTGCGATACAGCTGCTCTCATCTCTGTCTATCTTTTTTCTTGATTCTTTCATCTCTCAATCCTGTTTCCTTTTCCTTCTCTTTCCGTTTTGAACATCTCACTCTCCCTTTTGTCGCACATCCTCAATGCCTTTACCATTGAGTTCCAATAAAATCTGACCTCCCATCCATTCATTCTGTGTGAATGCCATCTCATCAGTTCTGTCCTCATCTCCTTTCCATCTCTTTCCCTCTCTATCTATATCTAGAGATGTACTTGCTTGTGCCTGGTCTCCTTTTTCTTTCTCGCGTCTCTCTTTGTCCCTCAGGACTTTGGAGGTAATATCTCTTTCTCTGTCCTTCTCTGGGCTTTCGTCACTACTTTGCATAGGTGACTGATATGCCGGGTTGCTATATCCCGTGGCTGCTTTAAGCTCCCTCAACGGATATAATCCTTCGTCTTTACTGACTTTGCTTTTTGTTTCAGCCGGGGCGGGTGGTGCAGAAGGCGTTTCACCCCCCTCTGTGCATATGTTAAGTATCCAATCTAACAGCGGCTCCTCCTCCTTTTCCTCTTGGTACATCTTCCAAAGCTCTAAACTAGCTAGGCGTTTATCTAACTTTTTGGCAGTATATGTGGCGTGCAAATATGTCGTCATGTGTTGCAGGACCATTTTAGATAGCGATCCTCCCTGGGGCCATTGCCTAAATATTTTGTGGGCGGTTCCTTTGACCCATTCTGCACTGTACTTCTTCAGCTTAGGTGCATGTTTTGGCAACTGTTTGCACAAGTGTCCTAACTGTGTAATGTCTTCCATGTTTAAATCTGTTTATCTTATCTCCATATAACACGTTGTTATGCTTTATGTTTCTCAAACAAAATCAACAATATGAGCGAGCACCAATCGTCGCAAGCTCCAATCCTGTTTTTTCCAACAAAAATGTTCTTTTTACCTTTTCAAACAACAACCATCAATTCATGTCATACAACGTCCTGGCTATACAATCACACAATTTTCATGCGATTTCCCCCCAAAATGTTCTTACCTTGTGACGTCAAAAAAAAGAAATAACACAAAACAGACCTAACAGGCTAGACAGACTCCGGCCGGCTATATAAATCTCATGCCCCTATCATTATTCCAACATGGAATGTAAGCCCATTTCTTTCAGATCGCATCTTTCATCGATTCTGGTCTCCTATGTTATCCTATTCATTCAGGACTTTAAATGCAGGCTTCTTCTAGCGCTGTATTAAAGCCTAGGTATTTGGGCGTCTCCTCTATGCTCGGGTATCTTCCCGGTACCTCTATGCCCGAGGGTATCCTCCTGATATCTCTATCTATTGCTCGCCCACCCTCGAGTCAATATTTCTTTCCCCTTATCTATACATTATACTCTTACTCTGACATTATTTTTCTCCCACCTCCCTCCGTTACCTTCCCTTACTTGTTCTAAGGCATGCAACAGTTTGCCAAAACATTTAGTCTTTTTCACTCACCGTTCAAATTTTTTCCTCTCTGGATGCTTGGGATCACCGCCTTCGTTACCGCCTCTCCTTGCTGTTCGTCCGATCAGCTGCTTGTAGAAGTGGGAACGGGTTCATGGGAGAAAGCACAGGTTCCTTCAAACCTCCACAACCTGCAGGGTTTACACTTTAGACTATCCACTATCTACGGGGAGCCTCTCGGTCTACTTAGCCGGATGGCAAAGGACTCGTCATATTGCCGAGGACCTAAAGTTACTTACGTCGACGGCCAATGGGTGTCTTATCTAATCGATTCTAATCGAACCATCAATCTCTGCTACCAAGTGTGCAGCAGGGACCCTAGCAGGCCCATAAGACTGGGGGTTTCCCAAACAGCACTTTGTTTGTTTGTTTGTTTGTTTATTAATTTGTATAGCGCACCTGACCCAAGGGTATATGGGCGCTTAAGCTTCGAGTTACAGGCAAGGTAGGGCACAGTTGTACAGTGATGAAGCAAAGGTATACTTGACAAGATAGCAATTAGTGCATAGACAATAATATTCTGACATAGTGCAAAATACATTCTTGCAGAGGGTATGCATTCAATCATGGTAGGTTAATTGTTGAGTAACCAGGTGATGACCTTAGTTCTGAAAGGCTGGAAGGTGGGTGTAGATTTGATATCCAGTGGAATGGTATTCCAAAGTTGTGAAGCCAGAGCTGGGAAGCTGGAACCACCAGCTCTTTTGAGGGAGAATTTGGGCACAGTCAGTTGTAGTGTATTAGAGGATCTAGTGGTTCTAGTGTTCTGTCTTAGTGTAAATTTGTTAGTGAGATAGGGAGGGGCAAGGCCGTTGAGTGCTTTATAGGTGAGGCAGATGGTTTTTAGATCTATTTTTTGTTGGATGGAGAGCCATTTGCATGCAATTCTGGTAGCCGAAATATGTTCTCTTCTGGGAATATTCAGGGCGGCACGGAGTGCATTATTTTGTAGAACTTGCAATTTATTAATTACCGTTTTGTTGGCACCTACATAGAGACTATTGCAGTAATCTAGTTTAGATTGTATAAGTGCTCTGGCTAAGGTGAGACAGTTGTTAGGGGAAATCAACGGTCTACAGGCCCTGATTAGTTTGCCCGTGTAGGCCGTGGCTGAGGCAGTCATATTAATTTGTTTGGCTAGATTAGTATTCGTGTCGAGGTAAAAACCAAGGGTTTTTACACTCTTGGCGATAGGGATGGTGTTGCCGTCAATGGTAAAGCTAGTGTAGCTGGGACTAAGTTTCCGAATGGTGTTGGGTGAGCCGACAAGGAGCAGTTCAGTCTTGTCATCATTCAGGCAGAGGCCATGTGTGGCCATCCATGCCTGAATGATGGAGAAGACTTCATTGATCCAAATGGCGTCCGAATTATAGTTGCCGGATAAGGTGAGGAGTATCTGGGTGTCATCTGCGTAGTTGGTGTAGGTGACACCCAGATGGTCCAGCTTGTCGAATAGGGGCTTTGTAAAAATGTTATACAAAGTAGGTGACACACAAGATCCTTGTGGGACACCACAAGTAATAGGGATAGGGTCGGCAGCTGCTAGGGGTGAGAAAACCCGCATGGTCCTATTGTCCAGGAAGGATTGGATCCATGAAATTGCGGAGTGGGAGAAGTGTACTGCCGATGACAGATGGTTGCACAGGATTTTGTGATCAACCAGATCAAAGGCAGCGGATAGGTCAAGAAGAAGAAGGATGCCAGCTTTACCTTTATCTTTGAGGTCGTCTATCTGGCACTTGAGATCAACCAGGGCCGTTTCTGTCCCGTGTAGTGGACGAAAGCCGGACTGGCGAATTCCTAGTAAATGGTTAGTCTCGAGGTAATCCTGGATTTGTAGATAGGCCACTCTATCAAGAATTTTTAGTAAGAATGGGACAGTGGTGATGGGTCTGTAATTCGTGGGTATATCTGGGTCGAGGGTAGTTTTTTTTAGTAGCGGTAGGACCCAGGATTGTTTCAGATTGCTGGGTACCAAGTTATCAGAGAATGACAGGTTTATTAATTTTGTAATGAACGGGGAGAGATCCCTTGCAGCATCTTTTATGATCTGTGCGGGACAGCTGTCCCCTTTGCAGTTCGAGGGTTTCAATGATGCTATAATTTTTTGTACTTCGGGTATGGATACCTTTTTGAAGGTAAACCCTGGGCTGGTGGCTGTAGGGGGAGGGGTGGGGCTGGAAGTCGAATCATAAGTGAGTTGTTGTTGTTTATTGTCAATTTTAGACTGGAGCCCTGAAATTTTGTTAACAAGGGCATTCTGGATCCCTGTGCACCATGGTTTATCTTTAGTGCAGCTATCCGTGGGAGGAATGGGGTTTTCTAATTCCTTTAGGATGTTAAAGAGCTCCTTTGAGCTGGAACTTGCCTGCGCGATCCTGGAGTTGAGCGATTCTTTCTTTGCGCGTATAATCTCATTTTTGTAGAGGGTGGAGATATTAGTGAGATTCGTTTTGTTAATTGCTGAGGGCGCTGATTTCCATAGTGCTTCAAGTTTACTTTTTTGTTGCCGGAGGAGTTTAAGTTCTGGGGTGTACCATGTATTCAGGTGCGCTTTTGGTTTCCCCTTGCGCATTTTTAGTGGGGCAATAGTGTCAACTGCTTTGGCCATGGAATCATTATAGACGTTGACTAGTTGGTTCAGGTCAGTTGTGGCTGGTAGTGCGTTCAGAATAGGGGTCACCAAGGGTATTAAGGCTTCCGCTGTGATGTTACTCTTTTTCCTAGTTAGACAGGCTGGTGCAGTAACAGGTTTGTTGTGCACTAGGTTATTAGTGTTAATGTCAAATGGGAGGAAATGATGATCAGTCCATACGAGCTGTAAGGGATCCTTCATGGTGATGTTGCAGTTAAGGGTGGTTACCCAATCGAGGATTCTACCCTTCGAGTGGGTAGGTTTGGAGCAGAATTGTTGGAGGCCATGCTCCTCTAATGCTGTGGCCAGGGCAGTGGCTGGGGTGTCGAGGGGGTCATTAAACCCAAGATTGAAGTCTCCAAGTATAATCATTTGTGCTGAAAGTTTGGAGCTTTCGGCAACTAGTGAGGTGATGTCTTCCTCAAATGAGCCTGGTGGGCCCGGGGGTCTGTAAATTAAATGCATCGTAATAGTGCTCTTAGGGGACGTTTGTAATTTGAATGTGAGATGTTCACATGATTTAAGTGGAGGAGACGAGGCTAGTCTAATATTAAGCGAGGACTTGAAAATGATAGCTACACCGCCTCCTCGTGCGTTGGGTCTATCTGCTCTGAGGATGGTATAGTTGTCCGGTATGGCTAGGGTGAGAGATGGACCTGCAGCATCATGCAACCAGGTTTCGGTAACAGCAAGGAAGTCCAAGTTGTTAGTTAGAATAATGTCGGCTACTTCTATGGAATGGGCGACTAGTGATCTAACATTTAGAAGAGCTCCTTTAGGAATGGAAAGGGTGGAATTGCTAGGTATTGCAGTGTGATTGATAGTCTTATTGGGTCGCTTAGCAAGGGGTATGCTAGTCTTATGGTGGGTTCTGGCACCGAGTCTCTTGTTACGATCAATAAGGGTGAGGGTGGTGGTTCGAGAGACAGTAAGGTCAGCAGTTGTGGAGGTACTAGGGCCAAAGGTGGGGTTTGAAGTACTTATATTGGTAGGGTTCCGCTTGGAGGTATCTAGGTGCTTGGTAGCCGGGACATCAGAAAAGTATGTGTGGTAATGGTTCGGAGAGGCGGATTGTGAGACTGGGAGGAAGGCAGGAGTGGTAGGCAAGAATGGTGTGGGGCATATGATAGGGTAATGTCTTGGGCAGGCCGGCCTGGCTAGACCATTTTTATGGGATGTGTAGCTATTGCCATTGCAAGGTATGTTACTTTGCATGACACAAAAGGGGAACATGATTGCGATGAGGCAGGATAGCATGCTATAGCAGGGGCGGCTTGCAGGAGATTGGCGAGTATGTGGCATTGGTGACATAAGGTAGGCACACAGCAAATCAGATGCGGTCTGGAGGCGACCATAAGGCACAACACAGTTCAAATGTGGTCAGTAGGCGACCATAAGGCACAACACAGTTCAAATGTGGTCAGTAGGCGACCATAAGGCACAACACAGTTCAAATGTGGTCAGTAGGCGACCATAAGGCACAACACAGTTCAAATGTGGTCTGGAGGCGACCATAAGGCACAACACAGTTCAAATGTGGTCAGTAGGCGACCATAAGGCACAACACAGTTCAAATGTGGTCAGTAGGCGACCATAAGGCACAACACAGTTCAAATGTGGTCAGTAGGCGACCATAAGGCACAACACAGTTCAAATGTGGTCAGTAGGCGACCATAAGGCACAACACAGTTCAAATGTGGTCTGGAGGCGACCATAAGGCACAACACAGTTCAAATGTGGTCTGGAGGCGACCATAAGGCACAACACAGTTCAAATGTGGTCAGTAGGCGATCATGGGGCACAACACAACTCACATGCATTGGGGTCGCATGTTGGCTGGAGTACATCAAAGCATTAGAGTGCGAATACCCAATAGGGCACATATGTGCTGAACTCTCAAAGTGCGTTCATTTGCATCAGAGCGCAAAATTCGAGGTCCTGCATAACGGCAAGAGGGTGGCAAGGTGGGTGCAGAGTAAGGCAATGAGCATGAGAGTGACACAGTTAACTGACGGGCATTGATTGTCACAGGAGAGTACAAGGCGCATGCATGTGCACGTTGCCTAGGGCCTTAATGGGGCAGCTCGGAGCACTTGTCTGCATTTGTGCCGTAATGAAGCAGATTCAGGGCTGGATGACCAGCACGAACAGAAATAAAAAAAAAAGTAGCGCAATGTGGCAGCGCTTACCAGGTATCTGATCCCGGAAGGTTTCCTTGCCAGGTCCGCTACTCCTGCGGTGTCGGGCCTCATGAGGTGAGCTCCTGCTCATCAGCAGCGTTCAACGGTGTAAGCATGTAATGTCCAGGGGCACCAGAAGGTCATGAATGTGTATCGTGGGAACTCGCCACGCGCCGTACGCGGCGAACAGGGGCAAACAGGGCCTTAGAATGGCCTTTGAAGGTGGCCGGCTCTTCCGCCTGCCGGCGGATGTTGTGTGCTACGAAGCACGGTTGCTTAGCAACCAGGATGCTGAGCCTCGCTCTGGCGCCGCATCGCGCCCGACATTTTGTTTTTTTCTTCGATGTCGGCACGTTGCTGGAGCGCGACCCGGGCGCTTCTAGGTGAGGGGTGGCCGATGGGGTGGTGAAATGTTGCTCTAGGAGGGGTGGGCAGCACAGGGGTGCTGGTGGGGGCTCGTGGGGGCCTGACTGGGCTGTGATCCTCTTCGTGCCTCGTGGCACGGTGCAGCAGCTCAGATGAGCTGATCCTGGGCTGTGGAGGGTGGGGGCTCCTGCCCACGCCACCTGGCTGATGGTGACTGAATGCAGAGGGGCAAACAGGGCCTTAGAATGGCCTTTGAAGGTGGCCGGCTCTTCCGCCTGCAAGATGAGTAGCAGCACCCTTGAGATGGATGGGGATGCAGATTAATACTCTCGCATCAAATCAATAATGACAACCCGATAGTTTGATAAAGGGAGTCCATTTAATGACATGTACAAAAAACAGGGAGTTTATGAATATCAGCAATCGTTCGATCTTCCTTCTCGCTTCAACTCCAATTAATTTCAGAAAAACCAAAAACTCATCATCACTGACTTATAATTTCTTAACACTTAGCATGCAACTTGATTGGTTCTAGAAAGGTAACTTTAATATAGGCACTATATCTGTATATGGGAACGGGGAGAGGGGATTGGATAAACAATGACAGGTGGGGCATCTGAGCCCTTCCTTCAAAATGGCTACTGTAGACGTCACTAAAAGTATGACGTCTCATTGGTTCTACTAACTATAGGACCCTAGATTACATGGTCCCCTATGATTGGGATGGCATCAACCCCACTCATATTTTTCCACTTGCTTAGCAGCGTGCAGAATAGCCGGCCAGGTGCAGGGAGTTCGCCTGCACCCCCAGCCTCCCTCTAATTATTGCAACAATTAATCATCACTTAATCATCACTCATGTGTCAATTATTTCTTTCTATTTTGACCTCGAGTCTGCTTCTTCGTCTGGGAAAGTTAAGGCGTCTGGGCATGGCAAGGGTCCATGCGTAGGTGTGAAAGTTTCATCCCTTCTGCTTGCTTGGTCACGTGATTTCGACACACAGTGAAATCATCTTATTCTTCATGCAATTTCGTGTATTTGATTTAATTCTGCCAGTCGTCTGCCATCTGTGGCTTATCTTGACCTTTCGGTTCAGGATACACTGTTCTTCTTTTCATTGATTGTATCCACTGTTGGCCTATTTCAGCCGGTATGACCTTGGCTTCTTGGCATGATTATCTTCGTCTGAGTTTCTCTCTGTCTTTAATTCTCGATTTGTTTGCTGCAAAGCTCTCCTCTTGAGACCTTTAGTAACCTTTGGTCGATTCTGCTCTTGTGCATAGTGGAAGTATACATCTTACTACTAAGCATACGCAAGCCTCACGATTTTCTGTGCTTCTTGCGGTTACTGTGCATATGTACACGTTTAAACTGGCTGAATATCTTCATCACGCTCAGGGCATACGTTTCTGACATTTGACATTAATTATTTCACTTTAGATTCGGGATGTCACTTTTCCATGGTGTTTCGTCTCTTTTCATCATTCTCAGGACATCATATCTTCTATATGTGAGTCAGTCCGGTTTCTTGTGACGTCACCATTCCTCTTCCTTTAGTATCTTCTTGGCTTCTTCAGGTATTGCATTTTGACAATCATCATTCTGTCTCACTTGTCGAAATGGTTTCCTCAATGGGTACCCTACTGTCCAGGTTTTCTTAGGTGGTGATACTTCAACAGGTGCTGTTATTCTGATAGGCACTGGACAGAGCTCTGCTGCGGCTCTCTGCTGGTTTATTTGTTCATCATACGTGACATATTTCGGCATGAATGTTCCTGGTACTTCAAAATGGGCGGTTGGAGTGTGAATCGTGCTTGGTAACTCCTCTACACTACCGTGGTACTGTCCTTGACTCCAGAAGCATGACAAGCCAACGGGTTCAGCACAGCCAGTGAGTCGGAGGAAGCTGATAGCAAACCAGACTTTGTTGAGCTTTAAAGAGAGTCCAGTGAAGGACCAGCGGCAGAGTGGTCAGGCCCCACGTGGGCGCTCATTCAAAGGACTTTGGCTGGTCCCCTTTGTTGAAACTACAAGTACCAGAAGGCCTTAGGAGAGGCCCGTGTGACGAGTCAGCGGGGTCATACAAGGGTTGAGTCAAACCCCTTGTACAATCGAAAGTCTATGACACGGTGACCAGGAGAGCCTGGCTGGGGGCTTACAGGAAAGCCTGACTGGGGGCTGAGATCTTACCTTAGGAAAAGGGAAGAACCTATGGGGTCTAAAGGAACTGTCTTATGAACTGTGGCAAGTGTGAACCCGACGGAGGGATGTCAAGAGAAAGCTGGGGGAAGGGAACCCCCCAGTCCCCGCTTTCTAATAAGGTTGTGAAATTGTGAACTAAGGCAAGTGTGTACCTGAGGGAGGGATGCCAAGAGAAAGCTAGGGGAAGGGAACCCCTTTTTCTAATGAAATGAGCAAATCATGAACTGTATGAGAAAATCATGAACTATGTTAGAAGGGCTATGTGGATCCTACGCAGGTATACCAAGGGGAAAGCTAACGAGAGTGACTCCCGTATTGTGATAAAGAAAAGTGAACTGTATATTGGGCAATTGTGAACCTGGCTAAGGGATGCCTGCGAATAAGGGTGAAGAGTAATACACCCATGAACATTGTGTCGACAAGAGTGAACCCGGCTGAGGGTTGTCCACAGTGAATGGTTGTCTAAAAGATATTAAGACTCTTGAATATTACAAGTCATTGATAACTTGATTGAAAGGCCATAGTGAACTCGACAGAGGGAGGCCCACGTTGCATGAAGGATCGGAGCCCGGCAGAGGGGGGGTCCTAAGGCGAAGAGTAATCGCCCGAGGAGATTTATTGAAGGAACTTTTTGTTTGTTGATTGTGACACATCTGGTCCTCTGAGGCAAGATACTTGTGTGAAAGAGACTTGGCCACTGAAGGCCATGATATTTTGGACTCGAACTGTAATCTCGTGCTGTCGAAGCCCAGGAGTATGCTGTACTCAGGAGCCCCGCCTTGTTCCATGCTAAAAACGTGGGGAAGGGAGACCCCAGCCCTACCATCCTGGCTTATCATTTTGTGAACACTTCTTTCTTTTCTGGTGAACCTTATCTCACACTATTTTGTAACTTAGATGTAAGGATTGGCAAAAGTATTTTTTAGTATAAGCCCTTTTTCTTTGACAAGACGCCACTAGGACTGGTCATCTTAGATTTAGGTTTAGAATAAGCGTTTATACAGTTTAATAAACACCCTTGAAATGTGATCACTTGTTTCTGTCTTTACTGTTGCCTCCATGAGTTTCTTACAGGTGTCACTTGCAGTTTCAGGGTCTTCCATTTGGGCTGAGGACTGCCTCAAGGTTATTCATGAAGGTGATTGGACCTGTAGTAGCACATCTACATAGGATGGGACTCTTTGTATTTCCTTACCAGGACAATTGGATGATCAGGGCCCATTCTGCTCAGTTGGTGAAGGAACATTTCAGTATTGCAGCACTTCACAAAATGTGGGGCTACAGATCAATTGGGAGAAATCTAATATCACTACCTCTCAGGACTTGCTGTTTATTGAGAACCGGTTTTGGATAGCAAAGGGTCGGGGTCTTGCTGTCGGAAGGATCAAGCAGTCAGACTTCAGTGTCTATTGACATCAATTCCTCAAAATGTTTAGGTGATGACCAGGCAGCTGCAGAGGCTATAAGAACATATGGCCTCCATGGTATTAGTGTTGTCTTGAGCAAGACTAAACATAAGGCCTCTGGTACACCACATTCTCAAGAACTGGAAGACGGAGTCAAAGGACCTTCAAGTTCAGGATCAGGATTTTCTAAGAGTAAGACCTCAGGCTGCAGTGGTGGCTGAAAATGGAGAACTTGTTGAAAGAGTTCTCTCCACTGTGGCCCTCAGATAGCACTCTTACCACAGATGCCAATGGGTGATGCTGTTGCAAGTGTCAGAAGTGGCTGACATGCAGATCGGAGCCAGTACGGCTTGACACTGCACATTTCTAGCGTGCAGAGGAGCTTTCCTCTAATCGGCCAGTAGCTGTTGGAAACTACCTGCTGTGGTTGCCGGTGTTTTGTTGTAATCTCGGTTGCTGTTCGTGCCTTTTGCCTCATTCCACCGGCTGTGCCTATTGCCCGTCGCCGGAGACTGAGGGCTGGTGGAGGCATAAATATTGAGTGGAGCTGGCAGATGGCAGGAGAGGGGCGGCATGCCTGCGGCTCCCGGTCCGAGCCTGATGGCGCTTGACACGCAACGTAGAATGTTGGAGACTTAAGGTAAAGGATGTGGTAATTTGTTGGATGTGGCTGATTGGAGAGGGAAGAATAGCCAGCGAGCTAGTTATTAGCAGTGACACGCACATTTTAATGCACATTTAATTTTTTGGTTCATTTCATTAGTGAGCTCTCAGTATGTTGACATGCACTAGATCTATTTAAAAGGCTATTAAAGATCTAAACAGTGTGCACAGTGACTGTGGGTGCCCCATTAGGGGGCCTATGAACTGCTTGTACCCTACAAAGACACCGTACCTTATAGTATTGCAGTAGTGGGACATAGGTGATTATTTTTGGTAGCACTCCTGTAATGCCCATACAGAGGCACAGTTTTATAAACACAGGGAAACTCTACACTTACTGCACTCAATTGAAGGCATTGCTGGCCTTGACCCGTGGGGTAGTTTGAGAGAGCCTACACCCATGATTGGTGCAGAATGGACTGGGCTGAATTGATGGACCAGCGCTTTGTATTGTGGGTGTGTTTTCTGGTTGGTGCCTTCCACATATACATTCTGGTAATACTCACAGCCTAATGCCTAGAAGGGACGGCCCCAGACTCAAGAATTAAGCGTCTAAACCTTTGTCCACTCGTGCATACCCCCTTCCCAGCCTAGTGAATTGTAATCAGCCTATGGCTAAAAGTGGTCTGATTGTCTCCAAACCCTGCCGACAACAGGCGCCAAGGGTTTCCACTGTTGCTATGGGTGACACAAATATTGGAGACCCAAGGTGATGTCCTAAAGGTGAGACCAATTTAATGGAAGTACAGAGCATGAACACGGAACTTGTTGATGCAAGCATAGACCGGACCATCAAAAGGCGCACCCGATATGTTGACAGAATACAATGGGAACAAGAGAGGTCCTTCAATCTCTTTTCAATTTTTTCCACAGCAAAATCTGTATGTCTGCCGGTAGTGGCTAGTTGGCCTAATTTGATGGCCAACATCGCCAACAATAACTCTTTATTGAATATGTGCCTGAATTTTAGACGTGCATCAATCTCACGAAAGGCATGTACCAATGAACTCGCTACATCACCACCCCCTTCAAACTTGTCTGCAACACCTGACCTAGAGGATATGGCGAACAGGCACGTGCCAGATGCAGTTGATTCAAGCCTTGATAGTTCAGCAACAACTACCCAGGATAATGACAGCATTGAAGACTCCAATTTTATGCCAAACTTCAATACCATAGCTGTTACAGTGGATGCTATATTTGGCCTATGTTCTACGCTGGCCAATAAACAGTGAGCAATGGATGTGATACTATCTAATAGTGTGGCTTAAAGGGGCCGCCCTGGTAAAACAGTGGGCGTGGCTGTTGGAGAAGATAAGGGTGAGGATTCGTCGATTGAGCTTAGTATGCTCAACAAGCCGCCCCCTATCACTAATTATTCAACGCCCTCACCGATAATAAATGAAAGTAAGGATATGCATGAAAAGTTAGCTATTCATCCTCAAATCGCTATTGCTTCGCTTTCAAGTAGCTAGCCAAAAATGGCTCAGAAAAGAAAGTGAAAAATCAAAAGCCAAACAGGACAACGCAGTCCATGCCAAAGCGGTTTCTAATTCTTCCTTATTGGCAGTGATCACTAATGTACCTAAGCTTGTGTCATCGGCGAATAATACAAAAGTAAATCATGGCCAAGTAAGTCACAAACCTAAAATGCCCAGGTGCAGGTGTGGCGCCTTGGATACATGGCTGCAATTTCCCAAGGAAGACATAACAACCCTGAGAGCAATCCCATCTGTGCAAGGATACACATGCCAGCGTATGGAAGTCCTTCAAACAAAAGCAGATAGGTCCACTCAATGTAGGCTGTATCTGCCTGGTGAACCCCCTCTGATCATTGAAGATAAATTAGCTGTGAGGGTAGTACCTTTGGCTGAGAGTAGCATAGCCCACACATTAACCAATCAAATGGAGACACATGCAGAGCAACCAGGCTCTAACCAATTGCAACAAATGGATAGTTATTGTATGGGGAATCGCCTATACAACCAGCAGGGAAACAAACCACTTAAATCTTCATTATGCTATCCACGCTGTGTGTGTATTGAGGAGATTGAACCTACCAGCCATAGCCCATTTTTAAATATAGGAAATGTAATCACATTGTTCAAACAGATTGAAGAGCTATCTATTATGATGCCTCAAGACATCGAAAGGGTGGAACTTCCCACCTTTCATAGCCATACCAACTGGGTAGTGGGTACATTTGTCAGCTGCATGGTTGTTGCAAGACTCATGTCATTTGTTGACAAATTCTACACTAATGGCTACTACGTACAGTTCTGTTATGGTTTAGCTAATGAGGAGCGTTTTCCCTCGCTGTACACCGTGGAGGGCAAAGTTATGGGCAAATCGACTGGGCCAGGAATCTCAATCTAATGAGTATCAAAGACCATTCGTTGAGGAGCATCGACACAGACTGCATCGTTGCCGTTTCTATCATGGAACACAAGGGATTTAGATAAATTACCTCTACAGATAGCCAGCCATGTTTCTCTGACTAACTCAGACATGTTTCTCTTGCATGAGACTTGGTTGATGACGACTCTAATGATGGATGGTTACTGCATATTTTTACAACCAGCAATTAGAGCGCAGAACGGGAGACCCCAGGGTGTTTATGCAATCGCCTCTGCCGTGGTTGTGAAGTGGTATCCTGCAGCTCAGGAGTGGAGTGTGCAAATGGCCTAGCAGTCGAAATAAAACATTTCCCCAACAGGAACTATAGCACCTTGATACTTAATTTATATGATCCCCCAGAGGGCTCACAAGCAGATTCACTGCTGAAATGGGTGTTGGAGCTGCTGTATAGGTGGAAGTCAACTAATCCTAACGGAAATATCCTCATAGCTAGTGACTTTAATGCACTATGTATTAACTTAGGAAATGGAGCAATAATTGATGAACAATGGAGAACACTAACCGACACACTTGTACACTAAAACAGATGGGCTTGAGGTGGTCTGAAGCAAGCACTGTTTGAATTTAATCTTATACCATTGCTGCCTTGTAAGAACGAATCAATGCTGGAGGTTATTACAAGGACTAACAGCATTAGCGCCTCATGCTTGGACTGTATCTTTGTAACTGATATGCTGCATTGTAAGAAATTGAAGTATGTAGTCGAATTTTCATCACTTAGTGATCATGCATTGTTGAAGGTTATGCTCCAAGTGTATAATCAGAAGAACAGGAATTTAGAAGTAGGCAAAGTTTCAGTCAATGTTCAGGGCAACAGAATAGTATGGGCAGGGGCTAACCTAAAAGAGGACAAATTAATGCATCTGACACATTGGGCCTCATTACGACCCAGGCGGTAAGTTACCGCCTGGGCCGTGACTTTACCACCATGGCGTAAACTACGTTTACGCCATGGTGGTTGGCGGACTTACCGCCCCATTCCGACCTTGGCGGGGCGGTAAGTCCCCAATCCCCATTTACCCTTCCCCATTCCCATTTTTGCCCCATAGGGCATAATGGGAGTGGGGAAGGCGTTAATTACGCCACCGTAAATTACGGTGGCGTAATTAACTCCATGGTCCCTTAGCGCCATGGATTTTAACACCTGCTAAAAGCAGGTGTTAAATCCGCCATGGCGCTAAGGGACCTCGTACTCAGGCGGTAAGGGTCGGCGCTGTTTACGCCGCCGTAAACCCCTTACCGCCTGGGTCGTAATGAGGCCCATTGTTTGTCCACCAGAAGATGTACTTAAGTATTGCAAAGGAGATTTGGCTGAATTGTTTTGCATTAATAAAGCCTACGCTTTACATGACAGGGAATCATCGATACAAGGATGGGTGAATCTTGCAATTTTTCACCATCAAATCCACATTGAAAAACACCAGTTTCGTAGGAAAGTGAAGGCCATTAAGACTTGCAAGATTTTGACTTATCAATAAAGAAAAATGCAGGTTGGGTCTGTGAGTGCTAAACATAAGAATTGGCTACGTAGCCACAAATCCAGAGTTGACCCTGGCTACGTAACCACAAATCAAACCTTGAATCAGCTAACTGGAAAATGTTATACAGGCTGATTCATACATATGATTCTCGTAAATGTTGGTACCTATATTGTACATATTTGGCGGCAACAGTCCCTAAGGAGGTTTGCACCATTGCAGAAGCAGACGGCAAGGCACATGTGAAGGGTTTTTATTGGCACCGTAGTAAAGTGAAACAGGAATCCTCCTTCACAAACATGGGCGGACCAGCCCTGATCATTGAATTTACTGAGATATTGGACATTTTGGCAACGCTGAAACCGTCCAGGGCCCCTGGTCCGGACGGTCTGGCCAATGTTGTATTAAAATCCAATCCCCAGTTTTCAGCAGGAATATTGTACACTGAAATATGCACTTATGGTATTCTCCCCTCCAGTTTGCAAAATTCGATATTGGTCCCCTTCTCTTCAACTTATACGTGGCTGACATGGGGGATACTGTTGGCAGGCCACAAACCTTTCCTCATCGGATTAGTGGGGTTGAGGTGTCGTGGATTATGTATGCCGATGACACGGTATTGCTTGACCGCACACCCATAGGCTTGCACAGAGCTATTGATGTGATGGGTTGGCCCAATTTGCTGAAGACAACCGACTAAAAATCTAAATATACATAGATCAAGGTCATGCACATACAGGCGAAAGGTCAATCCTTTACAGGCGTTAATTGGCATATTAATGGTACCAGATTGGAGTTGGTTAAAACTTACATTTACCTTGGCTTACCCTTCTTTAGTGCACCCACATTTGCTAAATACTATGAGCATATTAAATCCAAAGCACTGCGTCCATGGCTGGTGTTGAGGGGCTTTATAAAAGGATTGGGTGGAAACTCCATAGAGGGATTTATTGAAGTATATACTAAAGCAATAGTTCCTTGTATTCTATATGGCATGGAAACAATTGCAGAAAACATGTGGGCTGGCTCGATCAGTTGGAAGGGAAAATACTTAGATCATTATTGGGTCAACCGTTGTCAGTTCCAGTGACCGCTGTGAGAATGTTGAGGGCATTACATCTTTATGTACCACCCGAAAATTGGCCTGTAGTAAATTATTCCTAAAAGTTGAAAGAGCGAACACCACTATGGCCATACCAGTCAGATATTCGATGTGCAAAGCATATGCCTTTCACCAGAGGGATAATACAGCACATCTTGAACTGGCAACTTCAGTACAAGACCACTTGGACCACATTGGATTACCTCTGACTGGGGCAGCAGATAATGGGTACTATTTGTATAAATTAAAGTATAAAACACAGGAAAGGGACAGACATTTTTGTGAAAATGCGATGATATGAAGAGTATGTAAAGCAAAGCTTTCCTTATTGTAAGCCATGTAGTCACTTGATTAAGCCCTCTAACAGTTATTGAAGGCACTTTATTGTGTATTTACGCATGGATATCTTGCCGGTTAAGGAATATATCGGTGGCTGGCAGAACATCCCACGTGATAAGAGACTATGTCGACTGTGTGCAAAGTCAATAGAATCCAGTAAACATATACTGACTGCTTGCTTGTGAAAAGTTAGCGAAACTCTATGTTAAGGGTTATGAGCAATTTTGCACTCAGCATAGAAGTATGGAAGCAGATCCGTTTTGGTCTATGGTTTTAGCTGCTAACGCTCTTGTGATTCCTGCTGCAGCTATGCATATTTGGGAGATTATACAAAGCATCTTTTTAAGTAAGAGGATTGGAACTGAACAGAACTTGACAACCAGCTGAAATGTGCAACGTTTATAAACCAATTGTACTTCCTTCCCTAAGTGAATAGGCTTTTATGACTGAATGTATGTTGACCCAAAATGGCAGTAAATGAACAGACTGTGGATTTTTAGACATTGTCGATTTTAGTACATGTATCTGCTTAGTTTTGTATGGTTTTGTTTCATTTATTCATTTTATATGTTGTTGTTAGTTTTTAATGTAGAGCATATTATGTTGTTTTTAGAAGTATTTGATATTTTGTACTGTATGCAAACGGCTAAAGTTTTCAGCCAAAAGCATTAAATACATTTTTATTTTTTTTAAAGACGCCAGCAAAGGGGGATGGAGACAACCTTAGGAAACCTACAGCAACATGGTGAGGGGTCAGTCAAGGAATGGGCCCAGCTGTCCAACTAGAGGAAATTACAGGCAATCCACAGGGCCCTTTTGGTGTTTGCTCAAGAAACCAGGGGGAGGCAGGTATGGGCAGATCAGACAACCGTTCAGGCATTGGTCTATATCAATCATCAGTGGGGAACTCAGTCCAGGGGTTTGAATTGAATAACGGGGGGCATTGGGGTCTGGGCGGAGGGCGACATTTTGAGACTAAGAGCTTCCCATATCAGGGGTTAGACAATGACAAAGCAGACCACCTGAATATTTCCTCCTACAGGGTGGGAACTAAGTCAGTCGACCTTACAGCGATATCCAGGAGGTGTGGGTCTCTGACAGTGGACATCTGTGTTTCTTTGCAAAATACCAAAGTGCCCAAACGTTTCTATGGGTACTGTTATAGACTGCATCACAAGGACGTTGCGTACCTGTTCGTCCGGTTGAGGACCTTGAAGATAATGCCAGGCTGTCAGGAGTCCTGCGGAGATGTGGTTGATGACGCAGGAAGCCAGCCCAGCCCCCGCCCGAGTGGAACTCCATTCAATTTGTAATTTTACGGCGGTGAGTCGTCACGTTGACATACGCGTAGGCTGCTCCCCGGAGGCAAATCTTTGTCATTTGCACGGACGAGTTCACTTTTGCACTGTTTCATTCAGCCGGCAGATACCATTTCATGCCAGCATTTGCACTGGCATGAAAAGCCATGTTAGCACAACTGCTGGAGTATTTGTATGGCAGAGAGGAAGGGTGGCAGTTGAAATACAAGTTGCATTTTGCCCCTCCTCTCCCCCATACAAATCAATGAAAATGGGCCGTGAGTGACTTAAGAAAACATGCGCAAAAGCCTTACCCACGGCTTTTGCACATGTTTCTTATGTTACGCTTCCATGAACATGAGCTCCAACGAGTTAATCTAGATATTAGTTCAGATAATACAAGAAATCAAGATTGATACAAAGAGTTAATCTAGGTATGTGGGTAATACAATGTCATTCTGTTATGCAATTGAAAAGGGATAATACAGTGAGTTGATACAGTTATGCAGTTTAAATGCAAGTAAAAGAGTGACTTGTTCTAGTTATGCAATTGGTAAGTAGATACTAATATAGTGCGCCCATGAAACTAATTGTTGTGCAGGCAACACAATGAGGTAATCAAGCTATGTAGTTAATATGTGATTTATAACTGTGCTTTTGTTGGGCATGTACGCCCTGGGTGTGCAGGTAGACAGAAGGGTAATATAGCTATGCAGTAGGTTTATATGTTATATAGTAGTGAGTCATTGTAGTAATGTAATTGGTACGAAGGTAACACATACAACATTATCTGTGCATAAGATATGCAGGTAATGCACAGAGTCCTTTTAGCTGTGCATTGGGGATAGTGGTGAGCAGTAGGTAAGAAGAACGATGCATATGCTGTGCTGGTATACAACGTATCATTTAAGTGGTGGGACTGATGGTTACTGAAATTGCACAGGATTTGCTACGAACTAGACTTGCAGCTGAAACAATGAATCAATCTACATATGTAGGTAACACAAGTATGCAATCTAGATATGTAGGTAACACAACTATGCAAAGTAGACATGTAGGTAGCACAATGAGGCACTCTAGGTATGCAGGAAACACAGTGATGCAATCACACAAACCTAGAGTGTACACGTAGCTTATCTTAATGTTGATCACTCAGTTTGTCTAAAGGTGACAGCAGGGGTAGAGCACCAAGTCTTGCAAGTGCCTTAAAATGTCTGCACCCAAATAAAAGCCTAGCTCTGTCAGTCATTAATGCAGGTGTGGACTTTCCCGGTAGGCCTCTGCACATTGGGCCTCTTTTGGGTGGTACCAACTTTTATTTCCACATTTTCTCATAAGGAAATGATTGGGCTTGCTGAAAAAGTGTAATATGGGGCCCCTTTTAAAATTATTTCCAGGGCCTCTTTTGGTTCCCAGTGAAGTCCACCCCTGGTGGGTGTTTTATGTTAATGAGGTTTTACAAAGTGCAAAACAATTCCCAAAGCCCTTAAATAAATAATGACCTGGGAATGCAAGTTGCTGCTTGCATGAGCGCAGCTACTCAAAAGTCTGGGACAGGTACTCAATACTGGAGTGCATTGGGTTCATTTATGGTGATTTGGGGAGTACAGCATGCTCCACACTTCAAAGTTTTTGGGGCGGCTGGTGTTCTGTAGTGTTTACCATACTACTGGATTGTATATATGGTACCGCAATGATACAATGCATTTGTAATGGGAGCATAAAACTACAAGCACCAGAATGCAGAGAAACTCAGGTTGCCCCTTTCTCAGCTGACTTGGGGCATAGTTATGTTATCAAACTGCCATACACCAACACTCTGTTCTGCATCCTGCTCCAAACCGTAATGTGATCATCGTGATGCTGTGACTCTCAGAGTCGGAGATGAAATATTCCTGCTCATTGAAGCTAAGAATACCATCAATGTTTCGGTTTCAAGGTGTTAAGTCGGTTGCTCTCTGAGACCATGTGTTCCCATTTTTCAGAAGCCAACTGTAATTATACACTGACAAGTTGTCAGTCACACCTGTGTGCTGTGTGAATCACAAACCTGAGACCCCTCATTATCCAATTACAACATCAACATGTTTGGATGCACAAAGCTCACAATTCTTGCCCGTGGCCTCCCTGGCGCAGTGATGTCTGTTATTAAACGTTACTGCCTCCTCTTTGTCTACAAAGAGGGGGCAGTATTTATACACCCAGGCCCTCTTCTCTTTGCAAGTAATCAGTTAAGTTGTCCAACCCAAAAATGAAGGGATGGAGAAGATACAATGGGTTGCCCCCTCTCTACTCTCTCTCATTCCCTGTATTTATTTATTTATTTATTTATTTATTGAGCAGTTGTTAGGTGATTATACATCTAATAAATTGTGTATATTTGTGTAGAGTCAGAAGCAGGGATGTGTGTTCTATGAGTGTAACAGCTCGCTGGAAGTGTGCGCAGTGATCAAAACCTTACCCTAACATCCCCAACCTATCCATAACCTCTCGCTAAACCTCATTCTGGTTTCCCTACCCCACCTTCCTCACAAACCATCATCACCCTAACCCTCCTTCCCTGTTGTGATTGTGGAGCCCTGTATAAGCATCGACATGCAGCAGGTCCCAAAACTGCAGTGTGGGTGGTAGGTTCATGCCACTCCTGCGCCATCGGAGCTGGGGACCCTGTCACAGAACTGTATGCAAAGTTATGTTATTTTATGAGTTGTGTTGTAATGTAACAGACACTCCATAAGTAGCATTTTCTTTAAAGGATTCACAGATGATGGTTTGAGGGCCACTTTTTTTGAGGCAAGGATAGGGCCACTTTTTTGAAGCGAGGTGTGGGCCACTTTTTTGGGGAGAGGGGTGGGCCACTTTTTTTGTGCCAATCTGGCCCCAGTGCGCCCAAACCTTACTGCCCCACCCACTGGGGGCCTGTGCCACCATTTTTGGGGGCCCTCTCCCCCCCTCAAACCAAATGGGTGGCGGGGGCACCTCATGTAGGCCTCCCTGGGCCTCCTACAAACGGCTGCGTGAGGTACACCCCCCCTCCATTTGGGGTGGGGGGAGAGGGCCCCCAATAATGGTGGGACAGGCTCCCCAGTGGGTGGGGCAGTAAGGTTTGGGCACCCTGGCACCAGATTGGAACACAAATGTGCCCCTCTGCGCCAAGGCAGGTATAGTAAACAAAACAAAAAATGGTAAAGGTACACTACACTTTAGGGCGAGCGGAGGGGCACCCTAAACCGCCAGGTAATTTTCTAACCCTCTACCCCCAAAACCAAATGCAAGGGGGGCATCTCATTCAGCCCTCCCTGGGGGGCAGATAAGAGGGGGGCATCTCATGCAGCCCTCCCTGAAGTCAGATGCCCCTTCCTAGGGGCAGATATCTGACCCCAGGAAGGGCTACAAGGGGTGCCCCCATTTCTCCTTGGGGTGAGGTGGAGAGGGCCACCCCCCATTTCTGTAAAATATATCCCTGGTGGCTAGTGCCCCCCCCATCCCACCCAAAATTCCATTTTTCTTATTTTCATTTTTGTTTTTTTTTTGTTTTGCCCCCTTCCCTGGGGGCAGATGATCAGCAATCTGCCCCCAGGGGGGGCCTAACCTGCAGGCCCATCCTTTGGGGGGCCTGCACACTAATTCCTGGTAGCCCCCCAACCCCCCAATTGGATGGTGGGCCACCTCATGTACTCCTGCCTGGGGCCATAAATCTGCCCCCAGGGACGGCTACAAGGGGTGGCCCCACCTTTCCACTTGGGGAGGGGAAGGGCCACCACCATTTCATGGGGGCAAAAAAATCCCAGGCCTACCACCCCCACCCCCCATCCCCGTTCCATTTATTATTTTTTCTTTTTGCCCCCCTTCCTTAGGGGCAGATGATCAGCCATCTGCCCCCAGGGTTGTGCACGTATGTGCCCCCATGCTTTTGGGGCCGGGGGGATCCAGGGGGAGGGGAGAAGGCTGCTTACTTGAAGCAGCCCCCCTCCCCCCACACGTCACAAACGTTTCCATGGTGGTCCAGTGGGTTGCTGGTCACGGATCGAGCGCTCTGCGCTGATCTGTGACCAGCAATGCGTCATATACGTGGTGTCCTTGCTGGTAATCTCACAACTGAATGTACAGTTTCACTCTTGGTCATCTCAGTGACCCCATGTATATTAATGGAGTCAGTCTCCTATCTGGGAAGACAATTATATATCTGTTAAAAAACTCTGAATTGTCACTCCACTTTTCTCGATTTATAGATCCATACCATATTCATTCAGTGTGTGCAGAGGTGATAACTTGTGTCTGAGAGAGCTAATTCTTTCATTCAGGAGAGATAAAGGGAATACAACCCCCTGTATGTGGGATCAGGCTCATTTTGCCCCATGGCCCCTCCGGAAGGATGAGCAGGTTTTAAGACCCTGCTGATTCTGCTATCCGACAGGCTCGAGCCTTCTATCCCTTGCCCCATCACAGCTCCCAACATCCTGAGCGGCAGCTTATGGACAGCAGGCAGCTCCGGACATGCCTGTTGCCAATTGAATGTAGACAGATCTACTATTTAGACACTGGGAGAGAGCCATGAATCCACATTGGTGGTGAAGAAGCACTCAACATACAGAACACAATGGAATAGTGTTGCAGTCCTTCTGAGAAATGACAATTCTGAGCATGTGAGCAGTAGGCTGGATCAGTGCTGCCCCATAAAAGGTGTAGAAGCCTCTGTGAGAAGTAGCAGTACTGGCCCAACGGTGAGAAGTGTAGTTTTTTCACATTAACTATGCTTAAGAACTTTGGGTTATTGAATGGTGCTGCTACATTCTGAGTAATTACATCCCTTTAAATGTATGAGCTCTTGTATTACCACGACAGAGTTGACATATTCTGATGATGACAGACTTGCTCAATAGTTCTGGTTCTGTATCATTAAATTTACTTCAGATCTTTACAGTATCGGAAGGATAGCTCAGGGGCAACGTGCTAGCCTTGGAAGCAAGATGACACAGAGAAACACAGGTTCGATCTCTCGGTCCGCGTAACACAGGTTCACTCCTTCGGTCCGCACAACACAGGTTCGCTCCCTCGGTCCGCGCAACACAGGTTCGCTCCCTCGGTCCGCGCTTAGAAACCTCTGGGTAGTACACGCATTATAAATAACCAATTCAAATAAAAATAAATACATCTGTTGAGAAGTGCTGGGGTCTTGTCAATAAGAGTGTAGCAGCTCAACTGAGAGGTGCTGATGTTGTCCCATCAAAAGTATAGCAGCCCCACTAAGATGAACTAGCATTGCCTCAACAAAAGCATAGTATTATCGCTGAGAAGATTCATCAATTATAGAAGCCCTGTTACAGCAGTACTATCCCATGAAGAGTATAGCCAGCTAACTGAGGAGCACCAGCATTGCTCCATTTCTCCATTTCAAATATGGCAGCTCTACTAGAAAGTGCTGGCTCATACGCCTCCGCTCCTGGCCCATAGCATTCACCCTCACCACGTGCACACTCAGAGACATGCAAACAGTCTCATTTTCCCTCTCCCTGCCCCCTCCCTCGCTTTATTCACCCTCACCACGTGCACACTCAGAGACATGCAAACAGTCTAATTTTCCCT
This sequence comes from Ambystoma mexicanum, assembly GCF_040938575.1. Taxonomy (NCBI): domain Eukaryota; kingdom Metazoa; phylum Chordata; class Amphibia; order Caudata; family Ambystomatidae; genus Ambystoma; species Ambystoma mexicanum. Next base: position 169,604,197 of record NC_090921.1, on the reverse strand, counting down.
CTCCCTGCCCCTGCTCCCTGCCCCCTCCCTTGCTTTGCATCTGTACCTCCATTTCTAAAAAGCCTTCTGGGTTGGGTGTACCTCTACATCTGTGCACCCCGGTACACAGATGTAGAAGTATTCCCAACCCAAAACGATTTTTTTAAATTGAGGGACAGATGCAAAGCAAGAGCCTCTTGCTTTGCATCTGTCCCACAATTTCAAAAAAAATGTTTCCCCCTCCCTCCCACCCCCGTACTCGGTGCCCCTGCATGGTGGGGTTGTAAAATACACTGTTTTTTCCAGGGCTCTCCAGCCCCCAACAGTCCTGCTGCTCGCAATCACAATGCAAGAGGACAGCCTGGGTAAGTGGGGGCCAGTCAAGGATGGAGCCCAGCCACCCGCCTTATCTGCAAACAAGCAGGGGGCAGGGCTCTGTGCAGCGATTTTAATCAGTGAATTTTATGACTGTTCTTCAGCCTGGGAGCGCACTTAACTCACTGATCCATGCAGTGTCAACACTTCTCACTGTAAGGAGGCTTCATTAAGAGGGGGGGGGGCAATGTGAACAGATGGCTGAGCGCCCCCTCCCCTGTCCCCACCTGCTTCATCTGTAGAAAGATGCCTCCTGTATTCGGCCGCCCTGCCCCCAGTGCTTAACTATAAATCATGAGTGAGCATGCGCAGTCAGCCGGATTCATCACGAATATGTACGTGTATGTGAAATAAGTGCATTATTAACGTGATAATGATGCACTTACTTCACATACACGTACATATCTATTTGTTATGTATACTTTCATATGTTTTGCACATTTAGTGCTCATTAGAATCCTGGGACTTTGTGAAACACAGTGTCCGCTGTGTTTATCTTCCGGCGTTCGGTGGATTCGTGAGTTTTGCGTCCATTTAAAAGTAGCTCTTAACAGGGCTTCGCCGTTGTTGGGGGTCTCTGGGTGCCCCCGCTGCGTGCCCGCGAGCCCATGCGCGCACAGACCAGACACCAACACGTCTGTACGCTTCGGGCTCCCCGGTCGCTCTGACGCGGCCGGGAACGCCCCGTTTATTTAAGGCGCACGCGGCGACGTGCAACGTCACGCCGCCGCGTGCGTACCCCTTCACGGGGCGGCACCACACTCCTCCTTTTTCCCAGGAGGAACAACAACAAACAAACACATCAAACATGTCACTGCACACACTGTCAGTTGTGAACTCACAAAACCCCAGGCCCCCTTTTATTAACAGCCTCCCGGATCCCCTTCACTCCGGAACACAGTCAATCGGCCCCAGCACGTAGTCTCCGAGGTAGGCAGGTCTCCCTCGCCCAGCCCTCTGGGGGTACCTCCCACCTACCTCCGTCGCCGGACTCCCGGCCGCTCCAGTGTCTCGTACTGGTGACCCCACGCATTCCCCCCGGGGGGTGTCATCGTCCGGGAGGACCGTCTCATCTGGGTCAGGCGGGAGTTCAGTCCGAGAGTCCCCCAGTTTCTTGAAGAAACTCACATTTCGGGTGACGGCCGACTTCCCATCCGATGCCGTCACCATCGACCCCTTTACTGCCACTACGTCCAGCGGCTCGGGTTCATATGGAAGTGAGAGTTTCCCATGGGGATGCCGATTCCTAATCAGCACTTCGTCGCCCGGTTCCAGCCGCTGCGGACGAAGACCCCTCCGTAGGTTTTCCTGATGGGTCCTTGCCAGTCGCTCCGCTTCCACCCTTTGGTCGTCTATTACACCGGGTACCTTCTCCTGCACCTCCGGGAGGAGACCCCGGGGGCACCTGCGGAATAGAGCCTCAGCCGGGGCCACCCCAGTTGAAGCATGGGGGGTAGTGCGGTATACTCTCAGGAACTGGTATAGCGCCCGCTGGAGAGGCTGGCCTTGTCCCTGAGCTATCCGGAAAGTCTTGTTTAATGTCCTCATCAGCCTTTCTGCGTCCCCGTTCGCGCGGGGCCACAATGGGGACACCTTTCGGTGGGCCACTCCACAGCTCTCGAGAAATTCCGAGAACCTCGCGCTCTGGAATGGGGATCCATTGTCCGAGCACAGGGTCACGGGGAACCCATGGGTGGCAAAGATTTTCTCCACAGCGCCCACCACGTGCTCAAATGCCACCGACTCAACGAATTCCACCTCCGGGTATCGCGAGTACTCATCGACGATGGCTAGGAAGTGAGTACCCACGGCTGTGGATCCGAAGTCCGCATGCACGACTTCCCACGGGCGGGTCCCCCGTGGCATTACCTCGATCTCGGGCTCCCGTTGTACAGGGGAAGCCGCCTGGCACCATACGCAGGCCGCTATGAAGTCGTCCACCTTCCTCTCCAGCTCGGGGAACCACACCTTCAGCCTCAACCTCGCCTTCGTTTTGGCGGCCCCTTGGTGTCCCTGGTGTGCCAGGTTGATGACCTCGTGGACCTTGGAGCCCGGCACCACCAGGCGATCACCCCGCAGCAGCAGACCCGACTCCGTGAAGGACAGTTCATCCCTCACCTTCCAGAGTTGCTCGAGGGTCACCTTGGCCTCTTGAGTGCGCCCGGCCACCAACTCCAGCACGGCCTTCCAGGACCCCGATTGCATCGAGCTTCTCAGGATGCGGAAGCATTCGTCATTGGCTGCTGCGCTCTCCAGTTCAGGCAGCGGCATTGCATTGGGGGTGGCACTCTCGACCACCATGCTCACGTGATCATCGGCCTCCTCGGCACACGACTCTTGGGCGGGCCCATCCCTGCCCACCGGATGCCTGGACAGGTAGTCCGCCGCATTGTTGGCCCCTGGCCTGTAGATGAGGTTGACGCCATATTCCAGGAGGGCCAGCATCCACCGCTCGATCCTGGCTGGTGGTTTGGAGGAGGATCCGGCCATGATTGGAATCAGTGGTTTGTGGTCTGTTACCACTGTCACGGGTCTCCCCAGCACATATAGCCGAAAATGCCGGCACCCCCACAGAACCGCTAGGGCCTCTCGCTCAATCTGTGAGTACCTCTGCTCGGTCTCGGAGAGGGCCTTGCTCGCATAGGCCACGGGCCTCATTCCCCCATCTCTGCTCACCTGGGTGAGGACTGCCCCGAGGCCAAACGGGCTGGCGTCCACAACAATCTCCGACTCCAGGGCGGGGTCAAAGAAAGCCACGGTGTCCTCTGCTGTTAGGGCACCTTTAATGTCCTCGAACGCCGCTTGTTCTAACGGGCCCCACTGCCAGACGGTGTCCTTTCTCGTCAGGGCCCTCAGAGGTTCCGACCTCGAGGCGAGATTCTTGATGAAACGCCCGCAGTACGTCACCATTCCGAGGAAGCTCCGCACCTCTGATGCGGACTCAGGGGGTCGTGCCGCCTTGATGTCTTGGACCTTCTTGGGGTCAGGAGACACCCCGCCCTCCTTGAAGATGAAACCAAAAAACTCAATGGTCGGGCGGAGGAACTCACACTTGTCCTTGTGGAGGGTGAGCCCCAGCGATTGTAGCCTCTCGAGAGTCCTGGCTAGGCGTTTCAGGTGGTCTGGTTCAGTCCTCGAAAATACCAGAATGTCGTCGCTAATGTTCAGGACGCCCTCCAGGTCTGCGAGAGCGCCTCGGATCAAGTTCTGAAATACCTCAGCTGCAGACGACACTCCAAAGCTCAGACGCTTGTACCTGTAGAGTCCCCTGTGGGTGGTGAAAGTCGTTATATAGCGGGACTCTGGGTGGAGAACAACTTGGTGATACCCAGCCCGTAAGTCCAACTTCGAGAAGAAACGGGCCCCTTGCACCTCCGCAATGATGTCATCAATCGTCGGGGTCAGGTGTCGTTCTCTCCTGATGGCCTTGTTGGGCAACCGCATGTCCACACAGATTCGGACGGAGTCCGGTTGTTTCGGTTTCCTTGCCACGACAATGGGGGATACCCAGGGTGTGGGCCCCTCCACCTTTTCAATTACGTCCAGGTTCACCAGGTTATCGAGTTCCCTGTCCACCTGGTCCCTTAGATGAAATGGGATTCGCCTGTGCTTCAGGGCTATGGGCTGTACCGACTCGTCGATGTGGAGCCTCACGGGGTCGCCGTTCATCCTCCCGATCCCTTTGAAGATGTCAGCATACTTGTCTAGCAGGTCGTTGATGTCCTCCAAGTATACTGAATAGGCGAAACTGACTATTCCAAGGGCCTCCGCTGCCGCACAACTGAGCAGGGTGTTGCTGCTCACTGGAGTCACATAGAAGCGGGCTCTGATTTTCGACCCGTCGTGTTCCACCTTGGCAACGAATACACCATCGAGTGGCAAGGGCTCCCGCCCCCCAAATGCGAAGATACGGGCCCTTGGCGTCGCCAGCCTCGGGGCTGGGTTGAGCGCAGCATAATGTCCTCTCGCCATGACATTGACAGAGGCTCCCGTGTCGACTAGCACTGGGACTGGCGAGCAGTTTACCTCCACGACACACCTCGGCTGTCTTCTGCTCCTTCCCTTGAGGACCTCCATGCTGGAGACGAAGAAGATGTTCTCCTCGTCCTCCTCCTCCTCCACTTCTTCCGCCAGGGCCTCCTCTGGTTCCACCTGTTCCACCTGAGCTACCTTCGGCGGGCGGTACTGCCGCGGGGCCCATAGACGGGGCTGTCCTCTCGGGATAAGTACCGGCAGAGTCGCCTTGCACACCCTCGAGAAGTGATCAGGCACCCCACAGCGTCCACACACCTTTCCTTTGGCCATGCACTCCGATGAGTGGGGGAGATCATAACCGCATTTCTGGCACGACTCTACCGGCTTCCCCGCTCTGTCTCTGGGAGGTATACCGGGTTTTCGCACCCCTCTGCCGCCCCGCCAGACGGCGCACACCTCCTCCGGTTTCACAGCGCGGGAACCGGCCTCCATTTTGTTGGCTCGAGCCTCCGCCACCTCATGGCACCTCCCGAGCTCCAGGATCCTGGCCAGCGTGAGTCCGGGCTCTCTTAGGACTTGTCGCCTCAGCTTGCCCGACGAGCATGCCTGGATCAGCATGGTCCTTATCATGTCCTCCGCATCCCCCCACGCACACCCTTGTGACAGGCGGCGCAGGCGGCCATAGAAGGTGTCAAGCGTCTCCTCTTCCTTCTGTTTGGCCGACAGCATGACGAACCTTTCAAAGTCGACATTGGCAAGGGGGACGAAATGTGCCAGGAGGGCTGCTTTGGCCTGATCATATGAGTTACCTGCTGGAGTCAACGATTCAAAGATCTCTTGCACATTCACTCCTGCGGAGTAGAGCATCGTGGCCACCATGCTGTCATCGTCCGTGACCTGGGCGGCCCGAAAGTACATGTCTAGCCTTCCAATCCATCTCCTCCATCGGGGCCCCAGGCTGGATGGGGGGCCCGTCGCATCAAACTCCGGAATTGGCTGTAGGGCCGCTTGCGCTCTGGCTTGGGCCATGGCCAGGGGTGGTGGTTGTATCGGAGGGGGGGCGGCACCCACCGGTTGTGCAGGCAGTCCAGACGTCGTCGGGCGTGGGGGTATCTGCTGGAACAGGTCTGTTAGATCTTCATCCAGCGAATCCTCCGAAGCCGTGGCAGTCGCACCCTCCAGGGCATCAGGATCACTCATAGGCGCAAGCGCACAGGCACCCTTGTTCCAATTCTGAGGGCCGCAACTTGCACCACTCCCCACACTGCCACCACCCACGTGATGATGAAAGGGTTGACGGAGAGTACCTCAAGACGCCTTCTGTCCACGTGGGCCGCAGAAGCTGGAGCGTCATCCCCCACGTGATGATGATGAAGGGGTTGAAGAGGTTCCTGACAAGGACCGTGGATGAGAGTGTCCAAAAATTGAGCTTCAAAAGGAATGGGCTGAGAAGGCCCAGCCACCTCAGTCCATCTTCCAGCTACAACACGACGTCACCGCCTGAAAATTCACCAAAATGACAAAATTCTGGCATGGGCCTGCAGGTTGTACTTCCCGCAGTCAGTTACTCCAAAAATTAGGTTTGGATGGCCTTCCTGCTCCAAACCGGAGCTGTTGGAAGATCCTCCACCTCGTGGGTAAAATGGCCGCCAGCCGCGTGTGGTCCGCGGCCTCGGCGCGATGCGAAACATCCACGGATGCTTCACTTGAAGTGAAAAATTATGTCCGGGATCGCGCTCACCGCCGGGCCCGGGCATCCGACACTCGTCGCCACTGTTGGGGGTCTCTGGGTGCCCCCGCTGCGTGCCCGCGAGCCCATGCGCGCACAGACCAGACACCAACACGTCTGTACGCTTCGGGCTCCCCGGTCGCTCTGACGCGGCCGGGAACGCCCCGTTTATTTAAGGCGCACGCGGCGACGTGCAACGTCACGCCGCCGCGTGCGTACCCCTTCACGGGGCGGCACCACAGCCGTGTTCTGTTATTTCAGTGAGCCTGGCTCACATGAAGTTACAGAAACGGCGCCCCTGGGACCCCACAAACACAGGCACACCACATTCCTGGTGTCAAAAAATCCTATCCTTTAAGTACTGACTGAGCATGCGCACGCATGCTCAGTCAGCAAGATAGGATTTTCTGACAGATAGGAAAAAGTGACGTTACACCGGTCGTGAATCTTGCCTTGCGTTCCCCCCCCCAACCGCCGGCGCTCTCTCTCCTTACCTGCCTTCTGTTCGGTGCTACTTATTCGTTTCTATCTTGTCATTTGTGACGTGCTGCGTTTCGTGCTGTATTCCATCCTTGCACGTCACTGGCACGCACACTCTCTCTGTATCGTTTGGGTGGTGGAGTATTTCCTTAGTTTTCTCTGTGCTCTCCGCTTGTGCTGCAGCCATTAGTGAGTTCTTCCTGCCAGCCTCACTACGTGTGGGCTCAGTGTGTAGTAATGTGCCTGTTTGCCTTTTCCTCTGCTATCTTTCCATTGATTAACCCTTTCCTTGTGTGACCCGCTTTGCTTTAGCTTCTTGCCTTTCTTCTTCTTTTCTTCCTGGCCTCTCTCTTCTTCTCACAGGAATCCCCCCATTGGCCACATCAGCTGCAGCATTATTTTACTCCTCCTGCCTGACGGTGTTAGCACTCTCCTCTTCTCTTTTTTCTCCTGAAGACACCCGGACAACACTTCACTGCTTTTGTGTAATTGGACACTCTTTGCTCTGGACTTCTTTTCATCTCGTCCTCTTGTTATTCATCCGGACCATCTCCATCTCTTCACTTCTTGGAGTTGCCTCTCACTCCAGAATACCGACAAGGATTTTTGTTGTGCCACTGGGCTTTTTCCACTTCCTAGGTTGCGCAGGGAGGACCCCATTCTTGTTGGTACTGTTTCCCAGTCCAAACAAGGTGGCAAGTTCCCGGAACAGACCCTATCTCTTCAAAATGAAGGGTGCTCCCGAAGAAACCACTGCAGACCTCTCGGAATCCAACGCGTCCTCCAGCGATAGCGACTTTGAATCTCAGATGAGACCCTCCAGCGGTGACACACTTAAAAAAAAGTACGATCAAAATGGTGGCAAATAAAGACACAAAAAATGTACTTAGAGGTAGGCCGAATACTTAGAGGTCTTAGGATCGCCATTTTCCCGACATTTGAATAAGAATATAAAGTTGCAGTAAATGAATGGGAAGAACTACTGAATAATACATCAAAAGAAATGATGGTACGTGTCATCAATCAATCATCAAAACTATATGAATGTACTATAACAGAAATGAATCGAATTGTGTTTGGGTAACCATACCATCAATAAAAAAAATAATATCAATTCAATAGCAAGGAATAAGAACTTTATTTAAATTGCCAAGCGCAATAACCAACCCTTACAACTTCTAGAACCTATTTATGAGCATTGGGCAGATACAATACTGTCTGTTCAGTTTTTAGTGATGTAAGAACACCCTAGACAGGATGTGACTGGAACAAAATGTTTGTCTTTATTGACTAAGAAAATGAAGAAAAGAAAACAGGATCATATTCTCCTTTAAATGAAGTCCAAAAATAGCCTGGGTCTGGGGCTTCTTCGAGGATAAGGTAAGAACCTGGATCTAGTCCTCATACGCCCAACAGAGTTCTGCAGCTCCTTCCTAGCCTCGGAGTCTGTTCTGAAACAGAGGGGAGAACAATCCGTTAGTCCCTTCTTGCTGTTCAATTTATATAGGGGTGTGAGTCCCCTAGACCAATCGGAGTCCCCCATACTGTGAAGCTTTGATAAGCCTCCCCAAGCCCTGCCTCCTTCTTTCCAGAACGTAGGCTGCCATAATGGGTTCTGCACGGCTGACTCGTGTGACCTGCTATTTGAACCTCCCTGCACCAGAGTTTTGGGTAAGTGAAACCAAGCGTTGCCCAAAGCTGCTTTGTATTCTAAAGTCAGTTGCTTTTTAGATGTATGTAAACCCCACTCCGTTGCTTCCGAGTTGCTTCCATGTAGTTTCCATTACTTCCCACCGTCTCTTTGTGTAGGTGAAGACATATGTTTTTACTACCGACATTTTTGCCTGGTCATAGTATCATTTTACTTCTATTTTCCTCGGCCGAGGTTGCAGTAGGTACGTCCCCTTTTCTTACTGTCTGCCCCTCTGCCATTATTTCAGCGAACGCTGCCCGTTTGCTGCCGACCTCACGGTTCACTGCATGTTCCTCTGTTGAGGATGCTGCCCTGGGTATGTCCTTTCCCCAGCAGGCGTTTTCCGTGGCGTCTTCCACTTACCTCTTGGAATTCCTGTTGGCTCCGTATTCCTTGGGCAGGCTTTCAGACCGGTGGACCTCAGTCATGTGTAGGGGTTTACACCCCCCACCCAAAGAATCGAGCCGGTCGGGCCGATCAATGCTTCTTGATAGGTAATCAGGCACAACCTGAAATGAGGCTGGTTTATGTATGGTCTTAAAACAGAACGCCTGTAGAGTAAGAAACCACCTCAAAACTCTATGGTTGGAGTCTTTGTGAGTCGCCAACCATTGTAGGAGAGCGTGGTCGGTAAAAACCGCAAAGGCCCGTCCCAATAAATAGTATCTGAGGGTATCAATGGCCCACTTTATGGCTAGATATTCTTTTTCCAGGGTTGAATATGACATCTCGTGTGGTAAGAGTTTGCGACTTATGAATGCCACTGGATATAGATCTTCGTCCGTACCTTGCGACAGGACAGCACCTAAACATGTACCAGATGCATCAGTTTGTACGAAGAAAGGTTTCTCAAAGTTGGGGCACGGTAGTAACGGGAGGGCTGAGATGTGGTTTTTGAGATTTTGGAATGCGGCTAGGGTAGCAGAGTCCTGTAAGATATCTCCTTTATAAGAAGTCTTGAGTGCTTCGGTGAGTGGACTGGCAATACTGGAAAACAGGTATAAACCACCTGCAGTATCCTACAAAGCCTAAGAATGCCCGTACCTGTTTTCTGTTGCTAGGCGTGGACAACCACATGATTGCCTCCACTTTGTCTAATTGTGGTTTTATGACTCCTCCGCCGACCATGTAACCCAGATATCTAGTCTCTCTTGCAGCTAATATGGTTTTCTTCGAATTAATGTGTAGGCCGGCTTTCTGAAGAGCGGAAACCACTCGCTGTAGATGTTCTAGATGATCGTCCCATGATCGTTTGTGTGGGGCTCGGACTTTGTTCATTAATACCTGAAAAGTTGTTGGTGCGCCATGTAAACCAAAGTATAGAACGGTAAATTGGTACAAACCAGATGGTGTTGAGAAAGCAGTCTTCAGCTTATCCTCTTGTCTTAGAGGAATCTGCCAATATCCTTTTGTTAGATCGATTAGATTGATTGTGCTAATTTATTGAGCGGTACCCAATCTTTCTAACCATTCATCAATCCTTGGCATTGGGTAGGCCTGATAGGTAGAGATGGCGTTTAACTTTCTGTAGTCCATACAGAACTTGGTAGAGCCATCTGGTTTCGGTACTAGTACAATTGGCGATGCCAGTGGCTAGTTGATGGCTTTATAACCCCTAGTCGTAACATCTCTTCCACCTTCGTTTGAATGGCTGCTCTTTTTGATTACGGTAGTCTGTAGGGTCGTACCCTTATGGTTTGTGTCGGGTCAGTGTTAATTTCGTGTTCCACAAGAGTTGTTCTTCCTGGGAAGAATGAAAACACGTGTTTCAGCGATTGGAGGTGGTTCTCCAATTCCTTTTGTTCCTTAAGGCTGAGTTGAGCTCCCCACTGTACCACAGTGAACGCTGAATCCGAGCCTTCCACTTGTAAGTGAATTATCCCCGATGCATCTGTTCGGGCTTCTTTCCACTCCTTCAGTAGATTGATGTGGTAGTTCTGGGTCTTTTCCTTTCTATCAGGTTGTTCCACCAGATAATTCACTGGGCCTAATATGTCTGTGATCTTGTAGGGACCTCACCATTGGGCCAGCATCTTATTTTGGGATGTTGGCAACAAAACCAGCACTTTGTCGCCCACCTGAAATGTCTGAACCCTGGTGTTCCTGTTGTAATATTTCTCCTGATATGTATGTGCTCTCCCCAGGTTCTCTCTCACCATTTCCCTCAGGTTGGTAAGATGGGTTCTTAGATCTATCACATAGTCTGTGAGGTGTGTCTCTTCCTCCTGTTCTTCCCACTCGCTTTTGGTTATGTCGAGTATAGTTTTGGGCCGATGCCCGAATAACAACTGAAAAAGAGAGGACCCGGTGGATGACTGTGGTGTGTCCCTCAATACCATCAGCACCCAAGGTAACACTCGGTCCAAGTCTTTACCCGTGGGTGCGGTAACTCTCTTCAGCATCATTTTAATGGTTTTATTATACCACTCTACTAATCCATCGATTTGAGGGTGATAAATGGTTGTGCATATTTGTTTAATGCGTAGTTGTTGGCACACTTTGTGCATCACCCCGGAAATTTCCCTGGTCAGTTACAATTTCTGTTGGTAACCCTACTCGGGCAAAGAACGGAACCAGTTGGTTACATACTTGGTGGAACATTTGCCCCTCATGGGAAAAGCCTTGGGGTATGTAGTGGCATAGTCCACTATGACCAGTATATGCTGGTGTCTGTGGCTGTTTGGTTCCAGTGGACCCACAAGGTCCATACCAATCCTGGAGAATGGTTCTTTTATAAGTGGCATAGGGTGTAGCAGTGCTTTTTGAGGTTTCTTCGGACTGGTCTTCTGGCAAACCAGGCACTCTTCACAGTACTTGGCCACTTCCCTATATACTCCTGGCCAAAAAAATCGTTTTAGCAGTTTGTCTTGGGTTTTTTCTTTGCAGAGATTACCCCCTACTACATCGTCATGGGCCAACCTTAACACTGTGGGTCTGAAGCTTGTCAGGTCCAGTAGTTACTCTGTTTCTCTTTTTTGTTGGTCTACTGTGATACAGTAGATAAGGCCCCTCTTCGCCTTGAACCACGGGTATCCATTTCCTGTATCATGGTTGGGAACTGCTTGCTCCCTTGCGGTTCTCAGTGTTGGATCTGTTAATAGTTCGTTTCAGAAGGTTTTCTTCCTATCTTCCGGTAACCAATCTACTAATCCTATGTACTGATCTGTCTTAACCCACTTTCTTTTGGCCTCCCTCACCTCTCTCCTGGTTTTCTTTTGGGTTTTCTTTTCCTGTGGTTCAATATCGGATAGGTAATATGGGGCGGTTCTGAGCCAATCAGTATCGTTCACACATTCCTTAAATGAAGGTAGGTCAGTTCCCATAACACCGGCGCTGGCAAATGTGGCATTATGGCGACCCTCATTCTGGAATGAACCCCATTGACTTCTAAGTCTACCTCTTTTGACAGGTATGTTTTTGTGTCCCCATGTACGCACTTTATCGGTATCATATGTTCCCCAGCCATTCCATCCTCACTTACTTACGGTCTTATCGCTTCCGGTGTCGAGAAGCCCTTGACGTGGTTTTTTGTCCACCCTGACTTCCACTAGATAAGGCTCCCTTCTTCTCCTGAGCTCTCTTGGTTGAGCGCATCTGATTTCCATTGGTTCGGGTTTTGGTTTCCCTGGGCAGAACCGGGCTGTGTACCCCTACCCCCTCAATCAAAGCACTGTGGCTGTCGACTGATGGTTGGCCATCCTGCACCCCTTGACTCAGCCCGCAGGGTTTTGGGTTCCCCGGTGCCTGTTCCTCAGGGTACTACCTTGGGTGTGTCCATAGGGGCTAGACGTGAGGGTCACGCTTTCTGGAAGGCAGACGTTATGTCAATAGCTTCAGCCAACGTAGGATAGTGGTGTTGTCGAACCCATCATTGCATGGCTGCCGGTAAGTCTTCTACAAACTATTCTAGTTTGATTTTGTCCATTATTTCTTGCACAGATCCTGAGGCAGGTTTTAGCCACTTGTCTCTTAGATCGTGGATTCTGTAATAGAGTTGTCTTGGAGTCTCCCCATTACGCAATCTGTTTTCTCTCAGCCTTGCCTTGTAAGCCTCTTTGTCGACTCCCATCCTTTCCAAAATGGTTTTCTTAATGTCTGCATAGGTTGAATCACCTGCTGGATTGGCCGCCTGGTAAGCCCCTTGCATAGGCCCCGTCAACAAGGGAGCAATGAAGTGTCCCCATTTTTCCACCGGCCATTGGGAATTTCGGGCCACTCTTTCAAAATTCGTGAAGAAGTATCCCGGATCTTCCCCTTGTTGGAATTTCTGTAGTACATTGGCTTGCACCCCTTGAAGCCATCATGGCTTCAGTGACTTGTTTTAAGGCATCGTTGTTTGCCGCCTGCAGCTGTATGGCTTTCTGTAATGCTTGCCTGTCTGTCTGCGTGTGATGCCCTGGACCTGCATCAATTGTTGCAGCTGTTGTTGACCATCGGTTAGGGCTTTAATGATAGCCTCCATGGCGCATTCCTGGATCCCACCACTGCCACCAAAAATGTGTAAGAACACACTAGACAGGATGTGACTGGAACAAATTGTTAGTCTTTATTGACTAAGAAAATGAAAAAAAATGGATAATATTCCACTTTAAATGAAGTCCAAAAATAGCCTGGGTCTGGGGCTTCTTCGAGGAAAAGGTAAGAACCTGGATCTAGTCCTCATCAACCCATGGAGTTCTGCAGCTCCTTTCTAGCCTCTGAGTCTGTTCTGAAACAGAAGGGAGAACAATCTGTTAGTCCCTTCTTGCTGTTCAGTTTATAAAGGGGGTGTGAGTCCCCTAGACCAATCAGAGTCCCTCATACTGTGAAGCTTTGATAAGCTTCCCCAAGCCCCGCCTCCTTCTTTCCAGAACGTAGGCCGCCATAGTGGGTTCTGCACGGCTGACTCATGTGGACTGCTGTTTGAACCCCCTGCACCAGAGTTTTGGGTAAGTGAAACCAAGCGTTGCCTAACGCTGCTTTGTATTCTAAAGTCTGTTGCTTTTTAGATGTATGTAAACCCCACTCTGTTGCTTCCGAGTTTTTTCCATGTAGTGTGCCATTACTGCCCACCGTCTCTGTGTGTAGGTGAAGACACGTGTTTTTACTCCCGACATTCTTGCCTGGCCGTAGTATCATTTCACTTCTATTTTGCTTGGCCGAGGTTGCTGTAGGAACGTCCCCTTTTCCGTCTGCCCCTCCGCCATCATTTCAGCGAATGCTGCCCGTTTGCTCCTGACCTCACGGTTCACCACATCTTCCTCTGTTGAGGACGCTGCCCTGGGTATGTCCTTTCCCCACCAGGCGATTTCCGTGGCGTCATCCACTTCCCTCTCGGAATTCCGGTTGGCTCTGTATTCCTTGGGCAGGCTTTCAGACCGGAGCCCCTCAGTCATGTTTAGGGGTTTACAAGCGACAACCACAATAACTTGAGAGATCATCGCTGATAAGATTTGCGTATGTCTGCAACCTATACACAAGCATGTGCCATTGAAGAGGACAATGGAGTTGCTGGGACCCCTTTGCTAGTTCTGGTACCTTGGTGTTATATTAGAGGAACAGCAGCTTCCTGGGCGAAGGCTCAGAAAGTGCAGTACACCATCTTTTGGGGCTGCCATTTTGCCGCGGGCCGGTTCGATGCGGTCAGTTTGCCGCAGCGGCCGATTTGGCGCACCCATTTCAGCACACAGGCCTTTTTGGCACAGGCGATTTGGAACAAGGGACGTTTGGACGTGGCTGACATTGCAGTCACGTCTAAACTCCCTCACGCCAAATTCAAAAGCTTTCAAATACAGCATGTTGACAGGTACTGTGCCTGTTAACGTGTTGCATTTGAAAAGAATTGTGGGTATGGGTTGGTACCCACAACAGTACCCAAGTACTGCTATCAAATATCAGTCAAGTGAAACAACCTCTGTTTTGGGTTGAGAGAAGTTTTGCCACCTACAGAACTCTTTGGATGTCATGTATTTTAAAGTGTTTACTCCTCGTTCATTGTCGAGGACACCTGCCTGTGGTGTCCCTTTAAGGACACGCGCACGCGGCGGAGTGACGTTGCACATGCAGCACAAATAAACAAGGCATTCCTGGCCACGTCAGAGCGAACGGGGAGCCCGAACCAAGCACATGCGTGTGTGTTAATCTGTGCGAGGTTGGGGGTTCGCGGGGGCGCCGGAACATACCGGGCCACAAACTATAGTGGCAACGGAGCAGGACATCAACCTGGGACAGTTAGTGAGGGGAGGGAAATTTGTCTTGTAATTTTTTTCCGATCCTGAAAGCAGCAGAGACGGCGAGGACAGCGTGGTTTGGTGGCCATTTTAGATAAATGATCAGAAGGGTCGCGGCTTGTATTTAGAGTGCCTGTGCGCCCGATCGGACCATCATTTTTGGATTATTGGATGGAGAAGAGTTAATACGGTGGTTTCTTCACTTTGACATGGTTTGGAACATCTTTTCACATCTAGTGTGAGGTGCGGGGAGGCCTGCAATCTCTTTGTTTCGATCCCATGGGCCCACCGAAATCAATTTTTGGAGCCACTGGAGTGGCTAGTGACTCCCTTCAGTGCAATTCTTCCCTGATTTGGACAGTATTGAACTTGGAATTTATTAGGTACATGCCTAGTGCCCCATTTTCACATTTTGGTAATTTCCAAGAGGTGCCTGAGAGGGCATTGTAGCTGTTGCATGGTGGTGGAGGTAGTCATCAGAAGTGTATTACCTGGCCAACATTGTCACAATCATCTGAATGCAGCGCCACTGTAAAGATACCGGAGGGGGTGTCTGTACTTCTGCTCTCTGTCATGATGCCTACCTCTAAGGAGCCAGGCCGGGCCCAGCAACCCCAGAGGCAGACATCATTTTCCCCAGGGAAGTCTCAGCGGGCCCAAGTCGGGGCCCTTTGGACTCAGTCCTGGCGCCTTAGCCAGGCTCATAGCGGACCCCAGTCCTGGCGCCTTAGGCGCCAGGCTCATAGAAGAGGATATGTGTTTAAGTGCTTGGGTGCACACTTACCTGATGCAGACCTTGCTGCTTCATCCAGGCCCTCTTGAGGCCTGAATGGGACTACTTAACCTGTAGGACTACTTCACCACCCGGGTGTGGTCGGGAAAGGATACATACCTGATTGGTGGAAGGATACATACCAGGAACTTCTTCCAAGGCTATTTAAACCCCACCCGAACAGCCACACATGCTTCGCGTTGTTCTGCACCTAGCAGCTGGACGCTCACCGTGTCAGCTCCTGCATCCTGACTTCAGCCACGCCTGCCAGCACCCTGGAACACCTGCAAGGGGAGAAAGGAAGAGAATAGGAGAAGAAAAGCCCTTACCTGCTAAATCTGCATCTCGGAGTCATTTCTCCAACGGCCCTGAAAAGGAAGACATCATTTTAAAGGCATTTCGTTTCGATCGCTGCAGCGCTGCATTTTACTCACCTTTGCAAGGCGCTTCCATCTTCAGCAGCGATCTTCCGGATTCAGCTACGCCCCGGCGCCTAGAGGAAAAAAGACAAGAACAAAGGTGAGAGGGAGAAAAGGAATAAGGAAAGCTCAGTTTCCTTTTAAGTCTTACCTGTTGGATTATTCCCACTGCATTTCGGGTCCTGCCGCTTCCTGGCATCTCCGGACCCCGGCCCCTATGGGGAAAAAAGACAAAGACATTGAATGAGCGAATGCAAAGACATTACCTGAGCGCTCATCCAGAACTGTTTCACTTCGGGTCGGCGCCATATCTCTGGCACTCCGAACCCCGGCCCCTAAGGGGAAAAAGACATAAGCATTAGCGCTTGCTGCAATTAGACAACGAATATTATTATTAAGCTTGAACTTTTGAACAGAACTTTTACAGCGCCTTACCTGAACAGTCAAGCTTACCTGAACTCCCATCAATCCTCAATCCAGTGAAGTAACTGGGTTTCAACGCGCCCCTGCATCAGAAGCAGGATGGAGAGCTCATCCTTCCAAACCCTAAGGTGAGGCTTCACGGGGAATCGTGGAGGAGGTATCGTGGAGGGTTGGAAGGGAGTGGGAGGCTTGAGCATTGTTCCACAGTTGGTAATACTCCCTTTTCACGCACAGGAGGGTATCCAACGAGCCAGGGAAGCCAGAATAGAGGGGCCCTTCCTGTCCATCTTCAGAGTTCTGCGCCTTCGACGCCGCACCTCCGTGGGAACCAGGTGAGCGTTACAGAACGCGAAGCCTTACCAAAATTTCCCACCTGGGCGCTATGGAGACTTCCGAGACAGATCAGCTGGCCCATCTTTTAGGGGAATTACGGGCAGAAGTGCACTCAGCCCGCCAGGAGACTAATGCTCTCAGAAGGGAACTAATCCTATCCAAGGAAAGAACTGATGATCTGGCCAAAAGGTTATTGCAGGACCAAGCAGAGCACACTCCTTTACCTGTTTCCGGAGATATTTCTACAACAATGGGTTCGAATAACCCGGTACAAATCAATCTACCTGGACACATGCCTTTGGCCCCGCCGGAACGTTTTGCGAGGGATCCCAAGAAATATGCCGTTTTTATGAACCAATGCCGTTTACACTTTTTATGCAGGCCCGGGGCCTTCCCCAACGACCAGACCAAAGTAGCCTTTGTACTGTCTTACCTCAGTGGCTGTGCTGCCGATTGGTCTATTCCATTGGTAAATCAGGATGATCCCATTCTCCGGGATTTCCAGGGCTTCCAGGCCAGCATGGAAAGATTGTTCGCTCGACACTCGCAGGGACAGGCCCTTGACAACGAACTGCTATCCTTACGACAAGGTAATCAGGATCTTTTGTCCTATATCGCCACCTTTAATAGACTAGTTGTGGAAACCGGATGGCCTGAAAATAAAAGGATCACATTGTTTCATCGAGGCCTGCGCGGAGAGCTTAAAGATGTTATAGCTCAGATAGTAGATCCACCCCAGGCCTGCGCAGACTACATAGACTTAGTGGTTCAACTTGATCACAGACTTCAAAATAGAAAAGCAGATCGGCTCAAGTATGAAACCAGAGTACCTATCAAGACCCACGTTAACTCCAAGAGTACTGACGTTTACGAACCTATGCAAATTGGCAGTGTTAAAGGACCATTAACGCAGAAGGAACGAGAGAGAAGGCGACAAATGCAACATTGTCTGTATTGCGGAACTTCCGGTCACTTTCTTCAAAGTTGTCCAGTTAAACCACCCAAGAAGGTGGTTGGAGCCACTGATAACGAGTTATTGACACCTGGTTCGGGAAACGACCTAGCCCGACAAGCGTAGGGGTCCGTTTGCCGAGCTTGAAAACAAACTCTTTGACCTCGCATTTTGTCATGCCAATGGTGCTTGTGAACCCAAAACAGCCTCAGCAGTTGCATGCTATAAAAGCATACATAGACAGTGGAGCTATTGGAAATTACATAGACCGTGAATTGGCTTCCAGGATTAAGCTTCCTCTCCGCCCGAAAGTAGCCGAAGATGTAATTACTACAGTTGATGGAACCGAAATAGCCTCAGGGCCTGTAACGCATTCCACAGTTGAAATCACTCTGGTGGGTCAGGACGGACATCGGGAAGCAATCGTGTTTGATGTGATCAAGGCCCCACAATTTCAAGTACTTCTTGGAATCCCTTGGTTAGAAACACATAATCCGAGAATAGACTGGCGAGCAAAGAAGATAACTTTTCCTGATTGTGAACCAACCTGTTACCCAAGGAATCCAGCTATGGGTCTAGCCTCTGTAACTTCCACCCCTGTACAGCTACCATCTGAATACCAAGAATTCCAAGACGTTTTTCAGAAAGAGCAGGCTAACACCTTACCTCCCCATCGATCTTACGATTGCCAAATCGACTTGGTACATAATGCACAACTACCTTGTAGTAGGATTTATGCTCTTACTGAACCTGAGAACCTGCATTTGCGCCAGTATTTGGATCAATACCTGGCCAATGGTTTCATTCGCCCATCAAAGTCACCAGTCTCTTCCGCTTTGTTCTTCGTACCTAAAAAGGAAGGAGACCTTAGGGCCTGTATTGACTACCGCGCCCTAAATCAGATAACGATTAAGAATCGTTACCCTTTGCCCCTGATACCTGAGCTTATCGACCAAGTAAAAGATGCTCGTGTGTACACCAAGCTAGATCTCCGAGGAGCTTACCACCTGGTACGTATAAAAGAGGGCGACGAGTGGAAGACTGGGAAGACTGCATTCCGCACCAAATTTGGGCTCTTCGAATATCAAGTAATGCCCTTCGGTTTGTGCAACGCACCTGCCGCCTTTCAGTACTTCATGAATGATGTTCTTCGGGAACTTATCGATGTTTGTGTCATCGTTTATATTGACGACATCCTGGTGTATTCCTCCTCAGAATCTGATCACAGAAACCATGTTAGGGCAGTTCTTGAGAAATTGCGCCAGCACAAATTATTTGCCAAGCTCGAAAAATGCATTTTTCATACCACAGAAGTGGAGTTTCTCGGATTCATCCTGACACCTCAAGGAATCCGAATGGACTCGCGGAAAGTGGACGCCATTCTCAAATGGCCATCTCCTAGCTCTGTGAAGGGAGTGCAAAGCATGCTTGGCTTTGCCAATTTCTATCGAAGGTTCATCCCGGAATTTTCTCGAACTGTTCAACCCATCACAGCTCTCCTAAAGAAAAACAAACGCTTTGAATGGACTCTTGAGGCTGAACAAGCCTTTCAGGACCTGAAAACCAAATTCACCTCTGCACCTGAATTGAAGCACCCGCGCCCAGATCTCCCTTACATCGTGGAAACCGATGCATCCAGTTCGGCCATGGGAGCTGTCCTGTCGCAAAGAGACCCAGAAACTAACCAACTACACCCTGTAGCCTTTTGGTCCAGAAAATTCTCTCCACCTGAACTCAATTACGCAATTACCGACAAAGAACTACTGGCTATTAAATCAGCTTTCAAGGCTTGGCGTCACTATCTTCTCGGTGCAAGACACACCATCACCGTAATTACGGACCACAGAAATTTGCAGTATTTAAAGACGGCCAAAGCTCAATCTTCGCGACAACTCCGATGGGCTTTATTCTTTGCGGAATTTGATTTTGTAATTACCTATCGCCCTGGCTGCAAGAATGGTAAGGCAGATGCCTTATCCCGGATAGGCATGGAAGAACCCAATTCGAGTTTAGAACCTGTGCCAATCATACCGGAACAAAGAATTCTGGGCTTGACTTCATTGCAAACCATTGAGGACATCCAAGCTCAAGTAAAACAGCTTTTTGACTCTTCTGCCTTACTGGAATGGAGTCAAAAGGGTCCTCACTACACTGTTAAGGATGATTTACCCTACTTCCAAGAGCGGTTATTTCTGCCAAGTAAAGAATTGCAGGAACTTGTCATTACCCGTCATCATGAATCATTAATGGAAGGACACCCCGGTATCGCGAAAACAGAAGAAAAGATCAAACGCCACTTCTGGTGGCCTTCTTGGAGAAAAGACATAAAGTCATTTGTGTTGTCTTGCGGAATCTGTGCCCAAAATAAGAATCAAAAGAAAAGGCCAGCCGGCCTACTTCAACTTTTGGACATTCCACCAGCACCTTGGCACACCTTGTCAATGGACTTTATAACTGACCTGCCTCCTTGTGGTGGTTACAACACGATTCTCGTAATAGTGGATCTATTCTCCAAAATGGCCCATTTTATCCCTTTAAAAGGATTGCCGTCGGCTTCCACCTTGGCCAAGGAATTTATGGAAAATATAGTGCGGTTACATGGTTTCCCTTCCATATTAGTCTCAGACCGTGGAAGTCAATTTATCTCCCACTTTTGGAAGAAATGTTGCCAACTAGCACAAATAGACGTGCGGTTATCCACCAGCCACCACCCCCAGACCGACGGACAAACCGAGAGAACCAATCAGACTCTCGAGCAATATCTGCGGTGCATGTTACACCAATCCGAGTTGAATTGGAAGGACATCCTTTGGATTGCAGAATATGCATACAACAATTCAGTGCATTCTGGAACCGGACAGACTCCTTTTTATACCCTGTATGGTCACCATCCTCGGACCTCTGACCTAGATCCACCTCTGACCCTGGAGATGCCTGCAGTAAATCACCTACATTGCACAATAACCCAAGCCTTCAAAGAAGCTACAACCCACTTACAGCAAGCCAAGAAAAAGTATAAAGAAAACGCTGATTTGCACTGAAGTAAAACTCCTCCTTACCAAGTAGGAGATCAGGTATGGCTAGCAACTAAACATCTACCCCTCAAGGGTCAGCGAACTTTTAATCCCAGATTCATTGGGCCTTACCCCATCAAAGCTATTATCAACCCAGTGGCCTTTAAACTCGATTTACCATCCAACATGCGGATTCATCCCGTTTTTCACGCATCTCTTCTAAAACCAGTACAACCTGGAACCAGACTGTCTGAGCCCCCAGGCCCTGTCCAAATTGATGGAGAATTAGAATTCGAAGTGAAAGACATTTTAGATTCCAAGATAGTTAAGTCGAAACTCTTCTATCTTGTTGATTGGAAAGGATATGGACCTCAGGAAAGATCTTGGGAACCCAGTAACTATGTTCACGCACCACGATTAATTCAAAGATTCCATCGAAGATTCCCGCACAAACCAAAACCCCCGGAGGAAAAGACCTTGGGAGGGGCCTTGAGGGGGGTACTGTCATGATGCCTACCTCTAAGGAGCCAGGCCGGGCCCAGCAACCCCAGAGGCAGACATCATTTTCCCCAGGGAAGTCTCAGCGGGCCCAAGTCGGGGCCCTTTGGACTCAGTCCTGGCGCCTTAGGCGCCAGGCTCATAGCGGACCCCAGTCCTGGCGCCTTAGGCGCCAGGCTCATAGAAGAGGATATGTCTTTAAGTGCTTGGGTGCACACTTACCTGATGCAGACCTTGCTGCTTCATCCAGGCCCTCTTGAGGCCTGAATGGGACTACTTAACCTGTAGGACTACTTCACCACCCGGGTGTGGTCGGGAAAGGATACATACCTGATTGGTGGAAGGATACATACCAGGAACTTCTTCCAAGGCTATTTAAACCCCACCCGAACAGCCACACATGCTTCGCGTTGTTCTGCACCTAGCAGCTGGACGCTCACAGTGTCAGCTCCTGCATCCTGACTTCAGCCACGCCTGCCAGCACCCTGGAACACCTGCAAGGGGAGAAAGGAAGAGAATAGGAGAAGAAAATCCCTTACCTGCTAAATCTGCATCTCGGAGTCATTTCTCCAACGGCCCTGAAAAGGAAGACATCATTTTAAAGGCGTTTCGATCGCTGCAGCGCTGCATTTTACTCACCTTTGCAAGGCGCTTCCATCTTCAGCAGCGATCTTCCGGATTCAGCTACGCCCCGGCGCCTAGAGAAAAAAAGACAAGAACAAAGGTGAGAGGGAGAAAAGGAATAAGGAAAGCTCAGTTTCCTTTTAAGTCTTACCTGTTGGATTATTCCCACTGCATTTCGGGTCCTGCCGCTTCCTGGCATCTCCGGACCACGGCCCCTATGGGGAAAAAAGACATAAGCATTAGCGCTTGCTGCAATTAGACAACGAACATTATTATTAAGCTTGAACTTTTGAACAGAACTTTTACAGCGCCTTACCTGAACAGTCAAGCTTACCTGAACTCCCATCAATCCTCAATCCAGTGAAGTAACTGGGTTTCAACGCGCCCCTGCATCAGAAGCAGGATGAAGAGCTCATCCTTCCAAACCCTAAGGTGAGGCTTCACGGGGAATCGTGGAGGAGGTATCGTGGAGGGTTGGAAGGGAGTGGGAGGCTTGAGCATTGTTCCACAGTTGGTAATACTCCCTTTTCACGCACAGGAGGGTATCCAACGAGCCAGGGAAGCCAGAATAGAGGGGCCCTTCCTGTCCATCTTCAGAGTTCTGCGCCTTCGACGCCGCGCCTCCGTGGGAACCAGGTGAGCGTTACATCTCTATATGTTGGAGGAGAGGCACAGAGGACCCCAGCCAAGATTCTCTATTATTGGTACGTGGTCGAGCAATCAAGGCCTAGCTTCTCAGGAGGTGATGCAGGCTGGTTCTTAAGTACAGTGTAGTCCCCAAGCCCCCACTAAGGAATGTCCACACACTGTATTACTGAAAACACAGTCTTCATATAATTAATATTCAAAGGTGTGTACCCTATCACAATAACGCACTTTGTACTCGTAAATCAACAATGGTAAATATATACAATTCTAAAGTGGTACCACCAATATTATCAGATCTCATTAAGGTGCATCAACTATACTGTTAGAATGTCACTCAGATCAATGACAAGGAAACCAGCAATAGAGATAGGAGAGAAAGCAAGATGGTTGAAACAATAGGCAAAATACTGGCCTCTACCGTTAAGCACAGTTCTGTGTGGAGATCCCCCCACCTGGGCAACCTGTAAAATAAATATATAGCACAAGCCCAGTCCATATATTGCTCAATAGTCTTATTCTCTCCTATAATGTTTTTACCCCCCCAATGTAGCTGGTGGAGTAGAGTTCTTCGAAGAAGCGTCGACGGATCCTTCTTGAGTGACCCCCTTTCAAGCAGGAGTCACGGATCGTCGAGAGGCGTCGAAGAAGGTGAACTTGGCGTCGACGACGTCGATGAGGAGTTTGAGGCTGCAGAGACCACGACGTCGATCCAGGCGGTGCTCGTCGGCGACGTCCTGCGAGGATGAGGTGTGCGGGGCAACTCGGCAATTGATTGTTCAGGACCGCAAAGAGTTTCTGAAGAACTGTGGCCCAGCAAGGGCGTCGAGTCGTTGAAGTCTTTGGGGCCCTCAAGTGGCGGGAAACCCACCGGCAGATTCTCCTCGGTGCGTCGGCGGCCTTGACTTTATCCGGCAGGACAAAGCGGTTGACGTTGCGGACAAGGGAGTCCTTCGATTCAAATGTTCTTAGGCAAAGGAGCGGGCAGCTCCGGTCGTCGGCGGCACGGGGTCAAGCGGTCCCCTCTTCTGGGGCAACACAACTTTGACGGGCCTCCAGCAGTTACACAAACTTGCAAACCCTGGTCGACGGCAATGGACTTCGACAGTGGCTAAATTCGGTTGTTTCACTTCGTTCTCCTCAGCGGTCCCGTCTCGGGTCGGCAGCCTTTTGAGGGTCTGACTTCCAGGGAGCTTCGGCAAAGGTTAGCGGTGCTCGATGGTCCCTCGGAGCACGGGAAGAGGGCGCATTACCAGGTCCTCTCTCGAATCAGTCTTCGAGGAATTCGGCAGATTTCTGATCTGGTCGAAGCAAATGCAACAGCAAATCTTCGTCTTCCAGATGGGCGTCGAGGATCAGCAGTTGCAGTTACTCTTCAAGTGTAGACACAGCTTCTGAACAATTTCCAGTGGTGAGAGGTCCCCAGATATACTATCCTGTCTCTCATCCACACTGCTGGGTCACTCTCAGCAGCCAATCATACAGAAGGGCATCCATGCAGTCAATCAGCCAATCAGGCATACAGTGCATTCAGGCCATCCTCCTCCCGCTCAGACACTCACAACAAGGAATGTGGATTGGGACAAGTACCCAGCCATTCAACACTACACACTGCATTCAGGCCAGTTTCGGGCAGGGCTGTCTCAGTCTTTGACTCTCATACCAGAAACCAGACAGCCACAACAAGAAGTGCATATTGGTCACACACTCCATTCACCTAGATCCCACCCACAGGGTGTACCCACAACATACAGTCACTGGGAAGGCTCCAACCCGTCTGGACTTCCCAACAACACCATATATGGAACTTCCACCCAACAGCCAGTCGGGGGGAAGGGACAGAGTCAGGGCTTCCCAGGACTTTGGGAAAACAAGGTAACAGGCAATAGAAAGCAAGAGGCCACAGGGGCCATCTTGTTTTCCACCAGGAATCAGCTGATTCCAATGGCAGGGCCTGGGTATCCCAAAATGGAGGATACTCAGTGCACCTGTCAAATTCAGCATGGAGCTGCCACCAGCCCATACCCTGCTCTGTGGGCCTCCCACAGGTGCCCAAAAACATACACTAGGGGCACAGGGTTGGACCTCCACCCTTGGGTGCCGTAAGGGTATCCCATGGGTCTGTTCACCAAACCAAAAGAGAGAGAGCTGCACCGCCAGGAGTCCCACATGAATTCCTGCGTGGAAAACACGACAGAACACACGATAAAAAGGCAGTAAAGGACAAGGATACAGAGGCCCTGTCCCTCTGATGCATTTCCAGCATCACAGCCACGAAAGGAGAAGACCTGGTGTAGTGCTTGGCCAACATTGTAACACTCATTATCTGAGTGCAGCGCCACGAAAGGAGAATACCAGCGTATGCCAATGAGTTGCGCCCTGTATGCTCGCTGCCATGCAGGATAACAACCAAGGTCCGGCAGTGCCTTCGGTTCGCCAGGCACCACTGGTATTGCGGCAACAAGGTGCGCTGACGCCTATGCCCCAAATATGACAACTCTGGTGCTCCATCCAGCCTGGGTCTGAGATGGAGAATGTGGATAGACAGGATGTACATGTACTTCAGGGCCACAGGAGATCTTGACTGCAAGGTGGCGACACTCATGTACTCCGCAGGCCCAGCAGTACATGAGGTTTTCCAGTCCATGCAGCACATGAGGTGTTCCAGTCCCTGCAGCAGCCTGCCAACGCCACCTATGATGCTGCCAAGAATGCACTGCGGGAGCATTTTATGCCACTTGCCAATGCTGACTACGAACACTTCGTCATGTGCTCTGACCGCCAGAAGGATGAGTCATTCGATATTTTGTACCGAACCAAGCACACGCGTGTGTGTCGCTCTGTACGAGGTTGGGGTGTCACGGGGCGCCGGAACATACCGGCCCACACACAACACTCCCTGATTATGCTCTCCCCAGCCCTTGGAAACTAATGTATGGCAAAATATATTTCCGGGTGAAAAGTAAGCTTCTCTCAGCACTAAGAATTCGGTTGGGTTTTAAAATCTAGTCTTTTCATTTTATTCTCCACACTTTTCCAGTCATTCAATTGGATGCTTAATGTGGCCTTTTCATGCACACATTTGTCGCGATGGCTGACAACCAGTTTTCGGCGATGTTTCTCACTGATATTTTTTTTCTCTGCATTGTTTTTCATTTGCAATCATTTTTAAATTCGAGGCTAACTTTTTGCATTTCAGCCCCTTGCAAAAATGCAATATTTGTATATTTCTTTTTTTTTAATGTTTTCAGTCCAGGATTCGCTGGTTTTCACGTCTTTGGCTAATAGGCATATTTGAGAAACGCGCAGTGCTCACTTAATGGCCAAACAGAGGTTTCTTGGCTACTACACACGAACAGGCCTGTCTGCATCTGGCAATTATTCCACAGAGGTACTCGTCATATTTTAGGTGACCCCTCTTCCAGTCATGCCACGCTGCCTCCGTTTTAATTGCCAGCAGGGGCGCACTCTTTGATCCAGTAACAATCCCAACCTTTCAGAAACAAAAAGGTGAGTGCTCAGGGCGCCTTTGTGGAAGTGCTGTTATTGCATATGGAAATCTCTGACAAGTGCTTCATTCATTCGGGACTCGGCAGGAGAACAAGGGAAGGGAGGTCTTGTAACATTTTGAATTTAAAAGTGTGGGGCAGCAGTGACACAGCTCTGTGGCAAAGAGGACATTGTGCAGACACTGCTGAACTCCATAGTTCCAGCATGGTAAACTATGACAGGTCGGAATTCATTCCTGGCGCCAAAACATAGCAGGGGCGAAACGTTCCTGCACCAAACTGGGCGCACCAAAATGGCCGCTGCGCCAAAGCGGTCGCGGCGAATCGGCCCACGCCGAACTGGCAGCGCCAATACGTAAAGTTCCCATTCTGGACATTTGCACAGCATACCCATGGGCAGATCCAAATATGATTATTCCCCCATAATAGGTTGACCCGACTAGATGTGCTCCTATCTCATTTGTCTTGCAGTAATAATATTATAATCTAATAATAATTTCGCATTTATATATAGCTAGGAACCCTCAAGTATCTATCTAAGCGCTGCTTATTATTACCCACGGTGTGTGGTGCTCATGTTTCGACCTCGAAAGAATGAAAGGCTGAGTCTGGCCCTGCCGGGATTCGAACCAGCCTTAGCAGACCCTGCACCGATGTCAAAGCGAGCGCTCTACTCGCTGTGCCACTGGTTTGAGTAATCCTGGACCATCAATCTTGGGTATGCCAAATAGTGCAAGTACTGGATGAAGAAGAGAGGATTACTGATTATCTTCATTCCTCTTAGACCCCTCTTCCTCGTTACAGTACAGACTAGCCCGCCCCAAGGCCCCACCCTTTTGGGATGTCTGGTCTGGGAGGAGTGTTATGATGGAACTAGAACATTGCGTGGGTCCGCCCACGCCTCCGATAATTGAGAAGAAGAAGGAACTAGAACATTGTGGGTAAGGTGGAGCGTATTGCAGCAAGAGGGGCAGAGCCTGAAGAAGACAAGTTTGAAGGGTTCTGTTTAGGGTGGGTGGAAGCTTCATAGCGTAAGTACTGTGAAGAAGAGCAGGTGTAACGAAGACGGCCGATAAGTAATCCCTAAAAGTTTGCATGACAAAGCATACAGGCTGCCACAACTCATACCAGCATAATACACTCAGAGACATATTGATATATGGACACACGGGGCATTGCTAGCCACCAGAGCACACGTCCAAAAAAGTGAGGAGGGACGTCAGAATTAAGGCCATGTAAGGCAACATAAGAAGGAAAAAAACACGGCCGTAAAGACACCTAATAAGAAAAAATAATCATACTTAACGGGCTCCCACGTGTCTACTTTGGCTTGCCTACGGCTCACCCCTGCTAGAAACCGCCTGACAGGCTTCAGACGGTCACGTGCTGCCTTCTGCACCCAATCATCGTCCTCCCGCTTTTTCGAGAAGCTTCCAACTGCTCCCGATTCGGGACGAGACGTGTTTTGTGTAGCGCAAGGCCTGATGCGTCAGGACCTTTTCTCTTCACGTTCTGTTCTGCCTGGTCGCTGTGTGCCATGTGCACCCTAACTACAAGATACGAGCGTGGGACATCGAAACGTCTTAGGCGCTTCACCCACAATTTCTAGCTGCCTCACTCCCCAACGACGTCACGACGCGACGGCCCGATCCCTCAGCCAGCGAGGATTGTACTAATTGATACGGTAACTGTGTAAATATTAGAAGCATTACCTTTCGCTACCTGTTGACCAGTGGTGTAAATGGAAAAAATCTGGTGGGGGCTCCCACAAGGCCCGGGATGGGGGCGGAGTTTTGGGGGTGGGCAGTGTCTGAGGAGGCGGGGTTTAGAGGGGCGGAGCTGGCAGGTGACCTCTGATCAAAGGAAATGTCCACAATAATAGTTTAAAACAGCTCAATTTCTTTCATGCTACTTCTTTTTCAAGCTATATATCAATTCCACTTTAAACCACTTCCATGGTGCTGGTGCACCCAAAATATGATATTACCACTCCCCACAAACCCCACTGCCACCCCGCACCCTCCCATGCACAATACAAACCCCAAAACACATGTGCCTGCTAGGGTGGCCGATTGTCCCGAATTTTGCAGGATTGTCCCGCAATTAGGGACTCTGTCCTGCAGTTTGCAGAGTGGCTGTGCGGGACGCAGTTTCGTTGGGACAACCTGCCTCCAGCACAGCCACTCTGCAAACTGAAGTGGCCATGTACACAGCATGGCGCTGCCGCCTGCTGCTTTCATTCCAGGGTGGCTCTGCAGTCCTGGCTCCTTTTGAGCCTGTAGGTCGAGCTGTAACGCTCTGACACCTGGCTTAATTCAAATGCTAATGTTTGTTCCTGGGGTTGTGATGGTCATGTTTGCAGTTAAAAACGTGACCATCACCTCCCAAAGACAACCCATTTGCATTTCAATTAAGCCAGGAATTAAGAGCCATTATAAATATTTACATTAAAAAAGGGGCGGCTCAAATGTGAATGACGTGATGTCATCACTGCCTTGTGGGCAAGTGTCCCGTGAAAGACTATCAAAGAGTTGGCCACCCTAGACTGCCTGCTGTTTAGGAAAACATTCAGCAGTGCATTAAAAGTGCAAGTTTGAACTTCATCCTACACTATTTTAAAATGAAACGTTCTGGAGCGGTTTCATTTAAAATAAAAGCATAGGAACCCTGAATTTTACATTTAAAGCAATGCCCTGTGCGAGCACTGAGCACAAAGAGTAATCTACTGTGTGCACTGCCCTCGCACAGGGCAGATTAGATCTGCTGGGCCCACGAGGGTGGGGGGCTGTGCTGCTCGGAGCAGACTGCTCCGAGCAGCACAGACCCACTTTCGCGGGCCCGGCTTTGGTGCCGGCATGAAGAACTCGTAGTGAAAGGGCAGGAGAGCCTTCCTTAAGGTGGTCTGTTCCGGTGTCCTGCTGTTGTGGATATGTAGGGGGGCGGAGCCAGAAGAGTGCTAATGGCGGCAATGAGCTGCTATGCCCCCATACGCCATGCCATTGCGGGATTTTTTTTTTTCCTCTCTTCGAAACCCAGCTGGAGAGCATGGGTTTGGTGTTTGGGCGGCTGACTCTGGCCGGATCCCGAGATCCGGCTTCACATCTGGTGCCGGATCTCGGATCCGCCGCGAGCCGGCCCAATGACCAGCACTGCTGTTGACAGTGTCACAGTCTGGACCATTGCCCCTATCATACTGTTGTCTTAATTTTCTCAGTTAAGAACTGTATTGGCCAATTTCCAAAATGCCTAAAACGCAGATTGTTATTGGTATTGTGTGAAAAAATTAGCGTCTTTATTTATAATACACATTAACAAAAAAAGTTAAAATAAAAAGCTTGTAAATAACAAAGGAGCTGTTGCATTGTTTAACCCTTTAATTGCCATGGGTATTTCCCCCCCCCAGAGCCAAGGCATTTTTTAGTGATTTCGGTATGTGGCCATTCAATGGCTTGTACCTTTTTTGATACATGAGATACCTCGGCCAAATTTGGCTCCTTTTTCCCCACATGTAGGCGGTTGTAACGCCATCCAGGATTCCTAGGTTGCTGTAGGGTGGGTGAGAGAATATAACCAAAAAGTGCGAAAATGTTGGGTTTTTTAAAAAAACGCGAATAAAATGATGTACAAAGAAGCCTGTGGGTTTTTTCCTTGTAAGAGCTAGGAACAAATGGTTTGCTATGCTGAATTCCCCAATTTCCTGGCTTTCAAGAACAGGTTAAGTTGAAACGAAAAAAAATATTTCGATGTGGTTTTCAACAGTTTTGTGAGAGGTAGGCAATTTTGGCCATTTTTGCCAATTGGACATGCGTGGTCGGAATGGAAGAAAAGGGTAGGAAAGCTGAATTGGAGAACAGAAAGGCATATATTTCTGAAAAGTAGACAAAATTCCAAGTTCAGGAAGGGGTGATTTGCGCAGGTCAGGCAAGAAGTAGGTAGGGGAAAATTCCATAGTTTGGGGAAAAAGCGGGAAAATGACCGAAAAAAAAGGTATGCAGTGGACATGGTTGGCCTGGTACGGCAATGGCTTATATGAATTTTGAGAAAAAATTGCTCCGCTACATCCCCCCAACTGTTGCAGTTAGGAAATCACACATTTTTTGTAATGTTTCACAAAACAAGCAATACCTCAAGTCAAAAATCGGAGCCATGGTACGCAGGAGTTTAATGCTTACGGCCTGAACAGACGTACTTAGCATGTGTAAATCAGGAAAACCAATGTGGTGAGGAAGGGCAAGCGTACATTTTTTGAAAGAGCACATGCAGACCTTTTCAGGGGTAGGTGACTTGCGCAGTTTACAAAAGTGTATAGTGCCTAAAAGCAGCGCACAAATGTAGGTCACATTTGGGAAATGAAAAGGTTTTCTGACAAAGGGCAGCAGCAAATGGATCGAAATGATATGAAAACCATGTAAACACAACAAATGTCATACCTTCTGGCGTTGCCATGGGTGTCCCGATGAAAACAGTACCTCACATGTTTGGTTGCACCTACCTGGGGGTAAAGGGGAAACACAAAAATGCGGCTAACCCGAAGTCGTTTCGGACAGCAGAATTTGATGAATTTTCTAAAAATGCACACCATACAGATTTGGGCCTCGGGTGTCCAAGCCACCAAGGAAAACTGGGAACCCCATGCATTTCTGAAAAGAGGACACCTGTGGGAATCCGCAGAGGGCTGACTTGCGCAAATTGACCCAGAATTTATTACCCAGAAGCCCCGGCAAAGTCCGAAATGTGGTGAAAAAATACACTTTTTCCGCACATTTCACTCCGTTCACCCACCGAAACACGTGCCAACAACACATGGCCGACCTTCCTGCGTTCCCACTGGTAAACCCAAGACTTTCGGCACAGCCCATTTTGCTCATGTGGGCAACCTGCAGAATTGGGCCTAGGGTGTCGAAGCCAGCAAGGAAAACTGGGAACCCCATGCATTTCCCCAAAGAGGACGCCCGTGGGAATCCACAGAGGTCTGACTTAAGCAAATCGGCCCAGAATGTATTACCCAGAACCCCCCAGCAAAGACCCACATGGGAGAAGGGTGCCCAAGGCCAGGGATATTACCACCGACTTTGCTCGAGCCCTGGCTGCCCTGCGTTACAGCTTCTCCCCACCAAGGAGTCTCGGCAGTGTTCCAATACCTCCCCGAAGGAAAAAGCTGTAATGCAGCCCAGCCGCAATTCCAGGACAGTTGGAGGTGATGTCCCTGGCCTTGGACATCCATGTACCATGTGGGTGTACCGTCCCCTAAGCACAGCAGCAGCTCCGGGGAACCCCAGCAGGATCCCTGTTCCTCCCCGGAGGTGACATCCGTAACTTAGCACAGCCAGAGGTGGAGCCTGGGCTTGCAGACGGACAATCCACATGGGAGGGATCCGCTCCCAGGTAAACACCAATGTTCTGGGGGCATTTTGTGGCCTGCCCCTGCAATTGTGCCCCAGCCCACCAACATATCTGCCCAGACGGCCCATTCCCTCCCACACCACCAACAATCCATCCCCAGTCTCTCCCACCCCACTAACAGTGGGCCCTAACCATAGAATAATAAAAAATAGTACTCACATAATGTTGCAGCTGCTCGTGTAGAAAAAGCCGTAAACAAAACAAAAAACATGTGTTACCTACGGTCACACCAGCAAAATGTAGCCCTCCTCGGGGCAGATAAGGGGGGTGGCTGTCCTGCACTCCTCCCTGGCCTCAGACATCCCTTCCTAGGAGCAGATATCTGGTCCCAGGGAGGGCTGCATGACATGGCACTCACTCCATTGCGGGTGGGGGTTGGGGCGGGCCAACGCCCTATCCCATTAGAAAATTCCCTGTCCCTTTGGGGTGCCCCACAGCCCCCCTAAAATGCGTTCCACCATTTTCCCTTTTTTCCTTTGGTAACACAACTCCCCTTGGTGTGCCAATCTTGCCTGGGGGTGCCCAAACCTTACCGCCCCACCCAATTTTTGGGGGCCCTCTCCCCCTCACCCCAAATGGGTGGTGGGGGCACCTCATGCAGGCCTCCCTGGGCCTCCTACAAACGGCTGCCCTCCATTTGGGGTGGTGGGAGAGGACCCCCCAAAAATTGTGGGACAGGCCCCCCACTGGGAGGGGCAGTAAGGTTTGGGCACCCCGGGGCCAGGTTGGCACACCAATGTGCCCCTCTGCGCCAAGGCAGGTATAGTAAACAAAGAAAATAATTAAAAATGGCAGGCTGCCCTTTAGCGGGGCGGAGGGGCCCCCTACACCGCTGTGGAATTTTCTAATGTGAAGGGGGGTGCACCTCTCCACCCCCACCCCAATTGGAGGGGCGGCCCATCATGTAGCCCTCCCCAGGGGCAGATATGGGGGGCTGTCCTGCACTCCTCCCTGGGCTCAGGCGTCCGTACCTAGGAGCAGATATCTTGTCCCAGGGAGGGCTGCATGACATGGCACCCACTCCATTGCGGCTGGGGGCGAGGGGGTCAATCCCCCATCCCATTAGAAATTTCCCTGACCCTTTGGGGTGCCCCACAGCCCCCCTAAAAAGCGTTCCACCATTTTCACTTTTTTCCTTTGGTAACCCAACTCCCCTTGGTGCAGAGAGGCACATTGATGTGCCAGTCTGGCCCCGGGGTGCCCAAACCTTACTGCCCCACCCACTGGGGGGCCTCTCCCACCATTTTTCGGGGCCCTCACCCCAAATGGGTTGTCAGGGGTTTTGACCCATGTTCGAGTTATTATGCTGCAACATTTGGGGCTGTGGGCTCAGAAAATCCAAGATGGCCGAAAAAGCCCACATTGCGCCAGAATCCAGGAAAACCGCTCACTTTTTGCGCACACCAAAATGGTCGCCTGACCTACCACCCACCAGCGCGAGCGTGATGGGCCAGAAGCGCCATGAGTGAAACGTGGTGCGAAAGGAAAAACAGCAGTGCCTGTTAGATCAAAAAGTGCTTTGAAATCACCTTTGTTTCTCTGAAATGCAAGCTAAAAATGCCTATTTTAAACATTGCAAGATATTCAAAAATCTCACTGAACACCAGCAGACATTTGGCAGAATGTAGTCTTGTGTGCATACAAAATCTGGAAAGATGAAGAGCCCAAAACAATGTTTATAACAAAACTGGCTGAGCTGTGGATGTCAGCAGCTGAAGTGAAATTGGACTTAAAGCCACTAAAATCAAAATGTTTAAAATAAATGAGTGACATACTTTGAGTGTCACATAGGTTGCAACTGTTTAAATGTCATAGTTTTGAACTTAGAATCAGCGTTCTAGCTGCATGTGTAGAAATTGTAAGTTTGATTTGAATGAAGAAAAACTGGGACCAAAAGTGACATTTGGCTGAAGCCTGGCTTGAAGAGATTGAATTCTGCCCGGCAACTACCCCCGACAGGAGTTGAAACCTGCACAGCCACTGCATTCGCAGGCCTGGCTGTCTTCTGCTTTTCCCACCAAAAGGAGATTACACCTCTCTGATTGAATCAGGGGAGGAGCACCTGGGAGCAGGGAAACAGAACAATGAGCCTTCCTTGGCTCAGGCAAATGTTAAATGTTAAATTAGGGGGGGTCGTAAATGGCTTCCTCTTGGGAGAAACTGGGAGGAGCAGTGCCTCTGTGAGCAACTTGAGTTGGATGAAGTGGACAAACCAGAAATTCCACCATGTGCTTTGGGAAACCACACCCCTCTGGGCCAGAGCATAATTTTAAAAAGATGGATAATTCATAGTACGGACTTGTCAAAATTATATAATTAATATCATTATTATTGTGATTTTTCTGTGCACATTTTAAGAGGTGTTAGGACTCTGTGGTATGTTCTGGGGGGGAGTAGCGGAAAATAAGGTATTACTCCGAATGTCTGTATGTTAAAAATATGACACTTTATCATCTGATGCCCATATTCCTTGTGCATGTTTGTGTAAATTCTGGAAAAGTTTAGAGGTTGTGTTCTTGATGAAAAGGGCAGAATTCTGTCATAAGTGGACACGACGTCTTACAAAGACAGGGATCGGATGGTTTGGTGCTACAGAAAATATGTTAACTGAACATATAATATTAGAAAAATGGTACATAGATAAATATGTAGTTGGATCAAAAATAGATTTGTGTGCAAATTGACAAGGGGAGTGTTCTTTCTGTATGCCATAAAATGTATGCCTGATGACACTCCATTCCTTCCCCCAATCAAGGGAGAGAGGTGGACTTGGCCAATGATAAGTTGTGAGGAGCACGCTTAGTTATGCCCACGCACACACCCATTTTCAAAACACATAAAAAGAGACTGCTTTGGACAGGCAAGACATTCACTTTCCACTTTTTTGCGAAGCATTTTGCCGGACCAGACAATATCCAGAAGGACCATCTCCAGAACTTAGACTCCAGACTTCAGAACTTGTAGCATTGAGGCCTGAACCACCAGCTGAATCCTTTTTCAGCAGGGCACAAAATCTTTTGCAAATTATTCAAACAGCCGGGCTGAGCTGTTTGATTCTACCTAGAACCCTGTGCCGGTACCCAGAAAGCAGTGCTGTATCCAGAATCCACTTGATCCAGACCAGCAGAACCAGAGACCCAGACCAGATCGCTGTGAGCAGAACCGGTACTAAAGACCGTCCGTGGCGAGAGAACCAGCCAACCTGACCAGACCTTGACGGCCTATTTCAAAATTAGGAGCGAGTATCCAGCCAGAACTGTGCAGAACCCATCTCTTAGTTTAAAATAATCTGATTCAGAACATTTGAACCTGTCTAGAACTGCATCATAGTGTTCATTCTGTCATTTCAAAGCTGTAAAAGTGTCATTTTGTCATTCTGAAGTTTACTTTAATTTCGAAAAACCACCTTCACAAAATCGTCCGTATCTTTGGAACCGCGTGTCCTAGGAACGAGCTTTAACTTTCATTCTAAGCTTTCCAACAAGCCTAAAACCGACTTTCTATTCCTCATGCTTATTCCGTAATCGCGCTCGACGCACTCAGAATAACTGCCGCGATTTGGTCCAATTAGCTCTTGTCAAAATAGCCGCTTTTGCTTGAACTGCTAAAATTCGTTTTCAACCTGCTAATCCCTCATTGAGCATCGCAAGTTTGTCTTGAACTAATCTTAAATAGCTATCACCTACCCTGAACCTCCTATAGGGAATTAAAAGCATTTTTAGCATATTTTACTTCATTGCAACCACATTTAAAAGGATTTGCCTGCTTTAAAATCATATCTGTTTTCCTCTAAGCTCGCTGGGGGGGACTGAAATTCGTATTGTATTTTGATTGTATTCCTCAAAACCGTGTGCTTCACTTCCATCTCCTTATATTACATAGGGGGGGGGGAGTGAATTGCCACAAGGGGAAAAGTGAACATATTATCTCTTGTGAAACCCTATCAGTTTACTTCTGTACTGCATTTATTCATCATTGCATTTCCTTGAAACCATAAAAGCATTCTCAGTTACCTTTTCCTTCCTATACCAACTCCTAAGTAATTAAATAAGCGTACAATTGTAATATTATCCATTGTTGATCACTGTCATATTCTTAAGTGTGATATCAAATATTAATTTATTATAAAAGTGTGATGTATATATATTGTTTAATGTTTTCCAATAAATCTTTCAAATTGCAAAACAAACCTTCTTGGCTCAGTGAGGTCAGGGGGATTCAAAGAGAGGGGCGTTATACAAGGGTTTATCATCCAGAGTATAACTTGTCATAAAAATATATAAATAAGGGCTTCCCTTGGGCGTCCCAGACGAGGCACTGACTTAGTGGGATTGCTGAATTGAAGTAATTTAACAGATTGGGGGCTCGAGCCGGGGATTCTGGATTAGATCTATCACTTGTGCAGATTAATACAGTGTGCTAACTGACAGGATATATGAATCCTGTTGGATCACCACGCCGTGTTACACTGTAAAAACACCCCTCAAAGGAACGCTCTAAGGAAACAGTCTGTTTTGTAAAATAAAATACAAACTTCTGTAAATCAGGAAGGAAATCAATTTCCAGAATGACGACCTTGGTAGACATCAAAATAGCCAGAGAACACCTCTTGCATAAGCTATTTGTGAGAGGTGAGTGGGCTCATCAGGACCAGGCGGTCTGGTTGCAGGCAATCGCACCCCAGATCACTGAAACAGGGTCAGAAATATGGAGAGATCAGGGTCCCTTACATGTGGCCCTGAGTGAACTATATATGGCCCCTAAGGCCAAGGATGAGCACAACAAGATTGCCAGGGTAGCGGCATATTTATATTTATATATGGGAGCCGCACAGGACAAATGTGCTGAAGGCCAAGATCTGGCAAATAGGCAACTGATGGCGTTAGAGAAGGCCCAATCTGACCTGGTCTCTTCCGAGCAGAGGCTGCAGAGAAGCCAGGAGTCAGAAAATGATAGTAGGCAGTATATCAGTAAAATAAAAGAGGATATGGGTATCCTGCAACAGGAAAAGTCTGACCAGGATAACAGATTTCTGGCCTTGCAGAAGGAATACAAAGAAGGTTTGGACGCCCTACTGCAGAGCCAGAAAAAACTGGAGCAACAACTGGACTTCAATAGGGCATGCGCAGAGCAGGTAGTCACCCTGCAAAGCCACCTAGATAGGGAGAAGACAGAGAGCAACAAACTGATCCTGAAAGACCTGGATACCCAGACAGAATTTGAAGAAGAGCGCCAGAAAGCTGGGGCCCTTAAAAGGCAGAGGGACGACCTGGCGACACAGATGCAGGTTCTTAGTCAGGAAAGGGACACATTAGGCCAGGAAGTCTGCCAATTAAAAGAAAAAATTAAAGAAAATCACCTGGCCCTCCAGGGGCTGGGTGACCTCCAAAAAGAGCACCAGGACATGCTAGAGCACACCAGGATGGTGGAAGATGCTCTGGCAAGAAAGGAACAGGCCAGTAGGGATGGGACTCGAGAGGTTACCCTCCTGCAGCAAAGACTGGCCCAGTATTCCAGGACCAACCAGGAGGCACAGAGAGAGAATGAGGCTCACTGTCAACACAATGATAGGCTCCAGCAACAGGTAGCCACGCAGGAGAGACTGACAGTCTAGTAAGGCCTTAACTGAGGAACTGAAAGCGCATGCTCTTGCATTGCAACAGGGAGCAGGGGCTGACAGAGATGAAGTTCGCTGGGAAAGGGAAACACCTGAGCATAAGCTCAGGAGCCCTATTACCAGAGGCCTTCATCTCTCCCAGTCCCTGGACTCTGCCACCCCCATGTCCCATGGCGCACATGAGCACAGGGCCGCAGGGTTGGCAGATAACTATCCAGCCAAAATTATGGGGCTCATAGGCCAGTACCACCCAGAAATGGATGGGCGGGCATCCGGGTATGGGCACCTAAGTACAGTGCAATTTAGTGGGGAACCCCAGGAGAGTAGGCAGTAAGGGCATCCTGAAAACCTCTGCCCAGTTAGGTCAGTGGGGGGGTACCCATCAAATCCTGGCAGCAAGGAGGAATCTGAAGACTCCCCTGAATGTCACAGGACAAAGGAGACTAGGTCCCCACATTCTGCCAGCCATTCCCAGGCTCGCAGAATCTGGGAAAACCTGGAAGATCAGACGGGCACCTCTGGGAGCAGTGCTTCTGAGTCAGAGGATGAATGGACTGGGGTCACCCGAACCAAAAAGGCCAATAAGGCAAAAAGGGCCTTACTTAAGGACCCCTTAAAACAGATTAAGGCAATAAGGAGTGTCATCACGCCTTATCACAAGAACGCCAAGTATTCTGTTTGGGAACACTTGGAGCTTTATGAGCAAATGATGGAGACTTTCCATTTGAAAGACAGCAGTAGCTGCATTCAGTATGTAAAATGGACATTCTCCCCAGAATACTCAAGTTTCTTTGCGGGGCTGGAGATCCAAAATCATTCAAGATGGTCCACCTACAGGGCGGTCATCTTGAAAAAAATTTCTGTTCACAGCAATCCCCAAGAGGCTCGCAAGGCAGCCTACAATTTGCAATGTGGGGAGGATCAGGCCCCACAAGAATTTGTGCAGGAGTTAAAGCGTGCTTTTGCACAGACTACAAAAAGGGTACGCACGGACAATAAAGAATTTGTTAATACGTTTTTCCATGCCTTACCCAAATACATAATGACCCAGCTCGTGAGAGACTTTCACGAGAAAAAATCTTTAGACTGGGTCATTGAGCAAGCCACCCGCATCTATTGAGGTGCAGAAACCGGTGGAAAATAAGAATCAGCCCAAAAACCCCAAGACCAACAGCACCCCTGCTGCTGCCAAGGTGGCAGAGGTAAAGGTTGCCCCCGTCTTAGATTTGGAGATGGGGTGGCCTAAAAACCTGCCTGCACCGAATAATTCTAAGCTCAGAAGGCCCTCGGGCCAGTCACAGACAGGGAGGTAAGGAGGTAATCCCACAAATGGGGTCCCTCGCTCCCCTGACTATGTAAGTCCCCGCTACAAGGGAAACAGACCCATCTAGGGTTACGTGTGGACTCCTCCAGGCCAAGGGGGGGGATCCAGCCAAGCACCTGACCCAGGGAACTTCCCTCCTAACTTCCCACAGGAGGGCAGAAATTCCCCAAATCCTGGGCAGAACTTGTTCCCCAGGTATCCACCCAATTTCCAGCCCCAAAATCATCCATCTTTCTTTCCCCAATTCCCTGAGCCCAGACAACCTAATCCGGGAGAGGGGAGGCCAAGGGTGGAGGGGTACCCAAATCTTCCCAACCCGGGGTACTACCAGAGAAGGGATAGCTACCCTTCCCGGGATCAGCCCAGGGGAGAAAATAGAACCCCGTATCAGCCTGAGCGGGTTTCACAGATAGAGCGCCAGGTCCATAATCTGGCACAGGCGCTGGGTCGCGTGCTGAGGGCTCAGCAGAACCCTCATATGGGCATGCCGGCACAGAATGCACCAAACTCTGAGCCTGGTGCTCCAGAACAATGATGGGGCAGCACCCCGATAACCCATCGGTTCCCAGGGAGGAGGCACAAGCGGAAGGGGGGTGTAAAGCCTTGGAGGAAGCTTTCTTCCCCACTTGTAAACAGCCCCTGGAAACCCAGGAACCGGAAACAAAATCTCCTACCCCTGAAAGTCTGCCACCCAAGGAGCATTGAGGAGGACCCAAACTGACCCATTTTGTGGAGGAGGTACAGGTCTTCCAATTTGAGGGAGAGGGATCCTCGGAGGATCCCGGGAAAAGGATCTTCTCCTTCAGAGATGGGGGAACTCCTCCCAAGGAAAAATGGGTCCCAAGGGATTCCAACCCAGACTGGGTAGATGTGGGGATTGAGCTGTCGCCGCCTATCATTCTATCCCAACAAGACCGAAAACCCCTGGTTCAAACCCATCCTGGTGACTTCCTCCAAAAAAGGGGGCGGAGGGCCCAGAACCAGGTGAACCTAAAACCGAATCAATAGACTGGGTAGATGTGGGGATCGAGCTGTCGCCGCCCATCATCCTATCCCAGAACCAACAATACCAAAAACCCCTGGTCCAAACCCATCCTGGTGACTTCCTCCAAAAAGGGGGTGGGGGCAGCTCAGAACCGGAACCAGGGGAACCCAAAACCATATCCAGTTGCCAATTTTTTCTTTCAGATTCCCGAGACTCTCCACAGAATTTTGCCCAAATCTTTCTCAATGGCCAACACCAGAAAATTAGCCCCCCAGTTGTCCAAAAATGTGCATTATCTGATCCCCCTTACAGAGAAGGAGGGAAGATACTATGCCCTGGTTCAAGTACAGGGGCAGGATACAATTTTGGCACTGGTGGACACGGGATCCCAAGCTACCCTTCTGTCCAAAAGGGCCTTTGATGAGCTAAATTTAGGAAGGGGGGAGAATTACCAAATTCCTCTCACCTCTCTTCCTGGACAACTTCAGAACTTGACGGGAAGGAAATTCCTGTCGAGGGGACTGCAGATTTGGACATTAAAATTGGCGACACAAGGTGAAACACCTGGTCATAGTAGTGACTCCAGAGGGCACCCCTTGTTTACTAGGGAATGACCTCCTGAGAAGGTTGTCACCCCTAATAGATTGCGTAAACAAGGTCCTCTGGACCCAGACTAGCCCACCAGTAAAATTAAAACAGAGCGTCAACCATGTTAGTTTAAACTGCACCTGCCACATGGTTGAACAAAAATCTGACCAAGTAGAATTTCACTTCCAGAACAACCAAATTCCAGACGTGACAGTAATAGCAGTAGGACAACAGACTGGTGATGGGGGGTCCTCTCTATTTCTGAAAATCAACCTTCCTTCCAGTTTAAGGTGGAATTCCACACTGGAAGGAAACACTCTGAAATTCTTTACTAATCCACAATCGGACATTCCCACTCCGATAGTCCAGAAAGATGTGAAATCAGCTCAGAGCCTGGCTGATATTCAGCAAATTGGAGAGCAGTTGTTCATCCCCGTTCAGTTAAATGAAGGGAAGGACTCTGTTCTCGCCCGAGTGTGTGTGAACAACGGTAAGAGCTTCATCAGCGAAGCCATGTTCCGCCAACTCCCAAAAGATCCAGCCATTCCCACATTCAAACTGATAGACAAATGGGAAATGGACCTGGAAGCACCCAATTCCAAACATCTCATGCCAAGCAGGTGTATGCTTAAAATCTCCATTGGCAACAAGAGCATAGTCCATAATTGTTGGGTCGTGCGAGACGTCACTGCCGCCTTTTACTTAGGCAGTGACATTCTCAATCGCTTTGCCATTAGTTTGGACCTAATAAACTTCAAAGCTTGGTCCCGATTAGCGGATAATCCCATGGGCTTTGATGATCCAGAAAAAGCATTTAGGTCAGCTCAATTGCTACCTTATGCGGTTGAAATTCAGATTAAAGAGGAAGTCACCATCCCAGAAAGGACCCGACAATTCTCCCTAGAAGTGAAAGTTAAGAGGACAAAAATTGAAAAACCCTGATGCTTATATTCATCTAAATGCTTCTCTCCAACAGCAAGGGTTGGGGGTAAACCCAACACCATTAGTCAACATAGAACATGACACCATTCCAATAGAGGTGGATAACAGCGACTTAAAGAGTATTACTCTAGCCGCAGGCACCATTATTGGAATTGCGGTGGATGACCGACATTTCTCCATTGATTTAGGAAATTAACTGTTAGGACCAATCCCCAAGGACTGTTTTGACAGTGACGACAATACAACACCAGACAGGATCTTTACCCGGCATGGGGGGAACTTCCTGGTGTACACTTCCTGCCCTTATGGTAAGGAAGATGTGACTTGTGACTTCAGAAGGGATGAGGTGATTTTCCAGGTCCATGAGGGCTGCCTTTCCCACCTGAAGACTCCAGTCCAAATCAGCACTCTGACCGGGGACCTCTCCACCCAGCAGGAGGAAGCCGCTGAGATAGCAAAACCAGAAGTCTTTCCAGGCTTCAGGCAGATGCTGGAAGAGAGAGTCAACCTAGCTGATGCCTGTGTGACTCTGGAACAGAAGCAAAAGTTGAAGCACGTTTTCTTGGATTTCCAAGATCTCTTTGCGGTAGACTCATATGACTGTGGTCGCACCGACATCCACACAACAACAATTCCCACGGACCCTGGCATGACTCCAGTGTTTGTGAAGCAATATTGCTTGCCTTTCGCATCCATGGAGTCCCTCACTGAAATAATTAAGAACCTTGAGTCCCGGGGAATAATCCGTCCAGTCCACAGCACCTTCAACAATCCGGTGCTGGGAATATTGAAGCCGAACGGCCAGTGGAGACTCTGCGCCGACCTTAGGGAGCTCAACAAACGGGTCCATACTTCCCGATGGCCTCTGCCCTACATTGACCATGGGCTGGCCCAGATTCAGGGGTCACAGGTATTCACTGCAAAAGACCTGACCAATGGATACTGGACCGTGCCTGTCAGTAGGGAGGACCAATACAAACTGGCTTTTACCTTTGGGGGCCAGCAGTACACATGGACCCGGACTCCTTTCAGATACCTCAACTCCGGCAATGAATTCAACATTTTCCTACATAAGGCCATGCCCGACCTGGGTGCGAGGGGTAACTTGGCTTATGTAGATGATGTCCTCATCAAAAGTTCAACTGTGGAGGAACATATAGTGGAGATCAGTTATGTTCTGACCCAGTTGATTGCCGCCGGAGCAAAACTTTCCTTTCAGAAAGCACAGTGGTGTAGAACCCATGTTAATTTCTTGGGGCATGAGATTACTCCTCAGGGTCTCTGTCCCAAGGAAAAGAAAGTGGAAGCACTTCAGAATCTGAAAGACCCCACAACTCTGCTGGAACTAAGGAGCCTCCTTCGACTGACTAATTACAGCAGAAAGTTCATTGAGGGCTACGCAGAGATCACCAGACCCCTGATTCATCTCTTGAGGGGGTGGGGGTCAAGTGGGGAATGGGGTCCAGAACAATCCGAGGCAGTAAGACGGCTCAAAAGAAGCCTCTCACAAGCGCCCTGCCTAGCTTACCCTGTCAGAAACAAGGAGTTTTTCCTGGAGACAGGGTTCTCTAATACGTGCTTCACGGCAGTATTGTACCAAAAGCATGACAAGGTCAATAAAGTAATCTCCTTTATCCTCTGTGGAGGAAACATTCAACGATTGTGAGAAGGCACTCCTGGCAACGGTGTGGGCATTGAAGAATTACCGCCCGTTTATCCAGGGGGAACACATCATAGTGGAGACTCCACACCAGCCTCTGCAATATCTCCAAAGTGACAGAATCCGGGCCGGAAATGTGAGTAATTCCCAAATTACTTCCTGGATTCTGTCAATGCAAGGCTTTCCTGTGCAGGTCAGATATGGCCAAAACAAGAAGAGTCCCCTCGCGCAAGGTCTGGCTGACTTGCATGATTGAGCCAGCGAAAACCGTCTCGAGGACGAAAGTCTAAAAATCAAGGACAACATGGAGGCATACCTTAATTCCCCACACAGTCTTTGAAGAAGACAAGTGTGAGGGAATACCCACTGTTTATGTGGATGGATGCTCTTACCATGTTGACAACAACGGGGAAAAAGAACTTGTGGCCGGTGTAGGGAATGCATGGGTGAATGAGTCCCCAGAACCCTCCACTGGATACAGAATTGGTCCCCGAAGTAGTCAGGTGGCAGAATTGATGGCTGTATAT
Organism: Ambystoma mexicanum; assembly: GCF_040938575.1. Lineage (NCBI taxonomy): Eukaryota > Metazoa > Chordata > Amphibia > Caudata > Ambystomatidae > Ambystoma > Ambystoma mexicanum. Next base: position 169,561,522 of record NC_090921.1, on the reverse strand, counting down.
CAAGCCCTCCTCGCTGTTGTCCAACATCAACTCCACGAACTGGTCATAATCACAGATTCAGATTATGTACGGAACGGGTTCGTGGAGCACATGGTTAATTGGAAAACCAGAGGCATGTTATGTGCTAATAACAAACCCTTGAAACATGGGAAGTTAATTCAAAACATTGATGACCTGGTCACCTTGAATGGGATGACCATCTACTGGAAAAAGATGAAGGGTCATTCCAAAGTAGAGGGACCAGACAAAACTGGAAATGACTTAGCTGATCAGCTGGCCAAAACCGGGGCCTTCCAAGGGAATCTAATAGAGATTGAGTCCCTGTTGGGAGAAATCCAGGTCACTGCTATCACTAGGTCCCAGACAAATGCTCACAATGATCTTTCAACTGCACAATGGAGTAAGGAGACCCCAGATGCTGATTTGATCACGGCTCAGAAGGGGGATCCAATAATTGGTAAGTTTTACCAACACATTGAGGACCCTCAGAACTTTCCCCTGACGGATACCGATTACATTGCGAAAGAGGACCTTAGAGTGTTGATGAAATGTCCAAAAATGTTCTGAATCCAAGACGGTTTGTTGGTAAGGAAATCCCAAGCTGGCCATGATCAGTGGGTGGTTCTGACCTCATTCCGAAGCCTAATGTTAAGTCACGCCCATGATGCGGCCACCGCCGGTCATAGGGGGTTTCACACAACACTTAAGATCTTAAGAGAGGTTGCATACTGGCCACACATGGGGCAGGACCTCGACCAATACTTGAAGGGGTGTCTTGTGTGTGCATAATTTCAGCCAACATCCCTCACACACTGTGTGCCTCTACAAAAGGGGGATGACACTGCCATGGTCAGATTTGCAACTCGACTTCATAGGTCCGTGATTCGCTCCTCTAGGGGGAATAAGTACATGTTGACAGTGACATGCTTATTTACCAAATGGGTGGAATGTCTCCTGGCCCCAAACTCCAAGGCAGAAACAGCAGCTGCCCGATGATCAACCACATCTTTGGCGTTTTGGTCTACCCCAAAGGATTGAGTCAGAGACAGGTAGCCATTTTACCAGCGAAGTAATGACTAAGATGTGGGAGATACTGGGGGTTAAAAGGAAGCTACATATTGCTTACCGGGCAGCCTCCTCTGGTGCAGTGGAGAGATACAACAGAACCATTGTGAGCATCTTAAAAAAGTTTGTGGCAGATTCTGGGCCAAGTTGGGATATCCGATTACCTCTGGTCCTAATGGCCATCAGATCTAACCCTTCATCTGCAACTAAAATGTCACTGTTTGAGCTGATGACTGGACGCAAAATGGTGCTTCCCCAGCATTTGCTCTACAGGACCCAAGAGCAGACATTGATCAATGCCTCCACAACTCATGAGTATGTGGAGAATTTGAGGAAACACCTCCAACATGCTTTTGCCTATGCTCAGCGGAATCTAGAAAGATCAGCTGATGGCATGAAGACCCATTACGATTTGAAAACTACCATGAAAGAGTACAATGTAGGAGACCGGATTTATCTATACATTTTCCAAAGAAACCAGGCCAAACAGCGAACATTTTTGCCTACATGGAAGGGACCTTTTGAAATTATAGACAAGATCTCCCCAGTTGCCTACAAGATCCGCATCCTCAAAGGTAGTTTGGCAGAAGGGGAAGACAAGTGGGTCCAGATAAATCAGTTAGAGGGTTGCCATCCCAGGCACACTCTGCAGCAACTGGAGGAGTCCTCTGCAATACCAGAGGGGGCCACTCCAGAGTAATTCAGTTCAACCCTAAAATATTCCACATATAGTCTCTAAAATATTATGATTCTTGAATAATTCTTGATTATATCTTGTTTTTTTAAAATAAGAATGCAAATGTCTACTGATTTATAAAATGCATATGCCGCCCCACTATATCAATGGAGAAATGTCTACGAATAGGTATTGCCGCTTTGCTTTGTCATCCTAGGAGAGATGATACGATGGAGACTGACCAAGGAGGACGACCCAGGGACCGAGAGCAAAGATCCGAGGGGCCCGGGGTACCGCCCAATACTCCCATCAGGACCGGCGAGGAGAACCGATCGATCCACCCTGATGGAGGAAAAGATGCTGAACTTCGTCATCTGCGGAATCGGAAGAAGATGATGCGGACATCCCAGCGCGTGGATCAAAACATCCTTTGCACCCGACTCCCCCTCGACTTGAAATCAAAGCGCAGTCGGGCGGGGGGGCTTGTCAGGAGTTTTGACCCATGTTCGAGTTATTATGCTGCAACATTTGGGGCTTTGGGCTCAGAAAAGCCAAGATGGCCGAAAAAGCCCACATTGGGCCAGAATCCAGGAAAACCGCGCAGTTTTTGCGCACACCAAACTGGTCGCCTGACCTACCACCCACCAGTGCGAGCGTGATGTGACAGAAGCGCCATAAGTGAAACGTGGTGCCAAAGGAAAAACTGCAGTGCCTGTTAGATCAAAAAGCGCTTTGAAATCACCTTTGTTTCTCTGAAATGCAAGCTAAAAATGCCTATTTTAAACATTGCAAGATATTCAAAAATCTCACTGAACACAAGCAGACATTTGGCAGAATGTAGTCTTGTGTGCATACAAAATCTGGAAAGATGAAGAGCCCAAAACAATGTTTATAACAAAACTGGCTGAGCTGTGGATGTCAGCAGCTGAAGTGAAATTGGACTTAAAGCCACTAAAATCGAAATGTTTAAAATAAATGAGTGACATACTTTGAGTGTCACATAGGTTGCAACTGTTTAAATGTCATAGTTTTGAACTTAGAATCAGTGTTCTAGCTGCATGTGTAGAAATTGTAAGTTTGATTTGAGAAATTGGGAACAAAAGTGACATTTGGCTGAAGCCTGGCTTGAAGAGATTGAATTCTGCCCGGCAACTACCCCCGACAGGAGTTGAAACTTGCACAGCCACTGCATTCGCAGGCCTGGTTGCCTTCTGCTGTTCCCACCAAAAGGAGATTACACCTCTCTGATTGAATCAGGGGAGGAGCACCTGGGAGCAGGGAAACAGAACAATGAGCCTTCCTTGGCTCAGGCAAATGTTAAATTAGGGGGGGTCGTAAATGGCTTCCTCTTGGGAGAAACTCGGAGGAGCAGTGCCTCTGTGAGCAACTTGAGTTGGAGGAAGTGGACAAACCAGAAATTCCACCATGTGCTTTGGGAAACCACACCCCTCTGGGCCAGAGCATAATTTTAAAAAGATGGATAATTCATAGTACGGACTTGTCAAAATTATATAATTAATATAATTATTCTTGTGACTTTTCTGTGCACATTTTAAGAGGTGTTAGGACTCTGGTATGTTCTGGGGGGTAGTAGCGGAAAATAAGGTATTACTCCGAATGTCTGTATGTTAAAAATCTGACACTTAATCATCTGATGCCCATATTCCTTGTGCATGTTTGTTTAAATTCTGGAAAAGCTTAGAGGTTGTGTTCTTGATGAAAAGGGCAGAATTCTGTAATAAGTGGACACAACATCTTACAAAGACAGGGATCGGATGGTTTGGTGCTACAGAAAATATGTTAACTGAACATATAATATTAGAAAAATGGTACATAGATAAATATGTATTTGGATCAAAAATAGATTTGTGTGCAAATTGACAAGGGGAGCGTTCTTTCTGTATGCCATAAAATGTATGCCTGGTGACACTCCATTCCTTCCCCCAATCAAGGGAGAGAGGAGGACTTGGCCAATGATAAGTTGTGAAGGGCAGGCTTAGTTATGCCCACGCACACACCCATTTTCAAAACACATAAAAAGAGACTGCTTTGGGCAGGCAAGACATTCACTTTCCGCTTTCTTCTGAAGCATTTTGCCGGACCAGACAATATCCAGAAGGACCATCTCCAGAACTTAGACTCCAGACTTCAGAACTTGTAGCATTGAGGCCTGAACCACCAGCTGAATCCTTTTTCAGCAGGCCTCAAAATCTTTTGCAAATTCTTCAAACAGCCGGGCTGAGCTGTTTGATTCTAACTAGAACCCTTTGCCGGTACCCAGAAAGCAGTGCTGTATCCAGAATCCACTTGATCCAGACCAGCAGAACCAGTGACCCAGACCAGATCGCTGTGAGCAGAACCGGTACTAAAGACCGTCCGTGTCGAGAGAACCAGCCAACCTGACCAGACCTTGACGGCCTATTTCAAAATTAGGAGTGAGTATCCAGCCAGAACTGTGCAGAACCCATCTCTTAGTTTAAAATAATCTGATTCAGAACACCTAAACCTGCCCAGAACTGAATCATAGGAATCGTGTGTTCATTCTGTCATTTCAAAGTTGTAAAAGTGTCATTTTGTCATTCTGAAGTTTACTTTAATTTCGAAAAAACCACCTTCACAAAATCGTCCGTATCTTTGGAACCGCGTGTCCTAGGAACGAGCATTAACTTTCATTCTAAGATTCTAAGCTTTCCAACAAGCCTAAAACCGACTTTCTATTCCTTATACTTATTCCGTAATCACGCTCGACGCACTCGGGGGGGAGGGGGGGTCCTGGGGGGGAAGTGCAGCGATTTGCGATTTGGTCCAATTAACTCCTGTCAAAATAACCGCTTTTGCTTGAACTGCTAAAATTAGTTTTCAACCTGCTAATCCCTCATTGAGCATCGCGAGTGTGACTTGAACTAATCTTAAAAAGCTATCACCTACCCTGAACCTCCTATAGGGAATTAAAAGAATTTTTAGCATATTTTACTTCATTGCCACCACATTTAAAAGGATTTGCCTGCTTTAAAATCATATCTGTTTTCCTCTAAGCTCGCTGGGGGGAACTGAAATTCGTATTGTATTGTGATTGTATTTCTGAAAACCGTGTGCTTCACTTCCATCTCCTTATATTGCATAGGGGGGAGTGAATTGCCACAAGGGGAAAAGTGAACATATTATCTCTTGTGAAACCCTATCAGTTTACTTCTGTACTGCATTTATTCATCATTGCATTTCCTTGAAACCATAAAAGCATTCTGTTACCTTTTCCTTCCTATACCAACTCCTAAGTAATTAAATAAGCGTACAATTGTAATATTATCCATTGTTGATCACTGTCATATTCTTAAGTGTGATGTCAAATATTAATTTATTATAAAAGTGTGATATATATATATATATATAGTTTTTTTCCAATAAATCTTTTAAATTGCAAAACCTACTTCTTTGCTCAGTGAGGTCAGGGGGATTCAAAGAGAGGGGTGTTATATAAGGGTTAATCATCCAGGGTATAACTTGTCATAAAAATATATAAATAAGGGCTTCCCTTGGGCGTTACAGACGAGGCACTGACTTAGTGGGATTGCTGAATTGAAGTCACTTAACAGGGTGGCGGGGGCACCACATGCAGGCCTCCCTGGGCCTCCTACAAACGGCTGCATGAGGTACACCCCCCCTCCATTTAGGGTGGGGGGAGAGGACCCCCAAAAATGGTGGGACAGGCCCCCCAGTGGGTGGGGCAGTAAGGTTTGGGCACCCTTGGCACACCAATGTGCCCCTCTGCGCCAAGGCAGGTGTACTAAACCAAGAAAATAATTCAGTATTGGCAGGCTGCCCTTTAGCGGGGGAGGAGGGGCCCCCTACACTGCTGTGGAATTTTCTAATTGTAAGGGGGGTGCACCTCTCCACCCCCACCCCAATTGGAGGGACGGCCCATCTCATGTAGCTCTCCCAGGGGCAGATAAGGGGGGCTGTCCTGCACTCCTTCCTGGGCTCAGGTGTCTGTTCCTAGGAGCAGATATCTGGTCCCAGGGAGGGTTGCATGACATGGCACCCACTCCAATGCGGCTGGGGGGGAAAGGGGGTCAGTGCCCCATCCCATTAGAAAATTCCCCGACCCTTTGGGGTGCCCCATAGCCCCCCTAAAAAGCGTTCCACCACTTTCACTTTTTTCCCTTGGTAACCAAACTCCCCTTGGTGCAGAGAGGCACATTGATGTGCCAATCTGACCCCGGCACCAGATTGGCACACCAGTGTGCCCCTCTGCGCCAAGGCAAGTTTCGTAAACAAAGAAAAAAAATGGAAAATGGTACACTACACTTTAGGGCGGGCTGAGGGGCACCCTAAACCGCCAGGTAATTTTCTAATGTAATGGGGGGGTGACCCTCTACCCTCCCACACCAAATGCACGGGGGGCATCTCATTCAGCCTTCCCTGGGGGCAGATAAGAGGGGTGCATCTCATGCAGCCCTCCCTGGGGTCAGATGCCCCTTCCTAGGAGGAGATATCTGCCACCAGCGGGGGCTACAAGAGGTGCCCCCATTTCCACTTGGTGTGGGAGGGGGAGGGCCACCACCATTTCAGGGGGCACCCCCATCCCCGTGGCTTTCCGTTTTTTTAAAAAATTATTTTATTTTTTTGTCCCCCTTCCCTAGTGGCAGATGATCAGCCATCTGCCCCCAGAGTTGTACACATATATGCCCCCCATGCTTTGGGGGCCGGGGGGCGAGGGCTGCTTACTGTAAGCAGCCCCGCATTCAAAGACATCCCTGGTGTCTAGTGATATTTCTGAAAAAATCCCTGGTGGATAGGGCCCTTCAAACCCTCTCCCCCTTCCCATCACGTTTTTTTTTGTTGGGGTTTTTTTTTATGCCCCCACCCCTGGGGGCAGATGGTTACCTGTCTGCCCCAGGGGTCTTTATATATGTGCCCCCATGCTTTTGGGGAAGGTGGGAGAGGGCTGCTTACTGTAAGCAGGACCCCAAACCACGTCACAAACGTTTCCCTGGTGTCTAGTGGGTATTGTTGCCCGCGCATCGAGCGCCCTGCACCCGATCCGCGGACAGCAATATTGTCACACAGGGTGCGATCTCCGGCTTGAAATACAGCTGGAGATCGAGGGGGAGAAAGGTGAACACTCGCCTTCTAATTTCACCGCAGCAGCCCGAAATGGCTGCTGCAATGAATTTACTTTCATTTTCACGCCAACGTGCTTTATGCGCGCCGACGTGAAACTGAAGGTAACCCAGCCCCCTGGCAGTGAGGGGTGACCTCCCCTCACATAGCCCGGGGGTTGGATTACAGTTTTGAGCGATCCCTGCTTTGCAGGGATCGCTCAAAACAAGGTGCTAAAAAGGACGAGCTATCTCATCCTTGGCACTGCGTATGCAATGTCAAGGACGAGATATCTCGTCCTTGACACTTAAGGGGTTAACAATACCACCATTACCAATACCACCATTACAAGAAAGTGTTGTAATGGTGGCGTTTAGATGGGAATAGAAAGAGTGTGACTGGTGTAATATAATGGATTAGAGTGAATAAATGTTGATTCGAAAAGAATAGTCTGCGCTAATATATAGTGGAAGTATATTGTTACAGTTACAGAAATATACTTGGTACATTCATGTACTTTATAGGATGTGAAGGGTATTCTTTCATCGGCAATGTTCTTCTTTCCTGTAATTGTAAAAGAAAGTTACTGGGTATATGAGTTAATGGTGAAGTACTTTTAGTAAGCCAGGTTGTTATTTATGAAGGTAGGAGTTGTTCTTGGGGGGAAAAAGAGTTAATCAAGTTGTGTCGTGGATGGTGTACTAAAGTGTGTTAACAATGTTGTTAGAAGAATTTGAGTGTAAGTAGTTGCATTTTGGACCTAAGAAGGAACAGGGCAAACATGGGTGTGAGGAAAACGTGCATATCTATGTGATTTTTGTTCTGCTGGTTTTAATAAGGAAGTGCTTTGTTTGTGGTGTAATATATTCGTATTGTGTTGCAGTGTTTTTAAAGGGAAACTGGCCTAGTGGTAATGCAATGGTGGATTCTTGTTGCAGCAGTGTTTGGTGTTTTGTAGTAGAGGGCGGGAAAGAAGAGTGCTTTATATGTAAGGTGAAGTGTTGTATATAGATTCTTTGGCGTTACACAGATATGTGTGAGGAGATAGAGAATAGTGGTAGTGTAAGGGATGTAATGAGTGAGGTTGGAAAGTGTGACATTTATATTGAATGAAAAATATAAAAAGCTGACGATTTAAACATTTTTCTTTTAGGAGTACTTTGATGAAAGTTGAGAAATGTATATGTGCGTTCATATGAGCTCTGTGTGCAACTTTTTTGTAAAAGAAGATGGAAAAGATAATTGTATCACTTGATATGTGTAAGTTTACTATGTTGGCAGTACATGCATACTTGCCAGCATGGTGCCTTCATATCTGTGGGTGCTTATGTAGTCCTCGTTTTTTGTTTGTGTTCTGGGAGTTCTAGTTCCACTTTTTCCATTATAAACTTGGACTAGAGATCTTAGGGGGTCATTCCGACCCTGGCGGTAGGGGGTTAACGGCACCGGTAAGGATGCCGGTGCCTTTAACCCCCTAGCGCCCTATTACGAGGTCCCTTAGCGGGTCCCTCTAAGGACGGCTGGTTTTACCAGCTGCCCAAGGGACCAGGGAGCAAATAACGGGCCCGCTATTAGCTCTCTCCCCATTCCCATGGAGCCCTATGGGGGCTCAAATGGGAATGGGGGTTGGTTTTTTGAATGGGGACTTACCGAGTCCTCCTAGGTTGGAATGACCCGGTAAGTCCCCATTCAAGGAACCCAGACCGATTTTGGAGGCAGCCCTGGTGCTAATAGCACCATGGCTGCCTCCAAACTCAGAATGACCCCCTCAGATTGCAAGACAAAACCAGGACTGGATTAGCACCTACAGATTGGAGTGGGTTATGTTAGCAAGTTTGCATGACCTACCAATATATTAAACTTCCACACACTAAGTGCCACTTACAAATGTGCTACAAATAGTTTGCATCTGCTTTTTGTTTGTTTTAGAAAACAAAGTTACCAACAGTGCTGCTATAAATTCACATATGCATTTTTTTACTGTCAGTGAAAATCACCTAAAAAGAAACGTATTTAAACCCATAGCATGTTATAGTGTTGATTCGATATAAATGTCACACTTTCAAATCTTCCAGTCCAGCCTTGTTTTTTTTCTCACATTATGGAACTTGCAGTGTGAGATTTATAATGGGAGAAGAGGAATTACAAGTGACAGAATGCAAAGAGAAATATGAAGGCTTGATTGGAATGGGTGATGTTGGCAAGTATGCATGTACTGCCATCATATTATACTGGCACACACCAAGTGCCACTTACAAATGTTCACCAAGTGATTTGCATCTGCTTTTTGTTTGTTTTAGAAAAAAGTTACCAACAGTGCAGCTATAAATGCACAAATGCATTTTTTAACTGTCAGTGAAAAGCTCCTAAAAAGAAACATGTTTAAACACACAGCATTGTAAGTATTTACTGGTTGATGTGAGCAGGTGCTGAATGCTGGAATGCATGGATTTTGCTGTAGTGGTTAAAAAAGAGTATATGCCTATTGGGAAGGTTATTATAAGGTAAGTAGCAGGATCCTTCTATGTATATATACATTTGTAAAAGAGTTGAACAGAATGCTTTAAAAAATATAAGCATAGTTGTACTCTGCCTTGTTAGATGCAGATGTTGTTGAGTCTGGAAATAGAAATCTTGGAGAGTATATAGTCGTTTCTGAAGCGATGGCTTTGATTAACAGGAGACATGTACACTCAGAGTTCAAGTGTACATCTGAAGTGTTGAATTAGGATTACAGGATTAGGTGTAGTTTTTGGATGTCATTGGTGGATGGAAGTGTGACTTTTTGAAAGCAGCCAATGAGGGACTGTTGGAAAGGGTAGAAGGGCAGCCCTGTGCTACAGTGTCCGCAGACACTGCTGTAGTTCGCGGACAGCACGTATCACATCTGGGTCTTTTAAGGATGCCTGGCATGGCAAGGGGACTGTGGGGATTAGCCAATGAGGTGCTCTGGTTATGGTTGGCAGGGAGGTTAATAATGAGTGTTTTGTTTTGTTGTTTGCATGGAAGATGGCTGTGGCTATTGCTAGGAAGAAGATGAATGTGTGGATGGTGGGAGATTGTTGCATGAATTAATTAAAAGGTTATACTGAATCTTGTGGCATCTGTGCAACTATTGGATTGCAGGGAGTGGAAGTTTGGTCATATACAGTTTCTGGGGTAAACTGGGTGAGTTGATTATCATTTTGTCATAGTATGGCTCACTTTTAATTGCCAGAAATTATTGTGCATTGTAGAGGGACCAGTTTGGGCCATGTGACTGCTGTATCATTGTATTTTGCGATTAAGGATTTCTTTAAAAGCCTAATGGAACTGTTTCCAACTGTGCAGATTATTCTTTCTGCAATGAATCCAAGGCAAATATGGAAAAAGCGAGGAAGCTTGTGAATAAAGTCGTATGTGCTTTTTTATATGCTTGAGGGATGGCCTCTTTTTTTTCAGAATGAAAATATGTTGGATGGTTTAAATAGTTTTCAGAGCGATCGAGTGCATTTAAATGATGTTGGGAATGACATTTTTCTATTTGATGTTAAAAATGCTTTGAAAATGTCTATATGAACAACTTCAATGGGAAAATGTGGAGTGTATAGTAAAGCATTTGTTAGTGTAGGATATGAAAATGAGAAAAACATACACAAAATTGAAAATACAAAAAAGGTTCCTTTAACCCTTTAAGTGCCAAGGACGAGGTATCTCGTCCTTGAAAGTGCACACGCAGTGCCAAGGACGAGATAGCTCGTCCTTTTCGGCACCTTGTTTTGAGCGATCCCTGCAAAGCAGGGATGGCTCAAAACTGTAATCCAACCCCCGGGCTATGTGAGGGGGAGGTCCCCCCTCACTGCCAGGGGGCTGGATTACCTTCAGTTTCACGTCGGCGTGCGTAACGCACGTCGGCGTGAAACTGAAAGTAAATCCACCGCAGCAGCCATTTTCGGCTGCTGCTGTGGATAAAGAAGGTGAGTGCCCTTCTTTGTCAGCCTCGATCTCCTGCTGTATTTCAAGCCGGAGATCGAGGCAGGTATCGTTGGAAAGGGGAGATTCTTCCCTTTCCAACAATACCAATTGTGTGGCATTGCTGCCCGCGGATCCGGCGCAGGGCGCCTCGGTCCGCGGGCAGCAACGTCACGGATCAAATGAAGATCCGTTTGTGACGCGGGGGGAGGAGGGGCTGCTTACTAGGTAAGCGGCCCCCTTCCCCCGTGGCCCCAAAGCATGGGGCCACAGCGCCAGGGACCCCTGGGGGCAGATGATCACTGCCCCCTGGGGTAAAATTAAAAGAAAAACACCAAAAAAAAAATCGAGGGAGGTGGGAGGGGTTTTGGGGCCCACTGGACCACCAGGGATGGAACAAAAGTGGTGTCCCTGGAAAGGGGACTTTCTCCCCTTTCCAAGGACACCACATATGAGGCATTGCTGCCCGCGGATCGGGCGCAGGGCGCGCAATCCGCGGGCAGCAATGCCAGTGGATCAATGAAGATCCATTTGTGACGCAGGGGGGGGTGCTTACTAGGTAAGTGGCCCCCCTCCCCCAGTGGCCCCAAGGCATGGGGCCACAGCACCAGAGACCCCTAGGGGCAGATAATCACTGCCCCCAGGGGTGAAAATAAAAAAAAAACATAACAAAAAATCGAGGGGAGGGGGTTTGGGGCCCTGGGGCCCACTGGACCAACAGGGAAGGATCAAAAAGTGGTGTCCCTGGAAAGGGGACTTTGTCCCCTTTCCAAGGACACCACATATGAGGCATTGCTGCCCACGGATCGAGCGCAGGGCGCGCGATCCGCGGGCAGCAATGCCAGTGGATCAATGCAGATCCATTTGTGACTCAGGGGGAGGGGGGGGCTGCTTACTAGGTAAGCGGCCCCCCTCCCCCAGTGGCCCCAAGGCATGGGGCCACAGCACCAGAGACCCCTGGGGGCAGATAATCACTGACCCCAGGGGTGAAAATAAAAAAATAAAAACACCAAAAAAAAAATCAAGGGAAGGAGGGAGGTGGGAGGGGTTTTGGGGCCCTGGGGCCCTCTGGACCAGCAGGGATGGAACAAAAGTGGTGTCCCTGGAAAGGGGACTTTCTCCCCTTTCCAAGGACACCACATATGAGGCATTGCTGCCCGCGGATCGGGCGCAGGGCGCGCGATCCGCGGGCAGCAATGCCAGTGGATCAATGAAGATCCATTTGTGACGCAGGGGGAGGGGGGGCTGCTTACTAGGTAAGCGGCCCCCCTCCCCCTGTGGCCCCAAGGCATGGGGCCACAGCGCCAGAGACCCCTGGGGGCAGATAATCACTGCCCCCAGGGGTGAAAATAAAAATAAATAAAAGCAAAAATAAATCGGTGGGAGGGGGTTTGGGGCCCACTGGACCACCAGGGATTGATCAAAAAGTGGTGTCCCTGGAAAGGGGACTTTCTCCCCTTTCCAAGGACACCACATATGAGGCATTGCTGGTCACGGATCGGGCGCAGGGCGCGCAATCCTAGGAAGGGGCATCTGACCCCAGGGAGGGATCCAAGAGGTGGGGCCCCCCTATCTGCCGCCAGGAAGGGGGGCCCCCAGGGAGGGTTGCATGAGGTGGGGCCATCCATTTGGGGTGGGGGGGCTGAGGGCCACCCTCCGTTGCAGTACTTCATTCGCTGCCAATTTAGGGTGCCCCTCAGCCCCCCCTAAAAAGCAGGCTATGAATTTGTATTTTTTTTTTGTTTACCCAACTTCGCTTGGTACAGATGGCCACATTAGTGTGGCTATCTGCCCCCAGGGTGCCCAAACCCTACTGCCCCATCTATTGGGGGTCCTGCCCCACCTTTTGGGGTGGCCCTCTCCCCCCTCACCCCAAATGGAGGTGGGGTGTACATCACGCAGCCGTTTGGAGGAGGCCCAGGGAGGCCTGCATGAGGTGTGTCCCCCAGCCATTGGGGGTGAGGGGGGCACCCCAAAAGGTGGGGCAGGACCCCCAATAGATGGGGCAGTAGGGTTTGGGCACCCTGGGGGCAGATAGCCACACTAATGTGGCCATCTGCACCAAGCGAAGTTGGGTAAACAAAAAAAAATATACAAAATCACAGGCTGCTTTTTAGGGGGGGCTGAGGGCCACCCTAAATTGGCAGCGAATGATGTACTGCAACGGGGGGTGGCCCCCAACCCCCCCCACCCCAAATGGAGGGCCCCACCTCATGCAACCCTCCCTGGGGGCAGATATCTGCTCCTAGGAAGGGGCATCTGACCCCAGGGAGGGATGCATGAGGTGGGGCCCCCCCTATATGCCCCCAGGGTGGGTTGCATGAGGTGAGGCCCTCCATTTGGCGTGGGGGGGGTTGAGGGCCACCCCCCGTTGCGGTACATCATTCGCTGGCAATTTAGGGTGGCCCTCAGCCCCCCCTAAAAAGAAGCCTATGAATTTGTATTTTGTTTTTTGTTTACCCTACTTTGCTTGGTGCAGATGGCCACATTAGTGTGGCTATCTGCCCCCAGGGTGCCCAAACCCTACTGCCCCATCTATTGGGGGTCCTGCCCTACCTTTTGGGGTGGCCCTCTCCCCCTCACCCCAAATGGAGGTGGGGTGTACCTCACACAGCCGTTTGTAGGAGGCCCAGGGAGGCCTGCATGAGGTGCCCCCGCCAGCCATTTGGGGTGGGGGGGAGAGGGCCACCACAAAAGGTGGGACAGGCCCCCCCAGTGGGTGGGGCAGTAAGGTTTGGGCACCCCGGCGCCAGATTGGCACACCAATGTGACCCTCTGCACCAAGGGGAGTTGGGTTACCAAAGGAAAAAAATGAAAATGGTGGAACGCTTTTTAGGGGGGGGGCGGTGGGGCACCCCAAAGGGTCAGGGAATTTTCTAATGGGATGGGGCGTTGACCCCCCCCCCCACCCGCAATGGAGTGGGTGCCAAGTCATGCAGCCCTTCCTGGGACCAGATATCTGCTCCTAGGAACGGACGCCTGAGCCCAGGGAGGAGTGCAGGACAGCCCCCCCCCCTTATCTCCCCCCGGGTAGGGCTATATTTTGCTGGTGTGACCGTAGGTAACACATGTTCTTTGTTTTGTTTACAGCTTTTTCTACCCGAGCAGCTGCAATGTTATGTGAGTACTGTTATTTATTATTCTATGGTTAGGGCCCACTGTCAGTGGGGAAGGTGAGACTGGGGCTGGATTGTTGGTGGTGTGGGTGGGAATGGCCGTCTGGGCAGATCACCTCCAACTGTCCTGGAGTTGCGGCTGGGCTGCATTACAGCTTTTCCCTTCGGGGAGGTATTGGCACACTGCCGAGACTCCTTGGTGGGGAGAAGCTGTAACGCAGGGCAGCCAGGGCTCCAGCAAAGTCGGCGGTAATATCCCTGGCCTTGGGCACCCTTCTCCCATGTGGGTCTTTGCTGGTGGTTCTGGGTATTACATTCTGGGCTGATTTGCGTAAGTCAGACCTCTGTGGATTCCCACGGGTGTCCTCTTTTGGGAAATGCATGGGGTTCCCTGTTTTCCTTGCTGGCTACCACACCCTAGGCCCAAATCTGTAGGTTGCCCACATGAACAAAATGGGCAGTGGCGAATGGCTTGGGGTTCTCAGTCGGTTACCCTTTTCCTTTTGCGCCCCCGCTAGGTGCACCCACACATGTGTGGTACCGTTTTCATCGGGACACGTGTGGGGACGCGGGAAGGTAGGCCACGTGTTGTTGGCGGTGTGTTTCGGTGGGTGGCCAGAGCGAAATGTCTGAGAATTGTCTTCATTTCCGGCCAATTTCAGAGATATTTCCCTGTGTCCACTCACCGAAACACGTCGCCAACAGCAGATGTCATACCTTCTCGTGTTCCCACAGGTGTCCCGACGAAAAAGGTACCTCGCATGTGTGGGTGCACCTACCGGGGGCGCAAAAGGAAAAGGGTAACCCGCTGGTAACCCCAAGCCTTTCGCCACAGCACAATTTGTTCATGTGGGCAACCTACAGATTTGGGCCTAGGGTGTCGAAGCCAGCAAGGAAAACAGGGAACCCCATGCATTTCCCAAAAGAGGACACCCGTGGGAAAGCACAGAGGTCTGATTTGCGCGAAGCGGGCCAGAATTTATTACCCAGAACCCCAGACAAAATGAACATTGTGTTTTTTCCCCACCAGATATCACACTTTGTCGGGGATTGTGGCTAATAAAAACTGGGGCAATTTGCGCAAGGCAGACCTCTGTGGATTCTCACGGGTGTCCTCTTTTGGGAAATGCATGGGGTTCCCTGTTTCCCTTGCTGGCTGCGACACCCTAGGCCCAAATCTGTAGGTTGCCCACATGAACAAAATGGGCAGTGGCGAATATCTGGGGGTTCCCAGTCGGTTACCCTTTTCCTTTTGCGCCCCCGGTAGGTGCACCCACACATGTGAGGTACCGTTTTCATCGGGACACGTGTGGGGACGGACATGTGGCATCTGGGATAGAAACTGCCGTGCTGGATACCTATTAAGTGATAGATGAGAAATATATTGCACTCATTCGCACGGGGGCACTAGGTACTTTTTGTATCACCATATGAAGCCACTTAGTAGACACCGTTTATTGACAGAGATGGCTTACCTCCTCCTTGCATTTCTCTTGTTCCCACCAGTTCATACAGTGGGACAGCGTCAGCTCTACATTCCCACCACCCGGCTTTATAAGCAGTCAGCCCTGCCGGGTAAGTTATACATTCTCTTACCTTAGCACTTACTTCTAGTTTATTATAACGTACTTTAGACTTGTTTCCTAGAGTGACACTATTATCTATTGCACAGGTAGGATCCTAGTAACACAAGGTCAGTATACCCTTATCTAACCCAGGTTTATATACCTGTAGATCCCTATATAGGGAAACAGTTGTACTCAAATAGTGTATTTCCTATCCTTTAGGCTAGAATTTAGAAAATTGTAATAAACCGAACACTCCCAGCCCTCAAGATGGATTCAGTGGAATCTGCTACGTGTCGGCATGAATCATTTTGAGAGGAGTGTGTTGGAGCATTTATTCCGGAACTATCTGGAATTATCTTGATGATTATAAAATGTTGTATTACTATTCATTTGAATTGATTTATTTTCAGCTGTATGTTGAAAAGTTTTGCTTCTCTGTATTGGACAATATCCACCGTATACAGACAGTTACATTTAACAAAAACACAAATTCAAACATATTCTTTCATGTAATCTTTGCTTCAGATTTTCTTCGTTACCTATGTACTTAAGAAGAATATGACTATTACGCAGGGATATGCCTTTTGCTACTGATGTTTTTTTGCTATTGATGCTTTTGTTATTCATGTCTGCTAATTAGGAAACGAAACAGACATTGTGAAACAATTACCTATGTGGTCCAGGGAGCCCTCCAGTTTAGGAGATTCTATAACTCCATAGACCTTTAATTACCCTGGGACATTGTGTCTCCCAAGGTGTGCAACATAGGGTTACCGGTTGGCAACAACCGGTCTTGTTTTTGTGCAGTTCTCTCTAGAGTATCGAGTGGCCTTGTGACTTACCCTTTTGCCCTTGAAATAACCTTACAACTGCATACTAATTCCGAAATACCTTTTGACCATTGAAATCCAAGTGTTGATATTTCTTTACATTGTTGTTCCTGCCGCAACACTTTCTTTTGTTGTTCTATCATTTTGTGGAAGGGTGCCGGCCCATACTCAAGCAATGACTTTCAGAGATAAACATGCGCAACAACGGCGGCTGATCGGGAATGGAGGCTCATACGAAAGACAACAGCCGGCACCCTGCAGATGGTTGACTTGGTTTTTCACACCCATTTGGTGCAGGGTTTGAGTGACAGGTGCTTCAGGTTGGGGAGGAGTACAAGAGGCTGTGGGGGGAGTTTGTCAACTGTTGTTGGCGTAGTTCTGGTTGAATCTGGGTACACAAAGTATGCAGCGCATAAGGACTCTCGGCATGGAATGGGCACGAGAAAGGGAGTGCTACTGGGAGGCAGGGGAGGAAACAGGATGAAGGGCATAATCTGAGTTAAGGTCCGGTTTCTCTGGGATGATGATTCATAATGGGAAAGTCACAGTGATGACCTGGAATGTCAATGGGCTATGTTCAAGTGTCAAAACAAAGCTGGTGCTACAGTTACTCAATAGGCAGTCCCCTGATATTGTATTTCTCACTGAGACACGCCTGGTCGGAACAGACTGCACAATTTTTCTCAGATCCAATTACACGGTAGTGTTCCACGCAGGCTTTGCAAGAAGTTCCCGGGGGACGCTCATACTCCTACACAATAGAATTCCATTAAAGCTCGAAGAGGTGAAGTCCAATCCCAGGGGGTGCTATGTTTTGGCAAGGGGGGGGTGGGTTGTGGGGAGTCATAGGTGGATTGGTTGCGGTATATGCGCCCCCACCACTCGCATCCAACCACTTTTCGGAGCTTCAGGTGCTTACACTGCAGAAACACACAGACGTTTGGATAATGGCTTTAATGAGGTGATGGATGGGTTTAGACAGGACGTATGTTGGCACTAGGAACTTGACGACCTGTACCAAATTGCGCTCATTTGCTGAGGCCCTAGGGTGGGTGGATACATGGAGGTGGCTGCACACAACAGGGAGAGGTTACTCTTTTTTTTTCGGGGGTACACGCGTCCACGTCAAGGATCGATTACTTTTTCGTCCCATCTAACATGACCCACAAGGTGCTGTCCACCCAGTTCTTGGTCAAAGGGATATAAGAGCACTCCCCGTTATGGAGTTAAAGAATGGGATGACCAAGCCCGACAGGAGATGGCGTCTCAACAATTATTACCTTGGGAACCCCGAATTCATGGACGGCCTGGCTGCCAAAACTGGGGAGTACTTTGAAACGAACACGGGGGCTGTCGACAGCCCAGTCATGCTGTGGAAAGGTTATAAGGTTTCGCTGCGGGGGGAGGCATTCTCAATGGTGGCATCTAAGCGCAGGAAACGCCTACAGGAGGTGGAGGTGGTGAGAGAGGGGCACGGCAGGCGGAGAAGTTTCTCTTCTCAGGTTTATAGGCGGCGAAGTTGGTACTAGTTACGGCACAAGAAACAATGTGCAATGTGGCACTGAACAATGCCAGGGAGGCACACTCGGCAAGGCAAAGTCAAATACACAAAGCTGGGGACAAAGCAGCCAAAATGCTGGCCTGGCTTGAGAGGAGGGACAAAGGGGCAGGATACGTGCGCCCCCTATGAAACCCCATAGGAGAGGAACTGAATAACAACGCAGATATTGCTGGGGCCTCTGCACAATACTATGAGGTGCTATATAGTCCCGGGCAGAGGGACCCTGTGGGGGGGTGGGCCGAATGCATTAGATCAGGTGCCTCTCCTGAAGCACACTGCGCAACAGGCTCTTGGTTTGAAGGCTAACATATAAGAGGATGAAATCTCAACTGCGATTGCACAGCTACAGACGGGTAAAAAGCCAGGGCCAAATGGATTCCCGGTGAAGACATTGAAGCGACTGTGAGAGAAGGTCCTCGGTCTGCTGCATCGGCTCTTCTTGCAATGTAGGCAGGACGTGACTTTACCACCTGATCTCGGGCTGGCTAGCATAGTGGTCCTCCAGAAGCCTGGTAAACCTCGGGAACAGGGCCCTTAATATAGGCCAATATTTTTAATAAATGGGGAGGCCAAGATCCTAGCCCGAGTACTGGCCAATCGCTTGTTGGGGGTACTCGCTTCTCTAGTACATCCGGACCAGTGCGGGTTCATGCTCTCTAGATCCGCGGGAATCAATCTGCGCCGGGTACAACTCACCATGGGCCTGGCAACAGGAATACCGGGCATACTGGCACTCCTCGCCATAGACAAAGGTATTTGACTCTATGCGGTGGGACTCGCTCTGGGAGATTATGGGTCGCATGGGATTTGGTGAAATCTTCCTGGCCTAGGTTCGCCTATTATACACTGCCCCAAAGGTGGCAATAAGAGTGAACAGGATTACCTCTCGGCCTTGACCCTGGGGCGAGGCACGCGGCAGGGAGGCTCCCTTTCGCTGCTGCTGTTCACACTAGCGATAGAGCCACTAGCGAGACAGCTCAGGGAAAGCATGTATTGGGTGGGATTTAAATGGCCCTGGGTGGCGGGTGGGGACAAGGTCTTACTCTATGCAGGTGACCTTCTAATATAAATGAGCAACCCAAGGGTCTCATGCCTGGCGGTGACTGAAATACTGCAGGCATACCAAAGCTTTAGTGGGCTCAAAATAAATGGACAAAAGTCAGTTCTCTTCCCAGTACAAAGAGTTGTGTCAATGCTCCCGCAGAAACGCCCATACACAATAGCGGCCTCAGGCTTCACATACTTGGATATCCATCTCAGTCCACGCCTGTCTGACTTCGCCCAGCTAAATCTATCCCCAGTGGTGAATAGGTTCCCGCAGGACTTCACACATTGGCAATCCCGCCCACTGACCTTATTGTGCAAAGCAGCCTTTTTTTAAGATGCTTACACTTCCCAGATTCCTTTATGTCCTGCGTAACGCTCCGCTACTAAGGTCTTTGTAGAAATTGAGGGAATCATGCAGGTACTCCTATGGGGGGAAATCAAACACGAGTGGCAATGAGGACGCTGCAACGGTCAGTGTGGGACGGTGGCATAGGCTTACCAAACCTGTGTAGGTACTACTGGCCTGCATAGCTAGGTGTCATGAATGAGTGGCTACATGGGCACCCATCAGTCTGTTACATTGCAGCGGAGCGCAGAAGAATGATGGGCCAGACACCAGAACAGGTACTGTACGGGGGGGGCAAGGCATGGGAGGTCTCACCCTGGGTTGACATGGCACACATGCCAGGTGTGGGTACAGGCAGGCGCATCAGGACATTGGGTGGGGTCGAAAACTGATACTCGATCAACCCATTTGGCATGACACACACCTGACGGAGCTCCTGAAGATGGGATATTTTAAGAGCTGGGCAGCAAAGGGAATAGACGCCCTAGCGGATATAATACATGAGGGACGCCTTCGACCATTCGACCATTCGAAGAGTTGCAAAGGCAATATGGCCTGCTGGCAGGGGAGAGATTTCTCTATGCACAAATAACACACGCCATGAGTGCCCAATTTCCAGCTCTGAGAGAGGTCCCAAAGAGTTCTCCTCTGGAAGCTAACCTGTTCTCATCTGGCATCCCTTCCAAAGTTACGTCTACATTGTACCAGGTGCTCATGGCATTTGGGACCGCAGAGCTTGCCCGACTGAGGGAGAAATGGGAGCGGGACTTGGGGCGGTTGGAACCGGAAGAATGAGAGGATGCTCTGATGTTCCCGAGGGAGGTGGGAATAGCGGCCCGGCTGCAACGTATCCAATTCAAGATCTTCCACAGGGTATACTACTCCTGTACTGAGCTGGCCAGGTGGGGTATGTTGGATAGCGATGCATGTCTTAGATGAGTGAGGGAAGGCAGTATTTCCCATCACATACTCTGGGATTGTGTACACATTGAAGTCTTCTGGGAGAAGTGCATGCACAAACTGTCCACTGTCTTGGGTGCTCAAGTACTTACGGAGCTGACACTGGCATTGCTGGGGATACTGGAGGACACTGGGTTCACAAAACATGAGAAATCGTTCCTGGCGGTAGCACTGGGGCTGTCCAAGAGATTGATTGCAGCATCCTGGGGCTCTGCGCATCGACCAAGAATAAGCCAGTGGGCTGCAGAAGTGGATCATTGTTTAGCCCTGAAGAGGAGAGTGTACAGAGCAAGGGTTTGCCCCCACAAACTCTCAAAGATATAGGGAAAGTGGGTGGGTGAGGGCTGAGGGAATGGACTGGATTGAATGCTTTAACCCTGGACCTCCCTGTTGATCAGTCTAAATTGTTGGCATCCTGTGCCCCCATGCTAACTGAATTATGCTCAAGTTGTACCTACGCTTGTGTTTGTTCTGTTTTCTTCTTTTTGTAAAAATAATAAATAGATTGGTTAAAAAAACCATATACGACAGACCAACAGGGCGCGCGTGCTTAATGGCTGCCTAAGCCGTCGTCTCTCATTCCAGACGAAGAGAAAAGGCGAAGCTCTCAGTGAATTGTAACTTTCACAGCATTATGGACATATGATTAGATTCCTGAACTATCTGTGCAAGTCACGACCAAATGTGGAAGAAAACCATGCCTGCGATCTCAGTGAAAGAGGCGAGGATCTACAGACCTGATTGCCGTGGGCCGTAATGAAGGGAGTTCCAGAACATGGCGGGCACCACCTGCAGCCAGTGAAAACATTTAAAGAATGCGATCTTCCCAGCGGCGCTGACCCCCGCAACCAGGAGTGTGCAACTTGCAGCCTGATCGCCGAATTTAAGCGGAACGAGACGTAGGAGGGACCGAGAACAGGCGAACAGAAGTGCTGCGGTAGAGCCACCACATTACGCCTCCCTGCCAGAGCTATGCCGCTTCGAGCACCCGACAATTAGACCTGTGCTCTCTCCCTCACACCGAGCGCGGGTGGCTCACTACGAGAGTGCCTAGGGAAAAAACGGCAGCAACGACAACCTCGCTTTGCAGAATAATGATAATATCCAAAGTAATAAGTTGATGTAACCCGCTCTCAACACAAAGTACGGAACTTTGGCATATGTAAGTGTCAGCAGGGGAGGTGCGGTACAGAAGATGAATGAGGGATTTTAGGCCGTTCTTAGGGGAGATTAGCAAAGAAGGCGTACGCAGTGTTCTGTAATAGTTTCAGGCTATGCAAGCTCACAAAGGGCAAGGGCCCCTGCAGTACAAGAATCCCACGGCAAACGCAATAAACGTTCTCAAAACATTGAGAACTCGCAAGCTACATGATGCGCAGAGAGTGTATTAAATAGTGTGAAGCCGCTCTAGTGTTAGTAGGAGCAGGGGGTGTTATCATTGAAAATCTTCACGTGGTCATCCAAAATCAGCAAGTGCAGCCTGTATTGTGCTTAACAGAGGAAGTGGTGACGGAGACCATCACCAATAGAGGAAACAAACACAGGTTCCCCGCCCCTAGGCATCCTGGAACCGACTACCGCCTTCAAATTACTAGAATTCTGTTATGGGCCCGCTACAATGGAGCGCAACCAAGATCAATGCTTGCCAGAAATTCCAGGAGATGACAGGGATAGCTCGACCAAAGCAGACATCCACTTCCTACTAGGGGGAATCAGATCCATGAAAACCAGCCTGACTGAAAAAATAATTGACCTGCAAGCTAGAATGGTGAAAGTAGAAGACCGGATAGAGGCTGTTGAAAATAACCAACTTTCAGGCGATTTAGCAGTGATGGGCTGCAAAGCGAGGTTCCAGGACTTGGAGCAAAAAGAAAGGGACATTGAGTTGAAGCTCGACGACCTAGAAAATCGAGACCGTAGGTCTAACATTCGAATTATGGGCTTCAGTGAAAGACAAGGAGAAACACCAACCATCCTGGAAAGTCGGGTGAAGCTCTGGTGCTGTCGCTCTTTGATTCAACAGATAATGCCCCCACCTTGAAGTTTTGACAGGATACACAGGGCGGGCGGTCCCCCAAATGGCCCAAGATCAGTCCTCGCCAAATGCCATTACTATAAGCAAAGACAGGACATACTACTGAAAGCGAGAGAGTGGGAGCCTGTGGAATTTGAAGTATCCAGCATCAACATTTTTCAAGGTCTTTCTGTTATTAAACTGAATAAGCCTAGAGGTTGTCGTCCTTGGCAGCTTGGCTGCAGGAACATGGGCTAGGCTATCGATGGGGGTTTCCCGCTTCGTTAAGCTTCGAACATGAAGGAGAAAGCTACCTTGTTACGTCAGAAGAGGAGGCCAGCAGAGTTCTGGAGACTTTACAAGCAGGGGTTCAAGGTACTGATGGAGGAAATGCTAGAAAACCGAGCAGCCCAATGCATAAGGAAGGGTCCTCCTTACCGAGAAGAGGTCGAGCCCCAGGGACGAGAAAATACAAACGATATAATATACTCTGAGAGTTTAGTCCCCGGAAGATTTTTAATTATTGCCTTACCGGTTGTGCCTATATGCTTTTTGCGGGCAAAGTGTTTTTGTTGAAAACAGAGATGAGGTTCAGAACGATTGTAGAACCATGAGAGTTCATATGTTGTGATGGCTGGGTGGAGCTGCACAAAGTCTACCCCATTAAGTTGTTAAGTTCTGTTGAGGGGTTATTGACTGCCTGGAGTGGGGTCCCTGAAGTGTGGCCCTTTGTTTTAAAAGGGCGTTTCATACCCAGAAAAATGCTGAGGAAGGTATTTTGCAAGGGGAGGGGGGAGTGGAGGGGAGGGAGGGATGCACAACGGAGGGGTAAAGGGAAGTTACCAAGAAAGTTGCATAGTCACAACCTCTTATGCAAAAGATGTACAAGCGCTTTGAGCGGGATACAACACCAACCACTGAGTCATGCCACCCGGAGAGAGTCGAAGGGCCTCAACTAGAAAATCAAAATGGCATCACCTGATGGGGTAAAATTTGGGTCCATCAACGTTAAGGGCTTGAACTCTCCGCAAAGGCGCTCCATGCTAGCAGGGGAATGTAAATTATCAGGAAACAAAATTTGCCCAAGGGAAAGAATTCAAGGTAGCGGATAGGGGAATGGGAGTTGTAGTGTGGGCCTCAGGTGAGTCCAAAAAGGGCGTGGTGTGAATCATATATAGGAAATCCTTGGGCCTACAAATAGAGCAAATATATAGGGAGGAGGAAGGAAGATAACTCGCATTGAAAGGAAAAAAAAGAACACGTGGAATCACTCTTTGCTCGGCTTATGTGCCCAATCAAAACCAACTTCGCTTTAGTGAATCGCTCTTTGGCTTCCTTAGCAGTTGGAAATAATGTATTTTAGTCTGTGGGGGAGATTCTATCTACATATCATACCCAGGTATGGACTGGGATTCCATGAGACATGGCGATCCCACCAGGGGGTTCCGCCAAGGAAGGTTTTCCAGATTCACTAGAGAATCATCATCTTGTTGATACCTGGCGTATGAAGCATCCGAAAGAGAGGACCTTCACAGTTGTCTTCCCCCACCCCCATCTTACCTATTCCCAGATAGATTATTTGCTGATCGAGGCTGAGAAAGAAGGTATAATAATAGCCACTGCAATAGAAATAGTAGCTTGGTCAGATCATCATCTATATGTGCTGGAATTGGGCTGGGGTCACCCTCTATGTATAGAACGCAGATGGATCTCCAGTGATACCCTCTACAAAGACTCGATATTCAGAGAAACCTTATCTGACGCGACCAAAAATGACTTCACTGAGAACGATATGAGAGAGGTATCGATCAACACTGGGTGGGAAGCGGCAAAGCCCACAATTCGGGCTGTTTTGATCTCAGAGGGGTCAATAAAAATATAATAAGTGTGAGAAGGGAAATAGATCTCAAAGCTAAATTATGCGTAAAGAACTAGAACTCCGTACCCACCTGGTTGACACAGAAAACATTTCAGTGGAAATCGGAACACTTCGAAAGGAATTGAGAGACATCCGGCAAGACAAGGCGCTAACGCAACTGAGATATTTAAAGCAAAAATATTATGAAAAAGGCGACAAAGCACATACCATGTTGGCTATGGGCCTATGAAATCAAAGAGCAGAAAGGGCAGTCCCCAGATTCTATTCTATTCTATATACGGCAATAGCACAAGTCAGTCTGGATATGTTGAATGGTCCAATCTTAGATGAGGAAATTCAGGCAGCTATCTCTAAGATGAGGGCAGGCTCCGTTTACTCCAGCCTTCTATAAGGCCTATAGTACCCAGCAGACCCCTTTTTTGGTAAAACTTTTTAACTCCATTATGGAAACTAGCCAGGCCCCACAGTCATTCACCGAGTCCTACTGCAATTAGTCCATACTGACCAGGTAGGTTCTGTAAGGGGGAAACAGGGGGCGCACACTGTCCGCAAAATGCTTGACCGTATCCCTGCCATAGATGAAAGAGGGGATTGCCCCACGTTGATGTCTGTGGATGCAAAAAAAGCATTCAACAGAGTCGAATGGCCTTTCTTGCTCAGTGTCATGAGGTGGGCGGGTCTCGGTCAACATTGGCTCTCGGGCATGGGCATTATACAAGAACGCTAGGGCCAAGGTTGTAGTTAATGGCATCACATTGGAATCCTTTAACCTAACGAGACGCACCAGAAGGGGCTGTCCTTTGTCGCCCCTCTTGTATGCCTTGGTGGGAGAGCCGTTGGTACAAGCTATCACAATTAATGCTCAGATAAATGGGGTCATGAAAGGAGGAAGGGAGTACAAGTTGGCGCTATTCGCTGATGACATTTTAGCCTACATCACCCGACCACTGGAGTCAGTACCAGCTCTTTTTGCTACATTGGGGGAATATAGGGCACTGTCAAGATTCCGAGCAAACTTGAATAAAACGGTGGCGCTACTGCTCCAAATGATATCGGCCCTCCCATCAAACCTGGTTAATGAATGGGGATTTCAGCAATAAGCAGAAGAACTGAAATACTTAGGTGTTGTGATTACAAAATACTTAGCGAAGCAGTTCAACGCAAATTATATTCCCTTGTGGAAGAACATTAGATCAGACCTCGAGAGGTGGTCCAAAATGGCGCTATCCTGGACAGCTAGGTTCACCTCGATTAAGATGAATATATTTCCCAGATTCTTATTTCTTTTTCAGAACCTCCCAGTGATTATCCCACATGCTTTCCAGGCAAAGGTTAAGCGATCCCTTCTAGCATATCTGTGGGCTTACTCGAAACCTTGTATCTCGTATACAAACTTTATTACACCGAAAGATAAGGGGGGTATGGTTTTTTCTGTTCTCTTTGTGACTTAATTGCCACTTATGGCGTGATTCCCTACCTGCCCCCCTCGAACCTAGGTAGAGCTGTGTGGCGTGGGTACAGAATCAAAAGTCTTACGTTATGATGAGAGGCGCCTCATGGGTTCCGGCCTAGTGCTTTGACAGTTTCCTGGAGTGTTTGCACCTCTTGTCATAATTGACCAAACGCAGACAGAACATATTGGCCCTCATTACGACCCGGGCGCTAAGTACCTGCCATTACCGGCATGGCGCAAATTACTGTGTCCGTGCTGGCAATGGACTGCTAAAAGCGGCCCATTACGAGTACGCGGGCACAAGCTTTGCGCCATGCCGGTAAAGACCTCACCGCCATGCCGCAAAACCCCTGAAAATCCCCCTTTCCGGCACCCTCAGTAGTGGAAATGGCACCTCCAGCATCCAAGCATGCGGCATTAGCGACCACCGCTATTAGCGGTCGGTGACCGCTAATAAGCGGAACCGGAAGGTGCATCATCGCACAGCAACGGGAAAGAGCACAGCGGCCATGTTTAAAAACACAATCCATTGCCATCCACCACAACCAGAAGCCATCTGACCCCCAGAACTCATACACACCTCTGCCACTACTTTCACGATTTAACCATGCCAAAATGTGTGAAGAAAACTGGAGATCGGCTGTGCAAGGAGCGCTTCTCCACAGAGGAGCTGACAATGCTAGCCGAGACACTGCATGAGCATGCAGATGAGGTCTTCTCGAATGAGATGTCCCGTCCAGCACTGCAGCGGAAAAAGCAGATTTGGGCGGTGGTCAGCCAGAAAGTCTGCGCCGTTGGCACCACACCCCGCACACCAAAAGAATGCCGCAAATGCTGGGATGACCTGCGTCTACGTGTGCGCAGCATACTCTCCGCAAATCGCAACATGGGGATGGCGACAGGTGAAGGAGCGGACTCCCCCATCAAACTACAACCGTGGGAGGAGATATGTGCCACCAGCATAGGGGCAGAGTTAATACACAGAGTCGGGGACATGGAGCGAGGAGCACCGTCATCGGCCGATGCAGGTAGGTGTCGTAAATGAATCAATATTAATCCTGCCACGATGATGTTCACCAGAACTGACAGTGCAATGATGTAGATCAGGGTCCACCAGACACATGAGTACAAGACTGCCTACAGGCAGTGGAGAGCTTCACCTTGTCCACATGCAGAATGCACCCCCTATGTGTAAGACCAGATGCCTCTATGCATCACCCACCCAAAATCCAAGCAACCCGTATGCCACTCCCCCAATGTCAATCATCTGCCATTCCATTTGGATGCAGCCACCCCAGTGTATGCCCGATGACTGTAGACCCATCATTAACCCTCTCCCTCTATTGGTCCCCCACAAGCATGCAATCAGACAGTGGTGACGTGGACAGCAGGGAGGAAGATGGCACACCACGTAAGAAGGCCTGGGCCGAGGAGGGACAACACAGCCCCTCCACTTCAAGGGGCATAGACCAACTGGCACGACATCGGAAGGCCAAGATCACACCAGAGGCCACAACACCAATGTGCTCAACGTCCCCCACTATGGCGCCCTCAACAGCCACCAGCACCCAAGTGTCAGCGGCAGAAGGGACTGCATTGGCTGTAAGCAGCACAGTTGGCGAAACAGCTTCCACAGCAGCAGTCTCAGAGGAAGGGGATCAGATCAGGAAGGGGACCGCATGTTGCAACTCCTCCCCAGTGGCCCCCCGCATTCCCCACTCCCGTCCCCATGCAGCCTGCCCGACACCAGCATGCACAGCATGTCTCCGGATCACTCATGGCCTGCAGCTCCCAGCCCCGCCCCAACTGTGCACGAGGAGCATAGTATTTCGGGAACCCCTCAAAGATCCACCGCAGCCCCAAACACCCAAGAGGGGATCCAGGACATTCAAAGGCGCCAGCAGGAGCTCACTGGCCTTGTGACGCAGCACATAAGTGAATGTGGGAGTGTAAGGGACGACATCTAGGAATGTGCTGCATCCTTGAAGTCAGCTATAGAGACATCCTCAAAGGACATATGTGCCAAATTGGCCGCAGTGCGACATGTACTTTCTGAGATGGTGGCAGCAATGCGGGACATGCGTCCACCACAGTCATCCGAGCAACCAAGTACATCTTCAGCGGCTAGTTCAACCAGGACCACCCCCAGTGCGCAGGTCTTGCAGGAACCTGCGCTGATCGGACAGGGGGGCACCTGGTGCTCGAAGAGGGGGAGGCCAGTAGGCACAGCCTTGCATACTGGTGCCATGTGGACCACTGGTGTGGGAGAGTTGATGGGGTAAGGGGGAGAGGGTGTGTGGGGGAGTTGAGGGGGAGGGGGAGAGGGTGTGTGGGGGAGTTGAGGGGGAGAAGGTGTGCGGGGGAGTTGAGGGGGGAGAGGGTGTGTGGGTTGGAGGGCTTGTCCACTTAGTTATGCTTCTTCAATACACATTTTGGTTACTCATAATTCACATGTGTGGACATTGCTAATTGCCTACGTG
Organism: Ambystoma mexicanum; assembly: GCF_040938575.1. Lineage (NCBI taxonomy): Eukaryota > Metazoa > Chordata > Amphibia > Caudata > Ambystomatidae > Ambystoma > Ambystoma mexicanum. The sequence goes on along the minus strand of NC_090921.1, from coordinate 169,533,476 downwards.
TGCTTTATTGGTTAACAATCTACAGTGTCCATGTCCCTGACACAACCAGTGCCCAGAGTGCCATCTCCATGTAACACCCCCAGCCATGTGTGCTAGAAACATTGGTTGATCAGAGTCTGACGCATGTCACTTCCCTCCTGTGCATCGCTGCCTCCCTGAGGTGCTGCCCCATCCCCACCCTCCTCATCCTCTTCGTCAGGTGGTTGCAGTTCAGCATCAGGGGGCAGGGGCACATTCCGTCTGGTGCACATATTGTGTAGCATGACACATGCCATGACGATCTTTGCCACCTTCTCATGGCGGTACAGGAGTGCCCCACCAGACCTGCTGAGGCAGCGAAACCGTGCCTTCAAGAGGCCAAATGTCTGCTGAATCACCACACGGGTTTGTGTATGGGCACGATTATAGTCCTCCTTGTGCCTGTTCTGTGGGTTCCGGACTGGGGTAAGGAGCCACCTCTTCAAGGGATAACCTGCATGTGGGCAACAATGTATGTGTAAGTCATCACATCATATGGGACCTCATTAAGTGACACCATGGCATGCATTCATTTCTTCAATTCAACCCCATTTCCATGCATGAATGGAGACACATGATGTGACTGCTATGTGTGTATTCCTCTTATGGACTGGTGTGTATGCCATCAACTAGGGAGCGCAGGGGGGGGTCCAGTTCCTTGTGAGTGCTCATGCACTGTGTTAGTCCACGGCGGTTGTTACTGTGATCTGGCAGATGTCCAGTAATTTGTATGCTTTCATCCTGGCACCGTTGATGTCAGCCTCATGATGATCCACTACGCACAACAAATGGTGTCATGCAATTCAGTTGGGCCTCTGTGTCAGTGTAGTGGTGTATGTCATGATGCCTACCCCCGGGGATCCAGGTCAAGTCCAGCAACTCCGGAAGCAGGCATCAAGTTATCCCAAGCAAGCCCAACAACCCCTGCTAGGGGCTATTTGGGTGCAGTCCTGGCGTCTATGGCACCAGGCTCATATGGAGAGTCAGTGTTGGCGCCATAGGCACCAGGCTCATAGATTAAAACTTACCTGATGCAGACCATGCTGCAAACTTACCTGATGCAGACCATGCTGCAAGAGCTCCAAGCCAAAAGAGGCTTGGAAGGGACTACTTTACCTAGGGACTATTTCTTTTACTCGGGTGGGGTCGGGGAGGAATACTTACCTGGGACTACTTTGGAGGCTATTTAAACCACGCCCGAAGAGCAGCACGCGCTTTGCGTTATTCTGCATCCAGCAGCGTAACGCTCACCGTGCCTGCAAGTCTGCATCCAGTCTTCTGCCACGCCCGCCTCGAGTCTGGAACTCCTAGAAAAAGGGAGAAAGAAGGAGAAAAGGTTAGAACAAGAGCAATACCTTTGATCCTTACCTGAATTCCCGATCCACCGCGCCTTCGAGCTGGAAGAAAGAAGTTATTTTATGCGCGTCGCCTCGCCTGCTGCAGCGCTGCGCTGAACTCACCGGCCTTCGCAGCATCTTCACTATCCACCGCATCCTTCTGCATGTTCCTGCCGCACTCCGGCACCTAAGGGGAACACAAGAACAGCAAGGTGAGCCAAGGGAATAAACGGAGGCAATATTAGTTACCCCCCATAGACTTACCTGATTTTACCGCCGGGGGTACTATTCCTCTTCACGGGTCGGCGCAGCCTCCACCGCATCTTCGCCGTACTCCAGCCCCTAAGGGGAACAAAAGGACAGCAAGGTGAAACAAAGGGACAAACAAGGGGAATCCTTCTCATCACAATAGACTTACCTAATTTTACCACCGGAGGCATTATTCCCTGAGACTTCATAATTTCTCTCAGCACCTGAATAAGGGAGAAATCAACAGGTTACATACTGACATTATTTTATCGAACTATGTTTGATAATACAAATCTTTACCTGAATGTTACCGGTTGCCACGAGGAACTCTTCGCTAGGGTCAAGCTGCAACCTGCAAGGAATCGGACAAGAGTGAAAGTCAGACATTTGAACTCTTACGAACTATATACTTACGGCGTCTCGCCGGAAATCTCAGAGTCAATATTGTTCTGGAACTCACCAATTCCTTCGAACCAGTGAAGCAACTGGTTATCTACACGCCCCTGCGCTCAATGCAGGATGGAGAGCTCATCTTTCCAAACCATCAGGTGAGACTATAAGAGGGGACATTAAAGGTGATCAGTAGGCAGAACAGCGGGGGTGGGTGTTAACACTTAACTCCACGGGTGGTTAATTCCCTTTCTCCATTTGCAGAAGAATACTCCTACGGGCCAAGCAAACGAAGCTAGGTGGGCCAGTCCAGTCTGTCATCTTGGCACTACGCGTCACATTGGTGGAGACCGCAGCTGTCCAGTTCAGATTGACGCCCCTGTGGGAGCCAGGTGAGCGTAACAGAACGCGACGCCTACCCACAAATTCCCACCCAGGCGTTATGGATACCTCAGAAACTGACCAATTGGCCCAATTACTAGGGGAACTGAGGGCTGAAGTGCATTCCGCCCGTCAAGAAACCAATGCTCTTAGGAGAGAACTGATTTTGTCAAAGGAGCAAACTGATGACCTTGCTAGGCAACTACTGCAAAGCCAGGCTGGACAAACACCCCTACCAGGACTCGGGGGAAATCCAGCTCCTGTGTCATCGAGTAACCCTGTGCAAATAAACCTACCAGGAACTATTCCATTAGCTCCGCCCAAACGCTTTGCCGGGGACCCCAAAAGGTTCCCCGTGTTTATGAACCAATGCTGCTTGCACTTTTTATGCAGACCTGGAGCCTTCCCAAACGATCAAGCCAAGGTAGCCTTTGTATTGTCATATCTCAGCGGCAGTGCAGCTGATTGGTCAATTCCACTAGTTAATCAGGATGACCCAATTCTTCGGGATTTTCAGGGCTTTCAAATGAGCATGGAAAGACTATTTGCCCGGCACTCCCAAGGACAGGCCCTGGATAACAAACTTTTGTCCCTACGACAGGGTAACCAGGACCGTCTATCCTACATCGCGACCTTTAATAGGTTGATAGTGGAAACTGGATGGCCCGAGGTAAAACGAATCACGTTATTTCATCGAGGGCTTCGAGGAGAACTCAAGGATGTCTTGGCTCAAGTTGTGAACCCACCTCAAGACTGCGCTGAATATATAGACTTAGTGGTCCAGTTAGATCACAGACTTCAGAACAGAAAGGCTGATCGAGCCAAGTTTGAGAATCGGATGTTAGTCAAAACCCACGCTAACCCCAAAGGAGCAGATGCTTCAGAACCCATGCAAATCGGAGGGGTTAAAGGACCCTTAACCCAGAAGGAAAGAGAAAGGAGACGGCAAATGCAATTGTGTCTATATTGCGGAACTTCTGGGCATTTTCTACGGGATTGCCCTGTAAAACCACCCAAGAAGGTGGTAGGAGCTGCTGATAAAAGCCATATGGAGTCAGACTTGGGAAACGACCACGCCCGACAAGCGTAGAGGTCCACTTGCCGAGCTTGAAGAAGGATACTCAGACCTCGCATTTCATCATACCAATGGTCCTTGTAGATCCAAGGCAGCCATCACGTATGCACGCAGTAAGGGCATACATTGATAGCGGGGCCTTAGGAAACTATGTGGACTACGAATTGGCTTCCAGGATGAATCTACCACTCTGCCGAAAGACCACCTCAGATGTTATCACCACAGTCGATGGAACTGAAATTTCCCCTGGACCTGTAACTCATTCCACCGCAGAGATGACACTATTGGGTCAAGATGGGCATCGAGAGTATTTGATCTAATCAAAGCCCCACAGTTCCAAATAATACTGGGGATACCTTGGTTGGAAACACATAATCCTTGTATTTATTGGCGAGAGAAGAGAATAACATTCCCGGATTGTGCACAAACCTGTTACTCAAAGAAAAACTTGAACGCAGGCCTGGCCACAGTCACTACATCAGTCGTGCAATTACCTCCTGGAATTCTTGGTATTCTGGATGTCTACCAAAAAGAACAGGCAAACACCTTACTACCTCACAGATCGTACGATAGTCAAATCGATCTCAAACCCGGTGCACAACCCCCTTGTAGCAGGATCTACGCCCTTACGGAACCTGAGAACCTTCACCTACGGCAATACCTAGACCAGTACCTTGCTAATGGCTTCATTCGCCCATCCAAGTCCCCTGCATCTTCAGCTTTGTTCTTCGTGCCCAAAAAGGAAGGTGACCTCAGAACGTGCATAGACTACCGCGCATTGAACCAGATCACTGTTAAGAACCGATACCTATTGCCTCTGATCCCCGAACTACTAGACCAAGTAAAGGACGCTTGCATATACACTAAGTTGGATCTCCGGGGGGCCATACCATCTGGTACGTGTGAAAGAGGGCGACGAATGGAAGACTGCTTTTCGCACTAAGTACGGGTTATTCGAATACCAGGTGATGCCCTTTCGGGTTGTGCAATGCACCAGCAGCCTTCCAATACTTTATGAATGATGTCCTTCGTGAACTCATTGACGTTTGTGTTGTTGTATATATCGATGATATTCTAGTGTACTCCTCTTCAGAATCTGACCATGTGAATCACTTCCGAGCAGCCCTTGAGAATTTGCGCCAGCACAAACTATATGCAAAACTGGAAAAATGCGTTTTTCATGCCACGGAAGTTGAATTCCTTGGGTTTATCCTGAGTTCAAAAGGCGTCTGAATGGACTCACGAAAGGTGGACGCAATTCTCAAGTGGCCATCACCAAGTTCAGTTAAAGGAGTACAAAGCATGCTTTGCCAATTTCTACCGCAGGTTCATCCCGGATTTCTCACATGTTGTACATCCCATCACAGCACTCTTGCGAAAAAACAAACGCTTTATGTGGACTGAAGAAGCTGAAAATGCCTTCCAAGAGCTGAAAGCGAAATTCACGTCTGCACTTGCACTAAAACACCCATGCCCTGAATTTCCATATATAGTGGAAACTGATGCATCCAGTTTAGCCATGGGAGCTGTCCTGTCCCAAAAGGACCCTGAAACTGGCAAGCTTCACCCAGTAGCATTTTGGTCCAGAAAGTTCTCGGCACCCGAGTTAAACTATGCAGTTACCGACAAGGAGTTATTAGCCATTAAATCTGCCTTCAAGGCTTGGCGGCACTATCTTCTCGGTACCAGGCATACCATTACTGTGATCACCGGAACTTGCAGTATTTAAAGACAGCCAATGCCCAATCGCCACGCCAACTCCGATGTGCATTGTTCTTTGCCGAGTTCGATTTCGTGATAACCTATCGACCAGGTTGCAAGAATGGTAAAGCAGACGCCTTATCCCGAATAGGGATGGGAGAGGCAGAAGTGAGCCCAGAACCAGTTCCTATAATTTCCGAACAAAGGATTCTTGGCATGACTACTCTACAGACACTAGAGGACATTCAGGTAAAGATCCAGCAACTCTTTGATCCTACAGCCCTGCAGGACTGGTTAAAGAAAGGCCCGGACTACTCTGTCACCAATGGCTTGCCTTATTACCAAGGGCGGCTATTTCTGCCACACAAGGAACTACAAGAGCTAGTCATTTCCCATTATCATGACACCCTAATGGAGGGGCACCCAGGTATCGCAAAGACCGAAGCTAAAATTAAGGGAATTCTGGTGGCCCACTTGGCGAAAGGATATTAAATCATTTGTAATGTCTTGTGGCATTTGCGCCCAAAACAAAAGTAAGAAGAGAAGACCAGCTAGACACTTACAACCTTTAGACATTCCGCCTACACCATGGCACACCTTATTGTTAGACTTTATTACTGATCTACCTCCATGCAATGGATTTAACAAGATGGCCCACTTTATTCCTTTAAAGGGATTACCTTCAGCTTCAATCCTGGCCAAGGTGTTCCTCAAAAACATTGTTCGCATACACAGATTTCCGTCCGTATTGATCTCTGACCGGGGCAGTCAATTCATTTCACATTTTTGGAGGAAATGTTGTTAATTGGCGCAAATCGATGTGAGGTTATCGACCAGTCACCACCCCCAAACCGATGGTCAAACGGAGAGGACCAACCAGACTCTTGAACAATACCTGTGTTGTATGTTACATCAGACTGAGAGTAATTGGAAAGACATTCTTTGGATCGCCAAATATGCATACAATAATTCAGTACATTCTGGAACTGGACAAACCCCCTTTTATACCTTATATGGGCACCATCCTCGAACCTCAGACCTTGACTCACCTCAACACTTAGAAATGGTCGCAGTGGACCATCTGCATGCTACGATTACACAAGCCTTTAAGGAAGCAGCTGCACATTTAAAACAAGCGAAAGAAAAATACAAGAAAAATGCTGATCGGCATAGAAGTGATACTCCACAATACCAGCTAGGGGACCAAGTATGGTTGGCCACAAAACACATACCTCTAAAGGGAACACAGACCTTTAACCCCAGATATTTGGGACCTTACTCTGTTAAGGCCATTATCAACCCAGTGGCCATCAAGTTGGACTTACCTGCTAATATGCAAATTCACCCCGTCTTTCATGTGTCACTTTTGAAGCCAATGCAACCAGGGACAAGACTAACCAAGCCACCAGACCCCATCCTTATAGACGGGGAACCCGAATTTGAGGTTAAGAACATCCTGGATTCCAAGCTGGTGAAGTCAAGGCTTTTTTATTTAATCGACTGGAAAGGTTACAGACCACAGGACAGGTCATGGGAACCTAGTGACCACGTACATGCACCCCGATTGGTGAAAAAATTCCACCAAATATCCCTGACAAACCAAAACCACGGGGAAGAACGACTTTAGGAGGGGCCTTGAGGGGGAGTGCTGTCATGATCACTACCCCCAGGGATCCAGATCAAGTCCAGCAACCCCGAAAGCAGACATCAAGTTATCCCAAGCAAGCCCAACAACCCCTGCTAGGGGCTATTTGGGTGCAGTCCTGTCGTCTATTGCGCCAGGCTCATATGGAGAGTCAGTCCTGGTGCCAACTTACCTGATGCAGACCATGCTGCAAACTTACCTGATGCAGACCATGCTGCAAGAGGTACAAGCCAAAAGAGGCTTGGAAGGGACTACTTTACCTGGGGACTATTTTTTTACTCGGGTGGGGTCGGGGAGGAATACTTACCTGGGACTACTTTGGAGGCTATTTAAACCGCGCCCGAAGAGCAGCACGCGCTTCGCGTTATCCTGCATCCAGCAGCGTAACGCTCACCGTGCCTGCAAGTCTGCATCCAGTCTTCTGCCACGCCCGCCTCGAGTCTGCAACTCCTAGAAAAAGGGAGCAAGAAGGAGAAAAGGTTAGAACAAGAGCAATACCTTTTGATCCTTACCTGAATACGTGAGAATAATGGTTGTGAAATGCCATGCATGTGCCCCAATGGGTGCTGGTAGGTGCCTGTGGACAGGAAGTGGAGCACAAACACTACATTCAGTAGGGGTGGGATGGCGATGCGTGTTTCAATCAGGCTGACCTTGTCGTCATGTATCATGTCCACAATGGTGGTGATGGTGTCCCGGTCCAGACGGTACAGGGTGTGGATCTGCTCAGCGGTTAGGTTTAATGGACTGGCTCTGATGCGTGGGATTGGGGGCTGCCTGCGTGGGGCCACTGGCTGCACTGGTGGGGCATGCTGGCCTTTCCTTGCCCTCCTTCTCCTCCTGCGTCTCCTCTGTGCTGCCTGTTGTTGTTGTTGTAGTAGTAGCACTTCCACTGCAATCAGGCCCTCCAGCCCCAGCATTGCTAGTAGTATTGGAATCATTGTGGAGTGTGACTGGGTGTGGGAAGGGGTGGGGTGTGCTCCTTTTGTGCTTGCCCAGTCTGTATTGCCTCCACCTGTGCTGATTGTGTGCACCTGTGGCAGTTGGGAACACTGCACATGGCCATTTACGGGTGGTCCGCAATGCCGATATTTGCACCATGGCGATAAGGCCGCTCACAGCGTTCAAGCTTGTTTTTAGTGAACGTCGTGGTACAAGAGGGTTGATAGCTCCATTATATAGTGCTTTGCTTTCTAGGGGTCATCTGTCGAAAACCAAGTACCCAAGCTAAGTGGGAGGAAGAGTTAGAGCTGCAGGGGCAGTTAGACGCGTGGACAGTAATATATAGGGCTGCATGGAGCACTTCTATATCCATGCAGTATAAAATGCATAATGGCTGTTGATGAGATGGCATCTAACTACCACTGCGATTGTCGAAAATGTTCGAGGGGGTGTGGAGAGCTGAGTGATTATTGGCCCCCGTGGTGGAGTTGTGTAAGTGTGCAGATGTACTGGAAGGAGACTTTAGATTGGATACAGGCCATTGGCGGTATTCAAAGACAGCTATCGCCATTATTGGTTCTGTTCGGAATTGAGTCTGAAGTCTGAGGGAACATACTCCATCCTCTCACATATGCCCATAAATGTGTTATTGGCAGCAAGAGTGTGTTTAACTGTTAAATGGAAATGTAATAGTCTACCAACGAAAGGAAAGTGGTTAATGAAATCACACTCTGTATACCAAATGGAGAGTATGACAGCCGCTCTCCTGGAATCCCACTCCCACAATGATATGATTTGGCTTCCCTTTTTAGAATGCTATGCTGAGGTAAAAAGAGAGGGTACTCAAATGATGTACTAAGAATTGTATGTGATGCTTATACTTTACTCATCTGGTGAGGCAAGCAGAGACAATGTATCAAAGTAGACTGAGTGATTAAACAAGTGTTGGGTTGTGCTAACATGGATAAGGTTGAGCAGTGCGACTTCAGGTCTTATCCGTTGTGAGGAGAGGAGGGAAGGAGAGGAATTGTTAAGAGGAACACAGGAGGCCACCATCACAGAGCGATACCAACCAGACAGTTTACGTTGTGTTCTTGAGTCCCACTAAGGTGGGGAAGAGACAATGTAATAGGTCTGATTAGGGGGTCATCTATTGGAGTGTTTTAATTCTTTGACAATGTGATGTGAACTTGTGACTGGTAGTGTCATGATCTCTGCTTCCAAAAGATCAGGACTTGCCCGACTCCCTTGGAAGCAGACCCATAACCCCGGTTCCGAGTGCCAGCCAGTCCCAATTGGGACCTTTTGGACCCTGTCCTGGCGCCAGTGGCACCAGGCTCATAAAGATGCCCAGTCCCAGCGCTGGAAGCGCCGGGCTCATAATGCTTGGGTGGACTTACCTGCAGCAGACCATGCTGCTTACTTACCTGCCAGTTGAACCCCTGATCCTCTTCTGTTTGGGACTACTTTTCCTGTTGGGTGGGGCAGGAGCCACTCCCTAGGTTCAGAACACTGGAACTCTTCTGGAAAGCAGGAACTCTTTTCTTACCTAGGCGTGGCTGTGGAAGGAGACACCTAAGCACTACAGGAGGCTATTTAAACCACACCCGATGGATGAATCTTGCTTTGCGTTATTCTGCATTCTCTGCAGCAGAACGCTCATCGTGTCTTCTGCTTCTGATCCTGGGCCTAAGGGAACAAAGGCTTACCATCCTGGAATCCAGTCTTCAGCAGCACCTGTAAAGACAAAGAAAGAACAGGTTAGCACTACGGTCTTCAGTGGCAGCGCATCTCTTACCTGGTCCATCGGCTGTCACCAACGCCTCGTGCTGCATTCCGGCATCTGAAAGACAAAGGCTTACCTACTCTTCGCATGCTCCGGAGGTCTTCGCACTGCATTCCGGCATCTGAAAGACAAAAGCTTACCAGCTCTTTGCACGCTCCGGAGGCCTTCGGCGCTGCATCCCGCATCTGAAAGACAAAAGAAGGTGCGTTTAAAGACATTGGGCAACTTTATTACTCACGTGCCATTACTCCTTCCCACGCCGAATCCAGTGGGTATTCCAGCACCCTTCAGCTTCTCTAAAGCTCCGAACTTGTACCTGCAAGATAAAAGGGACAGTTAGTGCGCATCGTGAAGCAGGCTACAAGCGCTTACTTACGTGCTTCCAGGCGCTTCTATTCCTCACGCGGGTTCGATCCTCAACTCTCATCAGCCCGCCATCCGCCATCGCCGGAACCCTGCAAAACAAGAGATATCATTACAAAAGACTTTTAAGACATTTGAAGTGCCCAGAACACACCGTTCGTGCAGTTAACGACGGACAGCAGTCCTCTGAGGTCAAGAGGCCTGCACCCTTATCCAGTGAAGAAACTGGTTACGGCACCCTGCCCCGAGGCAGATGGAGAGCTCGGCATTCACTTACCTAAGGTGAGGGCGTTAACCTTTGGGGTTCTACAGGAGAAGAGAAAGGGAAGAGGAGAGAGGCACCCAATAACCCCAGTTCATTAATCCCATATTTTCTATCTGCAGACATCTTACTCTTCGAGTCAGACATACAGTGCACAGAGGTCCAGCCCAAAGAGCCAACCGTGTGTTACACATCACCTTTGAAGATACGGCATTCACCCAGTCAAGACCGGCGCCTCTGCGGGAATCAGGTGAGCGTTACAGGTAGCCTTTGTTTAACGAATGTGAAACCAATAAAATACTGTTTAAAAAGAATAACAATATACAAATCAGAACATTTGTTGCGTCACAGTAATTTTGATTTGTTATTTTGGTTCCGACTATGATCTCCAACATATAACTGCTAGTATTCAGGTGTTTTGAATCCATAGTATATCAATCGAATTCTCTAACTTTTGTGGGAACTGGATCCTTACGTTCATTGATTTCCTTTGTATAGTAGGTAAACCGCTTTTTTAATCTCCTGGGTTAACCACCAGTTGATCTAGACCCATGCTGTTTTTTAATTTTTTTTATTTAGTTTTTATTGAGTTTATGAATACACATCAGACACAAGCAACAAGTGGTCCAACACTTGGATCAACAAAGAATAAAACCAACGACATATCAAGGTTTGTGCAAACAGATTGTGCATTACTACATGTTTCCCCCAACCTCCTTATGATCCCCCCGACCCCTCTTCATATTTCACCACGGGTTCAATTGTTCCTCACTTTAGCTATTGACACCATAAGAGGGTCCTCTGTGTTACATTGATTAGGTACATTTCATACAAAACATAGATCGTATCAAAGGTAACATTCCAAGTTTGGTACATTTCTGTTGCATTGGAGTGGTTCTGCATACATTTTATCATTGATCATATTTGGCACAGAAGTCAGCCAATGACATAGTGGATGGCCGCGGTTAGACGGTCCATTCGATATAAGTTCTGCGCTACATTGATCCATTCGGTTTTTCTTGGGAGAAGTTCTATTTTCCAATATGTTGCGAGACATGCCCTGGCGGCTAGGAGCAGGCCATGAACCAACTTTGGCAATCTCATAACTTCATCATCTAGTTCTTCCAGACCAAACAAAATTAGCATCAGTACTTTCTCTTGTTACCCCGTCTAGTTCTTTAATCCAACTATGAATATGACTGGGCTGCTGTGCAACCCCACTACATGTGCCAATGGTCGGCTTTCATCCCACATTCATGCCAGCAAAGGGGGCTTACTCTTTGGTACATCTTTGCGAGTCTGACTGGGTCATATTGCCATCTATAGAGGAGTTTGATACCGTGGAGTTTGTATTGACAAGCAATGGATGTTTGTGCGGTTTTCCTACACATCTGAAGCCAAGTGCGCAGAGACCGTTCCCGTCCCAAGTCGGCTTCACATTTTACTTTTAATTTGTTGGACAGAGATTTTTTTGTCTCTACTAAGGTTCTATATAGTGCATCTATCAAACCACAATACCAGTGTCTAGGATCTTGTCAAAGGGAGTGAGCGCTCTCTGTAATTTGTCTCTTCAGATTTCTCTGGTCATGACTCATTTCAGCATTAAGTATAGAAAGACTTAAAGTGGTCCTAGCCCGAGTGCCTCCTCAAGTTCTTGTATTGTAAGAAAGGTTCCCTCCTTCCATAGCTGTCCTGCCCATTTGTGTCAGGCTTCAAACCAAGACTAAAACCTTTGTGGGTTTGGGATGGCATTTCGCTTGCTGGGTTTTTTAAAGGTTCTACGGAAGTCCCCTCACTATCCTCTTGCTCCTTCACAGATTTGGTGTTGAGGCCAGGGACTTCAGTACATAAAAGTAACACCACTCAGTCTAAATGCTTGTCAATCAGGAGACAAGTACTATTTCTTTTCAACTTAATTGGGTGGTGGATTTGATTCCAAAGTAAATGGTTCATGCAGTCTACTAATAGCGAAAGCCTTTGAAGTGAATCATTCCTTAGTAAAAAAAGGTGTGCCCTGATGAGCCTTGACTATCATCATATGGGTGAGTCGATCTTGCCATATTTTAAGTTCTAATTTTGCGACTATCTTCTGGATTTACCTTTCCATCAAAATTGTTTAATTCTGCAGAGACGGCTTTGTGGGTAATGCTATGATTTTTGTTTCCTTTTGGTTCAAAGTGTTGAGAACCTCTCAAGAGAGCAGGTACCTGATAATCTTTATCAAGGAGAGCAAATATGTCAGTTTGTTTGAGCCTGTATAAGCGTATAAAATCTCTGCTCTTTCACTTCTAATTCATAGAGAAAGTGTGAGTTAGTGGACAGTTCTGGAGATATCTTTCACACGTTTGGTGTTTCATTAACTTGACCTTTGGACTAAATGTCGAAAGGTTCCTGAAGCTCAAGTTCATGTGGGTTGCTCAAGGAATCTCTAGGAATAAAAATACAAAAATCACAAATGGAGCATAGACTTCCTTCTTCCCCTCAGGTTCCAGCTCACTGCCTCTACTTGGAGTAAAGTCGAGACAGTACTTTGGAGAGGAAAGAATATCCTTTCTTTTCAGTCTCATCAAATTTATTTTATTTTTGGGTCTAATATCTGGTGGATTGTTGGTTGATATCAATCTTTTATTTTCAGTTATTTGTCACTCTTTTAATTTTGATTTGTTCTGTTTGAGGTGACAATCCATCTTTGGAAAATAAAACTCTTTGCTCTATCGCCACTGAGTTCTATTATTTTTCACATGTAATTGTCACATTTTTTTCCTCGCTGAACTTTACTTTCTCGTTTGAGTAGTCAAGAGGTGTCACTGTTGACCTCCATCAAATTTTCTACAAACTCAAGGGTATTTTCACTGGGCGGAAAAGACAGTTCCTCTAGATCTTGACGGTTCTTTCTTACAGACTTCCCCTTTTTCTTTTCTTTCTTTTGATTTGGAAAATGTTCCACTTCCCATTGCCCGCTCTGATCTTTTCATTCAGTTTGTACAATGTTTCTATGAACTTTAGAATTAGGATTTTCCTGTTGGGATTTCATCATGTGACCAATGCTCTCTGTCAATTGTTTGACCTGTCGCTCCAATTAATACATCTTCTCTCCTTCCTCTTGAGTAAGGGGGCGGGGGTTCCTTGGCCATATCTCTGTTTCACTCTTGAATAACAACTGCCTCTTCTAGGGGAGTCATTCTGAAAACTATTTGATCTACTGCTTGGCCTCCACTCAATGGAATCTGTCATCCTGTACCATAGGAGGAGGGCGAAGGTTGTTTTGATAATTGGTTTTAGTAGGTAGTGATTGATTTCTTTCAAGCCTCATTCAGTCTCAAGCCAGAAATACTGAACACCCTGTCCAAGTAAATGTCATACTCCTACGTCCCGTCCCCTTTCCTCCATACTTATGGGACATCTCTCAGTTCTGTGGGACGGGACCGGAGCACTTTGTAAAAAGCATCCACATTTTTCCAAAAATGTGTCCCTCCTCTCTTTCCTATGCGGGGCCCGGCACGCGGCCGTAACCCCGCCCACCTTGGCTCCGCCCCGCGCATCGCCCATCAGTCCTTTTCTCCGCACGATCGGGCCGAACACACTTGCATCCTCGGAAGATTTTCTTCCCGTTTTTCCCTCTCTAGCTCTCGCTAGCGTTCGTTTCCTAGTCTGTCTATGGCTTTTAAACTAGATTTTCCAAACTGTTCATTGTGTCACAGTCGCTTCGCGAGGGCGGATCCCCATCCTCTTTGTTTAGAGTGTTTGGGTCCGGAACACCGTTGGGACTCCTGTTTTTACTGTGACTCCGTTTCGGTCCGGGGCTCTTCAACGTCGGTTGGAGCGGTGGGAGGAGGTGTTCGGACTGACTCCTCCTTCGCATTTTTAGGCGTTCATCGACAAGAAGAAAAAAACGCCCGGTAAGTTCTTTGATTTTCAGAGCACTCCGGCCGGGGGATACCTTCCCGGGTTCCTCTCGAGCCGGGAGGGGCGTTGATCGCTCTGTTACCGGGGTTCACCCTGAGGTGCCTGTCGGGCCTAATAATTCTACCGGAGTTTTCTCCGAGGGTCTCCGTAAGGGGCCTGTGATCACCGGAGTACCCTCCGAGGCCCCTCCTGTGGGGGCTGTGTGTAAACCCAGTTCTACTGAGTCGTGGGGTACCGGAGCTTGCTCTGAGGCAGTTCTTTCGGCTTCCCTCAACAAAAAAAAACGGGGTACACCCCGAGGTCTTGGCTTTGCTTGAGGTTACCGAACGCATGTTCGAGACCCGTGCCGATAAGGCTTCTACCGGGCCTAGGTCCGAGGTCCCTCATACAGAGGCTAAGGCTACCAACAGTTCTGAGGGGCCGGGCAAGGCCCTGTCGGTGACAGCGCACCGTTCCCGCTCTTGTGGTGACACCAGATCTGTTGAGGGGGCAAAGAAGAAAGTTTCTTCTTTTACCGGCAGTGCTGAGGCTCTTCCTTCGAAGGCTCAGTTGGCGGTTGGTATGTCGCAGAACCATTCCAGGCCTCATAGTACCAGCTCTACCGAGGTTCCTTATGTTAAGGCTAAAATTAAGACCTCTGATCTATCGACGGGGACCCCTGCCTCACTTCCTCACGTGCCGCAGTTCCCCTCAGATGAGGACAAAATGGCGCCCGTTCCCGCCATGACCACGGCGGCCATTTTAGGTACTACCCCTACAACTACGCCATCGGCCCCTGGTGTAGGGTTCGGTCCTTCGGGTGAACCTAAGGTCCCTTGTGCGCATCCTTACCGGCCGGTTTATGATTGGAACGCCCGGATGCCTCTTCGCACAATGTTTCGTTGCCCGCGGGGGCGGCTCCCTTGATTTATGTGGATACGTCGGCGGAGGGGCCTGTATGGCACCCTTCCCCATTGCGTCCCTGGATTTGTCCACCTCATGAGAGGCCTCCTCAGGTTCCCGAAACAATCTCCTGAGGACGCCTTTTTCAGTAAATTTCAAGCGCTTATGCGCACCGACCCCATAAGGGAATATTTCAAGGGGCTTTTCAAGGAGATATGTCCACCCGCCCCTCCGGCTTCACCCGTTCCGTCGGTGGTTCCGCCAGCGCCTCCCTTGCCCGTGGTGCCTCCCCCGGTGCTTCCGCCTGTGCCCCCATTGTCCCCAGTGGACAAGGCAGTGCTGGACTCGGCTCAGCAGGAGCCGGACTTGTCAGATGACCCTCAAGGCAATCAGGACAACGAGGACCTGCCCCACTCTACCAGAGCTTTCCATGACCGGGTAATGGACATGATGAGCTTCTTAGATGTTCTGAGGCACCTGCTCCGCAGGAGGGCGTGCTGTCGGGGGCGTTCACCCTGTCTCCTTTGGAGCGTTCCGGCCTGTTCTTGCAGAAGGACGTTCTGGCCGAGGTCCGAAGAGTTTGGGAAAAGCCACACTCGGGACTTTTTGTCAATAAAAAGATTGACGCGAGGTACAGGCTACATTCCTCGGAAGAAATGGCCTTGTCGTCTTATCCGCCTCCCTCCTCCACAGTGGTGGCTGCGGCCACGTTGCAATCCAGACCTGCAGCTTCCTCCTCCGCGACGGCGACTCAGGTCTTGGGAAAGGAGGACAAGCTCCTGGACTCCCTAGGGAGGAAAATATTTGCCAATTCGGTCTTGCAGCTCAGGCAGGCCAATGCAGAATTGATTTTGATGGGAGCTAACATGCGGATTTGGAGAGGTCTGTCGGAGTTTGAGGAGCACATTCTGGTCGAGAAGCTGGAGGATTTCAGAGGCCTTTCCGATGCCAGGGTCTTGGCCCAGGATCTCCTGGAGGCTGCGGCTCATCACGTAGACACCTCGGCTCGGGGTCTGATGCTAGGGGTAGATACCTCGTGGCGAGCATGGCTACATGCCACTAAGTTCTCGAAGGAGGTGCAAGACAAGGTTCTGGACCTTCCATTTGATGGTAAGGGGCTTTTTCACTCTTCTACTGATGTAGAGCTTACCAAAACCAAAGACAGCACTCAGACGGCCAAATCTTTGTCTGTTCTGGTTAAACCTCCCTTCAAGACTCAAAGGCCGTTGTCGCAAGGTCGACCTTCCTCTGGTTTTAGGGGCTTCCTCGACTGCAAAAATCGCAGAGTGGATACTCCTGTGGGGAATAACCGCTGTAGACAACAGCGTACGCGGTATTTCTCCCGCTCCTCAGCCTCCTCATCAGGTTCAGGTGGCACCGCCACGATAAACCTGCCAAATGAGGGTTTTACGGGCTTGCACGAGACCCCGGTGAGAGGACGCATTGCGTCTCATTGGGAGGCGTGGCAGACCATCACAGAAGACAGATGGGTCTTTTCAGTCGCTCGAGCGGGCTTCCGCTTACCTTTACCCCCTACCCCACCCCTCAACCCTCCTTTTCAGCTGTCGGGCTCTCCCTACCTCAGGGCCGAGGTTCAGAAACCACTGCTCCTCATAGCCGTGGAACCCGTTCCCCCTTGGGGAACGAGGGGAGGGCTTCTACTCCCGGATGTTTACGGTGCCCAAACCTTACCAGGCTGGCCTGCGCACCATCCTAGACCTTTCCCAGTTCAATCTTTCCCTACCCCAAGAGAAATTCAAGATGATCACGCCCGGCCAGATTCGCTCCTCGTTGCAGGCGGGCGATTGGCTCAGCGTGGTGGATCTTCAGGATGCGTACATGCATATCCTGATTTGGAACCCACACAGGAGATACCTCAGTTTCTCTTTGGGAGAGGAGCACTTCCAGTTTCGGGTGCTTCCTTTTGGCCTCATTTCGGCGCTGCGTGTCTTCACGAAGATGATGTCGGTGATTGCGGCCCATCTTCGTCTCCAGGGTATCCAGGTGTATCCCTATTTGGACGACTGGCTCCTACGCAGCCCTTGCTCGTTGGCAGCAGCGGGCAACCTCCAGTCTCTCCTTCAGCTCCTATTCCATCTTGGGCTGTCAGTGAACTGGCGGAAATCCTCCATGACGGTCTCACAGGACCTGACTTTCCTGGGTTTTTGTTGGAACACGATAGACTGCCGAGTGTATCTGACCGGGGACAGAATGGCGGATCTGTTGGGCATGTGTCAGATGTTTACGCAGTCAGAGAGCATGTCAGCCTGGTGGTTCCAGAGGCTTCTGGGACTCATGGCCTCGTGTGTGCTGGCTCTTCCTCTTGCTCGTCTCAAAATGAGACAGACCCAGATGGCTCTTCGGAGTTCCTGGCGTCAGGCTGTGGACCCGGATTCCAAACGGATAATGATTCCGGATTCCATGAGAGTGGACCTGGACTGGTGGTCGTCTCTCAGCAACCTGTCAGTGGGTGTCGGGTTCCAGGACACAAGCCCCATGGTGACGATCACGACAGACTCCTCCCTTTTCGGGTGGGGTGCGACGTTAAGATCTTCTTCAGGTCTCGGACCTCTGGTCACCTCAGGACAAGCTCCTGCACATAAATCAATTGGAGCTTCTGGCAATTTGTCTGGCGCTCAAGGCGTTCAGACCTCTCATTGTCAACAATGTGGTCTGCATACGAACGGACAATGCGGTGTCAATGTACTACATAAACAAGCAGGGGGGAGTGAAGTCTCCCCCTCTCGTGGATCTGTCCATCCAGATTTGGGAGTGGGCCGTGCTTCATGGGGTCTGGCTGCTTGCAGTGCACATCCCGGGCTGGCTGAATGTCACCGCGGACGCCCTCAGCCGGCGGACAGTGGCCAGCTACGAGTGGGAGTTGAAGGCGGAGATCCTATCATGGATGTTCTCGCGTTGGGGCACACCGGAGGTGGACCTCTTCGCCACGGCGGTACACAAGAAACTTCCTCAGTACGCCTCCAGAGGGGGGCTGGGAGCCTCCTCTCTGGGGGACGCACTCGAGATTCAATGGCACAACATGAGAGCTTACGCCTTCCCGCCTCTTCCTTTGGTTCATCGAGCAATTTGGAAGTTGAAGAGTTCTGTCAACTGTTCTTTCCTACTGATAGCTCCGTGGTGGCCGGCCAGGTTTTGGTTCTCAGAACTTCAACACCTGTCGGTGTGTCCGCCGATCAGGTTACCAGTAACTCCCGATCTTCTTCACCAAGGGGAACAGCAGATGTGGCACCCCCTCCCCACAATCGCTCAACTTGGCGGCATGGTGCCTGAGTTCACGGCTCTAGAGCCTTTGGGTTTGTCTGCAGATAACATGCGCATTATCCAGGTAGCCAGGAAACCCTCGACCAGATCCCAATACAAGAGTAAATGGCTCAGGTTCTGTCATTGGTGGTCGGAGAAAGAATTGGACCCGAGGGTGGCGACGATTGACACAGTGCTGTCCTTTGTCTCCTCCCTAGCGGAGTCAGGGGTTCATGTCTTGTCCTGCAGGACTTATCTCTCGGCGATTTCCGCCTACCTCTCTACAGACCGGTGTTCTTATTCGTTAACTAACCCGGTGGTGAAGAGACATTTTGCTGGCCTGACACGACTCTACCCTCCGGTTCGTAGTCTGCACCCGCCTTGGGACCTAAATGTAGTCCTGACGGCGCTGTGCCATAAACCTTTTGAGCCAATGGCTACGGTTGACCTCAAGTACGTGTCCTGGAAAGTTTCCTTTCTGGTCGCCGTTACGTCAGCGAGGAGAGTGAGTGAGCTCCAGGCATTGTCGGTGGAGCATCCTTTCTTGGTCTTTCACAAGGACAAGGTAGTCCTTCGGACAAACCCAGCTTTCCTACCAAAGGTAGTGACCGAATTCCATCTGAATCAATTGATTTCCCTTCCGGCCTTTTTTCCGAACCCTGCCTCGGAGGCGGAAAGGGTTCTACACTGCCTGGATGTCCGAAGAGCTCTTAAGTTCTACCTGGACAGGACTGCCGAGCATCGGAGTTCTTCCCAACTGTTTGTGACCTTCGGTAAACCCCAGGGCAGGCCGGCGTCTAAGGCATCCATTTCCAGATGGATTGCTGCCTGTATCACAGAATCTTTCACCGTCCAAAAGCTGATACCTCCTAAGGGTATCCATGCACATCACGTGCGAGGCAAGGCAGCTGCGGTTGCTTTTCAGAAGTATGTTCCCTGGGAGTCCATCGCTAGAGCGGCTACTTGGGCCTCCCCATCTGCTTTCTGTAAGCATTACTGCCTCGATATGAGCTCTAGGGCTTACGCTCAGTTCGGCCAGGCTGTGCTGAAGAACCTGTTTCAGTAAGGGGTATTTCCATCCACCCATAGTTCCTATAAGGAGTGCTTGGGAATCTCCCATAAGTATGGAGGAAAGGGGACGGGACGTAGGAGTATTACCAGGTTACTCACCGTAGTGACCACCTTACTCCTAGTCCATAGTCCCTTTTCCTCCATACGCCCGCCCGCCGTCCCCTTAATAAGGTTACTCTGTTATTGCTAATGGGTCTTGGACCCTGCGATAGAAAAGTACTGATGGGTGATGTGCGGGACAGAGCCAAGGTGGGCAGGGTTACGGCCGCGTGCCGGGCCCCGCGCAGGAAAGAGAGGAGGGACATACTTTTGGAAAAATGTTGATGCTTTTTACAAAGTGCTCCGGTCCCGTCCCACAGGACGGAGAGATGTCCCATAAGTATGGAGGAAAAGGGACTATGGACTAGGAGTAAGGTGGTCACTACGGTGAGTAACCTGGTAATTTGACATCCTACATCCCTTGTTAGTGGTGTGGTCTGTGTTTTTCGGTCTTCCTTTTCTCTAGACCTCAATTGAAAAAGAATAAAATAAAAATTACAATAAGGGTCTGATGCCTTGAATATTAAAATGATATGTCTGAAATAAAACACTCATGAAACATGTTGTTGTTAATTTATACAGCACAGTGCTGCTATTTCTATGGTTTCCAAGTGCTCTCTCGGCTCTGAAAGGAAAAGTGAGATGGGTTGGTTAAAAAAGAAAGCCGTAAAAGAGGGGCGTTGTGCTTAGCTCTTGGTGCGTGTAGAACCAGAAGTAACTGGCATCTGTGCGGGTGTGTTTTCTAGGTGTGTTTTGTTCTGTACCCCAGAGACTTATTATTGTTGCCAGATGGGAGACATCCATTATTTAGCTTATTGGTTGTTTGAGCTAGTCGGGCGGGTTTGAGAATTGGTTTGAGAGATGTGTGGTTTGGACCGTTTTAGCGAGGAGGCTTTCTCTAGCCGCCTGAAGCAAGTATGGTCAGTTTGGTGAGCAAAGGTGGTGTTAAGAAGGAGATTTGTTTTGTAACTGTTTATTTATTTTACAGTAGCGTACAACACATATAACTGTTTGGGGTGAGTCGATTCATACAGTCATCACAAACTATATAATCGAGGATGAACAATAAAAGCAAAAAAAGAAGAATGGATGTAATGAACCACAAAATCAGGATCTCGGTGTAAAGCAAAACCATAGCCACACCAAACATACCCCAACAATAAACATACAATAACACCTGTTTGTGCTGTCCGGTCCGAAATTTCAATAAACTACTCTGGGGCTTGCCCTACCTCCCAGGGGCCCGCGGGTGGGATGGAATGTCTTATCTGCATGCAGACCCAGTTTGGTCTTCTATGGGAGCATATTATCCGAGGGTACAAACATCGCCTGTGTCAGGGCTGTCTAAGTGGCCACGTCATCACTGATTTCCTTCACACTTCTATATACTGCTCTGTACCAAACAGAAGTCCCCGCCATTGCTCATCTGTACAGGTCAATCCACCACGCAACAACATTGAGACTCTCCTTTGCCTTCCAGGCCATAGCAGTCCTGCGTTTAGCCAACACACAGATCAGATCCTTCATTCTGGTAAGATGTGTGCTGAGTTTCTCCCCATGTGGAAACATCTCCAAAAGGCAGTCCTCAGGCAGCCAAGAATGCATCTCAATACTCCCATGGACCACTTTGTCTGCATTTGCCCACCCAGTACCTCCGAACCACCGGGCAACTCTAAAACATGTGCAGCATATCCACAGCATCATCCTCAGACCAAGGGCAGACCCATTGCGCCGCCCGTGGAAACTGGAAATTGTTGCATAGGGTGATATATGCCTTATGCGTGACATATAGTTTCAGTGATTTAAAGCGGGCATTCTTGGAGACCTTTCTGGTTAAAATCAAAGCCCTGGCCCATTCTGCTTCAGAGAAGTTCCTGCCCAGGTCCTCCTTCCATTGCAAACACACCATCAGAGAAGGCTCCACCATCTTACTGGAAACCAATTCATATGTTCTAGAGACAATGTGACCTCCCTCAGACATACCTTACATTGCCTCCAGCAACGGGTCGGGCTCCATACATTCGCAAAGTTCGGGCCAAAGTTTCTTAATCTCCCTTACCAGGCCTGAATGCAGCAGGAACTGATCCTCATGTATGCCGAGGGTCTGGGTTAAAATGCTAAAGTCTACCATCTCCCCATCCTGCAATGAGTCTCCCACTGTGGCCACTCTGTTCATCTCCCAATGTCTTCTGATCCCATGAACCTGGCTAAATCCTGCCCTCATCAGTCCCACCAGGGGAATGTTCGGGGAATAAGGATTCACAACCCCCAGGAGCCACCACAACCTCCGCCATAAGGTCTTCCTCAACTCCAGGAGGTGAGGCCCGTGCAAAAATGTGCCCTTGTGTACCCACAGCGCCTGCTTAAGAAAGTACCCCTTGATGGCGGGCTGTAGCAAGCTGGTGTCTAAAGAAGGCTCATCCGCAAGCCAGCCCATGACCAACTGCAGCTGTCCTGCCCAATAGTATAGCTCAAAGTGGGCTAAACAGACCCTCCCCCCATTCCTGTAGTCGCTCTGCAGGGGGCCCAGCACAATCCTGTTCCTCTTTCCCTCTCTTGTCTCTGGTGATAGAATTCAGATTCCCAAAAAATAGTCTAGGGATGTTGAAGGGTATGTTGACAAAATAGTATGACAGGCGCGGGAGCACCACCATTTTCAAGAGTGCCACTCTTCCAATCATTGACGACAGCTTCTTCCAGAACGCCATAACCTTAACAATCCAGAGCCCTCTGCGTATTATGTGCATGTGAGGCGGAGAAGTCATGTCGTACATTCACCACAAGGTATCTAACAGTGTCCGTCTCCCAAGATGGCAAGCCTACATCAGCCCAGGTAACGGAAAAAGGCAGGACTTTGATCTACTAAATTGTATACCTGGGACCTCTGCAAATCGCTCACTCGAATTGAGAAGGTTTTGTAAATTATCCTCTGGGTACGTAATGTTGAGCAGCATATCATCTGCATACAAAGAAATTAAATGTCTGGCCCCGTCCACCAGGATGCCTGCCTCTGAATACTGTGATCTAAGAAAGACTGTGAGCCGCTCCAACGCTAGGATAAACCGCATTGGGGACAGAGGCAGCCCTGCTTAGTGCCTTCCCCCAACGCCCACCCTTGGGTGATCTGCCTGCCCAATACCAAACTGATGCAAAGACCTATAGAACAAATCCCATTGGACCGAGTCAAAGGCCTTAACAGCTAAAGAGGTCACTGCACATTCCAAGTCCAAATGCCTGATGCTATTTATAATGTGGTGGATCCTCCTCAGGTTCCATGTAGGGTTCCTGCTGGGCATATAACCCTGTCTGATCTATGTGTATTAAGACGCCAATCACTCTTTTCCCCTTAAGTGCCAAGGACGCGGGACTTAAGGGGTTAATGAAGGAGCAAATGTTAGATGGCATTGAATAGTGAAATACCGAAATCACCAAAAAAAGGCCTTGGCACTGGGGGGAAACCCATGGCAGTTAAAAGGTTAACCTAACAGCCAACAGGGCCATCCCGTAAGCTTACAATCTTGATTGACCGTGGAAAGGGTTTTTTACGAGCTGCAATCTAACAGTGGCATTTTTGGCTTGAGCACCGGGACTATTACTGATTCCCGCAGACTACCAGGCAGCATCCCTATCTCGTACCCATCCTCTAGTGTTTCCAAGAGACACTATAGAGGGGCATCCTCCAGCATATTCCTTATAAATTTCTGCAGGCAAGACATCCGCTCCTGGGGCTTTACCAGACAGCAATTCCCGTATTGCAACCAGTAGCTCTTCGACTGAAAGCGGGGTGTCCAACATCGCCCTCCGTTCTGGCTGGAGGCAAGGTAATTCTATATGAGACAAGGCTTCAGCAATTTCAGTGCCACAAGCCTCAGTTCCTGACGAATACAGAGTCTCATAGTATTTAGTGAAGACCTCATTAATCTGCTCTTGCCCATGCCTAATCGCCCACTATTCATTCCGTATAGCACTAATCATTTCCCTCTTATGCTCCTGTCTGCCCAACCAGGCCAACAGCCTTCCAGGTTTATGCCCCTCTGCATGTAGCTTCCTCGTGTATTCTGCAAAGTCAAATTTATCCAACCGGTTCCAACCCGCTATACACTGTTGCCACTGTTCAGTCGGGTCCCCAGCTTCCCATCCTGTTCCTGCAGCCCTCGCCTCCACCAAATCTATTCTTCCCTCCATCTCCATGAGTGAATCCAGTATGTTCCAGAGCCCCCCCCATTTTGCCTATTGCCTCTCCCTGCACTACTGTCTTAAGTTTCCCAAAGCGTGCCCGTCTTGTCCACACTACCACCGTTAATAGCATAAAAACAGTCAGATGTTCTCGGAAGGTATCATCTAGTAGAGCCTCTGCCGATAGCTTACCAGTAGGAATTGGGGGTCTACGCAATCTCCTCCACCACGTGGCCATCAACGGTGCATGATCAGAAAGGACCCTGGCCGTATAGGACACTAAGGTAAATTCCCCCAATGACTTGCGTCCCGTAAAGATATAGTCTATGCGTGTGTGCACCCTATGTGGGGCGAAATGTACAAATAGGACCTTTACCCCTCATGTGTTGCCCTCCAGACGTCTAACAACTGAAGGTCCTCCAGCAATCCCTTTAAAGCTTTCACGGGGGAGGCAGGCCTCTTATATGTATTATTTGACCTGTCGTTTGTCGGGTCCAATGGGCAACTGAAGTTACACACCCCCACATAGCCACAGGGCACCCCTGTAATGGGACATTTTCGAGTAGGGTGAAGCGAAGAATAGCTTGGCGGTATGGTTAGGAGCATAGGAATTTACAGTGCCTATCTCCTTCCTTCCCAAGGGCTCAAGGGCAGCCACCATTCTACCCTTCTCATCCCCTTTGGTTTCTAGGATCCTAAAGGGGACGTGGGTGCTCTCCACACCAGAACACCTCTGGCAAATGTGGAGTAGGGGGAGCCGTATAACTATCCAACCCATTCGACCGTTCTGTTTGTCCCTGGTAAAATGCGTCTCCTGTAGTATAGCTATCCCCATACGCATTCTGTGCAAATACTTGAACACCCATAGACGTCACGCGACCCCTTCCCGATACCACCTCCCAAACCGTGCCCTCCCCTATCGCCCTATCCATCTTCACGTGCGGACCCGGCCACAAGCCGAACTCCAGACACAAACAGAAATAACAATAAACCCTGAAACCCACCAACAACTTCAAAACATCCCGCCACCCCCCAACCATATAATACTGGCCTAATAGCTACAAGCATATTCAGGCCTGACCGCATTTCATGCACCCCCACCCTGCTAGCAGGTGACGCACTGCAGGCGATACCTCAAGACTTATCCCAAAAAAAAGTGTTCAATATCTGTGGGAACATGCCCGCCACAACTGAGGCGCTCAGCCGATTTCCCCCCCCCAAAGTGGGAAAAAAGAGGAGAGTCAGTCGCCAGGCTCCCGCCTTTACCCAATCTAGAATGCCCCAAAGTGGTTGTCAGCTATACCTCCACACACAGAGCAGCAGCCACAGTCAACTTTCATTGTTCCTCCATTCTTGTAGCTGCGCAATGCCCACCAAGTCCATCCAGATGTGTGGCGCCATAGTGTCCTCAAAGAAATGCAATCAAACCTCATGGCATTCCTTCAGCTTTGCCGGCCAAATCAACATATAGCGGAGGTTAGTCCTCCGCAGCTGCTCCTTGGTGGGGCCAAACACCACCCTGCTCCTCTGCACCAGCTGTGTATAATCCGAAAATATGGTCAGCTTCGAGGACGCCCTTTCTATCACTCCTCTCTCCTTGGAGAATGCCCGTATCCGTTCCATGTCTTTAAAGTTTAGGATCTTTGCTATCAGCTGTCTCGAAGGGGCACCAGGCGGAGGCCTCTCAGCCAAGGATCTGTAGGCCCATTCCACTGTGAAGCCCTGCGTCAGTGTCCCGGGGCCCACCTCCTGCAGCAGCAAGTTCTCCATGTAGGAGGTAGGGTTCCCCACTTCCTTCCCTTAAGGCAGCCCCAGAATCTGGACATTATTCCTCCTTGCTCTACCTTCTGCATATTTGGCACGATGCTCCAAGACCCTGGACCGTTTCCATGAGCGTAGCAACCTTCAATTGATTACTAGCGATGTTGGTCCTATTCTCCTGCGCCACCGCTTCTGTCTTGCCTAGCCGATCTGCAAGGGAACAGACATCTTGGAGCAAGAGACCAACATCAACGTGACCGTATCTATTTTGTGTTCCAAGGAGGTTTGCAATGCTGTGATCGCTGCCAGTATTCTGACTTCCCCCTGCTGGCTCATGGACACAGATTAAGATTATCCCCCCTGGGCAATGGCGGCTGGGCCGCACCACAGCCATCTTTGTGGGTAAAGGCCTTCATGCTTCTCAGCTTGGCCCTGTCCCTGCTGTGCTTAACCAGCATTTGCAATTAACATTAGGGAGTGGTGTGCACTGAAGTATTCCTCCAAGGCCTGGGCACCTTCTCGCTAGCTTCACCAGCCGACCACAGTCCAGCAATTTCTGCGTCCCCTCCTGTCACGAGACAGCGCCAATGCTCCCCCTGAGCGGGTGGGGGATCACCATGTAAGGGTGCAGTCAAGTCCATACAAGGGGATGGGCAGCTCACTTTCTTCTCACAAGCGGTCTCCACTGGTCTCTACAGTACACTAATTTCCATAATTGTCCTGTCACCTCTGTCGCTGCAGCTCCTGAACAGATCCCTCAGGCACACCAAGCCACTACCTGTCCATCACCAGGTTAATTCACTACAGCCACGACAGCGCAGGCCCAGGGATGAAATACCACCTCACAGCACCAGTAACCAATGTCCACTACATGCGCCACCCATGAAGCCCCTCCACCTGATGCAGCACAGTGACACCAAGACATGTAGTGGGGTTGCACAGTCCATGCCCCTGCAGTCCAGGGGATGGAAAGCTGCCTCTTGATGCTTGAATAGCACTGCGTACCTCAGCTACGATATGCCGCCAAAGCTGACACATTAAAACGCAGGTAATATGTTGCAGGGTTCGAAATTGAGATTCAATGAGTAGGATTTAAAACCAGCTCCTGGGTGTCTGGCATCAACCTGTCGGCAGGAGCTGCCACAGGGTAACCAGGAGCTACTAGAGATGGTCCTTTAACCTTTTGTCCATTTTGTATGAACAGTTGTGTTTAAATGTATATTATATGTGTTCTAATTCTTCTCCAGCATTGGATCTTTCATGGATTCACATGCTTAGAATATTCCCTGTCGACAGACTGGAAACCCTCAGTACACTTATAAAGCCGTTTCCCATAGGAAAACTTCTGACACTTTTGTGTCCCATCTATGTCGTTTTTGGGGCCGCCTACGCATGCCCCACTAGGACGTAGCGGTAAAAATGCCTCACCCCGCAGCTCCCTTCAGATTTCAACTGTCTCCAAAGTAGTGGGAGCACCTCATGTAGTCTACTATTTGTCAAGGTTGTGTTGTTGCAGTTTTGTCCTGATGTCTGGGAAAGCGCTGTTCCGCCCGTGCGCTACGTGCGGGTTGAAGAAAGTGTATGAGGGGGATGGGCATATGGATTGCATATGTTGTCTACACCCTCATCATTCGGCAGACAAGTGCGACATATGTAAGGGCTTCTCCCAGAAGACTCTTAAAGATCGAAGTCGGCGGCTAGTGGCATGGTTGAATGATGGAGCGGGGGCATACCCGCCTTCGGAGGTAGGCGCCACGCACAGCGTGGCCTCAGCGTCGAAATCTTTAGGGGCCCCGCGCCGCTCGACATCGTCGGAACCCCCGGTGAAGAAATCACGACCGGCGGAGAAGGAATCATCGAGAAGCCATTCTAAGGAGTTCTCGTCGAAGAAAGCCTCGTCATCCTCATCTTCTTCGATGAAGAAAGACAGAAAGGAAAAGTCAAAATCCTCCTCGGGCGATCACCATAGATCGACCTTGAGTCGAGAAGCGGAAGCGGAGAAGCGCAGGTCAAGTTCGGAAAAGCGGGAACGCCTCAGGGACCTACACGATCACCACCTTCGTCGACGCCAGGGCAGTCGTCGACCCCTTCTCTGCCACTGACACAATTGGTCTCAACTATTCTTGGACCGCAGATGGTGACGGCGACGATAACGACGGGGCCAGCTTTAGCCTCGTCGACGGAGATTCCGCAAGAGGCCTGGTGACCAGACGTATTCGACCCGGTTTTGCCGGAGACCCTGCTGCAGCAAGAGGTGGCCTTGTCGGTGTCCTCGGGAGATGAGGATGTGAGAGTAGCTGGCCCTGCAGACCTTGCGTTACGAGGAATTACCAAGCCTCTCTCCGGGAGAACCAGCATTCCGGGGTCTACCCCTCTTCTTAATCCGCAGTCACTCTTGTCGCTGGAGGTTTTATCCACGTTACAGACTTTGTTGAAGACTCTGGACGAGAGGCTACTTCAAGCAACTCCAGCCAGGTCGGCCATCGACGAACCGGGCCCGTCTCGTCGGCCATCTCCGTCAATCCCCACGACAGTGCCAGCGGGTGAAGACCTCTCAGCTGCATGCCACGAGGAGGGAGAACTGATAGATTCGGATTCGGACAGGAGAACCTTATCGGATGTCTCACTTTCCCCCTCCAGGGATCCAACCTGGGAGTCTGAGGTGGAATTAGAAACCCCGAGAAGCCCGGCTCAGCCGTCTCCCCCGGACGACATTGGGTCATTTCACGCTATGATGGCCAAAGCGTGTACAGAATTCGGGTTGGCCCAGGAAGAGGAGAGAAAGAACTGTTTTCTTTTCGACCACATGGGAAAGAGAAGAAGGTCAGTGTTCTCGGTACCCATTCTGGATCATGTGTGGCAGGAAGGGTTACCCTTTCCCGGAACCGCCAATAAAAGGTTGCCTGGAGAAAAAATGTAAGGCCCCAGAAGCTACCCCCAAGTGTCTGTCCTCCCAACCAACCCCTGACTCGGTGGTGTCAGCGGCGGCGGCGAGAAAGGCGAGGGCCCAGCACAAGTGCACGACCCCGCCGGAAAATGAGGCCAGAAGGCAGGATGCCTTTGGCAAAAAAGTGCTGTCGGTAGGAGCAACCACAGTGAAAGCGGCCAACTCTCTGGCTATAGTAGCCAGATATGACAGAGATGTGGCACCGACTGGCACCTATGCTTCGCAAGGCGGCGATGTTACTCGTCAGGGAAGGTAAAGAGGCCTCCAATCATGCAAAAAACATTGCGGTGGACCTCGCAGAATCAGGGTTTAAACAGGTGAATAACGGGGTGGTTCTACGAAGGCAGGCATGCATGGCTAAAATGCACCAACTTTAGACCAGAGGTGCAATACAAGGTGCTGGATATGCCCTTTGAGGGAGACATTCTGTTCGGCGAGAAGGTGGACGAGGCCCTGAAGGGCATGAAGGAGGACTCGGACACTGCGCGTTCCTTGGGTGCCCTCCAGAGTGGTCGAAGTTTCAGGTCTTTCCGTCCCTTTAGGGGAGCATCGGGAAACTCCAGATTCTCGGCATCGAGAGACAGATCCTTCAGTAGGCCGGCGTACCCCTCACAGGGATAGACGGGCTTCTCAAGCGGCAAAACAACGCCGGGACTACCAGACCTCCAGGAAGAGAACAGGTTACTCGTCAACGAGAGATAAGCAGACCAAGGACCAGCAATGACGGGCATCGGAACGTTCTGGGAGGCAGAGTATCGTACTGCATCGACGAATGGGAGCAAATAACAACGGATCAGTGGGTGTTGGACACAGTAAGGTATGGACATTCCCTGCAATTCAAAAGCAACCCTCAGTACATTCCACCGGCGTTTGTAGCTCAACCCCATCTGAGCGTGTTGCAGCAGGAAGTAGCACTTATGCTACAAAATGGTGCTATAGAATAGGTTCCGTCGTCGCAGAAGGGTCAAGGGGTTTATTCCCGATACTTTGTGGTGAAAAAACCAAACAGAAAATCGCGTCCCATTCTACACCTGCGCAGTCTCAACAAGATGTTGAAAAGCCTAAAATTTAAGATGCTCACGCTCCAGGAAGTGATCCGATCAGTTCAGGAAGGGGATTTTCTGGCGTCTCTGGACCTGCAGGATGTGTACTTCCACATACCAATGTGTCGGCGACACAGAAAGTTCCTAAGGTTTGTGGTAGGACGGACTCACTACCAGTTCACAGTACTTCCCTTTGGGCTGAAATCCTCTCCCAGAACGTTCACGAAATGTTTGGCCCCGGTGGCAGCCTGGCTGAGAAGGCAAGGTCATCATGTGTACCCGTATCCCGACGACTGGTTGGTGAGGGGGGTCCTCCCCTATGTCGACTCGCACAAGTTTGCAGTCCATCATGCAACTTTTACAACGGCTGGGGATTGCGGTAAACTTCGAGAAATCTTCGTTGATGCCGTCGAGAAGCTTGGTGTTCCTGGGCGCGCAATTCGAGACCCAGTTAGTGTTAGTGAGGCAATCCCTCGACAGAATCACCAAACTCAATCGATTGGCAAGTAGGCTGAGAATCAATACCAGACTATCAGTGAGAAAATGTGTCGATTCTGGGCGCTATGGCGTCCTGCATTCCTCTAATGGGCAACTGTCGCCTGTTCATGAGGCCGGTTCGAGAGTTCCTGGCGGACCGGTGGACGCAGGCCCAAGACTTTGGCCGGACAAGCTGACCGTCCACGACGATGAGCTCCTACTAGCTCTTCAGTGGTGGCAGAGCTTTCAGAATCTATCCAGAGGGGTACCCCTACAGGAGCCGGAGTTTCAGCTAACCCTAGTGACGGACGCATCCCTGACAGGCTGGGGAGCACACATGGGCACTCTACAAATGCAAGGTCGTTGGTCCCGGAGGGAGTCACTCCTGCACATCAACGTTCTGGAACTGAGAGCAGTGCGCTGGGCCCTGAAGTCTTTCCTGCCGCACATCAGAGGGTCCATAGTGAGAATATTGACAGACAACACAACGGCAATGTTTTACTTAAGGAAGCAAGGGGGCACGCGGTCCAGAACCCTTTCCATCGAAACTCAGAAGGTGTGGCATTGGGCTCTAAAACACGTTATATCCATCGTAGCTCATCATTTCCCTGGAGTAAGGAACGAGGAAGCGGACTCACTCAGCAGAAAAATGGGCCAAATACACGAATGGGAGCTAGACGGCGTTCAGTTGTCGAAGGTCTTCAAGAAATGGGGACGGCCTCCGCTGGATCTCTTCGCAACGAAGAGGAACAAGAAGTGCAAGATGTACGCCAGCAGGTGGCCACAGGAAGGTTCTCTGGGGGAAGCGTTCTCCTTTCCATGGACGGACAAGTTTCTCTGCGCCTCCCCCCCCATTCCCTCTTATACGGAGAACTCTGCAGTGGATACGCAGGTACAGGTGCCGGGTCATCCTAGTGGCACCGTGTTAGCCGAGGCAGCCGTGGTTTTCCGACCTGCTTCCCCTGTCAATAGCACAACCGGTAACGTTCCCGAAGGTTCCCAATCTCCTGTACCGGGACGAAGGAACAGTGTGGCATCACAATCCGGACAGTCTCAATGTCACAGCTTTGCTCCTGACTTTTTCGGAATTTGGTGCTTTGAGCATTTCGTCGGATTGTCGGAGAATCCTGCAAGCAGCACGGGCCCCTTCCACCAACA
The DNA here is from genome assembly GCF_040938575.1 of Ambystoma mexicanum. NCBI lineage: Eukaryota > Metazoa > Chordata > Amphibia > Caudata > Ambystomatidae > Ambystoma > Ambystoma mexicanum. The sequence goes on along the minus strand of NC_090921.1, from coordinate 169,502,606 downwards.
AGTCGTACGCATGTAAATGGAGAAGGTTCTGTATGTGGTGTCAAGGACAGCCGGGAGTGCAACCTCTAAACGTAACTCCGGAGCAATTTCTGGCAAAGAGCGGGTTATCATTTTCATCAATAAAGGTACACCTGGCAACCACCTCTAGGTTCACTAGGAGGAGGCAGTCATCTCCCTTGTTTAGTGACAGGCTGGTGAAACACTTCATGAGGGGTCTGTTCCACACATTCCCGCCGATTAAACGTTTTCCACCAAGGTGGAGTCTTAATGTGGTGCTAGCAGGGTTAATGAAAGCACCCTTTGAACCAATGGCCACATCGTCGATAAAGTTCTTGTCATGGAAATTGGCTTTTCTAATAGCTATAACATCAGCTAGGCGGCTCTCAGAATTGCAAGCATTGGTCGTAGACCCGCCGTACCTAAGGTTCTTTAAGGACAAAGTGGTTCTGTCAACTAATCCTCGTTTCATTCCAAAAGTTCCTACGGCTTATCATAAACACTCGGCCATTGTCCTGCCTACCTTTTTCGCGACCCCCTCATCGGCTGTGGAAAAAGCCCTCCATACCTTGGACGTGAAGAGAGCTCTAAAATTTTACCTTCATCGGACTCAACAACTTAGATCTAAGCAGCAACTCTTCATTGCATATGGTCCATCAGCGAGAGGAAAAGCAATTTGAAAGCAGGGACTGGCCCGATGGGTCTCGTCGACGATTGCCTTCTGTCATTCCAAAGCGGGAAAACCGCTACAAGGCGTCCGAGAGCTAATTCTACGAGGGCAACTTCATCTTCGACGGCGTTGTGGGCAGGAATCCCGTTGGCAGACATTTGCCAGGCGGCGGCATGGTCAGTGCCTCACACGTTTACCCGCCATTACTGCCTCGAACGGCAGCATGCGGACGATGTACAAATGGGAAGAGCAGTCCTGCGCCATCTGTTTCAATAAGGTAAGCCCTTTTCAGGAAGGGTCTGTACCTTTTTTTTAGCATATGTGTATATGTATATATATATATATATATATATATATATATATATTTTGATATGTGCATGTACATTTGCGTATTTATATGTTTGCAGTTATACGTAAGCATGGTTCGGTATAGGTATGCTTAGGAGGGTGTCGGATTGCATTCACACCTCCCCTTTTCAGGATCACTGCTGTATATTCTATTCTAAGCATGTGAATCCATGAAAGATCCAATGCTGGAGAAGGGAATAGTTTCTTACCTGTAACTCCCATTTCTCCAGCATTGGTATCTTTCATGGACTCACATGCGCCCGCCGGCCTCCCCTTAATGCGATCTACTTGTATAACTAGGTTTTCACCCCATTCTGCTTTGGAGAGGTCGAAATCTGAAGGGAGCAGCGGGGGCGGGGCATTTATACCGCTACGTCCTAGTGGGTAATGCGTAGGCGGCCCCAAAAACGACCTAGATAGGACACAAAAGTGACGTAAGTTTTCCTATGGGAAACGGCTTTATAAGTGTACCGAGGGTTCCCAGTCTGTCAACAGGGAATATTCTAAGCATGTGAATCCATAAAAGATACCAATGCTGGAGAAATGGAGTTACAGGTAAGAAACTATTCCCTTCTTTATCAACATTCTCAAATTCTCAAAGTTAATGTCACATTTACAGTTTGGAAGGCACCAGTTTGCCCTAGGAGCCAAAGGTAGCTCCTGGTAGCTGTTGGTTTCAAACCAACCAGTCTTCAGTATGCTAGAAGCAGGAGCTAAATGGGTCCCATCTCCCCTCAATTTCGAACCCTGTGTTGATGCGGCACAAATCAGTGATCCTTAATGGGATACAATATGCCTGCAGCCCGCAAACCATCACAGGGCGTACTGGGCAGGCCGCCACACACAAGCTGCTGGGCTCCTTTGCCTTCATGCTCTGGTCCTGCAGCGCGGTGCTCGCAGCCGCTGCTCCCGTCCCAGGCCCACCTCCTTCTCTCACCGACTGGCCCTGTGTCGCATGTGGGTCCCACCGCCTCCTTTATTCCTGTGGTGTATATGCAGTTCCGGTCTCGGAGTGGGCGACTGCTAAATTCCTGCGCGGCAGGCGCCATTTTCTCCCGGGTGCTCGCAGGCGGAAGACTGCTCTCTGCCTGCAATCCAGGCTTCACAGCAGCCAATGTCTCTCTCCAGGTTGGCCCGCTCTTCCCTGCGGCATCAGCAGCAAGTTTCTGCCCTTACTATGCAGTATTCACTTTGTAAGGCTAATCAAATAAAGAATCCAGCCGGAGCGCAAAATAGAAAGCGTCCCTACAGCACGGTTGCTGGCCACGCCCCCCAAGTAGGAGATTGTTAGTAGGTTTTTGGATATGTAGGTGTGGGTTGTGTGAGACAGGCATGGTATCAAGAGAGACATACACTGAAGGATGCTAGTTTCAAAAACGTTATCTACTAAAGTTCCTGGGTTGGTGTAATGCCTAACTGGCCCTAACACTAAAGGAATGGTTCCCTCAACTGATGTTTCTAAAGGCCATCGAAGTTTGGAAGTCCAAAAGAAAAATCTGTCTGTGTCTAAACCTATGCTTGCCCTCACTCTTTGACAAAAATGTGTTAGGAAGTCTTTAAAAAGCATAAAGTGGTGGTTCAACAAAAATAGGAAACCAGGATTGGTTTCAGGTGGTCTTCTCACCAGGTATAGGTTGAGTTCAATGAAAAAGCGACCGCTCATAGGACCTTCATAGTAAAATCAATGTCAATGGGCCTCATCACAAGTCCGGCCGTAACCATGCCGGTAGAACCGGCAGGTTGCCGCCGGACTTGCAAATTTTACTGGCGCCTGACTCCCGGTAACACCAGGGTATTCTGACCCCAGCGACCGGGAACTCAGGCGCTGGTAATTCTGTAAGTCCCCATTCCCATGGAGTCCATTAGGACAGGACTCCATGATAATGGGGACCACGGAAGCACCGGCACCATGACGCTCTGTGGACGGGTACCGTAATGCCCGCCATGTCTGATCCTGAGTCGTAGTGTGCTGGTCGGCTTACCAGCACCGTTGTTTCTGGTCCGGCACACTCATAAGGAGGCCCAATGTCTTTAATGCCTTGGAGTTCCCTTCCCCAAGCTTCAATTCCTTTAGTAACACAAAATGATCACAATTCCACTTTGCTAGGCCTCTTAGGGTTCCCTTCCCCAAGCGTAGTCCTCTTTCAAGTTCAAACACAAAATTCAATTTGTGGGCCTCTCCGGATTCCCTTCCCCATGCTTAGGCTCCTCTTGAGTTTCAAAACACAAGGTAAGTTTGTCAGGATGTACCTTTCTTTTATATACAGTTCTTTCAAAGGGGCAGCATCAGAGACTTTCGAAAACGCCAGGTTCTTTGCTCCATCCAAGCGCGACCAGTCTGAGCTTTAGTCCCCCTCTTTCATTCCTGCTCTTAACCTTTTGTCTTCAGGGGCATTCAGCACCCCTTCTTATTCTCTTCTCTTTTGTTGACTTCTTCCTTGTGCCCACTGGCACCTTCTTTTCTTTCTTGTGTCCTCTTGCACCTTCCTTAACTTTCACCTTCTTTTGCATTGCCATTCACACTTGCACACGTTCCACTCTGCCTCGTCGCTTGCAACCTTCTCTCTCATTTCGGTTCGCTCACGCCCTCTTTATTACTGTCCTTTTACATCACGCCCCTTGCGCGTTTTGCTGTCTTGCTTTCGTTCAATCTATATTGCTTTACTACTTTCCCTTTCTTTCTCTCTTTCTTTCTCTCTCTCTCTTTCTTTCTCTCTCTCTCTTCCTCTCTCTTTCTCTCTTTCTCTCTTTCTCTTTCTCTCTTTCTTTTATTTTTATTTTTAATTTGTATGGTTAATAAAATCAACCTTTCAAATGTTAACAAATATCAAAATGTCTGGATAATACAATTGATGAAGTTTCATACATGATCAGCAAAAAGATACACATTATACATTTACTCCAAGTAAATATAAAAATGGTTCAACTAGGTTAAAATGGAAAATAGACTAAACAGAAAAAATTGCATCCACAAATCGTACAGTTGCTATTTTAGTTCCTAGTAATATAGATGAAAAGATGCAATGCCACATGTTTTTTTGGATATGTACATTTTGATCTTCAAAATAATTTCCTAAGCATTTTTTCCGAAGAGTGACTAAACTTGGACAATGAACTAAACAATGTTCCAGCGTTTCTCTTTGGCCAACATTTTTACAAAATCGACACAAAATCTTCCTGCGTAATTTGCTTTCTACGAGCCAGAACATCTAATGTCGGCCAAAGGTTCAAACGAAAACGGAGAAACTTCTGGCGAGTCTTTGAACATGGAAATTTGACCAAGTAATCAGACATTACTCTACAGCGCTTAAGACCGAATAACGTTTGAATATGCTGTCTGTCAAACACTCCTCTGACATCTGCTACCTCATGGAAGAACTTGATCTCAATGTCCTCGGTCTCACCGAGACATGATTCACAGCCAGCTCTGTCACAAGCTTTGACACCCTTTTCCCTGATAGCTACAAGATCCTCTATGCACCCAGATCCAACCATTCCGGAGGGTTTGTAGCCTTGATCTTCCTGGAGTAGATTCCTGCATCTGTAATTACTCTGCAGGCCTAATCCTCTTTCGAATACCTTGTCTGCAGGCTCTCTCTCTCTCTCCTGGCCAATCTCTTAACGTGGCTACTATCTATCGGCCACCTGGTCAGATCACCTCCTTCCTCTGAGTGGGCAGACCTCTCCTCCTCCCTCCTGGCCTCAATCACTCAACTCCTCCTTCTTGGAGGCTTTAACATCCACCTGGATGCTTCCTGTCCCTCCTCTGGACTCTTTTGTGACCTATGCGACTTTCTCTTTCTATCCTCCCTTTTGGCCTGACTCACTCTGCAGAGCACACTCTGGATGTTCTGATCTCCTCAGACCTCCCCCTCTCTATCACCCTCACCACTCCTCTCTCCTGGAGTGATCACTTTCTCCTTTCCTCCCATCTTTCCCTCTCTCTACACCTCAGGCCAAGCCAACTACAGCACTGCCACCTACCTTCTCGGTCATCCGACCCATGAAGCGTGTGTCAGTTGAGGCTGTCGCCGCCTTTTTTCTCTCTCCCTCCTCCTCCTCTGGCTGACTGACATGCTGACATGCTGACACAGCCCTTTCTATGCTCCACTGTTTTATCTCTGGTACACTTGATGTTCTTGCCCCTGTCATGAGGATCCGCATGAAGCCCAAAGCCAAGTGCAACTCCTGGTATGACTCTGACCTTGTCACCCTTAAACGCAAGTGAAGGGTGGCTGAGAGGAAATGGCTAGCTTCTTGCGCATCCTCTGCCAAACTGGCCTGCCGCCTGCTCCAAAGGTAATACAGCTCTCTGTCCGCACTAAGAAGAGAGCCCACATCCATTCTGTTGTCATCTTACTCAATCTATCTTCTGCCTTTGACACAGTCAACCATCCCATCCTGCTCAATCGTCTCCGTGATGACCTGGGTATCACTGATCAGGCTCTGGCCTGGCTGACCTCGTTCCACTCTGATCGACCCTCCCAGGTCCAACTTGAGTCTTTGTTTTCCTCTTTCTCACTCTCTACCTGTGGTATACCCCATGGGTCTAACCTCTCACCCTGGCTGTTCAACCAATACCTGGCATCTCTGGCCCACCGCATTGCTGATCTGTGCTCCAATTTCAGTGCTATGAGGATGATAGCTCGTTTTCAGGCTCTCCCCTTCCATCTCTTCTCCTCCTCTCATCTCTGACTGTCTGTCTGCTATCCAGGAGTGGTGTGCCGCCAACAATCTCTGCCTTAATGCCAGTAAGACGGAGATTCTCCTTATCGGCACACCTGCACCCTCCTTTCCTGTCACTCTTGCCGGCCTCCCTTGGCCCTCTTCCTGCTTCCACCTGTGAGGCTAAGAACCTCGGGGTCATTTTTTGACTCCACACTCTCCTTTTCTCCTTACATCTCTGACATCTCTAAGAAGTCAAACTACCAACTGCACCTCCTCAGAGGTATTCCTCCCTTCCTGTCCTTCCCCCAGAAGCTCACTGTCTCTAGAGCTCTGGTTCTCTCTAGGCTGGACTACTGCAACAGCCTCTTTCTAAATCTGCCTGCTTCTACTCTCCGCCCTCTGCAACTCATTCAGAACAAGACTGCAAGACTTGTCCTTGGCCTCAAGCTCAGGGATTGTATCTCTCCAGCACTGACATCTCTGCATTGGCTCCCAGTGGCTGCAAGGATTAAGTTCAAGACCCTCTGCATTGTCCACAAGGCCTTCTGGGGCCTTGGTCCTCAACACCTCTAACTCTCTCTTTGTAAATATCTTCCTACTCAAGCTTTTCGCCCCTCCACCTCCAACTCCCTCAGGGTCAATCGCTACACCAAGCAACAAGTTGGTGGTAGATCTTTCTTCGGCTGGGGCCTCCCGCTGGCACAGCCTCCCTGCCTCTCTGAAACTCGAGGAGAACCATCTCGGGTTCCGGAAGCACCTCAAGACCTTCCTCTTTGCTTCTGCCTTCTCTTCCTCTCCCCTGCTGATACTGCACTGGTCATCTGGCTACCCTCTGATTTCGGGCCCAGGTCAATACGCGGCCAGTGCTCACCCGCACTGCCACCGGGCAACCCTTGCACTTAGGTTTGTATCTGTAACCCTACAGCCCCCCTACCTGCCCTTCTTGTTATTGTTTTGATCCCATGTACAGCACTGCCCCTCCCCTGGCATTTTCCCCCTCCCTCCATGCACTTGCGCAGTCTCAATATTGCTTGGCCTAGTAAGATCGTTGACTCTGCCCTCCCTCTGTTCCCCCTTCCTTGCCTCTTTGCACCTTGAAACCCTTGTGTATAGGCGCATTATAAAAGCCATATCATATCATATATTGGTAGGTAATCACAGCCTCCTTTGAAGGCATCAGGAAGCAAGATACAAACAACTGATTCAAAGTTCAAAGCAAAATGGTTTATTAAATCAAATGTCAGGATGGTAGGAGGCCTAACTTGCCCTACGCTAAGGTGGGATTTTCCTATCTCAACGAAACTAAGGAACGTTTGAGTCAAAGAGTTCAACTTAAAAGTCTTATTGTGTTCAAAACCTATGCTTGCCTTCACAACTAAAGCTAAACAATGTGTAGGGTTGTCAATTATCCAAGAAATGCTGTTCAACATTAAGTTCTGATCTTCGTCCAGTTCTTAGCTTCCTCTTCATCTCACATTCCTCAAGTTCAAGAAAGTTCCACAAAAGTCTAAAGATTACCTTGCTCAAGTTCAAACAGTTCCACACAATACTTCCGGTTCCCTTTCCCAAGTTGCAAGCAACACAGTTCAAAAGAAAAGGGCTCTTGAGGCTCTGTCCTCAAGACAGCATTTTGCAGTTCATCAAGTACCAGGGTTCCCTCCCCAAGACTTCAATGTAGCTACCAAAGTTTGTTTTCAATCTTTCAGCCTTTAACTTGAAGGTCAACCTGACCCTCCTTTTGGCTTGTGTCACCAGTTCACTTACAGTGCTTCTTCTTGGTTTATTTCACAATGTCTTTGGTTTTCACAATGTAGGGCTCACTGGTCTAGGCACAGTTGTCTGACCACATGGTTTCCCCTCATCGCAGGTCACACAACCAGGACCTGTAGGCTCTTCATTCCACACAGGTTCTTCAGTGTTTGCCTCTTTGTACAGATTCACCTTCACTTGGCTTTTACCTGTTGGCCTCTTGACCTCAAATACAGGTTCACACAGTCCGAGCCTCTCTGTATCAGCCTTTTGGCATTATGTGTCAAAACCTCTTTGCCAGTCTTTGGTCTTGCAGCACTGTATTCATTCATACGATTCACTTAATGGTGGTCTTGTTCATGCCCACCCTTTTTGTAGCACTCTTTCACCTTCGCCCTTTTTCCCATAGGTTGTTTTTTATGTGGGTACTCTTTCTTTTGACTTTTCATTAGCTCCTTGCTGTGCCCGTAACGTTAGCTTTGCTTCAAACTTTCATTCAGTTCGCTATTCAATATGCACAGTTCAGCTTTGGTTTCAAACTTTCATTCAGTTTGGTATTTAATGTACGTAATTCAGCTTGGGTTGAAGGTTTTATGCATATGGCGCTTTGTTATTCATGCGCAGCCCACCCAGAGTGCCCCGGCTTTTGAGTGGCTTTCCTTGACACTCCCGGTCTTTGGCTTCCTGCTCTGGCAGCTCTGACGGCTTCCTGTCTCCTTTTCCGGCTGGCGCTCCGACCTCGACGGATGGAATCCTGCATAGGCCGGCAACTTTGTTGTATGAGGAAGGCATGGTATCAAGCAGTAGACACAGACACAATGGATACAAGTTTCGAAAACCTTTATTTAAAGTTTATGTTGGGTTGGTAGGATTCCTAACTAGCCCTAACTCTAAAATGGGAGTAATCTCGACCATTAAACAAATACATCCAAATCAGTCTGGTCAAAATAAAAAGGCCTATACTAAGAACACCTAACCTTGCCCTCTTTCTCAAAATGGCACATGTTTTAAGGGAATACAAAAGGAAAATAGTGTCTCAAAAAGAAATGTCATAATGGTTTCAGTATCAAATCCCTTCCCCAGGTTCAACCCTAGGAGGTCTAGAGAGTCTCTTAAAAGACAAAGGATTGGTGGATGGCACAATTCTATCAGTCTTGCACACTTTGGCTTACTGGTACAATTCAATAGTTCAATCTTAGGCTTCTGTCTTCTGGTAGTTCAATCACTTCCTTTAGGCTTCGCCCGCCTTGCATTAATATTCAGTTTGCATTCACTTTCTCAATTTCTCACAGTTCTGCACAGGCTTCTCTCTGCCTGGCTCAAGCCTGTCTCTCTTTCATAGGGGTCCCCTTCCCCACGTTTTATCTAAGGTATCCTTTTCACTTTTGGAGACTTTCGAAACTGCAAGGAATTTACATAGACCTCTGCATGACCACTTTGACCTCTCCTTCAACAATTCTTCAATTCACAATCAATACTCATCTTGTGGCACCAATACTTCTTGGTACTTGTGGTTCTCACTATTTTTAGTCTGTCCTATAGGCCTATTCAAAATTCATGTGTTACACCAATACCCAGTGCTCCAGATAATATTTTGAGGTGGGAGTATTTTACGCATGATTTTTCAAAGTAGAGAGTAAATGCAATTTTAAGACTAAAAATGAGTTTTCTCCTCTGCAAGAGAGTAACACTTATCCAACACATACACCTAATGCATACGTAAAATCGGACCCATAGACCAAAAGCGTTATAGATCAAAGTTGTCTGGCTTGTGCAGAGTCCTTCACTCCACATGCAAACGGCACATCCCGTCTGGGCACAAAGTAACATCACATCACTCCACTTTATCAAGAAAACATACTTGTGTAGGGGCATCTAACTTCATTACTCATTGTAATAAGAATATTCTAGTGCAGCTTCAATGTTACAATCAGTTAACTGCTCTCTCCTTTGAGTTTGAAACACCCACTTCTTGCAGAACCTGAAGGTCCTAGAAAGTGTGAAAATGGCAGATTGTGTGCAATGAAAGACTCAATATCCTAGCATAACGGGGCATTGCAGAGTGTGGGGCAGTACTCTGGACGGCCTAAACTCCTTCAGTGGCTGGGAGCAACAGGGGAGAAAATGTAATGTTGGTACTCCTACGTCCCGTCCCCTTTCCTCCATACTTATGGGACATCTCTCCGTCATGTGGAACGGGACCGGAGCACTTTGTAAAAAGCATCCAATTTTTTTTCAAAAATGTGTCCCTCCTCTCTTTCCTGCGCGGGGCCCGGCACGCGGCCGTAACCCCGCCCACCTTGGCTCCACCCTGCACATCGCCCATCAGTCCTTTTCTCTGCACGATCGGGGCCGGACACACTTACATCCTCGGAAGACTTTCCCTGTTTTCCTCTCTGGCTCCCGCTAGCATTCGTTTACTAGTGTGTCTATGTCTTTTAAACTAGATTTTCCAGACTGTTCATCGTGTCACCGTCGCTTCGCGAGGGCGGATCCCCATCCTCTTTGTTTAGTGTTTGGGTCCGGAACACCGTTGGGACTCCTGTTTTTACTGTGACTCCCTTTCGGTCCGGGCACTTCAACCATTTTCAGGCGTTCATCGACGAGAAGAAAAAACGCCCGGTAAGTTCTTTACTTTTCAGTGCACCCTGGCCGGGGGATACCTTTCCGGGTTCCTCTCGGGCCGGAAGGGGCGTTGATCGCTCTGTTACCGGGATTCGCCCTGAGGTGCCTGTTGGGCCTAATAATTCTACCCGAGTTTTCTCCGAGGGTCTCCGTAAGAGGCCTGTGTTCACCGGAGTACGCTCCGAGGCCCCTCCTGTGGGGGCTGTTTGCAAACCCAGTTCTACTGAGTCGTGGGGTACCGGAGCTTGCTCTGAGGCCGCTCTTTCGGCTTCCCTCAAAAGGTGAAGGACCCAGGCGTCCAGAAGGTGACGATGGCCTTAATTCACCCTGCTAAGACCTCGATTGAGGATGTCGCCGCGTCCCTGGCTCAGCCTGTGGAGGCTACACCAGTGGAGGCGCCCTCAGGACCCAGAGTCTCCCTGCCACCGCAGAGGGAGTCGTCTTTCAGGCCCATTGAGAAGACCCCCATGAAGTCTTCGTTGGAAAAGGTGGGGGAGGGACTGGTGGCCATCGTGGATAGAGCTCATCGAAGTCGTGGAAGAGGCCCAGCCCATCGGGAGGGATCCCGACGAGGGCGACGATCAGAGCGACGGTGTTGCCGACAAGGCTCCTCAAGAGCCCTGGCGCCCGTCGTTTCCGGCGCCGCAGGACACCTCGGTGGCCATTTTGTCAGCGATTCAGTCCTTATGCTCGGAGATAAGGACAAGGTTGCCCCTTCCCCCGACAGAGGTAACTGAGCCAGACTCGACGGGGGAACCGGAGCCAGGAACTTCGGAGAGTCCACCACATAAGAGGAGGAGGACGCATCCCTCTCCCACCTCCTGCGGCCTGCTCTGCCTTCCCCCGGTCTACTACCCACGGGGATGATACAGGCACGGACACGGCTACGACAGGTACAGATGACGACGGAGGCGACGACGGGACGTGACCCCTGTCGCCCCTTGCTCGGGCGTCCCCGCCCGACGAGATTGGATCCTTTCATGCCATGATTTCCAGGGCATCCGAGCTTTTTCAGCTCTGCCCAGAAGAAAAGAAGAAAGAAGGGTTCCTTTACCAACGGCGCGAGGCTAAAAGGAAGACGGTCCTCGCCGTACCGCTTCTTGATGACATCTGGGATGAGGGGCTCGCCCTCCTCAAGAACCCTGCCACGGCGCCGGCAAAGAGGGACCGGTACGAGAAGAAGTACCGGGTCCCCGACGCTGCCCCCTTGTGCCTTCGGGCACAACCTACCCCGGATTCGGTCATCTCGGCAGCGGCAAAGAAGAAAGCTGGGGGGCATCGGCCTCGACATAAACTTCCCCGCCGGACGGCGAGGGCAGAAAGTTGGACACGATGGGACGACGGATCATCTCATCCGCAGCGACGACTATCAAGGCGGCCAACGCCCTGGCTATCGTAGCCCGCTACAACAGGGAGTTGTGGTTCAAAATCGCCCCTCTGTTAAACTTCCTTTCGGACGCCAAAAGGGCTGAGGCCCTTGAAATCCTACAGGAGGGGAAGATTGCTTCGGACCACGCCATCACGGTGGCAACGGACATCGCCGACGCCGGTTTCCGTCAGTTGGGCAACAGCGTTTGCCTGAGAAGACGAGGATGGCTCAAGGCCACGGATTTCCGCCAGGACGTACAAACCAAGGTTTTGGACATGCCCTTCGACCGGAACAACCTGTTTGGGAAGGCGGTTGATGAGTCCCTTCAGGCCATCAAGACAGACACAGAGACTGCCCGGGCACTGGGAGTGCTCCAACAACGACGGCCGTCCTTTCGGAGCCCCGGAGGCAGACAAGGTGCCTCCAAGGGATCCGGCAGTGGCTCCTCCACTTACCGCCAAGCGGCAAGATCTTCGTCCCAGGAAGCCTACAGGGGACGCGGCAAGTCAGGTGGTGCACGTCGTCGTCGACAAGGAGGTCAAGGAGGCAAGGCGGCCTCCAAACAAGATTGATCCGACCGTGGGGTCGGGCCCCCGCCGAAGCACCCCAGTGGGAGGCCGGCTACCGAGGTTCGTCAGCGTGTGGGAGTCCATCTCCACCGACCGTTGGGTGCTGGACGGAAGTGCCCTCGCGTTCCACCTGTGGCCAGGAAGGAAAATCACGTCCCTCAACTACTGTTGGAAGTAAGGGCGATGCTCAAGAAGGGTGCCATCGAGCTCGTCCCAAAGAGGCTTCGGGGCTCCGGAGTTTACTCAAGGTACTTCCTCGTAAAAAAGAAGACAGGAGGATGGCGGCCCATCCTAGACCTACGACGACTGAACAAGTACATCAAGGCACAGAAGTTCTGTATGGTCACCCTCCAGCATGTGCTGGGACAGCTGGAGGAGGGCGATTTCCTGTCGTCGTTGGACTTGGAGGATGCGTACTTTCACATCCCCATTCTAAAAAGACACCGAAAGTTCCTCAGGTTCGTGGTCCAAGGGCGGCACTACCAGTTCAAGGCCCTCCCGTTCGTGTTGAAGTCGGCACCCAAGGTGTTCACCAAGTGCCTTGCACCGGTGGCGGCGCGGCTGCGCCTACAGGGGATCCACTTCTACCCCTACCTGGACGACTGGCTCATCCGGGCACGGACAAGAGAGCTCGCCGTGGAGCACACTGCGAAGACCGTCCAACTGCTCACGGACCTGGGATTCTCCATCAACTTTCCAAAACCCCACCTGGTTCCGTCGCAAGTCACCCTGTTCCTGGGGCCAAGCTCGACACAGTGGCGCGGCTGGCCTCGCCGTCGGAGGAAAGGACCAGGACCATTCTGGGCAAGGTGCAGCGTCTGCTGGCCACGGATATGGCCAGGGTAAGATCTATCAAGTCCCTCCTCGGGATGATGTCCTCCTGCATTTATCTGGTGCGTCTTTGCAGGCTTCGGATGAGACCCTTACAGGAGTTCCTCGACGCCTGCTGGATCCAGTCGACGGGCAGCTTCGAGGACAGGATCCCTCTCAACGAGACGTTCCGTCAGGCGATCCGGTGGTGGGGTACCCGCTCCCATCTGTCGGCGGGCACGGACTGTCAGACCCCAGCTCACCAGGTGACGATTACGACGGATGCCTCCCTGGAAGGTTGGGGAGCACACTCTGGAGATCTTCACGCGAGAGGCCTTTGGCTCCCGGAGGAGAAGTCTCTCCACATCAACATCTTGGAGCTCCGCGCGGTGTTCTGGGCCCTCGGGTCCTTTCTTCCGTCCCTCAAGGGCAAGGTGGTGAGGATCTTCACCGACAACACCACCACGATGTTCTACATCCGGAAGCAGGGCGGAACCAGGTCCCCGGCCCTATCCAAGGAAGCCCAGGATCTGTGGCATTGGGCCGTCGCCCAAGGGATGTTTCTGGTGCCTCTTCATCTGGCAGGAATAAAAAACACGATCGCCGACTCACTCAGCAGGGAGCTGCGCTCGTGCCACGAGTGGGAACTACGCCAGGATCAATTGGATCGACTCTTCCGACGATGGGGCGAACCCCAAATCGATCTCTTCGCGACGGCGACGAATTCCAAATGCCAGAGGTTCGCCAGCAGGTTCCCCCAGCCGAGGAGCATGGGCGATGCTTTCTCGTTCCCCTGGGATGGCCTATTTCTTTATGCGTTCCCTCCGCTGCCGTTGCTGCTCCGGCTCATCAACCAGCTCAAGAGGTCCCGGTGCAGGATGATCCTCGTCGCACCGGCGTGGCCGAGGCAGATCTGGTTCCCGGACCTTCTGGACTTGTCAACGTCCCCACCAGTCAAGCTGCCGACGGACGCAGACCTTCTCTCCAGAGAAGGAGGCGCCATTCTTCACCACAACCCGGAGTCGCTGAACTTGCAGGCCTGGCTCCTGCAGCACTAGAGTTTGGAGGGTACGACATCCCGGCCGACTGCAGAGAGGTTCTTGCAAAGGCCAGGGCTTCCTCAACTCTCAAGTGCTACGGACATAAATGGAAGAGGTTCTCTGTCTGGTGCCGTGCACAGAAGATTAACCCTCTGCGGATTACGGCCCCTCAAGTACTGCCGTACCTACTGTCGCTGGCCAAAGCTGGACTGGCTCACGCCACCATCAAAATACATCTGGCTGCAATCTCCCGATATACCAGGACGAGGGAACGGGCGTCCTTGTGGTCTCATCACCTGGTGAAAGAATTCATGATGGGACTATTCCGTTCATTCCCGCTGGTGAAGGCTCCTGCCCCGGCGTGGGAGCATAATGTGGTGCTGACCAAGCTCATGGGGGCCCCATTCGAGCCTATGCATTCGGCGCCTTTGAAGTTCCTGTCATGGAAGACAGCTTTCCTCGTGGCCATCACCTCCGCACGACGAGTGGGAGAGATCCAGGCCCTATCTTGCAAGCCTCCATACTTGACTTTTCATGACACGAGGGTGGTGCTGAGGACACACCCATCCTTTATGCCCTAGGTGCCGTCAGACTTCCACCTCAACGAGCCCTTGGTGTTGCCAGTTTTCTTCCCGTCGCCGGCTGAGAGGACTTTGCACTCGCTGGATGTAGCTAGAGCGCTGAAGTTCTATGTGGACCGCATGAAGAGTTTTCGGAAGACGTCACAACTGTTTGTGAACTTTGGGACCGTGAATCAAGGGAAGGCTCTCTCGAAGACTTCCATTTCCAGATGGCTCTCCGCCTGCATCATGCACTGTCACCGGTTGGCAAACCTACAGCTGCCCGGCCGTCCGAGAGCCCATTCGACCAGAGCGATCGCTGTTACCACGGCGTTCCTGTCTGGTGTGCCCCTGCTGGACATCTGCAGGGCTGCTACGTGGAGGTCGACGCACACCTTCACAAGATTCTACTGCGTCGATCGGGACTCCAGGGAGGAGTCCAGGGTCGGCCAAGCAGTGCTGCGCAACCTGTTTGCCTAAGGTGAGCCTGGTGAGGAGGTAAGAGTTGCTTAATGTTGAGTTGTTGTATTGCTTAATGTTGAGCCTGTTGCCACCTCCCGTGGTTGTGCATGTGTGTACTGCTATGTATTCTCTTATTCATGAGCATGTGAATCCATGCCAGACCCCATGCTGGAGAAGGAACAAGTTACTTACCTGTAACTGTTGTTCTCCAGCATGGGTCTGGCATGGATTCGCATGCGAACCCTCCCGCCTACCCCTCTGCGGCTCTTCACTTGGTCATACTGCCACTTTACGTGCTACCAAATCTGAGGATGGCTGCCGGAGGCGGGGCTTAGGGAGAGGGCAGTCATTGGCTGGGGGCAGAATGACCCAGAGACCAGTGATTGGTTACTACTAAGAAAGACAGATCAGAAACGAAACTGATAATGATTTTTTTTTTTCTATACCGAGGATTCCCGGCCTGACGACGGGGAATATTCATAAGCATGTGAATCCATACCAGACCCATGCTGGAGAACAACAGTTACAGGTAAGTAACTTGTTCCATCCTGATTTGGAATCCACACAGGAGATACCTCTGCTTCTCTTTGGGAGAGGAGCACTTCCAGTTTCGGGTGCTTCCTTTTGGCCTCAGTTCGGCGCTACGTGTCTTCACGAAGATGATGTCGGTGATTCCGGCCTATCTTCGTCTCCAGGGTATCCATGTGTATCCCTATTTGGACGACTGGCTCCTACGCAGCCCTTGTCTCTTGGCAGCAGCGGGCAACCTCCAGTCTCTCCTTCAGCTCCTGTTCCATCTTAGGCTGTCGGTGAACTGGCGGAAATCCTCAATGATGGTCTCACAGGGCCTGACTTTCCTGGGTTTTCGTTGGAACACGATCGACTGCCGAGTGCATCTGACCGGGGCCAGAATGGCGGATCTGTTGGCCACATGTCAGATGTTTGCGCAGTCGGAGAGCATGTCGGCCTGGTGGTTCCAGAGGCTTCTGGGCCTCATGGCCTCGTTGTACTGGCTCTTCCTCATGCTCGTCTCAAAATGAGACGGACCCAGATGGCTCTTCGGAGTTCCTGGGGTCAGGATGTGGACCCGTATTCCAAGCGGATAATGATTCCGGATTCCATGAGAGTGGACCTGGACTGGTAGTCATCTATCAGCAACCTGTCAGTGCGCGCGGGGTTTGAAGACCCAGCCCCCATGGTGACGATCACGACAGACTCCTCCGTTTTGGGGTGGGGTGCGATGTTAGATCTTCTTCAGGTCTCGGACCTCTGGTTGCCTCAGGACACGCTCCTGCACATAAATCATTTGGAGCTTCTGGCGATCTTTCTGGCGCTCAAGGCGTTCAGAACGCTCATTGTCAACAAGGTGGTCTGCATAAGAACGGACAATGTGGTATCAATGTATTACATAAACAAGCAAGGGGGAACGAAGTCTCCCCCTCTCGTGGACCTGCCCATCCAGATTTGGGAGTGGGCCGTGCTTCATGGGGTCTGGCTGCTTGCAGTGCACATCCCGGGCCAGCTGAATGTCACTGTGGATGCTCTCAGCCGGCGGACAGTGGTCAGCTACGAGTGGGAGTTGAAGGTGGAGATCCTTTCATGGATTTTCTCGCGTTGGGGCACACCGGAGGTGGACCTCTTCGCCACGGCGGTAAACAAGAAGCTTCCTCAGTACGCCTCCAGAGGGGGGCTGGGAGCCTCCTCTCTGGGGGACGCTCTCAAGATTCCATGGCACAACATGAGAGCTTACGTCTTCCCGCCTCTTCCCCTAGTTCATCGAGCAATTTGGAAGTTGAAGAGCTCTGTCAACTGTTCTCTTCTACTGATAACTCCGTGGTGGGCGGCCAGGTTTTGGTTTTCAGAACTTCAACACCTGTCGGTGTGTCCGCTGATCAGGTTACCAGTAACTCCCGATCTTCTTCACCAAGGGGAACAGCAGATGTGGCACCCCTCCCCACAATCGCTCAACTTGGCGGCATGGTGCCTGAGTTCACTTCTCTAGAGCGTTTGGGTTTGTCTGCGGATAACATGCACATTATCCAGGCAGCCAGGAAACCCTCAACCAGATCCCAATACAAGAGTAAATGGCTTAGGTTCTGTCATTGATGTTTGGAGAAAGAATTGGACCCGAGGGTGGCAACGATTGACACGGTACTGTCCTTCGTAACCTCCCTAGCAGAGTCAGGGGTTCATGTTCTGTCTTGCATGACTTATCTCTCAGCGGTTTCCGCTTACCTCTCTATACACCGGTGTTCTTATTCTTTAACTAACCCAGTGGTGAAGAGACATTTTGCTGGCTTGACACGCATCTACCCTCCGGTTCATAGTCTGCACCCGCCTTGGGACCTAAATGTAGTCCTGACGGCGCTGTGCCATAAACCCTTTGAGCCAATGGCTACGGTTGACCTCAAGTACGTGTCCTGAAAAGTGTCCTTTCTGGTCGCCGTTACGTCAGCGAGGAGAGTGAGTGAGTGAGCTCCAGGCATTGTCGGAGGAGCATCCTTTCTTGGTCTTTCACAAGGACAAGGTAGTCCTTCAGACGAACCCAGCTTTCCTACCAAAGGTAGTGACCGAATTCCATCTGAATCAGTCGATTTTCCCTTCCGGTCTTTTTTCCGAACCCTGCCTCGGAGGCGGAAAGGGTTCTACACTGCCTGGATGTCCGAAGAGCTCTTAAGTTCTACCTGGACAGGACTTCCGAGATTCGGAGTTCTTTCCAACTTTTTGTGACCGTCGGTACCCCTCAGGGCAGGCCAGCGTCTAAGGCATCTATTTCCAGATGGATTGCCACCTGGATCACGGAATCTTTCAGCGTCCAAAAGCTGAAACCTCCTAAAGGTATCCATGCAAACCTGGTGTGGGGCAAGGCAGCCGCGGTTGCTTTCCAGAAGCATGTTCCCTGGGAGTCCATCGCTAAAGCGGCTACTTGGGCCTCCCCATCTGCTTTCTGTAAGCATTACTGCCTCGATATGAGCTCTAGAGCTGACGCTCAGTTCGGCCAGGCTGTGCTGAAGAACCTGTTTCAGTAAGGGGTATTTCCATCCACCCATAGTTCCTGTAAGGAGTGCTTGGGAATCTCCCGTAAGTATGGAGGAAAGGGGACGGGACGTAGGAGTATTACCAGGTTACTCACCTAGTCCATAGTCCCCTTTCCTCCATACGCCCGCCCGCCGTCCCCTCTAATAAGGTTCCTCTGTTATTGCTAATGGGTCTTTGACCCTGCGATAGAAAAGAACTGATGGGCGATGCGCGGGGCGGAGCCAAGGTGGACGGGGTTACGGCCGCGTGCCGGGCCCCGTGCAGGAAAGAGCGGAGGGACACATTTTTGAAAAACATTTGAATGCTTTTTACAAAGTGCTCTGGTCCCGTCCCACAGGACGGAAAGATGTCCCATAAGTATGGAGGAAAGGGGACTATGGACTAGGAGTAAGGTGGTCACTACGGTGAGTAACCTGGTAATTCTACCACATTCCGCTATACTAGAAAATCTGGTGCACTGACTGGCTGCTGTCACTATGTCTGCCTGTCAAATCCAGTGTTACAAGAATGGGGGAGGGTCAGTGCAGCAATAATGCAATTCTAGTACCAGTATACACCAATGTGTCCCTACACTTATTAAAACTGTCCTTTTGTGAGTGTGTAAACTTATATGCACTCCAATTTTTGCAATTGAAGCCAGGGTGAGATTACATTATTTGCCCACTATCACACACTTGCGCTAAACAGCAAAGCTGGGATTTTAACCCACTCTTTCAATTTTGGCATGGCCACCTTCTTCTGCGCTTTACTTGGAACAAAACTTTTAGTTTTGGGTGTCAAGACCTACAATAATAATGTCCTATAGAGTTTACTTGCATAGTAAAGCATGATAACATGTAAATCCTTATAGCAGCATTTTGTGCCAAAATAATCACTGTACCTTTATTTTTCACATCCTGCATGGGAAACTTAATTTCCAGCGTTTTACAAACGCCTAAAAAAATAAGTTATGCCATAAGCTCACTTAGGGTTGGAGATTCGTCACAAACATCCAGCGTGTTATATATGGTTATTAAAGAATATTCAACTTGGGACATCAAAGCAAACTTTGCTTTTTAGCATATCAAGCTATTAGATGTTATGGGTATGAATACGTTTTAAAAGGGTGCCTGCTTTATTGTGTTGCTTGTTTAGCTGTCACAGATTTGGTCTTTCTGTTGGAAATTCACCATCATGTGTAAGAAAGGCTATGCTGCTGACAAAAGAAACGCTACAGTGTCATCTAGTGGTGGAAAGTATGTTTTTTTTAAATGAATAAATCAAAGCGAACACAGTACGCAGTAGAAAATGAAATCATGTGTATTTGTCATAATTTCATGCGTAAAAAGGCTTGATACGCACGTTATCTGCAGGGCTGCCAATACATCTTGGTATATCTTTTCCCACAATGCCTCTTGGTACTTTTAGTTCTTATTCTCTTTAGTCTGCATTCTTGGCTTTTTCAAAGTTCATATGCAACACTAATACTTCTTGTATTTCTTTTCCACCAGTGCCTCTTGGTACTTGCAGTTCTTATTCTCTTTAATTTTCCTGCTTGGTCTTTTCCAAAGTTCTTATATTTTGCCCTCTTGGCATATTCACAGTTCACATATTTCACTTTCCTCTTATTCAACTTTCTTTCTTTATCACGGTTTCTTCCTTTCCTTTGATCTTCGCTGTAATATCTTTCAAAACTCATATCATTTCACAGAGACATTTAAATGGGTGACTTCACCTCGCAGGACCCCTCTGTTACTTTGTATCCTTTCCTTTCAACAGTTGTCCTCTTCATTCGCGTTTTACTGACCCACGTGCAACTTTCAAATTACAGTCACTTCCCTTTAACATCAACCAGACTTTTTTATTCCCTTCGATAACTTACCAGTCGTGTTAATTGGATTTCTTTCATCTTTTTCCTGCAGCTCAAGGCCATTACCAACGCCTCCTCTGCTCCTCCCCAACTCTGCCATTCACCCGGGAGGGTCGCGGGACCGCTTTCTGGCAACTTGAAGGTTTCTTTCCTCTGCTCGCTCGGCTTTGTTCTTCGAGCGCTCATGGCTTCCCAAAAGCATGGAAATCTTGCCTGGCTTTCTCTTGTTCCTCTCAACTGCTGATCAGCCCCTTGGCATTCCAACTTCCACAGCCTGGTTGGCATCAGCCTCAGAAGAGATGTTCCTCCTCTTACCCAGCCTGTGCCACCTTTTATCTTCACAGGGAGTGTTAATAAGATAAGTGTCAGGTGTACATTGTTAGAGTTACGTGCCTGACTCTGCCTGGCCTCATTACAGGGACAGGCCAATGCAAGTCAGGGGAGGTAATCTTTCTGACCTCATACTTCATCTTCCTCAGCGCAGTACTGTTAAGATAATGTGGGGAGGAATTATGGGAGTTGTAGTACCCCATAAAATAAGCAGGGATGGAAAAGGAAGGATACCGTTATACACGCAATTCGCCGACCTATTTTTGGTCATGGTACTTTACATCGCCGGATTTTACATCGCCTGAAACCCTGTTTTTTTATTTTTTATTTTGAGGGGTGTTTTGTTGGGGTTGGGGTATTATAATAGTAAGGGGGGGGCTGGGGGGAGGAAACCCCCCTGAATAAAAAAAAAATCCAAAAACAGGGTTTCTGGCGATGTAAAATCCGGCGATGAAAAGTACCACGACCAAAAATAGGTCGGCGAAATCACGTAGAACCAGGATAACATGTCTCACCATTGGGTGCTTTTCCTCCAGTCCCAGCGGACCCCCTACCAAGGTGATGCTTCCTTGCTTGTCCACCCCCAGGGTCGGGATACAAAAGCGATGGCATTTCCCTGGCTATCTGAGTACGGGATCCCCGGGAACTAGGTTGTGAAACACCCTGTGGGTTTTCATAGTTGGTTCATGCGAGGCCTCAACTGCTCAGTCTTCGCCACAGAGGTTTCCCCACATGTGTTAGCCACACAGCCAACTTGCCTTAGGCTTCACAGGTTCTCTGGGATTTAGGCTGGCGTCGCGGCTCCTCCTCAGGTCCCTCCACGGCTGCCTCCTTACGGGAAGAGTACCCTGGTCTCTCCTGCACAGGCCTCCCTGTTGCTCTCTTTTCTCTTCCACTGGTCTTCCTTTATACACCTGCAACCACTTGACAGGTTGCAGGTCTGTATTGCCAATGTGGTTTGCCTGACCCACATTAAAGGGACCTGCATGACCTTGCAAGTACTCTGTAGGCATCTTCCTCTACCCTGTATTAGAATGGTGAAAAGAGGTCTTGGTGTTCATTACTCTTATCCGCCTCTTCGTCTCAGTACTATCAAAGGTACAATGTGGGGAAATGAGGGAAGGGGTTCTACAATAGCCCAAAAGGCTGGGGTAGGTGTAGGTTGGTTGACAGTAGGGAAAGGGGGATACCATGTCTCCTTAGTAATCCTGCACTCTTTCACCCTCCTTTATAACTCTTCCTGGTGTTGCCCTGACTAAAGGAAAAGGGGTAACAACATCCCACAAAGGCTTCTGGGATTATGGGTTGATTATGGAATGGGAAGGGGGAGAACTGCGTCTCTCTCAGGGACGTCCTACCCCGAATCCCCAAGCACCCTCCATCCAGGTGATCCTCCCTGCTACTCGACCCCCAGGGTTGAGATCCAAAAGTTATGGCCTTTCTCTGGCCACCTGAGAAGAGGATGCAAGAGGAGTTTCTTACACTCCCCTGAAATGAAAATATGGGATGAGTTACATCAGTTATTAATTTCCCACCCTACCCTGACACTACCTAGTGGAGCGGGACTCGTCTTTAATGGTGCGCTAAAGATGTGTAGGATGAGGCTTCTGACAACCAGTTACTTTAATGGAATTGTATACTGTTTTCAGTCTTTGGGTGGGTCTCTGCATTGCTTACAGTCTATCGTGCATTATTATTGCTTTAAAATGCTTTCTTGCTGCTGTAGCTTTAAAATGCTTCCTTGTATCAATTGCAGTCTTTCTTTGATTTCTAGCTGCTTTAAACGCTTCCTTGTGTTACTTGCCTTACATGCTTCCTTGTGCAGCTTGCAGACTGGTGTTGCTTTCTTACTGCTGTAGTTTTACAATGCTTTCTTTTATTGCTTTCAGTCTTTTTAATGCCTGTTGTTAATTTCTTACAGGTATTTGTTCCTACCTGGTGTGAAATTAGGAAGATGAGTGGTCCTTTTGCCAAAGTAAATACTGTGGGGTGTTAGCGGCATGTAGGCTGTACTGCTAGTATGCACGCTGTATTAAACGCGTTCTTTGCTTTCGTTTTCTTTCAGGTACAGTAACGGAGTACTGGAACGTTGGCGGATAGTAGCAGGTTCTCAGACCTGGTAAGTGAGGCCTTGGCAGGTGGCGTACTGTTAAGTATGTGCGTGAACCCTCTATGTAGAGCGCAGGGTATTCCTCTCATCAACGGAGGTTAGGAGCAGCGTCCTGCTGGGTGGAGCTCTTGATGTGGCACTGGGGGATCAAGTATCTGGATGCGGAGGGACTGATCAGAGAGATGATCAGGCGAGCGTTGTTCTCTTGCCAGGTTTTCTTAACGCAAAATACAGGAGTGGGCTCAGGGTGAGGTTTAAATAGCCATGTGTCCATGCCTTATAGTATACAATGTTTTGTGAGCTTTTACAGGGTATCCTAA
Source organism: Ambystoma mexicanum (assembly GCF_040938575.1). NCBI lineage: Eukaryota > Metazoa > Chordata > Amphibia > Caudata > Ambystomatidae > Ambystoma > Ambystoma mexicanum. The sequence goes on along the minus strand of NC_090921.1, from coordinate 169,480,091 downwards.
GCAGCGGCTATCTTGGGAGAATCGTTGTGTCTATACAGCAGCAGTAATCTTTACAGGGAGTTTCTTTGTTGGAAAAGACATGTGTGAATGCCTTTTCTGCACCAGGGTGGTCCAGTCTCTCACTACTTGCTGTGCCATAATGCTCTTTGTACTATGATCATGACAGACACAGATAAACCACTTCCTCCCTTGTCTCCTCATGCATACAAGGAAAGTAATGGGTGAAGAGACAAAGGTAAAGTTGTAACATCTGGATATGCCATAAGACGACTCATGTGAATGTGCCCAGACATTAACTGGATAGATATTAAGCACATGCTTGCGCTGACCCTACAAAAATAGAACCTCTTCTTTTTGACAACACAACAGTGCCACATACCTGCACAAAAAAATGTCAATGGGTCAATTGGCAAAGGGGAAATTGAGACATACATAGCACGCATCCAATGATATGAAACTTATTACTATGACAAAGATCAATATTCTACTTACTGGCCTATGTTGATGTTGAATGAGCATTGGCACAGCAGTTGCAAGTAATGCCTTTGTCAGTCTGCTATTGCGCTTCTTTTTTTAAATTCCACCAACTCGTACATCTCTGATCTGAAGTGTTGGCTACAAATGCAGTGTTAATAGTCTCTTTTGTCTAGTAATACTTATTAAGTATATTGATCAATCTCAGATGATTGAATTCCACAGTTGAGGAGTCTGAAGAATCCTACGGATCCCTCACTGAAACCCTGCCTCTTGCCGAGTGGCCAGGGACAGGCAGACACTTCCTGATCCTGACCTTGAGGTTGGTGTATTGCGGGAGGATCATCTGGGAGGAGACAGGGCCCAGGGTGATGAGGAGATCCCATGGGATGAAACGCAGTATTTGTCCTCTGGAAGGAAGTGCCTTTCTGGGTTGCCAAATCAGGTAATGGCATATTATCATTCTAATGTCCCTGACCCACATATAAGATATGTGATTGGGGTACAAGTTCTGTTAAATCTGAACAAACCCTGTTAACAGAAAGATATTTTAAGAATAAATGCCCTCCTTACTCCCAAAGGTATAATTTGGAAGGATCTAACAAAATTGTCTTAAACCAAATGTCCTCTGTTACAACCGATTCTTAAGGTTCCTCTTTTAAGGAATTTAAGGGAAATAAATCTACCCTTTAAATTAATTTAATTGTTAAAAGAACTAACTTTGTTGAAGGGGACTACATGTCCCATAATCCCATGAGTACTGGGATGAGGAAGAGGGCTGAAGAGGCATGCAGTTGCAGTAGTGATTAATTAAGCCTAATAGCCCAGGAACCTGGGAGGCATAAAAGGACCCCCTCATGTGCAGGCAATTGGAAGGAGCTGGAACTGTGACTGGAATGCGAATTGTAGCAGTAGTAGCAGAAAGAAGAAGAGACAAAGCTAGAAAACCAGGCAGAAGTGGGAGACCAAGAGGACCACCAAAGGGGGAGACAGCAGATTTCACTGGGTTGTTCTGAGAGGTTCTTGTTCCCCCAAACTCTGAAGTGCAGAGGCTGCGCAGCTGAAAGGTGTATAGAGAGGCGGTCTTTGCCCATGTGAGCCAGATTGCTGTGGTTCCCGTGAAGCGAACGTGTTGGAGACCGAGGTGAGGATCAGTTTTCAAGCCGTGGGTCTCAGGAGCGAGAGAGGCCGGACCGAAGACACCTTCAGAGAGGAAGGGTGCGGGTCCCTAAGAAGTAGATGGTGTGACAGAAGTTGTGGAAGCAGTGCGACCCGCAGAGCAAGTTTTAAAGAAGCCGGTGAGTGAAGCCTGGCATTCTAGTACCTTGCATGAGCATTGCCGCCAACAGTATCTACTTCCCTATTCACTCGCGTGTGATTTAAAGCGAGCTGAAGTAGCGAGCTGAAGTTGTTTGTTGAAATTCCTATATATGAACAATGGCAAAGTAGCATTTGTGTATATCGGGAAAGTCCTTTAACTCGTGTGCAGAGAAAATACTGCTTAACCCATTCTTAAACCCTTAAAAGACTGTATCTACCTGAAAGAGTGGTGACGTTTCACTAATTGAGAAAAGTGAACGTTGCAAAGGTCATTACCGAATACCTAATATTGATTAAACAATCGTCGAATTCTTTAACTTGTGAAAACGATATCAAAGAGTGGTCATGTGTGCCTAATTATGATTCCCAAAGTAAGACAGAACTCTATGCTTTACTTTCACACGGGAATACACCTCAATACAAGTCTTTAACCTCTGAAATCTACCTTAAGAAGTGGTCGTGTGTGTCTAATTGTAATTCCTAAAGACAGATTGAACTCTATTCTTTAGTTCAATACGGCATACCCCTTTTATATATGAGAAGTTAGTGTATCTACTACTGAAGAAGAGAACAAGTATTGCCCCACGCCAAGAGCCTCCCTGTATTTGAAGTGAAACTAGCATTTTTCAGAGTTGAAAAGCAATCTGTTACTGTGAAGTTAAAAATGGTGCAAATGGCCTAAGATACATGTGTGCAAGCATTACCTGAAGCTAAGAGCGTGGCATCAAGGCTTCTGGGCAATTTCTTAGGCTGAGAAAGTTGGGGACGGGAAACTGGCTGCTTGTATAGACTTTTTTGAAGTTGACGCAACCTGTAGTGCCAAAGACTGTGGAAGACATAGAGAAGGGAGTCTTAAATGCAAACCCAGGTTATTATTGTGGTAGACAGATAAGAGAGGCAAAGAGGTTGCCCCTTTTGAAGAGAGATATTCAGAGGAAGAGTGGCTTGTCTACTTGAAGGTGTTAAAGTCCTTTAAAGTGCATCTTGTCGAAGTCTATCTAGAAGTACAAACCACTGAAGTTGTAGTAGTAGTCCAAAGTACTGAAGCTGTAGTGGTATATCTGTTTGTCAGTAGATGCAACATTGTAGTAGTCTAAACAAAGTGAAGTAATGTGAGACAACGGTGACTGTTCTCATGGTGAATCAAGTTGAAGTGAAGTTGGTGAAGTGGAAGCAGCAGCACTGAGAAGTAATCCTGACAAATATACCATTGTGAATTCTACAACTGTAACTAATGAAATACTGACTGTTCACCAAGAACTGTGCATAACTGACAATTGTGGATTTTGCATTTCTTTTGAACTGTGGCAAGTCTTCTTGAAGAGGTGACAAATCATCATTGCTGCTATTCGGTGGAAGTGGAAAGTGAATATTTCACCAAGGAGAAGAGATTTGCTATCATTGGAACTTTGGTTAACAAACCCTACTTTGACTTTGAAACATCAAGAACTGATTTGAGACATTTCTTTCTTTGGTTGAACATTAGTTGAACATTAGCAGACTCCTGGGGAAAGGAATGCACCAGAGGGTTATTCAGAAACTATGAATGTTGTTTTATTTTATGTTGTAGTGCCATATATTTTCTTTGTGTATTTGTTGGTTAGTATGAGGCCCAGATATCCTAGGTTAGTGTTTTCCGTGAACTTTGATTAGGCAGGGAAATCCTCGCCAGAGTAGAGATAGTGAGGCATTTTACAACAATTATTTTGAGAATAAAATGGCATGTTTTGATAAATCATCAAACAGTTCTCCACCTCGCATTACTGACCCCTCACAGTACCCTTTGTCGGATTAGTAAACTTTCTTTGGGAATTCATGTAGTGTGGTGTGTGGATTCTTGGGGTGGGGGTGTAGTTTTCACACATCAGATGACAATGCAAGACGGCATTATGCTTTTCAACACAAGCAAATAATACAATTTAAAAATCAAGATTTTTAATAACAGATCATTTAAGTGTCAAAATAAAACATTGTGAAATAAACATATGTCTTTTGACAGTCCAAATGATCTATATCACAAATCTAATTGTACACTGTGCACCATACTTCAGATTGACAAGAGTGTGGGAGCCCCTCTACCGAGGACGAACATGGTTTAAATAACCTGTTCTATGGACCTTCTTCCACTCAGGAGAGTTTACACCCACTTTTTAGTTCACTGTACCCTTCACGGATGAGAAATAGACATTTGCATATCCGTCTGGTCCCAACTACATGGGCAGTCCACACTGAAACGCTAGGCAATTCTCCTCTGATCAAGAGTACCATAAGCAACCCCAGACCTGTATTTCATCCTTGTTGAGCATCCTCAGTGAGGTGAAGCTGAGCCTCTCTAAAGCACAGCGAGCAAGGGGTCCACTTCTGGATTACTTTAGTGACTTAAGATGAACCCACAAGTATTAGGAAATTGACAAAAGTGTGGGAGTCCCTCTACTGAGGACGAACATGGTTCAAGTAACCTGTTCTCTGAAATTTCTTCCACTCAGGAGGATCAACTGTGGGACCAGGCTGATAGTCAAATGGATACTTAGCCTCTGTGAAAAGTACAGTGAACTAAAAAGTGGTTCTAGACCCTCCGAGTGGGCACCTTCCCATAGAACAAGTTATTTGGCTATATTTGTTCTCGGTAGATGGGACCACCGGCTTCTTTGTGCATGTTTAGGAGCATGGGTTTCACCCTAGATTACCCAGGGTTTTTCAGACATGGACCTCTCGCTCACTGTGCGGCACAGCTTCACCTCACCAATGAAGCACAAGAAGGCTGAAAAATGTGTCTGCGATTGCTGTTGCTACTCTTGTTCAGAGGGGATTTGCTTAGCATGTTGGTGCTGGACTGCCCAAGTGGGTGGGGTCAGACTGATATGAAAATCGATACTTCTCTGTGAAAGGTACAGTGAGCTAAAACGTGGTGGTAGACCATTCCAAGTGGTCACCTTCCCATAAAGGCAGTTCTTGGGTTTTTGTGTTTGTGACTCATTTGCCTTTGCCCTTCTAGCCACACATTGCGTACTATAATTATTAATATTATTATTATGGTATTTATTGAGCGCGTACCTAGCTTGGGGAAGCAATGGATCACTTTACAAATCATAGGAGGAAGGACACATTGAGGGAAGTAGAGATGTAAGGGAGCGGGAAGCTAATGGGAGGGGGGAGGACAGGCAATTTGATAGCAAGGGATCTACAGGCAACCAGGGGAAGAAACAGGGTGGAGCATACAATCCAGTCTCAGGTTGGGTAGGGGTGGAGGTTGTGTGGACCTAGGTATTGGGTAGGAGACATTTCTTGAAGAGGAGGGTTTTCAGCTCCTTCCTGAAATGTAGAAGCGAGGGGGCGAGTGTGCAAAGATGTCTACGACTGCAGGTGGATTGTGGAATTTCTTTGAATCCATTATACCAGGGTTGCTCACCTCAAGTGCCGGATCCATGCTGGATTTTCAGGATACCCTTCATTAATATTACTGGCAGCATACACGCTGGTGCCCAATACATCACCGCTTTACCTTTAACCTAGCAGAGCATCAGCTCTGTGATTAATGTGATATTTACTATCTCCTTGCCAGTCACGGACATCAGGGGAACAGTATGGCCAGTGGAAAGGTTGGCATGCGTTTGCACCTTCTTTCAAATTATATGGGACTTATTTCTGCAGATGCACACTTTTAAGAAGGTGCTCCAGGGCTATCTGCAGTGTTCCTTTGCGAACCAACACACAATGGTCGTAGCACATAGCTCTATTTGCATCATCCAAATCTTGACATATTTAATGTCTTTTCTTACCATGACATTTCTTGTTATTTCCAAGCAAATCGTTTGGTTTTTGTACATTTTTTATATCAAAGTGTTTTGGTGCGTAGAAGAGAAGGGGATTAAATTACCTGTATCTTTGAAGGTCTTTCCCTTCATCGGGTATCACATGTTTTGCAGCACTTACACATTTTCTAAGAGTTTGAGGTAGCAATCCCTATTCTTTGGGGTCGGAGTAAGTCATAAATGCTCATCAGTACAAAATCTCCATCCCTCTAAGAACTAGCAGTGCCTTTCCGTCTGTTCTATGGAGTTCCAAGCTCCTCTACTATTTTCCATTGATTATTTTACAGATGCCGTGAATGAGAGAAATATTTATTGAAAGTAAGTAGTGTACTGTCAGCGATTTATGACCGTGCCTCATGTGTTAAAAGCGTTTTTGCGTATCGTGTTTCTGACCCTTTAAACATTTGCCAGTCATGCATTTGTCTGTCCTTTTGAAGCTATGTTTTTTATTCTCATCATTCTGATACTGCTCTTTTTTCGTGTTTTTGATTTGTTATCTGGCATCAAGCTTTCGGACTGTCTGCATTGAGGAGTATTGTTTGGATGGGATGCCTGTGATGAATATAATTGACTTTAAATTGTGCACAACACCCTCACTATAAAAGTTGTAATCAAAACACATTTCATGTAAACCCCCTCCATCACCTCTCATTGTTTGCCTTGTGCGTCAACAAAATGCCAGGTGTAATCCCACTCAGTTCAGACACCACCCTCACCATCCCAACTCAAAGTCAGAGGAAAAATAATTTTGACTGGTTTGGTGTCACCCACTCCCAACTGCTTCATCTCTTTCCTTGAGGAATCCTTAAGATACAGCTTCAGCAGTGTTTAAACTCGGTATCACTTTCTCCAACAGTTCTGATGTGCTGTTGTGCACAGCCGTTCTCTGAGCACTTCCAGAGCACGGCCAAAGCCAGTAGGTATGTGAGGTTCCAGAACGACTGCAGAGTGCAAGCACTGCTTGTAAAATGTGTCCGTGGCCCGTATAAATTGGTGTCCAATGTATCCATTAAGTATGCATGAAATGTTGAATCGGGCATTCGAAATGGTGACTTGATGAGCATACCAGGGTTTAACTGGCTTATGGCATAGTATGGCAGTGCCCGCTGTGGTGGAACATGTTGCAAGAATATGAAACCTTTTGGGGGTATTGTGGGACAATGTTGTATGTCAGGGCACTGAGTAGCTGGTGGTTTTGATGAATGTTCGACTTTATCCCTCATGGCAGATCAAATTCATGCATATGCCATCAGAATAGCTCCTCTGTCTTCAAATACATACTTTGTACCTGTTTTATCATCAGTTGGATTTGAAAAAGAGCAGGGGACAGGTGAGAACTAACAAGAGCCTACAGTAATAATTTTCAAATCCCGAATAGCAAAGCATAACATTTTGAAAATGATCACATTAACCTGCACTCATTTTAATTAGGAAATAGTAGATAATATAAAGCGTTGACATTCTTTTTGTTATATTGTCCATGCTCCTTTGATGTCTAATATAATCTTGATACTCAAAGTCCAGAAAAACGTCATTCAAGCTTTCTTCATGGATGGAATGTATGATGCACGCAGGGATCACAGGGCAATGAACAAAGTGCAGGGCTAAAATGCTAGTGTGGGTCTTTTTATTATTATTTTTTATTTTACCAAAGTAAGATTTTGCTGAATCACTGTTGTCACAAATTTACTCTTTTCTGAAGGGGAGCACTAGTGGCTGTCCCTCTCTTTCTCTCTTGTCTAGATAAGGGGTGTATCGGCCACTTTTACTCTGTAAAAAGAGAGAAATAGTCCCACAAAATTAAAATGGAGAGTAAAGATACTCCCAACAAAAAATAGGAAATAGACACGGTGGACCTTGAGCCCCTGCTTTCACCCACATAGCTCCATGGATATGTTTGGACCAGTAGTGCATGTAGTACCACAGGAAGAAACTACTAATCTTACTGCCTAATCAGAAGAAATACACGTGTATCTTTTCATGTGTATGAGCAACTAGGTGCAAAGGAATACACATTACAAAAGCACTTGTTTTCCAGTTATTTTTACTCACTTATAAAATACTTTCATTGGGAACTGGACTTATGTTATTACTTCCTAAAAAAAAACGTTTAACTCTAAAAATAGGGAGTAACATACTCCCACTTAAAAATCTTTTCTTGAACACTGAGTGCGGGCAATTACCTCCATAGCCCAGGTGTCTCTGAACCACAGGCTATTACTAGAGATCATTATCCACTACTGTCTAATTTCTATCTGACTTAAAGTGATGGTCTAATGGCAAACCACTTATCTCTCCAACTCCCTCTGGCAACATTCTAAGGAGGCTCCCTGATCTAAAGTCCCCAAAGGTAGTGATCTGTAATGATATTTTCCCTTAGGATGCTGAGACCCCAGTTGATGTCTTCCTTCCACGCCCTCCTGGTCCTTTCCCTACAGCTTTCTGTCAGTCATCCTTCTCTTCTCCTACACTCCTCACTCCTACTCATGCACTGATCCACTTTTTCTCCCTTGCAAGACCTACTCTCTCCCTGATATTCCTCTCCTTCGTCATGTCCACTGTCCACCTGAAGTCTCTGATCTTACTCTCTCCTACTAATCTTAACATCGCAACCACCCCTCTCTCAACACTACTACACACCCCTTTTCACATTACTACTACACTCTACTACTACTCCCCTCTCCACTATGCTGCTCCACCCACAAATTGTTCACTCTTCCACTCATCTTACCTTATACTCCCTACTCTATCAGTCTCACTCACACCATTCACGCATATAGCTGAACCACTTTCTCTCACCAACCAAAAATTCACCTTACACACTCCTTCAGCAATTCATTTTCACGCTCTTCTCCCCTGGATTTCCTCCGTCTGATCTCTTGATCTAACCTGAAAAACCAACACCTTCTTGTTTCCAGTGCCTTTTTCCCTCCCTCTTCCCACTCCATTGGCTACCTCTCTCACATGGTTCCCGGGCCAACTGCTTGCTTCCTTTTTCCAACCAAAGGTGTTACACGTGAGTGAAAACATAAAAGGGGTGTTAAGCCCCACGTGTTTCCACTAGACAGGTCTGCTGGGTCTCAGGAATGGTGAGCCACTGTAACAACAATCAGTCTGTGTCCCAGTTCTTGTGCAGGCTTTCAAGCGTGTCAAAGATGCCAGATTGAAAACCAGGCCGCTCTGTAGCCCTATCACAGGTAACAATAGTGTATTGTAGGAAAGTGCATTGCACCACTGAGTGGACCGTTCCGTGGTCTGTAGTTGTGTCATCTGTGTTGGCATATGGTTCGAGTGGATTGCAACAGTAGATGGTGCAGTGAATAGGAGATTTTCTCTCTGGGGAAGCGTTTATTGCTGATTGATACTGTTGGTTTCTCTCTCCCATCCTGAAGTTGTGACAGGTCTGCTTCCATGGTGCACTGAGGAGGCATTGGTCTGAAGTATCCGGTCTTTCATGAAATCTGGCATGACCAGTACAGGACATTGACAGAAGGCTCCTTTAAGCTCTCAATGGATTTATGTACTGCATGGTTCCACTGTATTATGTTGGGCTGCCTCTTTGTTTGTGAAGCAGCCATTTCGAAACATTCTGAATATAATGGCTGTCATTTCCAACCACCCCCAAGAAGCCCCAAATATCCTTTTTTGTTAATACCTGGGCCATTTTGTACTGCCTCTACCCCATTCCCTACTTGAAATCCCAAGTATCTAACAGTACCAGAGGACATTTAGCTGGATTGGCCTTGATGTTTGCCTTTCGTAATTAGTCACAGACCGCTGCAAGGTTTTCATGTGCTCCTACCAGATACACGGCAATCTCAGCAAGATGAGCCCTGGAGAAACTTCTATAGCGAGTCAAGATACAGTCCAGTAGCTGTTGGAAGTTCACCTTTGCCCCATAGAGACTGAACAGTAGTGGTTTTTTTTTCATTTTATTGTTTAAAGTGCAAACCTGTCTTGAGAGCAGCAGAGTGCTTTACAGGGTGTGGGCAGCCTGCATTATGGCAGTCATCTTTTGACAGTATCGCTGTACTTTGATTTTCAGTCTGTGCATCAGTCTGTCTATCCATCAGGATTAGTTCTAGGTCATATATTGTCGAAAAAGTCCTGTGTCGATAGTTTTCTGGAATTGGAGAGGTGCAGGGGCATTTTGAGCCGGTACCAGGATCGACTTCCAGTGGATGGGTGCGTGACAAGAGACGGATTGTTTGTGGGTCCTCTCTTTGCGGGCAAGTTGTGATGTGTCGATTTGCTCTGCAAGGAGGCTGTGCCACCAAATATGTAGTGATTAGCCATCAGGTACACTGGTGTGCTACTCGTGACTGCTTTGTAAATAATACATTGTCTTGAACAGTATCCTAGCCTGGAGAGGAAGCCAGTGTAGGACACGTTGTGACTAAGTCATATATCCATGCACCTGCAATGAGATGTGCTGTGGCGTAGTGGATTGCTTTAATGGGGAGCCAGGTGAGATGCTAGGCATTTCCCAGATTGATGTGGATGTCAACAAGGGCCTGCACCACAGTCAGGGAGCCAGGCTCTTTGGGCCTTCTTCGCTTTGTTTTCTGGAAGGTCAGGCTGCTGTCAATGGGGAAGCCTAAGGCGTTTGCTCAATGCAAGTGTTGCGGATCAAATCCTTCGAGGCTCATATCGTTGAGCCATTGTTGGACGAGTTCTTGTTTAGCAGATGGTAGACCAATGAGGATGAATTCATTCTTGGAGGAGTTAAGTTTGAGGTAGTGAGAAGGCATTGGGAGGAAGACATAGACAACAGGTTCAAGTTCATTAACAAATCTTTTATTAACTTTAAAGGACAGGGTGAAGTAATACCTAACTTCCCTACCTAAAGAAAACTAAGGATAGTCTGTGTCAGGAAGTCAAACTTAAATGTCTGTCTGTTCCCAAAACCGATACTTGCCCTCACAACTAATTATATACAATGTGTAGGGATGTCAGCATCAAAATGAATAGTGTTCGAAATAAAGTTCCAAGCTTCTTCCAGCTCTTGGCTTGTAATCAGCGTTCCCTTGCCCAATTTCAAAGTAGTTCATGCAACACATGTGTTCCCTTCCGCAAGAGTTCAAATCTTCAAGCTTTCGACAAAACAACAAAAGGGGTTCTGTTCCCAAGAGTTCCCATCTTCCAGCTTTCGACAAAACAACACAATTCCTTGGGACACTACTTTTGCCATCAGTACTTTTCACTGGCTTACATAGATAGTTCTGTTTGTTAATATTTAAATCACATAAGCGGCTGTTGCAAAACACAAGCTTCTTTATGGATACTTTCCTTAGCCTCTCCATACAGGAGTGCACTCGGTCTAGGTGCAGTTGTTGGACCACAAGGTCCATCCATTAAAGGTCACGCAAACAATGCCCCTTCTTGACTGCTTTTCATCAACAATTGGCCACTGCCTTCCTTTGACAGTGAAGCATAGTTCTTTCGTCAGTATCACAATCTTCTAACACTATTCCGTGGCTTGCTGGGCCACCATGACCTTTGCTACCCTTGCTCTGTATTCCTCTGGCTCTTGCCAATACAGGTTTCCTTATTCATGTTCACTGTTCCTGGTGTTCGGGCCCCCTTTCCCAGGCGGACTCACCGTATGTCTTTCTTTGGCACTTCTGCAAGGTCCCAGGCAGCCCCATCTTTCCATCCCTCTGGGTGTCTTGCTGTAGCAATGCAGAAGGCGTTCTGTGGCTTTGTTCCCACAGTCTGTGTGCTGTGAGTGGGTTCGGCTTCCCGGCATAAGTCCTCCAGCTGGTGACTTCCCCTTCCTCGTAGTTCACCCCAGACCTCTGCCTTTCATCAGCCTCGCTTTCCAATGCTTTCCCTCTGCACCAGGTCTCGGTTCTCCAGTGGTTACCATGCCATGGCACTCTCTCTCCGCTGCAGGCAAGGAAGTTGCTTTGCCTTCTCCGCCTTCCTCTCCTGCTACCAAGCTAATCTCCATTAAGCTCTTTAAATATTGCGCGCTGAGGCCTGGTATCATTAGAACTAGTCCGCTCACCTTAAAACAAGTCACATGTAGTCTGCATTAACTCCGGCCTCCTCTTCTTCGTCCCAGTATGAAAATGGTGTTTGGGGAAGTTTTGTTTATCTAATAGGAGTGTGTATAACTCTGTTGTCTCCTCCTCGTCTCAGTGTTGATGTATTGTTTCTGGTGGATATTTTGGGGGGGGGGGAGAGAAAGGGCTGCCAGTAGCCCACTAAGGCTTGAAGGGCAGAGCGTTTATTCTGCAAAGGGAATGGGGGGATCCCATGTCTAACCTGAGGACGTCCTCTACGCACTCCCCACCCCAAGTTCCTTCCACCCAGGTGATCCTCCCTCGCATAGCCACCCTCAAGGTCGGGATCCAAAAGCGATGGCCTTTCATTGGCCACCTGAGAGGAGGATCCAGGGGGAAAAGTAGTAGGCAGTTCACATCCAGGAGTGGATGATGGGAAGGTAATCACAGACACGACTGATATCCTCTGGGCTTTTTGCTCGTGTATAACTGATTATGGTCTGTGTATTGGTGGATGGCTATTGACAAGGGTGCCCAGATGCTCTGTGTAAAGGTTATACAGGATCGGTGATCCCATGGAGCTTTGGTGGACTCCGCAGGAGACTGGGACTCAGAACTCAGCTGTTCATCTGGACACCCTGGTGTCTGCACGAGCGGTAGGAGGTAAACCAATTAAGTACTGCGCCAATGAATTCCATCCTATCAGCAAGGTGTGAGAGGAGGATGCAGTAGTCCACTGTGTTGAATGCAGTCGAGAGGTCAGAAGGACGAGGGGGCCAGAGTCGCCCTTATCCGTGATTTAGTGGGAATCATTCACCAACTGGATGGTCGTTGTCTTGATGCTGTACTTTGGGCAGAACCCCGACTGATGCTGTGAATCGAAAAGGGCCTTGAGGATTAGAGAAATAATTTTCCATTTGGCCTCTTTGTCTAGGGATACATGTCAGTACCCCTCAGTGAGGCCAGCGTTGAGATAAATGTTGCCCCTCTGAGGGCCTCCACCAGCTCCTCTATCCATGGCATAGGCTACGTGACAAACTTTAATATTTTGTTGAGCCTCTGGAAATTGATACAAAACCTCCATTTATTGTCAGGTTTGGGTACCAGGATGCTCTGGGATGACCATTTGCTGTGGGACCTTTCAACCCCCCCTCCTCCATATCCATCATCATCTTCAGTTCTTATCACGCCCTTTTCCTCCTGACTTCAGGCATGCTGTATGGTTTTAGTCTGATGACCCTCCCTGGCGTTGTCAGGATCTGGTGTATTAACCCTATGACTCGTCTTAGCATTGTGGAGAAGACATCTGGATATCTCTGTTTACTCTTGATGGTTAGATGTGGCGAGACCAAATGACACAATAACCCCATGAACATGGGTTGGTAATGGACTTTCCTGGGTACACGTGGTGTAGAAAGCTAAAAGTTGGGGGGTTACTGGTTTCTTTTCAGGCCTTTAGTTTATTCACATGGTGGAGCTGTGATAGTTTCCTTCTATTAGCAGGGCTCATAAAATCTCCTCGTCAACTCGCATAGGCGAGGAGATTTTATGAAGAGCGAGGACAATTTCCATTGACCCTGCCCTTCATGGCGAGTACATGGTTGTAGAAACATTTAATTTGCTATTGATTGCAATGGAACATACTTTACATTAAATGCGGATGGCCGCTGGGTGGCAGTATTGCGTCACATATGATATTTATTATTGGCGTAATGCACCATTTAACAAATAAAGGTGGATTTAGAGAGCGGTGAGCAGTCTCTTGCAGTCTGCTACGGCGTGTGTTCCTGGAAAGTGAAGTCTGTCCTCACTTGCAATTTTTCGTCATAAACCCCAACGGCACCGCGGAGCGGGACGTGGAGCCGTGAGCAGAGGGGTGAGCAGTCTCTTGCAGTCTGCTACGGCGTGTGTTCCTGGAAAGTGAAGTCTGTCCTCACTTGCAACTTTTCGTCATAAACCCCAACGGCACCGCGGAGCGGGACGTGGAGCCGTGAGCAGAGGGGTGAGCAGTCTCTTGCAGTCTGCTACGGCGTGTGTTCCTGGAAAGTGAAGTCTGTCCTCACTTGCAACTTTTCGTCATAAACCCCAACGGCACCGCGGAGCGGGACGCAGAGCCGTGAGCAGTCTCTTGCAGTCTGCGGCAGCCAAGGGCACAATGGACCTTTGTGCCCGATCGATGAGCCAGCAAAGCCTGCTACCCCTACTAGCACTGATGCAGACTCGGGGAAGCGCTGCTTAAGAAGTCACTGCACCTTGTCTGAGAAATGACCCATGCTAGGAAAGGGTAAGATGTGTGCTGTAGCTGTCCTGCTTAACCCCCTCTTAGCCAAAATCGTTGTTCCTCCTGCGGGGCTTCCTATTGTTTCCCTGCCCTTTCAGGTTGCTGTTATAACTCTGCATGCAAGTCGGCACGCTCTGGCAGAAGAAACGGCTGCCGCATCACTTAGCTGCAACCAAACGGTGTCGGCTCAATTAGTGAATCCTGCCTCTCGGGATATGTTTGTGTTTCCTGATTGCCACCCCGCTCCTACACCCCGCCCGCGTACCACGGTGGCGAGTGGTGTCGAGCCTGAAGCTGTCGGAGGACGGCTTCGGCTGGACCCTTGTCGGGCAGCGTGGAAGAGTGTAGGGAATGGCACTCTGCTGGCTACGGACCAGACTAATGAATTAGAACAACGAACCCCAGAGGATGTTGGAAGACTACTAGAAATTGAACAATTCACCTCTCCCATCGAGGAGAGTCTGTTTCCTCCTCGCAGAGGTGTCTGTCAGGGGAGTTGTTGCCTAAAGGACCTACCCTACTTCAAAAGACAACAGCCCAGATTCATGGAGACCTGCCCCCAACGAAATCTTATCTGTTTTCGGGCAACACCTTAGACCAGTCTGACACTGCAGATTCAGCAGAATGAGAGGTAGAATCCCGTTCACCAGAGGAGGCTTCTGGCGATCTTGCCACTCCTGATAAACCTAAAAATTACGTTTGCCTTAATCATGATCCCTCTACGTTGGCATCTAAACAGTCTCTGTCAAGACCTAAGACACGAATCATGCCCATTTAAAAAAAAAACAAAGAATAATAAAGGAAAGGCGAGCCTTAATGCCAAGGGAAACGCCTCTAAGTCTGGCATGCAAGTGGTGAAAATTGCAACAAATAAAATATCTAGAAAAAAAATATCATAGACTACACAACAAACCTGCTGGAGAGACTAAGTCCTTGTCAAATCCGCTGATTTCGTCCTCTCTAAAAGATCACTTTAAACAGCACAAAAGGAAATTTGACCTCGAGGCAGAATTGTCAGATGCAGATATTTTGGAGGCGATTCAAGAAACACCACCAGTAAACAAATCACAAAAAACTGATCTAACTCGGATTGACCAAGATCTAAACTAAGTACCAACCATCTTTAATGCACAACATCAAGCCGAGACATCCCGAGTTGATATCTTGGAAAATCAAATACCTTCCCAAACCGGAAAGTGTACTAAAACTCAACAAAATCCTGCAGATAAATTAGAAGCAAATGTAAATTATGAGAAAGAACGCCTACCATCTCCTTTGGGCTCTGCAACTAACTTACCGACCGTTGCAGCTGCTAAGTACACCTATTAGGTCGACAAAGGAGTGCGAGAACAACAAAGTTTGTTACGTGTGGATAAAGCACATATACAGGACGGACCCGGAACTAAAGCTTCGGGCTCAACTGTAGAGAACTACGAATCTCAGAAAGTATCTACACTACACATTTTGGACCCAGAGGTAAACGATGAAGTCGAGACAGCAACACCAGATTCTCTACAATCTAACCACTGGACATCGGCCGTCCGCACATCTGGGAAAAATAGATGCCTCAGTGAAATATCATCGACAGTGCAAAAGGATTCTCCTAGCAAAAAGCCAGATTTATTAACAATCATGTCGGCGGTGACGATCGCTTTGGCTCCATTTGGAAAACTTTATGAAGCAATCAATGATTCTTTGAAAGATAATACAGCAATGACTGCCACGATGACCTCCAAACTCACCCTCGTAGAATGGTATATAACAGCTCTGGAGACTAAAGCCACTGAACACCAAAGCGTATTGGAATCAAAAATTACCATACTTGAAGAAAAACTAAGGGGGTAATTCATAGAATTCGGCGCACAAGTGGCACACACGGCTGGCGCACAGTGTGCGCGTGCGCCAGTCTGCGCCAGCCGCATGCGCCAAAATCCATTTCCGCGCACGCGCATTCTTGGATTTTAACATCTATTACCAGCTGTGGCGCAGAGTGGCGCAGCGACCCTGCAGCAGCGCCAGTTACGCCCCCAACCCCTCCCCGTGTGCCATGCACAGCGCACAAATCCCATCCATGGCGCACAGGCCAGTGGACCAGCATACAGGCCCCCAACCTCGAAAATGCCTGTAAAACTCCCCGCGCGCCCCTGCGAATACACGTACACCCCTGCGCTGGGAGAATCACACGCGATTGGCCCTGTGCGAGCGGGTACGTGTATTACTGGGGTTCGTGGGGAGTTTCACACGCGATTGGCCCTGTGCGAGCAGGGTACGTGTATTACTGGGGTTCGCTTGGAGTTCCACACAAGATTGGCCCTGTGCTAGCAGGGTACGTGTATTACTGGGGTTCGCAGGGAGAATCACATGCGATTGGCCCTGTGCGAGCGGGGTACATGTATTACTGGGGTTCGCGCGATTGGCCCTGTGCGAGCGGGGTACATGTATTACTGGGGTTCGCAGGGAGTTTCACACGCGATTTCGCTGTCAGAGCGGGGTACGTGTATCCAGTGGGGTGAGCAGGGAGTCCCACACGTGAATTGGCAGTGTGGGTCCTCCCAGGTGTGCCCTCTACCCCCTCCATGGCCCCTGCAGGCAGCCCACACCACAGGGGACTACCCTGCACCCCTTGTCATGTCCCGCAGGCAGCCCATCCACCATGGGCATGCCCCCCAGCCTGCCCACATGTCACCTTGCATTAGTGATCACCAACCCATGTCCCCCAGCACCCCCACCCCCCAGCATTGACTGGCACCGGCCAGCAGGCCCTGACTCATGATCTCCCAGCACCCCCACCCACCCAGCAGTGAGGCTCAGGCCCTGACTCATGTCCCCCAGCACCCGCACCCACCCAGCAGTGAGGCTCAGGCCCTGACTCATGTCCCCCAGCATCCCCACCCACCCAGCACTGAGGCTCAGGCCCTGACTCATGTCCCCCAGCACCCCCACCCACCCAGCAGTGAGGGGCACCTGCCAGCAGGCCCCGACTCATGTCCCCCAGCATCCCCACCCACCCAGCAATGAGGCTCAGGCCCTGACTGTCATGATCTCTGCTTCCAAAAGATCAGGACTTGCCCGACTCCCTTGGAAGCAGACCCATAACCCCGGTTCCGAGTGCCAGCCAGTCCCAATTGGGACCTTTTGGACCCTGTCCTGGCGCCAGTGGCACCAGGCTCATAAAGATGCCCAGTCCCAGCGCTGGAAGCGCCGGGCTCATAATGCTTGGGTGGACTTACCTGCAGCAGACCATGCTGCTTACTTACCTGCCAGTTGAACCCCTGATCCTCTTCTGTTTGGGACTACTTTTCCTGTTGGGTGGGGCAGGAGCCACTCCCTAGGTTCAGAACACTGGAACTCTTCTGGAAAGCAGGAACTCTTTTCTTACCTAGGCGTGGCTGTGGAAGGAGACACCTAAGCACTACAGGAGGCTATTTAAACCACACCCGATGGATGAATCTTGCTTTGCGTTATTCTGCATTCTCTGCAGCAGAACGCTCATCGTGTCTTCTGCTTCTGATCCTGGGCCTAAGGGAACAAAGGCTTACCATCCTGGAATCCAGTCTTCAGCAGCACCTGTAAAGACAAAGAAAGAACAGGTTAGCACTACGGTCTTCAGTGGCAGCGCATCTCTTACCTGGTCCATCGGCTGTCACCAACGCCTCGCGCTGCATTCCGGCATCTGAAAGACAAAGGCTTACCTACTCTTCGCATGCTCCGGAGGTCTTCGCACTGCATTCCGGCATCTGAAAGACAAAAGCTTACCAGCTCTTCGCACGCTCCGGAGGCCTTCGGCGCTGCATCCCGCATCTGAAAGACAAAAGAAGGTGCGTTTAAAGACATTGGGCAACTTTATTACTCACGTGCCATTACTCCTTCCCACGCCGAATCCAGTGGGTATTCCAGCACCCTTCAGCTTCTCTAAAGCTCCGAACTTGTACCTGCAAGATAAAAGGGACAGTTAGTGCGCATCGTGAAGCAGGCTACAAGCGCTTACTTACGTGCTTCCAGGCGCTTCTATTCCTCACGCGGGTTCGATCCTCAACTCTCATCAGCCCGCCATCCGCCATCGCCGGAACCCTGCAAAACAAGAGATATCATTACAAAAGACTTTTAAGACATTTGAAGTGCCCAGAACTTACCGTTCGTGCAGTTAACGACAGACAGCAGTCCTCTGAGGTCAAGAGGCCTGCACCCTTATCCAGTGAAGAAACTGGTTACGGCACCCTGCCCCGAGGCAGATGGAGAGCTCGGCGTTCACTTACCTAAGGTGAGGGCGTTAACCTTTGGGGTTCTACAGGAGAAGAGAAAGGGAAGAGGAGAGAGGCACCCAATAACCCCAGTTCATTAATCCCATATTTTCTATCTGCAGACATCTTACTCTTCGAGTCAGACATACAGTGCACAGAGGTCCAGCCCAAAGAGCCAACCGTGTGTTACACATCACCTTTGAAGATACAGCATTCACCCAGTCAAGACCGGCGCCTCTGCGGGAATCAGGTGAGCGTTACACTGACTCATGTCCCACAGCACCCCCATCCACCCAGTAGTGAGGGGCACCTGCCAGCAGGCCCTGACTAATGTCCCCCAACACGTCATCATGATCCACAATCATGGGCCTCATGGCCTCCCATATCCCACCGCACGCCAGCCCTGTGCAAAGACCCAACCAAGTATCCCATCCACCCCACATTGAAATGCCCATTACATGATACAACCCAAATGGCAAGAATGTACATCAACACATGTCTGTCACACACACACAATGGGTGCTGGTGATTGTGAAAACCTACACCATGACATGCATGAAAACAATGAGAGAATACCACACATCAAAGTAATAAACCAAAATGTATTGAACACAAAAAGAATGTAATCAAATGAAAACAAAAAAAAATGTTTTAAAAAAAGATGAAACGCAGCATGTCCAAAACACAAAAAGAAAAACATGAAGTCTGAATCCAAATAAATCGAAATGAAAATGTGTCTAAAGTCTCCGGCCACCAAAGCAAATCCAAAGGAAACGGAAACAGCAAAATCCATTGCTCCATGGTGAGAAAAATAAGAATAGATCCACTGTTCAACTATGTACAAAGAAGTAATCCAGGGTCCATGAGCCCAACGAATGAAATGAAACCTAGCAAAAAAACGACCTAATAAAGAACTATATACAAAAAGGTGGGGCATAGTCCAAGCGCCCCAAATGAATGAAAAAGATAAAGGAAACCTAAAACTACAAACTATATACAATGGCAACGGGCTAGTCCGACGGCTCACTTTCCGATTTCCCGGGCCAGGGCATCATCAAACTCCAGCTCGATGTCCTGGAGGCGGTCCTCTTCCATGGCCCCGAGGGTTCGCAGGGACGATGCCATGTTGGACTCCAACTCCCTGCGAATAGCCTCGAGTCACTCGGCCCGCCTCAGTGCCCTTCTCCGCCCTGACCATTGTGAGCCGTGCCTCTTCTGCCCACCGCTGCTCCGCATCAATACGCCGGCCCAACCGTAGCCACGCGGAAGACACACCCATTCCAGGGTTCTCCTACCCTCTGGCCAATGCCGGCCCCTCAGATGTCGATGGCCCCGAGCCATCATTGCTCCCACCTAGAGCCTTCTGCTGCTGTCCATGTGCCCTGTCCGATGATGCCTGCACATCCTCCATCAGCTGGTCTCCAGTAGTTGTGGTGTCCACCCCTGCTGGACTGCCGACTCCCGACTGTGGCAGGGATGGGATCTCCACCAAGCTGGCTGTGTTGGTCAGGCCAGGTCCACGGGGGCCCTGGTGGAATCTGGGCCAGAAGACGGCAGGGAGAACGACTGGCGCATAGTCTCCACAGAGGAAGAGATGTCCGCCAGAGTGCGCGACACATGTAGGAACCCACCGACCAGGGCCTCTCCCAACAGTGCCACGTCACTACGCTGCTGTTCGTGATGGCGTGCGTGCTCCGCCCAGGAAGCACGCACGTCATCACGAATGTCACGCGTGCGCAACGTGACACCAACCAGGACGGAGCCCATACGGTCATGGGACCCCTTGTCCGCAGGTAGTGGAGAGGCAGATGATGTGGCACCCCCCCCCTACCTGCGGACGGGCCTGGGACGGGGCATCCCTGCTGGTGCATGGTGGTGCAGTCACAGGGTCATGGACAGCGACATGCACAGGCCCCTCCGCGGTGACCGTTGCTGCATCCTGGCCTTGGACTGCACCACTTGCACCAGTGGTACTACCCCCACCAGGCCCCATATGCGGCTCAGTAGCAGGCTCCTCCTCCTCTATGGAGACCATCAACCTGGATGTCTCCACACCGTCTTCCGCCATTGCAAGCCCCTATGGGGGCTCAACCGGCCCTTCCGCTACAGCTGTAGTGGCAGACGCGGCACCATTCCCCTCGCTCCCGGATGATGGCAATTCCTGGCAGGGTGGCTGGGCCTTGTGTCGCCGCCCAGTGGAGGCATCCCCGCCGCTTGTCTCCACAGCGCTGTCTCCGTCCTCTTCTTCACTTGACGCTGCGTAGAGGGAGACATAGAACACAAGCATCAGGGTACAGTACAATATTCCCCTAGACAGGAGGCAATAACACATGAGTGGCTCTGTCAAATGTCACTTCCATCCTGTCCCTCCACAATACATGGGTGAATGCACGCAACACACATGCAGAAACAGGCACGGCGCCTGCAATCAACATCAGCATCCATGTAAAAGGGCCTCTTTTAACCAAAATGTTGCCTTCAAAATCACATGCATCATGGCTCACACTGATCCCATGCACACACATCACCGGAGGGTCATGCATCATGGCTTGTACACCACAGACACAGTGGATAGACACAGTGGATACAACGGTGACCGCACTGCATGAGTGAATCTACACATCATCACAGACATGTGTCATGCATCCATGGCGTTTCGAAGTCACACAACACTTCTCAGAGACACACACATGGGCACCATACATGTACATGAGAGCAGCACCCATCCCTCACCCCCTCCATGTCCAAGAACAGAGACTGGCATGCATTCATGTGTGCATTCCGCATAGAGCTCCCCATGTTGCATTGGAACACATGCACCATCCATGTGGTTCACACATTACTGGTCTCACATGCATGACCATGATGTCCCTGCACACACACATCCATACATGGCCTATGTCACACATACAGGCAAGTATCAGACTACCAGCACACTGCAACATGCCCTGTCTCACACAGCAATGCTTGGCCACTTACTGCTCAACTCCAGACGGGTCTGCCTCCGAAGGATCTGGGCATGGAGCGCCGGGCCTACACGTTCCAGGACCCTCATCTGGATGTTGCTCATGCTGACCCGCCACCCCTCTGCATCCTCTGCCTTCGCAAGGCACCGGGCCTTGTAGAGGGTCCTGGTCCCGAAGTCCACCGATCTCTTCCGGACGTGCTTGATGTCGCGGGTTGCTACCCCCTCCCCGTTGATGGCAACCACTGCGTCCTCCCAGTTCCTCTCCCGTCCTTCCTTGTTGGCGCGTGATGTTCCGAAGAGGGCATCATAATGCCCCAGGACATGCTCCACCAGGACACCAACTTCCTTCTTACTGAAGCTGGTGGCCCTCTGCCTCTCTGGCTGGGCGTCGCCAGTGGTCTCAGTTGGTGTTTGCCCTGACATGGCGACAACCCGAGGAAGGCGTGGGTGAGCAACTGGGTCCTGGGGCTGGCTGTGGAGCGATGGTATCCCAGTTGGGAGTCTTCTGTTCCAGCAGGGGTGGACACAGCAACTGGACCCCTGTAGATGGCTAACGTTCAGGCACCAAATAGCAGGGCACGTGCGCAGCAGGCAGGCAGCAGCAGATGGCTGGTGGGAGCGTGCTCGGGGCTCTTGGGGGCAGGAAAATGGCCTTTTGGGTAGGAGCGTGGTCTTCCGTGTGTTTTCGCGTGGCCAGCTTGATACGGAGTGATTTGGCACATGAAAAAAGTGCACGTCAGCGTGAAATCCGAGGAAAGGCCGTTAACGCGTAAGTGACGTTACGCGCGCATTCCCCACATCACGGGTGCATTGTGATTCAGCACGTGAGAAAACTGCACGTCACCGTGCTATTGGAGGAAAGGCCCTTAGCGCGTAAGCGCGTAAGTGACGTTGCATGTTTGGGCTGGCTTAAAAGGTACGAGTATCACGCTATTTTCTTGTACGTGCTTTTTGTGGAGAGCGAGCGGGTGTTTCTTGTACTTCTTGTCGGTTCACACGCGATTACTTCACAACGTTTCCAGTTCGTACTCCCTGTTTCCTCAGACTGCGTTATTTTCTTCTTTTGGCAGGGGTGTTGCCAACGCGCACATGCGCATCTTTTTCACGTTCTTTTTCAAGGCAGACGTTGAGTCGCGCACGTATTTTCCAACTGTTGCCCCTGTGTGTCGCGTACCCCTTCAGAGGTCATTGTAGGCTGCATGTAAGACGCGTACGCTTATTTTTGTGTTTCTGGGTGCCACAGCGTAGTGTGGGTTCATTTTTCCACACACGTGGTCTACCAGGGGTTGCATGCACGTGTACTTTTGTTTTTGGGGTGCCTGTGCGTTGCGTGACCCTTCATCTTCCCCCAGGGATCACATACTGCCTTGCTAGAGCACTAGGGTATGAATTCCATCTAGTACCCTACCCCTTTCACCCCAATTGCCCAGGACAATTGTTTACTGCAACTCCCATATGCACAGCAACATCAGTGCCATGGTTGGGAGGCGACCAGGCAGTAAGGGAGGCAAAGGTGGCCGACCTCCAAAAGGTGGGCGTGGTAGGGGACGTGGCCAGGATTTGCAGGGTGCCCCTAGAGCCCCGTGTGTGGAGGACCAATCGGGGACACCTATGCCCCCCCCCAGTGGTTGTGGGAAACGTAGCTGACACCATCCTAGCTCAGCCCTTGTTGGACCGGCCCATTTTGTCACCTGAACCGGCACAGGATGACTCCCAGACTGACTTCCAGGTCAGCAAGTCTAATCCACGTATGGTGCTGAAAGTTGCTGTCACCAGGCCACGTGGATCTGCCGAAATCACCCTGCAGCCAATGCTTGCACCAATACCTATGGTCATTGTGCCTTTACAGGCTTCTAGTACCCAGTCCACCTGCGCTTCTGCCCCTACTGACCAGAGCGGTTTAAGCCACTCAGGATCCGCACCACCTTACAAGAAGAAGAAGGGTGCTCTTGCACTACAGGCTGAGACCCCAGACACGGCTACACACTCCGGCACATCAAGGAAGCCTAGCTTCAATGACGCCGAACTTGATGCACTTGTGGCCTATGTGTTGGCACATAGCCGCGAAATGTTGGTGACTGCAGGCTGTAAGACTATGACTGCTCAACGTAGGGCCCACTGGCAGACCATCGCGGACCACATTAGTACCCTTGGATTTGTGAGGCGCACAGCTGATGATTGCTACAAGCGGTGGAATTACCTGAAACGACCTGAAACGCAGAGCAAAGAACAAGCTGGCTTCCAATCATGCCTCTACTCTGGTGACTGGCGGTGGGTCTCCACCAGAGGATGACCAACTCACTGAACGTGAGTCTGTTGCTGGAACCTTCGTCACAGAGGAACAGATCCAAGGCGTGGGATACCTACCAGATTATTAGGCATTGTCCGGTGAGTGCCCATGCAAGTGTGTGTAATCCATGTGTATGTTTCTTGGGTGATGTGTAATGATTGAGTGCCAGGTGAGGGTGTGTAATCCTGAGTGGTATGGGTCACCCATTCACCGGCCTCGGGTTTGGGTATGACAGTATCCCTTCTGACTACAGTAGCCGATTAGCGCCACATTACTGCAGTTGCCCTTGAACTGTCATCTTGCAACAACATTGTTCTGATTTTTCAGTGTTCATTCAGTCTGATTGTTTCAATCCTCCCATTTTTGCAACACATTTTTCTGCCCTAATGCCACATATGTGACATGCTTCTGTCATAGATTACAACCCACATTGGCCCACATTTATTACCTTGTTATGGGAATGATTTGACCATTCAGGCTGATTGAGTAAGGGCCTGCTCACATTAATTTTTGGGGCCTGTTTGAATGTGGAACATGAGTGTTGTTTCCTGTCATGTTGAAGTGACCAACCGTTGATGTATCCATCTGCCTGCCATCACTGTATTATTGCACACTGGATGTGTTGCAGTGTGTGGCACATGCGTATTTTGTGACACTATTTTGCATTTTTCATCTCATCATGTTCATCTCGCATGGATGGGTGACGGTACTCATTCACTGACATATGGCTGTACTTGTCAAATGTACCATGGCTATGCTACGTGCCATCTGTGTGCTGGCATGTGTCATGTATGTGGATTGCCCATGCCACTCACAGGCTAATATGTGATGCCAGTGCTATCCAGCATGCAGCACATGTGTTGATTTTCCATCTTGGAGTCCTCAGTGTCTGCTTTTTGCCTCCCCTTCCAAATCATTGACAGTGCATGCATGCCAGGGTTATGATCGTGTGGGACATGTTATTCATGTACTGGAGCTCTGCCTTGTCAGGCCTATGTGTGCTATGGTGCTCATGCCTGTTTCCATTTGTTGTCTTTCATGCTTTTGCAGGTGATGACGCACTTGATGCTGTTGCGGTGGAGGAGATGGTGCAGACCCAGGAGGAATCTCAGCCACGACCGTGCACCAGTGGTGGATGTGGTGTGGTGGTGGATGAAAACCCTATCCTCCTGCAGACCACACTGTCCATGGGTGTCTCTGGATGCACCTCCCCAGACCTCTATGATTCAGGTGCTGAATCGGACAGTGGGGCTTATGTCCTGTCGCAGGTGAGTGTTTCTGGCAGGGATGCTGTTCTGTCCAACCCACCTGCACAGGGGGTAGGCCCCTCTATGGGGATGTCAGTGTTGGTAACTCCGCCTTTGGCAGTTACGGATGCAGGGTCACACTCCACAACATCTGATCCTGTTCCTGGGCCAGCAGATCAGAGGGGGAATGCAGTCCTGCAGCCTCAGGCAGTGCCAGCACAGCAATGTGCAGATCGCCTTGCCCCAAACAAGTGTGGTGCCTGCTGACACGGTACTGTATGGGAAAACGCCATTTACAGTATAGCAGCACAACAGGGAGCATCGGTTGAAATGATGTCTCAGGCAATGGAGAGGTTGGCTGAAAGGCAGATGGAGCAACAACAGCAGGCAACAGACTCCATTTGCCAATCACACAGGGAAGACATGTTGGCGTCCAACAGGGACCGACAGGCTGCACTGGAGACTCTGCGCGAAGCTATATCTGTAGAGTCACAGGGCCACAGGGAAGCCCTGAGGTTAGAACTCCATCTCCTCAGGGAGACTCTGGGTGAACTTGAGGCATCACATACTACCTGCACGTTGATGGAATGCCAGTGCTTGCGGTTTCTATAGATGTGCTCAGTTGCCCTGGGATGACGTAGAGCCACATGGGTTCAATCAATGGCACCTAGCACTTTGGGGAAGTGTGCCACCCCGTAAAAGTCCTGGACGGCAGCCTGCCTTTCTGCAGGTGTTCTGGGCATGTATATGTGCCTGCGGACTGAAGAGCGTGCAGTCATGATGGACAACACCTGGTGTAGGCAGCGTGACTGCGTGGCCTGTGACACCCCCCCCCCACTTGTCCGCTGAAATGAACCAGTGGCCAAGAAGTGCAGTACATTGAGCACCTTTTCCAAGGGGCTCAGTGCTTGGGAGCACAGGGTGGGTGATGTGAGGTCATCCTCCCACTCACTCACCAGGTCGAGTATTGTCTGGTGGGAACCTGTACCTCCCCTACACCTGGTCATCAGGCATCCCCAAAAAAGCTGGTCCTGGGTGTAAAAATTCTGGGCCTGGCTATACTCCTCCTCCTGCGGTGTCCCACGACCACTGCTGCGAGGAATGATATATTCATCGTAGCGTCTGAGCTTGTTTGTTGTTTGCGTGCACTTTTATGCTGCGCGGGGCCGCGTATGCCTGCTTCGTGCTGGCGTGCCTGTTTCCGGATTAGCGCGTCTTTTTTGGCGCACGCGTTTCTCCTGTTCGATTCCATGAATACGTGTTGTAGGCGCACGCGTGGGCGTTCCGTGCATTTACCTCCTGTACTTCCCCCATAACGCCCACATTTTCATGCGTTGTTCCCCATTCCGCGTGTTACGCCCCGTGTTCCGCCCACTTTTGTTGTGTGCGTCGCGCTAGGTGAGCTTTCGCTGTGCGCGTAGCGCACGCCATTTCATGACGTGTGCGCCCGCGTGCGCCACGCAGGATTTTAGTGCACATCCCAGGATTTACACGCGCACAGGCTTCCATGAATCGATGTGCGCGGCTTTCGCACGCTTGCGCTGCGATTTTCGCGCTCGCACTGCGATTCGCACGCTTGCGCTGCGATTTTCGGCGCACATTAATTCCATGAATCGGCCTGTAAATACCAAAAACTTGACGACTCAAATTCAAATAAACAAAGTGACTAGGGACACACAAACATCAACTGACCACTCTCATCACAAATTGGCCCCCATCTTCACCAAACCCACCACGGGGGCTTTTAGATCGACATGCACATCACTGAACAAGATCACAGCCAAACCTAAAATAAAGGATAAACAACACAGCAATAAAAAGCAGAAATCGAGAAAACAGTCTAGTGCAGTAGCCGCTGTAGCTCGAGTGGCCAAAAAGACGCCTAATGTGTCTTTTTAATCGCGGAAAGAGGATTGTCAGCCTAAAACAGTCAACACGGGGAGCAGGCAAGAAAACGCCATCAAAATAACCGAGAATCAGAGCGTGCCGGGACAGTACCCTAGATCAGTAGAAGACTTCAGGTCTAACAGTGATTTGATGATTTTGTCTCCGCATTGGGACTCCCCCGAGGCATCAACCAATATGCCGGAAAGATCATCCTACATTGACAGTGCCGAAGCAAGCCTCTGTACTCTACAATCTATTCCGCTGCAAGATAATAATCTCATCAAAGACCTTGAAATTAATACATTGGCCCAACCGAAGTCTACACCCGATCGGCCTATTGAAATAATTTCACCTAAAAAGGTTCTGCAGCTAAACCATCCGGCAAACTCAAGTGGCGAGCCTTCAAAACCTCTTGAACACTGTAAAATTAAAAAAACCTACAAAGCAATTGTCATGTGATTCGACAAGTAGTAGTAAAGTAACTCCTTCCTTACGGGAAGCCAAATGAAATCTGCATTTTCAAACTTGAGCAAATCTCAAGTAAAGATGGATACATTGTTTTAAATAGTTTTAAAAATCTTAAGCAAAACCGACAACCTTCGACTATTGAATACTAACAATTTCATATTGATTGAACCATGCCACAGAGAACATAATATGTACATACATTGTACATATATAGGTACATATATTCTAATGAGTTACTTTTGACTCTACTGTATTTGCTGCCTCTTGCCCTTGCCCACATGGCCCCTTTCTGTTATACCGCGTGCCTTAGATGTATTGTTTAATCTTGATGTGTAACCAAGCTGTGAATTATCTTATGCTATGCGCCCTAATGCCTACGGGTCTGGTACGCAATACAAATAAATAAACAAACAAAAAATAAAATAAACAAACATAAAGCCAAAGCCTTTCTGCATGTCAAGGAAAAAGCTTTACGAGACGTCCCAAGAGAAGTCCATAAAGAACTCCAACATCAGGGCTTCTCTCTGTTGGAACTCCCTAAACCTCAAAATGCCAGCAATAGGACGCCCAAAAAACAGCATTTTGTATCGCACACTGAAGATTTGTATAAGCACAAACGATGGGCTTACAGTCCCAGTCGTATAGAAAACTCTTACCGCAAACCAAGTAAATCTCAGGAAGATCGGCCAAAGCCTCATAGCTTCCACAGAGGCGACAAAGCTGACTACAGAAGAAGAGATCGACACCGGACCGATCAGACCCCTACACGTACAAGAACTTTAAGTACCAAAGTGTCCTTGCCCCGCAAACCGCAGAAATTAGCATCAAATGAATCAGCGGCTCACAAATCAAAAAACATATCGACAGCTAAAATTGAGAAGATCTTCCGACGACATTTCCTCAAAAGGGCTGTGGAAGTGGTTCCAAGATGCTTTCAACTCCAAATCAGGCAGATAGCAATGACCTCCAAAGGCCTCTACAGTTAACACCCCACACCAACTGGGGCCAGCCAAAGTATTCAAGAAACCAACAAATATGGGCTCTTGGAACACCAGAGGATACACTCACCTGACAAGTCCAAGTGACGTGAACTTGGGGGTTTACGACATCTTATGCCTCCAAGAAACATGGCTGGTGGAGAAACCATACTTGGACGGCTTCAACATTGAATTTTCTCCAGCCTCTAGGGCATTGCTGGGCCGTCCTTCGGGTCTTTTGACTTCGGTTCGAGTGGGCTCAGGGATTACCATAAGACAAAAACTGGTGGAATCTTATGAAATGCTTGCAATTTTAACATCGTGGTTCCATCAAGACCCAGGATTGAAATCTTGGATCACTTTGCAGTTGGCTATTATTAATTTATATTGGAATCCCCAGAGATCAACGACTAAAAAATTCTGTGCAATAGTGGCCAGCGTCATTAAATAATAAATAATAATAATAATAATAATCATTGACACCATATACGTGGACCACGACGTCGCCAACATAATTATATGTGGCAATCTTAATGCAAACTGCATAGACCACACAACCTTCACAAACACCTTGACAACACGCTCTTCAGCTAACGACAGGGGTCGGGCATGGATGAAATTAATGAAATCCCGAAACTTCACAATGCGGCATGGCTGCAAACTAATCAGCCTTTGATTCCAACATGGGAACGACAAAATTCAAAACCCACTCTTGGCTATATATTCATAACTCACACCTTGATCTCCTATATAGCTACTTTTGAAGTGCAGAGAACTACTGAAAGTGACCATAATTTGTTAACCATGTCGTGGTTGGGAACTTGTCCGGAAAAATAAATCTACGGGTCAAGTGTTGTAACAAATAAGCAGAAAACTCGCTTGCGTCTAACGGCATACAATTTATTAGAGATGAATGAGAAATTCACCTCTGCTATATCGGCGAACTCTTCCGAGACAGAAACATCAAGACCAGACTACTTGCCCTCCTTAAGGCACATAAAGTTCGATTTTCTGGAGTCAACAGAAATCCACACACAACTAAACACGTCTTTGATAAGAGTGTGGTTTTGAATCGCAGAAAATTGAGAAAACTGAAAAGAACTGCATTGACCTGTAGGACAGAAGAAGCGTCTGCAGCATTCTGGAGTGAAACAAAGAAGTATAAGTCCTCGCTTAAACACCAGAGATTCACTCTCTATCAAAATGATGCAGAAGATATGCTAAAGACACTAAATACCAAAGAATCATGTAATTTTTGGGCTTTGATCTAAAGAGTTAACTGCCAGAAAGATAATGTTCTTCTCAACTCTGTTTCAGAACTAAATTGGGTCAACTACTTCTCTGCGCTGTTTGACCACCCTTCTGATCAACAACAAGTTCCGGTTTTGGCGCCTCAAACAGTATGGGTCACTCTAACAGACAAAGAGGACATTAAAGGAGTCATACTCGAGCTCAAGTCATCAAGAGCACAGGCCCTGACAGCCTAACAAATATTGACGTGAAAAAGTATCCGGAAGAATGGGCAGCTCTGATTAGCAAAATCTTTGCTTAATGTGAGAAAACAAATTTGGTACCTAAATCCTGGACAGAAGCAGTAGTAGTTCCAATTTACAAAAAGGGATGCAGAGAAGATCCGGCCAATTGTAGACCGATTGCTCTTCTGGATATAATTGGAAAGATATATGCAACTCTTTTGCTGTCCCATTTGGGTTAGAGTATCTCCTAGTGCAGACCCCTTCCAAACAGGCTTCCAAAAAGATGCAAGCAACGCAGTAAACATCTTAATTTTTAATATAATAAAATCTAACATCAAGTCCGGTGCGCCTAAGGTTTTCCTTGCCTTCGTCGACCTCTCACAGGCTTTCGACAAGGTAGACCGTTATAAACTTTGGTCCAAATTAAAAGCCTGGGACTGTCTTCGTGCAATACTAGAACCAGTGATAGTCCTCCATTCAAATACAACCATGTGTGTCTGTTCAAACCATCAGGGCCTACTGTCGGACGAGATTCCGTCTGAGCGAGGAGTAAAGCAAGGCTATCCCCTTGCTCCGGCACTTTTCATTGCCTTCTTGGGAGATTTCAAAGACTCTGAATTAAAAATCATATCCTTTCCCCCTAAAGTAGGTAAGGTCAGCGTATCAAGAATCTTGTATGCCGATGACCTGATCTTATTAGATCAGACCCAAATTGGTCTACAACGCCAACTAACTTAACTTGGCCAACTACATGGAAAATAACAACTTGGAAATCAATAAATCTAAGACCAAAATTCTTGGACAACACAAAAATCAAAGTCGTCGACCACTTCAAAAACTTAGGTATTTGGATTGACGGCTCTTTGAGGGAGACCACAATGCAGAAAACTCTTTGGGACAAAGTCAGAACTCTCACAGCTCAAACAAGAGCAGTCGATAAGAATTTTGCAAATTTTCCCTAATTCCTGCAGTTCACTTTTACAAGTCCAAAGTGGTCCCATCGTTGGCATACAGAATGAACGCTACCCTTAATATGGCTACAACTGGAAGGCTATCTGTGGAAGTCGGTCTTGGGTCTGCCGAAGTCTGCCTCTATGCCAGCAATTAGGCGTGAGCTTGTACTGTTATCCCTTGCAGCAGGGGTGGAGCTTCAATGCAACTATATAGAAAATCTTTGCTGGTGGACAGTTTACCAGTATATCAGGTGGTTGCAGAAGAAATCAAGAGTGGACATTGTAACACGCTTAATGGATGGGTAAAGACCCTACAAAACAAGCTAAATGATTTAGCTTGTACGGAAGACGTTCTTATTGGCAACCCTCAGAAAGTAAAGTCTAAAATAGAATATCAAGATTGGATTATCACGAATGAGAAAGCCATAGCCAATAAATTGCTAAAGCATCTTCCTCCGACCTTCAACAAGTTAAAAACTACACTAAAGTACTGCACCAAATTCCCAGATAAACCTCTGAGGAAACTCTTTATGAGAGCGCATTTGAACTTGCTCCCGACGCAGGAAATCATGGCCATTAGATCATCAGCGATCTCGAATCAGTATTGAATATGTGACACTCCAGAGCAACCAGAAACTGTAAGACCTCTCCTCATGACATGCCCTCAACTGAGTAAGGAGAGAGTTGCATACTTGGCACCACTTTTTTACAGATTCGATCATCGTGGAAGAGGAAGTTTGCTGGAGCCGCCTTATGGCTGGCGAAAGTGCCAGATGGACCATGGCGACTGCTAAATTGCTAGAACTAGCACTAAAAAAGACTAAACAGCAAACAACACTCTCAGAACTACCTGCATCGTGATTCCTCTTTCTTTCTAAAAACAGACTGTTATTCATCGAGCAAGTGGTGTCCACAGTACCAAAGATTTTTCTTCTTTTACTGTGTTTGTAAAAATCTTTTTGATTATTTAAATAAAATAAATATAAAATAAAAATAAAGGTGGATTTTTTGTCAACATTTTTGGAGGGGTGGGAATAATTGTTGGGGTGAGTAAATAACTAGCCCTGTAGGGCTAGTGATATGTTTAATAATTTGTGAGGCCTACTTTGCTTGTTATACCTTGGAGGTGAGATTTGAGACCACTACTTCGGTGTTGACATATGGCTCATGCCATCTCACCAGTAGCTTATTCCAAACCAAACCATGATTTTGTCCCGAGCTTGAAATATCCGTGACTTTGCATCTTTGTTATATGCTTTCTCTTGGCAGGCTTGGGCTACTTGAAGATAGATTTTGACCTGCTTCATACTTTTTCCATGTAGTCTTAGTGTTCTGCCTCAGCGGGTGGTCACTGGTCTGCCGGCTCTCAGGTACTTTCCTTCATCATAATAACCAGCACATCGCTGCCGGTCCTCCCTTACATGTGTTTAAAAGGGGAGAACCCCTTGGAGGATTGTGGCGTCTTTCTTATAGAAAATTATGCTCAGGATATCCGGTTGGGCCATTTCCTTCTGTCATCAGCGTCCAATCTTCTTAGGATGTGCTTCAATGTCTGATTAAATCTCTCCACCAATTTGCTAGTGTGAGGGTGGCTCACTGAGGTGCAGACGGTCTTGATCTTCATGAGATCCTTGTCAATGTCCACGATCAGTTTCGACATGAAACATTTGCCTTGCTCCATAAATATTTCTGCTGGGAAGCTAGCTAATCCAGGTGAAACATTTTATGTACCTTGAGAATAGATTTGGTATTGCTGCTTCTCAAGGGAAAAGCTTATGTAAACCGGATAGAGTATCACAAGGATGTACTTGTTTCCTGCCAGTCAGGTTCCTTCGGCTTCACAATGTCTCAAAGGGCAACGATTGTAGAGGTTCCCTGGGCAAATCATCTGGGGAGTTGGGACAGCTTGCGCAGACCTGTTTCGCCTGCACATACACATCAGGATGGATTTCTACGTTTTCACTAGTCCCAGGTGTCCCGATGTCGGGTTGGAGTAGGCAAACTCCATCACTACTTACCTAATTTGCTTTGGGACCTACAGTTGGTTATGCTTGGTACTTTATCCCCTTGGTTTTACGTCCATCTGGTACTGAAGCCCCTGTCTGTCAAAGTGTGGGATCTTTGGAGTTGCGGCTCGCATTTCAGAGTCTTAGATTCTTGCGGTCTTGTTCCAGAAGAGCATCCATTCTCTATGCTTAGCTAATTTAATGGAAGTTGTCCCTGAGGTTCTTAGCGGCCTGGATTCTTCTAGTTGGGTCTGTAATCTCACAAAGCCTGGCGTCCGCTTGTTGGTCTCATGTAGGTTTTCCACCTCTTCTGTTTTAAGCTCCAAGATTTTTTTGCACACCAACAGAGCAAAGAGATGGCCGGGCTTTATGACATGGGCAATATTTTCCAGTTTAAAGAGGACTGCCTTCAACTTTCCTCAGTAATTCCCATCCATGGCTCCAGCTCCCACATCTAAGGAGTGCTTATGGGCCAGTCCAGATTTCTGTGCTGTTTGCCCATTCGCCCTTTTGGGCACTTCGACCTTTAATACGGTCCAACTAGGGCCTTACCCCGGAGTGGGATTAATACTTCACCATACAGGTCTCATCCTGCTGCCCTGGGCATGGCTCTAGTGGGTACACAGCAGTTTTGGATAGTCTCACTTACATTAACATTCCCCTCAGTATCGGGATGCTCTCACAATGACACCACATGTCACAGATAGCCTCAACCACACCAACTCTCGGAATACCGTTCAAGGGTTTTATTGTTTGTTTTGCCAAGGCGGTCACTCGTGGCCTTCCCTCTCTTGTCTAGTACACTACATTCCTTCCTGCCCCAGGGGTTTCTGAACCCCAGGCAGTCACAGGAGATCGGTTAGCCCTACCATAACATTTCTATCAGACAAAACGTGGCCTAAAAGCAAATGTCTAACTGCCTCAGGGAACAATTTAGGGGGTCACTGACCTAAAGTTTCCAAAGGCAGTCATTTGTAATGATAGGTGCCTTTCAGATACTGAGATCCCACTTGGTCTCTTCCTCTTATGTCCTACTGTCCTACTGTCCCTCTGCCTACTTCTTACTTTCTCTCTACCTTCTTTCCTTGTACTCTCCTCCCTCCTACTCATCTCACCATCTCCTTGTTCTCCCCTGCACTTGCTACTCTCTCTCCGATATTCCTCTCTCATCCTCTCTATATACCTCCACCCTCTGATCTTAGCAAGACTTGTAGAGCGCAAACTAAGGCCCTAAGGCCCAAAGACATCTAGGCGCTAAAACTCCAAACAAGAGTTGGGAGTTTGGGGGGCCAGGGGAGCTTGAAGTGCATCAATGCCTAGTTGAAAAGATGCATTTTAGTGCTTTCCTCTGTTGCACGCAGTGGGAGTGGAAGCAGGTTCCATAAAGTCGGGGCAAGGACTGAAAAGGAATGGCCGCCAGATTGAGCCCGATGGTACCGTTGTAGGACAATATCTTTCTATCTTGCTTCTTAGGTAGCTTGCCTCAGGTCCATACAGAGCCCGGTGGGTAACACAAAGGGTCTTCAACTCGATTCTGGCGGCAACCGGTAGCCAGTGAAGTCGATGCAATATTCCTACAGAGGGAGTCAGCATAGGGGCATTTAGGGCTAGCCTGTCTGCCTCATTCTGAAGTATTTGCTGCCTTTGCAGCAGGCGCTTAGGTTTCCCTAGGTAGATTCCATTACAGTATTCAAATGAGCCCTTTGTTGCCAAGGTGACTATCTGAGTATGATTAGTTGGTGGCAACAATGGTAGAATCTTTTTTAAGACTCTGTTTGCTGAATCCGACGTTGCAGACTGCTGTAATCTGGGATTCTCTTGAGCCATTGGGCAGGAGCCTTACACCTAGGCTTTTTACTGATGTGCTGGTTGTTGGGCAAGTTCCCAGGGAGTCTGGCCAAAACTGAGAACCCCAAGAGCTTGTGTTGTTCTGTTATACGACCATCAGTACTTCTGTTTTTCCCCCATTTAGTTTAAGCCAGTTGGTGGCCATCCACTTGCCGATGGCAGAGAGGCAGTTTCTGAACTTAGTGGGGGGTGGAGGGAGAGGGGTTGGTGGATGTGGAATCAAGCTGAAACACCATCTGGGTGTCATCGGCATAGGTGTAGAAGAGAACACCAAACTTTGCGATAAGATCTGCCAGTGGCTGTAAATAGAGATTGAACAAGAGAGGGGACAAAGGCGATCCTTGAGGGACCCCGAGTTAAGGGTGTGGCAGGTTTGAAATGAGACCGATTGTATAGAACCTGTAAGGAAGGACTTAAGCTATGCCAATATTGAACCCCTAATCCCTGTTTGTTCCAGTCGAGACAACAGAATACTATGATCAATATTATTGAAAGCTGCAGAGAGATCGAGGAGGATTAGTACCCCGACCTTCCTGCGATCCTGGAGAAGAGCCAGGTCATCAGGAGAGAGACCATAACAGATTACATGCCGATTGAGGGGTGAAAACCCGAATGAAACGGGTGAAAACAATTACTGGTCTCCAGGAAATGAGGAAATGCAGGTGTAATCACAGCCTCCATCAACTTCATCACAACCGGGAGTGAAGTCCTAGGGCGATCATTTTCAACCACGCTGGGGTTAAGGTTAGGTTTGTTCAGAAGGGGGAAACCAAGGCATGCTTCAACTGAGCGGGAATCTCGCCTGAGGAGAAAGAATGTTGTAAGGCTGCCAAGAATAGAGTAGTAGCCTTAGGAGGGAGTGCTCTCAAAAAATGCAAGGGTATTGGATCAGCGGGCAACGCTGATTAAAGAGATTTGAGGGCTTTGTGTCATCAATCAGCCCTATTTGAAAAACAGCTGTGGGGTCATGGAGCCTAGTTTCCCTTGAGTGGGTAGACAGTAGTGTTGGTCCACGTTAATTGAATTTTTTCCCTCAATAGCCTGTCGGATCCCATCGAATTTTTTTTTTTCTGAGAAAGACACCCATTGCATCACATTGGGTTTGTGTATTTAGTGTGCAATTTGTAGTTACTTTAGAGTAAGAAGAGAGCTCTTTCTCCCACTTTTGGGCCCTAGGATTAGGGGTAAACCATGATGCATAAGGTATTAAGCGCCCGGACCGGGCCACCACTGGGGCTACCAGGTCAGCGACCTCAGTCAGAGAGTTCAAAAGAAAGGTACATGGGTCTTGCCCACTGGCCAGCAGTTTACAATTTGTCTGAGTCAGTTGATCCGCTACCCTGGTGTGTTGAACCCTACTCTAGAACCAGCGAGTCTGCTAGCCATGGGAAGTCCTTGATACATAGTAAGGTGTGGTAACCCAAAAAGGTACCAGGCAGTGATCGGACCAAAGTACGTGAAGGGGGGCGACGGTGGTAATAAGATTAGCTTCTGCAAATATAAGGTCAAGAGTGTTACCAGTACGATGGGTGGGCAAATGGTTACATAAGATAAAGGAAAGGTCGGCTAAACTAGCAACCATGTTTTTGTGTAGACATGCTAGAGTCATTGGGATGGAGGTAAAAGTCTCCCAGTAACACAAGGTTGTTAAGTGATAGATCAGCAACCAACTGCCCAATATCCAAGTCAAAGTTGGCCCGGTTGAGTGAGGGTGCTCTATAAAACGCTAAGGAATGAATTGTCACATTGGGCGTAACCTGTATTAGAACTAAAAGAAATGTGCAGTGTAATGAGTGGCCAATAGGAATCGCTTGATAATTGAGAGAGGTGTGATATATTACAGCAAGACCATCGCCCCTCCCAGGTGGAGGTCTGTCCTGACGCAGGACAGCATAGTTGTCAGGCAGCATTTGCCAGACGTTGGGCTCAGAACTAGCGGAAAATCAAGTTTCAGTTAAACACAGGATGTCAAGGGATAGTTCCTCAAGTATGTTATACATTTCATAGCGATGTGCCCCGCTGATTGTGCATTAATCAGCAATCCCTTGATGTCTTTCTTGGGGCCTGTTATTTTTTCCCCTCCCTTTTGCCCTTCTCTGATGTCCATATTCTTTCCCTGGATTTCACGTTTGTTTTCTAAACCCACCCCTGCTCTCACTCAGAACTCCTGCAGGAAAGCAGGTACTGAGTGGGGCCAGCTCCAACAGCTTAGTGCGGTTGTACGTTGCTCTTTCCTTTTTTTTGCAGTGTTCCCCCAAACTGCCGAGCACTCCTGGAGTTTGACATAGAGTGGGGGTCCACGGCCTATTTTGCACGGTGCGCCCGCAGGGCGCATCCGTCCCGCATCCGTTCCAGGCTGCTTTTAAATGCAGTCGTGTGAGCAGGAGCGGGATGCTGCAGTACCAGCGAGGAAAGGCTTTCCCTTTCCTAACCACAGCCCTACCCCAAATGAAGTTTCAAAAACAAATACAGTTCAGTTTTTAAAAATAATTTGCTAAAAGGCAGTTGAATTCAGTGTTCAAAATTAGTATGCTAAGAGGCAGCTACAATCAATATTTAAATGAATTTGCTAAAAGGCAATTTCAAGATCGTCCTATATATAGCAGCAGACTTAATATGGCATGTAAGAACTAAACAAAGGCAAGCCGATCATTTGGTGAACTTAAATGTTAAGGTGGGATTTCCCCACCTAGAGAAAACTAAGGATAGTCTGTCATTAAGTTCAAATCAAAAGTCTGTCTGTGTCCAAAACCTATACTTGCCCTTTGGATGTCAGCAGCAAAATAAATAGTCTTCAAAAGTAAAGTTCCAAGCTTCTTCCAGCTCTTGCCTTATACTCAGCTTCCCCTTCCCCAAGTTCATAATAGTTCCAAAAAGGTCTCGGGGTTTCCTTTCCCAAGAGTTCAACACAGTTCACAAAATCTCAGGTTTCCCTTCCCCAAGAATTCAGCTCTTCCAACATCCAAAACCAAAAACAGTACCAGTTTGAATTCTTGGTCAGTAAGGCTCTTCAAAGGTTCAGGTTTCTTTGTTTCTGCCTTTACCATTCACATTAGCAACTGTTGCAGCATACACGTTTACACTTGCTTTCCTTGGCTCTTTCCAAGTAGGGCCCACTCGGTCTAGGCACAGTTGTCGGACCACACAGGCCACCCATTAAAGGTCACGCAACCGTTAACCCTATGCACTTTGTTATGTTTCTGTATTCTTCAGGTTGCCAACACTTGTTTTCTCTCTAAACCTGTTGTTCCTTGGACTCCTCCTGGATATTTGGCCAATACTTATTTCACATTCTTCTTGGCAATCTTTTCACTTTGCCACGACTTTGTTCTCACACAACTCACGTCATGGTGTTTACCACCCTGCTCTCACTTCATTCACACATGTTCACCAATGCTTTTCTCTTGTGCTGTATTAAAATATGTTCATCATATCTTTTAGTTAGTTCGGTATTCAATAATGCTTGTTGCAACTTTCAAAAGTATTTCTAATACCTTGCAGCTGGTTCGGTATTCAAAACCAAAAGTACTAACAATATCTTGCAGGTTGATTCACGTTTCAAAATCAGTTGGTTTGGCTTCCCACAGCCCTTGTAATAGTTCAGTTCATTTGACATTTTGACATGCTTGTTTGCAGGCCCCTGAGTTCCCCGGTACGAGTGTTCCCTTCTTTACACTCACCGGTATGCGGCCGCTCCGTCTGGCTTCTCGTTCCTGCTTCCCGGTGTCTATTCGCTCTGCTTTTTCCTAACGGCTTCCCTCAGCGAGCAGCGCTTGGCTTCCTTTGCCACGGTAGCTCTGCTCTTCCACTGCAGATGCTACCGAGAGCACCTTTCGCTTTGGCGGTGATCTTCAACGTCCAGGAGGCTTCAGTGTCCTGACACCAGGCAAGGAGGACAGCAGGTTTTCTGACCCTCTCACGTCCAGTTCTAGCCCTGGTGTCTCTCTCGCACTCTTGCTCAGCACGGCTTCCCTCAAGCCGGTTCATCTCCAGCCTGCTCCGCTTCTACGAGCTGTGTCCTTCACTCCAGGCCGTCTCTCTCTCTCTCTCTCTCCTGGGCGGTTGCCCTTTCTTATACACCTGGGACTTGTTAAATGTTTGCAGGTGCAAGTCCTTCACTTCAATTGCCTGACCATGGGGAAATCTATTAGCTGGCCATGCCTGGCAATTATAGTGGAACTCCTCCAAAGCCATCTTCCTCGTCCCAGTATCAAAGTGGTGTGAATTAATGGAAGTGTGCATAACTCCTGGTTGTTTTCTCCTTGTCCCAGTCTTAAGATGAAATGGCTGTGGGACATTTTGGGTGGAAGAAAGGGACAAAGACTGATAATAGCCTACAAAAGCAGGGGTAATATCGGATTCACTTTGACAAGGGAAAGGGTGATACCATGTCTTACCCAAAGACATCCTCTCCCCATTCTCCAAGTTTCCTCCACTCAGGTGATCCTCCCTCGCTTATGCACCTCCACGGTTGGTATCAAAAAATGATGGCTTATCCCGGGCCACTTGAGCAGAGGATCCCGGGGAAAAAGAAGTGAGGACGCCCTCAGGTTCCTCACACATGCTCCACACCACCACTACTCTCACCGTCTCAGACTAGTGCTACCACCCTTCTCCTGACATTATTACTACTTCCCTCTTCATAATACTACTACTCCCCTCTCACACTATTACTCTATTAAATGTTTAGGTCAGATTATGGGAAAAACATTCACATAGAGAGGAACCTTCACTGGAAGGTGCTTCGTTTAATGCCAACTTTTTAGCCAGCCCAAAAGTCACACTAACTACCTATGGGTAGCACATTTTACCAGGGCTCTTTTATACAAGGAGCAGGCTCTTATGCAGCTCATTGCCAATGTAGAGACAGCACACTTTGCAGAGGACAAGCCCCCTGATGGACTGCCTCATCCACAAAATGACTCTTCATTAGTAGCCCCCCTCTCATGTTATCTGATATGGGGTCGCATTACATCATATTCCCTCGCATGGGAGGGAATAACATCAGACAATTGGGTGTTCGACACAGTCAGCAGGGTCTTTCAAAGGCAGGCAATTGTCCCCCAACAGCAAGAAAGGTACCACAAAAACATTTGGCATTGCTTCAAGAGGAGATAAAGGCATTCATCTTGAAGAGACCAATAGAACCAGTCCCTCCCAAACAGGTAAACACAGCAATTTACTCAGTATATTTCCTGGTACCCAAGAAAGACAAGACTAAAAGACCAGGCTAATAAATATGCAAAACCCCAACAATTCATGATGACCACACTACAGAAAGTCATACCCCTCCTAAAGAAGGTATATTTCATTACCACATTGGATCTGAAAGATGCCTACCTTCATATTTTAATGTTTCCAGGTCATCACAATTATCTCTGCTTCAAAATAGAGTTGGCACATTCAAATTAAGGTACTACTCTTTGGAATTGCTTTGGATCTGCATATATATTCACCAATGTGTTTGCAGTTGTGGCAGCACATATGCGCCACAAAACAATCCCAATCTACTCTGATGTGGA
This sequence comes from Ambystoma mexicanum, assembly GCF_040938575.1. Taxonomy (NCBI): domain Eukaryota; kingdom Metazoa; phylum Chordata; class Amphibia; order Caudata; family Ambystomatidae; genus Ambystoma; species Ambystoma mexicanum. The sequence goes on along the minus strand of NC_090921.1, from coordinate 169,440,314 downwards.
CGGCCTGCTTAATAAAGGGGAAAATGTCAAAGTGCCTTCATCACACACCGCAGACAGTTGTAGGTTAAAGATCTGAAAACAAAAGGATCTTCCCCAAACCACCATTTTTTTTGCCAAAAACCATTAATTTTACCTATACCAAACCCCCCCCAAAAAATACATTAAAAAAAAGGCATTCAGTCTTTTTTTTTTCGGTCCTTTTGACTCGAATGTATTGCATTCGATCCTTTTGTTTTCGAACTAATGACGACACCGCCGCAGACTATAGACTTAGTTTGCTGTTTAGGATTCTCAATTAATGAGAAAACACGATGCCTCGAACCAAGTCAAAAGAAGACTTTTCTAGGGGCAGTGCTAGGCACTCAGAGAGTATTAGCCTACACAACTCTATAAAGAGACACACTGCAGGCACAAATCCCGTGTTGTTCAGGAGGTTGACTGATGATAGTTAGAAAGGTAATTAAACTATTGGGCATGATGGATCAATAGTCTAAAAAGGACAGGCAAGTGGGATGATCTATTGGTTGTCTCGCAAGCAATGGTAAAGGGACTACACCAGTGGTCAATCGAAACATATGCTGAAGGGAGAAATATTTGCAACATCAGCAGCACAAATTATGATCACAACCAACCCTTCTCTAAAGGGTTTGGGGGCACATTGCAAATAACACAGAACCCAAGGGAGATGGTCAAGTATTCAGGAAAGACTACACATAAACTAATTGGAGTTGCAAGCAATACAATGGGCAATGTATTAATTGCAGAATGTTATCATGGGGAAAAAGCATACAGACAACACGACTGCCATGTTTTACATCAACAAACAAGGCGGCACACACTCAAAAGGCTGTCAGTGATTGCACAGACAGTTTGGAGCTGGTACATCCAGAAACACATCTACATCTAATCTCAACATGTTCCGGGGACCACAGAACTGTCTATCAGACACCTTATGCAGAGTGCTGGTAACGGAACACAAGTGGGGACTCTACACCAATACACAAACATATATTTTCAATGTGGGGCTATCCATCGATGGACCTGTTTCCAATGTTCCAGAACACAAAATGCCAAAGCATTGCATCCAGTTATTCACAACCAGGCAATGCTTTATGGATGAGCTGATCAGGGATATTTACATACACCTTTCCCGCGACAACACTGCTCTGCGAGGTTATTCACAAACTACTCCGGGAGAGTATGACCACAATACCAATTTCACCAATGTGGGCAGGATCACCATGGAACTCAGATCTGCTCAACGTATCCGTCTATTCAGACTTCAGCCAATTGACAGTCTACTCACGCAAAACCACACCCAAATCCACAGACAACCAACTTGAAGTCATAGAACTTGGACACCCCCAAATGGTGATTGGATATATTGCAGGAGACAAGAAGACCATTCACCAGACATTGTTATTTCAACAAGTGGAAGAGATATGTAATCTGTTGTAATCACAATAGATCAACACACTTAGTTGTTCTGCAACAGAGGTCACGATTCTCCAGCCACCCGAGACGTTTACCCGAGTGCTGCCATCTTGATTGTGGGGAGTCAACAGGGGGCCCCTCCCTATTTCCTTCCCACACCCTGGCCCTCTTCCCCACCACCCCAAACATTCAGCACCCTTAACCTATCCCCCCTCCCGTCCGACTCCTTCCCGCCCGTAACGCTGTCATACTAAATAGAAAAGGGAGTTGGTCACTTTTTTGTTTACTAAGGCACAGGTCAGATTGTTTTTTTCTTTTTATTTAGTGGCTATTTGGCTTGCACAATTTGCACGGAGACTTATGTTTAGCACGGGCTGACCTGTTTGTGGTAGCAGGCGTAACTATCACCAGTCTGAAATCCTTAAGGTGATGTAGAAAATTTGACAAAACCTCAATGAGCATCCGCCGCGCTGATGAATACAGGGTTGTGTTGGATCAAAGGGCTGAGCCCAAGAGAAAAATCCCTCCAGGGTAAAAAACATTTTCTTGTGTAGTTGAATATTTGGATCTGTATGCTGGATTTAGTAGACAAAACATGGTTTAGAACGGATAGGAAGAAGTCCAACAAAGAACCTCAGATGAGTAGAAAGCAGGCAAGCTTAGAACTGTAAGGCTTCAAAGCAGAATAAGTTAACTGGAAGAAAAAGGCAAGCGAAACAATGCGCAGAGTTATGGCTAGTAAGTAACGAGAACAGCGTCAATTTTAGGCAGAAACCTGTGCAGTCACCTCTGGGACCACTGCAAAAGATTTAAGACTACAGGTGTTTGGCAGTAAACCCACTTGGTGGCAGTCTGTACAACACAGATTCACTTGGTAGCTGTGGCTGAGCAGTCAGACTTCCCTCAAGAAGAGTTAGGCAGTATACAGAGTATTCACAATAGGTCAAGAGAACACAATAGAACAAGTAAACTCTGACCAGGGCTTGGTGTAAAAGAGATATAATTATTTATTTAAAACCACATCTAGAAAAACACACAGGCATTAATAGTAAGCAATTCAAAAACACGGTCACTAAAAGATATACACTCCCTTAAAAGAATATTAGACAAGTCTTAAGTAAAGCCCCACTTATTTTCAGACAGCGGTGAGCGCTTAACGTAGATGGCACTCTAATAATTTGTTTTAAAAAGGGAGAGAAAAGCAGAGAATAACTTGAAACAGATCCCAACACTTTTTCAAGAACACAACAAGAGAGGAAGGCAAAGTAACACCGTGAATTCAGAGTCACTAGGCCGGATCCGCTTTAAGAGGATCAAAAACGAAATGTGTCCAAGGTCACACGGTTGCAGTGCACAAAAAGTCTTGTAACGGTTCAAAAAGGTGTTGGACCAAAGAAAGGGACCAGTTAGAAGGTCAAGGCGGCCAGCCCAGTCCAGAAGGTTAAGGGGATATTATTATCTTGTAGCAATCTTTAGAAAGGGAGGCTGGCGGACACTGTACCTTAAAGTGGTGAGAATACTCCAGCGGGGGCAGTTGTTCCTGGCAGCAGATGCAAGTCGGTGCTTCGTCCGGGGGAAGAGGGGATCTCGTTGGGGAAGAAGACAGGAGTCAGTTGCACTGCCAGGGAAGAAACCAGCCGCAGAGTTTCTCAGGTACAGGGAGTAGTCCGTTGATTTGCGGTTCAGTGGTGAGTGGCTATCCGGCCGCCGGGGTGCTTGGCACGGGCAGCTCAACCACAAACCGGTCTGGGTTGCGAAGAAAGAAGGTAAACTGGTTGTGCCCACCAGTCAGGGGAAGAAGCCTTTCCAGCCGGGAGATCTTCTCTGTCGTAGGGAAGTGGTGAGTCGGTTCCGCAGGGCTCCACCGGTGGTGTCGTCGTGGTAGGTCGGCTCAACTTCTCGCTCGTCGGATTCTCAGGTCCTGTGGCGACTTCTGAAGTTCCAGTCCCCAAAACCCTGCTTTTATGCAGCATACCCCCATTCACTCAGCCTAGCTGTCAATCAAACATGCTAAGTGGTGAGCCGGGTAACTCAGTCCAGGGTGCCTAAACCCCCTCCCACACCTCCTGTGGTACCCAGACAGAGTGGCACCACTTTTGGAGGCTTCTGTGTAGAAGCCCGCCAAAAAGTGGAACAAAGGGCTCGACTTGGGTTGGAGTCACAGAAGAGAACACAAACTCCATTTTAGAATCGAGTCCTGGCAAAAAATACCAACCGGCGAATTAATATTTAGTAAACCGGCGGTATGTTCGAGGCTATGAGAATTAAATAATTAAAGTTGGTAGCCTCGAACAATGGGAAAATACCATAGGGATATATTCGCGATCGAATATAAAAGGTAGTATCCACTGCCACCAGCCAAAACTCGATCAGGGGGGACAGACCCCGGGGCAATCGAATTGCCCCGACCAGTACGTCCACAATATGATGGTTTGTACTGGTTTCTGTTAATAATTTGAGACTAGTAAAGCCAATGGTGACTTTACATGCCCTGGGAGACAGTCCCAGGGTATGGAGTCTATGGTGAGGTGTCACTATGACACCCCTGTGTTACTGCACGGAGGGTGCTGTGTAACACACATAGTAAAAACACATGAGACCCTATGGAGTAAAGGACCCCATAGCCCATAAAACACATTAACAGTCAAAGGAACCCCTGAAATCATGTCCAAGAGTGGGAGAAAAAGAGTCTCACTCTTGGCAGGAGAAAAAAACAAACTCCAGAAATCCAGCAAAGCTGCTGGGGGACTCACTAGGTTAGGAAATTCAGCCTAAAGAGAGAATTCTCCCTAACACTCGTGCCTCCACCCCCAGACTAAGGGACAGGAAGATTTAATCCACTCCTGGATGAATCTCGTACCTCTAGTCGATGACATACATCCTATAGAGACCATCAGCATTTTGGTGGTGACACCCTGACCTGTGCTCAATGGTGAAATCAAACCCTTGCAGGCAGATTGACCATCTCAATAGTTTTGGGTTTTCCCCTTTAATTTGCATTAACCATCTCAAGGGTTGGTGGTCAGTCTGAATGACAAAAGTAGAACCATACAAGTATGGCCTAAACTTCTTCAGAGCCCACACAATAGCAAACACTCTCGTTCAATGGTTGCCCACCTTGTTTCAGGATCCTTCAATTTTTTACTGATGAAGCAAATGGGGTGCTCCCTACCTTTCCCATCCAGTTGACTGAGGACTGCACCTATTCCTACATTTGAAGCATCTGTTTGCACAATGAAAGTTTGGTGATAGTCAGGAGCTCTAAGTACTGGGGCTTGGCAAAGAGCCTTTTTCAGGGTTTCAAAGGCCTGCTTGCATTCCTCATTCCACCTAACATTTTTAGGAAATTTAGGAGAGGAGATGACATTCAGTGGAGAAGCTATGTACCCATAGTTCTCAATGAAATTTCTGTAGTACTCAGTGAGACCTAAGAAGGCTCTCACCTGGGTCTGAGTAGTAGGTGTTGTCCAATTTTGCACAGCTTCAATCTTACTGGGCAAAGGCCTTATTTCTCCACCTCCTACCTCATGTCCAAGGTAGACCACTTTACTCTGTCCAATCTGGCATTTACTTGCCTTTATGGTCAGATTGGCCTTTCCAAGAGCCTGTAAAACATATCTCAGGTGGTCCAGGTGGTTTTTACTTTGACTCTCTTTCGGTCCGGGCACTTCAACGTCGGTTGGAGCGGTAGGAGGAGGTGTTCCGACAAACTCCTCCTTCGAATTTTCAGGCGTTCATCGACGAGAAGAAGAAACGCCCGGTAAGTTCTTTACTTTTCAGAGCACCCCGGCGAGGGGATACCTTTCCGGGTTCCTCTCGGTCCGGGAGGGGCGTTGATCGCTCTGTCACCGGGGTTCGCCCTGAGGTGCCCGTTGGACCTAATAATTCTACTAGAGTTTTCTCTGAGGGTCTCCGTAAGGGGCCTGCGAACACCGGAGTACGCTCCGATGCCCCTCCTGTGGGGGCTGTTTGTAGACCCAGTTCTACTGAATCGTGGGGTACCGGAGCTCGCTCTGAGGCCTCTGTCAGCTTCCCTCAAAAACAAAACCAGGGTACGCCCCGAGGCCTTGGCTGGGTTGGTTGTTAACGAACGGATGTTCGAGGCCCGTGCAGATAAGGCTGTTACTGGGCCTGGGTCCGAGGTCCCTCGTTCAGAGGCTAAAGCTACCAACAGTTCTGAGAGGCCGGATAAGGCTTCGTCGGTGAAAGCGGTTGCTCACCGTTCCCGCACTTGTGGTGATACCAGATCTGTTGAGGGGGCAAAGAAGAAAAGTTCATCTTTTACCGGCAGTGCCGAGGTCCTTTCTTCAAAGGCTCAGTTGGCGGTTGGTATGTTGCAAAAACATTCCAGGCCTCATAGTCCTGGCTCGGCTGAGGTTCCTTATGTTAAGGCTAAGATTAAGAACCCTGATCCATTGACGGGGATCCCTGCCTCACTTCCTCACGTGCCGCAGTTCCCCTCAGATGAGGACAAAATGGCGCCCGTTCCCACCACGACCACGGCAGCCATTTTAGGTGCTACCCCTACAACTACGCCATCGGCCTCTGGTGTAGGGCTCGGTCCCTTGGGTGAACCTAAGGTCCCTTGTGCGCATCCTTACTGGCCGGTTTGATTGGAACGCCTGGATGCCTCTTCCGCACAATGTTTCGTTGCCTGCGGGGGCGGCTCCTTTGATTTATGTGGATATGTCGGTGGAGGGGCCGGTGTGGCACCCTTCCCCATTGCGTCCCTGGATTTGTCCACCTCATGAGAGGCCTCCTCAGGTTCCGAAGCAATCTCCTGAGGATGCCTTTTTCGGTACATTTCAAGCACTTATGCGCACCGACCCCATGAGGGAATATTTCAAAGGGCTTTTCAAGGAGGTTTGTCCACCTGTGCCTCCTGTTCCACCCATTCCTCTGGTGGTTCCGCCGGCGCCTCCCTTGCCCGTGGTCCCTCCCCCGGCTCTTCCGCCTGTGCCTCCATTGTCCCCAGTGGACAAGGCAGTGCCTGACACGGGTCAGCAGGATCCTGACCTGTTAGATGACCCTCAAGGCGATCAGGACAACAAGGACCTTCCCCGCTCTATCAGAGCCTTTCATGACCGGGTACTGGACATGAGTTTCTTAGATGTTCCGGTGCCCGAGGCACCTGCTCCGAAGGAGGGCGTGCTTTCTGGGGCGTTCACCCTGTCTCCCTTGGAGCGTACCGGCCTGTTCCTGCAGAAGGACGTTCTGGCCGAGGTCCGAAGAGTCTGGGAAAAGCCACACTCAGGACTTTTTGTCAATAAGATTAACGCGAGGTACAGGCTGCATTCTTCGGAAGAGGTGGCCCTGTCGTCTTGTCCGCTTCCCTCCTCCACAGTGGTGGCTGCGGCTACGTTGCAATCCAGACCTGCAGCATCCTCTTCCACGATGGCTACTCAGGTCTTGGGAAAGGACGACAAGCTCCTCGACTCCCTAGGGAGGAAAATCTTTGCCAACTCAGCCTTGCAGCTCAGGCAGGCCAATGCTGAGTTGATATTGGCGGGAGCTAACATGCGGATGTGGAAAGGTCTGTCTGAGTTTGAGGAGCACATCCCGGTCGAGAAGTTGGAAGACTTCAAAGGAGGCCTTTCCGATGCCAGGGTTTTGGCCCAGGATCTCCTGGAGGCTGCGGCTCATCACGTACACACCTCGGCTCAGGGCCTGATGCTTGGGGTTGATACCTCACGGCAGGCGTGGCTACATGCCACTAAATTTTCTAAGGAAGTGCAAGACAAGGTGTTGGACCTTCCATTCGATAGTAAGGAGCTTTTTCATTCTACTACTGATGTAGAGCTCACCAAGACCAAGGATAGCACTCAGACGGCTAAATCATTGTGTGTTCTGGTCAAAGCTCCTTTCAAATCCCAGAGACCGTTGTCGCAAAGTCGACCCTCCTCTGGTTTTAGGGGCTTCCTCAACCGCAAATCTCGCAGAGTGGATACTCCTGCGGGGAATAACCGCCGTAGACAACAACGCACGTGGTTTTTCTCCCGCTCCTCAGCCTCCTCATCAGGTTCAGGTGGCACCGCCACCGATAAACCTGCCAAATGAGGGTTTTCCGTGCTTGCACGAGACCCCGGTGGGAGGACGCATTGCGTCTCATTGGGAGGCGTGGCAGACCATCACAGAAGACAGATGGGTCTTTTCAGTCGCTCGAGCGGGCTTCTGCTTACCTTTACCCTACCCCTCAACCCTCCTTTTCAGCTGTCGGGCTCACCCTCCCTCAAGGCCGAGGTTCAGAAACTTCTGGACCTCAGAGCTGTGTAACCCGTTCCCCTTGGGGAGCGAGGGGAGAGCTTCTACTCCCGGCTGTTTACGGTGCCCAAACCCAACCAGGCAGGCCTGCGCATCACCTAGACCTTTCCCAGTTCAATCTTTTCCTACCCCAAGAAAAAATTCAAGATGATCACGCCCAGCCAGATACGCTCTTCCTTACAGATGGGCGATTGTCTCAGCGTTGTGGATCTTCAGGATGCGTATATGCATATCCTGATTTGGAATCCACACAGGAGATATCTCCCCTTCTCTTTGGGAGAGGAGCACTTCCAGTTTCGGGTGCTTCCTTTTGGCCTCAGCTTGGTGCCGCGTGTCTTCACGAAGATGATGTCGGTGATTGCGGCCTATCTTCGTCTCCAGGGTATCCATGTGTATCCTTATTTGGACGGCTGGCTCTTACGCAGCCCTTGTCCGCTGGCAGCAGCGGGCAACCTCCAGTCTCTCCTTCAGCTCCTGTTCCATCTTGGGCTGTCGGTGAACTGGCGGAAATCCCCCATGGCGGTCTCACAGGACCTGATATTCCTGGGTTTTCGTTGGAACACGATCAACTGCAGAGTGTATCTGACCAAGGACAGAATGGCGGATCTGTTAGCCACGTGTCAGATGTTTGCGCAGTTGGAGAGCATGCCGGCCTGGTGGTTCCAGAGACTTCTGGGTCTCATGGCCTCGTGTGTACTGGCTCTTCCTCTTGCTCGTCTCAAAATGAGACGGACGCAGATGGCTCTTCGGAGTTCATGGCGTCAGGCAGTGGATCCGGATTCCATGCGGATAATGATTCCGGATTCCTTGAGTGGACCTGGATTGGTGGTCATCTCTCAGCAATCTGTCTGGGGGCGCGGGGTTTCAGGACCCGGTCCCCACGGTGACGATCACGACGGACTCCTCCCTTCTAGGGTGGGGTGCGACGTTAGATCTTCTTCAGGTCTCGGACCTCTGCTCGCCTCAGAACAAGCTCCTTCACATAATTCACCAAGAGCTTCTGGCGATCTTCCTAGCGCTCAGGGTGTTCAGACCGCTCATTGTCAACAAGGTGGTCTCCATAAGAACGGACAATGTGGTGTCAATGTATTACATAAACAAGCAAGGAGGAACGAAGTCTCCCCCCTCGTGGACCTGTCCATCCAGATTTGGGAATGGGCCGTGCTTCATGGTGTCTGGCTGCTTGCAGTGCACATACCGGGCCACCTGAATGTCAGAGCGGATGCCCTCAGCCAGCGGTCAGTGGTCAGCTACGAGTAGGAATTGAAGGCGGAGGTCCTCTCATGGATTTTCTCACGTTGGGGCACACCGGAGGTGGACCTCTTCGCTACGGCAGTGAACAAGAAGCTTCCTCAGTATGCCTCTAGAGGGGGGCTGGGAGCCTCCTCTCTGGGGGATGCTCTCGAGATTCCATGGCACAACATGAGAGCTTACGCCTTCCCGCCTCTGCCTCTAGTTCACCGTGCAAAAGAACTCGGCGAACTGTTCCCTTCTACTCATAGCCCCGTGGTGGCCGGCCAGGTTTGGTTCTCAGAACTTCAACACCTGTCGGTGTATCCGCCAATCAGGTTACCAGTAACTCCCGATCTTCTTCACCAAGGGGAACAACAGATGTGGCACCCCTCCCCACAATCGCTCAGCTTGGCGGCATGGTGCCTGAGTTCAAATCTTTAGAGCATCTGAGTTTGTCTGCGGATAACATGCGCATTATCCAGCCAGCCAGGAAACCCTCGACCAGATCTCAATACAAGAGTAAATGGCTCTGGTTCTGTCATTGGTGTTTGAGAAAGAAGTTGGATCCGAGGTTGGACACGATCCACACGGAGCGAACAAATTACTCATGTTCTTTCGGAAGAATTATTCTTTTTTTTTTTGTGTCCTCCCTAGCAGAGTCAGGGGTTCATGTTCTGTCATACAGGACTTATCTCTCAGCGGTTTCCACTTAACTTTCTACAGACCTGTGTTCTTATTCTCTAACTAACCCAGTGGTGAAGAGGAATTTTGCTGGCTTGACACGCCTCTACCCTCCGGTTCGCAATCCGCACCTGCCATGGGACCTAAATGTAGTCCTGACGGCGCTGTGCCATAAACCCTTTGAACCAATGGCTACGGTGGACCTCAAGTACTTGTCTTGGAAAGTGTTCTGGTCGCCGTTACGTCAGCAAGGAGAGTGAGTGAGCTCCAGGCATTGTCGGTGGAGCATCCTTTATTGGTCTTTCACGAGGACAAGGGAGTCCTTCGGACAAACCCGGCTTTCCTACCGAAGGTGGTGACCGAATTCCATCTGAATCAGTCGATCTCCCTTCCGGTGTTTTTTACGAACCCTGCCTCAGAGGCTGAAAAGGTTCTACACTGTCTTGATGTCCGAAGAGCTCTTAAGTTCTACCTGGACAGGACTTCCGAGCTTAGGAGTTCTTCTCAACTTTTTGTGACCTTCGGTAACCCTCAGGGCAAGCCGGCGTCTAAGGCAACTATTTCTAGGTGGATTGCCGCCTGCATCACAGAGTCTTTCACCGTCCAAGGGCTGAAACCTCCTAAGGGTATCCATGCACACCTGGTGCGGGGCAAGGCAGCCGCGGTTGCTTTTCAGAAATATGTCCCCTGCGAGTCTATCGCTAGGGCAGCTACTTGGGCCTCCCCATCTGCTTTCTGTAAGCATTACTGTCTCGACATGAGCTCAAGAGCTGACGCTCAGTTTGGTCAGGCTGTGCTGAAGAACCTGTTTTAGTAAGGGGTATTTCCATCCACCCGTAGTTCCTGTAAGGAGTGCTTGGGAATCTCCCACAAGTATGGAGGAAAGGGGACGGGGCGTAGGAGTATTACCAGGTTACTCACCGTAGTGACCACCTTACTCCTAGTCCATAGTCCCTTTTCCTCCATACGCCCGCCCGCCGTCCCCTTAATAAGGTTACTCTGTTATTGCTAATGGGTCTTTGACCTGGTGATAGAAAAGGACTGATGGGCGATGCGCGGGGCGGAGCCAAGGTGGGGGGGTTACGGCCACGTGCTGGGCCCCGCGCAGGAAAGAGAGGAGGGACACATTTTTGAAAAAAATGTGGATGCTTTTTACATACAAAGTGCTCCGGTCCCGTCGCACATGATGGAGAGATGTCCCACAAGTATGGAGGAAAGGGGACTAGGAGTAAGGTGGTCACTACGGTGTGTAACCTGGTAATTCACGCACACTTATGGCTGTTCTACTTTCTCTCACCAACCAATTCCTCCCCTTGAGCAGTCCTTCAGCAATTTCTTTCTCCACTGTACTTCCTCCATCTGGTCTTTTGCTCCTCCTCGATCTAATCCATAACTTCCTGTTTCTTTTCTTGCCTTTTATCCTCCTACTTCTGCCTCAAAGTCCACAGGGTCTCGTCAATTACGTCCCTCTGTAACAGCAATCAGTCTTAGTGTCCCAGTTAATGTGCAGGCTTTCCAGCATGTCGAAGATGCCGGATTGGGATTGAAAATAGGACCGCTCAGCGCTATTTCCAGATAACGATATTTTTGTTTTGGGGGAGCGCTTTGCATCGCTGACTGGGGTTTGTGTGGTCTGTAGTTGCGGGTTACCCCTTTTGGAGTGCTGTTTGCCTGGCTGCTGTAGTTGCCAGTCCAGTGAATGGGTCATTCTGCCGACTGGTACTCTGTTACTGTTTCCCTCCCTGGCGGGCTGTTTGCTTGTTTTTCCACCACTTGGTCTCCTGAGAAATGTAGTGTTTTAGGGGAAAGAGAAATAGATTAGCAGGTATTGTGCAGTACAAGCATGGGACAAGTTAAGGTGGTACTTGTTTTATGCAGGCAGACATAAATGGAAGGGATAGGGACTGGACCCTCCCAATTCCTTCCCCCACCTCTGGGCAGGACAGGCCCTGGGAATCCCCACCCCAAGCTAAAAGAGGTCCCCATCCCCTCTTGAGGGGGTCAGGTAGCTGACCCTGTAAAACTTCGCAAACACAAATTATGACCATGTAATTAATTAATATTATTATAAATGCTCAATCAGTAAGACTTATTACCCAAAAATCTACATTTGGAAGTACCGAAACAGTCTGTTTTAAAAGGAATTGTTTGACATATGCGAGTGTGTCCCACAATTTCTTTGGAGACTGACCAGTTTTGAATCTTACAGTCAGACTCCCAGTCTCCCAAAAACATTCAAAAGAGTCTTTGATACATAGACATATTAAAGTCTGATACATTCATACTTCTATGCCCCGTCCCCTTTCCTCCATTGTACATGGGTGTCGCTGTGCAAGGACAGTACTGGAACCATTTTGGACTGCAAAAATGCTCCTTTCGAAGGGATTGTGTCCTCCAACGTATTCCTTATCTTTAATAGATCATCTCCCAGCTTGCTGGCCTCGGAATTTTTTTTTCAGCAGAGGGCGCTGCGCGTCAACATCACTCGAGCCAATGTCCCTCGACGGCCTCTGTATCGGCGCCGACGTCATCACGCGTATAAATAGACTTGCGCAGCGTCCGTTGCTCAGTTCGTTTTCCGCGCTTCATGGTGCCTCGGAATATCGTTGCTCAGTTCTTCAGTCAAATATATCAATATTCCTCGTGAATACCGACTCGTACTCGATGGCTTCCTCACCCGAACCGACGACTCCATGGTCCGGCATCAAAAAATGTCGAGACTGTGGAAAGAAAATGTCGTTGACGGATCCTCACAGGATCTGTTTATGGTGCCAGGGAATCGAGCACCATAGTTCGGAGTGCAAGGACTGCAGGTCCATGACGGTGAAAGCCTTGAAGGAGCGTAAGGGGAAGCTCGAGAGAGGTAAGGCAGTTAAAAATTCTTTGAAAGTTTCCTCGGCGGAGTCGAGACATTTGTCTCCTCGCCATCACAAAAGACATTCTCGTTCTAGGTCTTGAAGCAGTTCCCATCACTCTTCGAGATTTAAGCATTCATAAAAGAGACATCGAAGATCCCCTTCCTCGTCTTCGTCTTCTTCCGTTTCCCCAAAAAGGGTCTCCTGCACCACAAAACATAGCTCTCAGGCTGAGTGGGAGAAATTCAGGAAAAAGATGCTAAGCGTCTTCGAGAAAGCGGCCTCGACCCCCTTGAAGACTGCTGAGGGTGATACCCTGGGTGAAAGACCAGAAAAATCAAGAAGCCGCGAGTCGCAGCACCCGGCGAAAGAAGCCACTCGAGCGCGTCACAAACCCTCGAGTAAAGGCAAAGTTGCATCTTCGACACCATCGTCGAAGATCCCTTCGACACATAGATCGGCGTCGTCGATGCCGTTATCGAAGGGTTCTTCGACGCACAGGTCAGTCGAGTCGATGCCGTCTTCGACGCCGAGAAAGGATAAACCCACGGCAACCTCACAGCCAGTGGCCATACCAAGAGCCTCGAGCACGAGAATGTCATCGACAACCTCGAGTAGAATCCCGATACTCTTGAGTTCATCGAGGCCTCTACCACCTTTCTTGACGCCTTTTTCGATGGCTTTGATGGCTTCGAAGCCTTTAACGTCCGCCTCGACGACGTTGACGTTTTCTCAGCCAATCATGACTAATTTGGCTCCTTCTGCTCTGGAAATGGGATTTATACCATTTTCAAGACCTGATCACTCCAGAGTCTTATCTTCTATTTATGAAGAAGGGGAGGATTCGGATCAGGAAAGACCTTTTGAGTTGCAGGGACCTGCGACTCCTGCACCAGAGGAATGTACCTCTGAGGAAGGTAGGTTTAAAGACCTCCATGAATCCCTACAGGAAGCAAGTGGGTTGGACACTTCCACAGAAGTGGAATTTGCCACACCAGACCCAGGGGAACATGCTGAAACCCCTTATAGAACCTTGATGGCAAGGATAATAGAGTTTATGGGGTGGTCCACACCCTCACCTGCTTTTCAGCAAGACGACCTTACAGACATCTTGGTCAAAGGTCCACAGGAGGATCCTATGGTGCCATTTCATGCGGCATTACAAAGGAGAATATTGGCAAACTGGGAAACACCTAAGGTAATCCCAGCGGTTAACAAAAAATTGTCAGCTAAATATAGGGTGTCTTCTGCTGTCCCTGAATATTTATCCAAACACCCAACTCCGGAGAGTCTGGTTGTTCAGGCAGCTACTTCAGCTTACCCTACTGTTCCACAGGATAGGGATGATAAGAGATATGACTCTATGGCCAAAAAAGTCTTTTCCGCATGTAGCATGGCGTTGAAATCCATCAATGCTACTTGTACGCTCACTAGGTTCAGCCACACACTTTGGGAGTGTGCTTCATCAGCGGCTGACTGTCTCCCGGAGGGAGAAGAAAGGGAAGCGTTCCTAAACATCAAGGATGGTAAAGACGCTATGTGCGAATCCCTTCAAACTGGCATCGATTCTGCTGACAGCATCAGCAGAGCCATGGCGGCAAGTACAACAACCCGGAGATTTACTTGGTTGCGAAAGTCTGGTTTTGCTCCAGATGTGCAAAGCAGACTCTTGAATATGCCTTTTGACGGCTCTTCTTTGTTTGGTAAGAAGGCGGATGACAGTTTAGAAAAACTACAAACATCTAAGGCAGCAGCAAAATCCCTAGGAGCTGCAATCCGTCAGACACCATATCGCCCCTCAGGAACCTCTTGGTGAGGTAAGTCCTTTTACTTCTATTCCGCATTCGGAATGGGCAGAGGGCAGCTGGTTCAAAGGGGTCAGAAAAAAATTCACCCGAGGTGGACGGGGTAAAAACACAAAAGCCGCAGCAGCAGCAGGTGCCTCTTTTCCCTCGGCATCTGCATCAGCCGCCTCCAAACCACTCTGAGGACTCTCTTCACAAAACACCAGTAGGGGGCAGGTTAACTCAAAATCTGATGGAATGTCAGGCTATTACGTCAGATGCTTGGGCATTGGAGACAGTTGCCCAAGGTTACTGCCTGCCTTTTCTACGCATCCCTCAGTCATCCACCGGGGAACAGCTCTCTGAAAGTTCCAGATCCGCTCCTCTTGCAGGAGTTTGTAGACCTGCTAGAGAAAGGTGCCATAGAACCGATACCTGTAACGGAGAGGAACAAGGGCTGGTACTCCCCCCCCCCTACTTTCTCATACCGAAGAAAGACGGAGGACTGAGACCTATCTTGGACTTACGAGAATTGAACAAGTTCCTCAGGAAGGACAAGTTCAAGATGGTAACTCTCTATCAGATCCTTCAGGCCCTCCAGCTCCAGGACTGGCTGGTATCTCTGGACCTCCAGGATGCTTATTTCCATGTGCCAATCCATCTCAAACACAGGAAATACCTGAGGTTCGCAATTGGCAGCTCTCGTTATCAATTTCGAGTTCTGCCATTTGGGCTGACCTCCGCCCCGAGGGTCTTCACCAAGCTAATGTCGGTAGTGGCTGCAAGTCTAAGGAGGGAAGGGATCCACGTCTACCCCTACCTGGACGATTGGCTGATCTGAGCTGTATCTTCGGAACAAGCTCAGATCCAGCTAGATTATGTCTGCCACTTCCTTCACAAACTGGGCTCCTCCCTCAATTTAAAGAAGTCACAAATGATACATCACAGAGACTCCAGTTCATTGGAGCGGTCCTGGACACTTCCCTGGGAAAAGCCTCGCCACCAGAGGTGAGGGCTCAAGATATTCTGCAGATGGTCACCAAGTTTCAAAATGCCCAATGTCTCCCAGCCTTCGACTTTTTTGAGGTTGCTAGGCCTCATGGCATCCTGCATCTTCCTTGTGCCAGAGGCTCGCCTGAGAATGAGATCTCTTCAGTGGGCACTGAGAACTCAGTGGTCGCAATTCTCAGGGAGAATGACAGACCTCCTTCATATTCCGGACAAGGTGGCTCGAGACCTTCAGTGGTGGGCCTGCCAGAAAAACATCTTGAAGGGGGAACTGTTTTGGCAACCATGGCCGGAGATAACAGTAGTCACGGATGCCTCACTCACGGGGTGTGGAGCCCATACCAACGACTTGACCATCAGCGGTCGTTGGTCTCCATCGGAGTCCAGACTACATATCAATCTGTTAGAGCTGAGAGCAATCAGACTAGCGCTGAAAGCTTTTCTGCCATCTGTACAGGGGAAAAATGTCCTGATAATGACGGACAACACAGTGGCCATGCACTACCTCAACAAAAGAGGAGGTGTAGGATCACTGCCACTGTGCAGAGAGGCAATGCAGCTCTGGTTTTGGGCAATTCAAGAAGGAATCTCTCCATCGGCAGCTCACCTAGCCGGAGAGAAGAACTTGATGGCGGACGCTCTGAGCAGGCAGGGCACAGTCTCCCAGTGGGAACTAGCTCAGGAAGTCCTTCAGGAGATCTTCGTCCTTTGGGGAACCCTTCAAGTGGATCTGTTTGCCACCAGTACCAACAGAAAGTGCGATCTGTTTTGTTCAAGGGAATTTCCCCCGAGAGGAGCTCTAGGGGATGTGTTCATAGTGGACTGGGAGTTTCCACTCCTGTACGCGTTTCCACCAGTCCCTGTCATTCCTCAAATGATCAGGAGGTTGAGAAGATTCCGGAGAACCATGATCCTAATTGCCCCAGACAGGGCCAGGAGAACGTGGTACCCGGACCTTCTGGACATGTCCATTTGCCCTCCAATTCGTCTTCCACTCAAGGAGAATCTTCTCTCACAGAAGGGAGGTCAGGTTCTCCATCCAGACATCAGAACCCGCAACCTTCACGCCTGGCTTCTGAAAGGTTGAGATACAAGGATTGGGACATCCCTGATGACATCATGGAAGTGTTGCTTTCGGCCAGAAGGCCAGCAACAAAGTCTTTATACCACTGCTGTTGGAACAAATTCTGCAGCTGGTGTAGAGAAGAGAATATCAACCCCTTTTCATGTGGTACACCAATGGTGTTATCCTTTCTACTCTACTTGGCAAACTCAGGCCTTCAAGTTGGCACTATCAAGGGCTATCTCGCAACGCTATCGATCTTCAAGCACACTGCAGAGGAGCCTTTGTATTTCAAATTACCCGTAGTAATACAATTTCTAAAGGGATTAACTAATGTCTACCCTCCAAGACCTTTCCAGGTTCCTTTATGGGACTTAAATTTAGTCTTAAATTTCCTGATGGGTACTCCTTTCGAACCACTCCACTCTTGTTCGCTAAGATTTCTCACCCTTAAAACTGTCTTATTAGTGGCTTTAACATCTGCTAGAAGGGTGAGCAAATTACAAGCTCTATCTTGTAAACCCCCTCATACAATTTTTCATAAAGACAGTTGTCCTAAAGGTGAAGCCTAATTTCCTCCCAAAGGTGGTTTCTGAATTCCACGTCACTGAGAAAATTACCTTTCCTTCATTCTATCCGCCTCCCCATCCGGGGAAAGAGGAAGATAGGCTATATAGGCCGGACCCAAAGAGGGCTTTAAGCTTTTACATCAGCAGACTTGCTAGGATTAGGCAAGCAGACCAACTGTTCGTAGGTTACGCAGGACACAAATTAGGACTACCGATAACAAAACAAACCATTTCCAGATGGATTATTTTGGCCATCCTGGAATGTTACAAACTAGCAGGGAAAGCGCCTCCTCAAAATCTTAGGGCTCATTCAACCAGGGTTATCGCAGCCTCCTCGGCCCTCCAAAGAGGGGTGCCGGTTCGAGACATGTGCGGCTGCCACATGGTCATCCGCACATACCTTCACAAGATTTTACAACCTGGATTCCTCCTCTAGTCAAGAGACTAGGTTTGGCAAAGCTGTATTACATTCAGTTCATTCCTAAAAGGAAACATGGTGTTTTATTCCCACCTCCAATTGCACACCACTGCTATGGGAGTCTATCAAAGATGAGGAATACGTCGGAGACACAATCCCTTCGAAGAACAGGTTACTTCTTACCTTGTAACATTCTTTCGATGGGATGTTCCTCCAACGTATTCCTTATCGCCCCTCCCATCCATCCCCGCAGTAATACTTCCCTTGTGGTTGCAGTTTACGCTCCTTCAAGGTCAATAACCAATTCAAGTGAAACAACTGTTAACGTCAAAACGGAACTGAGCAACGGACGCTGCGCGAGTCTATTCATACTCGTGATGATGTCGGCGCCGATACAGAGGCCGTCGAGGGACATCGGCTCGAGGGACGTCGACGCGCAGCGCCCTCTACTGAAAATTTCTTTCCGAGGCCAGCAAGCTGGGAGATGATCTATTAAAGATAAGGTATATGTCGGAGGAACATCCCATCTAAAGAACGTTACAAGGTAAGAAGTAACTTGTTCTTCTCCTCTAAATTTAAAGTACGCAGAGGCGCAGCCACGGACCTAACCATGCCTGCTGATACCACCCACCGGTCCCTCGCCTCAGTCGTCTTTTCCACTCAGACTGGAACAGACCAGTCCTGCGCCTCAGTGCCTTTTCCATGTGTTTTTTTCCTTTCTGGTGCATCACTCCCCGGCTTATGTCGGTCGTGAGCAGGTTTCCACGGTGCTCCTCCTGTGAGGGATCTTCCCTAGCATTGGATCCCCATTTGCTTTGTTTACAGTGGGCCCGACCACAGATGGATTTTTGCTCGGCGTGCAAGGCACTTACTCTGAGGTCTCTGGTTATCTACGTGGAGAGAACATCTCAATGCTTTCACGCGTCGCATGTCAAAGAACACAGGTTAGTCGCATTTTTTTCGGCACCTCAGCGGGTCACTCCTTCCCAGGGTGTTCCACCACTGAGAGGGGTCCATGCGATCCTCGTACCGGCTCACAACCTCAGGCCTCTAAGGTTGCCGGTATACACATCGAGGGGTCTACAGATCCTCCCAGGTTAAGAGTCGAGTGGCCGGCTGGCTCTTGTACCGGTTATCGGTCCGAGGGGCGTGACAGCTCTGTGACCAGGCACAGACCTGAGAGGCGTCTAAACGTGACCAGATTACCGGGCAGCTGCCCGAGGGCATAAAGCCTACTGGGGGAAACTCTAATACTGATTCCGGTCTCCAGACCTAAGGTTCAGGGCTCTACACTAAGCAACACACCTCTGTGCATTCCCCCAAATCTACCACAACAATGACATCTTGTCAATCAGAACACCTGGCCCTCAATCCGATGAAGAGTCTAGTATATCTATAGTCTCATTACACTCAGAGTGGGCTACTCATTCAAGAGCTGACAGGCATTAGACACAGATTGCTTGGACGTCCTCTTGCCCCT
This sequence comes from Ambystoma mexicanum, assembly GCF_040938575.1. Taxonomy (NCBI): domain Eukaryota; kingdom Metazoa; phylum Chordata; class Amphibia; order Caudata; family Ambystomatidae; genus Ambystoma; species Ambystoma mexicanum. Next base: position 169,421,528 of record NC_090921.1, on the reverse strand, counting down.
CACATTATGCTAGATATGCTGAGGAGGGTGGCTCAAAGCAGAGAACCACAGAGAGGATGACCCCAGTGTCGACTGGACTCAGACAGCAGTAGAGCAACATTCAGCCCAACAGGCTCCACAAGCACAGGGGGCATGTGAGTAACGTTTTTCAACCATTTTATGCAATTGATGCAGTCGCAAAAATTGACAGGCATTCTTAAATACCTCATTAAAGAGGTGGTACCACAGGTTAAGCCCCTGCCATCACCTCATGCTGCACAACCGATGCCGCCACCTCCTCCTCCCACTCCTCCTCCACTGACTACAATACAAATGTTACCTAAAACAATTCAGGCTGCTCCCGCAATCAAAGGATGTACCTGTGCTTCAGACACCGGCTCAACTCCGACATATGCAAGGGATTGAGGTATCTTCCTCCAAGGGCATGAGGCCTGGGACAATTCTCCCACAGATCAGGAAACTGATGAAGAGCAGGATGATACACCTTCCTCAGCCAAGGCGTTTCATGACCGATTGGAAAGTTTGGGAAATTTTCTGGGGGTACCAGAACCTCAGCAGGCTCAGCCAGAATGAGGAATTTTAGCAGAGATTGTATTGTTACGAGTGACTAGTGGTTCTGGTGTTCCATCAGAAGGATGTGTTAGAAGTGACTAAAAAGCTCTTCCTATGCTTCATTCAGACAATTGGATGGAGAGACTATTTTGTTGTCTTCGCACCCACAACTGCATTCCTTTGTGGGGTCAGCATCATCTTAATATTAAAATCCATCTGCAGCATCTTCTATAGCGACATTGGTGGTGGCTTGCCTTTCCAAGGAGGACAAGCTTCTTGAATCTTTTGGTAAAAAGGTCAATCTAAAGCAAAGCAAATGCGGATGTGGTGCGCGCTGCAGCTAGCCAAAAACCATGGAGAGAAATTGGTCACTTCCTCCCTGATTTGTCTATAGAGCGCCAAGCGGCATTCAAAGCAGGATTGGTATAAGCGAAAATCATAGCACAAAACAAGCCAGAAGCTTCCGTCTTCTACATCAAGACTGCAAGCAGAGGACTATGTGTGAGGACAGAGCTTGGATGCATGCCACCAGATGTACATCTGACGCCCAAAACAGAATCTTAAATCTGCCTTTTGAGGGCACATTGTTCTTTCGTTTATCCACCGTGGAGGAACACACAAAGAAAAAAACTAGTAACCAAACCGTTAAATTGTTCCCTATACTATTCAAACCGGCATCTAACGTTTTCTCTCAAGGCCAGTCCAGGCCAGTCCAAAGGCCCCGGACATTTGGAGGGTTCAGGGGGCTCCAGGAAAGTAGGACCAGGCAACTCAGAGCGGAGTTCTCGGAATCAAAAATACAAGGTGGAAAGCATTCATGTCCAGAATACCCTGGTTGGTAGCAGGTTGGCTCGACATGTGCTTCAGTGGCATCATCTTTTTCAAGACCCATAGCTACTATCCGTGGTTTCAGCAGGTTTTCAACTTCCCCTCCCACCAAACTTTCCACACTTACCTCCCCTCTTTCAGATTGGTTCTCCAGTACTTCTAAAGAAAATCATGAAGCTGGTTCAGGACCAGACTGTGAAACCAGATTCCCTCCCACTCAGGGCCCAGGGCTTCGACTCGTGGTTCTTCGCAATCCACAAGAAAAACCTGGCAGGCCAGCGAGTTGTCCTGGACTTATCTCTGTCTGTCTCTTCCCTTGGAGAAGTTCAAGATGATGACGCTAGCTCACATTGCCGAGGCTTTCTGCCGTGGAGACTGGATGTGCTCCCTGGATTTGAAGGACGCTTACTTGCAGTACAAGCTTCTTCCGTTTTGCCTAAACCCGGCTGCACAAGTTTTCTTAAAGTTTATGAATGCAGTGGCATCCTCCCTCAGATAGGAGGCATATCATATATATCCATACTTGGAAGATTGGCTGATCAGATCCAGTTCTCCAAAGAGAGTGATAACTACAAGCCAGAGGCTTTTGAAACCTCTGTTCAACCTAGGATTCTCCATAAATCCGAATAAGTCAGAGCTTTGGCCCACTTAGAATCTTGTCTTCCTAGGCTTAAGATGGGACCCTCTCGCCAAGAGGATGTTTCCTACTCCGGAGGGATTGTGAGACATTTGGTCAGCAGTCAAACACTTTCTCTCCAGGCCTTACAGTAAATCACAGCATGTTGGTACTAGCATCTACTGTAGTTCCTGGCGTCCAAATGAGAGCTATCCAGATCCAGTTATCAAGCTCATGGGACCAGGAATCAGGCAGGATCTCCATGCCGAGCTTCCTGTATCCGGATCTCCTGTGGTGGACACAATAGTACAATGTAATGATAGGAGCTCATTTCCAACCAGCCCCACATTATGTAATGCTTACAACAGATTTGTCCATGGAAGACTGGGGGGCCACTCTAAAGGCTCATTCAATTCATAGGAAGTGGTCCAAAGTGGAGAAACTGCATCACATAAACTATCTAGGGCTGTTAGCTATAGCTTTAGCTCTGAGATCCTTCCAACCAATGATACAGAACGAGATAGTTGTTGTCAGAACAGACAGCTCAACTGCTGTGTATTATATCAGCAAGCAGGGAGGGACAAGGTCCCCAGCACTATGCAAGCTAGTACAGACCTGGAACTGAGCAGTGGCCCCGGGATTTTCCTCACGGATGGCAGTTCACCTACCAGGGGAAGACAACTCAGAGGCAGTCAGATTGAGCAGGCTTGCACCTACTTCTTATGAGTGGGAACTCAGCCAAGAGGCACCGAACAAGGTGTTCCTCAATTGGGGTCCTCCGGATGTGAATCTATTTTCCATGGAGCACAACACCAAATGTCTTATCGTTGACAGACCAGAGCAGGATACCTTTAGGGGATGCATTTCAGATACCATGGGACCATATGTAGGGATATGCCTTCCCTCCAACCCCACCCTTTTCAAAGGGTTGTTTGCAAGATCAGGAATTCAGGGAACTGCAGGATTATTCTAATAGCACCACTTTGGCCATCAAGGGTTCTCTGATCTGCTCCATATGTCACAGTCTGAGCCCATTACAGACAGTGCAACTTCAACCGTTAACACAGCAGAAGGGCTCTGTGATTCATCTGGCACCGGGCAGACTAGCCCTCTCAGCGTGGTTCCTGAGGAACTAACGTTAGGACATTTCGGTCTGTCACAGCAAACAATGCAAATAATTAAAAAGGCTTGCAGTGGGGGGCACTGTCGGATGCCAACTAAGATGGCCGCTTAGGTTATGAGCTGTGCCGTTCAACAAATCCTACTGAAAACATCCTGCGGTCGCGAGCGACTATTTGAGCTGCAAAAGGCAGAAAATAGTATCGGAACAACTGCGGCAGGCATCCAGAGCACGGGGAGCCGATTCGGACGAGTTCCTTGCGGAAACTTGATAAAGGGGTTTTGCGCCTTTTTACGCCATCGCTTGTTCGGCACGGAGAGGAATTCGGAATAATACGCCCCCATTTGCCCAGGGTGACAGCCAGCCCGAATCGTCCATATTGCTCTTGGAGGGAGACAACACAGGACAGAGCCAATATTGCGGATAGTGGTTAGGGGAAAGCGAGATAACGTGCAGAAGGAGTGAGGGGACAAGCAAACACGCCTCGGATCAGAACGTTGAAGGTACCGGCGCAGCGGATAGTGAGCGGTGGCCTGGGCAACCGTTGGGCCATATACGTATGCGTGCAGTGGAGGTTGTGAGGGGAGATACCGGGCAGGCGGGACTGAACGGCCGTGGAGAGCGGTGATAAACAGAGTGGTGGAGTTGCACACACGCCTGCTGGCCTATCTTCCATGGACACTCTGGGTTCATCAATCAGTTAGCGGCGGTGACGGCGAGGTGAGCCCAGGGGTTCAGACCGGTCGATCCGCTGCTGCCCGACCCACTTCAATGCTTGTACACTATTGAGACAGCAGGCAGAGTACCTGACAGTGGCCGCTCGAAGCGTTGGTGAACTTCACAACTTGGTGAATCCATCGCTCTAAATTAACACGATAAGCACAAATCCCATAATCACGAGGGCGAGCTGAGGGAGATAACCACAGATACAGTCGAGGCACCCAAGACAGCGCGAGGTACCTGCACAAACTACGCCTCAGATTCGTTTTAATTCCTCCAAACTCCACTGAATACCTGGCTAGGGCTCCGCCTGAGCTCAGTATAATCGGCTCATGGCCTGGAGACAACCAACCCCATATCTCCGCTGATACTTCCCCACAGTGGTCAGTGGGGAGAACAAAGGGGCGATTGCACACCCAGTGGGGAATACGGGACTGTGACTCTTGTGCGGCTGCCTCTGAAGTCAGCACCAATTTGTCAATAGTTGCCACTGGAAGCGTTCTACACATACACACACCTCTAGGGAGGGAGTTGGTGTGTTTGCAGCTATTGTTGGGGCTCATACAAATCAATCACCAGCATCTCCAGCCCAGAACATCCTATAAACACAATAGCGAGAATACCTTTGTACGGTTATATATGCACTGCCCTCTTCTTATAAGACAGGGATGACATGCGGTGCAAAAAGTGGCAAGAAGGGACCTATGGACACATATACGAGCAACACTGCCTCTGAGGAAAGATGAGCCTCCCCGCGATCCACCCCAGGACCCAGTCCAATGCAAGCAGAGAGCCCAATTGACACATATATAGCTGAAATGCAGGCGGGGTCAATGGAAGACTGGATGTGATAGGCAGTAATGTCTAATCCATCAGATCGGATTTGCAAAAAGTGAATTCCAGAGTTACGGGGGCAGATGCGAGAGTCAGCACACTGGAAGATACTGCCACTGCCACTGCACATGACAAGGGGATCGAGAGCATTAAAAGATCCCTGAAAGGACTCCAATCCAAATGTGAAGATTTGGAATCCAGATCACGCAGAAATAATATGCGGGTGGTCGGTCTGGCAGAGAAAAATCCCAAGTCAATGGAACTTTTTATGGAAGTGGCACTACGAGAGATGCTCCCTGACAGCAAGTTTTCCCAGCAATTCCTGGTTGAGCGGGCTCACAGATCGCTCATCCCCACCGCCCAAGCCGGGTGCACCGCTGCACACGGTCATCGCGCAGCTATTAAACTATCGGGACAGAGACTTGATTCTTTGCCTGGCATGAGAGAAGGGCACACTAGCATTCGACTCAATACAGGTGCATATATACCCTGATTTCTCGAGTGGAGTCCAGGCTGCGAGGCGCACGTTTTACTGGGTGAAGAGGGCTCTTGGGGCCAGATCCATCCCATATGCCCTGATGTTCCCCGCAAGACTCCGACTCCAGCACGCAGGGAAAGCTCACTACTTTGAGTCACCTGAGGAGGCCATTGTGTATATCGAGCATAACATCCCAGCCCCTCCAAATACAAAGCCTGATAATCCTCGCTCCCAAGTTGACAGATGATCCGATCTGGATGGCAGGAACAGATCCTGTACTTTCGTTTAAGCTTGTACCGCACGGAAACAACACTGCAGCTCCCTAATGAGGCCTGGAGCGTCATGTTGAGATCTGGCTGTACATCGCCACCCACAGTTGCAGGTCTTGTGTAAAAGAGTTGGGGTTACGCTGTCCAGTTATGGAGATGGTGAGGATGGGATAAGGGGGATTGAGGGGGCTGGTTGCCCCATTAGTTGTATAATGGTTTAGGGGGAAGAGTTTGTTCAACAAGAAACGCTGACGGAAACATGTACTGTTGGACTGAATATAGCGTTGATGAAACAGCGTTTGGGAAGTTGGGGGCCACGTAATGTCTACACCCGGACGATGCCAGCCTCTTAGGTTCCTAACGTGGAATATTAGAGGTCTGGCTAATCCCATCAAAAGGAGGCAGGTGCTTGCATACGTCAACAGACATAAAATAGATGTCCTCATGCTACAAGAGACACATACCACCCAGAAGGTACAGGCTCCTTCGCTCATCACCCGCTGGGTGGGTTTCCATTTCACAAAGTCAGAAATTGATGTAGAAGGAAAATACGTAATATTATGGGTGCGGTAGATAACCAAGAACTGATTTTAGTGAATATGTATGGCGCGAATATAGACTCTGGATTTCTATCTCAAAGTGGTCTCAAGGATCACACTGCTGGGGGAGGCCAAGATACTGTGGGGAAGTGACCTGAACCCAATACTTGACCTAGAAAAAGACAGAACATCTATGGGGCAAAGGAATCACACCAAGGTTGCACTGACCATTATGCAGATCATGTCTACCCTCCCCCTCATTGACATATGGCGGGAAACACATCCGTCTCAGGATGAATACACATTCCACTCTTGCGTGCACAACTCTAGTTCAAGAATTGATTATTGGCTATGCTCCCCCGAATGAAGTCCCCAGACACACAAATGTATCATACTCCTTTGCACAATGTCAGATCATTGGCCAGTCCTTTTGCACATGAGGACAGCAGTCGTTAACCACACCCTGCGTTGCTGGCGCATGCCCCCTGCAATGCTAAAAGATGAAACGGTGATCGAGTCATTGAGATCAGAAATAACAGAATTTTCTGAACGAAACAAGGGTTCCGTGGAGTCAGTGGCACCCATTTGGGAGGCATTTAAAGTGTGGCTGAGAGGTTACTTAATGTCAATATTGGTGGGGGTAATACGCGATCTACGAAAGGAATTAGGTCAGACAGAAGATATTTTAAAATCCCTTCAAACATCATACACACAGGCCCCTGAAACTGAAAAGCTAAGAGCACTTTAAGCACATCTCACGAAGATTAGATCCCTGGCCGAGTGGGAGGTGAAGTATACTATACAACCTATTCGGGCCCAGAGATATGGGGAGGGTAATAAGGCCATCAAATTGATGGCTAACTTGATTAAGGCAGAACATGGGGCCAAGCCCATAACGGGGAGAATGAGAGGGCAAGATGGAATGATACATACGGACACCCTTAAGGTCAATGAGGTATTCATGAACTTCTACTCCTCTCTTTACACAGACACAGACCAAGCCACAACAGAGGGAATCGACCAGCACCTTGCACAATTACCCTTACTCCTGCTTGAAAGGGGCGAAAGGAAATAGCTAGATCTCCCCCTCACTCTGTAAGAGATTTCTCAGGCGATCAAAGATTTAAAAGCGGGTAAAGCGCCCGGGCCACAGAGGCTTTCAACGGATATGTATAAAAAATGTAGTACTGCCTTAGCACCAACAATGTTAGCAATATGGGAGGAATCCCTAGATGTCGGCATTCTCCCAAGCTCCATGAGGGAGGCCATGATTTCAGTGCTCCTTAAACCTCAGAAACAGTAGCACGACCCCGCTTCATATCGCCCGCTGTCCCTGATAAATTCAGATACTAAAATATTCGCTAAAGTGATCGCCAACCAGCTACTGCCACATATGAATAAATTAGTTCATCCAAGCCAGTCCGGTTTTGTCCTCACATGCTCCACAGCGCTCAATTTGCGCAAATTCTTTGCCAGCTCATCACAACTAGACTCGAAAACCAAAACTATTGCTTTTGTCCTTGACGCCGAAAAGGCTTTTGATTCTGTCTCCTGGGCGTACATGTATGCCATCCTGCGGAAGATGCGGTTTGGGCCAGGTTTCTTAAGATTCATCCAAGTATTATATAGAGAGCCGAAGCGTAGAGTCAGAATGAACAAAACGATGTTGCCTGAATTCTCATTGCACAGAGGCACTCGCCAAGGCTGCCCCTTGTCTGCTCTTAGATTTGCCCTTACTATTGAAGGAATGGCAGCATGATTGCGTCACAAGCATTCCTGGTGGGGTATTTGCATTAGAGGCCCTCCTCAGCTCATTTCATCGTATGCTGACGATACCATGTTATATCTAGAAGTCCCAGAACGTAACTCCCCCCCCCCCCCCGGTTATGCAGGTAATCCAGACATTCATGAAATTCTCGGGATATAAAATTATTCGCTCCAAATCCGGGATCATCCCCCTTACAACTGGAGCGGTAAAATCAGACACCACTTCGCTCTTTCGATGGGTCCCGAACACATCCAGATACCTAGGCATTATTATGGGCACGGTTAGGCAGACCCTATACGATACGAACTATGCACCCTATTTGACAGTTAAGTTACCGATTTCATAATATGGCCGTATAGCCTTGCTGCAAATCGTTGTATTACCCAAACTGTTGTACTTTTTCTGTAACATCCCAATATGGCCTGGGCACCCCTTTTTTGATAAACTTCAGAAACTCGCTTCCACATTCATATGGGGGGAGGTATGGTTAGACTCAGCTGGCCAAAGCTATGCGAACGATATGATACATGAGGCCTGGCAGCCCCGGACTTCCTATTGTACTACTACGCGGCATAAGCGCACTTTGCCAAATATTGGTTCCCCAACTCAGAGCAGTACGCTCATGTACAAGCAGAAAAATTTGCCGCAGCCCCTATGAACTTGCAGAACATGATATTTGTCAAGTATAAACAGCACAAGGATGAAGTAGACCCAGTCAATTGTACGATGCGGGCATGGGTGGCGTTGTTTGGGATAGTCGATTGTACAGAACCATACTGGCCACATACCCTCCTATGGCATCCTCCGGGCCTGGCACCTACGTTGGATACAACATTACAGAAGGGGTGGGACCCAGGAAGGAAAAAGCGGGTGGGTGACCTTTTCCCCAAAGGGAGGTTTGTACAGCTGGAAGAGGTTGAGGAGAAGGTAGGGGCCAATGTTGCAATATCATCGTCTGAAGGCGGCATGCAGGCGTTATTGGGCATCTTTCGCAGCTGCCCCGACCATACACACTTTTCTTTCAACCATAATGAAACAGGATGAATTCAGGGGCGGTATATCTACGCTATATAATGCAGCCCAACTACATGCTCCTTCTCGAAATACTATGAAGCCCCAGTGGGAAAAAGTTTTGAATATGGGTATAGAGGATGCACAATGGGCAAAATATTGTCACTTCACCAAAGATATCTCCTTGTGTGCCAATCTCAGGCTAATACAGTTCAACCATTTGAATCATTTACGTATCACGCTAAGCAAACTAGCTAAATTTGGACAGGCCAGCCAGACTTGATGCCCCAAATGCAAAGTCTCGGAAGCTTACTCGATTCATATGTTTTGGGAGTGCCCCCCAATCAGAAAGTTTTGGGATGAAGTGGTCGGCATGCTCACTGATATACTAGATATACACATACCAGCCACTGAGTTGAATAATCTATTGGGTGATATAGGGAAAGTCCCGACTAAAACCCAAAGACTGCTTTCTGTAGCAGGGGCAATTGCCAAGCAAAGCATTCTTAAATGCTGGAAGGCTAAGAAGGGCCCTACAATTCAGATGTGGCTCAGAGACTTGATATACACATATAAATGTGAAGAAAGTTATATAAAGTTTGTTGCTGCTGTATGTAGGCCGAAGGACATTTGGGTACCTTTACAGCGATACTTGTCTGAAAGAAGCGACGAGGAGGGGGAAGATGATGTATATTGCTCTCCTGAATGGACTAACAGGCAATAACTCAGGTTGTAATTCTTATTGAATATTGTATTACTAAGTATCGCGCTGTAATGTTTATAGATGGTATTGACATGTAACTGTCAGAAGAAAAATAAAGTTTAAAATAAAAAAGGGCTTGCAAGGAGTCTCCCAGAAACCAATACAAGAGAAAATGGCCTTGGTTCTACTTTTCGGCTAAAGACAAGAACGTCAAACTCCTCTCATGCTTCCTGGGTGAGGAACTATCCATGCTGTACTTACTTGCCAGCTATCAGAGCCTATCGAAACTCAGACAATTCGTAGTTATCCCCAGCTAATCCAGTGGTCAAGAAGCATCTTCAAGGTTTAGCAAGGATTTACCCTCCGATAACTATACCTCATCCGGTTTACTACCTTAGTGTTTTTTTAGCAGCTCAGGCTCACAAGCCTTTTGAGCCAATGCCCTCTTCTGATATTAAGTTAATCACTTGCAAAACTGTGGCTGTAACCTCAGCTCCACGAATCAGTGAAATTCAATCCCTCTCGGCCATGTAACCCTAGACAGCACTCCATAAGGACAAGCTGGTTCTACCAATGCACCCAGCATTTCTGCATAAGATGGACTCTTCCTTCCATCTTAATTAGGAAATTGTGCTCCCCACATTCTTCCCAGAGCCCACATCAGAGGAAGATAAAGTTCTACTTAGACAGGATCAAAGACTTTAGGAGGCTCCACTCACGGCTCCCAGGCATCCAAGCCCTTGATAGCTATGTGTATTGTAACTGTAAATACAGAAACCTATAAACTTCAGAGCAAGCCCCCACTGGCGGAAATCCACTCCCATGTGGTAAGTGCTAAGGCCACAGCTGTGACATACCAAAGGCAAAGTGGCAACCTGGGCACCCCATTACGCTTCTGCCCACTACCCGTGTCCTCAGAATGGGGCCCAGTAGCCTAGCGACTCTATCCCTGTTGGCGCCTGCTTCAGCGGCGCACACATTGTCCTCTTGCTTATCTGCAGCCTTGCTGCTCCTCTGCCTCCGGTCTTGTTGCAACGGTCCCCTTAGCCTCTGCATTGTTACTACAAGGCTGTCAGTTCTTGGATGTTCTGTGCGGCTGGGCATAGCCATATTCATTTCGGCACACCAAAGCTGTCTGGTCAGTGGGTGACCGGGCGCATACATGCAAACCCTCCACACGGCATTGCCAGGCACCCAATGAGCAACAGCCTCATTCTTATATACGAGAATAAAAGCAGGAAGTAACCGCACTCCTGTGCGTCTCAACTTTCTTGTTGCGTTGCTTGTGTTTCCTCGTTCTGCTGTTCTCTGTCCACTCGCCCTGGGTGGTTTTGCTTTTGTTCCTTGGCCTCTCTGTTTGTCCCCTGTTGCCTCTCTTATTACTATTGCCTTCTACCTTTTCTCTCTGGCCCTTTTCCCTTTTTTGCCTCTTGCTGATACATGCTTCGGGCTGCCCGTCTAACATTGACCAGTGGTCCCCTGTGCTCTTAGTAGCCTTTACAATCCGTGGTATCCCAGCCCAGTGCATTGCACTGTCCTTGCACCATGTTAATCTGGGGTACCTGTTCATAGTGCACGGAGAATTTTCTGCCTCCTCCCTCCGAGTGTTTGGGTTCTCGGGAGGTGGTTGCGGGGTGATGCTTCTGCATCACCTTTCACAAGATTTCAGTCCCAGTGTTTCCTTTGGCGCTTCCTGCTCAGCTAACCTCTAAATCAGGTATGTGCCAGTGCTCAGTCTTGCCTGATACTGCCCTCTGTAAACATTACTGCCCAGATACCAGTGCCAGGTCAGAAGCAGAATTCGGTCAGGTGGTACTGAAAATTCGCCAGCATTGGATCTTTCATGGATTCACATGCTTAGAATATTCCCTGTCGACAGACTGGGAACCCTCGGTGCGTTTATAAAGCCGTTTCCCATAGGAAAACCTTCAACACTTTTGTGTCCTATCTGTCGTTTTGGGCCCGCACACGCATGCCCCACTAGGACGTAGCGGTATAAATGCCCCGCCCCCGCGGCTCCCTTCAGATTTCAACTGTCTCCAAAGTAGTGGGAGCACCTCGTGTAGTCTACTATTTTGTCTAGGTTGTGCTGTTGGAGTTTCTCCTGATGTCAGGGAAAGCGCTGTTCCGCCCGTGCACTACGTGCGGGTTGAAGAAGGTGTACGAGGTGGATGGACATATGAATTGCATATATTGTCCACACCCTAATCATTCGGCAGACAAGTGCGACATATGTAAGAGCTTCTCCCAGAAGACTCTTAAAGATCAAAGTCGAAGACTTGTGGCATGGTTAAACGATGCAGCGGGGGCATACCCGCCTTGGGAGGTGGGCTCCACGTGGAGCATGGCCTCAGTGTCAAAATCTTCAGGGGCCCCGCGCCGCTTGACATCGTCGGAACTCTCGGTGAAGAAATTACGACCGGCGGAGAAGGAATCATCGAGGAGTCTTCGTCGAAGAAAGCCTCGTCCTCCTCATCTTCAACGAAGAAAGACAGAAAAGAAAAATCTAAATCCTCCTCGGGCGATCATCATAGATCGACCTCGAGTCGAGATGCAGAGAAGCGCAGGTCGAGTTCGGAAAAGGCGGGAACGCCTCAAGGACCTGCACAACCACCACCGTCGTCAACGGCAGGGCAGTCGCCGACCACTTCTCTGCCACTGACACAATTGGTCTCAACCGTTCTTGGACCGCAGACAGTAATGACGTCGACGACGGGGCCAGCTGTTGCTTTGTCGACGGAGATCCCGCAAGAGGCCTGGCGACCGGAGATATACGACCCAGTTTTGCCGGAGACACTACTGCAGCAAGAGGCCTTGTCGGTGTCCTCGGGAGATGAGGATGTGAGAGTAGCTGGCCCTGCGGACCTCGGGTTACGAGGGATTACCAGGCCTCTCTCCGGGAGCATTCCGGGGTCAACCCCTCTGCTCAATCCGCAGTCACTCTTGTCGCTGGAGGTCTTATCCACGTTGCAAACATTGCTGAAGACACTGGACGACAGACTACCTCAAGCAACTCCGGCTAGGTCAGCCATCGACCACCCGGGGCCGTCTCGTTGGCCACCTCCGTCAACCCCCACAGCATTGCCAGTGGGTGGAGACCTCTCCGCTCCACGCCGCGAGGAAGGAGAGCTGATGGATTCGGACTCGGACAGTAGAGCCTTATTGAATGTCTCGCTTTCCCCCTCCAGGGATCCAACCTGGGAATCCGAAGCAGAATTAGAAACCCCAAGAAGCCCGGCTCAGCCGTCTCCCCCGGGCGACATTGGGTCATTTCACACCATGATGGCCAAGGCTTGTACAGAATTCGGGCTGGCCCAGGAAGAGGAGAAAAAGGACTGTTTTCTTTTCAACCACATGGGAAAGAGGAGAAGGTCGGTGTTTTCAGTGCCCATCCTGGATCATGTGTGGCAGGAGGGGTTATAGACCATGCACCACCCTTTCTCGGAAACGGCGATAAAAGGTTGTCTGGAGAAAAAATGTAAGGCTCCAGAGGCTACCCCCAAGTGTCTCTCCTCCCAAACGAATCCTGGCTCAGTGGTGTCGGCAGCGGCGGCGAGAAAGGCGAGGGCCCAGCACAAGTGCACGACCCCCCCTGGAAAGTGATGCCAGAAGACAGGATGCTTTTGGCAAAAAAGTACTGTTGGTAGGTGCTACCACAGTGAAAGCGGCCAATTCTCTGGCCATAGTAGCCAGATACGACAGGGAGATGTGGCACCGACTGGCTCCTATGCTGGAGCATCTTCCGGAAGAACATCGTAAGGCGGCGATGTTACTGGTCAGGGAAGGCGAAAAGGCCTCCGATCATGCCATAAACATCGCAGTGGACCTCGCGGAATCGGGGTTTAAGCAGGTGAATAACGGTGTGGTTCTCCGAAGGCAGGCAGGCTGAAATGCACCAACTTCCGACCAGAGGTACAATACAAGGTGCTGGATATGCCTTTTGAGGGAGACCTTATGTTCGGTGAGAAGGTGGACGAGGCCCTGAAGGGCATGAAAGAGGACTCGGACACGGCGTGTTCCTTGGGGGCCCTCCAAAGTGGTCGAAGTTTCCGGTCTTTTCATCCCTTCAGGAGAGCATCAGGAAATTCCAGATTCTCGGCATCGAGAGACAGATCCTTCAGTAGGCCAGCATACCACTCCCAGGGATACAGACGGGCTTCTCAAGCGGCAAAACGACGCCGGGACTACGAGGCCCCCAAGAAGAGAACAGGTTACTCGTCGACGAGGGATAAGCAGACCAAGGACCAGCAATGACGGGCATCGGAACGTTCTGGGAGGCAGGGTATCGTGCTACATCAACGAATGGGAGCAAATAACAACAGATCAATGGGTGTTGGACACTGTAAGATATGGACATTCCCTGCAATTCAAAAGCAACCCTCCTCACATTCCACCGGCGTTTTAGCTCAACCCCATCTGAGCGTGTTGCAGCAGGAAGTAGCACTTATGCTACAAAAAGGTGCTATAGAATTGGTTCCATCGTCACAGAGGGGTCAAGGGGTTTATTCCCGATACTTTGTGGTGAAAAAACCAAACGGAAAGTGGCATCCCATTCTAGACCTGCGCGATCTAAACAAAACGTTGAAAAGCCTAAAATTCAAGGTGCTCACGCTCCAAGAAGTGATCCGGTTAGTTCAAGAATGAGATTTTCTGGCGTCTCTGGACCTGCAGGCCGCATACTTCCACATACCGATGTGTCGGCGACACAAAAAGTTCCTAAGGTTTGTCGTAGGGCGGACTCACTACCAGTTCACAGTTCTTCCTTTTGGGCTGCAATCCTCTCCCAGAACGTTCACGAAATGTTTGGCCCCAGTGGCAGCCTGGCTGAGAAGGCAAGGCCATCATGTATACCCGTATCTCGACGACTGGTTGGTGAGGGGGTTGAAGTTTGCAGGCCACCATGCACCTCTTACAACGGCTGGGGTTTGCAGTAAACTTCAAGAAATCCTTGTTAACGCCGTCGAGAAGCTTGGTGTTCCTGGGCGCACAGTTCGAGACCCAGTCAGTGTTAGTGAAGCCATCCCTCGACAGAATCACCAAACTCAGTCGATTGGCAGGTCAGCTGAAAATCAATACGAGACTGTCAGTGAGGAAATATGTCAATTCTGGGCACTATGGCGTCCTGCATTCCTCTGGTGGGCAACTGCCGCCTGTTCATGAGGCCGGTGCAAGAGTTTCTGGCAGACCGGTGGACGCAGGCCCAAGGGGTCTGGTCGGACATACTGACCATTGACGACGACAAGGTCCTACTAGCTCTTCAGTGGTGGCAGAGCTTCCAGAATCTATCCAGAGGGGTACCCCTACAGGAGCCGGAGTTTCGGCTAACCATAGTGACGAACGCGTCCCTGCCAGGCTGGGGAGCACACATGGGCACTCTACAAACGCAAGGTTGTTGGTCTCGGAGGGAATCTCTCCTGCACATCAACGTTCTGGAACTGAGAGCAGTGCGCTGGGCCCTGAAGTCGTTCCTGCCGCACATCAGAGGGTCCATAGTGAGAATATTGACAGACAATATGACGGCAATGTTTTACTTGAGGAAGCAAGGGGGCACGCGATCCAGAACCCTTTCCACCGAGGCTCAGAAGGTGTGGCATTGGGCTCTGAAACACGATATATCCATCGTAGCTCATCATCTTCCGGGTGTACGGAACGAGCAAGCGGACTCACTCAGCAGAAATATGGACCAAATTCACGAATGGGAGATAGACGGCGTTCAGTTGTCGAAGGTCTTGGAGAAATGGGGACGGCCTCTTCTGGATCTCAGCAGGTGGCCACAGGAAGGCTCTCTGGGGGAAGCGTTCTCCTTTCCGTGGACGGACAAGTTCCTCTACGCCTTCCCTCCGTTCCCTCTAATACGGCGAACTCTGCAGTGGATACGCAGATACAGGTGCCGGGTCATCCTAGTGGCACCGTGTTGGCCGAGGCACCCGTGGTTTTCCGACCTGCTTCACCTGTCGGTGGATCAACCAACAACGTTCCCGAAGGTTCCCAATCTCCTGTCCCGGGATGAGGGAACAGTGTGGCATCACAATCCAGACAGTCTCAATCTCACAGCTTGGCTCCTGACTTTTCGGAATTTGGTGCCTTGGGCATTTCGGAGGATCCTGCAAGCAGCGCAAGCCCCTTCCACCAACAAGTCGTACAAGTGTAAGTGGAGAAGGTTCTGTACGTGGTGTCAAGGACAGACGGGAGTGCAACCTCTAAGGGTCAATCCGGAACAGCTTCTGCCGTATCTGCTACACCTAGCGAAGAGCGGATTATATTTTTCATCAATAAAGGTACACCTGGCGGACATCTCTAGGTTCACGAGGAGAAGGAAGTCGTCTCCCTTGTTTAGTGACAGGTTGGTGAAACACTTCATGAGGGGTTTGTTCCGGACGTTCCCTCCGGTTAAACGTTTTCCACCAACGTGGAGCCTTAATATGGTGCTAGCAGGGTTAATGAAACCACCCTTTGAACCAATGGCCACATCGTCAATGAAGTTCTTGTCATGGAAAGTGGCCTTTCTAATAGCTATAACATCAGCTAGGCGGATCTCGGAGTTGCAAGCATTGGCTCCGTACCTAAGGTTTTTTAAGGACAAAGTGGTTCTGTCAACGAATCCTCATTTCATTCCAAAAGTTCCTACGGCTTATCATAAGCACTCATCCATTGTCCTGCCCACCTTTTTCGCGACCCCCTCATCGGCTGCAGAAAAAGTCCTACATACCTTGGACGTCAAGAGAGCTCTAAAATGTTACCTTCATCGGACTCAGCAACTTAGATCTACGCAACAACTCTTCGTTGCATATGGTCCTTCGGCAAAAGGAAAAGCAATTTATTTCAAAGCAGGGACTGCCCCGATGGGTCTCGTCGACGATTGCCTTCTGTCATTCAAAAGCGGGAAAACCGCTGCAAGGGCATCCGAGAGCTCATTCCACAAGGGCAACTTCGGCGACGGCGACATATATATATATATATATATATATATATGGATGTATATAAGGAGATATATGTGTATATAGGTATTGATATGTGCATGTACTGTTACGCATTTTAAATTGGCATCCTACGTAAGCGTGGTTCGCTATACATATGCTTGGGAGGGTGCCGGATTGCATTCACACCTCCTCTTTTTCAGGATCACTGCTGTGCATTCTATTCTAAGCATGTGAATTCATGAAAGATCCAATGCTGGAGAAGGGAATAGTTTCTTACCTGTAACTCCATTTCGAAGGGATTGTGTCCTCCGACGTATTCCTTATCTTAGATATAAATCCTTCAGCTTTGCTGGCCTCGGAAAATTTTTTCGCCAGAGGGCGCTGCGCGTCGATGATCGCCGAGTCGATGACCCTCGACGGCCTCCGTGCCGACGTCGACGTCATCCTGCCTATAAAGGCCGCGCGCAGCGTCCGTTGCTCAGTTCCGTTTTTCCGCGCTTCGTTGTGCCTCGGAACACCGTTGCTCAGTTCTCGTCAAGATAACGTATATAATAACTACTATTTACCTCGATATCGATGGCATCCTCCTCCGACCCGACGACCCCTCGGTCCGGTTTCAAAAAGTGCAGAGACTGCGGGAAGAAAATGTCGTTGACGGACCCTCACAGGGTCTGTTTGTGGTGTCTGGGAATCACGCACCAGAGTTCGGAGTGTGAGGAATGCCTTTCCATGACGGCGAAAGCCTTGAAGGAGCGTAGGGGGAAGCTCGAGAGAGGTAGGTCAACTTTAACTTCCTCGAAAGCTTCTTCGGTAGAGTCGAGACGTTCGTCTCCTCACCATAAAAAACACTCTCGATCTAGATCACGAAGTGGCTCCCACCACTCGTCGACATCGAGACACTCGAAGAAGAGACGTAGGAGATCCCCTTCGTCATCTTCGTCGAGTTCTCCTGAGAGAGTTCATTGCCCCACAAAACGCAGCTCGCAAGCTGAGTGGGAGGAATTCAGGAAAAAGATGCTAAGCGTCTTCGAGAAAGCGGCCTCGTCCCCCTCGAAGACAGCTGAGGGTGATACCCCGGGTAAAAAACCCAAAAAATCTAAACGCCGCGAGTCGCAGTACCCGGCGGAAAAGTCAACCCGAAAGCGCCTCGAGCCATCGGGAGATAAAGCATCATCGACGCCATCGTCGAAAACTCCTTCGAAACAGAGGTCGGCGCCATCGACGCCGTTGTCGAAGGATTCATCGGCGCATCAGTCGATCGAGTCGACGCCGACGTCGACGCCGATATCGACGCCGGTGAAGGAAAGAACCACGGCTACTCCACAGCCAACGGTTAGACAAAAGACCTCCGACTCGACGCCGAGAACGTCGACGTCGTTCTCGAGCAGGACTCCGATCCTTTCGAGTTCTTCGAGGCCTAGTACACATTTCTCGACGCTTTTCACGGCGCCTTCGAGTACTTTCACGTCGGTGTCGACGACATCGACGTTTTCAAGGCCTGTGATGATGGCTCCTTCTGCATTGGAAATGGGGTTTATACCATTCCAAAAACCAATGTATCCCCCTTTAACCTCGATTTTTGAGGAAAGGGAGGATTCAGACCAAGATATTGATTTACAGAGGACCACATCACCAGAGCCAGAGACTTTCGCCTCTGAGGAAGGAAGATTAAAAAATCTTCAGGATGCACTTCAGGAAGCTAGTGGCTTGGACACTTCTCCTGAAGCAGAATTTATCAAACCAGACCCAGGAGAACATGCGGAGACTCCATATAGAGCTCTGATGTCTAGAATCATAGAATTTATGGGTTGGTCTGCACCTTCTCCTGCCTTTCAGCAGGATGACCTCACTGACATACTGGACAAGGGCCCACAGGAGGATCCTGTGGTTCCATTTCACTCTGCTCTACAGAGAAGGATTTTGACAAACTGGGAAACGCCAGAAATTATCCCGGCAGTAAATAAAAAACTGTCAACGAAATACAGGGTGGCTAGTTCTGACCCTGAATATTTGTCAAAACACCCTACTCCTGAGAGCTTGGTTGTACAGGCTGCAACCTCATCAGGCAGCACATCTGCATACCCCACTGCTCCGCAGGATAGGGATGACAAAAAGTATGATGCCATGGCTAAGAAGGTTTTTTCTGCCTGTAGCATGGCGTTAAAGTCTATTAACGCGACCTGTACGCTCGCTAGGTTCAGCCACACCCTTTGGGAGTGCGCTTCATCAGCGGCTGACTGCCTCCAAGAAGGAGAGGAAAGGGACGCATTTTTAAACATCATCAGGGATGGTAAAGATGCGATGTGCGAGACCCTACAAACTGGCCTAGATTCTGCTGACAGTATCAGCAGGGCCATGGCGGCAAGTACCACAATCCGCAGGCATGCGTGGTTGAGGAAGTCTGGTTTTGCCTCTGACGTGCAGACCAGGCTTTTGAATATGCCCTTTGACGGTTCTACCCTCTTTGGAAAGAAGGCGGATGACAGTTTGGAGAAACTGCAAACGTCCAAGGCAGCAGCCAAGTCATTGGGAGCTGCTATCCGTCAGAATACCTTTCGTCCTTCGGGATCATCGTGGAGAGGACGGTCCTTTCGTTACTATTCCTCATATGGAAGGGGCAGGGGACGACCGGCTCAAAGAGGCCAAGGAAGATTTACCCGTGGTGGACGGGGTAGGGGAAAGAAAGCCGCACCCGCAGGAGCAGGAGCCACTTTACCTTCGGCAACTGCATCAGCCGCTTCAAAACCACTCTGAGGTCTCCCCTCACAGAACACCAGTAGGGGGCAGGTTAACTCACCATCTGACGGAATGGCAGGCTATTACGTCAGATGCTTGGGCTCTGGAGACAGTGGCCCAAGGTTACTGCCTGCCCTTCCTACATATCCCTCAGAGTCATCCACCGGGGAACAACCCTTTGAAGCTTCCAGATCCGCTCCTCTTGCAGGAGGTTTTAGACCTGCTAGAGAAAGGTGCCATAGAACTGGTACCTGTAGCGGAAAGGAACAAGGGTTGGTACTCCCCCTACTTCATAATACCGAAGAAGGACGGAGGACTGAGACCCATCTTAGACTTACGGGAATTGAACAAATTCCTCCGAAAGGACAAGTTCAAGATGGTGACTCTCTCTCAGATCCTTCAGGCCCTCCAGCTTCAGGACTGGTTGGTATCTCTAGACCTCCAGGACGCTTATTTCCATGTGCCGATCCATCCCAGGCACAGGAGATACCTGAGGTTCGCAATTGGCAGCTCTCATTATCAATTTCGAGTTCTGCCATTTGGGCTAACCTCCGCCCCGAGGGTCTTTACCAAGCTAATGTCGGTTGTGGCTGCAAGTCTAAGGAGGGAAGGGATTCATGTCTACCCTTACCTAGACGATTGGTTGATCAGAGCTGTATCTTCGGAACAGGCTCAGAGACAACTAGATTATGTTTGCCACTTCCTTCACAAGCTGGGCTTCTCCCTCAATTTAAAGAAGTCACAGATGATACCATCACAGAGACTCCAATTCATTGGAGCAGTCCTGGACACTTCCCTGGGAAAAGCCTTGCCACCAGAGGTGAGGGCTCGAGATATTCTGCAGATGGTCATCAGATTTCAGAATGCCCAATATCTCCCAGCCTACGACTTTCTGAGGTTGCTAGGCCTCATGGCATCCTGCATATTCCTCGTGCCGGAGGCTCGCCTGAGAATGAGATCCCTCCAGTGGGCACTGAGAACTCAGTGGTCACAGTTCTCAGGAAGGATGACAGATCTCCTTCGGATCCCGGTCAAAGTAGCCCGAGACCTTCAGTGGTGGGCCTGTCGGGAGAACATCCTGAAAGGAGAAATGTTTTGGCAACCATGGCCGGAGATAACAGTAGTCACGGATGCCTCACTCACGGGGTGGGGAGCTCACGCCAACGACTTGACCATCAGCGGTCGTTGGTCTCCATCGGAGTCCAGACTACATATCAACCTGTTGGAGCTGAGAGCCATCAGACTAGCGCTGAAGGCTTTTCTGCCGTCTGTACGGGGAAGAAACGTCCTAATAATGACGGACAATACAGTGGCCATGCACTACCTCAACAAAAGAGGAGGCGTAGGCTCACTACCACTGTGCAGAGAGGCGATGCAGCTCTGGTTTTGGGCAATTCAGGAAGGAATCTCTCTATCGGCAATTCACCTAGCCGGAGAGAAGAACTTGACAGCGGACGCTCTGAGCAGGCAGAGCACAGTCTCTCACGAGTGGGAGATAGCTCAGGAAGTCCTTCAAGAGATCTTCGCCCTTTGGGGAACCCCTCAAGTGGATCTGTTCGCCACCAGTATCAACAGGAAGTGCGACAGATTTTGCTCAAGGGAATTTCCCCCGAGAGGAGCTCTAGGAGATGCGTTCGTAGTGGACTGGGAGTTCCCACTTCTGTACGCGTTCCCTCCGGTCCCTGTCATTCCTCAAATGATCAGGAGGTTGAGAAGGTTTCGGAAGACCATGATCCTAATTGCCCCGGATTGGGCCAGGAGAACGTGGTACCCGGACCTTCTAGACATGTCCATCTGCCCTCCAATTCGACTGCCATACAGAGAGGATCTTCTCTCGCAGAAGGAAGGTCAGGTTCTCCATCCAGCCATCAAGACCCTCAACCTTCACGCTTGGTGTCTGAAAGGTTGAGGTACAAGGATTGGGACCTTCCGGATGATGTTATGGAGGTGTTGCTTTCGGCCAGAAGGCCGGCAACTAAAACTCTATACCGCTGCCGTTGGAACAAATTTTGCAGCTGGTGCAGAGAAAAGAATATTGAACCCTTTTCTTGTGGTACACCTATGGTGTTGTCATTCTTACTTTACCTGGCTAATTCAGGCCTACAGGTTGGCACAATTAAGGGCTATCTCGCAGCGCTATCAATCTTTAAGCGCACTGCAGAGGAGCCTTCATACTTCAAAATTCCATTGGTAATACAATACCTAAAAGGATTAACTAATGTTTATCCCCCGAAACCTTTTCAAGTTCCCTTATGGGATTTAAACCTAATTTTAAACTTCCTAAAGGGTGCCCCTTTTGAACCACTACACTCTTGTTCATTGAAGCTTCTCACCCTCAAAACTGTTTTGCTAATAGCATTGACATCTGCTAGAAGGGTTAGCGAGTTGCAAGCCTTATCGTGTAAACCTCCACATACAATCTTTTACAAGGACAAAGTTGTTCTTCAGGTGAAGCCTAACTTCCTCCCGAAGGTAGTCTCGGAGTTTCACATCACTCAGAAGATTATATTACCTTCTTTCTACCCTCCTCCTCATCCGGGGAAGGAGGAAGAGAGACTGCACAGGCTGGACCCTAAGCGAGCCTTGAGCTTCTATATCAGCAGATTGGCTAAGATCAGACAAGCAGACCAACTCTTTGTAGGTTATGCAGGACATAAGTTGGGCCTTCCAATAACAAAACAAACCATCTCCAGATGGATTATTTTAGCCATTCTGGAGTGCTACAAATTGGCAGGAAAGGAGCCTCCTCAAAATCTAAGGGCTCATTCTACCAGGGGTATCGCAACATCCTCAGCCCTTCAAAGAGGGGTGCCAATTCGAGATATATGTGCGGCTGCCACATGGTCGTCCGCACATACATTTACCAAATTCTATAGCCTGGATTCCTCCTCTAGTCAAGAAACTAGATTCGGCAAGGCTGTGTTACACTCTGTCCATTCTGGAAGGGTAACATAACTTTTATTACTCCCGCCTCCAGTCACAATACCACTGCTATGGGAGTCTATCTAAGATAAGGAATACGTCGGAGGACACAATCCCTTCGAAGAACTAGTTACTCTTACCTTGTAACGTTCTTTCGATGGGATGTTCCTCCGACGTATTCCTTATCGACCCTCCCATCCATCCCCGCAGTATGACTTCCTGTGGGTTTGCAGCCTATGCTCCTTCAAGGTGATTAGTCTAATCCAAAAACATTACTGGGGACTACAAAACGGAACTGAGCAACGGACGCTGCGCGCGGCCTTTATAGGCAGGATGACGTCGACGTCGGCACGGAGGCCGTCGAGGGTCATCGACTCGGCGATCATCGACGCGCAGCGCCCTCTGGCGAAAAAATTTTCCGAGGCCAGCAAAGCTGAAGGATTTATATCTAAGATAAGGAATACGTCGGAGGAACATCCCATCGAAAGAACGTTACAAGGTAAGAGTAACTAGTTCTTCTCCAGCATTGGTATCTTTCATGGATTCACATGCGCCCGCCGGCCTCCCCGGAATGCAATCGTCTTGTATATCTAGGTTTCACCCCATTCTTCTTTGGAGGGGTCGAAATCTGAAGGGAGCCGCAGGGGTGGGGCATTTATACCGCTACGTCCTAGTGGGGCATGCGTGCGCGGGCCCAAAACGACGTAGATAGGACACAAAAGTGTCGAACGTTTTCCTAAGCGTACTGAGGGTTCCCAGTCTGTCAACGGGGAATATTCTAAGCATGTGAATCCATGAAAGATACCAATGCTGGAGAAATGGAGTTACAGGTAAGAAACTATTCCCATCTGTTTGCTAACAGCTCATAAAAACTTAGATTTCAGCCCCACCCAGTTTAAATTGTGTGTTGCAATGAAGATTCCCCCTGCTAATAGCGCAGGGAGCTCTTGATTCTACTAAAGACAAGGAGGCAAGCATTAAGCTTCATCTTCTTTTATTTTCCACTCTCCTGCAGTTTCAACAAATATAAACTTTGTAAACTTTTCATATATATATATTTTTTTTTGACAAAAACTTCAAGTCCCATGAATCCTGTAGTCCCATAGTCTCAGGCCATGTGACCTAGTCCTTCCTGTCCCTTAGTCCTTCCTCTTCTTGACTGCTCGAACTGCAATCTTTTCCCAAACTGTGTAACCAACTGGTCAACTTGTTCCGAACTTTCTGCTCAGTGCCGGATTGGCCTCTCACACTTGAACTTGCGAGCTCGCTCCAGGCAATGCGATCCTTTAAACGTCTCAGCTGTTCTTTTGCTCTTCTCCTAATGCCAGGAGGAAACAAAAATACATATTAGGGCGGGGAATACACACCCTATTCTAGAAGGAATAATCATATTAATTATAAACCGTGCGTCAAGTCATTCATTTCATCATCGCGTCTGCTTGTGTATTGGGGACGGGAATTTAATGCTCGCCTCCTTGTCTTTAATAGAATCAAGAGCTCCCTGCGCTATTAGCAGGGGGAATCTTCATTCTATGTCAAGACAGAGGCGAGCATTAAGCTTGTTCAAAGCTTCTTACTACTGGATCAGCTATTGTATTAATTGGTCGAAAATGGAACGTTCTAAACGTTGAATCATTAGCCCAATCTGCTGCTTTCATAATGTCTTGCAACGCTGTGCCTTGCCCTAATGCTTTCGAGGCCATCGCTCCTCTAACTGAATGCGCCCCAAATCTGGACATATCGATGCCAGCCATGTTCATGATGTCTCTAACCCATCTCGCTATCGTGGCAGTAGCTACTCCCTTATGTGGTTTTCTGCGCGCTATCAAATTCTGGGTTATACCTGCCGGCCTCACTTCTGCTGTTCTAGACTCGTATTCTTTAATACATGTTGCTACACACCACTTGGGGTGGTCTGGCATGTACGGGTAAGTGATTAAGGAAGAGTCTGTCTTTGTCCTTCTAACTATGTTAAATGTCACTCCTTCCGGACCAAAAGTCTTTCTATTGATCTCTAGTGCCTTCACGTCTGCTACTCTCCTGCATGATACCATGCACAGGAGCATAGCTAGTTTTCCGGATAACTGTCCCTGAGACAGATATCTGTTGTTTGGCCAATCTGCGAGAAATCTCAGCACTGTGGAAACGTCCCATAAGGTTTCGTATCTTGGCTGTGGAGGTTTCCTAAATCTAATCCCTTTCAGCAGTCTGATCACTGCTATATTCTCTCCTATTGGAAGTCCCTCTATCGGCAGATGCCCCGCCGAAATTGCGGACCTATAGACTCCTATAGTCCTGTAAGCCTTACCATCCTATAACAATTCCGCTAGGAAGTTTAGAACTTCGACTAGAGGGGCAGAAACGGGATGAATCTTTCTCCTTCTGCACCATGTCGACCATCTGTTCCAAGCTTCGTCATAGCTCCTTCTGGTGGAAGGTGCCCAAGACTCGGCGATGAGGCTTGCAGCCTGCGCCGAAATTCCAGGGAGATTCCAGCGTCTCCTGCTATCCTGCACACCATCAGCGGCAGCGTCCCCTTCACTCTCAGAGGGTGGAATGACCCAGCTGGGTCCGTGAGCAAGTTCACTCCTTGAGGTAATAGTCTCGGATAGTCTATTAGCAGTTCCATGAGCGTCGGAAACCAAACTTGCGATTTCCAAATCGGAGCTACTACTATGAGGCTCGCTGCTTCTCTGCGCCCTTTCGCTAATACCCTGCTCATCATTATAAATGGCGGGAAAGCGTAGAGAGTCTGCTCTCTCCAGTCTTGCAGGAAAGCGTCCGCCCCTGCTGCTGCCGGGTCTAAGAATCTTTCTTTCTGTGCATTCAGTCTGGACGCAAACAGATCTGTTTGAATCGGTCCCCACAGTTCTTCCAGCTGTCGGAATGTCTCCCGATCCAGCATCCAGTCGCTAGAGTCCGAGAGGTATCTGGAGTTCCAGTACGCTATCACATTCAGCGAACCTGGCAGGTACTCGGCTACCACTGAAAATCCCAGAATCCAGGCAGGTGTGCCAAAAATCCTTGGCCATCTCCGCCAGCAATCTGGATCTCGTCCCTCCTAAATGATTTATGTATCTGATTGCTGAGATGTTGTCCATCTTCAGCAGAATACAGGAATTCACTTTTCCTTTCGTGAAAGCCCTGATCGCAAACAATCCGGCTAACAATTTCCAGACAGTTGATGTGAAGCTGGAGTTCTTCCGCGCTCCACCTCCCACCAGTCTGGAGATTCCCGCATCGGGCTCCCCAGCCTGCTCGGCTGGCATCTGACTCTATTATCAGATCTGGACGGTCGCCGAAGATGGCTCTTCCGTTCCATGCTTCCATATTCACTAACCACCACTTTAGTTCTGTCCTGGATTCCTGATCGATCTGAACTAGGTGGTGGTAATGCAGGCCCTGTCTTAAATGTTTTATTTTTAGTCTTTTCAGGGCTCGATAGTGAGCCAGCCCGAAAGCCATCGTAGCAAATTGCCATAATTGCCCGTCCCAGTCGAACGCTAGGAAAGGGCAGAACTCTTTTTGAACTGGTATCATCAGGTATGCATCTTTTAGGTCTATCCTCGCTAGCCAATCATCTTGCCTGAGTGTATCCCTGAGCTGATGCGTCCCTTCCATTTTGAAATGGTTGTAGACTACCCAACCGTTCATGTTTTTTAGATTTAACACTGGCCTTACTTTTTCTTTCCGGTGGACTAAAAACATCGTGCTCACAAATTTTGGGGGCGATACGCATTGCTCTATCGCTTGCTTCTCTGCCAACTTTTGCAATTCTGCGTGTAATAGACTTTTCTCTATTTGGGTCGAGGCTAGAGGACGGGGAATATGACTCTGAATGGGAGTCTCTATGAAGTCTATGTGCATGCCGTTCACTGTCTGCAGGACCCAGGCGTCGCTGGAAAGCGAGCGCCAGTTTTCCCCAAATAGCGCTGTCCTCCCCCCAACTGGAGGGTATGCGAAAGTTCTCACCTGTGGGGAAGTTGTGTCCTCTTCCCTGACATCTGCCTCTCCTCCCTCTCGGGAAACGACCTCTAGATGGGAAGAATGAATCAGGCTGCCTGTTCTCCCAGTAAGTGTTCCTGTTTCCTTGAGGCCTTTTGAACGCCTGATAGCGACCGGTCGCTCGGCCTCTGTACCGACCGGTCCCGCTAAAAACTCTCCCGGGAAAGATCTTTTTCATTGAGGCCTGGGCCTTTTCTAATGAGGTAAAGGTTCCCACGAACCTCCCCATTTCCTTGCCAAACGTGTTGCCGAATAAGAGTCCTTGCGCCGCTTCGCCTGCTTCATACGACAGGTCTCCTAGTTTGTTGTTAATTTTAAGGAGAAGGCCTCTTCGGCGTTCTGATGAGATCACACATTTCGCGTTGCCTAAGAGGCATACGCCCTCTGCGCCCAGTTGGCTAGGACTGCGGGGTCCACTTCCTCCCCCGTGTCTTTGGCCCGTGTCTTTGGCCCGTTCTGCCATGTCCATAATCTTCGCTAATGGACCAGCCAGGTCCAAGACTTTTTCCTGCCAGCTCTTCCAAGAGCGGTCTATGCCCTTCCTGGGATATTTGTTCGCCTTGGAGACGAATGAGAGCATCTTCGGATCGAGTTCTGGTGCTTCCGCCACCTTGCCCAGTAAATCCGGCTTGGGACACTCCGCTCTCATTCGCTGCCTGACTTCCTTCTCTAGCGCCTTACGCAAACTCTGCGTCATGTATTTAGCTACCCTCGGTGAGGGTACCCATTCGGAGGATCTGGGATTTCTTATTTCTTCTGGTTGAAACATATCTGATGTTTCCTCCTCCTCTAGGTTATTCATTTTCCTGAATTTTTTCCTCGGAGGAGGCTGGCTCTCCTTGTCACCTTCATTATCTGCTTCCTCCTGTGAGAAGGCCGGGGATTCTTGAGGATCCTCCTCTGGGGAGTACTCCTCTCTCCTGCCCATATTGTCATCCCCTGGGTAGGGGGCCTCGAGGGTCGGCACTTGTGTTTTCCTCATGAACGCTTCCCTGAGCTTACTGAAAGCGTCCGGAGCCTCTGGGGCCATTAGTCCTGCCCCTTCCATCTGGCCCGGGGGGTCAGAAGAGTCGCCACTCTTCCGGGCCTTGGTACACCCCTTTGGACCTTTTGAGGTGGTCCTAGTTGACGTGCTTTCTTTGGTGCTTGAATCATTTTTGCTCAAAAAGATTTCAATAGTCTGGAGTCTCTCCTGTAAGGGTCTAACTCCTTGAGCTACTGCCTCTGACAACGAATCTCCCAGCACTTCCTTAAAACTGTGGGCCAGGTCTTCATAGCCTGCCTCCTCATCACTCCATTCAAAATTGGACATCTCTTGTGCTGACAGGTGCCTAGAAATTACCTTAGAAAGGTGTAGTGGCACGTCCACTGATTCGCTTTATGAGCCTGCACCACCTTTATTGCCAGTACGAAACTGTGATCTTCTTAGGGATTCTTTGTACTATCCCTTGAGTGAGGACTCACTGAAAAGCTCAGTATAAAGAAAAACCAGCTTAATCTAGGCAGAATACATGTAAATTTGGAGCTAATTTTTTACTCCGTATTGCCATTCCAACTAGAGATCGCTACATGGAAGCGGTATATAGACGACGTCATGCTGATCTGGAATGGATCACCAAAGAATCTGCTACTATTGCATCACTGGTTAAGCCAACGGAACCCCCACATCAAATTCACGATACAATGGGACCATCTTAGTATAGATTTTTCTGGATCTCCACGTGTACAGAACAGGGGATAGACTGAAAACTGAATTATAGCGGAAACTAACCGACAGAAACAGTTTGTTACACTTCAGCAGCTACCATCCAGAGGGCCTCAAATATAATCTCCCCTACGGCCAATTCTTGCGCATCAGGTGGAACTGGACAGACGCAGATAAGTTAAAAAAAGCATGCCGAAGACCTCCAAATGAGACTTACACAAAGAGTTTACCCACGGAAAGCCATAAAAGGCGCCAAGAAGAGAGCAACTCGCACCCCAAGATACATATGCTTGGAAACCAAAATTAAAAACAATGTGGGCTGTTTGGTCTGTGTCACCACGTTTAGCCCTTTGAGCAACCTTATACAAAGGACTATAAAGAAACATTGGTACTTGCTCAAAAACCCGGGAACCCTCTAAAAGAAACCATGTTTCGCTTTTAAAAAGAACAAGAATCTAAGAGAATCTCTGGTACACACTTTTCTGAAACCTAATGCTACAACTAACACTTGTGGAACCTTCCACCCGCCAAGGGCCATTTTAAATGTGGCCATTGTGTGGCCTGTGCCCTGACCACAACAAAAAAAGTGTTTGAGCACAAAAACATGAAGTGGGTTTTAAGAGATCACACAAACTGTAATACCAAATGTGTGATTTACATAATAGAATGCCCATGTGGGCTACTATATGTTGGCAAGACTATCAGAGCAATCAAAATGAAAATTTCTAAACATCGTTCTTGTATCAGGAACAAGATCCCAGACAATCCTTTGGTCGACCATTTTGTGAAGAAACAGCACAAAGATACAGACCTCCGATGGTTTGTACTTCAAAAATTAAAACCCACCATAAGATGGGGTAATATGAAGATAATACTAACACAGTTGGAGCAGAAATGGGTCCACATACTAAACACAGTGACGTAAGGTTTGAATATCTCTGTGGAATGGATGTCCTTTTTGTAAGGTCCTCCCAAACAGGAGGTACAATGCCCCACCCAGTGATATGCACTCACATACGAGGCATCATCACACACTTGAACCCAGCATATATAGCTGGTAGTCGAACCCTTCCTGTTGCACCAGAGTGAGTTTGGGGACACATGTGTGACATTGAATGTATTCCATTGAATACACTCTTACAGTGAATGGTAATACGAGCCACATCGGACTAGGACACACTCTGAGGGCATGGAAATCCCAGTTTTGACACCAATTGATTATGTAATGGAGTGGGATACGTACAAGAATATGTGACTATTATTATTTTTCTCCATGTTTCACTCGGCAATGCTTCAATATGTTGATTAAAATGTTGGGCCTCATTACAACCCTGCCGGTCCGGAAAGAATGGTGGTGGTAAAAAACGTTGCCACCGTTCATTGCAGACCGGCTGATTAAGAGTCCTGCAGGCGGGAGGTCTCACTCGCGCCAGGTCTGACCTGGCGGGTTTAACACCACCCACCTGCAGGCAGACATGGAAACACCGGCTCTGTCATAGACAGAACCGGTGTTTCCAGTGTCCCCATCCCCATGGAGTCGCATGGGGCTCCATGGGAATGGGGACTTACACAATTCCGCTTCCGGAATTCCTGGGTAACTGGGGTCGTAATGCCCCAGTGATTCTGGGAATTACGGAGGCGGAATGGTAATACGGGTCCAGTGGTAACCTGCCGGTTTTTACGGCTTGGTTACCGCCGGACTCGTAATGAAGCACGTTGTTTTAAATTGTGTACCCAATGTTGGGGAGAATTCTCTGTTAAGGCTAATTTCCCAAACCTAGTGAGTCCCCCAGCGGCTTTGCTGGATTTTTGGGGTTTATTTTTCTCCTGCTAAGAGTGAGACTCTTTTTCTCCCACTCTTAGACATGATTTGAGATATCCTTTGATTTTGGCATGTGTTTTATGGGCTATGGGGTCTTTTACTCCATAGGGCTTCATGTGTTATTGGTATGTGTGTTACACAGCACCCTTCGTGCCGTAACACAGGGGTGTCATAGTGACCCCCAAACATAGACTCCGTACCCTGGGACTGACTACTGTCTCTTAGGGCATGTAAAGTCACCATTGGCTTTACTAGTCCTAAATTGTGAACAGAACCAGTACAAACCATCATATTGTGGGCGTACTGGTAGGGGCACTTCGATTGCCCCTGGGTCTGTTGTTCGAGGGGGCACTGTCCAGTCCCCCCTGAGCGAGTTTTGGCTGGTGGCAGTGGGTACTACTTTTTATATTCAACCGCAAATATATTCCTATGGGATTTTCCCATTGTTCGAGGCTAATACTTTTTAACATGGCCTCAAACATACCGCCGGTTTATTTATTTAATATTAATTCACCGGTTGGTATTTTTTGCCAGAACTCGGTTCCAAAATGGCGTTTGTGTTTGCTTCTGTGACTCCAACCCAAGTCGAGCCCTTTGTTCCACTTTTTGGCAGGCTTCTCCAAAGAAGCCTCCAAAAGTGGTGCCACTCTGTCTGGGTACCACAGGGGTTGTGGGAGGGGGTTTAGGCACCCTGGACTGAGTTGCCTCGGCAACTCAAGTTGCACTCTTGTGTGATTGGCCCAGTGGTGAGCCGCCAAGCTCAGCACTTAGCATGTTTGAGTGACAGCTAGGACTGATGAATGGGGGTTTTCTGATTAAAAGCAGGGATTTGTGGACTGGGACAGGAGACGTCGCAACAGGACCAAAGAATCCCGAAGAGGGAGAAGCTGAGACGACCTGCAACGACGACACCACCGGTCATGGTCCAATCTTGAATCTTCCTGCAGGAGTGATGCTGGCCCACCAGACCCCTAGATGTGCCAATTCAACAATCTCAAATAGATATAATTACTAAACTGGCAAACCCAAGGGGAAAGGGGAATGGAGAACAAAACAAAAGCAGATCTTCACTGGTTTTCTATGTAGACCTCTTTTCTACTGGTTATTCATCTGCAACTGGTGTACTGTCTAGATGCTTCTTCAGTGTTGTGTCTGTGAAGATCTAAACACATATAATATTCTATTAATATTACTCTAATTAATTTCAATTACTTTTGTATGTATTTAGTTAAAATAACATATACCTGCAGCCTATGCTGAATAGCTGATAGGCTTATTATTGCTTAGTATCTTTAAATATTTTCTTTAATCTCTTCTTTTAATTCAAACTTAAAACCTTGGAGTCTTAGTTAATTATGAAGCAAAAATTGTCCAAAGAATACTTCAAGAATATGACTTGGAAATAAAATGTCCTTGACTGAATGTTTATATATTTCTTCCAAATCACAATTAATTGTTAATGGTATTTTTTCTTGGTAGATTTCACTTTAACTGAGGATGTTGACAAGGAATAAGCTGCTATTAAAGTCCGGAAATAGCGTGCTCATACCTTAACTCAAATAGATACAGGAATCTTAGATGAAGATGTGCTCTGAAAAATAACGAAGCAAACAAGAAATAACTCGCCTCAAATCCAAACCGCGCCTTCATAAGATGAACCACGCACTTGAAGAGGAGCTGCGCACACCTCGCACTCTTGAAAGGAACCGCGCTGTAGAAGATGACTGCGCACTGTAAAGGAGCCGCGCACACCTTGCACACTGGAATGGAACCGCGCTGCAGAAGATGACCGCGCACTTAAAAGGAGCCGCGCACACCGCGCGATCAGGAAAAGAACCGCGCACTAAAGGAGAACCAAGTATCAACACAGATGCCACGCCTGCCGCGCAACCGATATCACAAAAATATCTACAACAGAAATATACTCTCAAGCATGGATTATATTTCTATGTAACTACACTCAAGAAATATTTCATGCGTCACAACCAGGAAGTAAATGTAAACAGAAGAAAGACGTCAGATACACGTCTACTGGTCCGTTCCTCTAAGTATCTAAAACGAATGTCACGCGCACGCGAACATTCAAATAAATATTTTCATTTGGTTAGTATTTGAAATTAGTATTTTAAAAACACTACAATAGTACAAACACAATTATACAATATTGACCTAAGTTCAGCATATTAATCCTACTAAACGCTAAATAAGAGAAAAGTAACTGCAGCCGCAAGTACTAAAAACCAAACGTTTACTTATCAGACGGTAAACAACACGAGCTAGAGCACATTAAAGTTCATTGCATTGTAGAATTATAGTTCAAAAAATATTTCTTGACTCAACTTGTAAATGTCATTTTGATAACAAATAATAATGATTTTCCAATCATGGACTTAGCTTGCTGCTTCATCTGTTTAGAATATATTTCTTTCAATGCAGGATAAGTTCTTCTTGAACTACTTTATCTTCTCAATTGTAATTTCTTCTTAATAAGTTTCTCAAATTCAAATTTAATTAAATTTTCTTCAGAGCTAAAATAACTGCTACCTTCCTCTAAGGAAACTGGAATGAAAGGCAGTTTAGAATCTTGGTGAAGTTCCAAGTTACCTCACAGCACTCCTCATCCAATCACTGTTGTGGAACAGACCCACCATCTTGGCTTGGGAAATTAGACACTTCCTGATTAGATTAACATTAAGGAAATGTATTTAAATAATCTAATGTAAAATTCAGAATCAACATCCATACCTCATTCAACTATACTTCTACATATGTGTGTGATGGTGTAATCTCTTAAATGAGGATTTTGTAGTATAGTGTCTCTTTGAACATGTGTAAGTGTGCCATGGGATCCTGACAGTTTTCTGCATAAAAGCAGGGATTTGTGGACTGGGACAGCAGACGTCGCAACAGGACCAAAGAATCCGAAGAGGGAGAAGCTGAGCCGACCTGCAACGACGACACCACCGGTGGAGCCCTGCTGAACTGACTCACCACTTCTTCCAACGACAGAGGAGATCTTCATCCCGAAGAGTCTTCTTCCTTTGACTGGTGGGGATAACCAGTTTGCCCGCCTTTTCGCCTTCCCGGATCATCTCGTGGCCGCCTTGCCTGTGCCAAGCACCCCGGCAACCGGGATACCACGTTTTTCCACTACCGCGACTAAAAGGGTAGTACCTTTTTACTGGAGAACTCCAGGGCTGGTTTCTCCCCTGGCAGTGCAACGACCTTCAGCCTTCCTCCACGTCGAGATCATCTGTTCCTCTGGACGACGCCGCGACTTGCATCCACTGCCAGGAACAACTGCCCCCGCTGGAGGATTCTCTCCACTTTTAAGGTACTGTGTCCGCCTGGCCTCCCTCGCAACGGTCTGTGTGGGGTGTCTCGTAAATCCTCAATTTACCACTTCGGTCGGCCCTAGCCTGGCTAACTGAACTTTTCTGAGCTGAACTGATTCCTTT
Organism: Ambystoma mexicanum; assembly: GCF_040938575.1. Classification (NCBI taxonomy): domain Eukaryota; kingdom Metazoa; phylum Chordata; class Amphibia; order Caudata; family Ambystomatidae; genus Ambystoma; species Ambystoma mexicanum. The sequence continues at coordinate 169,388,522 of NC_090921.1, read as the reverse complement.
TTAAACTCTCTGCAAGACTTTCCAAGCCTTTTAAACTGTGTGATCTTGGGCGCATTGGTGTTCTACTCTCTCCAAGAGGGAGCCTGGCCTCTGAACTTTTTGCTCACAAGTAGACTTTGACTTTCCTGCCTTGCTGAGTGCTTCTAAAGTATTGTGTTGTGTGCTGTTCCTAATTTCTGCCTTTTCCCTCCCTTTTTCTTAAACTTATTGGAGTGCCATCTTTAGTTAAGCGCTCGCCTCTGTCTGGAAATAAGTGGTGTTAACTAAGACTTGTCTAATAAGGAATAAGGGATGTCCATATATTAATAGTGACTGTGTTGTTTGAACTTGCTTATAATAATAGTGCTAGAGTGTTTCTAAGTGTGTCTTTAAATAAATAATTATATACTTGATATCAAAGCTCTGGTCAGTGTTTGCTTGTGCTACTGTATTTTGGTACCTATCTTGTATACTCTATATACTGTCTAACCCTTCTTGGGAGAAGTCTGGCTGCTCAGCCACAGCTACCAGGCAAATCTGGGTGGTACAGACTGCTACCAATTGGGTTTACTGCCAACACCTGTAGTCTTAAGCCTTTTGCAGTGGTCCCTAAGGGAACTGCACAGGTTTCTGCCAAACACCCAACGACTCATATCAGGGATCAGCCCCATCTACACACAGTCTGCCACCATCACCCTACTTTACTAAGATTAGGAGCGCATGTCATGTGCATCCGCCTTCGACCCACGGACATTCATACTGCACTGAATTAGAATGCCGATGTGGCTTCTCTAACATGGCAAACAGCCCAAGTTCAATCATCGGGGCCATTCACATGTCCCTGATAGGGATCCCTTGAAATCATACATGTTCTACCACGTGTCCAGATAATCTAAGCCCATTTGGGACACGTTGCCGGGTTACCATGGCAACCCGGTTAAAACATTGTAAATAACTCGACCACTATTCATCATAATGACCGGTGTTAACCCCAAATTGTTTGGAATGCTCTAAAAGTGCCCCTAAGTACACCCATTCTGTGGCATATATACATTTGTCACGTAGACATTTTCAAAATGGCCACCGCTTTATATACAGCGGTGGCCATGACAATGGCGTCCATCGCTACGAGACGCGAGACGCAGTAGGAACGCCTGCAGCAGACCTGTATGCCATCGGACGCAGTCTGTATTACAGACACCACATTTCCGCATACCAAACTGCACACTGACTTGATTCCCGCTCGATTTTCAGGAACCACAACAATACGGTATCTTGACTCGCGTGCATCTGATGCACTCAGCTCTATAGCTGGCGCTATCCAGCAACCCATGCTGCCGGCCATACTTTACTGAGATGGCCAACCAGCTAGGTGCCAAACGGCGCCCCTGCCAAGATCATAATCCAACTGCCACCATTCAGGTAAGCAGTGGATGTATTGACATCACATTATCTAGAACTAGTTCTGACTCCCATACACTAAAATTGGATTGACCCTTTACAGATTGGCTCTGTACTTTGTCCAGCCAGTGAAGCAAGGACACCATTTGGAATCAATCGGCCGTGTTCCAGCTCTAGCAGACACGGTAAGCGCCACCAGAGTTATGTAAACAGGCGCTCATACCCAGCCCATACAGTGTGCCCTCCTTAAAATACCTCAGACACTATGCCACCTACCTTATAGCACCACCCCCTTACTGTGCTTCATTTCTTCCAACAGCACACCCAGAACACCCAGACGTTAGTCTCCCTGTCCTGACGAAGGCCCCCAAGAAAGGCTAATACTCCATCTCCTGAAGTGCCGAAACACTGTGGTGTAGACCTCGACTCGTTGAGTCATAGTGATAACCACTCACTATTTTTGTTTATAATTGTACTCGCATGTATTTGTTTGTTCACATTTGCTCACCTGTTATGACCCCTGTCTTGACGACTCTTTAATAGAAGGATATGTATGTTGTAAACTCCATGCATTCCACTCCAAGTTATGGTTCTTGGAGATACAGTTATTGTCATTTATTTTGCTGTATCAAATATAATACTGTTGTTTTGTGTGGTGTCTCGCAGTAGACATATTGACATGATTGTTTTCATAAGTACAATGAACATTTTTTGGAAACAATGAAGGGGTCTGATCATTTCATTTGAGCAAGTAAATTTGTTTGTCCCATGTGCATAAAAGTGTCAGGTGGTCTAGTGTTCTCCTTCACCGACCCATTCAACTGTGTCTTATGACAATGGTGTGTGATGCAAGCAAGATAATTAAGCATTGCTGTGCTGGATACCCTTGATCCAAACATGATGCAATGGTGCTGCGGAACTCCACACTTCACTGCTACATGGAACGACACGCTGCACAACGTGCCTGGCTGCTTGGTAAGTCTGACCACAGGGCCATGGGGGAGGAGGGGCTTGTTGGGGGCCGTCACAGGTATATGCAAGCTGTCTGGGCCATGGGGGTGTTGTGGGGGGAACGGGACCACAGGCATATGCAACCTGTCTGCTGTCTGGGCCATGGGGGGTGTTGTTGGTGGGGAACCACAGGCTTATGCAACCTGTCTGCTGTCTGGGCCATGGAGGGGTGTTGTTGAGGGGGGGGGCACAGGCATATGCAACTTGTCCGCTGTCCGGGCTATGGGGGGCATCATTGGGGGTTTGGACACCGTCATGGGTGCCAAACACTGTGACCCAAATGATCTCAACAGAATGCATGAGACCGACAATGGATGCAGACGTGCCATGGCTGTACAGCAATGTGTAAATGGTAGCAACAAACACAGCGCCCACCCCTGCACATGCACATGGTACATCATCAGACCGGAGTCACAGGTACCACAGTGCACCAACCTGCCGTCACAAAGCAGAATTCACATGAGCGCAGCAAAGCACATCGCAGGCCATGCTGCCATGACTGAACGAAAAATAAAAGCCACTCAGGGAATCCTCTGTCACTGCCCCTGCCCAACAGGAACATCAGACCACCATGCCATTCCGTGAAGCTGAAGGGACACTTAAAAATCCAAAGTCACATGGATGTAGAAAATAGATTTAATCAGGTAGTCAACATCAAAGGAACATATCCCTACACTGGCAGACCATACCACCAATTCTATTGTGCCATGGTCACATGGTTGAAGTTGTTGATGGAAACGAGCATGGTGTCATCAAGTAGTCGAAAGCATGATGGGCAAACCTACATGTATCAAGCAAATGCATCAAACAGTGCTGTACATGCATTCTGATTCTTCCTCTTCCACACACCCATCACATGTGACTACATCATGGACCTTCTGACCTCATCTGTGTGAGTGCTGTATTGGATGTCAAGGCCCCTAAGTTGTGAACGTTACCCATGCTCCCCAACCATGGATCGACACCAAGTACACTGACCTGATTTTTACTCTGATGAAATGGCAATAGCTGGCAGTGAAAATCTCTTGCATTTGACCATGAACAATGTACAGCCCGTGGACACAAGGAATGCCAAAAATACTCGCAATGAAAATTTCTTTTGCTCCCATGCAGGTGATGCTGGGTATCCCCTGAAGCCATGGCTCCTCACCCCTGTCGGGCATCCACTCAACAGGCACGAAGAGCACTATAATCGTGCACATGCATGCACTCGTGTGATGACTGAGCAGACTTTTGGCCTGTTGAAGGCACGGTTTTGCTGCCTCAGCAGGTCGGGTGGGGCACTTATATATGGGCCTGAGAAGGTGGGCAAGATTGTATTAGAATGTGCCATTCTGCACAAAATCTGCATCCGGCGCAACGTACCCCTGCCCCATAACATGGAGCAAATACCACCGGATGATGAGGAGGATGATGGAGAAGATACTGCACATCGGCCACGTCACAATATGCGTGAAGGACGTGCTGTGTGCCAATCTTTGATTGTACAATATTTTTGATGGACTGGGTTACACAAGGCGCTGGGAACGGAGGGCACTGGGAACGGGGGACACTGGGCACTGGGAATGGGGGACACTGGGCAGTGGGCATTGATGAAAAATAAATTGACAGACACTCAAGAAGCAATGTCCAGTCATGTGTTTTTCATAAGCACACCAGGTGTATTAATGCAATGACAACTATATACAGAAATCGACGTTGACCTCTACCCTCGACATACTACAAACTACCCCTCTCACTGTCCATGGCCCAACACCCCCACACCCCCTATCCCCCATGGCCCAACACCCCCCCACACCCAGGCACCCCACCCCCCATGGCCCAAAACCCCCACACACCCACACCCCCCACCCCCCACGGCCCAACACCTCCACACACCCACGCCCCCCCCCCTGCACCCAATTCGGGTTCTACTGGACTCCCTCCTGACATGTCCAGGTGTCTCAGGCTACTGATGCCCCCTTTTTGATGGAAGGGGTTGTTCCACCGGCCGGCGCATACTGCACATGGACCTGCGCACTGGGCTTGTCTGTGTCTACCTTGCCGGGGTTGTGCTTGACGATGGTGGGGGTTGTGGGTCGGCTGGGGCAGGATGAGATTGGGCCATGGTGGCAGCCAACTGGTTGACAGCCTGCATTATGACTGCCATGCCCTCACACACCCGCCTGGCCACAGGGTATACAGCACGGGTAACTTGCACAGTGTTTTCCTGATTGGGCCGGTGTGTGGCTTCCCCTTCGGCAAGGTATTGTTTCACCATGTCGTAAATGGCCTGCTGGCACCCATCCATGCGGCTCAGCCGCACCGCAAGGTCCCGTATGGATGTAGCAGATGATGGTTACACGGGAGGTGGTGAGTTACTTCTTACAGGGCTGAACTCAACTTCAGTCATCTCCTCTGCAGTACTGCGTCCACCAGAGCCATGTCCTATAGAGCACTGTGGGGTGTCCTGCACGGGCGGTGTGTGCTGCATGTCTTCGGACATGCAATGGCCTGCTGTTTCTGCATCTTCCTGCTCCTCGTCCTCCTTCGCGCTATGTTGTGTGGATTGTGCCGCCTCACCTATGTCACTTGTGGCCGTTGACTGCGGCCCCTCAACGTCACTGGCTGCTGGTGAAGCATCCTCCTGCACATAAGGTGTCTGCTGGGGGGACAGAGTTTTCTTGGGTGTGACCTGTGGGGCCAGTGTGTCTTTTGGCATGCGTGTCTTGATGGCACCAACGTGTCCGGCCTGGGGCTCCTGACTGTGTCGTGGCTAGCTGCTTCTCTTGCTCTCCGGCCTGTTTGCCCTGTTGGCTGGTGGGCTGTGGCTTGGGAGCAGTGGTTTTCCTTGGCCCAGCCCTTGAGGTCGACGGCCTGGTGGCGTCACCGTCCCCTCTGCCCATGTGTGCAGGTGTTTTATTGGAGCTTGCGGTGTGATCAGCATTGCTGTCTGATCCAGAGCCTGTGGGGGACGGAGAGGCAGGGCATCAGTCATGGGTGAACGTACAGCCTACATACATCGATGTTGGTACATTTTAGGTCATGTGCATTGTCGTGTGCATGTTGGAGGGGCAGGCATGGTGCTTGCAGGGGTTAGGGGGGTGTATTGTTCTGACATCCTTGTGGTGCTGCCATGATGTCCATGGTGTCTGTTGGGTGGTCTACAGGTGTGACGTGGCTTGTCTGCTGTAGCCATGGCTCAGGGCTAGGTGCCATGTGCTGTTTGGTTGTGTCTCAGTGTGCAATCGTTAGTGAAGTTGTGTGCACCATGCATTGAGATGGCACAGTGGTGAGGCCAGCATCTCGACAGTGATGTATATGTGTGTGTGTGTCGCATATGCATGTGTTGCTTGTGTGTGTAATTGTGGTCTCATGTGGTTTGTGTCCGTGTGGTTTGGTGTGTGTTTGCGTGGCCGGGATGTAGCGTTTGTGTTAGTCCTGACTTTAGGTGGGAGGTGATGGGCCATGTATTTGCTCTCATCTACTTGCCATTTGGACTCTAACTTTGTACTTGGGGTATTAGGTGTGTGTGGTGACTTTTGTATTACGCTAAGGGTCACTCACTGTCATCGGCCGATGATGGGACTCCCATCTCCGAATGCCTGATTCCCTCTATGAACTTCAAGTTGATCACAGAGCTACAGGTTTCCTCCCACCGTGCCAGCTTGATGGGTGATGTGTAACCACCACCTGTTCCATGGGCCTGGCTGCGGTTGGCAGACAAGATGTTGCGTACATGCAGCCGCCGATCGTCCCACCTTTTTCGGCAGTCTTTGACACTGCGTGGGGTTATCCTCACTGCAGAGACCTACTGGGCCACCTCCTCTTAGATAGTTTTCTTCCTTAATTGTGCAGCACGGCGCACAAAACGACATCCGCATGCTCGACAAGGCTGTCGGCAAGCATATTTAGCTCCTCGTCGGAAAAACGGGGCTTTTGCTGCCGAGGTGTGCCTTTTCGTGTGGCCTTGGACATGTTCTTGCTGGCAGGGTACACAGTTCTGGAATCCAGGTCCTGCATACAGAGGATTGCGATGGATTGTGATTTTAAAGATTACCACCGGCGCGATGACGTTATTTCCAGTGCAGTTGTTAGCGGGTTCGGTACAGTTCTTAGCGGTATCAACAGTGCCGTTCTTAGCGGGATCTGCGGTGGCGGTATCTGCGGGTTTGTTGAAGCCGATATCAGGGTTTTTTTTAAAGGCCTTACCGGCATGCCGGTACTGCCGTTAACGGCATGCAGGAATGCATGTGCACGCAGACTCGGAATCAACCATTGATTCCGGCAGCAGTGCAACACGGACATGGTAGCAGCGGCATGCCGGTAATGGCTATTTCTTACTGCCAAACTCGTAATGAGTCCCATTGGACCGTAAGACCCGTCTGACTGGGAGCCAGCTTTGCAGCGAGACAAGATAAATCAGCCCTCTTTTCAAAGAGACATGCCTGCAGAATGCAGAGTGTTAAAAATTGGATTATTTTTCTTATGCACAACCAGTGTAGAATTTCCTGGCCAATGAAACATGGGCAGATTTATGCATACTACAGACCACGCAAACTGCATTAATATGGACCACCTGAAGGCGATTCAGTTCACCCTGCCCGAGTCCCCGCAAAAAGCTAAAGCAGTAGTGCAAGTGGGAAACAATAATGGAACGAGCCACGTTAGCACACTTGCTCGCGATGAGGAAAGGACGAATCAGAGTAAAAGCTTCCGATAATAGGAAGAGCATGAGACTAAATGACTGACATGGGCTTTCATGCTCAATTCTTGATCTAGAATCACACCCGGGGTCTTAATCTTGGGTAATGTTATAAAAGTACAGTCAGGCACCCTGAAAGATTGGAAGGCTGGGTCTAACTTGCGCATCTTCTGACTAGTGCCTATAACCATAATTTCAGTTTTTGAGTTGTTTAGAGCTACCCCGTTACATAACATCCATGTGTGAATATGATCGCAGGCGGTGTTGATTGTTAGAGAGTCAGTTGCGTAGTTACCAGTGAGGGGAAAGAGACACTGGGTATCATCCGTATAGTTTGCGTACGTTTTTCCCATTAAAAAGAGAGGCAAGGTGAAGATTTTAAACAGGGTATATGACATACATGAGACCTGTGGCACACCACATGGAAGTACAAACCCATCTGCAGTCGGCTTCTCGCTGAGCACCCTGACCGTCCGATCAGATAGTAACGACAAAACCTGGCTAGCGGCTTCCTTGGAGAAGGAAACTGATTCTTGGAGCCTGGTACCTAGTGAGGCATGATCAACCAAATAAAAAAGCAGCTGTAGGGTCCAGAAGCATCACGAGAGAGGACCGACCTTTATCCACAGATCTCAAGATGTTTGTTTTTAAGTCTGATAAAGTAGACTCAATACTGTGATGGCTTCTGAACCCTGACTGCTTATGACCTAGGATATTACACTATGAGCCTGGATTTGTTAGTTTGCAATTTTGTCCAACATTTTAAGCAGAAAAGGCGTGTTAGTTATGGGGCGGTAATTGACAGCCACTCTGGGATCCCGGGAAGGTGTTTTCAACAGAGTGGTTATCCAAGCCTGTTTAATGGATGAAGGGACAAGACTTTCTTTAAAGGAACAATTAACACATTTTATAATCAACGGAGCAAGTGTGCTCGCACAGGATTTAACAATAGCTGCTAGACAATGGTTGCCCTTGCAATTAGTATGTTTCATTTTCCCCATTGTGTCTAATATCACTGTTTCTGTGACTTCAGAGAAAGCAAAGGGTGGTGTATGCACTGAGTATTTTTAGAGTTACATGTGAGCTGGGGTATAGGTAAGGAAATTAGCTTAGCTGCAATGTCGGCCTTGATTTCCCCAACCTTGCAGCACATGGAATTTTGAATGTTCGTCTTTGTTAAGCGACGAGGAGAGTGGGCCAGGATCCTCTAGTTCACACAAGATTTTAAACAGCTCTTGGAAGTGGAGGCTTCATTGATTCTTTTCTCACAGGACTGCTTTTTTGCCTCAAAAATATACTTTTTATGATTCTTGACCCCCCCGCCAGATAACTGACCTTGTTATCTGAGGTGGGAAATGTTTGCCATTGTTCGAAAGCTTTGTCTTTTATTACTTTTAGTTTGTGTATGTCTTCAGAATAACATGGTTTTGGTGGCTGATTTTTCACCATTCTCTGTTTTAGAGGTGCCAAAATGTTGACTGCCCATGACATCATACCCTCATAGGCTGTCGCCAGTTTAGCTGCCGAATCATCTCTTCAGTAGTATGTATCCAATCCCCCTGGTAAACAGGATGCTTTACAAAAATAGAACACCAGTCGAGATCCTTATCTTTCATCCCTAGTTTTCCAAGCAGGATTTTACACCAGTCTACAAGTCGCCCTATGGTTTCATTCTGGGCTCGATCTATTATGACCACCATATCCCTGAAGAGGGATTGAGGAACAGAGTTACACAATGTTGCCTATAAGCATAAGAGCTTCGGGGCGTGGCTTGGCGCCGATGGCGAGCGGTAGCTGATCTGCCGAGCTCCGGCCGAGACGCCGTTTCCTGATCCTTTTTCTCTGGCCCATGTGAGGCCCCAGTCCTCGCAGAAGAACGTGCTGTCGGGGGAAGCGGTCCTGCATCTGAACCACCATCGGGCCCACCGAATTGGACCTCCTAGACGCCACCATTGCCCTAAAATGGCTCTCTTTCCCCCACCCCCGCTCCGATCGAATCCAAGATGGCGCCTCGCATCGCATAGCGGAGCCTCTGAGGGGAACCCCTCCCCCAACGGACTCCCAGGCCTGGTGGGATGAAGCGGAAGCACGACAAGGATAACGACCCCCCCGGGTGCCGCCCGACTGACACCAACAGAAGACTGGCCTGGCTCGGGTCACTCCACCGATCCAGCCCCACAAGACAAGGTGCGTGAGATCTCGCATCACCTGAGAAAGGGGCCCCCCGCCTACCCCTACTCTTCTGATATCCGCCTCCGGGGGCCGCACACCCGGACACGGGGGCTGGCAAAATACAGCCCACGGCCCAAAGTCCAGCTTAAGAAGAGGGCCTCGCTAGCAACCCCGCAAGCTACCTAACTTTTGAGGCCCAGGACATCCACAACCATCACCTCAAGATGGCCGCTGTCACGCCTCGGCACCGTTCCACACTTAAGACCCCGTGCTTCATACTTACCTCAGGGCCGACAGCGGAAAGGGACATCTGGCAAAACTATTGCGCTTTGCCGTTCTGTTCAGCACTCTGTAGCGCCATTCCTGATGAAGTGGAGAATGCCCTGGAGGCTAACGACTACTGCACCAGCCAGACGGTCTTCGAACTACGGTTCCCATGAAACCTAAGGGAATCCGTAGTCCATGACATCACGAGTGCCTCCCTCACTCTGCTCCACCTCCTCATTGATTTAAGCGGCTGCAGCCCAGAGGACGCTGCTTCTGTTTGAAAGTTACAGCCGGCGCTTAAGTTCCGTCTTATCGCCTTGTTTCTGAAGCTCCTCTGTATCGTTTCCAGTCCGCTCCGCGGATTCCTGTTCCTTCTCATTCATACCGCGCTCCGTGTATCGAACCCTCTTTCTGAACTAAGGACTGCCTGCCTGCCTGCTGATTCTGTTACCTTCTTGCTCGCCCGTGTACCGACTTGAGGATTGTTGTAAGGACTGCCTGCCTGCTGATTCTGTTACCTTCTTGCTCGTCTGTGTACCGAATCTTTCCGTTTTGCTGTACTGTTAAAGGACGTTGGCTATTTTGGATTCTACCTGGTTCCGCCCTTTAAGTGCACCTTGGCACGCCTTGCAGTTGTGCACCCACCCGGATCTAGTGCGTCCCTCGTTCCGCCCGGGAAAAGCTACCCAACTAACATTCCCCGTTAATTATTTTGCACTGTCGTTGTGTTCTGCATCCTGGAGTATAAGGGAACTTCGACTTCCTAGGGTAAGACCTTCAGTGCCCTTTTTTTTTTGTTCTCTTTGTTACCTACACCTCTCAGGATAGTTTCTAATTCCTTGTCTATAACTCCAGGGGGGGATCAGGGCATTGTGGGTTCAGGATCCAGGGACTGGGTTGTTCCGGTACTATTCTGTCTTATCTCCACTTATTGGTAATTGCTGTTATTCCAAGTGATTAATCGCGTGTTGTTTCTTGCAGCTGGGTCCGTGGCGGCGTGTTTCTCCCCGCTCTTTCGGGTGATCGGTCCCTCTGTCTGGCACAATAATCAGCAGTGGGTCATATCATCAGGAAGGTAATTTTTTCCCTCATAGAGAGGAGGCTCGGGTGGAGGCTCCAACCCGAGCTCTTCAATCAAAACACCGTCTCGCCGGTTTGGCCTCCTGTCTTGTCCACTCCCGTTCGGTGAGTAACAGAAACAGAAGCCATGGAAGAGACCGACCCCTTGGCTGCTCTGGTCCGTCTGGTATCTGACTTACGGTCGGACATGACGGCAGCACATGATGCCTTGCACCACCGAATTGATGGTTTGCAACGCTTCCCGCCTCCACACACACTGGGGGTAGACACGTCTGGTGCCAATGCTTCTGGTTCCGCTGTCTCTTCGGCCTCCACGTCGGGATTCACGGCAGCCCCTGTTCTCATGGCTACACAGTTTCCATTGGCCCCGCCGGAACGCTTCACTGGCGATCCAAAGCATTATCGGACGTTCATTAATCAATGCAAACTGCACTTCCTTTGCCGCCCCACAGCCTTTCCCAATTCGACCACGAAGGCGGCTTTTGTCCTCTCGCATCTAGGAGGGACGGCTGCAGCCTGGGCCAATCCGTTACTCGAAGCAAATAGCTTTGTCTTGTATGACTGTGATGCTCTCATCACTGCCATGAACAGGGTTTTCGATACCCGTTATAAATCCCAAGCTACAGACTTAGAGTTCCTGAACTTACGTCAGGGTACTTCTTCTCTGTTCACTTATCTTACCAGGTTCAATCAACTCGCGGCTGAGACAGACTGGCCCGAAGAGAAGAAGTCAGCAGTGTTCTGTAAAGGGCTGTCTGAAGAGCTGAAGGACACCCTAGCCACTGTACCAGTAGTCCCTATCGTATTCGGTGAACTTCTGGACTTGGTATTACAGATTGACACTAGAAGGGCTGAAAGGAACGGAGAACGTAAGTCTACCACACCAATACCCCCTCCCTTGGATTCTGTCAGTCTTCCTTCCTCTGTTCCGGAACCCATGCAGGTGGGGGCCGTCCGAGGTCCTTTAACACCTGCACAACGGGAGCACCGGCGATCACATAATTTATGTATGTATTGTGGATCGGACGAACATTTGCTAAATGACTGTCCAAAAAGACCCAACAAAAAGGCGGGAAACGCCAGAACCCGGCGATAGATGGAGTCCCTACGCCAGGGGTACACTCTTTGGACTCTCACGGGGTCGCTTTCGCCCCAGTCAGCCTGCCGGTAGTCTTTACCATGACCCCTGACGCTTCATTTTCATCCCTCGCCATTATTGATTCTGGGGCCACCGGTAATTATATGGACCACGATTATGCTGTAAAAAACAACGTACCAGTTCTGTCCAAAGCTCAACCCGAAACGGTACATGCAGTTGACGGTACGTCCTTGATTTCCAGTCTGGTTACCCAGAACACGTCCCTGCTTCAGATGCAGACAGAGGAAGGGCATGTGGAGACCTTATCGTTTGATTTGATCAAAGCTCCTCAGTTTCGGGTCATATTGGGAATCCCTTGGCTACGACACCATAACCCCGCTATCGACTGGGCAAACAGGGTGGTTCAGTTTCCTTCCTCCGTGTGCAATGAAAAATGTTTTCAGAAAACAAGTGTGTATCCAGAATCATCCTCTCAGGCGTTGGTAGCATCCATGGCAGTCATCGGGGCCGTTTCTACCACTACGCACATTCCTTTGGAATACCTCTCCTTTCGGGATGTGTTTAATAAAGGGGGGGCGGATCATTTACCACCTCACAGACCATATGACTGCCCTATTGATCTGGTTCCGGGATCTAAAATCCCGGTTGGGAGAGTATATTCTCTTACCATACCCGAGGACAAGGTACTGAAGGAGTACATCGACAAATCTTTGGTCACAGGGGTTTATTAGACCCTCTAAGTCTCCTGCAGCGTCTCCTCTCTTTTTTGTCCCGAAGAAAGAGGGAGACCTTCGTCCTTGTGTTGATTATAGAGCATTGAATGTTATTACAATAAAAAAACAGTACCCCCTTCTGATTTCAGTCCTTTTGGATCAACTTGGTTCTTCTGTTATCTTTACCACATTGGATCTCCAGGGCGCCTATAATCTCGTCAGAATGCGTGAAGGGGACGAGTAGAAAACGGCATTCAAAACCCAGTATGGACTGTTCGAGTATCTAGTGATGCCCTTCGGACTCTGTAATGCTCCGGCCACTTTTCAGGCCTTTATGAATGACATCTTTCATGACTGTCTAGACCAGTTTGTTATTGTTTACCTGGACGACATCCTAATATACTCATCCTCCAGCAAACAACACACTGAACACGTACGCCTTGTATTACAACGACTTAGGGAAAACAATCTATTTGTCAAAGCAGAGAAGTGTGTATTCAGCTCTACTGAGGTCGAATTTCTCGGTTATGACCTAACCAACCAGGGCATCAGAATGAGTCGTTCCAAAGTTAAGGCGGTACTTGAATGGCCTATCCCTGCCTCAACCAAAGCCTTGCAGTCCTTTCTAGGATTTGCAAATTTCTACAGGCGTTTTATCCACTCGTTTTCGTCCATTTCAGCTCCTCTCACTGCTCTGCCAAGCTCTAAGAAAATATATCAATGGAATGAGGATGCACAGAACGCCTTTGAGGCTTTGAAAGCTGCGTTCTCCACCGCTCCGGTGTTACAACATCCTAATCCTTACTTACCCTTTCTAGTGGAGGCTGATGCTTCTGGTTCCGCCATTGGGGCGGTACTGTCTCAGCGTTGTCCCGACTCAGGGGAGATTCATCCAGTCGCATATTATTCTAGAAAGCTAACCCAATATGAGCGCAACTACCCCATCACTGAAAGAGAACTCTTGGCCATTAAGGATGCCTTCTCAGAATGGAGGCACCATTTACTGGGTGCACGTCACCTAGTCACAGTCTTCTCTGACCATCGGAGTCTCCTGGCGTTCATATCAATGAAATGCCTCACCGCTCGGCAGGCCCGCTGGCATCTCTTCTTTTCCCAGTTCAACTTCACCATCACCTTCCGACCGGCCCGGCTCAACACATGCGCCGACGCATTATCGCGTCTGGATCACAACCCGGGCAGTTCTGCATCAGACCGTTCTCTATTGTTACCTTGTAGAGTGGTTTGTGGCTGCACACCCCAGCCTTCGCTTCGTTCCCTGGTCTCGGAATGGGTTTCCTCACATGCAGAGGAATGCATGGCCCTCAATCTCGATGTTGTACAGGGATTGCCATACATTCAGGGTCGCTTATACTTGCCGCCTGGGGAGGCACGTCTCCGCGCCCTGGAATGGTCTCATGACTCATTGATAGCGGCCCACCCGGGTCAACAAAAAACTCTGGACTCTTTGCGTCATTGGGCATGGTGGCCCTCTATGTCCAGGGATGTGGTTGACTATCTGGCCGCTTGTTCTGTGTGTGCCCAATGCAAAATTTCACATTCCAAACCAGTGGGTTTATTGCAACCACTTCCGGTGCCGCAAAAGCCGTGGTATATGGTCTCCATGGACTTCATAGTGGATCTGCCTCCGGTGGACGGTTTTGATACTGTCTGGGTCGTCATTGACTATTTCACCAAAATGGCACTCTTTATTCCTTGTAAGGGTCTGCCTTCAGCACCAACTTTGGCATCTTTGTTCCTCAAGAATATCTTCCGTTTCTTTGTCCTACCATCCATCGTGGTGTCGGATCGCGGCCCACAGTTTACCTCCCGTTTTTGGAGAGCCTTAACTGCATCTTTGCGCATTGACGATCGGTACAGCACTGCCTATCACCCCCAGACAGATGGGCAGACTGAGAGAGCCAACGCTACTTTAGAGCAGTTCCTCCGTTGTCTGTGCCTACGCTTTCAGTCTTCCTGGTTGACAATGTTGTTGCCCGCTGAATTTGCCTATAATAACTCTTTGCACTCGGCTTCTGGGGTGTCACCTTTCTACGCCATGTATGGGCAGCATCCACGATCTTTGCCCTTGGATCCTTCTGTTCCCTTGGACAATCCGGCAGCCCAGGCGTGCGTTTGGGACATCAAATCCGTCCACATGGCAGTTCGTTTGCATCTCCTTACTGCCCAGAATAGGGCCAAGAAATATGCTGACCGGCATCGGAGTCCTGCTCCTACATACAAGGTGGGCATGAAGGTCTGGTTGTCGACACGCAACCTGAAAATCCCTGGTAAACGCATGCTTTTGCCCAAATTTGTGGGTCCCTATTCTATCACTGATGTGGTTAATCCTGTGGCAGTGCGGCTTTCTCTACCCACCTCATGGAAATTACATCCGGTTTTTCATGTATGCCTCCTGAAGCCCTGTCCTCCTGCTACTCGCTTGCCACTCCGCCCTTCTCCCGTCTGGGTACAGGGCAAAGTTGAATACGAAGTGGCGGATATCCTGGACTTCCGATTACGCAGGGGTCGCCCGTTCTACCTAGTTGACTGGAAGGGCTACGGTCCTGAAGATAGGTCTTGGGAACCGCTGCATAATATTCATTGTCCTAAGCTTATGCGCTGCTTCCATGCGCGCAGGGGGTTGGTGCCGCCTTTGGGGGTGGATGCTGTCACGCCTCGGCACCGTTCCACACTAAGACCCCGTGCTTCATACTTACCTCAGGGCCGACAGCGGAAAGGGACATCTGGCAAAACTATTGCGCTTCGCCGTTCTGTTCGGCACTCTGTAGCGCCATTCCTGATGAAGTGGAGAATGCCCTGGAGGCTAACCACTACTGCACCAGCCAGACGGTCTTCGAACTACGGTTCCCATGAAACCTAAGGGAATCCGTAGTCCATGACATCATGAGTGCCTCCCTCACTCTGCTCCACCTCCTCATTGATTTAAGCGGCTGCAGCCCGGAGGACGCTGCTTCTGTTTGAAAGTTACAGCCGGCGCTTAAGTTCCGTTTTATCGCCTTGTTTCTGAAGCTCCTCTGTATCGTTTCCAGTCCGCTCCGCGGATTCCTGTTCCTTCTCATTCATACCGCGCTCCGTGTATCAAACCCTCTTTCTGAACTAAGGACTGCCTGCCTGCCTGCTGATTCTGTTACCTTCTTGCTCGCCCGTGTACCGACTTGAGGATTGTTGTAAAGACTGCCTGCCTGCTGATTCTGTTACCTTCTTGCTCGTCTGTGTACCGAATCTTTCCGTTTTGCTGTACTGTTAAAGGACGTTGGCTATTTTGGATTCTACCTGGTTCCGCCCTTTAAGTGCACCTTGGGACGCCTTGCAGTTGTGCACCCACCCGGATCTAGTGCGTCCCTCGTTCCGCCCGGGAAAAGCTACCCAACTAACATTCCCCATTTATTATTTTGCACTGTCGTTGTGTTCTGCATCCTGGAGTATAAGGGACCTTCGACTTCCTAGGGTAAGACCTTCAGTGCCCTTTTTTTTTGTTCTCTTTGTTACCTACACCTCTCAGGATAGTTTCTAATTCCTTGTCTATAACTCCAGGGAGGGATCAGGGCATTGTGGGTTCAGGATCCAGGGACTGGGTTGTTCCGGTACAATTCTGTCTTATCACCACTTATTGGTAATTGCTGTTATTCCAAGTGATTAATCGTGTGTTGTTTCTTGCAGCTGGGTCCGTGGCGGCGTGTTTCTCCCCGCTCTTTCGGGTGATCGGTCCCTCTGTCTGGCACAATAATCAGCAGTGGGTCATATCATCAGGAAGGTAATTTTTTCCCTCATAGAGAGGAGGCTCGGGTGGAGGCTCCAACCCGAGCTCTTCAATCAAAACACTGTCTCGCCGGTTTGGCCTCCTGTCTTGTCCACTCCTGTTCGGTGAGTAACAGCCGCCAAGAACAAGACCAGAGCCGCCACCATGGACTCCTTTGTTTCCACCAAGGTGAAGACCCCCACTCAAACCAGGGCCGGCCCCTCTGAAGTCACCCAGGCGAGCGAAGGGATGGCCGCCGATAACCACTCTCAGATACATGATGCCATAGCTTCACTAAAAACGCACATAGACTCTAAGATTGACAAATTCAAAATAGACATTCAACTAATTCGCCAGGACGCTCGCAACTTAGCTGAGAGGGTCACAGCCGTCGAACAGTCAACAGAGGATACATATACGGCCACCACAGCTATGAAGTCAGAAGTCGCCCTCCTGAGGAGGAAAGTCGCCTTCCTGGAGGAAAGGGCGGAAGAGGCCGAAGGCCGGGCCAGACGGGGCAACAATTAGGTTCCTGGGTGTCCCGGAGGGGAACGAGGGGGCAAACACCACATCCTTCGTCGAAACCCTTCTGCTGCAAGAAATTGGGGCCGGCAAACTGACCCAGGGATTCTCGGTCGAAAGGGCCCACAGATCCCTCCAGAGGCGCCCTCCCCCGGACTCGCACCCCAGACCTATAATTGCTAAGATTCTGAACTTTCAGGACAGAGAAACTATCTTAAGGCGATCCAGGGAGGGTGGCCCCATCGAAAGAGGGGACTCCAAAATCTCCATCTACCCGGACTATACGCAGAAGGTGCAAAGAGAGAGGAATTCATTTGTCCCGATAAAAGCTAGGCTCCGCCAACTGAACCTAAAATACAGACTACTATACCTGTCACGCCTCAGGGTCATCTATAAGGAGAGAGTGGTATTCCTCGATAACCCAGAAGCAGCCAACATGTGGCTAGAGGATAATAACCTGGCCGATGGCAAGGACAACTCACGGACTGAGGCCTAACCCCCTCGGATCCCACAAGCGACCCCCAAGCAACAGTAGGAACCACCACATACGACGCCGGAACACAGAAGGTAATCCAACCTCAGTTTATCATTTGGAAACGGCCTCGCTCGGCTCCGCCGCCGGGCCCTTGCCCCACCCCCAGCGTAGAATTCACTCGGTCCAGGCACCCGCCTGACCCAGCTCGCGCCAGACTCCCGGATGGGCTCCGACGGCTCGAGAGCGCCTGAGCACCGCAACAATGTTGTAGTCGCTGGGCGCACCAGTTTGAGTTTTGTTATTAGTTTCACTAGTTGTACAGTCTTCATGCTTCTTTCGCCAACAAAGACCGAGATGGGTCCGGGACTTGACCCGGAAGATCGGAAACCAGTGGTATCCCCCTCGCAGCCTACTTACTGCGGATTAAAGCAGAGCCGGACTCCGGGGACGGAGTCCCGCATCAGATCCGAAACTCAGACCCGATGGCGGCACAGTTCACCGTGATGACATGGAACGTGAGGGGTATGGGCTCATACCTCAGACGTAATCGTATACAGTCCTATCTCAAAAGGAAGAAAGTCTTGATTGCACTCCTTCAAGAAACCCACCTCACGACGGAGGCCATGTCCAAGATTGCAGACCGATGGGCCGGGACTGTGAGAGGGTCCCCCTACTCCAAATACGCGAGAGGGGTGCTAATATGGATAAGCCCGGATGTGCCCTTCCAGATGGAGGGGTGTGAACAAGACAAAGAAGGGAGATACGTAGTGATTTGGGGCACAATGGAACAGACCCCGGTCTGCCTGGTCAACTCATACTTCCCACATCACGGGATACCGGCGTACCTCACCACAATGATCACAAAGCTGACTCAGCACCGGGACCGCACCTTTATATGGGGAGGCGACTTCAACTGCGTTGCTGACGTAAGCATGGACAGATCGCTGCCTCCCCCCCACCCGAGCAACCTCGCACCCCAGGCCCTGAAGGAAACTCTGGAGCAGCTCAATCTGGTGGATATCTGGAGGGAACACCACCCGGCCGATAGGACCTACTCCCACTACTCAGCTCCACACAGAGTCCATACAAGAATTGACTACCTGTTTATCAACAAGGAGCTCGCCCCACGTGCCGCAGCCACAGAGTACCTGGGGCGAACAATCTCCGACCATTCCCCACTGACCATGCTATGACAGCTGAGGGGCCCCAGACCCCCGATCCCTATGTGGAGGATGCCGACTGCGGCACTTGAAGACCCCGAGTTCAGGGAAAACCTCGCCGAAAAATTGGAAGATTACCTGGAAATCAACATGGGTCGGTATCCTCCTGGAGCACATTATGGGAAGCTATGAAGGTGGTGACCAGAGGAGAAATTATATCGAGAGCTGGCGGAATTTGCAGGCAATTGAAGATAACACTTGAAGCACAAGAAGCAGAGATCTCCCGACTAGAGTCTACCCATGACAACTCCACAGAGGCCGAGAACAAATTGAAGGAAGCTCGGGCAGAATGTCAACAAGCTTGGGAAAGACTGGAGAAATTCGATTTCACCACACACACCATCAGATCCCACAAGGAATCGGACAAACCAGGGAGGTTACTGGCCTGGCTCTGCAAGCGGGAACACCCCAAACACCTCCCAAGGGAGCTACGGGACGCCGATGGGACATCCCACACGACTCAGCTGGGGATCAATGACGCCTTTGCCAGATTCTACACCAAACTGTATGCCCACGAGGCACAAATTCCTACTGAAGACATTATAGACACACTTGAGGAGATAGAACTCCCCCGTATTTCACCCGAGCAGAGAGAGGAACTGGAGATGGAGATCACTCTTGGGGACGTGCAAGGGGCAATCAGGTCCCTCTCTAACAGCAAAGCCCCTGGCAGCGACGGCCTCCCACCTGAGTTCTACAAAATGTACGAGCCCATCCTCACCCCAGTTCTTCACGAGGTCTACCAGGAGGCATACACGAACGGGGTTCTCCCCAACACCATGAAAGAGACCATAATCGTTCCCATGCTCAAGCCACACAAATCACCCACCGACTGTGAGTCCTATCGCCCTCTGGCCATGCTAAACTATGATGCCAAGATTCTCACATCCATATTAGCCCGCAAACTGGCCAGAGTGGTGGGATCCATCGTCCATGAGGACCAGAACGGATTTGTGCCTGGGCGCAACACCACAGCTAACCTTAGGAGGTTACAACATGTAATGGCCGAAAAACACGAGAGAGATGAAGACCTGGCGGTGTTGTCGCTCGACGCTATCAAGGCCTTCGACTCCATATATTGGGAATAGATCAGGGAGGTCTTGAGAAGATTCGGCTTCGGAGGGGGCTTCATCAGGTGGATTGGGGTCCTCTATAATTCCCCAATGGCAAGAGTGAAAACGGGAAGAATGGTATCAGCAGCCTGGGAAATACAAAGGGGAACGAGACAGGGGTGCCCGCTATCGCCCATGCTGTACATACTGGGCCTGGAGCCGATCGCACTATACTTCAGGCAGCAGCTCTTCGACGCTGGCATCAAGGTGGGCAATGTACACCACATAATATCTTTATACGCAGACGACGTTCTCCTATACCTAAGAAACCCCGAAGTTAACGCACCGACAGCACTGGAGGTGCTAGACAATTACGCGAAGTACTCGGGGATCCGATTCAGCAGAAGCAAGTCCTCTGCATTCCCCCTTGCGGGCCTACACAACACATCAGAAAGCGATCTCCCAGTGATAGGAATAGGTTGGCAACTGGTCAAGTTCCGGTACCTGGGGATCAACGTGAGCCACACCCTGCTACTCACGCACAAACATAACACTGAGGTTGCCATCACGAGTCTTCGACGCTCTATAAAATTCTGGTCCAAGCTCCCATTGGCCATGGTGGGCAGAGAGCGATAGTCAAGATGATCGTACTCCCCCGATTCCTATACTTCTTCGTGAATATTTGCCATTATTTCCGACCGCCCTTCTTCAAGAAACTGGAGGCTATCATCAAGGACTTCCTATGGGGCCCTCACAGGCATAAACTGTCGCTATCCGTTCTTTCCCTGCCACATAAAGAGGGTGGAATAAAGCTACCGGATCTCCAGTTATACTACCTGGCTGCCCAGTTAAGTCACATAACGAAATGGCTCTCGGACGAACCTTCGGCTGAAACGGAACTACTGAGGCAATCCTCGAACAACGTGATCCCCAAGGAAACCCTATGGCACCCCACACGGCAATCCCCGATCACCTTACAAGTGATTGACCTGGGTAGGAGGATATGGGCCAGGTCCTGCTACATCAGACGAGTGCAACACCCATACTCTCCGGATAACCCCATCTTAGCAGATACCTGCCGAACAGATGCAGACCTCTCCACAGCAAGGAGGTGGGAAGAAGCCGGCATATACACATGGGGTGACATGTTCGAGGAAGGGGAATTCAGGGATTTTGAATCTCTTAAGGCCACCGAGGGAATACCCCCGGGCCAGTTCCTCTGGTACCACCGCCTCAAGCAGACTGCCAAGAAACAATGGAACGGCTGGCCGGAGGAACCCTCCCCTGACCCTCTACTTCAAGAAATGCATGACCTCTCGGATGGATGGAGACCAGTCTCCAGGCTCTATAGCAGACTATGCGATAAACCCAACCCTAAAGGCGAAGCTCTGAGGGCGAGATGGGAAGCGGACCTCGAGACCCCGATTACAGATAAAGAATGGTAAAGAGTGTTAATATTTCCCAAAAAAGTGTCTAGGAACGCTAGATTCGGCCAGATTCAGTTGAACGTCCTGTATAGGACATACATGACCCCACATAGGGTCGCCTCCTTCAACAAGACATCCTCCCCTGCATGCCCATGGTGCGGGAACGATAAAGCGGACATGATCCACATGTTTTGGACTTGCACTAGGGCGATGACACTATGGTCCAAAGCCAAACAGACTTGCATGGACGCCGGAATGACGAGGTACGAATGGACTCCCGGCGAGTGCCTTCTGGGAAAGTACCCCAGACCTAGCAAGTTCAAGCATGCTGTCAGGTTAATGGACATCTCATGCATCCTGGCTAAGAGAACAATTGCGATGGCTTGGAAGACACCGTCGGGCCCCAGGCACGAACGGTGGCTCAAAGAACTCGAGAGATGGACGGTAACCGAAACCAGGGCCTGGCAAGAAGGAATCGCGTCAAGCGGCGAAACTGAGAGCGGCACCTTAGAATCATGGAAGGCCCTCCTCAGAGACATACGCTTCAGCGCCGACTACAAGCCCCCCTGAAATCTCGTAGCATCACACTGACACTAATCCCCTGCTCCTAGCCCGAAAGGACAGCCCCTGTATGCGACCCCTCCTGCTTCCTGAAACTCTGGGTCGCTGGCCTTGACCCATCCATCCACTGAAAAGTTTGCTACAACATGAAGACTGTTGTTGTTTGTTTGTTCCTTCCCTCTTCCCTGTTCCCCCCTTCACCATTCCCTCCCTTGTTTGAATCACTGCTTAATTTCTCGTTGTATTACACGTTTTCTTTTCACCAAAATCAATAAAATACGTTTTAAAAATAAATAAGCATAAGAGCTTCCAATTAACCCTGACCTTTAGAGATTTTAGGCCCATTTCAAATCTAATAAGGGCAATGGGAATACAATTTGGTAGTTTTAGCTTTCGCTGCCATATCAACCCTTCCAAAATCAGGAGTTTCTCCCAAGCCTACGGCTGCATTGTTTGAATTGTATACAATAGCTTGGGTACAATTTTCCCCTCATAGTACTGTACAGCGGGATTTATGGAGAATTTCCTAAATTTATTATTTACCTTTACCAATTGCGATGAGATGGATTTAGCCCTACTTATAAAATAGTCCCAAACTGGGTACTTGATGGATTTACTGAAGACTGGTATGCCCAAGTAGATCAAATTGTCAACCCGTGTCAATTTCTCCTTATTTATAAACCAGTTCCTGTAATTACCCTTCTGCTTCGCTGCATTTTGGTTTTAGATGGGTTAATCTGGAGCCCATTTTTCTCAGCATATAATGAGAAGGCGTACATCAATCTTTGTACTCCCATTCATAAAACAAAAGATAGTCATATGCTTAGGATAACCAAGAGTATCTCTGATTTCCAAGCTTAGTAGGACCAAAAGCCACTTGCCTTAGTGAGACATGTATATCTGCCGCAAACAGATAAGAGTCACGGAGCCAGTACACACCCATGCTTCAACCCCAGTTTGGTCTCTATTTTCCTTCTCAGGGCACCATCCGTATTCAGTCTTATCCGGATGTTGGAGGCCTCATGCAATTTACTCAATATGCATAGTGTCACTGTCCCTGCAGACAGACACCACGCTCCCAGCTTGGCCCATAGCTTCCCCCTGCTAACCAGGTCTGATTTCAGAGGAGTCCATGATTAAAAATCTATGACAATTTAGTCAGCGAGTGGAGTTGATACTTCGGAGTTCGGTAGACCTGAGCCTGGCGAATATGCCGACGCTCCATACAGACAACTCATGTCCAGAAGATTTAACTGATATTTTGGATAAAAGTCCCCAAACTGACTCGGTATTGCCATTCCATATGGCTTTTCAAAAAAGGAAATTGGGAAACTCCGGATACTAATCCGGCAGTTAATAATAATCTGACACGAAAATACCTCCCCTTCAGTAGTGACCCCGGCTATCTGTCGCAACACCCCACTCCGGAGAGTCTGGTGGTGCAGGCAGCTACTGCAACATCGAAGCAGGCAGCGTAACCTACCATCCCTCCTGATAAGAACGACAAGCGTGTAGTTGAATGGGTAAGAAAGGTATTTTAAGTGGGGAGCATGGCACTGAAAGCAGCCAACTCCACCTGTGCCCTGGCAAACTTTTCGTACACTCTGTGGGATTGCATATCTATGGCGGCAAGCCTATTCCCGAGGGGGAAGAAAGGGATGGCTTCTCAGCTATTATTAAGGATGGCAAAAAAGCTAGTTGTGAATCCCTTCAATCAGGGTTGGATATTGCGGATAGCGTCAGCAGATCCATGGCGACCAGCACTGTGATATGCAGGCATGCATGGTTGAGGAAGTCGGCTTTTGCACCAGATATGCGTTGAGACTTCTCAACATGCCTTTTGACAGGTCTCATCTTTTTGGCAGCAAGGCAAAGCAATCCCATTTTTAACACTCTGCATTCTGCATGCATGTCTCTTTGAAAAGAGGGCTGATTTATCTTGTCTCGCTGCAAAGCTGGCTCCCAGTCAGGCGGGTCTTACGTTCCAATGGGACTCATTACGAGTTTGGCGGTAATCTTCCGGCCTTCGATTTCTTGAGGTTGCTTGGCCTTAGGCATCCTGCATTTTTCTAGTGCCAGAAGCCCGCCTGAGAATGAGATCCCTTCAACGGGCTCTAAGAACACAATGGTCACAATTCTCAGGCAAGATGTGGGACCGACTTCAAATTCCAGCCAAGGTCTCACAGGATCTTCTGTGGTGGGCCTGCGAGGAAAATATTCTGAAGGGAGAATCCTTTGGCAACTATGGCCGGAGATTACAGTAGTGATGGACGCCTCACTGGGGTGGGGAGCTCATGCCAACGATTTGACAGTCAGCGGTCTCCATCGGAGTCCAAACTACATATCAATCTTTTGGAGCTGAGGGCAATCAGACTAGCTCTGAAGGCCTTCCTGCCCTCTGCACGGGGGAAGAATGTCCTGATAATGACGGACAACATGGTGGCTATGTACTACCTCAACAAGAGAGGAGGTGTAGGGTCACTACCACTGTGCAGAGAGGCAATGCAGATGTGGTACTGGGCAATTCAAGAAGGAATATCACCTAGAGGAGAACACGGCGGCGGGCGGTCTAAGCAGGCAGAGCACAGATTCCCACGAGTGGGAACTAGCTCAGGAAGTCCTTCAAGAGATCGTCACCCTTTGGGGAACCCCTCAAGTGGATCTGTTTGCGACCGGGACGAACCCGGAAGTGCAATCTGTGTTGCTGCAGGAAATTTCCCCCAAGTGGATCTCTAGGAGACGCGTTTGTGGTGGACTGGAAGTTTCCACTCCTATACACGTTTCCCCCAGTCCCTGTCATTCCTCATGTCATGAGGAGGTTGAGAAAGTTCAGGAAGCACATGATCCTAATTGCCCCGAATTGGGCCAGGAGAATGTGGTACCCAGACCTTCTAGACATGTCCATCTGTCCTCCGATACGTCTTCCCCAGATAGAGGATCTTCTCTCACAAGAGGGGGGACGGGTTCTCCATCCAGAGGTCAATATTCTCAACCTTCACGCTTGGTTTCTGAAAGGTTGAGATATATGGATTGGGACCTCCCAGATGACGATATGGAGGTGTTGCTTTCGGCTAGAAGACTAGCAACAAAATCTTTGTACCGTTGCCATTGGAACAAGTTTTGCAACTGGTGTAAATAAAAAAATGTGTATCCTTTGCTTTGTAAAACCCCAGATGTGTTATCCTCTTTCTATCCTTAGCCAATTTGGGGCTCCAGATTGGTACCATTAAAGGCTATTTGGCGGCGCTGTCCATTTTTAAGATGTCGTCAGAGGAATGTTCATATTTCAAAATCCCTCTAGTGACTCAAAGTCCAAAAAGACTCACTAATGTGTATCTTCCATCTCCCTTCCAGGTTCCAGTTTGGGACCTAAATTTGGTTTTAAAATTCTTAATGTGTGCTCCCTTTGAACCATTGCACGTGTGTCTTCTAAGGTTGTTGACCTTTAAAACCATTTTATTGGTTGCTCTCACATCAGCACGCAGAGTGAACGAGTTGCAGGCACTGCCAGTAAAGCCACCCTTTACAGTCTTCTACAAGGACATGGTTGTCTTGATGGTCAAACTTTAATTTGTATCGAAAATCATTTCGGATTATCATTTGAACCAGAACATTGTCCTGCCTTCCTTCTACCCTCAACCTCACCCTGGTAAGGAGGAAGAAGGACTTCATAGGTTAGATTCTAGAAGAACATAACGTTTGTACATTTCAAGAACATCCAAAATTCTGTTTGACGATCAGTTGTTCATAGGGTATACAGGACACAAACTAGGTCAGGCTGTTACCAAACCGACCTTATATAGGTGGATAATTTTGCAGGGAAAGGCCCTCCTGAAGGCTTGCAAGCTCATTCCAATAGGGGCATGGCCACATCTGCAGCCCTGCAAAGGGGAGTTTCTATTGGAATATTTGTGACACTGCAATGTGGTCAACAAAACACACCTTCACAAAACATTATGCCCTGGATGCTTCCCATTCTCAAGATCTTGCCTTTGCTCTGCCATGGACAATGTATAGTATGTAAAATTCTACTCCCTCCTCCAATTATAAACACTGCTTTGAGAGTCTTTCACAGATGAGAAATACTTTGGAGGACACAATCCATTCGAAGAACAAGTTACTTACCCCTGGTAACGTTCTTTCGACTGGATGTTCCTCAAATTAATTCCTCCTTGCCCTCCCAACCTACCCCTCTGTAGAATTTCCCATGCTATTTCAGCGTCCGATCCACCAAGGTTGAGTACTGTCATGCCCGTATTTGTGGGCATCTCTGCTGCATGAGGAGGAGGAAAAACAGAACTGAGGCCAACGGGCGCTATGTGTGATCAAAGTTGAGGAATACGTTGGAGGAACCAGGGGTACGTAACTTGTTCATCAGGGATATCCCTGAGGTGTCCCGCAAGGTGCCTAATAGGCGCACCAGAGCTTCCACTGAGGGTCCCCTGGGCCTGCCAAAACCAGATCTTCTTCCGAGGTTCCCCGTTTGGGGGCTAAAGTTGGACCCAGTTCTTCTGTGGCTCTGGGTACAAGGGTTCGCACTGAGGTTTCCGCATCTGGAACTCCCTGCACCGAGTCTCGACTCAAGGCCCCTCTCGAGGGAGCTAAACGTACTGGGGTTCAACCTGAGGTTCCCCTTCTTGGAGCTAAATTGAATACTTGCAGAATTGAGGTACCCTCTTTGAGGGTCCTGGCAGTGAGGTACTTCTCCAGCATGGGGTCTGGCATGGATTCACATGCTCATGAATATTCCCAGTCGTCAGGCCGGGAATCCTCGGTATAGAAAAAATCAGTATCAGTTTCGTTTCTGATCTGTCTTTCTCTGTAGTAACCAATCACTGGTCTCTGGGTCATACTGCCCCTAGCCAATGACTGCCCTCTCCCTAAGCCCCACCCCTGGCAGCCATCCTCAGAATTTTACCGCACGTTCAAGTGTTGGGAGTCCTTGTGCTTAGCTCTCGAGCTTTTGCTGCGTTTTCGCGCTTTTTTCAGGAGATTTTCTCATTTTTTCGGTTAAAAGAGCCTCAAGCTCCACCGTTTCTACTTCCGATCAACGGGGATCCGTTTCAGAGTTTTCTACGCCCCTCAAGGGTGAAGATTTCGTCGAGTTACGCTTTTGGAGGATTCCAGAAGTTTCCGAGGCCTACCCCGGACATGGCCCAGGAGAAAGGGAGCTCGACGCCCGGGAAGCTATTCAGGACCTGCCCTGGATGCCAGCTTCAGAACGTTTTCAAGAAGGACGAGCATTCGTTATGCCTCTACTGTCTCCATGAGGACAAGACGCACAGGAAAAGGACTGCGCGTTTTGTGCAAACATGTCGGAGCGGACCATGAAGGATCGCCACCTCCGTCTCGCCAACTGGCTGGAAGGTAAGAGCCCGCCAGGCGAGAAGAAGAAGAAGTCCGAGCGGTCTTCTAAGTCCTGTGAGGGTGCTCTGGCGACGGGGGCCCAACAAAAGGCTAAGCACCGCGAGTCCGCGGGCACCGGGAGCGCCGAACGGTCGGGCTCCTTGGCTGCCAGGCAGGGCGCTCCCTCCCCGGCGCCATCAACCACGAGCCAACGCTCTGGCTCGGGTAAGAAGAAGTCCAAGAACCCGGCGACGCTTCTGGAGAGGCCCCGGTCGATCTCGAAGACTCCGGCAGAGGGGGAGCGAGGCTCGGACCCTCCCGCGAAGGTGAAGGCCCCGGGCGTACAGAAGGTGACGTTGGCCGTGATTCACCCTGCTAGGACCTCGATTGAGGATGTCGCCGCGGCCCTGGCTCAGCCTGTGGAGGCTACACCAGTGGAGGCGCCCTCAGGTCAGGTACCAGAGTCTCCCTGCCACCGCGGAGGGAGTCGTCTTTCAGGCCCATCGAGAATACCCCCACGAAGTCCTCGTTGGAAAAGGGGGGGCAGGGGGTGGTGGCCTTCGTGGATACGGACAGAAGAGGAACTCATCCAAGTCGTGGAAGAGACCCAGCCCATCCGGAGGGATCCCGACGAGGGCGACGGTGACGCAGACGAGGCTCCTCAAGAGCACTCGCGCCCGTCGTTTCTGGCGCCGCAGGACACCTCGGTGGCCATTTTGTCAGCCATCCAGTCCTTATGCTCGGAGATAAGGACTAGGTTGCCCCTTCCCCGACGGAGGAGCCTGAGCCAGACCCGACGGAGGATCCGGAGCCAGGACCTTCGGGGAGCCCACCGCCTAAGAGGAGGAGGACGCATCCTAGGCCTCCTCTCCTGCCTCGGCGGCCTTCTCTGCCTTCGCCCCGGTCCACTACCCACGAGGATGATACAGGCATGGACACGACTACGACGGGTACGGATGACGACGGAGGCGACGATGGGACGTGTCCCCCGTCGCCCCCTGCCCGGGCGTCTCCGCCCGACGAGATTGGATCCTTCCATGCAATGATCTCCAGGGCTCTTCCAGCTCTGCCCCGAGGAAAAGAAGAAGGAGGGGTTCCTTTACCAGCGGCGCAAGGCTAAAAGGAAGACGGTCCTCGCCGTACTGCTTCTTGATGACATCTGGGATGAGGGGCTCGCCCTCCTCAAGAACCCTGCCACGGCTCCTGCGAAGAGGGACCGGTACGAGAAGAAGTACCGGGGCCCCGACGCTGCCCCCTTGTGCCTTAGGGCGCAACCTACCCCGGACTCCGTTGTTTCGGCGGCGGCCAAGAAGAAAGCGGGGGGGGGCCTCGGCCTCGACTTCAACCTCCCCTCCGGACGGCGAGGGTAGGAAACTGGATGCGATGGGACGACGGGTCATCTCATTTGCAGCGACGACCATCAAGGCGGCCAACGCCCTGGCCATCGTAGCCCGCTACGACAGGGAGTTGTGGTTTAAGATCGCCCCTCTGTTGGACTTCCTTCCAGATGCCAAGAGGGCTGAGGCCCTGGAAATCTTGCAGGAAGGTGAGATTGCCTCGGACCATGCCATTACGGTGGCTACGGACATCGCCGACACCGGTTTCCGTCAGTTGGGCAACGGCGTTTGCCTGAGACGACGAGGATGGCTCAGGGCGACGGATTTCCGCCAGGACGTTCAGACCAAGGTTTTGGACATGCCCTTCGATGGGAACAACCTTTTTGGCAAGGCGGTTGATGAATCCCTTCAGGCGATCAAGACGGACACGGAGACGGCCCGTGCACTGGGGGTGCTCCAACAGCGACGGCTGTCCTTTCGGAGCTCCGGAGGCAGACAGGGTGCCTCCAAGAGAGCCGGCAGCAGCTCCTCTACTTACCGTCAAGCGGCAAGGTCTTCGTCACAGGAGGCCTACAGGGGACGCGGCAAGTCAGGTGGATCCCGCCGTCGTCGCCAAGGTGGTCAAGGAGGCAAAGCGGCCTCCAAGCAAGATTGAACCGTCCGTCGGGTCGGGCCCCCGCCGAAGCACCCCAGTGGGAGCCCGGCTGACGAAGTTCATCGGCGTGTGGGAGTCCATCTCCACTGACCGTTGGGTGCTGGACGCCCTGGCCCTGGGGCACACCCTCAAGTTCCAGAAGAGGTGCCCCCGCATTCCTCCCGTGGCCAGGAAGGAAAATCACGTTCCTCAATTGCTGTTGGAAGTACGGGCGATGCTCAGGAAAGGTGCCATCAAGCTCGTCCCGAAGAGGCTTCGGGGCGCCCGAGTTTACTCAAGATACTGCCTCGTGAGGAAGAAGACAGGAGGATGGCGTCCCATCCTGGACCTGCGACGACTAAACAAATACATCAAGGCACAGAAGTTCCAGATGGTCACCCTCCAGCACGTGCTGGGACAGCTGGAGGAGGGCGATTTCCTGTCGTCGTTGGACTTGGAAGATGCTTACTTCCACATCCCTATTCTAAAGAGGCACCGAAAGTTCCTCAGGTTCGTGGTCAAAGGGCGCCACTACCAGTTCAAGGCCCTCCCGTTCGGATTAAAATCGGCGCCCAGGGTGTTCACCAAGTGCCTAGCACCGGTGGCGGCGCGGCTGCGCCTGCAGGGGATCCACGTCTACCCCTACCTGGACGACTGGCTCATACGGGCAAGGACAAGGGAGCTTGCCGTGGAACACACTGCGAAGTCCGTCCAGCTGCTCACGGACCTGGGGTTCTCCATCAACTTTCCAAAATCCCACCTGGTCCCGTCGCAAGTAGCCCTGTTTCTGGGAGCACAGCTCGACACAGTGGCGCGGCGGGCGTCACCGTCGGAGGAAAGGATAAGGACCATCCTAGGAAAGATGCAACGTCTACTGGCCATGGACGTGGCCAGAGTGAGGTCTATCAAGTCCCTCCTTGGAATGATGTCCTCCTGCATTTATCTGGTGCCCCATTGCAGACTTCGGATGCAGCCCTTGCAAGAATTCCTCGACGCCCACTGGATCCAGACGACGGGCAGCTTTGAGGACAGGATCTCGCTTGACGAAACATTCCGTCAGGCGATACGATGGTGGGGTGTCCGCGCTCATCTGACAGCGGGAACAGGCTTCCTAGCCCCGGCCCACCAGGTGACGGTGACGACGGATGCCTCCCTGGAAGGTTGGGGAGCGCACACCGGGGGCCTCCACGCGAGAGGCCTTTGGTGGTCGGAGGAGAAGACTCTCCACATCAACATCTTGGAGCTCCGCGCAGTGTTCTGGGCCCTCAGGTCCTTCCTTCTGTCCCTCAAGGGCAAGGTGGTGAGGATCTTCACCAACAACACCACCACAATGTTTTACATTCGGAAGCAGGGCGGAACCAGATCCCCTGCCCTGTCCAAGGAAGCCCAGGATCTGTGACATTGGGCCATCGCCCAAGGGATGTTTCTGGTACCCTTTTATCTGGCAGGGATAAAAAGCACCATTGCCGACTCACTCAGCAGGTAGCTGCGCTCGTGCCACGAGTGGGAACTGCGCCAGGATCAAGTGGACCGACTCTTCCGACGATGGGGCGAACCCCAGATCGATCTCTTCGCGACAGCGGCGAACTCCAAGTGCCGGAGGTTCGCCAGCAGGTTTCCCCAACTGAGGAGCATGGGCGATGCTTTCTCGTTCCCCTGGGACGGCCTGTTCCTTTAGGCATTCCCGCCGTTGCCGTTGCTACTCCGGCTCGTCAACCAGCTGAAGAGGTCCCGGTGCAGGATGATCCTCGTCGCACCAGCGTGGCCGAGGCAGATCTGGTTCCCGGACCTTCTGGACTTGTCAGCGTCCACACCAGTCAAGCTGCCGACGGACGCGGATCTTCTCTCCAGAGAAGGAGGCGCCATTCTTCATCACGAACCAGAGTCGCTGAACTTGCAGGCCTGGCTCCTGCAGCACTAGAGTTTGGAGGATACGACATCCCGGCCGACTGCAGAGAGGTTCTTGCAAAGGCCAGGGCATCCTCAACTCTCAAGTGCTACGGACACAAATGGAAGAGGTTCTCTGTCTGGTGCCGGGCACAGAAGATTAACCCTCTACGGATTACGGCCCCTCAAGTATTGCCGTACCTACTGTCTTTGGCCAAGGCTGGCCTATCTCACGCTTCCATCAAGGTACATCTGGCTGCCGTCTCACGTTACACCAGAACTACAGGATGGGCGTCCTTGTGGTCTCATCGTCTGGTGAAGGAATTTATGAAAGGACTGTTCCTATCATTCCCGCCGGTGAAGGCCCCTGCCCCGGCGTGGGAGCTCAACGTGGTACTAACTAGGCTCATGGGGGCCCCATTCGAGCCTATGCATTCAGTGCCGTTGAAGTTTCTGTCGTGGAAGACAGCATTCCTCGTGGCCATCACCTCTGCACGACGAGTGGGAGAGATCCAGGCCCTGTCTTGCAAGCCTCCATACTTGACTTTTCACGACACGAGGGTGGTGCTGAGGACGCACCCCTCCTTCATGCCCAAGGTGCCGTCGGACTTCCACCTCAACGAGCCCTTGGTGTTGCCAGTTTTCTTCCCGTCGCCTTCGTCGTCGGCTGAGAGGACTCAGCACTCGCTAGATGTAGCTAGAGCGCTGAAGTTCTACGTGGACCGCACGAAGAGTTTCCGGAAGACATCACAGCTGTTTGTGAACTTTGGACCTGTAAATCAAGGGAAGGCTCTCTAGAAGACTTCCATTTCCAGATGGCTCTCCGGCTGCATCATGCACTGTCACCGGTTGGCAAACCGCCCGCTGCCCGGCCGTCCGAGAGCCCATTCGACCAGAGCGATCACTGCTACTACGGCGTTCCTGTCTGGTGTGCCCCTGCTCGACATCTGCAGGGCTGCTACGTGGAGGTCGACGCACACCTTCACGAGATTCTACTGCGTCGACCGGGATTCCAGGGAGGAGTCCAGAGTGGCCAGGCAGTGCTGCGCAACCTGTTCGCCTAAGGTGAGCCTGGTGAGGAGGTAATAGTTGCTTAATGTTGAGTTGTTGTATTGCTTGATATTGAGCCTTTTGCCACCTCCCGTGGTTGTGCATGTGTATACTGCTATGTATTCTTATATTCATGAGCATGTGCGTCCATGCCAGTCCCAATGCTGGACAAGGAGCAAGTTACTTACCTGTAACTGTTGTTCTCCAGCATGGGTCTGGCATGGATTCACATGCGAACCCTCCCGCCTACCCCTCTGCGGCTCTTCACTTGGTCATACTGCCACTTCACGTGCTACCAAATCTGAGGATGGCTGCCAGGGGTGGGGCTTAGGGAGAGGGCAGTCATTGGCTGGGGGCAGTATGACCCAGAGACCAGTGATTGGTTACTACTGAGAAAGACAGATAAAAACGAAACTGATACTGATTTTTTCTATACCGAGGATTCCCGGCCTGACGACGGGGAATATTCATGAGCATGTGAATCCATGCCAGACCCATGCTGGAGAACAACAGTTACAGGTAAGTAACTTGTTCCATCCCTCAGCCTTCCCACGCTCACGGCCGTAGTGTTACCAGTTCTGTCGAGGGGGCAAAGAAGGCAGTCACGCACCACAAGCCTTCCAGTACCGGCTCTGCCGAGGTTTCTCCACTGGAGGCTAATCCTGGGACAGTCCCTAAGGTGTCCAGTAAACACCCTAAATCTGCCGGTACCGGCTCTGCAGAGGGTCCTTGCTTCAAGGCTAAAATGGCACGTAAGGCCCCTGACTCCCCAAAGGAGACTATTGCCTCACTTTCTCCTGTGACGCAGTTCGACTCGGGTGTTGACAAAATGGCGGCCCAACCTCTGCGGCCATTTTGACTACCTCTTACGCCAACATTCACTATGGCTGGTGCTGGAGGACCTCCTTTTGGGGCAGAGCAGCCTTTTCCATGCTATGTGGATAACAAGAACCTGTTCCACCCTCCGATGGATTGGCATGCTCGGACACCGGTGCCTCATACAGTCTCGCTCCCTCCTGCATCCCTACCCCTGATCTATGTAGACCCAATTGGTGGAGGTCCATCCTGGCAATCATCCTCATTACGTTCATGGTGGTATGCCCTTTCCGAGTGGCCTCTGCCCTCTCCGCTCCTTCGTTTGAGGAATGCGTTCTTTGGGAAATTTCAGACGCTGATGCATTCTGATCCCATGAAGGCGTACTTTAAGGATCTGTTTAGGGAAATGTATCCTAGGTCTCCTGTACCGCCTTCTGCTCCGGTAGATCCTATGCAGGTACTGGTGGTTCCTCCTCTGCCTCCACTTTCCCCGGTAGAGAATACACCGGGAGTGCAGCCTAAGAACACTTTAGGACCTGAGGCAGTAGGCGCAGCAGATTAGTCTCACTGGACGATGATCAGGCGGACCAGGACAGCGGTGAGCCGCCTGCTCTATTGTAGCATTTCACGACTGGGTGCTGGGCCTGATGGCACTGCTTGACATTCCAGTACTCGAGACCTCATCTTCACAAGAGTGGGTGCTTTCTGGAGCCTTCACTCTGATTCCGGGCAGCATCTCAACAAGAGGATTGACGCTCGCTATAAGCTTCATACCTCTGAGGACATATCTTTGTCGGCTTGTCCGCTCCCTTCGTTGACTGTGGTGGCAGCAGCCACCGTCCAGTCCAAGCCGGCCTCTACATCCTCCACTGCAGCGGCCCAAATCCTTTCCAAGGAGGACAAGATTCTTGCTGCCATTGGGAAGAAAGTCTTTTCCAATTCGGCACTCCAGCTTCGACAGGCTAACACTGATCTTATCCTGGTGGTGGTCAATGTCAAGCTATGGAGGAACTAGCCGATTTGCAGGAATGTATTCCTGCGGATAGGCTCAAGGACTTCAAAGCCGGTTTGTCGGATGCCAGAGTGCTGGCACAGGATCTACTGGAGGCTGCTGCACACCACGTGGCCACTTTCGCTCGAGGCATCATGGTCGTGGTCGAGCTGCCAAGCGTGGCTCCATGCTACGAAGTTCTCAAAGGAAGTGCAGGACAAGGTGCTTGATCTTCCTTTTGATGGTAAAGAATTGTTCCATTCCTCTACAGATGAGGAACTAACAAAGACCAAGGCGAGCACTCAAACACCCAAGTCTTTATCGGGCCCGGCGAAAGCTCCAGCTAAGGCTCCTTATACACAGAGGTCAGGGTCCCAAACTCGGTCCTTCTCTGGATTCAGGGGTTTTCAAGATCGCCCTGCTCGCCGATCTGAGGCTCCGGCTGGGGGGCCCCGCCGTAAGCAGCAGCAGCAAGGTGGCGATTTTTTTCCTCGCCCATCAGCCTCCTCTCCTGGGACAAGTAGTTTCCCTGCCGACAAATCCAAAATATATTTTGTATATATTCGCACGAGACTACGGTGTGAGGACGAATTTCATCTCATCTGGAGCCGTGGAAGACCATCACTGAAGACCAATGGGCTTTGTCAATCACTTGGGTGGGCTTCTGCTTGCCCCTCCCTCTACCCCGCCATTCAACCCTCCCTTCCAGCAGACTGGGTCGCCCTCCCTCAGAGCCGAGGTACGGAAACTTTTAGACCTCAGAGCGGTGGAGCCTGTTCCCCTCGGGGAGCATGGGGATTGCTTATACTCTTATCTGTTCACAGTGCCCAAACCCAAACAGGCTGGACTGCGCACGATCCTCGATCTTTCCCAGTTCAATCGTTCTCTTCCCCAAAAGAAATTCAAGATGATCACGCCCTGCCAGATAAAGTGCTCTCTCCAGAAGGATGACTGGCTCAGTGTGGTAGACCTCCAGGATGTATACATGCACATTCTGATTTGGAGTCTGCATCGAAAATATCTGCGGTTCTCCGTAGGAGCAGAACACTTCCAGTTTTGTGTACTCCCTTTTGGTCTCAGCTCGGCACTGTGTGTCTTTACGAAGATGATGTCGGTCATTGCAGCATTCCTCAGACTGCAGGGGATTCATGTATAGCCATACTTAGACGATTGGCTCCTGCGCAGTCCTTGCCCACAGACGGCCTTGACCAATCTTCAATCAATCCTTCAGCTCCTGTTCCATCTTGGGCTGTCGGTGAATTGGCAGAAATCATCCATGATGGTCTCTAAAGACCTGATGTTACTGGGTTTCCGTTGGAATACGGTCAGTACCAAGGTGTTCCTAATGACGGACAGGATTGCAGACCTGTCGACCACGTGTCAGCTCTTCCTCCAGTCCTCGCACATGATGGCCTGGTGGTTCCAAAGACTTCTGGGTCTCATGGCCTCTTGCGTGTTAGCTCTACCTCTTGCACGTCTGAAGATGAGGCGCACTCAGCTAGCTCTTCGGAGCTGTTGGTCCCAGTCTTCGGATCCGGATTCCAAGATGATTCCAGTTCCATCATGCATGAAAGTGGATCTTCAGTGGTGGTCGTCTGCAAACAACCTTTCGGTGGGGGCCTCCTTCCAGAAGCCCTGCCCACAAGTAACGGTTACTACAGACTCCTCCCTTCTGGGGTGGGGAGCGATGCTGCGTCACCTCGAAGTATTTGACTTGTGGATGCGGCAGGACAGGCAGTTTCATATCAATTATCTGGAACTCCTGGCTGTGTTCCTGGCACTCGAAGCTTTTCAACCGACTATCACCAACAGGGTGGTGCGTATTTGCACGGACAATTCTGTTGCAATGTTTTACATCAACAAGCAGGGCGGCACCAAGTCACCTCTCCTTGTGGATCTTGGTATACAAATTTGGGACTGTGCCATTGAGCACAATGTTTGGTTCCTGGCTGTAAACATCCCGGGTCACATCAATGTGACTTCAGATTCACTCAGCCGTCAGTCGGCAGCCAGTTACGAGTGGGAGATGAACAGCCATGTCCTCTCCAACATTTTCCATCAATGGGGCACTCCACAGGTGTACCTCTTTGCAACTTCTTCAAGGAAGAAACTTCCTCTTTATGCGTCCATGGACGGGCTCGGGGCGTCCTCCCTGGGGGATGCCCTTGAGATTCTGTGGGACAACATGAAGGCTTACAGCTTCCCTTCATTGCCACTGATTCATCAGACCCTCTGCAAGCTCAGGACCGCATTGAATTGCACTCTCCTGTTTTGGCTCCTTGGTGGTCAGCCAGATTCCGGTTTTCGGATGTACAGCATCTGTCGGTTCTTCCCCTGATCGGATTCCCGCAGGTACCCAACCTTGTTCACCAGAGCAATCCCCAGTTGTGGCACCCCTCGCCACAATTGTTCAGCTTGGCGACCTGGTGCCTGAGTTCAGATCTTTAGCGCAGTTCAATCTGTCTGAAGACCATATGCGCATTATCCAAGCGGCCAGGAAACCTTCTATGAGGGCCCACTACAGGAGCAAATGGCTCAGTTTTTGACACTGGTGTTTAGCTAAACAGCTCGATGCCAGGCATGCTTCGGTCGACACTGTTCTATCCTTTGTGTCTCACCTGGCAGCTTCTGGCATCCATGTTCTGTCATGCAGGACTTATGTATCCGCCATTGCTGCCTACCTGTCCATGGACAGCTGGTATTTTTTGTTGACTAATCCAGTCATCAAAAGACATTTTTCCGGACCTTCTTCATCTGTTCCCGCCGGTGCGGACTCCTCATCCCAAATGAGATCTAAATGTGGTCCTCACCCATTATGTCACAAGCCGTTTGAACCCTTGGCCACTACCGATGGTAAGTACCTCTCTTGGAAGGTTGCTTTCCTGATTGCAATAACATCGACAAGGTGAGTAAGCGAGCTCCAAGCTCTCTCCGTGCAACATCTGTTCCTCACTTTCTACCAAGGATAAGGTTGTGCTTCGCACTCATCCTTCCTTCCTTCCTTATGTGGTTACAGAATTTCATTTGAACAAATCTATCTCTTTACCAGTCTTCTTCCCGAATCCGGCATCTGATACCAAGAGAGTTCTACACAATTTGGACATCAGGCGTGCCCTGAAGTTTTACCTCGATAGAACAAGTGAATTCAGAAGCTCCTCACAACTCTGTTACATTCGGTGACCCTAAAGGGAAACCAGCTTCAAAAGCATCCATCTCCCGCTGGATTGTCTCACGTATTTCAGAAGCATATAAGATCCAAGGCCTTCAACCACCAAAGGGCATCCATGCACATCTATTCCGTGTCAAAGTGGCTGCTGTTGCCTTCCAAAAGTATATCCCTTGGGAGTCCCATCACCAAGGCGGCTACGTGGACCTCCCCATCCGCTTTCTGCAAGCATTGCTGCTTAGACCTGTGCTCCAGGGCTGATGCCAGATTTGGTAAGGCTGTTCTCAAAAACGTATTCCAGTAAAGGGATTTTCCATCCACCCGTACTACCTATGGTTGTGCTTTGGAATCTCCCACAAGAATGGAGGAAAGGGGACGGGATGTAGGAGTATAACCAAGTTACTCACCGTAGTGACTACCTTACTCCTAGCCAATAGTCTGATTTCCTGCATACGCCCGCCCGCCGTCCCCTCTAAAAAGAATCCTCTATTGGTGATGGCGATAGAAAAGGACGGGTGATGCGCAGGGTGGGGTAACGTCCACTTGTGGTGGCTCTGCGCAAAAATAAAAGGACAAAAACAAAATTTTTGATGCTTTTTAACAAAAGTGCTCCATTCCCGTCCTGAAGGACGGAATGTCCCACAAGTATGGAGGAAAGGGGATCATGGACTAGGGCGTAAGGTAGTCACTACGGTGAGTAACCTTGTTCTTCATTGCCGTACCATGACCACGCCAGGACCCCGTTTGATATTTCAAAATAATATTTTGGTCTAAGGCCCATTTGTTAAGAGCATGGACACAAATATCTTGCGTCCATGATCAAAAAATTGATACAATCGTTTTTAAGGTCTGTGCGTAGTCCGTTTTTGTAAATTGGAATGACATATGAGGTTTACAGTGAAACTGGGAAGGGATTTGTTTGGAGAATCTGCTGCAAGAAAATCTACAAGATTGCTGCCCATGTAGGATATTTGTCAGCATGTTTGGACCCATTGCTCGGGAGCCACTCGCTTTCTTGATCTAACAAACATCCATGACATCAAACTCCAAAGCACCTGTCCCCTGCGCTAGATTAGTCGCATCATCAATATCAGATGACTCAATATGCACCTCAAACTTCAACTATTAATATTTGACCATTCGAAGGGATTGTGTCCTCCGACGTATTCCTTAACTTAGATAATTCGTCTCCAGCTTGCTGGCCTCGGAAATGTTTTCTCTGTAGAGGGCACTGCGCATCGACGTTCACCGAGTTGGTGTCCCTCGACAGCCACCGTATCGGCGCCGACGTCACCAAGCACATAAATAGCCACGCGCGGCATCCGTTGCTCAGTTCCGTTTTTCCGTGCTTCGTGGGGCCTCGGAATATCGTTGCTCAGTTCAGTCAGATAAACCTCTTATATTTCCTTGAGAAAACCAACTCGTACTCAATGGTTTCCTCATCCGAACCGACGACTCCGCGGTCCGGCTTCAAAAAAAGTCAAGTCCTCACAGGATCTGTTTGTGGTGCTTGGGAGCCGAGCACCATTGTTCGGAGTGTGAGGACTGCATGTCCATGACGGCAAAAGCCTTGAAGGAGCGCAAGGGGAAGCTCGAGAGAGGTAAGTCAGTTAAAACCTCCTCGAAAGTTTCTTCGGCCGAGTCGAGGCATTCGTCTCCTCGCCGTCGAAAGCATTCCCATTCTAGGTCTCGAAGTAGCTCCCACCACTCGTCGAGGTCTAGACACTCAAAAAAGGAACGTCGAAGATCCCCTTCCTCGTCATCTTCTGTTTCCCCAGAAAGGGTCTCCTGCCCCACAAAACACAGCTCTCAGGCTGAGTGGGAGGAATTCAGGAAAAAGATGCTGAGCGTCTTCGAGAAAGCGGCCTCAACCCCCTCGAAGACAGCTTAGGGTGATACCCTAGGTGAAAAACCCAAAAAATCGAAACGCCACGAGTCATTGCACCCGGCGAAAGATTCTACCCAAGAGCGCCACGGGCCATTGGGTAGCAAGGCACCATCTTCGACGCCATTGTCGAAAGTCCCTTCGACTCATGGATCAGCGCCATTGACGCCGTTATCGAAGGGTTCTTCTCATCGGTCGATCGAATCGACGCCATTGTAACGCCGACATTGATGCCGATAAAAGAAAAAACCACGGCTACTTCACAGCCAACGGTTATACCCAGGGCCTCCAGCACGACTCTGAGAACGTCGTCGACATCCTTGAGCAGGATCCCGATCCTCTAGAGTTCCTCAAGGCCTCTTCCAGTTTTCTCGACGCCTTTCTTGGCGCCTTCAAAGCCTTTCACATCGACATCGACTTTTTCTCGACCAATAATGACAAGTTTGGCTCCTTCTGCTTTAGAAATGGGTTTTACACCATTTCCAAGGTCAGAGTACCCCAGAACCATATCTTCAATCTATGAAGAAGGGGCGGATTCTGATCAAGAAAGACCCTTCGGGCTGCAGAGGACCACACCATCTGTTTCAGAGGTTTTTACCTCTGAGGAAAGAAGGTTGAAAGACCTACAGGAATCCTTACATGAGGCAAGTGGGTTGGACACTTTGCCAGAAGTGGAATTTGCCAAACCAGACCCAGCGGAACATGCTGAAACCCCCTATAGAACCCTGATGGCAACAATTATTGAATTCATGGGTTGGTCTGCGCCTTCACCTATTTTTCAACAGGATGACCTTACAGACATACTAGATAAAGGTCCACAGGAGGATCCTGTGGTCCCTTTCCATACAGCTTTACAAAGGAAAATGTCATCAAATTGGGAAACTCCTGAGGTTATCCCTGCAGTCAATAAAAAATTGTCAGCCAAGTATAGGGTAGCTGCGGCTGACCCCTAATATTTATCAAAACACCCGACTCCAGAGAGCCTGGTGGTTCAAGCGGCAACTTCATCAAGCAGCAGATCCGCTTATCCTACTGTTCCACAGGACAGGGATGACAAAAAGTACGATTCTATGGCAAAAAGTCTTTTCTGCTTGTATTATGGCATTGAAATCCATCAACACCACTTGTACGCTCGCCAGGTTCAGTCACACACTGTGGGAGTGTGCTTCATCAGTGGCTGACTGCATACCGGAAGGAGAAGAAAGGGAAGCCTTCCTTAACATCATTAAAGATGACAAAGATGCCATGAGCGAAGCTCCTCAAACTGGCATCGATTCCGCTGACAGTATCAGCAGGGCCATGGCGGCAAGTACTACAATCCGCAGGCATGCGTGGTTACGAAAGTCTGGCTTTGCTCCAGATATACAGGCCAGACTTTTGAATATGCCCTTTGACGGCTCTTCTTTATTCGATAAAAAGGCTGATGACAGTCTGGAAAGGTTGCAAACATCAAAGCAGCAGCAAAATCTTTAGTAGCTGCAATCCGCCAAACTCCTTTTCGCCCCTCAGGAACCTCCGGGAGAGGCAGAGGACAGCCAGCTCAAAGAGGCCAAAGGAGATCCACCCGAGGTGGACGGGTCAAAAGTACTAAGGCCGCAGCAGCAGCAGGTGCCTCTTTACCCTCGGCATCTGCATCAGCCACCCTCAAAACACTCTGATGTCTTTCCACACAAAACACCTGTAGGGGGCAGGTTAACTCACCATCTGACGGAATGGCAGGCTATTACGTCAGATGCTTGGGCATTGGAGACAGTTGCCCAAGGTTACTGCCTACCCTTTCTACGCATCCCTCAGAGTCATCCACCGGGGCGCAGCTCTCTAAAAGTTCCAGATCCGCTCCTCTTGCAGGAAATTGTAGACCTGCTAGAGAAAGGTGCCATAGAACCGGTACCAGTAGCGGAAAGGAACAAGGGCTGGTACTCCCCCCTACTTTCTCATACCGAAGAAAGACAGAGGACTGAGACCTATCTTGGACTTACGAGAATTGAACAAGTTCCTCAGGAAGGACAAGGTCAAGATGGTAACTCTCTCTCAGATCCTTCAAGCCCTCCAGCTCCAAGACTGGCTGGTATCTCTGGACCTCCAGGATGCTTATTTCCATGTGCCAATCCATCTCAAACACAGGAAATACCTGAGGTTCGCAATTGGTGGCTCTCATTATCAATTTCGAGTTCTGCCATTTGGGCTGACCTTCCTCCCGAGGGTCTTCACCAAGCTAATGTCGGTAGTGGCTGCAAGTCTAAGGAGGGAAGGGATCCACGTCTACCCCTACCTGGACTATTGGCTGATCAGAGCTGTATCTTCGGAACAAGCTCAGATCCAGCTAGATTATGTCTGCCACTTCCTTCACAAACTGGGCTTCTCCCTCAATTTAAAGAAATCACAGATGATACCATCACAGAGACTCCAGTTCATCGGAGCGGTCCTGGACACTTCCCTGGGAAAAGCCTCACCACCAGATGTGAGGGCTCAAGATATTCTGCAGATGGTCAACAAGTTTCAAAATGCCCAACATCTCCCAGCCTTCGACTTTTTGAGATTGCTAGGCCTCATGGCATCCTGCATCTTCCTTGTGCCAGAGGCTCGCCTGAGAATGAGATCTCTCCAGTGGGCACTAAGAACCCAGTGGTCACAATACTCAGGAAGAATGACAGATCTCCTCCGGATTCCGGACAAGGTAGCCCACGACCTTCAATGGTGGGACTATCCAGAAAACATCTTGAAAGGAGAACTGTTTTGGCAACCATGGCCGGAGAAAACAGTAGTCACAGACGCCTCACTCACGGGGTGGGGAGCCCATGCCAACGACTTGACCATCAGGGGTCGTTGGTCTCCATCGGAGTCCAGGCTACACATCAACCTATTAGAGCTGAGAGCGATCAGACTAGCGCTGAAAGCTTTCCTGCCATCAGTACAGGGGAGAAATGTCCTGATAATGATGGACAACACGGTGGCCATGCACTACCTCAACAAAAGAGGAGGCGTAGGGTCACTGCCACTGTGCAGAGAGGCAATGCAGCTCTGGTTTTGGGCAATTCAGGAAGGAATCTCTCTATCGGCAGTTCACCTAGCCAGAGAGAAGAACTTGACAGCGGACGCTCTGAGCAGGCAGAGCACAGTCTCCCACGAGTGGGAGCTAGCTCAGGAAGTCCTTCAAGAGATCTTCGCTCTTTGGAGAACCCCTCAGGTGGATCTGTTCGCCACCAGTACCAACAGGAAGTGTGATCTGTTCTGTTCAAGGGAATTTCCCCCGAGAGGAGCTCTAGGGGACGTGTTCGTAGTGGACTGGGAGTTTCCACTCCTTTACACGTTTCCACCAGTCCCTGTTATTCCTCAAATGATCAGGAAGTTGAGAATATTCCAGAAAACCATGATCCTAATAGCCCCGGATTGGGCCAGGAGAACGTGGCATCCGGACCTTCTAGATATGTCCATCTGTCCTCCAATCCGTCTTCCACTCAAAGAGAATCTTCTCTCGCAGAAGGGAGGTCAGGTTCTCCATCCAGACACCAGAACCCTCAACATTCACGCTTGGCTTCTGAAAGGGTGAGGTACAAGGATTGGGATCTCCCTGATGACGTCATGGAGGTGTTTCTTTTGGCTAGAAGGCCAGCAGCAAAGTCTTTATACCGCTGTCGTTGGAACAAATTTTGCAGCTGGTGTAGAGAGGACAATATCGACCCTTTTTCCTGCGGTACACCAACGGTGTTATCGTTTCTACTCTACTTGGCAAACTCAGGCCTTCAAGTTGGCACTGTAAAAGGCTATCTCGCGGCGCTATCAATCTTCAAGCGCACTGCGGAGGAACCATCGTATTTCAAACTACCCTTAGTAATACAATTTCTCAAGGGATTAACTAATGTCTATCCTCCAAGACCATTCCAAGTTCCCATATGGGACTTAAATTTAGTCTTACATTTCCTAATGGGTACTCCCTTCGAACCACTCCACTCTTGTTCGCTGAGATTTCTCACTCTTAAAACTGTCCTATTAGTAGCACTAACATCTGCTAGGAGGGTGAGCGAATTGCAAACTCTATCTTGTAAACCCCCCCATACAATTTTCCATAAGGACAAAGTTGTCCTACAGGTGAAGCCTAATTTCCTCCCAAAGGTGGTTTCTGAATTTCACATCACTCAGAAAATTACCTTACCTTCGTTCTACCCCTCCCCCCCCCCCATTCCGGGGAAAGAGGAAGAAAGGCTACATAGGCTGGACCCAAGGCGAGCTCTAAGCTTTTACATCAGCAGATTTGCTAGGATTAGGCTGTTTGTAGGCTACTCAGGTCACAAGTTGGGACTACCCATAACAAAACAGACCATTTCCAGGTGGATTATTTTGGCCATTCTGGAATGTTATAAACTGGGAGGGAAAGAGCCCCCTCAAAATCTTAGGGCTCATTCAACCAGGGGTATCGCAGCCTCTTCGGCCCTCCAAAGAGGGGTACCGGTCCGAGACATATATGCGGCTGCCACATGGTCGTCCGCACATACATTGACAATATTTTACAACCTGGATTCCTCCGCTAGTCAAGAGACCAGATTTGGCAAAGCCGTATTACATTCGGTTCATTCCTAAAAGGGATAGATGACATTCTTACTCCCACCTCCAATTACATACCACTGCTATGGGAGTCTATCTAAGATAAGGAATACGTCGGAGGACACAATCCCTTCGAAGAACAAGTTACTTCTTACCTGGTAACGTTCTTTCGATGGGATGTTCCTCCGACGTATTCCTTATCGCCCCTCCCATCGATCCACGCAGTAATACTTCTCTTGTGGTTGCAGCTCACGCTCCTTCAAGGTCAATAGCCAGTTCATGCAAGACTTATCTTATGCTACAAAACAGAACTGAGCAACAGACGCCGCGCATGGCTATTTATGGGCATGGTGACGTCGGCGCTGATACGGTGGCTGTCGAGGGACACCAACTCGGCGGACGTCGACGCGCAGCGCCCTCTACAGAGAAAATATTTCCGAGGCCAGCAAGCTGGAGACCAATTATCTAAGATAAGGAATATGTCGGAGGAACATCCAATCGAAAGAACGTTACCAGGTAAGAAGTAACTTGTTCTTCTTCGGATATGATATTAGATTTCAAGCACTTGGTATCTTTCCTCAACATAACTTCCAACATCATCTCGTTATCCCGCTGCGCAATCTTCCACTGATGATGCTTTAGCCATCTTTGATAGCCCCAATTAATTTTAACGATGGCCTCATTACATAACTCACAAGCCATTATAGTTCTCCTTCTTTCAGCATTTCAGCCTTCCTCCCCCTAACCTCAGGGTTAAACACATGACTGTTTTTCTTACAATGTGGCATAATGTCCCTCGAGGTAATTCTACCAAGAAACTTCTGTATTACCAGATCCTCGACACAGGGGTGGAAACTCCCTTAATACCTCATTGAATCTACTAATCGGGGCTACTCCAGGGTGCCAATAGATGTTAATGATAAGTAGGATTACATTTACTTTTGAAAATGTCACCCGTATCTCCAGACCTAGAGCCCCCGTCTGAATGACATGCTGTTCCCATACAGTTCATTGTGGTGAAAACCTAACCACAGTTAATCGAGCCCCCGATAGGCGCCCTCCTGCCTTGTGACTGGCATTTTGCACCACCATTGTATAACCATCCAAAACAGGCGGGATCTCAGCCATGTCTATTGTAACATAACATAAAAACCTTTTAGCAGTGTTCTAAATCCTGGCTTTCGTACAGTTGAGTGTGCCCTCTCGAGTTCCAAGTTACCAACTTCACTCAACTGTTAAAGAGGACTTGCTTCTGAGAGAGATCCAATGGGCAATGTACATAATGACTCTGAAACCCAAGACCAGTCGGTTACTATGGCTGCGGCAAACTTGACGTCTAGAGCCTTCATCCTGGTGTATAACTGTTAGCAACTCTCTAGTATGAGGTAATCCCACCTGGTGCCTCTGCCATAGTACTG
Organism: Ambystoma mexicanum; assembly: GCF_040938575.1. NCBI lineage: Eukaryota > Metazoa > Chordata > Amphibia > Caudata > Ambystomatidae > Ambystoma > Ambystoma mexicanum. Next base: position 169,344,027 of record NC_090921.1, on the reverse strand, counting down.
GCTTCGGGATCATCTCATAGGGATTCACATCATATCCCAGTTGACGCATTGAAGCAGTTCCGTTTAGAAAAACATAAAAAACATTTTGTTATTGAATGTCTAGTGTGACCCGTTCCACCCGAGCATCCTCTATTATTATTATTATTATCATTATTATTATTATTATTATTATATTTATTGAGCACGGACCTAGCTTCAAGAAGCAACGTAGCGCTTTACAGAGGTATTGTGCGCACCAGACCCGGAGGTATTAGGGCCCAGAAGGCATAAAGAGGGTTGTTCAGCTTAGGTTACAATGCTGCAAGGTATATGTTGGAATACATTCCAATACAATACATATGCATGCAGGTATATACAAATTAGGCGAGATCGTCAGGAACATTATGTACACAGAAAGATCAAACAGAAGGGTATGGGTAACATTATGTACACAGAGCAACTGGCAACAGAGAGGTGAAGATAGGTCTAGTTGGGTTAGGTGTCGTTTTCCTTGATCCATTGGATGAGGTTACATCTGAAGCGTGGGTAGGGTAGATATTCCCTTAAGGAGGGTGGGAGTGAGTTCCAGTTCTGAGCAGCTTTGACCTGGAAAATATTTCCACCTGTTTTAGTGCGTTTGAATCTGGGCACTATGAGGAGATTAGCTGTAGCTGTTCTCTGGTGGGCGGTTGGAGGATTGTCTCATAAATCTGGATGTAAGGTATTGTAGGGCGGCTTGGTGTAAGCATTTGTGAGTTAGGGAGACTGTTTTGAGGATGATTTTGTATTTAGTGGACAGCCAATTGACAGATCTTCTCAGATCAGATATTTGGGATGTCCTGGGAATATTTAAGGCTGCTCTCAGGGCATTATTTTGTAAGATTTGAATTTTTGTTGGCAATGTACTTATTGCTCCCTGAATATAAGGCATTACAGTAGTCTAGTTTCGATAGTATAAGGGCTCTTGCTAGGGTAATACAGTTGTTAGGTGAAAGGAAGGGCTTGGCTGCTCTGATTAACTTACAAGTATAAGCCGTGGCAGAAGCCATGGAGTTAACTTGTTTTTTTAGGGTGAGAGTGGAATCTAGGTAGAATCCAAGGGTTTTAACTTCCTTGGCTATTGTAATATTGTTATTCAAATTTCTTAATTGACAATATGAGTGGCCCAGTTTATTGAGGTTAGCCGGGGAGCCGACAATAAGGAGTTCTGTTTTGTCATCATTCAGGCATAGACCATGAGTAGCCATCCATGCCTGGATGATGAGGTACACTCTGTTCACAAAGGGCAAATCCTTGTTGTAGTCTCCCGTCAACGGGATGAGGATCTGTGTATCATCTGCATAGTTTGTGTAGGTGATACCCAGGCCATCTAGATCATCAAAAAGGGGCTTTGAAAATGTTGTACAAGGTGGGTGAGACGCAAGAACCCTGGGGAACACCGCAAGTAATGGGTATTGGGTTGGCAGATGCTGAGGGTGAGAAGACCCGCATCGTTCTGTTGTTGAGGAAGGAGTGAATCCATCCTATGGCTTCTTGTGAGAAGTTTGTTGCGGAATCTAGGTGATGGCAGAGGGTCTTGTGGTCGACCAAATCGAACGCCACTGAGAGGTCAAGTAGCAGTAGGAGTGCTGTTTAGCCATTCTCTCAGGGTGCCTATTTGTGCTTTAAGGTCGATCAGTGCAGTTTCTGTTCCATGTTGAGGTCTAAAGCCTGATTGGCATACTCCTAGGAGGTGGTTATGTTCCAGTTATTGTTGTATTTGTAAGTATGCCACTTTGTCTAGAATTTTCAGCAGTAACGGAACTGTAGTAATGGGGCGATAGTTTGTGGGTATGGCTGGGTCAAGTGTTTGTTTTTTTATAAGTGGGAGGACCCATGACTGTTTCAAGTTGTCTGGGACGATACCGGTATAGAAGGAGGCATTTATAAGCTTAGTGATAAACGGGGAAAGGTCCCGTGCCGCATCTTTTATGATTTGTGATGGACAGGGGTCTCCATGGCAATTGGATGATTTAAGTTTTTAAAAAAATATTTTTATTATTTTTTTAAACATTTCAAAAAATACAAACGTTGAGGACATCCTCATATAAGCTTCACAATATTGTAGTACAAGTTAAACATGTCGTTCCTTCCCCCTCCTACCCCCAAAACTCGAGCCCTTGCTTCCCTGTCACTGTCTTATCTCCAGGCGTGTCTACTTCAGTTATCTCTCCCATATCATCCTCACTATGGTCGGCCTGGGAGGGTCCCACCATTGAGGCCACTAGTTGTCTCCATGCCATCAGAGGTCCCACTTCCTCCTCCCCCCCTCTTCTGACTGCTTCGTACCATGGAGACGTTTCTGCATCTGCCCACTTTGAGGTCCGCCCACCACATCTCAATTCTAGGTTATTGAGCTGCTTTCCAGCACATTACAATTCTACGTTTGGCCAGGATGTAAGCCAAATCTTTCATCTTGCTGATGTGCTTCAGGTTGCGTGGTCTGGTAAAGCCCCCCAGCATGCACGCCCAGGCTGACTCTACCTCTAGCGTGATCCCTTTTTCCCCCAAGACACTTCTTCAGCTCTGTCCAAAACCTACCCACCTCCGGGCAAGCCGAAAACATGTGTAGCATCCCAGCTTCCGCCTCCCCGCCCCGTGGGCATTTCTGTGCCACAGGGCCTCCAAACCTGGTGATTTTTCGGGGGGTCGTGTATGCCCTGTGAGTAGCATACAGCTGGATCTGCTGAAACCTCACGTTTCAGGATACCTTATTATGATATCTTTGAGCTCTGTCCGATTGCGCATCCGACATGGGTTCTCCCACCTCCTCCTCCCAGTCTCCCCTCAGTTGGATCAGCTCTTTTCCCACCCTAGTCCCCATCAACTCATACAGACTATTTATTTCGTGCCCACCCTCCGAAAAATCATACATCGTCTCAATTGTTGTATCAGGTGTTCCGCAAGCACTGCCTCAGGCCACCTTTCTCGCACTCGTTTAATGATTCTAGCGTAGGTAATGTGATGGCCTTTATGCACCCCAGTGTCCTCAATCAATCTGTGAAAGTCTAGTGCCACCCCCTCCTGCCATATATCTCCCAGGGTCGCCAAGCCCATCGGTTCCCAGTATCTGCGGTCCCTTTCGTCATTTGGGAGTCCTCCCCGCAGAGCGCCACTAACGGCATCTGTAGGGAGAACAGGGTTGGGTTTTCCACTAGTAGCCATGCTTTGCGCCATATCTCCCAGCCCAACACCAACAGTCTCGCCATTCCCAGCACCTTTGGTTTAGGCAACCACACCTTCGAATGGATTGTGTCCTCCCACGTATTCCTCATCTTATGATAATTCGTTATCTCCAGCTTCGCTGCTTCGGAAAAAAAAAAAAATTCTCGGCAGAGGGCGCTGTGCTCGAGGTCGTGGCGTTGAATGTCCCTTGACGGTCTCCGTACCGTGTCGACGTCACTGATGGTATAAGTAGCTCGAGTCGCGCCCGTTGCTCCAGTTCCGTTTTTCCGATCGCTTTGCTATCGTGAACGGCGCGCTCTGAGATTTTCTTTGTGAAAATGTCATCTTCTTCAACTCCTTCGACACCCAAGACTGGGTTCAAGAAGTGTATCGATTGTGGATCGAAAATGCCGATCACTGATCCTCACCGAGTTTGTCTCTGGTGTCTCGGGTCTAGTCACCGAACCGATGACTGTGGTTCCTGTCAGTCCATGACCGAGAAGGCCCTTCGTGAGAGGAGAGGTAAACTGTCGGTGGGGAGGGAAGCCTCTAAGAAGGCATTGTCCAAAAAGCATAAGAAAGCGACCGATTCGAAAGAATCGGATCGACATAGACACTCAAGAGATCTCGATCTAGGAGTAGATCGAGACACTCTTCTTCCTCGTCAAAAAAACTGAAGAGGAGACGTAGATCTCCCTCATCGTCATCATCTTCTGAGTCGACCGAAGAAATTCGATGTCCAACAAAATCGGATTCCCCCAGAAAATGGGAGGAATTCCGTAAAAAGATGATGGAGGTTTTCGAGAATGTGGCCCCGACCCCCTCGAAAGAACCTCGGAAGAGCCATTCCTCTAAGGTCGCTCCATTGGACGACAAAGAGAAGTCGAGAACTACTTTGGTAAAAGCCAGTAGTATCGAAGATACTCGAGTCGACGCCAAGTCGTCGAAGGCTCCTCGTGCATCTCCGGTGCCTCATAAAAAGCTCAAGTCATCGAAGGCTTCGACGGCTTCATCGACGCCATTGGCGTCGACTGCTTCAGCATCGAAGCTAAGAGCGTCTTCAACACCTGTATCGAAGTCTTTTTCGAAGTTCCCGTCGACAACCTCGAAGGATTTTTCTATTCCCTCGAAGGAAATTGTTGAGGAAGAAAGGAGATTTACTCCGTTGCCCAGAACAGACTTTTTTAAAGCTATGTCCTCAATTTATGAGGAATCTGGTTCGGAGGAAGACAAAGTCACTCCCTTTGGAGTTTCATATGGCACAAGACAAGTTCCTGAGGAACTCATTGATCAGGAATCTAGAATGAGAGACCCGAGTGATACTCTGCTAGTGGAATTGACACCTCACCAGAGTTAGAATTTGCCAAACCTGACCCTGCAGAACATGCAGACTCAGGGTACAGAGGTCTTATGAACAGGGTAGTAGAATACATGGGTTGGGGTAACACTTCACCCGTGTTTGAACAGGACGACATGACAGATATAATTTCAAAGGTCCCCAAAAAGACCCAGTTCTCCCTTTTCATAGGGCTCTTCAGAGAACAGTAGAAAAAAATTGGGAAAATCCTGATAGCATTGCTGCTACAAATAGTAATTTCCCAAAGAAATACAGACCAGCTGGTACGGATCCTGAATATTTAAACAGACATCCGACTCCAGAAAGTCTGGTTATTCAGGCTGCATCCACAGCAAAACAAACTGCATATCCCACTATCCCTCCGGATAGAGAGGACAAGAAAGTTGATGCCTGAGCCCGTAAAGTTTTCACTTCAGGTAGCATGGCCCTGAAATCGACAAATGTCACCTGTACCCTGGCCAGGTTTACCCATACCCTGTGGGACTGTATTTCTGCGGCGGCTGAGCATATTCCGGAAGGCGAGGAAAGGGAAGGCTTCCTGAATATAGTCAAAGACGGAAAGGAGGCAATGGGGGAATGTCTCCAGTCTGCACTGGATACTGCTGATAGCATCAGCAGATCCATGGCTACAAGCACTGTGTTGCGCAGATTTGCGTGGTTGAGGAAGTCGGTGTTTGCACAGGATGTGCAATCCAGACTCCTTAACATGCCCTTTGATGGCTCGAGGCTATTTGGCAGTAAGGCTGACGAAAGCCTAGAAAAACTCCAGACCTCGAAGGCGGCAGCTAAATCTCTTAGTGCCTCCATGCGCCAGCCTCAGAAAACCTATTCAGGATCATCTTCCTGGAGAGGTCGTTCTTTTCGCTACTACTCCTCATTTGGTAGAGGAAGAGGACAGGCTTCTCAAAGAGGCAGAAAAAACTTCCCTCGTGGTGGACGAGGAAGAGGTGCGAAATCAGCCTCAGGAGCGGCATCTTTGCCCTCAGCCACTCCTGCAGCCGCTTCCAAATCTCTCTGAGACCAGTGGGAGGCAGGATCTCTCAACATCTGAAGGAATGGCGAGGCATTACCTCAGATGTTTGGGCACTGGAAACAGTAGCTCAAGGTTACTGTCTCCCCTTTCTAAAAAGTCCTCAGAATCATCCACTGGGAGCCAACTCCGGAAAAATTCCGGACCCGCTCCTGTTGCAGGAAATTTTAACCCTGCTAGAGAAAGGTGCCATAGAATAGGTACCTGTAGCGGAGAGGAACAGGGGTCGGTACTCCCCATACTTTCATCCCAAAAAAGGACGGAGGATTGAGGCCCATCTTGGACTTAAGAAACTTGAACAAGTTCCTCAGGAAGGACAAGTTCAAGATGGTGACCCTTTCTCAGATCCTTCAGGCTCTACAACTCCAAGACTGGTTGGTATCATTGGACCTTCAGGATGCTTACTTTCATGTGCCAATCCATCCAGGGCACAGAAAGTACCTGAGGTTCGCGATTGGCAATTCTCATTATCAGTTTCGAGTTCTGCCATTCGGGTTGACCTCCGCCCCGAGGGTTTTCACCAAACTGTTGGCGGTTGTGGCAGCAAGTCTCAGGAGAGGAGGTATTCACATATATCCCTACCTGGACGACTGGTTGATCAGAGCAAATTCTCCAGAACAAGCTCAGGAACATCTTTTGATCACCTGCCACTTCCTCCACAAACTGGGCTTCTCCCTCAATTTCAAGAATTCCCACATGATACCAACCCAGAAACTCCAGTTTATCGGAGCAGTCTTGGACACTTCATCGGGAAAAGCCTCGCCTCCCGAAGTGAGAGCTCTCCACATCCAACAGATGGTAACGAAGTTTCAGAATGCCCAACATCAACGGGCCTTCGATTTTCTCAGGTTGCTCGGCCTCATGGCATCCTGCATTTTCCTAGTACCAGAGGCCAGGTTGAGAATGAGATCCCTTCAATGGGCACTCAAAACTCAGTGGTCCCAGTTCTCAGGGAATATGTCGGTTCTTCTGCAAGTCCCGAGCGCAGTTGCTCAGGATCTACTATGGTGGGCTTGCAACAACAACATTCTCAAGGGAGAATCCTTTTGGCAACCATGGCCGGAGATAACAGTAGTGACGGACGCCTCACTCACGGGGTGGGGAGCACACACTAACGATCTGACAATCAGCGGTCGTTGGTCTCCATCGGAGTCCAAACTACACATCAACCTATTGGAGCTGAGGGCAATCAGACTAGCGCTGAAGGCCTTTCTGTCCTCTGTACAGGGAAAGAATGTCCTGATAATGACAGACAACACAGTGGCCATGTACTATCTCAACAAGAGAGGAGGAGTAAGGTCACTACCACTGTGCAGAGAGGCAATGCAGCTCTGGTTCTGGGCAATACGAGAAGGAATCTCTCTATCGGCAATTCACCTAGCCGGAGAGCAAACACGGCGGCAGACGCTCTGAGCAGGCAGAGCACAGTCTCCCACGAGTGGGAGCTAGCTCAGGAAGTCCTTCAAGAGATCTTCGCCCTTTGGGGAACCCCTCAAGTGGATCTGTTCGCCACCGCAACCAACCGGAAGTGCGATCAGTACTGCTCAAGGGAATTTCCACAAAGAGGAGCTCTGGGAGACGCATTCGTAGTGGAGTGGAAGTTTCCACTGCTGTACGCGTTTCCCCCAGTCCCCGTGATTCCTCAAGTAATCAGGAGGTTGAGAAAGTTCAGGAAAACCATGATCCTAATTGCCCCGGATTGGGCCAGGAGAACGTGGTACCCGGACCTTCTAGACGTGTCCATCTGTCCTCCAATACGTCTTCCACAAAGAGAGGATCTTCTCTCGCAAGAAGAAGGTCGGGTTCTCCATCCAGAGGTGAAGACACTCAACCTTCACGCATAGTTTCTGAGAGGTTGAGATACAAGGATTGGGATCTTCCGGATGACGTAATGGAGATCTTGCTTTCGGCCAGAAGACCAGCAACAAAATCTTTATACCGATTTCGCTGGAACAAGTTCACTAACTGGTGCAAACATAAGGATGTGGACCCTTTTCAGTGTGGCACCCCAATGGTGCTTTCTTTCCTACTGCATCTAGCCAATCTGGGGCTCCAGATAGGGACAATTAAAGGATACCTTGCTGCGCTGTCTATTTTCAAGCGCACCTCAGAAGAGGTTTCATATTTCAAAATTCCATTGATCATTCAATTCTTAAAGGGGCTTACTAATGTATACCCCCCAGTACCTTTTCATGTCCCAACTTGGGACTTAAATCTAGTACTAAAATGATTGACTTGTATTGAGCCTATGCACTCCTGCCCATTGAGGCTCTTAACATTAAAAACTGTACTTCTTGTGGCCTTGTCATCAGCCCGCAGGGTTAGCGAACTTCAGGCTCTCTCATGCAAACCACCATTTATACTTTTTATAAGGATAAGTTAAACCTTCCTTTTTACCAAAGGTAGTTTCAGACTTCCATTTGTCGCAAAAGATAATATTACCAACTTTTTATCCTCCTCCTCATCTGGGCAAAGAAGAGGAGAGATTGCACAGACTAGATCCCAAGAGGGCTCTTACTTTCTATATATCAAGAATGGCTAAATAGAGGCAAGAAGACCAACTATTTGTGGGTTATACTGGTCATAAACTAGGATTATCTGTATCAAACAGACCATATCCCGCTGGATCATCTTAGCCATAACTGAATGCTACAGGCTAGCAGGAAAAGAACCACCAGATGGGCTTCATGCCCATTCTACAAGGGGAATGGCTACTTCTGTGGCTCTAAAGAGGGGAGTCCCGGCAGCAGACATTTGTGCAGCTGCAACCTGGAAAACGATACATACCTTTGTTAAACATTATTGTTTGGACACTGCCTCCTCTAACAAGGGTTTATTTGCAAAGGCAGTTCTGCATTCTGTCCACGAAAACTGAAATGGTACTCCCACCTCCAAAATTGCCACTGCTATGGGAGTCTATCATAAGATGAGGAATACGTGGGAGGACACAATCCATTCGAAGAACAAGTTACTTACCAACTGTAACGTTCTTTCGACTGGATGTTCCTCCCACATATTCCTCATCGACCCTCCCATCCTACCCCGCAGTACAGTTTGTTTTCTTACACTTTCCTCTCACGAAGTGTGCATCAGTCATGAGGCACGCCTGGGTGTTCCTCCTATATGTGTTGATCGAAAAAACAGAACTGGAGCAACGGCGCGGCTCGAGCTACTTATACCATCAGTGACGTCGACACGGTACGGAGACCGTCGAGGGACAATCAACGCCACGACCTCGAGCACAGCGCCCTCTGCCGAGAACATTTTTTTTTTTCCGAAGCAGCGAAGCTGGAGATAACAAATTATCATAAGATGAGGAATACGTGGGAGGAACATCCAGTCGAAAGAACGTTACAGTTGGTAAGTAACTTGTTCGTCTCCCTGAGAAGGAAGGTGGCGGGTTCCTTGTGCAATAGCCTGGATTCAGCCGTTTACAAAAAAATGTAATACTCTGGGCAGGACTACCATCTTAATCACAGCCGCTCTAGGATGGTTTAAGGGCTAAGATATCTTTTTCAACTTCTAATGTGGATACTTTTTTGAAGTTGACACAGGGTGTGGGTGGGATAAGATGTGCGGGGGCTGACGGGGTAGGGAGCGTAGAAGTGGTGGTGTTGTTGGTATTAGAGGCCAAGAGGAGGGAGTCTTTTTTGTTGTTAATTTTCGTCTGGAGAGTTGTAATCTTGTTGGCAAGGGCGCTCTGGATGCTTGCAGTTTTTATCTTTAAGGCAGGTGTCGGGGGCTAGAATAGGTGTTTCTATTTCTTTTAAAATGGTGAACAGTTCTTTGGTATTAGAATTAGCTTGGGAAATGCGAGTATTGTAGGATTCTTGTTTGGCTAAGATTATTTCTTTTTTGTACAGTGATTGATTGATTGAAAGATTGATATTTTATTTCTATTGCGCTCGTAGACAAGTGTTTCAGAGCGCGACAAGGCAAGGGAGGGGAACAGGGGAGAACAAAACAGCGATCTTACTAGGCCCAGTGAGATTGAGAACGCGCAAGTGCATGGGAGAGGGGGGAGGGGAAAAGTGCATGGAAGAGGGGAGAGGTGGAAAGTGCGTAGCAGAGGAGAAACCAATAAATTACAATAAATAAATAATAAAGGCAACAAACAGTGGTAATGCAGCCAGCAATTTGCAAGTGCTAGGTTTAAGGCAGCAGACAGGGTAGGTCTGATAAGTGCAGGAAGAAAAAGGGGGGGCTGTATGGGTACAGATACAGACCCCAGTGCAAGGGGTGGCCCGGAGGCAGTGCGGGAGGGTGACAGGATGAGCCGGTACCTGGGCTCAAAAGACAGAGGGTGGCCAGGTGCACGGTGCCAAGAGAGAACAGATCAGCAGGGGGGAGGGGGAGCGAAGGCAGAAGAAAAGAGGAAGGTCTTGAGGTGCTTTCAGAACCAGAGATGGTTCTCCTCAAGTTTTAGAGTGGCAGGAAGGCTGTTTTAGAGGGAGGCACCAGCCGAAGACAGATCTACCCCCAGCTCGTTTCCTAGAAAGACGACTGACCCTGAGTGAGTTGGAGGTGGAGGAGCGAAGAGCTCGAGAGGGGAGGTATTTGCGGAGGGATAGCTGAAGGTATTTTGGCCCCAGATCCAGAAAGCCTTGTGGATTTAGTTAATTTAGTGAGGTTATATTTATTGGTAACTGAAGGCTCCCGTCTCCAAATTAATTCGCATTTGCGTTTCTCTAACCTAATAGCTTTTAGGTGAGGAGAGAACTAGGTATTCACATGTTTCTTTTGTTTGCACTTTCTAGTTTTAAGCGGTGCAATAGTATCAAGAGCTAAAAGCATTACTTTGTTGTACTCTTCAATCAATGTGACGGGGTCTGTAAGGGTGGGGAGAGAGTTAAGAGTGGGGAGGATTAAAGGAGTGAGTTTGTCGGCTGTAATATTCTTTTTAACTCTAGTGGGGATGGCGGGAGCTTTACTATCAACAGTTTGGGGGCATGTAGCAGCTAGGGAGAAGGAAATCAGATGATGATCGGACCAAGGCACAGGTATTATAGAGGTGATGGAAGTCTGGCAGTTATGCTCAGCTATCCAGTCAAGAGTTCTGCCCTTGGAGTGGGTGGCACCAGTTATTTTTTGGGTGGACCCAAGTTCCTCAAGAGAAGAAGCCTATTGGTCTCCTAGAAGAAGGCAAGGAGTGGCATTTTTAAGGTTGTTGGAAAGGATGTTACTAATATCATCTTCAAAGGAACCTAGAGGATCTGCAGGTCTGGAAATGAGGTAGAAGGATATAGTCTGGGTATCCGAAATGGTGAGTTTGGCACTCAGAGCTTCGCAGGAGTCAATATTAGGTGAAGGTGTAAGTCTTATTGCAACGCAGGTTTTGGCAATGATAGCGAGGCCGCCACCTCGTGATGAGGTGCGGTCTACTCTTAAGAGGGTATAATCCTCAGGGATGGCTAACATAATCGCTGGGCCAGCTGCTGAATGGAGCCAGGATTCAGTAATGGCAAGGAGGTCGATTCTTTCGGTTAGTAGTAGGTCAGCTATTTCTGTAGCGTGTGCCACTATAGAGCGGGCGTTAATTAAGGCTCCTCTTATACCTATTTGTTTGGCCACAGTTGGAGGTGTTAGGGTGTTGTGGTGGTCTTTTAGCAGAATGGTAGGGCATCGAGAGAGGCGGCTATTAAGCTGGAGTGGATGCTGGGCGTTTGTGTTTTTGTGTTGTGGGGTTGTGGTGATGGCCAGGGGATCTCTTAGGTTGCTAGGAGTTTTATTGGATGTAGGTTTAAGTGACTTGGCTGGAGGTTCATACATTTTGGGTAGTCTAGCATGAACTTTCAGGTTTCTTTGGGAAAGGTTGCAAGGCCTTGTGACCAGGTTGTAGTGGTTAGTGGGCATATTAAAGGTGGTCACGTGCCCTGATGGAGGCAAAGTATGTGACATAGGGAGTACTAGTATATTCAATAAGTATAGGATAATCCTCAGTAGGACCGTGTAGATTGCGGGCATGTACATTGTTTGTAAATAGGTAATTATCTATTGACGTATGTGTACCGTGTAGCGTTGGTGCAGTGAAGCATCAGGGTCCGTCTGGATTGGGTCGCTAGATTCAAGGATGTGCACTAAGTATGCAAATAGAGAGGGCACCGGTAACTAAGGCTGTACTGGCGCTGGGATAAGCTACAGGTATCGGAGATGGCAACAGGTCACTAAGGCGCAGACAGAGAGATCAGCATGGCTAGGTACAGTAATGCTAGTATGTAATATGAACAAGGGCCATTAAGGTCAGAATAAGTGCTAAGGGGTAGGCGTAATGCTACTTGGTAGTGAATAAGCAATAAAACAGCGGGATGTACAGGCAAGGAAATCAGCACGGTTATTTGGCAGTGCACCGGTGGCCGTGTTAAAATAAGGTCAGCAGAGCTGGTTAACAGAGCACAGGCAGCAATCACAGGCATGTTAAGGTAACAAAACAGCAGAGGCATAAATTCCTGAGGCTGTGGAGCTAGGCCATAAAATCAACTAGCAGCAGGAGCATAGATGCCGGAGAGCAATGGGGCTGGATGCTGTATCAGTACAGTATCATCAGAGAGAAGGCAGTACTATAGGAGTTCATTGCAGTAGTATCCTAGTACAGAGCAATGGTATTTAAACATGAGAGATGCAGGGGGTAGGCGCCATGCTAGTTGACCGTGCACTGGCTGCAGAATTAGTAAAGGTGCGAGAAAGCAGGTCAGCGCGGGTGGTTGGCAAAACACAGACGGTATTAGCGAGGTTCAGGCAGTATGATTTACAGAACTGGTAACAGAGCGTGGACGGCTGTATCAACAAGAGGGTCAGGCAGCAAAGCAGCAAGGGCATAGATGCCTAGGAGCAGTGAGGCTAGGTTCCGTGTCAATACAATAGCATCAGAATGAAAGGCAATACTATGAGAATGCAGAGCAATACTATGAGTGCGGAGTATAATAACATCAGAATGACGGCAGTACTGTGCGAATGTAGAGCAATACTATGAGAATGTAGAGTACAATAACATCAGAGTGAAAGGTAATACTGTGAGAATGCAGAGCAGTACCACCCTGATACATAACAATAACATCTGAGCGCATTAGGTACAATGTAGAAGCGTCTAGGTACAGGGTGAGACCAGTCCAGCTGGTGTTATGACATTCCTTGTGCGGGCTAGTGACTTTAGGTTACGTGGACCAGACAATCATGCATTGAGACCAGGTATAGCATCGGCACTCTGCAATGGTGTATGGGTGATGGAAAGAGGTGATCAGCACGTCACCCATGTAGCGTGCCGACCAGGTAGTAAGTGACACGGGTACTAGAGGCCACCTTGGCTTAGGAGGGGTGCAGGGGCGAGGGAAGTTCAGGCAAGTTACTGCTATCGCAGTGATGTTACAAAGGAAGTTCTGTTAACGTTATTCGCCATGGTGATTGAGTGGACAGACAGATCATTAAGTAGGTGCAATGAGGGGGTGGGCACCTTTCTGAAGGGTCAACAGTATGGTCCGGTGTAGAGGAAGACAGGCAGGGTTCCAGGACCCGGCCTCGGGCGCCTCGGGACAGGCTCTGGAAAGCCCTCCATCCTTAAGGAGAGGATCCTCTGGGGGGGGCCTGCGCTCGCCGGTTGGCACGTGATTGGCTTCAAGAAATGTGGATAAGCCAATGATATCGCGCATGCAAGTCATGTGGCAGGAAGGAAGGCAAAGCTGGGCCCGGCGACCATCTTAGATAAGGAGCACCTTGTGGCGCTGCGCATGCAGCATAAATAAACGGGGCATTCCCGGCCGCAACAGTGCGACTGGGAAACCCGAGCCAGAAGGACGTGTGTGGTGCGAGTCCTTGTGTGCTGGGGGGCTTACGGGAATCGCTGGGGGTCAGGACACACCCCCAACAGTGGCGACGAGTGGGGATATGATGCCTGGGCCCGGCGGTGACGAACCTGCAATTTTTCTTCCTGATACAGAATCTTGCTGACATTTCGTTTCATACCGTAGGCCGTGCTTCACCCACGCGGCTGGCGGCCATTTTGAATAATAAGGCCGTGGACTTCACAGAGCTCCGGTTTGGGCGGTGAGTGGGATCCAGGCCTAATTTTTGAACACACTGCTAGCAGACAGTTTGATCCTACGTCGAGTGCAAGCAAGGAGGTGGGCTACAATGGCTGGGCCTGCATAGCCCATAATTCTTCCTTGACTCAATTTTTGGAACAGCTGAAGGCTGGGGCCTTTTTCATCCTCTTCATCATCGGACTGGTGGCCCTACTGCTTTTTCATCTTCTTCATCATCACGGAGGTGGGTTGCAGTGGTTCTTCATTCTGTGTCCTGGAATCATCAGGCCTGGTGGCTGGAACTAGGCTGTTAATGATTGCCCGTGGAGGGGGACAGTGTGCTCTTGCCGTCTTCGCTCCCAGGGTGAACTTTCCTTTGCCTGGATGTGGATCAGAGTTTGAGTTGTGGCCCCCATTTTCCATGCTGGGGGTGCCTGTGCGCTCGAACTCATGAGTGATACTGAAGATCAGGACGGTGCACAACCAGTAGCGGTGCAGCAACCTCCACTTGCTCAAGTAGGGCCTCCAGGCCCACTGCCTCCAGTGCAGCCGGTGCAGCAGTCTCCAATTGCTCAAGCAGGGCTTCAAGGCCCATTGCCTCCAGTGCAGCCGGCGGTAGCAACTGTTGCCCAGCCAATACTTCCTGCCATGGCCCAGGCACATGTACATGCGGCCTTGCAGCCTATCCCGGAGTTTGATGTTTCGGCCCGCCTTCTAGCTTGGGGCCCAGATGGAAGAGGTGGGTTGAGCGCCTGGACATGTACTTTCGGGCCGCTCAAGTGGTTGATGATGACAGCAGGCTGGCAACCATGTTGTACTCGGCAGGGCCCTCAGTCCAGGAGATCTTTGAATCGCTTCCGCCAGGGGATGGATCCTACGGTCAGGCGAAAACCACGCTTCAAGCTCATATTCTGCCTCTTGCCAACGCGGACTATGAACGCTTCGTGATGTTGTCCGCCAAACAGAAAGAGGACGAGACTTTGGACACCTTCTATGGGCGCCTGAGGCTCTTGTCGCTGGGCTGTGCCGGGGGCGATGCGGACGACATGATCAGGGCCATGCTCATCCAGGCATGCTCCTCGGGCAAGCTCAGGCGCCAAGTATTAAGGGAGCCCGGAATCACGCTGCCACGCATCCTAGAACTGGGGAGATGCCATAAAGTGTCTGAGGCGAGGGCAGCTAGAATGGAGGCTGGGTCACGCTCCATCAAGACTGAGGAGGTGTGTGCAATGTGGCGCGGCCGCAGAGGCACCAGAAGACCTGGCGGCGGACCCCGGGACAGACCCAGGAGGGTAGGGGAATCCTGCCAAAAGTGTGGGTACGACCTGCCCCACCCAACGGAATGTCCCGCGGCCGGAAGGACATGCGGAAGGTGTGGGCTGCCAGATCACTTCTCGAGGGTGTGCAAGGCGGCCATGCCTGTGTTGGTGCCACGAGGCCCGGTCCGGTCCAGTCTCCTGGGCCAGGTCCGACCGCCTAACGTCGCTCAGGTGGACCAGAGTGAAGAGGACGCCCAAGTGGAAGAAGCAGACGAAGAGGAGGGAGAGAACATTTTCTTCGTCTCCAGCGTGGGGGTTCTGAAAGGGAAGAACAGGAGGCAGCCAAGGTGCGTGGTGGAGGTCAATCGGTCTCCAGTCCCGGTCCTGGTGGATACGGGGGCGTCCGTCAATGTGATGGCCCGGGGACACTAGCACTATGGACATGCCTCCTAAATTGGTAGCACCGAAAGCCTGCATCTTCGATTTTGGTGGTGTGGACCCTATCCCACTGGACGGTGCTTTTGTGGCGAAGGTGGAGCATGACGGCTCGCAAATCATTGTACGCTTCTACGCAACAACGGTGAGCACCAATACCTTGTTAAGCTGTGCAGCGGCGGAGGCCCTCGGCATCGTCAGTTTTTCATATTCGGTCTATCTGGAGGACATCAATGACTTGCTTGAGAAGTATGCCGCACTGTTCAATGGGATCGGACAGTTGGCTGGTGACCCAGTGAGGCTGCACTTTGATGAATCTGTGCAGCCCATCGCCCTGAAACATCGCAGGGTACCCTTTCACCTTCGTGAGCATGTCGACAAGGAGCTGGATAACTTGGTCAATCTCGACATAATTGAGAAGGCGGAGGGTCCGACTCCCTGGCTGTCCCCAATTGTAGTGGCATGGAAACCCAAACAACCAGATGCCGTCAGAATTTGTCGACAGGAGACTGCCGAATAAAGCTATCAAGAGAGAGAGGCACCTCACCCCGACGATTGACAACATCATTGCCGAGGTACAGGGCGCTCGCTTCTTTTCAAAGCTGGACCTCCGAGCGGGCTACCACCAGGTTGTTCTCCACCCCGAGTCGAGGTATATCGCCACCTTTAATACACACCGAGGGCTGTACCGCTACAAAAGACTGAGCTTTGGTGTGTCTTCGGCGGCAGAGGTGTTCCAAAATATCATCCGGGGTGCCCTAGCAGATCTGGAGGGTGTCTTGAATATCAGTGATGATATCCTGGTGTTTGCCAGGACGGAGGTGGACCACCTGAGACGGCTGGTGAAAACTTTTGAGAGGTTGCAGTCCCTGGGCCTCACCCTCCACAAGGAGAAATGCGAGTTTCTGAGACCATCGATAGAGTTCTTTGGCTTTGTGTTTAAAGAAGGGGGGGTGTCACCGGACCCCAAGAAGGTCCAGGACATTAAAAAGGCGCAGCCTCCGGAATCCGTGTCCGATGTGCAGAGCTTCCTGGATATGGTTACGTACTGTGGACGGTTCATCCAGAATCTTGCCTCCAGGTTGGAACCGCTCAGAGCGCTGACAAGGAAAGATACCACCTGGAACTGGGGCCCGCTTGAACAGGCGGCATTTGATGACATCAGGGGTGCCCTGGCAGCAGAGGACACCATGGCATTCTTTGATCCTGCGTTGCCGTTGGAGATCATTGTCGATGCCAGCCCATTCGGCCTGGGCGCCGTGTTGACGCAGATTGACCATGATGGGGTTGTCCGCCCGGTGGCTTACGCTGTCGGATGCGGAGCAACAGTATTCACAGATTGAGCCAGAGGCGCTGGTGGTGCTCTGGGGCTGCAGGCACTTCCAGCTCTACGTCCTCGGACGCCCGGTGACGGTGGTGACAGACCACAAGCCGTTGCTTCCTATCTTGGCTGGGTCGTCATCCAAGCCGCCGGCAAGGATTGAGTGGTGGATGCTCGCTCTCCTGGAATACCGAGTCATACTGGTGTATCGGCCGGGGGCGAACAATGCAGCGGACTATCTCTCGAGACACCCGGGTGCGCCTGGAGAGGAAGACCATGACACACATGCGGAAGAAGCCGATGAACATGTACGTGTGATGGTGGAGCCGGCCACACCGAATGCAATGCCCCTGGAGGAGCTTGAGGCGCTGCAGCGGAAGATGAGTGTTTCCAAATCCTGAGGCACTCCATGCAGCATGGCTCCTGGAAGTCGGTGCTGGAGGCCCTGGCGGGGCGCACTCAGGAGTCCAGAATCGGACTGGAGCAGCTGTGGAAGATCCATGAGGAGCTCTCTTTTTCAGCATCCGGCCTTCTGCTCAGGGGAGATCGCATTGTCGTGCCCCAATCCAAGGTGAGGGAGGTGATCACCCCTTCCCACTGTGGACACCAGGGCGTCGCCAAGACTAAGGCCTGCTTAAGACTGAAAGTGTGGTTCCCAGAACTGGAACGCAAAGTGGACGACTTCGTGGCGGCCTGCGTCTGGTGTCAGGCGGCATCTCCCGTGCAGCGTGAGCCTGTCATAGAAACGATGCCTCAGGGGTTGCGACCCTGGGAAGTTCTTCATGCAGACTTTGGCTCCACCACGATGGGCACCCACTTCCTGGTGCTGGTCGACAAATACTCAAGGTACCCTGAAGTGGAATTCGTGGAGTAGGTGGCGTTTGAGCATGTGTTGGTGGCCGTGGAAAAGGTGTTTGCGGCCCATGGTTTCCCTCACACACTGTGCTCGGACAACGGGGCGCCGTTCCAGAGCGAGCGATTCTCTGAGCTAATGGAGAGCTGCGGGGTGCTACACAGGAAGATCATCCCCCTATGGCCAAGGGCAAACGGCGAAGTCGAACGGCTGAGGACTCTGAATAAGACCTTTAGAATCGCCCAGGGCCAGGGGAAATCCCTCCAAAGAGCTCTCTACCAGTTCCTGAGGGTGTACCGCACCACACCGCATGCCTCTACCGGAGTGGCCCCGGCAGAGACGTTATTCAAGCGGTGCCCTCAGGGGCTGTTACCAGAGGTGGGGGAGAAAGAACTGGAGTAATCGATAACCAACAGGTCGAGGCAGACCAGCGAGTGAGGATCGAGCAGGAAAACATCCGGCGAGGGCTTCGCTTGCAGCGGCTGGAGCCGGGAGATGAGGTCCTCATTCAAAATAGACATCCTCATGGAAAGCTCTCCCTTCCGTATGAGCCGGAGCCGCTGGACGTCGTTGCAGTCAAGGGATCCATGGTGACTGCCTCGGATGGAAGGTCTGCGGTAACCCGCAATGTGAGCTTCTTCAAGAAGCTAGGGGATCCGAGACCTGACCAGCCCCCTGATCCGGACTTAAGGGTGGTTCCTGAGGACCAAGGAGAGACACCCTGCCTGCCTGAGTCCCCGGCCCGGACGACGCCTATGGACAGATAACACGTGCCGGAGGTGAGCGGGAGGTACCCACAGAGGGCTGGGCGAGGGAAACCCGCTCACCTCCGCGACTACGTATTGGGACATTTGTCTGAGCATCCTGAGGGTGAGAACTGTTAAGTAAAGGGACCCGGGTGGATGTCAATAAAGGGGTGTTTTGGAACTGAGTATTAGATGTGGTTATCATTGTATTGTTATTTGGTTTGCAGTGTGTAGTCCTTAAGTGTTTGTTGTTGTCCTCCTGAAAAAGGAGGAGTGTGGCGCTGCCCGATGACGGAGCCCGCACGTGGCGGCATGACGATGCACGCTGCCACGTGCAGCATAAATAAACGGGGTGTTCCCCGGCGGCGACAGTGCGACCGGGAAGCCCGAGCCAGAAGGACGTGTGTGGTGTGAGTCCTTGTGCGCTGGGGGGCTTACCGGAATCGCTGGGGGCCAGGACACACCCCCAACACACCTCATGTGTTCCAATGGTGGCTCCAATAAGGCTTGATCACGGAGAAATGCTTGAATTTGCAGCGAGGGGCTGTTTCTAGGCAGTGCCTGTAATTATGTGGATAATTTCAGCGGAATTCGTTGCAGATGGAAATTAATCTGTAGGCAGCTACAAAGAGGCTTGAAATAGGCAGATACATAACAGCGTTTTACAGAGGTGTACAGTACAGATGCATAAGGGAATGCTTTTCAGAGGTAACAGAACAGATATACAGTGGGGGTAGGATACAGAGGGGCACAGAGGAAGGGTACAGCCGTAGCAGGGGGTGGGTAGGAGGGGGGAGAGTGGCCTCTAGCGAGTCAGGCGGAGTGAGGGGCGATGTGATGGCCTAGGTGTTGAGGAGTGATTCCTGAGTTCTTTTCTGAATTGTAGGAACGTGGGGGCGAGTCTGGTGCTGACGGGAAGTGGTTCCATAGTCAATAAAGTCTACTCTTGTGATGTCTTTGGTGGAGATGGCTCGCAAATTAGGGATCTCTGCAAATAGAAGAAAAACATTCCTTCTAGTCATGACAACTGGATCCTTTTCTCTGAAGAGACACTCTAATTTTAATGTATTCTCTCAATGTATTCTCTCTGCCTGTACGCACAAGGGGGTCCTTTTCCACATTGTTCCCATTCACATTCTCCTTTCCCTCTTCTTCATAGACCCTACACGCAGCGAGTTATGAAGAGAGACATCCGCAGATCGCATCCCCCTTAGAATACTAAATGTACGTCCTGAAGAGCCAACTTTGTTTGTCTTACAGTGGTTATGCTTGAATCCTCGCCAAGCCAAACACTCTTACCACCCAGTACCAGACTGTCACCCATATCACGGCACAATTTAGTGGGTGGCTCTGCATCAACACCATTTTGCACCACTGGACACTTTCGATGTGTCCTGTTTGGTTCAGTTCCCCCGTGGTGTTTTGGGAACTGTTTCATATTAGGCAGTCCCCCAGAGGCACCGCCAGTGTCGATGATAAAGAGCTGTAGCCACTCTTGCTATTATATATGTTGTTGTAGTAAGAAAGTTGCCACGTCCTCTTGTGTTTGTCTGCCCATTTTATCTACGGGGCCCATGACCTCCTGCTGAGCAACCAATTTGTACTGGGGCTTCGGGTGGTTCCAGGACTGGATCTTGTGGGCCATCTGCGGCACTAATCTCTTGCCGGCTACCTGCTGTCCTTCTCTTACCAACCATAGGGGGAGGTGTCAGCTTAGTCACATTTTTCAAAAGTTTTCACGGCCCCTTGTCCTTTATTCTTTTTGCCTTAACATTTTTCAGTTTTCTTTTCACCTTGACAACCTTCTTACATACTTGCTACATCTTTGATCCACAATTTCTTGGCGAGACATAATTACTTGTAACACTACCAGTGTGTACATAGTGTAGTGATTGCGAAGAAGGTGCAATAGACGCCACACGCGCCCCCTCTTGTAGACAAGCTATTTCAGTCAAGTCATTCTGGGTTGTGATTGGAATAAATTCCTGAGATTCTTTATTACTGTTATCTCTTCTGCCATCCCCGCTCATTGCACCAGGCATAGTGGAAGGGACCTGTATCCCCAGAACACGAAAAAGATATTCAGGCTGTGTACCTGGGTCATGACTATTCACGTGATTTTAAATCTTGAACCGACTTCCTCCGCTTTAATTAATGTATCCAATTTCAGACTAACCGAGTCCAAAATAACTGAGTATAATTTCACTTCCGTTTTTATGTTTTCATATAAGTTCACAAACGATGAGAGCAGATACATCAGTGCGTGAAGAACAAAACCATCCTGCATATTACTGTCTTCCTCCCCAGGATGATTAAAGCTTCTCACAAAGGCGTTATAATCCTTGCTTCTAATGGATCTTGGTGTGGCACCGTTCATACTGTCATCACCGTCCAGATCCACTACATCCTGTGAGTTATTAAAGGAAACCACCGCCTGCAGGGACAACATGTACCAAGGCTCACCCAGCGCACTGCACTCTACTGCTGGCGCCTATATGCAGGTCGGAAACAGCCTCGCTCGCCTTCTTTGCCCGCACCACCTCCTTACCCCATGCCCGACTCCTTTCCCCCAAAAGTATTCCCATTTGTACTGCCCTATACACGGATATCTGATGTTCAGCTAACAGTTATTAATCCCATCTTCACAGTAGCCCTTGAACACCCCGATAGTCACTCTGCCATCACCCAAGCTACAGGCACTAGACCTGGCCTCCCCACACCTACCCAAACTAATCAGCCACCTGCTCTTGCGCAGCTCCAGCAACCTTCATATAAGCCTACCAAAATCGCCACTGACCGCAATCCCAAGATCACCCGTAAAACTCCCCCATCTCCTAAACAGATACTAAAGCCGTTTACCCACCCCTATTGCTCACACACATCACCCCTCACAACAGCACAGCTAGGGCCCACCGCTCTGTGCACAGGCACAGCTCTTAATGTTCGCCTCAGCTCCAGAACACTAGCAGCCCCGCAGTATAACACCTTACCTGCACTAGGACCAGCCAGACAAGCTAGACTCTCTTCACGTACATGCTAGAACTACACCACACCTACAGACCCCCTACCACACACTACTAACACCACACTGTTGTATACACCTACTAGCATAATACATGGTGAACACCCCGCTTAACAGCAGGAGCAGTGGACGACAACGCACAAGGATCGTATCCCTGCCTCACCCACCATCCTTGATACAGACACCCTGCCCCACACAGTAGCCACCAACATTAGTCTCAAAAGTGCACTGATTAATGCTCGTTCTATAGGAGCTCATGCCATTGATATCCCTGATCTGCTACTTGATCAACGAATAGACTTCCTAGCTATCACAGAATCATGGCTACACCCAGCGTCAGTTCCATCTCTTGCTCTAACCATCCCTCCCGACTATACTATCTTCAGGATAGACCGCCCGGATACCATAGGGGTGGAGTAGCAATGTTAATGTTAAAGGATGTTTATACCGCACACTATCACCACCGGTTTGGTCCCATGGCGCTCTGGTGGATCTGGAAGAAAAGAAAAGGTGGTTGGTTGGTTGGAGAAGGTTAGTAGTACAAAGTTTGGAGAAAGAGCAAGGGAGCTGTGATGTGCTGTTGGCAGCTTGAGTTTGGTTAACACTGTTTTTTGGTGTGGTATTTGGTTGGCATCCGATGTGTGCTGTTGTGTAAGGCTATGTGTGGTTTGGTTGTTGTTACAGTGTAGTGAGGTGCGTGCCGTTTGCTGCGGTTTTAGAGGTATGGTTGTGTTTAGTTAGAGTTTGAGAAGTGTATGCAGAGTGATGAGGTTTTAGTAGGGTTGGTTATTAGCATTGTTGTCTGAAGAGACGCACACTCGTTTTGTGGGTGCTCTCTCGGTGTGACTCTAGGTAATCACAATCCTCTCTGGTGCGACGGCGGCCACTATTCACAGCTTTATCCTAAAGTGGCACAGGCCAATATTCACAGTTCTATATTAATGTGGCACAGGTCAATAATCACAGTCCTGTCTAGGTGTGGCTCAAGGTAATATTCACAACCCTCTCTGGATGCGATGCAGGCTAATATTCACAGTTCTATCTTAGTGTGGTACAGGCTAATATTCACAGCTTTATCCTAGTGTGGCACAGGCTAATAATCACAGTTCGGTCTTATTTATTTTTATTTATTTATTACATTTATTATACGCCCAAACCCTGAGGTATAATGGCCCCTATCCCCCAGTGTCCTCATTGGTCAGGCCGCGGGTCCCCAAGTCTGGGACTACCGTTTTTCCAAGCACGCAAGATACCTGCTTGCGTACAGTGTGTATCAACAAGGTGTTACTATGTGTCAGTGAGTAACAATGGGGGCTTTTACTAAAGCCATGAGAGCGGTCCAGTCACAGCGCGTGTTGTAGATGGATTGTTGCGATTTGTTGCAAGCTCGGTCGGAGACGTGAGACAGCTGCGTCTTCCCAGCTTCTAGGTCTTGCCATCATTTCAAGTCAGCCGGGGACGCTGGTGAGGCCGAATTACTTCGATTTGATTTCTATTGTGGCTTGGGATATTCTCCCCTGTAGCTGGGCCCACCGTGGCGCGGTGAGTGAGGAATGTCACTTGCAACATCGTGGCCTTGGCGGTGGCAGTCCCTGCCAGGGCTATTCTGCTTGCACAGCAACTTGCAGCTTCGGGATTTCTGTGAGAGAATTCTAGTGTGCTGGATTTGTCTGAGGAAGCATCAAGGAGAAATCCTGGGGGACCAAGAGCTCAAGTACTATTTGCTTCAAAAGAACTTTTGATCTGAAGATTGTACAACCAGCAAATTACAGCCAAAAATCGATCAAAATATTATCTCCATCAAGTATGTACTGTTTGATCACAACAAGTATGAACATCTGAATATAATAAGGATGATTTCTCAGGATCAACGTTTTCAATGAGGGAGTTGTTAACCACTTGTATCACCAAATAATCTCTCCTGATGACCCATTTATGAATTAATGAATGGCGAAACACGTGTTGAGAGTTAAATAATGACAGTTAAATTATTCTTTTTAAACATAAGAAAAATAAAAAATAATCAATGTGAACATATTGGAGTTGCTTCTATTACTACGCAACAAGAATCATTGCAAACAAAGGAATCAACCAATTTATAGTTGGCGCAAAGACAGGTTTATCCCAACCCATTGCTTACAGTTACTTTTTGTTGTATAGCAGTCACACATGGTGTAAACAAACTTTTGCTTGAAAACTAACCCTTCTTCCATCAAACTAACAAACAAGTATTAAGACTAACTATTTTTGGGGATCGCCAAGAGCGAGATACTATTGACTGCAATTTGCATTTCTGAATGGATTTGTCTGAGGCCTACTTCGGCTCCGGTTATTCATTTGACATAATCGTCTATAGCTCAAAGGCATGTCATGGTTGGTCAGGTCCTTTGAGTGCTCCTGTCCATCCCTATGGTTAATAGCGTGTAGCATCTGCAAGCATATACACAAGCTATTCTGGCGTCTTGCGTTTCTGCAGTGCTGTAGCGAGCCTATGTAGCAAAATAACAAACATGCAGGCAGTATGTGTATGTCACTGTCATCTAGCTCATAGAACTGTACACGTATGTTCTTCATGTGGATTGGTGTGTTAGTTTCCCGACTGTGCAGATTGCACGTGTGCTTCCTGTCTAAAGCGGCTATGTCGTCATGGCATCTCGAACGACCTGCAGCATGGCTTGCGGGAACTTCAATCGATTCGGCCCATATAAGCATCTCCAGCTCGGTCTTTGTTGTTGTTATTTATTTAATTTATTTATTCGTAATTGTAGAGCATGCAACAGCCTGTGGGCATCGTGGCGCTTGTTACAGAGAGTGAGCAGAGCTTAGTTACAAGATGGGAACCAGTTACACATTTTTACATAATTTACATAATACAATTTACATATTATACACAATACATTGCAGAGATCTCATGTGTGAATGTATGGGATGTATGATGTTTGTGTGGTTGTCTGTAGCGGGGGAGGAGTGGGTGTTAGTTGAAGAGGGAGGTTTTAAGATGTTTCCGGAAAGCCAGGAGGGAAGTCTTGGCTCTTAGGGCAGTAGGGGGAGCGTTCCAGAGCTTGGGGGCTATGAACGGGAAGCCTATCTCACCTGCTTTGGCCCTATTGATGTGTGGAGTGTTAATTTGGTTAGTATGTTGTGTTTTGGTGGGTCAAAAGGAGGTGGTTCTGGACATGGTTTCTGATAAGTAAGATGGTGCAGCGAGGTTGAGATATTTATGAGTAATAGTGAGGATTTTAAAGGTAATACGGTCTTTGACCGGGAGCCAGTGGACTGCCTGTCTAGCTTGGGTGATGTGGTCTCTTCTTGGGATGCTGCTCTTAGCGCATTGTTTTGGGTGAACTTGAAGTCTGTTTAGGTTATTCATAGAGGTGCCAGCTAGAAGAGCATCGCAATAGTCTAACTTAGCCCCTAAAGTGGCTCTGGCTATTGAAAGACAGTTTGACCAGGTTAGGTAGGGTTTTATGGCATTACTGAGTTTCGTGCTTAGGGCAGATGCAGAGACAATGGCGCTGACATGCTTATTCATTGAGAGGGTGACATTAATGTCAACCCTTAGCGTCTTTACGGAGGAGGAGACAGGAATGATGGAGTTATCTATGTTCAAGTTGGTGTAGAGGTGGTCTAGCTTGGCTAGTGTGGCCTGTTGGCCGATAATCAAGATCTCTGTCTTATCCCCATTAAGGCATAGTCCGTTTGCTGCCATCCAAGCTTGGATGGTAGCGTAGATTAGGTGATGAGCCTCTGTGTCTTGGTGATATGAGCCCGATAGTGGTAACAGTACTTGGGATTGCATATACAAACTATGCTGACGACACTCGAGTGTATCAAGCTTGTCGAAGAGGGGCTTTGTGAAGAGATTGTATAGTGTTGGTGCTGTGCATGAACCCTGTGGGACTCCGCAATGGATGGTGGTGGGGGCTGCATTAGCTATGTTAGAGAATACTTTCATTACTCTACCTTCGGGGAAGGAGGCGATCCAGAAGGCTGCCTGTTTGGAGAATTGTGCTGCTTGGGTGAGGTGGGCGGTAAGGGTCTTGTGAGCTACAAGATTGAAGGCCGCCGAGAGGTCTAGGAGGAGGAGGAGGAGGAGGAGGATGGCAGGCTTGCCTTTGTCCATGATTTGAGTGATTTGTATATCAGTCTTTGTCCTGCCCTGGGGCAGTCCAGCATTGAAATGCTAGGCAATTCTCCTCTGAACAAGAGTACCAACAGCAACCCCATACACGTGTTTCAGCCTTGACAGGCATCATCAGTGAGGTGAAGCTGTGCCTCTCTAAGAACAGTGAGCAAAATATAGTTGGGTCTGGTTGTGAGCCGCCATGTCCAAAATTTTGAGAAGGAAGGGGACGATGGTTTTGGGACGGTAATTGTTGGTCTGGGCAGGATCTAAGGTAGGTTTTTTTCAGAAAGGGGCCAACCCAGACCTCTTTGAGGCTGTCGGGAACGATTCCGGTTTTAAAAGTTGATGAAAACTGTCAGAAGAGGGGCGAGGGCCTCTGCACAACCCTTAATGCTTGTTAATTGTTGCTTGGATTGGATAGAGTTCGTACCACCGCAGGGTTGTATGGTCGGGTGGCGCGGTACCGTTCGTGGTGCGTGCTTCTGTTGGGAGCGGTGGGGATTGGTGCAACCTCGTACGGTCGATGGTTATTCTGTCAGGGGTGCTTCTTCCGGTTGGGGGCCCCATCGGGAGGGAAGGGACACTCAGATTTTCCCTTTTCAGTGATTGTTAGATCTGGGCGTTCTGTTAGATTCTTTTTTAACTATTGAATTATTGATATATATGGGTGCTTTCTTGGCGATGCATTTATGGGCAACACACAGTGATTTGAAGTTGATTCTAGCCTTGATGGGTAGCCAATGGGTCTCCTTCCTGATGTTGGCGATGTGGTCTGACTTTTCTAGTCCCACGGCTGCTCATAGTGCTTTATTTTGCATACGTTGTAGTTTGGCCAGGTTGGTATTAGAGGTACCTAGCAGGAGTACATTGCAGTAGTCCAGCTTGGATAATATCAGGGTCCTGGTGGTAGTGCAATTGTTGGGCGTGAGGAACTGGCAAATTAAGGCAATTAATTTAGAGGTGTAGGCGGTAGCTGAGGATAAGGCATTTACATGTCAAGTCATGGTTAGGTTAGCCTCTAAGTAGACACCTAACGTTTTTACCTGTTTAAGTACTGGAATAGGGGTACCATCAATATTAATAGATGTATAATCCGTGTTGAGGGTTTGATTTTGGTTGGGGAGCCCATGATGAGAATCTGTTTTCTCATTGTAGAGGCATAGACTGTTAAGAGCTATCCAGCTTTCTATTATTGCGTACATTTTGTTGATGAACATAGTGTCCTGGTCATAGTTCCATGTGATCGGTATGAGGATCTGGGTATCATCCACGAAGTTGGTGTAGACGATACCCATGGCATGCAGTGCCGCAAATAGGAGCTTGGTATACGCATTGTTGAGGGTAGGTGACAGACATGATCCTTGTGGTACCCCTATGGGAACTGGGATGGGATCGGCTGTCTGTTTACCAATGGATACTCTAGAAGTGCGATCAGCTAGAAAAGATTTCCCCCAGAGGGTGGCCTCCCTTGAAAACCTGAAGTCATTTGATAGTGTGGCACAGAGTTTGTCATGGTACTAGATCGAATGTGGCAGATCTACTAGCAAAAGAATGCAAAGTTTGCCTGCATCTCTTATGACGTCAATCTGGATTGTCAGGTCAAGAAGTGCCGTTTTGGTGCTATGGTTGGGCCGAAATCCCGATTGTCTATCTCCCAAGGGCTGGTTTTGTTCAAGATGGGATTGAATTTGGGTGTGTGCTATTTTATCTATTATCTTCAACAAGAACGGGACTGTGGTTATTGGTGATAGTTCGTAGGGACTGTCGAGTCCAAGGATGTTTTTTTCAAAAGTGGGGTCACCCATGCTTCTTTTATACTAGCTGTGACCGTATTCGCATTGACCGAGGCATTAACAACGTTAGTAATGATGGGGCTGAGATTGGGGGCACATAGTTTGTCTAAGTGGACTGGGAAGTTGTCCCCTTTACAATTGGAGGCTTTTAGTTTAGGTATGGTGTCTAGCACTAGATCCTGGGTCACAGGAGTGAAGTGGAATAGCACATTGACATTATCATTAATTGTGTCAAAAGTGGTAGATGGAATGTTTTTTTCGGCCAGAAGCTTTCTATTTGTGGTGATTTTATTTTGTAGTAATTCGATTTTGGAGGCTAGCACGTTCTGAATGGTGGTACACCAGGCTTTGCTAGAGTAGAGCGGCCTGGTAGCTGGGATCAGATTTTCCAATTCTGTAAGGATTGTGAAAAGCTCTTAGGAGATCGAGGTAGCATTGCTGATGCGAGTATTAAATGCATTAGCTTTATGAGTTATAATTGCTGCTATGTATATTTTCTTGGTGGCTAGGAATGTATTAGCTGCCTCTGTTGTAAGAGTTTTTTTGTGGATGTGTTCTAGGGATCTTTTTGTGCGCCTGAGCGATACTAGTTCATCGTTGAACCAGAAACATGTGCGTTTGTCAGCACGCTGTGCTTTGGTTGTAATGGGTGCTAATGAGTCAATGGTCGTTGTGAGGCACTTATGGTAGGTGTCTGCAAGGTAACTAGGGTTTTCACTTGTTAAGGTGTTGGTTGATAGAGCTTCTCTTAGGATGGGGGAGAGGTTGTCTGCTGTTAGCTTCCGGATGTTTCTTGTTTCTTAAGTGTCCACTATCTTAGGAGTGGGGAAGGCATTTCTCATTGCTGATTAGTGTAAAATTGATGATGTGGTGATCGGTCCAGTCGAGAGGTACAATAGAGTCGATTGATAACTGGGCGTTAAGTGTGAGTATGCAATTGAGATTTCTGCCCTTATTGTGGGTGGGAGCATTCACTAGTTGTGTGAAATTCATGTCTTTGAGAGCAGCGTGGATGGCATCTGCTTTATTATCCTGCTTATCATTAAATACTAAATTAATGTCACCAAGGATGATACATCTGGTATTGGGTTTAATGTAAAGGGTTAGTAGGAGGGGGATATCTAAATCCGGTGGGTATTGTTATTGGGTGATCTGTAGATAACCAGAATATTGGTTGTTGTTTTTGGGTTGGATGTAATTTTGGCCAGGAGAAGTTCCTATCCTTCTGTTGCTTTGATGGGGCAGGACCTGATTTGCATGTTGGTTTTGGCTATTATGGCCACACTGCCTCCCTGTGCCTTTGATCTATTGGTCCTAAGAATGCTGAATCCTGATGGGATGGCAAACACTAGTAGGGGGCCTGATGCTTGGTGTAGCCAGGTTTCTGTATCGACTAGGAAGCCCAGTTGTCGATCAACAGTGAGATCATGGATTTCAATGGCATGGGTTCTGAGTGAGCGTGCATTAATGAGAGCGCCTTTAAAGTTGATGGGGGGGGGGGGGTTCTGGTGCGAGGGGTGGGGCTGTGGTCAGGCACTGTAATACTTTGGGACTGAAGTGTTGTTTGGCTGCAGCCTTGGATGGTATCCTATGTTGTTGGAGCTCAGGGAGAGGGTTGGGTATGTACAGCTTTTGAATGGTCAGCGGCGGTTTGGAGCTTGAATGGATATATGCGGTGCATGACCTTAATCTACTCAGTCTAATGTTGCCCTGACTGGGATATGTGGGGTTAGGGTTGTGTGGGATGGTGCTAGCGCTGGGTAAAATGGCAAGGGAGTCCATATTGTTGAGTGTGTGTTCTAGGGTGATCTTGGGGGTAATGGTGGTTAGTGCTAGATTTTTAGTGATGAAGAAGCTTTGAATACTTTTATGGTCCTGGGTAGGCAGGAAGGGTGGGGTGTCGGAACGGGGTGGGGCATGGGATAGGATGGTGATGGTAACTGCCAATTCTAGTGAGGCCGTTTCCCTGTGTAATGAAGGCACCTCCTGCACAGGGTAGTTAGTCCTTTATTATGCAAAATGGATACAAAGTGGCGATTAGAAAACCTAGCATGGTTATATACTGGATGGGAGCGGAATTGTGCCGAGGCTAACGGCCCACAGATCAGAGGAGGCACCTAGTTGTAGGACACATTACACATTGAGAATAAAATCATGCTAACACTACGCATTGCACATTAAAGAAAATCAGACTAGCACTACACATTGCGCATTGAAAATAAGATCAGCCTAGTATTGGGCAATGTGTACCAACAGGTAGAGGTCCTGTATGCCGTTCTAGGGTCTATACTAGACAAAGTTTTTTTTGTATGCTTGTTGGTATAGACTTTTATTGAACTGAAAATAAGGAAAAACCCCACCTGTCCCCACGACTAAAAGGAGTTTTCTTGCCTCAACCAAAACATGATAATGTCAGAATGTCCATCAAATTATATGCTAGACAATGTTTAGACATTGGGCCTGATCACGACTTTGGCGGTATTACCTCTGGCAGTATTAGCCCTACCGCCGAACTCCCCAGCGCTAATAGCGCCGGATCATGAGTTCGGCGGTAATGTAATTCCCCATTAAGCCCATTCGCCATTGGGCTCAATGGGGAAAATTTGCGCTCTTACCGCCGGTGGATTTCCTGCAGGCGGTAATAGTGCACATTTTCGGCGGATTTCTCCCCAGCCAAGAGCTGGGGTGAAATCCGCCGAAGTCCTGATTTGGCGGACCCTTAAATCCGGCGGTAATAACGCGACTGCCGGATTTAAGGGTTACCGCCAAAGTCGTGATGAGGCCTATTGTGTAAACAGGGCTAGATATCTGGTAGGAATAATGCTGATGACTAACGATTACTCGGAGTAGCCCACAGGTTAAATCCTTTATACCAGTCCAGGCGACTGTACTAGACACAATTTTGACACTATCCAGACAATGCTAGTGGTCTGCTATGAGAGAGTGCTAAAACTCGTATGGGCAAATGGCCCTTTGCTTAATCAATGGCAGGGGCATACAAAGTACAGAATACAGTGAACAGAATAACAAAGTGAAGTACAGTGGGCAGAGTGGCACTCG
This sequence comes from Ambystoma mexicanum, assembly GCF_040938575.1. Taxonomy (NCBI): domain Eukaryota; kingdom Metazoa; phylum Chordata; class Amphibia; order Caudata; family Ambystomatidae; genus Ambystoma; species Ambystoma mexicanum. The sequence continues at coordinate 169,313,827 of NC_090921.1, read as the reverse complement.
CTTAAGCCATGGCAGGGGCAGGTATTAAGTAAGCACAATACAGAGAGCAAAATACAGAGAGCCGTATAACATATTAAGCATGTACTGTCAATTGGCTATAGTGGCTGTGTTAACGTTATTGGGTGTAGCCTGAGCAAGCAGCTCTTTGTGTGGCATAGGCTAATATTCACAATTCTCTCTTGGTGAGGCATAGGCCAATATTCACAGTTCTGCCTTAGTGTGGCATAAGCTAATATTCACAGTCTGTCTTAGTGTGGCACAGGCTAATATTCACAGTTCTATCTTAGTGTGGCACAGGCCAATATTCACAGTTCTATCTTAGGGCCTCATCACGACTTGGGTGGTAATGCCGGCGGTAATACCGCCGGCGGTATTAGCCCTACCGCCGAACTCCCTGGCGCTAATAGCGCCGGATCACGAGTTCGGCGGTAAAGTAAATCCCCATTCCCCATTGAGCCCATTCGGGAATGCCCCATTCCCCATTGGGCTCAATGGGGAAAATTTGCGCTCTTACCGCCGGCGGATTTCCCGCCGACGGTAATAGCGCGAATCTTTGGCAGATTTCCTCCCAGCTCAGAGCTGGGGCGAAATCTGCCGAAGTCCTGATTTGGCAGACCCTTAGATCCAGCGGTAATAGTGCTACCGCCGGATTTAAGGGTTACCGCTAAAGTCGTGATGAGGCCCATAGTACGGTAGAGGCTAATATTCACAGCTCTATCCTAGTGTGGCGCAGGCTAATAATCACATTTCTGTTTTAGCGTGGTATAGGCTAATATTCACAGTTCGGTCTAGATGTGACTCAAGGTAATATTCACAGTTCTATCCTGATGTGGCACCGGTCAGTATTCACAATCCTCACTAGTTGCAAAACAGGTTAGTGCTAATAGTCTTGTGTGCTATGTTCTACGGGTAGGTAAAGTGGAAGGGCTTCTTGAGTAAATTGATTGCTCTACTCCCCACCCAGGCCCGACCCCGCCCACCTTGATCAATAATCTCTAAAATCACTATGCAGCCTAGACCATGCCCCATAGACCTTGTTCTAGGATACAAACTCTTGCTCTTGAAGCTCACAACAGACCCGAAAACCACATTCAACTTCCTTTTTATTTACAGGCAACCTAATAACACTAACAAGCACAAACTCAGCATCCCTTTGCTCATCACTCCTCTTTTGAAACCACTCACCAAATTCATTATCTTACGAGATATTAACCTTGGAAAGCCACCGCTCTCATTTCCCTCCATGACATGCACTTCACACAAATTGTCAACTCTCCCACAAACATTAAAGGAAGAATACACGACTGGATTCTGATATTCAATGTAACTATAAACGTAGAATCTATCTCTGAAGTTACTTGGTCTGACAACTTTGTAATACGATTCGACCTCCTCACTACGAAGACACAAGTTCCACCCCCCGCCAGTCATAGACCTATTTCCATCAGAAATATCCGTAAACTCACCACAGAAAATCTCATCCCTATACTTGCAGACATGTTCAAGACTCACTCCTACACAGATACTAACCCCGACAGTATCTCCACTCTTTATCACACATGTCTGAAAACTACTCTTGACATAGTAGCCCCACTCACTTCCAAAATCCCACAAAAACCAAAGCGAGTGAACTTCTGGTTTGATGAAGAACTCATACTCTTACGCTGAAATAAAAGAACCCTTCCACAAATACAGCTATTGCACTTGCCTCAGCTACTAAAACCTACAAATCGACAGTGGTATCTCACAAAGCAAACTCCCTCAACACCTGCATTACTAATGTGTCGTCAAGTGCCAAAGAACTATTTTCCATACTTAGGGAATTAAAATCACCCATTCCCACTGTAGCACTCACCCACTCAGACAAAGCCTGGTGTACCATCATTCAAAATGCACTGGCACACAAAATCCTCACACTACAAGAGAAAGTAAAGAACAAAAGAAATGTACTAGCTGGGCAAAGTATGCCCGCTCACTTACCTAGCGCTAACGCTGTTACCTCTGCATCCCAATTCAAATTTAGCAAAGTATCCCAAGATCAGGTCTTGGCCACCATCACCACCCTCAAACTCTCCAACTGCAAAGGTGACAGCTTTCCCGCCCGGCTGTTCAAACTCTGTGCACCAGCCATAGTTCCCATTATCACCAACTTTATCAATGCTTCTTTTTCCTCAAACTTAGTCCCGCACGGCATGAAATCGGCCTGGGAAACCCCACTACTCAAGAAACCTTCCCTTGGTCCCACCATATCTACCAACTATCGCCCCATCTCTACCGTTCCTTTCCTACTGGAGATAATTGACCGAGAAGCCTACACTCAAATCCAACACTACTTGGAAAGCAACCACCTGTTAGGAGCCAGAAAATCAGGTTTCCGCCCCATACATAGTACAGAAGCAGCGTTACTAGACTTAAAAGTCCAGATGGACTGCATCCGAGATTCGGGTAACATAGACATTTTACTCTTACTTGACCTGTCAGCTGCGTTCGACCTGGTAGAGCACAACATCCTGTGCTTTGCTCTGGCTGAAAACTTCAATTTTCCCCCAGAAGCCACCCTATGGATTAAATCATTCCTATTGGAGCGCACTTCCAGAGTCTTTATTGGTGATGAGGCTGCTGACCCCATCACAGTACCTCTAGGTATCCCTCAAGACTCTTGCCTCTCAACTACACTGCAAATTAAATACACAAAACTACTTTTTGCAGCACTTGACTCCATGGGCGTCATCTACACTAATTTCGCAGATGACACCCAAATATTGATTCCTATCACTGGGGACCACAAATAAGACACTGCCACCATTAATAAGATCTATGCGATCATCCGAAACCGGATGGCCACTCATAGCCTATGCCTGAACAACGAGAAAACAGAGATCATCATTGTAGGCTCTCCCGCCCGCCTAAAATCCCTAAATGATAGCTACTCTGCGATAAATTTCAAATGGATTGTGTCCTTCCACGTATTCCTTATCTTTGATATTTCCTAATATCCAGCTTGCTGCCTTGCTGATGTGCGTTTATGCCTGGTCGAGTCGATGTCCCTCGGAGGCCTCCGTCTTGACGTCGACATCATCACAGGTATAAGTTTCTCGCACAGCCCCCGTTGCTCAGTTCCGTTTTCCGCGCTCCACAACTTTGGTAACGTAATGCTTGGTTCCGTTTGATACCTCGATTTTCTTCGTGCTTTCGGAGAAAATGAATCGAGTTTAGACAAGATGGCTTCTTCATCGGCTCCGTCTACTCCTCGGTCTGGATTAAAAAAGTGCCGGGACTGCGGTGCTCAAATGTCCGTGACGGACCCGCACAGGATCTGCCTGGGATGTCTAGGGTCAGAACATCGGTGTTCGGAGTGTGACGAATGCATGTCAATGACGGCCAAGGCCTTGAGAGAGTGCAGAGGAAGTTGGAGAGAGGTAAGCCTCCAAACTTAATTTGTCTGATAAGTCGAGGCCTTCGTCTCCTCGTCATAAAAAACCTAAACGCTCCCGTTCGCGAAGTGGGTTGCATTATTCCTCGTCTTCGAGGCATGGCAAAAAGAGGCGCCATATGTCGCCGTCCACTTCCTCATCCAGTTCACCCGAACGTGTACCTCAAAACATAGTAACCCGGCTCAATGGGAGGAATTCAGAGTTAGTATGATGAAGGTGTTCGAGAACGCGGACTTGCCCCCATCGACAACAACTAGAGGCGATGACCCATACAAAGTACCTGGGAAGCACAGGAGCCGTGAGTCTTCGAAACCGGCTGTGGAAACTCCTTGAGAGCGATCTCATCCCTCGAGTCGAGGGAAAGCCTCCACTAAACACCAAAAATCGTCGCTATCGATGCCGAAAGAAACCCATACGGCAAGCGTGAAAAGTGCATCATCGATGCCATCGGCACCAAAATCTAAAGAGAATGCCATGAGTGACAACCTCTGTGACGCTGTATATCCCAATTCCTTCTACACTGTCGTCGAAGACCTCAATGTTTATGTCCAAGCCATTGACGACTTTGTGGCAACCTTCCAAGCCGTTGACAGTTTTGTCGAAGCCGTCAATGTCAACATCAACGATTTCGACACTTGTCATGTCCCATTATGACGTCTATAGCACCACCTTCTTTTGAGAAGATTTGTACCCCACAACCTTGCTCAGAGTATTTTAAAGCTCTTTCATCAATTTATGAAGATGCAGAAGAGACCAAGGGGGAAAGACCATTTCGTCCTGAATATGGGACACATTCTGTACCAGAGGAAGAGTCTTGCATAAAAAACCTGCAGGACTATCTTCATGAGGCACACCTGTTTTCGAACGGGACGATTTAACGAACATATTGGATAAAGGACCACAGGAAGACCCATTTGTCCCATTTCATAGGGCTCTGCAGAGGAATGTAACTTCAAACTGGGAAACACCCGAGGCTGTCCCAGTAGTGAATAAGAGGCTAACAGCCAAATACAGAGCTTCAACTTCTGATTCTCTATACCTTTCAAAACATCCAACACCAGAAAGCCTGATAGTACAGGCAGCTACTTCTTCTGGTAGACAAAATGCCTGTCCCACGATTCCGCAAGATAGGGATGATAAAAGATATGATGCTATGGCCAAGATATTTTTCTTGACTGGTAGTATGGCGTTAAAATCTGCTAATGCTACTTGCACGCTGGCGAGGTTTACCCACACCTTTTGGGACTGTATTTCCATGGCGGCTGACTACATCCCCGAAGGGGAGGAACTGGACGGTTTCTTGAACTTTGTCAAGGATGGGAAGGACGCTATGTGCGAATCCGTCCTGACTTGTCTGGACTCTGTTGACAGCATCAGCTGAGGCATGGTGGCTAGTACAGTGATCTGCAGATTTGCATGGTTGAGGAAATCAGGATTTGCCCCAGACGTTCAATCCACACTTCTCAACATGTCCTTTGATGGCACACATCTATTTGGGAAGAAAGCTGATGAGAGTTTGGAGAAGCTGCAAACTTCCAAGGCAGCTGCCAAATCCCTTGGAACTGCAATAAGGCAAACTCCAAACCGCCTCACAGGTGCGCCCTGGAGGGGTAGGCCTTTTCGCTATTATTCCGCATTCGGCAACGGCAGAGGAAACCCAGCTCAAAGAGGTCAAAGACGGACGGGGTAGAGGTACTAAGACCGCAACAGCAGGTGCTGCCTTACCTTCAGCCACTGCGTCAGCTGCTCCAAAACCTCTCTGAGGTCTTCGTTCACAAGACTGCAGTAGGAGGCAGGTTGTCACAGCATCTGACAGAATGGCATGTTATTACTTCAGATGCTTGGACATTGGAAACAATTGCCCAAATTTACTGCCTCTCCAGCAAAAACCTCAGAGTCATTCACCGGGGAACAGCACTTTTAAGGTTCTGAATCTGTTCCTTATGCAGGAGATTTTAACCCTGCTGGAGAAAGGTGCTGTAGAACCTGTACCTGTAGCGGAGAGGAACAAGGGATTTAAGAGACTTGAACAAGTTCCTCAGGAAGGACAAATTCAAGATGGAATCCTTCTCTCACATACTACAGGCCTTCCAGCTTCAGGACTGCATTGTGTCAATGGACCTCCAGGATGCTTACTTTCATGTGCTGATCCATCACAAGCACAGACAGTACCTGAGGTTCGAAGTTGACAACTCTCACTATCAGTTTCGGGTTCTGCCATTTGGGCTAACCTCCACCCAAGGGTTTTCAGCAAGCTAATGGCAGTTGTGGCAGCAAGTCTCTGGAGAGGGGGGATTCAAGTCTACCCCTACCTGGACGATTGGCTGTTCAGGGCCAGTTCCACAGAACAAGCCCTAGATCATCTCAGCTATACTTTCCACTCCCTCCACAGAATGGGCTTTTCTCTCAACTTCAAGAAGTCCCACATGATACCATCACAAAGACTCCAATTCATCGGAGCAGTCATGGATACATCCGTGGGAAAAGCCTCGCCACCAGAGGTGAGGGCTCAAGACATTCTGCAGATGGTGACAAAATTCCAGAATGCCCAACATCTTCTGGCCTTTGACTTTCTAAGGTTGCTCGGTCTCATGGCATCCTGCGTTTTTCTGGTGCCAGTGGCTCGCTTGAGAATGAGATCTCTCCAATGGGCTCTCAGGAGGATGTCAGATCTCCTACATATCCCAGACAGAGTCTCACTGGATCTTCAGTTGTGGGCCTGTCGGGAAAACATCTTCAAAGGAGAACCGTTTTGGCAACCATAGCCAGAGATAACAGTAGTGACGGACCCTCACTCACGGGGTGGGGAGCCCATACCAGCGATTTGACCATCAGCAGTGTTGGTCTCCATCGGAGTCCAGACTACATATCAACCTTTTAGAGCTGCAGGCAATGAGACTAGTGCTGAAGGCCTTCCTGCCATCTGTACGGGGAAAAAATGTCCTAATAATGACGGACAACACAGTGGCCATGTACTACCTCATCAAGAGAGGAGGTGTGTGCAGAGAGGTAATGCAGCTTTGGTTCTGGGCAATACAAGAAGGAATATCTCTATCTGCAGTTCACCTAGCCGGAGAGAAGAACACAACGGTGGACGCTCTGAGCTGGCAGAGCGCAGTCTCCCACGAGTGGGAACTAACTCAGGAAGTCCTTCAAAAGATATTCACCCTTTGGGGAACCCCCCAAGTGGATTTGAGAGCGACCAGTGCCAACCGGAAGTGCGAAATATTCTGCTCAAGGGAATTCCCCCAAGAGGAGCTCTAGGAGATGCGTTCGTGGTGGACTGGGAATGTCCACTTCTTTACGCGTTTTCTCCAGTCCCCTTCATTCCTCACGTGATAAGGAGGTTGAGAAGGTTCAAGAAATCTATGATCCTAATTGCTCCAGATTGGGCCAGGAGGACGTGGTACCAAGGTAAAGACCTTGGGGGCCCAAGCATCCACTTTCTTATCCTCTCTATCCGGAGGGGATAGATGGGATATGCTGTTTGCCTTGAAGAAGTTGCTGCCTGAATCACCAGACTCTCAGGCGTGGGATGCCTCTTTTAGTAATCAGGGTCACAACTAGAAGCTCTGTACTTTTTAGGAAAATTACTGTTAACTGCAGAAACAGTCTCAGGAGCCTCCCAGTTTTTTTCCACTGTTCTCTGAAGCGCCCTATGGAAGGGGAGAACTGGGTCCTTCTGGGGTCCCTGGTCCAGGATATCAGTCATATCATCCTGATCAAATGTGGGTGAGGATCTACCACAGCCCATGTATTCAACGACCCTATTCATCAAACTCCTGTAGCCTGAGTCTGCATGTTATGCAGGATCAGGTTTTGTAAATTCTAGCTCTGGTGACGTATCAATGCCACTAGCAGAGTAAAGGGTGTCACACAGGTCTCTCATTATTGATTCTGGATCAATTAACTCCTCTGGCACACCTCTGGTACCAAACTGTACCCCAAAAGGAGAAACTTCTTCCTCTGAGGCACTCTACTCTTCACAGATAGAGGACATGGACTTAAAAAAGTCTGATTTAGGGTAGGGAGTAAACCTCCTTTCCTGTGTCTGAGTTTGCCTCGAGGGAATCAAAGGAGTCTTCAAAGTCTTCGATGACGTCTTCAAAGATGGTGTCAAAACCTCCTTCAGCTTCGGTGCCGAAGCAGTCGGTGCCGATGGCGTTGCCGAAGCCGCCGAGAGCTTCGACGACTTTTGTTTCTTCGGTGTCGGAGAATCACTCGATTCTCGAGGAACCTTCGACGATTTGACGTTGGGTTGAGATTTTCGAGCTTCACCCTTACTACTGGTTCTGCCCACAGCAGTTTCTGACTCTCTGCGTCGTCCAACGGAGCGACCAGGGTCTGACTCTTTCGAGGTTTCTTTGAGGGGGTCGGGCCGCATTCTCAAAGACTTTCATCATTTGCTTTCTAAATTCATCCCATTTCCTTGGGGAATCCGACTTAGTCGGGCATTTTACCAATTGGGTAGATGTGTCAGAAGAAGAGGAGGGAGATCTGTGTCTCCTCTTCATCTTCTTTGAAGAAGATGAAGAATGTCTCGATCTACTACGTGATCGAGATCTCTTCGAATGTTTACGCCGATCTGAATCCTTGGATTCGCCCGACTTTCTATGTTTTTTGACGAGGCCTTCGAAGATGCCTTGGAAGCTTCCCACCCCACCAGTTTACCTTTTCTCTCACGAAGAGCTTTCTCCGTCATCGACTGACGGGAGCCACAGTCGCCGATCCGAACCCAGGCACCAAAAACAAACACGGTGAGGGTCAGTGATCGACATTTTAGGTCCACGGTCGACACATTTTTTGAACCCCGTCTTGGGAGTAGAAGGGGTAGAAGAAGATGACATTTTCTCGAAGAAAATTTGAAGCACGCCATTAACTCGAGAGCGAAACATTCGGAAAAACGGAACTGAAGCCAACGGGCGCGGCCAAAGCTACTTATACTGATGGTGACGTCGACACGGTACAGAGCCCGTCGAGGGACATCGATGCCACGACCACGTGCACAGCACGCTCTGCCGAGAATTTTTTTTCCGAAGCATTGAAGCTGGCGAGATATGAAGATCACAATTTGAGGAATATGTGGGAGGACACAATCCATTCGAAAGTTTAAAACCAAATCGAGATCCCACAGTGGGATTTGAAAGGGAGTCGGAGGATAATTTGAATTACCAGAGGAATCTTAAAATAGGAGACTTCCCCTGCAGTGCGCTTGAAGATGGAAAGCGCTGCTAGATATCCTTTGGTGGAACCAATCTGGAGTACCAGATTTGCAAAGTGCAAAAGAAAAGATAACACCATCGTTGTATTGCATGAGAAAGGGTCAACATTCTTATCTCTACACCAGCTGCAGATGTTATTCCAATGGCAGCGGTATAAAGATTTGGTTACTGGCCTTCTGGCTGAAAGCAAAACCTACATTACGTCCGGGAGGTCCCAATCCTTGTATCTCAGCCTCTCAGAAACCATGCGTGATGGCTGAGAGTTCTGATATCTGGATGGAGAAGAGAGAGAGAGAGAGAGAGAGATAGAGAGAGAGAGAGAGGTTGGGTTCTCCATCCGGATATCGGCACTCTCAGCCATCACGCATGGTTTCTGAGAGGCTGAGATACAAGGATTGGGACCTCTATAGAGAGAGAAAGAGAGACAGACAGACAAGGTCCTCTTTGTGGAAGACGAATCGGAGGGCAGATGGACGTGTCCAGAAGGTCCAGGTACCACGTCAGCAGATCCATGGCTGCAAGCACAGTGCTACCCAGATTTGCGTAGTTGAGGAAGTCGGGGTTTGCACCTGATGTGCAGGCCAGGCTACTCAACATGCTTTTGATGGCTTGAGGCTGTTTGGCAGTATAGCTAATGAAAGCTTAGAAAGACTGCAGACCTCCAAGGCAGCGGCTAAATCTCTTAGCACCTCTATGCGACAGCCTCGGAAACCTTATTCGGGCTCATCTTCCTGGAGAGGTCGTTCTTTTCGATACTACTCCTGGTAGAGGAAGAGGTCAGGCCGTACAAAGAGGTAAAAGAAATATCCCTCGTGGTGGACGAGGAAGAGGTGCGAAACCAGCCTCAGGAACGGCATCTTTGCCCTCAGACGCTCCTGCAGCCGCCTCCAAGTCACTCTGAGACCTTATCAGACAAGAACCCGGTGGGAGGCATAATCTCACCGCATCTGAAAGAATGGCGGGGCATTACTCAGATGCTTGGGCACTGGAGACAATAGCTCAAGGTTACTGCCTTCCCTTCCTAAAAAGACCTCAGGACCATCCACCGAGAGCCAATTCTACCAAGATACCAACTCCCGACGTAGTAGTTCTAAGGTCTTTCTGAACCCAGGATGTCCAGCTAGTGGGGATTCATGACACTGTCGAAGAGCCTCCTCCTGCAAACTTTCAGAAGGCAAAAATAACCTTGCATCCACAAAAGGCAAACCATAATCACTCGTGCCGGATCCTTTCTTGCCCATTCAGTTATTTGCTCCACAGTCATTTCTTTAGTAACCTGTACATTCAAACTCTCAACCTTTTGTATCTCAGCAATCACAAAGTTACTTTCTTGAAGCAACGGCACCGGTGATAATGGATCTTCTTTGGAACTCCCAGTATTACATCTGGACAATGCATCAGCCTTGCCATTCTGTTGTCCTTGTTTAAAAGTAATTACAAAATCATTCTCCAGCATGGGGTCTGGCATGGATTCACATGCTCATGAATATTCCCCGTCGTCAGGCTGGGAATCCTCGGTAAAGAAAAAACCAGTATCAGTTTCGTTTCTGATCTGTCTTTCGTAGTAATAACCAATCACTGGTCTCTGCGTCATACTGACCACAGCCAATGACTGCCCTCTACCTAAGCACCTCCTCCGGCAGCCATCTTCAGATTTTTACCGCACGTTCATGTGTTGGGATCCTCGTGCTATTGCTCTCGAGCGTTAGTGCTATTTTTTCGCGCTTTTTCACAAAAAACTTTGATTCTTTCGGTCAAAAGAGCCTCAAGCTCCACCGATCCTACATCCGATCAACGGGGACCCGTGTCGGATTCGTCTGTGCCCCTCAAGGGTGAAGATTTCGTCGAGCTACACTTCGGAGGACTCCAGAAGCTTCTCAGGCCCGGTCTCGGAGATGGCCCAGGAGAAGGGAAGCTCGACGCCCGGAAAGCTGTTCAGGGTCTGCCCTGGATGCCAGCTGCAGAACGTCTTTAAGGAGGACGAACACTCTTTCTGCCTTTACTGCCTTCATGAGGACAAAACGCACGTGGAGAAGGACTGTGCGTTTTGCGGCAACATGTCGGAACGGACCATGAAGGACCGTCATCAACGTCTCGCCAACTGGCTGGAGGGTAAGAGCCCGTCTGGCGAGAAGAAGAAGAAATCCGAGCGGTCTTCTAAGACCTTTGAGGGCGCCCCGGCGACGGGGGCCCAACATAAGGCCAAGCACCGCGAGTCCGCTGGCACCGGGAGCGCCGAACGGTCGGGCTCTACGGGCGCCAGGCAGGGCGCACCCTCCCCGGCACCATCAACCACGAGCCAACGCTCTGGGTCGGGTAAGAGGAAGGCCGAGCACCCGGCGAAGCTCCTGGAGAGGCCCCGGTCGAGCTCTAAGGCAGAGGAGGAGCGTGGCAGTGCCCCCTCCCTCAAGGATAAGGCGGTGAGCGCACCTAAGGTGGTGAAGGCCTTGATCCATCCGACCAAGCCCTCTATCGAAACGGTCGCGGCGGCCCTGGCTCAGCCTGTGGAGGCTACACCAGTGGTGGCGACCTCAGGGCCCAGAATCTCCCTGCCTCCTCGGAGGGAGTCTTCTTTTGTGCCCATCGATAGGACCCCCGTGAAACCCTCCGTGGGGAAGAAGAAGGGGGGGCAGGGCGTCGTCGTAGATTCAGCCTCAACCTCAGAAGAGGAGCTGATCGAGGTCTTAAGCCACGGCCTAGGCGTGGAACAAGGCCAGCCCGTCGGAATGGACCCCGACGCAGGTGACGACGACGACATCGTCGAGGATACCGACGGGGCCCCTGCTCGCCCGTCGGATTCCCCTCTGCCAGCGCCGCAAGACAACTCGGCGGCCATCTTGTTGGCCATACAGTCCTTATGCTCCGAGATAAGGACGAGGCTACCGTTACCGACGGAGGAACCTCTCCCGTCGGGGGATCCAGAACCGGGACCTTCTGGTGTTCCCCCTACCAAGAAAAGAAGGATCCATCCACCACCTCCTTTTCAACCGTCGCGCCCCGTCCAGCCCTCCTCCCCGTCCACCCGAGGGGATGATACGGGGACTGACACGGCAGCGACGGGTACGGACGACGAGGCATACGACGAGGATATTCCGTCGTCGCCTCCCACCAGGGCTTCTCCGCCCAACGAGATCGGATCTTTCCACTCCATGATCTCCAGGGCCTCCGAGCTTTTCCAACTCTGCCCTGAGGAGAAGAAAAAGGAAGGCTTCCTTTATCAGCGGCGCGAGGCCAAGAGGAAGACGGTCCTCGCAGTGCCTCTGTTGGACGACATTTGGGATGAGGGCCTTTCCCTCCTCAAGAACCCTTCCACGACGCCAGCTAGAAGAGACCGGTACGAGAAGAAGTACCGGGTCCCTGACACGGCCCCCCTATGCCTCCGGGCGCAGCCTACCCCGGATTCCGTCGTCTCCGCGGCAGCCAGGAAGAAAGCGGGGGGGGGGTGCGGCCTCCACATCGACTTCCCCGCCGGACGGCGAGGGAAAGAAATTGGATGCTATGGGGCGTAGAGTCATCTCGTCGGCAGCGACGACGATTAAAGCGGCCAACGCCTTGGCTATCGTGGCCCGCTACGACAGGGAGCTCTGGTACAAGATAGCTCCCCTACTGGATTTTCTGCCGGACGACAAGAGGGCGGAGGCCCTGGAGATCCTGCAGGAAGGTGAGGTGGCCTCGGACCACGCCATCACCGTGGCGACGGACATCGCCGACACTGGGTTCCGCCAGCTGGGCAACGGCGTTTGCCTTCGACGTCGTGGATGGCTCAAAGCTACGGACTTCCGGCAGGACGTCCAGACCAGAGTCCTGGACATGCCCTTCGACGGGAGCAACCTGTTTGGCAAGACAGTGGACGATTCCCTTCAGGCCATCAAGGCGGATACTGAGACGGCCCGGGCCCTTGGAGTCCTGCAGCAACGACGGACGCCCTTTCGGAGCGGCGGAGGCAAGGGCGCCTCCAGAGGTTCCGGCGGCGGTTTCGCTTCCTACCGTCAAGCGGCCCGCTCGTCGGCGCAAGAGGCCTACAGAGGACGAGGCAAGTCTAGCGGACCCCGCCGTCGTCGCCAAGGAGGTCAAGGCGGCAAGGCCGCGTCCAAGCAGGATTGAACCGGCCGTGGGGTCGGGCCCCCACCGAAGCACCCCGGTGGGAGGCCGGCTGGCGGGCTTCGTCAGCGTGTGGGAGTCCATCTCCACCGACCGTTGGGTGCTGGACGCCCTGGCCCGGGGCCACGCGCTCGAGTTTCAAAGAAGGTGCCCGCGCGTCCCCCCCGTGGCCAGGAAAGAACTTCACGTCCCTCAACTTCTCCTGGAGGTAAAGGCGATGCTCAGAAAGGGCGCCATCAAACTCGTCCCAAAGAGGCTTCGGGGCTCCGGAGTCTACTCGAGATACTTCCTCGTGAGGAAGAAGACGGGAGGATGGCGCCCCATTCTAGACCTGCGACGTCTGAACAAGTTCATCAAGGCGCAGAAGTTCCGGATGGTCACCCTCCAGCACGTCCTGGGTCAGCTGGAGGAAGGAGACTTCCTATCGTCGTTGGATTTGGAGGATGCCTACTTCCACATTCCCATCCTAAAGGGGCACCGAAAATTCCTCAGATTCGTGGTCCAAGGGCGTCATTACCAGTTCAAAGCCCTTCCCTTCGGACTACGGTCGGCACCCAGGGTATTCACCAAGTGCCTCGCACCGGTGGCGGCGCAGCTGCGCCGCGAGGGGATTCACGTCTACCCCTACCTGGACGACTGGCTCATCCGCGCCAAGACGAGGGAGCTCGCCGTGGTCCACACGGCAAGGACCGTCCAACTCCTCACGGACCTGGGATTCTCCGTGAACTACGCCAAATCCCACCTGGTGCCAGCGCAAGTCGCACTGTTTCTGGGAGCGAGGCTCGACACAGTGTCTCTTCTGGCCTCCCCGTCGGAGGAGAGGACCAGGACCATCTTGGGCAAGGTGCAACGGATGTTGGTGGCCGACGCGGCCAAAGTGAGGTCCATCAAGTCCCTCCTCGGGATGATGTCTTCCTGCATCTACCTCATTCCCATGTGCAGGCTCCGGATGCGCCCGTTGCAAGAATTCCTGGATGCGCGCTGGATCCAGACGACGGGCAGCTTCGAGGAAAGGATCAAGCTCGACGAGAGTTTCCGACGAGCGATACGGTGGTGGGGCACCCGCGCGCATCTGACGGCGGGCATGGACTTCCAGACCCCAGACCACCAGGAGACTGTGACCACGGATGCCTCCCTGGAAGGGTGGGGAGCGCACACCGAAAATCTGCACGCAAGGGGACTCTGGCTCCCGACGGAGAGGTCCCTGCATATCAACGTCCTGGAGCTCCGTGCAGTGTTTTGGGCCCTCAGGTCCTTCCTTCCGTCCCTCAAGGGCAAGGTGGTGAGGATCTTCACCGACAACACCACCACCATGTTTTACATCAGGAAACAGGGCGGAACCAGGTCCCCAGCGCTGTCCAAGGAGGCGCAGGACCTGTGGCATTGGGCCGTCGCCCAAGGGATTTTTCTGGTGCCGTTTCATCTGGCAGGGATAAAAAACACCATTGCCGACTCACTCAGCAGGGAGCTGCGCTCGTGCCACGAGTGGGAACTACGGCAGGATCTGGTGGATCGCCTCTTCCGACGGTGGGGCACACCCCAGATCGACCTGTTCGCGACGGCGACGAACACCAAGTGCCGGAGGTTCGCCAGCAGGTTTCCCCAGACGAGGAGCATGGGCGATGCTTTCTCGTTCCCCTGGGAGGGCCTGTTCCTCTACGCGTTCCCTCCTTTGCCTCTGCTAATCCGGCTCGTCAACCAGCTCAAGAGGTCACGGTGCAGGATGATCCTCGTCGCACCTGCGTGGCCGAGGCAGATATGGTTCCCGGACCTTCTGGACTTGTCAGCGTCCCCGCCGATCAAGCTGCCGGCGGACGCGGATCTACTCTCCAGGGTAGGAGGCGCCATCCTCCACCACGACCCGAAGTCGCTGAACTTGCAGGCCTGGCTCCTGCAGCGCTAGAGTTTGGAGGATACGACATACCGGCCGATTGCAGAGAGGTTCTTGCAAAGGCCAGGGCGTCCTCGACTCTTAAATGCTACGGACACAAATGGAAGAGGTTCTCTGTCTGGTGCCACGCACAGAAGATTAACCCTCTACGGATTACGGCTCCCCAAGTACTGCCGTACCTGCTGACGCTGGCCAAGGCTGGTCTGGCACACGCGTCCATCAAGATTCATCTTGCTGCGATCTCCCGTTACACCAGAACCACGGGGCGGACGTCCTTGTGGTCTCATCGTCTGGTGAAAGAGTTCATGAAGGGACTGTTCAGATCGTTCCCGCCGGTGAAGGCTCCGGCCCCGGCGTGGGAGCTCAACGTGGTGCTGACCAAGCTCATGGGACCTCCGTTCGAGCCTCTGCACTCGGCCCCGTTGAAGTTTCTATCGTGGAAAACAGCTTTTCTGGTGGCCATCACCTCCGCACGACGAGTGGGAGAGATCCAGGCCCTTTCCTGCAAGGCCCCGTACTTGACTTTCCACGACACGAGGGTAGTGCTCAGGACGCACCCCTCCTTCATGCCCAAGGTACCGTCGGACTTCCATCTCAACGAACCCTTGGTGCTACCTGTGTTCTTCCCGTCGCCTTCGTCGCCGGCTGAGAGGACTTTGCACTCGCTGGATGTAGCTAGAGCGCTGAAGTTCTACGTGGACCGCACGAAGGGTTTTCGGAAGACGTCACAACTCTTTGTGAACTTTGGACCTGTCAATCAGGGGAAGGCTCTCTCGAAGGCTTCCATCTCCAGATGGCTCTCCGGCTGTATCATGTACTGTCACCGGTTGGCAAACCGACCGCTGCCTGGCCGTCCGAGAGCCCATTCCACCAGAGCGATCGCAGCTACCACGGCGTTCCTATCTGGTGTGCCCCTGCTGGACATATGCAGGGCTGCTACGTGGAGGTCGACGCACACCTTCACGAAATTCTACTGCATCGACCGGGATTCCAGGGAGGAGTCCAGGGTCGGCCAAGCAGTGCTGCGCAACCTGTTCGCCTGAGGTGAGCCTGGTGAGGAGGTAAGATGCTTAATGTTGAGTTAATGTGATGCTTAATGTTGAGCCTTTGCCACCTCCCGTGGTTGTGCATGTGTGTACTGCTATGTATTCTTTATTCATGAGCATGTGAATCCATGCCAGACCCCATGCTGGAGAAGGAACAAGTTACTTACCTGTAACTGTTGTTCTCCAGCATGGGTCTGGCATGGATTCACATGCGAACCCTCCCGCCTACCCCTCTGCGGCTCTTCACTTGGTCATACTGCCACTTCACGTGCTTCCAAATCTGAAGATGGCTGCCGGAGGAGGTGCTTAGGTAGAGGGCAGTCATTGGCTGTGGTCAGTATGACGCAGAGACCAGTGATTGGTTATTACTACGAAAGACAGATCAGAAACGAAACTGATACTGGTTTTTTCTTTACCGAGGATTCCCAGCCTGACGACGGGGAATATTCATGAGCATGTGAATCCATGCCAGACCCATGCTGGAGAACAACAGTTACAGGTAAGTAACTTGTTCCTTATCTGCAAACAAAAGTGTCAACCCCATGCGGCTGAACATCCCAGTCTATCAGACTTCCCTCCTCCTCCTCCTCACCTGACGGATTGGAGTCTGATGTGACGGAATCCAGAGGTCTGCGGGCTCGGTAGTCCTTCTCCTTACGTCTTTCTTTTTTTTGCAGGTTGGGTATCACACGGGAGGAAGCCACAGTGAAATCTGCACAGCAGCAAGACCTGGGGCTCCTTTTCTGTGAGGGACTGAATGTGGAAAAAGCCTACGACAAGTGCAAAAAAACCCAAGCTGCCACAAAGGCAGTATTGAAGATCCGGCTTTATCAGTGCCGAGTGGATGGTGGGCTCCGCAGGCTCAATATAGTTGTAGGTAATGACCATCGAGGAAGAGTCCTAGAATGGCAGAGAGTGGAGCATACCAAAGGTGGACAATGCAGTACAGGGTAAGGCAAAAAGCAGCTTCTGCAGCCGAAAGAGGAGGCACATGAAGTGCACGGAGGAGGCAGCGAGAACGAAGGAAGAAAGCCAAAGCAAATCAGACCACGGAGCGGAAAAGGGAGAGAGGAGAAAGGCGATGCACAGAGGGTTGTCGGAGAAAGGTAGAGCGGAATGGAACGGAATCCGGAAAGGAGAAAGGTGAAGAGAGATAGAAACGCAAGTGAGCACAACCAGGGAAAAAACGAGCAGCAGAATGGCTGACCGAAAAGCGGTTGTAACGCACCGTGTACTGGGGGCGGATGGCTAAATGCTTCCTCAGACGCTCTGCGCAGCAACACTAGACCGATGCAGAGGCAGCGGGTAACAATGTAATGGAAGTAAAAATGGCTGCCGCCAAGTCGTACACGGGACCAAAGGCGCTACGGCAAGCGACGCATGACAAAAAGAGACCATTTTAGCTGCTGTGGTGTTAAAGTTTTTGTAGAGCGTAAGAAAGACAAATTCTGATGATCCGTAAGAACTTCCGTAAGAACTGTTACCCTATGCCGTGCTCCAAGTATAGTGCTTCATTCTCCCAGATGAATTTAACTCCTTTCTTCAACAATCGTGTGAGAGGTGTTACAGCAAACGAGAAGTATTGACTAAATCGGCGATAGGAATTAGCAAATCCAATAAAGCTCTGAACATCCTTCACCCAAGTGGATGTAGGCCAATCCAATACCGCCTTGATCTTACTGGAATCCATCTCCAAACCGGCTGGAGAAATCACAAAGCCCACAAATTCCACTCTGGTTGTGTGAAATTGACTCTTCTCCAACTTGGCGAATAGATGGTTCTCTCGCAACTTCAATAATACCTTTTGGACATGTTCTTGATGTTGATGCTCTTCCCGTTAAAAAATAAGAATATCATCGATGTAGACTATTACAAAAACATCTAGATATTCTCGCAAAACCTTGTTGATGCAATATTGAAATGCTGCTGGCGCATTACAAAGTCCAAATGGTATCACTTGGAATTCAAACAATCCAAAACGCGTTCGGAACGCAGTTCTCCATTCATCACCTTCTCTTGTTCGTACCAAGTGATAAGCTCCTCGAAGATCTAATTTAGTGAATATCTTGGCACCTTGAATGGTCTCTAGCATTACTGAAATCGGAGGAAGCGGGTAACGGTTCTTGATAGTAATCTTATTGAGGGTTCGATAATCAATGCAAGTTCTTAAGCTCTTATCCTTCTTGGGTACAAAAAATAATGGCGATGCCGCTGGCGATTGAGAATGACAAATAATACCTTTCTCAAGATTTTCCTGCAGTTATGTCTTTATATGTTCATTCTCTCTTTCAGTCAACGCACAAATTCTGCCACAAGGAATTGGCGCCCCTTCCTCCAAATCAATCTTACAATCAGAAGGGCGATGCAATGGTAACTCATTCGCGTCTCATTCACTAAAGACATCCTCAAACTCTAAAAAAATTTCAGGCAAACTTCCAACAACTGCCCCAATTACATGTTCTTGAGTAATACCTGCTGCCAATAACTCCCCCAAACTGTCTTCATCACCAGTATCACACTCCTCCCAAGCCTTAACACACAGTTCCGAACAAAATTGTGATCTAAATTCAACAGTCCTCTTGGCCCATTCTATTAGGGTATTATGCAAAATCAACCACGGCATACCCAAGATAATTTGCAATTGAGGGGCGTCAATTAATTCAAAAATGATCTTCTCCCAATGCCCTTCAGCAATTTCAACCCAAGGATTTCTGTAGTTTGTGTAATAAGTCCAGAACTAAGCTGTGTCCCATCAAATGCCCTACCTGTTCTGGAATCTCCTTAGCCACGTTTAGTACTCCCAAACGACTGGGCCTCATTACAACCTGCCAGTCCGGGACCGTGCAAAATCCGTGATGGCGGTAAAAACGTTTCCGTGTCCGCAAGGGTGCGGAAAAACCGCCCGATTACACGCTGTCGGTCGCGCGCACCACACGGACTCGGAAACGTT
Source organism: Ambystoma mexicanum (assembly GCF_040938575.1). Taxonomy (NCBI): domain Eukaryota; kingdom Metazoa; phylum Chordata; class Amphibia; order Caudata; family Ambystomatidae; genus Ambystoma; species Ambystoma mexicanum. Next base: position 169,295,183 of record NC_090921.1, on the reverse strand, counting down.
GTTACCGCCGTCACGGAATACCCCACGGAAATGGAAATAACGAAGCCACAAGTGGCGCAAAACCCGTTTCCGCCTCCGCCGCCACGGACACGGAACCGGAAATACCATGATCGCCAAAACAGGAAACAGAGAGGCGGCCATCATATAAAAGCACAATCCATTGCCATCCAGAGCCAGCACAAGCACAATCCTGACTCTGAGAAGCCAAAAGGGACCACAAGCATGTCTGCCAGGATTCCTGCTCAGGGGCAGCGCAAACAGCGCTTCAGCGAGGCGGAGCTAACCGTCTTGGTGGAGCACATTGTGGACAATGCTGAGATGCTGTTCAGCGCCGACCAACGGCGTGCCACACAGCAGCGGAGGAAGGAGGTGTGGGCCGAAGCTGCACGCAAGTGCACCGCTGTGGGTGTGGCAGTGAGGAGCGTGAAGGACTGCCACAAGCGTTGGGACGACCTGAGGCTGAGGGTACGCAACCTCATTTCCACGCACCGCCAACGCAGCAGTGGGACAGGCGGAGGACCCCCTTCCCCACTGAGGCTGCAAGCATGGGAGGAGCGTTGCAGCAGCGTCCTCCACCTAGAGGGAATCCATGGGATTGGGCAGGCTGAGGCAGGAGTGAGCCCACCTGCAGATGCCGGTAAGTGCCCAAACATGAATGCCACATGTAAATATGCAGTTGTGAGTACTGGGCCAAAGGACCCATGAACAATCCCCCCCCCCAGGCAGTGCATGTGTGGGCCAAAGGACCCATTAACAATCCCCCCCCCCAGGCAGTGCATGTGTGGGCCAAAGGACCCATTATGATCCGTATGGCAACCAATATCACTGAATGCAGACACCAGCAATCAGATGCATGTGACTAACACTATTCAATGTACAATCTTAATGACGCATGTGATGCACCCATCTGCCACCACAACAACACTAATTGCATGCCCTTTGTGTCCCCACAGCCGTTTCAAGTGACAGTGATACTGCACAACAGGCCAGCCAATCAGCATCGGCAAGTACACTAGCCACCGCCACCACACAGGAGGATGCTGCCGGCAGTTCTGCACCTCTGGCCACATTACCAGCCACTACAGATGTGCAGCACACCACCACCAACATCCCCACCATCTCCACACTGGCTGAGTCCAGACAGGTGCCACAGGAACCTATCATGGCCATCCAACACAACACCGAAGGCAGCAGCACTGCAGAGGGGGCGGCCTGCAGTGATAACAGTGCCCCGCAAGAGCACTCGGAAACGGGGCCACAGGGGGAGATGCCCACATTGGAAGACCTGGGCTCCTTCCATGAGCTGGGGTTCAGCCCCACTTCACTGGGGAGTCCCATGAGGTCGCCCACCCCATCCATGGCCGAACTGAATGCCCGCATGCAGCGGATGGAGGACCAGCAGGCTACCCTCACCCAGCTGGTGGAGAGGCAGCTAGAGGAATCCAGGCTGCAGAGGGAGAGCTACAGCGCCTCAGTGCGTCGCCTGTCGAGGTCCATAGGACGCTTTGCGAGCACCATAGTGACCCTTGCACGCCATGTGCGGGAGGGCAATGACCACACCTCCAGGCTTGTGGAGGCCATGTTGGTTGGCCAACAGGCAAATCTGGCACGGATGCCCTCAATCCCTGATTCTGGCCAATCAAACACTACCACCCCATCCAGCTCCACTACTGCCAGTCCAAGGAGGCGCTCGAGTAGGCTAACGGGTCCCTTGGGCAAGGTTGCACAGAAGCGCACACGGAAGTGATGGCATGTGTGTGGGGCAGTGCAGGACACATGTGGACTACAAGGGTGTGAGAGGGGTGGTCACGTTTGGGTGGTGGGGTAGGTAGTTTTGGGGGTTTGGACAATGGGCTCTGGGTGGGGGTGGGCACGTTTGGGTGGTGGGTGGCCCCGGGTGTACAGCTTCCCTAACCAATGCACCTTCTTCCCTGTTGTGATTACATCAATACATCACCATTTCAAATCAAGACATACATGTGTGGACATTGATCATTTATTTTGCAGTGCAACTATTAATTCATTGTCGTCAACATGTTTGTGCATTACTGTGAATGTGCTGTGACTCAAAAGTAAATGCGAATCAGGGCATCCCGTGCTCTCTGGCCATCATGTGCACCCCCAGAGGGAGGCGGTGCCATCCCATCCCCATCTCCATCTCCATCCCCATCTCCATCCCCATCCCCATCCCCATCCCCATCCCCATCTTCCTCATCTGCGTCTGGTGGCATTGGGATGTTCCTGCGCAGGCATATATTGTGCAGCATGGCACATACCAGCGTGATTTTGCCCGTCTTCACTGGGCTGTACAGCAGTGATCCGCCAGATCTGCTCAGACAGCGGAAACGGGCCTTCAGCAGTCCAAATGTCCTCTCAATCATTCCACGTGTGCGGATATGTGCCCTATTGTATGCCTCTTCATGCCTGTTCCTTGGTCTCCGTACAGGTGTCATCAACCATGGCGTGAGTGCATATCCCGCATCACCTACATGGGATGTAGATGGGGGAACATGTCAGTGTTTGTGGCATCATGTCCTCATCTGCTGCTGTGCATTCTTGTATCATCATTCATTCATGCATATGAACCATGCAGTGTATGGAGGTATGTTTTGGCCATCAGGAGGAATGTCGCTGACTGCATATGGGCCTACACATTAACTTGCATGTTTGCTGTGCCCTGCGGGTGACATTTGATTGTGTGCATGTCATGGTGCAGTGCTGTCCACACATGGCAGAGTGACTCCACTGTACGGAAGTAGTAAATACTCGTCGTATCATTTGCACGCCTCTCGTGCTTTTTGGGGCAGTGTTTCAATTGAGGGTGGGTGTCTGCAGTGGCACAGGGTTCATGGGACAGTGACGGGATTGGCTGTGGCAGCGTGTGCACGGGCACATTGTGGTGCCCTGTCATGTCTTCCTTCATGATGTTTGGCATCCGCTGTGTATTTGGTAGATGGAAGGGGGGTGATGCATGTGCGGTCACAGCGGCACACTCACAATGCTCATTGCCTGGACACACACACACCACTCCGACAGGGTTGTAGCATCGTCAGCTGTACTCACCCAATAGCCATGTGCTTTGTCCGGCATAGCGTTCCATGTACCGTGGCAACGTGGAATTCCGCAGTACCATTGAGTCATGTGATGAGCCTGGGAAACGTGCGCAGCAGTGTGTAATCAGTTGCATGGCATCACAAACCATCTGGACATTCAAAGAGTGATACTGTTTCCTATTGCGGAACACCGCCTCAATTGCATGTGGTACTGTCAGCTCGACGTGGGTGCAGTCAACTGCGCCTATGCAATTTGGCATGCCTGCCATGGCATGGAAGGCCAACTTGGTGGCAATGACCTCGGGGAGGGTGCGGGGTAGGGCTATTTGTTCCGACACATGGCGCAACAGGGCATCCAGTACCTGTACCAGGACTTTTGAGAAACACGGTTGTGATATGCCGTGCAGCTCACCAACCGTGTGTTGATAGGTGCCAGTGCCAAGGAAATGCAGAACTGAGACAACCTTCAAGAGGGGGGGGATGGCGGTGGGGGTGTCAATTAGGCTGCTGATGTTGTCCTCAATCATGGCGGTGATGTGCATGATTGTTGCACGGTCCAGCCGGTATAGGGTGTGGATCTGTCCTGGGGTGAGGTTCCAGGGTGAGGCCCTGATGCGTGGTATTGGTGGCTGGCGGCGGGGTCGGGCTGGCTGGGCAATGGGGTTTGCCATAGCTGCAGGGTTGGCTGGTTGCCGCCTGCGCCTCCTCCGCCTACGCCTCCTCCTCTGCGCCATTGCTGCCACCATGTGCAGTACTGCCTGTTGGTTGAGTAGGCCCAGTCCCAGTGCTACTAGCCCTGCTGCCTGCATGGTTCTGTGTTGTGTTGGGCTGGGTGTGGCCCTTTTGTAGGCTCCCAGTGGCCTGCTAGGTCCAGCTGGGCTGATTTGGTGCACCTGTGCCCTGATTCAGTTCAGCCGGCAGTGTATAACGCCATGTTCGCGGTGGCGGCGGTTCCGCCACCGTGATCACGGTATTTCCGCCATTTTTTTCCCGGTATTTCCGTGTCCGCGCTAGTTGTGATGCTCACGGTGTTTCGTGTTGCCGGTAACGGTGGGGTTTCCGTGCAGGCGGAATTAAGGGGAACCCTATTTCCGCGGTGGCGGTTTAGGGTGGTGCTATTACCGGGGCCGCGGGTCATGATTGCGCGGACATGCAAACGGTGCCGGTATGGTTTTACCGGCAGTGTTAATTCCGGACCGGAGTACTTGTAATGAGGCCCAAAGTCTTGTCCATGAAGTTTCCAGTTGCCCCAGAATCTATTACACAGGGACCCTTCCAGAACAAGGATACATTAATTGTAATTTGCGGCACCAAAGTCTGAATTGTATTCGCCAACATCTGACCTCTTCCTGTAGGTGTGAAAAATCTGGGACAATTCCCTACAAAATGGCCACTATCCCTACAATAAAGACAAAGATTTTCCTTCCGCCTTTTCAAAAAGGGAAGATCTTTTTTCCTCCGGCGAAGCACTTTCCAATACTTATGCTCGAAACTGGGTGATATAAACTGATAAATCCTTACTTCCTTGTTTCAGTTCTAGTAACCCACAATCAACACTCTGGCTCAACGTATGTCTATCGAACATCTTACTGAACTCAACTTTAAACAACGCCCAATCTTCTAACTCTCTAGCCCTTCTTCCAACCAAAGGAACAAACCAGGCAGCCTCCTCACCTGACAAATAGGAAATCAAAAAAGCCACCTTGGCTCTCTCATTGGGAAATGACTCTGGTCTACACAGGTAATGCAATTCGCATTGCATTAGAAAAGACTTAAACTTTTGTTGATCTCTAGAGAACCGCTCCGGTTGAGCCAATGGAGTTGTTACAATTGAAAAGGCTGGCACACCCCCTTCTCCTTCTCCACCCCTCTAACTCTTCCCACTGTTACACTTTCCACTTCTGGATATAACACTGGTGGTTCTCTTTCAGGATTCCACCCTGATGCACTTGGGTTTTCCTTCCTTGCTCACCAAAAGACTTAACTCCTTAAACCTGCGACTTAACTTTATAGTCTCCTTCCTTGACTTCAACATTTCCTCCCTCATCTCAGAAAGCATCTTAGAAAGGGAGCCTAATGTAATGTCTGCTTTGGGCTCCATCTCTGCTCAGGCAGGTATTTAACGTGGGCCTTTCATTCTATCAGGTCCCAGCGCCAAAATCCTGCAGGAGTAGACGAATAGCCCACCAGATCCCCCAAGCCAGTTCACCCAACAGTTAATTGCAAAAACTATTGAGTTGACCAGACAGGTGGAAAAGGGGAAGTTGAGAAAATGTCGTAAAGCAAAGGCTAAGCCCCTGGGGAAGGAACAAGCGTAAGATGGTTGCAGGTACTATGGGGGGAAGCTCTCTGAGCAGGTGTCATCTCTGCCCCTTTTGTAGGTGCACCTGGTGTAGTAGGAAGGGGCTTTCCAGGAGCAAGGCCCAGGAAAGACTACAATTCCCAGCAGCCTCATGCCACAGAACTACAGCCCTGGCAGCCCGGATTCCGTGTTGGAAGAAATCAGGCACACGGAGCCTGCAAATGACCCAGGGAACGCCTAGGCCAACGCCCAAAGTAATGCGCATGTGCGAGACGTCTGGTGCGCATGCACGATCCTTAAACGCCCGTTCGCGCTCTACGCTGCTGCCGAGAGGACACATTCTACTGAGCTCCAGCTAAGCCACTCGCGGGGCCGCCCTCGCTGCTGGAATACAATCCTCTGGACCTGCGGCACTAAAGATAAGTGAATTGTTCTAGCCTAATGTTAAGAAGCATGGTACTGTTACTTACCTGAAGAAACTAACACTCATAAGAGGCTCCGGTTGCCTTTTTGACAATTGAGAGAGTCGACCAAGTTATAGGGGAGACTACGTGAATTAATGGATACTATACTAACACAACTGCATGCCAAATTACGCTCGCCAGTTGCGTGTGCTTGTAACATTATACTCGCTAGTTGCGGGTGCTTGTGAGTGATCCGAATACGGACAAGATCAAAGCTAATTGTCTCCTTTCTTGTCAGGAGCATTCCTTCACCCACATCAACCTGATTCCCACGGACCCACAGACTGCGGAGCCGGCGAGCGGAGCGAGACTCATTGGAAAGCCTGAGCTAAGTGTTTTTATCAATGTGTTGTGCATTTACTTGATGCTGTTTAGAACTGTTGCTGTTGTTTAGAGGTCTGTAATCCTAGTGTACTAAAAGGCATAACTCAGTGTCAATGTTAAACTGAGTGCTGAACCTCACCCTGGGTATTGCATGCATGAGAAACCATTTACGGAGCATAACTCTGCAAAAGACAGAGTGCTGAGTCTCAACAAGGGGTAACACATGCATGAGACATGAATGCATGAGTGGATGTGTGTGAAAACTGAGCTTCAGCATCATGGCAAAAACAGAATAGACTCCTTATGGTCGGAGTCAAGGAGCATGCCTTTCCTAACAACCCCCTGCCTGTCCACAACTTCTTCCTAACCCTCAAACCGGTTTACCTACCACCCCGAAACCTATCCAACCCGTGGACCCTAACCCTCTTTCCCCGTGGGGGTCGCGGTGACCTGTGTTTATCCAATCCAGGCGCCAAGACCACCAAGGGGAGGTAGGAGTTCTTGCTGCTTCTACGTTGGGACGGTCCTTGCCTTGACAGAAAATAACAAACAAACAGGATCCCTCTTGTTCTCTTCAGCTTCAAATTGTCTTCAAACACTGGAAACCCGGTAATCAATACATCATAGATTTAGCAACAAATCTAAGCATACTTGCAATAGTAACTAAATTGAAATATCCCTCTTCCTGAACCCCAAGTTACCTGTTAGCCTCTGCTTACTGCCTAGAGGCAACTTTAACCTTTTCTGAAATGTTTGATTTTTGTATTTAGTAATATTCTCCTCTGTTATATAATGCCTTCTGTTGTTCGTTTCTGCAATGTGTAACTCACTTACTTCTAAATATCTTAACTTAACTTGACTTTTCCTTGTTCCTTTAATCTATCTTGCTTTCTACTTCACAATAAACTTCAACTTTTCTATTTGCTGCTTTGCTTTCATCTAATTAATATTTGGTCTCATCTAAAGTTCTTAAATGTCATATTTTTCTTAGAGTTCGCTGTTTTGCTTGCAGTCACTTAGTAATGGAACTTTGTCACTTTTTTAGCCTATCAATGCTGTATATATCATTGTATTTTGCACTTCTCTTGAATTTCTCATAAAGGATCATTTTGTATTGTATGCCTTGTTTCCTTAATAGCTTATAAATACATGCATACGTTTTAATGTATTTAATGACAACAGTTAATGAGCTGCGTCACTTCAGACTGACCTTTATAGATCGCACGTGTTTCATCTTTCGTAGACACGCCACGCTGAATCAAAGCAAACATCTGTTTCTTTTTACCGCACAACCGCGCACTCACAAGATCAGCTGTTCGCCACCACAGTTGGTCCTGACTCACTACGCAATACGACAGTCGAGGGACTCACACGACGCCGCCTCCTCAGCCTTCTCCTTTCACGCTGGCATGCACAGTAAGGTCCCTTACTCAAACGCGGCCCAGTTCCCGACGCACTTAAACGCTATGCCTTCTAGTCACCTCGTAACACACGCGCAACCCGCGCATTTATCACAAAGGTATTTCTAACGTCGGCACGCGCATAGAAATATCTGTACCAGCTTTAAAGATTATTTACACATAATACTTAAACTTGAACAACTTTAAAACTGTTATGCTGATCAACTTCTCAAACATTTCTTCAGCAATTTATTACAATTCAGAACAAGAATATGCAATTTCTTGATACTTGCTTAATTGATTTGGTTTGTTATTACTTAAATTCACTGCTGTCACTTATCTGAATTTCATCTTAGGCACTTCCTGATGAATTTCTCTTGGTTGTATGTTTTCTTTCTCTGGTTTCTTTTTCACTGGAGCTCTTGAGCGCTGTAACCACTCACAATGGATCTGGAATGAAAGGCAGTTTAGAACCTCTCCTGAGGTTCCAAACTGCATCACAATAGTCTTTGACCAATCAGTGCTGAGCAAGAAATTTACCCTGTTGGGCTGGGACAACAGTAGCTGGCTGACATGATGCTTTGGTTAAGGAAAAGAAATGTATAGTCAGAACTAAAAACCTTCTCAAGCAGCTACAACCACTAATGGCCACTAGTAAAACTTGATTAATGGCTTCTGAAACCCAGAGACCTGACAATCGGAACGCGTTCTCCCGAACAAGCTCAAGATCATCTGTCAATCACCTGTCACTCCCTTTACAGACTGGGCTTCTCCCTCAATTACAAGAAGTCCCACATGATACCATTCCAAAATCTCCAATTTATCAACAAGTCCTGGATACTTCCTCGGGAAAACACTGCCTCCGGAGGTGAGAGCTCTCCACATTGTGCAGATGGTAACAAAGTTCCAAAATGCCCAACATCTGCAGGCCTTTGATTTTCTGAGGTTGCTCGGTCTCATGGCATCATGCATGTTTCTGGTGCCAGAGGCCCGATTGAGGATGAGATCCCTTCAATGGGCTCTCAGGACTTAGTGGTCCTAATTCTTGGGGACTATGTCGGATCTTCTGCAAGTTCAAAGCACAGTTGCTCAAGACATTCTTTGGTGGGCTTGCAGCGACAACATTCTCAAAGGAGAATCTTTTTTGCAACCATGGCCCGAGATAACTGTAGTGACGGACGCCTCTCTCACGGGGCGGGGAGCCCACACCAACGATCTGACAATAAGTGGTCGTTGGTCTCCATCGGAGTCCAAACTACACATCAAACTGTTGGAGCTGAGGGCGATCAGACTAGCGCTGAAGGCCTTTCTGTCCTCTGTACGAAGAAAGAATGTCCTGATAATGACGGACAACACGGTCGCCATGTACTACCTCAACAAGAGAGGAGGAGTAGGGTCACTGCCACTGTGCAGAGAGGCAATGCAGCTCTGGTTCTGGGCAATACAAGAAGGAATCTCGCTGTTGGCGGTTCACCTAGCCGGAGAGAACACAGCGGCAGACGCTCTGAGCAGGCAGAGCACAGTGTCCCACGATTGGGAACTAGCTCAGGAAGTCCTTCAAGAGATCTTCACCCTTTAGGCAACCCCTCAAGTGGATCTGTTCGCGACCAGAGTCAACATGAAGTGTGAACAGTCCTGCTCAAGGGAATTTCCTCCAAGAGGTGCTCTAGGAGACGCGTTCGTGGTGGACTGGGAGTTTCCACTTCTGTACGCGTTTCCGCCAGTCCCAGTGATTCCTCACGTAATCAAGAGGTTGAGAAAGTTCAGGAGAATCATGATCCTAATTGTCCCGGATAGGGCCAGGATGACGTGGTAGTCCGACCTTCTGGACATGTCCATCTGCCCTCCAATATGTCTTCCACAAAGAGAGGATCTTCTCTCACAAGAGGAAGGTCGGGTTCTCCATCCAGAGGTCAAGACACTCAACCTTCACGCATGGTTTCTGAGAGGTTGAGATTCAAGTATTGGCATCTTCCGGATGACGTAATGGAGATCTTGCTTTCGGCCAGAAGGCCAGCAACTAAATCCCTGTACCGGTGTTGTTGGAATAAATTCAGTAACTGGTGCAGGGATAAGTATGTGGACCCTTTCACATGTGGCACCCCAATGGTGCTTTCTTTTCTATTGCATCTAGCCAATCTGGGGCTCCAGATCGGAACAATTAAAGGATATCTGGCTGTGCTGTCCATTTTCAAGCACTCCTCGGAAGAGTTTTCCTACTTCAAAATTCCATTGATTATCCAGTTCTTAAAAGGGTTCACTAATGTGTACCCCCAGTCCCCTTTCATGTCCCGGCTTGGGATTTAAATCTTGTACTTTACGTTTCTAACTTGTATACCTTTTGAGCCTCTACATTCCTGTCCCCTGAGGCTTCTAACATTACAAATTCTTCTTATTGTTGCCTTAACATAAGCCAGCAGGGTTAGTGAGTTGCAGGCTCTCTCATGCAAACCCCCGTACACTACTTTTCACAAAGACAAGGTGGCACTTAAGGTTAAACCCTCTTTCTTACGAAAAGTAGTTTCTGACTTTCACTTGTCACAAAAAATCATTCTACCAACGTTCTACCCTCCTCCTCATTTGGGCAAAGAAGGGGAGAGGTTTCATAGACTGGACCCGAAAAGGGCTCTCAGTTTTTTATATATCAAGGATGTCAAAATTGCATCAGGATGACCATTTTATTGTGGGTTATACTGGCCATAAATTGGGATTAGCAGTGACAAAACAGACCATATCCCGCTGGATCATTTTGGCTATAGTTGAGTGCTACAGATTGGCCGGAAAGGATCCGCCGGATGGGCTTCAAGCTCATTCCACAAGGGGTATGGCTACTCCCGCGGCTTTGAAGAGGGGAACCCCTGTAGCGGATATTTGTTCAGCCGCAACATGGGCATCAATGCATACCTTCATCAAGCATTATTGCTTAGATGCTTCTTCTTCCCATGAAGGATTATTTGCTAAGGCGGTACTCTATTCCGTTCATGATAAAAATAATTAGTACTCCCACCTCCAAAATGACCACTGCTATGGGAGTCAAATCACAAGATGAGGAATACGTGGGAAGACGCAATCCATTCGAAGAACAAGTTACTTACCAACTGTAACGTTCTTTTGACTGGATGTTCCTCCCACGTATTCCTCAATGACCCTCCCATCCTACCCCACAGTACAGTTTGAGTTATTTACACTTCGCTCCCACTAAGAGATTTTCAGTCATGAGGCACGCCTGTGTGTTCTTGAATATTTCCTCGAAAAAACAGAACTGAAGCCAACTGGCGTGGCACGAGTTACTTATACGGATCGTGACGTTGACACGGTACGGAACCCGTCAAGGGACATTGACGCCACAACCTCATGCACAGCGTCCTCTGCAGAGAATATTTTCTCTGAAGCAGCGAAGCTGGCGAGATACGAATATCATAAGATGAGGAATACGTGGGAGGAACATCCAGTCGAAAGAATGTTACAGTTGGTAAGTAACTTGTTCTTCTAATGGGTGCTCCTTTTGAGCCTCTTCATTCTTGTCCATTAAGACTTCTTACCTTGAAAACAGTGTTCTTAGTGGCTATAACATCTGCCCGAAGGGTGAGTTAGCTATAGGCTTTATCCTGCAAGCCTCCTCATAATGTTTTTCATAAAGAGAGAGTGGTATTAAAGGTGAAGCCTAACTTTCTCCCCAAGGTTGTTTCTGAATTTCATATCACTCAGAAAATAACTTTACCATCGTTTTATCCTCCACCACACCCGAGGAAAGAGGAAGAAAGACTTCACAGCCTCAACCCTAGGCGTGCACGTTTACATTACCACATTGGCAAAACTGAGGTAGAATGAGCAAACCATCTCTAGATGAATTAGTTTAACAATTTTAGAAAGTTACAGACTTGCCGGTAAAGACCCCCCAGAACATCTAAGGGCTCACTCGACCAGGTGTGTCGCAACTTCGTCTGCTTTGCAGAGTGGAGTTCCAATAAAGGTTATTTGTGCAGCTGGCACATGTTCGTCTGTACACACCTTTACAAAATACTACAGTCTGGATTCCTCCACTAGCCAAGATTCTGTTTTTGGAAAAGCAGTACTGCACTCTGTGCATACTTGATCACTTGAATTTTACTTCCTCCTCCAAATTATGAAACTGCTTTGGGAGTGTATCAAAGATAAAGAATATGTGGGAGGACACAATCCATTCGAAGAACAAGTTACTTACCCATGGTAACGTTCTTTCAACTGGATATTCCTCCTACATATTGCTTATCGCCTCTCCCACCCTACCCTGCAGTAAAACTTTCCTTGTGGTTACAGTCTGCTCTCTCTTAACAGAAAGGAGCAACGGGCTCTGCGCGAGCTACTTATACCTGTGATGACGTCGATGTCAAGACGGAGGCCTCCAAGGGACATCGACTCGACCAGGCAAGATGCACATCGCCCTCTACTGAAAAAAACATTTTCTGAGGCAGCAAGCTGGATATTAGGAAATATCAAAGATAAGGAATATGTGGGAGGAACATCCAGTCGAAAGAATGTTTTTTTTTTTAAAATATTTTTTATTTTCAAAATAAAACATTACAAACCAAACTTGCAGCATTATACATTACACACTATAAACATCAATTAATGCCATGTTACTGCACTTCAAACCCTCCCCCCTCCCCCCAAGAGCTTATCAACCTTACAGTTCTGTGTACACTTGGTGGGGCCGGGCGTCGCCCCTCTCGGAAGCAGCAGGGTCCATCTCCGTGCCAAACAGTCCCGTAATTAACATTCTCCAAGCCGCCAGGTTGCCCACTTCTTCCTCCCCACAATTACCACACGCTTCCTGCCATACCACCGTTTCAGCCTCCGCCCACTTCTGCAGGTCCCGCCACCATATCTCTATTCTTGGCCCATGGCGTTGCTTCCAACTCATAGCTATCCTTCTCTTAGCAAGTACATACGCCAGGTCTCTCAGTTTCCCGAGATGTTTGGTGTTCCGTGGTCTAGGGAACCCTCCCAGGAGGCAGGCCCAGGCCGTGTCGATGCGTAGCAGAACACCCTTATCTGCTAATTTCTGTGCCACTTCCCCCCAAAAGCCTTCAATCACTGGGCAGGACCAGAACATATGTGTCATACCTGCGTCTTCTTCATCGCATTTCGGGCATGCTTGTCTACCTGCGCTCGCAAACTTGGCTATTTTCTTCGGGGTCATATATGCTCTGTGCGTGATGTACAGCTGTATTTGCTGCAATCTAGCATTCCTAGACACTTTCTTATGGTATCCCATGGCCCGTTCCCACATCCCATCAGTCATCTGTGCCCCCACTTCCGCTTCCCAATCGAGCCTCAAATCCATCAAGTCCTTCCCCACCCGGGTCATCACCACCTCATATAATCTGGAGATCTCATGCCCGCCCTCTGATATATCATATATTGTTCCGATCAGTGCGTCCGGATCTTCCGCTAGCACCGTCTCCGGCCAAGTCTTGCGGATGATCTGTACCAGCCTTAGATATGTAACATATTGGCCCCCGTGCAGCCCTGTTTCTTCACCCAGGTCTACAAATTCTCTAATGGCCCCATCCTGCCATATGTCTCCCAATGTGGCCAGCCCAACCGTTTCCCAATATGTCCTGATAATTTTCCTGAGCTGGCTGTCCCCCGTAGTTAGGGCGGCCAGTGGCACATGCGGGGAACACGGGCACGAGTTCTCAATCAACTGACACATTCTGCGCCAAATTCTCCACCCCAACAGCAACATACATGGGCGTCCTTGCAAGTCCGACCTAGGGACCCAGACGACCTCCTTTAGATAAAACGGGGCGCAGTCCCTCCCAACCAGCCTAGACTCAGGAGTTTCCTCATCAGAGAGCCATTTGGTCACGTATTGCAGCTGGCTGGCCACATAATAGGCCTCAAAGTTCGGCAGCTTGATGCCTCCCCTATCGTGGAAATTTTGCAGTTTCCACAAGGCCACCCTGTTACGGATGCCGTGCCACAGGAAGTCCCTACATACACTATCAAGTTTGACAAAGAACTTCCTGGGTATCAAGTATGGTATATTGCTGAAAAAGTGCAAAAGCCTGGGCAGGACCACCATTTTGAGCATCGCCCCCCCGGCCCACCATTGCCAGCGGCAGCTTCTCCCAAAACCGCATACTATCGCGGATTTTCTTTACCGCCGCCTCGGTATTGTGCAAGTGTTCTTCCTTCACAGCATGATATACATCAATTCCGAGGTAACGGAAAGACTCAGTTGCCCAGGGCACGGGCAACACCGGCAACCGTTCCAGAGGGACCCCAATGAAGCTCCCCAGCGGGAACATGCTTGATTTACTGGGATTAACTGCTATGCCGGACAGCTCCGCATACTTTTCCATGACCTCTAAAATGTACTGGAGGTTTTCCTCCGGATACTTCAGGTACAACAACAGGTCGTCAGCATATAGGGATATCAAATGGTTCTCTCCTCCCACCTCGATGCCAACCAAGTCATATTGTTGTCTGAGGTACACCGCCAGGGGCTCCAGGGCCAGTATGTACAGCATCGGGGACCAGGGGCATCCCTGTCTGGTGCCTCTGCTAAGTCGCCACCTTTTGGATATCACAGATCCCGTGCGCACCCTGGCCAGTGGCTCGCTGTACAGTAGTTTCCCCCACCTCACGTAGCCAGGCCCAAACCCGTACCCCTCCAAGGCCGCCAGCAACCACGGCCACCTCACTGAATCAAATGCCTTAACTGCATCTAGGGACACCACCACCATCTCTTCATCACTTCTGTTCCCCTCTTCAATCACCCGGTGAAGTCGCCTGTGATTGTGAGTTATGTTTCTGTTGGGGACATAGCCCGTCTGATCCGTGTGTATCAGTTTACTGATGACCCTTCGTAGCCTGTTGGCCAGAACCGCCGTCAGGATCTTGCTGTCCTGGTTCAACATCGACAGCGGCCTATACGATCCACAGCTTTGTCGGGGTTTATTAGGCTTGGGGAGCGGCACTATCAGCGCTTCTCTGAGCGTTTCCGGTAACCGACCCTTCTCGAAAGATTCATTGAACATTTCTAGCATCGGGGGGAGTATCTCTGCCCCATACACTTTATAAAACTCACTCGGGAGTCCGTCCGTGCCCGGAGTCTTACAAGTGGGCAATCCCTTCACTACATCCTCCAGTTCCTCTAGTGTGATAGGTGCGTCCAGCTCCTCTCTTTCTTCATCACTAATCTTGGGCAGCTCTATGTCTTCCAATGTAGTTCTGATCTCTGCCTGATATTCTCCCCCTTTGTCCTCATACAGTGCTCTATAATAATCAAGGAAGGCTGCATTAACTCCTTCCTGGGTGTCTACCTCCTCTCCGTCCTCTCCAACTATCATTCTGATCGGGGGCCTAGAGGTTTCTCTCTTATATAGCCATGCCAGTAGGCGGCCAGTTTTGTCTCCACCCGCATGCTGCCTCTCAACATATTTCCTATAGTTAAGGTTACAGAGCCTTTCCCAAAGCTCCGAACACCGCTGCTGTAGCGCAAGTACTAGGTCTGCGTCCCCTCCTGCTTCGCTACATTCGCGCTCCAATTGTCTCTCCGCCTTCTCTAGCTCCATCAGAACCCCACCCTGCAGGCCCTTCGACTTGGAAATAGCGTCCCCTCGGAACACAACCCTGAATGCCTCCCAAAGTGTACCAGCCGAATCTACACTGCCCGTGTTAACCTCAAAGTACCGCTGGATCGCCTCCCTGATATCCTCCCTAAAAACCGTGTCCCTAAGCGCCTCCGCACGGAGGCGCCATGTAGGTATCCGTGCACGAAGGCGGCCATACTGCCAGGTCAACACTAAGGGCGAGTGGTCTGACAGGACCCTCGCTTTATATTCAATTTGAGTGGTCGCCATCACCACTTCTGACGTGGCAAAGAAGTAATCCAATCTCGTGTGTAGGCGCTGTGGAGCAGGGTAGTGAGAATACTGCGAGGTATCAGGGTATTTCAGTCGCCAAACATCCGCCAGCCCAAAGTCGCCCAGCAATGTCTGTAATACTCTGGCCGCCGGGGTGGGCCGATCAATCCTATCATCGGACCTATCTGCCCTTGGGTCGAGAACACAGTTAAAGTCCCCTCCCCAAATGATCGCTCCCCCCACGCATGTGCCCAGACGGGTGCATAGGGTCCTGAAGTATGCAGCAGCATTTTGATTGGGGGCGTATGTGTTAATAATGCAAACCTCTCTATCCTCAACCAGGGCTCTGAGCATAACCAGCCTGCCCTCCGTGTCCACCTCCTGCCACGTGACTCTGAACGGAACGTGCGGTGCTACCCAGATTAGCACTCCCCTGGCATAGGCAGAGTACGGGGAGCCCACCACCATGCCACTCCACTTTTTCTCAACCAGTTCTAACTTGTGCCGGTTCAGGTGTGTTTCTTGCAATAGTGCAATGTCAATCCTCTGCCTTTTGAGGTACAACATAACTTTATTCCTTTTTAAATAACTATTAAGTCCCCTGACATTCCAGGTGACAATCTTAAGGTCTCCCATGGCAAGTACGTTCCTCCCTGCCTCCCATGTAGCGACCCCCAACCGCCCACATGACACAGATAGAGTTTCGGTCCAGTAACTCCTCATATAAGCTCAAACTCCCTTCAACTATATACACAACTAAACCCCAACTTCCCTCCCCTCCCCCCACCCGTGCCTTCCCCAACATCACACACCCCAACTGCTGCCCAGCTCCAGCATCAGAGCTCAGGCACCCCCACATCTAGCTCCGCAAGCACCGGTCGGTGAACGGAGCCCAGTAGGGTGAGGTCACCCTAACGGCCACCCAACTAAAACTATTGTGGGGTAGAGAGTATCGCCCCGTAGGGCTCCCGATCAGATAAACATTCACAGTGTCTTGACAAAATAGTGCAATCATCTGACCTTCTTTACCGAAGGTGTCACACCGACTATATTCAAGTCCCTCGAGCCACGCCATCTTGCGACGCCATTTTACGATTCCCGTATCTCTTCAGAGCCCTTTCTGGGCCGAACTTCCGATTCCTGGGGGCATCCTTGCGCATCGAGCCATCCCATAGCATCCTCCGGGGTTTCAAAAAACAAAGTTTTATGTGCATGGAAGACCTTCAATTTTGCTGGATAGAGTAACATATATTTGTGGCCCGCTTCTCTCAGCCTTCGCTTTACAGACCCGAAGTTCATGCGACTACGTTGTACAGTCAGAGTATAATCTGGATAAGCCGTGATGTTTGCCGCTCCTCTCGTGATTGTCCCTCCTTTACGGAAGTATTCCAGTATCCTCTCCCGGTCGCGGTAGTTAAGGATTTTGCCGATCACAGGCCTAGGCGGGTTCCCCGGAGGTGGCCTCCTAGTTAGGGCTCTATGTGCTCTTTCTACTGCAAATCCTTGAGATAGGGCCCCTCCAGGTATCTCCTGTAAGAACATGGATTCGATGAAATCCATAGGGTCACGGCCCTCTATCCCCTCCGGTAGGCCCACGATGCGGATGTTGTTGCGACGGGCTCGTCCCTCAGCCTCCTCCGCTCTGCTCTCCAGGTTGCCAATCCTTTGTGTCAGGGCATGCAAATCGGCCTTATGAGTGGCGCAATCTGCTGTATTCGGGCCAACTTCTTTTTCAAGGGACTCCGTGCGCTCCGCCAGGGCCCTGACATCTTGTCGTAGCAGATTAACGTCCTCCTGGACCTCCCCAACCTTGCGGTCCAGTGCAGTCTTTAGTTCAGTAACGGCCAGTTCCAGCTTTGATTCCCAGGCCGCCCTCAGTTCCACAATCGCCGCCAGGATTTCTTGGTTGGTGCACGAGGACGTCGTGCCACTCCCAGCCAGCGCATCCTTACTTTTGGTAGTGTCCTGGCTCGGGGGAGTTTTAGTGAAATCGTCTAAGGTAGGCTGTTTCACCTTCGGCCGCACCGGCCTGCTCGACATGACTCAGGAAATCGATCGGTTGCTAAAGTAGCAAGTTTGTGTACAGTGCACCTTCACAGCCAGGCCATTGTTCAACTCGCTCCTATTCGAGTCCCGGGCCCTGGTCGGCCATTTTGAGTCGCCCTTTGTTCGCGGGGTCTTTTAACTCGTAGCCACCGATCTCCGTCGCCGTTGATCCCATTCTCTCCAGAAGTTCACAATGCGTGGCCAGTACCTTCACACACCATCATGTGTATCGTCGGTGGTCAGCGATCCGTCGTACCGCACATATTTGTCCGGATCGTTGCAGGATCTCGGGAGCTCCTCCAGAACGCGTCCTCCTACATGGCTCTCGTAGCCACGCCCTTAGTCGAAAGAATGTTACCGTGGGTAAGTAACTTGTTAATTGATGTCACCTCCATTCCAGTCTTGAAACAAGTAAATACACTGAGCGTCTACCTAGATGCTAACCTCTCCATGACCAAGCACATCACCACCCTCTCCTTATCCACTGCCTATACTATGCAACATATCTCACTTAGCCGACAATTCCTCACTCCCCAGAACTGCCTCACCCTAGCATGATCCCTCATCCTTTCAAAACTAGATTACTGCAACCTACATTTATTGGGCACCACAGCTACTAATCTTGCCAAACTGCAACTACTTCAGAATTAAGCCCTACGTGCGGCCTTTGGCTTAAAACGGAATGCTCACATCTCCCATATTAGAAAAGAAGGTTGAATATTGAATAGCTATGTCTTGAATGCGGTCAGCAGTGAATCTTTCTCCAGGGGCGGTCCCCCATTGTTTGGGGCTTGGATTGACTTGTCCCAGGATTTCAATATCATTGAGTGGTACTGCCTCTGGGGACAATTAAGAGAGTGGGCACTACCAGAATATCTATTGGCCATTCTGATTGAGCTACATAGGAATACTGAATTGCAGATTAGACTTGATCGATCTTGGCTCCTCTCTAAAATCATATTATAACCAGGGGTTTCAGGGAAGGGTGCTTGGTGGTGCCCTTTCTATTTAACCTTTATTTGGCCGATCTGGTTAATTAGACTATGGAGTCGGCGTTGGCCAGTTCAAAATTGGGTACATCTAAAATTACAAGGCTGGCCTACACCAACGACATTGTGCTTCTTGATCTCACCGAGATTGGCCTCCAGAGGTAACTAACTGCCTTTCAGAAATATGCAGAGCTTAACGGGTTGAAGACCAATCCCGAAAAATCTAAAATCTTGATTTTCAAAAATTCGCTAAGGCAAACTAAACCATTTAAGTGGTTTCTGGACAACCAGGTGGTCCCTTTAGTGAAGGAAATTGTATATTTGGGATCGGTGGTCAGATCTTACCTGACAAAGGGGTCTTATTGCTGCTTTAGATGAAAAAATCTTTCGCCTAGGTGCCCAAATGAAAAAAATAGTTAATAAATGTACATTTTCTATCTTGCCTCTTATCAAATATTATATTGGTAAAATAATACCGGCTTTGATCTTCTGCTGCGACACTAATCTGCACTCATATGTGGTTGACTGGGAAAGATTAGAGGGTATGCTTTGGAGGCGAGTTGCAAGCCTGAGATACAAATTGGGTATACCTTCACTTAGGGCCTGTGTGGAATTGAAGCTGATCACACTACATAGGCTGATTCTGTCTCCTCCCCCTCTTTCACCCTATGAAGATGTTCTGGTTGTGTATACGGGGTTATCTAACTTGTACCTAAACAAACTGAAAACGGCCTGTGTTAAAATTCTTGTTGAATCAGAGTGTCTGGAAGAAACACTAATCCAAAACCCTATGAAGGCTAAATAAAGAACTTATCAAGAGAATGGACTGGGTTCGTACCATTACAGTGATGAGGAAATTAAGGGTCCAATGTTTCTTTTACAACTATAGATAAACCTAGACTTACGAAGCCGGCCTACTTGACTAAATTCCCTGATCCATCTATAAGAGCAGATTTCTTGAGATTTTAGTTAAATTTACTCATCAGAGATGCTGCTATGACTGTGAATCCAACTTGTCAAAGATGTGATGAGAATGAGACTCAAACGTTGAGACATCTGATGTCTGAACACTCTGAACACTGCATCGTCCACAAGTACCTCTGGGGCATGGGGCCTCAATACCTTCAAACCCCTCTTCCTAAATATCTTCCTTCTCGAGCTCTTCGCTCATCCGCCTCCAACTCCCTCCGGGTCATTCGCTTCTCCAAGCAACGAGTTGGTGGTAGATCTCTCTCTTTTGCTTGGGCCTCCCTCTGGAACAGCCTCCCTGAAAACTTGAGGAGAACCACCTTCGGTTCCAGAAGCAACTTTAAACCTTCCTCTTTGCTTCTGGTTTCTCTCCCCCTCTCCCCTGCTGAATTCCTGGCTGATACTGAGACTGCACTGGTTACCTGGGCCCTTCTGATCTTGAGCCCTGCCCTTCCAGTTGCACGCCTGCACTGCCTCCCTGGCAACCCCTGCACCTGGGGACTGTTTTCTGTATCCTTACAGTCCCCCCACCAGCACTTACTTCAGCATTCACCCTGCACTTGCCACCTGCTGGCCGCTCTTTTATTTATCTGGTTATTTATTATCCCATGTACTGCAAACTCCCCTACCCCCCTGCACTTTTCTTTCCGCCCTCCCTTCCACTTGCACGATCTGAATGACACCTGGCCTAGTAAGATCGTTGTCTGTCTTCCCTTTGTTCCCCCTTCCTTGCCTCGTCGCGCCTTGATGAAACACCTGTGAATAGGCGCGTTATAAATGCCATATCATATCATGATTGACTGCCCTGGTACCACTGAGTTGAGAACACAAAGGTTGGTAAGATTTGCCCCTCATAATTGGTGGATTGAGAGCGATTGTTTTTGGAATAGATTGGTATCTGGACATGAGGTATTTCTTACCGTTGAGGTGGTAAAATTTCTGTAGGACTTGAATTTGTGGAAATCAATTGTATGATTAATCAGTTTTAATATTGGTATAACTTGCTTGTATTATCTTTTTAGTTTTCTGTTTTCTTTTTTTTTTTGTTCTTTTTCTTTTCCTGTTTTTTCTTTCGTTGTATTTTATTTGGAATGTTTGTGAAAAGTCAAATTTGAACTTGTTTTGTTTTGACAGTATCACAATAAAAAAAAAAAAAGTTCATTGGCTCCCTGTCAAAGCGAGAATCCTCTTTAAGGCCCTGACCACTGCCCATAAAAGTGTCTTTAATGATGCTCCTTTCTATCTGAATAACAATCTAACCCAAAAGGTCTCCACTCGGTCCCTAAGATCATGCACCAGCATTGCCCTGAATGTTCCTCGATACATGAGCAAAAGGGCGGGAGGCTCTAGCTTCACCATAGCCGCACCAATGCTTTGCAACACGCACCCGGCTCACATTAGAAATTAGAAATCGCACAATCTTTTTAAGAAAATGATCGAAACCTAACTCTTTGACTAATTCGACTAAGATCTTAATCAAGACAGTCAATGTTACAAATGTGTTGAAACCGAATGTATGCATGTAACCAGAACCCTAAGACCATCAATGTTATTAATATTTTGAAACAGAATGTATGTATGTAACAGAACCATAAGATCGTAACAAGCTACGTTTTTTTAAGCAACCAACGCTGTGATACCCTTGGGTTTGGTGTGTAACAAATGCAATAAATAAATAAAATAAAATAAAGAGGAGCGGATTCCTCCATAATATGGGACAGACAAGACAGTTGGTCTTCCTCTCCTTCTTTTCTCCCCTTGGCTACGGCTCAGATTGATGTCCAAGTGCTCCACACAAGAAAGGGACACCCTTCCTCTTCCCCTCAAATTGGGAGGGTCATTGGCTTGGTTGTTTTTTTGATGGAAACGAGGTAGTTGTAGCCCCATTATGCTTACTCAATGTTTTGCCTTTCAGTCTCCTAGAGCTGCAGCCCGACATAACACTAGTTGTCGGTCTCATACTCTCAACCTCATGTACTTTGAATCCCTTTTCCACCTCCACTTCCTTTCCCAGTTGGCCCCCAGATGTTAAGGGTGTCCCTTTGGACCCACGGCCCTCCACGTTCACAGGGGAAGTGGGAAAGCACAAGCTTGATCCATCAGGGCATCTAGCTCATGCATAGCCGGCTTTGATTTCTTTGACATACACTGAGCTCTGGCCGCTGTTGTAGATGAAACTGTGATTGTATCCATACTACGTAGGTTATACATCAACAGAAGGACTCAGAATAATTCAGTCTCGCAGTCACAAAATCACTGTTGCTGGAGACTCCCCCCTGCATCTGGTGCTCAGCTCTGAGATAAACCGATGTCACCGACTTTGCCGTCCTCAGGCCTTGCAACGGGCCTGTATGCAGGCTGTCTGCACTCACCTGCGCTCAGCGCCTGCTAGGAGTTTTTAAAGTAGGAAAGTGTGTTAAACTGCTCAAGGTCTGTGTAACAACGTAGCAAGTCACACTCCGGTCCATCAACTGTGCAGGGTGTCTGCACTCACCGGCGCTCTGTGGCGCTGAACGCCTGCCGGGAGTTTTTAAAGAGGAAAAGAGTGTTACACTGCTGCAGGTCTGTATAACAATGTAGCAAGTCACACTCCGGTCCACGAGGCTGTCTGCACTCACCGGCGAGTGATAATTTATTCTTGGCAAATAAGAAATGGTGTGCTATATCATTGTGGGTAACTGAGAGGGATGAGTTTCTTTTAATGCCTAGCTAGTAATTCTCAACCAGAATGTTCTTGCCACTTCTAAAGGTGTGGCATTGTAAGTGATGCTTGTAGAAAACGCAGTTAGATACATTGCTTTGAGCTGCGGAGTGGGTGTACTGATAATTGAATGAGAAGCAGTGAGTGATCATTGCTTTAACACAGGGATCTGCAATCTTTGGCTTACCATGGGAATTTTGGTACAAACGCCCTGGAGAGCCACAATTTGCAGACCCCTGCTGTAACACATAAATGGAACCCACATTCCGACATGATATGGAAGGTAATGGTTTAAAAAAAAAACTCCCTCTCATTACCGAAAAAAACAAGGTGAAAAGAACTCTTGTAAATGTAATAATAACCAGTCTGCTTTCTCTTGCACAAAGCTCTTTTCCATGTATCAGTGCTCCAAATGTGTGCAGCATGTCACACTGCACGGTGCTCCACACACTTAATAAATTATTAGCATATAATAAACCTCTCCTCTTACCAAAAGAAAGTCTCAACAAAAATGTGAAAAGTAGGCAGACTACAGTTTATTTTGTATTAAAAAGAGTTAAGGTTTTCATAATATAATAAAATGTTCAACAAACATTGGAAGTGCCAAAGGTAAGAATTAAGCAAATACGCACTGTGCATAAAACCAACCCATTGCTGGAAAGTTCACACAACCTCTCAAACATCTACAGTACCTACTGAAAAAGATCACTAAACATTGTCCGGTCCGTGTCTTCCAGTATCAAAATGTTGGTGTAACCATAATTCCAACCCAAAAGAAAATTATGTTTTGTAGCAGTGGCTTCCAGGCACAACGTCCCACATTATGGAGCAGATTGCCGAAAATCATTGCCTTATACATAAAAGCGTCAACATTTTTATCAATGTCTCCTATAAGGTATTTTTCTAAATTTATGATAACAACTGCTTCTGGTAAACAATAAATTATCAATGTCTACCCAGATGCAAGCTGTCCCGGTCAGTATTTTTTCAGCCTCATCGCATGAAGTACTTTTTCCGGGACATGGCCCCAGTATAGTAGCAGTATGTGCCATGAAGCCAGCGCCTGACGAGTTTACACCATCGACTACAAAACAGCAAATGCACCTACAATTTGGTGTACACTGTTCTGTTTAGTTTTATAACAATTGTTTCTAATATTTGGGCAATTTTATGGCACTTGCGATTTCAGCATAGTTCTGTTTTTCTATTGTAAAATCTTCATAGGCAGTTGAGAGATAAATCATAGAGTTGTTTCCCTATTATGTAACTGTCTAAAACTGATTTCACAACTATTTGTTCACAAGCAAACATGACTATTTAAGAAAAGTTGCCTCCCGCTCAGAGAATGATCAAAGAATTCCATGGCCTGTTGAAACGACTGCTGCAAATATATTACTATGTACATGGTTCGAAGAAGAACATTTATTTTTAGCTTCTGCTCTGTTTTTTGCAGCACGCATGTTTCACCAGGCAGGGTGCATTTTTTTTGCTACGTGACCGTTCTTGACAAATAGTACATAACTTCAAGCATGGTGCTTTTCAAATGGCCAAAATGGTCTGTGCCTATTATTTTTCGAATGTATTTCTACAGTTGCTTAGGCAGTTAGGAGAACAAATGGGAATATTTCCAGTGGCGGCTGGAGTATTTTTTTATTGTAGTGGTGTACATTTTTGCCACAAATAAGCACAAGCGACTGAGCCTAGCGAGGGAGAACAAACCAACCGAGAGGAGTCAAAAAATGTTTTTGGGCATATTGGGTTAAAATTGTGATTTATACAGCACACTTTCAGTGAAAAATTGGCCCAAAAGACAGACAGTATCCAATCGTTTTTTTTATAGGGTAACGCACAATAGATGCAAGTCACCAACTTGCTGTTGTCCCAGCTGCACAGGAGCATTTCCCAGCACATGTCTATGCTGCCTTTCCCCACGATATATACAAACATTTTCATATTGTCTGTGCGCATACATTTCCATCCTGGCTGCGCCTATGAATGCCAGTATTCCCATATAAGAACATACTCATGTTTGCTTTGGGCATAATGCCAGTAAATAATGATACTTTAAGAAAACATGTCAAAGCTGACTCTGCAGATTCATTCCAGTACTTGCACATAAGAACATACTCATGTTGGCTTTGCCATTCAAAA
Organism: Ambystoma mexicanum; assembly: GCF_040938575.1. Taxonomy (NCBI): domain Eukaryota; kingdom Metazoa; phylum Chordata; class Amphibia; order Caudata; family Ambystomatidae; genus Ambystoma; species Ambystoma mexicanum. Next base: position 169,270,928 of record NC_090921.1, on the reverse strand, counting down.
TGCCATGCCACAATTAGCAAACATTTCTGAAACGTAATAACAGATAGCTCACATAGGTGGCCTGGGTTTTTCAGTGATGGCTGCAAAGGCATGGGACGACCTCCGATTGGTCCTGCGCGCCATGAATGACCAAACCAACCAAGAGGAGTCAAAAAATGTTTTTGGGCATACTGGGTTAAAATTGTGATTCATACAGCACACTTTCTGTGAAAAATTGGCCCAAAAGACAGACCGTATCCAATCGTTTTTTATAGGGTAACGCACAATAGATGCAAGTCACCAACAATGCACAGGAGCATTTCCCAGCACATGTCTATGCTGCCTCTCCCCATATAGCAGTATAACAAACATTTTCACATTGTCTGTGCGCATACATTTCCATCCTGGCTGCGCCTATCAATGCCAGTATTCCCACATAAGAACATACTCATGTTTGCTTTGTGCATAATGACAGTAAATGATGACACTTTAAGAAAGCATGTCAAAGCTGACTCTGCAGATTCATTCCAGTACTTGCACATAAGAACATACTCCTGTTGGCTTTGCCATTAAAAATGACTTGCCACGGGGGCGGGGGGCGCTGTTGCGCACGACAGTGATATGGCCGCCTGATTGTAGAGCTCCCGCTCCACTGAGAAATCCTGCGCCTGAATATCCGTCTCAGAACTGCCTGCTGAGCCCAAACTTTGTGTACAGACAGCCCATCTACCCGTGGTGGGTCTGGTGAACTCCTGTGGTTCGGAGACTGGAGACGCCGGAGTTACAGCGGCGCAAAGATCAACCGGCACACGCGGCAAACGCGATCCGACATCGAGCCCCGGGGAGTGCTACTCGAGAGCCACAGGCGCGGCTGAGTGCGAGGCCCCAGATGGGAGGAACCTGAGACTGTAGCCCGGGCCCAACATCCTGATCCGTGCTACTCGACTATTTGTGCAGTCGGCCAGGGAGGAAGAAGTGAGGCGAACCGGCACACACCCGACGATGGCCCCGGCCCGCGGCGGTCCTTAGCTGCTGGGCTCCAGAGGTCCCTCCACTGATCCTGCTGCATACTACGGAGCGAGACGGGCGGAGAGTCCGCGACACAAAACCACACAGAGACTCTTGAGGCAACGACATACGGCCTGGCGCCAAGTAAGGAGGCATGGTGATACGGCGGGGGGGAGCCACAGGGGCACACAATTATCGGAGTGTGGCGATGTGCGCTGACCTGGGGACGGCTCCCTTTAAGCCGACACATGTAATCTGTCCATGCTGCAAGAGCGGCGGGACCCGGCGGGGCACGCATTGTACCAGGGTGCTCGGAGCGCGTCCCTGCTACGGGAGTAGCCCCCTAAGGACTCCAAATACTAGCGGTGGCTCTCCTCCTGGGACGGCATTTTGTGGGCCACTGCGGGGCTCCCGAGCAAAGAGACCACACACCAGTGGTGGGTGCAAGACGCCAAGCGCACTACAATACGTGGCATAGGACCACCGGGGCACACACTGGCAGTACTCGCTCCCCGAATCGGACAAAACACTGATATACACCCTGCCCAGGGGACTAGTCGGTGGTGCTGTTCTAAGCCTATAAAAGCCAACTGGCAGATCGGAGTGGTTAAAACCCCCTGAATAACACTGAACTATAAAGCACCATGAACGTGACAATCCTAAAGTCCAATACGTGGGGGGGACACAGTCCACTCGCGGATACCAAGTACTGGCAAGTGGTACGCCGAGGAGTAAACACATATAACGCTTCTGACCCCTGAACCTGATCCTGTCCCAGAGCTGTGACATAACACAAGGAGCAAGAGTGAACAGCAAATAGAGGTGAGGCAAGCAATATATCGAATTACTGCAGAAAAATAGCCCGACAGTATTATGGGGGAGACACACAAGTCGGGGAAAGGTGCCAGGACTCCGGGAAACAAAAAGAAAGGCCCAATGGACGTCCACGTGCAGAATGGGTTTCGCGCAGTCAACATGAAGTTAGATGACAGTGTCCACCATCGGTTCTTTAAAGGCTAGAGTGGAGAAAGAAAGTGCGCGTGTAAAGGAAACTGAAAACAGGATAAGCACTAATGAAGACAACATTGCACACCACAGCCGCGACATCACTCAAATCAAGGCAAATATGGCAAAACTGCAGAATAAATGCGAGAACCTCGAGTCGCGCTCAAGGAGAAACAACGTCCGTGTGGTAGTCGTATTGAAATCCTTTGGCAAAGGTCAAATGGAAAAACAACTCGAGGTGCTGCTGAAATCCCTGTTCGGGCCGGAGACATTCTCCGAACACTTTTTGGTCGAGCGAGCACATCACACACTGGCCCCAACACCCAAACCAGGCACAAAGCCGCCCACGATAATTCCACAACTCCTTAATTATAGGGACAGAGACACAATCGTACGAAAGACTAGGGAGGTGGGAACTCGCCAATATGAAGAAAGTCGCATACACATCTACCCAGACTTCTCTGCGGGGGTCCAGGCAAGCAGAAGATCCTATGAGCCAGTCAAGAGGCTCTTGAGAGAACGCCAAATCCCATATGCTTTGATGTTCCCGGCCAAGATGAGGATTCAACATGCAGGAAGAGCGCATTTTTTTGAGTCTCCAGCTGAAGCTACGCAATACATTGAAACCTCTATACCCCTTCCTCCCAGAGGGGGCAGACCGGCACAAAATAATAGGCCCAGACCTGCAGACTAAGAAACATACAAGAGTCAACCATGTGCAAGGGCTGCTACATCCCTAGGGCTGTAGTCAAGATAATTTAAAGGTTAAGCGGCACCAAGCAATTTGGTCAACTGGAGTTGCTGGACCTAATCAGCGGCCATGTGAAGCAACATGGCTACTCTTGTAATATTCCATGAGTTTGGTGTGACACATCGTCATGTTGGGGGTGATGATGAGGGTGGCGGGGAGGGACAGGGATGGGGACTGGGAATTTCAGCTCTGGAATTGACTTATTGTGGAACGAAGTTGGGGTTTGTTGCCACTCTACGAAGCTACATTCAGGTGGAAAGCTGATGGAGGTAACTTGTTGTTTGAAAAGTAAAATCGTGGTTACATTGAGACTGGCTCCGACCAAATGGCACGAATACTGTAAACCTGCTAAACGCGACAATGTCAAATATCCACTCTCAAAGTTCTGGTGATGGGTTGAAGATCAAACTGTTGACGTGGAACGTACGAGCATTAAACAATCATATGAAAGTTAAGAAAATCTGCAATTATATTGCCAGGCACAATCCCCAAATCCTAATGCTGCAAGAAACCCATACAGTAGGAACGAGTAACGCTCACATACTGGCCAAGTGGGGTCCCATAAGGTTCCACACAAACTATTCATCCCAGTCTGGAGGGGTTATTACCCTTATTCATCCAGGCCTGGGGTTCCTGGTGGGAGGTTGCAAAGTTGATCATCTGGGTAGATATGTTATGGTATGGGGGGAGGTTGCTAACAACTACTCCTGGTTAACACATACGGTCCCAACATTGACGACCCTGCCATTTACATGGATATATATCAGATCATTGTGTCACTCGATGTGTCTAATGTTCTTTGGGGGGGGAGACTTCAATGGGACCATGGACCCAGTTCTTGGCAGAGCCTCAAACTGTTAGAGCCCCGAGCAAGACAGTACTAAATCTGAGTCATATTCTATCACAACTTCTATTAGTAGATGCTTGGCGTGAGACTCATCCTGGTAGCAGGAGATACACGTTTTATTCCTCTGTGCACGACTCTGAGTCCAGAATTGATTATTGGTTTGTCTCCACTTCCATGGTGGCTGTAATGAGGGGGTGTGAAATCCTGCCCCGTACATTGTCAGATCACTCCCCAGTGCTGTTGGAACTAGAGTTCCAGAATGTCCCAGGTCCTGCCAGGAGGTGGAGAATGCCAGGTGAAATTCTGGAAGACCCTGGGACGGTAGAAACACTCCATGTTGAAATTGCAGAGTTTCTGTCTAATAATGTGTGATCAGTTGACAAATACTCAACAGTGTGGGAATCCTTCAAGGTTTGGATAAGGGGAATGTTGATGTCCAAGTCTGCGGGCATGCTGAAGGCTGTGAGAACCGAGTTATCAGCTACTGAAAGTAAACTAGATGCATTGGAGAAAACATACACAAGCACACAAGATAAGGAACTACTAGCTGACGTTCACACACACCTTCAGGAATTCGATAAATTGGCCATAAGGGAGGTCCGATATGTGGCAGCCCCTATACGTGGACGTAGATACGGGGAAGGTAATAAGGCTGGTAGAACGCTTGCCAATTTACTTAAGCATGATAAACAACCTACTCAGATCACAAGTATACACACGGCACAGGGGAAGGTGCTGCTCAGGGATGAAGATATTAATGGGGAATTCGTTCAGTTCTATAAGGAATTATATTCGAATAAAGATAAGAAAACACTCGCAGAAATTAAGGTATATCTTCAGGCTCTCTCCCTTCCTAAACTCCCTGACGAAGAACGCCTAGCAATGGACCAACCGGTAAATACGGAGGAGATCACAGAGGCAATCAAGGCACTGGCTACAGGCAGGGCACCAGGGTTGGACGGATTGGGGGCCGAATTCTACAAAGAGTTCCACGAGGAACTCGTTCTGATATTGATGCAGGTGTGGGAGGAAGCCCTCGAGAGTAACATACTACCCCCAACTATGAGAGAGGCTATAATAACTGTACTCCCTAAGCCTAGGTGACCACCACAGGATGTATCGTCCTATTGGCCTCTGTCACTCATAAATACCGATGCCAAAATATTTGCAAAGGTTCTGGCAAATTGACTTCTGCCGGCAGTCCCTACCCTCGTCCATCCTGATCAAAATGGGTTTATCTCCACGAGATCCACAGCCTTGAACCTCCGAAGACTGTTTGCCGTGATGGCGCAAATGGACCCTGCGAGAAGCACGGTGGCCATATCCCTTGACGCTGCAAATGCATTTGATTCGGTCTCGTGGGTTTATCTCCTTACGGTGCTGGAGGCATTCGGGGTGGGCCCCAACTTTGTAAGATATGTAAGGCTGCTATACACTGAGCCCAGAGCTCGTGTCCTAACTAATAGGGCTATCTCCGAGATGTTCCTGTTGGGTAGGGGGACTAGACAGGGATGCCCGTTCTCACCCGTGCTGTTCGCATTGACCATTGAGCCAATATCAGCAGCGGTCTGACTGAGACATGCGGATAGAGGGATTAAGATGAAGGGATCCACCCAGTTGATCTCACTTTATGCGGACGACACATTACTATACTTTCGGAAGCCTGAGATACACATAGCACCCATTATGGAAGAGATACAGGAATTTGCAAATGACTCTGGGTACACTATAAATGGGGCTAAATCTGAAATATTTCCGCTCACACCGGCCACCAGATACTCTGCAGTGACAGATGGACTCAAATAAGCTCACATTATATACAGATAACCATGAAAACGCCTTACAAACCACTAAGCTTCAGATGTGGGAGCGACTCCCAATTTCTCTAGCAGGTAGAGTCGCTATTCTTAAAATGGTAATCCTGCCCAAACTGCTCTATTTGTTTGTTAACATCCCTATATGGCCTGCAAGAACCTTCTTCGCCAAACTCAGATACATGGTGACATTTCTATGGAACGGTAAGACAGCGAGGATAGGATGGGAAAAAATGACAGAACCATATTCTTCAGGAGGTATATCAGCCCCCAATTTTGAGCTTTATTATTATGTGGCCCAAGCACAGTTTGCCAAATACTGGTACAATGATGCGGATAGTACACCCCACGCATGGATAGAGGAATACAACACACACCCCACAAACATACAATCAGTCATTTTTGATCCACACTACAAAGACACTTGTGAATACAACCCAGTGAGTTGCACAGTCAGGGCATGGGAAGCTATATACAAAAGACTGAGACTGGAGACACCCTATAACCCAGAGATACCTTTATGGAACTTTCCGGGTATACCCCCCACACATGACATGAGCATACAGGAATCTTGGGACCCTAATAGCGAGATGAAGCTTGGGGATATGTTTGTTAATGGGTAATTTTTAGACCTGGGGCTATTGTTGAGGACACTGTGCGACGGGCCACTTAAAACACTCCAATATTATCGTATGAGGTCTGCATTTCAGAAAAGGTGGCCGCTTTTTCCAGATGAGCCCACACCACATCCGTGTGTACAACTAGTGACAGCCAAAGACGGCCTGGGAATCTCTAGGCTGTACGCTGCGGTGTAGGCCCACACCCGCACATTGAACTAGATTAAGGAAAAATGGGAAGCAGATTTGCAGGTGCCCATTGAGGAGGAGAATATTGTCTGCTCACCAAGAAGGTCTAGCTTAACTCCGGGCTGAGGTTGATCCAATTCAAAATTCTAAATAGGCTACATTACACACTGGCCAGGGTCGCAAAATTTGCACCAGATACCTCAGACGCCTGTCCCAAATGCAACTCCCCTCAGGCCGGTTCTTTTCATATGTATTGGGAGTGCCCAGTGGTAGAGGGTTTCTGGAGGGCTGTGGCAAAATTGTTGGAGGAAATCACTCAGGTTCCCCCTGAACTGACCCCCCAGAAATACTTGTTTGGCGACATAGACAAACGTCCTGAAAAAATAAGAAGATTGTTTAACATCTCTTGCGCTGTTGCCAAAAAATGTATTTTACAGAAATGGAAATGCGCCGTGCCACCCAGCATGAACCAATTCCTACAAGAATTGACACATGTCAATGAATCAGAGGAGCAATTTGTTTCGACCCGACATGCAGTCCCAAAGACATCTGGGGCACTTTTAGAGTCTACTTGTGTAACATGATTACTGATGATGACATGTCGCCATAATATTGTTTTTTAGAAATGTATTGAATAATGTACTCCTGTTGTACATGTGAGATGAGCTGTGCAATGGTGCCTTGTATCCTTCTGTGACCACTAATAAAAAGAGTTTAACAAAAAAAAAATGCTTTGCCACAATAAGCAAACATGTCTGAAACTTAATAACACTTATCATGCTTGCTCTTAATAAATGCCCAGTTAAAAAATGTCATGCCCATGTCTTGTCCGTCTGGCGCATGCCGGACTGGTTCTCTGCCTTTATCGCAGACCGTTCTCAATCAGTGTCACTTCCCCCTTTCTGCTCTAAATCTTTAATACTGTCTTGCGGGGTCCCTCAGGGATCAGCTCTTTCTCCCATCTTGTTTAATATGAATATCTGTTCTGATCTTGGTGGTCCGCCTTGATGGTCGTGCAGCTATAAACTACCTCCGTCCCCAAGTACCGCTCGAACAGGTATAGAATACTGCCCTAGCAATCTTTGAGGCCACAGGTGTGGAGTGGCGCTGTTCGTCTGATACCAGGAACACCGGAAGGACCCCTGAGTGCTGTAAGGCAAAGGTTAGGATCAGGTATACTTTGAAAGGAATGGCAGTGCAAGCAAACAAGGTAAAATGACAAAGCTTACCCCGTGGATGGTAGAACTGGTGGGAAACCTGAATGGGCACCAAGGGAAGACTAACAGCTGGCTGGGATGTACTGCAGTTCCTCCAGTCCACCGCTGCAGCAAGAACGTGACCAGTTAGCAAGCCACTCCAAAGTCCAGGTAGTGAGCACAATAGTTAGTGAACCCCAAGTGGTTCAGGAGGCAAAAGCGTGATAAACAGGAATTGTGTGGTTCGTAGTTCGCCAAGACAAAAGGGTAATCCAGAGCAGTACCAGGGCCAGAAAGGGAGGTCAAGAGTTCCAAGGGTCCAGAAGATACGTCGAGTCCAGAGGAAAATCCAATATAAGTCCAAAATAACGTTCCGTGGTGGAGTTCCAAACTGTAGCAAAGAGAAATGAGTAACGCCAAACAGATCTCTGGTAGAAACAGCTGTGAAGCGCTGAGCGTTTCCTCTCGGCTCCTTTTGTGATGGGAATTGAGGTCACGTGACAGGGCACATGATCGCACAAGAGCGTCACGTGAGGCCGAACACCAGTAGTGATTGGTGTTGCCCATTGTGTGGATGCCGGCGGCAGACAAAGAACCCGTGATTAGTCACGTGATCGCCTGAGCGGGACGTGATCGGGTTCTCCAGTGCGCGGGAGCTGGAGCCGTCGAGCATGGATGAGCCGCCAGGGCAAGCGCCAACACGGAAATGGGCGGAAGGAGGTGGTCCTGCCCCCTCTGACATCCCGCCTGCAGTGTCTTCCCCGTTGGTGTGGGTCGTGGGTATGGGAACGGCTGGTGTCGCGTAAGTGTCGGAAGGAGGGCAAGATTGAGGACGTGACAATATCAGACCATTGCTCCTTCTTATTCTAGATCACGGCTTCAGATATTACTCTTAGGCCGACGATACGCAGATCCTGGTTCGTTTGGGCCTCACTCACACTGATTCTGCGAGTCGGCCTCTCTCCTTTTGAACGCCTGAGTTCTGGCCTGTTTCCCTGCGCCCCTGCCCTCTTCCGTCTGCCTCAGTGACAAATCTCAGGGTAAATATATCTCCCTCGCTATCTATGGCTGACCAAGTTTCAACGGTATGTAAATCTGAGCATTTCAAACTACGCACTTTACACGCAGTGCTTCCTTTTGTGACATCTAAATTTCGTGCACTTCACTGGCTTCCCATTGAGAAGAGAATTATCTTCAAATTCATGTGTTTGGTGCACCGAGCCTTCGATCAATCAGCTTGGAGCCAAAATTATCCAGGAAACATTCCTACGGTATATGCCGGCTCGCCACCTGCGCTCCCAGTCTGCCCTTCTGCCACTTGTTCCTCGTACTAGATTAGCTTGCAGAGATGGCCCGGCCTTTTCAGTGATGGCTAGGCATGGAACGACCTCCCATAGGCCCTGCGAGCCATGACTGACCATTCTGTGTTCTGCCGTTCTTTGAAAACACTATTGGTCTAGGCTTTTGACTCCTTGGGTGTCGCTGTCCCTCTTGCTCCACTAGCCCCATGATGCCCTTGGGCGTACGTGCGCTGTACAAATGCATATAACATAACATGCCACAGTAAGAAATGGCTAGACTGGCTTCATGAAAATGCCAGTTTAGCCTTCTAATAACGCTTCTCTAGCATTGGATCTTTCATAGATTCACATGCTATGAACATTACCCGTTGTCAAGCTGGGAATCCTTAGTTCACTTTTACATTTGTAATTCATTAGTAATTAAAGAATCTCCCTCCTTTTCATTGCTTTTGCCCTCCACCAATGGGACGCCGAGTGTGTAGCTCTGCCCATGCAGCCTCCCGTCAGATTCTAACCACATGTTATACTGGAAGTAGTCCTCGTGTTGGTTCGCCTCAGGAAAATCTCTTCAACTTCAACTGCTTTAGAAAAATACCTCTACAAACTTAATTTCACCTCTTACAGATAAGTAAGAGAAAGAATGGAGGAGAAGATATCTTTATTTATAGCATGTGCCGCTTGTGGCGTAAAGAATGTCTGAGGGGAATAAGCATTAATCGTCAAGCACTGCTGGGATTAGCACCATCAATGTCCCAGCAAGTGCCTCCTTGCAACAAACAAAGCCGTTCGACTTCATAAAACCCTTGAAGATGGCCACCGTAGAGAGTGACGCTGAATTCGGGCACCTTCAGTGCCCAGGACGGCCTGCTCCCAATCTGCACCCTGATTGGCGAATGGATGCATCAGAGGAAGCAGCCTGACCGATCCGGGAGTCGAGGAGGAAGGGGGGCACTTTTGGGTTTCACATGTGGGAGAAGGGAGTGCAGTGGGGTGTGGGTGATTTGATGATTGTGACAGATACGGATTTGGAGAGAAGGTCGAGGTGGATGATGAGATCTCCAAAGGTGTGTTTGGAGTTGGCGAATGTGGTATCGAAGAAGAGAGGTATGCGGGGTGAGATCAAAGCTTTGGGTCAAGAGTATGTGGCAGGAAAGGAAGGATACAAGGTGTTTACGGATGGTTCAAAGGATCCTATGTCTGGGAGAGTGGGAATGGCGTATTATCTAGAAAACTTTGGGGAGTATAAAATAGGACGACTGACGAATGATGTGTCTATTTGTACTGCTTAGTTGGTGGCGATTGCATTGGTGATTGACAGGGTGTATGAGTTGAGGTATGAGAAAGTGGTGGTGTTCTCAGATTCATTGAGTGGGTTACAGGCGATTGTGGCAGGGGATGGTGATAGGAAGGATGTGATTTTGGACATTAGGATGAAGATTGATCAGTGTGTGCGTAGTGGTATGGATTTGGAGTTGGCGTGGGTTCCCAGTCACAGTGGCATCTTGGGAAATGAGTTGGTGGATCTGGCGGCGGGTGAGGGTATGAGGAGGGGAGCGATTGATGTGAGGTTGCCTTTGAGTGTGGATGAGGAGAAGGCTGTGATGATGAGACGGGTCCTAGATGAATGGCAGGAGAGGTGGGTGAAGGGCAGGTGGATGTTCGGTGTTCGTGGGAAAGTGTTGGTGAAGGTGGATGCAGGGAGTTTAGAATGGAGGAGGGGGGAGGAGGTGATGCTGAATCGGTTGAGGATAGGTCATGTGGGGCTGAACGACTGTCTATTTCGAATAGGGAAGCGTGAATCAAGGGACTGTGCGGTGTGTGGGGTACCTGAAACGGTGGGACATTTTTTGATTAGGTGTGAAAGACATGTTACGGAGAGAGAATTGATGAGGGTTCGGTTGAATGCGTTGGGAGTGGCTGAGCTGAGTGAGAGGATTATACTGGGAGGTGATGGGGAGAGAGGCAATAGGAGGAGTAGTGTGATGTTGGATTTTGTGAGACAGACGGGGAGGTGGGAGGAGTTGTGAGCTTAAATGGAGCCAAATAATAATTAGTGGGTACGGTGCACATCATCCTATAGGATGGGGAAGCGCCTGCGTGGGTCCGCCCACGCTTCCGATAATTAAGAAGAAGAAGAAGATCCGGGAGTCGAAGCCGGGCCAGCTCGAAGGATCGGCTATAAGGTCATTCACCCCTGTCTTTTCCTGTCTTGCTGGGATTGCCGAAGGAAATGCCCCTCGGGTATCCCAATGCTCTGCTCGCGTAACGTTACTGCCGTTACCCAGTCATCCAGCTACCTATGTTCCTATGCAAGGTAAGAGGTGCAGTGACCACTTCCTCGCACCCGAAGATTCCTCCTCATGCCCTTCCTTTGCTCGATCTTACCATCATGACCACCTTAACGCCGGACCCCACCCTTGCGACGTCAACGTCCACGGAAATATATATTTGCATCTCACCTGTTCCACCAGCCTCGCGCGGCACTTGCACCTTTGTTACTCATTGTAATTAGCACCTACTGTTCCCTTACATCTGTCTGTTAGTAATACTGCATGCACTCATGTCATAGTCGGAATTTAGCAAGGTACCGCCTTCCAGTACACTTCTCTCTTGCTTACCTGAAGTAGCCCCCTGCACCAGGAGGCTAGGTTCTTCCAGATTTGCGCACACCCTCTGATCTTTATCCTATCTGGAACCACCGGATTGAAATTTCCCTCTTGTATATGTGTTTCTGATGTAGCCCCTTACCATGAGGCGTGGCATATGTACTTTATCCTGACTCTCAGGTACCTGTATACCTGATGTAGCCCCCCACACCATGATGGCTGGCTCTGCCAGTTTGCGCATGTACTTTATCTTGACTCTCATGTACCTGTATACCTGATTTAACCCCCCCAGCACCATGAGGCGTGGATTTGTCCGATAATGCTTTACATATGTTATCTTGTATTGTTTAAGAAAGTATACCTCTATGCACTTACTGTAACTAGCGCCATGATACCTGAGGCTTTGAGCACTGCTATAAATGCAAAAGAATAATAATAATAAAGCGTGTTGAATGCATTTACTGCTTACACCACCCTTCACTCTGTTGAGGATTGTCAAATTTGTAAGGGGTTTAGCACAAAACGCACAAAGACAGGCACAGACTCCTTGTCTTTTGGCTGAATGATGGCCACCATCTCCCCTCAGAAGCAGAGTCTTCTAGGGCCTGGCGGGCCATAGGCTCCCAGAAAAGAAAGTGCCGGACCGAAAGAGGGCTAGATCAGAGGAAAGACCCCCGGTTACCAAATCTGATCATCAAAAGGGGCACACAACTCCAGGAGATGCTGTCATCGATAAAAGAGTTACCCGGACACAGCCAGTCGACAACAGATGAAAAATACTAGGTACAGAAAAAGTGATAAAACATGGCTAAACTCTGCCAAAACAGACAGATGAGGCCATGCATGCCCAGGTCACTGCACAGATACTCCAAACGCCACACCCTCCCGCAGGAGAACAGGGCGGGACACAGTCCCAGCCAATGATAGCTCCATTCTCCCCCATAACATACTCCCAGGTCATGCGTGAAGAAACTCTATGGTACGAAGTAGACTCAGAATTTGAAATACTCCATTGAGAGTCACCAGCTTCTTCAGATTTCGAAGATTCAGTGGTGATGGAGGACAATTTGCGGCCTCAAGTTCCCCCACTCAAGTCTCAACGCCTTCCTCAGCAGGATCTGCTGGGTCCAATTCTTTAAGTGCTGCTAGAGCCGTTATTGAATCTGCAAGCTCTGCTATCATTGCAGGCATTGGCAACACTTCAAAATGTGTTGTCCCAGCTAGATACCAGACTCCCAATGGCAGTACAAGCACCTACAGCACCAATCCATGAGGTATTAGATGTAGCCCAAGTAGGGGGATCAGGGTCCCCGGTCAGGTTGAAGACAAGAAAGAATGTTTTCTTTTCAGTCACATGCACAGAAGAAGAAACTCAGTGCTATATATCCCCATCTCCGACCATGTATGGGAGAAGAGGTTACTAATAATGAAGCAACCGTTAACCGAACCAGTGTTCAAAGGCAGCCTGCAAAAGAAATTATGTGCACCAGATACCACCTGTCACCAGAGCCGGTAGTATGCGCATCAGCGACCAGGAAGGTATATGATGAGACACGCAAGTGTACAACACCCACAGCGCCGGAAGCGCACAAGATAGATGCTCTAGGAAGGAAGATACTTTCCATATGATCTATCACAGTTAAAGCGGCAAATGCTCTATAAATAACATCAAGGTATGACCGGGAAATTTGGCACAGACCGGTGGCACTTCTAGAACACATGCTGGATGAAAGCATGCGGAAGCTATTGCCATCCTAAACTGGAGGAAGCCGCAAACCACAAAATACATTTTGCTGTCAATTTGGCTGAGACAGGCTTTAAACAGATCAATAGTGCAGTGGTGGTCAGCAGGACTGGCTACGCTGCACTGACTTTAGGTGCAACAAAAGCTCCTTGTCAGAAATACGAACTGGGGCAATGCAGATGAGGCCATGCATGCCCAGGTCACTGCACAGATACTACAAACGCCACACCCTCCCGCAGGAGAACAGGGCGGGACACAGTCCCAGCCAATGATAGCTCCATTCTCCCCCATAACATACTCCCAGGTCATGCGTGAAGAAACTCTACGGTACGAAGTAGACTCAGAATTTGAAATACTCCATTGAGAGTCACCAGCTTCTTCAGATTTCGAAGATTCAGTGGTGATGGAGGACAATTTGCGGCCTCAAGTTCCCCCACTCAAGTCTCAACGCCTTCCTCAGCAGGATCTGCTGGGTCCAATTCTTTAAGTGCTGCTAGAGCCGTTATTGAGGAATATCTATATCTGAGGAAATGAGTAGAAAACTACAGTACCCAGTAGGCTTGGGGGCGGATGTAGTTGTTCCAGACTCCCGCCACTAGCCAGCTGCAGGTAATTGGGGCGTTTACTAAACCTGCGGCGTTTCGTTCTCGGAGGAAGGATGCAGGAGAGATTGTCATTGTCATTTTGCTTGGAGTCACGCTGCGGTCCGCAGGAGCAATTCGAGTGGAGACATGGTTTGTAACCGAACAAACGGAACCCTTGCTACATGGTGTGACGATTCCTCATTTTGCTGCGCTTTATGTTATGTTGCTTGCCGCCCTTCGGGCCATGTGTTCCTGTCTATCTCATATGCGAGCAGTTCCCGTGTTTGTGTCACACCGCTTACTGCTTATATGTGTTCATGTCAAAGCTGATGTACTATGTTAAGAAATTACGTTTATATGCATGTTCAGGAGTTCTTGTGAGTCTGTAGTAGGTGGTGTTCAGGATCAGGGATACAGACTGGTGATAAGGTGTACGTAGGAATTGTGAATTGTATGTTATCTCCCCTCCTTTCCTTTGTCAATACACACCCTTTCCCTAACTCCGTCTTCCCCCCATTGGCTGCCACGTTGTTATCTGTTATATTACTATTCGAAAGCCCGTGCCAACCACGGTGGGAGGGTCGATCTATTCGGCTTCTGTGGTTCCGGAGAGGGGGTTGATCCCCTATCATCCCTTACAGTTTTGACACTCATAGACATGCTTTTTGACGGCGAAACTCTCTTCGGACCTAAAATCGACAAAACGCTTAAGCAATAAAAGCTAACGCAGACACAGCCAAGTCACTTACCATGCTGCAAGTCAAACACGTCTTTGGCACCTGTCGAGGGGCAGCAGGAAGATCTACCTACTAAGTCGTACTGGGGATTTTCACTGTACTCGCAGGGGTATAAAACACTCCCAAGGGTATCCGCAGCGAAGGAACAACAAGCAACATCAGCAGCGAAGATGATCTACTGGCTTCCAAAGGGGCAGGACAAAAGCGCAGTCCTGACTATGCAGCAAGGACAAGGTCAGCAGGGGGAAGACTATCAAGCCACTTGTACCACTGGCAAAATTTGACAACAAACATGTGGTTATTACTGGTGGTCCAATACGGCCACCTAATAGAATTCAACAAACAACCGCCAAATATTCCCCCAATCAAGAAATGCATCCCACACCTAAAGGTGTTAAAACAAGAGGTAAAGCAAATGTTGGCAAAAAAACAGCATTCAAAAAGTACCAAACAATCAAGTGGGGAAAGGGGTTTCTGACGCTTGTGGATTGCATCTTTTTTTGAAGATCGAAAGGGACGTCGACATGGGCGTGACTGTAACACTATCCCGAAAGTGCTGTGTACTGTGCCCAAAATCCCTCACGCATCAAGGTCCCACCAGATTGTTTATTTCCGCCAACCTAGTTGGTCTCTTATGCGGAGCTCGTAAGAGTTTATATTGCTACATCTATTCCCACGGCTTACAGGCGTTTGGTGAACTTCGACAACCTTTTTGACGGCGGTATCGTGGGTTTCCTGCCACCATCGACTAAATCTACTACTGCTCAGCGACTGTTGACCGCGTGGCTCGGCCCTCAGGTCTGGCCTTTACAGTAGGAGAGTGGGGGCCTGTTTCTTTCTTCTCTCTGAGAATGTATTTCCCTCACCCCTCTTTCCCTTTTCGGTTTGGCTGCTGCTAACCTCTGACATGGAGAGGACTCCTTTTAAATTCTGCCCGTTGTGTAACAGCAAATTTCCCTGGAAAGACACCCATCACGATGCAATAAGTGTCTCCCTTGTGACCACGACGAGTGCTCGGTTAAGGACGAGGAATCTTTCGGCAGCCATGGCTCTGATTCGGAAGCCATCAACCTTTTTGCGTAGCCTATGCGTTCCGAAGTGCCCGTCCCCGACAGGCAGGCTGTCCTCACTTTTATGGGGAAGTCACAACCCCGGTGACAGGGGCACCCATGCACTGCGTGTACTTAAGCACACAACCCCTAAGGACTGTTCGACGGGGTCGTCCAAGAAGTCCTCAACACCCGTAAGGTGCCGAAAATTTCAACGGTACCTTATGAACCTCGCAGTTCGGAGCCCTCCCCGCAACCGGCCCCGCGGCATGCAAATGGCCATAAGACTCCTTCTTGAATGGGTGGTCCTCTTAAAAAGTCACTGTCGTCGACCCGCTGTCCAGAACGACAAAGTACTTGGTGGAGTCACCGACCGCGGCAGCGCCTTCTGTTGTACCAAAATCTGAGAGCCATTCGGCGGCCAGGTCCTACAAAAGCACCCCATCTCCACGAGAGGACTATTCTGAGGCTCTTGAGCCTCTTTCTAAGGCGTTAGATATGGGTTCACCCCCTTCCAGGCAAACCTTCCCACCTCCTGACCCTTCAGCATCATCAGAATGGACTAGTGAGAGGTTTGAACAGTGTATTGTTAAGATGGCTGAGTTCATCGACTTTTCAGACCAGTATGACAAGGCCTTGAAGAGACCTAGGGAAGTTGACACTTGCCCCATCACCTCTAAATTTCAGAAACTTCCCTCACCTGGTGCCCAGTTTTCCTCTTTGGAGGAACCACAGGGACACCACAGTGATATCTTTGGGGACGTCCCCGATGACCCGACCCAGGAGGTTTCTTATCAAGGGTTTAACCTTCATGATCAAAACCCAGTCTGTCAAGATCCAGACTGGTATCAGGGGGAGGACCAGGGCTCGTGGCACACACTGCCACATACTACTGACCCAGACGTCATCTGTCTAGATCCCCCTGCTAATTCTCCGCAGAGAGATTCGTCGCCAGTTGACGACCAAAAGCTGTTCAACTCCCTCTTAAAGATAGCAGCTGACGATTTCAAAATTACTACGCACAAATCCGCCCCGACTCGAACTTCGTGGAGGACACCCTCAAGGGATAAACTTCGGTTAAGCAACCTTCACCTTATTAAATTATATTAAACGGTGCCTGGCCTCTTCTTTCCTGTGCCTGTCCCTTAAACTGGCAGTCAACCCCCCGAGTGGAAAATTGTTTCGTGCAGCCTCCTCTGACCCCTTCTACATCAGGGGTCATGCCACACCAGACTCTTTGGTTGTTGCAACCACTCGCAGAAGGGTAGGGGTACCACTATCCTCAGCAGACTCCTGTCGGGACAAGCACTGCAAAAAACCTCACACCCTTGGTAAGTGGGTCACCGCTATCGCGGCCGACTCCACAAAAATAGCCAATAACACCACGCTCCTTGCGAGCTACAGTGATGTTCAGTGGGGCCTAGTACAGGATGGTATTCAGGAGGTTCCAGAGCCTACCCGATCATGCCTGCTGGCGGATTCGGCTGAAACCGCTGGATGCACCCGTGCTCAGGAAACCCTACTTAAGAAGCATACCTGGTTAAAGAATTCTGGGTTCAAACCCGAGACACAAGCCTCCTTAATTAACACACCTGTAGAGAAATCCAGCCTATTTACAAAGGCAGTTGGCGACGCCCTGGAAACGGTGAAAAAAGGAGCATGCGACTTTGAAGTCACTTAGCTAGATTATGGCTAAACCTTTTCACCAGCACGGCGGCTCTAACGCCCTCTGGTCCTTTGGTGGCCAATCCTTCTCCCGCTCGCCACAAGGTCAATACAGCTTGGGGGGTATCCTCTGGTCATGGCTCCTCTGGTAACTTCCAGTACCAGCAAAGAGGCTCTTGTAGGAGCAAAGGTAGAGGCAGAAACTCTACTCCCAGAGGCTCCACGGCCTCCAACTCCAAGTGACTTGCTGGTACGGGTCCCCTCCCACACTTTCCCCGTAGGGGGTCGCTTGTCTTCATTCACCCATGCCTGCGAGGGGATCACTTCAGATCAGTGGGTACTAAAGACCGTTGCCCACAGGTATTGTATTGAGTTTCTCCGACCACCTCGCTACCACCCACCAAGAAGCAGACGCCTGTCGCCAGAACACCTATGCATCCTCCTAGAAGAAGTTCAGGTCCTGCTGGAAAAGGTCGCCATTGAAGTCGTCCCCCTTCTCCAGGTGAACAAGGGTATTTATTCAGTGTTCTTCCTTGTACCCAAAAAGGATCTCACCATGCACCCTGTTTTATATCTGCGCCCTGTGAACAAGTATGTCAAACCTCAAAAGTTCAGTATGACAACACTTCAGGAGGTAATCCCCCTGCTGCAGCTGGGGGATTGCATGGCCACATTCGACATGAAAGATGCTTACTTTCATATTTCAATGTTGCCAGCGCACAGAAAGTATCCAAGGTTCATAATAGAGGACACCTACTATCAGTTCAAGATTCTCCCCTTCGACATTGCCACAGCCCCAAGGGTGTTCACAAAGGTACTGGTGGTTGTGGCTGCTCCCCAGCGCAGGCAGTCCATCTCAGTCTATCCTTACCTCGACGACTGGCTCATAACGGGATTCGTATGGAACATGCTAGACAAATACCCAGAAGACAGGAGATCTCCTCTTCAACCTAGGATTCTCTATCCACGATAAGAAATCCAGTCTAACCCCCAGCCAGGTCAAATAGTTTGGGGGGGGCTCTAATTTGGACAGAAGGCACGCTCGTCTTTCCCTCCAACAAGAGGGTTGAAAACACGCTGTTCCAAATTCCTCACTATGTAGCCAGTCACCAGGTGACCGTACGCAAAGCCATGCGACTGATGGGGATGATGTCTTCCTGCGTCTATCTAGTTCCTCACGCTTGCCTGCGCATGCACCCCATGCAAGAGTGGCTCTCAAGCCAATGGTGTCAGGCCAGCGGCCAGTGGGGCGATCTAGTGGTTGGCTTGGCAGCCCTCGTTCAGTCTATGCAGTGGTGGTCAAATGAAAACGTTTTTGCCAGGAAAACCTTCACCACCCCCGCAGTAGAAGCCACTTTCACCACAGGCGCATCTCTGTTGGGGTCTCACCTTCTTCAACAGACAGCGCACAGCGTGTGGTCTCCAGGAGTAGCGTCCAATCGCATTAACCTGTTGGAACTGCTAGCAGTGTTCAAGGCCTCTGAAGGCTTTCCAGTCACACCTCCAGGGCAAAACAGTTCTAGTCCTCACGGACAGTACCACGGCCCTTTACTACTTGAACAAACAAGGGGGCACACACTCTCTAGGGCTGTCGAGACTGTACCAGAACATCTGGAAGTGGGCACTCATACACATGTTCCTCCTCTCACAACACGTTCCAGGAGTACTCAATCTTCTGGCAGACGTATACAGCAGAGAGTTACCCCTACCCATAGAGCACAAGTGGCAGCTACAAGAGGACATTTTACTCAACAGAATGGGGCTTCCCAGAGATGGACTTGTTCGCCAGCGTGGAAAACGCCCAGTGTTCGACTACGCCTCCAGATATCCACAGAACCGCTCCATGGGGAAAGGTCTCTGGATAACATGGTCCAGGAGATTTGCCTCTGCTGTTCCCCCAGTTACCCTTCTCAACCGAATAGTGCACAAGATTCAACAGGAACCAGTCATAATGATCCTGGTGGCCCGATATGGGCCCGCCAGCTTTGGTTCTCCCATCTCATTGCATTGTCAGTCTCCCCTCCCAGGAAGTTGCCATGCAAATACAACATGCTGTTTCAAGATGAGGGTGAGACACTGGATCCATGCCCCCAAACACTCAATTGAGTAGCTTGGATCCTGAAGTCATAGAGTTTGGGCACCTTCAACTCCCTCAGAGATGCATTGACATACTCACAGAGGCTCGGAAACCTACCACCAGACATTGCTACTCAAGTAATTGGAAGTGCTTTGTTACCTGGTGTACTACCAAGGGCATCCATCAATCCTATGGATTGCTCCCCTAAAGATAATGTCCTGTACCTGATTCACCTGTTAGATTCAGAACTGGTTTTCAATTCCGTAAAGGTCCAATTAGCAGCTCTTTCGGCATACACCACGTCCCAGAGCAGGGTTTCGTGGCAGAAGATTCCTGTTATTAAAGCCTTTAAGGAGGGGGTAAAGAGACTTTGAGTGGATTGTGCCCTCCAATGTATTCCTCATCTTAGATGTATTCCATCCAGCTTTGCTGCTCTTCGGAAATATTTTCGGCAGAGGGCGCCGTGCGTCGATGTCGTCGAGTCGACAGTCCCTCGAGGGCCTCCGTCGAGGGTGACATCATCGGGTGTATAAGTAGCATGCGCGGCGCCCGTTGGCCTCAGTTCCGTTTTTCCGCAGTACATTGCTTCGGACATTCGGCGCGCCTCGAGTTCTGTCAGGAAATATAATATTACGAGAAGAAATTATGTCCTTGTCATCGACGCCGACCACGACCCCGAGATCGGGTTTTAAGAAATGCAAGTCGTGCGGCTCAAAATTGTCGATCACGGACCCGCACCGCGAGTGTTTGTGGTGTCTCAGGGAAGGCCACGACATGGAGGCCTGTTCGAAGTGTCAGGCGATGACGGGAAAGGCATTGCGATAAAGGAGAGGAAAGCTACATGTAGGTCGGAAGGATCGGAAAGCCTCTAGTGTTGAGTCGAGACCCCATGGGGAAAAATCTCCTTGACGCGAAAGGCATAGATCCAGATCTCGAAGCGATTCTCATCGCTCGTCGTCTTCGTCGAAAAAGTCGAAGAAACAACCCCATAGATCTACCTCCACCTCGTCGTCAGACGAGTCTCCGAAAATGAAATGCCTCACAAAACATTGGTCTTCCGAAGAGTGGGAAGCATTTAGGGTCAAAATGATGGAGGTGTTTGAGAAAGCGAAGCCTCGGTCCGCACCTTCTTCGGAAGCCAGCCGGGCGCGTCATCGTACCGACACTCGCACGCCCTTGAGCCCGGGTGATCATAAAAAGGACGGATAGAGAACCTTCCAGGACACCGAGCGAAAAAGCTCGAGTCGAGTCGACCGCTCGAGGTCACTGACGCCGTCCGAGACCTTCCACACCTCGAAGGGGAAACTGTCGAAGGCCGCTTCGACGCCCTCGAAGCAGTCCCTGTCGACGACCACAATGTCATCGACGCCGTCAACGCCTTTATCGACGTCGACGCCAAAACCTTTGGCGCCAAAGGCTCCAACCAAGCAAGGGCAGCTAGAAAAGGAGAAGGAGAAAACTGCAAGACATGTATCTTCTTCAAAATCTAGTATTACATCTCCTCCTCCTCCTCATCTCCCAGAGAAGGTTTTCAAGCCTCTCCCTAGGAAGGAGTTTTTCAAATCCTTGACCTCAATTTTTGAGGATCAGGAGAGATCCGAAGAGGAAGATGTACCTTTTGGGTTGGAATATGGCACCCAAAATGTCCCAGAATGCCTAATATCGGAAGAAAGCAGGATGAAGGATTTGGTGGAGTCCTTACATAATGCAAGTGGCATTGATACCTCTCCTGAGAATGATTTTGGTAGACCAGATCCAGGAGAGCATGCCAGTACATCTTATCGTCAATTAATGACAAAGGTGGTAGACTACTTGGGATGGGCTAAACCAACAGCCCAATTCGTCCAGGACGATTTGACAGACATATTGCACCATGGTCCCAATGAAGACCCAGTTTTACCTTTCCATGTAGCCTTAAAAAACAGGGTGGCCAAGAATTGGGAAACTCCGGATTCTATTCCTCCAGTGAATAAATCCCTAGCATCAAAATACCGCCCAGCCAGTAGCGACCCCCGCTATCTGTCAAAACATCCAACTCCCGAGAGTTTGATCATACAGGCAGCCACAGCTTCCAACAAACTTGCGTATCGGTCTATCCCTCCAGACAGGGCTGATAAGCATGTGGATGGTTGGGCACGGAAGGTATTTTCAGCCGGGAGCATGGCATTAAAATCTGACAGCTCTTGGCAAAATTTTTGTACACTCTGTGGGAGTGCATCGCAATGGCGGCGGAGCACATACCAGAAGGAGAAGAAAGAGAAGGTTTCCTAGCCATCGTTAGAGATGGAAAGGAGGCCATGCAGGAATCCCTTCAATCTGGATTGGACACTGCGGATAGTGTAAGCAGGTCCATGGGCACTAGCACGGTAATGCGCAGGTTTGTGTGTTTACGGAAGTCGGGTTTTGCACCGGACGTACAGAACCGCCTCCTGAACATGCCTTTTGACTGGTCTCACCTTTTTGGCAACAAGGCTGACGAGAGCCTTGAGAGGTTGCAGACCTGAAAAGCAGCGGCCAAATCTTTAGGAGCTGCTATTAGGCAACCTCAGCCTTTTCATGCGCAAGGACAATCATGGAGGGGACGATCCTATCATTATTATACCTCATACGGGAAGACGAGAGGAATGGCCAGTCAAAGGGGCCAAAGAAAAGCCACGCGTGGTGGACGAGGAAAACGTGCTAAGCCAGCTCCAGCTGCAGCCTCTTTGCCATCAGCAGCTGCAACATCCGCCACAAAACCACTTTGAGGACTTGCACCACAAAACACCTGTAGGAGGCAGGCTGTTGCAGCATCTGCAAGAATGGCGAGCCATTACTTCAGATGTTTGGGCTCTAGAAATAATAGCCCAAGGCTATTGCCTTCCTTTTCTAAAGCAACCTCAAAGCAATCCACCAGGGAGACACCCGCTGAAGTTTTCAAATCCGCTCCTACAGCAGGAAGTTCTAACCCTGCTGGAGAAAGGTGCCATAGAACCAGTACCTGCAGCAGGGAGGAACAAGGGTTGGTACTCCCCGTATTTTTTGATCCCCAAAAAGGACGGAGTACTGAGACCCATCTTGGACTTAAGAAGCTTGAACAAGTTCCTCAGGAAGGACAAGTTCAAGATGGTTACTCTTTCTCAGATCCTTCAGGCCCTTCAACTCCAGGACTGGTTGGTGTCATTGGACCTCCAGGATGCTTATTTTCATGTGCCTATTCATCTCAAGCACAGAAAATACCTGAGGTTCGTTGGTGACTCACACTATCAGTTTCGAGTCCTGCCGTTCGGGTTGACCTCCGCCCCGAGGGTCTTCACCAAGTTAATGGTAGTGGTGGCAGCGCACCTCAGGAGAGGGGGGATTCATGTCTACCCCTACCTGGACGGCTGGCTGATCAGAGCGCGCTCTGCCGAGCAAGCTTTGGATCATCTAAAAGTCACCTGCCACTTCCTCCACAAACTGAGCTTCTCCCTCAACTTAAAGAAGTCTCAAATGACACCTTCCCAACAGCTTCAATACATAGGGCCTCATTACACGGATACCGGTACCGGTAAATCCTTAACGCCTTACTACGAGGTCCCTTTGCGGGTTGGGGGATTTAACGCCTGCTTTTTGCAGGCGTTAAAAACCAACCCGCAAAGGGACCCAGGGAGGTACCGTAATTAGCACCTTCCCCATTCCCATTGAGCCCTATGGGCCAAAAATGGGAATGGGGAAGGGCAATGGTAGAAGGGGGAATTACCGCCCCGCCAACCTTGGAATGGGGCGGTAATTCCCCTTTCCGCCAAGGCGGTGCCGGTATTTTACCGGCATGAACTATGGCGCTAATAGCTCCATGGTTGTCCGCCATCCGTGTAATAGGCCCATAGGAGCTGTATTAGACACATCCTTGGGGAAAAAGCTTGCCTCCCAAGTCGAGGGCTCAAGACATTCTTCAGATGGTTTCAAAATTCCAAAATGCCCAAAATCTCCAGGCTTACGACTTTCTACGGTTGCTCGGCCTCACGGCATCCTGCATTTTTCTGGTGCCAGAGGCACGCTTGAGGATAAGATCCCTTCAATGGGCCCTAAAGACTCAGTGGTCCCAGTTCTCGGGTCAAATGACGGATCAACTTCAGGTTCCGAACAAGGTCAGACAAGACCTTCTATGGTGGACCTGTGCAGAGAACATCTTAAAGGGAGAACCCTTTTGGCAACCATGACCGGAGATCACGGTAGTGACGGATGCCTCACTCCTGGGGTGAGGAGCACATGCCAACGATTTGACAAACGGTCGCTGGTCTCCATCGGAGTCCAAACTACATATAAACCTTTTGGAGCTGAGGGCAATCAGACTAGCGCTGAAGGCCTTCCTGCCATCTGTCAGGGGAAAGAATGTCCTGATAATGACGGACAACACAGTGTCCATGCACTACCTAAACAAAAGAGGAGGTGTGGGGTCACTACCCATGTGCAGAGAGGCAATGCAGCTCTGGTATTGGGCGATTCAAGAGGGAATCTCTTTAACGGCAATTCGTCTAGCCGGTTTAGAGAATATGACGGCAGATGCTCTGAGCAGGCAGAGCATGGTGTCCCACGAATGGGAATTGGCTCAGGAAGTCATTCAAGAGATCTTCACCCTTTGGGGAACCCCTCAGATAGACCTATTCGCAACCAGTACCAACCGAAAATGCAAAAGGTATTGCTCAAGGGAATTTCCCCCGAGAGGAGCCCTGGAGGACGCGTTCGTAGTGGATTTGAATTTCCCACTATTGTATGCGTTCCCTCCGATTCCCATCATTACTCAATGTCCATTAAGATTATTAACATGGAAAACAGCATTTCTAGTTGCTCTAACATCAGCAAGAAGAGCGAGCGAATTGCAGGCACTATCTTCTGGGCCACCTTATACTGTGTTCCATAAGGACAGGGTTGTGTTGAGGGTTAAACCATCATTTTTACCGAAGGTAATATCTGATTTTCATTTAAATCCGAAAATTGTTTTACCCTCATTCTATCCTCCACCTCATCCTTCTAAGGAGGAAAAAAGACTACACAGACTGGACCCAAAAAGAGCTTTAAGCTTTTACATCTCTAGGCTTTCTAGACTTAGAGTGGACAACCAGTTGTTTATAGGCTACACTGGAGGAAAGCTGGTTCAATCAGTAACAAAACAAAAGATTTCGCGCTGGATCGTGCTTTGCATTTCAGAATGCTACAGACTAGCACAAAAAGACCCACCTAAAGGGTTAAGAGCTCATTCCACCAGAGGTATCGCCGCTTCCACAGCCCTTCAAAGAGGTGTCCCTATAAGGTCCATTTGCGAAGCAGCAACTTGGTCTTCGCTTCACCCCTTCTCAAAATTCTATAACCTGGATGCTTCCCAGTCTAGGGAGCTAACTTTTGGAAAAGCAGTGCTTTACTCTGCCATCTAAGCGCATTTAAAAAATAAAATAAAAAAAATAAAAAATCTGACCCCTCCTCCAGAGGAACTATGCAAAATACTGCTTTGGGAGCCTATCTAAAATGAGGAATATGTTGGAGGACACAATCCACTCGAAGAACAGGATACTTCTTACCTGGTAACGTTCTTTCGATTGGATATTCCTCCAACGTATTCCTCATCGCCCTCCCAACCTACCCCTCTGTAGATTTTTTCCAGGTTATTTCCATCTCAAATCTTGCAAGGCTGATACCTGTCTGCCGGCACAATCTACACAGTACAAGATCACAGATACAAAAGAGGGGAAAAACAGGACTGAGGCCAACAGGCGCTGCGCGTGGTACTGATACACCCGATGACGTCACCCTCGACGGAGGCCCTTGAGGGACTATCGACTCAACGACATCGACGCACGGCGCCCTCTGCCGAAAAAATTTCCGAAGAGCAGCAAAGCTGGATGGAATACATCTAAGATGAGGAATACGTTGGAGGAACATCCAATCGAAAGAACGTTACCAGGTAAGAAGTAACTTGTTCTTCATCCCCCTATTTCCAACCCAACTCCCGGATGGGACCTGAATATTTTTCTTACCAGACTAATGGGATCTCCCTTTGAACCATTGCACAAGGCTAGCCTTAAGGCACTCCCCTACAGGACTGCCTTCCTAGTGGCGATCACCTCTATAAGGAGAGTTAGTGAACTGCAGGCCCTTTCAGTTCAGGACCCCTTCGTCACGATTCACGATTTTCCAGAACCCCACTAAAGTAGCAGAAACGGGCTTCCAAACACTAGATGTGAGGAGAGCGCTAATTTACTGTCTGGAAAAGACAAAACCACGGAGAAAAGAAAACCAGTTCTTTGTATCAGTAGTAGCTGGTAGAGAAGGGGATCCTGTCTCTAAGTCAGCTATTTACAAGTGGTTTGTAAACTGCATCACACTGTGTCACACTCTTGCCAAGAGTGATCTAACCTTCACGCCTAGATCTCACTCGACTCAAGGCACATGGGCTACCTTAGCATTCACTGTAAAGGTTCCTCTAGATTCCATTTGCAAAGCAGCAACCTTGAGTTCTGTACACACCGGTACCCAACATTACTGCCTAGATACACACTGTATGTCTGCTCCTCAGGTGGGACAAGCAGTGCTAAGACATCCCTTTGCTACTGTTCCTTCACACATCCCGCTACCATCCCTGGGTACTGCTTGCTAGTCTATGCACAGCATGTGATTCTATGCAGATCCACAAGCATCAGAAGACATACATTACTCAATTTAATTGTATTTCTGATGATTGTATCTGCTTAAATTCACATGCGCCCTCCTCCCTCCCCTTTTGGAGTATAAGGAACATAGACTTCTTACACCTCTCTTCTGTACTCACTCACGCAGACTATAAAATTCCATCACGGCAGAAAAAACAACCGGTGGAACCTCAGCACGTGAGGGATTTTGGGTACACTACACACCATGTTAGAGATAGTGTTGCAGTCACGCCCATGTCGACGTCCCTTATGATCTTCAAACAAAGGAGGCAATACTCTGCGATTACCACCAGGTGTCGGACTGTATGCACAGTATGTGAATCTAAGCAGATACAATTATCAGAAATACGATTAAGGTGAGTAATGTATGTCCTACTCCCAGTACTTCATAGTGAAAAAAACAGACATAAGCTGGCGTCAGATACTAGATCTGCACGAACTAAAAATAATTGTCAAAAAGCATAGGTTCAAAATGTTGACGCTTCAACAAACCATAAGAGCGGTGCAACCAAATGAGCTCCTAGCGCTATTAGATATGAAAGATGCGTACTTCCATGTACCAATTCATTCAAAAGTACTTGCAATTTGCAGTCGGAAAACCGCACTATCAGTTCAGAATGCTCCCATTTGGGTTACAATTTGCCCCGCAAACATTCACCAAATTCCTCGCGCCAGTCGCAGAAACCCTCAGAAAAAGAAGACAGCACATATACCCATATCTCGACGACTGGTTAGTGCCAGCACCGATCGTCCAAATGGCACACATGTCCGTCTCGGAAACCAAGCACTTGCTACAGGGTCTCGGATTCAAGATAAACTTGAAGAAATCCTTGCTGAAACCATCCAAAAACATGGTCTTTCTGGGATCTCAATTTGCAACATCTGAGGCTCTAGTGCGGCCCTCTTGGGACAGACTAGGCACAATTCAGTCATTGGTCCGTCGATTCAAAACAGGGGTACAGTTCACCATAAGGCAGTGCATGAGATTATCATCATAAGGCAGTGCATGAGATTACAGGGGACAACGTCCTCCTGCAATCCGCTCATACCCAACTACAGACTCAACATCCTTTCACTGCAAGAATTCTTG
The DNA here is from genome assembly GCF_040938575.1 of Ambystoma mexicanum. Lineage (NCBI taxonomy): Eukaryota > Metazoa > Chordata > Amphibia > Caudata > Ambystomatidae > Ambystoma > Ambystoma mexicanum. Next base: position 169,244,004 of record NC_090921.1, on the reverse strand, counting down.
GCACCAAGTGGGCCCAAAGAACAGGATCTTGGGAGGACATAGTGCGGGTCACGCAAAAGCTCACACGTCAACTGCAGTGGTGGACAGTGTTAGGGAGAATTCTCATTTTATGGGTAATTTCTCTCACCTAGTCCCCCAGCAGCTTTTCTGGATTTCTGGAGTTATTTCTTTTGACTTGGTAAGAGTGTGCCTCTTTTCCCACTCTTACTTGTGTTTTTGCCATGTGTATTTCATCTGATTTTGTGATTTTTGGACTCTGGAGTACACCACTTCAGTAACCCACTTCTTTTGTGTGTTACACAGCACCTTCAGTGCAGTGATACAGGGTTGTCATTTAGACCTTCCACCGACTCCATTTCTGAGGCTGACTACTGTCCCCCAGAAAAGGGTAAAGTTGCCATTAACTTTACTTAGTCATTTAACCACAGATCCAGTACACACCATCTTACATGGAGTACTGGAAAGGGTTAACCCTTAGCCCTTTTTATCTGTACCTCCTAGAGCATTGTTTCACTCTTTTAACATTTAGACTTGGCTGGTGGCAGTGGTATCTACCCTAACTTTTCTACCGCGATTATACTATATAAACGTGGTATTGTTTTAGGCTATTGTATTAGCTTTGAACTTAAACCCGCTTGACCAAATACTTTTTCTTTTGGCTCTGGTCGGGTTTATTCGCCATTTCTTTTTGTTAAAGTCCTTCTTGTGTTTTACTTTGCATGGCAAACCAGGTTTACCTTCTTTGTTCACTGTCTTTTGGCAGGCTTCTGCCAAGAAGTCCTCCTACAGGCGCCTGGGTGTCTAGGTGGGCTGAATGTGAGGGAGGGGTATAGTCACCCCCTGCACAGGGTATCCTAGGAAACCCAAGTCGCACTTTGCCATGATTGGCTGAGGTGGTTGTCCGGGCCGGACAACCCCCCTGCTGTGTGATTGACAGCCAGGCTGTGCGAATGGGGGATTTTCGCATAAAAGGTCTCTTGGGCTAGAAGTCAGAGTCGCCACTGGAACTACAAGGAACCAAAGAGAAGCGGAGAAGACGGCTGCTGCAACTACCCCGTCCAGGTGAAGCCCTGCTGCAGTCCTGAGCTACTTACCCTTCGACGACCAGAGAAGATCCAGTCCGGAGTCTTCTTCCCTTGAGCCTGGTGGGGATAACCAGCTCATCTTCCACAGCCAGAGGATCCTCTTCTTGTTTTTTTAGGAGCGCACCTTTTATTCACCGTCGCTGCTGCCGGCCTCATCCCTGTGTGGTGCAGGGGTGACCCCTCCAGACGTCCTCCTTCATACCGAAGCGCCAGGAACCGTGGGTCTGCAGGAAACTACCAGGAACAACTGCTGTGGCACCAGCTTCTTCATTCAATAAGGTACTTTGTTCTGCTTGAGGAATTAGGGTGAAACTTGCCCTTGTCTTCCCTCCTTCTTATAACTTTTGCTTCCTCTGTTGACAATATCTAAGTACTCCTGGCTACGTTGAATCGTGAACTGTCTGACTGTGTGATCCTCGACAACAGGAACCCGGTTCCACTTGACACTGGCTCCGGCCTATTGACTCTTGAATTTCTGTCTGAGTGTTCTCTGATTCTGTCTGCCTTGACAAAAGTATTGCCTGTGATTTTTACCCTCAACTCTCTATGGTTAACTCAGGTGCTAAGTGTGTTTTTGCCCCTGGTAAAATTTCTTGCCGCGGATATGCATTTCTTTAGTAAGACCAAACTGTCATTACTGTCAAAAAATTATCACATCCGTATTCCCGGTAACATCGTTTGTTTCACAACACCGGTTTGTTAAAACATAGGATACTTACCTTCAGTTAGAGTGTACCAAAGTGAATTGGTTGGGTGTAGTGTATTTACGTGTGATTTTGAATTAATAGAAGTGTTGTGTTTATAACAGTTTAAAAATAAATGTACTTATATTTTTTACCTGAAACCTTGAGTCAGTGTTTGCTTGAGCACAATTATTGTGTGTAATCTCTGCTACTGCTCATATACTCTTGAGATAAGCCTGGCTGCTCCGCTACTGCTACCACTTTAACATAGTAGTACTGGCTTGTACCAGAGACAAAACTTGTATTGCCGCCTGTAGTCTTAATTGTGTGTAGTGGTCCCTAAGGGCACTGCACGGGATTCTGCCTAACAGAGAGCATGAGAATACATCACCCAGGAGTACCCATTCCAGGACCCCATTCCGGAAAAAACACTCTTAACCAATGCTTCCCTGCAAGGATGAGGAGCGCACGTCGGAGCTCTACACATCAGGGGCAAATGGACCAAAGAGGAAACAAGTCTCACACATAAATGTTTTGGAGCTCAGGGTGGTGTGTTACGCCCTAAAGTAATTCCTGCCAGTACTCAAAAACATCACAGTCAAAGTGCTCACTGGCAATACAATGACCATGTTTTATATCAGGAAGCCGGGAGGTGTCACGAACCCTGCCCTAGGCCTGGATTTTCCAGGCCAGGTGGGCTACTTCTAGTACCCCCATCAGGCCCTCAAGGGCCTTGACATTTGCCCCCAGACTCTCTTGGAGTCAGTCCTGGCGCCTTTGGTGCCAGGCTCATGTGCTTAAGCAGTAATCTGGGCCCATAAGGGCATTGCGCAACAACATGGATGCTTCTACATGGCTCAGTTCCTGAACTGAACTATGCGGGCTAGCATTTTGGGTGTGTCAGGCCCAGAGACACCTGGGATGCCCGCAGGCTATATAAGCCACGCCCGGACTCCAGTACATGCTTTGCGTTACTTTGCAATCCAGCAACGTGATGCTCATCGTGTTCAGCTGCATCTGCGAACCTTGGAAGAACAGCATCTGAAAAACAAAAGGACATCGTGAAAAGCAACAGCTTACATGTGATTCCACCGGAAGCTGCCCTCCGCTCCTGCAACCATCATCCAAGGTACACCGAGCCGCCCGGATTGTCGAATCTGCAAAAGGAGAGAAAAGGACATTAGACGTTTTGCAATTGTGCCGGCAGCTTACCTCACGAGTCGCCCATCGACTAGCAACGCCTTAGGACTTCTTGCTCCAGGTGAGCACTGCAACCTATGAACAAAAGACAACAGGTTAGCAAAGGCAAGGCATCATAGCACTGCACATAGCGCCTACTTACCGCATCAAGGCGCTCTCAAGACACCATCACCTGTCCACGAGTCCCAATTCAGCCAACGTTCCAGAGCGAACTTCCGCGCATCTAAGGAGAGAGAAAGACATTATTTAAATCCAAGAAAGGCATACAGTATAACAGTAATAAGACCTACGTGAAAGACTCTAAAGGGCTTGCATCAGTGAAGTAACTAGATCGCACTCGCTAAAAAAAAAGGACAACGCGCCCCTGCCAAGAAGGCAGGACGGAGAGCACGCCAATACCTTTAACAAGGTGAGGAAAGGTCCGGGGAGGGACTGCGGGCATACGGGGTGTTGGGAGGCTCTTACCCTAGTTGCCCAGTCTTGAACATTGCCCACCTGTTTTCCAGGCAGAACTTCTCCGCTGATTATACCTGGGAGCAGCTGAGAAGGGCACCAGAGTCCCCAAACCTGGGTGGCGTCCCCGTGGATACCAGGTGAGCATAACAGGAGGAACAAGGTTGCCAATGCTAGTGTTAAGCAGAATCCTCTGCAGTACCCTTATGGAACACTACAGACAATTAAGTCCACAAGTGGTAGTACAATTTCTCCTTTGGTACAAGCCTGTAAAACACAGTTATAGTGGTAGCAGTAGCGGAACAGCCAGACTTTCTCAAGAGCAAATGAGCAGTGATAGGGATTACACAAAGGACTACAATTACTGTGACTCAAACAAACACTGACTCAAGGTTTCTGATTAAAAAATATAAGTACATTTATTTTTAAACCATCTGTTCACAAAACACTTCACTTCTATTAAACAAAACCACACTCTAAATATACCACACACAACCAATTCCTTTGGTTCAGGTCAATTCAAGGTAAGTACATTGGGATTTGACAGACCGGTGTTGTGAAACAAAATACGTTACCGGGGGTTAAGAAGCGCTCACTTTTTGACAGTAATGACAGTTCGGTCTTATGAAAGAAAAGCGTACCCGCGGGAAGAATTGTAACCGTAGTCAAAACACATTTAGCACATTGAATAAAAACCAAGGAATAGGGGATAAAAATCATAGGCAATACTTTTGTCAAGGCACTCGAATCAAAGGACGTGTTTTAAGAGACAGATAAAGTCAATATGCCTGCGCCAGTGTCAAATGGAGCAGGGCTCTGTTGTTGAGGATCACAAGATTAGAACAGTTCGAGATTAACGTTGCCAGGAGTACTTGGATATTGTCAAAGGGAGGTAAAAGTTATAAGAGGGATAGAAGAAAAGAGAAGCCTTCGGCAAGGAAAAGGGTTCACCCCGATTCCTCAAGGTCGTTCTCCCTAACAGCTATCCCAGGTGGCGCATCAAAATTGACACTGGGACATCTCCAACAGAATAACACTGCAAGCATTTCCCCTCCCCTGAGTGAACAACAAAATTGCGGACAGGCTCAGCAGGGCGACCAGCCAATCCCACGAGTGGGAAACGTGCGACAACGAATTGAAGGTACTGTTAGCCAGATGGGGACAGCAAAAGATCGATTTATTTGCACCGAAGGAAAACACAAAATGCGCCCAATTCGCCAGCTGGATACACCAGAATGGATCAATGGGGTACCCGTTCTCGTTCAACTGGACAGGCCTATTAGCATATGCTTACCCGCAATTCCCACTCATCAGGAAAGTGGTCCAGATAATTTAAACGTACCCGTGCAAAGTCCTTATGATAGCACACAACTGGCCGAGGCAGACGTGGTACTCCGACCTCTGTCAGTTTTTGGGGGTCGACGAGATCTAGTTCCACGACCATCCAGTAATCATCTTACAAAACCACAGCACGGTGCTATAACACAACCCAAAGACACTCAAGTTGACTGCGTGGCTCCTGACTTTAGAGAACCCAGTCATTTGAATATAGTGTGCAGACATTCTAAAAGCAGCGCAAGCCCCAGCAACAAATTGCTCTTACCAATGTAAATGGAAAAGTTTCTGTTCATGGTGCGTGCAGCAACATAATATTCAACCCCTCTCCACAAGTCCAGAAGCTACCCTTCCGTACCTTGTATCTTTGGCACAAGGGGGACTCTCTTACACTTCTATTAAAGGGCATCAGGCGGTCATATCCAGATAGACCAGAGAAAGGAAAAAAACACCCCTTTTCAGTGACTGACTAGTAAAAACATGCTTTGAGGGGTCTCTTTAGATCTTTCCCACCAACCAAAAAGTTTCCACCGCAATGGAGTCTCAATGTGGTACTGGTTGGACTCATGAAAGTGCTGTTTGAGCCACTGACAACGGCTCCTCTAAAGATCCTTTCTGGGAAAGTCGCATTTCTGGTATCTATTGCATCGGCAAGAAGAGTTTCGGAGCTGCAAGCCCTCATGATATCCAAACCATACCTGCGATTCTACAAAGACAGGGATGTCCTCACAAGCAATCCACAGTTCATTCCAAAAATACCTTTAGTTTTTCATAGGTTTTCTTCAATTACACTCCCAGTGTTCTTCCAAGAACCAAAAACAGCAGAAATTGCATTGCACTCTTTGTACATTAAAAGAGCACCCATATATTAAATCCACAGAACTAGAACGTCAAGAGCCTCCATGCAACTTGAAACACTTATGTATAGGCGCGTTATAAATGCCATATCATATCAACTGTTCTTCGTATGTAGAAGACCAAATAATGGAAAAGCGATCTCTAAAAAGGGGATTCTGATGCAGGTATCCCCCACCATCTTCTGCCATGCAATAACAAATAAGCCACTCACAGGCTTGGTCAGGGCCATTCCACGAGAGCTATGGCAGCGTCAGCAGCGATGTGGTCCGGGTGACCCTAAAGGACATTGGTCAGGCAGCCACCTGGGCGGTTCTGCACACGTTCACAAAGCATTACTGCCTCCAGGAGCATCATGCTGCTGACGCAAAGACAGGAGAGCAGCCCTGCAGCGCTTCTTTTCATGAAGTATGCCTTTTTTCTTTGACCTACTGCCTATATATCTGTATACTGCCATAAAATCTGTTAATAGCATGTGAATCTATGAAAGATTCACCTTCTAGGGAGGGGTACGTTTTCTACCTGTAATTCCATTTCGAATGGATTGTGTCCTCCCACGTATTCCTCATCTTAGATATATCCGCCAGCTTGCTGTTTCTTTCGGAAATTTTTTAGCCAGAGGGCTCTGTGCTCGAGCCCGCGTAGCTTGGTCCCTCGAAGGCCGCCGTCAACGTCATCCATCGTATAAAGGGCTCGAGCCACACCCGTTGGTTCAGTTCCGCTTTTCCAAGCTTCTGCTTCATGTATCGAAACGGTGCATCAGTTTTTCTCATTGAGAAATGTCTTCTTCCTCAACCCCAACTACACCCAAGACAGGTTTTAAAAAGTGTCTCAAATGCGGAAGAAACGGATCCTCACCGCAACTGTCTTTGGTGCCTTAGTCCTGATCACTGAGTCGACAAGTGCTGGTCGTGTCAGGCGATGTCGAACAAGGCTCTTCAGGAACGCCAAGGTAAGCTGGCGGTGGGGGAAGAGTCTTTCAAGTCTGCAAAAAGGTTAAAAGACTTGAGAGAATCGAGAACTAAATCCTGTCATGAGTCGAGGCGATCAAGGTTGAAAAGTCGCTTGAGGAAGTCCTACCTCGTCATCGAAAAAATCAAAAAAGTGACATTCAAAAAAGCGACATCATAGATCTTCATCCTCTTCTTCCTCGCCCAACAGAAGGTTAATTTCTTGTCCTTCGAAACATGATTCCCCTAAGAAATGGGAGGCCTTTTGGCTTTAATGCTAAAAAATTTTGAGAAGGAGGCCCAGTCCCCTCAAAAAAGTTGCGAGAAAAGCATGCCCCTGTCCACTCTAAAGGTGACAGAGGGAAATCCAAAACGTCTCATGCTAAATCCGACAAAAAGTCGAGGGCGTCGTCGGACGATGATTCTCCAGCACCTCATGAGACTATATAGAAACCTTCGGTGCATAAATCTAGGTTGCCTGAGGACAAAATGGCGTCCTCATCGTCGAAGTGAGCTATCGACTCGACGCGTCCTTCGACGGTGCCGTCGAAGCCAAAAATGGCGTCGATATCTTTGGCCTCGGCGTTGAAGCCTTACTCAACATCGAAGCCTTCCTCGATAACCTCGGGGATTCCTTTGAGTGTGTCGAAGCCGGTGTCGATGCCGTCGACGCCTTTGTCTGGGAAATCTTTCATACCGGTTCCCAAGACGACAACTTTGGCTACGGCTAGGTCTGTTCCACCTTTACCAGAAAAAAATGTCCACCCGCAGCCCACCCAGGCAAGAATTTTTTTAATCTATGTCTGCTATTTTTGAGGAACAAACCTCTGATGAGGAAATCACATCAGCTGGTGTTCGATTTAGGACAAGGGAAGTCCCTGAAGAACTGGTAGATCCTAATTCAAAAATGTCAGACCTTTATGAATGCCTACAATCGGCCAGTGGCCTGGATCCCTCACCTGAGGTAGATTTTGAGAGGCCTGACCCGGCAGAACATGCTGAACCGGGGTATAGGAACCTCATGGGAAGAATAATATTTTATGGGGTGAAAGTCAGTGTCCCCTAGATATGACCAGGACGACTTAACAGATATTATTGATCTGGGCCTCAGAAAGACCGAGTCTTTCCCTTCCACAAAGCTCTTCAAAAGAGAGTTATTACAAATTGGGAGACACCTGAATCTCTACCAGCTGTAAATAAGAAATTTGTAGGAAAGTATAGACCTGCTTCCTAGGATCCAGAATATTTATCTAAGCACCCTTCACCTGAAAGCTTGGTGATTCAAGCTGCGACTGCGAACAGACAGTCGGCTTATCCCTCCAAGCCACCTGATAGGGACGACAAAAAGATTGATGCCTGGGCGAGGAAGGCTTTTACTTCTGGTAGTATGGCCCTAAAATCTACTGATGTGACTTGTACATTAGCTAGGTTCACTTACACCCTGTGAAGCTGTTTAGATACAGCGGCTGATCACATCCCGGAGGGTGAGGAGCGGGATGGTTTCCTGGCGATAGTAAAGGATGGGAAGGAGGCTTTGGAGGAGTGCCTCAAGTCAGGACTGGATACTGCAGAGAGTTTAAGGAGATCCATGGCATCTAGCGCAGTCTTGCGTAGATTAGCATGGCTAAGAAAATCTGGTTTTGCATCTGATGTACAATCCAGATTACTCAATATGCCCTTTGACGGCTTGAGGTTGTTTGGCAGCAAGGCGGACGAGAGCTTGGTGAAGCTGCAGATCGCGAAAGCGGCAGCAAAATCACTCCGCGCCGCTATAAGGCAACCTCAACAGCACTCTTACGCAGGGTCATCTTCCTGAAAGAGTCACCGTTTTCGCTTCTATTCCTCTTTTGGAAAAGGGAGAGCGCAGGCAAGTCAGAGGGGACAACAAAGAAAACCCTTTCGTGGTGGAAAAGGGAGAGGTACTAGATCAGCCAAAGCAGCGGCTACTACCTCCTCAGCCACTGCTGCAGCCGCTGCAAAGCCACTTTGAAGCCTTAACCCACAAGGCAGAATCACTCAGTATCTAGACGAATGGCGGAGCATTACGTCGGATGCCTGTGCACTAGAGATAGTGACCCATGGTTACTGTCTTCCTTTTCATCAAAGGCCTCAAGATCATCTACCGGGAGCCAACTCTGTAAAAATTCCAGACCTGCTCCTTGTGCAGTAAATTTTAAACCTGCTAGAGAAAGGTCCAATAGAACATGTACCTGTAGCGGAGAGGAACCAGGGTTGGTACTCCCCTTATTTTCTCATTCCCAAAAAGGATGGAGGATTGAGACCCATCTTGGACTTGAGAAATTTGAACAAATTCCTCAGGAAGGACAAGTTCAAGATGGTGACCCTTTCTCAGATCCTTCAGGCTCTTCAGCTTCAGGACTGGCTGGTTTCATTGGACCTTCAGGATGCTTACTTTCATGTGCCAATCCATCTCACACAGAAAGTATCTGAGGTTCGCCATTGACGGATCTCACTATCAGTTTCTAGTTCTGCCATTTGGGCTGACCTCCGCCCGAGGATCTTCACCAAACTAATGGCAGTAGTGGCAGCGAGTCTCAGAAGGGAGGGGATTCACATCTACCCTTATCTGGATGATTGGCAAATCAGGGCAAGTTCACCCAAACTGGCCCAGGGACATCTGGCCATGACCTGTCACTTACTACACAAATTGGGCTTCTCCCTCAATTACAAGAAGTCACAAATGATTCTGAGCCAAAAACTCCAATTCATCGGAGCGGTCCTGGACACCACCTCAGGGAAAGCCTTGCCTCCCGAGGAAATAGCTCACCACATTCTGCAGATGGTAACAACATTTCTGAATGCCCAACATCTACCGGCGTTCGACTTCCTAAGGTTGCTAGGCCTCATGACATCCTGCATTTTTCTGGTGCCAGAGGCTCGACTGAGGATGAGATCCCTTCAATGGTCCCTCAGGATTCAATACCCAGTTTTCAGGGGAGATGTCAGATCTTCTACAAGTCCCGTCCAAGGTGGCTCAAGATCTCCTATGGTGGGCTCACAAGGAAAATATCCTCAGAGGGGAACCTTTTTGCCAACCATGGCCGGAGAAAACTGTAGTGACGGACGCCTCACTCACAGGGTGGGGAGCCCACACCAACGATCTGACAATCAGCGGTCGTTGGTCTCCATTGGAGTCCAAACTACACATCAACCTTTTGGAGCTGAGGGCAATCAGACTAGCGCTGAAGGCCTTTCTGCCCTCTGTACAGGGAAAGAATGTCCTGATAATGACGGACAACACAGTGGCCATGTACTACCTCAAAAAATGAGGAGGCGTAGGAACACTCCCACTGTGCAGAGAGGCAATGCAGCCCTGGTTCTGGGCAATGCAAGAAGGAATCTCTCTGTCGGCAGTTCACCTAGCCGGAGAGCTGAACACGGCAGCAGATGCTCTGGGCAGGCAGAGCACAGTCTCCCACGAGTTCGAGCTAGGTCAGGAAGTCCTTCAAGAGATATTCACCCTTTGGGGAACCCCTCAAGTGGATCTGTTCGCGCCAGGGACCAACCAGAAGTGCGATCTGTATTGCTCAAGTGAATTTCCCCCGAGAGCAGCTCTAGGGGACACGTTCGTAGTGGACTGGGTATATCAACTCCTTAACGCGTTTCCTCCCGTCCCCGTGATTCGTCATGTAATCAGGAGGTTGAGAAAGTTCAGGAGAACCATGATCCAAATTGCCCCGGACTGGGCCAGGAGGACGTGGTACCCGGACCTTGTGACATGTCCATCTGCCCTCCAATACGTCTTCCAGAAAGAGAGGATCTTCTCTCGCAAGAGGAAGGTCAGGTTCTCCATCCAGAGGTGAAGACACTCAACCTTCATGCCTGGCCTCTGAGAGGTTGAGATCTAAGGATTGGGACCTCCCGGTTGACGTTATGGAGATTTTGCTTTCGGCCAGAAGGCCAGCAACAAAATCCTTATACCGGTGTTGTCGGAAGAAATGCAGTAACTGGTGCAGGGATAAGAATGTGGATCCTTTTCAATGTACCACTCCCATGGTGCTTTCCTTTCTATTACATTTAGCCAACTTGGGTCTCCAAGTTGGGACTGTTAAAGGATTATTGGCAGCGCAATCTATCTTTAAGCGCTCCTCAGAAGTTGTTTCATATTTCAAAATGCCTTTAGTTATCCAATTTCTTAAAGGGTTAACAAATATGTTCCCTCCTACACCATTCCAAGTTCCCATTTGGGATTAAAATTTAGTCTTAAAGTTTCTTATGTGTGCCCCTTTTGAGCCTTTACATTCTTGTCCTTTAAGGCTCCTAACTTTAAAAAACGATTCTACTATTGGCTCTATCTTCAGCCCGCAGGGTGAGTGAGTTGCAGGTGCTCTCTTGCAAGCCTCCTCACACGGTTTTCCACAAGGATAAAGTTGTTTTAAAGGTCAAGCCTTTTTTTCTACCTAAATAGTTTCGGATTTCCATCTGTCACAGAAAATCACTCTACCATCCTTTTATCCTCCTCCGCACGCTAGTAAAGAGGTGGAAAGATTCCACAGACTAAACAGTTTCTCAGTTTCTAGATATCTAAACTGGAAAGATTTAGACAAACAGATCAGTTGTTTGTCGGTTATACTGGGCACAAATTGGGCCTTCGTGTATCCAAGCAAACTATATCCAATTGGATTATCCTAGCAATATCAGAATGTTACAAATTAGCTGGGAAGGAGCCTCCAGATGTTTTAAGGGCTCATTCAACCAGGGGCATAGCAACTTCCACGGCTCTTCAGAGGGGTTTCCCAGTGCAAGACATTTATGCTGCGGCCACTTGGTCATCAATGCACACTTTTATAAAACATTATTGTTTAGACACAGTTCTTACCAAGGAGGCCTTTATGCAAAAGCCGTCCTTCATTCTGTGCATAATTGAGAACTATGGCACTCCCTCCTCCTCTAAATTACAACTGCTAGGGGAGTCTATCTAAGATGAGGAATACATGGGAGGACACAATCCATTCAAAGAACAAGTTACTTACCAACTGAAACGTTCTTTCGACTGGATGTTCCTCCCACGTATTCCTCATCGACCCTCCCAACCTACCCCTCTGTACAGTTCTTACGCTTGTTGCACTTGTACTTCCTTAAGAGCCTGACATCTGCCGACACAAAATACAACTGAGGCGACCATTAACATCGAAAAAACAGAAATGAACCAATGGGCGCGGCTCGAGCCCTTTATACGACTGATGACGTTGACGCTTGACGGCGACCTTCGAGGGACCAAGCTACGTGGCCTCGAGCACAGTGTCCTCTGGCAAAAAACATTCCGAAAGAAGCAGCTAGCTGGCGAATATGTCTTGGATGAGGAATACGTGGAAGGAACATCCAGTTGAAAGAACGTTACAGTTGGTAAGTAACTTGTTCTTCTCCAGCATGAGTTCTGGCATGGATTCACATGCTCATAAATATTCCCTGTTGTCACACTGGGAACCCTGTGTGAAAGAAAAAAACAATTTCACTTTTACTTACAAACTGAATTTCTCCTTTAAACCAATCACAGTCCTCTGGGTCATACTGCCCCCATCCGATGACAGGCCTCTCCCTAAGCCCCTCCCCTGGCAGCTATCTTCATATTTCTACTGCACGCTTCAGTGTTGGGAGTCCTTGAGTTTCCTCTCTGAGCTACTTCTGTTTTTACGTGTTTTCGATGGAAAAAAGTTCTATTTTTGTTCAAAGGAGTCAGTATGCTCTTTTCTCCATTTGCCGACAGTGGGGATCCGTTGTTAATGAATTTCAGCGCCCCTCAAGGGCGAAGATCGTCGAAGATTCTGGAGGGTCTATTTCGCGCCCACCGACCATGACGGAAGGGAAGGAGGGAAGGTCCCCCTTCAGGTCCTGCACCAAATGCAGGCCATGGAATGTGCTTGTAGAAGACAAGTACCTGCAATGCCTCTACTGCCTGCACCCGGACCACAAGGAGATGGAGTGCGAGATATGCCTCGGTTTCGCCAAGAAGACGAGGGACAGGCACAGTAACTAGCGGCATTGGCTTAACGTTGCCTTGGCCTCTGCACCAAACAAGGTCATGCCTAACCCAGTGCCGGCTGGTCTGAGAAGAGGTCTTCTAAATCCTTTGAGGGCGCCTCATCCGTGGGGTCCCAAGACAAGGCCAAGAATCGCAAGTCTGAGTTGACCAGTTTCGCAGCTGGCCATCGAGCTCCTCTTCAAAGGAAATCAACCACCCCGGCTAAACTATGTGAGAAATCTGCAAAGCTGCTGACTGCGAGAAGAAGACTGAACCGCCCAAGCAGACTCAATCGGCCACAGAGTCGAATACGGCACTACCACAATAGCTAAGGGCGATGACCCTGCATAGGTAGCCCCCGCAGCACAGAAGGTATCCCTACCACCAAGGCGCAACAATGCTGTACTGACGTTGGCAAGTCTGCTGGTACCCTCAGTGGGGAAAAAGGGGGGGAGGAGCCCCAAAATAGCCAAAATAGCCCTCCCAGGCCGTGACCCAATCAATGGAGGTCTCGTCCACAAACCAAATGGTCCACAAAGACATTGAAGAGGAAGATGAAGGCGACCTCTAATTATTTTCCATGTGCGCAACGGACTAATGAGGTAAGCCACATTGTGAGCTACTATCGCAGAAGAGAATTTGGAAAGGGATTTCCTCTTCCCAGCCACTGCAATTGTTTAAAAATCTTAACACACTTTTTCCAAACCCATAGGCTTAAATAAAATATGTCACATATGATTATACAGAAAACTTATCAACTAGTCCAAGACTTCAATATCTGCCACAGCACCTTGCAAACGTACATCTGCGCAGAGGAAAATGCTGACCTGGTAAATCCTGGAGGTAAATCCTCCAACTCAACGCCGAAATTGTCGGAATTTCTGCTGCAGTAATTCCACCAAAAAAGCCACATTGAGCCAGTGGACTAAATATGAAGTCAATATGAATGGGGAATTACACCACCACCACCACGAGTTGTAATCCGGTGGAGATTTTTCCGGACCAAGTGGCGGTAACAGTCATTCATTTGGGCAGTATTCTGGTGGATTTACGCCAAGATACCACCCCAAGTCGTAATGAGGCCCTGTATGTCTTATGTCACTAGAAAATCACTCATTTGTATCTAGATTTATATGCCAAATTTTATCTCTATTTTTACGTGGAAATTGTATGTACTAAGTTAGTGGATATATTGGTATTTGTATTGTTTGTGTAAAGTTCAAATTTGAACTAATTCACAATAAATGTATCATTATTATTACAAAACACACATTTCGAAGGGATTGTGTCCGACGTATTCCTTACCTTTGATAATAGATCATCTCCAGCTTGCTGGCCGCGGCAAAAAAATTTCAGTAGAGGGCGCTGCGCGTCGACATCCCTCGAGCCGATGTCCCTCGATGGCCTCCGTATCGGCGCCGACGTCACCATGCGTATAAATAGACTTGCGCAGCATCCGTTGCTCAGTTCCGTTTTTCCACGCTTCGTGGGGCCTCGGAATATTGTTGCTCAGTTCTTCAGTCAAATATATCGATATATTCCTCGTGAATACCGACTCGTACTCGATGGCTTCCTCACACGAACCGACGACTCCACGGTCCAGCTTCAAAAAATGTCGAGACTGTGGAAAGAAAATGTCGTTTGTGGTGCTTGGGAATCGAGCACCATTGTTCGGAGTGCGAGGACTGCATGTCCATGACGGTGAAATCCTTCAAAGAGTGTAAGGGGAAGCTGGAGAGAGGTAAGGCAGTTAAAACTTCTTCGAAAGTTTCCTCGGCGGAGTCGAGACATTTGTCTCCTCGCCATCATAAAAGACATTCTCGTTCGAGATCTTGAAGCACTTCCCATCACTCTTCGAGATCTAAGCATTCAAAAAAGAGACGTCGAAGATCCCCTTCCTCGTCTTCTTCCGTTTCCCCAAAAAGGGTCTCCTGTCCCACAAAATATAGCTCTCAGGCTGAGTGGGAGGAATTCGGGAAAAAGATGCTAAGCGTCGTCGAGAAAGCGGCCTCAACCCCCTCGAAGACTGCTGAGGGTGATACCCTGGGTGAAAGACCGGTATAAAGATTCTCTTTATAAGCCGCGAGTCGCAGTACCCGGCGAAAGAAGCCACTCAAGAGCGTCACAAACCCTCGAGTAAAGGCAGAGTTGCGTCTTCGACGCCGTCGTCGAAGGTGCCTTCAACTCATAGATCGGCGTCGTCGACGCCGTTATCGAAGGGTTTTTCGACGCACAGGTCAGTCGAGTCGTCGACGCCGACGTCAAAGCCGAGAAAGGACAAACCCACGGCCACCTCACAGCCAGTGGCCATACCCAGAGCCTCAAGCACGAGAATGTCATCGAAGACTTCGAGTAGAATCCCGATACTCTCGAGTTCATCGAGGCCTCTACCAACTTTCTCAACCTCTTTTTCGATGGCTTCGAAGCCTTTAACGTCTGTGTCGACAATGTCGACGTTTTCTCAGCCAATCATGACAAATCTGGCTCCTTCTGCGCTGGAAATGGGATTTATACCATTTTCAAGACCTGACCACTCGAGGGTCGTATCTTCTATTTATGAAGAAGGAGAGGATTCAGATCAGGAAAGGCCTTTTGAGTTGCATCTACAACGCCTGAAATAGAGGAATCTACCTCTGAGTAAGGTAGGTTGACAGACCTCCAGGAATCCCTACAGGAAGCAAGTGGGTTGGACACTTCCCCAGAAGTGGAATTTGCCACACCAGACGCAGGGGAACATGCTGAAACCCCTTATAGAACCTTGATGGATAGGATAATAGAGTTTATGGGATGGTCCACACCCTCACCTGCACCTCACAGACATCTTGGTCAAAGGTCCACAGGAGGATCCTGTAGTGCCATTTCATGCAGCATTACAAAGGAGAATATTGGCAAACTGGGAAACACCTGAGGTGATCCCGGTAGTTAACAAGAAACTATCAGCTAAATATCGGGTGTCTTCTGCTGACCCTGAATATTTATCCAAACACCCAACTCCGGAGAGTCTGGTTGTTCAGGCAGCTACTTCAGCAGGCAGTAAATCGGCTTACCCTAGTGTTCCACAGGACAGGGATGATAAGAGATATGACTCTATGGCCAAAAAAGTCTTTTCCGCATGTAGCATGGCGTTGAAATCCATCAATGCTACTTGTACGCTAGCAAGGTTCAGCCACACACTTTGGGAATGTGCTTCATCAGCGGCTGACTGCCTCCCGGAGGGAGAAGAAAGGGAAGCGTTTCTCAAAATCATTAAGGATGGTAAGGACGCAATGTGCGAATCCCTTCAGATTGGCATCGATTCTGCTGACAGTATCAGCAGGGCCATGGCGGCAAGTACAACAACCAGGAGATTTGCTTGGTTGCGAAAGTCTGGTTTTGCACCAGATGTGCAAAGCAGACTCTTGAATATGCCCTTTGACGGTTCTTCTTTGTTTGGTAAGAAGGCGGACGACAGTTTAGAAAAACTACAAACATCAAAGGCAGCAGCAAAATCCTTAGGAGCTGCAATCTGTCAGACACCATATCGCCCCTCAGGAACCTCTTGGAGAGGTAAGTCCTTTCCCTTCTATTCCGTATTCGGAAAGGGCAGAGGACAGCCGGTTCAAAGGGGTCAGAAAAAATTCACCCGAGGTGGACGGGGTAAAAACACAAAAGCCGCAGCAGCAGCAGGTGCCTCTTTACCCTCGGCATCTGCATCAGCTGCCTCCAAACCGCTCTGAGGACTCTCTTCACAAAACACCAGTAGGGGGCAGGTTAACTCAACATCTGACGGAATGGCAGGCTATTACGTCAGATGCTTGGGCATTGGAGACAGTTGCCCAGGGTTACTGCCTGCCTTTTCTACGCATCCCTCAGAGTCATCCACCGAGGAACAGCTCTCTGAGAGTTCCAGATCCGCTCCTCTTGCAGGAAATTGTAGACCTGCTAGAGAAAGGTGCCATAGAACCGGTACCTGTAGCGGAGAGGAACAAGGGCTGGTACTCCCCCCTACTTTCTCATACCGAAGAAAGACGGAGGACTGAGACCTATCTTGGACTTACGAGTATTGAACAAGTTCCTCAGGAAGGACAAGTTCAAGATGGTAACTCTCTCTCAGATCCTTCAGGCCCTCCAGCTCCAGGACTGGCTGGTATCTCTGGACCTCCAGGATGCTTATTTCCATGTGCCAATCCATCTCAAACACAGGAAATACCTGAGGATCGCAATTCGCGGCTCTCATTATCAATTTCGAGTTCTGCCATTTGGGCTGACCTCCGCCCTGAGGGTCTTCACCAAGCTAATGTCGGTAGTGGCTGCAAGTCTAAGGAGGGAAGGGATCCATGTCTACCCCTACCTGGACGATTGGCTGATCAGTGCTGTATCTTCGGAACAAGCTCAGATCCAGCTAGATTATGTCTGCGACTTCCTTCACAAACTGGGCTTCTCCCTCAATTTAAAGAAGTCACAGATGATACCAGTTCATTGGAGCGGTCCTGGACACTTCCCTGGGAAAGCCTCGCCACCAGAGGTAAGGGCTCAAGATATTCTGCAGATGGTCACCAAGTTTCAAAATGCCCAACGTCTCCCAGCCTTCGACTTTTTGAGGTTGCTAGGCCTCATGGCATCCTGCATCTTTCTTGTGCCAGAGGCTCGCCTGAGAATGAGATCTCTTCAGTGGGCACTGAGATCTCAGTGGTCGCAATTCTCAGGGAGAATGACAGACCTACTTCAGATTCCAGACAAGGTGGCTCGAGACCTTCAGTGGTGGGCCTACCAGATAAACATCTTGAAGGGGGAACTGTTTTGGCAACCATGGCCAGAGATAACAGTAGTCACAGATGCCTCACTCACGGGGTGGGGAGCCCATACCAACGACTTGACCATCAGCGGCCGTTGGTCTCCATCAGAGTCCAGGCTACATATCAACCTGTTAGAGCTGAGAGCAATCAGACTAGCGCTGAAAGCTTTTCTGCCATCTGTACAAGGGAAAAATGTCCTGATAATGACAGACAACACAGTGGGCATGCACTACCTCAACAAAAGAGGAGGCGTAGGATCACTACCACTCTCTATCTGCAGTCCACCTAGCCAGAGAGAAGAACTTGACGGCGGATGCTCGAGCAGGCAGGGCACAGTCTCCCACGAGTGGGAACTAGCTCAGGAAGTCCTTCAGGAGATCTTCGCCCTTTGGGGAACCCCTCAAGTGGATCTGTTTGCCACCAGTACCAACAGAATGTGCGATCTGTTTTGTTCAAGGGAATTTCCCCCGAGAGGAGCTCTAGGGGACGCGTTCGTAGTGAACTGGGAGTTTCTACTCCTGTACGCGTTTCCACCAGTCCCTGTCATTCCTCAAATGATCAGGAGGTTGAGAAGATTCCAGAGAACCATGATCCTAATTGCCCCAGACTGGGCCAGGAGAACGTGGTACCCGGACCTTCTGGACATGTCCATCTGCCCTCCAATTCGTCTTCCACTCCAGGAGAATCTTCTCTCACAGAAGGGAGGTCAGGTTCTCCATCCAGACATCAGAACCCTCAACCTTCATGCCTGGCTTCTGAAAGGTTGAGATACAATGATTGGGACCTCCCTGATGACGTCATGTAAGTGTTGCTTTCGGCCAGAAGGCCAGCAACAAAATATTTATACCGCTGCCGTTGGAACAAGTTTTGCAGCTGGTGTAGAGAAGAGAATATCGACCCCTTTTCATGTGGTACACCGACGGTGTTATCCTTTCTACTCTACTTGGCAAATTCAGGCCTCCAAGTTGGCACTATCAAGGGCTATCTCGCAGCACTATCGATCTTCAAGCGCACTGCGGAGAAACCTTTGTATTCCAAATTACCCTTAGTAGTACAATTTCTAAAGGGATTAACTAATGTCTACCCTCCAAGACCTTTCCAGGTTCCCTTATGGGACTTAAATTTAGTCTTAAATTTCCTGATGGGTACTCCTTTCGAACCACTCCACTCTTGTTCGCTCAGATTTCTCACCCTTAAAACTGTCTTATTAGTGGCTTAAACATCTCCTAGAAGGGTGAGCGAATTACAAGTTCTATCTTGTAAACGCCCTCATACAATTTTCCATAAGGACAAGGTTGTCCTACAGGTGAAGCCTAATTTCCTCCCAAAGTGGTTTCTGAATTTCACATCACTCAGAAAATTACCTTACCTTCATTCTATCCGCCTCCCCATCCGGGGAAAGAGGAAGAAAGGCTACATAGGCTGGACCCAAGGCAGGGTTTAAGCTTTTACATCAGCAGACTTGCTAGGATTAGACAAGCAGACCAACTGTTCGTGGGTTACTCAGGCCACAAGTTGGGACTACCGATAACAAAACAAACCATTTCCAGATGGATTATTTTGGCCATCCTGGAATGTTACAAACTGGCAGGAAAAGAGCCTCCTCAAAATCTTAGGGCTCATTCAACCAGGGGTATTGCAGCCTCCTCGGCCCTCCAAAGAGGGGTTCCGGTTCGAGACATATGTGCGGCTGCTACATGGTCGTCCGCACATACCTTCACAAGATTTTACAACCTGGATTCCTCCTCTAGTCAAGAGACTAGGTGTGGTAAAGCCGTATTACATTCGGTTCATTTCAAAAAGGAAACATGGAGTTTTACTCTCACCTCCAATTGCACACCACTGCTATGGGAGTCTATCAACGATAAGGAATACGTCGGAGGACACAATCCCTTCGAAGAACAAGTTACTTCTTACCTTGTAACATTCTTTCGATGGGATGTTCCTCCGACGCATTCCATATCGCCCCTCCCATCCATCACTGCAGTAATACTTCCCTTGTGGTTGCAGCTTACGCTCCTTCAAGGTCAATAACCAATTCATGTACAACATCTATTAACGTCAAAACGGAACTGAGCAACGGACGCTGCGCGAGTCTATTTATACTCGCGGTGACGTCGGCGCCGATATGGAGGCCGTCGAGGGACATCGGCTCGAGGGACATCGACGCGCAGCGCCCTCTACTGAAAAACGTTTTCCGAGGCAGACCAGGAAGCTGGAGATGATCTATTATCAAAGATAAGGAATACGTTGGAGGAACATCCCATCGGAAGAACGTTACAAGGTAAGAAGTAACTTGTTCTTCTCTTGTCATAACTGATGTGGCTGTCGTCAAACTTAGACAGAATACATTTGCCAATCGATTAATGGCAATTAAAAGCAATGTGTCAAAGACCTGCTGAAAGGAGTTCAAGTGCCACTTTAATGAAGTAATTCAAGGTCCAGGAAAACATGCTAATAATTCCTGTAAGGATGACAATTGCATCATGTTCCCTTGTACCCCCACCATTCTCGCACACAGGTGTTGCCTGTTTTGCTTGATTCTTCTACCCTGCACCCCCTCACCCCTCTCAAGCCTACTTCTGCAGGAGTTTGTCCTGAAACATTCTGGTTTCACCATCACCGTCTTGTGGCCAATGCAGGATTTGACTTTTATGGACTTCATTCACAGTGCGTCACCCTTTCTCAACTCTCATGCTGGACTTCCTTTGTATCTTGTACTCATGGTGGCCCTGAATCATGATGTTCCCATCTTCATCTTGTATCCTGGCTTGCAACATTATGTGTTATTACTGACTTCTGCAATTGTATTCACTCTCCCCTCTTGCTTCTCCACTCTTTTTACTGCTAACTCTCTGTTATCTCCTCATTTCCCTTTCTCCTCCCCTTACTTTCTTCTATGCACTTACTCTATGAGAATTGTCCCTCGACCTAGTATGATAGCAACCTCGTCTGTCTCCTCCCCCCTCCCCTTACTGGTCTTTTCCTCCCAACCCCCCCTCTAGCACTATCTGAAATGTAGTCAGACCTAGTATGATAGTCACTTGTTTTGTTCCTCCCCTACCTTTCTGCACCACCCTCCCTCACCTTTTGTTTTTCTCCGGCTCTACCAGAAATGTCGTCAGGCCTAGTACGGTAGTCACCTGTCTGTTTCCATTTCCTTCCCACTCTCCCCCTCCCTTCCTTATCTATGACTTAGCTCTTGCACTACCTGAAATGTCGTCCGGCCTAGTACGATAGTTAATTTCACATCTTTACTGTTCATGACCTGTAAGAATGTCATTGTATTTTCCCGTGTGCCCTCCCTTCCCTTGAAGCGCCTTGAAACACATTGTGTATAGGCGCTATATAAATAAACTATCATATCATCATAATAACTGCACCTTAGAATATGATGATCCAAAATTCCTGTGCCTCTGCTTACTATCCCCATAATGTTCTCTGTGGGTAGTGATAACTCCCGCCTTAGAGCTAAGAGACATATGCACCATGCATTTTTACTCCCTAAAAAAGGAAAAAACGAGAAACAATGAACACATCATTGCTTCAACCCACAAAGCTCCACTGATATTTTTTCGAATTAGTGACCAGTAGAGCAGTGGCATAGGAAGGAAGATTAATGCCCGATCTCAAAAGGAATTTTATGGAGAAAGGATATCTTTTTATAAGCAGAAAGTATCCCTATTGGCAAAGGCAATTACTATTTTACTCCCTGGAAAATCATTTGACTCTAAGTAGGGAGCAAAATCGGATTAGAGCCCTGCTTGTACCCCTGACATAAGGAGTGAAATAACAGGGCACATAATGAAGTGTATAGTTTTTCCCACCCTTCCGCACCACATTCTAGATAAAATTAAACAAGGTCCTTACTGAGGATTATTATGGAGCTCTGTTGAAGAAAAGCACACCTATGTGCCTTTTACGTTAATTGCATCAATTCATCGGAGATACAACTGATAGAGTGCCTTCTTCTGTAACTATGGATCCCTCTTCTGTAATTCTTTTTGACCAGTTAAATAAGATGCAGGGAGATGCTAGAGACTGCACACACAGAACACATGGTTATATTAAAAAGCCCTCAGCAGTTTAGCATAGAAAGAGAAAGAAGGTGCTGTTGTCTAGATGGGTACTAGAATTTCCTAACCTGTAGCAAACACCCAACATATTTCCTTCAGTGAACTGCCGAAATGTCTGACTTGGTCTTTGAAATGTGCTGCTTTGTTCATCACCCGCAAGGAGTGATGCTTCCACCCATACCCTTCCCCGGCCCCTGTGATTGCCTCCAATACTAGCTGATAGAGCACTGTAAAAAGTGAGGGATTGTAGCAGTAAACACTCACTGGCATATTTGCAGACCCACAATACTTTGCAAGCAAGCCATATTTAAATGCATCACCATATGATGTACATTTTAAGAATGTCGTGACTCTGCATGTACACAATTCTTTTGCAGTGCATACAATATTGTTTGCAACATAGCTAACCCTTATATCATTGTGTAGGATTACACAAATGCTCAGTGAAACTGTTTTTTGTATAGAAGCGAGTTACCATATAATGTGTGAAGGTCTATGCCCAAAGGAACTCTGCACACTTGGAAACGATGCAGATTGAGTGAAAAGCATTTTCCTGTCTGAATATCCAGTGCCCTGATTTTATGGACGAGTAATCACAGGCATAGTCCATACCCATTATCCTTTGTAGGCTAAGTAAATGATATTGCAATGTTGCTCTCTACTTATAGGGTAATTAATGTTACTAATGCTAAAGTGAGAGACGCTGAGCATCACATTTGTCTTTTCTAAATCCTTAAGAGGGCAAATAAATATTTGAGTTTTATAATACGTTAACTTACAAGGGGGCCGCTTCAAAGCACTTGCGTGACATATGTACAAAGAAGAGGAAGTATGGAATTTGGTTACGCATCCAAGTAGCCTGCTTACTATTATCCGATATTTGAGCTGGTAGTTCGATTATATAGTGTGGGTGACGCTTTTGGTAAGGCACAATGAGTAACAGAAATTCTGCCGCGTGAACGTTATTCATGTTAACATTATTCATGTTACAACAAACATAAAACAAGTGGATGTAGGTGCACGTCTGCTAACCTTTAACAGAGCCAAGAGAGGAAGATTCAAGGTTGTCCGGTAGTATCTAAATCTACTCTGGGGAAGAAGTTAGAGTCATAAGCTAAAAGTGTGGTAGAGTCAGGTTTAGGAGTCATGGGTGGAGAGGGAACACATTTGGTTAATGTGTGCAGGCATATCTTGGTTAGATACTTCTGTTCATGGAGCCTATTTTTCATAATAGTTTTTAACCTAATGTGTTGTATTTTGCTATTAGGAGTTTTAGGTGCATAGTAGTGTAACGCAAATTAGCAGAATATCAAGACTAGTAGAGAAAGAACATTTCAGGTATTTGCTGTGGCTTGTGCGTTATTAACTCTTTTTGAATAGGTGAGAATTGTCCGTGTGTGCTTCTAAAAATCTTCTGAGCGGCACCCAGAAGGACAGTGGGCAAGCGCACATGCGCACAGCTTAGAGGGAACATTGACGACAAGGATATTGTTGCAGCGGATGGCGATTCTCTGCATTTGGATGCTCCACATAGGGTGTCCCCACTGGATGAGGTGGAATCGTTCCATGCCATGATCTCCAGAGCCTCTCAGTTATTCCAGCTTGGACTTGAGGAAACCAAGAAGGAGGGCTTCTTGTACCACTGGCGCAAGGCCAAGAGGAAGATGATCATGGTGGTACCCCTTCTGAACGACGTCTGAGAAGAGGGCCTGCCCCTCATCAAGAACCCTTGCATGGCTCCAGCCAAATGAGATATGCTGGAGAAGAATTATTGGGTGCCGGACGCCGCACCTAAGTGACTGAGGTCGCAGCCATCGCCGGCATTGGCGGGCGTGAATAAACTGTCGGCCAACTCGTCGTCTTCTGTACCTCCGGACGGCAAGGGGAAGAGGATGGACGCCATACGAAAGAAGGTGATTCACACAGCGGCATCCACTATCGAGGCGGCCAACGCACAGGGGGGTCGTAGCCAGGTACGACAGGGAGTTGTGGTACTACCTGGGTCCTATTTTGGAGTTCCTCTGTGACGAAAAGAGAATGGAGGCAATCGCTGTCTTCCAGGAAGGGGAAGTAGCGTTTGATCAGCCATCACAGTGGCATTGGACGTCGCAGACAAGGGGTTCTGGCAAATGGGGAATGGTGTCTGCCTTTGTTGTCAAGGCTGGATGAAGGCCACGAATTTCCATCAGGAGGTCCAAGTGAATGTGCGGGCATACCATTTGACGGAGAGAATTTATTTGGGAAGGTCGTCAACGAGTCCCTCCAGGCCATCAAAATGGATACGGAGATGGCCCGTTCCCTGGGCCCTCTCCAGCAGCACCGCTCTTCTTTCCACTCCTCCAAGGGAAAGTCGAGCAGGTTTTCCAAAGGTTTCTCCACATCGTACCGTTAGCCTTCCAGATCCACAACTCAGGAAGCCTACAGAGGCCGTTCCCAGGCCTGCAGTAGCAGAGGACAGCGTTGCCGTCGCTCGCAGGGCACGACACCGGTGGCAAATCAAGCCTGAACCGGCCAGGAGGTCGGGGCCCCCACTCCCCGTTGGGAGGCCGGCTGACGAAGTTCGTCAGTGAGTGGAAGAAGATTACAACGATAGATGGGTGCTGGCCGCTCTTGCCCAGGAACACACCCTGGAGTTTCAACGCAGGTGTCCACAGATTCCTCCGATTACCCGTCAGGAGCAGTGCATCCTCAGCTCCTAGTAGACGTACGGCCCATGCTGCGAAAAGGGGCAATAGAGCTAGTTCCCCGATAGCGCTGGGGCTCTGGAGTCTATTCCAGATACTTTCTGGTCAGGCCAGAAAGTATTTTTTCAGACCTACGACGTCTGAACAAATACCTAACGTCCCAAAAGTTCAGGATGGCCACGTTGCAGCACGTGCTCGGCCAGCTGGAAAAAGGAGACTTGTTGACATAGTTGGACCTGGAGGACGCCCCCTTCCACATCTCCGTTCACAAGAAACATCTGAAGTTTCTAAGTTTTGTAGTGCAGGGACAGCAATACCAGTTCAAGACTCTACCTTTCTGCTTGAAGTCGCCCCCATAGTATTCACAAAACACCTGGCACTGATGGCTGCCCATCTATGTTTACAGGGCATGCATGTTTACCCGTATCTGGATGACTGGCTCATTTGCGCCTGCTCGCGGGAGCTGGCCATCGGACACACAGGAGCCAACCGTCCAGCTACTGACGGATCTCGGATTCTCCAACTATCTGAAGTCCTGTTCCTAGGCGTCAGACTCAATAGTGAGTAGTGTGGAAAAGGTGGCCCAAGAAAATGTGTGGATGCGCAACCTTGAGATATTCACAAATCTCACTAAGATAAGTCAAAACTGGAAACAGCTGCAGCCGTGTGGTTAGACTGGTGATTTTCCACTGTCACCTTGAAAAACATGTAACTTAAGAAGTTGCTAGCCTCACAGACTGCGCTTGATCTTGCATTTGTCACACCCTTGTGGTATTAGATAGGTGAATTTGTTCAATTTGTGAAATATATTCATTGATTAGAGACACACCTGGTAAGTGTTGATAAGTAGGGTTCCAAGTTTTAATATCAATAGATAAACAAATCACTTAGAACACGTTACATCAATCTGGCAATGTCAATTGTTCATTGCTAAGGGCACCCTAGTATTCCAGAGTACTTTACGCATTAGTACATATTATGCCAAAAATATATTGAACCTATTATACCAAAAACACATTACGCCAACACGTGTTTCAACCTTCCTAGGTCGTCTTCAGGGCGTCTAAATTACAAACAATTAATCCAACGTATAACTTAAGTAGATAAATCCTGATTTCCAGAGGTGGTCAAGGGAGGGAACATATACAACGAAGAGGTCAAATAATTTCCCAAAAGGAGAGCAAATGATAGAATCAGGGAAACAAAAAACAAAAAGACAAAAGAGCATTAGTATAATTAAAATGACATTGCTATTTTCAAAAATAAACTAATGATTTAAAAACTTAATCAAAAGCTTTTCATTTGAAGAAGATTGCAACTTTTCTATGAAACTTATTGCTGTTGATTTGGTGTACAGGCAATATTAATAATTATTCTGCTTCGACAGAAAATCATGTAGCAAGTGCCGTGACTTAACATAAATATCTCACCTAATGTGAAAGTCTTTTCGGGTGCTGAGGCCGTGTATTTTCCGCTGACATCATTACCAAAGACTTATTGGTGATGAAACGTTACTATTTTAGAAGCAGTCAGATTTCCTGAAAGTGCAAGTAAGTATCTTAGTGCTGGGAGTCACATTAGACCAAATTAATTTGTTTTAAAATATAAGTAACTTTTGGAATGCCTTACTTTTTACCTGAAAATGTGAGCAAAGTTTTGAAGCGAGAAATAGTTTACGTTCGTCTGCTATACGTTTTCTTGCCGCGTTCTGCAACGAGAGAGGTGAGTTTGTTTATGGTGTGCGTGTTGATTGAGCTCCTCTAATGGTATTCAGTTTGTTTGAGGATATTTCTAACGTGTCTACGTTATTCAAACTCACCGGCTTGGCTGCAATATACTGACTGATGTCTGACGCCTTCGGGTAGTGAATGAATCATCGACGGGTTCGTGTCGTTGCCATGGTGCCCTGGTTGCTGGTTCTGATCATGTGACGGTCACATGCTCCATCTATGGGGTCATCTGACTATAGTTGCTAAGCAACTATACCCAACAGGAAAAGGAAATCATTTGAAAATAGTGCTTCGTTTCACGGACTTCTTACATGATTTTTCAGCCGAAATGCAGGCAAGAAAATACAAATAGTTGTATATTCAAAGGTATTAAGAATATATTTGCACATGGTTAAGTAGTTCCGGAATATCCCAAATTTTACTGACTTACTAAAACCCTGCATCATTATGTCTTACTGTTCATAAGTTTATAAAAAGACATTTAAGTCATGATCCTTATTTAGACAAAGTGATACACATCGAAGTTTACAAATCATTTTTGCTTCCTGTTGGCGTAGCTTCAACTCTCTGTCACCTCCTCTTGGATGGGGTGGGGTCTGCTGTAATCCAACATATCTGATATCTTTTACATCGTCCATTTGGTGATGTTCCTGCCAGTGGGAAGCCAACGGTAGTCTAATATCTTGACTGTTTAAGCTGTTAAGGTGTTCCCGAATACGGAAGCGAACTTCCCTTATGGTGCTCCCAATATACACTTTTTTACAAACACATTGTATTGCATATATCACAAATTTTGATCGGCAATTAATAAAATCCTTAATCTTAATTTCCAGGTTTCCATGACATTTGAATGTTTTCATTGGTGATAACGTATATTTGCAAAAATTACACATTCCACATTTATAAAAACCCGATGGTTGAGTCTTAGAAGTTAGCCAATGTTCCTGTCCAAGAGGTGCAGGTTTCAGGAAAGAAGGGCATAGCACATTTCTAAATGTGGTAGCTTTGGTAAAAATTATATTAGGACATTTTGAGATGTAATTATTAAGATCTGTGTCCAAAAGTAATATATGCCAATTTTTCTTCAACATTTGGAAAATAAGTTTACTGTCCCGTGAATATTTGGTGATAAAACTGTAGTTTGCCAAAATGAATCTGATATTAGTGGAATATCAAGATGACATTAAATTGAGAAAATTTAGGAAATTCTACAGAGATGAGAAAGATTATTTGAATGACAGAGTATACACTTATCAACCCAAATTTGATGGGGACCAATCCCAGATTGTTACCCCAATTACATCACCTGTTACCTCTGATGCAGATTCAGAATCTGATACACCCAAAGACACTGAAAACCAGGAACAAGACACAACAGCTGAATCTATACAAAACAACAGAAGAGGTTTCCTTGCAGAAATTAAAAGATATAAAAAAGGGAACCAAGCCTTGTATAATACTCAAATTAAACAAGTTTGGTTCCAAAAGAATGTCCCTTTAGGACAGAAAACCTCTACTACCCCAACGTCATCAGAGGAGGAAGAGGGCGAGGAGCTAATAGGCGAGGAAGGGAGAAATATAGAAAAAAGGTTCACCAGATCAAGTCTCAAGACCGCCAGACCGAAACCCATACTGAAAGCCTAGTTATCAACTTATCTGATAAACACCTCTCTCACCAACAATCATCAGTGCTTAATTATGGCCTCTCATTTGCATTGCACCGAGTGCAGAACTAGACATGACAGAGGTACAAATTGATTTATATAAATTCACCAGAAAACTAAAACTCAAAAAATATTTTCACAATAAACCAATCATTTGGACACAACCAGAAAGAATGTCACCGATCAGTACAACGAGTATACAAGAAATTGAAAACATTCAGATACTCTCTAATCTAACCTTAGAAGAACCCAAAACCATGAAAGACATACAGCAAGAATTAGGAATACATTCAAGAAATTTAGAGATGAAGGAACATAAAAAAAGATCCAAATTTGTGCCACCCTTTGGAGGGGAAAATGTGATTGACACATTTTACAAATCAGTCACTAAGGACATTCATACGCATATGGATCGCAGTAAATCATCCATCAAAAGTAAGAAATCTAATCTAACCAAAATTGAACGAGAAGCTTTACAGGAGATTTGCAATGATAACTCTATAATTGTGAAAGAGGCAGATAAAGGGGGAAATATAGTCATTCTAAATAGAACAGATTACATTAAAATGGCAGACGAACATTTATCCATTCCTGGCTGTTACAAAAAACTCAGTAATAATCCTACTAATCAGACTGTAAAAGAATTACACCTGATACTACAACAATGGTATGACCAAGGGCTCTTAACGGACGATGAAAAGGCATTTCTATCTGTAACCAAACCACTCATGCCTACAATATATTTTCTTCCGAAAATTCATAAACCGTTTGAGCATCTGCCCACAGTAAGACCGATAATGAGTGGACAAGGTGGGGCCACGGAGCCATTAGCTGACTATATTGACAGTAGCATTAAGGATTTGGTACCAAAAATTCCAGCATATCTTAAGGATACCATGCATGCCTTACAAATTTTGAAGGAGACTAAATGGCAAACTACCTATGCACTAATGACACTAGATGTAGCATCACTCTACACATCGATCCCCCACTCTTTGGCTTTGGAAACAATAGACTATAGTTTCAGGACCTTCTCTGCCTCTCATTATATGCATGTCCAAATGATCAAAAACTTCCTGGATTTTACCTTAACACATAATCAGTTCATTTTTAATGGAGAGTACTTTTCACAAACAAAAGGGATAGCAATGGGAGCAAAATACGCCCCATCTTTGGCTAATTTGTTTATGGCATACTTTGAGGAGAAATATATTTTTCATAATAACCCCTTTCAAGACCATATTATTATTTGGAAAAGATTTATTGATGATGTCCTGGCCATATGGGAAGGCACAAGAGATGAATATGCAAATTTTCTAGACTACCTGAATCACAATACCTTTGGGATTAAATTTACAGGACAAATTGACCCACAGGAGATTGTATTTTTGGATCTCAAAATCACAATAGATGCAGGCGAATTACATACCTGCACAAATAGGAAGGACACAGCAGTCAACTCTATTTTACATGCAGCTAGCTGCCACAAACGCAGTGTCGTAGAAAATATACCAAGAGGAGAATTTCTCCGATCAAAACGGAATTGCAGTCAACTTGAAAGTTTCCAAAGAGAATGTAAGTCCATAGGTGCAAGATTCCAGGCAAGAGGGTATTCTAAAAATCTGATTAGACAAACAATAGATTCAACACAGAAAGTATCTAGACAAGCATTATTAGAAACAAAGTCTAAGGGCGAGGAAACACCGTATCCAGAATTTGTCAGTTTTATCACCAAATATTCACGGGACAGTAAACTTATTTTCCAAATGTTGAAGAAAAATTGGCATATATTACTTTTGGACACAGATCTTAATAATTACATCTCAAAATGTCCTAATATAATTTTTACCAAAGCTACCACATTTAGAAATGTGCTATGCCCTTCTTTCCTGAAACCTGCACCTCTTGGACAGGAACATTGGCTAACTTCTAAGACTCAACCATCGGGTTTTTATAAATGTGGAATGTGTAATTTTTGCAAATATACGTTATCACCAATGAAAACATTCAAATGTCATGGAAACCTGGAAATTAAGATTAAGGATTTTATTAATTGCCGATCAAAATTTGTGATATATGCAATACAATGTGTTTGTAAAAAAGTGTATATTGGGAGCACCATAAGGGAAGTTCGCTTCCGTATTCGGGAACACCTTAACAGCTTAAACAGTCAAGATATTAGACTACCGTTGGCTTCCCACTGGCAGGAACATCACCAAATGGACGATGTAAAAGATATCAGATATGTTGGATTACAGCAGATCCCACCCCATCCAAGAGGAGGTGACAGAGAGTTGAAGCTACGCCAACAGGAAGCAAAAATGATTTGTAAACTTCGATGTGTATCACTTGGTCTAAATAAGGATCATGACTTAAATGTCTTTTTATAAACTTATGAACAGTAAGACATAATGATGCAGGGTTTTAGTAAGTCAGTAAAATTTGGGATATTCCGGAACTACTTAACCATGTGCAAATATATTCTTAATACCTTTGAATATACAACTATTTGTATTTTCTTGCCTGCATTTCGGCTGAAAAATCATGTAAGAAGTCCGTGAAACGAAGCACTATTTTCAAATGATTTCCTTTTCCTGTTGGGTATAGTTGCTTAGCAACTATAGTCAGATGACCCCATAGATGGAGCATGTGACCGTCACATGATCAGAACCAGCAACCAGGGCACCATGGCAACGACACGAACCCGTCGATGATTCATTCACTACCCGAAGGCGTCAGACATCAGTCAGTATATTGCAGCCAAGCCGGTGAGTTTGAATAACGTAGACACGTTAGAAATATCCTCAAACAAACTGAATACCATTAGAGGAGCTCAATCAACACGCACACCATAAACAAACTCACCTCTCTCGTTGCAGAACGCGGCAAGAAAACGTATAGCAGACGAACGTAAACTATTTCTCGCTTCAAAACTTTGCTCACATTTTCAGGTAAAAAGTAAGGCATTCCAAAAGTTACTTATATTTTAAAACAAATTAATTTGGTCTAATGTGACTCCCAGCACTAAGATACTTACTTGCACTTTCAGGAAATCTGACTGCTGCTAAAATAGTAACGTTTCATCACCAATAAGTCTTTGGTAATGATGTCAGCGGAAAATACACGGCCTCAGCACCCGAAAAGACTTTCACATTAGGTGAGATATTTATGTTAAGTCACGGCACTTGCTACATGATTTTCTGTCGAAGCAGAATAATTATTAATATTGCCTGTACACCAAATCAACAGCAATAAGTTTCATAGAAAAGTTGCAATCTTCTTCAAATGAAAAGCTTTTGATTAAGTTTTTAAATCATTAGTTTATTTTTGAAAATAGCAATGTCATTTTAATTATACTAATGCTCTTTTGTCTTTTTGTTTTTTGTTTCCCTGATTCTATCATTTGCTCTCCTTTTGGGAAATTATTTGACCTCTTCGTTGTATATGTTCCCTCCCTTGACCACCTCTGGAAATCAGGATTTATCTACTTAAGTTATACGTTGGATTAATTGTTTGTAATTTAGACGCCCTGAAGACGACCTAGGAAGGTTGAAACACGTGTTGGCGTAATGTGTTTTTGGTATAATAGGTTCAATATATTTTTGGCATAATATGTACTAATGCGTAAAGTACTCTGGAATACTAGGGTGCCCTTAGCAATGAACAATTGACATTGCCAGATTGATGTAACGTGTTCTAAGTGATTTGTTTATCTATTGATATTAAAACTTGGAACCCTACTTATCAACACTTACCAGGTGTGTCTCTAATCAATGAATATATTTCACAAATTGAACAAATTCACCTATCTAATACCACAAGAGTGTGACAAATGCAAGATCAAGCGCAGTCTGTGAGGCTAGCAACTTCTTAAGTTACATGTCAGACTCAATAGTGTCTTGCCTGGCATCGCCCTCGGAAGAGAGGGTAGCAACCATTCAAGGAAAGGTGCAGCGACTGTTGTCGATGAAGACAGCCAGGGTGCAGGCCATCAAGTCGTTACTGGGTATGTCGTCCTCCTGCTCCTACCTCATCCGGCTATGCAGGTTGCTAATGCGACCCCTTCAGGAGTTTCTGGCCCCTCGTTGGATATAGGTTTTAGGAAGCTTCACATACACGATCCCTCTTGGCGATGAGTTCCGTCAGGCGATAGACTTGTGGGGCGTCCGCTCCAACATCGCCCAAAGCAAGGGATTTAAAAAAAACCCATACCAGGAGACGGTCACCACGGACGCTTCCCTGGTAGGCTGGTGAGCCCAGACCGGACGCCGGAATGCTAGAGGCCTGTAGCTGCCGGAGGAGAATGATCTCCACATCAACATCCTGCAGCTATGGGCATTGTCCTGGTATGTTTTTTTTTTAAATCCCTTGCTTTGGGCGATGTTGGAGCGGACGCCCCACAAGTCTATCGCTTGGTTGTCAAAAAAGGGATGTTCCTCGTCCCTCCGCTCCTAGAGGGAAACAGGAAGACCATTGCAGACTCCCTCAGCAGGGAATTGTGCTCCTGCCACGAGTGGGAACTTCGACAGGACCAGGTGGACCGCATCTTTATCAGTTGGGGCAGGCCCCAGATCCATCTATTTGCGACAGCAGCAATCTCCAAATGCCCGAAGTTTGCCAGCAGATTCCACCAACTGAGGAGCCTGGGGGACGTGTGGGAAGGGCTGTTTCTGTACGTGTTTCCACCGTTTCCTCTCCTGCTTCAAGTCATCAACACACTCAGACAGTGCCAATGCAGGATGACACTCATCGCCCCAGCGTTGCCGGGGCAGATTTGGTACCCGGACCTTCTCACCCTGTCAGCTTCGCCTCCGGTCAAGCTGCCATAGGTTCTGGATCTTCTCTCCAGAGAATGAGGCGCAATCCTGCATCACCACCCAGGATCGCTGAACCTGGGGGCTTGGCTCCTGCAGTCCTAGAGTTTGGAGGATATGAGTTGCCAGCAGACTGCAGGGAGATCCTTGTCAAAGCCAGGCTGTCGTTGACCTTGAAGTGCTAGGGTCACAGGTAGAAGCGTTTCGCTACATAGTGCCGGCCCCACAGATCCTGCGGTACTTGCTATCCTTGGCCAAGGCCGGACTGGCGCACACTTCCATCAAGGCACATCTTGCGGCTATCTCCCGCTACTCCAGGTCACCAGGAAGATCTTCACTCTGGTCCCACCGACTGGTCAAGGAGTTTCTCAAAGAACTCTTCAGATCTTTCCGGCTGATTAAGGCTCCTGCCCCGGCACGGGATTTCAACATGGTTCTGATGAGGCTCATGGGTGCCCCCTTTGAGCCTCTTCATCAGGCCTGCTCATGTTTCTCTCTAGGAAAACGGCGTTCCTGGTAGCCATCACCTCTGCCAGAAAAGTAGGCCCTATTCTGCAAACAACCATCTGACTTTCCATGATTCGAGGGTGGTGCTACGTATGCACCCCTCCTTTATGCCGAAGGTTCCGTCGGAGTTCCACCTCAACGAGCCTTTGGTGTTACCTGTTTTTTTTCCCAAAAAACCTCAGCGCTGGACGAAAGGGCCTTCCCCTCGCTGGACGTCACTGTGCCCTGAAATTCTACGTCACACCCACAAAGAGTTTTCAGACGACTTCACATCTGTTCCTAAACTTTAGTCCTGTTGAACCATGTGAAGGCATTGTCCAAGGCTTCGATTTCTAGATGGCTCTCCGGCTGCATCATGCACTGTCAGCGGTTGGCTAACCGAACACTCCCCGGCCGTCTGAGAGCCCACTCCACCAGAGCGATTGTGGGAAAAATGGTGTTCCTGTCTGGTTTGCCCCTGCTGGACATCTGCAGGGCTGCTACGTCGAGGTCCATTCACACCTTTATGAAATTCTACTGCGTTGACAGGGATTCCAGGGAGGAGTCCAAAGTCGGCCAAGCAGTGCTACACAACCTGTTTGCTCGAGGTGAATCTGTTCCAGGGGTAAGTGTAATTGCTTCTGTTGAGCCTTGCCACCTCCTGTGGTTGTTTAATGTTGTATTGCTATGTATCTGTTGTTCATGAGCATGTGAAACCATGCCAGGCCCCATGATGGAGAAGGTATAAGTTACTTACCTGTATCTATTGTTCTCCAGCATGGGTCTGGCCTGGATTCACATGCAAACCCTGCCTCCGACCCCTGTGCTGCCCCTTTTGGTCATAGTGCCACTTTACATGCATACCAAATCTGGAGATGGCTGCCATAGGAGGGGATGAGGGAGAGGATTGTCATTGGATGGGGGAAGTATGACCCATAGGACCGTGATTGGTTTAAAGGAGATATACAGTTTGTTGGTTAACGTGAAACTGTTTTTTCTTTTACCGAGGATTCCCAGTCTGACAACGGGAAATATTCGTAAGCATGTGAATCCATGCCAGACCCATGCTCGAGAACAATAGTTGCAGGTTCTTAGAGCTCTGCAGTTCGAGGCGGACTACTACGAGTGCTGTTTGGATCCTGCAAAGCAGTCTGTTTACTATTTCCTCCTGGAGGAGGAGTGGTTAAAATCCCTGGCTTGGCGCAGAGCGCCGTGTAGTCCTGCAGAGTCTGCAGTTCAAGGCAGTTCGAGCGAGTGAGCGGAGTGAATGGACAACGTCGACATAATCATCTACTCCCTGATGCAGTAATTTGCTGATTGAATACTGGGGATAATCCCCTGTGCTACACCTTTGTTGTGTCTCGTCTCTCTTTGTTTCTTGATATCTACTGACATTGCTGTGCTTCTGCTCATCTGGCCTCTTATGACATACGCACCCGCTCTGTAGCCCTGTCTCTCCCTGTCAAACTCCATCCAGTGCCTTCCGCCGCTGCAGCTTCCTTGGCTACTTTGATACTTCCACAAACGCTGCGAACACTTAATGCATGGAGGGTGAGCAAGTTTAGCCCCTGACGGAACCCGGCTCCTTGCACCCTCCGGTCTCTGCTTTAAACCTAGCTTGACCTGTTCCAACTGCAATTGCCTCAGGTATGGACACAGTAAGTTTACCTTCAGCAGACAATTCTAGCTCTATGATTGTCCCGATCACTGGATGGGCGGAGGGGTCATTCCTGCCACCTGCACAGTTGAGGAACCTGCTGCGGGACGCGGCTCATACGCTTTCTTCTTCCTTGTCGAAGCAAGTGCAATTCCATCCTACTCCTACCCTGCAAGCCTCATTACTGATGTTTAAAACCACTGTCAGCCCCTCCCCCAAATCAGCACCTTCAAAGATTCAGCTAGAGGCTGCAGGTGCAAATGTATTCCAATTCGGGAAATCTCACTGCCAATCATTATCATTCCAAAACAAAGGGAACAAGGAAAGTCTTACAGGTGAGAGGTTTGGCTAACCTCAGTATGACCTTTGTTATACCTTTGAATGAGAACGACTCTATTCTAGTGCTCTTTCAAAGAACAGGGAAATGCTTAAAGAGATCACTGGCTTGGAACTTTGCTCTTTTTTAATGGTGAGGGTGCTTGGTCCCCTATCTCCCCATCTAGAACTACTAGAAATGAAACAGGAACATCTCTCCTTCACCTGTCTTGGAGTTTGACGAGGACACAAGCGGTATTGTGACTCCATGCCCTCTCTCATCAATGCCGATGGCAATTATGACACCCCAGGGGTCTCCCAAAGTTCCCACCACCCCGGACAAAACCCCTGAACCTGCTGCTATTGACCGTTCATTGGATGATATTTGCTCCACATTGGAGTGTATTGTGATCTGCCGAGTCAAACAAACGATGGCACTCTGCAATACGTGTGTGGGTGCTCATTTGGACTTAAAAACACTATATGACCAGCAGGAGCTGGTCTCGACTGCTGTGCGAGTGAACATGCATCTGCTCTCTAACCTCACAGATGAAATGTCCTTCGAGGAATCCTACTTAAAGGGACCGCAGTGGCCTATGCTATTTGAATTTGTGAACAGACCTGTAGCCATTGACGGGAGGGGTGGCAGTCGTCGGGACTCCCGTCTTTAGCCACTCAGCTACCCACCTCCCAGGAAGGATATGAGGAAGGGGACCGTCATTTAGTCTCTCTGGATGCCGTTGGGGCGAGCCCTCTTGAGAACCCAAAGGGACCTACAATGGAGGCACCTATCCACAGTTGACTTGACCTTAATGCAAACGACAGAGACTCTACTACGTGAAGGAAGGAGGAGGCGACTTGCAGTGACACTGAGGTGGTGGACTTGGAAACGCCCTCTCCTGTCCCTCGAGCATGGACTTTCTGATGTCCTGCAGTGAGACTAAGGAAATCCCCACTGCTTGTTAAGTCTAAATGATTGGCATCCATCATGGAATTTCCAACAAGTGGCTAACCTTTAAAGAAATCAAAAAATAGGAAAGCTGTCCATCAAAATGCGGACAGGGGCTCAAGGAAATTTCTTAGGAATCTTTCACTCCTGTGCCTTTCTTTTGAGCCACATTGCCCCCAGGTGCGTCAATTTGCACCTCATCTCCTCTTTATAGCTGCTGGCTCACCGGCTATGACATCATCTGAATTACTGCCTCCCAAAATGGTGACGGAAGTTGAGAATGACGCCATTGGCACAGTCAGGACCCGTGGGGCACGTGCCTCCATCGTCTCCTTCTTCAAATCCTGTGGACGGCATTGATGATCCCCCTGGGGCTGCTTCTGAGACACAAATGTGAATATGCAGGGTGCCTGTTGAGGGCCCAACAGCTTCCACGGTGGACCTCCTGGCAGCGGTGGTTGCTGATGAACCAGTTCGTCCACCACAGGACTTTCTGCCTATCCATGGGGCCGGTCGGAGTACCCCTACATTCTCAACAATGGGGGAGCCGCACTCTAACATCTTAATCTTAAACAAAGGTTCTGTGGACTGGGGAGTTCCACTACAGTGGGAGCTTGTGAATATGCAACTGCTCCTAGCTTGGGTGCTAAATGATTGAATTCAATTAACACTGAACAGGGCAGCCTTGTCTCACCTGAGCTCAGATCACATTAAGCATGTGGAATTTTGGAACATCCTAAGACTGGGCAAGGTCCTCCTTCACTTTGCCTCCAGGTTGGTTCTGTACCAGGTCCACGCAGCCACAGCTCAATTGGAGATATGGGGCTTTTCTATAACACCTTATTCGGGGACTCAACATCTTCCAGCCTCCCGCCCAGATCCGTTCACTTGTGTTGGTAATCCCATTACTGAGCCCTCAAGAGAAGCCCAACTCCAACCAATTCTAACAGTTACTTGTACAAGAGATGGTTGTGTAAGGCGACTTGCCACTATCCCCAGCATGTTTCTTTGAGGAACGACGTATCCTGAGGGAGTTGGAGGCGGAGGACCGAAGAGCTCTAGAGGGAAGGTATTTATGGAAGGGAGAGTTAAGGTTATTTTAGACCCAAGCCCCAAAAGCCTTGTCGACAAACCAAAGCGTCTTGAATTTAATCCCTGCAGCCACTGGGAGCCAATGAAGGGATTTTAGGGCTGGAGAGATACGATCCTAGGGCTTGAGTCCCAGGATAAGTCTTGCAGTCCTGTTCTGGATGAGTTGCAGAGGGCGGAGAGTAGAAGCAGGCAGAGTTAGAAAGAGGCTGTTGCAGTAATCTAGCCTGGAGAGAACCAGGGCTTGAGATACAGTGAGCTTCTGTGGGAAGGAGAGGAAGGGCAGAATACCTCTGAGGAGGTGCAGTTGGAAGTTTGACTTTTTATTAGACATCAGAGATGTGGGCAGAAAAGGAAAGCCTGGAGTCCAAGATGACCCTGAGGTTCTTAGACTCGCAGATGGGGGTAGGAGGAGGCCCAAGGGAGGCCAGCCAGAGAGTGACAGGAAAGACAGGTGAAGATGTGCCGACAAGGAGGATCTCTGTCTTACTGGCATTAAGGCAGAGATCATTGGCGGCACACCACTCCTGAATAGCAGACAGGCAGTCAGAGATGAAAGAAGGAGAGGAGGTGGCTGGGGGAAGCCTGAAAATGAGTTGTGTCATCCACATAGCACTGAAAATTGGAGCAGAGAGAGGCAATGTGATGGACGTGAGTTGCCAGGTATTGGTTGAAAAGCCAGGGTGTTAGACCCCTGGGGAACACCACAGGTAGAGAAGGAGATAGAGGAAAGAAAGGACCCAAGTTGGACCTGGGAGGGTCGATCAGAGAGGAAAGAAGTCAGCCAGGCCAGAGCCTGATCAGTGATACCCAGGTTGTCACGGAGACGGTTGAGCAAGATGGTATGGTTGACCGTGTCGAAGGCAGAAGAGAGATCGAGTAGGATGAGGACAGAAGGGATTTTAGAATTGAGGTTGGAGAGTAGGTCTTCACGGATGTACAGGAGAGCAGTTTCTGTGCTTCTGGCAGCTCGAAAGCCAGATTGGTGGTCATGGAGACAACCAACAGAATCGGAGTGGAGGTTAACCTGTGAGATGGCCAGCTTTTCCAAAAGTTTACCCAAAAAAGGTGTGATGGAGATCGGGCGATAGTTAGCCGGGCAAGAAGGGTCAGCTGTGGGTTTTTGGAGAGGGTGCACAAGAGAGAGCTTCAGAGGGGAGGGGAAGTCTCAGGAGGCGAAGGAGAGGTTGCATAAATCGGACAGGGCAGGAGCAAGGGTGTCAATGTGGTCCTTGATGGTTTTGGAGGAACAGGGAAGGACCTGTTTTGTCAAGACTTTCATAGATCAGACTTGTCTAGATACCTCATCAGGGGAGAAAAGAGGAAAGGAAGAGAAAGAGGGTGGGGGTGGCTGCAGGAGGGCCAGAGTTTGCAGCTGGAGAAGGGAGAAGAGGGGGAAGAGGCGAGAGGGTGCACAGGACGTCCTGGGTTTTGGAGATGAAGTGAGCCGTGAGGACCTGACAAAGGACCTGGGAGGCGACTGGAGAGGTAGAGACTGCAGCAGGCTTGGCCTGCTCCTTGCAGATTTTGTAGAGTTCGACCGAGTTGTTAGATGCCACAGAGACACAGGCTTGGATGTGGACTCTTAGTATGGACAGAGATTCGGTATTGCCTTTGGAGCAGGTGGCAGGCCAGTTTGTCAGAGGATGAACAAGAAGCCCTCCATTTCCTCTCAGCTGCTCTGCATTTACGTGTAAGGGTAGCTAGGTCAGAGTTGTACCAATAATTGAACTGGGCTTCAAACCAATCCTCTTGACAGGGGCTAGAGCATCAAGCGTATCTGTAACGCTCACCTGACTCCCACGGAGGCGCTGGCCTGGTTCGCGCTGCCGTAACCTCTTCTAAGGTGATGCGCAGGGTTCGGAAGACGGACTGGACCGGGCCCCCAAATCTGGCTTGTCTGGCTCGCAGAAGTATCCTTCTGTAGGCGAAAATAGGGGATTAACTGTCTGCGGGGTAATGCAATCAGCCTCCCACTTTCCCCTTTCACCCTCCTCGAAACCCTTCTGTGGTTCCTCGTAGCGTCTCACCTTAGGGTCTGGAAGGACGAGCTCTCCATCCTGCTTCTGATGCAGGGGCGCGTTGGTATCCAGTTACTTCACTGGATTTTCGGATTGGTGAGAACCAAACTTGCTTGGCTTCCAGGTAAGTTTTTTGATAAGAGGTTCCCCTTGTGTCCATGCATTAATGTACTAATGCTAGTGTCTTTTTCCCCATAGGGGCCGGGGTACGGAATGCCGGGGAACAGGCACCGACCCGAGATGAGAGGTGAAATCCTTGTAGAAATCAGGTAAGTCTTTAATGAGCGTTTTTTGGTAATGTCTTTTCATTCGCTCATTAACGCTGATGTCTCTTTTTCCCCTTAGGGGCCGGGGTCCGGAAATGCCAGGATGCGGCACGGACCCGAAATGAAGAGGGAATGAATCAACAGGTAAGTCTTAACATGGAGATTTAGCTTTCCTTATTCCCTTCTCTCTCTCACCTTTTGTACTGGTCTTTTTCTCCCTAGGCGCTGGGGCGTGACTGCGAATCCCGATGATCGCTGCTGAACATGGAGGCGCCCTGTAAAGGTGAGTGGAATGCGGCGCTGCAGCGATCGACGCGATGAGCTTTTAAATAAAAGTCTTCCTTTTCAGGATTGTCAGCGAGATGTCTCCGGGATGCGGCTTTAGCAGGTAAGGACTTTTCCTTCTTCTGTTCTCTTCTTCTCTTCCTTTGCAGGTGATCCAGGATGCTGGCAGGCGTGGCAGAAGTCAGGATGCAGGAGCAGACACGGTGAGCGTCCAGCTGCTAGATGCAGAACAACGCGAAGCACGTGTGGCTGTTCGGGTGGGGTTTAAATAGCCTTGGAAGAAGTTCCAGGTATGTATCCTTCCCCGACCACGCCTGGATGGTAAATTAGTCCCACAGGTAAAGTAGTTCCTTTCAGGCCTCAAGGAGGCCTGGATCCTGCAGCTTGGTCTGCATCAGGTAAGTGCACCCAAGCACTTCCATAATGAGCCTGGCGCCAGGACTGATGTCTTTTATGAGCCTGGCGCCATAGGCGCTTTCGGGGACGCAGGGCTTGAACCGGCTCCCCAGAAGCGGGCATCATGACAGCACCTCCCCCCCCCCCAAGGCCCCTCCCAAGGTTGTTCCCTCCGGGGGTTTTGGTTTGTCTGGGAAGAGTCGGTGGAATTTCCTGACTAATCGAGGTGCATGCACATGGTCGCTGGGTTCCCACGACCTCTCCTGAGGTCCGTACCCCTTCCAATCAATTAGGTAGAACAGTTTTGACCTAAACATTTTTGAGTCTAAAATGTTCTTCACTTCGAATTCGGGCTCCCCATCTATTAGAATAGGTTCTGGAGGTTTGAGTAGTCTGGTTCCGGGTACCACTGGTTTCAGAAGTGACACATGAAAAACAGGGTGAATTCGCATACTAGCTGGTAAATCAAGTTTAACAGCCACTGGGTTAATTATTGCCGTAATAGAATAAGGTCCCAGATATTTTGGGTTAAAAGTTCGAGGCCCTTTGAGTGGTAAATGTCTGGTAGCTAACCACACTTGATCCCCAATCTGATACGGAGGTGCTTCACTCCGATGTAGATCAGCATTCTCCTTGTATTTTCTCTTGGCTTGTTGTAAATGCGTAGTTGCCTCTTTGAAGGCTTGGGTAATTGTAGAATGCAGATGTTCTACTGCAGGCATTCCGAGGTTCTGAGGTGAGTCAAGGTTTGAGGTTCGAGGGTGATGCCCAAACAAAGTATAAAAAGGACTGTGGCCAGTTTCAGAGTGTACCGAATTATTATATGCGTATTCGGCTATCCAAAGAATATCTTTACAGTTGCTTTCAGATTGCTGTAACATACACCGTAAGTATTGCTCAAGGGTCTGATTTGTCCTCTCGGTCTGACCATCGGTCTGAGGGTGGTGACTGGTCGATAATCTTACGTCGATCTGCGCCATTTGACAACATTTGCGCCAGAAGTGGGAAATGAATTGGCTTCCCCGGTCAGAGATTAGTATAGATGGGAATCCATGTAGCCGAACAATATTTTCGAGGAATTCTTTGGCTAGGATAGAAGCTGAAGGTAAACCTTTCAAAGGAATAAAGTGGGCCATTTTGGAAAACAAATCCACAATTACCAGAATAGTATTGTACCCCGAACAAGGAGGCAGGTCCGTAATAAAATCCATTGATAGGGTGTGCCAGGGTGCTGGCGGTATGTCTAGAGGTTGAAGGAGACCGGCTGGTCTTTTCTTTTGACTTTTATTTTGGGCGCAAACACCACAGGACATCACAAAAGATTTAACATCTTTTCGCCAAGAGGGCCACCAAAATTGTCGTTTCACCTTTTCCTCTGTCTTGGCAATTCCGGGGTGTACCTCTATTAATGCATCATGATAACCGGAAATAACTAGTTCGTGTAATTCCTTATGTGGCAGGAATAAGCGTCCTTGGAAATAAGGTAAACCATTATCTATGGTAAAGTCTGATCCCTTTTGTATCCAATCCTGTAAGGTTGTAGGGTCCAGGAGTTGTTTCACTCTGGCTTGAATGTCTTCAAGCGTCTGTAACAAAGTCATGCCTAGAATCCTCTGTTCGGGAATTATTGGTACTGGTTCTGAGTTTGTATCAGATTCTCCCATTCCAATTCGGGATAAGGCATCTGCTTTGCCATTCTTGCAGCCAGGTCGATAGGTAATCACAAAATCAAATTCAGCGAAAAACAAAGCCCATCGGAGCTGCCGTGATGACTGAGCCCTGGCGGTTTTCAAATACTGTAAATTCCGGTGATCAGTGATCACTGTGATGGTATGTCGAGCGCCAAGCAGATAATGCCGCCAGGCTTTAAAAGCGGACTTAATGGCTAACAGTTCTTTGTCCGTGATTGCATAATTAACCTCGGGTGCCGAGAATTTTCTGGACCAAAATGCTACGGGATGCAGTTGGTTGGTTTCGGGATCTCTTTGGGACAGGACAGCTCCCATGGCTAGGCTGGATGCGTCAGTCTCGACGACATAAGGGAGATCTGGACGCGGGTGTTTCAATATAGGTGCAGAGGTAAACTTAGCTTTTAAATCCTGAAAGGCCTGCTCGGCTTCTTCAGACCATTCAAAACGTTTATTTTTCCTCAAGAGTGCAGTAATGGGTTGTACCACGCGTGAAAATTTCGGGATAAACCTGCGATAGAAATTGGCAAAGCCGAGCATGCTTTGAACCCCTTTTACAGAGCTAGGTGATGGCCATTTGAGGATGGCATCCACTTTTCTTGAGTCCATTCGGACTCCTTTGGGTGTCAGGATGAAACCTAGAAACTCGACTTCTGTGGTATGGAAAACACATTTCTCCAATTTAGCAAGTAGTTTGTGTTGGCGCAGTTTTTCAAGTACTGCCCTGACGTGTTTTCTGTGATCAGATTCCGAAGAGGAGTACACCAGAATGTCATCGATAACAACACAAACATCGATGAGTTCCCGAAGGACATCATTCATGAAGTATTGGAAGGCAGCCGGCGCGTTACACAATCCGAAAGGCATCACCTGGTACTCGAATAATCCGTATTTAGTACGGAAGGCAGTTTTCCATTCGTCGCCTTCTTTAACTCGTACCAGATGATAAGCCCCCCGGAGATCTAACTTGGTGTATATGCAAGCGTCCTTCACCTGGTCAAGGAGTTCATGGATCAGAGGCAGAGGATAACGGTTTTTAACCGTTATCTGGTTCAATGCGCGGTAATCGATACAAGTTCTAAGGTCGCCTTCTTTTTTGGGCACGAAGAACAAAGCCGAGGATGCCGGGGACTTTGACGGGCGAATAAAACCATTAGCTAGGTATTGATCCAAATATTGTCTCAAATGCAGATTCTCAGGTTCGGTAAGGGCATAAATCCTGCTACAAGGGGGTTGTGCATCGGGCACCAGATCGATTTGGCAATCGTACGATCTGTGAGGAGGTAACGTGTTGGCCTGTTCCTTTTGGAAGACGTCCTGAAAGTCTTGGTATTCCTGAGGTAGTTGCATGGAGGCAGAGGTTACAGATGCTAGATTAATCTTCAGGTTTTCTGGGTAGCAGTTTTGTGTACAATCCAGGAAGGTTATTCTCTTAGCTTGCCAATCAATTCGAGGATTATGTGTCTCTAACCAAGGGATTCCAAGAATAACCTGAAACTGTGGAGCCTTGATTACATCAAACACAACACCCTCCCGATGGCCGTCGGGACCAATAAGAGTCACCTCAGTAGTGGAATGTGTTACCGGTCCAGAGGCAATTTCAGTTCCATCGACTGTGGTGATGACATCTTTGCTGGTTTTAGGACGGAGAGGGAGGTTAATCCTAGAGACCAAGTCACGATCCACATAGTTTCCAATAGCCCCACTATCGATGTATGCCTTTATTGCA
The DNA here is from genome assembly GCF_040938575.1 of Ambystoma mexicanum. Classification (NCBI taxonomy): domain Eukaryota; kingdom Metazoa; phylum Chordata; class Amphibia; order Caudata; family Ambystomatidae; genus Ambystoma; species Ambystoma mexicanum. The sequence goes on along the minus strand of NC_090921.1, from coordinate 169,200,836 downwards.
TGCAACCGCTTAGGCTGTTCTGGATCTACGAGAACCATTGGCACAATGAAATGCGAGGTCTGAGAGTTAGTTTTCAAGCTCGGCAAGTGATCCAGGATGCTGGCAGGCGTGGCAGAAGTCAGGATGCAGGAGCAGACACGGTGAGCGTCCAGCTGCTAGATGCAGAACAACGCGAAGCACGTGTGGCTGTTCGGGTGGGGTTTAAATAGCCTTGGAAGAAGTTCCAGGTATGTATCCTTCCTCCAATCAGGTATGTATCCTTCCCCGACCACGCCCGGATGGTAAATTAGTCCCACAGGTAAAGTAGTTCCTTTCAGGCCTCAAGGAGGCCTGGATCCTGCAGCATGGTCTGCATCAGGTAAGTGCACCCAAGCACTTCCATAATGAGCCTGGCGCCTATGGTGCCAGGACACTGTCCAAAGGGCCCCTGTATGGGGTTGCTGGGTCCTTCCTTGGGGACTGGATGTCCGCTTTCGGGGACACAGGGCTTGAACCGGCTCCCCGCGAGCGGGCATCATGACAGTATCAGAGATAAAAGAGTAGAGCATGGAAAGGGCTGTGTCAGGATGTGAGTCGGCCGGAGGAGGAGGGGTTGGGAGGGAGAGAAGATGGCGGCAAAAGCCTCAACTGACACACGCTTCATGGTCCGGATATCCGAGAAGGTAGGTGGCAGTGTTGGGGTTGGCTTGGCCTGGGGGGTATAGAGGGTGAGATGGGAGGAGAGGTGGGAGTGACCGCTCCAGCAGAGAGGGAGTGGTCAGAGGGATGGAGAGGGGGAGGTCAGAGGAGATCAAAGCATCTAGTGTGTGACCTGCAGAGTGAGTCGGGCCAGAGGGGAGGATAGAAAGGGAGAGGGAATTGCAGAGGTCACAAATGATTACAGACAAGGAACAGGGAGAATGTAGATGGATCTTGAGGTTACCAAGAAGGAAGAGTTGAGTGGTTGAGGCCAGGAGGGAGGAGGAGAGGTCCGCCCACTCAGTGAAAAAAGAGGTGATGTGACCAGGAGAGAGAGAAAGCCTGCGGACAAGGCATTCAAAGGAGGAGTCGATCTTCATGGGAATTATAGAGGCAGCAATCCACTCCGGAAAGATCAGGGCTACCCCCCTCCGGACTGAGTGGATCTGGGTGCGGAGAGGGTCTTGTAGCCGTCAGGGAAGAGAGTTTTAAATCCTGTGACAGAGCTGGCCATGTGCCAAGTCTCAGTGAGACCGAGGTCATCAAGGTCGAATTCTTCGAGGAGGCGGCAGATGTTAGAGGAGTGTTTGACTGCAGAGCGAGAGTTGTGATTGGCAAAATGAAGAAGGTTGCCAACCTTAAAGGCCTTCCGGGGAGGGGTACAAATCAAAGATTTGCCCTGCCGAGGCGAAAGAGCCAGAGAGGGGGCAGAAGAGGGGGGAAGAGAGGGCAAGGTAGCCAAGGGGGCGGGGGCAGAGTGAGAGACAGGGAAGCAGGAGAGGGGAGAGTGGGACAGCAGGAGATGGAAGGAAATTGATGAGGTAAGGGAAGCGCCTATCAAAGAGTAGGAGATTGGCTTGAGGGCCTTGGACCATGACAGTGCCATTTAGGTAGACATTAATGATGACCTTAGAGGGGGGCGTGGCTAGACAGCCATGGAGTAGGCTGCGATTCCTGGAAGCTCCGTGATCCGGCATACAGATCCGTCGAAGTGTGTGCAGCAAAACAGCTGATTTCTGCTCTAAAACTACATTAAGAGTGTATGAATATACTGGGCAGAGAATGAGCAAGCCGGTGGAACGCCTGAAGCAAGAGAACAACAGTTAGGCTACTTTGTATCCTGGACTTGGTGTCACGACCCTCGCCCAAAACCCCCTCTGGCAAACCCATTGGCCAGGTGGAGTCAGGACTCTGGCCTCTAGAGCCTGATATCCTCTTCAAAAGCCCTCATGGGGCCAGTCCTAGTGCCTATGGCGCCATGCTCATACACCATGAAAAACAATGTGCTTCGGAACTACTTTATTGTATTGTCAGCCAACATGGAGGTATCCACATAGCTTGGTTCCTAAGAACCAAGCTATGCGGTCTAGTGTTTTGGGTGTGGTAGCCTAGGGACTACTTTACCTAGACTATTTTGTTGGGGCTATTTAAATCACGCCCGAGCAAGACAACACGCTTCGCATTACTTTGCAGCTTGCAACGTGACGCTCACCGTGTCCAGCTATTCCCTCGAACCTCGGAGAAACAAAACCAGCAAAGAAACAAAAGGAACATCATTAGCAGCAGCATCTTACCTGCAGTCTTCTGAGAACAGCTTCCTCGTATCTCCAAGCCTCTCGGACAGAACGACCTGAAAGAGGAAGATAGAGGCAACATTAAAGAAAGCAGTAGAGACATTTACAAATTACGAACTGCTCAAAAGGCTTACTTGGCTGGTCGCCTCTCGGCGGGCACCACTCCGGACATTCCACTCGCGCTGAAGAACACCGCGACCTACAAGGAAGGACAACACAGGTTAGCAAAGGCAAGACTTTGCAGCGCTGCGCATAGCACTTAGTTACCGCATCATAGCGCTCTTAATGCGCCATCATTTACCAGCGGGTTCAACCAAGCCAGTTGGCCGCGCTGAAGCTCCGCATACCTAAGGGAGAAAAAAGAGACTTTTTAAACAAAGAAAGGCATGCAGGATAGCAACAAAACTAAAGAACAGCAATAAGACCTACCTGAACAATATCAAACGGGCTGTCGTCAGTGAAGTAACTGGACCGCACTTGCCCATGAAAGACAACGCGCCCCTGCAAAGAAGCTAGGACGGAGAGCATGCCTAATTCTATCACAAGGTGAGGACTGAAATCATACGGGGGTGTAGGGAGGATACTTACCCCAGTCGGTCAGTCTTGAACACAGTCCTCCTGTATTTTCAGGCAGAGCCCTCCCCGCAGACCACATCAGGATAAAGCTGAGAAGCATACCAGCGAGTAACCCGGCTGGGTGGCGTCACTGTGGATACCAGGTGAGCGTAGCACTTAGCTGCGAAATTGACATCAAGATTGCAGCGGTCTGCAACAATGAACATCTGAGAGCCGCGGGGAGCGTGACAGAGGACTGCCGCTGAAGGGAACGGACGCATGCAGTGGAGGTTGCAGATCCACTAACAACGTGGAGCGAGCAGCCCCAGTGGCGGAGGGCGGCCGCGAGCCCTCACTTAAAACAGCAAAGGGCCGCCGCCATACAGGAGCCCGCCACTCGACCTATAGTGCGGAGTGGGAAGCTCTGGTGACTCGGAATGGCTGGGTCTGCCTAGGAGTTAATTATTATATGCAGCGCTGACTGCAGAAACTGTCCCAATACACGGAGCGGGCAGCTTCAACAACACGGGACAATTAGAAGCTGCAGGGAGCGCGACAGTGGACTGCCCCGAGGGCGATGGACACAAGCAGCGTAGGCTGCAAACCCATTAAGAACGTGTAGGGGGGGAGAACGCGGTCCTTGTGTGGCAATTAAGCAACAAAGGAGTGCCACAAGCCCATAGATGGACTGCGTGGGCAGCATGTTGCCATAATTTTATCCATAAAGAGGAGCAGGCAGCTCCGGTGGCACGGGGCGGCTGGGGCCCCCCACAGAGTATAACAAAGGGCTGCTGCTGAAAGGGATTGAGCCACGCAGCAAAGGCAGAAATAGCAGTGAACCAAACACCCCATAGTCTGGGGTGACAAAATGCGCAGGGCAAGGACTGTTGCTGGCCCACACGAGGACTGCACAGGCAGCAGGCTGCTGCGCTTTTGACCTTAGCGCAGAGCGGGTGGCTCTGGTGGCATAGTGCGGCGGGGGGCCCCACAAAACATTGCATAACCCGGACACACAGCGCAGCCAGAAGATAGCCCAGCTTGCTGGGCTACAGAGGGGTGGACAACACTATTGGAACATAACCAAGCCGACAGTCACTAAGCACATAAGGGTTTGTGCCACTTCCCGGGAGGGACGGACCCACGCCGTGAGCAAGGGGCGAAGTGCGGAGCACCTTACTGAGAGCTCACGGAGGGGCGAATAAAGCAACAAAGCGGCGCACCACTGCATGAAGTGTACGGCTAAGGCATAAATGCATGCCCACAGAATGGCCCAAAAGGGAGGCAAGGGAAAAGTGAAGCAGCCAACCATGGACATATTTGCAAGAGCGCAGCAGCCCATATCCTCTCCAGCACAGCCCGAGACTACGGTGCAAGAGAGCGAGAACACGCCGAGAGATGACCAACGAATACTAGCAGCCATCACAGAATTGAAATCCTCATGGGGTAGGGCAATGGTCGAGCTCAAAGAGACGCTTCAAAAGAAGATAGATGCGGTGGGGATAGATGTTAACTTATTGAGGCAAGATGTGAGGGCGTTGGCGGGTCGAACTAGTGGCTTGGAGAGTGCCGTAAAGACAAATGAGGAACTAAGCGGCGCTAATGCGAGGGAAGTGCACGTGTTGAAACAGCAGGTGGCCAACCTGGAGAACCGAGCAGAAGAGGCAGAAGGACGTGCGAGACGCACTAACGTTCGAGTGTTGGGCCTACCGGAAGGGGAGGAACGCGCGGACCCTACGGACTACGTTGAAAACATGATACTCCAGGAAAAAGGAGTTGGTGACCTCTCCCAAGGGTTTGCGGTTGAGCGGGCGCACCAAGCCCAGTCGAGAAGGCCACAGCCAGGAGCACCCCCCAGGGCTATTATCGCTAAGATCTTGAACTACAGGGATCGAGAAAAGATCCTGGAATTCTTTCGGAAAGGTGGTACAATAACCCGAGCGTCAGTAATGATCACGGCCTACCCGGATTACACCATGCTCGCGCAGAGGCAACGGTACAGCTATGTGGCAGTCAAGAGGAGACTACGCACGGCTGGACTGAAATACATGCTCCTATATCCTGTGAAGCTAAAAGTCTTGCACAAGGGCAAGGCCCTTTTTTTAGACCCCGGAGGAGGCTACAAGCTGGCTGGACACGCATGGATGCCCGGAGTCGGAGGGGGTCTGGGATCGAGATGGAGAAGCTAAGTGACCCAACGACATGGGAGCTAATGAAAAGGGAGTGACATTGTGTAGACGTAAGGGGGTAGTGATTGATAAAGTTGGATGTAAATAGGGCTGCGCCTACCTGCCATATACACTTGTCTAAGAACATTGTGGACTGGAATATAGTGACAAGTAGCTTAGACATGTGATGCACAGCGCAGCGACTCATAGATATATCGGAGCCATATATCCCCCACTAGTAGAAGTAGTAGGTGCGCCATTAGGGCAGCATCTCCCCGCTGAGACCCGAGTACAGGCAGCGCCAAGAAAGGGACTAGATGTGGGGGAGCCTGAGATCCAGGGATGGAGCTGGGCAATAGTTGGGGAAGGGATGGGGGGTGGAGTGTGGGGTGTTGTGTTGGGAATGGGAAGGGTGGGGGGAGGGACGGAAGTTGGGGCAAAGGGTGTTGGGACAAGTTGGGACAAGTTGGGGAGCGAGCTTACATACACGAGCAGTGAGCACCGAGCAGCGCTTGGAGATAGACAAAGGGAGGGACGGGATGTGATGAGGCTATGGGGGACCTTAAAGTAATCACCTGGAATGTCAGGGGGCTCAATAGCTATATGAAAAGAAACAAGGTTATGATGTACCTGCACAGACAGAAGATAGGCATAGTGTTGATACAGGAGACCCACCTCACGAAAGAAAAACTAGAGATGGTCCAGAAGAAATGGAAAGGGACTGTGATGGGAGCCACCTACTCTGCCTATGCTAGGGGGGTGATCACCTGGGTGGCACCGCATGTGCCATTCCAGGTGCTGCAGTCCACAGTAGATGCAGATGGGAGGATGGTGGTAATAAAGGGACTGGTGGAAAATAAAGAAATATGTATTATAAACATGTATGCCTCGAACCAGAATACAGCGGCATACTTCAAGACATTATACAGTAAAATGAGCATGCACTAGGGAAGGGCGATATTTTGGGGAGGGGATTTCAACTGCACGCTGAATCTGAAAATGGACAGATCAGATTAAAAAAAATTGAGAGACCAACCCCCGCCGTTAGGGCGCTGCAGCTAATACTGACAGATTTTGGCTGGCTGATGTATGGAGAGTGCACCACCCACAGAATAGACAGTACTCTCACTATTCTACCCCGCTAAATTTGCATACCAGGCTTGATTATATGTTTGCCACACAGGAGTTAATGGCAGAAATTGCACAGACCGAATATAAGGCGAGGGTTTTATCAGACCACTCGCCATTGATCCTGAGGTGGCAATACCGACCCCCGAGAGCCAGGATTCCAACCTGGCGACTGAGAGCTGAGGCATTGAAAGGGGCACGCTCTGGGACGCCTTTAAGTAGTGGTATGAGGGGTGGCTATAGCAAAGTCCAAAGGACTACAAGGAGGGATCTTACAGGAGCTGCAGGAAACCGAGGTGGAGCTAGAAAGTGTTCTAAGTAAAAAGGGGGGCACTGAAGAAGATGCAGAAACCATACTTAAACTGCAGGCTATGCAACTTGAACTATAAAAAATATGTAGAACAGGAGCATGCAGGAGGAGATAAACCGGGGAGGATATTAGCATGGTTATATAAAAGCGATACCCCCAGAACTACAATTCGGGAAATCATGAAAGAAGATGGGCAAATAGAGAACACCCAAGAGGGCGTGAACCAGGAGTTCCTGGGTTATTACCAACAATTATATGGGGATGTAGAGCGAAGCGACCGCAGGAAAATACAGGAGGTCTTAGAAGACATAAGCATGCCGAGAATTAGTGCAGAGGAGCAAGACATTTTGGATGCCCCTATTACTTTAGAGGAACTGGAAGCAGTGGTACGTCAGTTGCCTACTAGTAAGACCCCTGGGGTGGACGGTTTCCCTAGCAAATTTTACAAGGCGTACAGCGAGGAGGTACACCCCCCCCCACTCTTGGAAATGCTGAACGAGTCATATGAAATAGGACGATTGCCAGAATCCCTAAGAGAGGCGATTATTGTTCCACTCCCTAAATCCAACAAGGCGGGCAAAGATTGAGGTTCATATAGGCCGCTGTCGATGCTCAACCAAGATAGTAAAATACTCACAGCGGTACTGGCAAATAGATGAAAGGGATCATTATTAAACTCATACATCCAGATCAGACCGGTTATGTCCCCCACAGGAACATATCTGATAACCTTAGGCGACTGCATCGAGTCATAGAACATACAAAAGAGGATTTGGGTGAGATTGCGATAGTATCACTAGATGCAATTAAAGCATTTGACTCGGTCAAATGGCCTTGGCTGATGGCTGCTCTGGCCAACTATGGGATAGGCCCAGGGTACCTTATGTGGGTCAAATTACTATATATTTCACCGCTGGCCAGAGTTAAGACGGGAGCGATAATATCGGAGAGGTGGCAACTCAGCAGGGGCACTAGACAGGGATGCCGTGGTCCCCTATGTTATATATCCTGGCACTGGAACCTCTGGCGATATACTTGAGGCAGCAATATGACATAATTGGGATAAGCATCAAAGGTGAGCCTCATTTGATCATATTATATGCAGATGACATGCTGCTTTACCTACGATATCCCGAAGAGAACCTCCAGTTTCTCCTGGAGGTAATGGAGCGATTTGCGTCACTATCAGGCATAGCGGTGAACCCAAAAAAGTCATGCATATTTCCACTGGGCAGGTATGTGGGGACCCCACGAGAACAGCTACCAATCCTACAAATACCATGGGTGACAAACATGTTTAAATACCACCATTTACCATACGGTGGAAGCTGAACACCACCACAATATGGAGAAGGCGGTAAAGAACATAGAAAATAGTTTGAGGTTCTGGGAGAAACTCCCACTGGCAATGATGGGAAGGGGAGCGATGCTGAAAATGGTGGTCCTGCCGAGATTGTTACACTATTTTGGGAACATACCGTATCTGATACCAAAGCGATTTTTTGTCAAACTGCATAGCATTTGCAGGTACTTCCTCTGGCACGGGAAGAGGAACAGAATAGCCCTTTGGAAGCTACAGAACACGTATGAAAGAGGGGGCATCAAATTGCCGAATTATGAGATATACTATGTGGCTAGACAACTACAATATGTAGCTAAATGGCTATCAGAAGATCCAACCGCAGAATCCAGATTACTAAAATGGGAATGTGCCCCAAACTTCCTGAAGGAGGTAATATGGCTGTCCAAAGAGGAGATGAGAGACCGCCCAGGGATGTTGATCCTGGGATGGAAGGTGTGGCGTAGAGCCTGCCAGGCCATGGAAAACCCAACCCCATGCTCCCCGCAGGTACCACTAGTCGCATTGACGGGAAAAGATAGCCAGCTAATGAAGACGGTTAGGAAGCACTGGGAGCCTGTGGGGATGGCAATGGTGGGGGATTTAATGCAAGAAGGGAGGATTAAGGAATTTGAGATGCTTGTGGAGGAAACGGGGTTGCATAACGGGCAATATATAACATACACTAGAATGAGGAAGAGGATCAAAGAGACATGGTCGGAAATAACACTAGAGGAGTTGCCGGACGCCATCATAGAAACAATATATATGATATAGCAGAAGGTGGACATGAGATATCTAGAATATATGAGCTATTGATGTCCAAAGTGGTGAAAAAGTGACACAACTAAGACAGGACTGGGAAGAAGACGTGGGCGCTCCTATGAGCGATGAGATGTGGGAACGGGCTCAAGGATACCATACGAGAGTGTCTAGGAATGTGAGGTTACAGCAAATACAGCTGCATATGACCGATAGGGCATACCTGACTCCCCAAAGGATAGCCAAATTTAAGAACGTGGGAAGGCAGACGTGTCCTAAATGTGGCGAAGAAAATGCTGGGATGACGCACATGTTCCGGGCGTGCAAGTAAACTAAAGGATTTGGCGTACATACTTGCGAAGCGCAGAATTGCCATGGGGTGGAAGGCATGCCACAGACCAAGGATAGAGGTCTGGTGGAAAGACCTCCAGAAATGGGCAGAAGCTGAGACAGCGGTGTGGCAAGACGCTCGTAATACTGGAGGGGAGGAGGAAGCGGAAACCCTGACGTCCTGGAAACAGGTAGTGGCCACCCTGTATGAGCCTGCCCAGGACTGGTCAAGCGACCAGGATTCAGTTGAAAACGTAGATAAGAAATCCCCAGCACGTGAAGTAGCTGCAGAGCGCGAGGTAGGGTAGGCTTGTAAGGGGGGAGGGAAAGGGGATGCAATTGACATTTACTAAATTGTGTAAAACTCGAAGTATGGTGATGCATACTGTAAGTTGATTGTATGTTTGTTAAAAGAAAACCAATAAAAACTGTTTAAAAAAAAAATGATGACCTTAGAGGAGTCCAAGGGGGCCATGAGGGCTTCCCAGCGGGTACCACCATTAATGGGAGAGGAGGAGAAAGGACAGAGCACAGAGATCATATGAAGAGTCCATAGATCTGGTGAAGGAACGACAATGAGTATGTCAGTGAGGGTCTGTCGGGAGGAAGCGCTGGAATAGGTGTCAGCAATAGGGAGACCAAGGTTGGAGGCCAAGATATCCTTTTTGAACTTCTTCCTGCCAGACTTAGTGAGAAGGGAAGGATTGTCAATGGGGAAACAGTTGGAGAAGATGGGAGAAACAGAAAGTGCCATGGGAGAGGTAGAGAGAGGGGGGGAGACATTGGGTAAGAATAGAACAAGTAGAACGTTAAAGTTACTGGGCCAGTAGGTTATAGAACAAGCATGTAATACAAGCAAAGGACACAGCAAGTTTGCAAGATTTGTAACTAAGCTAAATGCTACAACACACCTAGATTTAAAATTAAGCTAAATGCAACAACACAGCTAGATGTAAAATGAAACTAAATGCAAAAAACACAGCTAGATTTGAAACTATGCTAAATACAAAAAAACACAGGTAGATTTGAACCTAAGCTAAGTGCAAAAAACACAGCTAGATTTGAAACTAACCTAATGCAAAAAACACAGCTAGATTTGAAACTAAGCTAAATGCAACACCACACCTAGATTTAAAATGAAGCTAAATGCAACAATACAGCTAGATGTAAAATAAAGCTAAATACAAATAAAACAGCTAGATTTGAAACAAAGCTATGTTACGCTCACCTCATATCCACGGGGACGCCACTCAGCCCTGGCTGGAAGATTAGCACTCTCAAACCCTCTCCCTTCATAATGTGTTGGATGTGGATAGTGTCTGCAATACAGGAAAACGGGATATAAGGCTTAAATGTCTCTCTTGGATTGATTCCCACCTCCCTCAACCTCGAATTCCTCCCTTAAGTCTAATCTCTCTCCTCACCTTAATATTAGGTATGGTGTGCTCTCCGTCCTGCGTCTCTGTGCAGGGGCGTGTTGGAAGTGTGGGCGTTCTGTGACCTAGTTGCTTCACTGGTGCGTTGCCCCGTGTTTGGGTCCAGGCCTGCTTTGACTCCGATTTGCTTGATGAGGTAGGTACCAATGTTTTACAGTCTTTTATCTTGCCCTTTTCCTCTTTTGCCTTTTTGTTGTTATTAATGTCTCTCGTTTCTTTCCCTCAGATGAGTTGGAGAGTTTTGGCGTTGCCGTTATGTATAGAATGAGAATCCCAGCAAGGTAAGTGAATGCACGGTGCTTTCTTGCCTTTTATTCTTTTTGCTGAGCTGTGCCTGCACCGCTTCCTTTGCAGGTCGTTATGATGTACCGGGCCGCTGTGATGTTCCGAGATCAAGGAGAGACTACACCTGGTAAGTGGTTTTCGTTGTCCTTGCGTGGCCGTGAGCGAGCGCTCCCTAATAATGTCTCTTTTTGTCTTTTTCAGGTTGCTGTAGCGTTCCGGAGATGGATGCGGCGTCGTGATGAAGAATCCCCGGATCGCGTGTATTCAGGTGAGCAGCTGGTGGTAGTTTGAAGATGGAAGATTCAAGACCAAAGCCAACCTGCTACTTACAGGTAAGCACTGAATAATGGTGTTCTTCTGCTTCCAGATACAGGATTCAGCACGTGGCAGGATGCAAGAAACACTGGAGATCAGAACTGGACACGGTGAGCGTTACGCTGCTAACTGCAGAATAACGTGAAGCATGTGCTGCTGTTTGGGTGTGGCTTATATAGCCCAAGTAAAGTAGTTCCAGATAAAGTAGTCCCAGGCCCAGCCACACCCGAAACACTAGACTGCATACCTCAGTTCTTTGGAACTGAGCTATGTGAGTGCCTCCATGTTAACTGAAGTCCCAATCCAAATGTTGACCTTCACATAACAGTTTGAGCCTGGCGGCAAAGGCGCCAGGTCTGACTCCAAGAGAGTCCCTGATGGTGTTTTGTGGCCCTTGAGGCCACAATGGAAACCTGTAACCTGGACCCAACCGAAAGGCTGGTTTGGCCACGATGACCAGGGGCATGAATCATGACAGCTAAATGCAAAAAGAAACACAGCTAGATTTGAAACTAAGCTAAATGCAAAAGACACAGCTAGATTCGAAACTATGCTAAATGAAAAACACACAACTAGATTTGAAATTAAGATAAATGAAGCAACACAGCTAGATTTGAATCTAAGGTGAATGCAAAAAACAGGTAGATTTAATACTAATCTAAATGCAAAAAACCGCTAGATTTCAAACTAAACTAAATGCCAAAAACACAGCTAGATTGGAAACTAGGCTAAATACAAAACACTGCTACATTTGAAACCCAGCTAAATGCAAAACATAGCTAGATTTCAAAGTAAGCTAAATGCAAAAAACACAGGTAGATTTGAAACTAAGCTAAATGCAAAAAACGCGGCTAGATTTGAAACTAAGCTAAATGCAAAAAGCCCAGCTAGATGTGAAACTACGCTAAATGCAAAAAACAAAGCTAGATTTAAAATTAAAGTAAATGCAACAACACAGCAAGATTTGAAACAAATCTAAATGCAAAAAACACTGCTAGATTTGAAACTAAGCTAAATGCAACAACACAGCTAGATTTAAAATTAAGCTAAATGCGACAACACACCTAGATTTGAAAGTAAGCTAAATGCAAAACACACAGGTAGATTTGAAACTAAGCTAAATGCAAAAAACCCAGCTAGATTTGAAACTACGCTAAATGCAAAAAACAAAGCTAGATTTAAAATTAAACTAAATGCAACAACACAGCGAGATTTGAAACAACTCTAAATGCAATAAGCACAGCTGGATCTGAAACTAAGCTAAATGTAATAAGCACAGCTAGATTTGAAACTAAGCTAAATTAAACAACACAGCTAGGTTTGAAACTAAGCTAAATGCAATAAACACAGCTAGATTTGAAACTAAGCTAAATGCAACAACACAGCTAGATTTGAAATTAAGCTAAATGCGACAACACAGCTATATTTGAAAGTAAGCTAAATGCAAAACACACAGGTAGATTTGAAACTAAGCTAAATGCAAAAAACAAAGCTAGATTTAAAATTAAAATAAAAGCAACAACACAGCGAGATTTGAAACAAATCGAAATGCAATAAGCACAGCTAGATTTGAAACTAAGCTAAATGCAATAAGCACAGCTAGATTTGAAACTAAGCTAAATTCAACAACACAGCTAGATTTGAAACTAAGCTAAATGCAAAAAATACAGGTAGATTTGAAACTAAGCTAAATGCAACAACACCGCTAGATGTAAAATTAAGCTAAATGTAACAACACAGCTAGACTTGAAAGTAGCTATGCTAAATGCAAAAAACACAGCTAGATTTAAAATTTAGCTAAATGCAAAAACACAGCTAGATTTAAAATTAAGCTAAATGCAACAACAAAGCTAGATTTGAAACTAAACTAAATGCAAAAAACACAGCTAGATTTGAAATTAAGCTAAATGCAACAACACAGCCAGATTTAAAACCAAGCTAAATGCAAACAACACAGCTAGATTTGAAACTAAGCGAAATGTCAAAAACACAGCTAGATATGAAACTAAACTAAATTCCAAAAACACAGCTAGATTTGAAATTAAGCTAAATGCAACAACACAGCTACATTTGAAACTAAGCTAAATGCTAAAAATACAGGTAGATTTGAAACTAGGCTAAATGCAAAAAACATAGTTAGATTAGAAACTAAGCTAAATGCAACAACACTGCTAGATGTAAAATTAAGCTAAATGCAACAACACAGCTAGATTTGAAACTAAACTAAATGCAAAAAACACAGCTAGATTTGAAATTAAGCTAAATGCAACAACACAGCTAGATTTGAAACTAAGCTAAATGTCAAAAACACAGCTAGATTTGAAACTAAGCTAAATTCCAAAAACGCAGCTAGATTTGAAACTAAGCTAAATGCAAAAAACACAGCTAGGTTTAAAATTAAGCTAAATCCAAAAAACAGCTAGATTTGAAACTAAACTAAATGCAAAAAACACAGCTACATTTGAAACTAAGCTAAATGCAACAACACAGCTAGATTTAAAATTGCAACAGAATCAGATGCTAGAAGTGGGGGCAAAACGTAATGCAATCAAGAGTAACAAGGGAGACAAGCAGAGAAGGAAAGTTAAAGTCAAAAGGGTGTAGGAATGTACCTAGACGGAAGGAACTATCCCAAGGTTAAGGAGGAGTGAATGGCTTGGTAGTCCAGGTTTCTTTGAGGTAGCAGCATCCTGGAAGCTCATGTGAAGGAGTGCAGGGAAATCCCATGCACCATCCTGGAAGCGGACAGTGAGTAGGCAGGGGCCTTTGTTTAATTACATTGAATATCGAGCACAGCAGTAAATTAAAAACCATGTATTTAACATGACATAGCATATCAAGCCAAGTACAAGCAATGGGAGGGGGAGCAGGACCAGGCCAGGCAGCAAAGTCAAGTTAAAAGAAATGCGGCCATGTTGGAGGGCCACATCAATGAAGCAGAGGCTGCAAGGTGCCTAGGATACGGGCACACATGTTGTGGAGCAGCAGAAAGGACACGCACTGTCCAACAGGTGGAATCCTCGACGTGCGCTTTAAATTATGGCAAATTTAAAAGCCATTTCTTTTCCCTCCCCCCAAATGTTACTGCACTGCTGTGCTCTCCAATAATACCCCAGTAAGATGTAAGGAGCAGCAGCAGGCGTGGTGAGGCAGCAGGACAAGCCTCCACGTCGTCGATGAACAGCAGTACAGCTGAGAGAAAGTAGAAATGACACTCCTAACACTCACTTCCTCTCACTCTGGCTACTAACCTCACTCCCCTACATCTTACTCACAAACTATATCTTTCTTTCTCTCTCGCCCACCTTCTATAATCCCCTCTCTCCCTTTTCTAGACCACACTACACACAACTGGAACCGCTGTCTGTTACAAATACCTTACCTGCACTAAGCTCTGCCAATAACTCTCCAACACTCAGCTCCTTCGTCCATCCTCCACCTGGTTTCTCAGTTCACCTTTAACTCCTATGACCTCACCCAAACAACCCAGACTCTGCCTCCTTTTATATTGTGTTGCTGTTAGTTCTGCCCCCTTCTCCCCTTTCTCCTTCCCGTTGGTTATGGCACTCACCTGACTCTCTGCACCTGTGGGTGCCTGCCCTTTTTCCAGGGTTTGGATTACATAAGTGATAGGCCATGTGAGAAACCTGAAGTAGTCTCACCCGCCAGTCCCTGGGGATCTGTCATCCAGGTGGCCAGGACAAGGGCAATCGCTTTTGAATCCAGTTCCTGGGGGTGGAACAATGTGGGAGAATCACCTGGATGTGGGGTCCTCGGGGAGTGGAGGTGGACACCGGAATGTGAGATGCTGTATCACCTTCCTTATAACACCTTTTCCCATCCTACCAGGTAAGATACCTAGGAACTCCACCACTGGCCCCCTTTCCCGACACAAACACTTTCCCACACACAGCTTGGTGTGATAGAAAACACACTAACTCCCGAGCTGTATACATGACATGTCCCAACAGTAGGGCCAGGCAGAGTCAGGCACTTACTGATAATTACATACACACCTGACTTCCATTACCCTTCCCCACACGGATAAAAGGCAGAGCATGAAAGTGCACTCAGAACAAGGCAAAACACAGGAGAAAGCAGCAGTTCCGAGATGGCAGTTTAATACGAGGAGAAAGACGCAAGACCAGAAAGCGTTGCAAGGAGGAAATTGCCCTTGGCCTTTTCGGGGGAAAACCAGTACTTTCATAAGCCCTTCAGAATAAGGAACATAAGACTGGGAATTAAAGCTGAAGAAGGGTGCATTGTGTGTCGAAGATACCCGGGACTCTCCCACATCGGTGGCTGAGGCGGGGAGGAGTGATTTCCTCCTTGGTACTGTCCTTGGATCCCACAACAAAGCAGCGCCAGTAAAGTCAGCCCAGCCGGTGAGTCGGAGATACTGATAGCAGACCGGTCTGTGTTAGGACCAAGGTTGCTAGCGGCAACTTTGTATAAAGAGAAACGTGTGTGAGGCGTTGGCGATGAGCGACGCAAGTATAACTGGAACCAAAGAAGTAATTTAACTTTGTGATTGAACTTTGGGAGGCAAACCAAGATACCTTATACAGAGTGGTTTGGCACCACGAGGTTGCTCATTCGAGTTCTCTTTTAGATATCTAACTGAGAGTGAAAAATTGTGAACTGTGAAATCGAAGTGGTCCTGCAATACGTCAAGCCAAACCCTGTGCACATTCGAAAGTCTTCGATAGATATACGAACTATAATTGGTCCGAGCCTGGCTGAGGGAGACTAATTGTGTAAAAGGGATCTGAGCCCGACTGAGGGGGATCCGGGGTGAAGAGTGAATCACCCTACTTAAATACTTGGAAAGGAACTTTTTGTTTGCTTGATACATCAGGCCTTCTGAATCAAGAGACTTTTGATAACTTAAGAGACTTGGGCATAGAAGGCTATGATGCTTGTAGTGGAACTGTGCCTCATGCCGAAGAAGCCCAAGAGTGTGCTATGCTTGAGTGAACTGCCTTGTCCCGTGCTTAAAATCACGGGGAATGGAGGCCAACGGCCTGAACATCCTGACTTATCATTTTGTGAACACTTCTTTCTTTTCATGAACATTACCACACTATTTGTAGCTTAGCTGTAAAGATTGTCAGTTTTGTATTTTTAGTCTAGGCCCTTTTATTTTGAAGAGACTCCGCTAGGACTGCATTATTACTATTTGATGGTCTTAGCTTGCTCCCATCTTAGATTTCGGTTTA
This sequence comes from Ambystoma mexicanum, assembly GCF_040938575.1. Taxonomy (NCBI): domain Eukaryota; kingdom Metazoa; phylum Chordata; class Amphibia; order Caudata; family Ambystomatidae; genus Ambystoma; species Ambystoma mexicanum. Next base: position 169,184,740 of record NC_090921.1, on the reverse strand, counting down.
GATCAGCGTTTATCACACCCTTGATATAGTTCAATAAACACCCTTGAACTTGTGTCTGTCTTACTTTGATACCATGCCTTCCTTGCAGCTATAAAACAACTTCTAAGCCACTAACCCCTTTACTGCATGGTTTTGGAAACAGTATCTGATCGGTTAGCAACCAGAGACTCAGGCTGTTTTTTTTTCCGTCTTGTGGCTTTCCTCTGATGTTAGCGAGTGTTGTTGCAATACGGAATTGGGGAGGGTTTCTGCATATCCCTTTTCCCTCTGCAGTCTCTCCTTACTCCCAGTTCGGTTACTGCAGATTCCCCATTTGCCGGACATTTGTCTGGGATTGTCAAGTTGGGTGCTGGCTTTCTCATTTGTGTTTGTTAGAGTATTCTCAATTCATTCCATGGCTTTGCTTGATACCTATCTCCTCCCACGTTCATAATCTGAGGCACAGCTATAATTTTCTTTTATTCTGGTGACCCTACTGCCCAAGGGAGAGAAGCCCCCTCCCCCTTTGACACGGAATGACCCTGACCATGTCACAAGGGAGAGATGAAACATTTGCTTTTGTGGCAGGTGGTTTTTGACAGACACCTGCTCCAGCATCCTTAAGTCTCAAGTCTCAGGTTTTATCTTTTGAGGGAGAGCGCATTGGTCACAACTATACCTGCATTTATCTAGTCCCACACGCATGTTTGCGCATGCACCCCATGCAAGAGTGGCTCTCCAACCAATGGTGTCAGGCCAGCGGACAATGGGACAATTCTCAGCAGCCCTCGTCTCTCTCTGCAGTGGTGGTCGAGGGAAAACCTCTTGCAGGGGACAACCTTCACCACCCCTGCAGTAGAAGCCGCTCTCACAACAGACGCATCGCTCACGGGGTGGGGGCTCACCTCCTTCATCACATGGCGCACAGCGTTTGGTCCCGAGCAGTAGCATCTAACCACATAAACCTGTTGGAATTGTTAGCAGTGTTCAAAGCCCTGAAGGCTTTTCAGACACAACTACAGGGAAGGACAGTACTGGTCCTCACAGACAGCACCACGGCCATGTATTACCTGAACAAACGGGGAACACACTCTCCAGGGCTATCCAAACTGTCTCAAAACATATGGAAGTGGACTCTCAAACTCAAGATGTTCCTCCTCTCTCAACACGTTCTAAGGGAACTCAGTATTCTGACAGACATGCTCAGCATAGACTTCCCTCTACCCACAGAGTACGAATGACGATTACACTGAGACATTGTCTCGAAGGGGGTCTCCATTTGAACCTATGCATAAGGCGAGCCTTATGGCTCTCACTTACAAAACCGCCTTCCTTATGGCAGTCACTTTAATAAGAAGAGTTAATGAACTGTCCTAGACCCATTTGTCACGATTCACAAAGAAAAGGTGGCCCTGCGCACTCACCCACAATTTGCGCCTAAATTTATTTCAAAGTTCCATGTCAACCAATCAATAGAACTACCCACTTTTTTCCAGATCCCACTAACGTGGCAGAAAGAAGTCTCCACACGCTATATGTAAGGAGAGCTGTCATCAAACTATCTGGAAAAGACAAAACCACTTAGAAAGACAAAACCAGTTTTTCATTTTAGTGGCAGCTGGTAGAGAACGGGATCCTGTCTCTAAATCAGCGATTTCAAAGTGGATCATAAACTGCATCACACTATGTTACACTCTTGCCAAGAAAGATCTGCCCTTCAAGCCTAGCGAACACTCTACTCTGGGCACGGGGGCTTCCGTAGCATTCATTGCAAATGTTCCCTTTGAGTTCATTTGTAAAGCAGCAACCTGGAGTTCTGTACAGACTTTTACAAAACTCTACTGCCTAGATGCACATTCTAGGTCTGACTCTCAGGTGGGACAAGCAGTACTAAGACATCTCTTTACTACTGTTCCTTCACACTTCCTACCACCATCTCTGGGTACTGCTCGCTAGTCTATGCACATCATGTGATTCTAAGCAGGTTCACAAGTATCAGTAGGCATGCATTAATGCGCCGGACAAATGTGAAGAATATGACATGCATTACTTACCGTAATCAGGGAAGTTCCTAAATGGTTCCGGAATCCCGTAGGCCATTTTTGAGCCTTCCTGTTCCTTTTCCCCATGTCTCAAGATGCTCCAACAGCAAGGCCGCAATAACCTTGCTGTCGGCATCAAGGATAACGATTGTAATTAGTGGGTTCAGATCAGGATCCTTTCTTGTATATTGGTACAAAACATGTGGTAGACCACATATTATGAGAAGTATTGTAGTCAGCTACATGCTTAAATAGAATAGTCAATATAAAGGCCCACACAGTTGGGTTACCCATAAACAGCACTCTAGATAGCTTATTAGGCACCAGATGCTCATGAAGTACTAATATTCTTTAATATTTTAGTACTACATCAAAGTCGACATCTAGTTTCCAGTCGCCTTCTCCCGCTTCTACTAAAGTATGGTGATTATGACCGAACAACAGGGCCACATACAACACACTGAAATAAGATATCCATTCCTGCTCAGATACTGGGTTGAGCTGCTGTAGAGGCTAAGAGACATCCATCTCATTAATCAGCCTCCAAAATACCTTTGAATTCTTATATAGAAGAGTCAAAAACATACTCTCAGCATCCCTTTGGCTCCTAATGGCCCTCCCCAAAGCCAATTTTATATACTAAATTTAATTTCTTAATCCAACTACTAATATTAAGAACGTCAGATCTTTTATCTTTAAAGATCTTATCTGAACTCTTAAATATTTTTTCTTAAGGGCAAACTTTTTTCCTCCCCCAAGGTCGTAGTTTAGTTTTAACCACAGTAAAATCTATTTTATCTGCCATAAATGTATTGAAATGATCAACTGTGAATGTCTAGTATTGTCATTTTAATGAGGATTCATCAAGACAAGGAACAAGGATGTTATTAACTTGGGCCACTTATTGTTATTCTTCTTCCCTGTTCCCACTTCCCTCTCCCTTTTTGTCTTGTGGCGCCTTGAAATACCATTTGCTGTATAGACGCATTATAAATATAAATATCCAATAAAATAGTTAAAATTAAAATAAAACCACATTCCAACGTACTCTGTTCCCTGCAGTGTTGACTATTATGTCACACAGGCCAAACCCGCTACAAGACATAAGAGGGACATTAAATGCTATTTCTAGCATACAATGGACACTTATCAAAAATCCACTACACTACGAAAATATAGTCTATTGTGGAAGAACATTTTCCATTATACCTGTTACTTTAACTGGGTCCACCCCTATTGATGGCTCCATTAACATAAGCAGTACCAGCCCATTTACGCACCTTAACCAGTGCGAACAATGACATTGTTTTACAGGCATTCTCTCTAAATCAGTAATCTTATTTTCCTTAAAGAGGAGGTCTAAACAAGAAGAATTTAAATCACCCGCTAGAATTATCTGACCTCCTAAATTTGTATTGCTCCACTCATTAATACAGACTGACAAGTCCTCCACAAAAACATACAAATTATTAACACCCACGTGCCAGTATATATTAAGGAGCAGAAGCTCTAATATGTACCGTCCAGCAATTCTATCGGTAACCAATGCACCTGTACATTCATTTATACATTACCTTCAGTTCTTTACAAGACTTCACTAAGATTATCAGGCCACCAAATAGTTGACCCAGCACACCCTTCTTATCGGTCTGAGAATTAATTGCATAAGCATCAAATGAAAGTGTCCTCATAACCCATGTCTCCTGAAGCAACACAACAGTATGTTTTTTCAAGAGCAGACCTACCCTAGGGTTCATGAATAAGTGCCGGATGGCTCTTGAGTTCCAGGATAATAGTGTCAAATACTCTTCAACTTTTATTGCATTAGGTAAACTGAGGTACTTGATGTTTCCTCGAAGCGTACAATGCTCCAGTCAATCATGACCAAGTTTTTATTGGTTCACATGATGTTGTTCTACTCTTAAATACTTCATACTTAAATAGTTCTATTACTCTATTGTATTGACAATGTATACTTTATTATTTTAATCTTTTTAAGTTACGTAATGTTATTCATATTGGATGTATAAATTCTATAAATCAAAATATATATTTAAAAAAACTACTTGTATCTCCTGAGCATGTCCTGTGTCCTGGCCCAATGATACCACTATCTCATTAGACAATAGCCCGCCCCCGGATTGTCCTTCATCATGTATTTCCGAAACCCTTCTCCGAATATCAAAACCAAATGCACGCAATGGCTGCAGTTCCTTCATTATTGTGCCTGCAAATATTTTAGATTTAATATACAGTAAGGCTCGATCTGTTCTGTGTAGATCTATAAAGTTGACCCGCTCAATATCTCTAGTCGAGATTGCCCGTAAATTAGGAATGACACCCAACAAACGAATTATATTTGAGTGCATGAACACCAGATGCCTATTATCTTGCTGGACACTTTCTACAAGTATTGTATGCAGCTGCTCGCCCCCATGTTCTTTATATATTTCGCTGGCTCCAGAAAATGGGATCGAATGCTGGACCAATACCCAGCCTAGGATGTACAGGTGCACAGTTTGTGTATTCAACTCCTCTACATGCTTTCAACACACTGTACACCTAATTGACTGACCCAGATCCAATATCCTCCCTCTTTTGTCAGACATTAAAATCAGTGCACATTTCAGGAGGCAATTGACTAGCCATAGCACATAGAAGAATTGCCGAAGCCTCTACTGAGCCCAGAGATACCTGGTTGTGAATTTGACCCATGAATCTCTGTTAATACAGAGACCCTGGAAGCAAATATACCACATTTCGGCCCAGTAGGTATTTTAGGGGGAGTATCAAGCACAGCATAGGAAGCCAGGGACTTTTTGCTCACACTTGATGGAACCTCTAAAACAAGCGCAACATCTTCTCCCCTAATTCTCGTTTCTACCTCTGAAGGAATATTCTGTTACCTCATAGGGCAAGATACCTGCACAGTCTCAAAAACTGCTTTCACAGACGAATGCTTCAATAAAGAGCGAACAAACTACCTAGCCACTTGCTTAATGTGATTTTGAATTGGGCTATTTTCCCGAACTGCTGAGCTGAGCACACTGCGATGCTATGAAGAAGTGTTGATATGCATTGCAGGAGAGAGAGCGTCTTCAGCCTTTCCATGTGATTCCGTAAATGTGTCGACAGTTGACTAATAGCTGCAAGCCTCACCAACTGGAGTGCTCCGTGTTGTGCTGTGAGATGGACCTTGGGTAGACAGAAATGGTGAGGTCTCAGCTTCAGCTCTCAATAGTATCTTGATAGGAAAGATTTGACCCGACCACATTAGTGTGGCGAGTTAATATATCTGCAACTCAAAGTGGAAAAAATGTCTGAGCTACTCTTTAGAAGGAATTATCTCAGATAATAGAGATGCAAGATGAAAGGCAACAAGGTTCTGGATCGGAGCATGACCCACAAAAGCCGTCACTGTATCAAGCCCATAGAGTACCAATGGGAGTTAATAATGAATTGGGGAACAGTGTACTGTGGGTAGTATTATTCGAAGGGAGAGATTTCGTTTTAAAGCCACACAATGATGAAATCTAAATATACAGTGAGTAATCCAGAGTGGATTGATGGCCTAATGGCCTCAGCCTTGTCTATGGAACTCTCTCCAGGACTTCCTTAAGGTCCCCTTCTCTGATGTTTCAACAGTGCTTGTATTAAGAGTAGGCTTTCCGGTTTTCATTTGAATCTGATAGACCCAGTAAAAACACCATAAGGAGAAAAAGTGCATCCTCAATTTAAACCGAAATCACTGAGACTCCCCCACTCTTTCCCTCCATACCTTCCTGTTGTGCATCGGTGTGAGCAAGGATTGGGAGTAAGTTTGAGAGGGTGAAGAGGTGGCTAGAGAAGAGGCTACTCCTCCACCAGTATGTCTATGTGCTAGCTCCCATTGCTTCTTTTCCTGTCCCCTGATCTTATTAAAACATCCTGCACCTACTATGTTAAATCGTTTTCTTTGTAAAAATTATCATCATAATAATAATAATAAATACAAATATTGGTAGTGGTCAGTGACTATTTTGAGAAATTGTAGACAAATTTGAGCCATGGTCGCCGATTCAAGGCTAACAATTGAGCAAAATTCCTTGAATAGCCCTTGACTAGATATTTGTATTCATAAAAATGGTTTAACATGGATTTTTCTGTGTCTATATTTGTGTCCCCAGACACTTTTCCTCTCCTCCCTTGAATGTTGGGTTTGAAAATAGACATACAAAGACACCCAAAAATATATGCTACATCGTTTTTTCATAAAAGAAAGTATCAGTGGGCAGATGCTACCTTGAGCAATTGTAGCCAAAGTTTTTACGTGATCATGAATTCACATCCCCCCAAAAAATTGATGTGTTTCAAATTTTGCCATAATTCCTCAAAATAGCTTCCAACTAGTAACAAGTACTTTTACTCCTACGTCCCGTCCCCTTTCCTCCATACTTGTGGGACATCTCTCCGTCCTTTGGGACGGGACCGGAGCACTTTGTAAAAAGCATCCACATTTTTTTCCAAAAATGTGTCCCTCCTCTCTTTCATGCGCGGGGCCCGGCACGTGGCCGTAACCCCGCCCATCTTGGCTCCACCCCACGCATCGCCCATCAGTCCTTTTCTCTGCTCGATCGGGGCCGGACACACTTGCATCCTCAGAAGATTTTCTTCCCTTTTTTCCTCTCTGGCTCTCGCTAGCGTTCGTTTACTAGTCTGTCTATGTCTTTCAAATTAGACTTTCCAGATTGTTCATCGTGTCACCGTCGCTTCGCGAGGGCGGATCCCCATCCTCTTTGTTTAGAGTGTTTGGGTCCGGAACACCGTTGGGACTCCTGTTTTTACTGTGACTCCCTTTCGGTCTGGGCACTTCATCGTCGGTTGGAGCGGTGGGAGGAGGTGTTCCGACGAACTCCTCCTTCGCATTTTCAGGCGTTCATCGACGAGAAGAAAAAACGCCCAGTAACTTCTTTTTTTTTCAGAGCACTCCGACCGGGGGATCCTTCTCGGGTTCCTCTCGGTCCGGGAGGGGCGTTGATCGCTCTGTTACCGGGGTTCGCTCTGAGGTGCCCGTTGGGCCTAATAATTCTACCAGAGTTTTCTCCAAGGGTCTCCTTAATGGGCCTGTGAACACCGGAGTACGCTCCGAGGCCCCTCCAGTGGGGGCTGTTTGTAGACCCAGTTCTACTGAGTCGTGGGGTACCGGAGTTCACTCTGAGGCCTCTCTGTCGGCTTCCCTCAAAAACAAAACCGGGGTGCGCCCCAAGGCCTTGGCTGGGTTTGTAGTTACCGAACGGATGTTCAAGGCCCGCGGAGAAAAGGCTGTTACCGGGCCTTGGTCCGAGGTCCCTCATACAGAGGCTAAAGCTACCAAGAGTTCTGAGAGGCCGGTCAAGGCTTTGTCGGTGAAAGCGCGCCGTTCCCGCTCTTGTGGTGACACCAGATCTGTTGAGGGGCAAAGAAGCAAAGTTCTTCTTTTACCGGCAGTGCCGAGGTCCTTCCTCCGAAGGCTCAGTTGGCGGTTGGTATGTCACAAAAACATTCCAGGCCTCATAGTACCGGCTCGGCCGAGGTTCCTTATGTTAAGGCTAAGATTAAGACCCCTGATCCATCGACGGGGACCCCTGCCTCACTTCCTCACGTGCCGCAGTTCCCCTCAGATGAGGACAAAATGGCACCCCACGACCACGGTGGCCATTTTAGGTGCTACCCCTACAACTACGCCATCGGCTTCTGGTGTAGGGCTCGGTCTCTTGGGTGAACCTAAGGTCCCTTGTGCGCATCCTTACCGGCCGGTTTATGATTGGATCGGCCGGATGCCTTTTCCGCACAATGTTTCAATGCCCGCGGGGGCGGCTCCTTTGATTTATGTGGATACGTCGGTGGAGGAGCCGGTGTTGCACCCTTCCCTGTTACGTCCCTGGATTTGTCCACCTCATGAGAGGCCTCCTCAGGTCCCGGAAAAATCTCCTGAGGATGCCTTTTTTGGTAAATTTCAAGCGCTTATGCGCACCGACCCCATGAGGGAATATTTCAAAGGGCTTTTCAAGGAGATATGTCCACCGCGCCTCCGGCTCCACCTATTCCTCCGGTGGTTCCGCCGGCGCCTCCCTTGCCCGTAGTGCCCCCCCCTGCTCTCCCGCCTTTGCCTCCATTGTCCCCAGTGGACACGGCAGTGCCTGACACGGCTCAGCAGGATCCTGACCTGTCAGATGACCCTCAAGGCGACCAGGACAACAAGGACCTTCCCCGCTCTATCAGAGCCTTTCATGACCGGGTACTGGACATGATGAGTTTTAGATATTCCGGTGCTCGAGCCACCCTCTCCACAGGAGGGCGTGCTTTCTGGGGCGTTCACCCTGTCTCCTTTGGAGCATACCGGCCTGTTCCTACAGAAGGACGTTCTGGCCGAGGTCCGAAGAGTCTGGGAAAAGCCACACTTGGGACTTTTTGTCAATAAAAAGATTGACGCGAGGTACAGGCTGCATTCTTCGGAAGAGGTGGCCATGTCGTCTTGTCCGCCTCCCTCCTCCACAGTGGTGGCTGCGGCCACTTTGCAGTCCAGGCCTGCAGCATCCTCTTCCACAACGGCTACTCAGGTTCTGGGAAAGGAGGACAAGCTCCTCGACTCCCTCCAGAGGAAAATATTCGCCAACTCGGCCTTGCAGCTCAGGCAGGCCAACACCGATTGATATTGGCGGGAGCTAACATGTGGATGTGGAAAGGTCTGTCGGAGTTTGAGGAGCACATCCCGGTCGAGAAGCTGGAAGATTTCAAAGGAGGCCTTTCCGATGCCAAGGTCTTGGCCCAGGATCTCCTGGAGACTGCGGCTCATCACGTAGACACCTTGGCTCGAGGTCTGATGCTTGGGGTTGATACCTCACGGCAGGCGTGGCTGCATGCCACTAAATTTTCTAAGGAAGTGCAAGACAAGGTGTTGGACCTTCCATTCGATGGTAAGGCGCTTTTTCATTCTTCTACTGATGTGTAGCTCACCAAAACCAAGGATAACACTCAGACGGCTAAATCATTGTCTGTTCTGGTTAAAGCTCCTTTGAAATCCCAGAAGCCGTTGTCGCAAAGTCGACCTTCCTCTGGTTTTAGGGGCTTCCTCGTCCGCAAATCTCGTAGAGTGGATACTCCTGCGGGAAATAACCACTGTAGACAACAGCGTATGCGGTTTTTTTCCCGCTCCTCAGCCTCCTCATCAGGTTCAGGTGGCACCGCCACTGATAAGCCTGCCAAATGAGGGTTTTCCGCGCTTGCACGATACCCCGGTGGGAGGACGCATTGCGTCTCATTGGGAGGCGTGGCAGACCATCACAGAAGACAGATGGGTCTTGTCAGTCGCTCGAGCGGGCTTCCGCTTACCTTTACCCCCTACCTGACCCCTCAACCCACCTTTTCAGCTGCCGGGCTCACCCTCCCTCAAGGCCGAGGTTCAGAAACTTCTGGACCTCAGAGCTGTGGAACCCGTTCCCCTTGGGGAGCGAGGGGAGGGCTTCTACTCCCAGCTGTTTACGGTGCCCAAACCCAACCATGCTGGCCTGCGCACCATCCTAGACCTTTCCCAGTTCAATCTTTTCCTACCCCAAGAGAAATTCAAGATCACGCCCGGCCAGATTCGCTCCTCTTTGCAGATGGCCGTTTGGCTCAGCGTAGTGGATCTTCAGGATGCGTACATGCATATCCTGATTTGGAATCCACACAGGAGATACCTCCACTTCTCTTTGGGAGAGGAGCACTTCCAGTTTCAGGTGCTTCCTTTTGGCCTCAGCTCAGCGCTGCGTGTGTTCACAAAGATGATGTCGGTGATTGTGGCCTATCCTCGTCTCCAGGGTATCCATGTGTATCCTTATTTGGACGACTGGCTCTTACCCAGCCCTTGTCCGTTGGCAGCAGCGGGCAACCTCCAGACTCTCCTTCAGCTCCTGTTCCATCTTGGGCTGTCGGTGAACTGGCGGAAATCCTCCATGACGGTCTCACAGGACCTGATCTTCCTGGGTTTTCGTTGGAACACGATCGACTGCAGAGTGTATCTGACCGGGGACAGAATGGCGGATCTGTTGGCCACGTGTCAAATATTTGCGCAGTCGGAGAGCATGTCGGCCTGGTGGTTCCAGAGGCTTCTGGGCCTCATGGCCTCGTGTGTACTGGCTCTTCCTCTTGCTCGTCTCAAAATGAGACGTACCCAGATGGCTCTTCGGAATTCATGGCGTCAGGCAGTGGATCCGGATTCCATGCGGATAATGATTCCGGATTCCATGAGAGTGGACCTGGATTGGTGGTCATCTCTCAGCAATCTGTCTTGGGGTGCGGGGTTTCAGGACCCTGTCCCCACGTTGACAATCGCGACAGACTCCTCCCTCCTCGGGTGGGGTGCGAAGTTAGATCTTCTTCAGGTCTCGGACCTCTGGTCGCCTCAGGACAAGCTCCTGCACATAAATCATTTGGAGCTTCTGGCGATCTTCCTAGCGCTCAGGTCGTTCAGACCGCTCATTGTCAACAAAAACGGACAATGTGGTATCAATGTATTACATAAACAAGCAAGGGGGAACAAAGTCTCCCCCCCTCGTGGACATGTCCACCCAGATTTGGGAGTGGGCTGTGCTTCATGGTGTCTGGCTGCTTGCAGTGCACATCCCGGGCCAGCTGAATGTCACAGCGGTTGCCCTCAGCCAGCGGACAGTGGTCAGCTATGAGTGGGAGTTGAAGGCAGAGGTCCTATCATGGATTTTCTCGCGTTGGAGCACACCGGAGGTGGACCTCTTCGCCCCGGCAGTGAACAAGAAACTTCCTCAGTATGCCTCCAGAGGGGGGCTGGGAGCCTCCTCTTTGGGGGATGGTCTCGAGATTCCATGGCACAACATAAGAGCTTATGCCTTCCCGCCTCTGTCTCTAGTTCACCGTGCAATTTGGAAGTTGAAGAACTCTGTGAACTGTTCCCTTCTACTGATAACCCCATGGTGGCCGGCCAGGTTTTGGTTCTCAGAACTTCAACACCTGTCGCTGTCTCCGCCGATCAGGTTACCAGTAACTCCCGATCTTCTTCACCAGGGGGAACAACAGATGTGGCACCCCTCCCCACAATCGCTCAGCTTGGCGGCATGGTGCCTGAGTTCAAGTCTTTAGAGCATCTGAGTTTGTCTGCGGATAACATTCGCATTATCCAGGCAGCCAGGAAACCCTCGACCAGATCTCAATACAGGAGTAAATGGCTCAGGGTGTGTCATTGGTGTTTGGAGAAGAAGTTGCATCCGAGCGTGGCCACGATTGACACAGTGCTGTCCTTCGTGTCCTCCCTAGCAGAGTCAGGGGTTATGTTCTGTCATGCAGGACTTATCTCTCAGCGGTTTCCGCTTACCTTTCTACAGACCTTTGTTCTTATTCTCTAACTAACCCAGTGGTGAAGAGGCATTTTGCTGGCTTGACACGCCTCTACCCTCCGGTTCGTATTCTGCACCTGCCATGGGACCTAAATGTAGTCCTGACTGCGCTGTGCCATAAACCCTTTGATCCAATGGCTACCGTAGACCTCAAGTACTTGTCTTGGAAAGTGTCCTTTCTGGTCGCCGTTACATCAGCAAGGAGAGTGAGTGAGCTCCAGGCATTGTTGGTGGAGCATCCTTTCTTGGTCTTCCACAAGGACAAGGTAGTCCTTCGGACAAACCCGGCTTTCCTACCGAAGGTAGTGACCGAATTCCATCTGAATCAGTCGATTTCGCTTCCAGTCTTTTTTCCAAACCCGGCCTCAGAGGCTGAAAGAGTTCTACACTGTCTTGATGTCCGAAGAGCTCTTAAATTCTACCTGGACAGGACTTCCGAGCTTAGGAGTTCTTCTCAACTTTTTGTGACCTTCGGTAACCCTCAGGGCAAGCCGGCGTCTAAGGCAACTATTTCCAGGTGGATTGCCGCCTGCATCACGGAGTCTTTCACCGTCCAAGGGCTGAAACCTCCTAAAGGTATCCATGCACACCTGGTGCGGGGCAAGGCAGCCATAGTTGCTTTTCAGAAATATGTTCCCTGGGAGTCCATCGCTAGGGCAGCTACTTGGGCCTCCCCATCTGCTTTCTGTAAACATTACTGTCTCGACATGAGCTCTAGAGCTGAGGCTCAGTTTGGTTAGGCTGTGCTGAAGAACCTGTTTCAGTAAAGGGTATTTCCATCCACCCGTAGTTTCTGTAAGGAGTGCTTGGGAATCTCCCACAAGTATGGAGGAAAGGGAACGGGACGTAGGAGTATTACCAGGTTACTCACCGTAGTGACCACCTTACTCCTAGTCCATAGTCCCCTTTCCTCCATACGCCCGTCCGCCGTCCCCTCTAATAAGGTTCCTCTGTTAATGCTAATGGAATTTTGACCCGGCGATAGAAAAGGACTGATTGGCGATGCGTGGGGCGGAGCCAAGGTGGGCGGGGTTACGGCCGCGTACCGGGCCCCTCGCAGGAAAGAGAGGAGGGACACATTTTTTGCTGATGATTTTTACAAAGTGCTCCGGTCCCGTCCCACAGGATGGATAGATGTGCCACAAGTATGGAGGAAAGGGGACTATGGACTAGGAGTAAGGTGGTCACTACGGTGAGTAACCTGGTAATTTTTCAACTAAATAAGGATGTAAAACAGATTTTACAGCATGAATATCAGTCTATATGGAGCCATGCAGCCACTGACCTCCAATCATAATTTGGATAAGTCAGTTACTAAACAAATACAACAACAGAAAGAAATACAAGCAGACGGAACCACGGTTAGAGCGCACAAACTGATATCATTCACAAAAAATCAAGTATCAAAGCCTCATGTCACTTCCTGTAACATAATTTTCTGTGATTTCACACGTATATCACTACATATGCAAATTAGGGAGCCCTGTGTGATGCTAGAAATGCGGTGGGTGTTTTGTGTGTGTTTTACTACATAGGATTTCAGTTTGGACCCCTGGCAGGGTAGCTCTTCATTTTTAGCTTTTGGTGAACAGTACTCATGGGATACCCTGAGAGGACCCATGGGTAGGGGTATACCTTTTTACCCCTGGTGTATGTTTTTGGGCGCATGTGTATCGCCAACAGAGCAAGGCATGGGCTCGGGGCTGGTACATGCTGGCTTGACAGTGGCTCTCGGTAGCCTCCATATTTGGAACACCCAGGCCCTGCCATAGGAATCAATGGAATCCTACACAAAGGCAAGATGACCTTTGTGGCCTCTTGGATTCCTTTGCCTTTCCCCCTTGTTTCTTAAAGTCCTGAGAAGCACTAGCTCCGTACCCTTCTCCTGAATGGCTGTTGGGTGAAAGGACAATATATGGCTGTGGAGCAGCCTCCTGCCAGACTGGCAGGAGCCTTCCCAGGGACTTTCGAGTTGGGGCTACACTCTTGGGGTGGAGTGTGACTGAATGGAGTGAGGAGTCAATATGCATTCTGTGTTGTGGGAGGTCTGGTTTTGGTTGTGTGACACAATGCCTGAGTCAGCCGAGACTGAAACTGGACTGAATGCAGTGTATTACTCTGAAAGTCTGGGGAGTTGAACCCAATCCACATCCTGTGTAATGGGTGTCTGGTTTTGGGTGAATGGCCTGGGGAGTTGAACCCAATCCACATCCTGTATAATGGGTGTCTGGTTTTGGGTCAATGGCCTGAATTCCTGTGAGCCTGATTCAGTGCTGCCTGCATGCATGCACTTGTGTGTAAGTGGCAGGCTGAGCCTGGCTCAGCCTGAGTGAATGGGTAGTGTTTTTTATAACAGGGACTTTCCACTCACCTCCTTGTCAGAAGCTGCAACAAGAAACCGGAAGCAAGAAGCTGAAGTAATCTTAAACTTGTATCCTGGGTCCAGCTGGAGGAAGAAGTCTGCGGCTGCAACTCCTTACTGAAATCCAATGGCTGCTTTGTTGACTCAAGGACTGAACCAGAGAGGACCTGGATTTACAATCTTTTGCCGTAGCTATGAGGGGACATTGCGCAACTGCTGCTCTTCACCCGAAGTGTCCTGGAAGCCAGTCCTATATCTCTGCCATCCGGAAAAGGGATATTCATGGATTCAGAAGAGGACATCTTGAGGCCCAGATGTCCATCTGTGTCGCACATGGTCCGGAGGAGTGTTTGTCATCGCTTGAAGCCAAGCTGCTCAGTATCACTGGAAGAGGGGGTACTCTGGCATAGTGCTGCCCGACACCCGGAGCTGCCAAAAATCCAACCAACTGAAGAATCCTTCAAGGGGCACTGCTTCCACAACATCAATCCACTTTTCCACTCTGGAGAAGATCCAGGGTCGCTCTCTGCAGAGTAGTGTCCTCTGGTGGGTTTCTCGCCACCAATCAATGAAGAAAGTGTCCCGAGGGTCCAGACTTGCTGAGGGACTGCAGGCTAGCCCAGTGGTCGTGTACAGGCTGCCAGAAGCCATCCTGAGGTCTGTGGTGCGGCTGCAGCACTGAAGAACCGAAAGGCGGTGAACCTCAAAATCCCAAAACCCAAAACATATGTCGAATGGATTGTGTCCTCCCACGTATTACTCATCATCATCCGGCAACCAATTAGACTGGATCCTCACCAACAACTTAGAGACCAGTGATTTTGTCACACAACCCTGCATATGGTCAGACCACTTCTTAGTCACCTTCTCACTGATGCTAAACCCACCCTCTAAGAACAACTTCGCTAATGAACCAAAAAAGGTGAGCTGCAGGAATTACAATAAATTTGAACCACAACACTTAAAACAACATATAGAGAATATACTCAAAGAACCTAAGGAACATGACTCTAGCGATAAATGAATCACCACATTGAATTCCCAGGCAAAGCAACGGATGGACTTAAAAGCCCCCCTGAGAAACAGATTACTAAGACCCAATAAAAATCACCAGAAATGGTTTAACACAAAACTGGTGGAGCTCAAAAGAGAAAAGAGGAGGAGAGAAGCGAAATGGCAAAAATAAAACAACACAAGAAAACAAAGCCAGTTGGAAAGATAGCGAAAGAAATGACAGAAAATGTTTCTTATGGATTGTGTCTTCCCACGTATTCCTCATCTTAGATATCTTGTCTCCCACCTTTGCTGCTTCGGAAAGAAAATTCACCAGAGGGCGCTGTGTTCGAGGCGGCAGAGTCGTAGTCCTTCGAGGGCCGCCGTCGAGAGTCGATGCCACCCGCTGTATAAAGGGTTCAAGCCGCGCCTGTTACCTCAGTTCTGTTTTTCCGAGCACTGCTTCGTGTCACAGAATGGCGCATCAGGTTTTTTTTTCGACAATGTCCTCGTAATCTACTCCAACCACACCCAAGACAAAAAATGTCTGAAGTGTGGTAGGAAAATGTCAATTACCGACCCCCATCGGAGTTGCCTTTGGTGTCTCAGCCCCGACCATTGGGTTGACGAATGTAGTTCCTGTCAGGCCATGTCCAATAAGGCTTTTAGGGAACGGAAAGGTAAGCTAGCAGTGGGGGAGGAATCTTATAGGTCTTCAAAAAAACAAAATGATTTGGGAAAATCTCGACATGGGTCGAGGAGGTCGAGGTCCAAGAGTCGCTCGAGGAAATCCTCCTTGTCTTCCTCCATAAAGTCAAAAAAGCAACGTCACAGGTCTTCTTCCTCCTCTTACTCTTCTTCTGAGATAAGGCTGACTTATCCCTCCAACCACGATTCCCCTGAAAAATGGGAGGCCTTTAGGGCTTCAATGCTTAAAATATTCAAGAAAGAGGCCCAGACCCCCTCGAAAAAGTCACATGGAGATCATGACCTTGCCCACTCCAAAAGTGGAAGAGGGAGATCATAGACCAGGCACACGAGATCCAACAAACAGTCGAGGGTGTCTTCAGGAGAAAGTTCTCCGACACCTCATGTAAAGGCTCAACCACCGGTGCAAAAATCGGGGGTAGCGGAATCGACGTCGGAGTCGAAATCCGGCTTGACACAGTCCACAACGATAACGTCAAAGCTGCCAATGAAAATGGCATTGATACCTTCGACAGTGTAAAAGCCTACTTCGACGGCATCGAAGCCTCCTTCGAAAACATCAAAGCCTCCTTCGAAAACATCGAAGCCAGCGTCCCTTCCATCGACGCCTTCAATGCCATTATCGAGGCATTCCTTAATACCAATGCCAAAGTCAATGCCATTGTCCAAGCCTAAGTCGGTGCCACCCCCTTTACCAAAAAAGATTTTCCAGCCTCAACCCAGTCAGGAATTTTTCAAATCTATGACATCTATTTTTGAAGAGCAGTTCTCTAAATAGGATGTACCTTCAGCTGGGGTTAGGTTTGGAGCCAGGGAGGTTCCTGAAGAGTTAATAGACCCGAATACCAAGATGACAGGTCTTTATGATTGTCTTCAAAATGCCAGTGGCCTAGACAATTCCCCTGAAGTGGAATTTGGGAAACCAGACTCTGCAGATCATGCAGATCCTGGATATAGGAATCTCATGGGAAGGGTTATTGATTTCATGGGTTGGAAAGCAGCTTCCCCAAGTTTCGACCAGGATGATATGACTAATTTCCTGACCGAGGGAGCTCAAAAGGATCCTGTTCTCCCGTTCCATAAGGCACGGCAAAAAAGGGTGATGACAAATTGGGATACCCCTTATTCGGGTTCGGCAGTAAATAAAAAATGTGTGGCAAAGTACTGACCATTTTCAACAGATCCTGAATATCTATCTAAACATCCCTCTACTGAAAGTTTAGTGGTACAAGCTGCAACCTCCACTAGGCAGTCAGCTTACCTTCAATACCACCAGATAGGGATGATAAAAAAGTTGATGCTTGGGCCCGGAAAGTCTTTTCTTTTTTATTTATTTTATTTTTTTAAAATTTATTTTTATTGGTTTAAATAAACCTTTAAAAAGAAAGCAAACACATGACAAACCATAAGGACGAGTCACAAGGAAGCCCTGTCCCGTTCTCTTATAGTCAACAACTGAACGTCATTTTGTCAGCAATTGACTTTAAGTTGTTTCCATTGGAGAATATGTGCATCGCACACAGTTACTCATTTCAAGGTTATTTTCTCTGCGTCTAAGCATTTTTTTAGGACTCAGAGGATTTCTTCGGGCAGTATGGCTCTTAAATCGACTAATGTAACTTGCACTTTGGCAAGATTTAAATACACTCAGTGGGACTGTATGACATAAGCGGCTGAACACATTCCGGAGGGTGAGGAACGGGATGGTTTCCTGGCGATAGTGAAAGATGGGAAAGAGGCTATGGAGGAATGCCTCCAGTCAGGACTGGACACTGCTGATAGTGTAAGCAGGTTCATGGCATCTAGCACGGTCCTACGCAGATTTGCAAGGCTGAGAAAATCTGGCTTGCACCTGATGTGCAGTCCAGATTACTCAATATGACCTTTGACGGCTTGAGGTTGTTCGGCAGCAAGGTGGATGAGAGCTTGGAGAAGCTGCAGACCTCGAAAGCGGCAGCAAAATCACTTCGCGCCGCTATAAGACAGCCTCAACAACACTCCTACACAGGCTTCCTGGAGGAGTCGTCCCTTTCGTTTATACTTCTCTTTTGAAAAAAGGAGGGGGCAGGCCCGTCAAAGAGTCCAACAGAGAAAACCCCTTTGTGGTGGAAAGGCGAGAGGTGCTAAATCAGCCCCAGCAGCGGCTACTACCTCCTCAGACACTGCAAAGCCACTTTGAGGTCTTCACCCACAAGACCCCGGTGGGTGACAGAATCACTCGGTATCTGAACGAATGGCGGGGCATTACGTCAGATGCCTGGGCGCTAGAGATAGTGACCCATGGTTACAGCCTTCCTTTTCATCAAAGACCTCAAGATCATCCACTGGGAGCCAACTCTGTTAAAATTCCAGACCCGCTCCTTGTGCAGGAGATTTCAACCCTGATAGAGAAAGATGCAATAGAACATGTACCTTTAGCGGAAAGGAACAAGGGTTGGTACTCCCCGTATTTTGAGACCCATCTTAGACTTAAAAATTCCTCAGGAAGGACAAGTTCAAGATGGTGACCCTTTTGCAGATCCTTCAGGCTCTTCAGCTTCAGGACTGGCTGATTTCATTGGACTTTTCAGGATGCTTACTTTCATGTGCCAATCCATCTCAAGCACAGAAAGATCCTGAGGTTCCCAGTTGGCGGTTCTCACTATCAGTTTCGGATTCTGCCATTTGGGCTGACCTCCGCCCCAAGGATGTTCACCAAGCTGATGGCGGTAGTGGCAGTGAGTATCAGGAGAAGGGTGATTCACATCTACCCTTACCTGGACGATTGGCTAATCGGGGCAAGTTCACTCAAATGAGCACAGGAACATCTGGCCATGACCTACCACTTCTTACACAGACTGGGCTCCTCCCTCAATTACAAGAAGTCACAAATGATTCCAAGCCAAAGACTCCATTTCATCGGAGCAGTCCTGGATACTTCCTCAGGGAAAAGCCTCGCCTCCTGAGGAGAGAGCTCACCACATTCTGCAGATGGTAACAAACTTTCAAAATGCCCAACATCTGCCGGGATTCGATTTTTTAAGGTTGCTAGGCCTCATGGCATCCTACATTTCTCTGGTGCCAGAGGCCAGATTGAGGATGAGATCCCTTGAATGGGCCCTCAGGACTCAATGGTCCCAATTTTCAGGGGAGATGTCAGATCTTCTGCGAGTCCCGGCCAAAGTGGCTCAAGATCTTCTATGGTGGGTTGGCAAGGAAAATATCCTCAAGGGAGAACCTTTTTGGCAACTATGGCCGTAGATAACAGTAGTGTTGGACGCCTCACTCAAGGAGTGGGGAGCCCACACCAACGATCTGACAATCAGCGGTCGTTGGTCTCCATCGGAGTCCAAACTACACATCAACCTTTTGAATCGGAGGGCAATCGGACCAGCGCTGAAGGCCTTTCCGCCCTCTGTACAGGGAAGGAATGTCCTGATAATGACGGACAACACAGTGGCCTTGTACTACCTCAACAAGAAGGGAGGCGTAGGATCAGTACCACTGTGCAGAGAGGCAATGCAGCTCTGGTTCTGGGCAATGCAAGAAGGAATCTCTCTATCGGCAGTTCACCTAGCCAGAGAGCAGAACACTGCGGCAGACACTCTGAGCAGGCAGAGCACAGTATCTCACGAGTGGGAACTAGCTCAGGAAGTCCTTCAAGAAATATCTGTCCTTTGGAGAACCCCTCAAGTGGATCTGTTTGCGACCAGTGTCAACAGGAAATGCGAACTGTACTGCTCAAGGGAATTTCCTCAAAGAGGAGCTCTATGGGGACGTGTTCATGGTGGACTGGGCATTTCCGCTCCTATACACGTTTCCTCCAGTCCCGGTGATTCCTCATGTAATCGGGAGGTTGAGAAAGTTCAGGAAAACCATTATCCTGATTGCGTCGGATTGGGCCAGGAGGACGTGGTACCCGGACCTTCTGGACATGTCCATCTGCCCTCCAATACGTCTTCCACGAAGAGAGGATCTTCGAGGGGATTGGGTCCTCCGACGTATTCCATATCTATGACCAGTAATGTCCACAGCTGTGCTGCTTCAGAAAATCTTTGGCGTCTGCGTCGATGACGTTAATGCGCCGTCCCCGAGGACCTCCTCCGACGGCCGACGTCACCCGATGTGATAAGTAGGACGCACGACGCCCATAGCCTCAGTTCCGTTTTTTCCGCGAACGTGTTCGCTTCGTAAATCTCGGTACGCCTCGACTCGTTGGAGTTTGCTGTTTTCTATTCTCGGTTCATTGAACCTGTTCGGTTTGTTGTGAACACCTGTTTGTGGCGATGTCTTTCTCATCTTCAACCCCGCGTCCGGGCTTCAAGAACTGCGGGGACTGTGGGTCTAAGATGTCGGTCACGGACTCGCACAACGCCTGCCTCTGGTGCCTCGGGGAGGCCCACGATACGGACGACTGTGTCGACTGCCAGTCGCTCACGGCAAAGGCCTTGCGGGAACGCAAGAAGATGCTGTCGGTAGGCCGGGTGTCTAAGCCCCGGAAGTCGAGGTCTGCGGGGCTTTCGACGGATGACTCGAGGGGCGACTCTCCCCGTCATCGTCGGAAGTCCTGTGGGTCTCCTTCCAGGAGTCGGTCTCGCCACTCCTCTGCCTCTTCGAGGCATTCCCGGAAGCGCCAGCATAGGTCGCCTTCCCCGTCCTCTTCCGAGGACTCTGCCCGTCGGCGGGTCGCTTATCCCTCCATGCAAGCAACACCGGAGGAATGGGCTTCCTTCGTGAAGCAGATGCTAGCGATTCTTGAATCGCAGGGCACCGGTCCGTCCGCGCCTCCGAGTGGGGTCGGTCGGCACTGGTCGAGAGACACCGCTCATACGTCTTTGGGCTCGGGGGGTCGGCACAGCTCGCGGGAGAGGTCCCGCTCGGACAAGGGTAGCCGTTCTCGCATGCCTGTGCCAGGTCCCGGTCCTCGACGAGCTCAAGACCGCGTGATCCTGTGCCGTCTTCGAGGAAGACGTCGACGCCTGTGGCGCCAAGGTCGTCGACGATTTCTCTCGAGGCTCCGCCTTCGAGGGGGTCGTCAACGCCGTCGGCGCCTAGGTTGTCGAGAGACACGCTCGGAGCTCCGGCTTTCGAGGACTGTGTCGACGCTGCCGATGCTGGCGGCGCTGCAGCTGACGTCGACGCCGATTCGCTCGACGTCGGCACCGTTTCTGTCGAAGCTGGCGCCAACTCGTTCGGCGCCCTCGACGCCTTTTCTGTCGACGCCGGCGCGGACTCGTTTGGCGTCCTCGACGCATTTCGAGGCGGTGGTGTCAGAGGGGCCCCATGGCACAGGGTTTGCCCCTAGAAAGGCTATGGCTAAGGTCCGGCACTGCTTTGGTCCACAGAGGTCTTCCTCTCCCCGCCTGGGGTACATTTCAGAGGGTGATGAAGGCTCTGAGGGAGGCCTGGTACGGTTAAGGTTACAGATGACCTTATCTCGGGCCATAGTCAGTTTGATGACCTGAGGCAGTCGCTGCATGATGTCAGTGGACTGGACACCTCTCCGGAGGTGGAGTTTTGTCAGCCGGAGCCTGGTACTCATGCCGATTCTTCATATCGGTGCCTTATGTCTCGGGTTACCGAGTACTTGGGGTGGTCAGCTCCCCCAGGGGAGTTCGTTCAGGATGATCTCACGGTCATCCTTGATCTCGGTCCACCCACTGACCCGGTTTTGCCTTTTCATATGGCTCTGCAGAGAAGGGTGGCAGCTGCTTGGACTGCTCCGGAGAGTCTCCCGGCAGTGGGCAAGTCTTTGTCGCGAAAATACCGTCCAGCCAGTAGCGACCCCTGCTACTTGTCTAGGCACCCCACTCCGGAGAGTTTGGTGGTGCTGGCGGCTACGGCCCCGGCAAAGCAGGCGTCGTATCCTACCATCCCTCCGGATTGGGACGACAAACGTTTTGACGACCCCCCCAAAGAAAGTGTTTTCTTCGGGGGGTATGGTGCTTCAGGCGGCCAACTCCATATGTGCCTTGTCTCGTTTCACACACACTCGGTGGAACTGTGTTGCATTAGCGGCTGAACATATTCCCGAAGGGGACGAACGGGATGGTTTCCTTGCTATGGTTTAGGATGGCAAGGATGCCATGTGTGAGGCCGTTCAGTCGGGTTTGGACTTGGCGGATTGTGTCAGCCGGTCCATGGCGGCGAGCACCGTAATGCGCAGGTTTGCGTGGTTGCGGAATTCTGGGTTCGCTCCTGATGTGCAGTCCCGGCTCCTCAACATGCCCTTTGACGGTGAACACCTTTTTGGCAGCAAGGCTGACAAGAGCCTTGAGAGGTTGCAGACCTCCAAAGCTGCAGCGAAGTCATTGGGCGCTGCAGTTCGCCAACCTCCGCCTTTTTGTCCTAGAGGACAGCAATGGAGGGGAGGTTCCTTTCGCTATTACTCGTCCTTCAGTAAAGCGAGGGAGCTAGCAGTCAAAGAGGGCATCGTAAGAGTGCCAGAGGTGGAAATAAAGGTACTCGAGGTGCCAAGGCCGCTCGGGCAGTTGCCTCTTTACCCTCAAGCAACGCTGCAGCTGCTACCACTCAGTCATGAGGCCAGGTCCCATGGTTCGCCGGTTGGGGGAAGGCTGGCGCAGCATCTTGTAGAGTGGCAAGCCATTACTTCGGATGTGTGGGTTCTGGAGATCATAACCCACGGCTACTGTCTTCCTTTTCGGCAGAGGCCTCACGACAATCCACCAGGGAGCCTCTCTTTGAAGAGTCTGGATCCGCTCCTTGCGCAGGAAATTCAAGCCCTGCTGGAGAAAGGCGCCATAGAACTGGTGCCTGTAGCGGAGAGGAACAAGGGATGGTATTCCCCTTATTTTTTGATATCGGAGAAAGACGGGGGATTGAGACCCATCATGGACTTGCGCGGTTTGAACAAACTCCTCAGGAAGGACAAGTTCAAGATGGTGGCTCTTTCTCAAGTCCTCCAGGCCCTTCAACTTCAGGACTGGTTGGTGTCTCTCGACCTCAAGGATGCTTACTTCCATGTGCCGATCCATCCCAAGCACAAGAAGTACCTGAGGTTCGCGGTTGGCGACTCGCACTTTTAGTTTCGTGTCCTGCCGTTCGGATTGACCTCCGCCCCGAGGGTTTTCACCAAGCTCATGGTGGTGGTGGTGGCAGCGCATCTCAGGAAAGGGGGGATTCACGTCTACCCCTACGTGGACGATTGGTTGATCAGGGGGAGCTCTCCCGAGCAAGTCCTGGATCATTCACCTGTCACTCCATTCACAGGCTGGGCTTCTCCCTCAATTTAAAGAAGTCCCATTTGACACCAACGCAGCGGCTCCAGTACATCGGAGCAGTGCTCGACACGTCCCTGGGGCAGTGTTTTACTCCTCAGGTGAGGGCTCTTCACATTCAGCAGATGGTGCACAAGTTTCAGTTTGCCCAGAATCTCCCAGCGTCCGAGTTCTTGAGACTGCTCGGCCTCACGGCATCCTGCATTCTTCTGGTGCCAGAGGCTCGTCTGCGGATGAGATCTTTGTAGTGGGCACTCAAGCTCCAGTGGTCTCAGTCCTCCAGCAGGCTGTCGGACCCTATTCAGGTGCCGTCCTCGGTAGCCCGGGACCTTCTGTGGTGGGCCGTCGAGGGCAATCTGATGAAGGGGGCCCCATTTTGGCTGCCCTGGCCGGAGGTGACGATCGTGACGGACGCATCCCTCACGGGATGGGGAGCTCATGCCAACGAGTTGACAGTCAGCGGTCGTTAGTCTCCGTCGGAGTCCAGACTCCATATCAATCTGTTGGCGCTGAGGGCTGTCAGGCTAGCCCTGAAGGCTTTTCTGCCGACTGTGCGCGGAAAGAGTGTCCAGATTCTAACGGACAACACGGTGGCCATGCCCTACCTCAACAAAAAGGGGGGGCAGGGTCACTTCCGCTGTGCAGGGAGGCGATGCAGCTCGAGTTCTGGGCCATCCAGCAGGAATTTTCGATCTCAGCGGTTCATCTGGCCGGAGACGACAACGAGACGGCGGACGCTCTGAGCAGGCAGAGCACGATCTCTCACGAGTGGGAGCTGGCTCAGGAGATTCTCCTAGATATCTTCGCCCTTTGGGGGACCCCTCAAGTGGATCTCTTCGCCTCCAGTGTCAACCGGAAGTGCGAAAGGTTTTGCTCGCGGGAATTTCCTCCAAAAGGAGCCTTAGGAGACGCATTCGTGGTGGAGTGGTCGTTCCCACTGCTGTACGCGTTTCCTCCAGTCCCCGTCATCCCGCAAGTGCTGCGGAGGTTACGGAGGTTCGGTTCCCGGATGATCCTCATTGCTCCGGCGTTGCCCCAGAGGACGTGGTACCCGGACCTTCTAGACTTGTCCATCTGCCCTCCACGTCGTCTTCCCTACCGAGACGATCTGCTCTCATGGGAGGTGGGTCAGGTTCTCCATCTAGAGGTCAGATCCCTCAATCTTCACGCTTGGCTTCTGAAAGGTTGAGGTATTAGGATTGGGACCTCCCTGAAGACGTGATGGAGGTGTTGCTCTCGGCCAGGCGGCCGGCAACAAAGTCTCTGTACCGTTGCCGTTGGAGAAAGTTCTGCGACTGGTCCAGAGTTCGTACAACCCTGTGCCCCTAGTGTATGTTTTTGGGCACCTGTGGGTGGCCCACAGAGCAGGGTATGGGCTGGTGGCAGCTCCATGCTAAACTTGACAGGTGCTCTGGGTGTCCTCCATTTTGGGATACCCAGGCCTGCCATTGGGATCAGTTGATTCCTGATAGAAACAAGATGGCCCCTGTGGCCTCTTGCTTTCTATTGCCTGTTGTCTTGTTTTTCCCAAAGTCCTGGGAAGCCCTGGCTCTGTCCCTTCCCCCTGGCTGGCTGTTGGGTGGAAGTTCCATATATGGTGTTGTTGTGAAGGCCCAGCTAGACTGACTGGAGCCTTCCCAGTGACTGTATGTTATGGGTACCTCCTGTGGGTGGGACCTGGGTGAATGGAGTGTGTGACCAATATACACTCCTTGTTGTGGTTGTCTGGTTTCTGGCATGAGAGACAAAGACTGAGACAGCCCTGCCCGAAACTGGCCTGAATGCAGTGTGTAGTGTTGAATGGCTGGGTACTTGTCCCAATCCACATTCCTTGTTGTGAGTGTCTGAAAGGGAGGAGTGTGGCCTGAATGCACTGTGTGCCTGATTGGCTGACTGACTGCATGAATGCCCTTCTGTGTGATTGGCTGCTGTGTGTGTGCCAGCAGTGTGGATGAGAGACAGAATAGTATATCTGGGGACCTCTCACCACTGGAAATTGTTCAGAAGCATTCAGAAGCTGAGTCTCCACTCAAGAGTAACTGGATTTGCTGATCCTCGACGTCCAGCTGGAAGAAGAAGACTTGCTGTGGCATTTGCTTCGACGGAACTGAAGGTTGTCGAAATCGTCGAGGACTGACCCGAGAGAGGACCTGGCTAGGCGCCCTCTTCCCGTGCTCCGAGGGACCATCGAGCACCGCTGAATCTTCGCCGAAGCTCCCTGGACGCCAGACCATCGAAAGGCTGCCGACCGGAGAAGGGGACTGCCGAGGAGACCGAAGTAAAGCACCCGGACATCGACGCTGTCGAAGTCCATTGCCGTCGACCAGGGTTCGCAGGTCTGTGCAACCGCTGGAGGCCCGTCGAAGTTGTGTTGCCCAGCCGTGGGAACCACTTGACGCCGAGCCGCCGACGACCGGAGCCGTCCGCTCCTTGCCTAAGAACATTTGACTCGAAGGACTCCCTCGTCCGTACCGTCGACCGCTTTTGTCCTGCCGGAGAAAGTCGAGGACGACCAACGCGCCGAGGAGAATCCGCCGGTGGGTTTCCCGCCACCTCACGACCCCAAAGACTCGAGCGACTCGACGCCCTTCCTGGGCTCCCGTCTCTACAATCTTTGCGGTCCAGAACTATTGTCATCGAGGTGCCCCGCACACCTCCGCCTTGCAGGACGCCGACGCCCCGACGCCGACGAGCACCGCTCGGACGAAGCTGCCGCCTCTTCGACATCGTTCTACCTCGTTTGTCGACGGACGTTCGACGCCCCGTGCCTCCCGCTTGAAAGGGAAGGCATTCAAGAAGGGCCGTCGATTCCCCGTCGCCGAACCCCGAGGTCTTCGACGTTTCTCGACGCCTCTCGACGATCCGTGACTCCTGCTTTAAAGGGGGTCATTCAAGAAGGATCTGTCAACGCCTCTTCGAAGAACTCGACTCCACCAGGTACATTGGGGGGGTAAAAACATTGTAGGAGAGAATAAGACTGTTGAACAATATATGGACTGGGCTTGTGTTATATCTCTTTATTTTACAGGTTGCCCAGGTGGGGGGATCTCCACACAGAACTGTGTCCAGTAGCAAGGGCCAGTCTTCTGCCTATTGTTTCAACCCTCTGGTATCTCTCCTCTCTCTATTGCTGGTTTCCTTCTTATTGATCCGCGTGCCATTGCTACAGTATTGTGAATGCACTGTTATGAGGTCTAATATTAGTGGTACCACTTTAGAATTGTAGATATTTATCATTATTGGTTTTCCTGAGCACAAAGTGCGTTGTTGTGATAAGTGTACATAACCCTTGAATATTATTTATATAAAGACTGTGTTTTCAGTAATACAGTGTGTGGACATTCCTTTGTGGGGGCTTGGGGATACACTGTACTTAAGAACCAGCCTGCATCACCTCCTGAGAAGCTAGGCCTTGATTGCTCGTCCATTGCTACCACAATCGAGAATCTTGGCTGGGGTCCTCTGTGCCTCTCCTCTACCATATAGAGAGCGGAAGTACAGACCCCCCCACCGGTCTTGACATAGGTCCTTTCATTTTTACCCCTCAGTTGGAAGAGCAAGAGGACTGGCAAGACAAAGGGGCCAAAGAAGATTCCCTTGTGGTGGATGAGGGACAGGTGCAAAGCCCACCCAGGCAATGGCTACTTTACTCTCAGCCGCTGCTTCAGCCGCCTCAAAACTCCTCTGAGGCCTTAACCCACAAGATCCCAGTGGGAGGCAGACTATCACAGTATCTGCAAGAGTGGCGGGGTATCACTTCAGATGCGTGGGCGTTGGAAACAGTAGCCAGGGTTACTGCCTCCCCTTTTTAAAAATGCCTCAAGACCATTCACCGGGGAGCCACTCATTCAAAGTTCCAGATCTGTTACTTGTGCAGGACATTTTTGAGCCTGCTAGAGAAAGGTGCTAAAGAACCAGTACCTGTAATGGAGAAGAACAAAGGGTGGTACTCTTCTTATTTCCTAATCCCCAAGAAGGATGGAGGATTGAGACCCATCTTGGACTTGAGATGCTTGAACAAGTTCCTCGGAAGGACAAATTCAAGATGGTCACACGTTCTCAGATCCTTCAGGCCCTCCAGCTCCAGGATTGGATGGTGTCATTAGACTTTCAGGATGCTTACTTTCATGTGCCTATCCATTACAAGCACAGAAAGTACCTGAGGTTTGCCGTTGGCGGTTCTCATGATCAGTTTTGAGTTCTGCCATTCGGGCTAACCTTCGCCCCAAGGGTTTTCACCAAGCTGATGGTGGTGTTGACAGTGAGTCTCAGGAGAGGGGGATTCACATCTAACCCTACCTGGACGTTTGGCTGATCAGGGCACGTTCTCCTGAACTAGCCCTGCAACTCTCTCCACAGACTTTGCTTCTCCCTCAATTACAATAAGTGCCACATGATGCCATCTCAAAGACTCCAGTTCATCGGAGCAGTCTTCATGCATCCCTGGGAAAAGTCTTGCCACGAAAGGTGAGGGCTCAGCACATTCTGCAGATGGTCACCAAATTCCAGAGTGCCCAGCGTCTTCTAGCCTTTGACTTTTTAAGGTTGCCCAGGCCTCATGGCATCATGGATTTTCCTGAGGCCTGAGAATGAGATCCCTCCAATGGACTCTCCGGATTTGGTAGTCTCAATTCTCGGGCAAGATATCAGACCTTCTTCCGGTTCCAAGCAAAGTCTTGCAGGATCGTCTCTAGTGGGTCTGCGAGGACAACATTCTGAAGGGAGAACCTTTTTGTCAACCAAGGCCAGAGAAAATGGTACTTACGGATGCGTCACTCTCGGGTGGGGAGCCCAAGCCAAAGATCTGAAAATCAGCAGTGGTTGTTCTCCATCAAACTTCACATCAACCTTTTAGAGCTGAGGCCAAACAGACTAGCGCGGAAGGCCTTTCTGCCCTCTGTATGGGGAAAGAAGGTCATGATATTGATGGACAACACAGTGGCCATTGTGAGAAACCTGAGGGTATTCTCCCAAGTAGACCTTTGAGAATCCCTTATTCAAGTGGCCAGGGACAGGCTGGCGCTCTCAGATCCCAACCCTGGGGGTGGACAAGCGGGGGAGGATCACATGGGTCGGGGAACCCGGGGGTTATGCTTTGGGAAGTATCCAAGGTGAGACGCGGTATTATGCAGAAGAAAGGGACGAGGAAGAGGAGCTTCCGGAAACTTTTATAGGTTACACCAACTCAAGCTCCCTTTCAGCCGAAAGATCTCCCTTACCTCAATCCCACAAACCCTCTGTAGCTGATACATATCCTAGGAGCACAAACCTTTGTTGCACTCATCCAAGCCTGCGCCTCTACGGCATCCAACAACTCAGCCAAACTCTTTAAAATCTGCAAGGAGCTGGCCAATCCTGCTGCAGTCTCTACCTCTCCTGTCCCCTCACATGCCCTATGCACGGCTCTGGCTTCTCATTTCATCTCTAAAACTCAGCACATCCTGTCCTCTCTCTCTTCCTCTCCCCCTCCTCCCTCTACTCTCTGCTCTTCCTCTGGCCCCTCTTTGGCTACCCTGTGCCTCCTTCTCTGCCTTTCTCCTGTTCTCCACAGATGAGGTTTCAAGACAAGTCTAATGTATGAAAGTCTCATCAAAACAGGTTCACCCCTGTTCCTCCAAAACCTTCAAGGAACACATTGACACCCTGGTTCCTGCTCTGGCTGACTTCTGCAACCACTCCTTTGCCACTGGAGTATTCTCTTCCCCCCCTGAAGCACTTCTTGAGAAGCCGTCAGCCGACCCCTCCTGCCCAGCTAACTATCGCCCAATCTCCATCACTCCTTTCCTGGACAAACTCTTGGAAAAGCTGGCCATCTCCCAGCTTAATCTTCACACTGAATCTGTTGGTTGCCTCCATGACCATCAGTCTGGCTTCAGAGCCGCTCCGAAGCACGGAAACTGTACTCCTGAACATCAGTGAAGACCTGGTCTCTAACCTCGATTCTAATACTCCCTGTGTCCACAACTTAGTTTATCTCTCTTCTGCCTTTGACACGGTCAACCATGCCATCCTGCTCAACCGTCTGCGTGATAACCTGGGTATCACTGATCAGGCCCTGGCCTGGCTGACCTCTTTCCTTTCTGATCGACCCTCCCAGGTCCAATTTGGGTCCTTCCTCTCCTCTGTCTCTCTAGCGATGGTGTTCCCCAGGGGTCTAACCTCTCTACCTGGCTGTTCAACCAATACCTGGCACTTGTTGACCACCACATTGTCGCTCTCTGCCCCAACTTTCAGTGCTATGCGGATGACACTGAGCTCATTGTAGGCTCCCCTCTGCCACTTCTTCTCCATCTCTCATTTCTGTCTGACTGTCTGCTATCCAGGAGTGGTATGCCACCAATGATCTCTGCCTTAATGCCAGTAAAACTGAGATTTTTCTCATTGGCACACCTGCTCCGTCCTTTCCTGTCACTCTCTGGCCGGCCTCTATTGGCCCTCTTCCTGCTCCCGCCTCTGACGCTAAAAACCTTGGGGTCGTTGATGCCACACTCTCCTTCTCTTCTCACATCTACGACATCTCTAAGTCACACTACCAACTGCACCTCCTCAGAGATATTCTTCCTTTCCTCTTCTTCCCCCAGAAGCTCACTGTCACTGTGTTTTGGAAGAGGATGCCAGGCTCTAGAGGCCCGAGTCCTGACTCAACCTGGCCAATGGGTTTGCTAGAGGGGGTTTTGGGCGAGGGTCGTGACAGAAACTCCACCACTTCCCCTGCCAAGGCACCCAAGGTACTGTGATGAGGCAGAGCATCTTCCATCCTTAGGATTCATGCAGGGGTCCCAGATTCGTCTTGGATCTTGTTATCCTGTGGCCTCCCAGGCACTTTGGAGTAGTATGATCTGTAGAAAGGGAAACATACTATTAATAAACATATTTGGACTGGCTGCAATATACACCATAAAGTACACTTTAACATTACCTTACAGGTTGGCCAGGTAGGGGATCCTCACACAGTATTGCCTTTTTATACTAAAGAAACCTTTCTGCCTGTGTCCTAAATATTACCTGCCTTTCTACAGTAATGTTTTATGAAGTTAACCCTAGACCTAATCATGTAAATGCTTTTTAATAAATGTCAGCAGTAGGTGCATTACAATTGAATTTGAAGGTAACAGTGGTACCACATAGAACTGTATTTATTAAGTTAAATTACCTTTTTAGATTTCTAGTACAAAGTGAGTCTTATTTTGTGTATAACTATCTGAAATGGTATCCTTTAATAAAATAACTGTTATCACCTAACTTAGTGTGTGGACATTCCATTGTGGGAGCATGTGGATCCACTGTACCTAAGGACAAGCCTGCATCACCTCCATTGAGTCTCAGCCTTGGTTTGTTCATCCTTAGCTGCCATTAGAGAACCTTGGCTGGGGTGCTCTTTGCCTCTACCCCAACTATATATTGGGCAGAAGTACAGACACCCCTCCAGTCTTTACTCCTTGCACCTCCTTTGTCACACTGGACCTCAGACATCATAGAACCTGCCCTGGATATTGATACAGGGCATCATTCTGTACACAAAATTGCCTACATCCTTTCCAGGGTTTGTGGCTCATTGGCATGTTTTGCCAGCTTTCTTACCCCTTTGAGAGACTGTTCCCTCAATAGCCTGTCCATTAAGAACATTGTATATCCCATGATATTTCTTCTCCAAAAAG
This sequence comes from Ambystoma mexicanum, assembly GCF_040938575.1. Lineage (NCBI taxonomy): Eukaryota > Metazoa > Chordata > Amphibia > Caudata > Ambystomatidae > Ambystoma > Ambystoma mexicanum. The sequence goes on along the minus strand of NC_090921.1, from coordinate 169,154,416 downwards.
GAATGTATGTTAATGAACGCATGTTTTTCACATACACTGGAAAAACACTGTTGTGCTCCATTAATTTCCACAAAAAAGCTACACACACTGATATACACCGATTTGATGTTTTGTTAACACTGGAAAAACACAACTGAAATTGATACACTGAAATCCAAAAGAATATGTTAGGATGATGTTTCCACATACTATCTTTCTCTGCCTCTCCTTTACCGCATACTTCTATCCTTTCCCACACTCCTGCCTCTCCTCTTTTCTCTCTACTGTTCCCTCTATCTGCTTTCTCTCCTCCCCGTTCCCCTGTCTCCTTCTCCCCTCTCTCTTCTTTTGTCTTCTTCCCCTCTGTTCCATCTCACTACTCTCTCGTCTCTTTCCCTCGCTCTCCGTCATCCCTTAGTTCTTCTCACACTCCTTCTCTCCTTTGTCCCTCTTTTCTCTTCTTTCTTCTTCCTTCCTTTCCGCCAACCTCCCCTACTATGCCTACCTTCTGTATCTTGCTACCTTCCTCTCTCCCATGCTCTCACTTGTTTACCACTTTCTACTTAAACTATTTACCTGCACTCCCCCTGCCCTCCTCTCACTCTCTAACACACAATACCTTACCTTCACTCTCACTCATCAACTCTACAACTACCACAGTATGCCTCTCCACCTTCCTCTCTACACTGCCTGGTCTCTCAGCCAACCAACTCTATTTCCGGCCTCTCCCGAACACCATTCATCCATCTGTCTGAGTACATGGTTTTTGTACCCATGCTGATCTTGGCTTTCCCCACATCACCCTTATCAAATCTTCCCTTCACTTTTCTCTAGGGTTTCAGATGCAAAAGATTTAAAGTCCCTGCTTTGTCCATCCCCTTTATCTTCATTATTATCCACTCCGTGATGTCTGTTAATCAACTCTTCATTCTACTGGCTTGGCTCCTTCCCACGGCATTCACACCGGATGTTTCTCAGCTGCTCCTCGGCTTGTTCTGGGCTCTGTGCAGAGTTCTAAGAGCATTGTGGTCTTCTCAAATATGTAAAAGAATGTTGGCCAGAAAAGAGACTGATGGGTATGATGGAAAAGACAGTGATGCCAACATTTCTACTGCATAATTCATTCTCAGGGTGATTATAGGCTGAGGCCTCCCACCTCTGAGGTGGGATCGGCTCTGGCATACACCCTGAAAAACTGCCTACCACAGGTTTGGAGGGGTCCTCACTCCCCCTTGACAGGTTCAAGATCCAGACCCTTTCACAGCAGTTAACAACATGAGATTATCAGACAGGACCGGAAGGTAATGGGATCTTATCCATGGACGTTACCGATGTTGAGCTAGTGTAGCGCGTGTAGTCAACACAAGTAGATACTGCATACAGCTTCAGGGAGGCCGAGGACATAAATAAAAGAGTGGTTGATGGGTTCATGGTAGAGAACAATGTGACGTTATTCCCGGATAAATATTCCATGCCTTTAAACAGAAATCATGTTTTAAAACTATTTGACAAATACCTTGTTTACGAGGTCTATACCTTCTTTAAGAAAAAGATATGTCCCAAGCTGAATTTGTTAGTCATGACGACTTAACTTATGCAGTGCTATATTTTAAGCAGTGCTATATTTTAAATCAGTACACATTGAAAGCTTAGTTCTCAAACTTGTATGTTGTTAAAACTAGACCATGATATATTTTTATTTATTTATTGTTAATTTATAACGCGCTTAATACCAGCGAGTGGTTTCTAAGCACGGGTTTGGGATTCAAACCTGTGTTGCGCTGCTTTGTCTTGTTTCTAAGACAAACACTTTGCCCCTGAGCTATCCTTCCTTACCGATGGAAAGCCACTAACATCATACACAACATCAGAACAAAGGGGAGAGTAAACATGTTGGATGTGACTTGACAAACGAGGAAGTATGTGCATATTGGCCATCCATTATGGCAAAATGCATAGGCTAGAGGGATAGATAATGATCGGGTATTTGGTTGCCCCTGCTATCAAACATGCTGCAACCAAGGCTAAATCTAACACAGAACCAGACTTCTTCAAAATATTATCATGAAACATTAGGGGATGACTATGTTCTGAGCCTGTAATCAAGCACAATAACTACTTCTAATCTATGACATATGGATGTTACAAGAAGTATGCAGAAGTGAACCCCTTTTGTAGATGGCTTCCCTTGTTTACTTGCCCCGGTGACGAAAGGCTCTAAAGGCTGCCTTTATTCAATTAAGTTAAAGTGACGGATTCAAGAGCATCCCTGACCCCACTTAATGTCAGCAACTACTAGTTCATATTTTGTGAAAACTGGTGATTCATTATTATTGATGGACATCTTCAATAACCCCAAAGATATTAATGGATATACTCCTTTTTAGCAAACTGGTGTCTAGAACATTTGGTGAAACACGCAATTGTGGTTGGTGCTGTGATTGCCAAATTCCTGTACTTACGACAAAATGATGAGGAAGATGTTTTCAGTGATTATTCAATACCGTACGCACCATTCAAATAAACTTAAGCTCAATGAAGAGAGCACTATTGGTACAGAAAGCATGTGTAAATATGGACCACTTATTCTTACCTTTAGGGTACATAGTACAAATGGGCTTAAGAACAGACCAACTCTCAACGATTGTTCAAGAGTTTATTCTTGAATATTAGAAAAGGGGCTTGCTAAGGGTCATCCCACTCTCTCTCATCTAGTATGGGTGGTTCCCTCCCTGCCCAGGCCTCCTCAATCCCAGGTTGGTCTCTATAGATCGGTAACCCCTACTGTCTAATATTCTGTCTGCCTGGTAATGATGTCCTAAGGGTAAAAAGCCTTTCTGACTAGCTCCCTCAGGGAATAATATAGATGATCACTAACCAAGCAGTTTTCTATAAGAATATGTGCCTCTCAGACACTCAGGTCCCACTTGGTCCTTCACATTAATGTGCTTTTATTCTCTCCCTGATTATCTTCCTTCTGTTCTACTCCCCTTTTTCTTTCTACTCTTCTTTATATATCTTCCTCTCTATCGTTCTTCCTATCTGTCCCTCTGATGTTCTCTGTGTCCCTCCGATGTTCTCTCTCTCTCTCTCGCTCGCTCTCTCTCTTTCTCTCTCCTCTCTTCAGCTGTTCTGCCCCCTCTGCAACACTACTACTCGCTGGATAGTTTTTCGCCCTATAAAAATGTTTCCGGCTGATGAATAGGATAGGTTTCTCCTCCCCATCGTGCCTCTGTGAAAGGCCTGCTCCCAATCATACTAAGGAGGCATCAATCTGTAACAACAATTCTTTGGAAAAGTCTGGCATTAGCAGGACTGGGCTTTTTACAGAGGGTGTCCTTTAATCTCTTGAAGGTCAGTTGCGCTCTGTGATTGCCTTTCGCAGGGTTGGGATGGTGCTTGGTCGGTTTGCCTGTTAAGTGGTCTATTTCAGAGAAGTTGTAGGGTACATTTTCGGTAATATTCCACCAGCCGCAGGTATGCTCGAACGCCCTTCTTGATAATGGGCTGCTTGACATTTTGAACTTCCTCTAGCTTACTGTTTTGGGGAAACACCAGTCATTTCCCTCTACGAAGCCAATGTCTTTGACCGATAACTTGGCCAAGTGACATTTCGCTGGATTGGCTATGAGGCTGACCTTCCTCAGTTGGCCACAAACCACACTTAGGTGTTACAGATGATCACCCCATGACCTGCTATATAACACAATATTGTTGAGAGGCCCCAGTGAATCTTTGATATGACAACGTGAGGAGGTGGTGCATCAACCATTGAAAGGTAGCACGTGCCCCATGAGGACCAAATGGAAGGATGGTAAATGGGAAGAGACCTTCAGTTTTAGAGAAAGTGGTTTTGCGCTTGGCTTCTTCATTTAGGGGTACCTGCGAATATCCCTTGGTAAGATCTAGAGTGTAAATGCATTGTGCGCCTCCCAATCTCTCCACCAGTCTGTCTTTCTGGGGCCTGGAGTAGGTGTTGAACTGAGAGATCTCTTTCAGTATTTGCAAGTCTCTGCACAACTTCGAACTGTTGCCAGGCTTGGGCACTAGAACAATTGGAGAACACCACTCACTGTACGATCTTTCTATGACTTCAAGGTCAATCATTTTCTTCAACCCCTCCTTGACTGACATTTCTCTAGCCTTCAGTAGCCGATATGGTGGTAATCAGATTACCCTTGGTGATTCCGAGTGGTGTTGAATCTTGTGCATCTCCCCCCCTATACTCATCCCTTTTTCGTGGAGAACATATCAAGGTATCTTCCTTGCAATTCAGTTCTTTGTGGCTGGACGTGGGTATACTTGGTGGTAGGGTAACCCTGTGAACTTGAGTTTGTGAGGGACTCTCCTGGGTGTTGTTTTTGTACAGTACTGGGAGTTCTGGATTGCTGTTCTCCTATCAGTGTTTCATCTTATTAATACGGTAGATTTGGGATGGCTTCCTTCTATCAGCCTGCCGTACTTCGTAGGTGAGGTGTGACACAACCTCAGTAGTAACATGCAGTCTGTGCAATCTTTCCAATGGCTTGTACTTTTTATGTTTTACTGTAGACTTTCTCTTGGAGTGCGTGTGCTGTTTGAAAGTGATCTTTGCCCAGACTTTGTACCTTCTCCATGTATTCCCTGGTGTTCTGTACCATTGGGCGATTGCTGGTCTGTCAACCCTCGGTCCCTTCCCACTCTCCTCTCATAATGTCCAGCACATCACTTGGGTTTCAGTCATACACCTTGTAAAAAGGGGGAGAATCCAGTAGATGATTGGGGTGTCTTTCTCACCTTAAAAAAGGTCCATGGTATTGTATTGTCGTTGCTCATCTGCTTCATTAGGATGCGCATTAGAGACTGGTTAAACCTCTCCTCGAAGCCAGTGCGTCCCGAGAGGATAGCTCAGCGGCAACATGCTCGCCTTGGAAACGAGATGGTACGGTTTGACACAGGTCCGCGCTTAGAAACCTATGGGTATTCATCGTGTTATAAATAACATATCATATCATATCATATCATAGCCCATCACTCTGAGGGTGATACACCTATTTCGAATGGATTGTGTCCTCCCACGTAGTCCTCATCTTGTGATAATTCGTTTCGGCAGCTTTGCTGCATCGCAAAATCATTTTCGGCAGAGGGCGCTGTGCTCGAGGTCGTGGCGTTGAATGTCCCTCGACGGGCTCTGTACTGTGTCGACGTCACCGATGGTATAAATGGTTAGAGCTGTGCCCGTTGGCTTCAGTTCCGTTTTTCCGATTGCTTCGCTCTCGTGAACGGCGCGCTTCGAGATTTTCGGTCAAGAAAATGTCTTCTTCATCGACTGCTTCGACTCCCAAGACTGGGTTTAAGAAGTGTAATGACTGTGGATCGAAGATGTCCATCACCGATCGATCCTCACTGTATCTGTTTGTGGTGTCCGGGCTCAGACCATTGAACCGGCGACTGTGGCTCCTGTCAGTCTATGACAGAGAAGGCCCTCCGTGAGAGGAAAAGTAAGTTAGCAGTGGGGCGGGAGGCATCTAAGGGCTCTTTGAAAGCCTTATCTAAAAAACATAAAAAATCGTCCGACTCTAAGGAATCGGAACGCCATAAAAAGCACTCGAAGAGATCCCGATCTCGTAGCAGGTCGAGCCGAACTTCTTTGTTTTCTTCTAAAAAGCTCAAAAGAAGACATAGATCTCCGTCGTCATTGTCCGATTCGTCGACAGAATTGGTTCGATGTTCGACTAGATCGGATTCCCCTTCAAAGTGGGAGAGCTTTAGAAAAAGAATGTTGCAGGTCTTTGAGAATGCGGCCTTGACCCCCTCGAAGAAACCTCAGGAAAGCCAGACCCCGGTTGCTCCTTTGGACGACGCAGGGAAGTCGGGAACTACAACGGTTAAGCCTAGCAGTACCCATAGATCTCGAGTCGACAAGTCGTCGAGAGATCCTCGAGGATCGAGTACCTCTCCGATCCCTCATAAGAAACAAAAATTGTCGAAGTCGGGTGCAACTTCATCGACGCCATTGGTGCCGACTGCTCCGATGACGAAGCCTAGTCTATCTTCCACGCCTTTGTCTAAGGCTTCGTCGAGTGTGTCAAAGGTTCCTTCGACTCCCTTGAAGACTCCCTCGAAGAAAACACTGATTCCTTCGACAAATGATGAGGAAGAAGAGAGAAGGTTTACACCTTTATCAAGATCGACTTCTTTAAGTCCATGTCTTCAATTTTTGAGGAATCTGGTTGACATGATGAGGTTGTCACTCCTTTTGGAGTAAAATATGGAACTAGACAAGTTCCAGAGGAACTGATAAATCCTGACACAAAAATGAGAGATCTATCTGAAACTCTGCATTCTGCTAGTGGTGTGGACGCATCACCCGCATTGGAGTTTACTGCACCTGATCCTGCAGAACATGCAGACTCAGGGTATAGGAATTTGATGAATAGGGTGATTGAGTATATGGGTTGGGGAAGAGCCTCCCCTACATTTGAACAAGACGATATGACGGATATTATAGTCCGAGGACCCCGGAAAGATCCAGTTTATCCCTTTCATAGGGCTTTACAAAGAACAGTTGAGGAAAAACTGGGAAAAACCTGATAGCATTGCTGCAGTAGACAGCAATCTCCCAAAAAAGTACAGAACTTCCACTTCTGACCCAGAATACCTGAGTAGACACCCTACTCCAGAAAGCTTGGTTATTCAGGCAGCTACTACATCCAGGCAGACAGCATACCCAACCATACCTCCAGACAGGGAGGATAAAAAGGTTGATGCCTGGGCTCGTAAAGTTTTTACGTCAGGTAGCATGGCCTTGAAATCTACCAATGTCACCTGTACCCTGGCCAGGTTCACACATACCCTGTGGGAATGCATTTCGGCGGTGGCTGGGCATTTTACGGAAGGCGAACAAAGGGAAGGCTTCCTGAATATAGTCAATGTCGGTAAGGAGGCAATGGGGGAATGCCTCCAGTCTGGATTGGATACTGCTGATAGTATTAGCAGGACCATGGCATCAAGCACAGTGCTTCGCAGATTTGCGTGGTTGAGAAAGTCGGGGTTTGCACCAGGTGTACAGACCAAGCTTCTCAAAATGCCCTTTGATGGCTCGAGGCTGTTTTGTAGTAAGGCTGATGAGAGCCTTGAAAAACTACAGACCTCGAAAATGGCAGCAAAGTACCTTAGTGCCTCCATGCGACAGCCTCAGAAATCCTATTCGGGCTCATCTTCCTGGAGGGGTCATCCTTTTTGATACTACTCCTCTGTTGGTAGAGGAAGCGGACAGGCTTTTCAAAGGGGCAGAAGAAATGTCACTCGTGGTGGATGAACAAAGACTACAAAGCCATCTTCAGGAATGGCATCTATGCCCTCAGCCGCTCCTGCAGCCGCCTCCAAATCTCTCTGAGGTCTTATCAAACAAAACACCTGTGGGAGGCAGAATCTCTCAGCATCTGGAAGAATGGCGCGGCATTACTTCAGATGCATGGGCACTGGAGACAGTAACTCAAGGTTACTGCCTACCCTTCATAAAAAGACCTCAAGATCATCCACCAGGAGCCAGCTCTACCAAAATTCCAGATCCGCTCCTTTGGCAGGAAATTATAACCCTGCTAGAGAAAGGTGCAATATAACAGGTACCTGTAGTGGAGAGGAACAAAGGCTGGTACTCCCCTTTTTTCTCATCCCCAAAAAGGACGGAGGATTGAGACCCATCTTGGACTTGAGAAAATTAAACAAATTCCTCAGGAAGGACAAGTTCAAGATGGTAACCCTTTCTCAGATCCTTCAGGCTCTCCAACTCCAAGACTGGTTGGTATCATTGGACCTTCAGGATGCTTATTTTCATGTGCCAATCCATCCCAAGCACAGAGGTTTGCAGTTGGCGGTTCTCACTATCAGTTTCGAGTTCTGCCATTCGGGCTGACCTCCGCCCCAAGGGTTTTCACCAAACTGATGGCGGTAGTGGCAACGAGTCTCAGGAGAAGGGGAATTCACGTATACCCCTACCTGGACGACTGGCTAATCAGAGCACGTTCTCCAGAACAAGCTCAGGAACACCTGTCGATCACCTGCCACTTCCTCCACAAACTGGGCTTCTCCCTCAATTTCAAGAAGTCCCACATGGTACCATCCCAACAACTCCAATTTATCGGAGCAGTCTTGGACACTTCCTCGGGGAATGCCTTGCCGCCCGAGGTGAGAGCTCTCCACATTCAGCAGATGGTAACAAAATTCCAAAAAGCCCAGCATCTACCGGCCTTCGATTTCCTGAGGTTGCTCGGCCTCATGGCATCTTGCATTTTTCTGGTGCCAGAGGCCAGATTGAGAATGAGATCCCTCCAATGGGCCCTCAGAACTCAGTGGTCCCAATTCTCGGGGAATATGTCAGATCTTCTGCAAGTCCCGAGAGCAGTTTCTCAGGATCTATCATGGTCGGCTTGCAACTAAAACATCCTCAAGGGAGAATCTTTTTTGGCAACCATGGCCAGAGATAACAGTAGTGACGGACGCCTCACTCACGGGGTGGGGAGCACACACCAACGATCTGACAATCAGCGGATGTTGGTCTCCATCGGAGTCCAGACTACTGTTAGGCAGAATCCTGTGCAGTTCCCTTTGGGAAAACTGCAAAAGATTTAGGACTACAGGTGTTAGCAGTAAACCCACTTGGTAGCAGTCTGTACCACCCAGATTTACCTGGTAGCTGTGGCTGAGCAGGCAGACTTCCCTCAAGAAGAGTTAGGCAGTATGCAAAGTATACACAATAGGCACTCAGATACAACAATACAAGCAAATACTGACCAGAGCTTTGATATCAAAGTATATAATTATTTATTTAAGAACACACTGTTTGAAACACTCCAACACTCTTATTGTAAAACACTCTAAACACAGTCACTATTATAATATATACAACCCTTGTTCCTTATCCGAGAAGTCTTAGTTAACAGCACTTATTTCCATACAGAGGTGAGCGCTTAACTATAGATGGCACTCCAATAAGTTTATGAAGAAGAGAGGGAAAAAGACAGAATATGGGAAGATACACCACTCTAAGCTTTAGGAACACTATTAGCAAGGCAGAAGAGCAAAAGTCACTTGTGAGCCAAAGTCCATAGGCTGGGCCCACTCTTAGAGAGAGCAGAGCACACATGCGCCTAAGATCACACAGTTACACTAGGCTTAGAAAGTCTTGCAGAGAGTTCGAAAAGAGTTTAGAGAGGCTCAGAAAAGTTTAGCCAGGGTGTCCCAGGCTAACCCAGGTTCGAAAGCCGGGGGCTAAATCTACCCCGTACAGTCGGTGGCAAGGGAAGCCGGGCGGGACACAGTACCTTAAGTGGGAAGGATCCTCCAGCGGTGGCAGTTGTTCCTGGCAGCGGGTGCAAGTCTCGTCGTCGTCCAGGGGAAGAGAAGATCTCGACTTGGAGGAAAGATGAAGGTCGTTGCACTGCCAGAGAAGAAACCAGCCGCAGAGTTTTCCGGTTAAAGGTATTACCCTTTAATTCGCAGTCGTGGTAAAACGTGGTATCCTGGTTGCCGGGGTGCTTGGCACAGGCAAGGCGGCCACAAGATACATCGGGAAGGCGAAAAGACGGTGAAACTGGTTATCTCTACCAGTCAAAGGAAGAAGACTCTCCGGCGGGAGATCTCCTCTGACGTTGGGAAAAGTGATGAGACGGTCCAGCAGGGCTCCACCGGTGGTGTCGTCGTGGCAGGTCCGCTCAACTTCTCCCTCGTCGGATTCTTAGGTCCTGTGCCGACTTCTGAAGTTCCAGTCCCCAAAGCCATGCTTTTATGCAGAAAACCCCCATTCACTCAGCCTAGCTGTCACTCAAACATGCTAAGTGGTGAGCCGGCCGGCACACCACTTGGGCCAATCAGGATGGAGTGCGACTTGAGTTGCCTAGGCAACTCAGTCCAGAGTGCCTAAATCCCCCTCCACCCCTCCTAAGTACCCCAGACAGAGTGGCAACACTTTGGAGGGCTTCTGTGGAGAAGCCCGCCAAAAAGTGGAACAAAGGGCTCGACTTGGGTTGGAGTCACAGAAGAGAACACAACCGCCATTTTAGAACCGAGTTTTGGCAAAAAATACCAACCGGAGAATTAATATTAATTAAATAAACCGGCGGTATGTTCGAGGCCATCGTAATTAAATAAATAAAGATAGTAGCCTCGAACAATGGGAAAATACCATAGAGAAATATTCGCGGTTGAATATAAAAAGTAGTATCCACTGCCACCAGCCAAAACTCGATCAGGGGGACGGAGACGTGCCCCCTCGACTAACAGACCCCGGGGCAATCGAATTGCCCCAGCCAGTACGGCCACAATATGATGGTTTGCACTGGTTCTGTTCAGAATTCAAGACTAGTAAAGTCAATGGTGACTTTACATGCCCTGGGAGACAGTAGTCAGTCCCAGGGTATGGAGTCTATACTGGGGGGTCACTATGACACCACTGTGTTACTGCACTGAGGGTGCTGTGTAGCACACATCACAAAAACACATGAAGCCCTATGGAGTAAAATACACCATAGCCCATTAAACACATCTAGAGTCAAAGAAACACACTCAAATCATGCCCAAGAGTGAGGGTAAAAGAGTCTCACTCTTGGCAGGAGAAAAAAATAAACCCCAAAAATCCAGCAAAGCTGCTGGGGGACTCACTAGGTTAGGAAATTCTGCCTAAACAGAGAATTCTCCCTAACAACTACACATCAACCCTTTTGAGCTGAGGTCAATCAGACTAGCTCTGAAGGCCTTCCTGCCCTCCGTACAGAGAAATAATGTCCTGATAATGACGGAAGACACAGTGGCCATGTACTACCTAACCAAAAGAGGAGGCGTAGGATCTCTACCTCTGTGCAGAGAGGCGATGCAGCTCTGGTTCTGGGCAATATAAGAAGGAATCTCTCTATTGGCAGTTCACCTAGCCGGAGAGCAGAACACGGCGGCAGACACTCTGAGCAGGCAGAGCACAGTCACCCACGAGTGGGAGTTAGCTCAGGAAGTCCTTCTAGAGATCTTCGCCCTTTGGGGAACCCCTCAAGTGGATCTGTTCGCAACCTCGGTAAACCGGAAGTGTGATCAGTATTGCTCAAGGGAATTTCCTCCGAGAGGAGCTCTAGGAGACGCATTCGTAGTGGATTGGGATTTCCCCTGCTGTACGCGTTTCCTCCAGTCCCCGTGATTCCTCAAGTAATCAGGAGGTTGAGAAAGTTCAGGAAAACCATGATCCTAATTACCCCGGATTGGGCCAGGAGGACGTGGTACCCGGACCTTCGGGACATCTGCCCTCCAATAAGTCTTCCACAAAGAGAGGATCTTCTCGCAAGAGGAATGTCGTGTTCTCCTTCCAGAGGTCAACACACTCAACCTTCAAGTATGATTTCTGAGAGGTTGAGATACAAGGATTGGGATCTTCCGGATGACGTAATGGAGATTTTGCTTTCAGCCAGGAGGCCAGCAACAAAATCTTTGTACCAGTGTCGCTGGAATAAATTCAGTAACTGGTGCAAGGATAGAGATGTGGACCCTTTTCAATGTGGCACACCAATGGTGCTTTCTTTCCTGTTACATCTAGCCAATCTGGGGCTCCAGATCGGAACAATCAAAGGATACCTTGCTGCGCTGTCCATTTTTAAGCGCTCCTCGGAAGAGGTCTCTTACTTTAATATACCATTAATAATACAGTTCTTAAAAGGACTTACAAATGTATATCCACCAATACCATTTCATGTTCCAACCTGGGATTTGAATTTAGTTCTTAAATTCCTAACATGTATACCATTTGATCCCCTGCACTCATGTCCATTGAGGCTTTTAACGCTAAAAGCTGTCCTTCTTGTGGCATTAACATCAGCCCGCAGGGTTAGTGAACTACAGGCTCTCTCATGTAAATATCTATACTCCACATACACCACTTTTTATAAAGACAAAGTGATTCTGAAAGTAAAACCATCTTTCTGACCGAAAGTAGTTTCGGACTTCAATTTGTCGCAGAAAATTGTTTTACCAACATTCTATCCTCCTCCTCATTTGGGAAAAGAAGAGGAGAGGTTACATAGGCTGTACCCCAAGAGGGCTCTCAGTTTTTACATTGCAAGAATGTCAAAATTACGTCAAGACGACCAACTTTTTGTGGGATACACAGGTCATAAATTGGGGTTAGCATTGACAAAACAAACCATATCCTGCTGGATTATTCTAGCTACATTGGAATGCCACAGACTAGCAGGAAAAGACCCACCGGATGGGTTACATGCTCACTCTACAAGGGGAATGGCTACTTCTGCGGCTTTGAAGAGGAGAGTCCCTGCCAAAGATATTTGCTCAGCTGCAACATGGGCATCAATGCATACCTTCATCAAACATTACTGCTTAGTGCCTCATCCTCAAATTAGGGACTTTTTGCCAGAGCAGTACTTCACTCTGTACATGAAAACAAAAACTAACACTCCCACCTCCAAATTGGTCACTGCTATGGGAATCTATCACAAGATGAGGAATACGTGGGAGGACACAATCCATTTGAAGAACAAGTTACTTACCAACTGTAACGTTCTTTCGACTGGATGTTCCTCCCATGTATTCCTCATCGACCCTCCCAGCCTACCCCGCAGTATAGTTTACATTTTCTTACAATTTCCTCTCACACAATTTCCTCTCACGATGAGTCACAGCATACGCCTAGATGTTCCACGAGTATTTCCTCAAAAAAACAGAACTGAAGCCAACGGCACGGCTCGAGCCATTTATACCATCGGTGATGTCGACACGGTACGGAGCCCGTCGGGGGACATTCGACGCCACAACCTCGAGCACAGCGCCCTCTGCCGAAATATTTGTTCTGATGCAGCGAAGCTGGCGAAACAAATTATCACAAGATGAGGAATACGTGGGAGGAACATCCAGTTGAAAGAACGTTACAGTTGGTAGGTAACTTGTTCTTCTCTTTCGTCCTGGATCTCCCTCCTTCCGAACAGGTTGGGAATGCTTGCATTCGCAGGCGGTGCGGAAAAAGCTGGCTGCAAAAGATAGCTGTAACTTTTAGAAAATTGAAGGTGTAGGGCCTACGTCACGTGTGCATCTTTCCATACGCTAGGCCCACACCTTACCCCTATGTCACCAATGTTTCACACTCAGTTCCTGTTTTTCCACCTACTGGGCGATTCGGAATTTTGCTGTGTTGCGACTCCCTCCTTTTTGGGGCGTTACTTTGTCATTCATTTTAATTTGTTTTTTTCGTGGTGCCTCCCTCTAATGCATGCTGTATATGACAGGATTCAAACATTCAAACAGTGCATCTGTTGTCAGAAGCAATTCTCTGCGGCTGAGCCCCATCATGCCTTCGTCCGGTGTTTGGGTATACATCACCCGGTGAGTACCTGTGCCTTCTGCTACAGGATTCACACAAGGTCTCTGCTGACTGGTCTTCTCTCCATGTAACAGCTGGGACCTGTACCGAAGATGACGGAAGACTTTGCACGGAACAGGAGGGAGGCTGACATTGGTTAGAGGAGGACCGCACCTTCAGGTGAGATACGTGTTTCGGCACCGGCCTTTGGATCCCAGAGGAAGATCGCCTCCTCAGTTCCGGGGTCTTCATGGACCGTTTAGGGGGAAACCCCGGGCATGTTCACCTGAAAGGAGCTCTGGATGGGAAAATACTAGTACTTCGAGGTGGGAAAGTGTTAGTACCTCCAGGTGGGGAAGGGTCTGAAAAGATGCACCCATTACCGGAAGATTTGTTTACACCAGACAAAATTGTGATGGTACGGAGGAAAACCTCTAATGCCTCGGTAATCCAAACAGGCAAGGGTTCCTTCAAAGAGGCGCACGCCTCTGGGGTTGACTGGGTACCTTCCGATTTCCCTGTATCTGCTACAGCCACAGCGGCTACTGCAAGTAAACCTTCCAGTACATCGTACCAAAAGAGAACATTTTATGCTCGGTCACCGCAGCTGAGCCCTCAAGGTCCTCGGTACCGAAGAAGACAAATGTGTCTTCTCACAAGAGGCCTAAACATTCTCACTTGAGATCCAGTCTGGTACTGACATCTCCAAAGAAGCACAAGCGGAACAAATCACCAGTTGTCTCTATCTCTGATTCGGTACCGGAGTGTCAGAAAGATCATTCCATTCTCGTTTCTGATTCTGACTTTGATGCTCCAAAATCTTTTACAGTTCCTATGGAACAATTATTTAGTACTCCTGAGAGAGCATCTCATTCGCTACCACAGCTGGTTTGAACTAATATTGAAGTGCCTAAACCTGTGGTTTTCAACATTTATAATCCAAACGATCAGTCTACCAGGGTTGACTCTTATACATCACCTTTTAGGTTACAAAAGCCCCAACCTAATCCTTCAAAAATGGGAAATGACATAACCAATTTGGTTCTAGAAAACATGCTCACTGAGCCCTTCTTAGAAGTTCTGTCTCAACGCATTAATGACAAAATGTCTCCTGATATACCTCTTCAGGGAACAGTTCCCACGGATCCAACTCCTGCACCAATCGCTCTGTCAGTTGAGAATGAGAATACCTCTCCATTCAAGAAACAGAAAGTTTCCAAAGACACTGACACTGATACAGATGACGTCACTGCTCCATCACCATCTAAGGTGTTTCATGAGATTGTAGCAAAAGCCATGCAGGCCTTGGAAATCATTCCTAAAGATAAACCTGAAACGGCTGGTGGTTTTGGCAAACTGCCATCCCAGCAGTCTAAGAATCCCCTTCCCGTGGAATTACCTGTCCTACACAAAGCATTAGCACATGGGGAGAAAACCTCTTTCGGATCCTCACATCTCTAAAGCTTTAGACAGCAAGCATAAAGTGCCTAAGGAAGAGCCTTTTGTACTTATGAGAAATCTTCCATCACAATCTGTGATAGTTTCAGCTGCCCTAGCAACCAAGGGAAAATGTCCTTCTCCATATTCTGTTCTAGATAGGAATGCAAAAGCCTCGCATGAACAAGGTAAAACGTCTTACACCAATGCTACCCTGCAACTCAGGAAAGTAAACACTGATACAGTTTTAGCAGGATTTAATATCCTTAATTGGGAGAACCTGGAGCGCTTTACTGATCTGCTCCCTCAGGAAGCCGCTGATTAGTTTTCCTTTTGGATTTCAGAAGGAAGAGAGGCGGCAATCCAACAGCTTTATGTTGTTATGGGCTTCACTGATACAACAGGAAGATTGGTCACTAATGCATTCTGCATGTGTAGACATGCATACTTATCAGCCTCTTCTCATCACCAGGATATTCAAGAGAAAGTTCTCAAACTTCATTTTGACGGCAAAACCCTTTTTAATCACTCCACTGATAAGGTCCTTTAAAAATGTAAAGCCAGTGTCACTGCTCCTAAAACCCTTAGCTCCATTTCGGTGAAACAACCGTATCACCAAAACTTTAAATTGTTCAAACCACGTCCTCAAGGGAACAGGGGTCCTTCTACATTCACAAAATCGTATTACTCTTCTAAGAAGAGAAGATATATACCTAAATCTAAGTCGGGGTTCACCCCTTCTTCAAATTCTTCGCAAGATCAAAAGACGTCTATTTAACTTCCTCGCGGGGATGTACTTACCTTCTGCTCCAATTATTATCAAGGAGCATATATCCCCGGTAGCAGGAAAGATTTCCAACTTTCTCATTGGGAAAGCATCACTCAAAAGAAATGGGTTTTGAATATTATTCGGCACAGTTACCGTTTTGCCCTTCCTGCTATTCACCCATCATCTCTGCCGAAGTTCCAACAATCATCCCCGGCGCTCCTGGTAGAGATCCAAAAAGTCCTATCCTTAGGAGCGATGGAATTGGTTCCTCAAGAGGAATTAGGTTGGGGGTTTTATTCCTGTTACTTTCTAATCCCAAAGAAAACTGGTGGGATCCGACCAATTCTAGACCCCTGAGATCTCTGTAACGCTCACCTGATTCCCGTAGAGTCGCCGGTCTTGACTGGGCGTATACCGTATCTTCAAAGGTGATGTGTAACACACGGCTGGCTCTTTGGGCTGGACCTCTGTGCACTGTATGTCTGACTCGAAGGGTAAGATGTCTGCAGATAGAAAATATGGGATTAAGGAACTGGGTTATTGAATGTCTCTCTCTTCTTCCCTTTCTCTTCTCCTGTAGAACCCCAAAGGTTAACGCTCTCACCTTAGGTAAGTGAATGCCGTGCTCTCCATCTGCCTCGGGGCAGGGTGCTGTAACCAGTTTCTTCACTGGATAAGGGGAGCAGGCCTCTTGACTTCAGAGGACTGCTGTCCGTCGTTTACTGCACGAACGGTAAGTTTCGAGTAATTCTAATGTCTTTAAAGTCTTTAGTAATGATGTTTCTTGTTTTGCAGGGTTCCGGCGATGGCGGATGACGGGCTGAAGTGAGTTGAAGATGGAGCCCGTGTGATGAATAGAAGCGCCTGGAAGCACGTAAGTAAGCGCTTGTTGCCTGCTTCATGATGCGCTCTAACTGTCTTTTTATTTTGCAGGTACAAGTTCGGAGCGGCTGCAGGGTGCCGGAATACCCACTGGGTTAGATGTGGAAAGGAGTAATGGCACGTGAGTATTAAAGTTCCCCAATGTCTTTAAACGCACCTTGTTTTGTCTTTCAGATGCGGGATGCAGCGCCGAAGGCCTCCGGAGCGTGCGAAGAGTTGGTAAGCTTTTGTCTTTCAGATGCCGGAATGCAGTGTGAAGACCTCCGGAGCGCACGAGGAGTAGGTAAGCCTTTGTCTTTCAGATGCCGATGGACCAGGTAAGTGAAGAGCTGTCACTGAAGACCGTAATGCTAACCTGTTCTTTCTTGTCTTTATAGGTGTTGCTGAAGACTGGATTCAGGATGGTAAGCCTTTTTCCTTAGGCCCAGGATCAGATGCAGAAGACACGATGAGTGTTCTGCTGCAGAGGATGCAGAATAACGCAAAGCAAGATTCATCCATCGGGTGTGGTTTAAATAGCCTCCTGTAGTGCTTAGGTGTCTCCTTCCACAGCCACGCCTAGGTAAGAAAAGAGTTCCTGCTTTCCAGAAGAGTTCCAGTGTTCTGAATCTAGGGAGTGGCTCCTGCCCCACCCAACAGGAAAAGTAGTTCCAAACAGAAGAGGATCAGAGGCTCAACTGGCAGGCAAGTAAGCAGCATGGTCTGCTGCAGGTAAGTCCACCCAAGCATTATGAGCCCAGCGCTTCCAGCGCTGGGACTGGGCATATTTATGAGCCTGGTGCCACTGGCGCCAGGACTGGGTCCAAAAGGTCCCAATTGGGACTGGTTGGCACTCGGAACCTGGGTTATGGATCTGCTTCCAAGGGAGTTGGGAAAACCCTGACCTTTTGGAAGCAGAGATCATGACAGTACCCCCCCTCAAGGCCCCTCCCAAACCGGGCTTCTCCGGGGGTTTTGGCTTGTCAGGAAATGTTCGGTAAAATCTTTTGATTAGGCGAGGAGCGTGGACATATTCAGCAGGTTCCCAGGATCTCTCTTGGGGGCCGTAGCCTTTCCAGTCAATTAGGTAAAATAGTTTAGATTTGGAGATCTTGGAGTCCAGAATGCTTTTGACTTCAAACTCGAGTTCTCCATCAACTAGGATAGGTTTTGGAGATTTAGTTAGTCGGGTTTGAGGTTGCACGGGTTTTAATAGAGAGACGTGGAAGACCGGATGTATCTTCATGTGCGGGGGCAAGTCCAACTTGACCGCTACTGGGTTTACTATGGTAGTGATGGAATAGGGAACAAGGTATCTTGGGTTGAATGTGCGTGGCCCTTTTAGAGGTAGATATTTGGTGGATAACCAGACTTGATCCCCTACTTGATATTGAGGGGCTTCCTTCCGATGTTGATTTGCTCCTTTCTTGTATTGTTCTTTAGCCCTTTGAAGGTGAGAAACAGCTTCCTTAAAGGCTTGGGTGATTGTAGAATGCAGGTAGTCTACTGCTGGTGTTTCAAGATCTTGGAGGAGATCCAACTCCGAGGTTCGAGGGTGACTGCCGTACAAAAGAAAAAACGGGGTTTTCCCAGTTCCCGAATGGACAGAGTTATTGTAGGCATATTCGGCTATCCAAAGGATGTCTTTCCAAGTTTTTTCAGTTTGTTGCAGCATGCAGCGTAAATACTGTTCCAGAGTTTGATTGGTCCTCTCGGTTTGTCCGTCGGTCTGAGGGTGGTGACTGGTCGATAGTCTCACATCAATTTGAGCCAACCGACAGCAACTTCGCCAAAAATGAGAAATAAATTGACTACATCGATCCGAAATTAGAACCGAAGGAAAACCGTGCAGTCGGACGATGTTTTCGAGAAATTCTCGGGCCAGAGTTGCTGCTGTTGGCAAGCCTTTGAGCGGAATGAAATGCGCCATCTTGGAGAATAAGTCCACGATTACTAGAATCGTATTGTATCCGGAGCATGGAGGTAGATCGGTGATGAAGTCCATAGAAAGCGTATGCCAAGGGCGAGGTGGGATGTCAATAGGGCGTAAGAGGCCTGCTGGTCTTTCCTTTTGACTCTTGTTTTGGGCGCATACTCCACAGGACATTATAAAGTCTCTGATATCTTTTTTCCAAGACGGCCACCAGAAGTAGCGCTTGATCTTTTCTGAGGTCTTGGCCATACCGGGATGTCCTTCCATTAAAGAATCGTGATAACAAGAGATTACTTTTTTCTGTAAATCTGTGCTGGGTAGGTATAATCGTTCTTGGAAATACAATAAGTTGTCCTTTACTGCAAAGTCCTTTCCCTGCAGATGCCAATTCTGTATGTCTGCTGGAGTTACAAGTTGCCTGGCTTTATCCTTAACTTCCTGTATGGATTCTGTGGCGATTACACCCAGAATTCTTTGTTCGGGAATGATTGGTACAGGTTTAGGGTTGATCAAGTGTTCTTCCACTCCCATCCGAGAAAGGGCATCAGCTTTACCGTTCTTTGTACCAGGTCGATAGGTAATTATGAAGTCAAACTCGGCAAAGAATAATGCCCAACGGAGTTGTCTAGAGGATTGGGCTTTTGCGGTTTTCAAATATTGCAGGTTTCGGTGATCCGTAATCACAGTAACGGTGTGTCGGGCCCCCAGCAGATAATGCCGCCAAGCCTTAAAGGCAGACTTGATAGCCAGAAGTTCCTTGTCAGTAATCGTGTAATTGATTTCAGGAGGCGAGAATTTGCGGGACCAAAATGCCACGGGATGCAACTGATTGGTTACCGGGTCCTTTTGTGATAGAACTGCCCCCATGGCAAGGCTTGAAGCATCAGTTTCCACGATGTAGGGGAGTTCGGGGCGAGGGTGTTTTAAGATTGGTGCAGAGATAAATTTAGTCTTCAAATCCTGGAAAGCTTGTTCCGCCTCGGTAGACCATTCAAAACGTTTGTTTTTCTTTAACAAGGCAGTGATGGGCTGGACTATTCGAGAGAATTCGGGGATAAACCTGCGGTAAAAGTTAGCGAAGCCTAACATGCTTTGCACAC
This sequence comes from Ambystoma mexicanum, assembly GCF_040938575.1. NCBI lineage: Eukaryota > Metazoa > Chordata > Amphibia > Caudata > Ambystomatidae > Ambystoma > Ambystoma mexicanum. Next base: position 169,135,007 of record NC_090921.1, on the reverse strand, counting down.
CTTTTACGGAGGATGGTGATGGCCATTTGAGAACTGCATCAACCTTCTTTGAATCCATACGCACTCCGCCAGGTGATAATATGAATCCCAAGAATTCAACTTCAGTCACGTTGAAAACACATTTTTCCAAATTAGCGAAAAGTTTGTGTTGACGCAATCTTTCGAGGTCCATTTTCACGTGTTTCCGATGTTCAGATTCCGATGAAGAATAAACGAGGATGTCGTCAATGTAAACAACAACACACACATCTATGAGCTCTCTGAGGACATCGTTCATAAAATATTGAAAGGCGGCCGGGGCATTGCAAAGTCCGAAGGGCATGACCTGATATTCAAATAGCCCATACTTGGTGCGGAAGGCCGTCTTCCATTCATCGCCCTCTTTTACTCGTACCAAGTGGTAAGCTCCTCTAAGATCCAGCTTTGTATATATGCATGCTTTTCTGACTTGTCCAGGAGTTCAGGGATCAAAGGTAACGGATATCTATTCTTAACGGTGATCTGGTTCAGGGAGCGATAATCTATACAAGTTCTAAGGTCTCCTTCCTTTTTTGGAACGAAGAACAAAGCTGAAGAAGCAGGGGACTTGGAAGGACGAATAAACCCATTTGCCAGGTATTGATCCAGGTATTGTCGAAGGTGAAGGTTCTCAGGCTCGGTGAGGGCATAAATTCTACTACAAGGAGGAGTAGATCCAGGTATCAGGTCTATCTGGCAGTCATAAGACCTATGAGGAGGTAGAGAGTTAGCCTGATCCTTCCGGAAAACATCTTGGTATTCTAGGTATTCGGGAGGTAACTGGGGAGTCTCTGAAGAAATTGCTGCCAGTGCAACACCAGGTGGAGGGTGACAAGTAGAGACACATTCTGGAAACTGGACCGTTCTTGCTCGCCAATCGATCAGAGGATTGTGTTTCTCTAACCAAGGTATTCCTAGAATAATCTGAAACTGAGGGGCCTTGATCACATCGAACACGATCTTCTCATGGTGCCCATCTTGACTTACTAGCGTCACCTCTTGAGTGGTATGCGTTACTGGCCCGGAGGCTATCTCCGTACCATCCACCGTATTAATGACGTCCTTTACAGCCTTGGGACAAAGAGTTAGATTCATCCTCAAAACCATTTCATGATCCACATAATTGCCGATGGCACCGCTGTCGACGTAAGCTTCAATTGCATGTAATCGATCCGGATTATCAGGGCTAATGAGGACCATAGGTATCACGAAATGCGAGGTCACGGAACTGGTTTTCACGCTCGGCAAGAGGACCTCTATTCTTGTCGGGCGAGGTCGTTTCCCTGCTCAGAGTTTGTAACTTTGGTAACTGCAGCTCCTACTGCCTTCTTGGCAGGTTTCACCGGACAGTCTCGAAGAAAGTGCCCTGAGTTTCTGCAATAGAGGCATAATTGCAACTGTTTTCTCCTTTCCCGCTCCTTTTGTGTTAGAGGACCTTTCAGACCCCCTATTTGCATGGGTTCCCCGGAGTCTACTCCTTTGGAAGGAGTTGGCGGTTTGGAAAATACTCGAGCATCAAACTTGGAACGATCGGCCTTCCTGTTCTGCAGTCTGTGATCTATTTGAACGACTAAGTCTATATAGTCCGAATAATCTTGTGGGGGATTCACTACTTGGGCTAACACATCTTTGAGCTCTCCATGTAGACCTCTATAAAACAGCGCAATCCTTTTGTCCTCAGGCCATTGAGTTTCCACTATCAGTCTGTTGAAAGACGCAATATAAGCCAAAAGGTCTTGATTACCTTGTCGCAACGAAAGAAGCTCATTGTCCAAGGCCTGCCCCTGTGAATGTCTTGCGAACAGTTTTTCCATACTGAGCTGAAAAGCTTGAAAATCATGGAGGACCGGATCATCTTGATTTACTAGAGGGATTGACCAGTCTGCCGCATTGCCACTAAGGTACGAAAGCATGAAAGCTACTTTAGCTTGATCAGTTGGAAAGGCTGCTGGCCGGCATAAGAAATGCAACCGGCACTGATTGATAAATACTGCAAACCTCTTTGGGTCACCAGAAAATCGTTCGGGCGGAGCCAGAGGTACATTCCCAGGTAGGTTGATCTGCACTGGATTCATAGAGGATGTAGAAGGAAGATTTCCCCCAGATGCGGGTAACGGGGTCTGTCCGGCTTGTGACTGTAGCAATTGTCTAGCGAGATCATCTGTTCGCTCCTTGGAAATAATCAGTTCCCTTCTTAGAGCGTTCATTTCCTGACGGGCTGCATGCACTTCTGCCCTTAGTTCCCCAAGTAACTGGGCTAGCTGGTCGGTATCTGAGGTTTCCATAGCGCCTGGACGGGAGTTTTGTGGTAGGCTTTGCGTTCTGTAACGCTCACCTGATTCCCGTAGAGGTGCCGGTCTTGACTGGGCGTATACCGTATCTTCAAAGGCGATGTGTAACACACGGCTGGCTCTTTGGGCTGGACCTCTGTGAACTGTATGTCTGACTCGAAGGGTAAGATGTCTGCAGATAGAAAATATGGGATTAAGGAACTGGGTTATTGAATGTCTCTCCCTTCTTCCCTTTCTCTTCTCCTGTAGAACCCCAAAGGTTAACGCTCTCACCTTAGGTAAGTGAACGCCGTGCTCTCCATCTGCCTCGGGGCAGGGTGCTGTAACCAGTTTCTTCACTGGATAAGGGGAGCAGGCCTCTTGACTTCAGAGGACTGCTGTCCGTCGTTTACTGCACGAACGGTAAGTTTCGAGTAATTCTAATGTCTTTAAAGTCTTTAGTAATGATGTTTCTTGTTTTGCAGGGTTCCGGCGATGGCGGATGACGGGCTGAAGTGAGTTGAAGATGGAGCCCGTGTGATGAATAGAAGCGCCTGGAAGCACGTAAGTAAGCGCTTGTTGCCTGCTTCACGATGTGCTCTAACTGTCTTTTTATTTTGCAGGTGCAAGTTCGGAGCGGCTGCAGGGTGCCGGAATACCCACTGGGTTAGATGTGGAAAGGAGTAATGGCATGTGAGTATTAAAGTTCCCCAATGTCTTTAAACGCACCTTGTTTTGTCTTTCAGATGCGGGATGCAGCGCCGAAGGCCTCCGGAGCGTGCAAAGAGTTGGTAAGCTTTTGTCTTTCAGATGCCGGAATGCAGTGTGAAGACCTCCGGAGCGCACGAGGAGTAGGTAAGCCTTTGTCTTTCAGATGCCGGAATGCAGCGCGAGGCGTTGGTGACAGCCGATGGACCAGGTAAGTGAAGAGCTGTCTCTGAAGACCGTAATGCTAACCTGTTCTTTCTTGTCTTTATAGGTGTTGCTGAAGACTGGATTCAGGATGGTAAGCCTTTTTCCTTAGGCTCAGGATCAGATGCAGAAGACACGATGAGCGTTCTGCTGCAGAGGATGCAGAATAACGCAAAGCAAGATTCATCCATCGGGTGTGGTTTAATTAGCCTCCTGTAGTGCTTAGGTGTCTCCTTCCACAGCCACGCCTAGGTAAGAAAAGAGTTCCTGCTTTCCAGAAGAGTTCCAGTGTTCTGAATCTAGGGAGTGGCTCCTGCCCCACCCAACAGGAAAAGTAGTTCCAAACAGAAGAGGATCAGAGGCTCAACTGGCAGGCAAGTAAGCAGCATGGTCTGCTGCAGGTAAGTCCACCCAAGCATTATGAGCCCGGCGCTTCTAGCGCTGGGACTGGGCATATTTATGAGCCTGGTGCCACTGGCGCCAGGACTGGGTCCAAAAGGTCCCAATTGGGACTGGTTGGCACTCGGAACCTGGGTTATGGATCTGCTTCCAAGGGAGTTGGGAAAACCCTGACCTTTTGGAAGCAGAGATCATGACATCTCAACCACTTTCTGTTAATCGAAACCTTCCGTATGGTTACCATTCCTTAGTGTCTAGCCTCTCTTCAACTCAACGATAGATCTACAATATCTACAAGGTGCTTATTTTCACATTCCCATCTTCAAAGATCACAGTCAGTTCCTGATGTTCACCATAGGAAGGTCTCATTACCAGTTCACATGTCTGCCCTTTAGACTCAATTCAGCTCCCAGGGTATTCACAAAAATTCTGGGAACAATGGCTGCTTGCCTTCGGGTAAGAACAGTCAATCTGTATCGTTACCTAGACGACTGGCTTCTCAGGACCCAGTCTCCGGAGGAATTGCTTCAAAAGATGCTATTAATATGCCACCCTCTTTTCAACCTAGGTTTTTCAATAAATGTGGCAAAATCCAAGCTCATCCCTAAGCAAAGGATCCAATTTCTAGGAGCAGTAATAGATACTACTCTACAGAGAGCCTCCCCTCCGCCGGAAAGGATGGTAGCAATTCAGCAAGTCATTTCGATGTTCCAAACACGTCAGCTTCTAACAGCTTGGTGGTTTCAAAGACTCTTTGGGCTAATGGTCTCTTATATACACCTAGTTCCCTTTGCAAGGCTCCATATGAGAACAGTTCAGTTGCATCTTGCCTGCAACTGGAACCAACTATTGCATTCTCAGGAAATGAAAATTCAAACTCCAAAACAAGTTCAGGAGTCACTAACGTGGTGGAACCTTTTCAGCCTCCCCTTCACCAAATAGTTATTACAACAGAATCATCTGAGTACGGTTGGAAAACCCATTATACAAGTCTAACCGCCCATGGCGTTTGGTCTTCTCAAGAAAAAGGAACCACATAAATGTCCTGGAACTAAGAGCCATATTATTCACTCTAAAATCATTTCCTCCCTCCCTTCAAGGAAAGGTGGTGAAAATTCACACAGACAATACCACTGCAGTGTTCTATGTCAACACGCAGGGGGATTCTCGTTCCCTTCCACTGTGTCTCATTAAAGAGAAGATTTGGTATTGGAAAGATAAGAGTCCAATCTAGAGACCCTTCCGTGCCCTGCACACCAAGATACCAACCATAGTCAACACTTTCAAATCTTATGCTATACATTCAATTTAAGAGATCATGAATTTTATCAATTCCATATTCAAATCTTCAAAAGATATTTTATTATACAGAAATCATTCCTCGAGGAGGCCAGCATTCAAAGTTCGAGCTCGATGCCTTTTGGGGATACTGTTCCCCTTCTTCAAGAGCGGTTGACACTTAATGATTGAAAGAGGGACCAAAAAAACGAAGTCCATAATACACCCTATTGATGAACAGACATGGATAAACTATATCTGTAAGGCCTACTCAATGAGCTACCTTGAATCCAATTTGCCTTGAAAATGACGCAGGAGGGTCGAAACGCGTGTCAGCTATACTTTATATTTAATTTCTTTAATTTTAACCAAGACTTTTAAACTGTTCACCCATATATAATGAAAAATATGGGGAATAGATCTTGTGTTTTGAGACTCATCAGAATGCTGTATTCTAATACCTTGTTCAGAGCAGGCAATGTTAACTCACCAGGTCTGACTGCCTTTTACCACAAGATGGCCGTGGCAAACAAGGTTCGGTCACAGTGTAAAGACATGAAAATGTACAGAGAAACCTCTGGTCTCAGTCCTCACAACTATTGTTTTCCAAGAAAGTCACAACATAATGCATTCTTACAAATGGTTTTAATTACTACCATCAATAGTGTTTTAATCCGACCTTTATTCCAAAAACAGACATGTATCCTTGGATAAGTGAATTCAAATTACACCGTTTGTAGCTAATTTTCACTGTGCTATTGTGTGCCTGTTGTGCGTCATCAAAATGTAGTTATGCTCCGGAAAAAACACAGTTATAATACTGTGCGGTTTGCTAACGATTCATTGAGAAACAGCGTGGGGGTGACCATTCCTTTAAAGTGCCACTTGCAGTTTATTACACCATTTAGCTGCCCCTTCCCTGTGCAATGGGCTAGATGGGGGTTACCAGGGGAATACCATCCCACAGCCATAATCCACTGGTTCGGAGACATCCCCCTTGGTCATTCCACTAAAAGTATCCAGATTAAGACTGGCTACTTCTTCACAGCCACCAGACACATTTTGCCCACAATAGCAGACTACAAAGAATGGCCCTCATTATGACCCGGGTGCTAAGTACCTGCCATTACCCGCGAGGCGCAATTACCTTGTCCGTGCTGGCAATGAACCGCTAAAAGCGGCCCATTACGAGTACGCGGCACGAGCTTTGCGCCATGCCTGTAAAGAGCTCACCGCCATGCCGCAAAACCCCTGAAAATCCCCCTTTCCGGCACCGTCAGTAGTGGAAATAGCACCTCCGGCATCCAAGCATGCGGCATTAGCGACCACCGCTATTAGCGTGGACCGCTATTAGTGGTGACCGCTAATAAGCGGAACCGGAAGGTGCGTCATTGTACAGGAAAGGGAAAGAGCACGGCGGCCATGTTTAAAAACACAATCCATTGCCATCCACCACAACCAGAAGCCATCTGACCCCCAGAACTCATACACACCTCCACCACTACTTTCTCCATTTAACCATGCCAAAATGTGTGAAGAAAACGGGAGATCGGCTGCGCAAGGAGCGCTTCTCCAGAGAGGAGCTGACAATGCTAGCCGAGACACTGCAGGAGCATGCAGATGAGGTCTTCTCCAATGAGAGGTCTCGTCCAGCACTGCAGCGGAAACAGCAGATTTGGGCGGAGGTCAGCCAGAAAGTCAGCGCCGTTGGCACCACACCCCACACACCAAAAGAAGGCCGCAAACGCTGGGATGACGTGTGCGCAGCATACTCTCCGCAAATCGCAACATGGAGATGGCGACAGGTGGAGGAGTGGACTCCCCCATCAAACTACAACCGTGGGAGGAGATATGTGCCACCACCATAGGGGAAGAGTCAATACACAGAGTCGGGGACATGGAGCGAGGAGCACCGTCATCGGCCGATGCAGGTAGGTGTCCTAAATGAATCAATATTAATCCCGGCACGATGATGCCCACCAGAACTGACAGTGCAGTGATGTAGATCAGGGTCCACCAGACACATGAGTATAAGACTGCCTACAGGCAGTGGAGAGCTTCACCTTGTCCACATGCAGAATGCACCCCATATGCGTAAGGTCAGATGCCTCTATACATCACCCACCCAAAATCCAAGCAACCCGTATGTCACTCCCCCAATGTCAATCATCTGCCATTCCATATGGATGCAGCCACCCCAATGTATGCCCGATGCCTGTAGACCCATCATTAACCCTCTCCCTCTATTGGTCCCCCACAGGCACGCATTCAGACAGTGGTGACGTGGACATCAGGGAGGAAGATGGCACACCACGCAAGAAGGCCAGGGTCGAGGAGGGACAACACCGCCCCTCCACTTCAAGGGGCATAGGCCAATCGGCACGACATCGGAAGGCCAAGATCACACCACAGGCTACAGCACCAATGTGCTCAACGTCCCCCACTATGGTGCCCACAACAGCCACCAGCACCCAAGTGTCAGAGGCAGAAGGGACTGCATCGGCAGCAAGGAGCACATTTGGCGAAACAGCTGCCACAGCAGCAGTCTCAGATGATGAGGAAGGGGATCAGCTGCTTGTTGCAACTCCCCCCACTGGCCCCCTGCATTCCCCACTCTCGTCCCCATGCAGCCTGCCCGACACCAGCATGCATGGCCTGTCTTCGGATAACTCATGGCCTGCAACTCCCAGCCTCACCGCAACTGTGCCCAAGGAGCATAGTATTTCGGGACCCCTCAAAGATCCCTCGCAGCCCCAAATACCCAAGAGGGGATACAGGACATTCAAAGGCGCCAGCAGGAGCTCACTGGCCTCTTGACGCAGCACATAAGTGAATGTGGGAGTGTAAGGGACGACATCCGGGAATGTGCTGCATCCTTGAAGTCAGCTATAGAGACATCCTCAAAGGACATATGTGCCGAATTGGCCGCAGTGCGGCACGTACTATCTGAGATGGTGGTAGCAATGCGGGAATTGCGTCCACCACAGTCATCCGACAACCAAGTACATCTTCAGCAACTAGTTCAACCAGGACCAGCCCCGTGCGCAGGTCTTGCTGTTCGGCAGGGGGGCACCTGGTGCTGGAAGAGGGGGAGGCCAGTAGGCACAGCCTTGCATACTGGTGCCATGTGGACCACTGGTGTGGGGGAGATGAGGGGGGAGTGGGGAGAGGGTGTGTGGGGGAGTTGAGAGGGGAGGGGGTAGAGGGTATGTGGGGGAGTTGAGGGGGTAAGGGGGAGAGGGTGTGTGGGGGAGTTTAGGGGGAGAGGGTGTGTGGGGGAGTTGAGGGGGAGGGGGGGAGGGAGGGGTGGAGGGCTTGTTCACTTAGTTATGCTTCTTCAATACACATTTTGGTTACTTCACATGTGTGGACATTGCTAATTGCGTACGTGTGCTTTATTGGTTAACAGTCTACAGTGTCCATGTCCCTGACACACCCAGTGCCCCGAGTGCCATCTCCATGTAACACCCCCCGGCCATGTGTGCTAGAAACATTGGTTGATCAGAGTCTGACGCATGTCACGTCCCTCCTGTGAATCGCTGCCTCCCTGAGGTGCTACCCATCCCACCCTCCTCATCCTCTTCGTCAGGTGGTTGCAGTTCAGCGTCAGGGAGCAGGGGCACATTCCGTTTGGTGCACATATTGTGTAGCATGACACATGCATGACGATCTTTGCCACCTTCTCATGGCGGTACAGGAGTGCCCCGCCAGACCTGCTGAGGCAGCGAAACCGTGCCTTCAAGAGGCCAAATGTCTGCTCAATCACCATACGGGTTCATGTATGGGCACGATTATAGTCCTCCTCGTGCCTGTTATGTGTGTTCCGGGCTGGGGTAAGGATCCACCACTTCAAGGGATAGCCTGCATCACCTGCATGTGGGCAACAATGTATGTGTAAGTCATCACATCATTAAGTGACACCATGGCATGCATTTATTTCTTCAATTCAACCCCATTTCCATGCATGAATGGAGACACACGATGTGACTGCTATGTGTGTTTTCCTCTTATGGACTGGTGTGCATGCCATCAACTAGTGGGCGCAGGGGGGTCCAGTTCCTTGTGAGTGCTCATGCACTGTGTTAGTCCACGGCGGTTGTTTCTGTGATCTGGCAGATGTCCAGTCATTTGTATGCTTTCATCCTGGCCCCATTGATGTCAGCCTCATGATGATCTCACTACGCACAACAAATGGTGTCATGCAATTCAGTTGGGCCTCTGTGTCAGTGTAGTGGTGTATTGATGTATTTGACCCTCATGTGACTCTTTGTACGCAGTAATGGGGGACTGTCCTTTCAGTTGATGGTGTTTGGTGCTGTGTATTGGCTATAGTCATTGCCTGTAGCTGCATTGTGTTGAGGGGGATTTGGTCTGATTTGGTACAGTGCACATGCAGATGGCTGTGGAATGGTTGTGACACTGCTTCATTTACATGGTAGGGCTGCTTACATCTTGCATTATGTGGTCAGGCGTCAGGTCCAGTCTGGGCTGCTTTGGGGTATGAGCATGCTCCATTACCTCTGACACTCGCAGCCAGGTCAAGTATGCATCCCCCCCCATCTCAGCCAGGTGAAGTATGCATCTCTCCCCCCCCCTCTTCTCTCAGCCAGGTGAAGTATGCATCTCCCTCCCCCATCTCAGCCAGGTGAAGTATGCATCTCTCCCCCCCATCTCAGCCAGGTGAAGTATGCATCTATACCTCAATCACCTACCCACATCACATTTCCATGGGCATAACATGCGACTCACCGAGACGCACAGAGAGCCAAGATCTCTGCCCTGCATGTCGCTCCATGTAGCGTGGTATCGTGGAGTTCCGCAGGACCATTGAATCATGGGTTGATCCGGGGAATCGGGCACAACAATGTTTGATGATCCTGTTCGAGTCACATACCATTTGCATGTTGATTGAGGGGTATATTTTACAGTTGCGGTACGCTTGCTTCATGGCATGTGGGACCACCAATTCCACATGGGTGCAGTCGATGTCGCCAATGTAACCAGGGATGCCGGCCAGTGAACAGAAACCTACTTTGGTGTTTGAGATCTCCTGGGCAGACCGTGGTAAGGAAATGTGGTCGTCTGTGTGCTTGAGGAGGGCATCAAGTACTTGGTTCAGCGTACATGAGAATAATGGTTGTGAAATGCCATGCATGTGCCCCACTGTGTGCTGGTAGATGCCTGTGGCCAGGAAGTGGAGCACAGACACTACCTTCAGTAGGGGTGGGATGGCGGTGCGTGTTTCAATCAGGCTGACAATGTCGTCATGTATCATGTCCACAATGGTGGTGATGGTGTCCCGGTCCAGACGGTACAGGGTGTGTATCTGCTCAGCGGTTAGGTTGAATGGACTGGCTCTGATGCGTGGGATTGAGGGCAGCCTGCCTGGTGCCACTGGCTGCACTGGTGGGGCATGCTGGCCCTGCCTTGCCCTCCTTCTCCTCCTGCGTCTCCTCTGTGCTGCCTGTTGTTGTTGTTGTAGTAGCACTTCCACTGCAATCAGGTCCTCCAGCCCCAGCATTGCTAGTAGTATTGGAATCATTGTGGAGTGTGACTGGGTGTGGGAAGGGGCTTGTCCGCATGAGTCGTGATGTTCCCCTGTTTGCGCCATGGCGCTATTTCCGGCATGAGGGGTCGCGTGCCCGCGCTCATGTCGCTATTTGCGGCACTGTAAAGTGCAGTGCCGCTAATAGCGGGTTGTCCTTTCCTAATCGTGCGGAGCGGTAAGCGATACCGGTAATCCTTTACCGGCATCGTTATTCACTTACCGCCCGGGTCGTAATGAGGGCCAATGACTCTTAAGTAAGCTAAAAAGAGTTGAAAGTAAAATTATGTTTTTAAAAGTTAGGAAAAGTGTAAGAGGTACTAAATTATTGTTCCTCAACTTCGGAATGTTATAATTTGTTTCTTCTTTTATTACTGGATAGCTGTGCTATTTTGGGCGAACATTTATGTTGTGGAGCAGAAGGGTCCCAAAGTGACCACCCATACCCCCAGAGGTGGTTTTAATCTTTGTCCCGAGGGAACTACCAGCTGCTGCCACACCTTGCGCTCGCTGCGCTTCAGCTGAGCCCACAACCTCCCTTTGCGGAGCAGATTTTCTCCCACATAAACTATTTATTTATTTGTATTTTTAGAGCGCACCTCAGCCAAGGGTATCGTGGCGCTGTTACAGATATTCATTGCTGGTTACAGAGGGAAGAAGGCTTAATAGTTACATAGACATTTGCACTTAGAATTTATCTTAGAGATGCATAGAAATTGCATTTACAGTTCAGCTTAGAGTTTCGAAGGACGTGGAGAGCTTGGAGGCCTAGGGTGTTGTGTGGGGCTATATGAATAGCGCGGTTTTGAGGGATTTGCGAAAGGAGTACAGAGAGGGTTCTGCTCTGAGTGCGTTCGGTAGGGCATTCCAGAGTTTGGTTGCTATTTGGGGGAAGCCAATGCTGCCGGCGTTACCTCTTTTTATGGGGGGTACGCAGAGTTGGTTTGCATGGTGGCTCCTTTTGGGGCAGCCAGAGATGTTCTTGGTTATGGTTTCTGATAGGTAGGATGGGGCAGCGAGATTGATACGTTTATGCGTAAGGGTGAGGATTTTGAAGTTGATCCTTTCCTTGACTGGCAGTCAGTGGGGGTCACATCTTCCCTGAGATATTTGTATGTTTGTATTTATTTTATTTGTATGGCGCAAACCAGGCCCGGAGGCTACCGGGCGCATATTTTAGAAACATTGGTTACATAGCAATATGACATTACAGGTAGCATTTAAGTTGAACAAAGTAATCAAACACATTGGTAATTTGAACAGCAATACATAGGTAATCACGTTTTCAGAGTGCGGCTCGGTCATCAGATGTGACTAGCCAACGTTAGGCTTTGTGTTTGAAAAGATTCAGGGAAGGAAGGTTTATAGGTCACTATTATGATATATGGTCACTAATAAGATGTGGAGGAGCATAAGGCTATTTGAAACATAACCTATAAACAAGGCACTATATACCAAATATATTTGTGGCAAAATTACCGGCTGTAGGCTTTGTTATTATACACCATATAATAACTTCCTAAACTCAGGTAGGTGCTTTTGGGCACCACAGGATCAGGACAGAAAGGTGCCATTTATCACCAGTGTTCACAAAGAAAACCAAACATTTGCTCTCAGGTCTGTGATGGATAGAACCTGTCATAACCAGTGGACCCATATGCCGCCAAGGTGGTGACATGACCTGGGTGGCATTGGGCTCAGTCCCCATGCTATTCCGTCCCCCAGGTAGGACCCAAGACATTGGGTAGGTGTTGGCAATAAAAGGCCGTGGGATTTTATTGCACAGTCATGGTCATAACAAAACATAATCATAATTACAGTAACCATAATATGTAGTACTTTTGGGCATCGGGTCCCGAGGTTACCCCCTGTGGCCCGTGCCGCCACAATCTGGATGGGTTACCGGCTGTCCAGGATTCCCCCAAAAGTTGTTGCTTGTTTTTTAGGCTATTCCTTTGAAATGCCCAGCGCTGGCCCCTGTAGGGGTTTGGCTTGTGTGGGCCGGCATCATGTGCTGGCCTCTGGTTTCAGTTACATGTCGCCCTGCTTGGATGGGCTTTCTGGCCTGTCTGCAGTGTTTTGCTTTATAGTTTGATTCCAACCTTATGCTAGTGTTTGCACATGTTGCCGGGGAGCCCCGCTTGGTTCCCCTGTTTTCCAGTGTTTGCTCATAAATCTAAACAGTTTAAAATAATCTGTAGTTTAGCTGCTTTCTGGCCCCGGCCTTTCTGGTGTTGGCCTGTTTATCTATTTTTTAAAAAACTTTATGGTTTGAGGCTTCTAGAAGCATGGCCTTTGTGGCGTTGGCCTGATTGTTTATCTTAGAAACATTATTGGGTTTCTTATGTTTTTTGAAGTGCAGGCCCTGGCCCTTTCCAGCGTTGGCCTGCACGGGGGGTGGGGGGCAGAGCCTTGGGGGTAATTATTCATGTTCGGCCCTGGAACATGGTCCAACGACCAAAATAACTATATTCTTTATTGGTGGGGTAACTCCCCCCTGAGCCCTGAGTTTCGGTAACTGTTAGGCAGAATCCAGTGCAGTTCCCTTAGAGAGCACTACACCAGATTAGGACTACAGGTGAGAGCAAATCCCCTTTGGTATCAGTCTGTACTACAAAGATTTAGTTGGTAGCTGTGGCTGAGCAGTCAGACTTATCTCAAGAGGGAGAGGAAGCGTATTCAGGGTTTACACAATAGGCCTATTTACTGTGGCACAAGGAAACACTGACCAAAGCTTTGTATTTAAAAAGTAGATATATATTTATTTTATACACTTCTAAGCAAACACATGTATCACAAGTATCAAGCAAGTATCAAGCAAGTAAATTAAGTCAATAGAAAAATATACACACTCCCTATATAAATTGTAGACCAAGTGAACCAGAGTGAAAACTGAGCAAAACGGCACAGTGACAACTACACGCAAGGGATCCTCTAGCAATTTCTCACAAGGGAGGGAAAACACAAGTTATCTAGAAATAGGTTCTTACACCCCCTAGCAACACTTCCCATCAGTTGTGAGCCAGTTCAGCCAGATAGTACATCAGTATAGGCAATACTTCAAATGAAAACTGAGCAAAATGGCATTTCACAATGATTATGCAGTGGGAAGGAAAGGGTAGTTATAAGAAAGGGTTGCACCACACAGTTCGAATGGAGAATCAATCTCGAGAAAGCAGGTCTAACAAATGTGACCAGAGTCAGTAGGCCAGTGCCAGAGTTAATGGTACAGGGCAAGGGCCCAGGAGCAAAAATGTTCTTGTAGCTGCAGTCAAGTCTTTGGTTAACGATGTTGAAAAGGTGGATGCAGAAAGCGAAAGACAATGTTGAGAGAGGGGCCCAACAGGTAGGAAAAAGATGTTAAACATCTTTAGCACTACCGCGAAGAAAGGGCGGCCTGGCAGAACAATGTACCTTAAAAGTGAAGAAGTGGCTCCTGCGGTTGTTCCTGGTAGTTCCTGCAGTTCAGGTGATCCAGTAGAGGAGGAGAGACTCTCGTCGAAGAGGAAGATTCGAGGTACTGCACTACCCAGGGATGAAAGCAGCCGCGGTGCTGCCAAACGAAATTTAAAAGGTACGCTCCTTTTAATTGCGGTCCGGGTCGATAGCTGCGTGGCTATCCGGTCTCCAAGTGCAGGGCACTGGCGATTCGACCACAGCAGGTTCAGGAAGGCAATTGGCAAACTGGTTGGCCCCACCAGCTCAAGGGAAGAAGGCTCTTTCAGATGAAGATCTCCTCTCGTCGTGTGGAGAAAAGGGGTGAGACGCTGCAGCAGGGATTCACCGGTGGTGGTAGTCGTTTGCAGGTGGCTTTGGCTTCTCTCCTCTTCGGTTCCGTAGTTCCAGTGGCGACATCTTGCTCTTCCAGTCCTCAGGACCCTGCTTTTATGCAGAAAGAGACCCATTCGTACAGCCTAGCTGTCACTCACACAGTGGAGTGGTCTTCTTGGCGGGAGACCCTCCAGCCTATCAGGATAGAGTGCGACGTGAGTTACTGCAGCAACTCTGTCCAGGGGTCCTACTCCCCCTCCCACACAATGGACCCACCCCAGAAGCCTGCCAAACGGATGAACAAAGGATCCCCGACCTGGGTTAGGATCGTAGAGAAAGACACGAGAAAGAAGTTATATTAAAGTTCTGGCAAATAAAACCTACCAAAGCAAAGTTAATTTTAAAATGTACCGGCGGTATGTTAGAGGTTGTCAGAAAAAGTGGTAGCCTCGAACAATGGGAAAATCCGATAGGGAAATATTTGCGGTCGAATATTTATGGTAGTAACCACTGCCACCAGCCAGAAACTTTAGAGAGAGGGACTTTAAGGTACCCCGTCAAAAATGAACATGGGGGGAAAACTATTAACCCCTTCCAGTACTTCCATAGTAGGATGGGTTGTACTGGTTAAGTTCATAAAAATCGACTAGTAAAGTCAATGGGGACTTTACATGCCCTGGGAGACAGTAGTCGGTCCCAGGGTATAGTGTCTATGTTTGGGGGTCTCTACGACACCCCTGTGTCACTGCACTGAGGGTGCTGTGTAACACATGTGAATAAAGATGGTTCCTAGGGGGGAGAGAAAATCGCATAGGCATTAAACACAATAATAGCCTAGAACACACAAAGCAGAAATGCCTAAGAGTGGGAAAAAGAGTCTCACTCTTAGCTGGTAAAAAGAAACAAACCCTTCAAATCGAGCAAAGCTGCTGGGGGACTCTATAGGTAAGGGAAATTAGCCATAGTTTGAGAATTCTCCCTAACACTCGCCCCCCGCCACCCAGACTAAGGGACAGGAGGATCTAATCCACTCCTGGATGAGTCTCTTACCTCTAGTTGGTTATAAACATCCTAGAGAGACCATCAGCATTTTGGTGGTGACATCCTGACCTGTGCTCAATGGTAAAATCAAACCCTTAGAGGCAGATTGACCATTTTAGCAGTTATGGGTTTTCCCCTTTCAGTCACATTAACCCTCTCAAGGGTTGGTGGTCTGTTTGAATGATGAAAGTAGATCCATACAAGTATGGTCTAAACTTCTTCAACGCCCACACAATGGCAAAACATTCTCTCTCAATAGTTGCCCACCTTGTTTCAGGTTCCTTCAGTTTCCTACTGATGAAGCAAATGGGGTGCTTCCTACCTTTCTCATCCAGTTGACTGAGTACTGCACCTATACCTATATTGGAAGCATCTGTCTGTACAATGAAGGGTTGGTGGTAGTCTGGAGCTCTGAGAACTGGAGCTTGACAAAGGGCTTTCTTCAGGCTTTCGAAGGCCTGATTGCACTCCTCATTCCATTTGACCTTTTTAGGGAATTTAGGAGAAGAGATTACATTCAGTGGAGAAGCTATGGATCCATAGTTCTCAATGAAATTCCTGTAATACCCAGTGAGGCCTAGGAAGACTCTCACTTGGGTTTGAGTAAAAGGGGTTGTCCAATTTTGCACAGCTTCAGTCTTGCTGAGCAAAGGCCTTATTTCACCACCTCCTACCTCATGCCCAAGGTAGACTACTTTACTCTGACCAATTTGACATTTGCTTGCCTTTATGGTCAGATGGACCTGTTGCAGAGCCTGCAAAACATACCCTAGGTGGTCAACATGTTCTTTCCAAGTCGGGCTGAACACTGCAATGTCATCCAAGTATGCCATGCAGAAGTCCTCCATCCCATTCAGAACCTGATTAAGCATCCTTTGGAATGTAGCAGGTGCATTTTTTAATCCAAAAGGCATAACCTTAAATTGGTATAAGCCAACTGGGGTGGAGGATGCAGTTTTCTCCTTGGCATGGTCAGTCAGGGCTATTTGCCAATAGCCTGACGTGAGATCAAATGTGCTGAGGAACTTGGCTGAGCCAAGTCTATCCACCAGCTCATCTGTCCTTGGCAAAGGAGGGGCATCCGTCTTAGTGACTGCATTTAGAGCTCTATAGTCCACACAGAATCTCAACTCCTTGGATCCTGCTTTTGGTACTAACACCACTGGGCTAGACCATGGGCTAGTAGAGGGCTCTATTACCCCGAGATCAAGTACCTTGTGGACCTCTCCTTTGATGTGGGTTCTTACATTTTCTGACATCCTGTAGCCCCTGCTTTTGACAGGTAAACAGTCACCAGTTTGAATATCATGCCGGCCCCAAGGGGTCAAGCCTGGTGCTAGAGAAAACAGGGAGGCAAATTGATTCAACAAAACTTTGCACTCCTCCTGTTGCTCAGGTGTCAGATTAGAAGAGAGATTGACTCCTTCTATTTTCTCATCTAAAGGTTTGCCTCTGAGGAGGTCAGGTAGAGGTTCGCTCTCCTCCTCTTGAGCTGAAGCTAGAAGCAAAGCTCCCAGTTCTGGTCTCAAGACATAAGCTTTTAGATGGTTGATGTGAAAGACTCTAGGAGGCTCCTTAGGATTGCATAAATCCACCAGATAGTTCACCTCTCCAAGTTTTCCCACAACCTTGAAGAGTCCCATTCATTTGTCCTGCGAGACCCTCTGCCTTGTTGGGACCATAATAAGAACTAGCTGGTCTTGAGCGAACTCAACCATGTTGGCCTTCTGGTCATGCCAATGCTTGATCAGAGCCTGACCTGCTTTCAAGTTATCACTTGCTTCAGCCATCATGTGTGACATTCTCCTCCGGAGTCCTATCACATAGTCAGTGACTCTGACTGGCCTGGGGGAAGGAGCACTCTCCAACCCTTCCTTGATCAGGGTCAATTGACCTCTGACCGGATGGCCATAGAGAAGTTCAAAGGTACTGTAACCCACTCCCTCCTAAGGGACTTCTCTATATGCAAAGAGAAGGCATGGCAGTAAAAGATCCCACTTTTTCTAAAGAGGGTCTTCTAAAGCTCCTATCATGCTCTTCATGGTTCTGTTAAACCTTTCTACCAACCCATCTGTCTGAGGGTGGTATGCTGTTGAGAACTTGTAGGTAACTCCACAGTTTTTCCACATGACCTTCATGTAGTGGGACATAAAATGTGACCCCCTGTCGGATATTACCTCCTTAGGAAACCCAACCCTGGTAAAAATACCAAGGAGGGCCTTAGCTACAGCCGGAGCTGTAACAGTCCTCATAGGAATTGCTTCAGGGAAACTAGTAGCATGGTCTACTACAACAAGTATAAACCTGTTGCCTGAAGAAGTTGGAGCATCAAGGGGACCAACAATGTTGATTCCTACCCTCTCAAATGGTACTCCCACTACAGGGAGAGGCACTAAGGGTGCCACATTCTTGGAGCCACTCTTACCAGAGGTTTGGCAAGTGTGGCAACTCTTTCTTGCAATACTTATCTACTTCAACCCCCATTTTAGGCCAAAAAAAGTAGAGAGAGAGCCTTTCCCTGGTCTTCTTGAAGCTCAAGTGACAAGCCAAAGGTATCTCATGGGCTAATTGCAAGAAATGGATTCGGTTTGCTTGGGGTACTACAAGTCTCTTGTAGTCCCCAGGGAGTGACTCGGTTGGTTCACTATAGAAGAGGCCATCTTCCCAGTGTAACCTATACTTCCCAGGCTCTTGCCCTTCAAGCTGAGAAGCTGCCTGGTGACGAAGACCTTCCAGAGTTGGACATTCTCTTTGTCCCTTACTGAAGTCTGCCCTTTGGGGTCCATCTTCTGCTAGTAAAGACTGCAGCTCAGGATGGTCCACAGGGTCAAGATCTCCAATGAATTCCTGGCCTCCTACTAGATCTGAATCTTCAGGTTCTAGTTCAACCACACAGGGTTGTACCTCCCTCTCAGCCTCAGCTGGAGGAGGAATCACAGGTGTGATTTTTAACAACCTAGGAGATTTCCTGGTTGGCAGTACTGGAGTGCTTTCTGCTGGTTTCTTTTTGGAAGTCTTGGGTTTCCCTTTGATTCTGGTCCCTTTGAAATAGCAGTTAGTAACTCCAGTGGAGTAGGAGTGATTTCTTTTTCTATCATCTCCTCAGAAGAGCCCCTCAAGGTCCTCTCCTTTGCAGGTCTGGTAAACTCCTGTAATCTCTTACTAGGAGGCCTGGGAGTACTTGACACTACTCCCAGGTATTTCAGATCATTGCCCAACAGCACCCTTCCTGGTACTTCAGATTGTACACTCACAGGTATCCTGACAGTCATTTCATTGCACTGGATGAGAGCTGGTAATTGGGGAAGCATCTGCACAGACCCTCCAGCTAACTTGGTGAGGCGTTTGGGTGTTTTAGCAACATCCTCCACCTTCAAAAAAGATTCATCCACCACAGTTATGCTGGCCCTAGTGTCTCTAATGGCAGGGATCTCCTGACCATTGACTAGGACACTTTATTTATAATACTCTTTAGTATTAGGAGGGATAGAATTATATACATCTAAATTCTGTTAGTCCCACAACCCTAGAGATACTAAAGATACTAGCTGAGACTCCAATGGGATCATCAGCTAGTAGTTGAAAGTTTCCACTGGACATATGTACTTCCTCCTCTCAAGCGAAGGCTAAGGAGACCGTGTGGACCCCTGAAGGTTCACCCTTATATCTGGGATCCCCTTTCACATGATCAGTAGAGCCACAAACATAACATTTTCCAAATGTCTTTGTGAATGGTGGCTTTTTCTGACCTCCTTCTGGTCTGGTAAGGTACACTAGCCTGATTAGGTTTCCCTTGTGGCTTACACTTAGAATTCTGTTTGTGGCCCTCTTTGGAATTGGAATTATTTGAATTCTCTTTGTTGTCTTTCTTTGGCTGCTTTCCCTCATCCTTTTTCTGAGTTACCCTGAATCCTTGTGAGTAGCCCTGTTGGCAACCCACAAGTCAGCAGCCTTAGCTAGTTTCTTAGAATCTAATTCTTTTGAATCAGCCAAGTGCTGTCTGAGCTCAGGAGAGCAGGCATCATAAATAGACTCCAACATTACAAGATTTCTCATTCCTTCATAAGTGTTAACTCTATAACCCTTAATCCATCCCTCTAAGTTCTTCAAACACTAATTCACCCAAGTAGCCCAAGAGGTATTATCATGCCTTTTGAGGGTCCTAAACCTCTCAAGGTACTGGGAAGGAGTCTTCCCAAATCTAGCTATTAAAGCTAGTTTTACACATTCATAATCCATCCTATCCACCTCCCCCAACTCCATTACCACATCAGATGCAACAGGGGGGAGCCTAGAGAATAACCAGGGGATCAACTGATTCCCTGTAATATCCTGGAGCCCATGATTATATTCAAACATAGCAAGCCAATCTAATACATCCAACTTAGGTTCATACATACCCACAATATCTTTAGGCATCCAGGGTCTTTTTGGAGTGGAAGATCTAGAGGATTCCGGGAGAGAAGCATTTTCCAAAGACAATTTCTTCATCTCAAGCTCATGGTTGAGCTCCATTTCTTTGAGCCTTAGTTCTTGATGTCTCTGTTCAGTTTGGGCACTAATTCTTTTGAATTCAAGTTCAAGTCTCATTTTTTCTAGAGAGATAAATTCAGGACTTAATGTGGGACCTGGTAAGGGTCCATTAGCCACAGGCTGAGGCCTTTGAGCAGGCAGAGGACCAGAGGGGGTGACATTGTTATCTTCCTTTTCCTCATCTGTCTCAACAATAACATCCTCAACATTATCCTCATTACTGTTTGCTACATTTGCTGGAGTAGTGGGCACTACAGCACCATTATCCAGACTTTGTTTCTCTAACAGTCTATCAATCATTTCTTGTTTCTTGCCTTTGACAGGAAGACCATTCTGTCTACACAGATCCCTTAAATAATCAGCAGTATTAGTAAGGAAGGTCTCCTGGCTGTAACTTTCCATAATTTTGACTTTTGTTTAAAATAAACTTGTTGTGATAGTTAGCCTTGTGGTTATTTGAACCAAAGCACTAGCAGAACTCTAAAATGTAAATCCAATACTTTTATCCTCACCGCTGTACACCAGTGTTAGGCAGAATCCAGTACAGTTCCCTTAGGGAGCACTACACCAGATTAGGACTACAGGTGAGAGCAATAAATCCCCTTTGGTAAAAGTCTGTACCACAAAGATTTAGTTGGTAGCTGTGGCTGAGCAGTCAGACTTATCTCAAGAGGGAGATGAGCAGTATTCAGGGTTTACACAATAGGCCTACTGTACAGTGGCACAAGGAAACACAGACCAAAGCTTTGTAGTTAAAAAGTAGATATATATGTATTTTATACACTTCTAAGCAAACACATGTATCACAAGTATCAAGCAAGTTAAATTAAGTCAATAGAAAAATATACACACTCCCTATATAAATTGTAGACCAAGTGACCAGAGTGAAAACTGAGCAAAACGGCACAGTGACAACTACACACAAGGGATCCTGTAACAATTTCCCACATGGGAGGGAAAACACAATGTTAGGCAGAAACCTGTGCAGTTCCCTTAGGGACCACTGCAAAAGATTTAGGACTCCAGGTGGTTGGCAGTAAACCCAATTGGTAGCAGTCTGTACCACCCAGATTTACCTGGTAGCTGTGGCTGAGCAGTCAAACTTCTCTCAAGATGAGTTAGGCAGTATACAGAGTATACACAATAGGTACAGAGATACAGTAGCACAAGCAAACACTGACCAGAGCTTTGGTGTAAAAGTATATAATTATTTATTTAAAGACACACTTGTAAATTACACTAGCTCAAAAAGAGGTAAGTAAATTCAACACACAGTCATTATTATATATATACAACCGTGATTACTTATTAGACAAGTCTTAGTGAGAAACACCACTTATTTTCAGACAGAGGTGAGTGCTTAACTTAAGATGGCACTCTAATAAGTTATAAAAAAAGGGAGGGAAAAAGGCAGAGTTATGAAAGCACACAATTTCAATTCTTTTAAAAGGGCCACAGTGAGGCTGGTTAGGCAAAGTCTACTGGGGAGCAAGGAAGTTCAAATGCCAGGCCCACTCTTAGAGCAAGCGAAATGTGTCCAGGTTCACATAGTGGGGTTATGCCCAAAGAGTCTTTGTAGATAGTTCTCAAAAGATTGAGATCAAGTCAGGAAAAGTTAGTTAACAGGCCCCAGGCTAACCCAGGTTAGAAAGTCGAGGATTTACTGTCAACCCGAACGATCTGTTGCAAGGGAAGCCAGGCGGGACACAGTACCTGAAATAGGAAGGACGCTCCAGCGGGGGCAGTTGTTCCTGGCAGCGGGTGCAAGTCGGTGTTTCGTCCAGAGGAAGAGGAGGTCTCGACATGGAGGAAAGATGAAGGTCGTTGCACTGCCAGGGAAGAAACCCGCCGCGGAGTTTTCCGGTTACAAGGTACTGCCCTTTTCTTTGCGGTAGTGGTAAACCGTGGTATTCCAGTTGCCGGGGTGCTTGGCACAGGCAAGGCGGCCACGAGATGGTCCAGGAAGGCGAAAAGACGGGCAAACTTGTTATCCCCACCAGTCAAAGGAAGAAGACTCTCCGGACTGGAGATCTCCTTTGTCGTCGGGAAAAGTGGTGAGACGGTTCAACAGGGCTCCACCGGTGGTGTCGTCGTTGCAGGTCAGCTCGGCTTCTCGCTCCTCAGATTCTTTAGTTCCTGTGGCGACTTCGGAAGTTCCAGTCCCCAAAGCCCTGCTTTAATGCAGAAAGCCCCCATTCATCAGTCCTAGCTGTCACTCAAACATGCTAAGTGGTGAGCCGGCCGGCTCACCACTGGGCCAATCACACCAGAGTGCGACTTGAGTTGCCAAGGCAACTCAGTCCAGTGTGCCTAAACCCCCTCCCATACCCCCTGTGGTACCCAGACAGAGTGGCACCACTTTTGGAGGCTTCTGTGGAGATGCCTGCCAAAAAGTGGAACAAAGGGCTCGACTTGGGTTGGAGTCACAGAAGCGAACACAAACGCCATTTTGGAACCGAGTTTTGGCAAAAAATATCAACCGGTGAATTTATATTAATTTAATAAAATGGCAGTATGTTCGAGGCTATATTAAAAAGTGGTAGCCTCGAACAATGGGAAAATCCAATAGGAATATATTTGCGGTCGAATATAAAAGGTAGTATCCACTGCCACCAGCCAAAACTCGGTCGGGGGGAACTGGACAGTGCCCCCTCGAACAACAGACCCCGGGGCAATCGAATTGCCCCAACCAGTATGTCCACAATATGATAGTTTGTACTGGTTCTGTTCACAATGTAAGACTAGTAAAGCCAATGGTGACTTTACATGCCCTGGGAGACAGTAGTCAGTCCTCGGGTATGGAGTCTATGTTTGGGGGTCGCTACGACACCCCTGGGTTACTGCACGGAGGGTGCTGTGTAACCCACATACCAAAAACACATGAAGCCCTATGGGGTAAAGGACTCCATAGCCCATAAAACACATACAAAGTCAAAGGAACACCTCAAATCATGTCTAAGAGTGGGAGAAAAAGAGTCTCACTCTTAGCAGGAGAAAAAAATAAACCCCAAAAATCCAGCAAAGCTGCTGGGGGACTCACTAGGTTTGGGAAATTAGCCTTAACAGAGAATTCTCCCTAACACTCACCCCCACCCTCCCAGACTAAGGGACAGGAGGATTTAATCCACTCCTGGATGAATCTCATACCTCTAGTCGATGACATACATCCTAGAGAGACCATCAGCATTTTGGTGGAAACACCCTAACTTATGTTCAGTGGTAGGGTCAAAGGTTTTCCTTTGTAAGCTATATGACTTACAAACCCTTTGAGGCACATCAGTCTTTTTAAAGTTATTGGGGATCTGGTTGACCAGTCCCTCAGAAGTTGGTACAACTTCTAAACCTGTGTTAGGCTTTTTCAAGGGGTCCTTATAAAGGACTCCCTTAGATCTAGAGGGGCCTCCAGAGGTCCTCACCACCTCTCTGTTGGGAAAAGGTTGGGTTTTAGGCCTCTTGGTTGGAGGGGATGGCGATAAGCAAGGTACATGCTTCTCCTTCCTCTTAGATCTACCTTTACCTACTTTAGGAGTTCCCCCTTAAGACTAGGAATTAGGTTGGAGTCTTCTGTGGAAGGTCCAACAGTCTGAAGGTGTTTGGCCTTAGACTTTTCTTTTCTGGTTTTCCACCAGCACTGAGAATTACCAGTTCTCTTAGGCCTAGTTAGGGTTCCAGTAGGTCTATCCACCTCTCCCTCAGAAGCAGGGGGAGTCACAGACTCTAAAACTGGGGGAACAATGATGGAGCTTGGTTGGGGCTCCCATTTCCCTAACATTTTAGCCTGAAATTTGCCTGGGTCAGAGGTCAATTTACCAACACCAGGGCTTGTAGTGGGGTTCTCAGTAGAGGTTCCCACAAGCTTAGAGGGGTTCCTTAAGGTGGCCTCTCTAGCCAATTTGGTTTGGTTCTGGGTCTCCATACTGGGAGGCCTGGGGTACTGGATACTACTCCTAGAGTTCTTAGATCATTCCCCAACAGGACCCTCCCAGGCACCTCAGTCTGAACACTGACAGGAATCAACACTGTCATGTCATTACACTGAATGAGGGCTGGTAGAATTGGAACCATTTGGACAGGGCCTCCAGAAATCTTAGTGGGACCTTTGGGTGCCTTAGCAACATCCTCAGGACTGAAAAAGCTTTCATCCACTACTGTTCTGCTGGCCCCAGAGTCTCGCCTGGCAGGAGTACCCTGGCCATTGACAAGAACACTGTCCATATAATAAACTTTAGAGTTTTCTGGTATGGAGTTGTACACACTCCTATTCTGATCACTAACCAGACCCATAGACTCTACGGTTACACTTGCTTGAAGACCCAAAGGTTCTTCAGCAAAGACTTAAAAGTGAGCACTAGCCATTTCGACTTCCTCCTCAGGAGTGAAGGCTAAGGAGACTGTGCTGATCCCTGTAGGTTTACCCTTACATCTGGGATCTCCTTTGATGTGGTCAGTGGCCCCACAGAGATAGCATGTTCCAAATGCTCTCTGAAAGGGTGGCTTGGCCTGACCTCCTTCTGGTTTGTGACCAGAAGGTACACTAGCCTGTTGTGGTTTACCCTGGGGCTTACCCTAGTTATTTTGTTGTTTGGGGCCCTCTTTGGGTTGGTAGGTATTAGAAATCTCTTGGTTCCCTTTTGGTGGCTGCTTTCCCTCATCCTTTTTCTGAGTGACCCCTGAATCCTTGTGAGTAGCCCTGTTGGCAACCCACAAGTCAACAGCCTTAGCTAGTTTTCTAGGATCTAATTCCTTTGAATCAGCCAAGTGCTGTCTGAGCTCTGGAGAGCAGGCATCATAAATTGACTCCAACATTACAAGATTTCTCATTCCCTCATAAGTGTTCACCTTGTAACCCTTAATCCATCCCTCTAGGTTTTTCAAACACTCACTCACCCAGGTAGCCCAAGGGGTACCATCATTCTTTTTGAGAGTCCTAAACCTCATAAAGTACTGGGAAGGGGTCTTCCCAAATCTAGCTATCAAAGCTAGCTTCACACATTCATAATCCTTCCTATTCTCCTCCCCCAACTGCATTACCACATCAGTTGCAACAGGGGGGAGCCTAGAGAACAACCAGGAAAGTAACTCATTTCCTGTAATGTTCTGGAGCCCATGATTATACTCAAACAAACTCAACCAATCCAACACATCCAACTTAGGCTCATACATAACCACCAACTCCTTAGGTATCCGGGGTCTTTTGGGACTGGAACTCCTAGTGGATTCAGATAGAGAAGCACTTTCCACAGACAATTTATTCATTTCTAGCTCATGGTTGAGCTCCATTTCTCTGAGCCTTAGTTCTTGGTGCCGTTGTTCTGTTTGAGCACTAATGCTTTTGAATTCTAATTCAAGCTTCATTTTTTCTAGTTTCATATATTGGGGATTAAGTGTGGGACCTGGTAAAGGTCCAGTAGGTACAGTCAAGGCAGGGAGAGGCCCAGGGGAGACAACTATATCATCTTCCCCCTCCTCCTCTGCTTCTGACTCAAAGTCATCAACACTAACATCAATATCAATATCATTGCTGTTATCTACAGTTGCTGGAGTGGTAGATTCCTCTGAACCACCAGCCAGACTTTGGTTTGCTAACAACCTTTCTATTAGCTCCATTTTCTTGCCTTTAGTCAGGAGATTCTTATGCTTACAGAGAACTCTTAAACAATCAGCAGTTTTTGTAGCAAGGGACTCTTGACTATAACTTTCCATAGTTGACAGGTTTAGAAAATAACTTCTTTTTAGTGCTAAGCTTTGTGGTTAGTTGCACACTAGAGTGTATACTCAATACAAATCGCACCGCTGTACACCAGTGTTAGGCAGAAACCTGTGCAGTTCCCTTAGGGACCACTGCAAAAGATTTAGGACTACAGGTGGTTGGCAGTAAACCCAATTGGTAGCAGTCTGTACCACCAAGATTTACCTGGTAGCTGTGGCTGAGCAGTCGGACTTCTCTCAAGATGAGTTAGGCAGTATATAGTGTATACACAATAGGTACGGAGATACAGTAGCACAAGCAAACATTGACCAGAGCTTTGGTGTAAAAGTATATAATTATTTATTTAAAGACACACTTGTAAATTACACTAGCACAAAAAGAGGTAAGTAAATTCAACACACAGTCACTATTATATATATACAACCCTGATTACTTATTAGACAAGTCTTAGTGAGAAACACCACTTATTTTCAGACAGAGGTGAGTGCTTAACCTAAGATGGCACTCTAATAAGTTATAGAAAAGGGAGGGAAAAAGGCAGAGTTATGAAAGCACACAATTTCAATACTTTTAAAAGGACCACAGTGAGGCAGGTTAGGCAAAGTCTACTGGGGAGCAAGGAAGTTCAAATGCCAGGCCCACTCTTAGAGAGAGCAAGCAAAATGTGTCCAGGATCACACAGTGGGGTTATGCCCAAAGAGTCTTTGTAGATAGTTTGCAAAAGATTGAGATCAAGTCAGGAAAAGTTAGTTAACAGGGCCCAGGCTAACCCAGGTTAGAAAGTCGAGGATTTACTGTCACCCCGAACGATCTGTCGCAAGGGAAGCCAGGCAGGACACAGTACCTGAAATAGGAAGGACACTCCAGCGGGGGCAGTTGTTCCTGGCAGCGGGTGCAAGTCGGTGTTTCGTCCAGAGGAAGAGGAGGTCTCGACGTGGAGGAAAGATGAAGGTCATTGCACTGCCAGGGAAGAAACCAGCCGCTGAGTTTTCCGGTTACAAGGTACTACCCTTTTCTTCGCGGTAGTGGTAAACCGTGGTATTCCGGTTGCCGGGGTGCTTGGCACAGGCAAGGCGGCCACGAGATGGTCCAGGAAGGCGAAAAGACGGGCAAACTGGTTATCCCCACCAGTCAAAGGAAGAAGACTCTCCGGACTGGAGATCTCCTCTGTCGTCGGGAAAAGTGGTGAGACGGTTCAGCAGGGCTCCACCGGTGGTGTCGTCGTTGCAGGTCGGCTCGGCTTCTCCCTCCTCGGATTCTTTAGGTCCTGTGGTGACTTCTGAAGTTCCAGTCGCCAAAGCCCTGCTTTTATGCTGAAAACCCCCATTCATCAGTCCTAGCTGTCACTCAAACATCCTAAGTGGTGAGCCGGTTGCTCACCACTGGGCCAATCACACCAGAGTGCGACTTGAGTTGCCAAGGCAACTCAGTCCAGGGTGCCTAAACCCCCTCCCACACCCTCTGTGGTACCCAGACAGAGTGGCACCACTTTTGGAGGCTTCTGTGGAGATGTTATATTAAAAAGTGGTAGCCTCGAACAATGGGAAAATCCAATAGGAATATATTTGCGGTCGAATATAAAAAGTAGTATCCACTGCCACCAGCCAAAACTCGGTCGGGGGGAACTGGACAGTGCCCCCTCGAACAACAGACCCCGGGGCAATCGAATTGCCCCGACCAGTATGTCCACAATATGATAGTTTGTACTGGTTCTGTTCACAATGTAAGACTAGTAAAGCCAATGGTGACTTTACATGCCCTGGGAGACAGTAGTCAGTCCTCGGGTATGGAGTCTATGTTTGGGGGTCGCTACGACACCCCTGGGTTACTGCACGGAGGGTGCTGTGTAACCCACATACCAAAAACACATGAAGCCCTATGGGGTAAAGGACTCCATAGCCCATAAAACACATACAAAGTCAAAGGAACACCTCAAATCATGTCTAAGAGTGGGAGAAAAAGAGTCTCACTCTTAGCAGGAGAAAAAAATAAACCCCAAAAATCCAGCAAAGCTGCTGGGGGACTCACTAGGTTTGGGAAATTAGCCTTAACAGAGAATTCTCCCTAACACTCACCCCCACCCTCCCAGACTAAGGGACAGGAGGATTTAATCCACTCCTGGATGAATCTCATACCTCTAGTCGATGACATACATCCTAGAGAGACCATCAGCATTTTGGTGGAAACACCCTAACTTATGTTCAGTGGTAGGGTCAAAGGTTTTCCTTTGTAAGCTATATGACTTACAAACCCTTTGAGGCACATCAGTCTTTTTAAAGTTATTGGGGATCTGGTTGACCAGTCCCTCAGAAGTTGGTACAACTTCTAAACCTGTGTTAGGCTTTTTCAAGGGGTCCTTATAAAGGACTCCCTTAGATCTAGAGGGGCCTCCAGCGGTCCTCACCACCTCTCTGTTGGGAAAAGGTTGGGTTTTAGGTCTCTTGGTTGGAGGGGATGGAGATAAGCAAGGTACATGCTTCTCCTTCCTCTTAGATCTACCTTTACCTACTTTAGGAGTTCCCCTTTAAGACTAGGAATTGGGTTGGAGTCTTCTGTGGAAGGTCCAACAGTCTGAAGGTGTTTGGCCTTAGACTTTTCTTTTCTGGTTTTCCACCAGCACTGAGAATTACCAGTTCTCTTAGGCCTAGTTAGGGTTCCAGTAGGTCTATCCACCTCTCCCTCAGAAGCAGGGGGAGTCACAGACTCTAAAACTGGGGGAACAATGATGGAGCTTGGTTGGGGCTCCCATTTCCCTAACATTTTAGCTTGAAATTTGCTGGGTCAGAGGTCAGGTCAATTTACCAACACCAGGGCTTGTAGTGGGGTTCTCAGTAGAGGTTCCCACAAGCTTAGAGGGGTTCCTTAAGGTGGCCTCTCTAGCCAATTTGGTTTGGTTCTGGGTCTCCATACTGGGAGGCCTGGGGTACTGGATACTACTCCTAGAGTTCTTAGATCATTCCCCAACAGGACCCTCCCAGGCACCTCAGTCTGAACACTGACAGGAATCAACACTGTCATGTCATTACACTGAATGAGGGCTGGTAGAATTGGAACCATTTGGACAGGGCCTCCAGAAATCTTACCTTAGCAACATCCTCAGGACTGAAAAAGCTTTCATCCACTACTGTTCTGCTGGCCCCAGAGTCTCGCCTGGCAGGAGTACCCTTGCCATTGACGAGAACACTGTCCATATAATAAACTTTAGAGTTTTCTGGTATGGAGTTGTACACACTCCTATTCTGATCACTAACCAGACCCATAGACTCTACGGTTACACTTGCTTGAAGACCCAAAGGTTCTTCAGCAAAGACTTAAAAGTGAGCACTAGCCATTTCGACTTCCTCCTCAGGAGTGAAGGCTAAGGAGACTGTGCTGATCCCTGTAGGTTTACCCTTACATCTGGGATCTCCTTTGATGTGGTCAGTGGCCCCACAGAGATAGCATGTTCCAAATGCTCTCTGAAAGGGTGGCTTGGCCTGACCTCCTTCTGGTTTGTGACCAGAAGGTACACTAGCCTGTTATGGTTTACCCTGGGGCTTACCCTAGTTATTTTGTTGTTTGGGGCCCTCTTTGGGTTGGTAGGTATTAGAAATCTCTTGGTTCCCTTTTGGTGGCTGCTTTCCCTCATCCTTTTTCTGAGTGACCCCTGAATCCTTGTGAGTAGCCCTGTTGGCAACCCACAAGTCAACAGCCTTAGCTAGTTTTCTAGGATCTAATTCCTTTGAATCAGCCAAGTGCTGTCTGAGCTCTGGAGAGCAGGCATCATAAATTGACTCCAACATTACAAGATTTCTCATTCCCTCATAAGTGTTCACCTTGTAACCCTTAATCCATCCCTCTAGGTCTTTCAAACACTCACTCACCCAGGTAGCCCAAGGGGTACCATCATTCTTTTTGAGAGTCCTAAACCTCATAAAGTACTGGGAAGGGGTCTTCCCAAATCTAGCTATCAAAGCTAGCTTCACACATTCATAATCCTTCCTATTCTCCTCCCCCAACTCCATTACCACATCAGTTACAACAGGGGGGAGCCTAGAGAACAACCAGGAAAGTAACTCATTTCCTGTAATGTTCTGGAGCCCATGATTATACTCAAACAAACTCAACCAATCCAACACATCCAACTTAGGCTCATACATAACCACCAACTCCTTAGGTATCCGGGGTCGTTTGGGACTGGAACTCCTAGTGGATTCAGATAGAGAAGCACTTTCCACAGACAATTTATTCATTTCTAGCTCATGGTTGAGCTCCATTTCTCTGAGCCTTAGTTCTTGGTGCCGTTGTTCTGTTTGAGCACTAATGCTTTTGAATTCTAATTCAAGCTTCATTTTTTCTAGTTTCATATATTGGGGATTAAGTGTGGGACCTGGTAAAGGTCCAGTAGGTACAGTCAAGGCAGGGAGAGGCCCAGGGGAGACAACTATATCATCTTCCCCCTCCTCCTCTGCTTCTGACTCAAAGTCATCAACACTAACATCAATATCAATATCATTGCTTTTATCTACAGTTGCTGGAGTGGTAGATTCCTCTGAACCACCAGCCAGACTTTGGTTTGCTAACAACCTTTCTATTAGCTCCATTTTCTTGCCTTTAGTCAGGAGATTCTTATGCTTACAGAGAACTCTTAAACAATCAGCAGTTTTTGTAGCAAGGGACTCTTGACTATAACTTTCCATAGTTGACAGGTTTAGAAAATAACTTCTTTTTAGTGCTAAGCTTTGTGGTTAGTTGCACGCTAGAGTGTATACTCAATACAAATCCCACCGCTGTACACCAGTGTTAGGCAGAAACCTGTGCAGTTCCCTTAGGGACCACTGCAAAAGATTTAGGACTACAGGTGGTTGGCAGTAAACCCAATTGGTAGCAGTCTGTACCACCAAGATTTACCTGGTAGCTGTGGCTGAGCAGTCGGACTTCTCTCAAGATGGGTTAGGCAGTATATAGTGTATACACAATAGGTACGGAGATACAGTAGCACAAGCAAACATTGACCAGAGCTTTGGTGTAAAAGTATATAATTATTTATTTAAAGACACACTTGTAAATTACACTAGCACAAAAAGAGGTAAGTAAATTCAACACACAGTCACTATTATATATATACAACCCTGATTACTTATTAGACAAGTCTTAGTGAGAAACACCACTTATTTTCAGACAGAGGTGAGTGCTTAACCTAAGATGGCACTCTAATAAGTTATAGAAAAGGGACGGAAAAAGGCAGAGTTATGAAAGCACACAATTTCAATACTTTTAAAAGGACCACAGTGAGGCAGGTTAGGCAAAGTCTACTGGGGAGCAAGGAAGTTCAAATGCCAGGCCCACTCTTAGAGAGAGCAAGCAAAATGTGTCCAGGATCACACAGTGGGGTTATGCCCAAAGAGTCTTTGTAGATAGTTTGCAAAAGATTGAGATCAAGTCAGGAAACGTTATTTAACAGGCCCCAGGTAACCCAGGTTAGAAAGTCGAGGATTTACTGTCACCCCGAACGATCTGTCGCAAGGGAAGCCAGGCAGGACACAGTACCTGAAATAGGAAAAACGCTCCAGCGGGGGCAGTTGTTCCTGGCAGCGGGTGCAAGTCGGTGTTTCGTCCAGAGGAAGAGGAGGTCTCGACATGGAGGAAAGATGAATGTCACTGCCAGGGAAGAAACCAGCCGCTGAGTTTTCCGGTTACAAGGTACTACCCTTTTCTTCGCGGTAGTGGTAAACCGTGGTATTCCGGTTGCCGCGGTGCTTGGCACAGGCAAGGCGGCCACGAGATGGTCCAGGAAGGCGAAAAGACGGGCAAACTGGTTATCCCCACCAGTCAAAGGAAGAAGACTCTCCGGACTGGAGATCTCCTCTGTCGTCAGGAAAAGTGGTGAGACGGTTCAGCAGGGCTCCACCGGTGGTGTCGTCGTTGCAGGTCGGCTCGGCTTCTCCCTCCTCGGATTCTTTAGGTCCTGTGGTGACTTCTGAAGTTCCAGTCGCCAAAGCCCTGCTTTTATGCAGAAAACCCCCATTCATCAGTCCTAGCTGTCACTCAAACATCCTAAGTGGTGAGCCGGTTGCTCACCACTGGGCCAATCACACCAGAGTGCGACTTGAGTTGCCAAGGCAACTCAGTCCAGGGTGCCTAAACCCCCTCCCACACCCTCTGTGGTACCCAGACAGAGTGGCACCACTTTTGGAGGCTTTCTGTGGAGATGCCTGCCAAAAAGTGGAACAAAGGGCTCGACTTGGGTTGGAGTCACAGAAGCGAACACAAACGCCATTTTGTAACCGAGTTTCGGCAAAAAATACCAACCGGTGAATTTTAACCAGCGGTATATTCGAGGCTATATTAAAAAGTGGTAGCCTCGAACAATGGGAAAATCCCATAGGAATATATTTGCGGTCGAATATAAAAAGTAGTATCCACTGCCACCAGCCAAAACTCGGTCGGGGGAACTGGACAGTGCCCCCTCGAACAACAGACCCTGGGGCAATCGAAGTGCCCTGACCAGTACATCCACAATATGATGGTTTGTACTGGTTCTGTTTAAGACTATTAAAGCCAATGTTGACGTTACATGCCCTGGGAGACAGTAGTCAGTCCCACGGTATGGAGTCTGTTTGGGGGTCGCTACGACATCCCTGGGTTACTGCACAGAGGGTGCTGTGTAACCCACATACCAAAAACACATGAAGCCCTATGGGGTAAAGGACCCCATAGCCCATAAAACACATACAAAGTCAAAGGAACACTTCAAATCATGTCTAAGAGTGGGAGAAAAAGAGTCTCACTCTTAGCAGGAGAAATAAATAAACCCCAAAAATCCAGCAAAGCTGCTGGGGGACTCACTAGGTTTGGGAAATTAGCCTTTACAGAGAATTCTCCCTAACACACAAGTTATCTAGAAATAGGTTCTTATACCCCCAGCAACACTTCCCATCGGTTGTGAACCAGTTCAGCCAGACAGTACATCAGTATAGGCAATACTTCAAATGAAAACTAAGCAAAATGGCATTTCACAATGATTATGCAGTGGGAAGGAAAGGGTAGTTACAAGAAAGGGTTTCACCACACAGTTCGAATGGAGAATCAATCTCGAGAAAGCAGGTCTAACCAATGTGACCAGAGTCAGTAGGCCTGTGCCAGAGTTAATGGTACAGGGCAAGGGCCCAGGAGCAAAAAGATTTGTAGCTGCAGTCAAGTCTTTGGTTAACGATGTTGAAAAGGTGGATGCAGAAAGCGAAAGACAATGTTAAGAGAGCGGGGCGGCCAACCCAACAGGTAGGAAAATGATGCGACGTGACGTCACCAAGCGCATGCGTGGATGACGTCACCCGCGAGCATAAATACTCGATACGCTTCCCCACTTAAATGGAAGCGGAAGGTGTTGTTCCTGTTACAGACACATTCAACATCTTCTGGATAATCCAATTCTCTTTTGTAAGCAGACCTGGCAAGCCGTTTATCCTCTGCTTAGCCAATTTGAGCCCTCCAGCTCGTTTGGCTTTATCTCATCTTTCCCATGGTAATTATTTTTTTTTTCAGCATCTAGAGAGGGACTACCTACCATCCCCAGTATCTTCACACAGAGATGCAGTAGATGCCTTTCTGTGGAACCATTTATTACTGTTACAAGTAAGTGTATGACCACTAAGCTGTCCATTCTGGCCACGCTATTTCACAATTTAACTCTTATTACCCATTATAGGTTACGAAACACTAGGATTCTCCACCTCATTACCAATCAGTTTGAAGTCTAATTGCCCACAATGGGAAACCACTTTTCGCTTTTTAAGTAAGTACCGTAGTATCTACCTTAGAGAAACTGTTAACAATAATTACTATTTGATTTCTTACCTTTACATTTACTTAACCGTTACATGTTATATCCACGAAAAGTTAAGTTTGTCATTCACCTATGTAGGCATCTAGCATTAGCCATTAACTGTAATGATGTTTTCCCTTTGCTAAATATTGGCTACTGATATTGAGCTAAAAGAATGCAGCAATGACAAATATAGCAAGAACACATGATGTGCTTTTTCTTAGTTAAAAAAGTTTTTGTTTTGCCTTATATGCACAAATGAATATTAAGTATTGGAATTTACTATTAACACTGTATCATCAATCTATCTTCTTTCTAGAGATTAACTATTGTATAAAGAAAACAGAACATTTTTGCCCCTGATGAAGAGTGAAAGTAATACTCGAAACACTTTGGGCCAGAACAAATATTGAATGTTCCTTTGTTATAATTGCAATAAATAATAGTTTTTTTGATAAACAGATGAATTGTCAAAGATTAATTTGGGCATATTAAAAGAAAAAAATCTCATGCTAATGCAAGGAGAATGTAATCACTACAATTACCTCTTCTATAAATCAAACAAGGGAAATTTGAGTACCTTAAAATTACACACAGGCCTAGGCCCATGTTGATAGTGTGCAGGGGACGTGGGTTTCCTTAATTAGGAAACCATCTGTTCTGGAAGCACATGCATCACATGTTTTGTTTTTGTTATTACTCCTGTGTCCCGTCCCCTTCCTCCATACTTATGGCACAACTCTCCGTCCTGTGGGACGGGACCGGAGCACTTTGTAAAAAGCATCCACATTTTTTTTCTAAAATTTGCCCTTCCTCTTTTTCTTGTGTGGGGCCCGGCACACGCCCATAACCCCGCCCACCTTGGCTCCGCCCCGCGCTTCGCCCACCAGTCCTTTTCTCCGCTCGTTCGGGACTGGACGCACTTGCATCCTCGGAAGATTTTCTTCCCCTTTTTTCCTCTCTGGCTCTCGCTAGCGATCGTGTACTAGTCTGTCTATGTCGTTCAAAGTAGACTTTCCAGATTGTTCATCATGTCACAGTTGCTTCGCGAGGGCGAATTCCCATCCTCTTTGTTTAGAGTGTTTGGGTCCGGATCACCGTTGGGACTCCTGTTTTTACTGTGACTCCCTTTCGGTCCAGGCACTTCAACGTCGGTTGGAGCGGTGGGAGGAGGTGTTCTGACAATCTCCTCCTTCACATTTTCAGGCGTTTATCGACGAGAAGAAAAAACGCCGGTAAGTTCTTTACTTTTCAGAGCACCCCGGCCGGGTGTAACGCTCACCTGGTATCCACGGGGAAGTCACTCAGCCTGTTCTGACCTCTTACGACCTCGAACCCTTCCCTGGAGGCTATTCGACTGCAGACTGGGCCTTGTTTTCTTGGATAATGTGTTCTCCATCCTGCTTTCAGCGCAGGGGCACGTTGATTGATGCGGGCTTGTTGCTGCCTAGTTACTTCACTGGCAAGAGTCCAACAGGTAAGTATAATGAGTCTTTTGACTTCGTTCCTTTCCTTCCTTAGATGATGGCCGGCGTCCGGGGATGGCGGCGTACTGCTGAGATGACTAGCGCTGAATGTGAGTGAGAGCGCAATGCGCGATGCACCCCTTTCGTATTTGCATTGAGTTATTTTTCTGTGTCGTTTAGGTGCTGCAACGTTTTTCAGCGTGGATGCCGGTTATGAAGAACAAATTCGGTGGGTAAGCGCGGTCCGCGGCGCCTTTAGATGTTTCCACACTAACCTGGAGTGTGGAACAGAGTTCCCCCAGAGCGGCTGGGATTCAGGTAAGCGTTTGAAGCTCGTACAGTATTTAAAAATAAACGAAGATTTGCAGAATGCTTACTAATGCCTTTTTTCTGTTCTTTTCCCTTTTCCTTAGGAAGTGGCGTGCCGGGATGGGAATGACACCGCCGAATGATGCCCGCAGAACAGAAGGAGCGATGAATGATGGGCAGAAGCGCTGCAAGGTAAGGCTGTTCCTAACAGTGTTCTTGTTCTTGCAGGAGCTGAGCGCAGAAGAAAGATGCAGATCAACTGGAGACCAATCCGAACACGGTGAGTGTCACGCTGCAGGTGCAGAAAATGCAAAGCATGTTTCTCAGCTTGGGTGTGGCTTAAATAGTCTCTGGGTATCCCAGGTGTCTCGGAGCTGAATCACACCCAAAAGACTAGACCGCACATGCAGTTCTGGGAACCGAAATATGTGGGGGCATCCATCTTGTCCCCATCAATGCACTACAAGACCAATCCCCAATGTTATCCTTTGGGAGTGAGTGAGTCTGGTGCCACAAGCGCCAAGTCTGACTCCAAGTGGGTCTTTGGAGGGATGGAGAGGCCCTTGAGGGCCATGTAGGTGATCGTGGCCTGGCTCCAGCCTGACATCTTGGAGGGTTGGGGACACGAGGGGCAGGAATCATGACAGCGGGGGATACCTTTCCAGGTTCCTCTCGGGCCAGGAGGAGCGTTGATCGCTCTGTCACCGGGGTTGACCCTGAGGTGCCCGTTGGGCCTAATAATTGTACCAGAGTTTTCTCCGAGAGTCTCAGTAAGGGGCCTGTGGATACCGGCGCACGCTCCGAGGCCCCTTCTGTGGGGGCTGTTTGTAGACCCAGTTCTACTGAATCGTGGGATACCGGAGCTCGCTCTGAGGCCTCTCTGTTGGCTTCCCTCAAAAATTAGGCCGGGGTGCGCCCCGAGGCCTTGGTGGGGCTTGCTGTCACCGAACGTCCCTCTTTCAGAGGCTAAAGCTACCAACATTTCTGAGAGGCCTGACAAGGCTTTACCGGTGAAGGCTGTTTCTCACCGTTCCCGCTCTTACGGCGACACCAGATCTGTTAAGGGGGCAAAGAAGGAAAGTTCTTCTTTTACCGACAGTGCCGAGGTCCTTCCTGTGAAGGCTAATTTGGCGGTTGGTATGTCGTAGAAACATTCCAGGCCTCATAGTACCGGCTCTGCTGAGGTTCCTTATGTTAAAGCTAAAGTTAAGACCTCTGATCCATCGACGGGGACCCCTGCCTCACTGCCTCACGTGCCGCAGTTCCCCTCAGGCGATGAGAAAATGGTGCCCGTTCCTGCCATGACCGCGGCGGCTATTTTGGGTGCTACCCCTACAAATACGCCATCGGCCTCATGTGTAGGGCTTGGTTCCTTGGGTGAACATAGAGTCCCTTGTGTGCATCCTTATCAGCCAGTTTACGATTGAAACAGCTGGCTGCCTCTTCCGCACAATGTTTCATTGCCTGCGGGGTCGGCACCTTTGATTTATGTGGATACGTCGGTGGAGGGGCCAGTGTGGCATCCTTCCCCGTTACCTCCCTGGATTGATCCACCTCATGTGAGTCCTCCTCAGGTTCCAAAACAGTCCCCGGAGGACGCCTTTTTCGGTAAATTTCAAACACGTATGCGTACCGATCCCATGAGGGAGTATTTCAAAGGACTTTTTAGGGAGATATGTCTACTCGTGCCTCCGGCTCCACCCGTTCTTCCTGTGGTTCCGCTGGCGCCTCTCTTGCCTACGGTGCCTTCCCCGACTTTTCCGCCTTTGCCCCCATTGTCCCCTGAGGACAAGGCAGAGCCCGACACGGCTCAGCAGGATCCTGACCTGTCGGATGGCGCGCAAGGCGATCAGGACAACGAGGACATGCCCCGCTCTATTAGAGATTTTCATGACCGGGTACTGGACATGATGTGCTTCTTAGATGTTCCTGTGCCCAAGACAACTGCTCCGCAGGAGGCCGTGCTTTATGGGGTGTTCACCCTGTCTCCTTTGGAGCGTACTGGCCTGTTATTGCAGAAGGACGTTCTGGCCGAGGTCCGCAGGGTCTGGGAAAATCCACACTCTGGACTTTTCGTCAATAAGAAAATTGACGCGAGATACAGGCTACATTCTTCGGAAGAGGTGGCCCTGTCGTCTTGTCCGCCCCCCTCCTGTACAGTGGTGGCTGCGGCCACTTTGCAGTCCAGGCCTGCAGCATCCTCTTCCATGACGGCTACTCAGGTTCTGGGAAAGGAGGACAAGCTCCTCAACTCCCTCGGGAGGAAAATCTTCGCTAACTCGGCCTTGCAGCTCAGGCAGGCCAATGCCGAACTGGTGTTAGCGGGGGCTAATATGCAGATGTGGAAAGCTCTGTCGGAGTTTGAGGTTTTCATCCCGGTCGAGAAGTTGGAGGACTTTAAGGGGGGTTTATCTGACGCCAGGGTCTTGGCACAGGATCTCCTGGAGGCTGCAGCTCATCACGTAGACACCTCAGCTCGGGCCTTTTGCTGGGGGTTGATACCTCACGGCAGGCGTGGCTGCATGTCACTAAATTCTCAAAATAAGTGCAGGACAAGGTGTTGGACCTTCCGTTCGATGGTAAAGAGCTCTTCCATTCTACAACAGATGTAGAGCTCACCAAGACGAAGGATAGTACTCAGACAGCTAAGTCCTTGTCAGTCCTCGTTAAGACCCCTTTCAAAACACAGAGACAGTTGTCCCAAAGCCAACCCTCCTCTGGCTTTAGGGGCTTCCTCGACCGGAAGTCTCGCAGAGTGGATACTCCTTCGGGGAATAACCGCCGTAGGCAACAACAGACTCGGTTTTTCTCCCGCTCCTCAGCCTCCTCCTCGGGTTCAGGTGGCAACACCACCGAAAAACCTGCTAAATGAGGGTTCTCCGCGCTCGCACGAGACCCCGGTGGGAGGACGCATTGCGTCTCATTGGGAGGCGTGGCAGACCATCACCGAAGACAGATGGGTCTTGTCAGTCGCTCGGGCGGGCTTCTGCTTACCCCTATCCCCTACCCCACCCTTCAACCCTCCTTTTCAGCCGTCGGGCTCGCCCTCCCTCAAAGCTGAGGTTCAGAAGCTTCTGGACCTCAGAGCTGTGGAACCCGTTCCCCTCGGGGAACGAGGGGAGGGCTTCTACTCCCGGCTGTTTACGGTGCCCAAACCCAACCAGGCTGGCCTGCCCAGCATCCTAGACCTTTCCCAGTTCAATCTTTTCCTACCCAAAGAGAAATTCAAGATGATCACGCCCAGCCAGATACGGTCCTCCTTGCAGATGGGCGATTGGCTCAACGAGGTGGATCTTCAGGATGTGTACATGCATATTCTGATTTGGAATCCACACAGGAGATATCTCTGTTTTCTCTTTGGGAGAGGAGCACTTCCAGTTTCGAGTGCTTCCTTTTGGCCTCAGCTCGGTGCCGCGTGTCTTCACGAAGATGATGTCGGTGATTGCAGCCTATATTCGTCTGCAGGGTATCCATGTGTATCCGTATTTGGACGACTGGCTCTTATGCAGCCCTTGTCCGTTGGAAGCAGCGGGCAATCTTCAGTCTCTCCTTCAGCTCCTGTTCCATCTGGGGCTGTCGGTGAACTGGCGGAAATCTTCCATGACGGTCTCGCAGGACTTGATTTTCTTGGGTTTTCGCTGGAACACGATCGACTGCAGAGTGTACCTGACCGGGGACAGGATGGCGGATCTGTTAGCCACGTGTCAGATGTTTGCGCAGTCGGAGAGCATGTTGGCCTGGTGGTTCCAGAGGCTTCTGGGCCTCATGGCCTCATGCGTGTTGGCTCTTCCTCTTGCTCGTCTCAAGATGAGACGGACCCAGATGGCTCTTCGGAGTTCTTGGCGTCAGGCTTTGGACCCAGATTCCAAGCTGATAATGATTTCGGCTTCCATGAGAGTGGACCTGGAATGGTGGTCATCTCTCAGCAACCTGTTGGTGTGTGCAGGGTTTCAGGACCCAGCCCGTACGGTGACGATCACGACGGACTCCTCCCGCCTGGGGTGGGGTGCGACGTTAGATCTTCTTCAGGTCTCGGATATCTGGTCGCCTCAGGACAAGCTCCGCCACATAAATCATTTAGAGCTTCTGGCGATCTTCCTAGCGCTCAGGGCGTTCAGACCGATCATAGCCAACAAGGTGGTCCGCATACATGCGGACAATGTGGTGTCGATGTATTACATGAACAAGCAAGGAGGAACTAAGTCTCCCCCCCTCGTGGACCTGTCCATCCAGATTTAGGAGTGGGCCGTGCTTCATGGTGTTTGGCTGCTTGCAGTGCACATCCCGGGCCAGCTGAATGTCACAGCGGATGCCCCCACCCGGCAGACAGTGGTCAGCTACGAGTGGGAGTTGATGGCGGAGGTCCTCTCATGGATTTTCTTGCGTTGGGGCACACCGGAGTTGGACTTCTTCACTACGGCAGTAAACAAGAAGCTTCCTCAGTATGCCTCCAGAGGGGGACTGGGAGCCTCCTCTCTGGGGGATGCTCTTGAGATTCCATGGCACAACATGAGAGCTTACGCCTTCCCGCCTCTGCCTCTAGCCCATCGAGCAATTTGGAAGCTGAAGAACTCGGTGAACTGTTCCCTTCTACTCATAGCCTCGTGGTGGCCGGCCAGGTTTTGGTTCTCAGAACTTCAACACCTGTCGATGTATCCGCTGATCAGGTTACCAGCGAGCCCCGATCTTCTTCATCAGTGGGAATAGCAGATGTGGCACCCCTCCCCACAATCACTCAGTTTAGCGGCATGGTGCCTGAGTTCAAGTCTTTAGAACATCTTAACTTGTCTGCGGATAACATGCGTATTATCCAGGCAGCCAGGAAACCCTCGACTAGATCCCAATACAGAAGTAAATGGCTCAGGTTCTGTCATTGGTGTTTGGGAAAGCAGTTGGACCCAAGGGAGGCTACGATTGACACAGTGCTGTCTTTCGTATCCTTCTTAGCAGGGTTGGGTGTTCACGTTCTGTCATGCAGAACTTACCTTTCAGCGGTCTCCTCTTATCTTTCTACGGACCAGTGTTCTTACTGTGTAATCTCTCTGTGTAATCCAGTGGTTAAGAGGCATTTTGCAGGCTTGACCCGCCTCTACCCTCCAATTCGTAGTCTGCACCCGCCGTGGGATCTAAATGTAGTCCTGACGGCGTTGTGCCATAAGCCTTTTGAACCAATGGCCACGGTGGACCGCAAGTACCTATCCTGAAAAGTGTCCTTTTTGGTCGCCGTTACATCAGCGAGGCGGGTGAGTGAGCTCCAGGCCTTGTCGGTGGAGCATCCCTTTTTGGTCTTTCACAAGGATAAGGTAGTCCTACAGTTTTTTTTCCAAACCCTACCTCAGAGGCAGAAAGGTTTCTGCATTGTCTCGATGTCAGAAGGGCTCTTAAGTTCTATCTGAACAGAACCTTCGAGCTTAGGAGTTCTTCTCAACTGTTTGTGACTTTTGGTAACGCTCAGGGTAAGCAGGCGTCTAAGGAGACTATTTCTCGGTGGATCGCCGCCTGCATTACGGAGTCTTTCACCGTCCAAGAGCTGAAACCTCCTAAGGGTATTCATGCACACCTGGTGCGGAACAAGGCTGCTGCGGTTGCTCTTCAGAAATATGTCCCCTGGGAGTCCATCGCTAGGGCAGCTAATTGGGCCTCCCCATCTGCTTTTTGTAAGCATTATTGTCTTTACATGAGCTTAAGAGCTAATGCTCAGTTTGGTCAGGCTGTGCTGAAGAACCTTTTTCAGTAAGGGGTATTATCATCCACCCGTAGTTCCTGTTAGGAGAGCTTGGGAATCTCCCATAAGTATGGAGGAAAGGGGACGGGACGTAGGAGTATAACCAGGTTACTCACGGTAGTGACCACCTTACTCCTAGTCCATAGTCCCCTTTCCTCCATGCACCCGCCCGCCGTCCCCTCTAATAAGGTTCCTCTGTTATTGCTAATAGGTCTCTGACCTGGCGATAGAAAAGGACTGCCAGGCCCCGCGCAAGAAAGAGAGGAAGGACACATTTTTGAAAAACATTTTTGGATGCTTTTTACAAAGTGCTCCGGTCCCGTCCCACAGGACGGAGAGATGTCCCATAAGTATGGAGGAAAGGGGATTATGGACTAGGAGTAAGGTCGTCACTACGGTGAGTAACCTGGTTATTATCTGGCGCTATGGACCCTCAGGCATCTGAGCGCTGCTAATTTCCCACGGTGTGTGGGCTCATTTCTCGACCTTGGAGGGAATGAAAAGGCAGGGTTCCGCCCTGCCGGGGTTCGAAACTGCGTCAGCAGGTTCAGCCCTGATGTCAAAGTGAGCGCTCTATTCGCTGCGCTGTCTGCTAGCTGTACCGTTTTAGAAGGTGTTGACTATGTTTTGGAAATATATCCTCTATCTGTTACCCGGGCTGGCCTGGCGGCAAGCCTGGGCTTTTATTCTGGCCTCTCGTTTGTGTTTGTTGGTCCTGTTATCTGTGTTGATGTTGTTTCTTCTCCTGCCTTGGCCGCCACGAACCGCTGGGGAAGCTGGTCATCCGTTTGTGTACTACCTGCATGTTGCGTGTGGTCCTGATGGTCTGGAACACTTCTCGTTTGTTGGTGCCTTGGTTTCTGGGTTTGTTGTAATCCTTCAGCTCTCACTTTGGTTATGTGTATTTATTATTGCCCCTGAGCTGTGGCGCTGTTTTTTTTGCCCTTGTGAGGGGTCGAGGCTGAGGGTTGACCCAGCCGGGTTTTTGAAATTGCGTGGCCGGCTCGGGCCGGTGTTTTTTTTTTTTTTTAAACATATTTATTTTTATTATTTTCCAAACAACAAACAACTTCTCACCCACATTAGGGTGGAATTAGCCTAGCCAAGACCTCCCCGCCCTCCCCCCCCACCCCCCCACGCCTCCTGACTCTTATATGTTATGTACTGCACCAAAACCATGAATATGCGTCCGAAACAGATACTGTTTTACTGAGTGAGGGTCGGGGAGGCCGGAGCCCCCGCCGACTCATTCATCAAAAAAGTTACCAAGGGTCCCCAGATGTCAGGTGGGCGTGCGTGCTGTGGTAGCAACTTAATGAAATCAGTTTCGACATCTTGACAATATAGTATGTCTCTACGCCATGCGGTGACAGTTGGGAGCGGACCGCGGCACCATGCTATGGCGACTCTTCTACGGGCCAGAGTCAGAAGAATGCCCGCTAACTTTCGCGTAGGGGCCTTCAGCAGTCTGGTCATGCCCAGCAGAGCTGCGGTGTTGGCTGGGAGAATCGGTTCACCGATTATCTTACTCGTGATTTCCAACACCTGAGACCAGAATGGGGCCAACTTAGGGCAGTCCCAAGCCAGATGTAGGAAGTCTGCTGAAGTCAAACCACACCTCTCACATCCGAAGGAGGAGTCTGGATGCTGCATTTTTGCTTTGGCAGGTGTAAAGTACGTTTGATGCAGGTAGTTAAAGTGGATTAACTTGAGGCGGGTATTGAGGGCAATCCTCTGGGTCTGTCTAAGGATGAAGGACCAATCGGTGTCGGAGAAAGTTAAATTTAGGGCCTTCTCCCATCTGGATTTGGTACGGGATACTGTGGAAGACGAGTCTGTAGTTATGGTTCTGTAGATCTGTGAGAGAGGTCTCCCCTCCCCTTGAGACTGAATTGCTGAGTGCAAGAGCTGCCATGTTTGGGGTTGCTGCGGAAAGGAAGGTAGGATTGCTCGCAGCGTGTGGCGTACCCTGAAATAGAGAAAGATGTCTAGCGAGGTCATGCCGCCTTTTTCCCTCACTTGAACGGGAGTTAGGAAACCGTCATCTGTGAAGAGGTCCCCAAGGTTTCTGATTTGGAGTTTCTCTAGCCATTGGAGATAAACTTTTTCGGACGTCAACGAGATCCCAGGTATGAATCTTGCCGGTAGGAGTGGAGAATATCTTGTGTCGATATTGTATTTTTGCGCCAAAAGCTTC
This sequence comes from Ambystoma mexicanum, assembly GCF_040938575.1. Taxonomy (NCBI): domain Eukaryota; kingdom Metazoa; phylum Chordata; class Amphibia; order Caudata; family Ambystomatidae; genus Ambystoma; species Ambystoma mexicanum. Next base: position 169,092,029 of record NC_090921.1, on the reverse strand, counting down.
CATATCTTGTACGTTATTAGGATTACATTCATCGTATCGTTGGGGACCGGTATGTTCCCGAAGACGAAGGCTCTCAGTAGGTTCGGCGAGGCAAGGGCTCTCTCAACTTGCACGTGTGGTCGGACAGGGTTTGTGGCGTACCAGTGGCTGAGAAATTGTGCCTGGGCCGCCCAGTAGTATTTCTCCAAATCGGGGAGCGCCAGGCCGCCTTTTGTTACTGGGAGGGTTAGCGTGGAGTGAGCCACTCTGGCGGGTTTGCCGGCCCACAGCAATTCCAGGACCAGACTCCTTAGTTTTTTCAGGAAGAGTTGTGGAAGTAGGATGGGAATGTTAGTGAAGAGATACAGAAGTTTTGGTAGAATCACCATCTTGACAAGAGAGGCTCTACCCCATAGCGTTAGGGGTAAGGTTTTCCAACGGGCCACCTTTTCTGTCAGGGACTTGAAGACCACTTCGTAATTGTCCTGGAATACTTCTTGCTGATTTAGCGACATTTGAATGCCCAGGTAACGTACTTTGGATATTTTCCAGGTGAGGTGGAAGTCATCTTTAAATGGCTGGGTCGCAGGGGTGAGTGGGAAGATAATTGATTTTGTTTGATTAATTTTGAGGCCAGATGCTGCCCCGAATTTGATCACTTCGCGCATGATAGTGTTCAGGTTATCTACTGGGTTTCTTATGTAAAGAACCACGTCATCCGCGTACAGTGAGATGATGAGTCTGTGCGGGCCTATGACCAGACCTCGGTGTTGACTATGCTCGCGTAAATTGGAGGCAAGGGGTTCCATTACCAGGGCGAATAGTAGAGCTGACAGTGGGCAGCCTTGCCTGGTGCCTCGTTGCAGGTTGATGGTGGACGATCTGGCTGTGCCGACTATTATGTTGGCTGTAGGTTTAGTGTATAGTAGTGAAACTAGTTTAATGAATCGAGCCCCCAGGCCCATCCTTGCGAGTACTGAGAATAGGAATGGCCATTCCACCGAGTCGAATGCTTTTTCAGCGTCAAGCAGGAGGGCGACGGCCTGTTGGGCTGGGTCCAGTGCTCCCATCACCCCAAACAGTCTCCTGATGCCGAATGTGGTATTGCGGCCTGGTATGAACCCCGCCTGGTCGGCAAGAACTAGAGCGGGCATTAGCGGCATCAGTCTATTCGTTAGGATTTTTGCTAGAATTTTGTTATCTAAATTCAAGAGGGAGATGGGGCGGTAGGAAGCACATTCATCTGGCGGCTTGTCCATTTTGAGCAGGAGAATCACATTGGCTTTTGATAGAAGCGTCCAAATTCTTCTGCCATGTCGACATCTGTGGTTAATGTTCTTCCCTGTTGACTGCGGATTTCTGTAATAGGCGTCGGTGTGTGGTCAGCTCTCACCAACCTTGCCAGGAGAGCTCCAGGTTTTTGCCCCTCGCCATATTGTCTGATTACTGCGCTGCGGTGGAGAAATTTCAGTTTGCGCTCGGCGAGTGCGTGAAACCTCAGCAGTTCCTCTTTCAGGGTGGTTTTCTTCTTTGGTTCGTTCGAGTCTGTGGTTTGGCATTCGAGGTCTTTGATGTGGCTCTCGCAGGTTGTCAGTTCACGTCTTATGAGTTTGATGATGCCATTCTCCTTGGCCTGGCATACGCCTCTTACGAAGCATTTCAGGGACTCCCACAGCACGCCGGCAGAAGATACCGACCCAGTGTTGGCTTCTAGAAAGATCTCAATCTCCTCCTTTAGTTCAGCTGCGAAGACCGTGTCCAGCATGGAGCCCGTCTTGAAGCGCCAATTCTGTAGCCTGGGAGTAGATTGGGAAGGGAGGAGACAAAGGACTAATGGAGAATGGTCTGATAGAGTCCGTGGCAAGATGTGACAGGGACCGGGCTGCAGGGGGCCTGTTCTGGATGAGAATAAGTAATCGATGCGAGAGCTGGTATTGTGGACTGCTGAGTGGAAGGTGTAGTCCCTCAGATCTCCGTTAACCGTTCTCCAGGCGTCTTTTAGGTCAAAGGCTCGGCAGATTTCTGTTATTTGCAGGCTGGCTTTAGAGATCTGTTGCGACGAGGAGTGTGATCTGTCCTTGGTCGGGTCTATGACAGTGTTCATGTCGCCACCCCAAACCACCGTGGAGTGCTCGAGTGAGGAGAGCTGCGACATTACCCAGCCAAAGTTGTCTGGACCATCTATATTGGGGGCGTAGGAGTTAATGAAGGTTATCGCCTTGCCTGCTATTATGCCTTTGACTAGGACGGATCTTCCTATGGAGTCTTTTGCCACGTGTGTTAGACGGAAGTTGGTTCTTCTGTGTACCAGAATGGCCACTCCTCTAGAATAGGAGGAGTATGACGAATAGTATCTATGGCATCCCCACGACTTGGCCCATGTGCGTTCTTTCTCGGGTGTCAGGTGGGTTTCCTGTAACATTGCCACGTCAATTTCATGCCTCCTTAGGTATTGCAGGATTTTGCGGGTTTTGGATGGGATGTTACCTCCCCTTATATTCCATGTTACAATCTTGAATGTTGAGAGTAAAAGAAAGTTTGAAATTGTGTTGGGAACGCCTTGGTCCTGTGGTTGATGTACCTTGTATGTGCCAAGGTAGGCTTGGAGCGTGCCGTGATATAACACATGGGGCATGGCGCTTGGCGACTGGGAGTAGAGAGTGGGGCGTGAGACTGAGGGGAGGCATCTTGGAAGGGTGCAGGCTTTTCAACGTGAGAAATTCGCACGTAACAAGTTTTGGCAGCGCCAGGAGGGTGGTTGTTAGTCCATCCCTGAACAAAGAACGGTAAACAATCGAACAGTCCTTAAAACTAATCCCATTTCGCGGACAACCCCCAACATGTCCGACGGGATCCCCCCCAGCCTGAGCGAGGGAACAGATGCTGTGCTCGGGGCGCTTGGGGCCTCTCCAAGACTTCTGCCCTATAGTTTAATGGATCGTGAGCGTGTTCCGGCAGTTTGTGTGTGTTTCGGGGCTTAGCCCGGGTTTTACGGAGGATTCCTGGGGACCCTCTCTCTCCGTGCGCGGGGTCGTTGAGGGTCGTGAGCTGGGCAACCATTACGGTCCAGAAATAGATGTACTTCCTCAGGAGAATTAAAGAAGTGAGTCTGCTCATTATGTTGTACCCTGAGGCGTGCAGGAAACATCATAGAGTATACGAGTTTCGCCTCTCGGAGTCTTTGTTTGGCGCTAGAGAAGGCTCTTCTCTGGGTCTGTACTGTCGACGAGAAATCGGGATAGATATGAACTCTGTCTCCGTCGTGGTGTAAATCGCCTTTCTCCCTTGCAAGTCTCAGGATGGTGTCACGATCTCTGAAGTTGAGCAGCCTTGCTATGATGACTCTGGGAGGTGCGCCTGGGGCTGGTCTGGAGGACGGGGCCCTGTGGGCTCTCTCTATCATGAACATTTGCGAGAAGGAGTCTCGGTCGAAGAGGGAGAGGCACATAGACTCCACGAAGTCCTCCATCTTCCTTGGGGTGACGCTCTCCCTAATCCCTACAATACGGATGTTGTTTCGCCTAGAGCGACCCTCCAGGTCCTCGCATTTGGCCATTGTTGCGGCCATTTGGTGTTCAAGTCGCGTGACTTTGTTGGAGAGGGATGCGGCACCGTCATCGAGGTTTGATATCCTCTGTTCAACGTCATTTAGTCGTTCTGTGTGTGTGTCTAGGCGATGTTGCATCAGATCGACTTTTGAGGATAGACTGTCCAGCTTATTGTCTAGACTCCCTATGCCTGCTTTTAGATCTAAAAGTAGTTCTTTTATTTCCATCGGATAACTTTCGGATACTGGTTGACTAGAGCTGCATGGTGGTGGGTCATCTTCTTGTTGTGGGTTTGGGGTTTTGGGTGCCGTGTTGCTGTCAAATGTTAGCTTCTTTTGTAGTTTGTCTACCTTGCCCATCTTGGTTGATGTATGTGAGCCTTCCAAGCAAAGAGGGTCGGTGGCGGTTAGGTGGCGTTGGGCTGGTGGACCACCAGTATAGTGTCAGGAGGTTTGGGGCAAGGTGGCTCTAGGAGCTTGGACCGGGCCTCGGTGTCCTGTGGACTTCGCCGTGGACCCGGGGGGAGCCCAGCCTTCAGGGTCGTCGCCACTAGCGGTCAGTCGTGCCGGGGACCACGTTTTGGGGGTGTAGCAAGGTATTTTCGTGGCAAACGGAGATCTTCGGCACGTACCTCAGGTCTTGGTGCTTCAGACGGGTGTCTCGACCTCTACCGCTCGTGTCGTCGCCTCTCGGATCGGTGTGGCCTGGCACGGTAGCCGCGGGGGAGGTCACCCACGCTGGTATGTTGCAGTCTGGAGGAGGGGGGGCCCCTCTGGATCGCTGAGTGGCGCTGGCGAGGTGGTCTCGGGAAGGATGGGCGGCACCCGGTCGCACGCCGGACCTCCGGCGGCCCCATCAGCCTAGGCTCCGGCCTTGTATCCGGGGCTCCGGCGCTGCGCCAGCAGGCGATGGGGCCGGACCCGCACTGGGGGGGGCGGCGGCACCCTCCGAGGGCCGCCGGCGCTCGTGGATGAAGGATTCCGAAGGAAGGGATGGTCGCTTCGCGGCCTCCGCTAAGCCGTGCTCCGCCCCCCGGCGTCCGCCCGGCGCTCGGGCATGCCTCGGCTTCCACGCCGATGTAGTGATGTGGGGTCTTGGGCTGGTCGATTTTCGCCCAGATTTCGCCGAGGAATGTTCGGAGCGAACAGAAACAGGGAGAAGCCCTCTATCCTCCAATATGTAGCCGGGAACCGCAGGATTCAGCAGGATTTATTGCGGGCAGAGCGGGAGCTCAGGTGAGAGCGGCCATCTTGGTTGGCCCTCTAGCGCCCTCGGGCCGGTGTTAAAGGGAGGGCTCTGATGGTTGTGCTAACAGGCCCTGCTCTGTCTTTCTGTGCGGGTTTAGCCTTATGAGGTGGATAGATCTTTTAATTTGTGGAGACTGTTTCGGCTGTGTTTGGTATGGCCTGGGCTGGGCTCTGAACCCACCGTTTAGTGCGGGTTGTGAACTGTAAAACGATCTGTTTATTGTGTTACCTGACTGTTTAGTTATCTGTCCTGTTTTAGCTGTTTGTTTCAGCTTTTTAAACTGTTTATATGGCTGGCTCGCTATTCGTCTGCCTGCATCGTGTGTGTCTCTTTGGGACTTTGGCTGGTTGGGTGACCAGCGGTGGGTGTGTGCGATCATGTGTCTTCTGGTGCCCTGTTGGGGTTTTCTCTTACTTACCTTGCAGTGGTGACTTTGGTGTCACCGCCCCTTCTTCACCTGGCTCCTTGCCGCTAGCCCCCGATGTCCTGAATGCTTCCGTACATTTTTGTAGTATTTCCGTTGCCTCCTTTCGGGCCTGTGGTCTGGTTCTGCTGCACTACATCAGTAGTGTTGTTGCAACTGGGTCCCATGGGAAAACAGTTTTTCCTTGGTTGTGCGTTGTTTTGAACCCCGTTTCAGGATTCTGTGTTTGCACTACCTCAGTAGTATTGTTGCAACTGGGTCCCCTGAGTGCAGGTTTTACCCTTGTTGTGCGTTGATTTGAACCCCATTTCAGGGTTCTGGTTTATTCTGCGTACACAGAAATATTTGGCAAGCTCCCCTTTGGATAGCTGCTTGTCGTTGGAGATCCCTTTCTACGGGTTCTCCTTTTCATGCCTTTGTTGCTGGCTGGTGCTGATAGCTTTGGCTTGTGTGTTGGCTCTGCCAGGCTTCAAGCTACTTCAGTAGGCTCTATCCGGGTGGACAAACTGCAAGTGCTTACGCCGGTTTTTGTACGTATGGTTTCCCAATTCATTCCTGAGGTCCAAGGTATCCTCCTGTCCTTGGTCTGCTCTCAAACTTTCCGTGTTATGAGGGCGTCTTGAGTCTTAACGTGCTGCTTTGCTGTAGTCAAATTTGCCATTTTGAGAAACTGCCATGTTTGGTAATTTTGGCAGTTGCGAGCAGACCATGGTCTACCCCAGCTTGCTATGTGGCATGTTCCCTGCCTTGCTGTGCCCTGTGTCAGGGTACTGGGTTGTAGATATAAATGTGTCTCATGGCTGGCTACCCCGCTTTGTAGTGCTTGTGTAAGGAAACTTGCTCCGTGTGTGATTATTCTTGGTTTGACTAACCAATTTGCCCTTTCTCTGTCATTTTAGGTTTCCTTTGTCTGTGGTGTGGCTTGGCACTTGCATGCTGTTACGGATCAACCCCTGGTCTAACTGTTAGTTATTGGGGAACACCCAGGCGTTTTCTTATTGAAGGTTTGTGTTTCTGGCACTGGTTGTGTTTCAGATATTGCTCAAATGGGCACAGTGTAGCTGGTGGTGCCCACGCCCCCGGAATGGGTTTGTGCACTACAATGATGACTGTTTGTTGTTAATCTTTCCTAATAACAAACAGGCTGACTATTTTGGTTTGTTGCCCTACCGGTTGGCTCTGTGGTCAGCCAGCGTGTGGTCCAACTAGCACTCCTTGGCAAGCTATTGGCCGGTGGTGCCCAGATGATGGTAAGCATTTAGCACTTATGTACCCAGCCGGAAAAATGGGGTGGGGGTGGTTGTTGTGGGCAATATTCATTGCGTTTGTCTCTGACTTGCTTAGGTGCTCTGGGGTACGGCATGTGATTTGGAGCTTTCCTCTGTGTTTATATTTCTGGGAGACGTGGGTAAATGTTTCCCCTCAGTCCCTAACTGGTGCACCCTTGGTATGCTTGTTTCGGTGCTTGTGTTTCAATATGGGGCGCTCAACATGTTTGTGGATAAACCTATCTGTGCTCGGTGGGGCTGTGCGCTTTACTTCCATATGTGTGCTGTTTTGACTGTGGGGTGAAAAATGTGCCCTTGCCCAGAGACCATCAGTTGGCCAGGCTATGTGAATTTGTTGTCACCTGTTTTGTGAAACTGCCTGATGTTGTGACCTTTTATAACTTAAACAGTTTGCCCTGAGGGCTGTTAAAATTCTTTCCCGGAGTAATGAGAGTGGGCCTCATTACGAGGTGGGCGCAAAGGGATTCCGGGCACCGTTAAGGACATTGGTGCCAGTAATCCCTTTGTGCCCTATTCCGAGGTCCTCTAGCGGGTCCCTTCCTTAACACCTGGTTTTACCAGGCGTTATGGACGGGGCCCATTAAGGGTCTTTAGAGATAATAACGGTACTGAAATTTGCGGTACCGTTATTAGCACCTTACCCCTACCCATTGAGCCCTATGGGGGCTGAAATGGGAATGGGGAATGGCTTTTTCAATGGGGATTTACCGGTCCCGCAAAGGTTGGAATAGACCGGTGAATCCCCATTGAACGAGGGCAGACTCGGTGCCGGTATTGGAGGTAGTCATGGCACTAACAGCGGAATGAGGCCCAGTTTGTATTTTGCTCAGTGCAACAATGGGCTGGTATAGGCATTCGGGCAGGTTCGAGATTTATGCTTTAATCTAAACATTTGTCAGCCCCTGTCATGTGCATGACTGACATACCCCTGCAAATATTTGTATTTTTCGCTTATTTTAAATTGTATTGTTATCTATTGGTTTGCAAAGGTAGCGGGCGCCCCTCTCTCGATAGAACAAGGCTTGATAACCTGTTCAGTGGTTATTAACCACTTGAGAGTTCGCAGCCACTGCTTTTACTCACTGTGCCTTTCACAGCTGAGAAATACCCATTTGCATATCAGTCTTTGTCCTGCCCAGGGGCAGTCCAGCACCGAAATGCAATGGCAATTCCAACCTGAACGAGAGTACCACCAGCAACCCCATACACGTGTTTCACCCTTGTTGGGGATCATCAGTGAGGTGAAGCTAATGCCTCTCTAAGCACAGTGAGAGGGAGACCACGTCTGGTTGCCCCCAGGAGACCTAGGGTTACCAATCCCAGGTTCCTTGAAATTTGGTTTGCAAAGGTAGCGGGTGCCCCTCTCTCGATAGAACAAGGGCTGCGAACTCTCAATGTGGTTAATAACCACTGAACAGGTTATCATGCCTTGTTCTTTCGAGAGAGGGCCGCCTGCGTCCTTTTTTGTATTGTTGAAAGGAACTTGGGGTTGGTCACCCTAGGTTACCTGGGGGCAACCAGACGTGGACTCCCTGCTCACTGTGCTTAGAGAGGCTCAGTTTCACCTCACTGATGATGCCCAACAAGGCTGAAACACATGTATGGGGTTGCTGATGGTACTCTTGTTCAGAGAGGAATTGCCATAGCATTTCGGTGCTGGACTGCACTTGTGGGCGGGACAAAGACTGATATGCAAATGGATATTTCCCATATGTGAAGGTACAGTGAGCAAAAAGCAATGGCTGCGAACTCTCAATGTGGTTAATAACCACTGAACAGGTTATCATGCCTTGTTCTTTCGAGAGAGGGGCGCCTGCTACCTTTTTTGTATTGTTATCTATTGCACGATAATCTTTGTTGTCTGAAAAATGGCTTAGCAAACGCTTACAATATAATGACAACTGCTTATTGGCCTGTAATTATTTATATATCGCTTCATGTCCTGGGTTGGACTTCTAAGTGCTTTGATCGGCACGATCGTTATTACCCAATGAAATTGGTACTCATTTTAACGATCTCGGAAGGATGAGGGGCTTAGTTGGCCCAGGGTCAGAATCGCACTCTGTGCGAGGTAAATGAGCTGGATTAATAGTCCGCTGCTCTCAAAACTGAGCCACGCAACCATGGCGCAGGGGCTCACTTACTTGAAAGATGAAAGCGAACGATGCCTGCGCCGGGCTGCTTTGTTTACTTTTCTCCCTCAAATCCTGCCCTTCGGCTTGCAGCAGAGCCTTGGAGGGGCTCCACGTGAGCTGTCTGCGTCCAGCCGGCCTTCCTTCATTCTTCGAGACCGCCAGTTCTTGTTCCTCACTGGGCTGGATTTCCTCATGATTTGAATAGGACTATGTTCATGAAACAGAGAAAGATGCCAGAATTGCAGCAAACTTTGTGTAAGGGGGGCCCAGAGAGGTGTGCTAAGCAAATGAAGATTCTGAGTTCACAGCAAACTTGAAAAAGAAGAAGAGACTCTGAGTGCACAGAGTACTCTTTGGTTTGGGTCCCCTTGCAGGGTCCACAAACTGATTTGTTTTTGGCTGTCGCCGCCCTTATATAGGACCCAGGGGCTGTCCCATGGGTCATTCTGTGTGGTGGGGGCTGTGGTGCCAGCCCCCTGGCCAGCCTCTGCTGACAGCTAATTGCCCTTATGGTGCCTCAGCCTGGCTCCCCCGCCCACTTCCTGCCTTTGGTGGGCCCTAATGTTTTGCATATCTGTGTGGTGGAGGGCAGGGTGTTGATTAATACCTTGCCCCTCCCTCTGTGTTTCCTGGTACAGAGGCTGCGCTTGCCTTTGTAGTATTGTGGGGGAGAGGGTGAATGCTGGCCCATTTGTTGGGCTGCTGCTCCCCCTCACCCCTGGCTAGGCAGCCATGGGGCACCGGTTACCCTGCCTTGCTTTGGGAGGCCCTGCAGCATTGCCTATACTTGTCTTTTCCATGTCCGTGTGCAAGATGCATGTCATTCTTTTATTCTCAGGTCCGTGAGAGTGAGACCTGTCATCTATGTAACCTGCGCTGGGTTTGCGGGCATCCTTCTGCCTGATCCCTGCCGCCTATATTCCTTCACCCACAACTTTTAAGCATGTTTTCTTTTTGTCTTTGTCTTGATGCATTCTCCCATGTTGTCTCCTGCTTTAAAAATAACTAAGCCTCAAGGGGGTAATCAATATGTCGAACGATATCCTGGTCTTTGCACGATCAGAGGCTGAACATCTAAAGCACCTAGAAAACACCCTCGAGAGACTTCGCAGCCTCGGTCTCACCCTGCACAAAGAAAAGTGCGAGTTCTTGAAGGACAAGCTGTAATTTTTTGGATTCATATTCCACTCTGGGTCATCTCCCCAGATCCCGAGAAAGTGAAAGATATTCAAGAAGCAGCCCTGCCAGCGTCCCCAGCAGAAATTAGAAGCTTCCTGGGGATGGTCAACTATTGTGGACAATTTATTTGTGACCTAGCCTCCTTGTCAGAACCCCTGAGGGCACTTACCAGAAACAATGTAGTGTGGACCTGGACGGTTAAAGAACAGAGGGCGTTCATGGCCATCAAGAATGCCCTATCGGGACAAGAGACCATGGCCTATTTCAACCAGGACCGCGAGTCAGAGATCGTGGTCAATGCCAGCCCGGTAGGGCTAGGAGCTGTCCTCATGCAGGCAGACCATCAGGGTACCATGCGACCCATCGCCTACGCTAGCAAAGCTCTCACCGACACAGAGAGGAGATATTCACAGATTGAGCGTGAGGCCTTGGCCATATTGTGGGGGTGCAAACACTTTCGGATCTACATTCTAGGGAAGCCAGTTGTCGTTGTGACAGATCACAAGCCTCTCATCCCAGTTTTGTCAGGAACCTCGTCCAAACCACCACCTCGCATAGAAAGATGGATGCTTTCGCTCATGGAATATGGGGTCAGGCTGCTCTACCGCCCAGGGTCACACAACCCGGCGGACTACTTACCCCGCCATCCGGGTACTGGACGACCCAGGGACTCACAGGAGGTGGCAGACTGTATGCAGGCTATACACCTGGTGGTGGAATTGGCATTGCCTGTTGCCCTAGCGCGCCAGGAGATCGCAGACGAATCCAACACAGATGAAGCATTCCTGAGGATAAAAGAAGCGGTGGCCAGTGGGGAGTGGCGTGAGGTCCTCCTAAACAACTCCCGTAGGAACGTGGGGGCGCAAAAAGACCTGCAAGCGCTCTGGAAGGCGCGCCATGAGCTGTCAGTAGCAGAAGACAGTCTCCTGCTGAGAGGCCACCGGATCGTGATTCCAAGAACACTGGTAGACAGTAGTCCTGCAGCTCGCCCACAAAGGTCACCAGGGGATGGCTAAAATGAAAGCACGTCTTAGATTGAAGGTCTGGTTTCCGGATCTGGAAAGCAGGGTTGAAGAATTTGTGAGAGCTTGCATCCCGTCCCGCCGAGAGGGGGCCGCCCATTCAGGCCATGGAGAGGAGTGACTGCCCATGGGGGACGGTGCATGCTGACTTCGGGTCCACAGGCCGAGGAATACACTTTTTGGTAGTGACAGACCACTGGTCGCGCTATCCGGAGGTAGAGTTGGTTGAATCCACGGCTAGTGACCACACCATCCTAGCCATGGAGAAGATGTTTGCCACACATGGTTTTCCCCTGGAGATCTGCTCAGACAACGGAGCACCGCTCAAAGGACAGCAATTTGTTCGCTATTGTGAGGAAAGGGGGATAAAACATTGTAAAGGCATCCCCCTCTGGCCAAGAGCGAATGGAGAAGTAGAATGCCTCATGCAAACTCTCAACAAAGTGTTCCGCATATCGCTGAATGGGGGGGAAGACCTCCGGCGCAACCTGTTTGACTTCCTCCGAGAATACCGCACGACCCCGCACCAATCCACTGGGGTCGCACCTGCAGAGGCCCTTTTCAAACGGGTACCAAGAGGACTGTTACCTGAAGTTGAAGGTCGACGACCAGGAGAGATCGACAACAACCATGTGCGAACGGAGAGGGCCGCTCAGAACGAGAGACAATTTGGCGAGGATTACCAGAGAAAGAGATTGCAGTGGGAGACACCGTGCTGCTGCGGAATAGGAGACCGGAAGGAAAGTTGTTGCTGCCATAGGAAACACAACCGCTGGGATTGACACACGTCAAGGGGTCTATGGTCACCGCCGCCAATGTACGAGGGACAATCACCAGGAATGTCTCGTTCTTCAAGCGCATAGGAGCTGCGAACTCGGAAGAAGCCGTCATGCAAGGCCCAGATCATGACACAGAATTGCCACGGAGAAGCGATGGACCGCCAGAGACTCCTGGGGCACCAGAGGTGCCCAATGCTGAGGCACGCAGGTACCCGAGCCGGGCGGGGCGCAAGCCGCCGCAGAGGTTCCAAGACTTTATTATGGACCCTGCCTCGTAACCAGTGGCACACTGTCAGTTGCAATTTGAATAGAACACTGTTGATTCTAATGTTTGGTAATGTTTATTGTTCAAGGGAAAAGGGAGGGATGTTGCGTAGTGAATACGCTAATGTACGCATGCGCGAGCGGGATCGAGGCTCACGCATGCACGGTTGACAATAAAGACGGAGGGAGAAAGGTTGCCTGTGACTCACAGCATCCCGTGAACCTGGGCTGGGAAGGGATGCCTGTCTCGAATGTGTCTGGATACGAAAGAGTCAAGGTCCTCTCTGGGACCCGCTTTCACCAGGGCTGAGGCGGAAAAGAAGCAGGGCTTTCGTGGCGCCGTGATGCACATTAAGCTGGGCTGAGGTTTTGGAGCGGTGGATGACAAGAAGGGTGAAGAGGCACTATTATTATTATTATTATTAATATTATTATTATTAATTTGCATTTTTAAAGCGCTCACACAGCCCGCGGGCATCGAGGCGCTGTTACAGGAATTACTTGTTTTATTTGCGTAGTTGTTTGTCTTAGATGCGTATTTCATTGAATGTTAGCATCTGCCGCACCTAGATGGAACTTGAATGTTAGCATGTGCCACACTTAGAATTGAGAACATTAGCCTGCACCGTATCTAGATAGGATTGTGAATGGTAGCAGGCGCTACACTTAGATGGAAGTATGAAGGCTAGCCCATGACACACTTAGATGGAACTGTCAATGTTAGCATGTGCCACACTTAGATGGAATTATGAAGATTACCAAGCGCAACACTTAAAAGGAATTGAGAATGTTGGCATCTCCCACATCTAGATGGAACATGAATGTTACCATGTGCCACATTTAGAATCGAAAACATTAGCCTGCGCCACATCTAGATAGGATTGTGAATGTTAGCATCTGCCACACCTAGATGGAACTCGAAAGTTGGCATATCCCACACTTAGAATTGTGAACATTAGCCTGCGCCGTATCTAGGTAGGATTGTGGATGTTGGTATCTGCCACACCTAGATGGAACTTGAATGTTAGCATGTGCCACACTTAGAATTGAGAACATTAGCCTGCGCCGTATCTGGATAGGATTGTGAATGTTAGCATCCGCCACACTTGGATGGAACTTGAATGTTGGCATGTGCCACACTTAGAATTGAGAACATTGGCCTGCGCCGCATCTAGATAGGATTGTGAATGTTAGCATATGCCACACCTAGACGGAACTCGAATGTTGGCATGTGCCACACTTAGAATTGAGAACATTAGCCTGCACCGTATCTAGATAATATTATGAAGGTTAGCGAATGCCACACTTAGGCAGAATTATGTAGGTCAGCAAATGCTACACTTAGACAGAACTGTGAATGTTAGCATGTTAAATGTCATATAGCCCTCTAACCAATATAAGCTCAAACTCTCTGTATACTTTTCTCACTCACAAAACTCACACAACCATCTCTCGCACAACAAGCTGCATGCACGTCACCACACCGCAACAACACATAAACTGCACCAACAGCACACGCGGACTGACACCGATCCAATTCTCGCACCAAAGCTCATCACCCGGTGTCTGCCGAGTTGAAGCTGCCAACAGTACACCACTCCTCTCACTATCCTACTCCCTGTACACCTTACTAACCCATCCCACCTTCTCGTTTACAGATCCGCCTGAGCGCATGAGGACCAATTCCGTTGGTGACGGTGCGCGGTACAAATACCTTTAACATAACATTTATAACACGCTTAAATACCCAGAGGTTTCTAATGCGTGTCGTCTTGCTTCCAAGGCAAGCACGTTGCTGCTGAGCTATCCTCCCGGGACATGCGAGAGATGAGCATGAGAGAGATGCTCAAAATGAACCAACAAAAAGGGACTGGCATGGATTCACATGCTCATAAATATTCCACATCGTCAGGCTGGGAATCCTCGGTAAAAGAAAAAACTGTTTTGCTTTACCCTGAAAACTGTATTTTACTCTATAACCAATCATTGTCCTTTGAGTCATACTGCCCCCATCCCACGAAAGTCATTTCTCTAAGTTCCGCCCGGTGGTCATCTTCAGATTTTTACTGCACATTTCAGTGTTGGGAGTCTGTGGGACCCAATTTGGGAAGAACACGTTCATCGTCTCCATCACCATCCACAGTGAGCCTGTCGGTGGGGGTGTACCTTTCCGCGAAGAAGTCCCTGGCCCCATCACGACGAGTATACACCAGCTCCGACGACTATCTTCTTCTCGAAGGTTACTATTCGTATCATGAGGGAGGCCTCAGTCCCATATCCCAGGAAGGATCACTGAGGGGGGAGCCGGATCTGCCCTTTGACCCACGTTTCAGCCCAGAACCGGCATGTGTGATCCCAGTCACGCCTTAGCCAACTCCTGATTTCTGGTCTGGTCTGTAGCCTACCAGACCTCCAGTGAGGAGTTCTCTCAGGACCAGCCCTACAAGATCAAGGCGCTCATGAAGCCCTGCCAAGCCAAGGCGACTGCCAAGTCCATCAAGGCCGACGTGCTGGCCGGCGGTGCCGATGCCAGCACCACCACAGAGATCGTTAACTTGGGTGAGGGAAGTGCCCATGCATACCGACACAGGCATGTACAGCATCGACCCATACGAGTATGACGATTATGTGCCTGCTGATGGTGAGCTAATGGACACAGATCAACCTGCCAGGGCTCTGCCCCCTGATGAGGTGGGCTCTTTTCATAAGGTACTGCCAAGGGCTTCCTCCCTGTTCAAATTGGTCCCAGAAGAAAAAAAGAAGGAAGGGCTGATTTGTCAGTGCCGGGAGTCTTCACAGAAGACGGTCATGTCGATTCCACTTCTGGATGATGTTTGGGAGGAAGGGTTGAAGCTGCTGAAGAAGCCGAACACTGCACCTCCCAAAGGAGATGGCTGGAGAATAAATATAGAGTGCCAGACTCAGTGCCCAGGTGCCTGCTATCGCAGCCTTCTCCAGACTCTGTGGTGTCTGCCGCCTCCAGGAAGCGCTCAGCGAACCAATCATCCTCGTCCATGGTGCCTCTGGACCAGGAGGTGAAAAAGCTGGATGCGGTGGGGAAGTGCATCATTTACACTGCGGCTTCCACCATCAAAGCCGCCAACTACTTGCGTACAGGCACATTATAAATGCCATATCATATCAGAACGCCCTGGCCATCCTGTCTCAGTATGTTCGGGAACTGTGGTACAAGCTCGGCCCGATCCTGGACATCCTGCCAGAGAACAAGAAGGCTGATCCTCTGGCCCTATTCCTACAGGGTGAGGTTACCTTGGACCATGCCATCCGGGTGTTACTGGACATTGCAGACTCTGGCTTCCGCCAGATGGGCAGCAGAGTAGCCCTGCAACGCCAAGGTTGCTAAAGGCTACCGACTTCAGGTGGTGGATATGCCTTTTGACGGGAACAGTTTGTTCGGAAAGGCGATGGACGAGACGCTCCAATCGATTAAGACCAACACAGAGACTGCACGGTCCTTGTGGACATTGAGACAGAGAAGATTACCTTCCTTTCGTTCCTGCGTCCTGATGCCTGTGGGCTCCGACGCATTACAAATGCAAATCAAATCAAGAGGGAAATCAGACAAATCATCCAAGGCATACTCTGCACCCTATCATCAGCCTTCCCGCTCTACACCCCAGGAGGCCTACAGAGGGCTCTCGGAAGCCTTTGGCAGCAGAGGGCAGTGTCATTATTGCCCATAGGCCAGGATGCAGAAGCCGAAGCAGGCCTGAACCGGGCACGGATCCGGCCCCTGCTTTCGCACCCCAATGGGCAGCCAACTAGCAAACTCTGTCGACAAGTGGAAGACCATCACCACAGACAAATGGGTTCTGGACGTTTTTCATCAGGGCCACACCTTGGAATTCCAACAAAGATGTCCTCGCATTCCTCCGGTGGCGTGTTAGGAAATCTACATGGCCCAGCTGTTAAAAAAGAGGGCGATAAGGCCGGTCCCCCGGTGCTTCCGGGGCTCTGGAGTGTACTCCAGATATGTTCTGGTATGAAAGAAGTCAGAAGCGTGGCGGTCAATCCTAGACTTAAGACACCTCAACAAATGCTTGAAATCCCAGAATTTCAGGATATGATATGATGTTGCATTTATAACACGCCTATACAGAAGTGTTTCAAGGCGTGATGAGGCAAGGGAGGGGAACAGAACAGAGTGAAAACGAGAGTCAACGATCTTACTAGGCCAGGTGAAATTGAGATCGCACAAGTAAAGGGAGGGGGGAAGGGAAAAGTGCAAACGGGACGGGGCAGAGCAGTACATAAAATAACAGTAAAATAAATAAAGACAATAAACAGCTGGTGGCAAGTGCAAGGGTAAGTGCAGACATCAGATGTCAAGTTCTGGTAGGGGGCTTTAGGGATACAGAAACAGTCCCTGAGTGCAAGGGTTGCCAGGGCGGCAGTGCAGGTATGCAACTGGCGGGCAGGGGACATTGGCCTGAGATCAGAGGGTAGCCAGGTAACCAGTTCAGTTTCAGTAGTGACGTTATAGCACGTGCCCGGCCAGCGGGAGGAACGGGATTTCCTTGCAATCTTGGAGCTGGGGGATGTCTGCTTTCACATCCCCATCCACCCAAAACATTGAAAGTTCCTACGGTTCATGGTCCAGGGACGACACTATCAGTTCAAGGCCCTGCCCTACGGTCTGAAGTCAGCACCAAGGGTGTTCACGAAATGTTTGTCTCTGGTGGCACCACATCTGCACCTCAAGGGGATCCCTTATCTAGATGACTGCTTGATTCGCTCGTACTCCCATGTGCTGGCAATCCAGCACAACACAGAGACCGTTTTACCTCGGAAGGGTCTCGGATTCTCCATAAACTATATGAAGTCTTGCGTGGAGCTATCGCAGAATGCTGCGTTCCTCAACAGACTCGCATGCATGCTTGACGACCCCCTCGCAGGAGATGTTGACGGCAATCCTGGGGAAAGTGCAGCACCTCTCATCTGCTCAGAACGCAACAGTTCGAGCCATCAAGTCATCGTTGGGCATGATGTCCTCCTGCATCCACCTCGTCCTGCTGTGCAGACTGCAGATGAGACCTCTTCAGGGTTTCTGGATGCACAGGGGCTGCAGATCACGGGCACACAGACGGACAAGGTCGTTCTCAACCAGGTGTTCCGAAAAGGTCTTTGATGGTGGGGGACATGCCCACATTTCAGGAAACGGGCTTCTTTCCAGACCCCTCCATTCAAGGCCACAGTGACCATAGGCACCTCCCTGTAGGGCCCACACCAGACAGTCTCATGCCAGGGCCCTCTGGCTCCCGGAAGAGAAGAACCTCCAAATCAACATCCTGGAACTTCGGGCAGTCTCCTGGGCCCTCAAGTCATTCCTACCTCAGCTGAAGGGAAAAGTGGTGCGCATCATCACAGACAACACCACCACCATATACTAGATTCGGAAGCAGGGTGGTATGCTCTCTCCAGCGCTGTCCCAGGAGGCTCAGATTCTGTGGCACAGGACCATCCTTCAGGGCATGTTCCTCACACCCTTTCACCTGGCAGGCTTCAAGAACACCATTGCAGACTCGCTGAGCAGGGAGCTGCGGTCCTGCTACG
This sequence comes from Ambystoma mexicanum, assembly GCF_040938575.1. NCBI lineage: Eukaryota > Metazoa > Chordata > Amphibia > Caudata > Ambystomatidae > Ambystoma > Ambystoma mexicanum. The sequence goes on along the minus strand of NC_090921.1, from coordinate 169,074,588 downwards.
AATGGGTGCTTCAGAAAGTGCAAGTAACTTGTCTCTTCAGCAAGTCGGGATGGCAACCAACTGCAAGTGCCAGATGTTCGCCAGCAGGTTCCTTCAGCTGGGGAACCTGGGGGATGCCTTCCCTTTCCGATGGGAGGGGCTCTTCCTGTACGCCTTTCCTCCAATTCTGCTCCTGCTAAGTGTGATCAACACACAGACGCTACTCGTCGCTCCACCAGTATCTGCTTTACCTGGCCAAGACTGGCCTGGCTCATGCCTCAATCAAGATGCATCTAGCTGCCATATCCTGTTACACCAGGGTTCCTGGTAAACCATCTCTATGGTCGCACAGGCTCGTGAAAGAGTTCCTCAAAGGCCTCTTCAGGACTTTTCCACTGGTGAGGCCTCCTGCTCCGGCTTGGGAGCTCAACGTCATTTTGTCTAAGCTTAACGGGCCACTTTTGAACCAATGCATAAGGCCCCTTTAAAGTTTCTATTGTGGAACACAGCTTTTTTTGGCGGCCATTCACTAGGCCAGGTGGGCCGGGGAGATCCAGGCCCTCTCTTGCAAGTAGCCGTACTTGTCTTTCCACGCTACAAGGGTGGTGATTGGTTATAGAGTAAAATACAGTTTTCATGCTAAAACGAAACAGTTTTTTCTTTTACTGAGGATTCCCAGCCTGATGACAGGGAATATTCATCAACATGTGAATCCATGCCAGACCCATTCCGAAGAACAGGAGTTACAGGTAAGTAATTTGTTCCATTTGTCTTTTGTATTAACATATGCAGGTTCAAGGTGCCTCCCTTACCATAAACTGAAACCAGTGCTGGAAATGGAAAACATTTATTAGGGGAACCCTCTTGTCATTGGAGGGGTGGGGCTGTGAGGATGCGGGGGTGGGTTGAGGGGGTCTGGCCACAGGCTAGGTCACTCAATATAGAATCTCTTCATAGAACCCAATCCTGGTGATTTGCATAAAAGCAAAAAGCATTATGGAACATAAGAATGTCCATAATTTTATATTTGAAACATGTCTTATGGTTATTCAGTAAGAATCGCTTTTGAGCGAATAATGGAAGTTGGGCTCTGCAGTTTTGATTGGTTACATGACACACCCTAAGAAAATAATGTCTGTACATTGCAGGACCGTTGGGTAATCGACCCGGATGACAAGGGACTGCCATCAATTCCTTCGACAGTTTAGGCTTGTTCCTTGTTTTCTCGAGGTATTTGATGACTGCATGCCCATTCATCTTCCAGGAACAATCCCATGGCACTGCAGTCTACCAGGGCATGCACAGCCAGTGGAATCCCTTGATCAGACTGCAAGGGCACCTACAAGACCACCAAAGAAGAACTACCAGGGGTCCAAGGCTGGCGGAAAAAAAGGAGCAACAGTCATCCTTCCGTTTCTCATCTCCACTTAGGAACGGGAGGCAGCGTTTCCCGAACGCTGAGGAGGTACAATTGGACAATTGCGAAGTATGTGCTTCGGAGATGCACAATGCGCAATACAAGAAAAGTCCCATCTCTATGCGTCTACTCCTTTCTTCAGCAGTAAGTGATCACAAAAAAGAGCCCATCTGCATGGGCCAGGATCTCTGGAAGAAGTTGAGGTTGGTTCTCTAGGTGTTGGGTAAACTAGTGTGCGTCTCGAAGTCGATGTGCGAGTCTTTCTCTTCTCAGCCTTTCTTTCTTGCAATCTGAAATCGATCTGCATGGCCATATCCAATAAAGCCTGAAAGGAATCAGGGCTAGCAACCTGAGTCAACTAGTTCTTGATTTCGTCATTTAAACCCTTCTGAAAAAAGAGTGAAACTGGCATGGGCCGACCAATCTTCCTCCTTTGTTAACTGCTTAATGCGGGTTACATAGGACAGCATGTCGAGGGACCCTAGTTGGAATTCGAGCAGCTTCTCTCGGGCTGAAAAGACCATGTCAGGTCTATCAAACATGGCCTTAAAAGAGATAATAAATTCAGCATATTCGTCTAACTGGGGGCCTTCTGTGGCAAAGAAAGGAGTGGCCCAAGAAAGGGCATTAGGGGATGAAAAGCCCAACCTTAGCACTATCGGGGGAGTAAAAGATGGGTTTGAAAGTGAAATGGACCATACATGAGTCAAGAAATGCACAAAGCTTTTTTGGGGATCCGTCATATTTGTCCAAGGCTCCTCCCATTGTTGAGCCACCTTGGGCAAGGACATCCTGCGGCAGGACCAGTTGTTAATGGGAGGAATTCACTGCCTTGAGGTTCTGTACTTCAGTAGATGGCTCCTGCATAATACATAGGAGGTATTGAAGGGAAGTATCCATATCCACAGGTTCTGGGGTCTTTGGGTGTCTCAAACTCTTAGAATCTGAACTTTCAGAAGCGTGGCTCACCTGTGTTTTCTTGCGAGTTGATTTACTTAGCTTTTTCTCCTTACATGGTTTCTGTTTGGTGCAGGTCTCATGGATTAAAAGGCACGCCTCCCCAGACGCCACCCTGACTGAGGTATGAAACACTCAGGCAAGGGGACCCCTAGAAAACTGCCAAAACCAGGAAAACTCTCAAAATGGAAAAAAACTGCAGCATGACCCGCAGCAGCAGCTTGAAGAACACGGCTGGATGAAGGCAGGGACAAGGAGACCATGAAGAAGGAAGCACACAAGAGCCAGGAGGAAGAAAGGAGGAATGGAGGCAAGGAACAGTAACAAGGAAGGAAGGTAAGCGCTAGGCTAGGTACCAGGATACCAGCGGTGACATGCGCCGAGCTCCAGCAGCATCTGACTAAGAATCTGCAGTGTCGTCGAATGAGCCAGAGACTAGACTGTTGCGTAAACATCCAGGAGTAACATTGGGTGCCATCTTGGAAGTAAAAATGGCGCCCGCGACTCGCTGACACGTTATTCAGCAGGTCACCGTCTCCGAATGGGATGATATCTGTTTGCCCCAAACCAGGTCAAAGGCAGATGGGAGCCACGCAGCACAGATGAGTTGTGCAGTATCGCCGAAATGGGCAAGGGTGCAGCGCATGGCCCAATTGGCCCCTGCACGGGTCATCGCAGATGGGGGGTGGGCAGGGAGAGTGTGATCACCGAACGAGCTCCGTTGCTGTGGCCGTCTCCTTCCGCCGCCCCTTGCCAGTCAGGCCGTATCCTATACAATAGATGCCAGTAACAAGGGGTGTGGTGGGGAAAGGTCCTGCAGCCTTTAGCAGGAAAATGTCACTCCAGGCACAAAGAGTGCACACCAGCCACAGAAAAAGTTAAGCTGCGAAGAGGTATAGATGCACAATGTCCAGTTTGGTAGGAGATCCCCCTTCAACAGGGAGTATCACAGACCCCACCAAGCCTTGAGTTCCGCATTTGGACAGTCATAGGATTCTGTCTCCAGTTCAGGCGCCTCGGGTACACGGGTGTAGGCCCCCAGTGGTCCCAGCCCCTGGCAATGTCTGTTGCTAGCGACGCTCCCAGTATTGCAGCAGTAGCGCGGCTCTGAAGGGTTGCCTGCCCAAAATGGCAGATCCACACCGGCCTGGAATGGGACCGCTGCGCCTGAAGCGATTCACCACCTCGACATGGGCCGGGAAAGAAGCGGGAGCTCAGGACAGCCTCAGCAGGTGAAAGAATGCTTTTTTTTAAGCAGTTCAGCTTGTCGGGTCGGGTAGATTTAAATCAGGATGTTGTAGGCCTGGACGGAGCTCAAGCAGGGCATGTCCTGACCCGTGCATGCTCAATAGCGGCAACCCCCACCAGAACTTCCATTCTTGTGAGTTTCCTTTAATTGGAACATGCTAGTCTGAATGTTTAACCACTTAACTGCCATGGGGTTTCCCCCTTCCCCCAGTGCCAAGGTATTTTTTGGTGATGTCAGTGTGTCGCCATTCAATCCCTTGTAACTTTTTTGTTACATGAGATATCTCGGACAAATTTGGTCCCTTTTTCCCCCACATGTAGGTGGTTGTAACGCCACCAAGGAATCATAGTTTGCTGTATGGGGGTGGGAGGAAATAACCAAAAGGGATACTACCATCCTTTCTGATAATTTAAAAAACACATCCCATTGCCTTCTTCTAGGTGACCTCAACCTGGGGTTTAGTGACTCCAAAGACCAGCATGCCGCACACATTGCTGACTCCCTGGCAGAACGAGGGTTCAATCAAAAAGTGACCTTACCTACTCATAACAAAGGGAGAACTCTCGATTGGGTTGCTGACTTCAACTGCCATGCATCCATCACTTCCATATCTCCTCAACCGTGGTCTGATCATTTACTCATAACCTTCTCTCTTGAGGCCATATCACCCACGCAACTGAACAACTCACTAGCCCCCAGCATTCCCACCAGGAACCAAAGAAACATTACGGCCGAAAAACTTGTCCCCCTCATTCTACCGACCCTGAACTCACTACCAGTTTCCACTGATCCCCACACCCTTGTCGATGAGTAGAACAAAATAATGACCTCACCACTAGATTCCATAGCTCCACTCAAACTCAGAAAGAGCAAACCCAAAAGGCACTTGAACACCTGACTCTCACCGCACCTGAAATCACTTAGACTTCAAAAACGCAAAAGTGAACAGATATGGAGACAATCTCCTACAGATGACAAGACCAACCTTACCAAGATAACCTCCCTCTATAAGAAAGAAATTGTACTTGCTAAACAAGACTCCTACAACCAAAGAATCTCCCAAGCAAACTCAAATATAAAAGAACTGTTGACTATCTCTAAAGAACTGGAAACTCTCATCCCAGTTCCGGACACCTGCGTGAAGGATAACGTTTGGTGCACCAGCATCCAAAATGCCCTTTCCAATAAAGTAGCTGACCTCCAAGTCAAGATTTCCAACAAAAAATAAATCCTCTACCACTCAATCCCTGTAGCCAGCACATCCTCTCCCACTCCAAAACCTTAAAAAAACTGTCACTCTGCTTTAACTCCTCTAAAGTAATCATTTTAGAGGTTGAAAAAGTCAGTCATCCTCAAACCATCGAACTGCCAAGGTGACACATGCCCAGCCCAAATCATAAAGGACGCAGCCAGAGACTTATCACATTTATCTTGAAGCTCATTAACTCCTCCTTCTCCACTGGTATCATCCCTAGCAACCTCAGAGTCATGGGTTCTTCCATTAATCAAAAAGCAAACACTGGACCCATCCATACCCACTAATTACAGACCCATCACCACAGTCCCCTTCCTACTTAAAATTATAGACAAGGTAGCATACCTTCAAATACAACAATTCTTAGAACAAAATCATCTCCTAGGAGTCCGACAATCCAGTTTCAGACTCCAACACGGGACTGAGACAGCGCTAATCGACCTTAAGGCACAAATCGACACACTTAGAGACAATGGCAAAGCAGCATTACTACTACTCCTCGACCTATCAGCAGCGTTTGATTTAGTAGACCACAAAATCCTCTGTAACCACCTGGACTCAGCCGTTCATTTCTCACAAGAAGCGATAGGACGGATACAATCATTCCTAAACAATAGGACCATGCACGGTTTCTCGTCCTCCGACCCCATACCCATTGAGTGCCCCAAGGATCATGTGTCGAGTGCCCCAAGGATCATGTGTTTCCCCTACCCTGTACAACATATTCACGAAGCCCCTTTTCGATGATCTCGATGGTCTTGGTATCACCTACACCAACTATGCTGATGATACCCAGATCCTCATACCGTTGACGGGAGACTACGACAAGGATTTGGCCTTGGTGAACCGAGTGTATCTCATCATCCAGGCATGGATGGCCTGGAATGGTCTATGCTTGAATGATGACGAGACGGAACTCATAATCCTCCAACATCAACAAACTTGGCCATAACTACACCAACTTTATCATAGATGGTTATACCATCAAAGTATCCAAAGAAGTCAAAATCTTAGGCTTTTACCTAGACGCGACCCTTGCATTCAACGGACATGCCAACTCCATGGCCTCCTCTACCGCCTACACATGCCAACTAATCAGAGCAGCCAAGCCTTTCCTCTCCACCAACAGCTGCACCACCCTCGCAAGAGCCTTAATTTTGTAAAAACTGGATTATTGTAACGCCCTATATCTAGGGAACAACAAATAGATCACCAACAAAATCCAGATCCTACAAAATAATGCTCTCAGAGCAGCACTGAGTATTCCTAAAAAAGCTCTTATCTCCGACATAAGGAGATCTAACAACTGGCTCACCACAAAAGACAGAATTTCACTAAAAGTAGCCTCATTCACACACAAATAACGCTGCCCCACAATACCTCATAAACAGATTCAAGAGACAGCCCTCCAACCGCCCTACTGGAACTGCCAACTCCAACCTCTTGACTGTGCATAGATTCAAACGTGTCAAAACCGGAGGAAGCAGCTTCCCGGTAAAACCTGCCCAACACTGGAACTCCCTTCCTCCAGCCCTAAGGGTAGATCAGTCATACCCACACTTTAGGCACAAGCTCATCCACTGGATCAAGGAAAATGACTGCTAACATTTGACTGCCCCAGACGCGACTATTCTTTGTCCGCTCCGTCTATGCCTTTATTCTGTTTGTAAATAATCTGTATATTTTGTATATAACTGTAAAGCAATGTAACCAAAGCTGAACGTTTTCTTGTTGCTTTTGCGCCCCGATACCCCCAGGGTCTGGCGCGCATTATAAATAATAAAACAAATAAACATAATAAGTAATAAACAATTTTGTTTTTTTCCAGAAAATGCCAATAAAATGATGTACAAAGAAACATGTGGTTATTTCCTTGCAAGTGCTAGGAACAAATGGTTTGCTGTGCTAAATTCCAAATTTTCCAGGCTTTCAAGAACAGTTTGAGTGGAAACCAAAAAAACATATTTCGAATGGATTGTGTCCTCCCACGTATTCCTCATCTTAGATATATCCTTACCTTCAGTGTTCCTGCTCTGCTCGAGTTTGCAGCGTCGTTGTCCCTCGGCAGTATCCTTCGAGCGTCAATGTCATCCGCAGTATAAATGGCTCGAGCCACGTCCGTTGGCTTCAGTTGTGTTTTTCCAATAGCTTTCGCTTCGTATACAAGAAAACGGCGCTTCAGTTATCGAAAATGTATTCGTCATCGAACCCTTACACGCCTAAAACTGGCTTCAAGAAATGTCAGAAATTCAGGAAGAAGATGTCGATAACAGATCCCCATCGAAATTGCCTCTGGTGTCTCGGTCCCGACCATCAGATAGACGAGTGTGGTTCCTGTCAGGCGATGACCGATAAAGCTATAAAGGAACGTGGAGGTAAACTAGCGGTGGGGGAGGAGTCCTCAAAGTCTTCTTCAAGAAGGAAGAAAGGCTCGGCTGAGTCTAATGAAAGACGTCACAAAACGAAGAAATCAAGGTCGAGGAGTAGATCTTGGAAGTTGTCTTCTTCTTCTAAAAAGTCAAAGAAAAGGCGACACTTGTCTCCCTCTTCCTCTTTTTCGACGTCTTCAGAAGAGGTTATCACCTGCCCTTCTAAACATGATTCCCCGAAGAAGTGGGATGCCTTCAGAGCCTCAATGTTAAAAATCTTTGAGAATGCTGTCCAGACCCCCTCAAAAAAGTCTAGTGAAAGCCATGTCCCTGCTCATACTAAAAGTGACAGGAGAAGATCTAAGACAAAAAGATCAGATGAAAAATTGCGAGGGCATCGTCGAAGGAATCCTCCCCGATGCCTCACAAGAAAGGCCTACCACTGCAAAACCCTGAGTCAATACTCGACAAAATGGTGTCAGATACTCATCTGCCATTAAAATCGTCATCGAAGGTTTCCTCAAAGCCTTTGTTTTAAGACGCCGGAGACCAAGATGTCGTCAGGCCACTGGAATACTCTTAAATCGAGTACTCCTTTGACGGTGTTGAGGGTTCCTTTGACGGTGTCGAGGGTTCCTTTGACGGCGTCGAAAACTCCTTCGACGATATCGAAGTTTCCTTCGACTGTATCGAAGCCGTTACCGATAACGTTGACGCAATTGACACCTTTGCCGATGCTTCGTTAATTCCTATCACTAAATCGACTTCTATGTCGAAGACAAAGTCTATGCCACCGGAGAAGATTTTTCATCCGGAAAATACAGGATTTTTTCAAATCCATGTCCTCTATTTATGAGGAAAAATCCTCAGAGGTGGAGTATGTTTCACCGGCTGGTGTAAAGTTTGGAACAAGGAAGTTCCTAAGGGGTTGATTGACCCTCATTCAAAAATGGCAGACCTATATGAGTGCTTACAGACAGCAAGTGGTCCGGACATATCTCCAGAGTATGAGTTTGAAAAACCTGACCCTGCCGATCATGCAGATGCAGGATACAGGAGATTAATGAGTTGGGCAACAGATTTTATGGGATGAACAGAAATTCCCCTACTTACCAAGAGGATGGCATGACAGACATCCTTTCGGGGGGACCCCAACAAGACCCCATACTTCCTTTTCACATAGCTTTGCAAAGGAAGGTGAGTACTGCATGGGTCAGCATGAGTCAGCTCCTGCAGTCAGTAAGAAATTCACATCTAAATACAGGCCCTCTTCTTCAGACCCTGAATATTTAAGGAAACATCCATCACCTGAAAGTCTAGCGGTTTAGGCGGCCACATCTACTAGGAATGTAGCATGCCCTACAATTCCCCCGGGCAGGGATGATAAAAAAATGGATGCATGGTCCCGTTAGATTTTTTCTCCAGGAAGCATGGCATTGAAATCTACAAATGTAACTTGCACCCTTGCAAGATTTACATACACCCTGTGGGACTGTATGACAGCGGCAGCTGAACATATCCCTGATGGTGAGGAACGGGAAGCTTTCCTAGCCATAGTTAAGGATGGAAAGGAGGCTATGGGGGAATGCCTCCAATCAGGTTTTGACACTGCTGACAGCATCAGTAGGTCCATGGCATTAGTACTGTGCTATGCAGATTCGTGTGGCTGAGAAAGTCAGGTTTTGTTCCGGATGTGCAGGCCAGACTTCTCAATATGCCATTTGACTGCTTAAGGTTGTTCGGCAGCAAGGCGGATGAAAGTTTGTAGAAGCTGCAGACTTCTAAAGCGGCAGCAAAGTCACTTAGTGCTGCAATACGACAACCTCAACAACGGCCCTCCACAGGCTCATCTTCCTGGAGGGGGTCGTGCCTTTCGATTTGATTCCTCATTTGGAAAAGGAAGGGGACAGGCTAGTCAAAGAGAGCAAAGGAAATATCCTTGGGGGAAATGAATAGGTGCTAGATTTGCCCCAGCAGCTGCAACTGTCCCATCAGCTGCTTCTGCCGCTGCCACAAACCCACTCTGAGGTTTTGACCCACAAGACCTCAGTGGGAGGCAGAATCTCTCAGCATCTGGAAGAATGGTGGGGCATTACTTCAGATGCTTGGGCACTGGAAACAGTATCCCAAGGTTACTGCCTTCCCTTTCAGAAGAAACCTCAGAATCACCCTCCGGGATACAATTCTGCCAAAATTCCCGACCCGTTCCTGTTGCAGGAAATTTTAACCCTGCTAGAGAAAGGTGCAATAGAACATGTACCTGTAGCGGAGATGAACAAGGGTTGGTACTCCCCAAACTTTGTTATCCCAAAGAAGGACAGAGGATTGATACCTAACTTGGACTTTAGAAGCTTGAACAAGTTCCTCAGGAAGGACAAGTTCAAGATGGTTACCCTTTCTCAGATCCTTCAGGCTTTCCAACTCCAGGACTGGTTGGTACCATTGGACCTTCTGGATGCTTACTTTCATGTGCCAATCCATCTCAAGCACAGAAAGTACCTGAGGTTTGCGATTGGCAACTCTCACTATCAGTTTTGAGTTCTGCCATTTGGGTTGATCTCTGCCCAAGAGTTTTCACCAAGCTGATGGCGGTAGTGGCAGCGAGTCTCAGGAGAGGGGGAATTCACGTTAACCCCTACCTGGATGACTGGTTAATCAGGGCACGTTCTCCAGAACAAGCCCAGGAACATCTAAGCAAGACCTGCCGCTTCCTACACAGACTGGGCTTCTCTCTGAATCTCAAGAAGTCATATATGATACCATCACAGAAACTCCAATTTATCGGAGCAGTCCTGGATACTTTCTTGGGCAAAGCCTCGCCTCCCGAAGAGCGAGCTCACAACATTCTGCAGATGGTAACAAAGTTCCAAAATGTCCAGCATCTTCCGGCCTTCGATTTCCTAAGGTTGCTCGGTCTTATGACATCCTGCATTTTTCTGGTGCCAGAGGCCAGATTGAGGATAAGATCCCTACAGTGGGCCCGCAGGACTCAATGGTCCCAATTTTCAGGGGAGATGTCACATCTTCTGCAAGTTCTGACCAGAGTGGCACAAGATCTGCGAAGGTGGCCTTGCAACGAACATATCCTCAAAGGAGAATCTTTTTGGCAACCATGGCCAGAGATAACGGTAGTGACGGACGCCTAACTCACAGGGTGGGGAGCCCACACCAACAAACTGACAATCAGTAGTCGTTGGTCTCCATCAAAGTCCAAACTACACATCAACTTTTTGGAGCTGAGGGCAATCAGACTAGCGCTGAAGGCCTTTCTGCCCTCTGTAAGGCAAAAAATGTCATGATAATGACGGACAACACAGTGGCCATGTACTACCTCAGCAAAAGAGGAGGCGTAGGGTCACTACCTCTGTGCAGAGAGGCAATGCAGCTCTGGTTCTGGGCAATACATGAAAGAATATCTCTAACAGCAATTCACCTAGCCGGAGAGCAGAACACGGCGGCGGACGCTCTGTGCAGGCAGACAATAGTATCCCACGAATGGGAACTAGCTCAGGAAGTCCTTCAAAAGATCTTTGCACTTTGGGGAACCCCACAAGTGGATCTGTTTGCGACCGGTGCCAACCGGAAGGGCGAACTGTAATGCTCAAGGGAATTACCCCCAAGCGGAGCTCTAGGAGACGCGTTTGTGGTGGACTGTGAATTTCCACTTCTGTACGCATTTCCTCCAGTCCCCGTGATTCTTCAAGTAATCAGGAGGTTAAGAAAGTTTGGGAAATCCATGATCCTAATTGTCCCGGATTGGGCAAGGAGACCGTGGTACTTGGACCTTCTAGACATGTCCATCTGCCCTCCAATACGTCTTCCACAAAGAGAGGACCTTCTCTCACGAGAGGAGGGTCGGGTTCTCCATCCAGAGGTCAAGACACTCAGCCTTCATGCATGGTTTCTGAGAGGCTGAGATACAACAATTGGGACCTTCCGGATGACGTAATGGAGATTTTTCTTTCGACCAGAAGGCCAGCAACTAAATCTCTGTCCCGGTGTCGTTGGAACAGGATCAGTAACTGGCGCAGACATAAAAATATGGACCCTTTTCAATGTAATATTCCTACAATATTATCTTTTCTTTTACATTTGGCCAATTTCGGGGCTCCAAGTTGGCACGATAAAAGTTCATTTGGCTGCGCTATCCATTTTTAAGCGCTCCTCAGAGGAGGAATCTTAGTTCAAGATACCTTTAATTGTACAGTTCTTAAAAGGGCTTACTAATGCGTTTCCTCCAATATCCTTTCAAATACCTGTGTGGGATATACATTTAGTGTTGACATTTCTCACATGTATTCCATTTGAGCCATTGCATTCTTGCCTGTTAAGGCTCCTTACTCGAAAAACAATACTGATAGTGGCATTAACTTCAGCCCGCAGGGTGAGTGAGTTGCAGGCACTTTCTAGCAAACCTCCTCACACCATCTTTCACAAAGATAAAGTTGTTCTTAAGGTCAAACCCTCTTTTCTACCGAAAATTGTCTCAGATTTTCACCTGTCACAAAAGATAACATTGCCTGCATTTTATCCTCCTTCTCACGCAAGTAAGGAGGAAGAAAGATTACACAGATTCGACCCTAAGAGGGCTCTTAGTTTCTATATGTCGAGATATGTCGTAGATAAGGGACACGCCTTATCTAGTAATTATTGACTACAATATACGAAAAAACAGAACTGAGGCAAACGGACGCGGTTCGAGCCATTTATACTGCGGATGACGTCGACGCTCGATGGATACCTCCAAGGGACATCAACGCTGCAGACTCGAGCAGAGCGCCCTCTGGTGGAGATTTTTTTTTTCCAAAGCAGCAAAGCTGAAGATAAGGATGTATCTAAGATGAGGAATATGTGGGAGGAACATCCAGTCGAAAGAACGTTATAGTTGGTAAGTAACTTGTTCTTTGATATGGTAGCCTGCCGTTTTGTGAGAGGTAGGCGATTTTGTCCTTATTTTCCAATAGGACATGCATGGACGGAATGGAAGAGAAGGATTAGAAAGCTGAATGGGAAGACAGAAAGACATACATTTCTGAAAAGTAGAGAAAATTCCAAGTTCAGAAAGGGGTGATTTGCACATGTCAGGCAACAACTATGTAGGGTAAAATTGGGAAAATGACAGAAAAAGTTATGTGGTGGACATGGTTAGCCTGGTAAGGCAATGGCTTCTGTGAATTTTGAGAAAAACTATGCTGTGATACATTCCCCCGACTCTTCAATTTAGGAAATCACACATTTTTCGTAATGTTTCACTAAACAAGCAACACCAAAAGCCAAAAACTGAGCCATGGTACACAGGATTTTTATGCTTACAGCCTAAACAGACGTACTTAGCATGTGTAAATAAGGAAAACAAATGTGGTGAGGAAGGGCAAGCATACATTTTTTGAAAGAGCACAGGCAGACCTTCTGAAGGGTAGGTGACTTGTGCAGGTCGAAGCGTTATGAACACCATGCAACAAATGTCGTACCTTCCCGCATTCGCACAGGTGTCCCGAGGAAAATGGTACCTCACATGTGTGAGTGCACCTCCCTCAGCAGATGAAAAAGGCTAAACCACTGGTAACCCCAAGTCTTTCGGCAGAGCAGATTTTGAGGAATTGTGCTCATGTGGACAACCTACAGATTTGGGCCTAGGGTGTCAAAAGCCACCAAGGAAAACAGGGATTCCCTGCATTTCCGAAAAGAGGACACCCGTGGGAATCCACAGAGGTGTGACTTGTGACTGTCCAGACGAAAACACGGTACCTCACATGTGTGGGTGCACCTACCAGGGCGCAAAGGGAAAAGGCTAAACCACTGGTAACCCCAAGTCTTTTGAGGAATTTTGATCTTGTGGACAACCTACACATTTGGGCTTAGTGTGTGGAAGCCACCAAGGAAAACAGGGAACCCCATGCATTTCCGAAAAGAGGACACCTGTGGGAATCCACAGAGGTGTGACTTGCGCGTATGAGCCCAGAATGTGTTACCCACAACCCCTGGCAAAGTCCGAAATGTGGCATAAAAGTCTAATTTTTCAGACATTTCACTCTGCCCACCCACCAAAACAAGGCCAACACCACATGTCCTACCTCCCCGCTTTCGCACAGGTGTCCCAATGAAAACGGTACATCACATGTGTGGGTGCACCTACATGGGCGCAAAGGGAAAAGGCTAAACCACTGGTAACCCCAAGTCTTTTGGTGGAGCAGATTTTGAGAAAATTTCCTCTTGTGGATAACGTACACATTTGGGCCTAGGGTGTCAAAACCATTAAGGAAAACAGGGAACCTCATACATTTCCAAAAAGAGGATACCCGTGGTGCTCCACAGAGGTGTAACTTGCGTGAATCGCCCCAGAATGTATTACCCACAACCCCTTGCAAAGACCGAAATGTAGCAAAACAAATCACAATTTTCGAACATTTCACTCTGCCTACCCACCGAAACACGCCGCCAAAACCACATGTCCTGCCTTCCCGCGCTCCCACAGGTGTCGCGATCAAAACGTTACCTCACATGTGTGGGTGCACCTACCTGGGCGCAACGGGAAATGGCTAAACCACTGGTAAACAAGCTCCAGTCCTAAGAGCTCCTGACTACAACCAAACCTTCATTGTGCAGACAGATGCTTCAAATACAGACATAGGTGCAGTTCTGAGTCAGCTGGATGAGAAAGGTAGGGGAGCACCCCATTTGCTTCATCAGCAGGAAGCTGATGGAACCCGAGACAAGGTGGGCAACCATTGAAAGAGAATGTTTTGCTATTGTGTGATCACTGAAGAAGTGTATACCATACTTGTATGGATCTACTTTTGTGATTCAGACTGACCACCAACCCTTGAGATGGTTGATGCAAATGAAATGGGAAAACCCTAAACTACTGAGATGGTCAATCAGCCTGCAAGGGTTTGATTTTACCATTGAACACAGGTCTGGGTGTCACCACCAAAATGCTGATGGTCTCTCCAGGATGTTTGACCGACTGGAGTAAGGAGATTCATCCAGGAGTGGATTAAATCCTCCTGTCCCTTAGTGTGGGGGGGGGCAGGTGTTAGGGAGAATTCTCAAGAATGTGCTAATTTCCCTTAACTTTTGAGACCCCCAGCATCTTTGCTGGATTTCTAGGATTTGTTTTTTTTTACCTGGGAAGAGTGTGAGCCTTTTTCCCCCACTCTTCCATGTATTTTGTTGTGTGTTTTACTTTTGTGTTCTTTGGATATGGAGTTTTAAAACAACTCCATAGGCATCATCCTTTCTGTGTGTCACGCAGCACTTTCAGTGCAGTGGCACAGGGATGTCTTTCAGACTTCCCAAGGTTTAAATACCTTCCCTAGGACTGACTACTGTCTCAATTAGCATGTAAAGTTAAATTGACTTTACTAGTTTCTTTAAATTTACAGACCCAGCACACACTATCTTCCTATAGAGTGCTGAAGGGGTTGCCTATCATCCCCTGAGTCAAAACACTAGTCATATGTTACACTTTACTACTTGAAATGGCAGGTGCCAGTGGTTTAGATCAAACTACTATTATGTTACCGACTGCGAACAACGGTAGCTAAAAATCGGGTCAGCCATGTTTTTCAATATGGCGCCCAAGACCTATCTGTAAAAACACACTCTGTCAACTTTTTTTGCCGTTTCGTTTTGAAAAGGTTCTTCTTGTGTTTAGCTCTGCGCGCCAGACCAGGTTTGGTCCCTTTGTTCATTGGCCTTTGGTAGGCTTCAGTGCTGAAGCCCTCCTCTGGCACCTAAGTGTCTGGGGTGGACAGGATGTGAGGGAGGTGCTTGAAACTCCCTGTGCTTAGTCTCCTAGGAGACCTGAAAGCACTCTGGTGTGATTGGCCGGCTGGCTGTCCGGTAAGGACAGCTACCCTGCTGTGTGAGTGACAGCCACGTTGGAATGAATGGGGGAAAAATGTTTAAAAGCAGGACTTTGGGACTTGGAAAGCAGAGTCGACCACTGGAACGAAAGAACCAAAGACGAGCTGAAGGAAAACGACTGCTGCAACTCCTGGATGACCGGTGAAGCCCTGCTGCAGGTCCGAATTGCCTGAAACTCCATTGACAGAGAAGCCGTTCAAGGTTAACTTCTTCCCTTGAATTTGGTGGGAACAACTAACTCGCAAGCCACCTGGACACCGTCCCTGCTCTGGTTGAATTTTCTTCAGAGTGCTGTTGAAAACCGGATAGCCTGTGGGAAGGAAACCAGTTTGTGGACTTTGAGGCACTCACACCTTAAACCCACGTTTTGCTAAGCTTGTGGCCTCTTCCCTGGGCAGTGCAGGAACCTCCCGACGTCCTCCTTCTTGTCCCCACGACTGAAGCTCAGGAACAGCGAGATCTGCTCGAACTGCCAGGAACAACAGCCTCAACTACAGCTCTTCTTCACTGTAAAGGTAATGGCCAAACGCGGTCCGGAAATCTTTTCGGCCACGGTGAAAGTTTGTGAAACCTTCCCGACTTCGAAGGCTCGTCCTTCCCTAAGCCAACATCTAACTTTTCGTCTGACCAAATTCTTGGCAAAGACTTAACCGTTTACTACCTGAACTGTGCTATCCTATACAAAGACTCTGAACCATTGACTTTGGCCCAGGCCTATGAACTGAATTGCTGGTTGTAGTTAACTGAAACCCTTTGCCCTGCCTATGAAAGTATTTGTGCTTCATTTCTTATAACCATGTCTTTTTACCCCTTTTTAAAGTAACTGAAGTGCCATTTTGCTCCCACTTCAGGAGAGCTGAACTTGTTCAGTAACTTATTGATTGTGTATTTGTAGTATATTAGTATATGATATGTATTTTTTTGGTTCTTTGTGTAACTTGTTCTACTGCTCAATTTACTCTTGAGATAAGTCTGGCTGCTCAGCCACTGCTACCACATTACTGTGTAGTACAGGCTTATGCCAAAGGTGAAATTGTACTGACACTTGTAGTCTTGTAGTCTTAATTGCATGTAGTGTTCCCCAGGGGTACTGCAGGTGATTCTGCCTAACACTGCTGTACAGTGGCGAGGATAAAGTACACTTGTTACATTTAGAGTGCTACTCTTACCATTTGTTCAAATAACCCTCACAAGGCTAAGCAACACTAGAGAAGCAATTGTTTTATCATGCCTGATATGGAGAGCTACAGATAGGAGACCCTAGTCACTTTAACAGTTGATCAGTTGAGAGATATGTGTAAAGCTAGGACCCTCACTGTAAAAGGCAAAAAGGTTGAATTGATAGAAAAGTTGTTGGAATATCAAAGTCTGAGGAGTGGGTCTGAAACACTTACCCCTGCAGCAAATGTGGACAATATTGATGAGGATGATAATGTTTCAGAGCCTAGTTCAAATGCTAAGGATGATTTGGATGAGGCAGAAGAGTCTCAAAGTGTAGGCCCTGTTTTACTTCTACCTGCTCATAGGCCTCAACCTTTCACCACAGGGACCCCACCAGGTCCAACACTAAGTCTTGAATTTGTCTCTTTGGAAAGAATGAGACTTGAGTTAGAATTTAAAAGAATCCAAGTCCAAACTGAAAGCAAACATCAAGAACTTAAACTCAGAGAAATGGAGTTGAATCATGCACTTGAAATGAAAAAGTTGTCTCTTCAAACTGGTTCTCTCCCTGAGTCTTCTAGGTCTTCCATTCCTAAGAGCCCTCGCATGCCCTAAGATGCAGTAAGTATGTATGAGGTTAAGCTTGATATTTTGGATTGGTTGGCTGCTTTTGAATATAACCATGTGATTCAAGACATTACAGGGAATCAGCTGATTCCTTGGCTTTCTTCTAGGCTACCCCCTGTTGCAACTGATGTGGTAATGGAGTTGGGGGATATAGACAGAAAGGAGTATGAAAGTGTGAAACTAGCTTTGATAGCTAGGTTTGGGAAGACCCCTTCCCAGTATCTTAAGAGGTTTAGAACCCCCAAAAAGCCTGATGGTACCCCTTGGGCTACCTGGGTGACTGAATGTTTGAAAAACTTAGATGGGTGGGTTAAGGTTTACAGAGTTAACACTTATGAAAGTATGAGAAATCTGTTTATGTTGGAATCTATTTATGATGCTTCCTTTCCTGAGCTGAGACAGCACTGGGCTGACTCTAAGGAAATTGATCCAAAGGAATTACCAAGGGCTGCTGACTTGTGGGTTGCCAACAGGGCTACTCACAAGGATTCTGGGGCAACTCAGAAGAAGGATAAGGGAAAGCAGCACAAAAAAGATAACAAAGAGAATGCCAATACCTCCACTCCAGAAGAGGTCCCCAAACATAACAAGGGTAAGCCACAAGGGAAACCGAATCAGGCTAGTGTACCTCCTGGTGCTAAACCAGTGGGAGGTCAGAACAAACCCCCATTCATAAAGACATTTGGTAAATGTTATGCTTGTGGGTCAACTGACCATGTGAAAGGGGATCCCAGATGTAAGGGTAAACCTTCAGGGATCCAGACTGTCTCCTTAGTCTTCTCCCCAGAGGATGAAGTACCAATGGCAAGTGGAAACTTTCACTTACTCGCTGAGGAACCCATGAAAGTCTCAGCCAGTGTTTCTTTAGTTTCCCTGGATCTGTGGGAGCAGCAGAACTGAGATGTTTACAATTCCATTCCAGACAATACTAAAGAGTATTACAAAGACAGTGTTTTTGTGAATGGTCAGGAGACCCCTGCCATCAGAGAAACTGGGGCCAGCATTACTGTAGTTGATGAATAATTTTTCAAGGTTAAGCTTGCTGGAGGCCCTGTCCAAATGCTTCCACAGTTACCAGCTCTCATCCAGTGCAATGACATGACTGTCAAGATACCTGTAAGTGTGCAGAGTTATGTACCTGGGAGAGTCCTGTTGGGGAATGACTTAAAAACTCTTGGAGTTGTATCAAACACCCCCAGGCCTCCCAGCAAAAAGAAACAGGAGCAGACTAGGAAGGCCAGAGAGAGTACCTTAAAAGGCTCTGAAGAGGAGATTATAGAGGAAACTATAACTCCCAGTCCACAGGGCTTACTGACTGCAATTTCAAGGAAGAAGGAGGACAAGGGGAAACCTAAAACCTCCAGGAAGAAACCAGCCAGCACTCCTGTGCTATCAACAAGGACATTTCCGAGAGGACTGTCCAAAGTCACACCTGTGACTCCTCCACCAGCTGAGGCTGAGTGTGTGGAACAACCTTATGTGGTTGAATCAGCTGCTGAGGAATCAGAGCTTGATGAGGACATTGCTCCTGTTGGTGATCTGGATCCTGCAGACTATCCTGAGCTGCAGTCTTTACTGGCAGAAGGTGGACCCTGTAGGGCAGACTTCAGCAGAGGTCAAAGAGAGTGTCCTTCTCTTGAAGGTTTTTGCCAACAGGCAGCTTCCCAGCTGGATGAGCAAGAGCCAGGGAAGCATAGGTTGTACTGGGAAGATTGCCTCTTCTACAGTGAACCGACTGAGTCTATCCCAGGGGACTACAGAAGACTTGTAGTGCCTCTGGAAAGCAGACTCCAATTCCTACAGTTAGCCCATGAGATACCGTTGGCTGGTCACTTGAGTTTCAAGAAGACCAAGGAAAGGCTCTCTTTATATTTCTACTGGCCTACGTTGGGGTCTGATGTAGATAAGTTCTGTAGGAGCTGTCACACTTGCCAAATATCTGGCAAGAGTGGAGCCAAGAATGTGGTACACTTGGTGCCTCTCCCAGTGGTGGGAGTTCCTTTTGAGAGGGTAGGATTCGACATTGTTGGTCTGTTAGACCCTCCAACATCTTCAGGAAACAGATTTATCCTGGTTGTAGTAGACCATGCTACTAGGTATCCCAAAGCCATACCTATGAGAACTGTTAGAGCTCAGGCTGTGGCTAAGGCCCTACTTGGTATTTTTACCAGGGTAGGTTATCCTAAGGAAGTTATCTCTGACAGGGGATCTAGTTTTATGTCCCAGTACGTGCAGGCCATGTGGAAAAACTGTGGAGTAACTTACAAGTTCTCAACTGCCTACCATCCTCAGACAAATGGATTGGTAGAGAGGTTTAATCGTACAATGAAGAGCATAAGTGCTTTAGAGGAACCCCTTAGAAGAAAGTGGGACCTTCTCCTGCCATGTCCTCTATTTGCTTATGGAGAAGTCCCCCAGGCGGGAGTTGTATTTAGTCCCTTTGAACTTCTCTATGGCCATCCAGTTAGAGGCTCCTTTGGCCCTGATTAAGGAGGGGTTGGAGAGTGCTCCTCCCCCAAGCCAGTGAGAGTCACTGACTACGTGATAGGTCTCCGGAGGAGAATGTCACACATGATGGCAGAAGCACAAGATAACTTGAAAGCAGGTCAGGCTCTGGTGAAGCATTGGCAGGACCAGAAGGCCAACATGGTTGAGTTTACTCAAAACCAGCTAGTTCTAGTTATGGTACCTACACGGCAGAGGGCCTTACAGGACAAATGGATAGGACCCCTCAAATGTTGTGGGAAAACTTGGAGAGGTCAACTATCTGGTGGATTTAGGCAATCCTAATGAGGCTTCCAGAGTCTTTCACACCAACCCGTCTAAAAGCTTATGTCTCGAGACCAGAAGTGGGAGATTTGCTTCTAGCTTCAGCTCAAGAGGAGGAGAGTGAACCTCTACCTGACCTACTCAGAAGCCAGCCTTTAGATGAGAACATAGGAGTTAATCATTCTTCTAATTTGACACCTCAACAAAAGGAGGAGTGAAAGTTCCTGTTAAATCAGTTTGCCTCCCTGTTGTCACTATCACCAGGCTTGACCCCTTGGGGCCGGCATGATATTCTCACTGGTGACTGTTTACTTGTTAAAAGCAGAGGTTACAGGATGTCAGATCATGTAAGATCCCACATAAAGGAGGAGGTCAACAAGATGCTTAATCTCGGGGTAATAGAGCCCTCTACCAATCCATGGTCTAGTCCAGTTGCTCCAGTACCAAAGGCAGGATCCAAGGTGTTGATATTCTGTGTGGAAAATAGAGCTCTTAATGCAGTCACCAAGACTGATGCCTACCCTTTACCCAGGACAGATGAACTGGTGGATAAACTTGGTTCAGCCAAGTACCTCAGTACATTTGATCTCACTTCAGGCTATTGGCAAATAGTACTGACAGACCATGCGAAGGAGAAAACTGCATTCTCAGCCCCAGCAGGCCTCTACCAGTTTAAGGTAATGCCTTTTGGACTAGGGAAAGCACCTGCTACATTCCAAAGGATGGTTAACCAGGTTCTGAATGGGATGGAGGACTTCTGCATGGCATACTTGGATGACATTGCAGTGTTCAGCCCTACTTGGAAAGAACATGTTGACCACTTAGGATATGGTTTGCAGGCTCTTGAGCGGGCTCATCCGTCCATAAAGCAAGTAAATGTCAAAATGGTCAGAGTAAAGTGGTCTAACTTGGACATAAGGTAGGAGAAGGTGAAATCAGGCCATTGCCTAGCAAAGTACAAGCTGTACAAACCTGGGCCACCCATACTACTCAAATCCAAGTGACAGCCTTCCTAGGCCTCACTGGTTACTATACGAACTTCATAGAAAACTATGAGACCATAGATTCTCCCTTGAATGTGCTCTCCTCTCCCACATTCCCTAAAAAGATCAGGTGGAATGAGGAGTGCACTCATGCATTTGAAGGCCTGAAGAAAGCCCTTTGTCAAGCTCCAGTCCTAAGAGCGTCTGACTACAACCAAACCTTCATTGTGCAGACAGATGCGTCAAATACAGGTATAGGTGCAGTTCTGAGTCAGCTGGATGAGAAAGGTAGGGAGCACCCCATTTGCTTCATCAGCAGGAAGTTGAAGGAACCATAGAGACAAGGTGGGCAACCATTGAAAGAGAATGTTTTGTTATTGTGTGGTCACTGAAAAATTTTAGTCCATACTTGAGTGGATCTACCTTTTGTGATTCAGGCTGACCACCAACCCTTGAGATGGTTGATGCAAATGAAAGGGGAAAACCCTAAACTACTGAGATAGTCAATCAGCCTGCAAGGGTTTGATTTTACCATTGAACACAGGTCTGGGTGTTACCACCAAAATGCTGATGGTCTCTCCAGGATGTTTGACCGACTGGAGTAAGGAGATTCATCCAGGAGTGGATTAAATCCTCCTGTCCCTTAGTCTGGGGGGAATGAGTGTTAGGGAGAATTCTCAAGAATGTGCTAATTTCCCTTACCTTTTGAGACCTTCAACAACTTTGTTGGATTTCTAGGATTTTATTTTTTTACCTGGGAAGAGTGTGAGCCTTTTTCCCCCACTCTTCCATGGATTTTGTTGTGTGTTTTACTTTTGTGTTCTTTGGATATGGAGTTTTAAAACAACTCCATAGGCATCATCCTTTTCTGTGTGTCACGCAGCACCTTCAGTGCAGTGGCACAAGGATGTCTTTCAGACTTCCCAAGGTTTAAATACCTTCCCTGGGACTGACTACTGTCTCAATTAGCATGTAAAGTTAAATTGACTTTACTAGTTTCTTCTCTTTTTACTAGCCCTCCTCTCGCGCCTCAGTGTCTGGGGTGGACAGGATGTGAGGGAGTTGCCCGAAACTCCCTGTGCTTAGTCTCCTAGGAGACCTGAATGCACTCTGGCGTGATTGGCCGGCTGGCTGTCCGGCAAGGGCAGCCACCCTGCTGTGTGAGTGACAGCCAGGCTGGAATGAATGGGAGAAAACTGTTTAAAAGCAGGTTTCTGGGACTTGGAAAGCAGAGTTGACCACTGGAACGAAATAACTGAAGACGAGCTGAAGGAAGACAACTGCTGTAACTCCTGGATGACTGATGAACCCTGCTGCAGGTCCGAATTGCCTGAAATTCCATTGACAGAGAAGCCCTTCAAGGTTAACTTCCCTTGAGTTTGGTGGGAACAACCAACTCGCAAGCCACCTGGACACCGTCCCTGCTCTGGTTGAATTTTCTTCAGACTGCTGTTGAAAACCGGATAGCCAGTGGGAAGGAAACCAATTAGTGGACTTAAAGGCACTCACACCTTAAACTGACGTTTTGCCAGCTTATGGCCTCTTCTCTGTGCAGTGCAGGAACCTTCCGACGTCGTCCTTCTTGTCCTCATGACTGAAGCTCAGGAACAGCGAGATCTGCTCAAACTGCCAGGAACAACTGCCTCAGCTACAGCTCTTCTTCACTGTAATGGTACTGTGCAAACGCGGCCCGCAAATCTTTTCGGCCACGGTGAAAGTTTGTGAAACTTTCCCGACTTCAAAGGCTTGTCCTTCCCTAAACCAACATCTAACTTTTCGACTGACCAAATTCTTCTAAGATCCGTGGCAAAGACTTAACAGTTTACTACCAGAACTGTGCTATCCTATACTCTGAACCGTTGACTTTGGCCCAGGCCTATGAACTGAATTGCTGGTTGTAGTTAACTGAAACCCTTTGCCCTGTCTATGAAAGTATTTGTGCTTTATTTCTTATAACCTTGTCTTTTTACCCCTTTTTAAATGAACTCATTTAGCTCCCACTTCAGAAGAGCTGAACTTGTTCAGTAACTTATTGGTTGTGTATTTGTAGTCTATTAGATTATGATATTGAGTTGCTCTTGGTAGTGTAATGTTTTCCAAATGACTGTAAATAAATGTATATTCTTTTGCCAAGAAACCTTGAGTAAGTGTTTGTTTGAACCGTTGTATTTGTTGGTCCTTTGTTTAACTTGTTCTACGGCTCCCTTTACTCTTGAGATAAGTCTGGCTGCTCAGCCACTGCTACCACATTACTGTGTAATGCAGGCTTGTACCAAAGGTGAAATTGTACTGACACTTGTAGTCCTAATTGCATGTAGTGGTCCCCAAGGGTACTGCAGGTGATTCTGCCTAACACTTGCGCGTATTGGCCCATAATTTATTACCCACAACCCCTGGCAAAGTCCGAAATGTGGCAATAAAATCAAGTTTTTCAGACATTTCACTCTGCCCCCCACCAAAGCACGCTGCCAACACCACATGTCCTACCTTCCTGCGTTCCCACAGGTGTCCCGACGAAGACGGTACCTCACATGTGTGGGTGCACCTACCTGGGCGCAAAGGGAAAAGGCTAAACCATTGGTAACCCCAAGTCTTTCGGCAGAGCAGATTTTGCAAAATGTTGCTCTTGTGGACAACCTACACATTTGGGCCTCGGGTGTCGAAGCCACCAAGGAAAACAGGGAACCCCACGCATTTCCGAAAAACGGACACCCGTGGGAATCCACAGAAGTGTGACTTGCGCGAATCGGCCCAGAATTTATTACCCACAACCCCGGGTAAAGTCAGAAATGTGGTGAAAAAATCTCATTACTCCTATGTTCCGTCCCCTTGCCTCCATACTTTTGGGATATTCCGTCCCGTGGGACGGGACAGAAGCTCTTGTTGTAAAAAAACATCAAATTGGAAAATGTGTCCTTCTTATCTTTTTACGCGGAGTACCACCCGCTGCCGTAACCCCGCCTTCTTTAGCTCTGCCCCGCGCTTCGCCCTTCAGTCCTTTAATCCACGCAGTCGGGGCTGGACGCACTAGCATCACCGGGAAGCCTTTTTCCTTCCCGTTGTCCTTCTCTCCTGCTCCGGTTCTGCGGTCGCGTAGTCCTCCATCTATGCCGGAGCATCTGGGATTTGCCACGTGTACCTCTTGCGAGCATCGCTTTGCTAGGGCAGACCCCCATTCTCTCTGCTTGGAGTGTCTGGGACCGGATCACCGTTGGGACTCGTGTTTCTTCTGCGACTCCCTTTCGGTCCGGGCACTTCGTCGTCTTCGTCGGTGGGAGGAGATCTTCCAGGAGGTTCCTCTGCCGCATTTCCAACTCTTCATCGATGGAAAGAAGAGATGCCTGGTAAGTTCCTTACTTTTCAGGGCACCCCATCCAGGTCCAGGAGGGGCTTCAAAAGCTCTGCTACCGGGGCTATCCCTGAGATGCCTCGCAGGCCTTATAGGCGTGCCAAGGTTTTCTCTGAGGGTTTCTGCGAGGGGCCTGTCTATACCGGATCACGATCCGAGGTTCACTGAACAGGTGCTAATAGCCAGCATAGTCGTGCTGAGGCGTTGGGTTCCGGAGTTCGCTCCGAGGTCTCCTTGTCTGGAGCTTCCCACACAGACACCTGGGTGCGCCCGGAGGCCTCTGTTGAGGCTTTCTGTATCGAACCACGGTTCGAGGCCCCTCTCGAGGGAGGTATTGAGAACGGACTCTGTTCCGAGGTTCCTCTTAACGAGGCTAAGGTGTGTACCAACAGAACTGAGAGGCCTGTAAAGGTCTTGTCTGTGCAGTGGATTCCTCAACTTTCCCGCACTCGTTGAGGTACAGGTTCTGTTGAGGGGGCACAGGGAGAGGTCGTCGACCGTAAGTCCTCTGTTACCAGCATTGCCGAGGTTCCTCCTTTGGAGGCTAATTTAAGGGACAGGATGTCCAGTAAACATCCAAGACCCTATAGTACTGGCTCTGCCGATGATCCTTGTGTCAAGTCTAAAATTTCAGTCAAGTCCTGTGACCAATCTGTGGAGTCAACTGCCTCATCCACACCTGTGACGCAGTTCTCCTCAGATGTTCACTAAATGGCAGGCGTTCCTGCGTGGTCTACAGTGGTCATTTTGGATTCTTCCCTCACACCCACGCTATCGTCGGCGGGTGCTGGGAACCTTCTTTTTGAGGGCAACCTTATCCACGCGACAGTGGGAATCCGTTCCGCCCTTCCCATGACTGGCGTGCTCGGATGCCACTACCACATTCGGTCTTGCTTCCTCCTAAATCTGCCCCATTGGTCTATGTCGACCCAGTTGGAGGCAGGCCCTCTTGACAGCCCTCCTCTCTACGTTCATGGGGTTATGTTCCTCATGAGATGCCTCTGCACACTCCGGTGCCTAATGCCTCGGCAGAGGATTTTTTTGGGATATTTCATATTCTAATGAACTCTGATCCCATGAGGGAGTACTTTAAGGGCCTCTTTAGGGAAATCTGCCCTCAGACTCTGTTTCCTGCCCCGACAGTCCCTGTCATGGCGCCTGTCACCCCGGCGGTAGCACCTCCTCTGCCGCCTGGCCCTCCTCCGGCTCTTCCTCCTCGGCCTCCCTTGTCACCGGTGGACAAGTCTTCAGCAGAGTGTGATGTCAATCTGACACCTGTCGTGTCACATTCGGGGGATCTGGATGCTCTAGGCGACCCTTTGTCAGATCAGGACAGTGAGGACCAGCCCCACTCTGAACGAGCATTTCACGACCTGGTACTGGACATGATGTCACTCCTTGACATTCCAGTGCCTGAGGCACCCGCTCCACAGGAGCGCACCGGCCTGTTCCTTCAGAGGGACGTTCTGGCCGAGGACCGTAAGGTCTTGGATAAACCTCACAGCAGGCTGCACATAAATAAAAGAATGGACGCCCGTTACAGGCTTCACACCTCTGAGGAAGTAGCCTTGGCATCATGCCTGCTCCCATCTTCGACGGTGGTAGCGGCCGCCACTCTGCAATCTAAGCCTGCCTCCGCGACCTCTGCAGCTGCAGCTCACGTTCTGTCCAAGGAGAACAAATTGCTCGATTCCTTGGGCAAGAGGCACTGCAATTGCGTCAGGCCACTGCAAGCTCATCCTGGTGGTGGCGAAAATGAAACTGTGGAGAGATTTGGCTGACTTCCAGGAGTTCATTCCTGTCGACAGGTTAGAAGACTTTAAAGGCAGCTTGTCAGACGCTAGAGTGTTGGCACAGGATATGGTGGAGGCTGCTGCGCATCATGTTGACACCTCGGCTCATAGCCTCGTGCTGCAGGTGGACACATCTCATCAGGCTTTGCTTCATGCAACAAAGTTTTCGATGGACGTCCAAGATAAAGTTCTGGACCTGCCTTTTGATGGCAAAGAGTTGTTTCATTCTTCAACGGATGACAAGCTCACCAAGACTAAGGCTAGCACGCAAGCTGCCAAGTCTCTGTCGCTACTCGTGAAGCCCTATTCAAAGGTCAGAGATCTGGGTCCCTATCTCGATCCTCTTCAGGCTTTATAGGGATCCAAGATCATAGGTCGCGCAGGACTGATACTCTGCCAGGCAGCCACGTGGCCGGTTTTTCTCTCGGTCGTCAGCATCTTCTTCAGGGACGGGTAGTCTCTTCACCGAAAAGTCTGCCAAATGATTTTTTTGGGCGCTCGCACGAGACTCCGGTGGGAGGACAAATCTCGTCTCATCTGGAGGCGTGGCAAACCGTCACCAATGACCGGTGGGTTTTGTCCATCACTCAGGCGAGCTTCCGCTTGCCCCTCACCCCTACCCCCCCTTTCAATCCTCCCTTTCAATAGTCTGGGACACCCTCCCTCAGAGCCAAGGTCCAGAAGCTTGTAGATCTCAGGGCTATAGAACCCGTTTCCATAGTGGAACGAGTGGAAGGCTTCTCCTCTCGTCTGTTTACGGGGCCAAAACCCAACCAGGTTGGCCTGCGCACCATTCTAGACCTTTCCCAGTTCAACCTTTCTCTTTCCCAAACGAAATTCAAGATGCTTACTGTAAAGACTGGAGGGGAGTGTCTGTACTTCTGCTCTCTATATGGTAGAGGAGAGGCACAGAGGACCCCAGCCAAGATTCTCTATTTGGTAGCTATGGTCGAGCAATCAAGGCTTAGCTTCTTAGGAGGTGATGCAGGCTGGTTCTTAAGTACAGTGTAGTCCCCAAGCCCCCACAACGGAATGTCCACACACTGTATTAGTTAAAACACAGTATTATAATTAATATTCAAGGTTATGTACACTATCCCAATAACTCACTCTGTGCTCAGAAAATCAACAATGGTAAATATATACAATTCTACAGTGGTACCACAAATATTATCAGATCTCATTAAAGTGCATCAACCATACTGTCAAAATGTCACACAGATCAATAAAGAGGAAACCAGCAGTAGAGAGAAGAAGGAAAGCAAGATGGTTGAACAATTGGCAGAATACTGGCCCCTACCAACTAGGCACAGTTCTGTGTGGAGACCCCCCACCTGGGCAACCTGTAAAGCAAAGATGTATCACAAACCCAGTCCATATATTGTTCTACGAGTCTTATTTCCCTCTACAATAGTTCTAGAGCCCCAATGTACCTGGAATTGTAGCGTTCATCGACGGGAAATTGACGGCCCTTCTTGAGTGCCCTCCCTTTAAGGCAGGAGTCACGGGTCGTCAAACATCCGACGGAGAACAGGGTGAACTATGGCGGTGAAGTGGCAACTTCGTTCCTAGCGGTGCTCGTCAACGACGGAGCCTTGGCGTCTGGCAAAGAAGAGACGTGCGGGGCACCTTGGTGACGGTAGTTCTGGACCGCAAAGAGATGTTGAAGAACTGTGGCCCAGCAAGGACGTTGAGTTGTCGGCGTCTCTGCGGTCTTTAGGTGGCGGGAAACCCACCGGCGGATGCTCCTCGGCCCACCGAGGGTCGGGTCTTCTCCAGCGGGATAAAGCAGGCGGCGATGCAGACGAGAGCGTGCTTGGCTCAAATTAAGTTCTTATACAAACGGGAGCAAGGCGGCTCCAGTCGGCGACAGCGGTCATCGACAGTGGCGGACAACAGTCCGGGCAATTCTCTTTGGGATTCCGAGGCAGTCCCTGTCTCCGGTCAGCAGCCTGTCGTAGGTCTATCTACCAGGGACCTTTGGCAAAGATCTGTTACGCTCACCTGGTATCCACGGGGACGCCACTCACTTGCGGGGATTCTGGTACCCTTCTCAGCCGCTCCCTGGTATTATCTGTCTGGCCCTGGTTTAGTCGGAAAGTTTCGATGATATGTTCTAATCAGACGTGGTGCATGGATGTTTTCATAGGGCTCCCAGGATCTATCTTGGGGTTCAAACCCTTTTCAATCGACTAGGTAATATAATCGTCCCCTCGAATACTTGGAATCCAAGATGCTTCTGACTTCGAATTCTGGTTCTCCGTCAATGAGTATGGGTTTTGGTGGTGTCCCAACCCGTGTACCGGGTTGCATTGGTTTTAATAGGGGCACGTGAAATACTGGATGAATCTGTAGATTAGGTGTAAGTCCAGTTTGATGGCTGCTGGATTGATGATTGCTTTGACGGTGTAAGGCCCTAAGTACCTGGGTTGGAAAGTCCGGGTTCCTTTGATGGGTACAAACTTGGCAGCCAGCCAAACCTTGTCTCCCACCTGATAGTCTGGGGCCTTTTTCCGGTGTTGGTCGGCGAATTGCTTTTGTTTTTCTTTGGCGAAAAGAAGATGTTCTTTGGCCTTTTAGAATGCCTGGGTGATGTTGGTGTGAAGAGTTTTAACTGCTGGCATCTCCAAATTGGTTGAGATATCTAGTTCTGAGGTAAGTGGGAGTCTACCATAGATGGTGTAAAAGGGGGTTTGTCCGGTACTGGAATGCAGGGAATTGTTATATGCGTATTCGGCTATCCATAACAAATCTTTACAGTCTCTCAGTTCATGGTGTAACATGCACCGTAGGTATTGTTCGAGGGTCTGGTTGGTCCTCTCGGTCTGACCGTCAGTTTGGGGGTGATGGCTCGTGGATAGCCTGATGTCAATTTGCGCCATTGCACAACATTTTTTCCAGAAGTTGGAGATGAATTGACTACCTCGATCGGAGATCAGGACTGATGGGAAGCCATGTAGTTTTACAATACCATCCAGGAACACTTTGGCCAGAGTGGGTGCGTCAGGGAGGCATTTGAGTGGAAAAAAGTGTGCCATTTTTGAGAACAAGTCCACGACTACCAGGATGGTGTTAAATCCATGACTGGGAGGTAGGTCAGTGATAGAATCGAGGGAGAGAGTGTGCCAGGGAGTGGGAGGAATGTCTAAAGGTTGCAGAAGACCGGATGGTTTTTGTTTTTGCGACTTGTTTTGCGCACAAACTCCGCAGGACTGAACATACTGGATGACATCTTAACGCCAGGCTGGCCACCAGAAGTTTTGTTTTACTTTGGCTAAAGTCTCGGTGATTCCAGCGTGCCCCTTGATCAGAGAATCATGATAACTAGCAACAATTTGTTGTTGTAAATCTTTGGTGGGGACATGCAATCGATCCTTAAAAAAGGGTAAATGATCTTTAATAGAATATTGCTCCCCTCGAGTTTGCCATGCGAAGTAGGTATCTGGGTTCATGGTTCATTTGATCTTATCTCTCAGCTCGAGTTGGGTTAAGGCCGTAGTGAGTCCCAAGAGTTTGTCTTCCGGTATGATGGGGACTGGGTCCGGGGGCGTATACTCCAAATCATCCGTGCCAGTACGAGAAAGTGCATCAGCTTTTCCATTCCTGACCCCTGGTCGAAAAGTTATGACATAATCGTATTCGGCGAAGAAAAGGGCCCACTGCAATTGGCGTGAAGACTGGGCTTTAGCTGTCTTAAGGTATTGCAGGATTCGATGGTCTGTAATAACCGTAATGGTATGCCTGGCCCCCAAGAGGTAGTGCCACCAGGCCTTAAAGGCGGATTTGATTTCCAAGAGTTCTTTGTCTGCGATGGCATAATTCATTTCCGGGGGAGAGAATTTCTTTGACCAAAAGGCCACTGGATGTAGCTGCGCCCGTTACTGGATCTCTTTGCGAGAGGACAGCCCCCATCGCTGCGCTGGAAGCGTCTGTTTCTACGATATAGGGAAGATCGGGGCGAGGATGTCGCAGGATTGGTGCGGAGGTGAACCTTCTCTTCAGTTCCTGAAAAGCCTCCTCTGCTTCTTCGGTCCAGGCAAATTTCTTATTATTTTTCCTCAACAATACTGTGATCGGGTATACGACCTGTGAGAAGTCTGGTATGAACCGGCGATAGATGTTTGCAAAGCCCAGCATGCGCTGTACCCCTTTAACTGACGTTGGTGAGGGCCATTTCAAAATGGTGTCCACTTTATGCAGATCCATTCTGATGCCTCCTGGAGTAAGGATAAAACCCAAAAACTCAACTTCGGTGATGTGAAAAAAGCACTTTTCCAGCTTGGCATACAAACAGTGTTCTCGGAGCTTGGAAAGGACCGAACGGACGTGCTTGATGTGCTCTTGCTTTGAAGTTGAGTACACTAAGATGTCATCTATGTACACAAGGGCGCAGACATCAATGAACTCTCTCAAAACGTCATTCATAAAATACTGAAACGCTGCAGGAGCGTTGCATAACCCAAAGGGCATGACTTGATATTCGAACAAACCATATTTGGTGCGGAAAGCAGTCTTCCATCCGTCTCCGCTTCTGACCCGCACCAGGTGGTACGCTCCTCGAAGGTCTAGTTTGGTGTAAATTTGCGCATCTTTGACCTGATCCATCATTTCTGGGATGAGCGGCAAGGGGTAACAGTTCTTTACAGTGATCTGGTTTAATGCGTCGTAGTCAATACAAGTTCTTAGGTCCCCTTCCTTTTTCGGTACGAAGAACAAGGGACTGGCTGCAGGGGACTTGGATGGGCGGATAAATCCATTTGTGAGGTACTGGTCTAAATAAGCCTTCAGATGAAGGTTTTCGGGTTCCGTGAGAGCATAGTTTCTACCGCAAGGAACTTGCACACCTGGAACAAGGTCAATTTGGCAATCATAGGGTCTGTGCGGGGGCAGCGTGTTTGCTTGATCCTTATGGAATACATCCTGGAAGTCTTGGTATTCCTCAGGTAGGGTACTTGCCACTCCCAAAGTTACCACTTCTGGATTCGGAGAGGCACTGAAAGCAAGTTTCTGTTCTTGGTAATAACAGGCTGGGGAGCAGTTGTCGGGAAAGGTTAATTTTCTTGCTCGCCAGTCAATCAAAGGGTTGCGTGCTACTAACCATGGCATCCCTAGTATGAGCCGAAATTGAGGAGCCTTGATGAGATCGAACAAAATAAGTTCTCGATGCCTGTCCTGGCACAGCAAGGTTATCTCGGCTGTGCGCCGGGTTACGGGTCCGGAAGCGATTTCTGTCCCATCCACCGTGGTTATCTTATCTGTAGTTGGCTTGGTACACAGGGGAAGCCCCATCTCTGCAGCTAAGCCCTGATCTATATAATTCCCAACTGCTCCGCTGTCGACGTATGCTTCAATGGCATGCATTCTTGAGGATCGTTGGTTATTAATTAGGATCACTGGAATTGCAAAGTGTGAGGTCGGTGGCTCTTTTCCCTCACTCGACAAACTGACCTCTACATTTGCCGAGCTGGGCAGTTTCCCGACTGACCCTCCTTGTCTTCATCTTTTTCCGTGGCTCCAACGGTCTTCCTAGGAGGCTTCACTGGACAGTCTTTCAGGAAAGGCCCTGACTTTCCACAGTACAGACATAGTTGTTGTTGTCTTCTTTTATCTCGCTCTTGTTTTGTTAGTGGGTGCCGTACTCCTCCGATTTGCATGGTCTCCGTAGTAGTGTCTTGCACTCGGGTTACATTGTCTCTAGGCCGAACGTACACTGGCCGAGGGTCCATTTTAGAACGGTCTGCTTTTCGGTCTTGCAACCGGTGGTCCAGTTGCACAACTAAGTCTATGAATTCAGAACAATCTCGGGGAGGATTAACCATTTGAGCTAGAATGTCTTTTAATTCACTGCGTAAGCCCCGGTGAAACAGCGTGGTTCTTCTGTTTTCAGGCCACCTGGCTTCAGCAACCAACTGGTTGAAAGTAGCGATGTAGGTTAACAAATCCTGATTCCCCTGTCGGAGGGAAAGGAGTTCATTGTCCACAGCTTGTTCTCGGGTATGGCGGGCAAAGAGTTTTTCCATTTCCCTCTGAATGTCTCCAAAGTTATATAATAAAGGGTCATCATGGGACACTAATGGTACCGACCAATCTGCGGCGCTGCCACTTAGGTATGATAAAACAAAGGCTACCCGGGCTTGGTCATTTGGGAATGCTCCCGGCCTGCAAAGAAAATGAAGGCGACACTGGTTCATGAAAGCTGCGTATTTTCGTGGATCACCAGCAAACCTCTCTGGTGGTGCCAAAGGAACTGTACCTGGTAACGCAACTTGTACCGGGGTCGAGGCAGTGGAAGGCATGCTAGGGTTTTGCATCGGTGGGTTGTTCCCAGGTAGAGGTGTCTAACCCGCTTGTGATTGCAAGACTTGCCTACTGATATCTTCGATACTCTCTTTAGTCACCAATAAGTCTCTCCGGAGAGCGTTAGTCTCCTGTCTGGCGGAGTGAACCTCGGCACGAAGCTCTCCCAACAATTGAGCCAATTGGTCTAATTCTGATCATTCCATGGCACCCAGGTGGATTGGTTTATGAGGCTTCGCATTCTGTTATGCTCTCCTGGTATCCACGGGGACGCCACTCACTTGCGGGGACTCTGGTACCCTTCTCAGCCGCTCCCTGGTATTATCAGCGGGGAAGTTATGCCTGGAAAACAGGTGGGCAATGTTCAAAACTGGGCAAGTGGGGTGAGAGCCTCCCAACACCCGGTATGCCCGCAGCCCCCTCCCCGGACCTTTCCTCACCTTGTTATCTGTTTTGGCGTGCTCTCCGTCCTGCCTTCTTGGCAGGGGCGCGTTGTCCTTGTGGGGGTGAGCGATCTAGTTACTTCACTGATGCTCCCCTTAAAGTCTTTCAGGTAGGTCTTATTACTGGTATACTGTAAGCCTTTCTTGCACTAATGTCTTTTCTCTCTCCTTAGATGCGCGAAAGTTCGCGGTGGGCCGTGGGCTGAGTTTGGAATCGCCGGCAGGTGATGATGGTGTTTGCAAGCGCCTTGATGCAGTAAGTAGGCGCTTGTGCGTGGCGCTAAGATGCCTTGCCTTTTCTAATGTCTTTTCTCTCTCCTCAGCTGCACGGAAGTTCGTGGTGGGACGTTTGTTGAATTCGGGATCACCGACGGGTGATTATGGTGAGAGCGCCTTGAGGCGGTAGGTAAGCGCTATGCGCAGCGCTCAAATGCCTTGCCTTTGCTAACCTGTTTGGCCTTTGTTCCCATAGGTTGCGGCGCTCACCAGAGCAAGAAGTTCCAAGGCGGTGCTGGCCAATGGGCAACTCGAGATGTAAGCCGCCGGTGCAATTGTAAAAGTCTAATGTCTTGTTTTTTCCTCCTTTTGCAGGTCCGACGATTCGGGAGGCTCGCTGTTCCTTGGATGTTGTTTGCAGGAGCAGAGGGCAGCTAGCGGTGGAATCACAGGTAAGCTGCTGCAAATAACGATGTTCCTTTGTCTTTCAGGTGTGGTTCTTTCCTGGTTCGCAGATGCTGCTGGACACGATGAGCGTCACGCTGCAGGACTGCAGAGTAACGCGAAGCGTGTTCTCTAAATCGGGTGTCGTTTAAAAAGCCTCAGGAAAAGTAGTCCGGGTAAAGTAGTCCCTCGGCTACCACACCCAAAACACTATACCGCATAGCTTGGTTCCAAGGAACCAAGCTATGTGGATGCCTCCATGTTGACTGGCATCAAGTAAGGTAGTTCCCAAGCCCAGTCCTCATTAAGTATATGCCTGACGCCAAAGGCGCCGGGACTGGTCCCAAGAGGGCCGGGGCAAAGGATGCTTCAGCTTGGTGGGGGCCCGAGTCGGGATCCCTCCTGGTTTATGGCCCTGCCTGGGGGTTTTTAAGCTGTGGGTCGTGACAAGATCAGCTGGTGCACGATGGTCCCTTACCAGGTCCTTTCTGGGTCAGTTCTTGGAGACACAGCAGCTTTCAGATTGTGAAGGAGAGCAACAGCAATTCTTCTCTTCCAGCAGGGCTTCAAGGTTAAGCTTCAGTTTCACTCCAGTTACTCTTCAGCTTCTGAACACGAATTCTAGCAGTGAGAGGCCCCCAGATATACTAGTTGATCTCCCATTCATTCTGCTGGGTCACACTCAGGCAACCAATCGGTCAGAAGGGCATTCATGCAGGCAGGCATCCAATCAGGTGCAGAGTGCATTCAGGCCATTCACTCCTCCAGACACTCACAACAAGTCATTTGTATTGGGACAAGTACCCAGCCATTCAACACTCCACACTGCATTCATACCAGTTTCGGGCAGGGCTGTCTCAGTCATTGTGTCAAACACCAGATACTAGACACCCACAACACAGAATGCGTATTCGTCACACACTGCATTCACCCAGGTCCCACCCACAGGGCGTACCCACAACATACAGTCACTGGGAAGACTCCAGCCAGTCTGGCCTGGCTTCCCAAAGTCCTGGGAAGCCCTGACTCTGTCCCTTCCCCCTGACCTCTCTAGCGATTGTTGCCCGCTACGACAGGGAATTGTGGTACAAAATCCCGGACTTCCTGTTGGACTCCCTCCCGGACGACAAGAGGGCAGAGGCCCTGGCGATCCTACAGGAGGGTGAGGTGGCGTCGAAGCATGCCATAACTGTGGCCACAGACATTGCCGACACTGGTTTCTGCCAGTTAGGCAACAGTGTTTGCCTTCGACGGCGGGGGTGGCTCAAGGCGACGGATTTCCGCCAGGACGTGCAAGCCAAGGTTTTGGACATGCCCTTCGACGGGAACAATCTGTTTGGAAAGACTGTGGATGAGCAGCTGCAGGCCATCAAGACCGACACTGAGACGGCTTGAGCCTTGGGAGTTGTGCAGCAACGGCGGCCGCCCTTTCGGAACTCCAGAGGCAAGCAAGGTGCCTCCAAGGGATTTGGCGGCGGCTCCTCGACCTACAGTCAAGCGGCCCGCTCCTCGTCGCAAGAAGTCTACAGGGGACGAGGCAAGTCTGGTGGATCTCGCCGTCGTCGCCAGGGAGGCTAGGGCGGCAAGGCCGCTTCCAAGCAAGACTGAACCGGCCGTCGCGTCGGGCCCCCCACCGAAGCACCCCGGTGGGAAGTTGGTTGACAAGGTTCATCAGCGTGTGGAAGTTCATCTCCACCGACCGTTGGGTGCTGGATGCCCTGGCCCACGGGCACACTCTGGAATTTCCAAAGAAGTGCCCCCGAATTCCTCCCATGGCCAGGAAGGAAAACCACGTCCCTCAACTAGGCGACGGTGACTGTTAGAGGTAAGGCCGATGCTCAAGAAAGGAGCCATCAAGCTCGTCCCAAAGAGGCTCTGGGGCTCCGGAGTATACTCAAGGTACTTCCTTGTCAGAAAGAAGACAGGAGGTTGGCGTCCCATCCTGGACTTGCAAATACATCAAGGCACAGAAGTTCCGGATGGTCACCCTCCAGCACGTGCTGGGCCAGCTGGAGGAAGGCGACTTCCTATCCTCGTTGGATTTGGAGGATTTCCACGTCCCTATCCTAAAAGGACATCGAAAGTTTCTCGGGTTCGTAGTTCAAGGGTGGCACAAGGGTGGCACTACCAGTTCAAGGCTCTCCCGTTCTGATTGAAGTCGGCACCCAGGGTGTTCACCAAGTGCCTAGCACCAGTGGCGGCGCGGCTGTGCCTGCAGGGGATCCACGTCTACCCCTACCTGGACGACTGGCTCTAGTCCGAGCAGGGACAAGGGAACTCGCCGTAGAACACACAGCAAAGACCGTCCGGCTGCTCATGGACCTGGGATTCTCCATCAACTTCTCCAAATCCCACCTGGTTCCGTCGCAGGTCGCGCTGTTTCTGAGAGCCAAGCTCGATACAGTGGCGCGATTGGCCTCGCCGTCGGATGAAAGAATTCATGCCATCCTGGGCAAGGTACCGCGTCTGCTCGGGATGATGTCCTCTTGCATCTATCTGGTGCACCTGTGCAGGCTTCGGATGCGCCCTCTGCAGGAGTTCCCCGACGCCCGTTGGATGCAAGCGACGGGCAGCTACGAGGACAAGATCTCGCTCAACGAGGCATTCCGCCAGGCAATCCGATGGTGGGGCACACGCGCGCATCTCGCGGCGGGCATGAACTTTCAGACCCCAGCATACCAGGCGACGGTGACGACGGATGCCTCCCTGGAGGGGTGGGGTGCGCACACCGGAGATCTTCACGCGAGAGGCCTGTGGCTCCCAGAGGAGAGGCCGCTCCACATCAACATACGAGCTCCGAGCAGTGTTCTGGGCCCTCAAGTCATTCCTACCGTCCCACAAGGGCAAGGTGGTGAGGATCTTCACCGACAACACCACCACGATGTTCTACATCCGGAAACAGGGAGGAACCGGATCCCCAGCCCTGTCCAAGGAAGCCCACAATCTGTGGCACTGGGCCGTTGCCCAGGGGATGTTTCTGGTGCCTTTTCATCTAGCAGGGATAAAACACACCATTGCTGACTTACTCAGCAGGGAGCTGCGCTCGTGCCACGAGTGGGAACTACGCCAGAATCAAGTGGATCAACTCTTCCGGCGATGGTGCAAACCCCAAATCGACCTGTTCGCGACGGCAACGAACTCCAAGTGCCAGAGGTTCGCCAGCAGGTTCCCCTAGCCGAGGAGCATGGGCGATGCTTTCTCGTTCCCCTGGGACAGCCTGTTCCTGTATGTGTTCAAGAGGTCCTGGTGCAGGATGATCCTCGTCGCACTGAGGTGGCCGAGACAGATCTGGTTCCCGGACCTTCTGGACTTGTCAGCGTCCCCACCAGTCAAACTGTCGACGGACGCAGATCTTCTCTCCAGAGAAGGAGGCACCATTCTTCATCACGACCCGGTGTCGCTGAACGTGCAGGCCTGGCTCCTGCAGCACTAGAGTTTGGAGGGTACGATATCCCGGCCGAATGCAGAGAGGTTCTTGCAAAGGCCAGGGCGTCCTCAACTCTCAAGTGCTACGGACACAAGTGGAAGAGGTTCTCTGTCTGGTGCCGTGCACAGAAGATTAACCCTCTACGGATTACTGCCCCTCAAGTGCTACTGTACTTACTGTCGCTGGCCAAAGCTGGACTAGCTCATGCTTCCATTACGATACATCTTGCAGCGATTTCCCAATACACCAGAACTACAGGACGGTCATCCCTTTGGTCTCATCGCCTGGTGAAGGAGTTTATGAAAGGACTGTTCCGATCGTTCCCGCCAGTGAAGGCTCCAGCCCCGGCGTGGGAGCTC
The DNA here is from genome assembly GCF_040938575.1 of Ambystoma mexicanum. Classification (NCBI taxonomy): domain Eukaryota; kingdom Metazoa; phylum Chordata; class Amphibia; order Caudata; family Ambystomatidae; genus Ambystoma; species Ambystoma mexicanum. Next base: position 169,037,625 of record NC_090921.1, on the reverse strand, counting down.
AACTTGGTGCTGACCAGGCTCATGGGCCCGCCATTCGAGCCTTTGCATTCGACTCCGTTGAAGTTCCTGTCGTGGAAGACAGCGTTCCTTGTGGCCATCACCTCCGCACGACGCGTGGGAGAGATTCAGGCCCTATCCTGCAAGCCTCCATACTTGACTTTTCACGAGACGAGGGTGGTGTTGAGGACGCACCCCTCCTTCATGCCCAAGGTGCCATCAGACTTCCATCTCAACGAGCCCTTGGTGTTGCCAGTTTTCTTCCCGTCGCCTTCGTCGCCGGCCGAGAGGTCTTTGCACTCGCTGTATGTGGCTAGAGCGCTGAAGTTCTACGTGGACAGAACGAAGAGTTCTCGGAAGACATCACAGCTGTTTGTGAACTTTGGACCTGTGAACCAAGGGAAGGCTCTCTCGAAGTTTTCCATTTCCAGATGGCTCTCCGGCTGCATCATGCACTGTCATCAGTTGGCAAACTGACCGTTGCCCGGCCGTCCGAGAGCCCATCGACCACAGTGATCGCTGCTACCACGACGTTCTTGTCTGGTGTGCCCCTGCTGGACATCTGCAGGGCTACTACGTGGAGGTCGACGCATACCTTCACGAGATTCTACTGCGTCGACTGTGATTCCAGGGAGGAGTCCAGAGTCGGCCAGGCAGTGCTGCGCAACCTGTTCGCTTAAGGTGAGCCTGGTGAGGAGGTAAGAGATGCTTGATGTTGAGTTTTATGTAATGCTTAATGTTGAGCCTTGCCACCTCCCATGGTTATGCATGTGTGTACTGCTATGTATTCTTAAATTCATGAGCATGTGAATCCATGCCAGACCCCATGCTGGAGAGCCTCTAAGTTCATCCAAGTCAATTTACCATTTGCAATAGACTCCACTGCTTGTAATGCAGTTATTATGTACACAACTAAACCTTAATTTAACAAAATGCTGATATTTTGTAAGTAGCACGGTTATACACTAATTCTTAAAACCATAAGCATCCCGCTGCTGCCACCAGTGTAAAGACTGGAGGGGGGTGTCTGTACTTCTGCTCTTTATATGGTAGAGGAGAGGCACAGAGGACCCCAGCCAAGATTCTCTATTTGGTAGCTATGGTCGAGCAATCAAGGCCTAGCTTCTTAGGAGGTGATGCAGGCTGGTTCTTAAGTACAGTGTAGTCTCCAAGCCCCCACAACGGAATGTCCACACACTGTGTTAGTTAAAACACAGTCTTTATATAATTAATATTCAAGGTTATGTACACTATCCCAATAACTCACTTTGTGCTCAGAAAATCAACAATGGTAAATATATACAATTCTACAGTGGTACCACAAATATTATCAGATCTCATTAAAGTGCATCAACTATACTGTCAAAATGTCACACAGATCAATAAAGAGGAAACCAGCAGTAGAGAGAGAGGAAGGAAAGCAAGATGGTTGAACAATTGGCAGACTACTGGCCCCTACCAACTAGGCACAGTTCTGTGTGGAGATCCCCCCAACTGTGCAACCTGTAAAGCAAAGATGTATCACAAGCCCAGTCCATATATTATATTGTTCTATGAGTCTTATTTCCCTCTACAATAGTTCTAGAGCCCCAATGTACCTGGAATTGTAGCGTTCATCGACGGGAAATTGACGGCCCTTCTTGAGTGCCCTCCCTTTAAGGCAGGAGTCACGGGTCATCGAACATCCGACGGAGATCAGGGTGAACTACGGCGGTGAAGTGGCAGCTTCGTTCCTAGCGGTGCTCGCCGACGACAGAGCCTTGGCGTCCTGCAGGAAGAGGCGTGCGGGGCACCTCGGTGACGGTAGTTCTGGACCGCAAAGAGATGTTGAAGAACTGTGGCCCAGCAATGACGTTGAGTCGTCGGCGTCTATGGTCTTTAGGTGGCGGGAAACCCACCGGCGGATGCTCCTCGGCGCGTCGACGGTCGGGCCTTCTCCAGCGGGATAAAGCGGGCGGCGATGCAGACGAGAGCATCCGTGGCTCAAATTAAGTTCTTAGGCAAACGGGAGCACGGCGGCTCCAGTCGGCGACGGCGGTCGTCGACAGTGGCGGACAACCATCCAGGCGCTTCTCTTTGGGATTATGCGGCAGTCCCCGTCTCCGGTCAGCAGCCTGTCGTAGGTCTATCTGCCAGGGAGCTTTGGCAAAGATCAGCTGGTGCACGATGGTCCCTCGTAGCTCGGGAAGAGAGCGCCTTACCAGGTCCTCTCTGGGTCAGTTCTCGGAGACACAGCAGCTTTCAGATTGTGAAGGAGAGCAACAGCAATTCTCCAGCATGGGGTCTGACATGGATTCACATGCTCATGAATATTCCCCGTCGTCAGGCTGGGAATCCTCGTATTCCCTGTCGTCAGGCTGGGAATCTTCGGTAAAGAAAAAACCAGTATCAGTTTTGTTTCTGATCTGTCTTTCGTAGTAGTAACCAATCACTGATCTCTGCGTCATACTGACCACAGCCAATGACTGCCCTCTACCTAAGCCCCGCCTCTGGCAGCCATCTTCAGATTTGGTAGCACGTGAAGTGGCAGTATGACCAAGTGAAGAGCCGCAGAGGGGTAGGCGGGAGGGTTCGCATGTGAATCCATGCCAGACCCATGCTGGAGAACAACAGTTACAGGTAAGTGACTTGTTCCTTCTCCAACATGGGGTCTGGCATGGATTCACATGCTCATGAATAAAGAATACATAGCAGTACACACATGCACAACCACGGGAGGTGGCAAAAGCTCAACATTAAGCATTACATCAAACTCAACATTAAGCAAATCTTACCTCCTCACCAGGCTCACCTTAGGCGAACAGGTTGCGCAGCACTGCTTGGCCGACCCTGGACTCCTCCCTGGAATCCCGATCGACGCACTAGAATTTCGTGAAGGTGTGCGTCGACCTCCACGTAGTAGCCCTGCAGATGTCCAACAAGGGCACACCAGATAGGAACGCGGTGGTAGCTGCGATCGCTCTGGTGGAATGGGCTCTCGGACGGCCAGGCAGCGGTCGGTTTGCCAACCGATGACAGTACATGATACAGCCGGAGAGCCATCTGGAAATGGAAGCCTTCGAGAGAGCCTTCCCCTGATTGACAGGTCCAAAGTTCACAAAGAGTTGTGACGTCTTCCGAAAACACTTTGTGCGGTCCACGTAGAACTTCAGCGCTCTAGCCACATCCAGCGAGTGCAAAGTCCTTTCAGCCGGCGACGAACGCGACGGGAAGAAAACAGGCAACACCAATGGTTCATTGAGGTGGAAGTCCGACGGCACCTTGGGCATGAAGGAGGGGTGCGTCCTGAGCACTACCCTTGTGTCGTGAAAAGTCAAGTACGGGGCCTTGCAGGAAAGGGTCTGGATCTCTCCCACCCATCGTGCAGAGGTGATGGCCACAAGAAACGCTGTTTTCCACAACAAGAACTTCAACGGAGCCGAGTGCAGAGGCTCGAACGGAGGTCCCATGAGCTTGGTCAGCACCACGTTGAGTTCCCACGCCGGGGTCGGAGCCTTCACCGGCGGGAACGATCTGAACAGTCCCTTCATGAACTCTTTCACCAGACGATGAGACCACAAGGACGTCCCCCCCGTGGTTCTGGTGTATCGGGAGATCGCAGCAAGATGAATCTTGAAGGACGCGTGCGCCAGTCCAGCCTTGGCCAGCGTCAGTAGGTACGGCAGTACTTGGGGAGCCGTAATCCGTAGAGGGTTAATCTTCTGTGCGTGGCACCAGACAGAGAACCTCTTCCATTTGTGTCCGTAGCATTTAAGAGTTGAGGACGCCCTGGCCTTTGCAAGAACCTGCAGTCGTCCGGTATGTCGTATCCTCCAAACTCTAACGCTGCAGGAGCCAGGCCTGCAAGTTCAGCGACTTCGGGTCGTGATGGAGGATGGCGCCTCCTTCCCTGGAGAGAAGATCCGCGTCCCCTGGCAGCTTGATTGACGGGGACGCTGACAAGTCCAGAAGGTCCGGGAACCATATCTGCCTCGGCCACGCAGGTGCGACGAGGATCATCCTGCACCGTGACCTCTTGAGCTGGTTGATGAGCCGGATCAGCAATGGCAATGGAGGGAACGCGTATAGAAACAGGCCCTCCCAGGGGAAAGAGAAAGCATCGCCCATGCTCCTCGGCTGGGGAAACCTGCTGACGAACCTCCGGCACTTGGAGTTCGTCGCCGTCGCGAACAGATCGATCTGGGGTGTGCCCCACCGTCGGAAGAGGCGGTCCACCAGATCCTGTCGTAGTTCCCACTCGTGGCACGAGCGCAGCTCCCTGCTGAGTGAGTCGGCGATGGTGTTTTTTATCCCTGCCAGATGAAACGGCACCAGAAACATCCCTTGAGCGACGGCCCAATGCCACAGATCCTGCGCCTCCCTGGACAGGGCTGGGGACCTGGTTCCGCCCTGTTTCCTGATGTAGAACATGGTGGTGGTGTTGTCGGTGAAGATCCTCACCACCTTGCCCTTGAGGGACGGAAGGAAGGACCTGAGGGCCCAAAACACTGCACGGAGCTCCAGGACGTTGATATGGAGGGACTTCTCCGTCGGGAGCCAAAGGCCTCTCGCGTGCAGATTTTCGGTGTGCGCTCCCCACCCTTCCAGGGAGGCATCCGTGGTCACTGTCTCCTGGTGGCCGGGGGTCTGGAAGTCCATGCCCGCCGTCAGATGCGCGCGGGTGCCCCACCACCGGATCGCTCGTCGGAAACTCTCGTCGAGTGTGATCCTCTCCTCGAAGCTGCCCATCGTCTGGATCCAGCGCGCGTCCAGGAACTCCTGCAACGGGCGCATCCGGAGCCTGCACAGGGGGATGAGGTAAATGCAAGAAGACATCATTCCGAGGAGGGACTTGATGGACCTCACTCTGGCCGCGTCCGCAACCAGCATCCGCTGCACCTTGCCCAGAATGGCCCTCGTCCTTTCCTCCGACGGATAGGCCAAAAGCGACACTGTGTTGAGCTTTGCTCCCAGAAACGGTGCGTCTTGCGCGGGCACCAGGTGGGACTTGGCGTAGTTTATGGAGAATCCCAGGTCCGTGAGAAGTTGGACGGTCCTTGCCGTGTGCTCCACGGCGAGCTCCTTCGTCTTCGCTCGGATGAGCCAGTCGTCCAGGTAGGGGTAGACGTGAATCCCCTCTCGGCGCAGCTGCGCCGCCACCGGTGCGAGGCACTTGGTGAACACCCTGGGTGCCGACCTCAGTCCGAAGGGAAGGGCTCTGAACTGATAGTGGCGCCCTTGGACCACAAACCTGAGAAACTTTCGGTGTCCCTTTAGGATGGGAATATGGAAGTAGGCATCCTCCAAATCCAACGACGACAGGAAATCGCCCTCCTCCAGCTGACCCAGGACGTGTTGGAGGGTGACCATCCGGAACTTCTGTGCCTTGATGAATTTGTTCAGTCGTCGTAGGTCCAGGATGGGACGCCATCCTCCCGCCTTCTTCTTCACGAGGAAGTATCTTGAGTAAACTCCGGAGCCCCGAAGCCTCTTTGGGAGGAGCTCGATGGCGCCCTTCCTGAGCATCGCCTTTACCTCCAAGAGAAGTTGAGGGATGTGATGTTCTTTCCTGGCCACAGGGGGTACGCGCGGGCACCTCTTTAGAAACTCGAGCGCGTGACCCTGGGCTAGGGCGTCCAGCACCCAACGGTTGGTGGAGATGGACTCCCACACGCTGACGAAGCTCGCCAGCCGGCCTCCCACCGGGGTGCTTCGGTGGGGGCCCGACCCCACGGCCGGTGCAGGTGCAGTCCTGCTTCGACGAGGCTTTGCCGCCTTGACCTCCTTGGCGACGACGGCGGGGTCCGCCTGACTTGCCTCGTCCCCTGTAAGCTTCCTGCGACGACGAACGGGCCGCTTGATGGTAGGTGGAAAATCTGCCGCCGGAACCTTTGGAGGCACCCTGTTTGCCTCCGCCGCTCCGAGAGGGCGGCCGCCGTTGCTGGAGAACCCCAAGAGCCCGGGCCGTCTCCGTGTCTGCCTTGATGGCTTGAAGGGAATCGTCCACTGTTTTCCCAAACAGGTTGTTTCCCCAAACAGGTTGTTTCCGTCGAACGGCATGTCCAAGACCCTGGTCTGCAGGTCATGACGGAAGTCAGTAGCCTTGAGCCATCCACGCCGCCTAAGGCACACGCCGTTGCCCAACTGGCGAAATCCAGTGTCAGCGATGTCAGTCGCAATCGTAATGGCGTGGTCCGACGCCACATCTCCTTCCTGCAAGATCTCTAGGGCTTCCGCCCTCTTGTCGTCCGGTAGGAAGTCCAGCAGGGGGGCCAGTTTGTACCACAACTCCCTGTCGTAGCGGGCTACGATAGCCAAGGCGTTGGCCGCCTTAATCGTCGTCGCTGCAGATGAGATGACCCTCCGTCCCATCGTATCTAATTTCTTTCCCTCGCCGTCCGGCGGGGAGGTCGACGTAGAGGCCGTGCCCCCCCCCTGCTTTCTTCCTGGCCGCTGCGGAGACGACCGAGTCCGGGGTCGGCTGTGCCCGAAGGCACAAGGGGGCCGCGTCCGGGACCCGGTACTTCTTCACGCACCGATCCCTTCTAGCCGGCGTCGTGGATGGGTTCTTGAGGAGGGCGAGGCCCTCATCCCAAATATCATCCAGTAGAGGTACGGAGAGGACCGTCTTCCTCTTGGCCTCGCGCCGTTGATAAAGGAAACCTTCCTTCTTCTTCTCTTCCGGGCAGAGCTGGAAAAGCTTGGATGCCCTGGCGATCATGGAGTGAAACGATCCAATCTCGTCGGGCGGGGAAGCCCGGGTGGGAGGTGACGACGGCAGATCCTCGTCGTAAACCTCGTCGTCCGTACCTGTCGCGGCCGTGTCAGTCCCCGTATCATCCCCACGAGTCGTGGACGGGGAGGAGGGCTGAACAGGGCGCGATGGCTGAAAAGGAGGTGGAGGATGAATCCTTCTTCTCTTAGGGGGAGGGCTCCCAGAAGGTTCCTCTGGTGGTAACGGCAGTCTCGTCCTTATCTCCGAGCATAAGGACTGTATAGCCAACAAAATGGCCGCCGAGTTGTCTTGCGGCACTGGTTGAGGGGATTCCGACGGGCGGTCAGGGGCCCCGTCGGCACCCTCGACGTTATCGTCATCTCCAATGTCGGGGTCCCTCCCGACGGGCTGGTCTTCTGCTACGCCAACGCCGTGGCTTAAGACTTTGATCAGCTCTTCCTCAGAGGTTGAGGCCGAATCCACGACGACCCCCTGACCGCCCTTTTTCTTCTCCGTCGGAGGTTTCACGGGGGTCCTGTCGATGGGCATAAAAGAGGACTCTCTCCACGGTGGCAGGGAGACTCTGAGCCCCGAGGTCGCCACCACTGGTGTAGCCTCCACAGGCTGAGCCAGGGCCGCCGCGACTGTCTCGATAGAGGCCTTGGCCGGATGGATTAAGGCTTTCACCACCTTAGGTGCGCTCATCGCCTTCTCCTTGGGGGGAGGGTCACTGCCTCGTTCTCCCTCCGATGGGGCCTTCGAGCTCGACCGGGGCCTCTCCAGGAGCTTCGCCGGGTGCTTGGCCTTCCTCTTACCCGAACCAGAGCGTTGGCTCGTGGTTGATGGTGCCGGGGAGGGTGCGCCCTGCCTGGCGCCCGTAGAGCCCGACCGTTCGGCGCTCCCGGTGCCAGCGGACCCGCGGTGCTTGGCCTTGTGTTGGACCCCCGTCGCCGGGGCGTCCTCAAAGGTCTTAGAAGACCGCTCGGATTTCTTCTTCTTCTTCTCGCCTGACGGGCTCAATCCCTTCCAGCCAGTTGGCGAGACGTTGATGGCGGTCCTTCATGGTCCGCTCCGACATATTGCCGCAAAACGTACAGTCCTTCTCCACGTGCGTCTTGTCCTCATGTAGGCAGTACAGACAAAAGGAGTGTTCATCCTCCTTAAAGACATTCTGAAGCTGGCATCCAGGGCAGACCCTGAACAGCTTTCCGGGCGTCGAGCTTCCCTTCTCCTGGGCCATGTCCGAGATGGGCCTGAGAAACTTCTGGAGTCCTCCAAAAGCGTGGCTCGACGAAATCTTCACCCTTGAGGGGCGTAGATGAATCTGAAACGGGTCCCCGTTGATCGGATGAAGAAACGGTGGAGCTTGAGGCTCTTTTGACTGAAAAATCGAAGTTTTTGAGAAAAAAAAAACGTGAAAAAATAGCACTAACGCTCGAGAGCAATAGCACGAGGATCCCAACACTTGAACGTGCGGTAAAAATCTGAAGATGGCTGCCAGAGGCGGGGCTTAGGTAGAGGGCAGTCATTGGCTGTGGTTACTACTACGAAAGACAGATCAGAAACGAAACTGATACTGATACTGGTTTTTTCTTTACCGAGGATTCCCAGCCTGACGACGGGGAATATTCATGAGCATGTGAATCCATGCCAGACCCATGCTGGAGAACAACAGTTACAGGTAAGTAACTTGTTCCTTCTTCTCTTCCAGCAGGGCTTCAAGGTTAAGCTTCAGTTTCACTCCAGTTACTCTTGAGCTTCTGAACATGAATTCTAGCAGTGAGAGGCCCCCAGATATACCAGTTGATCTCCCATTCATTCTGCTGGGTCACACTCAGGCAACCAATCGGTCAGAAGGGCATTCATGCAGGCAGGCATCCAATCAGGTGCATAGTACATTCAGGCCATTCACTCCTCTCCAGACACTCACAACAAGTCATTTGTATTGGGACAAGTACCCAGCCATTCAACACTCCACACTGCATTCATACCAGTTTCGGGCAGGGCTGCCTCAGTCATTGTGTCAAACACCAGATACTAAACACCCACAACACAGAATGCGTATTTGTCACACACTCCATTCACCCAGGTCCCACCCAAAGGGCGTACCCACAACATACAGTCACTGGGAAGGCTCCAGCCAGTTTCGCCTGGACTTCACAACAACACCATATATGGAACTTACACCCAACAGCCAGTAAGGGGGAAGGGACAGGGAAACAAGGCAACAGGCAATAGAAAGCAAGAGGCCACGGGGGCCATCTTGTCTCCATCAGGAATCTACCGATTCCAATGACGGGGCCTGGGCATCCCAAAATGGAGGACGCTCAGGGCACCAGTCAATTCAGCACAGAGCTGCCACCAGCCCGTACTCTGCTCTGTGGGCCCCCCACAGGTTCCCAAAACATACACATGCACAGGGTTGTACCCCCACCCATGGGTGCCTTAAGGGTATCCCATGGGTCTGTACACCAAACCAAAAGAGAGAGCTGCACCGCCACATGAACTCCTGCGCGGAAAACACGACAGAACACACGATAAAAAGCAGTAAAGGACAAGGATACGGAGGCCCTGTCTCTCCAATGCATTTCCAGCATCACAATTACACCCTGGCAAATAAATTCCTCTCTTCAGAAGGGCGACTGGCTCAGCGTTGTGAACCTTCAGGATGCTTATATGCATATCCAGATCTGGAGCCTGTATCGTAAATATCTGCGGTTCTCCCTGGGAGAGGAGCACTATGAATTCCGAGTACTCACCTTTGGTCTCAGCTCTGTGCCGGGTGTCTTCGCAAAGATGTCAGTCATTGCAGCTTTTTTAAGGCTACAGGGTATTCATTTGTATCCATATTTGGACGACTGGCTTCTGTGCAGTCCCTGTCCGGTGAAAGCCTCGAGCAATCTTCACTCTCTCCTTCAGCTCCTGTTCGGTCTTGGGCTGTCGGTGAACTGGCGGAAATCCTCCATGACGATCTCTCAGGACCTGATATTCCTGGGTTTCCGTTGGACGATCGACTGCAGGGTGTACTTGACGGTGGACAGGATGGCGGATCTGTTAACCATGTGTCAAGTCTTCATTCAGTCGGAAAGTATGTCCGCCCCGTGGTTCCAGAAGCTTCTGGGCCTCATGGCCTCGTGCGTGCTTGCTCTTCCCCTGGAGCATCTCACGATGCGACTTACGCAGTTGGCTCTTCAGAGCTCCTGGCTCCAGGCATTGGATCCGGATACCAAAATGATACCGGTTCCACCCTACATGATGACAGATCTCCTTTGGTGGTCTTCTTCCAGCAATCTGTCAGTGGGTGCGCCCTTTCAGGAGTCCTCCCCTGAGGAGACCATTATGACAGATTCCTCCCTTATCGGGAGGGGCGCGACCAGTGCCTTAAGTGGCACTACAAATCGTGCCGGGGCTCATCCAGGGGGCGTGGCCTAACGGCGGGGTCCTGCTGGCCCATTAGGCCACGCCCCCTTGACAAGCCCCAGCTCAATGGGCTACTGACACCCCTGCCAGGCAGCCTTTTGCAGAGATTAGCATCCTCTCCCCCTAAGGGGGAGAGGATGCTAATCTCTGCATTTATTTTGTATAGGCTTGCCTGGCAGGGGACTGTGCCTCGCCTATTCTGCCTTAATGGTGGTGCTGCCCCTCGCCAGCTGGGGAGGGGCAGCGTCACCATTAAGGCTAAAAGGGTGAGGCCACTGGAAGCAGAGGCCTTTTTCCTAAAGACTGAAACTCCCGTGAATCCACGGGAGATTCCACGGGAGATTCAGTATTTAGAAAGCAAGGCCTCTGCTTCCAGCGGCCTCGCGTTTTCTCCATAATGGTGGCGCCGGCCCACGTGCATCCCTTGATTAAAGGGATGCCTCGCAGGTGCGGCGCCACCATTACGGCTGAATGGCCTTTTTTTCTGAAGCCTGAAGCTCTCGCACACGAGCGAGAGCTTCAGGCTGTAGAAATAAATGCCTTTTCGTGTAGTGGCCGGGGCTGCCAGGGGAGATTAGTGGGCCCCGGCAGGGCCCCGCCTCAAAACGAAATTTCAGAGCCTGCCGGGGCCCAGCCCCGGCAGGCCCCGGCCCACTTAAAGCCCTGGGCGCGACGATGGATCATCTTCAGGTTTTCGACCAGTGGTCGCCGCATGACAGACAATTTAACATCAATTATCTGGAACTTATGGTGATTTTTCTGGTGCTCAAAGCTTTCAAGCCAGGGATTGTGAACAAGGTGGTCCGCATCCGCACAGACAATGCGGTAACCATGTTTTATGTCATCAAGCAGGGGGATACCAGGTCACCTCCCCTTGTAGATCTAGCCATTCAGATTTGGGAATGGGCCATTCAGCACAGTGTTTGGCTGTTCGTGGTACACATTCCGGGCCAGCTGAATGTAACGGCAGATGCTCTCAGCCGGCTAGCGGTAGTCAGCTATGAGTGGGAGCTGAACACAGAGATCCTCTCCGAACTTTTTCGCCATTTGGGCACTCCAGAAGTGGACCTCTGTGACGTCAATGAACAGGAAACTTCCTCTTTATGCTTCCAGGAACGGGCTCGGAGCATCTTCTCTGGGGGATGCTCTCCAGATTCCGTGGCACAACATCAGGGCCTATGCCTTCCTGCCTCTTCCTCTGATTCAGTGGGTGCTATGCAAGCTCAGGAGCACGTTGAATTGCACTCTCCTGTTGCCCCGTGGTGGCCAGCCAGATTCTGGTTGTCGGAGCTTCAGCATCTTTCAGTCTGCTCGCCGATCAGGCTTCCGCTTATTTCCAGCCTGCTTCACCAGAGCGATCAGCAGATGTGGCAACCCTCCCCACAATCATTCAGCTTGGTGGCCTGGTGCCTGAGTTCAAATCTTTAGAGAGTTTCAATTTGTCTGCGGATAATATGCATATTATCCAAGCGGTTAGAAAACCTTTGTCCAGGTTTCAGTATAGGAGCAAATGGCTCTGTTTCTGTCACTGGTGTTTAGCAAGAAAGCTGAACCCCAGAGAAGCTGCTATTGACACGGTGTGGTCGTTCATTTCTCATCTGGCAGCTTCAGGCATGCATGTTTTGTCTTGTAGGACTTATTTGTCGGCTATTGCTGCCTACCTGTCCCCGGACTCTTGCTCTTTTTCTTTGACAAACCCTGTCATTAAAAGGCTCTTTGCAGGTCTGTTGCATCTGTATCCACCTATGCGCAGCCCACATCCTAAGTGGGATCTGAATGTGGTCCTTACTGCTTTATGTCATAAACCCTTTGAATCCATGCCTACGGCAGACTTGAAATTCCGGCGACTTCGGCAAGGTGTGTAAGCGAGCTTCAGGACTTGTCGGTAGAACATCCATTCCTCACCCTTCACAAGGATATGGTTGTCCTCCGGACCAATCCCTCTTTCCTTCCAAAGGTGGTATCTGATTTTCATCTGAACCATTCGATTTCCTTACCAGTTTTCTTCCCAGAAACGGCTTGTATTGCCCGAGAGGGTTCTGCATAATTTGGATATAAGGCGAGCTCTTAAGTTTTATTTGGACAGAACATCTAATCTTCGGAGCTCTTCCCAGCTCTTGGTGACCTTCGGAGACCCAAAAGGAATGCCAGCTTCGAAAGCAACTATCTCCCGATGGATTGCTTCTTGTATATCTTAAGCGTATTCCGTTCAGGGCCTTCATCCTCCAAAGGGAAATCATGCCCATTTTGTGCGGGGCAAGGCTGCTGCCATTGCCTTCCAAAAATATGTTCCCTCTGAAACCATTGCCAAGGCAGCCACATGGGCTTCCCCATCAGCTTTTGTGAATCATTACTGCTTAGACCTGAGCTCCAGGGCTGATACTCAGTTCGGGCAAGTTGTTCTTAAGAACCTCTTTCAGTAAAGGAGTTCCATCCACCCATTATCCTGTAAGGAGTGCTGGGTAATCTCCCAAAAGTATGGAGAATAGGGGACAGGACGTAGGAGTATAATAAAGTTACTCACCGTAGTGACTACCTTACTCCTAGTCCATAGTCCCCTTACTCCTACGTCCCGTCCCCTTTCCTCCATACTTATGGGACATTCCTCCGTCCTGTGGGACGGGACCGGAGCACTTTGAGAAAGCGTCAACATTTTGCAAAAACGTTAGTCCTTCCTCTCTGCGCTGGGCACAACACGCGGCCGTAACCCCGCCCCTCTCGGCTCCGCCCCGCGCATCGCCCATCAGTCCTTTTCTCCGCTCGTTCGGGACTGGACGGACTTGCATCTGCGGAAGAATTTCTTCCTTTTTTTCTCCTCGGGCTCTCGCTAGCGATCGCATAATAGTATGTCTATGTCGTTTAAACTAGACTTTCCAGATTGTTCCTCATGTCATCGACAATTCGCGAGGGCGCATCCCCGTACTCTTTGATTAGAGTGTTTGGGTCCGGATCACCGTTGGGACTCCTGTTTTTACTGTGATTCCCTTTCGGTCTGGGCACTTCAACGTCGGTTAGAGCGGTGGGAGGAGGTGTTACGACGTACTCCTCCTTCGCATTTTCAATCTTTCATCGATGAAAAGAAGAAACGCCCGGTAAGTTCTTTACTTTTCAGAGCACCCCGGCCGGTAGACCCTTTCCCGGGTTCTTCCCGGGGCCGGGAGGAGCGTTGACCGCTCTGTCACCGGGGCTTGCCCCGAGGTGCCTTCTGGGCCTAATAATAGTACCAGAGTTTTCTCTGAGGGTCTCCGTAAGGGGCATGGTGACACCGGATCCCAATCCGAGGCCCCTCCTGTGGGGGCTGCTTGTAGACCGGTCTCTACTGAGTCGTGGGGTACCGGAGCTCTCTCTGAGGCCTCTTTGTCGGCTTCCCTCAAAAGTACCGGGGTTCGCCCCGAGGCCTTGGTTGGGCTTGGTGTTACCAAACGCATGTTCGAGGCCCGCGCTGGAAAGGCTGCGACCGGACATGGGTCCGAGGTCCCTCGTACATAGGCTAAGGAAACCAAGATTTCTGAGAGGCCTAAGACGGCCTTATCGGTGAAAGCTGTTTCTCACCGTTCCCGCTCTTGTGGCGACGCCAGATCTGTTGAGGGGGCAAGGAGTTCCTCCTTCCCCGGCAGTGCCAAAGTCCTTCCTGTGAAGGCTAGTTTGGCTATTGGTATGTCGCAGAAACATTCCAGGCCACATAGTGCCCGCTCAGCCAAGGTTCCTTGTGTAAAGGTTAAATGAAGACCCCTGATCCACCGACTGGGGCCCCTGCCTCACTTCCTCACATGCCACAGTTCCTCTCAGGTGACGGCAAAATGGCGGCTGTTCCCGCCACGACCACAGTGGCCATTTTGGGTGCTTCTCCCACAAGTCGGCCTGGTGGTTCCAGAGGCTTCTGGGCCTCATGGCCTCGTGGGTGTTGGCTCTTCCTCTTGCTCGTCTCAAGTTGAGGCGGACTCAGATGGCTCTTCGGAGTTCTTGGCATCAGGCTATGGATCCGGACTCCAAGTTGATAATGATTCCGGCTTCCATGAGAGCGGACCTGGGGTGGTGGTCGTCTCTCAGCAACCTGTTTTCAGATCCCAGCCCCAATGTTAACGGTCACGACGGACTTCTCCCTTCTAGGGTGTGGTGCGAAATTGGATCTTCATCAGGTCTCGGATCTTTGGTTGCCTCAGGACAGGCTCCTCCACATAAACCATCTGGAGCTTCTGGCGATCTTCCTAGCGCTCAAGGCGTTCAGACCGATCATTGCCAACAAAGTGGTCCGTATCCACACAGACAATGTGGTGTCAATGTATTACATCAACAAGCAGGGGGGGCACCAAATCTCCCCCTCTCGTGGACCTGTCCATCCAGATTTGGGACTGGGCGTCCTTCATGGTGTGTGGCTAGTTGCAGTACATATTCTGGGCCAGCTGAATGTCACAGCAGATGCCCTCAGTCGGCAGACGATGGTCAGCTACGAGTGGGAATTGAAGGCGGAGATCCTCTCATGGATTTTCCTGCATTGGTGCACTCCGGAAGTGGACCTCTTCACGACAGCAGCAAACAAGAAGCTTCCTCTGTACTCCTCCAGAAACGGGCTGGGAGCCTCCTCCCTGGGGGATGCTCTCGAGATTCCATGGCACAACATGAGGGCTTATGCTTTCCCGCCTCTGCCTCTGATTCATCGGACGATTTGCAAGCTGAAGAACTCGGTGAACTGTTCTCTTCTGCTCATAGCACCTTGGTGGCCGGCCAGGTCTTTGTTCTCAGAACTTCAACACCTGTCGGTGTATCCAACGATAAGGTTACCGGTGAGTCCCGATCTTCTTCACCAGGGGGTCAACAGCTGTGGCACCCCTTCCCACAATCGTTCAGCTTGGCGCCATGGTGCCTGAGTTCAGGTCCTTAGAACATCTCAACCTGTCTGCGGATAACATGCACATTATTCAGGCAGCCAGAAAACCCTCGACTAGGTCTCAGTACAAAAGCAAACGGCTCAGGTTCTGTCATTGGTGTTTAAACAAACAACTGCACCCAAGGAAGGCTACAATTGACACTGTGCTGTCCTTTGTATCCCACCTAGCAGAGTCGGGAATTCAAGTTCTGTCATGCAGAACATATCTTTTGGCGTTATCAGCCTACCTATCTACGGACCAATACTCTTACTCTCTGTCTAATTCAGTGGTTAAGAGACATTTTGCAAGACCACCAGGGGGCGCAGACGCGATGGTTGCTTGAACCACCGTCTCCCTCTTCGAGCCCGATAAAACCGCCCTTTCGAGCAGTGCAGGGGTAACAAATGCTCGGAAAAACCAGTAGACGAAGGAGATAAGGCGTCCTGGCTCCTACCCAGCCATAACCCAGGTGACGAGGCTGCGAGGAAAAGCAGAAATCAGCCTCCGATCGGAAGCCCCCGGGCAGCGCAGAAGGCCCGTACTCCAAAAAGCGAGGGGAGGAAAAAAAAAAAAATGGCCGCCGTCATCTGAGATACGCGCCGCGCGCGTAAGAAAAAAAAAACCCGACAAGGACTGAACCAGCCCGCCAGTAGCATCCTGCGCCCAGCGAACGGGAGAACTCCAGCCCTACAACGAGGTGCGGCAGCTACGAGAACAGCCACAGCGGACCGTAGCGCCCGGCGTATCGGAGGAGGTTGAGCGACCGACCAGGCAGGCAACAACCGGAGTGAGCGGCCCGGTGCGGGTAAGCAGTGCCCCAGGCGGGCCTTTCCGCTTGGGAGCCAGCCCCCCCCCCCACTCATCGGAGCCAACCCCTGAGACTCTGCACACCCTACGGCGCGAACCGCAAGCGAGGGTCATATCCCTCCACACACGCCTCGCCTCAACATTTGCACGTTCAAGCCACGCCGCACCTCCGCTCGGCAACCCCCGTGGGCCCGAGCACACGGCCACTATAAGTTCTCTCCTAAGGAGCCGCACACGGCAGTAGGCTGCAGACATCAAGCCGCCTGCGGAAGGAGGCCCGTGTTTCCTCCGCCCGACCGAGGCTCCCCCCTCCTCACCAAGCATCAAGAGCGCAGAGCGGCCACCCCCATAATCCCAACCACAGAGGGACCACAGAGTTTACCCCAACAGCTCCGATCCGCCGCTCCCACATCACGGACCCCCACGAGTACCATACCACTAGCGAAGCCTCGCAGCCAACCCAAGGTCCATCAAGGGCCCTCCACGCACCTAGCGGGGAGCAGAGACAGCCGTACAGTGAGGCACCCGATTCACCTGAGCAGTGCTTTTGGGGGGTGGGGGGCGATACTCAGTCCGCTCCGGAGTCACTTAGGGCAAAATCGCAGGCAACGCGCCACAAAACCCAGGGCAGCCCACCACGGAGCTGAGAGAGTCTCCGCCAGAAGAACCAACCAACCACAGAAACACGATCGTGGGTATAAGCACACCTCAGCACAACAGTCCTTGCTCACTGCAACAATAGCCTAGAGCCTCCATAGGTATCAAAGCTGGACCCACGAACCTTGGCAACCCTGAGAAAGTTTAGACGCAACAACGCAACCATGGAAGCGAAAGAAGCCCAAAGCACCTCAGACATTCCAGGCAATGATGGCGACAGCGCAACAAAGTCGGACATCCGTCTGCTGCTTGGGGAGATTAGATCAATGAGAAATAACCTAACTGAAATAGTATCAGACCTACAAACGAAAGTGGGCAAAGTTGAGGACCGCCTGGAAGCGGTTGAAAATAACCCACAATCAGGAGACATCGCCACTATGCAATACGAGGCTAGACTTCTAGATCTTGAGCAGAAGGAAAGGGACATGGAATCAAAAGTGGACGACCTCGAAAATCGGGAGCGACGCTCCAACATCCGCATAATCGGTCTGGAGGAAGAGCGAGGAGAGACACAGTCAAGCCTGGAGAGCATGGTGAAATCCCTAATCTTGACTCTCTATGAAGAATCCGCCCCCCCGACCCTCGAGTTCGACAGGGTGCATAGGGCAGGGGGCTCGGCGAGGGGCCCTCGATCGGTCCTAATCAAATGTCATTATTACATGCAAAGGCAGGACATCCTACAAAAGGCAAGAATGAAGGACACAATCAACTTCCGTGGCTCAACAGTCAAAATATACCAAGACCTCTCAGCAATGACCCTCGCAAAAAGAAGAGGGTGCCGTCCCCTCACGATCTGGCTCCGAGAGAAAGGCGTAAAGTACCGATGGGGCCACCCATTCTCCCTCACATTTGAGTTCGACAGCGAAGAATATAGGCTTACCTCGGTGGAAGAGGCAGAACGAGCTCGATGCCACCTACAAGGCCCAGCAAGAGACTCAGACGCAGAGGGCCGTAGAGAACCAAAGGGCCCGTACCGAGATCCAAATGACAAGCCCTCGAGGAGAGGCCGTGCGCAACAGAAATGGAAATTCAAACGTTTAAACACTCCTTGATCTACCAACACTGCACCTTGTTTCTGCACACTGTTTAGGGGCTCTAACTTGGGCCGAAATGGTCGCCATGGAGCTCCACGAAAGTTTTTTCTCTTTAAAGTTTGTTTGCCTGGCTTGTGGTTAGGGGCTGGGAGACACTCTAGGTCTTTATCCACCATTACGGTCTCCTATGCACTCCGTCCCTGCACAAAGAACAAAGTTACAACCAGGGCTCGAAGAGGGGCTCTCCTAAAGTGGCCCTCTGTGGACGAGGGCGTCTCTTTTCTTTTTTCTTTATTCTCTTCCCTTCCCGTGTGGTGAGGATGTCCAGTATTGCACTCCGCACTAGGGAAGGAGCAGAAGGGATGGGGGGGATCCAATTAACCACTCGACAAAGCAAGCTCGTGAAGCACAAAGAACCAACTCAAAAGTACCACAACACAGGGCAGTTTTTCACTAACTCTAATATGGTACAAAGGGCTCAAGCAAGCCACAATACGAAAAAAGCTATCCAAACCCTAGAATATGGCTAACTCACAGGGCATAGCCTTCGGCTCCCTCAATGTCAAGGGCTTAAATTCCCCGCAAAAGAGATCAATGTTAGCAAGACAGTTCGCGCAATCCAAATTAGACGTTCTCTTCATACAAGAAACAAAATACATTAAAGGTGGAGAAAGGAAGATACTAGGGAGAGACATAGGGGAATCATTCTGGGCATCTGGACCGGAGAAGAAGGGGGGTGTGGGCATTTTGCTGCGTAGGTCCCTGGGAATGCAGGTGCTTCATACACACAGAGACACGCACGGGAGATACGTCGCACTTAAGGGGACACTGAGAACACGTACCGTCACACTGTGTGCAGTCTACGCCCCCAACCAGGGGCAGGCGAGCTTCACTGACCCCCTGTTCGATTTCATTGATGAATGGAGGGAGGGTTCACTAATTTGCGGGGGTGACTTTAACGTTGCTATAGATCGTGAATGCGACTGGTACTCAGCTCGACCAAATTCCCTTCCCCCAAGCACGCTCCAGGGCGACAGACTCGCAATTCAGCTTAGGGAACATCACTTAATAGATACCTGGCGTGTAACTCATCCAGGGGAAAAAGCCTTTACTTTTTATTCTCCACCACATCACTCCTTCTCCAGGATCGATTACCTATTACTGGGGGCGGAAAACGAGGGTGACATCTTAAATACATCCATCCAAATTGTAGCCTGGTCAGACCACGACCTGTGCGGCCTAGAATTAGACCTGGGCCCACTCCCAGCCCTGGACCGCCGGTGGCGATGTAACGACCTGTTATGCAGAGACCCAATTTTCAAGGACTTCCTCTCGGAAGCCATTACAGAATACTTCGACATCAACGACACTGACGGTATGTCACTGAACACAGTGTGGGAAGCAGGTAAAGCCACAATAAGGGGCATTCTTATATCAGAGGGGGCCGCCAAAAAAAGACTCTGGTTACTCAGGGAGAAAAAACTTAAGGAAGAGATCACCCGACTAGAACGCTCCCTTAGGGAGCTCCCCACTAGCGACATTGAAACAGAAATGAGAATTAGGAAAATGAGAGAGGAATTAAAAGATATATGGAAAGCCAAAGCCCTCACTCAGATTAAATACCTCAAACAGAAGTTCTATGAAAAAGGGGACAAAGCGCACACCATGCTAGCGAACAGACTCCGCAAACAGAGGGCAGATAGAGCAGTTCACAAAGTAAACAATGAACAGGGCAACCCACTCACAAATCCCCAAGACATAGTGTCTCGCTTCTCCAATTTCTATGCAGACCTATACGCAGCTGAGACTGATGGCACCTCCCCTGACATCAAAGAATACCTAACCAATATGTCACGCCCACCCATCACGGAAGAACACCTAGAAATGCTAAATGCCCCAATCTCCGCAACAGAGGTGCAGGGGGCGATCTCAGCCCTCAAGGTAGGCTCAGCCCCGGGACAGGATGGTTTCACGCCAGCCTTTTATAAGAGAAACGCCGGTACACTTGCGCCATTCCTCGCCAAACTATTTACTTCCATTTTAGAATCAGGTCGAGCTCCCGAATCCTTCACTGAATCTATTATTATCGTAATCCCCAAAGAAGGTAAAGATCCCATAGAGTGTTCATCATATCGGCCAATTTCGCTCATAAATGTAGATGCAAAAATTTACTCCAGCATATTGGCTGCCCGCCTAGCCCAGATTCTCCCGCAACAAATCCACACTGACCAGGTAGGATACGTAAGAGGCCGGCAAGGGGCAGACAACGTTAGAAAAACCCTAGACCTCATGGCAACTCTTCGAGAGGCCGGCGAGGACCCCCTCTTGTTATCAGTCGACGCCGAAAAGGCTTTTGATCGTGTAGAGTGGTCCTTCTTGAGAGCTGTTCTAGAGTGGGTGGGGTTGGGAGCTGCATGGACACAAGGAGCGAAAGCACTATACCGATCCGCCAGGGCCAAAGTATCGATCAATGGTATCTCATCGCGAACCTTCAACCTTACTCGAGGTACAAGACAAGGCTGTCCGCTCTCCCCTCTCATTTATGCCCTGGTCATTGAACCCTTCGCCCAAGCCATCAGGTCCAACCCGAACATCAGAGGAATCCCGCGAGGCGGTAGGGAGTACAAACTGGCGATGTTTGCCGACGATATCCTCTTATACCTGACCGAACCCTCTACTTCTATCCCCGCTTTTTTCCAAGAGTTGTCGCGATACGGTCCCCTATCAGGCTTCCGGGTTAATCTACAAAAAACCATAGCTGTCCCCTTGAAAGACAACACTGACCTAGCACTACGTTTAGAGACAGATTGGAATTTCAAGGTGCAAACCGACTTGGTCCGCTACCTAGGGGTTAACATAACGGTTTCCCTCCCAGACCTTTTCGAAGCCAACTACACACCACTGTGGGTAGCCATCCAAAACGACATCTCCAGATGGCGCAAACTCTCCATGTCATGGGCGGCGCGTTTTACTGCCATCAAAATGAACATTCTCCCACGATTTCTGTTTTTATTTCAGTCCCTCCCAGTCATTGTTCCCGAGTCCTTCTTAGGAGAGGTAAAGCGCATATTATTAAGATTTCTATGGGCAGACAAACGAGCAAGGATCCCATACTCCACACTGATCCAACCTAAAGAGATGGGGGGCATGAGCTTCCCAGACCTGGGAGAATATTATAGAGCGTCACAACTCCGCATACTCCCGGACCACTTGTGGGAAAACCCAGAGAAACAGTGGGTGGCAATAGAGAACGACATCTTTGATCCGGTCACCCTGGGAGAGTGGTTCTGGGTCCCGAGATCAGCCATGACACAAAGGATTAAACAACACCCCATTCTGAAGGTATTATGGTTTCTCTGGCGTCCATCCCGGGCCATGCAGGGAATCACAACATGGCCCTCTCCTTTGAGTTGCATCTGGTCCCCACCTATTCAAAACTCACTGAGAGCAGTCCAGCAGTCACAGTCATGGTACGAGGCGGGTCTAAGTCGGGCGGGACAGCTCTGGAAAAATGAGGTGTTTACAACCCGGGAGGAATTACAGGCTGACTTGCAGGGCACAAGTGTCTCCCCTTTGTCCTTCCTTCAGCTGCGAAGTGCCATGCACGACCCAAGGTGGGGCAACTCGTTAAAGCGCCCTTTGACACCATTTGAGCAAATCTTAAGCTCCCCCCAAGCATCGAGAGGCCTCGTATCAAAGTTGTACAGAACACTAGTCACGAGGGGTCACAGTCCACGCCCACCTTCAGAAGTGAAATGGGAAACCGACCTATCCATAGAAACCCAAGGGGAGGTATGGAAAGGAATATATAGAGCGGTATGGTCATCATCGGTCTCCATGCAATACAAAATGCACAATGTGCGATTACTGATGAGATGGCACTACACACCCCTTCGCCTATCCAAAATGTTCCCCGGGACATCTCCCTACTGCTGGAGGGGTTGTGGTGAGCAATGTGACTACTGGCACCAATGGTGGGGTTGTGTCAGAGTCCAGGTGTACTGGCGGGAAGTGCTGGGCTGGATTCGAGACATAGATGGGGTCCCCAGAAACTCAACGCCCACACTAGTTTTGTTTGGAGTAGAGTCGGAAGATGACGAAACATACGAATCTCTAATGTACCTACCACGCAATCTTCTATTAGCAGCCCGAGTGTGCCTGACCATAAAATGGAAATCGATGGTCTTACCATCGAAGAGAGAATGGTTAATAAAGGCCCACGCAATATACGAAATGGAAAGCCTAACGGCAGCGATAAATGAATCACGCAGAAATATCGAAATGATTTGGTTGCCCTTTCTAGAATACTACACGACATATTGGGAGCCCACAGACTAAGAACACTTGCTCACCATCTCAGCCAACCAAAGGAATCAGGGCAACGCCCTATGCTGCTGGACGATTGCTAACCCCAAGCCCTGTGAGAGCTTTTTCCTTTCTTGCAGTAGCAACTTGCAGAGCACTTGCAATGCTGTAATGCCCAAAGTGGTGTTGAACTTTTATTTAGAGTTGTGTACAAAGCGACCGAGTCGAGTGGAGGGGGGGTGGGGGGAGGCTGGGGAGGGGGAGGGAGGGGAGTCAGAAACACAGGACTAAAGTTCATCATTGCTTGGCACTTCTCCCCTCTCTATGTTCTTTATATATACGTTACATGAAAATAATACAGGGGATTTTTGTTGAAGTAACTAACACTGCAATTGTCTTGATGTTGAAAATGCAAATAAAAACATGTTTAAAAAAAAAAAAGAGACATTTTGCAAGTTTGACACGAATTTATCCCCCGGTTCGTAATCGGCACCCGCCGTGGGATCTAAATGTGATCCTTACAGCATTGTGCCGTGGACCCTTTGAACCAATGGCCACGGTGGACCTTAAACACCTGTCCTGGAAGGTGTCTTTTTTGGTTGCTGTTACTTCTGCAAGGCATGTGAGTGAGCTCCAGGCTTTGTCAGTGGAGCATCCCTTATTGGTTTTTCACAAGTATAAGGTGGTCCTGCGGACAAACCCTTCCTTCCTGCCGAAGGTGGTCTCTGATTTCCATCTAAATCAGTCAATCTCCCTGCCGGTCTTTTTTCCAAACCCTGCTTCAGAAGCGGAAAGGGTTCTGCACTGTTTGGATGTTAGAAGGGCTCTTAAGTTCTATCTGGACAGAACATCCGAATTTAGGAGCTCTTCTCAACTGTTGGTAAACTTTGGTAATCCACAAGGTAAACAGGCCTCTAAGGCGACTATCTCCAGATGGATCGCTGCCTGTATTACGGAGTCTTACACTGTCCAAGGTCTGAAGCCTCCTAAAGGTATTGATGCACACCTGGTGCGGGGCAAAGCAGCTGCAGTTGCCTTTCAGAAATATGTCCCCTGGGAGACCATCGCAAAGGCGGCTACTTGGGCCTCACCTTCGGCCTTTTGTAAACATTATTGTCTAGACCTGAGCCCCAGATCTGATGCTCAGTTTGGCCAGGCTGTGCTGAAGAACCTTTTTCAGTAGGGTTTTTTCCATCCACCCATAGTTCCTTTAAGGAGTGCTTGGGATCTCCCATAAGTATGGAGGAAAGGGGACGGGACGTAGGAGTATAACCAGGTTACTCACCGTAGTGACCACCTTACTCCTAGTCCATAGTCCCCTTTCCTCCATACGCCCGCCGTCCCCTCTAATAAGGTTCCTCTGTTATTGCTTAAAGGTCTCTAACCTGGCGATGGAAAATGACTGATGGGCGATGCGCGGGGCGGAGCCGAGATGGGCGGGGTTACGGCCACGTGCTGTGCTCCACGCAGAAAGAGAGGAAGGACAAAAATGTTTGCAAAATGTTGATGCTTTTTCAAAGTGCTCCCGTCCCACAGGAAAGTGGACTATGGACTAAGAGTAAGGTGGTCACTACGGTGAGTAACCTGGTTATTCCTCCATACGCCCGCCCGCCGTCCCCTCTAATAAGTATCCTCTATTATTGCTTAAATGGTCTCAGACCTGCCGATAGAAAAGGACTGAAGGTCGATGCGCAGGCAGAGCTAAGGAGGGCGGGGTTACGGCTGCGTGTGGTACCCCACGTAAAAAGAGAAGAAAAACACATTTTTCAATTTGATGCTTTTTTACAAAAAGTGCGCCGGTGCACAGGACGGAATGTCCCAAAAGTATAGAGGAAAGGGGACTATGGACTAGGAGTAAAGTAGTCACTAAGGTGAGTAACTTTATTATTTTCAGACATTTCACTCTGCTCACCCACCGAAACACGTCGCCAACACCACATGTCCTACCTTCCCACATTCCCACAGGTGTCCCGATGAAAACGGTACCTCACATGTGTGGGTGCACCTACATGGGTGCAAAGGGAAAAGGCTAAACCACTGGTAACCCTAAGTCTTTCGGCAGAGCAGATTTTGAGAAATGTTGCTCTTGTGGACAACCTACACATTTGGGCCTAGGGTGTCGAAGCCACCAAGAAAAACAGTGAACCCCATGCATTTCCGAAAAGAGGACACCCGTGGAAATCCACAGAGGTGTGACTTGCATGAATCGCCCCAGAAATGATTACCCACAACCCCCGCCAAAGACCGAAATGTGGCAAAAAATCCAAACTATCGGACATTTCACTCTGCCCACCCACCGAAACACACCGCCAACACCACATGTCCTACCTTTCCGCGTTCCCACAGGTGTCCCGACGAAAACGTTACCTCACATGTGTGGGGTCACGTAACTGGGCGCAACAGGAAATGGCTAAACCACTGGTAATCCCTAATCTTTCGGCAGTGCAGATTTTGAGGAATTTTGCTCATGTGGACAACCCACAGATTTGGGCCTAGGGTGTCGAAGCCACCAAGGAAAATGTGGAACCCCATGCATTTTTGAAAGAGGACACCCGTGGGAATCCATAGAAATCTGACTAGTGCAAATTGCCCCAGAATTTTATACCCACAACACCCGGCAAATTTTGGTGGAAAAAATCACAGTTCTCGGACATTTCACTCTGCCCACCCACCGAAACAAGCTGCCAACACCACATGTCCTACCTTCCCGCGTTCCCACAGGTGTCATGCCAAAAATGGGACCTCACATGTGTGGGTGCACCTACTTGGGCGCAAAGGGAAAAGGCTAAACCAGTGGTAGCCCCAAGTCTTTTGGCAGAGCAGATTTTGAGAAATGTTGCTCTTGTGGACAACCTACACATTTGGGCCTAGGGTGTCGAAGCCACCAAGGAACACAGGCAACCCCATGTATTTCCGAAAAGAGGACACCCGTGGAAATCCACAGGGGTGTGACTTGCGTGAATCGCCCCAGAAATTATTACCCACAACCCCCGCCAAAGACCGAAATGTGGCAAAAAATCCAAACTATCGGATATTTCACTCTGCCCACCCACCGAAACACACCGCCAACACCACATGTCCTACCTTTCCGCGTTCCCACAGGTGTCCCGACGAAAACGTTACCTCACATGTGTGGGGTCACCTAACTGGGCGCAACAGGAAATGGCTAAACCACTGGTAATCCCTAATCTTTCGGCAGTGCAGATTTTGAGGAATTTTGCTCATGTGGACAACCTACAGATTTGGGCCTAGGGAGTCGAAGCCACCAAGGAAAACAGGGAACCCCATGCATTTCTGAAAGAGGACACCCGTGGGAATCCATAGAGATCTGATTTGTGCGAATTGCCCCAGAATTTTATACCCACAACACCCGGCAAATTTTGGTGGAAAAAATCACAGTACTCGGACATTACACTCTGCCCACCCACCGAAACACGCTGCCAACACCACATGTCCTACCTTCCCGCGTTCCCACAGGTGTCATGCCGAAAATGGGACCTCACATGTGTGGGTGCACCTACCTGGGCGCAAACGGAAAAGGCTAAACCACTGGTAACCCCAAGTCTTTTGGCAGAGCAGATTTTGAGAAATGTTGCTCTTGTGGACAACCTACACGTTTGGGCCTAGGGTGTCGAAGCCACCAAGGAACACAGGCAACCCCATGCATTTCCAAAAAGTCTGAAATTTGGCGGAAAAAATAACAGTTCTCGGACATTTCACTCTGCCCACCCACCGAAACACACCGCCAACACCACATGTCCTACCTTCCCGCATTCCCACAGGTGTCCCGACGAAAAAGGTACCTCACATGTGTGGCTGCACCTACCTGGGCGCAAAGGGAAAAGGCTAAACCACTGGTAACCCCAAGTCTTTCAGCAGAGCAGATTTTGAGAAATGTTGCTCTTGTGGACAACTAACACATTTGGGCCTAGGGTGTCGAAGCCATCAAGCAAAACAGGGAACCCCATGCATTTCCGAAAAGAGGACACCCGTGGGAATCACAGAGGTGTGACCTGCGCGAATCGCCCCACAATTTATTACCCACAACCCCCCACCAACTCTGAAATTTTGCGAACGTAAATCAGTTTTCAGACATTTCACTCTGACCACCCACCGAAACATGCCACCAACAACACATGTCCTCCCTTCCCACGTTCCCACAGGTGTCCGGACCAAAACGGTACCTCACATGTTTGGGTGCACCTCCCTGGGCGCAAAAGGGAAAAGGCTAAACCACTGGTAACCCCCAAAGGGTTTGGGGAGACAACCTACAGATTTGGGCCTCGGGTGTCGGAGCCACCAAGGAAAACAGGGAACCCCATGCATTTCCGAAACGAAGGCACCAGTGGGAATCCACAGAGATCTGACTTGCGCGAATCGGCCAGGATTTATTACCAACAATCCCTGGCAAAGTCTGAATTTGAGAAAAAAACCCACAATTTTCAGACATTTCCCTCTGCCAACCCACCGAAATACGCAGCCAACCACACATGTCCTACCTTCCCGCGTTCCCACAGGTGTCCCGATGAAAACGGTACCTCACATCTGTGGGTGCACCTAACTGAGGGCACAAAGGGAAAAGGCTAACCCACTGGTAACCCCAAGCGTTTCAGCAGAGCAGATTTTGCTGATTTGGACAATCTACAGATTTGGGCCTCGGGTGTCGGAGCCACCAAGGAAAACAGGGAACCCCATGCATTTCCGAAACAAAGACATCCATGGGAATCCACAGAGGTCTCACTTGCGCAAATCGACCTAGAATGTATTACCCACAATCCCTGACAATGTTCGAAATTTGGCAAAAAGAACACCATTTTCAGACGTTTCCCTCCTACCCACCGCCGCCAACAACACGCCGCTAACAACACATGTCCTACGATCCTGCGTTCCCACAGGTGTCCCGACAAAAACGGTACCTCACATGTGTGGGTGCACTGTAAAGACTGGAGCGGGGGTCTGTACTGCTGCTCTCTATGTGGTAGAGGAGAGGCACAGAGGACCCCAGCTGAAATTATCTATTGTTGGTAGCAATGGACGAGCAATCAGGGCCTACCTTCTTAGGAGGTGTTGCAGGCTGGTTCTTAAGTACAGTGTAGTCCCCAAGCACCCACAAAGAAATGTCCGCACATTGTATTAGTTAAAACACAGTCTTTATATAATCAATGTTCAAAGTTATGTACAATATCACAATAACTCACTTTGTACCCGGTTATCTACAATGGCAAATCTATACAGTTCCACGTGGTACCACAATCACTATTCGATCTCTTTAAAGTGCATCAACTGAACGGTTAAATGTCACACAAATCAGTTCGTAAAGGAAACCAACAACAGATATGAGGAAAGCAGTTGCTTAGAGCAATTGGCAGAGCACTGGCCCCTACCACTAGACACAGTTCTATGTGGGGATCCCCCCACCTGGGCAACATGTAGAATAAACATATATCACAAGCCCAGTCCATCTATTGTTCACAAGAGTCTTTCCAATAGTTCAGCAACCACAAAGTACCTGGTGTTGTAGAGTTCCTCGTCGGGAAATCGACGGCCCTTCTTGAGTGCACTCCCTTTAAGGCAGGAGCCACGGGTCGTCGAACGTCCGGCGATGAACAGGGTGAACTACGGTGGTGAAGTGGCAGCTTTGTTCCTAGCGGTTCTCGTTGGCGACGGAGCGTAGATGTGCCGCAAGGAAGAGGCATGCGGGGCACCTCGGTGCTGATAGTTCCGAACCGCGAAGAGCTTGAAGACCTGTGGCCCAGCAAGGGTGTTGAGTCATCTGACTTTCTCCAGTGGGACAGAGTGGTCAATGGTGCAGACGAGAGCGTCCTTGGATCAAATGTTCTTAGGCAACTGGAGCACTGCGGCTCCCATCGGCGACGGCGGTCGTTGACGGTGACGGACAACAGTCTGGCTGCTTCTCTTTGGTATTCCGCAGCAGTCCCCGTTTCCGGTTGGCAGCCTTTCGTAGGTCTGTCTACCAGGGAGCTTTGGCAAAGATCAACTGGTGCACGATGGTCCCTCGTAGCTTGGGGAGAGGTCTCCTTACCAGGTCCTCCCTTGGATCTGTTCTTGAAGACAAAACCGCTTTAAGATCGGCAAAGTAGAGCAACAGCAATGCTTCTCTTCCATCAGGGCTTCAAGGTCAAGCTCCAGTTTCTCTTCAGCTTCTGAATGATTTCTAGCAGTGAGAGGCCCCCAGCTATACTGTTGATCTCCCATTCATTCTGCTGGGTCACACTCGGGCAACCAATCACTCAGAAGGGCATTCAGCCATCAGTCAGCCATTAAGGCGCACGGTGCATTCAGGCCATCCTTCTCCATCCAGACACTCATAACACAGAATGTGGATTCGGACAAGTACCACGCCATTCAACACTACACACTGCATTCATACCAGTTTCGGGAAGGGCTGTCTCAGTCATTGTGTCAAACACCAGACATCCACAACAAGAAGTGTATATTCGTCACACACTCCATTCACCCAGGTCCCACCCACAGGTGTACCCACAACATACGGTTGTTGGGAAGGCTCCAGCCAGTCTGGTCGGCACTTCCCCACACTACCATATATGGAACTTCCACCCAACAGCCAGTTAGGGGGAAGGGACAGAGTCAGGGCTTTCCGGGACTTCTGGAAGATCAAGGTAACAGGCGATGGAAGGCAAGAGGCCACGGGAGCCATCTTGTTTCCATCAGAAATCTACTGATTCCAATGACAGGGCCTGGGCATCCCAAAATGGATTGCTGCTCAGGACACCTGTCAATTCAGCACGGAGCTGCCACCATCCTGTACCCTGCTCTGTGGCCCACCCACAGGTGCCCAAAAACATACACTAGGGGCACAGGGTTGTACCCCCACCCATGGGTGCCATAAGGGTATCCCATGGGTCTGTACACCAAACCAAAAGAGAGAGCTGCACCGCCAGGAGTCCCCCATGAACTCCTGCGCGGAAAACATGACAGAACACACAATATAAACAGTAAAGGACAAGGATACGGAGGCCTTGTCCCTCCGATGCATTTCCAGCATCACAGTCGCCCCCCCCATACCCCCAGACTGAGGTTAGGGTGCCTAATCTCCGACGGGATAGACACCCTCATCCAGATGGTCAACATACCTTCTGGAAAGGCCATCTGCATTTTCGTGACTCTTACCTGACCTATGCTCTATGGTGAAGTCTAGCCCTTGCAAGCTAGTGGACCACCTGAGCAGTTTCGGGTTCTCACCTTTCATCTGCATAAGCCACTTCAAGGGCTGATGATCTGTTTGGACCTTAAAGGTGGACCCAGTAAGGTAGGGTCTAAAATGCCAAACTATACTAAAACATTCCTTTTCAACAGTAGCCCACCTAAGTTCTCTACCCTTGAGTTGTCTACTGATGAATATGATCGGATGTTCTCTTCCTTTGTCATCTAACTGGGACAAGACCGGTCCAATTCCGGTGTCGCAGGCGTCAATTTGAACGGTAAAGGGCTTGCTGTAATCAGGCGCACACAACACAGGTGCCCTACACAGACTTTCTTTCAAGCCACTAAAGGCCCTCTGACAGTCTTCAGTCCAATTAACCTTCCTAGGCTGTTTGGGTGAAGTCAGAGCTGTCAGAGGGGCAGCTATGGTTCCATAGTCTGCCATGAAATTGTGATAATACCTAGTGAGTCCCAAAAAGGCTCTCACCTTGGTTTGAGTAGTGGGAGTTTCCCAGTCATGTACATCCTGTACTTTTCTGGGGAGAGGTTGGATTTGACCCCCTCCTACCTCATGACCAAGATATGTGACTTTCCCCGAAGCTATCTGGCACTTGGTGGCCTTGATAGTGAGGTTAGCCCTTTTCAAGGCCTGCAACACCTTATCCAGAAGTGTCAAATGCTCTTCCCAGGTGGAACTGTAGACAGCAATGTCCTCTAAGTAGGCCACACAAAACTCCTCCAGCCCACTGAGCGCATGATTGACCAATCTCTGGAAAGTGGCAGGGGCATTCTTCAACCCAAAAGGCATGACCCTTTTGAAGAGTCCCTCAGGTGTTGAGAACGCCGTCTTTTCCTTGGCATGGTCTGTCAGAGCTATTTGCCAATAGCCTGCGGTAAGGTCAAAGATGCTCACAAATTTAGCAGCACCTATGGTATCCAGTAGCTCATCATACCTGGGCAATGGGTGGGCGTCAGTTTTGGTGACGGCATTGACTCCTCAGTAGTCCACATATAACCTCCAATCCTTGGTGCCGGCCTGGGAACTTGCCTTGGGGACAAGGACCACGGGACTGGACCAGGGACTGGTTGAGGTTTCAATAACACGCAGATCCAACATCTTGGCAACCTCAGCCTGGATGTGGTTCTTAACGGTATCTCACATACTGTAGAACCTGCTTTTGACTGGCACACTGTCACCACTGTCAATTTCATGCCTACACCACGGTGTAAGGCCTGGTGTCAGTGAGAACAGAGATGCATACTGCCGGAGCAAAGCCCTGCAGGCCCTCTGCTGCTCTGTCATCAGATGTGGAGAGAGATGTACTCCCTCCACTGAGCCATCCTGAGGTTTGCAATGAAGCAAATCTGGAAGAGGCTCACGCTCATCCTCTTCTTGTACTGAAGCTAGCAAGAGACATGAGACTTCCGCTCGCCTACGGAAAGGCTTGAGCCTGTTGACGTGGAATAGTTGAGGGGCTACCCAAGGGACTTCTATGTCAACCAGATAATTGACTTCGCCCATCTTGGAGATTATCCTGAAGGGTCCAGTCCATTTGTCTGTCGAAGCTCGAGGCTTGGTAGGCTCCATCACAAGGATCTCTTGTCCTGGAGTCCAATCCACTTGCGAGGCTTTAAGGTCATGCCAGTACTTGTTCAATTCCTGGCTGGCCTTGAGATTTGCTGTCGCCTGACCCATCATCTGTGTCCTCCTCCGTCTGAGGCTTAACACATAGTCCCCCACTTGCTTGGCGGGACCTGGAGGGGTGGCTTCCAAACCTTCTCGGATCAAGGCAAGGTGCCCCCTCACGGGATGTCCAAAGAGTAACTCAAAGGGGCTGAAACCAACACCCTCTTGAGGTACCTCTCTGTAAGCGAACAGCAGGCATGGCTGGAGGATATCCCATTTCCTCCTTAGGGGCTCTTCCAAAGCGCCTAGCATGCCCTTGAGAGTTTTATTAAATCTCTCAACGAGACCATTGGTCTGGGGATGGTAAGAGGTGAAGAACTTGTAGGTTACCCCACACTCTTTCCACATGGTTTTCATGTAACTAGACATGAAGTTGGATCCTCTGTCAAAGACAACCTCCCTAGGGAATCCAACCCGGGTGAAAATGCCCAGGAGAGCCCTGTCAACCACCTTCGCAGTAACAGTCCAAAGGGGAATAGCCTCAGGGTACCTGGTGGCATGATCAACCAAGACTAGGATGAACTGATGTCCACCTGAACTGGGAGGGTCAAGGGGACTGACAATGTCGATGCCCACCCTCTCAAATGGTGTGCCAACCACTGGCAATGGCTGCAGTGGGGCAATGACACTGCCTCCAGTCTTGCCAGACAACTGACAGGTTGGGCAGGTCCTGCAGTGGGACTCCACTTCTACCCCCATACGTGGCGAGTAGAAATGGACAGAGAGCCTCTGGTTAGTCTTCTTGGTACCAAGATGACCAGCTAAGGGCACCTCATGCGCCAACTGCAGCAGGAAGGGCCTGTAAACCTGGGGTACCACCAACCTCTTGAGGGCACTAGGTTCAGGCTTAGTGGGCTCACTAATAAGGAGCTCGACCTCCCAATAGATCCGGAATGTTCTAGGCACTTCTCCTTGTGCCTGGGACAGGGCCTGTGTTCTCAGACCCTTGAGAGAGTGGCACTCTCTCTGACCGTTACAGAAGTCTGGCCGGGAGGGTTCCCTTTTCAGCTAACAAGCATTGAAGGTCGGGGTGGTCCTGCGGCTGAGTACCTTTCCCACAGGAAAGTCTTCTGGCTCTTCTCCCACAGGAGTTGAGACTGGGTTCACCACTGGACTCAGCCCGTCCGGAGCACGAGTCCCAGCGGATGCCGCAACAGCAGCAGGAAGAGAAGGAGTCCCCTCGACAGAGATGGCCTTCTTACCCTTCCATTTCCTTCGCACGTTGGGTTTCCCCGTTGGCAAAGATACCGGGCTCGCAGCTGGACCCTGTGTGACATGCGATCGTGTGACCGCCACAGCAGCCATGGGTAGACAATCCGTGATCACTGTCAACTCGACCAAATCCTTGCCTAACAAAATGTTTGCAGGCACGTTGTCCTGAACCAGGACCGAAAGCTTCGCTGTCTTGTCTCCAATCTTGATGTGGACTAAGGCTACAGGCGATAATTTGGGAGGCCCACCAGCTAACCTGGTGGTTCTCAGAGGAGCACTTACATAGACCTCTGGCTTGAGCAGGGCCCTGCCCACCACTGTCATGCTTGCCTCAGTGTCTCTCAAACCAGTAGAAGGCTGGCCATTCAAGAGGACACTTCTCAAAAACCTACGGGTGTTCTGTGGCATAGTTGCCAATACTTCTGCGTTCTGGTCCCAGGCCCCAAGGGACACTAAGGAAATCTTTACAGGAGCAGCAAATGTGATCCCTGTAGAAGAGGGGAGTGCAGTGGCCTCCACCTCAGGTACGGAGTAGGGGTAGGTCAGGCTGACAGCCTGGACTCCAAATGCCTTACCCTTACGCTTGGGGTCACCCCTTCTGTGATCCAGAGCCCCACAATCCCAAAAAGTGCCAGGAGTGCGGGGTACAGTACTGGAAACACTGGGACCATTCTTACTCCCACCCACAATAGACTTATCCCCACTAGGTTTTTGGATTTTAGGAGAGGACGGTTTTGGTTTATCCGACTGTGATTGCTTTTGGGACTCCTCAGCTTTCTGAGAGGCCCCCTTTTCTTTGTCCTCGGTGGGAGACTCACTTGTCAGCCAACCTAGCCAGCTTAAAGGGATCCAAAATTTTCTGGTCAGCAACTCTAGTGAACTGGATTCAGAAAAATGCTCAAAAAACAAAAGGTGGGACAATTCAACAAAAGCTTTCACCTTGTATCCATCAATCCACTCCATCATGTTCATGTGCGCAGCACTCACCCAGTGAACCCAAGACACATTGGGCCTCATTAGGACCCTGGCGGAGAGGGTATTACGCCAGCGTAGTGCATGGCGTACCTCTCCGCCATACTACGAGTTCCCGTAGCGCCATGGAGGTTTTCTCCGCCTGGTTTTACCAGCCGGAGAAAACCATGGCGCTACGGGACCTCGTTGTTAATTACGCCACCGTATTTTACGGTGGCGTAATTAACTCCTTCCCCACTCCCATTATACCCTATGGGGCAAGAATGGGAATGGGGAAGGGCAGAATGGGGATTGGGGATTTACCGCTCCGCCGAGGTCGGAATGGGGCGGTAAATCCGCCAACCCCCATGGCGCTATCGGCGGCTTTCCGCCATGCTTCGCGGTGCATTTAGCACCGCGAAATCCGCCTGGGTCGTAATGAGGCCCATTCTCTCTTTTCTTAAAATCCCTGAACCTTTTAAGGAATTGGGTAGGTGTCTTACCAAATTTGACAATCAAAGCAGACTTCATGCACTCTTACTGACCCCTTTATTCCACACTCAGTATCAGAATACAGTCATATCCAGTCGGAGGCAGTCTGCTTAATAAACACTTAGCCCAATCTCTCTCATCAGCACCATGAATTGCACAAGCCATTTCAAACGCTTCAATCCATTGGAGGATATCAGAACCCTCCGCATACACACCCACCACATCTTTCATAAACTTGGTGGCTGGGGACCTGACAGTCTCAACTGTTTTCGCTGAAGTCTCCACTCGAGCTTTCTCTAACTGGATTCGCTGACATTCAGTGTCCTTGTCTTTGAGTTCAAGATCCCTGTTCTTGAGTTCCTCTTGCTGTGACAACTCCTCTTTCTTAAGCTCAGCATCTATTTCCAACTTGCAGTATTCAAAGGTAACTCAAGTTTCAAGGAATTGCTGGAGGTCGGAACAGAGGCAGCAGGAATGGTGGCATTCCCAGAAACAGTTCCGGCAACAACCCCAGGGGCAGAGTCCTCATTGGTTGCACCCCGCCCTTCAAGAATTTCACCATCAGTCTGGTAGTCCACCAGGGCAGCTATCAGCTCAGCCCTAGACGTATCCACAAAGTCTAACTCCCTGGCTTCACAAGCACTCTGGAGAGCCTCTAAACTCATCCAAGTCAATTTACCATTCGCAATTGATTCCATCGCTTGTAATGCAGTTATCTTGTACACAACCAAAACTCAATTTAACAAAGTGCAGATATTTTGTAAGTGTCACGGTTATACACTGATTCTTAAAACCATAAGCATCCCGACTGCTGCCACCAATGTAAAGACTGGAGGGGGGGGGGTCTGTACTGCTGCTCTCTTTATGGTAGAGGAGAGGCACAGAGGACCCCAGCCAAGATTCTCTATTTTTGGTAGCAATGGACGAGCAATCAGGGCTTAGCTTCTCAGGAGGTGATGCGGGCTGGTTCTTAAATACAGTGTAGTCCCCAAGTACCCACAAAGGAATGTCTGCACACTGCATTAGTTAAAACACAGTCTTTATATAATTAATGTTCAAGGTTATGTACAATATCATGATAACTCACTTTGTACTCGGTTATCTACAATGGCAAATCTATACAGTTCTACGTGGTACCACAATCACTATTCGATCTCTTTAAAGTGCATCAACTGTACGGTTAAATGTCACACAAATCAGTCGTAAAGGAAACCAACATTAGATATAAGAAGAAAGCAGTTGGTTAGTACAATTGGCAGAATACTGGCCCCTACCACTAGACACAGTTCTGTGTGGAGATCCCCCCACCTGTGCAACCTGTAGAATAAAGATATATCACAAGCCCAGTCCATCTATTGTTCACAAGAGTCTTTCCAATAGTTCAGCACCCCCAAAGTACCTGGTGTTGTAGAGTTCCTTGTCGGGTGATGAACAGGGTGAACTATGGCGGTGAAGTGGCAGCTTCATTCCTAGCGGTGCTAGTCGCGACGGAGCGTAGACGTCCTGCAAGGAAGAGGCATGCGGTGCTCCTCGGTGTCGACAGTTCCGGACCGCAAAGAGTTTGAAGAACTGTGGCCCAGAAAGGGCGTTGAGTTGTCCGGCGTCTCTGTGGTCTTTAAGTGGCGGGAAACCCACCGGCGGCCTGACTTTCTCCGGTGGGACAAATTGGTTGACTGTGCAGATGAGAGCGTCCTTAGATCAAATGTTCTTAGGCAACGGGAGCACTGCGGCTCCGGTCGGCGACGGCGGTCGTCGACGGTGACAGACAACAGTCCGGGTGCTTCTCTTTGGGATTCCGCAGCAGTCCCCGTCTTCTGTAGGCAGCCTTTCGTAGGTCTGTCTACCAGGGAGGTTTGGCAAAGATCAACTGGTGCAAAATGGTCCCTCATAGCTCGGGGACAGGTCTCCTTACCAGGTCCTCCCTTAGATCAGTTCTTGGAGACACAACCGCTTTCAGATCGGCGAAGTAGAGCAATAGCAATTCTTCTCTTCCAGCAGGGCTTCAGGATCAAGCTTCAGTTTCAACTCCAGTTTCTCTTCAGCTTCTGCACGATTTCTAGCAGTGAGAGGCCCCCAGATATACTGTTCATCTCCCATTCATTCTGCTGGATCACACTCAGGCAACCAACCACTCAGAAGGGCATTCAGCAGTCAGTTAGCCAATCAGGCGGACAGTGTATTCAGGCCATTCTTCTCCATCCAGACACTCATAACACAGAATGTGGATTCGGACAAGTACCACGCCTTTCAACACTACACACTGCATTCATACCACTTTCGGGCAGGGCTTTCTCAGTCATTGTGTCAAATACCAGATACCAGACATCCACAACAAGAGGTGTATATTCGTCACACATTCCATTCACCCAGGTGTACCCACAACATACGGTACAATCCATAGAGTTCTGACTTGCGCGAATCCCCCCAGAATTTATTTATTTATTTTCAAATTTGTTTATTAGCATTTGTTATTTAGTACATTTACAGGACACCAGGCGTGTCCGCATTTCTAGGATAATGAGCATTTCAGAATAAAACTTTTAACATTTAACACATTAACATTACAACATTCAACTATCTCCCAGTGTTTGCTATTAAGGTGAAGTTGCTTGGTGGAGCAGGGGGGGGATCCTGATGGTCTGGGGGGGGGGGGAAAGGAGGGGGCCCATGCCTGTGAAAGCCCCGTGGGGTGACAGCGTGGTGGTCACAGGTCTTGTCAATTCAGTTCATGGTTCTGTTTCAGTGGGTTCATACCAGTTCATGGGGGCTTGTCATCTGAGGGGTAAAACAGGGAGTCTGTGAGTTCTTTCCAGGCCTCAAGAGTCATCTGTGGATCTGGCCACACTGTCCTCCCAAGTCGTTGTTTCTGCTCGTACCCAGTGCTCGTTCCATTCACCCACGTGTACCCACAACATACGGTCGTTGGGAAGGCTGCAGCCAGTCTGGTCGGCACTTCCCCACACTACCATATATGGAACTTCCACACAACTGCCAGTCAGGGGGAAGGGACAGAGTCAGGGCTTCCCCGGACTTCTGGAAGATCAAGGTAACGGGCGATGGAAGGCAAGAGGCCACGGCAGCCATCTTGTTTCCATCGGTAATCTACTGATTCCAATGACAGGGCCTGTGCATCCCAATATGGAGGATGCTCAGGGCACCCCTTCCATTCAGCACGGAGCTGCCACCAGCTCATACCCTGCTCTGTGACCCACCCACAAGTACCCAAAAACATACACTAGGTGCACAAGGTTGTACCCCCACCGATGGGTGCCATAAGGGTGTCCCATGGGTCTGTACACCAAACCAAAGGAGAGAGCTGCACCACCAGGAGTCCCACATGAACTCCTGCGCGGAAAACACAACAGAACACACGATAAAAACAGTAAAGGACAAGGATACGGAGGCCCTGTCCCTCCGATACATTTCCAGCATCATACGCACCTACCTGGGATGCAAAGGGAAAAGGCTAAACCATGGTAACCCCCAAAGGTTTTGGGGAGGCAACCTGCAGATTTGGGCCTAGGGTGTCGAAAGCACCAAGGAAAACAGGGAACCCCATGCATTTCCGAAAAGAAGACACCCGTGGGAATCCATAGAGTTCTGACTTGCGCGAATCCCCCCAGAATTTATTTATTTATTTTCAAATTTGTTTATTAGCATTTGTTATTTAGTACATTTACAGGACACCAGGCGTGTCCGCATTTCTAGGATAATGAGCATTTCAGAATAAAACTTTTAACATTTAACACATTAACATTACAACATTCAACTATCTCCCAGTGTTTGCTATTAAGGTGAAGTTGCTTGGTGGAGCAGGGGGGATCCTGATGGTCTGGAGGGGGGGGAAAAGGAGGGGGCCCATGCCTGTGAAAGCCCCGTGGGGTGACAGCGTGGTGGTCACAGGTCTTGTCAATTCAGTTCATGGTTCTGTTTCAGTGGGTTCATACCAGTTCATTGGGGCTTGTCATCTGAGGGGTAAAACAGGGAGTCTGTGAGTTCTTTCCAGGCCTCAAGAGTCATCTGTGGATCTGGCCACACTGTCCTCCCAAGTCGTTGTTTCTGCTCGTACCCAGTGTTTCAGTTCAGAGTGCCAGCTTTTCTGTTGGGGCCCAGTCGTTTTCTTCCAAGACATTGCCATGGTCCTCTTTGCCAGTATACACATAATGTCCATTAATCTGGTGAGGAGCTTGAGTTTGGCCGGTCTGGTGTATGTGCCGAGCAGGCATTCCTCCGGGGTCCATTTGTATCTAGTCATCCCCAGATTGTCGCTTGTCTGCTGTATGGCGGTCCACAGGGATTGTGTCCTAATGCACTTCCAGAACACGTGGATCAAGTCCGCATTGCTCTGTCCACACCATGTGCAGTTAGAGGGCAACGTATTATTGATTTTTGCCAGCCTGGATGGAGTTAGGTATGTTCGGTGTAGCAGGTTGAGTTGTATTTGTCTGAATCTGTGGTTCCTGGAGACAGACTTGGGGAATGTCAAGGCCCTTTCCCATTCTCCATCTGACAGTTCCCGGCCCATGTCTGCTTCCCATTTGTCTCTCAAAGTGGGACCCCGTGGGTTGGGGACGTCGCTCAGGTGGGCATAGATCTGGGACACCGGCTTCCAGCCCTCGCCCAGAGCATAAAGTAGTGTGATCAGGGGGTTTGGTTCCGGTTCTTCCGGCCATGACGACCATTTGGTTCTTGCTGTGGTTCTCATCTTCTGATACCACAGGAACTGGCCCGTATGGACTCCATCTACTTCCTGAAGTGTTTCAAAGTCTTTAAAGGCCCCATCCGCAAACAGGTCCCCCCATGAGTA
This sequence comes from Ambystoma mexicanum, assembly GCF_040938575.1. Classification (NCBI taxonomy): domain Eukaryota; kingdom Metazoa; phylum Chordata; class Amphibia; order Caudata; family Ambystomatidae; genus Ambystoma; species Ambystoma mexicanum. The sequence continues at coordinate 168,999,509 of NC_090921.1, read as the reverse complement.
TATCCCATTCCTTTCCCAGTGCCTGAGGTGGTGAAAATCTGCCACGGAGCCACATAGGTCCGAGAGTAGTGGTATGTCCGGGGAGTAGTGGGGCTTAGAGCAGGCGAGGGTTACTGCCCTGCGCCATACTTTTTGCCCCAGGATAGCTATGGAAGGGGCATTTCGCATTAGGTGGGAGGGGGCCCAGATGAGTTCTTTCATATGCAACGGGGATACTAGGGTCTGCAGGAGGGGGTCTCGGATGTGGCTTCATCTGCTAGCCATTTAGTGACAAAACTAAGCTGTGCTGCAAGGTAGTACTTTTCGAAGTTCGGGAGTTGGATTCCCACTTGGGTGTACGGTAGCATCAGGGTGGATAATGCTATTTTGCGTCTCCCTGACCCCCACAAGAAGTCCAGGGTTATCCTTTCTAGCAGGCGGAAAAAAGGCGCATTCATGTAAAAATGTATGTTCTGGAACCCGTACAAGAATCTGGGAAGGACAATCATTTTAATTATGGCAGCTCTTCCCATCATGGATAGGGGGAGTTTCGCCCAAAATTGCATGGATTTTCTCAAGGCTGGGATCGCAGTCTTCGTGTTGTGTTCATGCATTAATGTAGGGGTATGCATTATGTGTATACCTAAATACTTAAATGAGGTCAGCTCCCAGTGTATTCCTACCACAGGAAGTTCTGCTATGTCTTTCCCCTTGAGGCCTGCCAGAGGGAAGAGGCAGGACTTTGCCCTACTAAATTGTATACCAGTGATCCTTGCAAAGTTGTCTAGGACGTCTAACATCGTGGGCACGTTATTTTGTGGATCTCTGACGTACAATAGTACGTTGTCTGCGTAAAGAGAAATAATATGGTCAATACCCCCCAGCCGTATCCCGGCATCAAAGAATTGTTTCCGGAAGTATATGGCAATGGGCTCCAGTCCCAGTACGTAAAGCATGGGGGAGAGATGGCATCCCTGCCTAGTGCCCCTGCGTATGTCCCAGGCTTCAGATATGTGTTTCCCTGTTTTTACTCTGGCCGTAGGTCTGTTATAAAGTATCTTGATCCATCTAATGAACCCTGGGCCAAAGCCGAAACTCAGAAGAACCTCCACTAGCCACTCCCAAAATATAGAATCGAACGCCTTAATAGCATCCAGGCACAGCAGCGCAAATGTCTCTGTATTGGCCTCTGTCTGGGCAATAACATGTTGCACTCTACGTAGGTTCATGGTCGTGTTCCGGCTTGGTATGAAGCCACACTGATCCTCGTGTACCACGTCCCCTATAATTTTAGCCAGTCTGTCTGCTAATACCGTGTTCAATATTTTCACATCGCAGTTAAGCATGGCTATTGGGCGGTAGGAGTCACATTTGTCAGTGGGCTTATTTGGCTTAGTGATTGGAATTAACAAGGTTTCCCTCATGCTCTCAGGAAGTATCCCTCTCTCATGTGCCTCCTGGAAGACCTCATGTAACAAGGGTGTTAGGGAGGTCTCATATGCCTTATAAAACTCAGTGGGCAGTCCTTCACTCCCGGGGGTCTTAGCCTTGGTCAGTGACTTGATTGCCTCTGCGATATCCTCCGCTGTGATATCTGCGTCAAGGGCTTCAGCCTGTTCAGGGGTCAATTTGGGGAGCCCTATTTCCTCCAGGGTGTCTATGATTTGGTCTCGGGGAACCTGATCCCTGTGAGAGTAAAGGTGTTCGTAGAAGCCCTTAAAGGTTTCGTTTATATCTTGCTGTGTCTGTACTGCCTTACCTTCTTCAGTCTGTATCATGGTAATCGTGTGCTTGGGGTGTTCTTTCCTACAAAACCAGGCCAGCATTCTGCTAGGTCTATCGGCTTCCCAGTGCGTTCTGTTTATTTTGGTGGCATAATCAAACTTGGCTAGTCTTTCCCAAGCCTGTGCACATTTAACTCTAAGTTCCTTAAGGTTATCTTCTCTTTGGTGAGTATTCACCGGGGTGGATTCGAGCTGCTCAATCTGTCGTTCCAACTGATCTAATTCACCCCTCAATTGTTTCCTGATGCCCCCTGCTTTCGCAATGATTTCCCCCCTCGCCACTACTTTGAGAGCGTCCCACATCGTGCTCAGGCGGGCAACGCTTCCCATATTCCTCTCAATAAAACTATCTATAAATTCATGGAGTTCTTCCCTGAATACCGGATCACTTAAGGCGTCTGTCGGCATTCTCCACATAGGGATAGGGGGCCTGGGGCCAGTTTGATTCCAAACTATTAAGAGCGGTGAGTGGTCTGATATGGTCCTTCCCAAATATTGCGCTTCTTCTATTTGTGACAGGTGTTCTTTGTCTACGAAGATGTAGTCTAACCTTGTGTGAAGATCATGAGGGGAGGAGAAGTATGAGTACGCCCGAGAATCAGGATGGCGTTCTCCCCAGACGTCAGCCAGGTTCAACCTATCTGACAATAAGGACAAGGCTGTGGTTGCCGCTGAGGGCCCTTTCGGGTGGGGCTGGGACCTGTCGAGGCTCGCATCATGGACACAATTAAAGTCCCCCCCCATAAGAAAATACCATGTCTGTAAGGTGCGATTTTAGCATACATGGAGTTCAAGTGTGCTGGAATGTTAGTATTGGGGAGGTAAGAGTTCACTATGCATATTTCATCCTGTTCCAAGCGGCCCCAGAGAATTACAAACCTGCCCTCAGGGTCTGTCTCAGACCTGGTTAGGTGGAAAGGGAGTTGGGGATGGATCCAAGTGTACACACCTCTTGCGTATTTAGAGTAGGTAGTGCCCACGCCCTGTCCCCCCCCAGTGTTCTCCCAGTCTAGCCAGGGAGTCCGCCGTGCAGTGCGTCTCCTGCAGCAGCGCTATCTGCACTCTTTTCCTGTTCAAGTAAGACTTGATTCTATTCCGGCGTAAGTAGGTTCCCATGTCCCTCACATTCCAAGTCATTATCTTTATTTTAGTATTAGATGCCATGTCGAATCAATCGAGTTGTCAATGAATCAGTCCGGCACCTACCAGTGACCCCAGCGTCCCCAGGTCCATGCCGTCTCCCCTCCCGTCCACCTTCTCCAGCATCGCTCATTTCACTCGTAGGAGATTCAGTAACTTGAGTAACTCCCATTGCCTTGAATGGGGAAAAACAAACAAAACAAGATGAACAGTCCCTAGCAGTTGCTCCCAACTTGCAACGCTCAGGGGGTCCTGAGCCTCCCAGGCCACTCCTGGCCTTCCGGATCGGGTTGTGTGTGGGCAAGCTGCTCACACAGTTTTCAGTGGGGTGTGTTGCCTAACTTCACTCGTTTGGTCCTTTGAGCTCTCGTCCGATATAGTTTACTTGTATAGCTTACTTTACTGAAGGCTTGCATTGGATGGTGCTTGGTTGGGGTCGGTCGTTATGTGGGGAGTACCCGTTTCCTCCTCTTTCTGGCAGGTTCCCAATCAGCCCCGGTCCGACTTTGAAGGTCCTGTTCCATCATCTGCCAGGTTGTTATGTTCAAGCCACATGTTGGCCGCGGCCGGAGTCTCTAGAAATATCGCTTTTCCATTATAGAGAACCTTGAGGCGTGATGGGTAGAGCAGCATGTACTTTAAATTAAGATTCGTTAGGCGGGCTTTTATCGGGATAAAGGAGTTCCTTGCTCATTGCACTGCAGGGGTATAGTCGGGGTATATAACTATTGTTGCATCATTCCTCTTTATCTCCCCTCCTTCTCTTGAGTATCTCAATATGGTTTCTCGATCTCGGAAATTTAAGATCTTAGCTATAATTGGGCGTGGATGGGATCCGGGTGGAGGACGTTTCTGGAGGGATCTGTGGGCCCTTTCCACTGAGAACCCTTGGGAGAGGTTACCCGGTCCAATTTCCTGTAGCAACAGCGTTTCGATGAAGTCTGTCGGGTCTGGGCCCTCCGAGTCCTCAGGGACCCCTAGTATGCGGATATTGTTTCGGCGGGCCCGCCCCTCGGCCTCCTCGGAGCGGTCCTCCAGCCTGATCACTCTCTGTTCCAGATCCTGGACCGTCCTCTTCAGGACTCGGGTGTCCTCTACGTTTTCCTAGAGGGTGGTCTCTGCCACTGTGACCCTTTCCGTTAGGTTGCGGGCGTCTTGACGCATAAGCTGAATGTCCGATTTCACCTCTTCCAGTCTTCCTTCGAGTGATGTGCGGAGGGCCACTATTGCTTAGAGGACTTGCGCATGTTTGAAATCCTCTCCTTGTTGGGGCAGTTCCTCGATAGGTTCTGGGTCTTGTTGCGACTGTCTCTGGGGACTAACTGTCGTGAAAGAATCCATGGTGACCAGTTTCAGCTTGCCCTTGGGGGGAGACATTTTTGGGGGGGCTGCGGGTTCGTTTCCGCGCACTGTGTAGATCGTCCTAGTAGCCCCCTCTTTTCGGCTGATGTTTCGCGAACACCCCTCTCTCGGATCAAGGGCAGTTTGGGTGGGGTGCTGTCGCTGTTCGGACCGTTGATACGGCCGGGCGTAGGCCCCGGCTGCCCTCCGTTTTCAGGGTCTCAGCCTGCCTTTGCCACTGTGTCTAGGAAGGAGCTTCCCTAGGGCCGGTCTGCAGGCTCTCGACTCGTGAGTTTCGAATCCAAGATGGAATTCTCTCAGAAGCTTATTTGGGATTTGGAGGGGCGGGAGGGGTCCACCATCTATGTCGTCGCTGGATTGCCTGCGGGGTTCGGTGTTTCCCGGCCCTCCGTTGCCAGGGGCTTATTGTCCGCTCCTTTTCTGGGAGCTTCGATGGAGGAACCACGGGTCTATCAGGCAGGGTCCGCTCCCTCCTTTTCACCTGCTGCACTCTTCCCGGCTCGGGGCGGATTTCTCCGCTTCCACCTCGATCGCTCCGTAGGCCCGGGGGGGTGGAATCCCAGACTTTTCCACACTTCCACGCAGTCACCAGGGTAGAGGCGGAGCCGGAGCGAGATCAGTTAGCCCCGGTGGCCTCGGTACCAGCGTGCGTCTCGCCCTGCAGTATGTCACACTTGGTCGCAGCTCTAGTCTTGGCGCGCAACGGGCGCCGCCATCTTGTGGGCCCCAGGGGCTCGAGTTTGGGCTTCCTGTTTTCTGGCTTTGCTTCTCCGATTCGGGCCGGGAGTCAGGGAGAGTGTCGGGAAGCGGTTCTTCTTCCGTTCTGTCCGGTCCGGTCCTGGATTACCGACCCGTTACCGCGATATTCTTGTCATATGGAAGGATCACGGACGGAGAGCTCTGCAGGAGCCTGTCTTCACAGCATGCGCGCAGGCCACGCCCCCTTGCCCCCAGAATGTATTACCCACAATCCCTGACAAAGTCCGAAATTTGGCAAAAAACCCCACTATTTTCAGACATTTTACTCTGACCACCCACAAAACACGCCGCCAACAACACATGTCCTACCTTCCCACGTTCCCACAGGTGTCCCGATGAAAACGGTACCTCAAATGTGCGGGTGCGCCTACCTGGGCACAAAGAGAAAAGGCTGACCCACTGGTAACCACAAGCCTTTCGGCAGAGCTGATTTTGCTCATGTGGACAATCTACAGATTTGGGCCTAGTGTGGCAAAGCCACCAAGGAAAACAGGGAACTCCAAATGGATGGGGGGCATCTCATGTACTCCTTCCTAGGTGCAGATTGCACTAGCAATCTGCCCCCAGGGAGGGCTACAGATGTACTCCTTCCTAGGGGCAGATTGCACTAGCAATCTGCCCCCAGGGAGGGCTACAGGAGATGCCCCCCATCCATTTGGGGTGGGGGAGAGGGCCAGCTGTCATGACCACTGTGAGGGGGCACAAGTTGTGCCACAAGCAGGCTCCCACCAGAACCCTGAGGGACTTAAAACCACTGCAAAAGGGCTCCTGGAGCCAGTCCTGGCACATTTGGCACCAGGCTCATATGTAGGAAGATAGGGCTGTTCAAACTAGGTCCCATTTATGTACATGGGCCTTTAAATCCAACATGGAAGCACCCACATAGTCTAGTTGTAAGAACCAAGCCATGCGGTCTATTGTTTTGGCTGTGGCAGGCCTGGAACTACTTTCCCTGGTACTACTTTACCTGGGCTATATAAACCACACCCTGACTGTAGAACACGCTTTGAGTTATTCTGCAACCCGCAGCGTGACGCTCATCGTTTCCAGCTCCTGGTCTTCAGCATCTTCCTGTAATCCTGCAAGACCAAGAACAAGATTATTCTGTTTTACCTGAGAAAACACCATCCAGCACTCAGCATCTCAACTGGGCTGCAATCTGTGGAAACCGAGAGAAGAAGAAACATCTCTCACCTGCGAGTACTAACTTACGGACTTCCGGCGAACCGCTGCCACAGCTTCTGTTCGAACATTGCGACCTGCAATAACGAGACAGGGAAAAACAATATTAGAATGAGCGCTTCCAAAACATCGAATTCCATCAGTCTTACCTGAATTCCATCATGCTACTCCACGCTTCCATCCGGAGCACCACAGCAACATCTGCAAAGGAAAAGAGACATATTCAGGTTCGCTTTCAATATTAAACAACCGCACACCGCTGTACTTACCTTAACGGATTCCGGAGGCCTGTTTTTCATCGCGCTCTCATCCACTCGCAGCACCACAGCGGCCTGTGAGGAGAAGAAGAAGAAACACAGGTTAGCTTTAAAAGACAATAAAGGCGCTGCGCTTCGCGCTTTCTCTTACCTAGAAAACGTGCCTCTCCATACGGCACGCCAGCATCAAGACCTTCGCACCTGAAAAGGAGGAGATAAAGACATTAACAAATTCCCACCATAAACAGAACAAAGACTAACAATTAACAAACCTACCTGCCTATCAGCAGATTCGGGATCACAGCAGGCCTGGGCCCAAGGAAGGCGAACTGCACCAGTGAAGCAACTCGGGCAGCTCGCCAACCCAAGTCAAGCGCCCCAGTACAAGAAACGCAGAATGGATAGCTCACCCTACAAATAACTAAGGGGAGAAAAGAACCTAGAGAGAAGGAAATCGGTAAAAGAGAGTTGGGAGATTCACCCATTAGAGACAGTTATCACAAATCCCATGCATTGGGGGGCCAGTCCAATGTTTTCTGGTGGACCGCCCCCCTACCCCAAATGGATCGGGGGCACCTTATGTACTCCTTCCTAGAATCAGACCCCGGGAAGGGCTACAGGAGATGCCCCCCATCCATTTGGGGTTGGGGGGAGAGGGCCACCCCCCTTTCCACTATAAAGATCCATGGTGGTTTAGGGCCCGCCCCACACCCACCAAAAACAAGTTTTAATTTTGTTTCCCTTTCTTAGGGGCAGATGGGCACATGTGTCTGCCCTTCTACCATCAGTGGGGGGGGGGGCAAAACGTACTGCCCCACGCTTGTTGGGCCTGTACCAATATTTCCGTTGGCCTCTCCTCCCACCCCATATGGATGGGGGGCATCTCATGCACCCCTTCCTAGGGGCATAAATTTGCCCCCAGGGAGGGCTACATGAGGCGCCCCTCATCCACTTAGGGTGGGGGGGAGAGGGACACTACCCCTTTCAAGGCACGAAAATCCTGGTGGCCTAGTGGGTCCCCCTGCCCCTCCCACCCAAAATGTTTTTTTCCCCCTAGGGGAAGATGGACACCCATCTGCCCCCAGGGGGCCCAATACTTGTGGCCCATGCCTAGGGGGACAGGGGGGAGATGGATGCTTTCTGTATGCAGCTTCCTCTCCCCCCACATCACAAACAGATCCCTGGTGGTTTAGTGGCATTGCTGGGCAAGGATCGAGGGCTCTGTGCACGATCCGCGCCCAGCAATGCTTCAAAAATGGGTGTCGTTGAAAAGGGGAGAGTGTCCCCTTTCCAAAGACATCGCCTTCGATCTGAACGGCACAATAGTGCCTCAGAACAAGGGAGAAAAAGAAGGAAACTTACCTTCTGTTTTCACTGCGGCAGCCGAAATGGCTGCCACAGTGAAATTTACTTTCAGTTTCACGTCAGCACGCATTGAGCATGCTGACGTGAAACTGACAGAAATCCAACCCCCGGGCCTTGAGGAGGAACCTCCTCCTCACATAGCCTGGGGGTTGGATTACAGTCTTGTGCGATCCCTGCTTTAAATGCCAAATAAGGACGAGCTCTCTCTTGACACTACGAATAATAAATAATAATAATAACGTAACAAACGTAATGTCAGGGATGAGATACCTCGTCTTTGGCATTTAAGAGGTTAAACTTTCCACCTACCTGTCTCCGTTGTTGCTGTTATTTTATTACCAGATTTGACAATCATGATTTTCTGAGATGAAAAGAGGGAGCTCTTCAAGAGCTAAGTCAGTTATGAGAAAGGCATTCCAATTCTCCCTCTCAGAAGCAAGATGTCAATGTATAGAATGATGTCACTGAATAGCTCAACCAGATGTTTTAAGTGGCGGTGGTATAGATACACAGCAAAACAAAATTAAAAGTAGTAATGGCGGGAAGGTTTAGAATTAATCTTAACCTGTGGCATTGCTCTGGGCAACCCTCCAGACCACTGTTCTTTGCCTGCCAAGTCATTACAAAAGGGGGAAAACCATATGCAAATCAGGATCAAAAGGGGCCGTCGAGCCCAAACTGATTGGTCACATTCCTTCTGCACAAGACCACAAGCATCCCCAGACATGTTTCGGCCTCGTTGGGCCTCATTTGTAAGGAGCTTGAGTCTTCAGAATTCATTCTAAACCTTCCAGCCATCCTCTTTTGGATTTGCTTTTGTCACCCTGAGTGGAACAGGTATGCCCCGATGTGGGTCCAGAGCCTGCTGGGCCTAGACAAGTAGGCTACTCTGCACTGATGACGCTCAATGACGCCAAACCATGTCTAGGGATGCTTGTGGTCTTGTGCAGAACTGAATAGAGTAGGGACAGTTGCTTGTGAGATTTTGAGATGGTGCTGTACAAATACACGGTTTGATTTAAGATTCTTCTAAAATGCTAATTCACCTATCCCTTTCCTACTCTTTTCGCTTTTCCACTCTGCCTCACTCCTACCACCCCCGATTAACCCTTTGATGTTCTCACCCATCCTAGGTCTTCCCTCCACCCTTTGATATCAAACTTCCCACCATTAGCTTTACCTCCTTACTCCCTCTTCCATGCTACTGATCCTACCTCCAACTAATATTCCTCCCTCTAAACCACTACTCCTCCCTCTGAACCACTTCTCAAGCACCCTTATTTCACTCAGGCACATTTGGTTCACAATCACTCCATAGTCTAACTTTATACACTCTGACGATCCTTCGGATAGCGTCACTTTTCCCCAGGAGGGAAACACTTTCCATGAGGATGCGGGGGTGTGGCCGCTAACCAATAGTCCCCCTAAGGGTGGTAATATGCGGGAGGACCTCATGGAGAGGAACTCCCCTCATGGGGACAAGGAAGTGAATAGGGGACAAGGCTCCTTTAACTCCAGACTCCGTAAGGTAGTACCATCGCTGTACGCCCTATTTGTGGCATCCTGTGGCGTCGTCCTCTACAGGAGCCCTCGGGGGACATGGACCCGATGCTATCGACGCGGGACGCCCTCTGCCGGGGGAGTTTCCGTGGTGCGCGGCTGTGGACAATGCATGTCGGGGATGTGGAATGCTTTGGAGGAACATCCAGTCGAAAGAACGTTACCAGTTGGTAAGTAACTCGTTCTTTAGCAACACAGATAGAAAACACCAGAGAATAGAGATACTGTAGAATTTTGGGAAAGGTAGCTCTCAAGTTAGGATTTCCCCCTGCAGTATTCCTCAACCCACAAATAATCAATTCTAAATAAATCTAAGGAAGCAGCAGGTAATCTGGAATAAGAAACAGTATTCAAATCCAACCTTCCCTCCCCAAACAAGAGAGAAAAACGGATTTGAATCCTTGCAATGTTAAAATGACACTCGGAAATGGCTGAATAAAACAATGAATGTGTGTAAAAATCCTTAAATCAGTGCAAATCTTTACGGGAGCAACACTGGAAAGTTACAAGCAATCATAAGCAATAGACTGAGCAAAAGCATACAATATGAAAATGAATGGAAGGTTTAAAACAATTGATAGTAAAAATAACACGTGCAAAACTTTGCAAAAATGCTCATTCCCGCCTGCCCGATCACTCGAAATAGGATTGATAGCTTAGGGGTCACAAGACCAGATAAAAATGACGTTTAGAAAGATAAATCAATGACAGGGTTGCAATAAGTATTCAGGCAAAGTTACAAGTTATTAAGGTAAGGACAGGATGGTTTCGAGATTTTGATAGGACAAGAATGGGCTACTCACGTATTTAACACGCCCTCCCAGGGTAGCCCTAAGGACCCCAAGGCCAGAGGCTGCTCCAACAGAGGTGGCTCCAACAGAGGCGACTCCAACAGAGGCGGCTCCAACAAGTGTATGCAGGTGTCAGCAGGGGAAGCCAGTGAAGCCAGCAGTCAACAGACACCAACAAAAACTGTGAGTGTGGCATGGGTGGGGAGTGGAGCAATTACTCTACTCGAGAAAACCCCTGCCACTCTATCTTACCTTCCAATAACATAGACTGCCATATACTCGCACCAGGCATACTCAGAGAGATTTTTGACCACCAGACTGAACCTATTCATGACGGGATTGTAGAAGTTGCTGTGCACTACATACTAAGATACTTGTCAAGGTCAACAAGTGCTGCTCTTCGATAGAACTTGAATGTTAGCATGTGCCACACCTGGAATTGTGAACGTTGGCCTGCGTGGCATCTGGGTGGGATTGTGAATGTTAGCTTGCCCACACCTAGATAGAATTGTGAACATTGGCCTGTGTCGCATCTAGATAGGACTTTGATTGAATGATAACCTACTGTGCATCGGATCTAGATAGAAATGTGTATGTTAGCATATGCCTCACTTAGATGGAATTCTTAACCTAGCCTGCGACGGATCTGGACAGAAATGTGAATGTTAGCATATGCCACAATAAGATGTCATCCTCAACTTTAGCCTGCGTCGGATCTGGATAGAAATGTGAATGTTAGCATATGCCTCACTTGGATGGAATTCTTAACCTAGCCTGCGTCGGATCTAGACAGAAATGTTAATGTTAGCATGTGCCACACTTGGATGGAATTCTTAACCTAGCCTTCATCGTATCTAGATAGAAATGTGAATGTTAGCATATGTCACACTTAGATGTAATTCTTAACCTAGCCTGCGTCGGATCTGGATAGAAATGTGAATGTTAGCATATGCCTCACTTAAATGGAATTCTTAACCTAGCCTGCGTCGGATCTAGACAGAAATGTGAATGTTGGCCTATGCCACACTTGGATCTCACCCTCAACTTCAGCCTGCACTGCACCTACATAGAAATGTGAATGTTAGCATCTGCCACACTTAGATGGAATTCTTAACCTAGCCTACATTGGATCTAGATAGAAATGTGAATGTTAGCTTATGCCACACTTGGATCTCATCCTCAACTTTAGCCTGCACCGCACCTACATCGAAATGTGAATTTAAGCATGTGCCACACTTAGATGGAATTCTTAACCTAGCCTGCGTCGAATCTAGATGGAAATGTGAGTGTTAGCATATGACACACTCGGATGGAATTCTTAACATGGTCTGCGTCGGGTCTAGATAGAAAAGTAAAGGTTAGCATGTGCCAGGACAGCAATGCCAACCAACCAATCCACTAACAATTGCATCCCTCTGCATACACCTCTCAAACTCTAACGAAACACAACCACAAACCTCAAACGCAGCAATCCGCACAAACTTAACTACACTGCAACAACAAAACAAACCACACATAGCGCCTCATTACACGGAAGGCGGTAAGGGTTAACGGTCACCGATAAGGGTACCGGTGACCGTTAACCCTTACCGCCTTACTACGAGGTCCCTTTGCGGGACCCGATCTTAACGGCTGGTGTAGACCAGCTGTTAAAGTTGGGACCCGCAAAGGGACCCTGGTGCTAATTACGGTACTGCAATTTGCGGTACCGTAATTAGCACCTTCCCCATTCCCATTATGCCCTATGGGGCCAAAATGGGAATGGGGAAGGGCCATGGCGAAAGGGGGAATTACCGCCCCACCAACCTTGGAATGGGGTGGTAATTCCCCTTTCCTCTATGGTGGTACCGGTATGGTACTGGCCGCAACCATGGTGCTAATAGTACCATGGTTTACCGCCTACCGTGTAATGAGGCCCATAGACTTGCACAACAGCACACGACGACTACCAGCCGTATAACACCCCAAGCCCAGCCAACAGACTGAGGCTGCCATCAGCACATCACTGCTTTCTTGCACTTTTCCAGCTTATTCCCACTAACTCACTCCCCCTTCTCCCTTTACAGAGCCGCCAGAGCGCCTGGGGTCCACTCCGGTGGTGATAGTGCGCAGTACAAATATCCTTTAACATTAACATTAACATCCCTCTTTTTCCTAGACTTAGATCGGAATCCATGTATTATCGTACTGTGTCAGACAATTTTAATGTGATAAGTACAGTGGTGAATAAAAACCTGAGAATGCTACAGTCAAGCGGGGAAACAACGCTCAACCAGCTGTTGTCAATGGAGCTGACGTTACGCTGGGGCGGACCCTACTATATCAAGATGCCGGAAGCAAATGCCGGCAGAAGAGAGATTGAGACAGAGAGAGAGCTTGAGGGGAAGATAGATTTGGGTATCAAGGTTGAGGTCAAGGCGAAGGTAGATGCTGATGGAAGACTCGAGAGGCTTGAGGAAGAGATGTAGAAGGTGTGATTCAAGAGAACGCACCAGAACGTCTTGCAGGCTGATTAGATGTTGGCAATAGTGGAAGCAGAAGCAGAGACTAGATGTTGGCAATAGTGGAAGCAGAAGCAGAAAGTGGAGAAGGCATCCTGCACGGAGACAGAACACTGAATGTTATCGAAGTGAATCCTGGTGGTCGAGAGGAAGGCAACGAAAAAGGAGAATCGTTATAACAGCGACACACACGTATGTTATTTGTGAGATGCTCGGAAAGCGTTGTACCTGTTGGCCGGGTAGCCTTTCCTCACGTGGCCAGGGGACGCAGCCGCTACTTGATCCTGACCCAGCGGGTGGCTATCGAAGGAGGATCACATGAGGGGTGGTGACCCTCATGGGGGGACTCGAGACATCATCAGACAAGACATGGTATCCCCTCTTTCCATTTAGGGATACCCTCTCCGTGCCCCATGCCTTAATGGCATATTGTGATGAGTCCCTTCAATGCCTGCCAAAGTTGATAACAGTACATATGAACATTCTTCACCTTTCGAAACAACATGTACTGAACCGAGGAAGAGGACTGCATTGAACAACAGTGTGAACCACGACCCGCAGTCTAGTAATTATAAGAATGTGATGGGTCCCGTGATGGCTGTACATACAATCCTATTCCCTTACCACCATGCTGGGGCAAGTGGGAGCAAACCCAACAGTTGTTTTTTCTTAGTATTGAGTGTGTCATGTTCATTATCAATAGTAATGTGTTGTTCCCATACCGTTCCCTATGTCTCTCTTCCATTGGGGACAAGGTATAGCAAATCACATGAACTGGGCTTTCCGTCGTGGAAATGTTCACAACAGGCAAAAGTACCTCTAGAGGGTGCATTTCCTCCAGGTACCATAATACTGATACGGTCAATACTGGGGCTAATATACTCATTATACACATTATAATTGTTAGACCCAGCATACAATTCTTTCGACCATGTCCTTTTTTCACCTTACTATGTACTGCGTTTAACTCATTATCAGCATTGGTGCAGGAGGGGACGTTTGCTGGTTCCGGCATCTTCTCTCATCATTCGTCTTCTTCCGCCGTATTCGTTGTGAATATTCTCCTGTCGATGCGCTTGTTGGAATGTTAGAGAGTTCAATAAATGTCTACAGTCTTTCCATGGCAGTTCTTATCGGCCTGGATTGCTTAGTCGTTTAGCAAGATCTCCGTGCATTCGCACATTGCTCTAGAGTTTCAGAGCAGTTGCCTTTGTACCATGTACGCCCCGCTTGTCCGCTCGGGTTCCGGACACATGGGGCCTCATTCGGACTCCGGCGCTAAACCATGGTGCTATTGGTCCATGCCGGAGTCCGCCATGGCGGAATGGGGAATTACCACCCCATTCCGAGGTTGGTGGGGCGGTAATTCCCCATGCCGCCATGGCCCTTCCCCATTCCCATTTTTGCCCCTTAGGGCTCAATGGGAATGGGGAAGGCGCTAAATACGGTACTGCAAATTGCGGTAGCGTAATTAGCACCAAGTTCCCTTTGCGGGTCCCTACTTTAACGGCTGGTAAAACCAGCCGTTAAGGTCGGGTCCCGCAAAGGGACCTCGTTATTAGGCGCTAAGTGTTTAACGGCGCCACAGCCTTTTACGGCGCTGTTAAACACTTAGCGCCTGGGTCATTATGAGGCCCATGTACTGAACCGAGGAAGAGGACTGCATTGAACAACAGTGTGAACCACGACCCGCAGTCTAGTAATTGTAAGAATGTGATGGGTCCCGTTATGAGGTGGGAGTTTAAATTAGCTGCCGAAGGAAAATGGAAGCCGACCGGAGAAGTAGCGTACAGTGCAGAACAGACATTGTCCCAACCTGAAGGCGAACTTTGAGGGCAGGCGAGAGGAGGTGGTGAGCAAGGCAGCGATGCTCAGCACCCTGCACCCGGTGCAGAAACCAAGGAGCAAGGAGAACCTAGAGCCGTGGCTGCTGAGTGCTGTCATCAGTGTGAGAAGAAGTGAAGAGGTGAGCTGCAGACCGGCAGCAAAGTACCGTAGTGCCAGTCCACTTGAGCAGCAGCCAAGAGAGAGGGATGTTGCGGCAGGAATGAGAAGCCCGGTCGGGCTTCGTTCCAGCACAAGGAGCGAGAGCGATCCATACCGACAACAGTGGAAAGCCGTTCGACAGCAACAGACATCAAGTCAAGTACCCGATCAAGTGCGAATGGTCAGAAAGAGTGCAAAAGTTGTCAGAAAACCCAAAGGGGAGAAGGAGAAGGGAACACCCAAGAGACCCTGAAAGAGTGAATTAATGGCCAAAGTGGGGAGAACACATATTCCTCATTGGAATCAGTGTCATCTTCATTGTCCCAGTACTTGGCCGTAAAGTAACTAAGGGATGACCCATAATCCTTGTGCTGAATGAGAGAGAGAGAAACATTGCATTAAAATGTCCTGGCAGCAGAGTAGGAGAGTATACAGGTGAGAGTAAATCTGGGATTCACAACCATGCAGAATTGTTAAAGTAACTTGGGGAAGACCCATGCCCTCTTCTACTGAATGAGAGAGATTGTGTTATACAGTCCTGACAGGAGAGTAAACCAGATGAAGAGCGGATCTTGAAGGGGCCCCTGAGGGACCCTCGGATGTGGAAACAAGGCACAATCACCACACATAAACTGACACACCAGACACAAGGTTGTATTCCCAGAATCTAGGGTTTATTGCAAAACAAATAGTCCCAGTTGGCCAAATGGTCCCACGCCCCGCGACGTGTGTCTAACAGACCTCGGGGGACGCAAGAGAGCGAAAAACGTACATCAGTTACATTTATACAAAATGAGCATCTTACAATCAGTAATGACACATTCGATGCCGCCCCTAATTCATTCCCTTTGAAATGGAGGCGATGATTGACCATGGTGACGAATATGACACCTTAGACCACCATATTTAGTAACAGTTCGCAATCTCGAATTTACAGACACCATTCTTTATTTGAGAGAACACAGCACTTCTGTTTTCATGGGCAAGCTGCGTGTAGGGGACTGGCACATTCCAGGCCTTACTATCTCCTGGTTTCGATTCACACTCTAGAGGTCAGCTTGCTCTCTGGGGCCTCACAATACTCAGAAGGGGGGCCGTAAAGAAGAACATAATTCAAACCCTTTAATATTAGTTTTGTACATTGCTATTCTTTTAAGGAGACTCGCTGGCATCCGTGTACTGATTAAAATGCCTTGCTCCTTGCCTTCAAGGATATGTGAGGGAGGGAACCGGGCATTTCTGTCTGGCTCTCCAGCGTAATGTTTCAACATGTCTTTAGTAACCTTGGACCATTGAAGCGAAATAATATCTACAGCAAAGCAGTTTTACATGAGGCAAAATAGCAGCGTTGGAGAGAAGAGAGAGAGAAAATAAAATGGTGATTCTAGTCATTTTAAAATGGCCGCACTCTAGTTGAGCTACTAACTATGTAATGACTAATGAGCATATATTCTTAACACCTTGAATAAGGCGGTTGGTCTTCGGCCAACCAATTTTCCTGCATTGTCTTCTGTTCGAGGGGTGTCTAATTTTTCTAGACTGACAAACCCTCCTCTTGGCCGTATGCCAAACGCCTCATCCGTACATTGCATCCTCCTCCGACCAAGTGTTTAGATCAGACTCGGAATCTGATTCGAGCTCTGACTCATATACACTCGCTGTCTCCTCCTTATTATTATCAATATCCATCGCCATGAATTCTTTGATCATTTTGGATTCATTACTATTGCGAGTGTTTGGTCTAGTAATGTTTTTTCATTTTACCATTTGTACACATTCCTCACTAATTTCAGTGCATACTATGGGGAGAAAATGTATGCAACAACAACATGTCACGAATATTCCTAGAATTGCTACTAAGATTGCAAATAGCTTCCATCCCCAGGACCGCAACACTTCCCAGAGCCAGGAGCTTATGTTCAATTCCCAGCCTCCTTCAGGAGGGTGAAGATCAGAGCTTGATACATGCAATTTTCTTATCGCTTCGAAAATCATGGGGGAGGAGTCGCTTACAAATACGCAACACGCTGATCCCACGATTTTGCAAACACCGCCGCCATCAACTAAGATTATATCAAGGGCCATTATATTTTGCAGTGACATCAATCTAATTCCTTTTTCCTCAAGAGTCATGTTATATAATATGTCGGTTGTTCCATTTATTGTTTCTTCTAATATTCTGGACAGTCGTATTATAAGAGTTTATTGCTTGGCTCCAAAATGGTATAAATGATTTTGCTATGTCTTCTACAATCAACCCGTCTTCAATATTCTGGCGAGGTTGTGACCTGGTCAATTTGGCTATATCTGCTGTTTTTGAAAGAAACACCCCAGGACACAGAAAGCCTAAATAGCAAGTACCTCCCCAGTTTCTAGGTAACCAAGGATATGCTTTTTCTCCACATATAAAGTACACAGGATCTCCCACATATATTGGTTCCACTTCTTTATCAAGGAATGCTATGTTTTTGCATCTAGTGAATGTCCCCACCTGAAAAGAGCCCTTTTTCTGTATAGGAAGGGGGCTTCACATCCATGTTTCCTTCTGGGTTCATATGAAACGTGATCACAGATGATTTATAAGGCACAGACAATCTATCCTGTGGCATTATTGCTGGTGTAATGAATCGTGTTTTATGGAATATGGAGCAACCCACTGGTTTCATAATCACTTCCTCGAATTCATTCATGTTTGTTTTGTCTAGTTGACCAGTTTCACTCTCGTTCCATTTCCCATAATATAAGGCACTCAGAGAGGCATAGCATGCAGAGGTCAATGGCAGGGGCTGTACATACCATCCTATTCCCTTACCACCATGCTGGGGCAAGTGGGAGCAAACCCAACAGTTGTTTTTTCTTAGTATTGAGTGTGTCATGTTCATTATCAATAGTAATGTGTTGTTCCCATACCGTTCCCTATGTCTCTCTTCCATTGGGGACAAGGTATAGCAAATCACATGAACTGGGCTTTCCGTCGTGGAAATGTTCACAACAGGCAAAAGTACATCTAGAGGGTGCATTTCCTCCAGGTACCATAATACTGATACGGTCAATACTGGGGCTAATATACTCATTATACACATTATAATTGTTAGACCCAGCATACAATTCTTTCGACCATGTCCTTTTTTCACCTTACTATGTACTGCGTTTAACTCATTATCAGCATTGGTGCAGGAGGGGACGTTTGCTGGTACCGGCATCTTCTCTCATCATTCGTCTTCTTCCGCCGTATTCGTTGTGAATATTCTCCTGTCGATGCGCTTGTTGGAATGTTAGAGAGTTCAATAAATGTCTACAGTCTTTCCATGGCAGTTCTTATCGGCCTGGATTGCTTAGTCGTTTAGCAAGATCTCCGTGCATTCGCACATTGCTCTAGAGTTTCAGAGCAGTTGCCTTTGTACCATGTGCGCCCCGCTTGTCCGCTCGGGTTCCGGACACATGGGGCCTCATTAGGACTCCGGCGCTAAACCATGGTGCTATTAGCACCATGGTCCATGCCGGAGTCCGCCATGGCGAAATGGGGAATTACCACCCCATTCCGAGGTTGGTGGGGCGGTAATTCCCCATGCCGCCATGGCCCTTCCCCATTCCCATTTTTGCCCCTTAGGGCTCAATGGGAATGGGGAAGGCGCTAAATACGGTACTGCAAATTGCGGTACCGTAATTAGCACCAAGTTCCCTTTGCGGGTCCCTACTTTAAAGGCTGGTAAAACCAGCCGTTAAGGTCGGGTCCCGCAAAGAGACCTCGTTATTAGGCGCTAAGTGTTTAACGGCGCCACAGCCTTTTACGGCGCTGTTAAACACTTGGCGCCTGGGTCATTATGAGGCCCATGGCTTTAACACCGAGGGGTTGCGTTTGTTGAGCTGTCTGGTTTGCACAACCCTCACGCCACTCTCCTCTAGGCCTCTGGTTCCTACTTCATCCAAGAATAGGAAACAGAGGCAATAAAATCACAAAAAGATCAAGGTGCGATCACTCCTTTTTTCTGCTCCGCAGGTTATACCGATTTGCTCCCGGTATCATGTGGGCGACAAATAGTGCGGGTGCACTTCCGGTCTCAATCTTGGAGTCAGCCTGGGGCGCAATGGCAGATGATGATGGGCGCCCAGGTGACGATGCAGGCTGTTGCACAACAGAAGATGGTGCGCGCCACAGAGGTATACGCTTTGTGTCGGCCAGCAGTGATGCAGAATCTGCTGGACAACGTTGGGGCATTCTTTGCCCTTCTTCTTTTATGGCAATCTCATCAGGCTTTGTTTCAGGATCGGGCAGTTTCTGTGGCAAGGAACTGGCAATTGTATTTTTCGTTTCTGGAACCGCTGTCTCTTTCTGGTCGTTTTCCCGATCAGTCAAAGTGTCAAGTGGTGGTGGGACTTTCTTGGCATGCGTGGCATGTATCCACGCCTTTCGTCCATCCACTCGTATCGCCGTCTGCGTAGTCAGGAGGATCTGGAAGGGCCCACGCCACCAGGGTACTAACAATGTTTTCCGTTCAAAAGTTTTCACTAGCACCCAGTTTCCTGGCTCCAATGCGTGTCCTGGGCCAGTGTATCTTATGGGTAGTGCCTCCTGCACCTGCTGATGAATCAAACGCAGTTTGTGCATTAACAGATTACAATAAATGCTGAGTACAGGATGTTCCACTTCCCTCAGCCTTTTCGGCTGAGGTGCACACCAAACATTTTCTGGTCTCCCCATGATAATTTCGTACGGGGAGAGCCCAGTTCTCGCCTGCACAGATGTTCGCATACACAGTAGCGCTATTGATATGATATGATATGGCATCTGTAACGCGCCTATACACAAGTGTTTCAAGGCGCGACGAGGCAGGGGGGGGAACAAGGGGAGACAGGCAACGATCCTACTAGGCCAGGTGTCATTCAGATCGTGCAAGTGCAAGGATAGAGGGACTGGGAAAAGTGATAGGGGAAGGGGAGAGGGGAAAGTGCAGTACATGGTTAGTAGAATACAAGATAAATAATAGGGCCAGCTGGTGGCAAGTGCAAGGAAAGTGCAGTACATGGTTAGTAGAATACAAGATAAATAATAGGGCCAGCTGGTGGCAAGTGCAAGGTAAGTGCCGGGAGAAGGGGCTGTAGGATACAGAGACAGCCCCATAGTGCTGGTAGGCAGTGCAGGGAAGAGTGGCTGGGCCAAGGACCGAGATCGGTGAGTGGCCCAGTTACAGATTCAGTGCAGGTTCAGTGATTTTAGCAGGGGAGAGAGGGAGAGAAAGCGGAGGCAAAGAGGAAGGTTTTGAGGTGCTTCCGGAACCAGAGATGGTTCTCCTCAAGTTTCAGGGAGGCAGGAAGGCTGTTCCAGAGGGAGGCCCCTGCTGCAGAGAGAGATCTACCCCCAGCTCGTTGCTTGGAGAAGCGGCTGACCCGGAGGTGGATGAGCGAAGAGCTCGAGAAGAAAGATATTTAGGAAGAGAGAGTTGAAGGTATTTTGGCCCAAGGCCCCAGATGACCTTGTGGACAATGCAGACGTTTTTGAACTTAATCCTCACAGCCACTGGGAGCCAGTGTAGCGATTTCAGTCCTGGAGAGATATGGTCCCTGGGCTTGAGGCCAAGGACAAGTCTCGCAGTCCTGTTCTGGATGAGTTGCAAAGGGCGGAGAGTAGAGGCAGGAAGATTTAGTTAGAGGCTGTTACAGTAGTCCAGCTTCGAGAGAACCAGGGCTCTGGAGACAGTGAGCTTCTGGGGGAAGGAGAGGAAAGGAAGGATAACTCTGAGGAGGTGTAGCTGGTAGTGTGACTTCTTAGAGACGTTAGATATGTGAGGAGAGAAAGAGAGTGTAGAGTCAAAGATGACCCCCAGGTTTTTTGCCTTGCAGGTAGGAGCAGGAAGAGGGCCAAGGGAGGCCGGCCAGAGAGCTGCAGGGAAGGAGGGAGTGGGTGTGCCCATAAGTAGAATCTCAGTCTTGCTGGAATTACGGCAGAGGTCGTTGGCGGCACACCATTCCTGGATAGCAGAAAGACAGTCAGAGATGAGGGAAGGGGAAGAGGAGGCCGAGGGTAGCCTGAAAATGAGCTGGGTATCATCTACATAGCACTGAAAGTTGGGACAGAGAGCGGCGATGCGGTGAGCAAGAAGTGCCAGGTACTGGTTGAACAGCCAGGGGGAGAGGTTAGATCCCTGGGGGACACCACAGGTAGAGAAAAAGATGTCAGAGAGGAAGGAACCAGTTGGACCTGGGAGGGTCGATTGGAGAGGAAGGAGGTCAGCCATGCCAGAGCTTGACCAGTGATACCCAGGTTATCACGGAGACGGTTGAGCAGGATGGTGTGGTTGACAGTGTCAAAGGCAGAAGAGACGTCGAGCAAAATAAGAACACAAGGGGTGTTAGAGTCAAGGTTTGAGAGCAGGTCCTCACGGATGTTCAGGAGAGCAGTTTCCGTGCTTCTGGCAGCTCTGAAGCCAGACTGATGGTCATGAAGACTACCAACAGATTCAGCATGGAGATTAAGCTGGGAGATGGCCAGTTTCTCCAGGAGCTTGCCCAGGAAGGGAGTGATAGAGATTGGGTGATAGTTAGCTGGGCAGGAGGGGTTGAATAAAGGGTTTCTTAAGAAGGGGGTGCACAAGGGAGTGCTTGAGGGGGGATGGGAAGACTCCAGAGGCGAAGGAGTGATTGCAGAAGTCAGCCAGGGCAGGCGCCAGGGAGTCGGTGTTGTCCTTGATAGTTTTGGAGGAACAGGGGTGGACCTGTTTTGACGAGACTTTCATAGATCGGACTTGTCTCGAAACCTCATCAGCAGAAAAAAGGGGAAAGGCAGAGAAGGAGGGAGGAGGGGTGGCTGCAGAAGGGCCAGAGGGAGAGCAGGGAATAGAGGAGGGGAGGTGATAGGAGGAGAGTGAGGACAGGATGTCCTGGGTTTTTGAAATGAAGTGAGAGGCCAGTGCAGTGCAGAAGGCCTGGGAGGGGACAGGAGAGGTGGAGACTGCAGCAGGGTTGACCAGCTCCTTGCAGATTTGAAAGAGTTCGGCCGAATTGTTATATGCCGCAGAGATGCGGGCTTGGATAAGGGCTCTCTTCTTAGTGAGAATGGAGAGCCGGTATTGCCTTTGGAGCAGGCGGCAGGGCAGTTTGTCAGAGGATGAACATGGAGCACGCCATTTCCTCTCTGCCTCCCTACACTTGCGTTTAAGGGTGACGAGATCCGAGTCATACCAGGAGTTACATTTGGCTTTGGGCTTCAGGCGGATTCCCATGACAGGGGCAAGGATATCAAGGGTATCAGATATAGCAGAGTGGAGAGGGCTGTGTCAGGGTGGGAGTCAGCCGAAGGGGGAGGGAGGGCGAGAAGGTGGAAGCGAAAGCCTCAACTGACATGCGCTTCATGGGCCGGATGACCGCAAAGGTGGGTGGCAGTGATGAGGTTGGCTTTGCCTGTGGCGTAGGGAAGGTGAGGTGGGAGGATAGGAGAAAGTGATCACTCCAAGAGAGAGGAGTGGAGACAGGGACAGAGAGGGGAAGGTCAGAAGAGATCAAAGCATCAAGAGTGTGCCCTGCAGAATGGGTCGGCCCAGACGGGAGAATAGAGAGTGAGAGAGAGTCGCAGAGGTCGCGAAAGAGTCCAGAGGGAGGACAGGAGGCATCAAGGTGGATATTGAAGTCTCCAAGAAAGAGGAGTTGAGTGGTTGAGGACAGGAGTGAGGAGGAGAGGTCAGCCCACTCAGAGAGTAAGGATGAAATTTGACCAGGTGGCCGATAGATAGTAGCCACAGTAAGGGAAAGGCTAGGAGAGAGAGAGAGTCGGCAGACAAGGCATTCAAAGGAGGAGTAGGTCTGCGTAGGAGTGACAGTGGCAGGAATCCACTCAGGGAAGATGAGGGCCACACCCGCCCCCCCAGCACTGTTGGGCCTGGGCAAGGAGAGGATCTTGTAACCGTCAGGTAGGAGTGTGTCAAAGCTGGTGACAGAGCTGGCCGTGAACCATGTCTCAGTGAGACCAAGGATGTCAAGGTGCAGTTCCTCAAGAATGCAACATATATCAGAGGAATGTTTGACGGCAGAGCGTCAAACAATGCAGCAATGCATCTACCCAACTTAGCTTGCTACCTGCACAGATCTTGCTAATCTTGGACTTCACGATTCCGTTGTGGCATTCAATAAGACTGGCCGATATCGGATGTCTCGAACGAGAGAAATACTCTTTCAGCATTACTTTCGCCGTGCTCATGGCAGTGCAGTCTTTTAATGGATACGCTTCCACCCACTTCCTGAATGCACATATGACCACCAGAACATACTTCAAGTTTTGGCACCTCTCCATTTCTATGAAATCAAAATGGACCACCTCAAATGGCATAGAGGGAGGGCCAAAACTTCCTGTTGGAGCCATTGTTCCCTTTCCCACATTGTGTTGTAGGCACGTGATACAATTTTGTACCAACCTCTCGGCATCCTTTTTTATGAGTGGATTTTCCCAGACTGTGGCTAGATGTTGAATTATTTTCTTTGCACAAATATGGGTCTGTGATGCTGGAAATGTATCAGAGGGACAGGGCCTCTGAATCCTTGTCCTCTTCTGCCTTTTATCGTGTGTTCTGTTATGTTTTCTGCCCAGGAATCCATTTGGGACTCCTGGCAGTGCAGCTCTCTCTTTTGGTTTGGTGAACAGACCCCTGGGATACCCTTATGGCACCCATGGGTGGGGGGGTACAACCCTGTGCCCCTAGTGTATGTTTTTGGGCACCTGTGGGTGGCCCACAGAGCAGGGTATGGGCTGGTGGCAGCTCCATGCTGAATTGGACAGGTGCTCTGGGTGTCCTCCATTTTGGGATACCCAGGCCCTGCCATTGGGATCAGTTGATTCCTGATAGAAACAAGATGGCCCCTGTGGCCTCTTGCTTTCTATTGCCTGTTGTCTTGTTTTCCCAAAGTCCTGGGATGCCCTGACTCTGTCCCTTCCCCCTGACTGGCTGTTGGGTGGAAGTTCCATATATGGTGTTGTTGTGAAGGCCCAGCTAGACTGACTGGAGCCTTCCCAGTGACTGTATGTTGTGGGTACCTCCTGTGGGTGGGACCTGGGTGAATGGAGTGTGTGACCAATATACACTCCTTGTTGTGGTTGTCTGGTTTCTGGCATGAGAGACAAAGACTGAGACAGCCCTGCCCGAAACTGGCCTGAATGCAGTGTGTAGTGTTGAATGGCTGGGTACTTGTCCCAATCCACATTCCTTGTTGTGAGTGTCTGAAAGGGAGGAGTGTGGCCTGAATGCACTGTGTGCCTGATTGGCTGACTGACTGCATGAATGCCCTTCTGTGTGATTGGCTGCTGTGTGTGTGCCAGCAGTGTGGATGAGAGACAGAATAGTATATCTGGGGACCTCTCACCACTGGAAATTGTTCAGAAGCATTCAGAAGCTGAGTCTCCACTCAAGAGTAACTGGATTTGCTGATCCTCGACGTCCAGCTGGAAGAAGAAGACTTGCTGTGGCATTTGCTTCGACGGAACTGAAGGTTGTCGAAATCGTCGAGGACTGACCCGAGAGAGGACCTGGCTAGGCGCCCTCTTCCCGTGCTCCGAGGGACCATCGAGCACCGCTGAATCTTCGCCGAAGCGCCCTGGAAGTCAGACCCTCGAAAGGCTGCCGACCCGAGACGGGACCGCCGAGGAGATCGAAGTGAAGCACCCGGACATCGACGCTGTCGAAGTCCATTGCCGTCGACCAGGGTTCGCAGGTCTGTGTAACCGCTGGAGGCCCGTCGAAGTTGTGTTGCCCAGCCGTGGGAACCACTTGACGCCGTGCCGCCGACGACCGGAGCCGTCCGCTCCTTGCCTAAGAACATTCAATCGAAGGACTCTCTCGACCGCATCGTCGACCGCTTATCCTGCCGGAGAAAGTCGAGGACGACCAACGCGCCGAGGAGAAACCTGCCGGTGGGTTTCCCGCCACCCGACGACCCCAAAGACTCGGACGACTCGACGCCCTTGCTGGGCTCCCGTCTCTACAATCTTTGCGGTCCAGAACTATTGTCATCGAGGTGCCCCGCACACCTCCGCCTTGCAGGACGCCGACGCCCCGACGCCGACGAGCACCGCTCGGACGGAGCTGCCGCCTCTTCGACAACGTTCGGCCTCGTTCGTCGACGGACGTTCGACGCCCCGTGCCTCCCGCCTGAAAAGGAAGGCATTCAAGAAGGGCCGTCGATTCCCCGTCGCCGAACAGCGAGTCCCTCGACGTTTGTCGACGCCTTTTCGAGGAACTCGACTCCACCAGGTACATTGGGGGGGTAAAAACATTATAGGAGAGAAATAGACTATTGAACAACATCTGGACTGGGCTGGTGTTATATCTCTTTATTTTACAGGTTGCCCAGGTGGGGGGATCTCCACACAGAACTGTGTCCAGTAGCAAGGGCCAGTATTCTGCCTATTGTTTCAACCCTCTGTTATCTCTCCTCTCTCTATTGCTGGTTTCCTTCTTATTGATCTGTGTGCCATTTCTACAGTATTGTGAATGCACTTTAATGAGGTCTAATATTAGTGGTACCACTTTAGAATTGTAGATATTTACCATTGCTGATTTTCCTGAGCACAAAGTGCGTTATTGTGATAAGTGTACATAACCCTTGAATATTAATTATATAAAGACTGTGTTTTCAGTAATACAGTGTGTGGACATTCCTTTGTGGGGGCTTGGGGATACACTGTACTTAAGAACCAGCCTGCATCACCTCCTGAGAAGCTAGGCCTTGATTGCTCGCCCATCGCTACCGTATTAGAGAATCTTGGCTGGGGTCCTCTGTGCCTCCCCTCTACCATATAGAGAGCAGAAGTACAGACCCCCCCACCGGTCTTCTTTACAAAGCTGGTGGCAGCGGTGGGATGCTTATGGTTTTAAGACTCAGTGTATAACCGTGCCACTTACAAAATATCCGCACTTTATTAGATTAAGGTTTGGGTGTGTACCAAATAACTGCATTACAGGCAATGGAGCCCATTGCAAATGGTAAATTGACTCGGATGAGCTTAGAGGCTCTCCAGAGTGCTTGTGAAGCCAGGGAGTTGGACTTTGTGGATAAGTCTAGGGCTGAGCTGATAGCTGCCCTGGTGGACTACCAGACTGATGGTGAAACCCTTGATGAAGGGGGGGATGCAACCAGTGAGGACTCTGCCCCTGGGGTTGTCGCTGAATCTGTTTCTGGGAATGCCACCATTCCTGCTGCCTCTGTTCCAAACCCCAGCAATTCCATGGAACTTGAGTTATTAAGGATGAAATTGGCCTTTGAATATCGCAAGTTGGAAATAGAAGCTGAGCTTAAGAAAGAGGAGCTGGCACAGCAAGTGGAACTCAAGAATAGGGATCTTGCGCTCAAAGACAAGGACACTGAATGTCAGAGAATCCAGCTAGAGAGAGCTAGAGTGGAGACTTCAGCTAGACCAATTGAGAGTGGCAGGTCCCCAGCCACCAAGTTTATGAAAGATTTGGTTGGTGTGTTTGTGGAGGGTTCAGATATCCTCCAATGGATTGAAGCGTTTGAAATGGCTTGTGCAATTCATGATGTAGATAAAAGAGATTGGGCTAAGTGTTTGTTAAGCAGAGTGCCTCAAACTGGATATGACTGTATTCTGAAGCTGAGTGTGGAGGAAAGGGGTCAGTATGAGTGTATGAAGTCTGCTTTGATTGCCAAGTTTGGCAAGACACCTACCCAATACCTTAAAAGGTTCAGGGATTTTAAGAAAAGAGAGAATGTGTCTTGGGTTGACTGGGTGAGTACTGCGCACATGAACATGATGGGGTGGATTGACGGTTACAAGGTGAAAACTTTTGTTGAGTTGTCCCACCTCTTGTTTTTTTGAGCATTTTTCTGAAGCCTGTTCACCAGAGCTGCGTCAGTATGTGGCTGACCAGAACATTTTGGACCCCTTTAAGCTGGCTAGGTTGGCTGACAAGTGGGTCTCCCACCGGGTGTCCCCTAAGGACCCCAGTGGGAAGGACAAGGACAAAGAAAAGGGGGCCTCTCAGAAAGCTGAGGAGTCCCAAAAGCAGTCACAGTCGGGTAAACCAAAACCTTCCTCTCCTAAGACCCAAAAATCTAGTGGGGATAAGTCCTCTGTGGGTGGGAATAAGAGTAGTGGTCCACCTGCTGCAAAGCAGGTTCCCAGTGGTTCCAGTACCGTACCCCGCACTCCTGGCACTTGTTGGGACTGTGGGGCTCTGGATCACAAAAGGGGTGACCCCAAGTGTAAAGGTAAGGCACTTGGAGTACAGGCTGTCAGCCTGACCTACCCTTACCCCGTGTCTGAGGTGGAGGCCACTGTCCTCCCCTCCTCTACCGGAATCACCTTTGGTGCTCCGGTAGAGATTTCCTTAGTGTCCCTTGGGGCCTGGGACCAGTACGCAGAAGTACTGGCGACTATCCCACAGAACACCCGTAGGTTTTTGAGAAGTGTCCTCTTGAATGGCCAGCCTTCTACTGGTTTGAGAGACACTGGGGCAAGCATGACAGTGGTGGACAGGACCCTGCTCAAGCCAGAGGACTATGAAGGTGCTCCTCTGCAAACCACCAGATTAGCTGGTGGGCCTCCCAAATTATCACCTGTAGCCTTAGTCACCCTCATGATTGGAGACAAGACAGCAAAGCTTCCTGTCCTGGTTCAGGACAATGTCCCTGCTAACATTCTGTTAGGTAATGATCTAGTGGAGTTGGGGTTGATCTCGGATGGTCTTCCCCTGACTGCTGCTGCGGTCACTAGGTCACAGGTGACACCGGGTCTGGCTGTGAGTCAGGTACCCGAGCCAAAGGCGAGGCCTAAGGCAAGAAGAAGGAAGACCAAGAAGGCCACCTCTGTGGAGGGAACACCTTCTCTTCCTGCTGTTCCGACAGCACCCAATGGGATCCATGCTCCGGACGGGCTGGGTCCAGCGGAAAACCCAAACTCAACTCCTGTGGGAGAAGAGACAGAAGACTCTCCTGTGGGAGAGGTTCTCAACCCGGAGGATCATCCCGACCTTCAATGCTTGTTAGCTGAAGGGGGACCCTCCCGGGCAGACTTCTGTAAGGGACAGAGAGAGTGCCACTCTCTCGAGGGCCTGAGGAAACAGGCCCTGTCCCAGGCACAAGGTGAAGTGCCTAGGACATTCAAGATTTATTGGGAGGGTGAGCTCCTTGTTAGTGAGCCCACTAAGCCCGAACCTGGTGCCCGCAAGAGGTTGGTGGTACCCCAGGTTTACAGGCCCTTCCTACTGCAGTTGGCGCATGAGGTGCCCTTGGCTGGTCATCTTGGGACCAAGAAGACTAAGCAGAGGCTCTCTGCCCATTTCTACTGGCCACGGATGGGAGTAGAGGTGGAGTCCCACTGCAGGACCTGCCCAACTTGTCAGTTGTCTGGCAAGACTGGAGGCAGGGTCATTGCCCCACTGCAGCCATTACCAGTGGTTGGCACACCATTTGAGAGGGTGGGCATCGACATCGTCGGTCCCCTTGACCCTCCCACTTCAGGTGGACATCGGTTCATCCTGGTCTTGGTAGATCATGCCACCAGGTACCCTGAGGCAATACCCCTTCGGACTGTTACTGCCAAGGTGGTTGCCAGGGCTCTCCTGGGCATTTTCACCCGTGTTGGATTCCCCAAGGAGGTTGTCTCTGACCGAGGATCCAACTTCATGTCTAGTTACATGAAAACCATGTGGAAAGAGTGCGGGGTAACCTACAAGTTCTCCACCTCTTACCACCCCCAGACCAATGGTCTGGTTGAGAGATTTAACAAAACTCTCAAGGGCATGCTAGGTGCTTTGGAAGAGCCCCTAAGGAGGAAATGGGATCTCCTCCTGCCATGCCTGCTGTTTGCTTACAGAGAGGTACCTCAAGAGGGTGTTGGTTTCAGCCCCTTTGAGTTACTCTTTGGACATCCCGTGAGGGGGCCCCTCGCCTTGATCCGAGAAGGCTTGGAAGCCACCCCTCCAGGTCCCGCCAAGCAAGTGGGGGACTATGTGTTAGGCCTCAGGCGGAGGATGACACAAATGATGGGTCAGGCAACAGCAAATCTCCAGGCCAGCCAGGAATTGAATAAGTACTGGCATGACCTGAAAGCTTCGCAAGTGGATTGGACTCCGGGACAGGAAATCCTTGTGATGGAGCCTACCAAGCCTAGAGCTTTGGCAGACAAGTGGACTGGACCCTTCAGGATCATCTCCAAGATGGGCGAAGTCAATTATCTGGTGGACATGGGAGCCTCTGGGGTAGCCCCCCAGGTATTCCATGTCAACAGGCTCAAGCCTTTCCACAGGCGAGCAGAGGTCTCATGTCTCTTGCTAGCTTCAGGGCAAGAAGAGGATGAGAGTGAGCCCCTTCCTGATTTGCTGCATAGCAACCCTCAGGATGGCTCAGTGGAGGGAGTACAACTCTCTCCCGATTTGACAACAGAGCAGCAGAGGGCCTGCCGGGCTTTGCTCCAGCAGTATGCCTCTCTGTTTTCACTGACACCGGGCCTTACACCGTGGTGTAAGCACGAAATTGACACTGGTGACAGTGTGCCTGTCAAAAGCAGGAGCTATCGTATGTCAGATACCGTCAAAAACCACATCCAGGCTGAGGTCGCCAAGATGTTGGATCTGGGTGTTATTGAACCCTCCACCAGTCCCTGGTCCAGTCCAGTGGTCCTTGTCCCCAAGGCAAGTTCCCCGGCGGGTACCAAGGATTGGAGGTTCTGTGTGGACTACCGAGGAGTCAATGCCGTCACCAAAACTGACGCGCACCCATTGCCCAGGGCTGATGAGCTCGTGGACACTATAGGTGCTGCCAAATTTGTGAGCACCTTTGACCTTACCTCAGGCTATTGGCAAATAGCTCTGACGGACCATGCCAAGGAAAAGACGGCATTCTCCACACCTGAGGGACTCTACCAGTTTAGGGTCATGCCCTTTGGGTTGAAGAATGCCCCTGCCACCTTCCAGAGATTGGTCAACCATGCGCTCAGTGGGCTGGAAGCCTTTTGTGTGGCTTACTTAGACGACATTGCCGTCTACAGTTCCACCTGGGAAGAGCATTTGACACATCTGGATAAGGTGTTGCAGGCCTTGAAAAGGGCTAACCTCACTATCAAGGCCACCAAGTGCCAGATAGCTCAGGGGAAAGTTACCTATCTTGGTCATGAGGTAGGAGGGGGTCAAATCCAACCTCTCTCCAGTAAAGTACAGGACGTACAGAACTGGGAGACTCCCACTACTCAAACCCAGGTGAGAGCCTTTTTGGGCCTCACTGGGTACTATCGCAATTTCATGGCAGACTATGGAACCATAGCTGCACCCCTGACAGCTCTAACTTCACCCAAACAGCCTAGGAAGGTTAATTGGACTGAAGACTGTCAGAGGGCCTTTGATGGCTTGAAAGAAAGTCTGTGTAGGGCACCTGTGTTGAGTGCGCCTGACTACAGCCGACCCTTTATCGTCCAGACGGATGCCTGCGACACCGGAATTGGAGCTGTCTTGTCCCAGTTAGATGACAAAGGGAGAGAACATCCTATCATATTCATCAGTAGACAACTCAAGGGTAGAGAACTTAGGTGGGCTACTGTTGAAAAGGAATGTTTTAGTATAGTTTGGAGCCTTAGGCGTTTTAGGCCCTACCTTACGGGGTCCACCTTCAAGGTCCAAACAGATCATAAGCCCCTGAAGTGGCTTATGCAGATGAAGGGTGAGAACCCGAAATTGCTCAGGTGGTCCATTAGCCTGCAAGGGCTAGACTTCACCATAGAGCACAGACCAGGGAAAAGTCACGATAATGCAGATGGCCTTTCCAGAAGGTATGTTGACCGTCTGGATGAGGGTGTCTATCCCGTGGGAGATTAGACACCCTCCACCTCAGTCTGGGGGGGGCGACTGTGATGCTGGAAATGTATCAGAGGGACAGGGCCTCTGAATCCTTGTCCTCTTCTGCCTTTTATCGTGTGTTCTGTTATGTTTTCTGCCCAGGAATCCATTTGGGACTCCTGGCAGTGCAGCTCTCTCTTTTGGTTTGGTGAACAGACCCCTGGGATACCCTTATGGCACCCATGGGTGGGGGGGTACAACCCTGTGCCCCTAGTGTATGTTTTTGGGCACCTGTGGGTGGCCCACAGAGCAGGGTATGGGCTGGTGGCAGCTCCATGCTGAATTGGACAGGTGCTCTGGGTGTCCTCCATTTTGGGATACCCAGGCCCTGCCATTGGGATCAGTTGATTCCTGATAGAAACAAGATGGCCCCTGTGGCCTCTTGCTTTCTATTGCCTGTTGTCTTGTTTTCCCAAAGTCCTGGGATGCCCTGACTCTGTCCCTTCCCCCTGACTGGCTGTTGGGTGGAAGTTCCATATATGGTGTTGTTGTGAAGGCCCAGCTAGACTGACTGGAGCCTTCCCAGTGACTGTATGTTGTGGGTACCTCCTGTGGGTGGGACCTGGGTGAATGGAGTGTGTGACCAATATACACTCCTTGTTGTGGTTGTCTGGTTTCTGGCATGAGAGACAAAGACTGAGACAGCCCTGCCCGAAACTGGCCTGAATGCAGTGTGTAGTGTTGAATGGCTGGGTACTTGTCCCAATCCACATTCCTTGTTGTGAGTGTCTGAAAGGGAGGAGTGTGGCCTGAATGCACTGTGTGCCTGATTGGCTGACTGACTGCATGAATGCCCTTCTGTGTGATTGGCTGCTGTGTGTGTGCCAGCAGTGTGGATGAGAGACAGAATAGTATATCTGGGGACCTCTCACCACTGGAAATTGTTCAGAAGCATTCAGAAGCTGAGTCTCCACTCAAGAGTAACTGGATTTGCTGATCCTCGACGTCCAGCTGGAAGAAGAAGACTTGCTGTGGCATTTGCTTCGACGGAACTGAAGGTTGTCGAAATCGTCGAGGACTGACCCGAGAGAGGACCTGGCTAGGCGCCCTCTTCCCGTGCTCCGAGGGACCATCGAGCACCGCTGAATCTTCGCCGAAGCGCCCTGGAAGTCAGACCCTCGAAAGGCTGCCGACCCGAGACGGGACCGCCGAGGAGATCGAAGTGAAGCACCCGGACATCGACGCTGTCGAAGTCCATTGCCGTCGACCAGGGTTCGCAGGTCTGTGTAACCGCTGGAGGCCCGTCGAAGTTGTGTTGCCCAGCCGTGGGAACCACTTGACGCCGTGCCGCCGACGACCGGAGCCGTCCGCTCCTTGCCTAAGAACATTCAATCGAAGGACTCTCTCGACCGCATCGTCGACCGCTTATCCTGCCGGAGAAAGTCGAGGACGACCAACGCGCCGAGGAGAAACCTGCCGGTGGGTTTCCCGCCACCCGACGACCCCAAAGACTCGGACGACTCGACGCCCTTGCTGGGCTCCCGTCTCTACAATCTTTGCGGTCCAGAACTATTGTCATCGAGGTGCCCCGCACACCTCCGCCTTGCAGGACGCCGACGCCCCGACGCCGACGAGCACCGCTCGGACGGAGCTGCCGCCTCTTCGACAACGTTCGGCCTCGTTCGTCGACGGACGTTCGACGCCCCGTGCCTCCCGCCTGAAAAGGAAGGCATTC
The DNA here is from genome assembly GCF_040938575.1 of Ambystoma mexicanum. Lineage (NCBI taxonomy): Eukaryota > Metazoa > Chordata > Amphibia > Caudata > Ambystomatidae > Ambystoma > Ambystoma mexicanum. The sequence continues at coordinate 168,967,338 of NC_090921.1, read as the reverse complement.
AAGAAGGGCCGTCGATTCCCCGTCGCCGAACAGCGAGTCCCTCGACGTTTGTCGACGCCTTTTCGAGGAACTCGACTCCACCAGGTACATTGGGGGGGTAAAAACATTATAGGAGAGAAATAGACTATTGAACAACATCTGGACTGGGCTGGTGTTATATCTCTTTATTTTACAGGTTGCCCAGGTGGGGGGATCTCCACACAGAACTGTGTCCAGTAGCAAGGGCCAGTATTCTGCCTATTGTTTCAACCCTCTGTTATCTCTCCTCTCTCTATTGCTGGTTTCCTTCTTATTGATCTGTGTGCCATTTCTACAGTATTGTGAATGCACTTTAATGAGGTCTAATATTAGTGGTACCACTTTAGAATTGTAGATATTTACCATTGCTGATTTTCCTGAGCACAAAGTGCGTTATTGTGATAAGTGTACATAACCCTTGAATATTAATTATATAAAGACTGTGTTTTCAGTAATACAGTGTGTGGACATTCCTTTGTGGGGGCTTGGGGATACACTGTACTTAAGAACCAGCCTGCATCACCTCCTGAGAAGCTAGGCCTTGATTGCTCGCCCATCGCTACCGTATTAGAGAATCTTGGCTGGGGTCCTCTGTGCCTCCCCTCTACCATATAGAGAGCAGAAGTACAGACCCCCCCACCGGTCTTCTTTACAGGGTGGGACTGTGAGCCATTGTAACCATTGCATTTACATAGGCATTTGGCAACATCCAATTCCCGCTCCTCTTGTCCACCCAACAACCCCCACAGATCCAATTCTGCAGAGCCCTCAGCACACCCTTGTATTTCATCGACAGTGGCTTCCACCTGCATCTCTTTAACAGTGACAATTCCATTCTCTATCATACAGGGTAATTCCTCCGATTGTACTGTTAACATTTTTGTATTCAAATCAGTGGCAGTTTGTTTCGCAATTCTGTAGACAAATGCGTTTCCCTCTCCCACCTTGCATGTCACCTTTTTATGTGCTTCGCATTTTACTATTGCCAAGTGCTTTGGACACGTAAGTGCAGACAGCAATCGTACAATCAAAGGGCCATGTTGGATTCTAGCCCAGTGTGATGTTAGAAAACCTCTCTCGGCCCAGAGACGGGCAAAATTATGAACCACGCCAAAGGCGTATTGGCTGTCAGTGTATATGTTCACGCTTAGATTTTCAGAAATTTCACAGGCTCTCGTTAAGGCAAGTATTTCCGCTGCCTGGGCGGAGTTGTAAGGAATTCTTTTACTCTCTACAATGCTTTTTAACGTTGTGATGGCATATGCGGCAGTTGATGTGCCGTCAGGTAATTTAAAGCAGGAACCGTCACAAAACAGTTCTCCATCGGGTTCTTTTAGTGGAGTATCACTCAAATCAATTCTCCCTTTTGTTTCTTCCTCAGTAACCATTAAACAATCATGGGGGGTGATTTATTTCCACCAAGGTCTTCCTCGGGCATTGGCATCAATTCTGCTGGGTTTAAAGCGCTACACCTCATAATTTGGATGTGGGGTGCGAACAACACTATTTCATATCTAGTTAATCTAGCAGAGGTGAGGTGTTGCGTCTGCGTTCTATTGAGTAGAACGTCTATGGCATATGGCACCATCAAAATTAAAGTGTGCCCCAATACCATCCCTTCTGTTTGTTTCACTGACGCAGCAGCTGCTGCAACAGCTCACAAACATCGTGGTAGTGCGCGCGCTACAGGGTGCAGCGCAGAAGAAAAATAACTGCACGGCCTATTTCTTCCACCTTGTTCCTGTGTTAAAACAGATAATGCACAGCCTTCATTCTCATGCACGAACAACCTAAAAACTTTTTCATAATTTGGCGTGCCCAAAAAGGAGCAGAACGCAACACAGTTTTCAGCAAATCAAATGCTTTCTGACATTCTTCATTCCACTGCATCAGTACATCCTTCTTTGTCAACTCCACCATTGGCTTCACAATTAACGCAAAATTCACAATCCACTGACGACAATAAGAAGCCATGCCAATTATAGCTCTGACTCCTTTCTGTGTCTTTGGAATAGGTATACCAGAAATGCTCTCTATTCTCTCTGGCGTTAGTCTTCTCCCTTCTTTTGAGAGTAGGTAACCCAAATAAGCTACCTCCTTCTGACAATACTGACATTTCTTTAAGCTTACTTTATGACCATGCGCAGCTAGATGAGTCAATAACGAGACAGTACATTTTCTACAAATCTCTTCCGTGTCAGCAGCAATTAATAGGTCGTCAATATACTGGAGCAATACACAGCCTATCCGAAGTTCTAGCATGTCTAGCTGTTCTTTTAATGCTCTACTGTATAGACTCGGACTTTCAGTGTAGCCTTGTGGAATGCGTGTGAATGTGAATGATCGTCCTCCTAACGTGAAGGCGAACAAATATCTGCTTTCATTGTGTACTGGAATGCTGAAGAGAGCATTCTTCAAATCAATAACACTAAAGTATTCTGTCGTAGCAGGAATCATGGTCAAAATTGTGGTAACATCTGGAACTAACGGGAATTGGGGATCTACTACTTTGTTTAATGCATACAAATCAATTATAAAACGGTACAGTACCTCATTACCCCCTTTCTTATACACTGGAAGAATGGGGCTATTGCATGTGCTGCCTGTAATCTCTTCAATCACTCACAATTTCACCAAATCAGAAACAATACTTTTCAATCCTTTCTCTCCTTCGGCTGAAATTTTATACTGCGGGATGCGCGGTAACGTTACTCCTTCTTTTAAAACAATTTACACTGGCTCTATCTTCAAGCATCCACATCATTGTCATTCACTGCCCAAATACAAGTTGACACCTCACTCAATTCCCCTGTTAAAGGTTTAGCCACAAATTCAGATGTTGGCATATTCTGAGGAGAAATAGTCAAGAATACCCCATCTGGTGTACAGTGGATAACTGCGGTTAGTTTTTTCAATAAATTCAATCCCACGAGATTTTCCCCACAATTCTCTGTCAAAAGAAATGGACAATGTTCAGTAAAAGGCCCTATGGTCACTGCTACTGATTTGGACTCGGGATTTATTACTGGGGTACCTGCGAACCCTACTGAGATATTTTGTCGCCCTGACAGAGGTATATCTGGAACCAAGTGATGGTCTATCGAGCACTTCTGTGCCCCCGTATCTATGTGGAATCTATGCTCTTCATTCCCGACTTTCATCTCTACATAGGTCCTTTCTGATTCACGGGAATGGACACCGGTTCCGACCCCTGTCGTGGGATGTCCTATTGCGGTAACAACACATCATCCGAAGTGTAGTCACTGCTATTATTGTAATATGCACCCGATTGAGTATCAAAAATGTTCCCGCCTCTTCCTCTATTTCCATTTTGTATACCCTGCTGATTTTGACTCTGGGTAAAAGTAGATTGATTCGGAGCCTGGCCTTGATTCTGTGCACCATTCCCTTGATTATTCTGGTGCAGCTGCATATGGTTTCTGTTGTGGCCATTTGTTCCTGGGTGCCCTCTGTGCTGCCTTCTCTGACCATACCCGCCTCTATTTTGCAAGTGTGGACATTGCGCTCGCCAGTGTCCTTCCTCTCTGCAATAAGAACATTGATTTAATCCCAAAGGCCCTCCATGCATGTTTAAATTATTCCTGCCCTGTGCAGTTCCCCTTCCCCTGTTGTGTCCTGATACTTGCTGGAGTAACAACCCTACTATCGTCCGCAGGGCTTCTATTCTTATTTGCAAAGGGTACTCATTACATATCTCATTTATTTCCCCCACGGAAGTCCTAGGCTTGACATCCATCTCATTGTCTCCCGCATACACACTTGCAGTCTATGTCTATCACCTGTCTGCCCCGGTGGTGGCAAAGATTTCTGCTGCATATAAGGTCCCGCCACTTTCTTCCTACCTCTCTCAATATCCTTCCTCCTATACCCCGTTGTGGCAAGTACTTCAGAATATTCCTCATCAAGTTCATTCTTAAGCTCAAACAGTCTGCTCACATGCTCTTTTATTTCTTCATCTCTCCCTCTACAACGGGCTAATGCATTCAAATCCAACAATCGTTGCGGTGGTAACTTCCCAATTAACTTTTTCCATTGTGCCAACAAATATTCCCCCATGCATTCCAACAATACCTGTCTTTCATTGTTCCTTCCGAAGTCATACAGTGACGCTAGCGTGGATGCCCCATCATTCTTGTCTATATACATTTCCGCCTGCTCTTGCAGCTCACGCTTTCTCTCCTTGCTGATCGCGCTGCGGGTCACTCTCATACATTCACTTTGTTCAAATTCGCTCATTGAGGGGGCAGTAGGGACAGAGGCACCCTCTTGGTCAGGAGGTGCGGAGGGGGCAGTGAGAGTGAGAGATGTTTGTTGGGGCTGTGGTAATTGTGAAACACTCGGGGCTGGCTGACTAGTGGGCAGTGCAGTTACTGATGCAGCCTGTGGCTATGCTGGGTTTGGGAGGGTCTGAGCAACGGGAGGGGGTTGAGCGGCAGCTACTGTCATAGGGCCTCATTACATGGTAGGCGGCAACCATGGCGCTATTAGCGCCATGGTTGCCGCCGGTATTTTACCGTGTCCGCCTTGGTGAATGGTGGAATTACCGCCCTACTCCAAGGTGAGCAGGGGCGGTAATTCCCCATTCACCAAGGCCCTTCCCCATTCTCATTTTTGCCCCCATAGGGCATAATGGGAATGGGGAAGGTGCTAATTACGGTACCGCAAATTGCGGTACCGTAATTAGCAGCAAGGTCCCTTAGCGGCACCCTACTTTAACGGCTGGTAAAACCAGCCGTTAAAGTAGGGTCCCACAAAGGGAACTCGTAGTAAGGCGGTAAGGGTTAACGGTCACCGGTAGCATTACCGGTGTCCGTTAACCTATACCGCCTTCCATGTAATGAGGCCCGTAGACTTTTTAGTCTCTCCCCTCGGGCCTTGTTTTGTTTCAGTTAATATTTTGTTTATTAATTCGTCTGATGAGTGTAGCTCTCTTTGTGGATATATTTTTTCAATATTCAATTGATCGCGTCTATTTGCCTTCCTCAAACTATTACTCCACTCCTCCTCCTCCTTTTCCTCAGCTTTCTCCGCTTTTGACTTATGCCTGCGTGCATGTTTCTCTCTACATCTAGATCGGAGCATTGGTTCCCTCCTCCAGTCCCTAAAGCTATCAAGTGCCGCAGGGCGTGCTTTCTTACTTATCAAAACCTTTTCCAGGTTATCTATCCGACCCATCTCAAAACTACCATTACTTGGCCACTGAAGATCTTCCTGCTTTCTGATTTGCTTATGCCAAATTTCACAAAACATTATTGCTCCCACACCATACTTCACATACATATCATAAGCCGGCATTCCCCCTGGAGGCGCGACCTGGCCAGTTTCCAAAGATTGTTTGCCGCAGCGGAAAAACCCAGCTAAGGTGGACAATACCCCAGACATGTTTTAACCTTACTCTTGGCTAATCAAACTTACTCTGGGTGTTTGATTTTGCAAAATCAACTCTCAACCAATATCAGGATCACTTACTAATCGGGGCACGACTCACCTGATTAGTCAATTTGTTTTTTCAAGACACAATTCGTCCGTATACTGACGCAACCAATGACGTCGTGTCTGGGTATCTTGGCTCGGCCTTGTTTCGGGACCCTCGCCCCCTTGTTCGCTGGCCGGGGACGTCGATCAGAGATCAGCTGTGTGCAGATATGCAGAAAGGAATCTCATCACTTACGCAGGGCGCCCCGAACACCTCTTGATCCCGGCTCGATCTATCCCGTCCTCGCTGTTCTTACCTCCTTCCTTATTTTGCAACGTACACGATGGAACAAGTGGGGGAGGGTCCCTATTCGGGCGCCATCTTGAAGAGGCCCCTGAGGGACCCTCGGATGTGGAAACAAGGCACAATCACCACACACGAACTGATACGCCAGACACAAAGTTGTATTCTATGGTTAATTGCAAAACAAATAGTCCCAGTTGGCCAAATGGTCCCACACCCCACAACGTGTGTCTAACAGACCTCGGGGGACGCGAGAGAGCGAAAAACATACATCAGTTACATATATACAAAATGAGCATCTTACAATCAGTAATGACACATTTGATGCCGCCCCTAATTCATTCCCTTTGAATTGGAGGTGATGATTGACCATGGTGTCGAATATGACACCTTAGACCACCATATTTAGTAATAGTTTGCAATCTCGAATTTACAGACACCATTCTTTATTTGAGAGAACACAGCGCTTCTGTTTTCATGGGCAAGCTGCGCCTAGGGAACTGGCACATTCCAGGCCTTACTATCTCCTGGTTTCGATTCACGCTCTAGAAGCCAGCTTGCTCTCTGGGGCCTCACAGTGCTCAGAAGGGGGGCCGTAAAGAAGAACATAATTCAAACCCTTTAATATTAGTTTTGTACATTGCTATTCTTTTAAGGAGACTCGCTGGCATCCGTGTGCTGCTTAAAATGCCTTGCTCTTTGCCTTAAAGGATATGTGAGGGAGGGAACCGGGCATTTCTGTCTCGCTCTCCAGCGTAATGTTTTAACATAAGTTGGCAAGGAGGGGAAAGACGAGGTTCAGCGCAAGGGCCTGTTAAATTTGGGTATGGTGAAAGCTATAAGCACCATGGTCCATGCCGGATTCCGCCATGGTGGATGGTCCGCAAATGGTGATGTTCCGCAAATAGAATTGCGTTAATCAAATGCGTTTATTTAATTACAGTTCTCAATTGAATCAAACCTGACTACAGGTAAAAGATTTAAATTTATTCCTAGTCCCTCCAACTTGTATGGCCCACCAAGAACCCCTAAGGTAACAAACCTCGTTTATTTTCCGCTTCTCTCTCCCTATTTGACCTGATGAATTCCGAACACACAAATGGTATGGATTTCTTTGTAATCATGTTACACATGGATGTTTTTTTCATTTCCAAATTGTTTATAATCATTTTTTGCTTTGGCACCATGAACTGAAATGTACAATGCCGTGCCATGAATGACCAAAATAATTGTTTTGTGGCCTTTCTCTTTGGTTGCCCTGTTACCTTGGGTTTTACATATGGATATTGTTCAAATGCTTTGTACTACATTATTTTGCATGTACAAAAAACCTTGTAGCCTCAGTGGACGGGCAAGTGCCCGAAACACGTGTCAGGCTACTTCAGCTTTCATTAAAAATCATTATACCATTTTGGTCTTAATCAGTGTCGTTGCGCAGTGTGATTGCAAAACTCACAACTTATAGGGCCTCATTAGGACCCAGGCGGTAAGGGGTTTACGGCGGCGTAAACAGCGCCGACCCTTACCGCCTGATTCCGAGGTCCCTTAGCGCCATGGAGGATTTAACACCTGTTTTTAGCAGGTGTTAAAATCCATGGCGCTAAGGGACCTTGTTGTTAATTACGCCACCGTAATTTACGGTGGCGTAATTAACGCCTTCCCCACTCCCATTATGCCCTATGGGGCAAAAATGGGGATGGGGAAGGGTAAATGGGGATTGGGGACTTACCGCCCCGCCAACCTCGGAATGGGGCGGTAAGTCCGCCAACCACCATGGCGTAAACGTAGTTTACGCCATGGTGGTAAAGGTACGACCCAGGCGGTAACTTACCGCCTGGGTCGTAATGAGGCCCTATGTTTTAACATGTCTATAGTAACCATGGACCATTGAAGCGGAATAATATCTACAGCAAAGCAGTTTTACATGAGGCAAAATAGCAGCGTTAGAGAGAACAGAGAGAGAAAACAAGATGGTGATTCTGGTCATTTTAAAATGGCCGCACTCTAGTTGAGCTAGTAACTATGTAATGACTAATGAGCATTTATTCTTAACACCTTAACTGAGGCGGTTGGTCTTCGGCAAACCAATTATCCTGCATTGCCTTCCGTTCGAGGGGTGTCTAATTTTTCTAGACTGACAATCTGGGATTCGAACCCATAATAAGTAGTGGAAGAGAACCCTGCAGGGGAGTACACCGGGTGGTCTGAGAGTCTGGGGCTCACACCCAGTGCATGTTTCTGGGAAAGGGAGAATCCTAAGTAAGTTGCATGCCCTTAAGAGTTGAACTGTACTGAATGTGGAATACCGGGGAAGGGAGTAATTTCCCCTGGAGTGAATTACAACACAAGAAGAGGAGAAGTATCCTCTTGAACATCAGAACTTGGTTATCCAATGAACCTTTATTTTGTGGAGAAAATCCTTGTGAAGGGAATCGTCCCTTTTGGACCTGTGAACATTGGTCATTGGAACATTTTGTTGGATTTATACCTTTTGATTGCACTTGAACATTTGTGCACTTTCTTTTGGAGCAAAAGACATTGTGCAGTCACACTTTAGACTTAGTTATAGAATCTGAGGGTTAGAATAGGATTATGGACACAAGACGTTATTTTGCTTTGGACACTGTGACGCTTGACGAACCCTTAGTTTTGGATGAGCTAAGGAAATGCCTCCTACGTTAGGGACAGTGAGGTATTTTTATCCCCCTTTGTGCTTCAATAAAAGTCTAGAGCAAAACAAAAGAGGTGATGGCTGGAAGGTGTAGAATTAATCTTAAACGCTTGCATTGCTCTGGGCAACCCTCCAGACCATCATTCTTCGCCTGCCAAGCCATTACAAAAGGAGAAAGACCATATGCAAATCAGGCTTGGTCCCACCCCAAAATGTCGATAGCAAACAATATGACCTCTGTGTCTGTGTCTCATTCCTGACTCCTCACACATGCTATGGGTGTTTTCGTGATTTCTTGGCCAATAATCCCGTGAAGAATATGTGTGGCATACTGAAAAAGGAAACAGCTGTTTATATTGCACAAAGAAGTATTAGAATTTTAAAAAGGATCTGAATGTCAAATATATAAGCTGATTGATGTGGAGGAATGTACCCACAGCTGTTGCAGCTGCTCATTTTGCAGTACATGATTCTAGCCTCTGGTCCAGCAACGCTCTGGCAATGAATCATCCCTGAGCGCATATGAACATACTTTCAGCCGGTGATGCCTGTGCACATTGTGGGAACCACATGCATCTGTAGACCCTTTTCAAGGAGACACACAGTGATCAAGCAATTGTGTCTTGCTCAGGTGTATAAGACATGTATTGGGGATTTTTCGAGGCAAAATAGTGGCGATATGCATCAATGAAACGTCTGCTTCGGGCCATCAAAAAAGAGCAATATGTTCAAATATCGCTCCTAGTTCCTTCCATCCAACTCCTGGGATTATAATACAGATTATGCCACACTGAGAAGTCGGTTGGACTTAGGGATCCGAGGCATCATGGTTCCCTGATTGTGTCTACTCTCACAGCTGTGTTTGAGCCAGTGGTTGATGGCAGAGGTTTTGGGATGTAATTGAGATTTGAGTTTTGTATCCCCCATCGGTTTTCATCCCATGAACTGTGAAAAACCTGAGGGCGTCCTCACATCTACTCCCCTTGGGTCCTCTTCTCAGGTGGCAGGGAAAGGACATCACCTTTGGATCCTGACCTTGGGGTGGAGATGCAAGGGAAGATCACCTGGAAAGAGTGTCCTTAGGTATTGGGAATGAGATGCCCTCATGCGAGATGTGGTATTCCACAGTTCCCTTTCAGGAAGAACCCTCTATCCCAGAAGCAGTTATGGGGTATTGCTACCCCTGTCCCACTGACCAGGAAAATGCCCAGAGATATTACCACTCTAGAATCACCAGAAAGAGGGTAAAGAACCGTGAGGTCAAGGGTGAGACAGGGTATCCCCCTTTTCCCTATTGAAAACCAACCTATCCCTCCCCCAGCCTCTATGGGCTATTGTCAAACGTCTCCTCTCTTTTCCCCACGTATTTCGTACTGAGACGACGAAGAGGTGACTAGGAGTAGTGAACACCAGTAACTCCTTTCACCACTCTAGTGCTGGGACGAGGAAGAGGCCTGCAGAGTACTGTGACGATCAGGCATGTCCTTCTAACTATGGTCAGGCAAGTCCAATTCGAATTTTACACCTGCAACCTGTCAAGGGGTTACAGGTGTGTAAGAGGACACCAAGATAGCAGCAAGGGGACCAACACAGGAACCAACATGGAGGCCTGTGTGCGAAAGACCAGCAGGTGACCCTGCTCGTGAGGAGGCCGCTGTGGTGGGCCCTGTAGAGCCCAGGAAAAGCTAGGCCATTGGAAGTCCTCAGGTGTGGGAGTCTCTGTGGTCCGGGAAGCGTAGCTGGAGGAGCAAGGAAAAAGAAAGCAAACCGCTGACAGCGTCCACGGACGCATAGCAGAGCTGCCGGCGATCCCAGAGAGGCATCGTAAGTGCGTAAGTGCGAGTCCAGCGCAGCTACCCATCAGGACCGCTGGAGACCGGTGTGTGAAAGGTGGAATCACTCGAGACTGGACGCTCCGAGGGGGTTGGATGTAATCCAAATGCATGCACAGAGTGGGAACAAACCCAAAGTTATGGGTGGCAAGGAAATTAAGCGCCAAAGTAAATAATGATGGGAAATGTATGATTCTGATGTTTGTCAATCTGCTTGGAATCACATGCTGTGCGTAGTCTGACATCCAGTGGTAACCGCCGAGTATTGCATCTGTCTTTCGAGAATCGAAAGGGGAAGTCGACATGGGCGTGTCTGTAACACTATCCCTACGTGACGTGTAGTGTACCCAAGATCCCTCGTGCGTCGGGGTCCCTCAGATTGTTTTTTTACACCCAGATAACTGGTCGCCCTTATGCAGAGTTCGTAAAGAACATTGCTATTGTCCAACGACCTTTGGTCAAATTATTCTATAAAGATATTTAATATCACCCCTTCCGTCCCTTGTCTCGACGGCTGTTCCAATTTCTGCCGAAGACCTGCGAGATTCGACAGAAGGTGATGCTGTCGGCGTTGCCGACCACGTGGCCGGGCTTTCCGCCGGCCTATACAGTAGGGAGAGTGGGGTCGGGTGGACATTTCTTTTTACACTGAAAATGTCTTTCCCTTTCTTCCCTCTTTCCCAGTTGGTCTTAGTCACTCTGTGTAACCTCAGCTATGGAGAGGACTCCATTTAGATTTTGCCCTATTTTTAAGAGCAAATTCCAATGGAAGGATAAGCACAGACAGTGCAACCGGTGCTTGCCGCTCGATCATAAAGAGCAAGGGTGTGCGGCCTGTAAGCTCCTCCGCCCCAAGACTTTGAAGGAGCATAGAGCAAAACGGTGGGCGGCCTACGGTATGTCCAAGGCCAGGACTTCTCCCACTGCCGCTACCACCGAATGTGACGACAGCGAGAGTGACTACCAGGCCTCCGAACCAGAGGTTGTTGACCTTTCGACGGAACGCTTGCATTCCGCATCATCTGTCCCCGGCCCCTATATGCACGGCGTAAGCTCTCCTATGGGGAAGTCACAGCCCGGCGACAAAGACAGACACGTGCATGACACTAAGCACACAACCCCTAGCCTTACTTCGACTACATCGAAAAAGACTTCGGCGCCAAAGGGTGCACCGGTAATTCTGGTGATACCGGCCGATCGACAAGATCGGCAGCCCTCCTCGCAGCCGCATGCGCACCTAGTGTCTGGGCAATCAAAGACAAAGGGCACTACCCCCTAAACACATAGTTCCGTCGACACACATTGTCAAACTGGATATTAAATTATGCCTCCTAGTGTAAACGATTGTATGTATATTGGCCTACGCCAAGTCGCATAAAACTGTACGCGAATAACTCTCTACGGCAAGGTCTTGACCTTACAAATTGATGTAAGTCGCCATCTTGAATCAAACCGCCTTTTTAGGTTCTCTTGCTGTTTAAGAGTCACCCTGAACATCAAAATGGTGGACGATGCCATTTCGAACAGAATCTGGTCAGCATGACCTCCATACAGCTAATGTATAACTTGCCTGCAGGCCACTTGTTAGGGTCGTGAACTGAGACCTTGTCCTTCTGTTGACCTGCATGTAAATGGATTACCTGTATCAACGGAACTGATCTATGCACATACAAATGAATAAATTAGAGTTGACCTGGCAGAGACCCTAGACCTGTTACACATTCATGGAATGGTTAACCCGTGAAGGGGTTGGACAACAGGCTGAAGAAATGTATAAAAGCCTCAATGTCCCAATGTACAGTCTCTCACTGAATACATCGAACCCCGTTGAAGTTCGTTGTGTTACACTGAGGGCCGATAGCTATCTGACCTGTCATTTGACTTTGTTATTGCTTGACCTTAAAATAAAGTACTTTGTATGTTCCTTTGTAACCGGTGTTTGGTGTGTTTCCTTTGGGTTCCCCAGCCTCATATTATTTTTCTCTTTTCACAGCATCACAGGAAAGCATACGGCGACAACAAACAAAGCACTCAAGACAAGGCCTTACCACCGCTGAAAGTTACCGCTCTGCCGGAAAAGGTGGCCGATAAGGGCAAGGCCCCGATTCCGCCGAAACAGACTCCCTTAAAATTGTCAGATGTACCTACGCGCCTCCCAACTGGTGAGGATGTCGAGGTCAGTCTGGCAAGAATTGTGGCCGCCGATTCCCATAAACGGCAGGCTAGGGACTCTCCGAAAGTCTCCGAAAGACCCAAAGATCCACCGAGATCTAGGGATAGGGTTCAGAAGTCGAGAGAAGGGCACAGGGATACCCCACCTTCATCGGTCCCGCGCAGAGGACTTCTCTGAGTCAGAGGAACTACTTTCTCCGACGCTAAGGCACAGAGCTCTGAGTTTTTCGACGGAAGAGAGTGCTAGGGACACTTATTCGGCGGAAGACTACGAGAGAGACACCTTTCCACCCCTAGACCGTTCTAGATCATTAGTCTGGACTAGGGAAAAGTTTGAGGACTTCATGGAAAGGCTGGACAAGTTTGCTTCACGTTCAGAACAACCTACACCAAGAAGGGCAAGGGAGGAAAGCCCTGCTAATACTAGATCTAAATTCCCAAGGCTGTTTGACCCCTCTTTAGAAGAGGACACATATAATTAGGACCTTACTGAATAAGACATTCTACCAGTCAAGGTGCAGGAGAATCCTTTCTATAACGAGGAGGAACATGAGCCCTTTGGGGATGAGCACATTGAAGATGAACCTATTGAAGGCTGGGGGGAGGACCCAGATGTGGGTGACCCTCAACCATGGCAGTCCTCAGAGCCACAAGACCCAGACCCAGATATTCTGGTCTTGGACTCTCCTCAGAACACCCCTACAAGAAATCCCTCTCCTATTGATGATCAACTAACATTTAATGTAATGTTACGTGAAGCAGCTGATCACTTTAAAATTGCCACTGAAGAGGCAGCAGCTGAAGCCGACTTCATTGAGGATATACTCAAAGAGAAGCCGCCAACCAGCCAAGCCATCCCTCTACTCAATTCGATTAAAAAGCACCTTGCTCCATCTTTGTCTACACCGGGTCTTATGAGAGGTGTAAACCCAAGAATTGAAAAACTCTTCTGCCTTCTCCATCAGACCCTCTATATATTAGAGGTCATTCCACCCCAGATTCTTTGGTAGTCACTACCACAAGGAAAAGTTCAGGGGTCCCTATATCAACAGGCGAGGCTCCCCCTGACAAAGAAGGGAAAAGGCTTTATTCCCTGGGTAAGAGGGTTACCACAGCGGCAGCGTACTCCACGCGTATCGCCAATGATACCACTCTATTGGCCAGTTACGCAGATGCGCAATGGTCTTTAACACAAGAAGGCCTACAAGAGGCTCCAGAACCTCTACGGACCTGCCTACTTACCACAGTCTCTGAAGGTAGGCAAGTTAACCAAAGCATTTTATAGAACACTATAGAGACAGCCAGCCAAGCCCTTGCTCAGGGTATTCTCCTCAAAAGACACGCGTGGCTTTGAAATTCAGGGTTTAAACCTGAAACGCAAGCATATCTCATAAATAAACCTGTGGAGGAATCCAACTTGTTTGGAAAGGCGGTCGATGAGGCCTTAGAGACCGCGAAAAAAGAACATAAAACCCTAAAGAGTTTGGACCAAATTACTCAGAGACCTTTCACAAGGCGAGGATTTGGAAACAGAAGGTTTTTTCGTGGCCAATGCTCCACTCATCATCAATACCCTTTAGGAAACAACTGGAACTCTCCACAGGGAACTAATACTTACAATACCCCGTACCCCCAAAGGGCACAGGAGCGTGGTAAGGGAAGAGGCAGGAACCCGGCCCCCAGAGGTTCTCCTGCCTCAGGCTCCAAATGACTCGAAGAGTCGGGTCCCCTCCTATGCCTCTCCGGTCGCAGGCCAGCTGACATAATTCCTGCAAGCATGGGACAGAATAACCACGGACCAGTGGGTGATAAAAACCATAGCCCACGGGTACTGTGTAGAGTTCAACCAATCCCCAAAATACAGACCTCCACGTCAACGAAGACTAACACCAGAACATATTTGCATACTTCTTCAAGAAGTCGAGATACTGGACCAAAAAGGAGAAAATAGAGATCGTACCTCTATCACAGGTAAAGGAGGGTATTCACTCAGTGTACTTCCTTGTACCCAAAAAGGATCTAACCATACGTACTGTTGTAGATCTACGCCCAGCGAACAAGTTTGTAAAACCACAAACATTTTGCATGGTCACCATGCAGGAAGTAATTCCTCTGCTCACACAGGGGGATTACATGGCAACTCTGGATATGAAAGATGCATACTTTCATATTTCGATGTTGCCAGCGCACATAAAGTACCTCAGGTTTATGATAGAAAACAAACATTATCAGTCACTACCACTTCGGCATAGCATCTGCACCAAGGGTATTTACGTAAGTACTAGCAGTAGCTGCAGCACACCTGCACAGGCAATCCATTCCAGTTTATCCTTACCTCGACGACTGGCTCATAATAGGGGACTCCTACGAAACATGTCTGCCAAATACCCAAAAGACGATAGATCTTTTATTCAGCCTGGGTTTCTCTATCAACGAAAAAAAAATCCAGCTTAGACCCCAGTCAAGTCAAACAATTCCTAGGGGCTCTAATTCGAACAAACGACAGCCCCGTCTTCCCCTCCAATGAGAGGGTTCAAAACATGTTATTTCAAATCTGTCACTATGTAGCAAGTCGAGAGGTAACAGTACGCAAGGCTATGCGTCTGCTAGTAATGATGGTGTCATGTATCTACTTAGTTCCACACGCGCGTCTGCGCCTACGCCCAATGCAAGAGTGGCTAAGCAACCAGTGGTGTCAGGCCAACAGACAGTGGGACGATTTAGTAGTGGTCTCGCCGACCCTAGTTCTCTCGCTGCAGTGGTGGTCGAGGGAAAACCTCTTGAAACGGAAATCCTTCACCACCCCCGCAGTGGAAGCCACTCTAACTACATATGCCTCCCTTACAGGATGGGGAGCCCACCTGCTCCAGCAGACAGCAAGCGGAGTTTGGTCGCCAGACATAGCGTCCAACTACATAAACCTGCTGGATCTGCTTGCAGTGTGCAAAGCACTGAAAGCGTTTGAAACACAACTACAGGGAAAGACTATCCTAATCCTCACAGACAGCACCACGGCCATGTACTATCTGAACAAACAGGGAGGCACTCATTCTCCATGGCTGCCCAAACTGTCTCAGAACATTTGGAAGTGGGTTCACAAACGCAACATGTTCCTGTTATCACAACATGTTCCAGGGGAACTCAATCTTCTGGCAGATGTACTCAGCAGAGACTTTACGATGCCCAGGGAGTATGAATGGCGATTACACCGAGACATCGTCACCAACGTTTTCGCACAATGGGGTTTTTCAGAGATCGATCTGTTCGCACCCTGGAAAACACCTAATGCCAAGATTACGCCTCCAGGTACCCCCCGAACCGATCCAAGGGGAACGGACTCTGGGTAACATGGTCAGGGAAATTTGTCTACGCTTTTCCCCCGACTCCCCTTCTCAACAAGATTGTGCACAAGATGCACCAGGAACCAGTCACGATGATATTGGTGGCCCCATTGTGGACCGCCAACCCTGGTTCGCTCATCTGATGGAGATGTCCCTATCTCCTCTAGTCAAACTACCTTGCCCTTACAACATGCTGTCGCAAGACAAAGGGGAGACGCTTCACCCATGCCCGCAGACACTGAACTTATCGGCACGGCTCCTGAGGTCATAGAATTTGGTCACCTGCAGCTCCCTCAAATATGTATGAACATCCTCAGGGAGGCAAGCAAACCTAACACTAGATATTGCATATTTGTCATCTGGTGTAACTCAAAGAGCATCAACCCAATTGACTGCTCTCCCACTCACTTTGTCCTATACCTAACTCACTTACTAGTCTTCAACTCAACAAAGGTGCACCTAGCAGCACTTTTAGCATATACAACATCACAACAGAAGGTGTCATGGTGGAAGATACCAGTGATTAAGGCGTTCATGGAAGGGTTAAAAAGATTTCACCCTCCCATTTCTAACTCGGCTCCCGGATGGGACCTAAATGTGGTGTTAACTAAGCTTATGGGAGTTCCTTTCGAGCCCATGCACAAAGCAAGTCTTAAGAACCTCACCCTCAAGATTGCTTTTTTTTATAGCAATCACCTCCATTAGAAGAGTATGCGAACTGCCGGCACTCTCTATTCTAGATCCTTTTGTAACAGTTCACAAAGACAAGGTGGTTTTGCGCACTCACCCTAGATTTGCACCTAAATTAATTTCCAAGTTCCATGTGAACCAGTCAATATAGCTACCAATGTTCTTTGAAAATCCCTCACGCATGGGGGAAAGAACCCTGCACACACTGGATGTACGCAGAGCTTTCATGTTCTATATGGAAAGAACTCGTCCACTAAGGAAGACTAATCAGTTTTTCGTGTCTGTGGCCACAGGAAAAGGAGGAGATGCAGTCTCCAAATGCACTATTTCTAGATGGATTGTCAATTGCATTACACTCTGCTACTATCTTGCTAACTGCCCTTCAAGCCTAGAGCACATTCCACTCGAGGCACTGGGGCGTCCATAGCATTAATTGCAAATGTTCCCCTTGAGTCCATTTGCAAAGCGGCAACCTGGAGTTCTGTACACACCTTTACAAAACACTATTGCCTTGACACTCATTCTAGTTCTGATTCTCAGGTGGGACAGGCAGTACTAAGACATCTTTTCACTACTGTTCCTTCTCACAACCCACCTCCAACTCCGGGTGCTGCTCACTAGTCTATGGGCCTCATTACACGGATGGCGGTAGGGATTTACCGGTACCGGTAAAATACCTGTACCGGTAAATCCTTACCGCCTTACTACGAGGTCCCTTTGCGGGTTGGGGGATTTGCTTTTTGCAGGCGTTAAAATCCAACCCGCTAAGGGACCTCGGAGCTAATTACGGCACCGCAAAATTGCGGTGCTGTAATTAGCGCCTTCCCCATTCCCATAGAGCCCTATGGGGCAGAAATGGGAATGGGGAAGGGCAATGGTGGAAGGGGGATTTACCGCCCCTCCAACCTTGGAATGGGGCGGTAAATCCCCTTTCCGCCAAGGCGGTGCCGGTATTTTACCGGCATGAGCCATGGCGCTAATAGCGCCATGGCTCACCGCCTACCGTGTAATGAGGCCCTATGTACAGCATATGATTCTAAGCAGATTGACAAACATCACAAGACATGCATTACTTAGCGTAAAAGCATTTCTGATGGTTGTATCTGCTTAGATTCACATGCGCCCACCCTTCAACTCCGCTCGGACGGAAGGAACATAGACATCTTACTACTTTCTCTCTTTTCTGTACTCACTCACGATAGTCATAAGGCTCCCTCTTGGCAGAAAAAATACAATCGGAGGGACCACGACGCGTTAGGTATCTTGGGTACACTACACGTCACGTAGGGATAGTGTTACAGGCACGCCCATGTCGACGTCCCCTTTCGATTCTCGAAAGACAAGATGCAATACTCTGCGGTTACCACTGGATGGCGGACTATGCACAGCATGTGAATCTAAGCAGATACAACCATCAGAAATGCTTTCATGGTAAGTTATGCATGTCATATTGAATACCAAGTTGAACAAAATCTTTGAGCAAAGCTGCAAGTTAATGAAAGTTAAATGGGAAAGCAGCCATTTCAAAGCAACAGGTGAAATACAAACGCAAAAGTGAAAGAGCATAGCAGACAGGTGGGGAATAAAATAAGACCACCACAAAGTGAACTTTGTGAATAAATACAGTGCGGCAAGACCCAAGACTGGCATAGGATTTGTGACACATTGAGGGAAAGCCAAAAGGCTAATCAGGAGAAGCCAGGTGAATGCGAAACTGCACATAAAGCCAAAAGGCCTCTAAGAAGAAGCTAAGTGAATGTGAATCGGTACACACAGCAGATACAGAAAAGCCTGTGTGGGCTGAAGAGCCCAAGGTTCCTGGTTGCGCGACCAGTGACAGGTGTACCGTCTGGTGGGACAACTGCACCTAGACCAGGGACCCTTCATTGTGAAAGTCAAAGACATTGTGAAACAAACCAAGAAGGAGCACTGTGAATGAACTGTTAATGCAATCCATTGAAAGACTTAGACCGGTATAAGTTGCTATGTTGTAGTCTTGGGGAAGGAATCCCTGATACTTGATGAACTGCAATGTTGTCTTGAGGACAGAGCATTAAAACCCTTTTCTTTTAAAATGTCAGCCTTGAACTTGGGGAAGGGAACCGCGTGGATTGTGTGGAACTGTATTGCCTTGAACGTTGGTAAGGGAACCTCAAGGATTTGTGGAACGTTCTTCAATTTGGGGAGCTGAAGAGGAAGCTAGGAGCTGGAAGAAGCTCCGATCTTTTTGTTAATCATCATTTCTTTTATTATTGACATCCCTACACATTGTTTAGCTTTAGTTGTGAGGGCAAGGATAGGTTTTGGTCACATACAGACTTTTAAGTTGAACTTTCCTTAGTTTCGTTCAGGTAGGGAAATCCCAACTTAGTACAGGGCAAGTTAGTAATTCAACCATCCCAACATTTGATTTAATAAACCATTTTATTTTGAACTTTAATTCTGTTTTCTGTGTCTTGCTTCATGATGCCTTCTCAGAACCTCTCTGAAAATCCAGTCCCACGATCAGGCATTGTTCCTACAAAGGTGATTGTCATACAGATATCGCCATATATGATCATGGCGACTGCCTGCCTCTGAAAGTGAGGGATTCAGTTGCAAAACACAGGTGTGGCCTGTTTTTGCATAGTTGCAATATTCAAGATCTGAATACAGACCGAGAAAAATAGGAAGAAAAGTTGAATGGGGCCGCCCCCACGATTGCTTGTCTGCAAAAAGTTGGAATGGTTGTAACCTTGCTACTGACAGCTAAGTTACCCTCCCATAAGACCTACTGGCCCTCATTACGACCCTTGCGGAAATGGAAAAACGATGGCGGAAATGCAATACCGCCATCGAATAGCGCTCGGTGCGATTATGACCCGCCACCGCAAAGTACGATGCCATTAGCGACACCGCAGTGAACGCCAACGCTAACTGCACCAAGTACGCGCGCGCGCGCCATGCCAAACCGCAATTACCACCATGGCGCAACGGTACGCAAATTCTGACCCCAGCGGACATGCACCGAACGCCATCAAGCACGGCGGAAAGTACCATTCCGCCATGGTGAGAAGTACGGCATCGCGAACCAACCGTAAACGGCCCTACTGAGTGCCTGTACACCGCTCCCTGGCCACATTGTACAACTCCCCGTAGGTTCAATGAAGCCACACAATGCAACCAGTGAAATGTACAAGTCATCCATGCCTGCCAACGAACAAATGAATCTCAAGAGGGGCCAATGGAAGCTGCAGGGCACAGATGGCACGAATACAGAAGCCACACAAATGGACATGACCTCAGTCTCCCTCCAAGAAACGCACGCAAACACAGGCACCTGTGACCAGCCATATTCTGATAATCACATCATACCACCAATCCAACTGGCTAAACGGCATCTGTTACACAAAAGCCATTCCCCCGCCCCTGAGCATCACATCATCAAAACAGTCACATTGGCAGCCCTCATCCCTGACCTCACTGGGCTTCGTAGGCAAACGCGCCCAGCACAGTACCACGCAACTATACTCCGAAGCTGGAACCCAATGCAGATCTCCTCACAATACATCGCTCCCCAAATAGGAATATGACACATCACCTGCAAAGAAGAACGCTACACGGTTCATATCAGAATAGGAATTTAATGCACAACAAATTCACCAAGGCCATACAGCCATCAGGCCATGAACCCCAAAATACATTTCACCATTGTGGGCTGCATCCGCAATAAATGACCAGCTACTTCTTGTGTGACGCCCTGTACCCTCATGGCACACCGGGGCTACATTCACGTACGAAAAGGCAACATGGAAGCGCCTCGACCCGCAGGGCCGTCCCAATAGGGAGGCACTAGTCCAGCTGAAAGGCCGAAATGTTGCTCCTAGCCACTAGTACTGCGTAAGGGCATGTGGCCCATTGGCGATCGTCCCATAAGATCGTAATGCTGCACCACTGATTAACACGAAGCAGCAGGTGTCGGGAGTAAAATCCATCTGCAGGAGTGGCATACAGATGGCAGTGGCAAAAGGGGAGGAGATACCTGTCACCCAAACGAAATGAAAAAGAATAAAATGGCCATCAGAACTACATTTGAATTACTCACTTCAATGATCACACCAAATCCACAGCCATATGCGTGCTAGCCCACTCCAAAGGATCATCACCAACCAAAAACCACTAGCGAATCATAACTATCTATATCGAGGAGAAAACACTATCACAAACGCCTGCTTCCATACTCACATGACATGTGAAACTTCCATTGAGTCTGTGCGTAATGCAGCCTGCAAAATCCACTGTTCCCCCAGCCCGTAATACCAGTGTTGTGAAGCAACATGTAATTGGGAACGTCCGGCCTTATCGCCCACTTCGCTATTGCGCATCCCATACTATTCATATCAATCATTGCATCCTCGCCATAGCCCCTGTCCCAAGGACATTGAACAATAGAACGTTATATTCGCAGTCAGACCTGTGGGCATCTCCTCGCCGCTAGCTGAAAACCGAAAGCGCCGTCCTTCGAATTCCTCATTTGCAACATCACGTCGAAAAGGCATCTGTGGCCGCTTGAAATCACTAATTAATCCATCTAGTGCGGCTGTGTGTGAAAATGGCAACTGCCTTCACTCACAAATGGGACGCCCCGCCCGTCGGTGAACCTTGGTGCAGTGTTGCATGAGGGTCCACCGTTACTCGAGTACTACGTTCCACTGACCCTTCACAAGTCTGTTCGCGACTGCAAAGATAGTATGTGAAACAATGGGACCAAAGCAGAATGAACATATCAACCAATGTTACACTGCCATCGGGTACAAATACATGATTGTAATGGCAAGATGCCATTCGTCGAATTGCAGCGTTGTGTGCGGGACGTGCTCGCCCAAAGGGGAGAGCAGCTTGCACAGGTGGAATGAATCACCACAGGTGGAGGCCATACAGCCTGGAAACACATAAATTGCACACCCAACCCCCTCCCACAACCACGCCCACTCCGAAATGCTACCGGCAGGACTAGCCATGTTGGCCCTGGGGGACCTGATAGCACTGCAAGTACTCCAACTTCAAGAAGAAGACGAACACCGACTACAACCGGCCGCACGGAGGAGACGCAGGAGGAGGAGGAGTTGGAGGGCAAGGCAGGGCCAGCAAGGGCCACCAGCACAGCCACTACCACCACGCAGGCAGCCCGCTATCCCACGCCTCCGAGCACATCCGTTCAACCTCACTGATGAGCAGATCCACACCCTCTACCGTTTGGACCGGGACACCATAACCGCCATTGTGGACATGACACAGGCTGACCTTGTCAGCATGATAGATAGCCCAACCGCCATCCCACCCCTACTGAAGGTGGTGTCTGTACTACACTTCCTGGCCACAGGCACCTACCAGCACACAGTCGGATGGCATTTCACAGCCACTGTTCTCACGGACACTATTGCAAGTGCTCGATGCCCTCCTGCTGCACGCAGATGACTACATCTCTCTACCACGCTCGGAGCAGGAAATTACGAACGCAAAAGTGGGATTCCATGCACTTGGCGGCATACCGGGTTGCATTGGTGCCATCGACTGCACCCATGTGGAATTGGTAGTCCCACATGCCATGGAGGCCCAGTACCGCAACCGAAAACAATTTCATTCCCTGAATGTACAAATGGTGTGTGACTCCAACAGGATCATTACACATTGTTGTGCCCGATTCCCAGGATCCACCCATGATTCCATGGTCTTGAGGAACTCTACTATACCACGCTACATGGACCGACACGCAGGGAACAGATCCTGGCTACTCGGTGAGTCTCATTTCAAGCATGATAGTGTGGGGTATGTGATGCGGCAATGACCTGGCAGGAAGGGGGGGGTGCGTACGTAGCAATGGCATTCCTCTAAATACCTTCATTGTCCACATACAGGTGATGCCGGGTATCCACTGAAGAGATGGCTCCTTACACCAGTCCGCAACCCACGGGACCAGCATGAGGAGGACTACAACCATGCCCACTCACGTACCCGTGTAGTCATTGAACAGGCATTCGGCCTACTGAAGACTCGTTTCCGCTGCCTCAGCAGGTCTGGCGGGGCACTCCTGTACCGACATGAGAAGGTTGCAAAGATGGTCATGGCATGTGTCATGCTACACAACATGTGCGTACGTAGAAATGTGCCCATGCCCCCTGACGCAGAACCGCAAGCACCTGAAGATGGTCATGATGAGGGTGGGGATGTGGCAGCACCTCAAGGAGTCTGCGAGGCACAGGAGGGCCGTGACATTCGTCAGCATATCATAGATGCATGCTTCTAGCACTCACGCCTGGTGGCTGATACATGGACGGGGCTTGTGGCACTGTGTGTGTCTGGAACATGCACAATATGGACTGTACGCCTATAATGGCCTCGTACACAAAGATCAATGTCCACGCATCTCATTGTATGATCGTGCATTGTTCATGGCATATGTGATATCATGTTGAACACCCTATCGACCCGCCACCCACGTAAGCCCAACACACCCCCTCCACCCTCCTACCTCCCCCCCGAACACCAGTGTCCAAAGATGCTCATTGTCAGTGGGCAGTCGCTATTGCAAGCCCCCTCTCCGGGTATCAGGGGCACCCCTGCCTGTGGAGCGCAGGTTCCTCCCAGATCTACGTTGGGGGCTGCCCTGGACGGAACTTGCAACGGATGATGTCTCTGCCTGCTCACGTCCATGCATGTCCCTGAGGGTTTGTGAGAGCTCAGTGAGCACACGGCGCACAGCGGCAAGTTCAGCACATACGTCTTTGGACGTCGCATGCAGTTCCCCCCTCAGGCTCTCGGTGCTTCTCTCCATTTGTACTCTCAGGCTCTCGGTGCTTATCTCCATTTGTACTCTCAGGCTCTCGGTGCTTCTCTCCATTTGTGCCCTTAGTGTCTCTGTACTTCTCTCCATTACTGCCCTAAGTGTCTCAGTTGATGTTTCTATGGCTGCCTTAGTACCCCCACATTCATCAGCATGGTCCTTGAGGAGCATGGCCAGTTGCTGCTGTTGCACGATCACCTGGTCGAGGGACTGTTGCCTCTGCTGGGCCATGGCCATTTGCGGTGGTGTCACAGAGGGGCTGGTCACCTCATGTTGCCTTGCCACAGGGCTTGTGGGGGATGGCCAGTCGTCGTCTTGTGGGTGCCCCTGCGTGGTATCCTCATGGTGTACGGGATGAAACAGACAGGGGGATTGAGACAGGTCATGGATGGATCTAACTTCGACATCCCCGTTTTCTGTGTCGGAGCATGCTGCCATTAATGCAGTGTCACCTATGGTGCTGCTGACACCAGAAGCAGTGCCTTCTGTGGCATCCATTGGGGGGGCCTGTGGTGGTGGTGGTGGTGTGGCCATGCTGGCTGCTGGGGTGCCTGTTGAAGTCCCCTCCTGTGTGCTGCCACTCGATTTGTGCTGATGCCGTGTCTTGATGCGTGCAGCTGAGGTGGAGGGTCTTTGGCCGTTGGTCTTGGCCCCCTTTGCAGGTGTGCTGGTAGGGGTGTCCTGGAGCTCGTCGTTTGAATCGGACCCTGTGGTGGAGTAAAGGAGGGCGAGCGTTATTAATGGGTCTGTGGAAATTGGAATGGCAATGTATCACATGCATTGGGGTGGTACCTGAGGGTGATTTGGGTTGGGGCCTTGGAGGTGGTTTCATTTGTGTGTGGAGTGAGGGTGCAGTTGTTTTGCAGCCTGCAGTTAGGGTGTGCCTGCTGCACGTGTAGAGGGTGTTTTTAGGATTTTTAATTATTTATGTATTTAATGTGACTTTTAAAGTGTGCTATCAGGCCTATGCATGTGGCCGTTCTCCTGGACATGTGTTACTGTTGCACTATGTGGACACGTGGTACTTCACATGATTGGACATTGTGGTTTTGGCATTGTTTTATTCGGGGAACCTACCTGATTCTTCGGTTGTCTGCACTCCTTTCTCCATCCATCCGACTCCCTCTATTCTCTCCATTCCAATGGTGGAGGCACTGATTTCTTCCCAGGGGGTCAACTTGATGGGTGATTCCGATCCCCCACTGGTAGCTGTGGCAATGTTGCGGTTGGCAGAAGGTATGCTACGGACGCGGATCCGCAGGTCGTCCCATCGCTTTCTGCATTGCTGTGGGTTGCGGGGTGCGGTCCCCACCGCACTTACCCGCTGTGCCACCAGGGCCCATATGGCCTTCTTGTTCGCAAGTGCCGTCCTGGTCATTTGCGTGGAGAAGACGGCGGCAGCATTCTCATGGAGGGTCTCTGTGAGCACGGTGAGTTCCTCACGGGAGAAGTGGACCTGCCGCTTGCGGTCGCACGCTTTCTTCGCTGGTTTTCCCATTGTTCTTGGTTTCACTAGGGTGGCTGACGGGTTAGGATGTGTCTCAGGGTAGTGTTTTTAATGGTTGTGTGGAAATAGTGTTTTTATAGGTGTACGGCGTGATGTTTCCCCTTCCGGGACCATGTTTTTACTTCCGTTTCCGTATATTTCCGGTCACCGTACTTTCCGGTTGCCGCTCATTGCGGTGACCGCTAAGATGGGTGGCGGAATTGCACCTAGGGCGCCGTACGGCGGCGGTGTGGGCCGTTTTGGGGTCATTTCCACCATCGCGGACTTTGCACTTCCGCCATGGCGTGGTGCTCGTGCCCGATGGGTCGGAATGAGCCGCACTTTGCTCCGTCGTGCAATGGCGGAAACGCTATTTACGCTATGGCGGTCCGGTCGGTCGAATTCCGCAAGGGTCGTAATGAGGGCCACTGTCTTATATACTGTCTTCAGTAATCTCTACTTGTCTTTGCACTCTTCCAAATACTGTTCTGACAACAAAGCTATGTGTGGTATAGGCAGACCCTGGATTGCCCAAGTCTGACCAGCCAGGTGAGAAGCTCCCACGGTCGATCTGTTTTATGGACTTTGTTTAACTCTACTGTATTATTACTGGAAGGGTCAGTAATTAGGGATACATACAGTCTAAAGGTGGAGGGTTTTTTGACCTTTCATAAGGTTGGGTTAGTTACCTCTCCTTTCGGTGGAAGGATCACGACAGACACCACTAGTCTACCTCTATTGCCCATGGCTGATCAGTTCTTCTAGTTATGGCCCCCATAAGTCCGGAAGAGGTTCAGGCTGGATTCTCTCCTCTAGGTCCTCTAGGTCAGCACTGTCCCAAAGCAGGGCAGTGATTCTCAGATTGTTTTTGATACCTTGGCCTGCCCTTCTCAGATTGTTTTTGATACCTTGGCCTGCCCTCCCCACCCTTGAGCGTCCTCCTCTCTTATGCCTTCCCCCTTGTGATTGGTGCTTATACCACACACAATTGTAGCGCCTTGTCATGGAACTCCTGTGTTTTTCTCTCTCCAAATATCCGAGGTATTCAAAATGGGAGACTGCCATCTTGGGAGTTTAAATCAGCTCTCCATAAAGCCTACAATGACCTGATCTCTTCCTATAGGTTAGGTAGGAACTATTAGGAAAGAAGCTCTGTATTTTGTCTGTCTGCCTTTCACTATAAATTAGGTTTCTAATGGGCTGTGTCTTCCCACAGATTCCTCATCTTAGATATATCCATATCCTGCTTGGAAGTCTTGAAACTTTTTCGACAGGGCGCTGTGCGGAATCGAGCTGATGTCCCTCAACGGTTACCTTTCCTGCATCTGGACGCGACATTGATGATAGTATAAAGTGCGCACACCCTGCGCCCGTTGCCTCTGTTCTGTTTTACCACATGCACAGCATGCTTTCGGAACGGTTTGACTTGTCTCAGCAAATCTCTTGAGGATGTCATAATCCTTTTTGAGTGAAAAACTTCACAATGTCTATGCCAGTGGTTCGCTACTGCTCCTCTTTTATCTAAAGGAGAAGAGGTCAGGCTACCCAGAGTGGGAGGCAGATTGGCCCAGAATCTGCAAGAATGTGTTAAGACACTCACCTGGGTGCTGAGACACAGGAGTTCTCTGGGGCGAGGGAATGCCTGGCGGCTGTACCCACGGTTCCGACTTGGGGGGAGGGGTGTCACCCTGTGTCCCCCCATGCATGGGGTGCATACTTGCACCGTGCGAGTCGGAGAGCATGCGCTGGTAAGCGGAAGCGGCAGGGAACGGGCTTGTGGCTCAAGCCTCATTTCCACGATTGCTTCGCTTTCGCGCATGCGCCGACTCGGATTACGGGCCAATCCTCGCTTTCGTGCCGACTGGCGATAAAGGCTTCCTGGTCGCGGAGTTCGCAGCGTTTCAACG
Source organism: Ambystoma mexicanum (assembly GCF_040938575.1). NCBI lineage: Eukaryota > Metazoa > Chordata > Amphibia > Caudata > Ambystomatidae > Ambystoma > Ambystoma mexicanum. The sequence continues at coordinate 168,940,658 of NC_090921.1, read as the reverse complement.
CGGGTTGATTCTGACCTCCCACTCGCTCCTTGCTTATCCTTTTTCTTGACCTGTGCTAGCCTTTTGGTTTGTGATCTTGGTTTCCCACCTTGCTTCCCTTGGTTGGTTTCCGGTCTGATCCTGGTCTGGGGGTTCTCCCTGTTTCTTCCTTGCCTAACTTGCCCTCACTCCTACTTGCCCGCCTTCTTGATTGCTTTGTGCTTGGGTGCCAGTGCCTTGAAGGTGGTTTGCCATCTCACCGACCATATTTTAGCAATCCACTCATGTTCTTGAGGGGGTGTTTTCGATTTCCACCTACGAGCCAGCACCATTACTGCCAACATCATCATTAGTGCATATATTTTACGGAGTGATTTCGTAGCAATTCCCACCAGGGTCTCATACATGCAGAGGATATCCAGCCCCTTTTTTCCCCTCCCACCCTCCCCAGGACCTGCGCAATAGCTTGGTGTATGTATCTCCAGTATGTGTCCAACTTTGGGCATTCCCACCAAATATGTGCCCAGGTACCAACCCCTCCAGTCTCTCCAGCACAGTTGGGAGGAATTTGGGTACATTTTATGCAGTCTGTCCGGGGTTAAGTGCCATTGAAACATGAACTTTAGCCAGGCCTCCCGGCCCTGTAGAGATCTAGTGAGTTTAGGAATCTGGCTCCACGGCCTTTGCCACTCTTGTTCCCCTATGTCCGTGCCCGTATCCGCCTCCCACTTTTTCATATAGGTCCTGCTGGGTATGCTTTCCCATTCCTTCATATACTTGTAGATGGAGGTCATCAGGCCCTTGTCCCCAGTGGGTATATAAGTATTTTTCGAAAGGGGTCAGAGGACGCGATCATGCTGTTATCAGCTCTGGGTGTGATAACCAGTGACGCAATTGCATATATCCATATCTATGCCTCTCCTCCAATCCAAAGTCTGATTTGCATCGCTCGCAGTCTTTAACTTTTCCGCCCCCAAACATATCTCTCACCATTCGACAGCCACCTTGGAACCTTTCTCAAAAGTTGAGGTGTCACAGTCCGCGGTAAATTGAGAATTTTCAAATAGCGGCGTGTAGGGGGATGGGAATGTGGTCATCTGAGCCCCCTTCACTGCAGTGTCCCATGCCTGTCCCACAGTCGATGTAATTTTACTGGCATACATTTGGGGAGTTCTATCTTCCCTCGGTTGCCATAGCATCCCCACTAAGTGTCCCGCCACAACGGCCCTATCCATCGGCCTCCATGGTTTATCACGGTCATTTCTCTGCCAGTCTCTAAGTATGCTAATTTGCGCCGCTATATAATATGCCCTAAAATCGGGCTGCCCATACCTCCTCGAGAGGTTGGCATTCTCATGAGGCTTGCGGAAACTCTCGGATGCTTATGATTCCAGATGAATCAATTAGGAACCTTCTGTAAGGCTCTGAAAAAGGCTTGCGGGATGTCTACCGGCAATGCGGCAAACAGATAGAGCTGCTGCGGCAATATGGCCATTTTTAAGACATTCACCCATCCCAGCCACAAGATAGAGAACGGTCCCCAATCTATTTGCTCCGATTTGATCTTTTCCAGTAAAAGTGGGTAATTTGCACGGTATATTCCCTCTATAGTTTTGGTTAAATGTACCCGCAGATATTTGATCTCATCACTTGCACATCTGAAGGCATATGTAACTTTGATTAGCTGTTCTGTGGGTGTGGGCAGATTAAGACTAGGGGCCTCATTACACTGAAGGCGGTAATGGTTAACGGCCACCGTTAATGGTAACGGTGACCGTTAACCATTACCGCCTTACTACGAGGTCCCTTAGCGGGTTGGTGCTTTAACGGCTGCTTTTTGCAGGCGTTAAAAACCAACCCGCTAAGGGACCTCAGAGCTAATTACGGCACCGCAAAATTGCGGTGCCGTAATTAGCGCCTTCCCCATTCCCATAGAGCCCTATGGGGCAGAAATGGGAATGGGGAAGGGCAATGGCGGAAGGGGGATTTACCGCCCCTCCAACCTTGGAATGGGGCGGTAAATCCCCTTTCCGCCAGGGCGGTGCCGGTATTTTACCGGCATGAGCCATGGCGCTAATAGCGCCATGGCTCACCGCCTTCCGTGTAATGAGGCCCTAAGTAATTCTGACTTGTTGGCGTTCATTCTCAGCCCGGCTACTTGTCCGAACTGGGTAAGCTCGTCGCTGACCCCCTGCAAGGACTGCTCGGGGTATGTCGGTGTAAGAAGCAGATCGTCCACGAAAGAGGCCTCTTTGTGTTCGTGGCCCCCAAATGGAATGCCAGTTATGAAGTCTGCCCCTCTCACCGCCGCCAGGAATGGTTTGAGGTGTAAAGCGTATAGCAGCGGGGATAGAGGGCATCCCTGTTTAGTGGCTCGTTCTACAATAACCAGGTCAGATACCTGACCATTAACTGTCAATCGAAGGGTCGGTTTTAACAGGAGGGAGCACCCAACACAAGCCCAGGACAGAGGGCTATAGATAAATGTGTACAAAAGGGAGGATATGTCCTGGCTGTGGAAGTCTAAGCTAATTGCACCTTATTTAATGCAAATATAATCTGTTGTGTATTCACTCCCCATTGGTGGCACTATTTATGCATATCCATGGGTAGGTGTACATCAGAGAAAATGATAATACACATGCGCTTACTTTTTTTCTTTTTAGAGGAGGTACAGCTTTTATTAAGTTGCTGCCCTCATCTACTAATGCACTTGTTTTATGAAAATAGAAATACAGTATAGAAGGGTGCAATCATTCTGCACATTTAACAATCATAAATGAATAGAAACTATATGGCAAGCATAACACAGAATCAAAACAAATTGATGCATGAGTATACTGCATAGTAGCAACTATAAAGAGAGACATATACATAAAATGCTTCTAATACATCCTGTTCTCCGCATTATTCAACATGGTATTTTAAACAGGTTTGAACACGTTTTCCTAACCAAAATGGAGCTAACATAGCTTGTTATTCCTCTAAAATGATGACCTTGGATAGGTCTAACATAGCCAGGCTAAAGGGTGACCAAAGTAATGGATCGATGTCACTGAAATGAATCCAAAGGAGAGATTTAAAAGGACCCCACAGCACCGGTTGGTGAATGGGTCCCAGGAAGTTTCGGCTTTCAGTGGGTCACAGCCTTCTTCATGGAGCCAAGGTAAGGTGTCCCCTGTAAAGAATGGAGGGGAACTAAGGTTACTAAACCAGGTGTAAAAAAAGAGGGGGGGAGGTGAAGGATTTGTAAAGCGCAGTGGTTAAAATGCCGTGTACAATAACATGTATACACAGAAAGGAAAGGACTCAATAAGTTTAAAAACTCTAATTTTCTCATACTGGTGGACACATACTTACCTTTCACAGGACTGGGTCCTATGTGATAGCCCGATGGCTAAATACGTTTGAGGTCGGGTGTGACCCTCATCTGGGTCGAGGTGAGTTAACCTCAAAGCGTGAAGCTGGGTAGAGAGGAGAGGTAGAGAAGTGCTCTAGTAAGTGCATGTACCCTAGCTTTTAAGAAGTCACAAGCATGCTAGAATAATGGGGTCATTTCTCTGGGATAGCCAAAAAGTACCTTAGGGTTGTGAGAAATCCAAATGGAAATCTGTGAGTCCCTGCTGGTCTGGGAAACTGGAATTTTCGTGCTGGAAATGCCTAGCACAGGCGGCTGTGCGCTGCTTGAAAAATCTATGTAATACAAAAATAGAACAGGCATGATACTGTGTAAGTACCCAGGGCGAATTGCCAAAGGAGACAAAGAAAGTCAATCACGGGCTACCTGAGGCGCATGGATTACCTGCAGGCTACAGCATTCACGAGCCGATGTCAACGTGTGAATCCGGGAGCTGGAAACAACGCAGACTAGAGCTGTGTCCCGAAATGTCAATTGCGCAGGTGCAGTAAAGGGAATACTGCACTCCGGCGCATGCGTGTATGGAAGGGAGTCATGGCAACGAAATGCTAACTCTGAAAGCACGTCCCTAATGAGTCAGACCTCCGGATGATGGCGGGGGCTGAATCGAGAGGGCGGGTCGAGCTGGCGGGTACAGAAATCGCTGCGGGCGGCCGTGAGGGGATGGCCATGAATGCAGTATGTATGAAGGGAAAAATGATGGGCCCTAAGTAGCAATGGTGGATAAACGGCTACAGTCGGCAGAGGCTCAGTGCATTAAGGAATGCCTATGTAGCTAGGATCTCTGAGGTGCAGGAAGGTACCTGAGCTCAGGGGCCCTAACCATGTGTAAGTCAACTAAATTGGCCAATGGCAGGGACCAGCCTAAATGGGGCAGGGGCTCAGAGAAAAGAGTGAAGATGGCTGTAAGGGGGGCCTCAAAAGAAGTAGCCCTGGGGTTGTGCCTCATTCAGACCCGTGGAGGTGGATTGGAGTTTGTACATCCACCATGATACTTTGAAATTTAAGGAATTAGTGATGTTTCTGGTGTTGTACACTTTGTCTACAACCCACCAGATGAAATTGTCTGTGCCATGTTGGAATTCAAGAAAGTGCGGTACCAATGGTGCCGAGAGGGTTTTACAACGGATTCTCGACCGGTGTTCACCAATTCTTTTGTGTACTGGTCTCGATGTTTGTCCCACATATCGTAGCCCGCAGGGACATTCTATGATATAGATCACGTTGCATGATTTGCAATTTGAAAAATGCCGTCGTTTCCACTCCTTGCTGCCTATGTAAAAGGAGTTCATTTTTTGGTCAGTTTACATACTGTGCAGTTACCACAGGGATGATGTCCATTAATTTCTTTAAGGTTCCACAGAGTAGATCTGGTATTATTTTTGCTCATTCTGGCATGGGTGAGCATGTCCTTCAGATTTTTAGATCTTTTCAATGCCATTCTGAGCATGGGCTCATGAGGCAAACTGTGCTGTATAAGTGGCCAGAATTTTCTTATTAATCCTTTGAGTTTGGTAGTGCTGGGTCCAAATGTCGTGACACAAGCCATGATGTTTTCTTTCTGGGTGTCCTGGGTTTTAGGTGAAAGTAGTGCTTCTCTTGGCATAAATCTGGCCCTCTTCTGGGAATCTCTGAGCAGTTTTTTAGGTATCCTCTTGCTTTCAACTTATCTTCCAGGGCTGACGCATTCTTTTTAAATTCGAAGGGTCGGGGCTTGATAGTTGGCCTTAATCCTATTTAGATATTTGGACCCGAACCCCATCCTAACCATTGTGGCGAAGAGGAGGCTCCATTCCACCCAATCAAAGGCCTTTTCGGCATCAACCGCCAGCAGCAGGGCAGGGACCTCCTTCTGTTGAGCTTTTTCAATTAGATGGGTTATCCTCTGTACATTATCTGCCGTTTGCCTACCCTTGATGAATCCTGCCTGATCGGATTTTACTATTTTGGGCAGGATCGAGTCTAGCCTAGATGCCAGGACCTTAGTATGTATTTTAGCGTCCACATTTGTTAACGCTATTGGACGATAAAGCCACACAACTCTGGGTCTTTCCCCTTTTTATGAATAAGGATGACCTTTGCTTCTTCCATAGACCTAGGCAGTACTTTAGTGGGCCCTACCTGATTAAACAACCTTTTTAGGTGTGGGATTAAGAATTCTTTGTGTAGTTTATAGAACTCAGCCACATAGTCATCAGGGCCCAGGGCCTTATTCGTTGCTAGTGAGTCAATAGCCTTCCTGACCTCATCTGTTGTTATATCTTACTCTAGCCTGTCCCTGTCCTCCTTCGATATTGCCACAAGTGCAACTTTGTCCAAATAGAACTCTTGCGTTGCAGGGTCAGGATTGCTGGAGGAATACAGACTGGTGTAAAATCTGCAAAACTCCCTTTGTATTTCAAGATTTTTTGTATATGCCCGGCCTCCCTCCCTCCTAATTCTCAAGATGGTTCTGTCATTTTCCTCCTTTCGTAACATTTTCGCTAGGAGGTGATCGGATCTGTTGGCCTTGACATAGTACCTTTGACACAGGCGCAGGAGACTTTGTTCCGCTGCCCTAGTTTGAATAAGATTAATTTGTCCCCTAAGTGTGCGGACCTCCCTCTCAGCTGCTCTAGTATGTTTTGCGGCCATCTGCGCCATTGCCTCTTGAAGTTTAAGCCCCAGGCTTTCTTCCTCTAATCTCATCTTTCTTTCCCTCCTCACCTTGATCGCGATGATCTTGCCCCGTATCGTGGCGTTAAGAGCATCCCACCACACCTGGGGCGATGTGTCATTCCAGCTATTATAGGCAGCAAAGTCCTCCAGCTCCTGTTCTACCTCCTTCGCCAGTATTACATCTTTAAACACTGGGGTCGGTATCACCGTCTCCACAGGCCCATTGTACCACATGGTCTGGCTATAGACAAGGTTATTGGGGCATGATCAGAGATTGACATAGGCCCTAGGTTAATATCTGTTAGGGTGCTCAATAAAGGGGAAGACATCCATATGTAGTCTATGCAGGAGTGGGTTTTATGCGCATATGAATAGAATGTGTATCCTGGCGTATTCCCCTTGATCTCCCTCCAAGTGTCTATTACGGCTAGTTCTCCCATTTTCCTCCCGAGGTCCCCGGAGGGACCCCCTGTTGCGCCCATGTGACCCTCCTTCTGTCTATTGTGGGGTCCCATGCCATATTGAAATCCCCAGTATAATGCGGCTCTTGGCAAAGTTACCGGGTGAGGGACTTCTGAATAAAGGAGTCTTGGTCATTATTAGGTGCATATATTGTTGCTATTGTGAGTGTCTCCCCCTACCCTCAAGCAGCACTGCCAGGTACTTTCCCTGTTTGTCTTTTTGTGGTGATTTGATTGCCAGGTCTAACCCACCTTTCAGAGCTATTATTACTCCCCCTTTCTTACTGGGTTTTGTGGCCTGAATCAACCTTTTATAACCCCAAATTTTGATTCTGTGTAAGTCTCTAGTTTGAATATGGGTCTCCTGGAGTGTGGCTATATGTGTATTTTCCATGCAGAGGAATCTTGATTTTCTTTCTCTTGAGCGGGGAGTTTAAACCGTTGACGTTTAAGGTCAAAACATTCAGCTGGTCCATATTAGCCAGTGTAATGGGTCGTGAAAGGCCTGCCCCTGCTATTGGTACAAAGGCGACTTTGTATTTCGGATAAGTGGGGCTTAGCATTGGGCCCTGAAAGTCTTTTGTTAGTTCCTAACTCCTGGATCTGCACTCCTCCCTCCTTCGTCCTCCCTCCTTCCCTCCCTTCTCTTCTCCCCCTCACCCCCACCGGGTGGGTCCATCTGGCGCCTATCCCCACTCGGTTTGAGAACCCGAGAGCCAGACCCTAGTAACTGCCCAGTTTGTCTCCACGCAGGAACTCCCTTTCCCATTCCAAGAAGCTGTGTCTCCACTGCCTCCCCATTGCATCCCGCTCTTGTGTCGGCATCAGCCTCTTATGTTCTTATAAGCACGTTATTTTCAGCACGTATGTACCCTTCCCAGGGGTGTCATAGAGATATGGGTCGTGCTTCTTAATCTGCTTATATGTCCTTCATTCCAGGTTGGCCCCCCTGCTCCGGCAGCAGGTCCTGGGTGTAAGAACTGCGGGGAAACTGTCTTCACTCCTTCCTTTATTTCTTTGGACCCGCTTCTGTCCATTCCCAAGGCTTCCGGGGAACTGCTCGCCCAACCGGGGACGCACGTGGCAGTGATGTATCGTCCTCCAGGCAGAGTACAGCTACTCCTTGCTCGCACTTCGTAATTTTATGTTTTTCCCCTGCCATATGAAGCTGAGGGCAAATGGATGGAGCCATCTGTATCACACCCGATTTTCTCTTAGATGGGTCAGAATCGGAGCCATGCGCCTTCTCCTATTCAAGGTGGTTTGAGATAGGTCCTGATACAACTGAATTTCTACACCGTTGTGGGAGATCTGACCCGCCTTTCTGGCTGCTTGCAGGATCCTCTTTTTGTGAATAACTATGGAACGCCACCAAGACGTCCCGTGGTCTCGCTCCGGGTTCTTGGTGCTTCAGCACAACCCTGTGAATCCTGTTGAATCTGATGTTGCCATTCTGGTCCTCCTCTAATAGGTCTCGAATATTGTCCTCATTGTTTCGACCAGATCTTGATCCTGAACAGCTTCTGGCAAGGATTTAACACGTATATTGGACCTTCTGGACCTGTTCTCCAAGTCCTCGGCCTTCAATACATGTTTATGAGTGGCTGTAGCTAGGGTTTCCAGAAGAGTGTACACCTTTCGTGCTTCTTCGGTCATCTCCTGTATGGCCCTGTCATTCGTGTCTACACTCTCTTCAATTTTGTTGAGGTCCCTTTTATTTCTTGTAAGCCTTCAGCCAAGTCTTCCCTTAATGCGTCCATTTGCTTCTGCCCTGCATCAGTGATTTTCTCTACAATTTCCCCAAGAAGGGTCTTGATCATTGAGTGGGTGACGGGCAGTTCCTGTGGTTCCTGGCTGGCATCTGGCACTGATATCATGGTTCCATCTTTGGGGTCCTGAGGCCTCTGGTCCCCCGGTTCCCTAGCCCAGATCTGAGCGAGTGACCCCTCCTGAATCTTTTTCGCCATCTTGGAGGAACTTGGGGTATCCTTAGACTTATTTCTAGACATCCTGATGGAGCGTGGGGGGCCTCTGAGATGTTTCTGATATAAACTACTCAACAGTGTAGTACCGTTGGCGCTGTTGTGATGGCCTAATTTGCGTGACTTGACACCCCCTCTGTTGTAGCCAAGCTGATGCGGATGCTGTTGTGTCTGGCAGTGAGCAGGTAGGCCGAAGTCGCCTCCACTATCATGGTCGTCCGTGGAGGGTCAGTCGAGCAGTCTGCGAGAGTGTTGCGCTTCCTGTGGTCTGGGTGATGGGCGTGCTGGTGCGCTTGTTTAGAATCTTCCAGGTCGCTATCCTTTACTGTTATTGCTCTTCTTCAGGGGTCCCGTACTGGCCCGTGACCCGCGTACCCCCCCTGCTGGATCCAAGGCTGTCCGGTATTGTGAGGCTTAGGTGTTGGGGTGGGGTACTGGAAGTTAGGGTCCCCACCTGTTTCTGCTCTCTTTGGGGAGTCCCCTCCTCACCCGTTACCCTGGCCCCAAAATGTCACATATGGGGAGGGTGTGTGTAGAGGGGCCCCACCTTCGCCACTGTTGTCTCCGAGGCCCCCCACATCCCCCTCACTTCCTTGGAACTCCGCTGTGGAGCGCTGGCCTGGGGCGAGTCCTCCACCCCGGAGGAGGAGAGGTATCCTCCGCTAGCTGGCTGTGCCCCGCAGCACCCTCCTTCAGTGCAGGCCTCAGGGCGTACTCAGTTTTGCAGCACTCTCCCGATAGTGGGGAGGATGATGAGGCTGCCTGATGTTAGGACCTTCTCTGGACTGTTGCCTCGCTCCTGTTGTAAGGCGGTCGCCCCCCCCCCCCTCTGGCTTCCTGGGGTGGGCTCGGTGCACAGGCCCTGGGTGACCCTCCTCGTTCCTCGGGGGGGCTGTGATTCGGCACCTCCCCACAGCGGTCTTCAGAATCTGGTGCTGCAGATCGCTTGCAGCGGGAGCCGCAGCTCCCAAGACCCGATGGAGTGGGTTGTTAATGAGACCTCCTCCGCTCCCCGCCGAAGTGAGCAGGGGAGTGAAGTGGCCTTCAGAGCTGTTTCGGTCCTCGGCATTTCCTAGGGACGCTGTCGGCTTCCTCAATGTCAGGCGGTGGGCCTTGGTGCTCTCTGTTTGGTGCCGCGATGCAGAGCCTGCACCAGGGCTATTGTGAGGTTCTCACGGTCCCACTAAACGGGTCCCGGGGAGGGCTGCTTCAAAATTGTAGGTGCGAGTTGGTGCGGGAGCACAGGGCGACGCATCCTCACTCCACCCCCACCATCTTGGAATCTCTGTTAAAAGCACTTTTGAATTCTGAAACAACATTTTTTGAATACTGAATGAATTGAAAGACATTGTAAGAACCTTTGAATACCACACAGAGCAAAAGCAAGTTATGAGCACTTATGAATGAAGTGAAAGAAAAGTGTTGCAAGTAGCAGATACCACAGATTTGTTTGAGACACAAGTGTAGGCAAAGCCAAGTGAATACTAAGAAGGGTATGAGATGAGAATGTAAGTATTGGCCAAAGCTAAAAGAGTTCAAGGAACTGCAGGTTAAGAGGAAACCTGTATTGGCGAGAGCCAGAAGAATACAGAAAGTGTGACAAAGTGCATGGTGGCCAACAAGCCACGGTAAAGTGTTAGATGAGTGACACAAAGAAACAAGCTTCACTCTCAAATGAAGGCAGGGGCAAATTGTTGAAGGAAAACAGAAAAGAAGGGATATTGGTTGCGTGACCTGTAATGGGTAGACTGTGTGGTCCGACAACTGCGCCTAGACTGAGTGCCCCCTTTATGGAAAAAGCCAATGAAAGTATCCATAAATCTTATGTTTTGGAACAGCCGCTTATGTGATTTTGAAGACAAGAAACACGAACTACGTATGTGAACCAGTGAATAGAACTGATGATAAAAGAGCTCAGAAGTGTCCCAAGGAATTGTGTTGTTTTGAACTGATGTCAATGGGGGAGGTAATCCCGATTCTTTGTGAACTGTTGTGAACGTGGGTAAGGGGAAGCTGATTACAAGCCAAGAGCTGGAGGATGCTCTGAACTTTATTCTGAACAATGTTTATTTTGATATTGATGCTGACAGTTAGTGGTCCAAGTATTGGACTTTTGATTTTGACTTCCTGACACAGACTATCCTTAGTTTTATTTAGGTGGGGAAATACCACCTCAGCATAGGGCAAGTTTTTTTTTTTTTTTAATTGTTTGTTTTGGCTTAAGCCTTTACAAAAATAATACAAAATAGTTAGCAGAAAGCACATAAGAATTACATTACATTTCATTGTTTTCCACCAACCCTGCCAATTTTCTATTTTCTGCTAAATCAATGTTTAGAGTACATTTGTCCTTTATTTTATTATGTTAAATAATCAGTCCACTTTCTGTTATCACCTAAATTGCTGCAAACGTCAAAGCTGCATTGCTTCCTGAGGTAATTCTGTCCCAAAGGAAGTCTGAGATTATATCTTCCTCTCTCCACACAAAGTCTCTGAAAAGTCTTAGTCGTTGAGGCCATGTGCCTTCACATTCCATTAGAACATGTCTTAATGTTTGTTTGGCAGGGTTGACACAGATTGAACATAGTTTTTTTGCCACGTCCCCTTGATTGCGCTTTTCCAGAACAGCCCCACGCTGGACAAGATTCAGTCTCATTCTAATAAAGTCTGAGCGCAGTTTCCTGTTAGGGGATTTTAGCAGATAGCAAGAGAGACACCCAAGTTTCTTTTCTCCCTTCAGAAATGGATTTTGAATTGGTTCTTCTCTTACTCTCTCTACTGTTTCAATCCAATCCCATTGTTCTAATCTTCTTTTCACTTTGAGTGGGTTTAGGACTAAAGTCTCTTCGTTTATATCTAAGGTCTTCAGTCTTTCCAATGTTTTCGCCTCTAAGAAGGTGAGGATAGTTGATTTCTTTAGCAGTGTTTCATGTCTGAGGTCTCCATACAGTGTCGAGTCTTCGCTTGTTGCTATTTCTCGAGACAGTGAGATGAGCTTCCAGTCTGCCATACAATTCAATGATTTTAGACCTAGCTCAAATCTCAAGCTTTTTGAGGAGGCACAGTTTGGGAGACCCAGACCTTTTTTCCATAGACGGCCCTCAAAATTGTCCCAGTTTATGAACCAAAGATCGGGTTTGGCTTCTAGACCATACAGAATGACTGGGACCACTTTGGCGAGGTAGAACTTTACCAATGGGAGAATAGAAAACTTACAAAATGTATAGTTTAATTTGATTATTTGTGATGTGAATTGTGTTACTTTAGCCATGATTTCACTTTCTGCTTTGTATATTGCTGGATGGGCATAGATGTTATATCCCAAGTATTTTATGGTTTCTACTGTTTTTATCCGTTCTCCTCCCTTATTCCAGTTTATGCGTTTTATTTTTGATAGCGGATGTTTGAAAATCAAGATGTTTGATTTAGCCGGGTTGACTGTCAATTTGTTTAATCCCACATACTCATTCAGTTTGTCAAGTAAATGTTGTAAGCCAATTGATGTTCTGTCGAGGAGAACTATATCATCCGCGTATGCGAGCCAGCATATTTTTCTCCCATTTAATATTGGACATAACAAAGCAGACGGTTGCAAGAAAAGGCCCATGTCTGCTAAGAACAAGTTGAAGAACAGAGGCGCTCCCAAGCACCCCTGTCTTACCCCCCTGTTAACTTCAACCAGTCTTGAAAGGTGTCCCATTGCATCGAGTCGTACTCTCAAATTGGTTTCCCTATGTAATTCCACTAAGATGGACAATAGTGGTTCTGGCATTCCCCATTTCCGGAGTTTCTCCCAAAGTAGAACTCGTTCTATTTGGTCGAAAGCTTTGGACAAGTCTATCCAGGCTCCGTACAATACTTGTTTTTTCCCCCCTCTTTTTTGTTCATTTAAGATGTTTAAAATCAGGCCATTAAGAGATGTTGAATGGCCTTTGCGGAATCCTGTTTGAAAGCGTGATAAAATATTGAAGTCTTCCACCCATTTTGAGATGTGATTTAGTAGAAGCTTCATAAAAATGTTGCTTTCAATGTCCAGCAATGCTATTGGTCTGTAGTTCATTGCTACACGGCGATCCCCATGTTTAAAGAAGGGTATTATGAGGGCCGTTTTCCAAGATGCTGGGAAAGTCCGTTTTTTTAGTATTTCATCAAAGAGAGCAGATAAAAGCTTTGACCACAACACAGGTTCGCTTTTCTAATGCCTGATAGGTCAAGCCGTTTAGTCCCGAGGCTTTGGATGTTGAGGAATTGATTATGATTTCGTTATGTCCTCTTCATTGAAATTAAGTTGCCAACGGAGTTCTGGCTTGCCTCTAAATTCACAGTTATTGTCGCTCTTATATGTCTCTGTCAAATATCTCACCCAACCATCTTCTGACACTAAATTACATAGTGATTGAGTGTGATCCCCTTCAAATTGGTTCATTATTTCCCAGAAGTTCTTGCTGTTGCTTTCTCTAAGGGTACTAAGTATATGCTCACCGTCTGTTTGCATCCGAAGAGCTTTATGTGAGATTGACCATGATTTATAGTTTGCTTTTTGATTTTTTATCTCGATTTGCAATTTTTCAAACGAATATCCTGCTTTTTGAATGTCTCTCAGAGCTTTTCTATGCTCTTTTTCTCCTTTGTGTAGGTTCATCAAAGGCATGTAGATGTTTCTGTTTTGTTTCTCCCGCTAAATATTTGGGCGCTAGAGTCTCCCATAAAAAATTAGTGAATCGGTCTGGGTTACATTGTATTTTCCAGATATGTTCAGGAATCCCTTTAAGTTTTCCATTCAATTTGTCTCCCCCATCTTTGTATTTGACAACTCTAAGTTTTCCTTTTTTTTCTTCTAACAACTGTAGTTCTCTTTCAGCCTCTGTTGTTAAAATGTTTTCAAATAACAGCTCCAATCTGCTGTGGTCACTGCCAGTTTCCTGTTTTATTATTAGAGTGGAAGGCAAAGCCTGCATGGTTTTTGAAACGAAGATGAAGTCTAACGCAGAGGATGAGTTCCCTCTTCGCCAGGTTATATACGGTTCAAACCCTCCTGTGTGCCAACTACCATGTGAAGATCCCATTGTTCCATGAATTCCTGCCACTTTTTTCCCCTGCTCACTTTCCCGTGGGTCCTTCGATCTGAGTCTCCTTTCTGTGGATATAAACAGTTCGAGTTGAAATCTCCTGCTACCACAATTTTACTGGATGCTAAGGTTGTTTTTAATAGTTCAAATAGTAATGCTAGATCTTCCAAAAAACAACTTAGTTTCGATGTGACTGGGTTCCAATAAATATTTACAAAGATCCAGGTTTTAGTGGTTTCTTGTAAGTTTACTTCAGCTCTACATGCCTGGATACCATGGGGATTTTTCCATATTTCTATTACGTTTTTAAAAACTAGGCTTTTCAATGCTATCAATAAGCCTCCTGAAGGACGTCCTAATGGTTTTTGTGCAGCCGATAAACAGTTAACTGTATATCTTTCAATGTTTAGTGGGTTTACCAGCCAGGTTTCTTGTAATAGAACTGCATCTCCCTGATTGAATAGATATGTCCGTGTTTCTTTACCTCTGATGACACTAGAGCCTCTTGTGTTCCAACTAAAGATATTTATATTTTTCCTTCTAAAGTCGCTGCATGCCCAATCCCAGCTTCTGTAATACTTCTGTCCGTATTTCTGGAAGGAGCGTGAGAGTATTGTCTTTTGTCTTGGGATCTCTTTCTGAGTTTCTCTTCCCTGTGAGGATTGCGTCATTTTGGGATGTTCTTCCTTTGTTTGGGCATACAGGGTTGTGATGTTCGCTCATGATGTTTTTTTTTCTATCATTGCATGAGACCTCTAATCCATAGGATTCCAATTCAATTGAGTTTTGTAAGATAGCGTTTATTGCATTTTCAGACGTCAATATGAGTTCTACCAAAAATGGGTCATTTGACATTGGAAATTTCACGTTCTCAATGTCGTCAGATTTGAAGGAATGAAGATTTTTAATTTTATGTAATATGCCTAAAATCACTCCCCGATTCAGGGATTTATGGTGCCCATAGTTTGAGCGCAGCCTCAACCAATACCCTTTGGGTGGTATTTTCCATTAGTATGCTTTGGATTGACTGATCACATACTATAGAAGGGGTTTGAATGTCTGCAATGTTCTCCTCCCGGTTTGTAGGGATGTCAAGTCTCGCAAATTTCCGTTCTCCATTTTGAATTTTTTTATCGCTTGTTGTAGATATGTTTTTTCCCACCATATTTGCTAAGACAATTGGATTGGAGAGAGTTAGGCTTGGGTCTTTGGCAGCCACCTGTTTCTTTAATAGGAAGATAGGGGCGATTTTCCTGCTCTCATGTTGGCTTAGAGCGATGGCTTTCCCATTTGATTTATTTTTTTCGAGCTGGAGTTTTTTTTAAAAAAAAGATAGGGGCCCATTTTACTGTTTTTGCTATGTGCTCCTTTTGGATTTGAGCATTTAAATTGTTTTTTGCTGGTAGTTTCTCTGAATTTGGCTGCCCTTTCAGATCCTTATCAGCCTCTTTATTTTTCTTTTTTGGATTATCCTTTTGCTCTGTCTCCTCCTCTGTTTGCAAACCAATGCTTGCTTTTGTTACCAAAGCTATATCATCCAATTTGTTCCCTTCCATTATTTTGATCTTCTTAGGGATGGCAGTCTTACGCTTCTGATTTCCCTTTCCTGCAACAGATTTATTTCTTTTTGTTTGATTTTGAGGTGTTTTAAAGTCGCCCGTAATACTCTCTTGTTCCTCACTGTACCCATTTGGCTGTATTTTGTGATGTATTTTTCCATTCTCTTTTTCGGTTTTATTGCATTTCAGCCCTTTGTCTTGTTTTCTTTTTCCTTTAAGGTGTATAGATTTGGATCTCTCTCTCTTTGCAAGATGGTTCCTTCTTTTTCTTCTACCTCTTGATGTTTGTTCCCCTTGTTCTTGCCATTCATGGGAGTCACCCATTTGTATGTTCTTTCGTTTATCACATTCTGTTTTTTGTATGTTTTTTCCAATATCTGCATCTTCCTCCATTACGGTAGCAAGTCTTAGAAATTCTTCCATTATCGAGTCTGAAAGCGGTGTGTCATCAAGTGAATACTCCCGATTTTTTTCTGGAGTTTTCTCTGCTTGGGCTAGGGACGGGTGTCCTTTCAAAGTTGAGAGAACCTCTTGCAACAATCTATTATTAAGGTTTCCAATTTCATTTTTTTCCTTCAATGATTGCTGGATGGAGGAAATGTCAAGTCCTTGTTTTACAATCTCAAGGTTTAAAGCCTGAATTGGAGTGTTCAGTTTTGTGTTAATAGCATTTGCCAAGCCCACTAAAGTGGACTCACATAGTGCGATTTCTTTTGTCATTTCTAACAATGTCCCGTTTTGCGATTGAACCTCTCCTTTTAACATCTCGAAGACTGAAACCAAAGAGCTAAGAACGAAGTTTAAGGCTTTCAATGCGTCTGTACTTAACTTTGTTTTTGTCTTCTCATCATCTTTGAGATCTGTTTCACTTTGTTCCTGAAAGAATTGTGTAACATTTTTTGTTGGTTGTAGGTTTTGTGGCGATGGAGGAGTCACATTATCCTCCTCAAATTGAATGGGGGCTTCTTTTTCCAGATTTGTTAATGTGAGATGTATTTCTGTGCTAGAAGCCGGAGTTTGGGAGTGCCTTGGGTCTTCCCAGAGGATGAGTGATTCTCCTTCGATGTCACTGTGACTTTTGTGTCGTTTTCTCCCAAAATTATTTTCTATTTTACTTTGTATCCTTTTTGTTGTGATGGTATATTCCAAGCCCCGCTTCCAGTTGTTCACTATTGCAATGTTTGGGTTTTTCTCCGTGGAGTTTTTTACTGGGGTGCTATGAGTTTCTTCAGCATGTACCAGTGCTTGGATTTGCTGCGGGGTATTTGCATTTACATTCTCCTGAGCATGTTGCGCAGTTGATATACTTATTTCATGACTTTTACTTAGATATGATCCGTCCCCTGCTCCTTCCATTTCTTTTGTGCTATGAAGTTTCATTCAACTCTTTTTGGGTTACAAAACACTCTATAATGTGTGCACCGTAGGTCAAAAAAAGTGCCAAATAATGTATATACAGTAGTTCGAAACCTGAGTCGGATGGAAACTTTCTGTGTCAGAGATGCTTGCAACCTAGGATGTGTATATCGCGATGATCTATCAATGAACCCCTTTCGAAGCTCAGAGAGGTAGGTATATCCCAAATCTTATTGGGCAAAACCAGCGTGATCAAAAGAAATAATATCCCGCAGTCTCACGCGGCATCCAATCTAAAGTACAATACTATACAAGTATGGTGAGGCCTCTTACCTCAATTCCACTTCACCTGTTGTTGGATGGTACAGGCTCTGTTTGATTTCCGATGTAAATATAATGAGTAGTCCTTTATAGGGCCATATGCGCCAGGGCTTAACGCCGCAAGGGTGGTTTCCTCTGCGCTTTCTAGTGGAGAATAGTCACGTGATGAATCACGTGTCAAAAGCGAGCTCCGCCTCCTCCAGGAAGCGAGCGTATGTCAGCAAGAGCCCCTAGACAGCTCGCAATGCTGGAGGTAAGTAAAACACCCAACGAACGTTCAGGCACACATAATTCCAGTAAAACAGCAGGGCAAGTTAGGCCTTACTCCATCCTGCCTTTTAAGTTCTTAAACTCTTTTGAGAATCAATTTTGAATCTGTTATCTGTGTCTACTTCATGATGACTTCACACTCAGTTTCAGGCTACTGTGTGGCTTGTCAGGGCCCCGAAATCACCCCATTCACCAAGGGGCCACTGCTACTGCCTACACTGGTTTTCCAGCAGAGCATGCCAAGTCTCAGTCCATCAATGCATCCATGGCCATGGCTGCCTGTGTTTACACAAGGCCCACCGGGGCCTCCAAGGTCCGTGCTGGTCTGTTTTGTGGGTTTGATCCCTGTTCACCAGGACCCCGCTCCTCCACCTAGCTCTCATGCGCCCACCGGTGCAACTATCACCGCCACAAGCCCGTCCCTGCCTTATCTCATTCTGTTGCTGGAACCGAACAAAGGGCTCAACTCCAGCATTGTGTGCCACCGGCACACTGTTGGATCCCCGCTAGCGCAGTCTGCGCGCCCCAGTGGAATCACCCTGCCGTCTCCAGTCATTGCTACTGATCTCAGCGGCCCACCGGCTGCACTCAGCTGTCTCGGCAAGATGGTGCCCGGCCACCCACTGCTCACAGAACCGGCACGGGTCTCCCACACACTGATTCTGCCCAGGAGTCTCACAATATGAAGTGGAGGCAATCCGCTACCAGGAAATGTCAATATTTTGGCAGGTTTCAGGCGGGAACCAGGATATTGAGCCATGGGGTTTGGCGGCCTCAGCTGTGCTGCAGAGGCTCACGTCCTCATCCGCAAGCCGCGCAGCTACACCCGAGCCATAGAAATGTTATGGCTCAACTGAACACAGGGCTGAATTGTGGCAGGGGTGGAAATCCGATGATGTTCTCTTGCAACTTAAATCACTGTGAATAATGCCCTAAAACAGTTACACTGTGAGTCCTGTGGTGTGGTGTAGTAAGTTGTCGGACAAAGGGAAGGCATGTTTCAACAAGTTTTATGTTTAGAATTAAAGAAAAAGTCCTACATCTCCCCATTTCTGAAGAGTTATCCCTGCCTAAACAAATATTAACTTGGGTGCGCATCATCAGGATATTTGCCCAAATAAAAGGTGTCCCTCCTCTGTCCAAAAATCTACTCTAACCTTACCACTAGTCTACAAAAAGGGTTCAGCATCCAAATGAAAGTAATAGTAGGAGAGTGGCTCCCTTCTCCTGTTGAATTGGCTCCATCTTTATCTCTTTTCCAAAAATCCTTTGCTTGGGCTTCTGATTCAACAAATAGAGCATGGTCAGGAGAATTCTCCCTTCTCTTGACCCACCTTGCCCAGCCTTGAGTGCTGTTTTGGTATATTCTATGACTATAGCCCTCAAAAGTCTCTTCACTTCTTCCAAAGGACTCTTTACAGTTCCAACAATTCTACCCTGTCTTATGACACTATGAAAATTATGTCCAGGTAGTTCTTGTTGTCTAGTATCCTCTTTAATGTTGCTTGAATTATTACTGTGATGAGGGAGATTCCTCCTGATGCACTCTTGAGTCTCAGACTCTTGGTTATCACTAATGTGACAAGGGAGATCACTCACGAGGCTATCTTGGTTCACTGAGTATCACTTCTGTGAAAAGGGAGATTACTCCCAAGGTTTTCTATACTCTTGGTTCTCTGAGTATCACGACTGTGACATGGGCCAATACTTGCTTTCTTGATTCTTGAGTTGTCACAAACACCTACCGGGGTCGCCCGCTTACTCCCGTTACCTGCTGCGTGTCAGGACTGCGTCAACGGTTCTTACTAGGATGATGGGCTTGCTTGCTCAGCTTGTTTTCTTCACTCATCTCTCTGGTTCGTCCTTGCTGCTCCATGGAGACTTGGGCCATACGTATCCAGTGCAGTTGTAGGACCACACGGTCCACCTCCCCGAGGTCACGCCACTGCTGGCTTCTCACTCCCTCTTTCATTGGTCAGGAGCCTGGCTTCGACCGCAGTGCTCCGCTGACCATTCCTGGATGTCGCTGCCACATCAGTGTTCTTCCAGCTTCATGTTACCAGGTTCGAACTTCCCGCGCTTGGCTGGCTTCATGCAGCTGCCCTCTCTGCTTCCCAGTTCTTTCTCTCTCTCTTTATCTTCTGTAGCTTGATCTTCCTGAGCATAAGGTCAAAGTCCCTCTTTACTGTTGATGAAATAATCTTAATGGGGCCAACTCTTCTCAGTACTCTTGTAAGGCAACCTATTATTACTCTGCAGGTTTCTTTTGCTCGCCTTCTTCTGGGTCATATTAATTAGTGGATCAAAGACAGACGGTAGCATTTCAGGGAGTATCAGGGATTTCTGTTACGCTCACCTGGCTCCCACAGGGACGTCGATCTGAACTGGACAGCTGCGGTCTCCACCAATGTGACGTGTAGTGCCGAGATGACAGACTGGACTGGCCCACCTAGCTTTGTTTGCTTGGCCCGTAGGAGTATTCTTCTGCAAATGGAGAAAGGGAATTAAGCACCCGTGGAGTGAGTGTTAACCCCCACCCCTGCTGTTCTCCCTACTGATCACTTTTAATGGCCCTTCTTATAGTCTCACCTGATGGTTTGGAAAGATGAGCTCTCCATCCTGCATTGAGCGCAGGGGCGCGTAGATAACCAGTTGCTTCACTGGTTCGAACAAATTGGTGTGTTCCAGAACAATATTGACTCTGAGATTTCCGGCGAGACGCCATAAGTATATAGTTCGTAAGAGTTCAAATGTCTGACTTTAACTCTTGTCCGATTCCTTGCAGGTTGCAGCTTGACCCTAGCGAAGAGTTCCTCGTGGCAACCGGTAACATTCAGGTAAGGATTTGTATTATCCAACACAGTTCGATAAAATAATGTCAGTATGTAAGATGTTGCTTTCTCCCTTATTCAGGTGCTGAGAGAAATTATGAAGTCTCGGGGAATAATGCCTCCGGCTGTAAAATTAGGTAAGCCTATAGTGGTGAGAAGGATTCCCCTTGTTTGTCCCTTTGTTTCACCTTGCTGTCCTTTTGTTCCCCTTAGGGGCCGGGGTGCGGCGAAGATGCCGTGGAGGCTGCGCCAACCCGTGAAGACGAATAGTACGCCCGGCGGTAAAATCAGGTAAGTCTGTGGGGGGTAACTAATATTGCCTCTGTTTATTCCCTTGGCTCACCTTGCTGTTCTTGTGTTCCCCTTAGGTGCCGGAGTGCGGCGGGAACATGCAGAAGGTTGCAGTGGATAGTGAAGATGCTGCGAAGGCCGGTGAGTTCAGCGCGGCGCTGCAGCAGGCGAGGCGACGCGCATAAAATAACTTCTTTCTTCCAGCTTGAAGGCGCGGTGGATCGGGAATTCAGGTAAGGATTAAAGGTATTGCTCTTGTTCTAACCTTTTCTCCTTCTTTCTCCCTCTTTCTGGGAGCTCCAGACTCGAGGCGGGCGTGGCAGAAGACTGGATACAGACTTGCAGGCACTGTGAGCGTTACGCTGCTGGATGCAGAATAACGCGAAGCGTGTGCTGCTCTTCGGGCGTGGTTTAAATAGCCTCAAAAGTAGTCCCAGGTAAGTATTCCTCCTCGACCCCACCCAAGTAAAAAAAATAGTCCCTAGGTAAAGTAGTCCCTTCCAAGCCTCTTTTGGCTTGGAGCTCTTGCAGCATGGTCTGCATCAGGTAAGTTTGCAGCATGGTCTGCAGCAGGTAAGTTTTAATCTATGAGCCTGGCGCCAGGACTGACTCTCCATATGAGCCTGGCGCCATAGACGCCAGGACTGCACCCAAATAGCCCCTAGCAGGGGTTGTTGGGCTTGCTTGGAATAACTTGATGCCTGCTTCCGGGCTTGCTGGACTTGATCTGGATCCCCGGGGGTAGGCATCATGACAGCACTCACCCCCAAGGCCCCTCCTAAAGTCGTTCTTCCCCGTGGTTTTGGTTTGTCTGGGAAATTTCAGTGGAATAGTTTCACCAATCGGGGTGCATGAACGTGGTCACTAGGCTCCCATGACCTTTCCTGTGGACCGTAACCTTTCCAGCCGATTAAATAAAAAAGCTTCGACTTCACCAGCTTGGAGTCCAGGATGTTCTTAACCTCAAATTCGGGTTCCCCGTATATAAGGATGGGATCTGGTGGCTTGGTTAGTCTTGTCCCTGGTTGTACTGGCTTCAAAAGTGACACATGGAAGACGGGGTGAATTCTCATATTAGCAGGTAAATCCAACTTGACGGCCACTGGGTTGATAATGGCCTTAATAGAGTAAGGTCCCAAATATCTGGGGTTAAAGGTCCGTGTTCCCTTTAGAGGTATGTGTTTTGTGGCCAACCATACTTGGTCCCCTATCTGGTATTGTGGAGTATCACTTTATGCTGATCAGCATTTTTCTTGTATTTTTCTTTCGCTTGTTTTAAATGTACAGTTGCTTCCTTAAAGGCTTGTGTAATCGTAGCGTGCAGATGGTCCACTGCGGGCATTTCTAAGTGTTGGGGTGTGTCAAGGTCTGAGGTTCGAGGATGGTGCCCATATAAAGTATAAAAGGGGCTTTGTCCAGTTCCAGAATGTACTGAATTATTGTATGCATATTCGGCGATCCAAAGAATGTCTCTCCAATTATTCTCAGTCTGATGTAACATACAACGCAGGTATTGTTCAAGAGTCTGGTTGGTCCTCTCCGTTTGACCATCGGTTTGTGGGTGGTGACTGGTCGATAACCTCACTTCGATTTGCGCAAATTGACAACATTTCTTCCAAAAATGTGAAATGAATTGACTGCCCCGGTCAGAGACCAATACGGACGGAAATCTGTGTATGCGAACAATGTTTTCGAGGAACTCCTTGGCCAGGATTGAAGCTGAAGGTAATCCCTTTAAAGGAACAAAGTGGGCCATCTTGGAAAAAAGATCCACAATAACTAGAATGGTGTTAAATCCATTGCATGGAGGTAGATCAGTAATAAAGTCTAACGATAAGGTGCGCCATGGAGTAGGCGGAATGTCTAAAGGTTGTAAGAGTCCAGCTGGTTTTCTTTTCTGACTTTTGTTTTGGGTGCAAATGCCACAAGACATTACAAATGATTTAATATCCTTTCCTTGGATCTACAAGGACCATTGGTATGATGAAATGCGAGGTCTGAGTATCCTTCTTCAAGCTCGGCAAGCGGACCTCTACGCTTGTCGGGCGTGGTCGTTTCCCCGAGCCTGACTCCATATGGCTTTTATCAGCAGCTCCTACCACCTTCTTGGGTGGTTTTACAGGGCAATCCCGTAGAAAATGCCCAGAAGTTCCGCAATATAGACACAATTGCATTTGCCGTCTCCTTTCTCTTTCCTTCTGGGTTAAGGGTCCTTTAACCTCTCCGATTTGCATGGGTTCTGAAGCATCTGCTCCTTAGGGTTTAGCGTGGGTTTTAACCAACACCCGATTTTCAAATTTGGCTCGATCAGCCTTTCTGTTCTGAAGTCTGTGATCTAACTGGACCACTAAGTCTATATATTCAGCGCAGTCTTGAGGTGGGTTCACAACTTGAGCCAAGACATCCTTGAGTTCTCCTCAAAGCCCTCGATGAAATAACGTCATTCGTTTTACCTCGGGCCATCCAGTTTCCACTATCAACCTATTAAAGGTCGCGATGTAGGATAGAAGGTCCTCGTTACCCTGTCGTAGGGACAAAAGTTAGTTATCCAGGGCCTGTCCTTGGGAATGCCGGGCAAATAGTCTTTCCATGCTCATTTGAAAGCCCTGAAAATCCTGAAGAATTGGGTCATCCTGATTAAATAGTGGAATTGACCAATCAGCTGCACTGCCATGGAGATATGACAATACAAAGGCTTGATCGTTTGGGAAGGCTCCAGATCTGCATAAAAAGTGCAAGCGGCATTGGTTCATAAACACGGCGAACCTTTTGGGGTCCCCGGCAAAGCGTTCGGGCGGAGCTAATGGAATAGTTCCTGGTAGGTTTCTTTGCAGAGGGTTACTCGATGACACAGGAGCTGGATTTCCCCCGAGTCCTGGTAGGGGTGTTTGTCCAGCCTGGCTTTGCAGTAGTTGCCTAGCAAGGTCATCAGTTCGCTCTTTTGACAAAATCAGTTCTCGCCTAAGAGCATTGGTTTCTTGACGGGCGGAATGCACTTCAGCCCTCAGTTCCCCTAGTAATTGGGCCAATTGGTCAGTTACTGAGGTATCCATAACGCCCGGGTGGGAATTTGTGGGTAAGCTTCGCGTTCTGTTACGCTCACCTGGCTCCCACAGAGACGTCGATCTGAACTGGACAGCTGCGGTCTCCACCAATGTGACGCGCAGTGCCGAGATGACAGACTCGACTGGCCCACCTAGCTTTGTTTGCTTGGCCCGTAGGAGTATTCTTCTGCAAAAGGAGAAAGGGAATTAACCACCCGTGGAGTTGAGTATTAACGCTCACCCGCGCTGTTCTCCCCACTAATCACCTTTAATGTCCCCTCTTATAGTCTCACCTGATGGTTTGGAAAGATGAGCTCTCCATCCTGCATTGAGCGCAGGGGCGCGTAGATAACCAGTTGCTTCACTGGTCCGAAGGAATTGGTGAGTCCCAGAAAAATATTGACTCTGAGATTTCCGGTGAGACGCCGTAAGTATATAGTTCGTAAGAGTTCAAATGTCTGACTTTCACTCTTGTCCGATT
This sequence comes from Ambystoma mexicanum, assembly GCF_040938575.1. Lineage (NCBI taxonomy): Eukaryota > Metazoa > Chordata > Amphibia > Caudata > Ambystomatidae > Ambystoma > Ambystoma mexicanum. The sequence goes on along the minus strand of NC_090921.1, from coordinate 168,916,938 downwards.
CCTTCCAGGATGCAGCTTGACCCTAGCGAAGAGTTCCTTGTGGCAACCGGTAACATTCAGGTAAGGATTTGTATTATCCAACACAGTTCGATAAAATAATGTCAGTATGTAACCTGTTAATTTCTCCCTTATACAGGTGCTGAGAGAAATTATGAAGTCTCGGGGAATAATGCCTCCGGCGGTAAAATTAGATAAGTCTATAGTGGTGAGAAGGATTCCCCTTGTTTGTCCCTTTGTTTCACCTTGCTATCCTTTTGTTTCCCTTCGGGGCCGGGGTGCGGCGAAGATGCGGTGGAGGCTGCGCCGACCCGTGAAGAGGAATAGTACCCCCGGCGGTAAAATCAGGTAAGTCTGTGGGGGGTAACTAATATTGCCTCTGTTTAGGCTGCGCCGACCCGTGAAGAGGAATAGTACCCCCAGCAGTAAAATCAGATAAGTCTGTGGGGGTAACTAATATTGCCTCTGTTTATTCCCTTGGCTCACCTTGCTGTTCTTGTGTTCCCCTTAGGTGCCGGAGTGCGGCGGGAACATGCAGAAGGATGCGGTGGATAGTGAAGATGCTGCAACAGGCGAGGCGATGCGCATAAAATAACTTCTTTCTTCCAGCTTGAAGGCGCGGTGGACTGGGAATTCAGGTAAGGATTAAAGGTATTGCTCTTGTTGTAACCTTTTCTCCTTCTTTCTAGGAGCTCCAGACTCGAGGCGGGTGTGGCAGAAGACTGTATGCAGACTTGCAGGCACGGTGGGCATTACGCTGCTGGATGCAGAATAACGCGAAGCGTGTGCTGCTCTTCGGGCGTGGTTTAAATAGCCTCCAAAGTAGTCCCAGGTAAGTATTCCTCCTCGACCCCACCCGAGTAAAGAAATAGTCCCTAGGTAAAGTAGTCCCTTCCAAGCCTCTTTTGGCTTGGAGCTCTTGCAGCATGGTCTGCATCAGGTAAGTTTGCAGCCGCAAAACAGCAGGACAGCCGCGCTTGCAGACAGCGTCCGCGTGGAGATTTGGTCTGCATCAGGTAAGTTTTAATCTATGAGTCTTGGGCCTATGGCGCCAGGACTGACTCTCCATATGAGCTTGGCGCCATAGACGCCAGGACTGCACCCAAATAGCCCCTAGCAGGGGTTGTTGGGCTTGCTTGGAAAAACTTGATGCCTGCTTCCGGGGTTGCTGGACTTGATCTGGATCCCCGGGGGTAGGCATCATGACAATTTCTGACAGGGACTTGGTCCTAAGGGAAAAGGGGTTACAGAGTTCCTTCACGGAGGGGGAGTCCTTATCCCCAGGAGGGGAGGGAGTCTCTTCATGTGAGATCCCACTCTCCACCATCCCTAGGGGGACTATTGGATAGAAGCCTCACCTCTGTAGTCTCACAGGGAAGGGCTCCCCCTGGGGACTATCCAGAGAATTGTCACAGTCCCCACAAGATATGATAGGTGGTGCACATTGCCATGACCCCTCTTAAGGCAGACCAGCAGATCTACACTCCAAGAAAGATGCCGAAGAAAGTGGCCTGAGCACAGAAGAATTGCTAGTTGCAGTTTGCCCTTTCTAAGAGGGCCAAGATGGAAATCCACGTGGGACCGGAGGAGAATAAAGCCACACAGACAGAGGATATAACAACAGTATAAACAAATACAACTCTTTCTCCCATTGAGTCCATGCCATCTTCAAGCTTAAGATTGGGACATCTTGAAAGATTGTAATGTGAAAGAGAGGAACTTTATAGGGCCCTTCCGCCTGGCCATCACCAAAATGCATTCCTTGTCCTGGAAGAAAATTATGTCTATGAGGACATCAGGTAACATGCCTTTCTCTTATTGATACATGGTGGAACCCCTTTGAGCACAGTTCAGCATAACTGGTTCGGCGGGTACCGATGAGGATCCCAGGTCCTGGAAGAGCTCCTGGAGGTCTCGCCACAAGTCTTGATCTTGGAGTGAGGCAAGGATGCCTCTTATTCTCAGGTTGTACCTCTTGAAGCGATTCTCCACGTCCTCCGGTTTAGCCGATACCTTCACCCCTCAACACTTCGAGGGAATCGACTACTTGCCATCTTCGAGATTTCATATGATTGCTCGGATGTGGTGTTTTTGAGGTTATTGATGCGATGTTCATCCTCCATGACCTGTTCTTGCATGCTGTCCTGTATTTCTTTTTTAAGTTCGGCAAGTTCGGAAGTCACCTCTTGTGGCCAGGGCATCTTCTGGACAATCTTGGAGCTCTGACTTGGGAGTTTTGTTGTGTTTGGCCATGTTGGGATGTTCTTGTTGTACTTGATCTTGGAAGGGTTTCGGTGTGATGCGCTGCCCACGCTTGCTCTCCTGGAAATCTGATCCATGCAGTCTCTGTTTTGACACCTTTGTTGAATAGCTGGGGGCCACATCTTTAAACAAAAATGTTATTGTTTAAAGCGTTGACCTAGCCACCTGTCATAAATCACCAATGTATCAATTGAAAAGGATACGGTAACCAAAAAAGGATACAATTGGTAGGGCTCTTCCGGATCCTTTTTTCACACAACTTGTTTGTAGGTAGGTCAAATTAGACCTTCCAAATGATACAACTCTCTGACTGATAAAACAGGCAGAGAGATGGATCACTGGAAAGGGCGTGGTTATTGTATCGTAAGATATGCCTAGGATAGATAAAGTATCATAAGAAACTGTCCCAGACTCAAATCACTATGATAGCACACTAACCTTATGGCCAACTGAAGAATTCAACGAAAGACTCTTGAAGAAAACCAGGAGTTGAACAACGATAAAGGAAGGGAAGATTAGTAAGGGCGACTTATCCCGAACGGCACGAGGCTCAAGCTAGATACCGGGTTGGTGCACCACAGGATAGCGTCCAAAGTACTGTGCACAATAACCTTCCAATAGTTCATGAAATACTTTCTTTCCCACGAAGAACAAAATTAGATTTTCTCCTGTTAACTGTCACAGGTACCAAAGGTTTAAAGAAGTTCAGAAAACCACGTACAGGATTGCACGCAACAGCGTACACGCAGCCAGGCCAGCCGCACTTGGAGAAAGCGTTTCCGCGTGAAAATTTAGCAAGCAAACAGGATACACGCAGCCCAGGGCAGCCGCACTTGAAAACAGTGTCTGCGTGTGGAGATTAGGCACGCAAAAAAGATACACGCAGCTCAGGACAGCCGCGCTTGCAGATAGCATCCGCGTGGAGATTTGGCACGCGAACAGGATACACGCAGCTCAGGACAGCCGCGCTTGCAGACAGCGTCCGCGTGGAGATTTGGCACGCGAACAGGATACACGCAGCTCAGGACAGCCGCGCTTGCAGACAGCGTCGTGTGGAGATTTAGCACGCGAACAGGATACACGCAGCTCAGGACAGCCGTGCTTGCAGACAGCGTCCGCGTGGAGATTTGGCACGCGAACAGGATACACGCAGCTCAGGACAGCCGCGCTTGCAGACAGCGTCCGCGTGGAGATTTGGCACGCGAACAGGATACACGCAGCTCAGGACAGCCGCGCTTGCAGACAGCGTCCGCGTGGAGATTTGGTACGCGAACAGGATACACGCAGCTCAGGACAGCCGCGCTTGCAGACAGCGTCCGCGTGGAGATTTGGTACGCGAACAGGATACACGCAGCTCAGGACAGCCGCGGTTGCAGACAGTGTCCGCGTGGAGATTTGGTACGCGAACAGGATACACGGCTCCAGGAATTAGCGTGTGGAGGAAAACACGCTCAAAAAAAGGCCAAAGAAGTTGCTGAAGGGAATGCGAGAACGCAGGTCCGGAGTTCAGCTACAAAACGCCAAAATTGACTTAATCAGAAGCAGCGATCGGAGTTTCCACGCTGCTTATGTACGCACTGGCGTAATACACGTGACAGAACTAAGTCACATGAATTTTAACGACGTGAAAAATGCAGACGTCGTTTTCCGGGCAATGCATCTAACAACCTCCATTTCGAGTAGAATGGTCTAGTGGTTCTATGTGCGTAACTCATTTTGTATGGAGAGGTTGTTCCTGGTCCAGAGATATGTCCAGCAGGCATGACACCACCAGGTATGCACATGACTGCTTTGTAGATAATACATGCAGTCTTGAATAGTATCCTGGCCTGGAGAGGAAGCCAATGAGGTTCACATAGAATGGGGATGTTTCGGTCAAATTTCCATGCATCCATAATAAGACGTGCTACAGTATGGTGGGCTGATTTTAGGGGAACCCAGTGAACTGCTGGGAGCCCTTTCAGGAGATCATTTACCCCATCGATGTGCAAGACCACAAAGGCCCGCACTATGGTCCAGACGTCTTGTGGTGGGATGAAGGGTTTGATTTCTTTATAGGGTAGACATTCAGAGCCAGGCTATTTGTGCCTTTTTGACAATGTGTTTCTGGAAGGAAAGGCTACTGTCATTGGTGAAGCTTATGGATTTACATGAGCCTGAGATTTGTGGATCAAATACTTCTAGGCGCACATCATTGAGCCATTGATGAAAAGTTGTTTTTTAGTGGGCGGGTGATGAGGACCAATTCAGTCTTGGATGGGTTTAGTTTCAGGTAGGCAGTCGACATCCAGGCTAGAGGATGGCTATGTAATCGCCGAGATGAATGATGTCCTAGTTGTGAAAATCTGCTGTTTGTCCTCATGACACTTTGTGACCCACAGAGTTTTCTCCAGCTTTATCTGCATTGGCTAGAAGTACCTTAACGCGGCGCACTATAGCCGTTAGCCTTGATTTTTGCCATAGTATTACCCAGTTGCTAGGCGATGCAAGTTTCAGAAGCCGTGACCGCAACGTAGCATTGGACTTGCCTACTTCCTGGTTATTTGAATTCTACAGTCTGATTGGCCCGATGCTACCATATCCGCCAATCATCTGTACCGTCATGCGTAAGTCGGCCGTACGCCTCAAGGGCCGTAGAACAAGGGCCTGTCTGTGCCTGATCCCCATTCTGCAGCACCGCCATCAAATTGAGAGGGCTGGTGCCCTTTCCTTCCAGGACCGACGCTCCTACGATCTCCCTGACTCCCCTGGCACCATCTGCTATATTACGCAGAATGTGTGTGAGGAGTTGTGAAAATTTGCTGTTGCCATCATCACACTTCGTGACCCAGAGTTTTCTTCAGCTGTATCTGCATTGGCTATAAGTACCTTAACGCGGCGCACTATAGCTGTTAGTCTCTGATTTTCACCATAGCATTGCCCAGTTGCTAGGCGACGCAAGTTTCGGCGGCCGTGACCGCAGCGTTGCATTGGACTTGCCTTCTTCCTGTTTATTTTAATTCTACCATCTGATTGGCCTGCATTACCATATCCGTCAATCATCTGTACCATTGGGCGGAAGCCGGCCGTATGCCTCAAGGGCCGTAGAACAAGGGCCTGTCTGTGCCTGTCCGGGGTGTAACAGTGCCGCGGGGCTCGCCGTTCTGCCCTTCCCTCCAGCCGACCCTTCATTTGAGACACTGACACTAGGGTAAGGAAAAATTACCTTCCACACCTATCCTGTATCCAACATCATTCGTATCAAGCTCTTTACAAAGTTTTCAGACTCGCCGCTTTCTACGCTAAGGACTTAAGTGCCTGAGCACCTTGCCAACAGTATTGCGCTATGCTGATATCTCATATGTATCGACGCATGCTGCACCTTTTGTTGCCATAAGCAACGTGAAATGTTTTACTACCGACTGCCTGTGTTATTTTCGCATATACAACCTTGACTGTATACTCTGCACGTTTTGCCATTCCTGTTTATCGCATGCCTTATTATCACAAGTATGACAACATCCCGCAATGATCGGCTGCAGACTGCTCCTTGCTCTACAATCCAGTCTAACCCGGCCAGAGTCTATTACTTTTAGTCTCCATTAGTCGCCAAACTATTTGCTCCTGCCATTTTGCTCTGAAACGTGCTGTAAGTGTCAAACACGCTTCTTGCCATTATATGCCTCGCAACATATTTTAAGAGTATACCTACTGCAAGCTGCTGGGCGCTCCGCAACCTAGCCTACCCTACGCCTGTACAATTACCTTGGTCACTCCTATGCTTCAGGCAGACTGCGATACTACCAAAATGTAACTAGCAGCAAATACTTTGTAATCCTTGTATGTGAATTTAGCGTTAGTATTTAAGACTTTGCACTGACCCAAGGTCAACATTCCTTGCACTAAACCATGCTCATCCTAACGACTTCTTACCTTCCTATTCTGCTCAGCTCTATCATCCGGCCCACCGTGGCCTCCTGCGATGCTAGTAATCACCTACCGCCGTTCACAAACGACTTGTTCATTACGACCACGACTCCCAGCATTCTACTAGCTATGCCATTGAGGCTTCCCTCATCCGACAGTGTACCACCTTCCACCTTCTTACCCCCTTGCCTTCAAGTAGCTTCTAAACTCACACCCACCACACAAACCTTCCCAAACAACCCTTACCTCAATACACCGGCCCAATGGATCAAACAATTTACTACAAGACCTACACCTAACCAACCTTGCTCACCAAAAAAAGAGAAATGCAAGACTAGGCTCTAGATTTGCACCAACTCACTCCATACCTATTCATAAAACTACTTCTTTCACCAAAGACTCCACTACTAAAATAAAGATTGTTGATACTACGAAGAATATAGCGAACAACACTACCTTGCCTAGTAAACTCTACTCCCACTGAAAAGACTTGCAATAAGACCACTTCTTCAATCAAGGGCGTACTTACCAACACCAGATCCTTGCCAGCCCATACCTTCGATATTGCTGATCTTATAACGTCAAACGACCTTGACTTCTGGCTGCAGCAGGGCCCTCTCTCTCTCTTGCCATCCCAGATGAGTACTCCATCATCCGACTTGACGGAGAATCTAATCGGGCCAAAAGTGGGCGTGTCGCCTTCATCTCTAAAACTGCTTTAAGTCTCAGGCTCATACCTAATCAATCATTTCCATCAGTAGACTATTGTACGTTAAGTTACCATTCTCTGCCACCAGCACTATTACCATTCACCTTGCATACAGACCACCTGGGCCTGTTTCCACCTTTGAAGAAGACATCACCCTACTCCTCCTCACTAACAATACTAAGCCAGGTTCACAAATGATCCTACTATGAGATTTAAACCTTGGTTTTCAGGATGTGAAGGACGTCAAAGCAACAGCACTTGCCAACACAATCTCAGAATTAGGCTTTCTTCATTGTATTACAAAACCCACTCATAATAAAGGCAGGACTCCAGACTGGTTATCCGACCTCAATTGTAACATTAACATCATATCTAATGCACTGTGCATCTGGTCAGACCATCACCTTATCTCATTCATGATAAAAGATTGCATTCAGAGTAACCACCATAACCTTGCTCAATCCATATGCACAAGGAATAATCGAAACATAACACCGGAGAAGCTGCTACCCTTACCCATAACCAATGACACCACCACTTAACACTCAGACCCTACAGTCTTAGTGGACTTATTCAACCATACTTTACTAAATGCCATTAATACAATTGCACCACTAAAGCTGCTCATGGCCAAACCCTGCGCGCATCTAAACTCGTGGTTTACCCCACACCTCAGATCACTGCGCAAATCCAAAAGAAATGCAGGAGCTCTCTGGAAGAGTCATCCAATTGCCCCTAACAAAGATACATTCCTAATAGCTTCCCTTAACTATAAAGAAGCCATTATACAGACCAAAAAAGAAATTTACAATTACCGTATCATTCAAGCCAAATCAAGTACCAAAGAACTCTTTAACATACTGAGAGAGTTGGAATCCCCTGCTTCACCACCGGACACCTGCATTAAAGACACCAGCTGGTGCACCAACATCCCGAAAGCTTTACTGGACAAAATATCGATGTTACAAGACAAAATTGAATCCGAAAGACTTAGGGTCTCATTACGAGTATGAAGGTAGCCATGCTGCTTTTAGCGGCATGGCTACCCCCATACCGGGTCCGGGTTCCAGGAATAGAGAATTACCGGGCCATGCCGACTTTGGTGGGCCCAGTAATTCCCATTCTCGGGACCCGGACCCGGTATATCCCCATTCCCACTTTAGCCTTCATAGGGCTCAATGGGAATGGGGAGGATGCTAACAACGAGCACGTTAATGACGGGCCTGTTGTTAGCATTCTGGTCTGCTAGCGGTTCCCGCTAAGGACGCCTGGTCTGATCAGGTATTCCAGAGCAGGACTCGTTGCAGTCATCATAATAGAGCAGCCTGGAATGAACGGTGCCGGTCCCTTACCGGCACCGTTCATTCCGCGGCCTCCTAACGTGTAATGAGGCCCTTAGTCTCTCTACTATCACATCCCAACCCTCCCCTTCATCTCCACTCGCAAAAACCCAGAAACGTTTTACTTCTCTCCTCTCACTACGATAGAGGTTCAGGGAGATCTGCCCTGTTCCCATCATTCAAGAGGCAGCCAAGGAACTAGCCCTCTCCATCACGTCCATAATCAATGCTTCTTTTGAAACAAGCATAGGCACCAACAACCTAAAAGACGCGTGGGTCCTCCCTGCTTTTAAAAAAGCCGTCTCTAGACCCCAACATCCCTACCAACTATAGACCCATCACCACTGTTCCATTTTTACTTAACATTCAAGCAGCCTACCTGCATATTCAAGAGTACTGAGAAGCAAATAACCTCCTTGGCCTCAGGCAATCAGGTTTTAGACCCAGACACAGCACAGAAACAACCTTGATTGACCTTAAAACACAAATTGAAGAATTAAAAGACAAAGGCAAACTCGCCCTTCTCCTACTGGTAGATTTGTCGGCTGCATTCGACTTAGTAGATCACAAAGTCCTCTGCAAGCATCTAACCTCAGCAGCACACTTCTTGGATAAAGCCACTACTTGGATCCAGGCATTCCTTGATAACAGGTCTACGAGAGTCTTTGCAACCGTGGCCTCCGCTGAGCCTGCACCAGTCACGTGCGGAGTCCACCAAGTTTCATGCGTGCCCCTACCTTATACAATGTGTTGACAATGCCCAAATTCGATGACCTTGACTGTCTGGGTATCACCTACACCAATTATGCGGATGACACCCAGATACTCATCCCCATTACTGGAGACTATGAAACTGACTCCAAAGTACTCAGTGACATTTACCTCAACATACAAACCTGAATGACGAAGCATGGACTCTGCCTCAATGATGATAAGACAGAGTTACTCCTCCTAGGTTCCCAACGGAAACTTAAAAAACTAGACAAACAATTTGACTCCTTCATTATAGACGGCAACAACATCAGGGTCTCCAAGGATGTAAAAACTATTAGCATCTACATCGACTCCACTCTAACTCTATCAAGACAAATTAATGCGACAGCCTCTTCCACAGTTTACACCTGCAAATTAATTACAGTATGTAGACCATTCCTAACCACATCTAATTGCATCTCCATTGCCAGAGCTCTAGTTCTATCAAAACTAGACTACTGCAACGCACTCTACCTAGAAACTAACAAACAGAACCTAAAAAAGATGTAAGTTATACAAAACGGCACCATTAGATCAGCGTTGAACATCCCCAGATGACAACACTTCCCCCGAAGCAGACGCAATTTGAATTGGCTTTCTGTCAAGCAAAGGATTGCATTCAAATCCCTGTCCCTTACCCACAAGTGCCTATCGAATCAAGTGCCAAAATACCTGACCAATAACTTCTCACGCAACAATTCAGATCGCCCTACCAGATCTACACAGGCACATTGCCTCAATATCCCTAGGTTCAAGCTAAAGAAGGCAGCTTTCGGGTCCTAGCAGCGAAATTGTGGAATACCCTGCCCACTCCCCTAAGAAGAGAACCCTCCTACCATCTTTTCAGGAGGAATGCAAACACCTGGCTCATCGCCCAAGAGACTTAAATATTTCCTCTCCTATGAATGATCACAAGCGAAACACTTTGTATTTCACAAAATGTATGTAATTGCGCAATGTCTGTACATTCAAGGATAATACACTTGTAAATATGTAACTGTTTTTGTATAACCTATAACCTATGTATATGAAAGAAATGCACCCAGATGCCTTTGGGCATGGAGTGCTATACAAATAAATAAAATACAAATACAAAATGCACGCTATTTACTCTCATGAACAACTGAGTATGGGCCGCCCATTGGTGAAAGGCTATATTGGGATCTTTGAGAAGAGTACCCAAAGCCTCCATGGCATGCAAAGGTTAAAAGGATTGGTGAGGGATGGAGCCTTGGGGGACTTTGCTGGAGACCTGTTATAAATTAGGCACACTCATTAAATGGGGAAAGAGGTTTATTGGTGAAGCCCCCGGAGTACGACCATCCAGGGCATATTACTATACACAATGGTTCTGGAATGGCTACATTCCAGAACCATTACAGCATTGGGTTCCACACACTACGCGGTATCACCACGTGTGTGTGGAATTACATAACATCCCCCTTCCTCCTATTACTGATATATAAATTGTAGTGAGTATGTAGTGCTACATATCAAAACTAGAAGGAAACGTTTCAATTTAAATAAAATAACTAAATAAATAAAATATAATTCAAAGGATACAACAAATGCAGTGACGTTGTGAGAACACTAGTAATATGCATAGTCATATTTGAAATTCTGTATGATTCTGCGGTTTCTTTTAGGTTGCCCACTTCCAGTGGGTCTACTGCTACACCCTGTCTCTTGGACGTGCATCTCTTGACCTCTGTCTTGTGTTACATAGTCATTACAATCCCTTGCAACATCGTTACTGTACTCACTGGTGCTTGGGCATTCGGCATCATTTTGCACCCGCACAATATCATCAATAGACCACATCTTGCCATCATCCAACACAACTGACTTGCCGGAACTACTTTGTACCCTCTGTGGTAGTCTTAAACGGGATTCGCCTTTCATTGTTTTTTTTAGGTTCTTTGACACAGACCCCATCTCCTTTCCTGAACAACTTTTCCATCACTCCATTTCTGCGATCATAATATTATTTGTACTTTCCCTGTTTCTTAATCACTCTCTTTATGATTTGTTCAATGTCCAAATGCACATCCCTTGTTCCTGAAAACATCCAAGCAGGTCTCAGATGATTGAACGCTTGTCTGACCCTTATCATGGTAAAGGGTTCAACCTCTGTGGCAGTATGTGGAGTGGTCCTGTATGTGCAAAGGGCTTCCTTCCATGGAAGTGAATTGGAGACAGCTAATTGAACCGCTACCCTTCACAAACTTGTTCATCCTCTCGACAAGTCCGTTTGCTATTGGATGATATAACAATGTCTTTATGTGGTGATTGCTTTTTCCTTAAGAAACAGTTGAAATTCAAGTTAGGTAAACTGGGGCTCGTTATCTGACACTCTTTTTGGGGTCGCCTTCTCTGTTAAATATTTCACTTAGAAAGTTCAGAATTTCTTTCTTAGTGATGTTCTCTTCTACAACTCCCCACTCAATCTACTTTGAGGTGTAGTCTACTAGAACTACAATGTATATCTTAACAGCCTCCAGATTTTCGTATGGTCCCATGATGTCTATGGCTAACTTGGACCACACTTTATCAGGAATCTCAACAGGTTGTAGAGGTGTCTTTCTTACATTTTTGGTTTTGGCACTCGTAGCACATGCAACACAGTTCCTGACACTTTCTTCAACTTCTCTCCACAAACCCGGCCACCAGTATATGCTCCTTACCCTTCTCTTGGTCAAACTTCTACCCAAATGTCCCTCATGGGATAGTGCAATTATTTTACCTCTCAGTCTCACAGGAGGAATCACTCGGTCTCCTCTATATATGTGTCCCGAATCCATCCAAATTTCTTCCTTGATCTGAGCATAATCACCAATACTTTGGTCATATTTGTGCCAGTCTTTTTTTATCACATCCCTATTATACTCCTGTTCCTGATCAACGTCAGCTATGTTCTTCCATTCTTCTCTCGTCACGCCGGGGTTTATGGGTGCAATGATATCCTCACCTCCCAACTCTTTCTCCATTTCGGCATTAGCCCTGGTATATTACCTAGTATATTCCCCAGGCAATCTGGATAAACAATCAGCCACAGAATTAAACTTACCCGGGGTGTAACATATGCAAATGTTGTACTGCATAATGTCCAGAATCCACCGTCTAATCCTTGGCGATATTAAATGTGGCATTTTGGATTGCAACACATGTATTAGTGACTTGTGGTCGGTCTTGAGGATGATAGGTAGTCCCCATACTAGGTTTCTGAAGTGTTCTAATATCCACTTTACTCCCAAAGCCTCTCTTTATATCATTGAATAATTTAATTCAGCATCTCTTAGGACTCTTGATGCGAATGCTATTGTCACCAACCCCTTGTCCTGTAGCTGCTCCAATCAATAGGCCACACAAGCTGATTTTACTGGCATCAACTGAAATTATAGTTTTGGCTTTACAATCAAACATTCCTAGTGTCGGGGCTCCATTGATTGTGGTTTTCATTTGCTCAAATTCACATTTGCACTCTACTGACCATATATATTTTTTGATTTTCTTCATAAGTTTTCTCATATGTTTAGTTTTGTTGGTGTAATCATTCACAAATTTAGAATAATATTCACTCATGCCCAAGAAACTTCTTAGTTGATCTTTGTTCTCAGGTTCACTGATGCCCAAAATGGTGTCTTTCAATTCCTTATTTGAACTGATCCCTTCAGCGTCAATTGAATGACCTAAATATGACACCTTGTCACACTTAATCTTACACTTTTCAAGTTTCAAAGTGAGACCACTTTTTTTAATTACTTGCAGCACTCCCATCAATTTCGCATCATTCTCCTCTTCTGTGTTGGCAGATATTAAATGTCATCCTGAAAGCAGTATACACCTTCAAGACCACCAAATAGTAATGACATCAGTCTTTGAAATACCGCTGCGGGTGAAGCAAGGCCAAACGGCATCCTCTTAAACATGAATGCGCCAAGTGGAGTGACAAATGAGGTTAGATTCTTAGACTCATTTTCTAAGGTGATGGTAAGCCGAGGATAGATCCAGAGTGCTGAAAAACCTAGCTGGTTTCATAGTTGTTAGTAATTCTCCTATTTTCGGAAGGGGGTGTCTGTCTATCCATATACTTTTGTTAAGGTCTCTGAGGTCCACGCACTTTCTTATGGATCCATCCGGTTTCCTAACTAATACTATAGGGGCCAACCATTCCGAGCTCTCAATGGGTTAAATTATATTTTGTTCACACAATCGTGAAAGTTCCTTCTTGAGTGCTTCCTTCGTGCCGATGGGAACTCCTCTTACCCTGTGTGCAGTAGGTTTTGCCCCGTTCTTAAGAATTATCCTGTGCGGGAACCCCTCTAAAAGTCACATTTTTCCACTAAACACCTTGGGGAATTATTTTGCCAACGTAGCCTTGACATCATTATTGTCTTTGAAAATACTCAGAATGGGAACTTCTTCTCCTGGATGGATCCTGACGCGTAGGGCAGCTTGTTCTTCCCAGCCGACCACTGACAAGCCATTTTTAGCTATGTAAAGTCTACAATATGTTTCCCTTTCGCGGAAACGCAACCTCACCCAGGTACAAACGATGATCTCAATGGGGGTTGTACCATAACCCGTTGCTCTTACTCTTGTGTATTGCAGTTTTTGCATGTCACCAGATAACACTTCGACAAAAGTTTCGACATCGACCATGGTATAAGGAGACCCAGTATCCACCATTATGGGTAAAGATATGCCATTTATCGTCATTTCAACCCATGGTCCACTATTTCCTCCCACAGCAGTGACTGTGAGTATTTGTACCTGTTGTGCGTTCTCACTTCTGATAGTCAGCATATTGTCAGGTCCAGTATTCCCTTCAACCACACCCACCGTATTTCTTGGTGATCTGTTGGATGAGTATCTGTTAAACCTCCCAGCTCTTCCGTGGACATTCTTGCACACCTTAGCAAAATGACCTGTGTGGCCACACTTGTAGCATTCTACAGCTGCAGCAGGGCATTCTTTCTCTGTGTCATTGTGTTTATACCAACCACATTTTTGACATCGGTTCTGGGTCAGGTTTCTGTATCCAGTCCCTCTACCTCTCTTCAAGTAAGCTCTGGAATTATTAGTCGACATTTTCCTAACCATTGCTACCAGAGATTCATCAGAGTCTTCTCTTACTTCTTCTTGAACCGTCCTGATTTCTCTATCTTCAGGTTTATCAAACCTCTCTCTCATACAGCGATCACCCAGTTCCATAGTTCTGGCGATCTCCACAGCCTGTTCCAATCTCCACAGCCTGTTCCACTGATGGATCTTTCGTATGCCACAATCTCTGTTGAATGCGTGAATCTGCCACATTCAACACCAATTGGTCCCTCAAATATTCTTCGCTAACTCCCGTAAACTTGCATGTGGACATAAGACCTCTCAAAGCCACCATGTAAGCATCTATGGATTCCCCCTTCAACTGGCGTCTCGAAGAAAACGTGTATCTTTCCAATACAATGTTGGTTTTGTTTTCGAAATGTTTCGCCAATTTCCCTAATGCACTTTCAAACTTGCAATTATTATCGCCAGCTCCACTCTCTGTTCCTTCTAAGTCAGGAAGCGCTCTGAAAATTCTTAATGCTTCTGCCCCAATGCAGTTCAGTAGGGTGGCTTTTTTGAGGTCATCGCTATATTTACTGCCTCCCACAGCTCTTAGGCATACTTGGAAACCATCCACCCATTGTTCCCATGGGCTAGTGGGGTTGCCAGGCAATGGGAGTAACTGCACTGGAGCTGTGATGTGCTGCATAATGTCAGACAATTGAGGTTAGTTACCAAGAAACCTTGGGTTGATTGTTTTATCCTGACAGATCTGTGGGTGTTGTTTTAAGGTGTCGCCAGTTGAGTTGAGTTATGTACGCAAATGGACTTGCATTGACTTGGGGCTTGATATCACGAAAATCCAACAGGTGGCGATGATGTTCAATTAAAGAGTTGAATGTTGATTAGCCTGTTGTTTTCAATAAAATTTTGGCCAGTGTCACATTCGTTGCATGGGTGTGCCTCAGGCAAATGTCAGTGGCTATTTCATTGGTATTTCCATCAGCAGTTCATAACCTCTTCAAAATGTATCAATCAGCATGCCGGGCGTGCCTTTCTTTTTTTTTTTATAGCGTTGTACGCTCTGTTGTACGGCTTTTATCTCTCTGTATCATGGTTACTATGGTAACCTTCATACACACTTCATTCCCCAAAATGGCTGCCAAGTTGAGGCATGTAGTGAGGTCCTTTTTTCTAATGTTTTTGCCGTTCAGCGATCATTTGGCTTTCACATGATGCACTTGATTATGCAGGGCTCTGGGCCAGAGCAATCGGTTCCAATTTTGTTTTTCTATTCACGGCAACTACAGCAGCCCTTCTCACATGCGCTTGATGATGCAGGTGAGGGCCGCGGACCGCCCGTCCCCTAGTTACCGTGCAGCGCAACAACCTCCTTCTGGTTTGTGTCGATGAGCCATCCATGCACAGCTGCGACGGCAAATAGAACTCCCCGGGCTTCCTTTGATTTAGGTTTCTCGTCACCAATTGTTATAAATTAGGCACACTCATTAAATGGGGAAAGAGATTTATTGGTGAAGCCCCCGGAGTACGACCATCCAGGGCATATTATTATACACAATGGTTCTGGAATGGCTACATTCCAGAACCATTACAGCATTGGGTTCCACACACTACGCGGTATCACCACATGTGTGTGGAACTACATAACAAGACCCAGGGGGTCATTACGACCTGGGCGCAAAGGGATACCGGGCATCGGTAATCGGTTTTACCAGGCGTTATAGACGGAACCCGCAAAGGGATACCGGGGTCAATAACAGTACCACAATTTGCGGTACCGTTATTGCCGCCTTCCCCTTCCCATTGAGCCCTATGGGGGCTCAAATGGGAATGGGGAATGGCTCTGGTGAATGGGGAATTACCGGTCCCGCCGACCTCGGACTGGATCGGTAATTACTCCCTTCACCAGACCGGAGACGGACCGATTTTGGAGGCAGCCATGGTGCTAATAGCGCCATGGCTACCTCCAAACTCAGATTGAGGGCCCCAGAGTCGGTTAGAATGCAACAAGTTCATCCAGACAGCCTGGTGTTTGCCTGAGAGGTAGGAGGTGAACCAATTCAGGACAGTCCCAGAGAATCCCATCCTGTCGGCGAGGAAGGGAGAGAAGGATGCAGTGGTTGACGGTGTTGAATGCAGCCAAGAGTTCAATGAGGATAAGTCACCCATATCCATTATTTGGAGGGCATCATCCACCACCTGGATGCTGACTGTCTCGATGTTACACTTTGGGCAGAACCCTGACTGATAGTAATTTAGGAGGTGGAGTTGTTTGATTCCGGAGAGTAGTTGTGCAACAACAACTTTTTCTAATATGTTGCAAATAAACTGAAGGTTCGTAATGGGCTGTTAGTTGGCCATGTTGTCTGGATCTAGTTCTTTTTACTTTTCAAAAGAGGTTGTATGAGGCCCACCTTGACGGTATCCAGGTTGAGGGTAAAACAGGCGTCACATTTGGAGCTGCGCAACTATTCACAGCTAACTGTTTCAATGGCTTTGTTGAGGGCCAGGGGAACGTGTACCCAGGCCCAGCCCCATGCCTCCAGGTCTAGGGGATATCGCATCACGTTTGCTTTGTTTTCCTGTGCTTGTTGGCTGGGCCTCTCCTACAACTAGGGCCACATGCGCGGTACATAGCTCCACTCGTGTGCTGCAAATGCCTGCCCTGTAGGACCTTGCTGGGTGGGCTTCCCCCTCTTAGTCGTAGGTACTCAATGGATGCTCCGATCTCGCCACCTGCTTCGTACCGTGGGTGGGGGGAATCTATGCTCCCCCTCCGTGGCATCAATCCCAAGGAAACTGCAATGGCGCTTCCCCCACAGACAACCTCTCGTCGTTGACGAGGCCTGTGGTCACCTCAGGGGTCCTCGCCATGCCTGCCTGCATGGGGAGCTCTCAATCTGGACTTTGGATTGTGGCCGTGCCGGCTGGCCCTCTCCTATCCTGGGCTCGGACAAGCAGATGCCTTTGCCACGTTTGCCGTATGCTGGGTGGCTCCCCTCTTCAGGGACCCGGCCTCTGTCGCAGCAGGGCCGCTGCGTTGCACCTCCTCCCTTCCACAACCTCATTGCAGACGCTCAACACCGGGGGAGGCCCGCTCCATCATAGTGCTATTAGTACAGCCTAATCAGGGTCGGACTGGGGCATACAATTTGTCTTGGGCACCAATGAAAAAGTGACCCACAGTTCAAAATGGCCATTCATTCCTTTTGCGATACTGTTTGCATAGTACCCAAGCAGGAGTTTTTTGATAAAATTCTATCCAAATTGTGCATTATAATGAATGTTATTCAGCAACACTGTTCAAAACTATTAGCCGCATAGTGAAGTAACTCATCAAACTGGCCCACAGTGGCCCACTTTGACCCCAACAACTGGCCCACACCAGAATGTTGCGTTTTTGGTTCGGCCATGGGTTTATTGCTCTATAAGCCAATCCGAGCCTGGGCCTGATGGGTGTCTCTTATTACCCGGCTTGTTCCCCAGGCCATCAGCTGCTTCTCAACACCGCGCTCAAGGTGCACGGCCATGGGGAACACACATATTTGGTCAGAGATTGGGTCGGAGAGGCTTCTGCCCATACAGAGCTCTCTCAGATGGCGGCCACCATCGGGAGCGCCAACCCATGCTCCCCTTCACTCCAAGTCTTATAGCCAGCCTAACAACCTTGTATGGATGTTGTGCCGAGGCAATGACAGGAACGACAATGGTGTGATCATTATGTGATATTTTATTGAATTGCTTCTAGACAAAGGTAAGTGGGCAAATGTGCCCCCCAGAGCATCCAACCACCACCAGCCTCTTTCATGAACCACCTTTCATAGAACTCCTTCCATAAAACAGTTCCCTCAGAGATTCCACATTTAGCAATGCTCTGGGTAATGCTCTACTTCGAAGGGATTGTGTCCTCCGACGTATTCCTTATCTTGATAGATTACATCCCAGCTTGCTTTTATCATGATGCCTACCCACGTGGACCCAGACCAAGTCCAGAAACCCCGGAAGCAGGCATCAAGTTACCCCAAGCAAGCCCAACAACCCCCGCTAGGGGCTATTTGGGTGCAGTCCTGGTGCCTATGGCGCCAGGCTCATATGGAGAGTCAGTCCTGGTGCCATAGGCGCCAGACCCATAGATTAAAACTTACCTGATGCAGACCATGCTGCAAGAGCTCCAAGACAAAAGAGGCTTGGAAGGGACTTCTTTACCTAGGGACTATTTCTTTACTCGGATGGGGTCGAGGAGGAATACTTACCTGGGACTACTTTGGAGGGTATTTAAACCACGCCGAAGAGCAGCACACGCTTCGCGTTATTCTGCATCCAGCAGCGTAACGCTCACCGTGCCTGCAAGTCTGCATCCAGTCTTCTGCCACACCCGCCTCGAGTCTGGAGCTCCTAGAAAGAGGGAGAAAGAAGGAGAAAAGGTTAGAACAAGAGCAATACCTTTAATCCTTACCTGAATTCCCGATCCACCGCGCCTTCGAGCTGGAAGAAAGAAGTTATTTTATGCGCGTCTCCTCGCCTGTTGCAGCGCCGCACTGAACTCACCGGCCTTCGCAGCATCTTCACATTTCACTGCATCCTCCTGCATGTTCCCGCCGCACTCCGGCACCTAAGGAGAAGACAAGAACAGCAAGGTGAGCCAAGGGAATACACAGAGGAATACCCCCATAGACTTACCTGATTTTACCACCGGGGGTACTATTCTTCTTCACGGGTCAGCGCAGCTTCCACTGCATCCTAGCGAACCCCAACCCCTAAGGGGAAACAAAAGGACAGCAAGGTGAAACAAGGGACTAACAAGGGGAACCCTCCGCACCACAAAAGACTTACCTGATTTTACCGCCGGAGGCATTATTCCCCGATACTTCATACTTTTTCTCAGCGCCTGAATAAGGGAGAAACAACAGGTTACATATGGACATAATTTTATTGAACTGTGTTGGATCATACAAATCCTTACCAGAACATTACCGGTTGCCACAAGGAACTCTTCAGTACGGTCAAGCTGCAACCTGCAAGGAATCGGACAAGAGTGAAAGTCAGGCATTTGAACTCTTACAAACTACTTACTTACGGCGTCTTGCCAGGAATATCGGAGTCAATATTGTCCTGGAACTCACCAATTCCTTCGAGCCAGTGAAGCAACTGGTTGTCTACGTGCCCATGTGGTCAATGCAGGTTGGAGAGCTCATCTTTTCAAATCATCAGGTGAGACTATAAGAGGGGACATCCAAGGTGATCAGTGGGGAGAACAGCGGGGTGGGGGGATTTACGCTCAACTCCACGGGTGGTTAATCCCCTTTCTCCATTTGCAGAAGAATATTCCTATGGGCCAAGCAAACGAACCTAGGTGGGCCAGTCCAGTCCGTCATCTCGGCCCTACACGTCACATTGGTGGAGACCGCAGCAGTCCAGTCCAGATCGACGCCTCTGTGGGAGCCAGGTGAGCGTAACAGAACGCAAAGCCTACCTACAAATTCCCACCCGGGCATTATGGATACCTCAGAGACTGACCAATTGGCCCAATTACTAGGGGAACTGAGGGCCGAAGTGCATTCTGCCCGTCAAGAAACCAATGCCCTTAGGAGGGAACTAATTTTGTCAAAGGAGCAAACTGATGACCTTGCTAGGCAACTATTGCAAAGTCAGGCTGGACAAGCACCCCTACCTGGTTCCGGGGGAAATCCAGCTCCTGTGTTATCGAGTAACCCTGTGCAAATAAACCTACCTGGAAATATTCCATTAGCTCCACCCGAACGCTTTGCTGGAGATCCCAAAAGGTTTGCCGTGTTTATGATCCAATGCCGCGTGTACTATTTATGCAGACCTGCAGCCTTCCCAAACGATCAAGCCAAGGTAGCCTTTGTATTGTCATATCTCAGCGGCAGTGCAGCTGATTGGTCAATTCCACTAGTTACTCAGGATGACCCAATTCTTCGGGATTTACAGGGCTTTCAAACGAGCATGGAAAGACGGTTTCTCCAGCATTGGATCTTTCATGGATTCACATGCTTAGAATATTCCCCGTCGTCAGGCTGGGAATCCCCGGTACATTATATAGACCCTTTCCCGTAGGAAAACTTTTTCGACGCTTATGCGTCCTATCCACCTCGTTTTGTATCATGCGTGCCCGCGCCGTCAGGACGCCATGATATAAATACAGGACCCGCCCCCGCGCTCCCTCAGATTTCAACCGTCTTTCAAAGTAGTGGGATCCTCGTGGTTACTGCTAGTCGAAATTAGGTTGTATTTTCGCTTCGGCGACGTTACATTCTGGATAAAGTATGTCAGGAAAAGCTTTATTTCGCTCTTGTGCGACATGTGGACTCAAAAAAGTCTATGAAGGTGATGCTCACATGGATTGTATCTACTGTCTAGAAAACAACAGGGAAAGCTTATACAGCTAAGGTGCATGGTACACCGTATTCATCCTTTAACCGTTAACAAGGTAACGCCTGGTAACACAACAAAAAACGGTTTTGTGGGAAGGTAGGTATTCAAGGTGCATCAGAGGATTGCAAAGCAAATGAATCAATTAGAGTGCTCGCACTCAACACACATGAAAAGGGGGGAGGACCACCCGACTCGGCGTACCTGACCCTAAGGAAGAACACCCTGAACCTGGCGGGAGTGCCTGTCCCTGGGTGGCGTGTGGTGTATCGCCTACTAAAAAGATATAGAGGAGAGTACTATCCCTCAACCTTCTATACTAATGGCAGTGTCTGGAAACAGACACGGGTCGTCCAACAAAAACGTTTAAAACAGTGGTAGACTCCAGAGGGTTAAGCAGCATACAACAAGGCAATGAATTAGGTCTTGAGGCTGCTTGATCTTGAACGTGGATCCAACCTGTGAATCAGGTCAACTGCTTACGTTCCGTCCAGAATGTGCAACTTTAATGGTACCCGTAGGTCACTATGGTTTGGGTATGTAAGAGTACTGGTGGAGTGACCACTGGTGGGTAAATAAAATGACCAGCCGGGGGGCTGGAGGGCTAGAAAAGGCTCTTATAAGAATGTGTGGCTCACTCAGTAATAATGAGTGTGCTACAGTAGGTAGTTTTTAGAGGATTGCGTCTCTTTGATAAGTGTATAAGAGATCAAACGTGGGTCATGAGAGCCCTCATGACCGAAAGGGGTCGACCGGTTTCAATGGCGTAGGAGATTCAGGCCATCTTCTTCAGGACCGTGATTTAGAATACAAACGAGTTTGCCAAGTGTTCAGTGAAGTGCTGAACAGGAAGGAAGATGCTGGTGTCTCCTGGAGGGAGACAAAAATAGGGGGGGGGGGGAAGGAGAGAGATGGAGAACAGTCAATGAGGGGGAAAGGGAAAGGGGGGGCTTGGGGCGTGGGGGGTGTTTGGGGGCACCAGGAAATTGGTGCAAGACGCTTGGGGGTGGTGCTTTAGACATGCCTTGAATGGAGCATGTGAGAGCAAGGTCATTAATTAGTCAAAAATTTCAGGAATAGTGAGGGTGCCTGTGCACCAGTGGTGGGACTCCTCGCCAAAAGGAGAGGGAAGGGGGGGGGGTGCAGGGTCTCTATAGGTGACTGGTGGGCTGATACCAGGGAGTGAGAGAGGGGCGCTGGTGTGCACTAAATTGGATAGAAAATGTGCACTACAGGATGGAGATGGTGAGCCCCTAACTCGTGAGCAATTAAGGGGAAGTGGGGACAACCAGCTCCCAACTACGTGCAAGAGGGGTGCCTGAGTAGTGGGGAGGCCGGCTGAACATACCTCAAAACCAGCATGCTTGCTGGAATAAGAACGGTGAATCAGGGTTACTCAGATCACCGAGCTGCACAGCAGGTAAAAAGTACCTGTGAGAAGTAAACAAACCATATCAGGTATAGTAGTCTGTGCTAGGCAT
Source organism: Ambystoma mexicanum (assembly GCF_040938575.1). NCBI lineage: Eukaryota > Metazoa > Chordata > Amphibia > Caudata > Ambystomatidae > Ambystoma > Ambystoma mexicanum. The sequence goes on along the minus strand of NC_090921.1, from coordinate 168,895,030 downwards.
ATGGCAGAGGTAACATAATGAAAAGGCCATGGTGCCTAAGTGTGGTCTGTACCTGTGAAGGGGGCAGCTGCTCTCCTCCGTGTTGTCTAGGAGCTGTGTCGCGCTTGTACTGCTCGAGACTGGTATTTGCTTGAAAAAAGGCCCAATGCCTATAAAAACAACGAGCAACGCGCTCGCGCTGGCGACTGCGTGCCGTCGCTGGCTCCCTGTGAGCCTCGAGCGTCGGAAGGCGATGAAAAAGCTGGAGCACCTCTAGAAACAAAGGCTGAGCGCGCTCGAGCTCGGGAAGGGTCAGGCACCGCACTGGGCCTTATCCCTATAGGTCCAATGCCTGTAAAAACAACGAACAACGCGCTCGCGCTGGTGAATGCGTGTCGTTGCTGGCTCCCTGTGATCTTCGAGCATCGGGAGGCGATGAAAAAGCTCGAGCGCCTCTAGAAACAAGGGCTGAGCGCGCTCGAGCTCAGGAAGGGTTAGGCACCGCTCTGAGCCTTATCCCTAGTGAAAGAGACAGGGTCTGGAGGGAAGGAGTGCAAGGGGGGGAGGGGGGAGAGGGTGATAAATTGGAACTAAAAGTAAAAAATAATAAATATTAATAAATAATAGAAATGAAGATATGTATATGTAAAGGTATATATACTAGAAATAAATAGAAATTATACAAAAATCTGACAAGTGGCAGAGCAGAGAAAGAATGAAAGGGCGATGGAAAATGGTTAGTTGGGTACAAAGGGGAGGGGAGGTCCCAATGAACCATGATGAAGAATAGGCATCGAGGGAGCGTTATGCCTGTTTATGAAAAAGATGGACAAGTAGTGGGGGACATGGACAACTCTTGGAAAGGTGGAAAGTCCAGGAGGGACAAGGCGCATCGTTGCGTAAAGAACCTGAAAGGCACGTACTTGCAAGCACTTCTGGTATGTTATCTTTAGGGCAACACTGCTAGTTCATGCCACTGGATTTGTTCATTCAAACCTTCCAAGTAGGTGTTGAGTCTATAAATCCACACCTGTTCTTTTTTGAACAGCATGTTGTGGTAATTGCCGCCTTTGCGGGGCGGTGTGACTTTCTCCATGATAGTCCACTTGAACTGGTCAGCTGTGTGTCCTTTATCCAAGAAATGGGACACCAAGGGTGCGGTAAGTTTGTGCGTTCTTATGCATGATTTATGTTCGGTCATGCGGGTCCGAACTGGCCTATTTGTCATGCCAATGTATCTCAGGGTGCAGGGGCAAGTTATCATGTAGATAACGCCCTTGGTATTGCAATTGGTAAATGTGTTCTGTATCCATGGTGTTTTCCAACCGATCTCTATCTGTGTAGTTCTAGAGGTCTGGGCGCACATGGAGCAATTGCCACAGGGTGCATGACCCTTGAGGGGTGGAGTGTTCCAAAGGGTCCCCTGCGTGGGCTCATCCCTAGGAATATTTGGTGTGAGGGTTTTAACAACCTTATCTCTAATGTTGCGACGTCTCTTGAGGGCAAAGCGTGGAACAGAGATGGTGGAGGCGCCTGTGTTGAGAATTGGCCAAAGTCTTTTAACTTCCCGTTTGATTTGTATCTACTGTCTCCACCCGCACCACACGGCGGATACATGCGAGATATGCCAGGGTTTCTCCCAAAAAACTCTTAAAGACCGGAAAAGAAGGTTGGTCGACTGGTTTAACGACGGAGCGGGTGCCTATCCGGCATCAGAAGTTGGCTCCACGGCCTCCAGGAGCAGGTCGGAACCTCCCTCGAAGAAGGTGCGGCCTGTCGAAAAATGCCCTGCGGACAAGCATACGGGGAAGCATGCTGGGTCTTCCTCATCACACAAAAAGTCCTCCTCCTCCTCATCCTCCAAGATGGAGAGGCAAGCGGCATCAAAACCCTCCTCAGGGGACCGTCCTAGGTCTTCCGTGAGTCGAGACTCTTCAGCCGGGAAGTCGGCAACGAAATCAGCTACGAAGTCTAAAGGCTCGGTGCCGGCTACCTGCTCGTCGACCCCGGTGTTGTGACGATGCCTATTACTATTCAGGCAGCAGCGGTGGGGATTCCTTCGTCGACGATGACTCAATCTATGGCCTGGCAGCCAGAGGTTTGTGACCCGGTCCCCCCTGAGGTCCTACTGCAGCCAGACACGGCCTTGTCGGGGACGTCGGCGGAAGGAGAATGTGACAGGGTTATGCAGCCGTCGGACTTGGGATTACGGCCTTCCAATACGTCGACGACGAGTGCGAGTGGGGGTGTGGTCCCTCTATCCTCGACGTTGCTGACCCCCCAGACGGTTTTGTCTCTGGATGTTCTTAATACACTTCAGAAGTTCCTGCAGCGTCTGGATACGCAGATCCCTCAGCCTGGCACTTTATCGTTGCTATTTTCTGCACCTTCCGTCGACGAGCAAGCTCAAGCAGCCCGCTCGACGACCAAAAGCCCGTCGGCCTCCCAGGTGGTGAAGGATCGTCCTCGAGCGCAGGAGGAGGGTGAGCTATCGGAGTCCGATTCTATACGAGGTGACTCAGGGTCGGACATTTCCCTGTCACCGTCGAGAGACCCAACATGGAATTCGGATGTAGAGGTAGAGTCTACGAGGAACCAGGCACAACCATCTCCTCCGGATGATGTGGGAGCCTTCCATGCAATGATGGGAAAGGCGTGTTCCGAGTTCGGCTTAATTCCTGAGGAGCAAAAGAAAGACTGTTTTCTTTTTGATCACATGGGTCAAAGGAGGAAATCGGTATTTTCCATCCCAATCCTGGACCACGTGTGGCAAGAAGGCCTCAAGATGATGCGTCATCCGTTCTCGGAGCCGGCTATTAAGGGGCGTATTGAGAAAAAGTTTAAAGCTCCGGAGTCCACTCCAAAATGTCTAACATCACAGCCTCTGTCAGACTCTGTGGTATCGGCGGCAGCGGCTAGGAAGGCCAGAGTACAGCAAAAATGTTCAACCCCACCAGAAAGCGAGGCCAGGAGGCAGGACGCCTTTGGAAAAAAGGTGCTCTCAGTCGGCGCCACGACGGTAAGAGCAGCCAACTCCTTGGCGATTGTATCACGATACGATAGGGAAATGTGGCATAAACTAGCCCCTATCCTAGAACATCTGCCGGAAGAACATCGAAAAGCAGCCATGTTGCTAGTACGAGATGGTGAGGAGGCCTCGAACCATGCAATTGATATTGCGGTGGACCTAGCAGAGTCTGGGTTCAAACAAATCAACCATGGCGTAGTACTACGTCGACAAGCGTGGCTCAAATGTACTACTTTGAGACCTGAAGTCCAATTCAAAGTCCTGGACATGCCATGTGAAGGAGAACATCTGTTTGGAGACAAGGTAGATGAAGCATTGAAGGGGATGAAAGAAGACACGGATACCGCTAGGTCTCTCGGCGGCCTCCAGACAGGTAGAAGTTTTCGCTCTTTTCGCCCCTTCAGGGGTGCTTCCGGAAACTCCCGCTTTGGAGCCTCTAGGGACCGTGGATTTAACAGGCCCTCATACTCCTCACAAGGCTACAGACGTGCATCCCAGTCGGCACGTAGAGGCAGAGATTTTCAAGCCTCCAGACGACGCGGCTCGGGTCCCTCGTCGACGAAGGACAAGCAAACCAGCAACCAATGACGGCCTTCGGAACGTCCTGGGGGGTCGAGTCTCTCATCATATCGACCAATGGAAATGCATCACCACAGATCGATGGGTTCGGGACACGATTCGCATGGGTCATGCGCTACAATTCAAAAACAAGCCTCCAAGTCTTCCGCCAGTGTTTTCGGCCCAGCCCCACCTTCGAGTTCTACGACAAGAGGTGGCGCTTATGCTGCAAAAAGGAGCGGTAGAACGGGTTCCCGTGGCACAGGAAGGACAAGGGGTTTATTCCCGGTTCTTCGTTGTCAAGAAGCCAAATGGAAAATGGAGGCCCATTCTCGACCTGAGGGTACTCAACAAATGGCTAAAGAGCTCAAAATTCAAAATGCTAAAGCTCCAGGAGGTTATCAGGTCAGTGCAACCCATGGATTACCTGTCGTCGCTAGACCTTCAAGACGCGTATTTTCATATCCCAATACGTCCACGACACAGGAGATATTTAAGGTTCGTTGTCGGGCGAAAGCATTTTCAGTTCAAGGTCCTCCCGTTCGGTCTCAAGTCCTCCCCCAGGACGTTCACCAAGTGTTTGGCCCCTATAGCGGCCCATTTAAGGAAGGACGGCCACCATGTCTATCCCTATCTAGACAACTGGCTGGTCAGAGGTTCGTCCATGGAACAAACACGAAACAGTCTGGGGGCCACGATGTACCTCTTACAGGAACTGGGCTTCGCGATAAACTTCAGCAAGTCCTCCGTAGAGCCTTCGAGGACCTTGGTCTTTCTAGGAGCGGAGTTTCATACGCACACAAGCCTTGTAAGACCGTCCAGCGAAAGAATACAGAAGCTACAAAGCAAGGCGTCGGAATGGAGATGCGGTACCAGGCTGTCGGTGCGCAAATACATGTCCCTGCTAGGGACCATGTCATCCTGCATTCCGTTGATAAACAACTGCCGTCTGTTTATGAGGCCTTGCCAGGAATTTCTAGCGGACCGTTGGGCGCAGAGCCAAGGTCGCTGGTCCGACAGACTGGTCATCGACAAACAACTGGTACAAGCACTCCGTTGGTGGAGAGCTTCTACTCATCTAACGAAAGGAATGCCTCTGGTGGAACCGGAGTTCCAGAAGACGGTGGTGACGGATGCATCGCTGAGCGGATGGGGAGCTCATCTGGATACGTTACAGGTACAAGGCCGGTGGTCGTTACAAGAGTCCTCCCTGCATATCAACCTGCTAGAACTGAGAGCAGTGCGGTGGGCTCTAAAATCTTTTCTTCCTCAATTGAGAGACTCTGTGATGCGTGTCATGACGGACAACACGACTACAATGTTTTACATAAGGAAACAAGGAGGAACACGTTCCAGGTCCCTGTCGACGGAGGCACAGAAAATCTGGCATTGGGCCCTGCAACACAACATGCTAATCTTGGCGTTCCACCTGCCAGGTGTGAGAAATGTGGAGGCCGATGCCCTCAGCAGGGAAATGAACGAAGTTCACGAATGGGTGCTGAACGACCAGCAACTACAACACGTATTCAAGAAGTGGGGACATCCTTCCATTGATCTGTTCGCGACGAAGGACAACAGGAAATGCCCGCAGTATGCAAGCAGATGGCCTCAGCAGGGCTCACTGGGGGATGCGTTCTCCTTCCCATGGACGAACAAATTCCTGTACGCATTCCCTCCTTTTCCTCTTATCCGGAGGACGTTGCAATGGATCCTCAAGTACACATGTCGGGTGATTCTGGTGGCCCTGTATTGGGCCAGACAGGTGTGGTTTTCAGACCTGCTGCACCTAGCGGCGGCGGAGCCAATGAGGTTCAGGAAGATTCCCAACCTTCTGTCTCGTCAGGAGGGTATAGTTTGGCATCACGACCCGGACAGCCTCAAGTTGACGTCCTGGCTCCTGACTTCGCCGAATTTGGTCAGCTAACGATTCCGGAGGAGTGTCGTCGTATTCTGCAAGCGGCAAGAGCACCTTCCACAAACACCTCATACTCGTACAAATGGAGGAGTTTCTGTCAGTGGTGTGTGGATCAACCAGGTTTGGTTCCGCAGTCGATTACGCCGGAACAGCTCCTTCCATACTTGCTGTTCTTAGCTCAAAAGGGCTTATCGGTGTCGTCGATAAAAGTACACCTGGCTGCCATCTCCAGGTTTACCCGTCAACGACATTCCGCACCATTATTCAGCGACCGCCTGATTAAGCACTTCCTTAAAGGTTTGTTTCGGAGTTTCCCTTCCGAGAAGAAATTTCCTCCGGCGTGGAGCCTCAATCTGGTGTTAGCGTCTCTTATGAAACCTCCTTTTGAACCAATGTCATCATCGTCTCTAAAGTTTTTGTCGTGGAAATTGGCCTTCCTGGTGGCCATCACTTCAGCTCAACGTATTTCGGAAATCCAAGCTCTAATGGTAGACCCACCATACTTAAGAATTTTCAAGAACAAGGTGGTCCTTGCCACAAACCCACAGTTCATACCGAAAGCTCCTTCAGTGTTCCATAAACATTCCTCTATTGTTTTACCTACGTTTTTTCCAGAGCCATGCTCGGGAGCGGAGCGCACGTTACACACATTAGACGTGAAAAGGGCTCTCAAGTTTTATCTTCATCGCACGCAACCTTTCAGGAAAACGAGGCAATTGTTTGTGGCCTATGGTTTGGGTGCTAAAGGCAAAGCCATTTCAAAGCAAGGACTGTCAAGATGGGTATCGTCTACCATTTCGTACTGCCATTCCAAGGCTGGGAAGCCTCTTCTGCGACGCCCAAGAGCTCATTCAACTAGAGCGGCGGCATCGTCGACGGCGCTGTGGTCTGGAGTCCCTCTAGGGGACATCTGCATGGCGGCTACCTGGGCGGCTACACACACTTTTACCCGCCATTACTGCCTGTCACAACAACAGGCCGAAGACACTCGGATGGGACAGGCGGTGCTTCGACACCTATTCCAATAAGGTAAGCCCCGGTTGAGGGGTTAGATCTTGTTGCAATTAAGATTGAATATTGTTCGTTCCTATGATAACAATTGCTGATGTGTACACGACCATAGGGAACGGGCATTGTGAGGAGAGTATGTGGGTTTGCATGCACGCCTCCTCTTTTCGGGATGGTACTGCTATGTAATCTATTCTAAGCATGTGAATCCATGAAAGATCCAATGCTGGAGAAGGGAATAGTTTCTTACCTGTAACTCCATTTCTCCAGCATTGGTATCTTTCATGGATTCACATGCGCCCACCTGCCTCCCCTGGGCATGCAAACTGGTTCCCCCACTACTTTGGGGGCCGAAATCTGAGGGAGCGCGGGGCGGGCCCTGTATTTATATCTTTGCGTCCTGATGGCGCGGGCACGCATGATACAAAACGAGGTGGATAGGACGCATAAGCGTCGAAAAAGTTTTCCTACCGGAAAGGGTCTATATAATGTACCGGGGATTCCCAGCCTGACGACGGGGAATATTCTAAGCATGTGAATCCATGAAAGATGCCAATGCTGGAGAAATGGAGTTACAGGTAAGAAACTATTCCCTTGCCCGGCACTCCCAAGGACAGGCCCTGGATAACTAACTTTTATCCCTACGACAGGGTAAGCAGGACCTTTTATCGTACATCGCGACCTTTAATAGGTTGATAGTGGAAACTGGATGGCCTGAGGTAAAACGAATCACGTTATTTCAGCGAGGGCTTCGAGGAGAACTCAAGGATGTCTTGGCTCAAGTCGTGAACCCACCTCAAGACTGTGCTGAATATATAGACTTAGTGGTCCAGTTAGATCACAGACTTCAGAACAGAAAGGCTGATCGAGCCAGGTTTGAGAACAGGGTGTTGGTCAATACCCACGCTAACCCCAAAGGAGCAGAGGCTTCAGAACCCATGCAAATCGGAGAGGTTAAAGGACCCTTAACCCAGAAGGAAAGAGAAAGGAGACGGCAAATGCAATTGTGTCTATATTGTGGAACTTCTGGGCATTTTCTACGAGATTGCCCTGTAAAACCACCCAAGAAGGTGGTAGGAGCTGCTGATAAAAGCCATATGGAGTCAGACTCGGGAAACGACCACGCCCGACAAGCGTAGAGGTCCGCTTGCCGAGCTTGAAGAAGGATACTCAGCCCTCGCATTTCATCATACCAATGGTCCTCGTAGATCCAGGGCAGCCATCGCGTATGCATGCAGTAAGGGCATACATTGACAGCGGGGCCATAGGACACTGTGTGGACTACGAATTGGCTTCCAGGATGAATCTGCCTCTCTGCCGAAAAACCACCTCAGATGTCATCACCACAGTTGATAGAACTGAAATTGCCTCTGGGCCTGTAACTCATTCCACCGCAGAGATGACATTATTGGGTCCGGATGGGCATCGAGAAGCTATTGTGTTTGATCTAATCAAGGCCCCACAGTTCCAAATAATACTGGGGATACCTTGGTTGGAAACACATAATCCTTGTATTGATTGGCGAGAGAAGAGAATAACCTTCCCGGATTGTGCGCAAACCTGTTACCCAAAGAGAAATCTGAGCGCAGGCCTGGCCACAGTATCCACAGCAGTCATGCAACTACCTCCAGAATACCAGGAATTCCAGGATGTCTTCCAAAAAGAACAGGCAAACACCTCACCTCCTCACAGATCGTACGATTGCCAAATCGATCTCATACCCGGTGCACAACCCCCTTGTAGCAGGATCTATGCCCTTACGGTACTTCAGAACCTTCACCTACGACAATACTTAGACCAGTACCTTGCCAATGGCTTTATTTGCCCATCTAAGTCCCCTGCATCTTTAGCTTTGTTCTTCGTGCCCAAACAGAAAGGTGACCTCAGAACATGCATAGACTACCGCGCTTTGAACCAGATAACTGTTAAGAACCGATACCCATTGCCTCTGATCCCTGAACTACTAGACCCAGTGAACGACGCTTGCATATACACTAAATTAGATCTCCGGGGGGCATACCATCTGGTACGTGTAAAAGAGGGTGACAAATGGAAGACTGCTTTTCGCACTAAGTATGGGTTATTCGAATACCAGGTAATGCCTTTCGGGTTGTGCAATGCACCGGCAGCCTTCCAATACTTCATGAGCGATGTCCTTCGCGAACTCATGGACGTTTGTGTTGTCGTATATATCGATGATATTCTAGTATACTCCTCTTCAGAATCTGACCATGTGAAGCACGTCCAAGCAGTCCTTGAGAAATTGCGCCAGCACAAACTATATGCAAAACTGGAAAAATGCGTTTTTCATGCCACAGAAGTTGAATTCCTTGGGTTTATCCTGACCCCAAAGGGAGTCCGAATGGACTCACGAAAGGTGGACGCAATCCTTAAGTGGCGATCACCAAGTTCAGTTAAAAGAGTACAAAGTATGCTCGGCTTTGCCAATTTCTACCGCAGATTCATCCCAGATTTTTCACATGTTGTACATCCCATCACAGCACACTTGCGAAAAAATAAACGCTTTATGTGGACTGAGAAGCTGAAAATGCCTTCCAAGAGCTGAAAGCGAAATTCACGTCTGCACCTGTATTAAAGCACCCGCGCCCTGAACTTCCATACATAGTGGAAACTGATGCATCCAGTCTAGCCATGGGAGCTGTGCTGTCTCAAAAGGACCCTGAAACTGGCCAGCTTCACCCAGTAGCGTTTTGGTCCAGAAAGTTCTTGGCACCTGAGTTAAACTATGCGGTTACCGATAAGGAGTTATTAGCCATTAAATCCACCTTCAAGGCTTGACGGCACTATCTTCGCGGTGCCAGGCATACCATTTCTGTGATCACCGATCACCGGAACTTACAGTATTTAAAGACAGACAAGGCCCAATCATCACGTCAACTCCGATGGGCATTTTTCTTTGCCGAGTTCCATTTTGTGATAACCTATCGACCAGGTAGTAAGAATGGTAAAGCAGACGCCTTATCCCGAATAGGGATGGGAGAGGCAGAAGTGAACCCTGAACCAGTACCTATAATTCCCGAACAAAGGATTCTTGGCATGATTACTCTACAGACTCTGGAGGACATTCAGGTAAGGAACCAGCAACTCTTTGATTCTACAGCCTTGCAGGACTGGGTAAAGAAAGGGCCGGACTACTCTGTCACCAATGATCTGCCTTATTACCAAGGACGGCTATTTCTGCCACACAAGGAACGACAAGACCTAGTCATTTCCTGTTCTCATGATACCCTAATGGAGGGGCACTCAGGTATTGCAAAAACTGAAGCTAAAATTAAAAGACAATTCTGGTGGCACACCTGGCGAAAGGATATTAAATCATTTGTGATGTCTTGTGGCATTTGCGCCCAAAACAAAAGTCAAAAGAAAAAAACAGCTGGACTCTTACAACCCTTAAACATTCCGCCTACACCATGGCACACCTTATCGTTAGACTTTATTACTGATCTACCCCCATGCAATGGATTTAACACCATTCTAGTTATTGTGGATCTTTTTTCCAAGATGGCCAACTTTATTCCTTTAAAGGGATTACCTTCTGCTTCAATCCTGGCCAAGGAGTTCCTCGAAAACATTGTTCGCATACACGGATTTCCGTCCGTATTGGTCTCTGACCGGGGCAGTCAATTCATTTCACATTTTTGGAGAAAATGCTGTCAATTGGCGCAAATCGATGTGAGGTTATCGACCAGTCACCACCCCCAGACCGATGGTCAAACGGAGAGGACCAACCAGACTCTCGAACAATACCTGTGTTGTATGTTACATCAGACGGAGAGTAATTGAAAAGACATTCTTTGGATCGCCGAATATGCATACAATAATTCAGTACACTCTGGAACTGGACAAAGCCCCTTTTATACCTTATATGGGCACCATCCTTGAACCTCAGACCTTGACTCACCCCAACACTTAGAAATGCCCACAGTGGACAATGTGCACGCTACGATTACACAAGCCTTTAAGGAAGCAACTACACATTTAAAACAGGCGAAAGAAAAATACAAGAAAGATGCTGATCGGCATAGAAGTGATTCTCCATAATACCTAATGGGGGACCAAGTATGGTTAGCCACAAAACATATACCTCTATAGGGAACACAGACCTATAACCCCAGATATTTGGGACCTTACTCTATGAAGGCCATTATCAACCCAGTGGCTGTCAAGTTGGATTTACCTGCTAATATGCAAATTCATCCCGTCTTTCATGTGTCACTTTTGAAGCCAGTACAACAGGGACAAGACTAACCAAGCCACCAGACCCCATCCTTGTAGACGAAGAACCCGAATTTGAAGTTAAGAACATCCTGGACTCCAAGCTGATAAAGTCAAAACTTTTTTATTTAATCGATTGGAAAGGTTACGGACCACAGGAAAGGTCATGGGAACCTAGTGACCATGTTCATGCACCCCGATTGGTGAAAAAATTCCACCGAAATTTCCCAGACAAACCGAAACCACAGGGAAGAACGACTTTAGGAGGGGCCTTGGGGGGGAGTGCTGTCATGATGCCTACCCCCGGGGACCCAGACCAAGTCCAGTAACCCCAGAAGCAGGCATCAAGTTACCCCAAGCAAGCCCAACAACCCCCGCTAGTGGCTATTTGGGTGCAGTCGTGGCGCCTATGGCGCCAGGCTCATATGGAGAGTCAGTCCTGGTGCCATAGGCGCCAGGCTCATAGATTAAAACTTACCTGATGCAGACCATGCTGCAAACTTACCTGATGCAGACCATGCTGCAAGAGCTCCAAGCCAAATGAGGCTTGGAAGGGACTATTTTACCTAGGGACTATTTTTTACTCGGGTGGGGCTGGGGAGGAATACTTACCTGGGACTACTTTGGAGGCTATTTAAACCACGCCCGAAGAGCAGCACACGCTTCGTGTTATTCTGCATCCAGCAGCGTAACGCTCACCATGCCTGCAAGTCTGCATCCAGTCGTCTGCCACGCCCGCCTCGAGTTTGGAGCTCCTAGAAAAAGGGAGAAAGAAGGAGAAAAGGTTAGAACAAGAGCAATACCTTTGATCCTTACCTGAATTCCCGATCCATCGCGCCTTCGAGCTGTAAGAAAGAAGTTATTTTATGCGCGTCGCCTCGCCTGCTGCAGCGCCGCGCTGAACTCACTGGCCTTCGCAGCATCTTCACATTTCACTGCATCCTCCTGCATGTTCCCGCCGCACTCCGGCACCTAAGGAGAAGACGAGAACAGCAAGGTGAGCCAAGGGAATACACAGAGGAATACCCCCCATAGACTTACCTGATTTTACCACCAGGGTACTATTCTTCATGGGTCGGCGCAGCTTCCACTGCATCCTAGCCGATCCCCGGCCCCTAAGGGGAAACAAAAGGACAGCAAGGTGAAACAAGGGACTAACAATGGGAACCCTCCTCACCACAAAAGACTTACCTGATTTTACCGCCGGAGGCATTATTCCCAGAGACTTCATACTTTCTCTCAGCGCCTGAATAAGGGAGAAAGCAACAGGTTACATATGGACATTATTTTATCGAACTATGTTGGATAATACAAATCCTTACCAGAACATCACCGGTTGCCACGAGGAACTCTTCAGTAGGGTCAAGCTGCAACCTGCAAGGAATCGGACAAGAATGAAAGTCAGGCATTTGAATTCTTACGAACTACATACTTACGGCGTCTTGCCGGGAATATCGGAGTCAATATTGTCCTGGAACTCACCAATTCCTTCGAGCCAGTGAAGCAACTGGTTATCTACGCGCCCCTGCGCTCAATGCAGGATGGAGAGCTCATCTTTTCAAATCATCAGGTGAGACTATAAGAGGGGACATCCAAGGTGATCAGTGGGGAGAACAGCGGGGTGGGGGGATTTACGCTCAACTCCACGGGTGGTTAATTCCCTTTCTCCATTTGCAGAAGAATATTCCTACGGGCCAAGTAAGCGAAGCTAGGTGGGCCAGTCCAGTCCGTCATCTCGGCCCTACGCGTCACATTGGTGGAGACTGCAGCAGTCCAGTCCAGATCGACGCCTCTGTGGGAGCCAGGTGAGCGTAACAGCTGGCCTCCGAAATTTTTCAGTAGAGGGTGCTGCGCATCGACGTCCCTCGAGCTGGTGTCCCTCGACAGCCTCCGTCTTGGCGCCAATGTCATCGTGCGCATAAATAGACTCGCACAGCGGCCGTTGCTCAGTTCCGTTTTTCCGCACTTTGTGGGCCTCGGAATCGTGTTGCTCAGGTCTTTCTTCAAGAAGATTCAACTTATTCTTCGTAGATATCATCTTAATTCGATGGCTTCCTCATCCGAACCGTCGCCCCCACGGTCCGGCTTCAAAAAGTGCCGTGATTGTGGGAAGAAAATGTCATTGACGGATCCTCACAGGATCTGTTTGTGGTGCCTGGGATCGGAGCATCACTGTTCGGAATGCGAGGACTGTATGTCCATGACGGCAAAAGCCTTGAAGGAGCGTAAGGGGAAGCTAGAAAGAGGTAAGACTCTTAAATCTTCTACTCCCTCGAATGTTTCTTCAGCAGAGTCGAGACATTCGTCTCCTCGTCGTCACAGGAAACATTCCCGTTCAAGGTCTCGAAGCGGTTCCCATCAGTCTTCGAGATTGAAACACTCTAAGAAGAGGCGTCGTAGAACTCCCTCTTCTACGTCTTACTCTGTCTCCGAGGAAAGGGTCACCTGCCACACGAAACACAGCTCTCCAGCTAAATGGGAGGAATTCCTTATGAAAATGCTTAGCGTCTTCGAGAAAGTGGCCTCGACCCCCTCAGAGACGGCTAAAGGTGATACCCTGGGTGAAAGACCCGAGTAGTTGCACCCGGCGAAAGAAACTACCTGAGAGCGGCATGAACCCTCGAGTAAAGACAGTAAGTCTGCATCATCGACGCCGCCGTCGAAGGTTTCTTTGACTCATAAATCTGCGTCATCGACGCCTTTGTCGAAGGGTCCGTCGACACATAAATCGGTTGCATCGACACCGTCTTCGACGTCTATGTCGACGCTGATAAAAGACAGATCTACAACTGTCACTACATCTCAGACAGTAGAGGTGTCCAGGACCTCGACCATTACCTCAAGGATGCAGTCGACAACTTCAACGACTCAGAGTAGAATTCTGATCCTCTCGAGTAATTCGAGGCCTCTTCTAACTTTTTCGACGCCATTTTCAGGTTTGTCAAAGATTTGACTTCCACGTCGACAACTTCGACGTTTTCTCAACCGGTGACAATCAATTTGGCCACCTCTGCTCTAGAAATTGGTTTTAAACCATGCCTTAGGTCTGATTATTTTAGAGCGTTGTCCTCCATATATATGAGGAAGTGGAGGATTCCGACCATGAGAGACCTTTTGGTTTACAAAGGACCAGAGGAATTTATCTCTGAAGAGAACAGGTTAAAAGATCTTCAAGACTCTTTACATGAGGCAAGTGGTTTAGATACTTCTCCAGAAGTAGAGTTTGCTAAACCAGACCCTGGGGAGCATTTTTAGACCCCTTATAGGGTTCTGATGGCTAAAATAATAGAATTCATGGGGTGGTCTACACCTTCTTTTCAGCAGGATGACCTTACTGACATTTTAGTTAAAGGTCCTCAGGAAGATCCTGTTTTTCCTTTTCATACTGCTCTGCAAAGAAAGATCTCTGCTAATTGGGAAACTCTGGAAGTTATCCCTGCAGTTAACGAGAAACTATCTGCCAAATACAGGGTATCTGCTACAGATCCTAAATACTTGAACAAACATCCAACTCCAGAGAGTTTGGTTGTACAAGCAGCAACTTCATCAAATAGTAGATCTGCATACCCTACTATTGCACAGGACAGGGACGATAAAAGGTTTGATGCTATGTGAAAAAAAGTCTTTTCGGCTTGTAGCATGGCGCTTAAATCTATTAACGCCACTTGAATGCTTGCAAGATTTAGCCATACACTTTGGGAGTGTGCTTCATCCGTGGCTGACTGTCTCCCAGGAGGAGAGGAAAGGGAAGCATTTTTAAAGATCATCAAAGATGGGAAAGATGCAATGTGCGAGTCCCTTCAAACTGGCATTGATTCTGCTGACAGTATCAGCAGGGTCATGGCGGCAAGTACCACAATCCGCAGATTTGCGTGGTTGCGGAAGTCTGGTTTTGCTCCAGATGTACAAGCCAGACTTTTGAACATGCCTTTTGACGGCACTTCTTTATTTGGTAAGAAGGCTGATTTGTTTGTTTGTTTGTTTATTTAATATAGCGCAAAACCAAACCCGCAGGTAGCCGGGCGCAAACATTACAAGGATACTTGAGAACTTAGTTACAGTGACACACACAAAATAGGCAGTAGGACAGTTCAACAACATTACAGTCTGAATATACTTATACAGTAATGCCAGGTGTCAGAAGCATAAAGAAATAGGCAGGACAGTTCAACAACGTTACAGTCTGAATATACTTGTACAGTTAATGCCAGGTGTCGGAAGCATAAAGAGCTAAGTAATAATCAACCACAGTTTTGTAGTCCCGGTAGGATCCAGTGAAGTTCCTAGATACTAGCAGTGGTAGTCGGAGGTCCCTATAGGGGGACAGGTTAACAATGGGCATAGTCGGGAGGTGTCACTCAGGACGAGTGGTTCTAGTAAAAGAGGGTGATGACATTAGATGTCATTAGATCGTATCCATGAAAGAACCTTGCGCCTGAAACTTAGGTAAGGTTGGTCCTTTCTAAGTTCTAAGGGGAGTTTGTTCCAGGTTTGGGCAGCTATGACTGGAAAGCTAGCGCCGCCAGCTGTACTCTTTCTGTATCTAGGCACCATCAAGGTATAAGCGTTAGTCATTCTTGTGGGGCGGCTTGAGATTCTCTTGTTGATTCTGTTTGCTAGATAGAGAGGAGCTATATTGTTGAGGCATTTGGACGTGAGCGAGAGAGTTTTGAGGGTGATCCTGTCTTGAATTTTTTGCCACTGGATATTCCTTCTGGCGGTAGAGACATGGGCCCCGTTAGGAATGTTTAAGGCTACTCTAAGAGCGTTATTTTGGAGTGTTTGGAGTTTGTTAAGGATATACTTGTTAGATCCCGCATATAGGGCATTATAGTAGTCATATCTGGATATGATAAGTGCATTAGTTAAGGTAATACAGCTAGCCTCTGTTAGGAATGGTCTACATGCTTGGATCAGTTTACAAGTATAGGCTGTGGAGGAAGCTAGGGAGTTAATTTGTTTCTTAAAAGTGAGTGCTGAGTCCAGATAGACCCCAAGGGTTTTGACTGCAGGCATCACTTTGATGAGATTATTGTCAATGTTAAAAGAGGCATAGTTAGGTTCAAGTTTTTTAATCGCTGTCTCTGTGCCGAGGATTAGTATCTCCGTTTTGTCGTCATTCAGACAGAGAACATGGGATGCCATCCATGCCTGAATGAGGAGATATATCTTATTTACCAAGGCTGAGTCTTCAAAGAAGTTACCTGAAAGGGGGATGAGGATCTGAGTGTCATCTGCATAGTTAGTGTAGATGACACCCAGTCTATCCAACTTGTCAAACAAAGGTTTGGTAAAGATGTTGTACATAGTAGGAGACACACATGATCCCTGGGGGACACCGCAGGAGACTTGTATGGGATCAGCAGCTGCTAGGGGGAGAAGACTCTCATAGTCCGGTTAGCAAGGAAGGATTGAACCCAGGTTATGTCATCGCTTGAAAAATGGGCAGCGGATGACAGCCTGGAGAAGTTACAAACATACAGCAGCGAAATCTCCTGGAGCTGCAATCCGACTCCGAATTGCCCCTCAGGAACCTCCTGGAGGGGTAGGTCCTTTCGCTTTAACTCCACATTCGGAAAAGGCAGTGGACAGCCAGCTCAAAAGGGGCCAGAAACGATTCACACGCGGTGGACGGGGAAAAGGTACAAAAACCGCAGCAGCAGGTGCCGCTTTACCCTCAGCATCTGCGTCAGCCGCTACTAAACCCCTCTGAGGTCTCCCCTCACAAGACACCAGTAGGGGCCAGGTTAACTCAACATCTGGCAGAATGGCAGGCTATTACATCAGATGCTTGGGCATTGGAGACAGTTGCCCAAGGTTACTGCCTGCCCTTCCTACACACCCCTCAGAGTCATCCACCGGGAAACAACTCTTTGAAGTTTCCAGACCCGCTCCTTATGCAAGAGATTGTAGACCTGCTAGAGAAAAGTGCCATAGAACTGGTACCTGTAGCGGAGAGGAACAAGGATTGGTATTCTCCCTACTTCTTAGTACCAAAGAAGGACGGAGGACTGAGACCCATCTTGGACTTGAGGGAATTGAACAAATTCCTCAGTAAAAACAAGTTCAAGATGGTAACCCTTTCCCAGATCCTCCAGGCCCTCCAGCTTCAGGACTGGTTGGTATCTCTGGACCTTCAGGATGCTTATTTCCATGTGCCAATCTATCTCAAACACAGGAAATACCTGAGGTTCACAATTGGCAACTCTCACTATCAATTTCGAGTTCTGCCATTTGGGCTGACCTCTGCCCCGAGGGTCTTCACCAAGCTAATGTTGGTAGTGGCTGCAAGTCTAAGGAGGGAAGGGATCCACGTCTACCCCTACCTGGACGATTGGTTCATCAGAGCAGTATCTTCGAACAAGCTCAGATCCAGCTAGATTATGTCTGCCACTTCCTTCACAAGCTGGGCTTCTCCCTCAACTTAAAGAAGTCTCAGATGATACCATCACAGAGACTCCAGTTCATTGGAGCAGTCCTGGACACTTCCCTGGGGAAAGCCTCGCCACCAGTCGTGAGGGCTCAAGATATTCTACAGATGGTCACCAAGTTTCAAAATGCCCAACGTCTACCAGCCTTCGACTTTTTGAGGTTGCTAGGCCTCATGGCATCCTGCATCTTCCTAGTGCCAGAGGCTCAAATGAGAATGAGATCCCTCCAGTGGGCACTAAGAACCCAATGGTCGCAATTCTCAGAAAGAATGTCAGATCTCCTTCAAGTCCCGGACAGCGTGGCTCGAGACCTTCAGTGGTGTGCCTGTCAGGAGAACATCTTGAAAGGAGAACATTTTTGGCAACCATGTCCGGAGATAACAGTAGTCACGGATGCCTCACTAACAGGGTGGGGAGCCCATGCCAACGACTTGACCATCAACGGTCGTTGGTCTCCATCGGAGTCCAGACTACACATCAACCTGTTGGAGCTGAGAGCCATCTGTACAGGGGAAGAATGTCCTAATCATGATGGACAACACAGTGGCCATGCACTAACTCAACAAAAAAAGAGGCGTAGGATCACTGCCACTGTGCAGAGAGGTGATGCAGCTCTGGTTTTAGGCAATTCAAGAAGTAATCTCTCTATCGGCAGTTCACTTAGCTGGAGAGAAGAAGTTGACAGCGGACACTCTGAGCAGGCAGAGCACAGTCTCCCACGAGTGGGAAATAGCCCAGGAAGTCCTTCAAGAGATCTTCGCCCTTTGGGGAACCCCTCAAGTGGATCTGTTCGCCACCATTATCAACAGGAAGTGCGATCAGTTTTGTTCAAGGGAATTTCAAGGGAATTTCCCCAGATAGGAGCTCTAGGGGACACGTTCGTAGTAGACTGGGAGTTTCCACTTCTATACGCGTTTCCTCCAGTCCCTGTCATTCTCAGATGATCAGGAGGTTCAGAAGATTCCGGAAGACTATGATCCTAATTGCCCCATATTGGGCCAGGAGAACGTGGTACCCGGACCTTCTGGACATGTCCATCTGCCCTCCGATTCGTCTTCCGCAAAGACAGGATCTTCTCTCGCAGAAGGGAGGTCAGGTTCTCCATCCAGACATCAGAACCCTCAAACTTCACGCTTGGTTTCTGAAAGGTAGAGATACAAGGATTGGGACCTCCCGGATGACGTCATGGAGGTGTTGCTTTCAGCTAGAAGGCCAGCAAAAAAGACTTTATAATGCTGCCGTTGGAACAGATTTTGCAGCTGGTGTAGAGAAAAGAATATCGATCAAGGGCTACCTCGCAGCGCTGTCAATCTTTAAGCGCACAGCGGAGGAACCATCATATTTCAAATTACCCCTAGTAATCCAATTTCTGAAGGGGTTAACTAATGTCTATCCCCCAAAGCCGTACCCTTGAGGGACTTAAATCTAGTCTTAAATTTTCTGATGGGTACTCCTTTTGAACCACTCAATTCTTGTTCATTGAGATTTGTCACCCTTAAAACAGTCTTCCTAGTGGCTCTAACATCTGCCAGAAGAGTGAGCGAATTACAAGCTCTATCTTGCAAACCTCCTCATACTTTTTTTCACCCAAAGGTGGTCTCTGAATTCCTCATCAATCAGAAAATAACCTTAAGTTCATTCTATCCTCCTCCCCATCCAGGGAAAGCAGAAGAGAGGCTACATAGGCAGGATCCAAGGCGTGCCTTGAGTTTTTATATCAACAGACTTGCTAGGATAAGGCAAGCAGACCAACTGTTTGTAGGTTATGCAGGACACAAATTAGGATTGCTAATCACAAAACAGACCATTTCAAGATGGATTATTTTAGCCATTCTAGATAGCTACAAATTAGCTGGGAAAGAGCCCCCTCAACACCTTAGGGCTCATTCAACCAGGGGTATCGCAGCCTCTTCGGCTCTCCAAAGAGGGGTACCAATTCGGGACATATGTGCGGCTGCCACATGGTCGTCCGCACATACCTTTACAAAATTCTATAGTCTGGATTCCTCCTCTCACCAGGAGACAAGATTTGGCAAAGCTGTGTTACATTCTGCTCATTCTTAAAGGGGAATATTCCAATTTTACTCCCACCTCCTCTTTCACACCACTGCTATGGGAGTCTATCAAGATAAGGAATACGTCGGAGGACACAATCCCTTCGAAGAACTAGTTACTTCTTGCCTTGTAACGTTCTTTCGATGGGATGTTCCTCCAACGTATTCCTTATCGCCCCTCCCATCCATCCCCGCAGTAAAACTTCCCTTGTAGTTGCAGCTTACGCTCCTTCAAGGTCAATAACCAATTCATGCACAGCTAATTTCAAGCTTCAAAACGGAACTGAGCAACGGCCGCTGCACAAGTCTATTTATACGCACGATGACGTCGGCGCCGAGACGGAGGCTGTCGAGGGACACCAGCTCGAGGGACGTCGACGCGCAGCGCCCTCTACTGAAAACATTTCCGAGGCCAGCAAGCTGGGATGTAATCCATCAAGATAAGGAATACGTCTGAGGAACATCCCATCGAAAGAACGTTACAAGGTACAAAGTCACTTGCTCTTCTGTGGAGAGTTTAGAAAAGATGTTTCTCTTTTGCCTGGTGCAGTGCTGGACTCCTTTACCTTGCTTATGATGTAGGCTGCAGCTGCAGGTGATCCTGACTCCCTTTTGTTGGCAATTGGGAAACAGGGGCTCTCTCCACTGTTCATGGTAGTGTGGGAAGGATGTGGGGGTCTATCTGTGTGTTAATTTAATGTATGGGTTAGGCCTGGGCTTTCTGCTTCCACTTTGGATTTCAAATAGTCGATGGGTTTGTGTTATCTCATGCTGCCTGCTTTGCGTCATGTTAAACACTTCAGTGGGTTATCTTGGTCTTTCCCATTATCTTCCTGATCCCAAAGTGTGTTTTTCTAGTCAGGTTCTGGTTTCCTCTGTTAAGAAAGAGGGATTATAGGAGATGTAGTCCCTTTCTTGTTAGTCTGTTAACATGGTTTGGGCTGTCTTGGCCAGGGATGTATTTTCCAGCCTTCTTCTTGGCCTAAGTGTCCTAACTGGGTCTTCTGTATGGTCCATCCCCTCCCGGGTCCACATTTTTCTTCCCTGGACATAGTCTGGGGTTTGCTTTTGTTCAAGAGGGGCATTATGGGACATGTTGTTTTTTTCTGGTTTCTTTATGGCTGGGTATATTCTTTTACTGCCGACAGCTGCTGCTGTGGACCTGGGGATACCATACCAGGTCATTGTGGCAAAGTCAAAGTGGACACTTCACCACACCCACCCAAGCCGGCAATATAATTCTCCAACCACAATGCAACGCACAAACTGTTACTGGAGTTCTACAGAAGAGTCGCCAACATGCACTTGGTAGCCATGATGCTGCCAGGTACACAGTAGTTCAAAGAGAGCCTTCTGAAGTCCAAAAAACCTATACAGACTTGGCCTACTTGCCAAGAGGACAATATGTTTATGAAATCATCTTGTCCCTGACAACAAAGACCGTGTCCTGAGAGTGGGGCTATAGGAATTCCATACTTCTGCTAATGGTAGGTATGCTCATGAATCTTCTCCCCAGTGTTCATGCTCAACCTGAAGAACAGGGACAATCATATGATTCTTCAGACATATCTTATCCATTTTACTCATTTTATGGAACATCTCCCCATTCAATCAGACTTGCTCTTTCACGCTTACATTAAAAAAAAAAAACGAAAAACCATCCTGTTCTGGCAACATCCACCATCTGGCATCTGAAGGCTAGCATACTTAAGACTTACTTACCTGACTGAATTCTCAATCTCTGGGACTCCCAGCTCCTGTTCACTCCCCTGTACCTGGAATTTGACTGTTCTTAGACCTCACCCCCCCTCAGCTTTACCGGCACCGTTGTTTCTGAACCGGCATACTACAGGTCTGCTCACCGGAGTTGCCGTGCCCGGCAATTCTGACCCTGCCGTGCACAGCGGCAACGGTAAGCAGACCGTCATGGAAGCACCAGCACCATTAACAATGGTGCCGTTTATTCTGTGTTGCCCATTCCCATTTACATGGACTTCATAGACTTTAAGACCACTTTTGATTCAATTTCTAGAGAGCTACTGTTAACTAAATTTGCTAATGCAACCTTCCCACCTTCAATCTAAATGTTGATCCACCAATTGCATTCTGATACGACAGTACACATTCGCCTAACCCTGGATGGCAAATTGACCTGTCCGATACCAACTTTCATGGGCTTAGAGCAAAGGTGCATCCTGGCCTCCGCCCTATTTAACTTTTTAATTTCAGATCTAAGATGAAACCTTGTGGACGTTTGTGTATGACCCACCTAAATTAGGGCAACAAATGATACCATGGCTTTTTTACGTGGATGACCTGGTTCTTTTATCTAAAATACCAAAAGGTCTCCAAAATCTCCTCTCCGCCCTAGAGAAATATGTTACTAACAACTTCTTGACCATCAATCTAGAAACAACTCTAAAGTTATAAACTGTAGAAAGAGACAAAGTGAGAAGAACTCCTATCATTTGTCTCTGCCCAGAGTACGACTAAAACTAGTCCATGAATATCGATATTTGGGAATCAACATGAATAGTCACAGCTCGGTCCTTCTGTACGGTACGGAGCTAAAAATAAAAATTACTACTGCAGCTGCGCAAGCCTCCATTATTCATGCCAAAAATGGGACATATTCGTACTTGGCTGTTCTTACCTTCTATAATCAGACGGCCGTCCCTGCAGTCTTGTACGGTGCCGAGACCAAAGTGTGGATACCTGAATCATTCTGGCTTTGACTAGAAGGAATATTTTGGAAACGTCTGCTCTCTCTACCTCTTTCCAAACCCCTGTGTATCATACGACATGAACTGGGTCAGTTTTCACTATATATCTCCTATGCGTGGAAATTGTGCTCTCTGCACAGGAAATGCTTGTTATCTTCCAATCCAAATTCCTTGCTACATGCACTGTCCATCTATTTAACATCTTCTGCTCACCAATTTATAGCACGGTGGAGCCAACAAACCATCAACATCTTGAATTTGGTGGATATTTCTGTTGAACTTCTGTTGAAGAACCCTACTCGTGCCAAGCAAAAACGGAATCAGTATGACTGTATTCATACCTGACAATTGTGTTTTACATATGCAGACTTCAAGAGCAATCCTTTTGCCCTGAAAAAGAATCGACAACCAAAAAGGTACCTAGTTAAATTCCCATCTTCTGGTTATAAGAAGAATCTCTTTACGCATTAGACTTGTTGGCAAACAAAAGACGTCCTAGCCATGCAAAAGTTAATCTCTACATCTGAAAATGTCTGTAGATTCTGTAAAGAACCAAAGCACACTGAAACTCCAAGCATCTGCGTATGCCCTATGCTCACGCCAGAGCAAATGTACTTGTTTCCCCATTTTAAAGATCTCAGGATTTTAACATCTGAAATACTGTGACTTAACATATTTGACTCTCAACGCAGAATTCAAATTACGGTGGGCAGATTCTTTTTATCCTTGGACATAACTTAAATTGGACAACAGTTTTGTCAACAGTATATTTTTTACTTGGAGATGCAATGTTATGAATGTTTATTTCAATTCCTTTTTTTTTCTTTTTCCTTCTAAATTGCCATTGTACTTTTTTCTTTTTTTTTAAAAACACTGAAAATGTATGTAAATATTGAACTAATATGATGTATTGAAAGGTTGATTGTTTTTCAGCCTTGACAATAAAAAAATAATAATATGAACATCTGTGGCAAACATGTCTGTAATAGTGATTCAAGCCTAAACTTTGTCTCAGAATGTAATTCACACTGGGCTTGGTGCACATTTAATTCGTCACAATACTCACCCTTATAGTTAAATGTCCCTAAGAGACATATTTGATCACTCTGATGTTCTGGGTGAGTGGATAACAGTGCCAGCTTTCAGATGTGAGGGTCTTGAACCACAAACTACATATACATATTTGGTCAGCATCAGGTGTTAGGTGAGAGGCCTTAGGTGAGAGGCAAGCATCCTTGGCTTTCGGTTGTGAGGCACAGGCTAGGCTGCATGAGCAGATGATGACTATCGTTGCCTAAATGCATTCCTTTCACAGCTTGAAATTGAGCGCTCGGTTCCTGCAATTCTCAAATTAGGGTGAGTCTCCTGTAACACGTTTTCAGATTTCACATAGAAATTGCGCTCCATGCTTATTAGGGGAGAACAGAAGGAGCCTGGGCTTGTGAGCACTATTTGGAGACAGCCGGGGCTATACCCTGCCCTCTTAAAGCCCTGATACATCACTATTTTCTGATAATGAACAGGTTCTGTTATAATATTTGATCTGCATGTTAATTATTGCTGATGGTGTTACTGGACAGTAGACTATGTTCTGTTTGCAACAGCTTGAGTTCTTAAGGTATGCGTTATCATGTCTTTAGACACTGCACCTGCCCAGAAATCATTGTGCAACATCCGCATAGTGCGTAGAAAATCACTGCAATTTCAGTGGATTTGTGAAGCGGACCAGGGGAACGGACCATAATTACTGAATCCACCAGCCCAATCACAAATATGATGAGACTGAGATGCTTTGGATTTCAAATCAGGTGAATTCTACAGAAATGTATATATATTTCTGAGGCTTGTGGAATCTGCTTAGATCACATGCTGTGCATAGGCCGACATCTAGTGGAAGCTGCGGAGTATTACAGTTTGTTTTTCGAAACTCGAAAATGGGCGTCGACACAGGCGTGCCAGTAATACTATCCCTAGTGTGAGGTCCACTGTACCCAAGACCCCTCACGCATCTAGGATCCTGATTGTTTTTTTCCGCCATACTGGTCGGAAGCATCTTGCGGAGTCCCCTGGCCTTAGCCATACTTTTGCTAATAATTGTAATTTAGAATTCTTTATTTACATCCTTCCCCACCCCAACGTCGACCCTCGACACTCGACGATGGCTGGAGAAGACATCGACCGTCGGCTGCTGCACGACGGATTTGGGCCTTGGAAGGCCGCTGGCCTCGGCCCGGGCCTGGTAGGCCGCTGGCCTCGGCCCGGGCCTGGTAGGCCGCTGGCCTCGGCCCTGCAATTAGGGAGAGTGGGGGGTGGTACATACTCTTCACTCTTGGTATATAGGTACACCTTATATATTTCCTACACTTATCAGCCCGCTGCCTCAAGGTGCGTATGGAGGGTACCCCTTTCCAATTCTGCCCCAAGTGCAACCGCAAATACCCTTGGGTCGACAGGCACGCCACGTGCAATCTCTGCTTGCCGAGGGACCACTCCAAAGCGAACTGTAGAGCGTGTAGTAGGTTTAAACCTAAGACACTTAAGGACCGTTCGACAAAGCGTTGGGCCCACCACGCCAGGCAGGCGGCCATGGCAGCGGAGGGCGCCTTCAGCGATGGCAGCGACGCCGTACTTTCGGACGGCGAGGGCATTACGGCGTCGAAGGACAGCCGAGCGCAGGTCCCCGACCTCGGAAGGTCGTCCGGCAGGGCGGCTATGGGGAAGACCCCCGGCGACGCAAGCGCTACACACCCTACACACACTAAGCACACTAAGTCCAACCGAACCTCGACGACGACGACTTCTCGGAAAGAGGCACAGATAGAACGGTCCGACTCGGTGTCCTCTGGGCGCTCTCGATCGAGATCGCCTCACGACGCAAGGCAATCATCCACTCTTGCCAAGAGTGCCTCGCTCCCTAGACTAACGGAAGTTCGATCGTCGGAGGACGAAGACGACTTCCACCCCCAGGCCGCGCTCCAAGAGACGGAGCCCGCAGTTAACACCAGCGAGGCCCCACCCTCGAAGGACAGAGATACCTCTCCTGATAACCGACGCCAGGCGTCGAAAGTCTCCGGAGCCCCCAAGGGACAGGGAAAACATTTTTCCACACACGGGGAGGGGGCGAAACAGCAAAAAGTCCTTCCCCCCTAAGCAGACAGACAAATCCAAGTCTGCTGATAAATCAACATCAAGCAAGGGTACCCACGATAAGTCCCCTAAACTGCCTGCTAAAGTCATCCCCACTTCCAAAAAATGGTCCAGTGAAGACATAGATAGAGTCATGTCAAGAATGTCTTCCTTGGCTGATTTTTATGACAAAAATCCGGAACATTTCCTCTCGTATGACCCACAGGGGGCCACACCCTCAGGTTCCACTGATCCTATCCCCCTAAGTAAGAAAGCCTGGTTCGAAACCTCTATAAGACCTGAACCCTTCGAGGTGCAGCCTTACTCTACTCCATACTCTACTCCATACCCCAGGTACCAAGGAGAGCCTTTCCCTAGAGGGGACCAGGAGTTTGAAATTATGGAGGAACAAACCGGGACGAAATACTATGCGGATGATGAGGACCAGGAGGAGGAAGAGGATGAACCGGAGATATACAGAGTAGATTCCCCGGTAGAGAATGAAGCCCCGGTTACCGACTCGCCAGTCGATAACCAGCCCCTCCTTAATAAGGTTCTCGCTCGCGCAGCAGAACATTTTCACATCGACACCCACGGTGTACAGGAGGAAAGGGACTTTGCAGAAGAGTTGGTGGGAGAGAGGAGGCCGGTCGCCCGGACCATCCCTATCCTTAAATCCATCCAGCGAAGAATAGATCCGTCCCTGGTGGACCCAAACCTCACCAGAGCAGTCAACCCCAGGGTCGAAAAACTTTTCAGGGCAGCCCAGTCTGACCCTCTCTATATAAGACGACATCTGAAACCAGACTCCCTAGTTGTTACCAACACTCGGAAGAGGGCTGGAACACCCTTGTCTTCGTCAGAAGCTCCTCCCGACAAGGAGAGCAAAAAACTTTACGGTTTTGGCAGGAAGGTAGCCTCAACGTCCGCCTACCAAGCAAGGATTGCTAACTCCACCACCCTGTTGGCCAGCTACAACTGCCATCAGTGGGAAGAAGTCGCGGCACTCATAGCCTCTGCTCCTGAACCGTTAAAGGGCCAGTTGGCTCGGATTTCTGCAGAAGGTAGAGCCGCGTCTGGTTGCATATTGAAAGCAACTTTCGACGCCGCGGACAACGCAGGAAGATTGATAGCAGAAGGTACTGTTATCAAAAGACATGCGTGGTTACGGCAGTCGGGGTTCAAAACAGAAACTCAGGCTTCTTTAATAGACAAGCCGGTGGAACCCGATCTATTGTTTGGGAAAGCGGTCGAAGACGCACTGAAAAATGCCAAGGACGAATACGAGACTCTCAAATCCCTTGGCCAGCTAACCAACAAACCCCCTAACCAGAGGGGGAATAGTAATTTTCGTCGCCCACGCGGCCAAAACTCACAAAGAGGCAACTATTCCCAGGGACAGGGTACACAGTGGAACAACAACCAGCAGTCTATCCAGAGTTACGGCAGGGGTAACAAAAGAGGTCGTGGAAGAGGCAGAGGCAGCCCCAACAAGGGAGGCGGCACGCCTCCACCAAAGCAGTGACGCTCAGTTCAGGGTCCCTTCTCACGCAACCCCAGTAGGGGGACGCATTTCCAACTTCACCCAGGCTTGGGAAGGGATCACCTCAGACAGATGGGTGCTGTCAACAGTGTCCACAGGATATTGTATAGAACTACTGCAGCGCCCCACGACAAAGAGTACACTCCCTAGAACATCAGAAGATCCTTCTCGAGGAGATCGCCATTCTGCTAGAAAAGGACGCGATAGAACTCGTCCCGGGACACCAGGTAAACAAGGGTATCTATTCAACTTACTTCCTTGTGCCAAAGAAAGATTTGACAATGCGCCCAGTATTGGACTTACGGCCTGCCAACAAGTATGTCAAGCCCCAAAAATTCCGTATGACCACGCTACAAGAGGTAATCCCCCTCCTAAAAAAGGGGGATTACATGGCAACCTTGGATATGAAAGATGCTTATTTTCATATTTCCATGCTCCTGGCGCACAGAAAGTACTTGCGCTTCAAGGTGGACAGTCGCCACTACCAATTCAAGGTACTGCCCTTCGGGATAGCTTCAGCACCAAGGGCATTCACCAAGGTACTGGCGGTGGCAGCTGCACACCTACGCAGGGAGGCAATTCCAGTGTACCCTTATCTGGACGACTGGCTCATAACGGGGGAAACCCCAGGAATATGCAGGACAAACATTCAGAGGACCATCGACCTCCTTCACGAATTAGGCTTCTCAATCAACGAAAAGAAGTCAAGCCTAGTGCCAAGCACCTCAAAACAGTTCCTGGGAGCAATCCTAGATACTCAGAAAGGGTTGACCTTTCCTTCGGAAGAGAGAATTCGGAATATACTACTGCACATTCCACATTATCAGTCCGGTCAACAGATAACGGTACGCAAAGCAATGCGGTTACTGGGCATGATGGCGTCATGCATTTACCTGGTCGTCCATGCGCGCCTGCGCATGCGTCCCATGCAGGAATGGTTGGCGAAACAGTGGTCTCAGGCAAGTGGTCAGTGGGACGATCTAGTGGTCGTTTCGCCAACACTTGTACAGAGCCTACACTGGTGGACAAGAGAGAACCTCGCAAGGGGAAAACCCTTTTACGATCCCGAAGTACAGGCAGTGGTGACTACAGATGCATGCCTGACGGGGTGGGGAGCTCACCTTCTCCACCACACAGCTCAGGGTCTCTGGTCTCACTCAGTAGCCAAGAACCACATCAACCTGCTAGAGCTTCTGGCAGTATTCAGAGCGCTTCAGGCGTTCGAGCCCCATCTACTGAACTTGTCGGTGTAGATCCGGACAGACAGCACGACAGCCATGTTCTACCTGAACAAGCAAGGAGGGACTCGTTCGCCAAATCTGTCCAAACTTGCCCAGAAAATATGGATATGGGCACTCAAACGGAACATCTTCCTGTCATCGCAACATGTTCCAGGGGAGCTCAATTCCCTAGCGGATGCTCTAAGCAGAGACTCCCTCCCAGAGGAACACGAATGGGTCCTTCACAGAGAGATCGTAGAAGATCTCTTCTCTCAGTGGGGTTTCCCCGCTATAGACTTATTCGCCACAAGCGAAAACAGACAATGCCCAGGATTTGCATCCAGGTTCCCCCAACCAGACTCCCAAGGGAGCGCCCTATGGATGAACTGGTCAGGGATGTTTGCGTACGCTTTTCCACCAACTCCTCTAATCAGGAAAGTGGTGTACAAGATGAACAAGGAATCGATGACGCTCATCCTAGTTGCTCCTATGTGGGCGAGACAACCGTGGTTCCCACACCTACGCAGGATGGCGGTGTGCGAGCCCATCAAACTTCCAGCCTGGTACAACCTACTGTCCCAGCAACAAGGTCAAACAGTGCACCAGCAACCCAACTCAATGAACCTGGCAGCATGGCTCCTGAAGTCATAGAGTTTGGACATCTCAATTTACCGCAGAGGTGTATGGACATCCTAAAAGAATCTAGGACCAAACACAAGGCACTGTTACTTTGACAAGTGGAAGAGGTTCGTTATCTGGTGCCAGAGTAAACAAATCAACCCGGTTGATTGCACTCCTTCCAACATTGTTACATACATGCTCCACCTGCTAGATGCAGGATTGGTTTTTAACTCTCTAAAAGTACACCTGGCAGCCCTCTCGGCTTACACCACTTCCCATAGCAAAGTGTTGTGGTGGAAAGTACCAGTAGTTAAAGCCTTCATGGAAGGAGTAAAGAGACTTCACCCTCCTATTTCAAACCCACCGCCAGGGTGGGACCTTAATGTGGTGCTAGCTAAGCTCATGGGCCCCCCTTTCGAACCCATGCATAAAAGTAGTCTCAAACACCTGACTTATAAAACGGCCTTCTTAGTAGCCATTACCTCTATAAGAAGGGTCAGTGAAATTCAGGCTTTGTCAGTGCAGGATCCTTTCTTTACTATCCACAAAGACAAACTGGTTTTACACACACACCCTAGGTTCTCACCTAAATTTATATCAAAATTCCATGTAAACCAGTCCATCGAGCTTCCGGCTTTCTTCCAGAACCCGCAAAGCTCGGCTGAGGTGAAACTACACACCCTAGATGTGCGCAGGGCGGTCCTCTACTATGTAAATAAAACCAGACCGCTAAGGAAAACAGATCAACTGTTTGTCTCCGTAGCTACAGGCAGAGAGGAAGATCGCGTCTCTAAAGGCGCTATCTCGAAGTGGATTATCAACTGTATACAGCTGTGTTACTCTCTTTCTGAAAAAACTCTGCCTTTTACGCCAAGGGCCCACTATACTAGAGGCATTGGAGCCACTCTGGCTTTCATTGCAAATGTTCCCCTCGACACCATTTGCAAAGCAGCTACTTGGAGCTCTATTCACACTTTTACTCAGCATTACTGCATTGACACCCATTCCAAGACAGATACACAAGTGGGACAAGCGGTTCTAAGACACCTGTTTGCTCATGACCCTTCTCACATCCCACCTCCTTCTTCTGGTACTGCTCGCTAATCTATGCACAGCATGTGATCTAAGCAGATTCCACAAGCCTCAGAAGGGATACATTACTCACCGTAATCGTATTTCTGATGCTTGTATCTGCTTAGATTCACATGCGACCCACCCTTCCTCCCCTCCGAGAGAAGGCGCATGATTGCTTGTAGTCTTACCTTTCTGTCTATCTGCTTGGATTATCTGTACTCACGCTACTCCTCATGCTTCCTCATGTCAGAAAAAATACAATCTGAGGATCCTAGACGCGTGAGGGGTCTTGGGTACAGTGGACCTCACACTAGGGATAGTATTACTGGCACGCCTGTGTTGACGCCCATTTTCGAGTTTCGAAAAACAAACTGTAATACTCTGAAGCTTCCACTAGATGTCGGCCTATGCACAGCATGTGAATCTAAGCAGATACAAGCATCAGAAATACGATTACGGTGAGTAATGTATCCCATATATCCCACCTTGCAGACATATATGAGTATTTGCTTGCATGGGTGCAAAAATTCACTTATAGCAAGGACTGTTTTCCAAGCATGTTTAACAACTACAAATGCAAACGATCAAAATAGCACAGAGAGAACTGCTGCCTGTAAAGATATTCGAAATCAGTCTCCTCCCTGTTAAAGGATCAGTTGAAAACAATACCCTTTTTGTTTTTTACCCGATACAGTGAAAGGGAGTTGCACTCTTCCAAAACATATATACTTAAGTATTATTTATTTAGTCAGACCTCTGAGCACACTAGATTGATATGATATGATATGGCATTTATAATGCGCCTATACACAAGTGTTTTAAGGCGTGACGAGGCAAGGGAGGGGGAACAGAGGGAAGACAGACAGCGATCCTACTAGGCCAGGTGTCATTCAGATCGCGCAAGTGCAAGGGAAGGGGGGGAGTGCAGTACATGGGATAAAAGACAGGGACGTCATTTCACCAAAATGCCAGGGGTAGCGGAAGTGACATCACATCACCCTGGACCTCTGATGACAACACAGGAAGTGATGTCATTTGACCCCACCCCCAAAATGACATCACAGGAAGCGATGGAACACAACCATTCACCCCTTGACAAAACAGGGAGTGGTTTCACATAGCATTGTTCCTAAGTACACTACGATACATATGGTTACTATAGCACTGTAATGTTTCAAGAATGAATCACCATATATATCGTTAATATTATTACCAAATTACTGTGAGGGCATGCCAAATGATGATGTGTTATTACATAGCACTTACGCTTAAGTGCTTTATATCTAACAAATATACATACAATATAACCCAACCTGTGTTGGTACTCATTTATAGACCTCAGAAGGATGAAGATTGAGTTGGCCTTGCCGGGATTCAAACCTGCAACCTGCAGATCACACACACACACGCACGCACGCACGCACACACCAGCAGCGAGCGCTCAACCCACTGAGCTATCTTACTAGCTATAGCTATCTTACCAGTTATAGTAAAATGAGCAATTACATGCCTGAATATTCTCAAAGTCAAAGCAAATTACACTCTGTAGTGTATACCAATAAACTGGTAACAGATTTAACAGCAGGCCAGTTCATATGCAAGGTCTGATACAAAGTTGGCCACATGTCAAGCCGGCGTGCATCTACTTTTCAGGCTGGCAAATACATACCATTGGGAGGGTTCATAACTGTGTATTAAAGAATTTAGAGTAGTGCAGGGAATGCAGCACACTCACACGGCATCCCGTACTCTGGGCACTCGCTACTTCATACATGCAAACAGACATCCTGAACAACATGCCATGGAGATAGGAAAGATAGCCACATTGCAACAAAGCATTCATTGTGGCAGAATTGAATCAAGGGCCACTTGATGTGATATTGTCAAACATTTCTACACTGTACTCAAGCTTCTAGACACAAGGATTTTATCAAGTGATGGAGGACACCGAGATGGAATGTCTTGTGATGATCGTAACAGAGAAAACTGCAGAAAAAAACATGCTATAACTGCAACTTGCAAAAAGCAAAATACATATAGTTTTGGTCTGCATTGTGAATTTGAGGTATTTAAGAACAAACTAAAATCAGTGACTCACCCCCTGAAGTGTGCCTAAAATAAACCTTTAATGAGTCTAGCAATTATTGTATAGAATTCCAGAAAGACAATTTGTTATTCCTACTCTTTCTTATTTAGGGTCACTGCACTTGTGGAACCCCCTGTTTTTGAAGAGGCCTGAACAAGAAAGCCAGCCACTCCAGAAACAAAGCCACGTGGTGCAGGCCACAGCCCAGGAGCGTCCATTTAAAAAAGAAAAAAAAGGTAAACATTTTTTTTAGGGGTAACCAGGGAGACCACAGGGATAGCAAGGGGACCTCGGACCGCAACACTCCTTCACGTCTGAAACCATACACTTAAGAACTGCTATGAGAATGAGTTTCTCCTGTCACTCACTACCTTTCCAATCACTCCCCTGACATGCAAATACCAACCCCCATCACGATAAAGCCAAATGGTCATTGCACCACTGGAATAGCCTCATTAGGATGTGTAAAGAAGTTAGATGCACTCACACAAGTGTGCCCCTTCCCCACAGTCTTTTAAGGTAGCCCGTCTCCCAACATTTGAAAGGTTTGCCACCTCCGAAATGTTAGTCTACTTACACCACTGTGTCTCAGTTACCAGCAAATTTACAAGAGGAAGGAAGTACAGACATGAAGTGCCATGAATTATCAGATGAGGGGTCGATGGGAAACTGTCCGCCAATTAAGGGATGGTGGTATTCATCAGTGACGTTTTTGGGGGCTTTCTTAAATTTGAGATAGCCTTTGTTGTGGACTTCTGTGCGATATGCTAATGACGAAGGGAGCGCTGGAAACCTAATGCTTATCCCGTCCCCATACGCACACATCTGCATTACTTTACGAACCCTTGGGCAAGGCAAATATTTCTGCTATGGTGAACGTAAATGCAGTAATAGTGCTCACCTTGGAAAATGGCATTCCTTACATGCACTGGAGAGATTCTCGGTCACACACCTAGTTGTAAAGAGTTGAGCTCTCGTTTCAAACGTGCCCTTCCCCATTTACAATTGAAGCAACTCTTTTGTTATTAACCTTTTAAATGGCGTTTACCTTTCCAGACAGAAGCTTTGACGAGAATGTTGAGCGAAGCAAAAACACTGGCGTATTAGTGACTGAATATTAACAAAAGAGGTCGGGATACAGAGTGGGGGGCATAAAATCACACAAGTCGTCACTGGGGAGCTGAAAGTGGAACTTACACGCTCAGTTCAGGCTGCTGTCGTCCTTCGGCCAGCGAAACCCATATGTTTCGGAAGGGGAGAGATGTACAAGCCATCATCTGCGATTGTGTAAGGAAGGGTGTTTATCTCCACTTACCCAACCCTGTCCGCACCCCACCTCGTTGGACAAAGATCCTTCGAGGGTCTAGCCACAGAAGCTGAGCCTCCTTTGCTTACATGTCCAGTCCGGCAGGATAGCAAAAAACAACTCATGCTATAAAAAAAACACTGCAGGTGCGGATGGCTTTCTCCAGTCCCTTCACGTGCCTGATGTCGGCTGATGTTAGCCGGTGCCACGGCCCTACCAGGCCGCAGCCGTAGCGGCACGTAACCAGCACACAGAATGAGGAGGACCCACCGGCAACCCCCACCCAGAACTGGACACACTCACCCCCGACCTGCTCACTCACTTTACCTTGTTGTAAGCCACGAGGACAGGAGAACCAGTGAACCACACATGCTGCTGTGAGGGGGACAGTGGACAAAACATAAAATGGAGCAACCCAGGCACACGCGGCACCGTGCATGATAGCTGTGGCCACGTCCCCTGCATTCTCTGACTGGCGAAAATGTAGAGGTCACAAGAAACTGACAGAGGTCGCCAGCCAATCAGCAGAGGTCGCTCTTGCGACCTCTGGCGACCCCCGAATGCCGTCCCTGATAAAAGAATAATAACAGTAAGTAAAGTACGGCCAGCTGGTGGCGAGTGCAAGGGTAAGTGCAGACATGCCGTGTCAAGTGCTGGTAGTGGGACTGTAGGGATACAGAGACAGTCACAAGTGCGGGGGGTTGCCAAGAAGGCAGTGCAGGTGTGCGACTGGCGGTGGAGGGGACCTGGGCCCGAGATCAGAGGGTGGACAGGTAACCAGTGCAGTTTCAGCCAGGGATTCAGCAAGGGAGAGGAGGAGAAAAAGCAGAAGCAAAGAGAAAGGTTTTGAAGTGCTTGCGGAACAGGAGATGGTTCTCCTCCAGTTTCAGTGAGGCAGGGAGGCTGTTCCAGAGGGAGGACCCAGCCGAAGCGAGAGATCTGCCACCTACTCGTTGCTTGGAGAAGTGACTGACCCTGAGGGAGTTGGAGGTGGATGAGCGAAGTGCTTGAGATGGAAGATAATTAGGAAGAGAGAGTTGAAGGTATTTAGGCCCCAGGCCCCAGAAGACCTTGTGGACAATGCTAAGGGTTTTGGACTTAATCCTCGCAGCCACTGGGAGCCAGTGCAGAGATTTCAGTCCTGGACTTCAGTTCAGATCCCTGGGCTTGAGGCCAAGGACAAGTCTCGCAGTTCTGTTCTGGATAAGTTGCTGAGGGCAGAGAGTAGAGGCAGGCAGATTTAGAAAGAGGCTGTTTCAATAGTCCAGCCTAGAGAGTACCAGAGCGCTGGAGACAGTGAGCTTCTGGGGGAAGGAGAGGAAAGGAAGTATATCTCTGAGGAGGTGCAGCTGGTGGTGTGACTTCTTGGAGACGTCAGAAATGTGAGGAGAGAAGGAGAGTGTGGAGTCGGAAGATGACCACAAGGTTTTTAGCCTCACAGGTGGGAGCAGGAAGAGGGCCAAGAGAGGCTGGCCAGAGAGTGACAGGAAAGGAGGGAGTGGGTGTGCCGATGAGGAGAATCTCAGTCTTACTGGTATTAAGGCAGGGATCATTGGCAGCACACCACTCCTGGGAGAGAGGGAGAAGAGGTGGCTGAGGGTAGCCTGAAAATGAGCTGAATGTGATCCGCATAGCACTGAAGTTGCGGCAGAGCGCTGCAATGCGGTGGGCAGGAAGTGCCAGGTATTAGTTAAACAGCCAGGTAGAGAGGTTAGACCCCTGGGGAACACCACAGGTAGAGATAGAGATAGAGGAGAGGAAGGACCCAGGTTGAACCTGGGAGGGTCGATCAGAGAGGAAAGAAGTCAGCCACGCCAGGGCCTGACCAGTGATCCCCAGGTTATCATGGAGAAGATTGAGCAGGATGGCATGGTTGACCATATCAAAGGCAGAAGAGAGATCAAGTAAGATGAGGACACAGGGGTTGTTGGAGTCAAGGTTGGAGAGCAGGTCTTCACAGATGTTCAGGAGAGCAGTTTCCGTGCTTCTGGCAGCTCTGAAGCCATACTGATGGTCATGGAGGCAACCGACTGATTCAGTGTGAAGATTAAGCTGGGAGATGGCTAGCTTTTCCAGGAGTTTGCCAAGGAATGGAGTGATGGGCGATAGTTGGCCGGGCAAGTCGGGTCGGCAGAGGGTTTCTTAAGAGGGTGCACAAGGGTGGGGGGAGGGAAGACTCCAGTGGTGAAGGAGTGGTTGCAGAAGTCGGCCAGGGAGTCAATGTGGTCCTTGATGGTTTTGGAGGAGCAGGGGTGAACCTGTTTTGACGAGACTTTCATAGAACAGACTTGTCTGGAAACCTCGTCAGGGGAGAATGGTGGAAAGGCAGAGAAGGAGGGAGGAGAGGTGGCCGAAGAAGGGCCAGAGGAAGAGCTGGGCGCGGAGAGAGGAAGGGGAGAGGAGGAGAGAGAGGACAGGATGTCCTGAGTTTTAAGAGATGTAATGAGAAGCCACAGCCGTGCAGAGGGCTTGGGAAGGGACAGGAGAGGTAGAGACTGCGGCAGGATTGGCCAGTTCCTTGCAGATTTTAAAGAGTTCAGCCGAGTTGTTGGATGCTGCAGAGGCGCTGGCTTGGATGTGAGCTCTCTTCTTGGTGCGGACAGAGAGCCGGTATTGCCTTTGGAGCAGGCGGCAGGCCAGTTTGTCAGAGGATGTACCAGAGGCACGCCATTTCCTCTCAGCCACCCTGCACTTGCGTTTAAGGGTGACGAGGTCTGAGTCGTACCAAGAGTTGCACTTGGCTTTGGGCTTCAGACAGATCCTCATAACAGGGGCAAGAAAAATCGAGAGTTTCAGATATATCAGCATGGAAATGGCTGTGTCAGGGTGTGAGTCAGCCAAAGGAGGAGGGGGAGGTGAGAAAGTGGTGGCGAAAGCCTCAACTGACACGCTCTTCATGGGTCGGATGACCGAGAAGGTGGGTGGCAGTGCTGGAGTTGGCTTGGCCTGGGGGATACAGAGGGTGAGATGGGAGGAAAGGAGAAAGTGATCACTCCAGGTAAGGTCTAAGGAGTTCAGAACATCCAGAGTGTGCCCTGGAGAGTGAGTCGGGCCAGATGGGAGAATAGTGAGTGAGAGGGAGTCGCAAAGGTCGCCAAAGAGTCCAGAGGAAGGACAGGAGGCATCCAGGTTGATGTTGAAGTCTCCAAGAAGGAGGAGTTGAAAAGACCTGTAGGGAAGAGGAGAGGTCCGCCCACTACGAGAGGAAGGAGGGTGTATGACCAGGTGGCCGATAGATAGTAGCCACAGTAAGGGAATGGCTAGGAGAGGGAGAGAGAGCCTGCAGACGAGGCATTTGAAAGAGGAGTAGGCCTGTGTAGGAATGACAGAGGCAGGAATCCACTCAGGGAAGATCAGGGCTACACCCCCTCCGGAATGGTTGACCTGGCGTGGAGAGGATCTTGTAGCTGTCAGGGAGGACAGTGTCAAAGCTTGTGACAGAGCTGGCTGTGAACCATATCTCGGTGAGACTGAGGACATCGAGGTCAGGTTCCTCCAAAAGGCAGCAGATGTCAGAGGAGTGTTTAGCAGCTGAGCGAGAGTTGAGAGTGGCAATATGGAGAAGGTTGCCATCCTTGAAAGACTTCCGGGGAGGGGTACAAATCAGATTTACGCCCTGCAGAGGTCTAGAGGAAGCCCGAGTGGGGGCAGAAAAGGAAGGCGGAGAGGGCAAAGTAGCCAAGGAGGTTGGAGCATGCGAGGAAGCCGTGGAGGTGGGAGAGGGGACAGCAGGAGAAGAAAGGAAATTGATGAGACGCGGGAAGCGTCTATCAAAGAGGAGGTTGGCCTGAGGGCCTTGGACCAAGACGGTGCCATTCATATAAACATTAATGATGATCTTAGAGGAGTGGAAGGAGGCCAGGATGGCATCCCACCGGGTGCCACCATAAATGGGAAAAGGGAAAGGAGAGAGCACAGAGACCATATGAAGAGTCCATAGGTCTGGTGAGGGAACAACAAAGAGGTTGTCGGTGAAAGATTGCCTCGGGGAGGCACTGGTATTGGTGTCAGCGATAGGGAGTGCTGGGTTGGAGACCAGGATGTCCTTTTTAAACTTCTTACCAGATTTAGTGAGGAGAGCAGGATAGTCGATAGAGAAGCAGTTGGAAAAGAAAGGAGAGACAGAGAGCACCATTGAGTAGGTAGGAAGAGAGAGGAGGGATTGGGAAGGGGAGAACGCTAGGAAAGGACACAGGGCAGAGAGGAAGCAGACGAGACAGTCAAGCAGAAGAGAAAAATTGACAATGGGCAAGATAACTGGCACTAAGATTTAAGTACTTCCACAAAGCAATTTTCAACAGGAGAAAAACACACCTAAGTTTGAGAGCCAATATACTTTGCTACTTTCTGTCCAACTCAGTGCTTTTCTTTTCCTCTGCGAAAAAGCATTATGCTATATCAAGTGTTGGAAAATGATTAGGAAGCACGTTTTAAGCTGTCATAATGTGTTTGGCTGTATGCCACGATGGAGCAATTCCGCTTATGGCATGCGAAATCGAATGCTTTTTGAGGTGTTACTAGCATTATGCAACAGCGCGGTATTTCAAAGATGCTACTGGCTATGCTAGTAAAATATAATTTAAAAAATCGCATTTTAAAATGTTGGGGGTGGAAACTCATTTGCGACAGTAGCAGTTCACACTCGTAATGTCCACTGAGCAAAGAAGGGTAAAAAATATGTGGAATTCCAATACAGAATTTCAATTCACAAGCATGCAGTATCTGCCACATGCATTTTTTTAAAATAAGATACCTCGAGGTAAATTCCCCATGGCCTGTAATTAAGTAGACACTTAAAACAGCCTATAACGTCCACCTACTTCTAAAGTTCAACTTCTAAAGTTACTGTCTAACTCACAATTATCCGCTTAGGCTGGGACATTTTTAATCAGCATGTTGCACTTTTCTCATATATTATGGCATAGTCTGAGCTTTCTATGTGTACTGAAAAACCATTGTTATACAACTAGGGTATATCGCTGTGAGTCCTCAATTTGATTCTCATTGTACCACTTATACTTTTTTAGTGATAGAATAGAGACTTCACACACATTGGGGCATATTATTATTTGTATGACTAGCATGTCATTCAAAGATTGAACATTACAGCTTTTAAACTAGACATGTTGCCATCTTTACCATGTACCATCTGAATAGCGTAGATTGTCAAAGCTGTTCTACATCTCTGGTTCACTCAAAGATTTAGACAGGGTCCTTTTGTAAAAAAAAACGTGAATTGCATGAGGGGACCACGAACGTTAACGCATACGTACTGTTGTGTTCTCCTGCATGCAATTGTTGGGTTCAACTGCATGCAATTTTAAACATTCACAAGGCAGAGGGGAAAAGGAAAGAGTAATGCAAGGCAAAGTCACTTTCACTTTCAGTTTTCTCATTGCCTTGTGAAAAAATAAATACGCCTGCAAATTATGCTTTACAGACACCATTTAATAAAGGATTCCAATGGAATCTACCTGGTCTTTAGCAGTTTCAAAACAGAGCCAGATGCCATAGGAATTCATGTTTTATGCCTGCGTGAAAATGCCATGTAGGCTTAACACGCAACACACTGACAAGTCCGAGGAGGTCAGCATGGCAGAGATCTTATCTCTGCTCCGTGCCCCTACCTCGACGAGTGACTGAAAGAAAATGGGGAAGAGCAGCTAATGGAGGCATAAAACCATGACGTCTCGTTTAAAGGAAATCAAATATCGTTATCAATTGGGGTTTTACATTTTCTAAAATTAATTTTGAAGGTATCTAACTCGATTTAATATGAATATGTACAATGTGACTTGATTTTCTCTTGCAAATATTATTAGATTAACTTTTCTGTCTTCATGTGTGCTTTACTGTGTAATCTTAGAATATTGTCTTGTTTTGAAAGGTTTTATCTTTAAACCAAACCACAAATAAAACAAAAAGTATATATTATGTCTTGTTTTTAAGTCTCCATTTCCTTCTCTGCCCAATTTAGAATTTAGAATGTGGGTGACAGTCTTCTTATGGTACAAAAATGGGAGGGGGCATTTGCAAATATTATTAGATTAACTTTTCTGTCTTCATGTGTGCTTTACTGTGTAATCTTAGAATATTGTCTTGTTTTGAAAGGTTTTATCTTTAAACCAAACCACAAATAAAACAAAAAGTATATATTATGTCTTGTTTTTAAGTCTCCATTTCCTTCTCTGCCCAATTTAGAATTTAGAATGTGGGTGACAGTCTTCTTATGGTACAAAAATGGGAGGGGGCATGAAGACATTATAAGGTTATGTTATTTACTCCACTAAATATCATCCAGTGATTTTGTTACAGTACCATCTGTTACCCTCGATCCTAGGGTCAGCTACTATTGGAAGAGTCCTTTCATTGGCATTGGGGACATTGTTTGCTAAGGGTGGGGCATTGTAGGAGTTCTTCAGGTGACATTGACAGACTGTATGTTGGTCTCAATTGATGACATCGAGTCGCATTTGGTAGAAGGAGCAGAGAGTTGAAATTTCAGCATGTGCCCCAATGGCCTCAAACCTTAAATAGTTCTGCATATATTTTGAACCTCTAGTACAAAGTACCTTCAGGTCTTCAGATGTGTTGGACTAGGGCGCACACCGGCCCCCGCCAACACCGTCAATTGTTATAGTCCAAACATCTTCAGAGACGCACTGTTCCAGAATTGTTGTACCTTGGGGAAACTTCTAAACAAGGAGTAACAGGATTCCTATAATAAGCAACTTTTCCTTTCTTTTTAACTAAACAGTTTTGTTCTGTAAGATATATTGTCCAATTGTCTGATAATCAAAGGAGTGATAGAAAGTTGGGATTAGTAAAAGATTCATGCTTGACCTTTCCTTAAACACACCTTTTAACTCTTGGAACAGTTAGGGTAGGACAGAGCAGCCGTGTGTCCTGTGTTTATTTGTCACGTTAGAACATTCAAGATTCAGGCATACATATAAAACCGCTATCCTCATTCATTTCAAACAAACGACTTTTCTACAAATGATAAATAGATACAATACTGTACAACTTTTAAGTTAATATCAAATATAAACTCTGTCGGCAGATCGCCTGCAGTAATATTCTTTACACTGTTCGTTCTTTCAAGAGTCCTTTGAAAAGGTCATTGCAGCAAGATAGCCGGATATTTTCTTGAAAACATCTGTTGCTCCAGAAACAAGAAGATGTGTGGGGAACTTTGCAGCCAAAGATGTCCTCCCCGTTCTTGTCCTGCTTGATGCTAAAGCTATTTTTGCAGCATTCTCAGGAAAGGAAATGTCACTGATCAAAGTGTATGGATGCATCATTTCAGGTCCCTTTTCCGGTCCCATTTGGAGTGAAATAGCAGTCAAGCGCCATCAGGGGTATAGTCTGTCTTTGATTTTTATGTGCATTATTTGCTTTGGTTTCTGGGGATATCACCTTTCGGCTTTTTTGCAGGACTCACTGACAAAGAGATTGATTTTTCCTCGCAAAAAGCTTGAGTAGAGAGAGAATAGCCTCTTCAAAGTCCGTACAGTCAGCGTCTTCTGCAAAGAGCTTGAACTGGTAAATTCTTCCTTCGAAAAGAAAATAGAGTATGTTAATAATGCTTCGCCCGCTTTTGCTGTTTCAGAATGGTCACTGTATACATGTACATTTAGTGTTTCTATATTATATTTGATGTAATGATAGAACAAAAATACTCTACTCTGGTTAAATCAAGCATTTTTTACAGTAGGGGGTCAGCAATGAAAACAGCATTGTTATAACATTTAAAAGACTTTTAAAGAACGTTACTAGAGTAACATGAAAATACTTAATTGATGTTTATTTGTGCACATTTCCAGAAAATATAGTCTTAATGGAAGCTTTGATGTGTCTTTTTTCTCTTTTAGCAAACACTACTAAAACTTATTTTTAAGAATATTAAGCCAGGGAACACGCTATTTAGCATACACTGTTTTCTTATAAGTCTATGGTACACTTATAGAAAGTAGTCTTTTTAAGTCCTTTCAATTCTTTAGTCTGCTTCAATGCAAAATGTGTTGAGTGACTGTTACCTTTTGGAAAATGGCTTTTCAATCTTCCCGATAAATCACAGATGTCCTGGAAAGGAGATATGAAGCACTAAGTCCCTATGAAAAGTAATTTTGCCATTATTGTTTCCAAAAGTGTAAATCAATTCCCAACATCTTCGGTTTGGCAGTTCAACTTCAGGGTGAAATTTCTAGGCTGCCTCAGAATTACTCTCTGTGTTGATACTGTCAGCCCTACAGATAAGAGGTGCTTCAGCCACTTTTATTCCCTAAAAATAGGCAAATGCTCCCAAAAAATAAAAACAGAAAATAAAAATACTCCCAACAAACAATAGGAAACAGATACATAGAAACTTGTGCCCCTACTGTCACCCACACAGCTGCATAGATATGTTTGGACCAGCAGTGCACGTAGCTACATGAAGAAATTACTATTATTACTGCCTGATCTGAATAAGCAAACGTATCATTTAATGTACATGAATAACTACGTGCAAAGAAATACTTATTACGAAAACATTTCCATTTTACAGTTGAACCATGTTTATTCACTTATAAAATACTTCCATTGGGAATTTGACTTACATTTTTACTCCTTAAAATCATTTTACTTCCAACTTTAAAAAATATCAAGTACAATACTCCCACTTCTTATCTGGAGCACTCAATACCGTTGATCTAAAGATGACTTGCTCCAGTGTTCGTGATGTGTTTCAATTACAGGGAGATGTGAGGGTTAATTGGGCTACTTTGAAGGACCTTCAGTTAATACAATTCAACTCTGAATCTCATTCGCCCAACAAAACATCTATTTTTGAACCACCTTGCATGATGAATAAGACTTTTTGTATGCTTTGCTCATGCATTGTTTATATTTTCTTGGGGTTTACTATAAAAAAGCCGAAATGTACGGTTTTCTAGTTCACAAATTACTAGGGGACTCATTTACAGAAAAAGCACTAAGTCCGAGCTAAGTAGTTATCACGAGCAAGAACATTGCACGGACGAAATGTAAAGTGTATGGAGCTGATTCTTGGAATTAAATGCGCACAGAAACATGCAAAGCAAAGAAAAATGAGTAGCTAGTGCCAGACACGGCCACAACACACCCCTACAACAAACAGAATATATCACTTTTGCGCTGGATCCACGGGAAAAATTAATCAAGTATTACTTCCCAGCAATTACAATTACTTCCACAACTCTCCTGCGACTGACAAGTCCTCGTCCAAGTACTGCCCACTAAACTGTGCCCCGGCCTACTACATTACGACAGCATCCACATACCCACACTAAAGTGCGCCCTGGCCCCCTACATTAAGGCAGCACCCATGTACCCCCACTAAACTGCACCCACAAGTCCAACCTCGTCCCCGTATACCCACTAAACTGTGCCTCCAAATCTGCATTACTCTACGCCCACTCATCATCCACACACTACCTGCCACAACAAGGTGACCCATTACAGTAAAGCATCCCAAATACACATCACCCGAACGCCCACACTTACTTATTCAGTGCACTGTACTGACACCAGAAGTTGGATGAAATTTGAAATGTCTGACAGAACATCCATTGAACCATCTTGCTTGCAGACGTCCACGATGAATCCCCAGTCCACCTAACTAAACCACATACACTCCCATGTTATCTGGCTACAACACCTGCCTGACAGCAGCTCACTGGAT
This sequence comes from Ambystoma mexicanum, assembly GCF_040938575.1. Taxonomy (NCBI): domain Eukaryota; kingdom Metazoa; phylum Chordata; class Amphibia; order Caudata; family Ambystomatidae; genus Ambystoma; species Ambystoma mexicanum. The sequence continues at coordinate 168,852,419 of NC_090921.1, read as the reverse complement.
GTCCCCCTGTACCTCTTGCACGTCCGCAAACAACAGATGTATTTATCTTGTTGCCTGCTGAACAGAGAAAAGAGTATACTGGCACACACTGCTGGCACACACCCATGATCTGTTAGGAAAAGGGTATAGTCACATACCCAGCACTAATGGACACCCACACCCATTCACTATCTGTACAAGGTGATGAACAGGCTTTGGGCCCTTTTCAGTACAATGAGGGTGTCAGCCTTACAATCGTTGTAACACCAACAACACTTGCCAGCTATGCATTATGAACACCCATGACCCAGTTCACTGTGGTTCACTTACCTTCCACAACTCCTGTGGCCTGCGTCTTCCATTAACTGCACCTCGCAGACATCCTCCGCCAACATGATCACTTGGAAGCAGTGTTGGTGAATCCAGGATAGTCAGCTCATCCATGGCTTCCACTTGGATAACACTCCGCTGCACAACAACAGCCAACCAAATCGTCACAACATCTACACTTGTGTCCCTTGATGTTCAGGACACATAGTCCACATGTGAGATGTGTAGCTGAGGGAATCAGAGTGAGACCACATCCCTTCTCCTCATCCCTGATGCCAATAAGCGATACCTGTTTATGTAGTGTGAGCACATCCACATGGACAAGCAAGTGCCAAAGGGCCACCCAAACTGCTGTGGTAGCATAAAGGAATGCAACATCCAAGAACAGAAATCCCAAAAAGTGCTCTGTTACTCATCTATACTGTTGTATACCTCTGTAAAGCGCCCGTTGTGTTTCTGTATTGTTGTAAACCTCTGTAAAATCATCTGCTGCTTCTTGAAGCATGGTCCGCGCTAAAATCAATACCATAATGATGATGATAATAATAATGTTTTTTACTTTTATTTATTTTATTGTGCATTTGGTTAATATACAAAACTTTTAACACAAATCACCAGTGTAATCATTTAATATACAAATAGTACACATAATATATAATAAAATTCCTTTTTTTCAATTGAAAATTCAAAAATTCTTTCAAAAAATTCAAATGTTGCAATTAATAAACTTGTTTCATTCAGATAAAAAATTAGAGGCCACAAATGGTCTCGAGGTATAACCCCAATGTTAGAGATGCATCTACCCAACTTCTCGTGTCGGAGATGTTCGAGCATAGAGCACTCCACACATATGTGTCTCAGTGATTACTGTACCTTTTTTCAGAAGGGACATACTCTAAAACTAGGTTCCAGGCCTTCTTGTGAACCTTGGACATCCCTTCTTATTAAATCTCAAGGCCTTCATTCGAAAGTCCCTAGAATGCTTTCTCAAATAAGAGGTCAAAGTATTAAAAAATGTTATGTTATATTCAAAATGGTTATTAAAACATTGGTAATTCATCAGAGCCGTCCTGTTCTTTAGCCATTCATTGTAGCTTAAGTTTCACTTTATTCGGATTACTTACGAGTCCCACAGCCGAGGATTTGATCCTCGCCAATATTTCCTCGCAATTATCCTTCCAAGCTACTAAAGGTTTGCAAATCGATTGTTTTTTTCTGTTTTTTTTATTGAGTTCTTGGCCCAGTTTTATGTACATTGATGCATGCGGAGGGGCCAGTATTGAGGCATGTATTTGCAACACTTTCCATTCTACCAGTGAACCAAGGGGCAACAAATCCAATTTGTGCCTTATAGCTGTCATAGGAAGTGAATTGGGAAGGTGAAGAACCCTTCTCCACAGAAGGCCCTCTAGTGATGACCAGTCTATGGTAACTCCCAAATCTTCAACACCAAAGATACGTTTTGGAAGTATTTTTTGCCGATATAATTTCAATACGTTGAAAAATGACCACATTTATTGTCAAACAAATGTAGTTGGGAGGCCGAAGCCAAAAAAGAGGATCTGAATTTCATATAAATTTCCACTTTACACTTGTTTGACGACACCATACTACCCAGATATTAGAACTCCTTCACCACTTCCACAACGTTCCCCTGGATCGACCATTTGAAGGATTTCCTTTAAGTTTTTACTTCATTTAAAATTAGGACCTTTGATTTAGTAACATTTAATATGAGGTCCAGATTTTCCAAATAGAGATTTAATTTGTCTAGGGCCCGTTGTAATCCTATTGGTGTCTTGTTGAATATGATGACATCATCCGCATAATTTAAATATTGAATCTTAATCTGGCCTAAGAGAGGGGGGTTAGTACGGACGGCATTTCAACATAAACCCATGTCCATTATATAGAAATGAAACAGGAAATGTGACAGGACGCACCCCTGGCATAATCCAAACAGTGGAGGACCCTTTAACATCAAGTCTGACCCTGATCTTTGTGTCCCTATGTGTGTATACAAGGATGTCTATTAGTGCGATCGGGCAACCATGCTTAGATAGTTTTGACCACTTTAATTCCCCATTTACACAAGCAAATGCCTTGCTTACATCTAAGAAGGCCAAGTATAAAGCCTGCTTTTGGTCCCACACCTGGGCGTCTATTAGATTTACCAGAAAACAATTTATACCCGTCCCCACTCTTAAACCTAGATTGAAATAAATCCAGCTTGCCTGTGTTTCAAGCCCAATTTAGCAATTTCTGCAGAACCAGCTTCGAAAAGATCTTGCAGCTTGCATCCCGTAAAGATATTGGCCTGTAATTCAGGGGCGAGAATCTATCCCCTCTTTAACGATCACCACCACTGTTGTGAGTTTCCATGATTGGCGAATCTGTCTTTCGTATAGCATATTAGCGAACAAAGCTGAAATAATCTTTGCCCACAATATCGGGTCAGACTTCAGTGTCATAACTGATATGCCATCAGGACCGGGAGCATTCAAACTCTTGCTAGATCGAATAAGGGTCAGCAAGTCGTCCATGTCCCAGAAAAGGGCAACAAACCAGGACGCCATGTAATCAATGGGACTCACTTCGATCTCTGCCTTATACAATTTTCCTAAGTGGTCAACCCAGAATGACTTCGATAGGGGTTGTACTTGCAGAAATGAGTCGATCCCGAATGACCTGATCAGTCACCAAAAAGTATCTGAATTGGGCCCTGACATACATCCCAAATTTGTTTCTGCATCATTAATCGACCTCAGAAACCGGTGACCTCACATCCAGTTTTAAAATGTTGTCTTCAAAGTTCGACTGTCAACGAGGAATGACTGGCTGTTTTTATTCAAACCCCTGATGTTCCGTCTTAGCTCTTTGTTGTGTAGCATTACTGCACTATCAAATGCGTGAACATGGGCACCCGAGCAGGCACGTTTTGCCAGTGACCCTGCAGAGCATAAGACTCCCAGTATTAATTGGACAATGGGACCAAAACACTTAGGGTTGCATAGTCATGGCTGCGTGTGATTGGCAGTAATGCACTCCGTACAATATCTCGGGGGGGGGGGGGGAGCCTTTTTCGACAGGGTGTATTTTTAGTTGGGACTTTGCCTCTGATGCAGGTACTCCGGCAAGCAGTTTTTTTGCTCCCGATCGAGTTGGGGACCCCCTTCCTTCTGCAGCCCAGGTTGCAACATCACTGCTTGGGCCTGGGTCACTTAGTGCCGTAGAACTTTCCATTGCAGTCAATGGCGTTCCTTAGGAGGAATCAAGATTTCCTTGTTGAGCCTGTAACATGCTGCGAAGTACAGCAACCATACTCAAGGGAAAGGGGTGCCAACACTCCTATCATGCCCTCCTAAGCGCAGCTGAGGTTTAAAGAACCTAGTCCCGCAGTCGCCTCACAGCACCTACACGGCAAGCTTGCTGCTCCCCTCCCAGGTCCTGGGGCACAGACTAGTCCTTTACTGGGGTGTCACCCTTTGGCAGTAAATAGATATTGGGTGGCTCGTTGTTGGGAAAAAGGGAGTCAGCAGACGGGGCGGGGGGGCGATGGGAAAGCAGAGTTTTAACGATGGCTGACCCACACTCCCATATCCAATTACCGGCTGCTGAAGATTGTAAAGCAGATTAGTGGAGCGCTTACCCCTGTGCTGACCTTAATTTTGTAGACTCGTTATCAGTTGGATCCTGGGAATATTCACAGGACAGCGCGAGCGCAGAGCAGCGTTTGTGGTCACAGTCCCTGCAGCACTGACTGCAAAGACTGCTCCAACTCAGCTCCCAACTCCGCTCTGCAGTCTCGCAGGCGTTTTGAATTCTGGCTCCTCCTCCCATCAGCAGGGGAAAGCAAAGACAGACACGGGGCAGACTCCACAGACTACTTCAACTTAGCTCCAAACTCTGCTCTGCGGACTGGCAGGCCTTTTGAATTCTGGCTCCTCCTCTCATCAGCAGGGGAAAGCAAAGACAGACACGGGGCAGACTGCACAGACTGCTCCAACTCAACTCCCAACTCTGTATATAATGAGATGTGAATGGCAAGAAATGAATGAGCTGCCAATAGATACCTTTGATATCCCCATTCTGTGGAACATCTGGCCAGATACTTAAACAAAGGAGTATCCATCCTCAATAAGACACCCAAAACATCATCATTAAACATTAAACATACCTCTCATCTCCAAATGTCTCCCCACATCGCCACCATTAGACACACAATCCAAAACATACTCATCCAAAACTGATACACTCACAGCAAACTTGCAATGCCCCTGCACCATAAATGGCGTCATGCAACCATCCCTTGCCGCCGCCACACTTGCAGTGCTCCCTTCCCTACTTGTCAAACACGTCAACATATGGGCAAGTTAATCAAAGTAACGCCACCATGCCTACTTCAAACAACCCCCAACATCCATGAACACATAGTGCCATTACAACCACAGCATACAAGTTGGACACTCCCGCGCACACCATGTACAATAATAACCAAAATTCCTGTACTGCAAAACAAGGAAGTAGCCAAGTGACAGATGTAAATGACAAGGACGTCAAACAGGTGCACTTCTAAACATTTCATCTCCCCATATCTACCATTGTCCAAATATGTACATTAGCCATGAAGGTATCAAACTAAACACCATGCTCACATGAAGCATGCACACATGTCCCACAGCGAATAGGCCAGTGCCAACATGATTCACAGTGTGCCTTAAACACAAGTGACAGCAATAGGACATACCTAGTTGGCGATCATGTACAAAACAAAAACTGCACATTGACAAAGAGCCGGGACACTGTAACACAATTAAGCTGTAATGATGCAAAATTATGTACAAGAATGCTGTGTGAGAAACATCAGGGTAGCCTCACACCTACCCCCCCTTGGATCCTCTTCTCCGGTGGCCAGGGAAAGGCCATCGCTTTTGGATCCTGACCCTGGGCGTGGAGATGCGAGGGAGGATTAGATGGGTGGAGAGTCCTTGGGGGTTGGGGAGGGGATATCCACAGGTGAGACATTGTATCTCCTTTTTCCAAATGAGAACAAACATCAACCTCCCCCTACCTTTATAGGCTGTTGTAATCAAGAGCTGCGGGCCGGAGAAAATTCCCATTGTTGTAAGTCACTGGCAGCATCCGCAGGACGCGAGCGTACCTGCCAGCAACCCACAGAGAGAGAGTGAGAGGAGCAAAATGTGAGTGAGGCTCATCTTCCACCGGGAACTTGTATGCAAAGCCAAGCAGGAGACCGGTGAGTGAGGAAAAGGGATCCCTCGAACCCAGGTGATCCTGGGGCTTTTACGTGGCAAAAAGGCATGCCGAATGAATGGGAATTAATGTGCAAGATACGGTGAACCAAAGTAAATGGTTTTGATGATTAGTGCAAAGTTGAGAAAATAAGAACTGGAAACTATTGAATGTCAAACTGAATGAAAGCTTTTAACGAGCATATGAAAGCTTTTCATAAACCCATATGCGAACAACAAGTTGTTGTGAAGAACAAATACCATATATTGCAAGTTAAGAGCGAATCTGATGAAATGCAATGTAAAGCAAGTATGGAACATTGCTGAAGAGTGTGGCAGCAATGTGGTGAAGAAGAAAGGAGCATGACAAAGTGAATTGTAGAACAAAACTCACGGTGGTAAACTCCAGAAACTGGCAAAGAGTGAAACACGTTGTGGCAAAGTCAAAAGGCTTACAAAGAGAGAGCCAAGTGAGTGTGAACCAGAACACAGGTTCAGCTACAAAAGAACTTGTGTGTCCAATTTCGCATTTAGAGTAGAACCTTCCCATGTGTAGCGAACAACTCGATTCCCTTTTGTATTTACAACTATCTTTTGGTGGAAGAAGGTTTTTTTTTCCTTTTGTAATTACAATACAAAAGAGGCCTGCAATGAACAAGAGCATTGGCACTTATGATTGATGCCTATGTTCTTTGTTCCCTTTTCCTCAATTGCTGTGGCTGGAGAAGAGTGTACAAGCTGTGCAGTGGAGCTGTAACCCAGGGACAAGGCCCCCAGACATGGGTGCAGACTCTGTGCATGCCCAGTTTTCTACACCTCTTCTGAGGGTGATGTGCCTGGGGGAGCATTCCATACATCTGGCAATGCTGCTGAGGGGGAGTCCCAGAATGTCATCATTGTGGTGGACACTTGGGCAGCAGTGGGACAGGGCGGTGGTCGCTTTGCCACACAGGGCCCACAAGCCATGGAGACCTCATTGGCGGTATCTGTGTTGATGTAGGAGAAAGAGGAGGCCGCCATTGCAGGCCTACCCACGTTGTCAGGTGAGAGTACCGAGGGGGATGTGAAGGCTCCATAATTGGCACTGAAACAGGAGGCTGCACACTCACCATCTAGGGGTCAGCACAACCTCCTGTCCCAGGGCCATCTGCTGCAGCACTACCCACCTACACTGATGCCTCCACCCAGACAGAGGCTTCACTTCCCGGCGATGTGGCCACCCGGGATGCAGCGCTGCCACTGCTGATTGGTGGCTTGCGGTGACGGGCATCTATGTGTGATGCTGTGTAAACATCCCATTAGTTGCTTGTAGAGCATCATGGGCAGATATGCCGCCTCTTGTCATAACTGGCAGCAGCACTGCATTCCGGTGGTCTCCCTGGACAGTCCACTGCAATGCCCCCCTCCTCTTCCTCTTCCTCCTCATCTGTGTCCCTGTCATCCTCAACTGAGGCCTCCATGCCAGCTACCACCACGGCCTGATGTGCCCATATCCCTCCATTGGCCCGTCTGAGGCATTGCTGTCAGCATCTTACATTGTATGCACACGAGTATACTTTGTCACCAAAAGCTTAACAGGAGAGCCACAGGAGAAAAGGCTAGGGAGGAATACCAGACACTCCAAGGCAGTGCTCGTGGTCAGCAGTCAGTGACACCCTACCAGGCAGCAGGAGATGTTGAGGTTTGGAGGTAAAATAAGGCTGGAGGAGGAAAGATATGGGACTAGGCAGGAATAACACAAAGGAACAGGCGTCTTCCGTTGATGCACGAGGCAGCAATGTGAAAGTCAGAAGAAGGGCCCTATGCATGTAAATTCCACGCCCAACGCACACAAAGCATATATGTGCGTAAGCCTGTAAAGAACGTTCCCTGCCGTGCGCAGAGGTGGCATTACTTAGGGGGTACTATGCAGATTTTGCGCTCTGTATTTGCAGGTACCTTGCCGTTAACGCTGCTTGCACCATGAGTGGGAGTGCTCTGCGGAGAGGACAAGGACAGGGAAGAGGACAGAAGAAGAGTACATCTGCTCAACGTGGTGGTGATCTTTGCACCACCAAAGGCCACTAGGCTAAGAAGGGCCAGCTTGCAGAGCTTACACAGGCAGCACCCTACTAAGAGGCACATGTGAAGGAGAAGGGGCTACCAAGGAAGAGCCGTTTTTTAGAGGAGGAGCTAGCAATCCTCACTGATTACGTCAATGAACACCAGGTCAAACTGTACCCTTGGGCTGGCAGTACCTCCCTGTGATCCATCAGTGGAGGATGTGGCAGGAGGTCACAGACTCGATAAATGCCTGTGCAGTGGAGAGGCCCACGGCAGAAGAGGTCCACAATAGGATGGGGCACCTCATGCGGCGGACCAAGGAGAAGCTCTACAGTAATGTGGCCTCTGCCCAGGCTACTGATGGTGGATCACATGTGGATGAGCTGACTCCATTTGAAGAGGTCACAGTGAGCAGGTGGTTGGCGTGGGAGACATGGACACCTATGCAGCCTCATCATGTGTGTGTCATGTGTGCATGTCTTATAAGCTTCCATCTACACATGATATGCTGCCAAATGGTGTGATACAGTTGGCCGGACTCCTTCTCGCCCATCCATTAGTACCACAGTTATGCTTCCATGGTCACTTGTGTCACATGTTGTGCATCCAAGAAGGTGGAATCTTGAACACTGTGTGCGGTTGAATTTGATCTCACAGCACACATTACTGTATATAGAATGGTTTAGCAACTCCAATACACCTATGTGTGGCAATGGCCTGCAAGGCACATGTCATTGGACAAGCTCACAGTGTCACGCTTGTGGATAGTGCATAGTGCAGTGTGAACACAAATAATGATTCACATGGAATGACACCAAGTGGTGGACGACGTCAGAGTTTTTGGCGGCCAGTGTACATGGATGGCCAACAATGTCAGTGCAAAGTCATATTAGGGGGTATTCCAGGCAGGAGTTGCAGGGTTTGGCCAATAGATGTTTGAATGATGTACATTCCACATCTGGAGTGTCATTAGTCCAGTTGTCATGCAAGTGCACACTGGTCATGGCATGTTGCACTCTCCTCGCACATTGTTAAGATGAATGTGAACGTGGATAAACACGAATCTGGCCTAGGGCAATGTTGCGAAGAGGGTGATTGGGATTTTGGCACCACAAATACTTGCATGCAGGTTTGGTCAGCCGGAGTAAACATGATACTTCCACATGTTGCAAGTAGGCGTGGTTGAAGTAGAGAAGGGGCTCAGCAATGAAGCACAGACCACCATCCATCTACCGTTAGACCTTCACTCTCATACATGTCTGCTTGTATGAATGGTCGCCTACTCCTCCAATCTGTGGCTTGATGCAGGGCCTAATATGCACCGACATGATTGCACAGATCATTGAATGTCTGTCACTAGTGCCTTTCACATTTCAGAGTGCCCAGTTCCAATGTGTAGTGCATGTGTGTCTGGCCCTATTGTGTCTGTACGTAATAGAATTCATCTGTGCATGATCAGCCAAGTAGATAGGCCTCGGAATATTGTTGTCTGAGGTGGGGACGCAGCAGATATGGAGGAAAATTAGGAGGAGGACAAGACATAACCATCCATCAGTGCAGCCCGGGGTGCTGTGCTGGTGAGGATCCCCTTATGTTGCAGACCATCATCAGCCGGCCTGCTGACTCTTCCGATGATCCTGCTTAATCTGATGTGTAGGGCATACTGAGGGACATGTTGGGGGATACTTCACTTTCTAGTCTGGATACCATTTAGTTCCTTGAGACTGCTGAGTCGGAGGGATAGGAGACCCTGGGCCTGGCAGTGGGAAGCCGTGCTTTGGCCTCAAGGGACTCCCAATGTCAAGAGGCAGAATCCCAGAATAAATGCCTGCAGGCGGCTATGTTGCCTTAAGGGAATCCCTCCATCAAGACACGGATTCCTTGAAGCAATCTCTGAATGATGAAATATTTGCCACAAAGGACATCCACCACCAAGAGATGGATTCCCTGAGACAATCTTCAACATGCAGTTGGAGATGGCAAGGATCAGCATGCATAATCACTTGCAACATCCATTACCAGGACCGTGTAGCAATTGGGACCCTCATACATGCATCCCTCTCACGAGTGGCCATAGCCAATGGGGACCAGGCTTTGGCATTGCGTGGTCAAGGTGCACCATCCCAGGATCCAGTTGAACCACGCAGGTTATGCCACTGGCCACGTCCCCACACCCCCCTATTATCTTGCCACCACCACCCATTCTTCATGCACCCTGGTGTCTGTGAGCCCATGGAGGAAGCATGTATTTTTTACGATTGTTTATTTTGAACCCCCCCCCCCAACCAGGGTGGATAGGTTTTTCAAACTAATAGTATTTTTCCCCCTTCCAAGGTGGACTGTATTTGATTTTTACCCCGTCCAAGGTGGACTGTATTCATTGTTTACCCCTGTTCAAGGTGAACTGTATTCCTCTGGATATGCCACAAAAATGCAACAATGCTAGCAAACCATTCCTCACCTGCCAGGTTCAACAGAAAGAGGGCAGGTGGTGCTAGCTTCCTAGTCCACGCCCCACGCTCTGGAATGACCCGCCCTGATCTACCAGTCTTTTAGAAAAAAGCTAAAAACCCATCTCTTCAAATGACATTGACACTTTGACTTCCAGCACCGTCTTCTGTCTGTAAGTAGCGCCTAGATGCCCATGGGCTTTGCACACTGCCAATAAATGTACTAATAAATAAATAAATAAATGAAATTTGATTCTTTTTTTTTTTTTCCCCACCTAAAGTGGACTGGATAATTTTTTGTTTTTACTTGTCCAGGAGGGACTGTGTTATTATTCATTTTTTGTCTTCATGTCAGGGCCATTGTGCTGCTTGTGGTAGGGGGTGCATTTCGAGCTGGTTACTGAACATGCTGCCGTCTTCAGTGGAATCAACTGACCTGGTGTGAACCTAACAGCCTCCCACAAACAGGTGAACATCCATTCCACACTGATGTGTCTAAGTGCAGTCTGTCAGACAGACGCCTTTAGCTGGTCAAAACAAATGTCCAATGTAATTTCAGGTAACTTGCCTCATCCAGTGTTCATGCTCCCTGAGAGCACCAGCACCCTATTTCCACCCAAGTCCTGATTCCCTCTGCTGGACACTGACCCTCCTAGCACCAATGCAGAGGCCCAGTGTTAGGTGGAGGTGGTGAGGGATTTAAAGCACCACAGCTGTACCTCCAGGTAAGGTATTGCACTGTCATTTATTTTCATGGTTGGTGACATATACATCCCAATGGTGGCATGATGTGGCACACGTAGGGTTTGCATTAGTGATGTAATATGGTCATGATTGGGTGGTGGTCACTATCACTGAGGATGTGAGTTGTCCTGCATAATTGTGTGTTTGCATGTCTCCTTGATCAGCGGTGCATGTGCTTTTTGGTGTATCCACAACTTGCAGCTCAGAGTCCGTTTCCTCAGGATGTTCCTGTGCTCATGTTTTTGATGAGGAAGATGCAGTAGCTTCTTTCTCGTGTGGCATTACATTTGCACTCCTGTCATGTCAGCCTTGCATGCCATCTCCTGCCATGTGTCATGTTGAGTAGCCACTCCATGATCAGGACTGGACTAGGCCGTAGGGAAGTCTGGTGATTTCGTCATAGGCCTTTGCAGCATGGGCCACTTTTGTGTGGTATTTCCAAATGTTCTCATGGGAAAAGGGGTGGGCTTGTTGTGGGAGTGTGATATGGGTCCACTCTGCAAATTATTTCCACATCCTCTTTTGGTTCCCAGTCCATCCCTGTCCATGATGCATGAGCATGCAAAACACCTGGCTCTCACTTTGCACATAGGTGGATAATCCAGTTCACAAGTATGCATGTGGGTGATGTGCTAAGCATTCTGTGCATTGTTGGTGAAGTGTGGGAGTCCTAAATGTCTTTCTCATGTGTCATGTTCAATGTTGCTGTTGCGTTCCCATTGATATAATCAAAGGTTGTTGATGGTGAGGGATGTGTAACCTTGCATTTCTTGGGATACATGCCTGAGGAGGAGGTGGGTGGGCATTTGTTAATTTTCCACATTGCAGGAGCATGGCAGTGGTGAGTGTTGGTGAGCAGGACCAGCTGCAACGGTGCAGAGAGATACAGCTTCAGGATGTCAGTCAGGTGAGACACTTTTTCCACTTGATGCATGAGGCTCAGGGGTACACATGTGATGGAGCCATCATACCAGTGTCTGTCTGTGTTTGATATTTTGGGGGTGTTTCATTGACAATTTTCTGCCATCTTGACATGAGTGTGGACATGGTTTTGTGCACTTCATGTCAAGGATATCAGTGAAGTTACAGTGTGCATTTGTTGTTATGGGGGCAGACAGTTTGACAATCCAAGAGGTGCATTCTCAGGTTGTTGTAATGGGCAAGCTGGATTGGCCCGATTGCATCATTGAGGGCCATCAGGAATGTGGCTTTACTGTGTGTGTTCCACAGGAGTTGTCATTCATGAGAAGTAGGTTTGTACTACCTGGTTCTATGTGTCCTGTCTGGTCGCTCTGCCCCTTGGCCTGCTAAGGGAATGGGTGGTGCCTGTAGCTGACGGCAGAAGCCCTCCTGCACCTCTACTGCTGTGCCACGATGTGTGCCAATATTGGGCAGGACACAACATGCCACAATGATTTTCAGTACTACAGTACAGGGGGTGCATATAGCAATGTGCAACCTGAGTGGTCAAGGGAGCGGACGGGGGGCTTGAGCACTCCACATGTGCACTTCACTATGCCCTTATTGGCTATGTGTGCTGCGTTGTAGTGCGCCTCACCTTGTGTGGCTGGATTCCCGATGGGTGTCAGCAGGAATGGTGACAGTGAGTAGGCACTGTCCCCTGTAAAGGAGTAAATGGTTATTATTTGCATGTATTGTGGGTGGTTGTGTTTCTGTGTGTTATGTGACTGCTTGTGTGTGCACGTGATAGTTCATACTCACCCACAAGGCAAGTGTTGCCAAATTTTCCTGATGCCAGGTCCTGGTATATGGTTCAATGGTGCAAGATGTAGTTGTCAGGCGTGCATCATGGGAAATTGGCATTGATTTGCATGATGTCATGTGTCCCTTTGCATTGCAAATCAACTGCACATTGATGGAATGCCAATGTTTTCTGTTGCAATAGATGTGCTTCGTCTCTTGGGTATGGGTTACACTGCTACATGGGTGCAGTCGATGGCTCCCAAGACCCAGAGAAAGTGTGTAAAGGCATAGAATTCCTGGCACACACTCTATCTTGCCTGCAGTGTGCATGGCATGTCAATGTGCCTATGCACATGTGCTAGGATGTAGCGCAAGACCTGGTGGAGGCACCTTGATTGTGGGGGCCGTGATATGCCACAATGATGGCTGTGGTATGATGAAATGATCCAGTGGCCAGGAAGTGTAGGGCTGATAGCACTTTGACCATATGTGTCACAGCATGTGAGCACATGGTGGGTGATACCAGGTAATTCCGCATGGGGATATGGCATCCCAAATAGTGTTGTTCGTGGATGGAAGATTCTGCCCTCTCACCCCTCCATGTAGTAATATCAGTGCTAGCAATGCAAGATCCAGCATAATGGCCCTCACATGCCCATGTTCTTCCTCATTTTCCTCCTTGAATGGGGATTTTGCATGTTCCACCACCTATTTAGTTCTTTGCGCTGGCCCTTCCCACATAAATCGCTCCTGCACAGCGCAAAATGAGATTGGCAAGCACAAAGTCCCATTTGTAAATCAGATAATGGCATTTAGCGTAGCTTAAAGTGTACATTTTAACCTTTTGTAAATTAGGCTCTAAGTATTCTGAGAAACTGGAATGAAATAGTTGCTGAGTTTAACAATGAATAACTGCTGGCTTTGGCTCACAATGTGGGTCCTTTGAACAGCTCTGCATGGACCGCATGCCGTATGTTGAATTTCTCTTGAAATCACTTACCTTCTCTTACAAGGCCATGCTCCTGCTGTCCTCTCCCTGCCCCTCGCTGTGTCCGCTTTGCCCACCCTCTTCCTGACACAATGAAAATGCAAAAGATACTCCTTCATTAAAAAGGGCCCCTGTTTCCTATTTCCATGGCAGACATGTTTATTTGCACCTCTTTTTACAATGGAATAGTTTGACAGATCCCTGTGCACTTTGATGTAAATAAACATGGGTGCTATTTGCCCTAGAGCCCGCAATAGGGATGTGCTGACAATTAATGGTACTGGAGACCTCATTAAAGACCTAAGCAAAGCACAATTCGTTCTGGGGCATTAACAGGTAGTACAGCTCCCTCCCATGTACTAAAACACTACTCTTCCAGTTGCAACTCAGTGGTACCCTCCAAGACTTCCAGCTGCAGAGCGCTGGCCGCCCGCCGCCTCTCCAAGCTTAGAGCTCTACCTTCTCTCACAGGTTCCTCTGAGTGTAACACATTGGCTTCTCTGATTGCTGCCTATTTGTTCAGAAAGAATTATTAGGTACAATTGTGCTTCTGGTCGTTGTAAGATTAGTAACTAAGTGATGCCTGGTTAATGTTCACAAACTTCTGGAAGTGATGCACGGATGATCTACCCAAACTATTTAGAGAGACTCATGGTTCATCTACACAGTTCTACTTAATTTTGTGCATGACTAATCTTCCCAGATTTCTCTAGATGTGGCGCGTGGGATGTCTTTACAGATCTGTCTAATGTGAGGCATGGCTACTCTTCACAGATCTATCTAAGTGTGACGTATGGCAGGTAGAGGAGGAGTGGGGATGGTTGGGTATTTCTTTCAGTCCTCGGTTTTGCTGCTATTGTCCCTTTGTGCTGGTCATTGGAAGTTGAATGGCCATGTTTGTAGTCGTTTCCTGAAGGTGAGGTGGTCTTCTGTGATTCGAATTTCCTTTGGCATTGTGTTCTATAGGTTAGCAATTAGGTGTGAGAATGCAGTTCCTCTGAATTTCCTTTTTTCATATTATTTGATCTCTAATTGGAGGTCGTTGCTTGATCATGGGTCTCTTCTTGGTTGGTAGCGGCTGATCTTGGCTTGGAAAAAGTCGGCTCCTCATCTGTGTAGAGATTTGTGGGCGATGCAGTGGGCCTTGAATTGAATGCGTTTTTTTTAATCTCAGTGGTATCCTTGTTGCAGTGTTCTGGATGCATTGAGGTTTTTTAGTGTGCCTTTCAAGCACTCCGAGGTAGAGGCTGGTTGCATAATCAATTCTTGGTAATATCAGGGATATGATTGTAAGGGTTCGATGTGGAAAACAGAGGTACGTGAGCATCCCCCTGAGTTGTCTTTGAAGGTAGAAGGACTTCTTTTTGATAGTGTTGACTTGTGGTTCCAGAGGTAATCCATTGTCTGTGAGCATTCCTAGGTTGTTTATCACACTTGAAGTCTATGGTTGGGTACCCATGCGTGGAGGCCAGCCCAGTTGGTAGTTGGTTCCGTTGCCCTCTGGTGGTGAGGTCATTATTTCTGGGTCGGCGGTTTCAGTTTGAGATTGTTCATTGTCATCCAGCTGTATATGTATGTTAGACAATTGTTGAGGGTATTGTTTGGTTCTTCGGTTGTGTGTCGTCTGCGTGGTTGTAGTCGGTCAGTCGGTGGGTTTGAATGCTTTTCATCAAGGGGGACATGTAGACGTTGAAATGGGGGTGCAGGGATAGGCCGGACCTTGTGGCACTAAGCAGAAGATATTTTTCGGGTTTGAGGTGAAAGTTCTTTCGGTTCAATTTTTGTGAGGAAGGAAATTAGCGATTTTAAGGCAGTCTTTCAAACCGCAATTCCTAACAGTCTTTTTATTGGTGTTGCGTATCTGATTGTGTTGAATGCCGCTGAGAAATCCAATAGTATGAGGGCAGATTGAGTGCGGTTGTCAGCATTTATTTTTAGGTCATCCTATATGGATAGGAGTGCCTATTCCGTTCCTCTCATTGGTCTGTAGCCAACTTTCGAGTGGTCGAGTATTCCATTAGTTTCTACATAGTTAAGTAGGATTTTGTACACATGGTTCTCCAGTATCTTTTCTGGGTAGGGCAGGTTGGATATAGGTCTGTAGTTGCTGGGGTCTTCCGCACTTTGCGTTTATTTCTTAGTAGTGGTTTGATGTGTGTTGATTTGAAAGACTTTGGTACTATTCTTGTGTTTAGGGACAGGTGCCTGAAGTGTGATGCTGGGTTGTTCTGATTGAGGATTTCTTTGCAGCTATCCGGAGGCCAAGGGTCGGTTTCCTTTATTAGTCTGCAGAACGTTTCTTCATCTATTGGTTCAAAGCGGGCATGTCTTGCTGTGGTTGGTGTTTTGCTAGTTATCCATGATTCAGTGGTTGTGTTTATAATTGCACATTTTGTGTTGATGGTTTGTTGGATTGTTTCTATGTTTAATCTAAAGTGGTTGGTGATGTTGCATAGTTCCAGTGTTGGGATAGTGCCTTTGTTTCAGGGTGAAGAGTTATTTTTGTGGGTTGCTTCCCGATTGGATTGGATTGGATTTTTTTTGTTGCTTTGAGGACTGTTGATTTGTATAATCTGAGTTGTCTTTGGTATTTTATTTTGTCCGGTTGGTTGTAATGTGTTCTCTCACTGTTTTCCAGTTTGCGGTTTGTTTTGAGTTCTTTCAATACTTTATTGAACAACCTTACTGCCAGCTTATTTGCTGTGGCTTTGAAAGGTTTTGCTGGTGCTAGTTGGTATGGGGTCTCAGTGATCCAGATGGTGAGTATGTTTCCTGCAGGCTGGGGTCATTCTGTTCAACTCGGTGGTGTTCTGTTCCGTCTATTCCAGCAGATCTGTTAAGGATTCCCAGTCAAGACTCTTCCAGTTTCTTTTCCTAGCGGCATGCAGTATTGCATTTCCGGGCGGGATGCAGGTATGAAGTTTGATATAGAATGGCATTAGGTAGTGATCACTCCATACCATTTGGTGTTGGTGGTGTCGTTGCACAGAGTCCTCTGCAGAAGATTTACGTCCAAGGTTTGTCTAATATTGTGGGTGGATCTGTTTACTATTTGCTTCAAGTGAAGTGTTTACAGCAGTGCCCAGACTCCATTCGCTGTGGTTTCGTTTCTCTTTCAAACCAGATGATGAAATCTCCCAGTACGATGTCATAGTAGGTGGGTAGGTTGGCGATGGATTCTGCAAGTTTTGTTGCAAAGTTTGGGTTGTAGTATGGTGGTCTGTAGATCAGGAGGAATACTATGTTGGCTTGGTTGTTGAGTTTGATCTTGAAGATGAGAGATTCACAGTCTTCACGGGAGTTGCGAGGCGAGGATGTGTTCTTTGTGCACCATTGCCATTCCGCCGCCTTTTTGCTTTTCTCTGTTGACATATACTAATTTGAAGTTGCCCCGTATGGCTTTGTGCGCGATAATTTTGTAGTTGTCTGATAGCCATGTTTGTGTGAGAAAAAGCACACCTGTACATCCCTCGCTTAGGAAGTCATGAATTTCTGTTTTGTGTTTAGCCATGGATCTTACGTTGAGTAGGCTGCAGTGGCGCTTGCGCCAACCCATATTAGCGAACCCACATAAGGATAATCAAGTCCCTCAATGTTTAAATGGTAGTGCGATGGACAATGGGCAGCAAAGTGGGGTGGCACCCAAAGTCATCCCAGCTGCGCATAAAAAGATCACAGAAGTCAGAGATCAAAGTAAACAGAGGGGAATGGTGAGCGAAGAAAGTAATATCGACGCTGGCTCTACCGGACTAAGACACTCAGAATCCAGGAGAAACAAATACGGTCAAGAGGGGCTGAATCTGAAATTCTGTCACAAGCAGAGGAGTCTGTGAGTTCTGACATTTTGAGCCTGGAAGCATCTGTGAGAAATGATTGTACTGCTGGGGAGCATAATGTGATGCCTCTGCAGGAGAACTTCTCTGCTTATGAAGTGGGAGAGGATGGTGCTCCAGCTATAGAGAGGAAAAGAGAGCTAGGCACCTCAAATGGTTCATGACAGTTGCAACTTCTAAGATTGGAGGTTTCTGTAAAAGAACTGACTAGAGCAGCGATCTATCTTCGGGAGAGAGGATTCAGGCTCAAATTCTCCTGAGAAAAAGTCTGGACCTTCTAAAAGATTATACCAGCAGAAGTACTCTGGGCTAACACCGGTTGAAAATATGAGAGTAAATCGGGATCGAATACAGATACCGGACTATGAATCACCTAGTACCACTAGATGCCCAAATGTAGGGGGACTGAATATAATAGGACAAGGGAGAAGCTGTCCTGAATGTCTAACAAAGGAAGCATGTATGCAAACTGAAGATCTAGCACTAGTGGCGCAGGTCTTAAAGGCAGGCTTAAGCCTGTTCTGGAAGGATAAAGAGATCGCTATTTTAAAACCTAATGCGTCCAACGCTCAGCAAACCTGACACGCTGAGAAACTTGCTAAAGTGGTTCCCATGTCTTGCTGGAGACTGAACAATCTAATCTGCACATTTAAGGGGTGTCTTCATGAGAGTAAGAATGTTTAAAATGGGAATTGTGGGGAATGCAAACAAAATGTTACCCTTAATGTGCATCCTCTTAAATTGTTTGTACTGCGGGTGATGTGGTATTCGAGTCACTCGATAATGCTACATTTATTAATGCTACATTTATTTTGGTCAAAGCGCAAGCTTTAGTCAGATGTGGGAATTGAAATGTATTTGGACAGTGGGGCTCTTCAGTGTCATCGGCATGAGCATTGGTACCTTCCTATTATGGGTGAGCATTTGAAAAATGTCCACACTCTAGGATGTGGTGAAAATCAGACTGAGAATAATCCAGCCGTCACACTGGTTTATTAACTATTATGGATTTAAATACGGGGATGTAAGAAAATGTATTATCGAATACCAGTAAGCCACTACTTTCAGCGCTGGCCAAAGATCTGTTTTTTAAATCCATGAGTCATCTTTGAAAATCGGTATAAGTTAAGTGAGTTCCCGGGGAGCCAGGGTCGTAATTATATCCTGGAACATTGCTGGTGTGGAAAAACAACCACGAGACCCAGACGTTTTGTTGTTCTTGGCCAGATTTGACAACATATTATTACAAGAAACCTAGGCAATTAAACCTGTGGTGGTAGATGGGTTTGTGACTTTCTTTCCCTCTGAAAGTAAGAAAGGCTGGAAAGGAAGAAACAGTGGAGGACTTTTAACTTTGGTGGCAGAACCTCACGCTCCTTCGTGTGCTGTATTATTATCGACCCGTGTGATTTTGGAAGTGACCTTAAACATTCATAATGTGGATACTTTTTATATTTTTAATTTTTACACTTCATTTAATGACCAGTGTCTGAACCAGTAAATGTGGTTCGGAAATTCTTCCACAGTGCTCTGGGAGTAAACACTCTGTTTTGATTGGTGGCGGTAATTTTAATGTTAGATTGGAAGGCGGCTTGGGGCTGGGTGGAAATGCTGGAAGAAGATGCAGCCTAAAACATATTACACCCAATGGTTAAAGATCTTGGGATGTCTAGATCTGGCAAGCTTTTGTTACCGTTACTATCTGAATTAGGTCTGTGGTCGGTAAATAGGAGGATTCCATCTGAACGGCCTGGGGTTTTATATTTCGGAGCAAGAGGTTTGCATCAGTAATTGATTATTTCTTGCTGCCTGTCCAGAATTGGCATTGTTCATCTGATTTTGAGATAGAGTGCAGGCCGTGATCCCCAGGGGATGGGCCTCATTCCGAGGTCAGCGATAACGCTCTGGTGTCACCAGCGGGTTTCCGCCGACCCAGAAACACTGAATCGCTGCCTGAAATCCCAGTGCCTCCTGGACATTACAAGTCCCAGCCGAGCGGGAAGCCAGGCGACAGATTCAGTAACTTTCTATTTCTGTGGAGTCCCATAGGACTCCATGAGAGTGGAGAGGCGGAAGCACCGGCACCGTTGCCAACGGTGCCGGTGCTTCCGTGACGACTCTGCCTACCGGGGCAAAGCGCCTGGCAGGCCATCCAGGCTTGTAGTTTTAGAGGTCCGGAAACAAGGCTGCTGGTGAGCTTACGGGCACCCTTGTTTCCGGACCACCACACTCAGAATGAGGCCCAATGATCCCCTAATTTTGACACTTGGGGTTAGGTCCGATGATATCATTCTCAATCAGCGTTTCTTGAACAGAGGCTACAAAAGCTTAGTCATTGATAAAGCATACGCCAAATTCACTAATGTCACTCAGATTGACCTCCTGAACAAGGTGCCTAAATGTAAAGACTCCCCACAACACATCTCTCTGGTCACCCCATTTACATCTGACTCTTCCATGCTGTACAAAATGGTTGCAAAACATTGGCACATCCTGAGACTCGACAAGGATCTTGAACCTTTTTTGACACCTAAACCCAAATTTACTTTTTTGAGATCACCCACTATCAAATCACAGGTTAGTCCGTCATTTTTTGAGAATAAAGTGGCTAACCCCTTTTGGCTACGACAACCGGCTGGTTTTCACAAATGTGGAAATTGCAATCAGTGTCCTTGGGCCTATCCCAAATGTCAAACTTTTACAGATAAGTTTGGATCTAAAGTGGTTATATGGGATTTCATCAACTGTAAGACAACCCACGTGGTGTATGCCATCATATGTGTTTGTTGGCAAACTTTACGTGGGTAGTACCATACGTCAACTCAGAATCCGTATTAGAGAACACTTGACCAGTCTCCGGATGTGTGAACCTAAATCCCCTTTAGCAGTTCACTGGCAAGCAGAACATCAATTGGATTTGACCTCTGATCTGCGCTTCATTGGATTAATGAGAGCGCACAAGGGGAAAAGGGGCGGGAATCTTCAATTGAAATTGCGGCAGATGGAAGCCAAACTCATCTGTCTACTGTGATGCACCACTCGTGGATTAAATTCTGACCACGAGATGCATGTTTTTCTATGAATCAAGCCTGTATTGGAATTAATTTGCATGTACTGCTGCTTAATTGTATCAATTTTCCTATCAATTAATCCTTAGCTAGTGGCAGTAATTAGGTGTTTTATCACCTCCAATAAGCCACATGTGTTGATGCGCCCAGATATCACTGTTGCAATTCCCCCGTGCTTCTTCACTCGCCAGCACTCGTTTACAATTAGTGCTAACCCACTTGGTTGAATTATTCAACAAAACTCTGTCGACATTGGATTGTTTCTCTTATCTGTCAGTAACTGATTATCTGTGCTAATAATGAATTGTATCCGATTTCCAGTCATTCATGATAAGTATGCGGTAACCGCGGTCACGCTTGTTGTATCCCGGTCCCTTGTTGACATAACTCGTCATCCTTGTGATTTTGTTGAATTTTCTTTTGTGTTCTATAATTTTTGACATTGATTTCCATTCAACTACGATGCGTTCAAAGACTTTAACTTTGTATGAGTTATTGAATATTTGTGTGATTAATGATTAGTATCTAATTATGAGTCACTTGTCTATACGAAGGCGGCGATCATGCACACAGTACCTCGGTTCTTTGTTGACATTACACGTCATCTTTGCGACCCAATTGAATTCAACTTCTGCCGACATCACTGTGTTGACAATGTACGACACTCATGCAACGTAATTCGTTTACGCCTCTGCCGTCGTCACTTCCGTGACGTACACGGCGGCCATTAGTATTTTAGAGCGACCCAGGTAAGCATTCACTGGATTTGTCTCATTCTATTTGTTCCATACTCGATTTACTGAGTGAGTATTTTTTCCTTTTGCCCGTGGCCGTCAACTGATGGTTCTATGTTCCCATCTCTTATTCATTATGCTATTTTTGCAGGCGATATATTCGTCCCAGCCAATAGGCGTTTCTTATTGATTCAAGCAGTTTAAATACGATCTTCAACAGGTACTTACCTACCAATCTCCAGTGTGGTAAGTTACGATAACTATCGTTCCGTTCTTTTCTTTTCAGATGATTCCAGGTATGTCCTGGTTTCCACTACTAATTTACTTGTGGTCATGTTCCAAAAGGTTTCTTATATTTATTGGCCATTTCTAAATCCTTATGGTAAGCGTATCTTTATTGGTTACATCATTTTACACTGACCCACATGGTATATTTGACACCGTGTTTTTGGATTGCCTTGTATTGGTCACTTCCTTAGATTTGGCGATTCTTCAATGGACGCTGTGCCTGGATATAGCCATTTTCTTTAGCACCTTTTGTATTGATCTTGCAACTTCTGTCATGGGTGCCATCTATATATAAATATTTTTTCTTCTGATGGCTACCGGCACTACTACCAATTGGATCACTTTTCTGTCTTGACACTACTACTCTGCACTTACGGCACTGTGCTGGTGCGTGATTTGCATGGGGACCTTGTGGCGGTGTGTGTGGCATCAACTATACTTGAAGATGACACAGTACTGATTACAACTATGTATTTGTACATTCTCCCTATTCTTGTTCTCTATGCTATGTGCCTATATTGATCCATTACTGCTGTCCATCCCTCCTTACCGGATATGGTATGTCCCTTATTTATTCATTTATTTTTTCAATTTTTCATGCTGAATTATGCAATATTTTCTCCCTCTTCAATAATATGTTTTCTTTGTGATTGTCTCACATATCTGTTATTTAATTTTGCATTTCACATTGCCATATATGCTGATGTATTATGTTATTGTTTATTGTAATTCACTTAACATGCTGTTCATGTTACTTGAATGTGGTTTAACCATCCAGCCTTGAAGACGACCCGAGTGTTGAAACACGTGTCGGCTGTTCTTCATTTCAGTCCATTAAAATACTGTACTTTGATTGTTGTCTCTTAGCTCAATGGTGTCTAGCGCAATTCCATCCCCCACATCACATACACATTCTTAATAAAAGGTTGGCAGGCTCATGGCAGGTTTCAGTAGAAAGGCTAACAAAATGGGACAATATAAGTGGAAGGCTACTGTCTGATAAGGTGATTGCTTGTGCCCTACCTCTAATTGAACGCTGTCTCATATGTGAAAGTACAAGTGATGATGCGTTATTGTGACTGTGATATGGCGACTGGGAGAACTATCTTCACGAGGCACTCTCACTAGTGTCTTCAACAATCACTGAAGGTAACGTGGTATACAAAAGAATGTCGGAAGCTGAAGGGCAGTATCATTAGGGCTGTAAAAAATGTGCCTCAGAGACACTCCTGCAATAAGTAACGTGAGATTAAAATATACGCAAGAGATGAAGGAGTCTAGATCCTGTTGGAAGTGTAAAATATGGAGAGATCTGCACAACGCTGCCTGAAGTAAGAATTCTGCTATGTTTTGGAAGATAGTAGCAAGCGGACTTGAGAACAAACCGAAATTAGTTAGGTAGCTCTGTTTCATCTAATGAGCGGATGAAGCATTTTTCTACATTATATAACTTTATCCTACAAGCTGAATCTAATACCAAAGAGCTTTTCAAGATACTCAAAGAACTTGAAACTCCCTCCACACCACGTGACACCTGCAGCAAAGACTGTACATGGTGCTCGAACATACAAAAAGCGCTCCTAGACAAAATCTCAACACTCCAGTCTAAAATGAATACCAAAAAAAGTAGTCTCCAGTCTAACTCTCAGTTTAACTCACCCTTTGACAAAACTAACCATCCCCACACACCCATAAACCGTTCAGCTTCTCACCTCTAACTATCCCAGAGGTAGAAAACATTAGCAAACTCAAACCTTCCAATTGCCAGGGTGACAAATGCCCATCTCCCATCATAAAGGAGGCCTCCCACGAACTTGCTCCGTTCATCACAGCGCTAATAAACACGTCATTCAGTACAGGCACTGTACCTGATAACCTGAAGGATGCCTGGGTCATCCCCCTCCTCAAAAAAACCTCCCTAGACCCTAATATACCCACTAATTATAGGCCCATCATAAACGTGCCGTTCCTCCTGAACAGATTCAGGACTACCTGGAATGTAATTATCTCCTTGGCCTTAGACAATCTGGCTTCCGTCCCAAGCACGGAACAAAAACTGCCCCCACCTAAAAACTGCCCCCACCTAAAAGCTAGTGGTAAGATCGCCCTCCTTTTACTACTGGACTTATCGGCAGCTTTTGATTTGGTGAACCAAATCCTGTGTCGACATCTCAAAGTAGCAGCCCATTTTTCAGATAAAGCTACCACTTGGATCAGATCCTTTTTAGCTAATAGATCCATGAGGGTCTTCTCCCCCTCTGCCTCCACTGAACCATCTCCAGTCTTATGCAGGTTCCCCCAAGGATCTTGTGTTTCACCCATGCTATACAACGTTTTCACAAAACCGCTCTTTGATATTCTTGACTACCTGGGTGTCACCTACACTAATTATGCGGATGACACCCAGATACTCGTCCCCATCACGGGTGACCATAAAACTGACACCAAAGCCTTAAACGATGTTTATCAGGTCATCCAGGCTTGGATGTCTCAACACGAGCTCTGTCTTAATGATGATAAAACAGAGCTACTCATCATGGCTCCTCTTACCGACTTATTACAGATTAGACCACACCTTCAAATCCTTTATCATTGATGGCAACACTATCAAGGTTACTAATGACACCAAAACCTTAGGTATCTACCTCGATTCCACCATATCTCTCTCTCGACAAACTAATGATCTCAGCATCTGCCTACACCTGCAAACTCATCAAAGCTTGCCGCCCATTCCTTACCACAGCGAACTGCATCATCCTTGCCAGAACTTTGATTATGTCTAAGCTGAACTATTGCAATGCCCTCTATCTAGGGACCAGCCAACGAAACCTTAGCAAGCTCCAGGTCACCCAAAATAATGCCATTAGGGCTGCCTTGAACATCCCTAGGAACCAACACATAACGGACACCAGACGTAATATGCGCTGGCTCTCAGTAGCCCAAAGAGTCTCTCTCAAATCTCTAGCCCTCACGCAAAAATGCCTGGCCAACAAGGCACCTTACTACTTGGCAAGTCAGTTCACCCCACAAACTTCAAGCCGGCCTCAGAGAGCAGCCCAAGCTCATTGCCTATCCGTACCCAGGTTTAAATTACAAAAATCTGGTGGGGTCAGATTAGTGGTCCTTGCTTCCAAACTGTGGCACTTGTTGCCCATCCCACTTAGATTAGAACCTTCCTCCCATGCCTTCAAGAGCAAAGCCAAATAGTCGCTCACTGCTCAAGACACACACAACACATTACTGCAACCTTAATTAATACAATGACCTAGTTCCGTCACTGCAACTGCCCTGTTAGTCTGTCTGTAAATACTATAAATGTACTGCAAATTTTACCTGTAAGTATTTGACAATGTATACCTTGTCTTGTAACTGTATGTTGATGATGTTACTGTAACCTAAGATATGCGCCCAGATGCCCTTGGGCTAGGCGTGCTATACAAATAAAGAAATACAAATACAAATTTATCCCGGAAGCGGTGCATGGGTTGGTTATGAATTATTCAACAGTGTTATTGGGGGCATCCTCTAGAGAAGAAGATTTTGTTCTACTGCTGAAGTGCAACAAGCTATATTAAACTTGTTGAATGGGAAAATACTGGAGAGTGATATGGTTAGATATTTAAAATTTAAAATTTAAATCTATTCATTTGGATTCCAGTGTTTCCATTGTTTAGAAAGTGGTTTAACGCATTTAGTAGAATCTATCTCTACCCAGCAAGTTAGAAAGAAGCAATAATTGTACACTTTTTACAAAAATGGAGATAGGGCAAATCAGTGCTCTTATTGCTCTGTCTTTCATTGATTTTTGGCAAAATGGTACGGGAGATTAATTCATAAAAGTTTAACTGAGTGAGCCCATTCTAATGCACTTAGGGCAGAGGAGCAGTATGGCTTTTGCAGAGGAGTGGGGCCTATAGAACAGTTTTTTTTTTAATTTACGATTAATTTTAGACAAATATGTACTAGGGCATGGCACACTGTTATATCTGGGTTTGATGGACCTTAGCTCAGCTTTTGATAATGTTAACTGGGAGACGCTTTGGGAATTTGTATTGAGTAGACGTCTGCCCAAACCCTTTCCTAACATCTTGCTGTCTCTGCACGAAAACCTGAGTACTAGTGTCTGCATTTCTCATATGGGCGACTTGTCGCCGGCTTTTAACTGTACACGGAGTGTCAGGCAGGGTTGTGTCTTGACACCTCTGTTGTGTAATTTATATATAAATTCTTTATTTAGTGAGTTGTGGCAATAGCAACAGATACGCCAAAAGTTGCAGGTAGAACAATTCCTGCTTTATACTGTTATACGAATGATGTTATTTTACTCGCATGAACACCTAAAGCATTACAATTTCTGTTCTCTGGTTTTGTTGATTTTATGGCAGCCAGTGATTTAAGCCTCAATACAATGTATTCAAAGGTGATGTGTTTTGGTTGGCACAAGGGCAATTGGCTTTTTACAGCGAGGTGGAATCTGGAATGGGTGATTGATTTTCTCAGGTGGCTAGTTGTGCAACAAAGCTTTCGCACTTAGATGGGGCAGTTTTGTGATTTAGCAAGAACCTAGGCGGTTGTTCCCTGGAAACTATGCGCCACATGTGCAATGCCAAAACTGTACCAACTGCTAGTTATGGGCTCACATTATAGGGGCCACTCGTGCACAATCCCAATTCAACGTAAATAAAATCAGTTTTTGCACTGTCTGTTCGTTCTACCACTGTATGCTTCTACATATTTGTTGAACTTGGACTTGCACTTGGAAGCACGTTGGGGTTATATTTCTGATACCTTAAGCCTGAAACCACTAATATTGTGGGCAAGCATGTGGCCTACCAGGGCAAATTAGTACCATCTTTCACATTGGCTCATAAAGTACCTAATAATATCAGAGGTGGGGGATGGGAGGGTCGCAGCCTATGGCTGCAATATATAAAGCAAATCCTGTTCTCCCCGGGTGTCAGTAACTCATTAATAACGCTGTTTGAGGAAGGGGCAATGACTATTTCAAAACTTAAAACTGCCTTCATAGAGAATGAAGAATGAAACCGGCGAAGCAGCGAAATTGGAAAGTCTATAGTGTGTGAAGTTGGCATCATGGAAAGAGACACAGACAACAGATTCAAAGTTGAACACATCTTTATTAAAGAAAATGTCAGGATGGAATAAGGCATATCTCGCCTTCACATAAGGTGGGATTTCCCTACATAAATAAAACTAAGGAAGGTCTGTGTCAATGTGTTCAACTTAAAAACAGCCTGTGCCCAAAAACCTATTCTTGCCCTCACAATGAATGCACATAACATTTATATGCGGATGCAGGGTGTCACACATAATGTTCCGAGCAATTCTTAGCTCAAGCTTACCCTTCAGTTTATTTCTCCCAATTGTCAATATGTTATCTTATAATGTTCAATTTACCTTCGTTAGACTTGGAAGGAATACAGTTTCAGAATTTTGTCAAGATTAGGGGATACTTCCCCAAGTTCAGTAAAGTTTCATGAAATAAGTCTTAGGGCTCCCCTCTTCAAGCTCAATATAAAAAAACATAAAAGAGATATCTTGAAGCTTTGCCTTTTAAATGGATTTTCCACAAGTCTGTCTTTTCACCACTCCTTGTTCTCTTTCTTTCATCACAGTAAACTTCCTCATTGGGTTCGAGTGATTCTCTGGTCTTGGAGCAGTTTTAGAACACAAGGTCCACCCATTATAGGTCACGCAACCAGGAACCGGCAAATGCAGGCAATAGTTCTTGATACAACAAACAGTAATTGTCTGGTCTTGGCACAGTTTTAGACCACACGTCCACCCATTGCAGGTTACGCAACCAGGAACTATTATACCTCCTTAAGAAGTTCAATATTCAACTAAACAAGTAGTTTTATCCACATCACTTCATGATTTTAACATATGAAGTCTTTCTCCATAATTGTGACTTTTCTTACTTTGATTCATTCATTCATTTAATTTCTTATTCCATAGTTGCTTCTTGGCTTTCTTTCACTTAAACACATAGGTCTTAGTTACTTTCTTCCAATTCGGTGTTCAATAAAGATAACTTGTTTTCATTTGCTTCATAGTTCAATAACGAGAACTTAGTTTCATTCAATTCGGTATTCAAAAAGGATACATGTGTTCGAATGGATTGTGTCCTCCAACGTATTCCACATCTTTAACGTATTCCTCATCTTTGACATGTAATGTCCACAGCTGTGCACTTAACAAACTTTTTCGTCAGAGGGTGTCCTGCGTTCATGACGTCGGGTCGATGTCCCTCGAAAGGCCTCCGTTGAGGGTGACGTCATCGGATTTTATAAAGAGGACGCACAGGGCCCGTAGCCTCAGTTCAATTTTTTTCTGCAAACGTTGTGCTTCGTAGAACTCAGCGCGCCTTGTGTGTTCATCGTTACGATGTCTTTCTCTTCGACCCCTCCGACTCCGCGGTCTGGCTTCAAGACCTGCCGGGACTGCAAAGCGAAAAATGCCGATCACCGGCCCCCACCGCATTTGTTTGTGGTGCCTGGGCAAGTCACACGACACCGACGAATGCTCGAAATGCCAGTTGCTGACTGCCAAGGCCTTGCGGGAGCAGAAGGGGAAGCTCCAGGTAGGTAGGGGCTCTAAGCCTGTTATGTCCTGAAAATCCAAATCTGAATCCAAAGGGGTTTCCACCGATGACTCGAGGGGCGACTCTCCATGTCGGAAGGAGTACCAGGGATCTCGGTCCTGGAGTGGTTCCCGCCATTCTTCTTCCTCGTCCCGGCACTCTAGGAAGCGCCGTCACCGGTCGCCTTCCCCGTCCTCCTCGGAGGATTGTGCCTCGAGGAAGGTCGCATGCCCGACGAAGTCCTCGACTCCGGAGGAATGGGCTGCATTTAAAGAACAAATGTTAGCGATTTTTCACCTGTGTCGACGTCGAAGCCTTTGGCACTCACAACGTCGAGGTTGTCGACGCTCTCGACGTCGAAGCCTTTGGCGATATAAGCGCCTTCGGGGATTCTTTCTCAAAATTTGCCTTTGGAGTACCCAGATATTGTGGATCTTCCTCGGAAGGCTACTGCGAAGTTTGTGAGGCCAGTTTTGGACTCCAGGCCATCTTCTGTCGACAGACCTGGGTTTCACCTCCCTCTGGCTGACATTTATGAAGTGGAGGAAAGGTCTGAGTTTGAGGACCCTGGTGAACTTGATGAAGCTCCACTGTTTTCTGGAGACAGTCAGTTGGAGGAGTTGAGGCAGACCCTCCATGATGACAGTGAGTTGGACACTTCCCGGGAAGTGGAATTTGGTAGGCCTGAGCCGGCGGCTCATGCAGAGTCTTCATACCGGAGACTCATGGCCAGGGTTTCGGAGTATCTGGGCTGGTCCAGTCCTCCGGAAGACTTTGTGCAGGATGATCTGATGGACATCTTAGATCAAGGTCCGTCCTCTGACCCTGTTTTACCATTTCATCTCACCTTGCAGAAAAGGGTGGCAGCTCTGTGGCAGTCCCCGGAATCTCTTCCGGCTGTTAATAAATCTTTGACTAAGAAATACCACCCTTCCGGTAGCGACCCCAGCTACTTATCTACTCACCCCACTGCTGAGAGTTTGGTGGTTCAGACGGCTACGGCTACCTCGAGGCAGGCGGCATACCCCACCATTGCTCTGGGTAGGGACAACAAGCACTTAGACGGTTGGGCCCGGAAGGTATTTTCTGCTGGGTGCATGGCATTGAAATCGGCCAACTACATGTGTGTCTTGGCAAGGGTTTCACACACTCTGTGGAACTGTGTTTCTTTAGCGGCTGAGCATATTCCCCAGGGAGAAGAAAGGGATGGGTTCCTTGCTGTCGTGCAGGACGGCAAGGATGCCATGTGCGAATCCCTTCACTCGGGTTTGGATATGGTCGACAGTGTTAGCCGATTCATGGCTGCGAGCACCGTTATACGCAGATTTGCATGGCTGCGGAGGTCAGGTTTTGCTCCGGATGTGCAGCACCGTCTTCTTAACATGCCCTTTGATGGCGCACATTTGTTTAGCAGCAAGGCTAACAAGAACCTTGAGAGGTTGCAGACCTCGAAAGCTGCGGCTAAATCTTTGAGCACCGCGGTGCGTCAACCTCCACCTTTTTGTCCAAGGGGACAGCAATGGAGGGGCGGTTCTTTTTGTTACTACTCCTCCTTAGGTAGAACGAGAGGGGGCGCCAGTCAAAGGGGCCAGCGAAAAAGTACTCGTGGTGGTCGGGGCAATCGAAGTGCCAAAGCCACTCGGACAGCTGCCTCTTTGCCTTCAGGCACTGCCGCAGCCGCTTCCAAACAGTCATGAGGCCATGTTCCATGGTTCGCCGGTTGGGGGCAGACTGTCTCAGCATCTCAAAGAATGGCGAGCCATTACTTCAGATGCATGGGTTCTGGATACCATAGCCCACGGCTACTGCCTTCTCTTCCTTCAGCTTCCAGATCCGCTCCTGCACAGGAAATCTTGAGCCTGCTGGAGAAAGGCACTATAGAACTAGTGCCTGTAGCGGAGAGGTACAAGGGATGGTATTCCCCTTATTTTTTTATCCCAAAGAAAGACGGGGGATTGAAGTTCAAGATGGTCACTCTTTCTCAAGTCCTCCAGCCCTTTCAACAGGATTGGTTGGTGTCTCTGGACCTCAAGGATGCTTACTTTCATGTGCTGATTCATCACGCACAGAGAAAGTACCTGAGGTTTGCGGCTGGCGACTCGCACTTTCAGTTTCGGGTCCTGCCGTTCGGATTGACCTCCGCACAAGGGTCTTCACCAAGCTAATGGTGGTGGTGGCAGCATACCTAAGGCGAGGAGGGATTCACGTCTACCCCTACCTAGACGATTGGTTGATCCGGGCATGCTCTCCTGAGCAAGCGCTGGATCATCTCGGTCTCGCCTACCACACCCTCTACAGGTTGGGCTTCTCCATGAATTTCAGGAAGTCGCATCTGGCACCTTCCCAACAGCTCCAGTACATCAGGCTGTGTTAGACACGTCCTTGGGGAAGTGCTCGTCTCCCAAGGTGAGGGCTCATCACATTGTGCAGATGGTGGACAAGTTTCGACATGCACAGTGTCTCCCGGCTTTCGAATTCTTAAGGTTGCTCCGCCACATGGCATCCTGCATTTTTCTGGTGCCGGAGGCCAGGTTGCGCATGAGATCCCTGCAATCACTGGTCACAGTTCTCCAGCAATATTACGGATCCTGTTCAGATTCCACTCTCGGTCTCCCAGGATCTTCTGTGGTGGGCCGGCAACGGGAACCTGATGAGGGGAGAACTGTTTTGGCAACCGTGGCCGGAGGTGACGGTATTGACGGATGCTTCCCTCACAGGATGGGGCACTCATGCCAACGACTTGACCGCCAGTGGTCGTTGGTCACTGTCAGAGTCCAGACTCCACATCAATCTGTTAGAGCTGAGGGCCATCAGGCTAGCCCTGAAGGCTTTTCTGCTCTCTGTACCGGGGGAAGAGTGTCCTGATCATGACGGACAACACAGTGGCCATGCATTACCTCAACAGAAAAGGGGGGGTAGGGTCACTTCCGTTGTGCAGAGAGGCAATGCAGCTCTGGGCCATCCAGCAGGGAATTTCGATCTCAGCAGTTCATCTACTAGGAGACGAAAATGCAGCGGCGGACGCTTTGAGCAGGCAGAGCGCGGTCTCCCATGAGTGGAAGTTGGCTCAGGAAGTCCTTTAGGAGATCTTCGCCCTTTGGGGAACCCTGCATGTGGATCTCTTCGCCACCAGTGTCAACAGGAATTGCAAGAAATTCTGCTCAAGGGAATTTCCTCAAAGAGGAGACGTGTTTGTGGTGGATTGGTCATTCCCACTGCTGTACTTGTTTCCTCCAGTCCCCGTCATTCCTTAAGTGTTGCAGAGTTTATGGAGGTTCGGTTCCCGCATGATCCTCATTACTCCGGCATGGGCCAGGAGAGCATGGTACCCGGACCTTCTAGAAATGTCCATCTGCCCTCCACACCGTCTTCCCTACCGAGAGGATCTGCTGTCACATGAGGGGGGTCAGGTTCTCCATCCAGAGGTCAAAACTCTCAACCTTCGGCGGCCTGCACCAAAATCCCTGTACCGTTGCCGTTGGCGTAAGTTCTGCGACTGGTGCAGAGATCACAATGTTGATCCTTTTCAGTGCTCCATTCCTATGGTTTTTGTCTTTCTTGCTTTCTTTGGCCCACAGGGGCCTTCAAGTGGGTACCATTAAGGGTCTATGTTTAAGCGCTCGTCTGAAGAATGTTCTTACTTTAAGATTCCTTTGATTTCTCATTTTCTTAAAGGACTGACTAATGTATTCCCACCATCTCCTTTCCAGGTGTGGGATTTGAATTTTGAAATTTCTCATGGGTGCTCCGTTTGAACCTTTGCACTCTTGTCCTGTGAAATGACTGTCCTTCACGACTGTGTTCTTGGTTGCGGTTACTTCTGCTCGCAGAGTGAATGAATTGCAGGCACTTTCATCTAAGCCACCCTTTACTGTGCTTCACAAGGACAGGGTTGTACTGCGGGTACACCCCTCCTTTCTACCTAATGTAGTTTCTGAATATCATTTGAGTCAAAAGGTGGTTCTTCCATCTTTCTACCCTCATCCTCATTCTGATAAGGAAGAGGAGCGACTCCATCGGTTGCATCCTAGGAGAGCTCTGAGCTTTTACATTTCTAGGATGTCCAGGGTCAGAGGGGACGATCAACTCTTTGTAGGATATGCTGGACACCGATTGGGCCAGGCTGTCACCAAACAGACCCTTGTCCAGGTGGATTATCCTTACCATTATGGAGTGTTACCGATTGGTGGTTAAGGACCCTCCTGAAGGGTTGCAAGCTCATTCCACTAGGGGCGTGGCTACCTCCACCGCCCTACAGCGGGGTGTTCCTATTAGGAATATGTGTGATGCCGCTACATGGACCTCAATCCACACCTTTGTGAAGCATTATTCCCTGGATATAATCCATGGTCAGGATATGGCCTTTGGGAAGGTGGTTCTTTATTCCGCAATCTGATTGGGTACTCTAAATTCTCCAGCATTGGATCTTTCATGGATTCACATGCTTAGAATATTCCCCGTCGTCAGGTTGGGAACCCTCATTATAATTATTAAACGTTTTCCATTGGAAAAAACTCAACACTTCTGTGTGCTATCTACGTCCTTTTAGGCCGCTTACGCATGACCCAATAGGACGTACGGTATAAATAGCCCTGCCCCCGCGGCTCCCTTCAGATTTCAGCCGTCTCCAAAGTAGCGGGAGCACCTTGCGTTTCTACTCCTTACAAGGTTGAATTATTTATTTCCCAATGTCTGGTAAGGCGTTGTTCCGCCCGTGTGCCACGTGCGGACTGAAGAACTTCTACGAAGGAGATGGGCACATGGATTGCCTTTATTGTCTTCACCTGCATCATTCTGCGGACAGCTGTGAGATTTGTAACGGATTCTCACAGAAGACGCTGAGAGACCGTAATAGGCGTCTTGTGACGTGGCTGAATGAAGGGACCTACCCTTCATCGGAGGTAGGGTCTGCACGCAGTCTGGCATCGAGACCTAAATCCCCGGTAGTTCATCGCCGCTCTGTATCTGCAGAGCCACCGGCAAAGAAGCCACGTTCTACAGAAAAACATCCCTCGTTGGGAAAACATTCGGCGAAAGACTCCTCTTCGTCATCAAAACATGTGCGGACCAGGACTGCCAACAAGGAAAATCTTCCTCTTCCTCGTCGTCAAAAAAAGACAGGAAAGATGGTCTTTAAAGACCTCCTCCTCAGGGGACCATCACAAGTCTTCCTCGAGTAGAGACTCGACGAAGCATAGGTCGAACTCCAAAAAGGCGGGATCGCATAAAGAGCCTGCGTCACAGCTACCACCGTCGTCAACGGGAGCCCGTCGTCGACGGGTTCACTACCACCTGCGCAGGCAATACCTGCAGTGGGCTCGTCGACCCCGGCAGCGACGATTCAAGAGGCTCCGAAATTGACATCGTCGACGGTGGATCCTCCAGATGTTTGGCAACCGGCAGTGTACGATACGGTTTTGCCAGATACCCTATTGCAGCAGGAATGGGCTTTCTCAGTATCATCGATGGAGGAAGACCGTGAACAGATTGTTTGTCCAGCTGATCTTGGCTTGCAAGAGGTTGGCTCATCGACAGACTCAGTAATGCAAAGTGCCCCCGTTACATCGTCTTTGCTAAATCCTCAGTCGGTGTTATCCTTATAGGAGTTGACTACGCTGCAGCCTCTATTGAGCCAATTGGACGCAAGGTTATGCTTCTTATTTGACCATATGGTGAAGAGGAGGAGGTCAGTCTTCTCGGTTCCCATTCTGGACCACGTCTGGCAGGAGGGCTTGCGAACCATCAGCCATCCATTTTCGGAACCTGAAATCAAGGGCAGGTTGGAAAAGAAATTCAAAGCCCCGGATTCTACTCCTAAATGTTTAACCGCACAGCCCTCCCCGGAATCGGTAGTGTCGGCAGCGGCTGCCAAAAAAGCCAGATCGCAACACAAGTGTACAACACCTCCGGACAGTGAAGCTAGAAGGCAGGATGCCTTTGGTAAGAAGGTCTTGTCAGTGGGAGCGACGACGGTCAAGGCTGCTAACTCGCTGGCTATCATGGCAAGATACGACCGGGAAATGTGGCATCGCTTGGCCCCCATCCTGGAACACCTGCCTGAGGAGCACAGGAAAACAGCCACGTTACTGGTCCGTGAGGGGGAAGAGGCATCAAACCACTCTATCAACATCGCCGTGGACTTGGCGGAGTCGGGATTCAAACAAATAAATAACGGAGTGGTGTTAAGAAGACAAGCCTGGCTAAAATGTACGAACTTTAGACCGGAGGTCCAAAATAAGGTGCTCGATATGCCATGTGAAGGTGAGCAGTTGTTTGGGGAGAAAGTGGATGAAGCCCTTAAAGACATGAAGGAACATTTAGACACGGCAAGGTCGCTGGGAGCCTTACAAAGTGGTAGAGCATTTCGGTCTTTTCGCCACTTCCGCAGAGCGTCAGTGAATTCCCGGTCCATGGCATCCAGGGATCGGAGTTTCAACAGGTCATCAAACTCCTCCCAAGGTTACAGGCGAGCTGTCCAAGTGACACGAAGAAGCCGAAATTTCCAGGTTTCTAGGAGAAGAGGAGGACAGTCTTCGTCCACCAAAGGCAAGCAATCAAAGTCCCAACAATGACAATCTTCAGGACGTTCTGGGAGGCAGAGTGTCCCGTCGCATCGACGAGTGGGAAAGAATAACATCAGACCGTTGGGTGTTGGACACGGTAAAACTAGTCCACTCTTTGCCGTTCAAGAACATTCCATCTCATATATTACAACACGAGGTTGTGCTTATGCTGCAAAAAGGGGCTATCGAATTTGTTTCGGTGGCCAAGAGAGGTCTAAGAGTTTACTCCTGTGACTTCGTTGTCAAAAACCCCAACCGCAAGTGGCGACCCATTCTGGACCTTCGAGCTCTCAACAAGACTCTACAACGCCTGAAGTTCAAAATGCTTACGCTTCAGGACATCATCCGTTCTATACAGCCGGGGGATTTTCTGGCGTTGTTAGACCTACAAGACGCATATTTCCACATACCCATGCGTCAACGACACAGAACATTTCTAAGGTTCGTGGTCGGTCAGAGTCCAATTCAAAGTGCTTCCATTCAGCCTGAAATCTTCTCCCAGGACGTTCACGAAATGCTTGGCTCCAGTGGCAGCGTGGCTGCGAAGAAAAGGTCATCATGTCTACCATTACTTGGACGATTGGGTGGTAAGGGGCTCGTCGCCGGCAGTGGCCCAAGCAAGCCTAGAGGCCACCATGCAACTACTGCAGCGGTTGGTTAGGCTTTGCAATCAACTTCAAGAAATCCTTTTTAGCTCCCTCAAGGAGCTTGGTATTTTTGGGCGCGGAATTCAAAACTCATTCAGGACTAGTGAAGCCGTCCTTAGAGAGAGTTAAAAAACTCAAACAAAAATCGAAGGAGTGGAAAACTGGCACCAGGGTGTCAGTCAGAAAATACATGTCACTGCTAGGAGCCTTGGCGTCATGTATTCCGTTAGTGAACAACTGTCGTCTCTTCATGAGACCAATACAGGAATTTCTGGCAGACCGATGGTCTCAAAGTCGCGGATTGTGGTCCGACCAGTTGAGCATCAGCAGCAAGCTTCTGCAAGCGCTTCAGTGGTGGCAGCTCTCAGACAATCTGACGAGAGGGATGCCCCTGCAGGAACCGGATTTTCAGTTGACGGTGGTAATGGATGCATCTCAGACAGGATGGGGGGCCCATCTGGGATCCCTACAGGTTCAAGGCCAATGGTCCCGAGGAGAGTCGACCCTTCACATCATTGTGCTAGAGTTAAGAGCAGTACATTGGGCTCTGAAATCATTTTTAGCGCGCATATGGGGATCAGTGGTAAGAATACTAACGGACAATACAACAACAATGTTCTACTCAGGAAACAAGGATGCACTCGTTCCAGAACGCTCTCGACTGAAGCTCAGGAAATATGGCATTGGGCCCTCAAACAGGAGATAAACATAGTGGCTTTCCACCTGCCAGGGGTGAACAATGTGCAATCAGACTCTCTTAGCAGAGAGATGAATCAACTACACGAGTGGGAATTGAACGATCAACAACTGTGGAGCATCTTCAAGAAATGAGGTCATCCGTCTCTGGATCTTTTCGCAACCCGAGAGAACAAGAAGTGCAGACTTTTCACCAGCAGATGGCCACAGCCAGGCTCGCTGGGGGAGGCGTTTTCCTTCCTGTGGACAGGCAGGTTCGCGTATGCGTTCCATCCGTTTCCGCTCATTCGACGGACCCTCCAGTGCTTTCACAAATATCCATGTTGTGTGATTCTAATTGCTCCTCACTGGGCGAGAAAGCCGTGGTTTTCGGACATTCTCCAACTGTCGGTGACAGAGCCAGTGAGGTTCAAGAAGACTCTGGACCTTCTATCCCAAGACAAGGGAGCGATTTGGCATCAAGACCCGGGTTCCCTCAGTCTGACAGCTTGGCTCCTGACTTCTCCGAGTTTGGGGTCCTGGTAATTTCTTTAGATTGCCGGCGAATTTTAGAGGCAGCGCGGTTTCCGTCCACAAATACCTCATATGCGTGTAAGTGGAAAATATTCTGTGTGTGGTGTAGGGATCAACCGGGGGTGGACCCTCTAAACATCGTGTCAGAACAAGCTCTGCCATATTTGCTATACTTAGCGAAAAAAGGGTTGTCTTTCTCCTCTATAAAGGTTCACTTGGCGGCCATTTCAAGATTTACTCATAAAAGGCATTCAACTCTGTTGTTCAGCGATAGACTGGTCAAGCATTTCCTGAGAGGAAAGCTGGACCTTCAATCCAGCTAAAAAGCTCCCTCCTAATTGGAGTCTCAATCTGGTGCTTTCAAGTCTAATGAAGGCTCCTTTTGAACCTATGTCGTCGTCATACCTGAAATTTTTGACGTGGAAAATGGCTATTACTTCAGCAAGAAGACTGTCTCGGAGCTGCAAGCACTGGTGATTGAACCCCCATACTTGCAATTCTTTAACGACACGGTGGTATTGGCAACCAACCCGCAATTAATACCAAAAGTTCCAACTACATTCCACAAACATTCTTCGATCGTGCTGCCAACATTCTTCACGGCGGGCGGCCTCTTCTTTTGCAGAAAAACCTCTCCACACGTTGGACGTCAAAAGAGCATTGAAGTTTTATCGGAGTCGTACTGAAGATTTTAGGTATACGAGACAACTGTTTGTGGCTTATGGGCCTTTAGTAAAAGGAAAACCAATCTCCAAACAAGGACTAGCCCGCTGGGTGATTGCCTTCTGCCACTCTAAACCAGGGAAGCCTGTGCAAAGACGTCCAAAAGATAACAAGGCTGGAGAATTGGAGTTACAGGTAAGAAACTACTCCCTTCTTTTCCCTCCTCCATTTACTGGTATTGCTTTAGGAGTCTGTCAAAAATGTGGAATACGTTGGAGGACACAATCCATTCAAAGAACAAGTTACTTACCAACTGGTAACGTTCTTTCGACTGGATGTTCTACAACGTATTCCCCATCGCCCTCCCATCCTGCCCCTCTGGAGAATTTCCTCTGCGTTTGCAGCTTCTGTTTCCACAAGGCTAAGTGATGTCAAGCAGGCATGGAACTGGTGCCACACGTTCTGAGGAAAAAAACGTAAACTGAGGCTATGGGCGCCGTGCGTCCTATTAATAACATCCAGTGACGTCGCCCTCGATGGAGGCCTTCGAGGGGCATCGACACAACGTCATTGACGCAGGACGCCCTCTGCCTAAAATGTTTCCGAAGTGCACAGCTGTGGACATTACATGTCAAAGATGTGGAATACGTTAAAGATATGGAATACGTTCGAGGAACATCCAGTCAAAAGAACGTTACCAGTTGGTAAGTAACTTGCTCTTTTGTTTTTCGCTCAGTTAGATATTCAATAGAAATAACTTTCACTTGTTTCATTCAATCCAGTATATAAATAAAGGTACTTGTGCTTGTTTCCTTCATTTACTCATTCAATAAAGTTATTTGTGTTGATTTCATTCAGCTTGGTATTCAATAGAGAAAGCTTTCATTCGTTTCATTCATTTTGGTATTCATATATTGTAAGTTTATATGATTCCACACCCCTCTACTGTGTTTGCGGGTTTTCAGAGCTCCCAGTGAGTAAAGTGACCCTGACGCATACCCGGGTATTTCAGCTCCTTTACACGGCTTTTCCCATTCTCCGGGAAAGCCTGCTTGCCGGGTCTTTCTCGCAGCACACTCCAGCTATCGTGCTGGGCCTTGCCAACGTAGTCTGACGGCTCCTGCTCTTCACCTTTTCTACAGGGTTTTCTCCAATCGGCACTATTTCTCCAGCAGGCTCCCCAGGGACTCATTAGGCGTTACGGGGTCTCAGCTTCTCTTGCTCCCGCACAGCTTCTTCTTCCATTGCTCTCCTCTTCCAACGCTCTCTTTAGTACTTCATAGTTCTACCTTACTGTTGCCTGACTCTCATTAGTAGGACATGCCTGACCTTCATGCATCTTCTTCGCCCCAGTAACAAAGTGGTGAGAGTAGGTAGTGTTTACTACTCTGTTGCTTCTTCTTTGTCTCAGTAGATGAAGGTATTCCAGAAGGGAAATGGAAGGGAACGCTCCTACAATACCCCATAAAGGTCGGGGGAGGGGTAGGTTGATCATCACAAGGATAAGAGGGATACAATGTCTCGCCTAAAGGCATCTCACTTCCAATTCCCAATGACCCTCTACCCAGGTGATCCTCCCTCGCCTGTCCACCTACAAGGTCAGGATCCAATAGTGATGGCATTTCCCTGGACCAGCTGCATAGAGGATCTTAGGCGAGTAGGAGTGAGAAAACCCTTAGGGTTCTCACACGTGTGACATATTTTGGAGAGCCAGGCCACAACTTCCTGTGCCTGTACTGGCACTACGGTGGATGACTAAACTTATATTTTATTTTTTTGCCCTATTTTGAAGACACTTAAAGAAAGTTTCTCTTTGCTATTTTTATAATGTACAAGATGTGCACGTTAGGTGAGGTCAAGACATTGTTGTTTTCCTTTACTTTTCCTTTACCTGTAAAATGTGGCTGATTCTATTTATGGTTTTATTGAAAATGCTTTATATTTAAGAAAACTTAATGTTGTTTAAAAATGTTTACATTTTATGATATGTTTTTGAGATTTGTATATTGTGAGTGTATTGTGTACTTTTATGAAATGAGAATTTCGAAAATAAAATTTGTTTGATTTGAATAATGTGCCTTATTTTACTAGAGTGCTTCTCTCAGATGAAATATAGGCGGAGGACGAACAGCTCAAGCTGAAATAATCCCTTCAGTATCTTCCCTTGTACGTCAAATCCTGGGGACATGATATTTTCCATGTGCTTTGTATTGAAAGATTCCTATAATCGATGACCGGCTACCTTTAAATCCTTATCTGTGTGCTCCACTGAAATTGTTCAGCTGACACCACAATTAGCCTTTGAGTGACCTAGGAGTCAGCAAAATCAGCACTTAACGAATACATAGCAAGGAAAAGTTTAGCTTGTTTTAATATATGAGCATAAAAATAAAAAAACATTTTCACTTGTTCTCTAGAGCTGTCAGCATTTTATTCATACCCTAAATAAAAGGAAGAATTAAGCAATATCTGTTCATCACTAATTCTCCAGCATTGGATCTTTCATGGATTCACATGCTTAGAATATTCCCCGTCGTCAGGCTGGGAATCCTCTGTAAGTTATATAGACATTTTCCATAGGAAAAATTCCGACACTTTCGTGTCCTATCTACGTCGTTTTGGGCCGCGCACGCCGGCGCCACTAGGACATAGTGGTATATATAGCTCCGCCCCCGCGGCTCCCTCAGATTTCAACCGTCTTCCAAAGTGGTGGGATTACCTCGCGTATCTGCTATTTGGTT
Source organism: Ambystoma mexicanum (assembly GCF_040938575.1). Classification (NCBI taxonomy): domain Eukaryota; kingdom Metazoa; phylum Chordata; class Amphibia; order Caudata; family Ambystomatidae; genus Ambystoma; species Ambystoma mexicanum. The sequence continues at coordinate 168,812,579 of NC_090921.1, read as the reverse complement.
AGGTTGTTCTTTCTACTTCTGCGACTGTTTGTTCTTCTCAAGAGAATGTCTGGAAAGTCGTTGTTTCGTCCGTGTGCTACGTGCGGCCTTAAGAAGGTGTACGAAGGGGATGGTCATATGGACTGCATTTACTGCCTTCATCCACACCACACGGCGGACACTTGTGAAATCTGTCAGGGTTTCTCCCAGAAAACCCTCAAAGATCGAATAAAACGCCCGGTCGTTTGGCTCAATGACGGAGCGGGTGTGTACCCGGCATCGGAGGTGGGCTCCACGGCCTCAAAAAGTAAGTCGGAACCCCCGAAGAAGATGGCACGTGCTGCCGAAAAACGAACCTCGGAGTCGGCCGAAAAACGACCCTCAGAGAAACATTCGGAGAAACATTCGAAGGCCTCCTCCTCTTCACACAAGGCGCCGTCTTCTTCCTCCTCATCTAAAAAGGAGAGAAATGAACCATCTAAATCCTCCTCAGGAGACCGTCATAAGTCTGCCTTGAGTCGAGAGGCCGCGGCCAGAAAGTCGGCCCCAAAGGCGGCGGGAACACCTCAAGGCCCTGCGCCACTGGCTTTGCCGACGACCCGCTCGTCGACGCCTGCGTCATCTGCGGCTCCTCCCACATGTCAGACTGCGGCGGTAGGAAACATATCGTCGACGGTGGTCCCGTCGATTGGATGGCAACCGGAGGTTTTCGATCCCGTCCCGCCGGAGGCCCTGCTTCAACCAGAGGCGACTTTCTCCATCTCGTCGGCTGACGAGGAACGCGACACGGTCGCGCGCCCAACCGATCTGGGTCTGCAGCCGACCAGCGCGATGTCGCTCTTGGGTGTGGGTTCCATCCCTACTACCTCGTCATTACTGAACCCACAGGCAGTTCTGTCCTTGGAGGTGCTAAATACGCTACAGAAACTATTACAGCGTTTGGACACACAAATACCCCAGCCTGGGGCCCCGACACGGATACAGTCTACGCCATTCGTCGACGAGCCGGGCCCGGCTCCTCGCTCGGCAACCAGGATTACGGCCGCTTCCCACGCGCCGGAAGATTGCCCTACCCTGCAAGAAGAAGGAGAACTACAGGACTCTGCCGTGAGGGATCAGGTTCAGACATCTCACTATCCCCTTCAAGGGACCCAACTTGGGACTCTGAAGCGGAGATGGAAGCTCCGAGAAGCCCGGCACAGCCATCGCCACCTGACGACGTGGGTGCATTCCATGCCATGATGAGTAAGGCGTGTTCGGAGTTTGGCCTAGTCCCTGAAGAGGAGAAAAAGGATTGTTTTCTTTTTGATCATATGGGCAAGAGAAGGAAATCCATATTCGCCATCCCGATTTTGGATCATGTCTGGCAAGAGGGCCTGAAGACCATGCGGCACCCGTTCTCTGAACCGGCAGTGAAAGGTCATTTGGAGAAGAAGTTCAAGGCTCCGGAATCGACTCCCAAGTGCCTGACGTCTCAACCTTCGCCGGAGGCGGTGGTATCGGCGGCGGCGGCGAGAAAGGCCAGGTCTCAACATAAATGCACGACCCCTCCAGACAAGGAGGCCAGGAGACAGGACGCTTTCGGCAAGAAGGCGCTGTCCGTCGGCGCGACTACAGTTAAAGCAGCCAACTCCTTGGCGATTATGTCTAGGTATGACAGAGAAATGTGGCACGGACTGGCTCCTATCTTGAAGCATTTGCCCGAGGAACATAGAAAGTCTACAATGTTGCTAGTGCGGGAAGGAGAGGAGGCCTCCAACCATGCTATAAACATTGCCGTCGACCTAGCCGTGTCCGGTTTTAAGCAAATCAATAATGGCGTAGTTCTACGTAGACAAGCCTGGCTCAAGTGCACTACGTTCAGACCGGAGGTGCAACATAAAGTCTTGGATATGCCGTGTGAAGGGGAGCAACTGTTCGGTGAAAAAGTCCTCGTTAAAGCCTTCTAGGACCTTGGTCTTTTTGGGGGCAGAGTTCCACACACAGTCAGGACTGGTGAAGCCATCCCTCGAAAGGATTCACAGACTGCAACAAAAGGCATCGGAATGGGAGGTCGACACCAGAGTGTCAGTACGAAGGTACATGTCCCTGCTGGGGACCATGTCATCCTGCATACCCTTGATAGACGACTGTCGCCTCTTCATGAGGCCTCTTCAGGAATTCTTAGCGGATCGATGGGCACAGAGTCGAGGACGCTGGTCGGACAAGTTGACCATCAACGGCCAGCTCGTGCAGGCGCTTCAATGGTGGAGAATCTCCATACACCTAACTAAGGGAATGCCCTTACTGGAGCCTGCGTTCCAGAAGACAGTGATTACGGATGCTTCTCTAACTGGGTGGGGAGCTCATCTGGACTCCTTACAGGTTCAGGGTCGTTGGTCATCGGAAGAGTCCTTCCTCAACATCAACCTGCTAGAGTTGAGGGCGGTGCGTTGGGCCCTAAAATCCTTTCTGCCACAGATAAAGGGCTCAGTGGTGAGAATCATGACAGACAACATGACAACCATGTTTTATCTACGGAAGCAGGGAGGAACTTGCTCCAGTAGCCTGTCGACGGAAGCCCAGGAGATCTGGCATTGGGCCCTACAACACGACATACATCTGTTGGCCTTCCACTTACCAGGAGTAAAAAATGTGCAAGCAGACGCTCTCAGCAGAGAGATGAATTGTCTACACGAATGGGAACTGAACGATCAGCAACTGCACCGTGTCTTCGCGGAATGGGGTCATCCGGCCCTCGATCTCTTTGCGACGAGAGACAACAAGAAATGCTCCCAATACGCGAGCAAGTGGCCACAACAAGACTCGCTAGGGGACGCATTCTCCTTCCCGTGGGCGGGCAAGTTTCTGTATGCCTTCCCCCCATTCCCTCTCATCCGTCGGACTCTGCAATGGATCCACAGATATCCTTGTCGGGTGATCCTGGTAGCCCCGTATTGGGCCAGACAAGTGTGGTTCTCTGATCTACTTCACCTCTCAGCGGCAGAACCAATGAGGTTCCAGAAGATCCCCAACCTTCTGTCTCAGGAGAAAGGGATCGTTTGGCATCCCGACCCGGACAACCTCAGTCTGACGGCCTGGCTCCTGATTTCGCAGAGTTTGGCGCGTTAGCGATTCCAGCGGATTGCCGTCGTATTTTGCAAGCCGCAAGGGCACCTTTCACGAACACTTTATATACATACAAATGGAAAAGGTTCTGCATATGGTGCACAGGTCAACCAGGTCTGGTCCCGCGGGCGATCACACCGGAACAACTCCTACCATACTTGTTGCTCCTGGCAAATAACGGGTTATCTGTTTCATCCATAAAGGTGCATCTAGCTGCCATCTCGAGATTTACTCGGAAGAGACATTCCACTCCACTGTTCAGTGACCGCCTAGTTAAACACTTCCTAAAGGGTTGTTTCGAACCTTTCCTCCCAAGAAGAAGTTTCCTCTGATCTGGAGTCTGAACCTGGTCTTGGCAGCCATGATGAAACCCCATTTTGAACTAATGTCATCGACATCATTAAAATTTTTGTCTTGGAAATTGGCTTTCCTGGTGGCCATTACTTCTGCTCGTCGCCTGTCGGAGATACAAGCTCTAGTGATCGACCCTCCGTATTTGAGGTTTTTCAGTAATAAAGTCGTGCTGGCCACTAACCCGCATTTCATATCTAAAGTACCTTCCATGTTCCATAAACACGCTGCTATAGTGTTGCCTACATTCTTTCCAACACCGTCTTCAGTGGCAGAGAAGACTCTCCATACATTGGACGTGAAAAGAGCTTTGAAATTTTATCTCCATCGCACTCAAAGCTTCAGAGACACGAGACAACTCTTCGTAGCCTATGGTCCTGCGGCTAGGTGTAAAGCGATTTCAAAACAAGGACTATCCAGATGGGTGTCTTCGGCCATTTCTTATTGTCATTCCAGGGCCGGAAAGCCGCTAGAAAAGCGTCCAAGTGCCCATTCGACGAGATCTACATCGTCGTCGATGGCTTTGTGGTCCGGAATTCCGCTGGGGGATATCTGCCAGGCGGCTTCCTGGTCGGTACCACATACGTTTACCCGACATTACTGTCTCGCACAGCAACATGCTGACAATACACAGATGGGGCGGGCAGTACTACGTCACCTGTTCCAATAAGGTAAGCCCCAAGTGGGGTTGCATCCTTCGGCAACTATGCTTTAAAGTGCTGTGTCTTTTACAGATAACATGCTATAATGTAATGTGTTGCCATAGTAAGTGGGCACTGTGCTTGTTGTGATGTTGGTTTGCATACACGCCTCCAATGTTGGGGGATACTGCTATACAATCTATTCTAAGCATGTGAATCCATGAAAGATCCAATGCTGGAGAAGGGAATAGTTTCTTACCTGTAACTCCATTTTTCCAGCATTGGTATCTTTCATGGATTCACATGCGCCCGCCGGCCTCCCCTGAGCATGCAAACCAGAGATCCCCCCCATACTACTTTGGGGGCTAAAATCTGAGGGAGCCACGGGGGCGGAGCTATATATACCCCTACGTCCTAGTGGCGCCGGCGTGTGTGGCCCAAAACGACATAGATAGGACACGAAAGTGTCTGAATTTTTCCTATGGAAAATGTCTACATAACTTACCGAGGATTCCCAGCCTGACGACGGGGAATATTCTAAGCATGTGAATCCATGAAAGATACCAATGCTGGAGAAATGGAGTTACAGGTAAGAAACTATTCCCTTCTCTACCAATAATTGTGAATATTAATATTAATGTGAAGGGAACACTATAAAGTATTCTTGAAATGTGAATCATGCAAATAACTGGGTCAATAGTTCTTTCATGTATTCAAATAGGTACAAAATTATTCCTATTTAAACGTACCACATCTTACTCCACCAATAGGACCCTCTCTTGTGGTGCCAACCGGACCCAATCCACAAACTTCTACGATATAACGCAGTGCCAATCTCAATCTTCAATGTGCGTACAACTCGCTACAGAAACCAAGGCTATAACAGTCCCTGGGACTGTTGGAGCCTTGGTTTCTGTAGCGAGTTGTCAGCGAGTTGTACGCACATTGAAGATTGAGATTGGCACTGTGTTATATCGTAGAAGTTTGTGGATTGGGTCCGGTTGGCACCACAAGGGAGGGTCCTCCTGTGTCCCATGTTGTGGGCATTCCCACCTTACTCCTACATCCCATCCCCTTTCCTCCATACTTGTGGGACATCTCTCCGTCCTGTGGGATGGGACCGGAGCACTTTGTAAAAAGCATCCACATTTTTCCAAAAATGTGTCCTTCCTCTCTTTCCTGTGCGGGGCCCGGCACGCGGCCGTAACCCCGTCCACCTTGGCTCTGCCCCGCGCATCGCCCCTCTGTCCTTTTCGCCGCTCGATCGGGGCCGGGCGCACTTGCATCCTCGGAAGATTTTCTTCCCTGTTTTCCTCTCTGGCTCTCGCTAGCGTTCATCTTCTAGTCTGTCTATGTCTTTTAAATTAGACTTTCCAGACAGTTCTTCGTGTCATCGTCGCTTCGCGAGGGCGGATCCCCATCCTCTTTGTTTAGAGTGTTTGGGTCCGGAACACCCTTGGGACTCCTGTTTTTACTGTTACTCCCTTTCGGTCCGGGCTCTTCAACGTCGGTTGGAACGGTGGGAGGAGGTGTTCCGACGCACTCCTCCATCTCATTTTCAGGCGTTCATCGATGAGAAGAAGAAACGCCCGGTAAGTTCTTTAGTTTTCAGAGCATCCCGGCCGGGAGATACCTTCCCGGGTTCCTCTCGAGCCAGGAGGGGCATTGATCGCTCTGTCACCGGGGTTCGCCCTGAGGTGCCTGTCGGGCCTAATAATTCTACCAAAGTTTTCACTGAGGGTCTCCGTAAGGGGCCAGTGTACACCGGAGTAACTTCCGAGGCCCCTCCTGTGGGGGCTATGTGTAGACCCAGTTCTGCTGAGTCACAGGGTACCGGAGCTTGCTCTGAGGCCTCTCTTTCGGCTTCCCTTAAAAACAAGACCGGGGTGCGCCCTGAGGCTTGTGTTTACCGAAACGGATGTTCGAGGCCCGTGCCGATAAGGCTATTACCGGGCCTAGGCCCAAGGTCCCTCGTACAGAGTCTAAGGCTACCAGCAGTTCTGAGGGGCCGGGCAGGGCCCTGCCGGTGAAAGTGGTTTCTCACCGTTCCCGCTCTTGTGGTGATACCAGATCTGTTGAGGGGGCAAAGAAGCAAGGTTCTTCTTTTACCGGCAGTGCCGAGGTCCTTCCTTCGAAGGCTCAGTTGGCGGTTGGTATGTCTCAGAAACATTCCAGGCCTCATAGTACCGGCTCTGCCGAGGTTCCTTATGTTAAGGCTAAAATTACACCCCTGATCCATCGACGGGGACCCCTGCCTCACCTCCTCACGTGCCGCAGTTCCCCTCAGATGAAGACAAAATGGCTGCCGTTCCCGCCACGACCACGGCGGCCATTTTAGGTACTACCCCTACAACTACGCCATCAGCCCCTGGTGTAGGGTTCGATCCTTTGGGTGAACCTAAGGTCACTTGTGCGTTTCCTTACCGGCCCGTTTATGATTGGAATGCCCGGATGCCTCTTCCGCACAATGTTTCGTTGCCTACAGGGGCGGCCCCTTTGATTTATACGTCGGCGGAGGGCCCGGCGTGGCACCCTTCTCCGTTACGTCCCTGGATTTGTCCACCTCATGAGAGGCCTCCTCAGGTTCCGAAGCAATCTCCTGAGGACGCTTTTTTCGGTAAATTTCAAGCGCTTATGCGCACCGACCCCATGAGGGAGTATTTCAAAGGGCTTTTTAAGGAAATTTGTCCACCAGCGCCTCCGGCTACACCCGTTCCTCTGGTGGTTCCGCCGACGCCTCCTTTGCCCGTGGTGCCTGCCCCTGCTCTTCCGCCTTTGCCACCGTTGTCCCCAGTGGACAAGGCAGTGCCTGACACGGTTCAGCAGGATCCTGACCTGTCAGATGACCCTCAAGGCGAGCAGGACAATGAGGACCTTCCCCGCTCTGTTAGAGCTTTTCATGACCGGGTCCTGGACATGATGAATTTCTTAGATGTCCCGGTTCCCGAGGCACCTGCTCCACAGGAGGGCGTGCTTTCTGGGGTGTTCACCCTGTCTCCTTTGGAGCGTACCAGCCTTTTCCTGCAGAAGGATGTTTTGGCTGAGGTCCGAAGAGTCTGGTAGAAGCCACACTCAGGACTTTTTGTCAATAAAAAGATTGACACGAGGTACAGGCTGCACTCTTCGGAGGAAGTGGCCTTGTCGTTTTGTCCGCCTCCCTCCTCCACAGTGGTGGCTGCGGCCACGTTGCAGTCCAGACCTGCAGCATCCTCTTCCGCGACGGCTACTCAGGTCTTGGGAAAGGAGGACAAGCTCCTGGACTCCCTAGGGAGGAAAATCTTTGCTAATTCAGCCATGCAGCTCAGGCAGGCCAATGCCGAATTGATTTTGGCGGGAGCTAAAATGCGGATGTGGAAAGGTCTGTCGAAGTTTGAGGAGCACATTCCGTTCGAGAAGTTGGAAGATTTCAGAGGTGGCCTTTCCGATGCCAGGGTCTTGGCCCAGGATCTCCTGGAGGCTGCGGCTCATCACTTAGACACCTCGGCTCGGGGCATGATGCTCGGGGTTGATACCTCGAGGCAAGCGTGGTTGCATGCCACTAAGTTTTCGAAGGAAGTGCAAGACAAAGTATTGGACCTTCCATTCGATGGTAAGGAGATTTTTCATTCTTCCACTGATGTAGAGCTCACCAAAACCAAGGATAGCACTCAGACGGCTAAATCATTGTCTGTTCTGGTTAAAGCTCCTTTCAAACCTCAGAGACCGTTATTGTAGAGTCGACCTTCTTCTGGTTTCAGGGGCTTCCTCGACCGCAAATCGCGCAGAGTGGATACTCCTGCGGGGAATAACCGCCGTAGACAACAGCGTACACAGTATTTCTCCCGCTCCTCAGCCTCCTCATCAGGTTCAGGTGGCACCACCACCGATAAACCTGCCAAATGAGGTTTTTCCGTGCTCGCACGAGACCCCGGTGGGAGGACGCATTGCGTCTCATTGGGAGGCGTGGCAGACCATCACAGAAGACAGATGGGTCTTGTCAGTCGCTCGGGCGGGCTTCCGCTTACCTTTACCCCCACACCTCAACCCTCCTGTTCAGCTGTCGGGCTCACCCTTCCTCAGGGCCGAGGTTCAGAAACTTCTGCTCCTCAGAGCTGTGGAGCCCGTTCCCCTTGTGGACCGAGGGAAGGGCTTCTACTCCCGGCTGTTTACGGTGCCCAAACCCAACCAGGCTGGCCTGCGCACCATCCTAGACCTTCCCCAGTTTAATCTTTCCTTACCCCAAGAGAAATTCAAGATGATTACGCCCGGCCTGATTCGCTCCTCGTTGCAGGCGGGCGATTGGCTCAGCGTGGTGGACCTTCAGGATGCGTACATGCATATCCTGATTTGGGCTCCACACAGGAGGTACCTCCGTTTCTCTTTGGGAGAGGAGCACTTCCAGTTTCGGGTGCTTCCTTTTGGCCTCATCTCGGCGCCGCGTGTCTTCACGAAGATGATGTTGGTGATTGCGGCCTATCTTCATCTTCAGGGTATCCATGTGTATCCTTATTTGGACGATTGGCTTTTAAGCAGCCCTTGTCCGCTGGCGGCAGCAGGCAACCTCCAGTCTCTCCTTCAGCTCCTGTTCCATCTTGGGCTGTCGGTGAACTGGCGGAAATCCTCCATGACGGTCTCTCAGGACCTGATTTTTCTGGGTTTTCGTTGGAACACGATCGACTGCAGAGTATACCTGACCGGGGACAGAATGGCGGATCTGTTGGCCACGTGGCAGATGTTTGCGCAGTCGGAGAGTATGTCGGCCTGGTGGTTCCAGAGGCTTCTGGGCCTCATGGCCTTGTGTGTGCTGGCTCTTCCTCTTGCTCGTCTCAAAATGAGACGGACCCAGATGGCCCTTCGGAATTCATGGCGTCAGGCAGTGGACCCAGACTCAATGCAGATAATGATTCCGGATTCCATGAGAGTGGACCTGGACTGGTGGTCATCTCTCAGCAATCTCTCTGGGGGCGTGGGGTTTCAGGACCCGGTCCCTATGGTGACGATCACGACGGACTCCTCCCTCCTAGGGTGGGGTGTGACGTTAGTTCTCCTTCAGGTCTCGGACCTCTGGTCGCCTCAGGACAAGCTCCTGCACATAAACCATTTGGAGCTTCTGGCGATTTTCTTGGCGCTCAAGGCGTTCAGACCGGTCATTGTCAACAAAGTGGTCCGTATAAGAACGGACAATGTGGTGTCAATGTATTACATCAACAAGCAGGGGGGAACGAAGTCTCCCTCCCTCGTGGACCTGTCCATCTAGATTTGGGAGTGGGCCGTGCTTCATGGTGTCTGGCTGCTTGCAGTGCACATCCCGGGCCAGCTGAATGTCACAGCAGAGGCCCTCAGCCGGCGGACAGTGGTCAGCTACGAGTGGGAGTTGAAGGCGCAGGTCCTCTCAGGGATTTTCTTACGCTGGGGCACACCGCAGATGGACCTCTTTGCGACGGCGGCGAACAAGAAGCTTCCTCTGTATGCCTCCAGAGGGGGGCTGGGAGCCTCCTCTCTGGGGGATGCTCTAGAGATTCCATGGCACAACATGAGAGCTTACGCCTTCCCGCCTCTGCCTCTCGTTCACCGAGCAATTTGGAAGTTGAAGAACTCGGTGAACTGTTCTCTTCTACTGATAGCTCCGTGGTGGCCGGCCAGGTTTTGGTTCTCAGAACTCCAACACCTGTCGGTTTATCCGCCAATCAGGTTACCGGTAACTCCCGATCTTCTCCACCAGGGGGAGCAGCAGCTGTGGCACCCCTCCCCACAATCGCTCAGCTTGGCGGCATGGTGCCTGAGTTCAGGTCTTTAGAGCATCTGAATTTGTCTTCGGATAACATGCGTATTATCCAGGCAGCCAGAAAACCCTCAACCAGATCTCAGTACAAGAGTAAATGGCTCAGGTTCTGTCATTGGTGTCTAGAGAAGAAATTGGATCCAAGGGGGGGCCACGGTTGACACGGTGTTGTCCTTAGTGTCCTCCCTAGCAGAGTCAGGGGTTCATGTTCTGTCATGCAGGACTTACCTTTCAGCGGTCTCCGCTTATCTTTCTACGGATCAGTGTTCGTACTCTCTGACTAACCCTGTGGTAAAGAGGCATTTCGCTGGTTTAACACGCCTTTACCCTCCAGTTCGTAATACACACCCGCCATGGGACCTGAATGTTGTCCTGACGAAGCTGTGCCATAAACCCTTTGAGCCGATGGCTACTGTGGACCTCAAGTACTTGTCTTGGAAAGTGTCCTTTTTGGTCGCCGTCACATCGGCAAGGAGAGTGAGTGAGCTCCAGGCATTGTCGGTGGAGCATCCTTTCTTGGTCTTTCACAAGGACAAGGTAGTCCTTCGAACTAATCTGGCTTTTCTGCCGAAGATAGTGACCGAATTCCATTTGAATCAATCGATCTCCCTACCGGTCTTTTTTCCGAACCCCGCCTCTGAGGCGGAGCGGGTTCTACACTGTCTTGATGTCCGAAGAGCTCTTAAGTTCTACCTGGATAGGACTTCCGAGCTTAGAAGTTCTTCTCAACTTTTTGTGACTTTCGGCAACCCTCAAGGCAAACAGGCGTCTAAGGCAACTATTTCTAGGTGGATTGCCGCCTGCATCACGGAGTCTTTCACTGTCCAAAAGCTGAAACCTCCTAAAGGTATTCATGCACACCTGGTGCGGGGCAAGGCAGCTGCGGTTGCTTTTCAGAAGTATGTTCCCTGGGAGTCCATCGCCAGGGCAGCTACTTGGGCCTCTCTATCTGCTTTCTGTAAGCATTACTGCCTCGATGTGAGTTCTAGAGCTGAGGCTCAGTTTGGTCAGGCTGTGCTCAAGAACCTTTTTCAGTAAGGGGTATTTCCATCCACCCGTAGTTCCTGTAAGGAGTGCTTGGGAATCTCCCACAAGTATGGAGGAAAGGGGACGGGACGTAGGATTATTACCAGGTTACTCACCGTAGTGACCACCTTACTCCTAGTCCATAGTCCTCTTCCCTCCATACGCCCGCCCGCCGTCCCCTCTAATAAGGTTCCTCTGTATTGGTAATGGGTCTCTGACCTGACAAAGAAAAGGACTGAGGGGCAATGCGCGGGGCGAAGGCAAGGTGGGCGGGGTTACGGCCGCGTGCCGGGCCCCGCGCAGGAAAGAGAGGAAGGACACATTTTTGGAAAAATGTGGATGCTTTTTACAAAGTGCTCCGGTCCCATCCCACAGGACGGAGAGATGTCCCACAAGTATGGAGGAAAGGGGACTATGGACTAGGAGTAAGGTGGTCACTACGGTGAGTAACCTGGTAATTGTGGAGGTGTGATGATATCTCGGTGGACTGTGACGCCCATTGAAGTGTTTGGTTTCTCATTGGCGAGAAATTAGTATACTGGTCATTTACAGACGTGCATTGAAGGTTCACCATTTTAGGCTTTGTTTGCCTGAAACTACCCATTCAACACGGTGTTGAAGAGAATAGTGGATGTTTTAAAGTTTCCCCTGAAGAATGTTCGCCCGAAAGGGGCATTGAAGAACAGAAACATGTTGGGATTATATGTTTTTTAGTAACACATTTAGGTTCTTTTTGTATTTTGTTATGTGAATACGTTTGTGTCTTGGGTATGTGTTTAATTTGAAGCCTAGCTTTTTAGATTCTGTAGTGTTTTAGTGTTAGTATTGACACTGTGTTAGGTGAGGGTAGTGTTTTATGTTTTAATTTAAATATTTTGAATAAACAAGAATGTTTTTTGAAAATTGGAATGTTGCACGCAGTCTATGTTGTCAAGACTTGTAGTGCCTGGAAAATCTATCAGAGGTTTCTAATTGAGGGGGAGAGAGAGGGGTGTGAGTAGAGAAAGTCTACCATCTTATCCTTTTTTATATGATATATATCAATAGTTCTTTCTTCAGCCTTGCCCTTCCATTTACAAGCCATTCAACAACAGTCTTTAGTAATCTAAGATCATCAAACACATCTACCAACTGCTAGTTTGCTACTTGGAGTCTTATATATGTAAGTCAGATCTGGCATTCAGGCTAGTGAGAGGAACACTATCTACCCGCACACAATCAATCTTAAAAACAATATGGGTTCAGACACATGTAGTGCCTCCATTCCTCCATCTATTTCAGTGAATGCAGGTGCTACTACCAAAAGACATCTCATCCACCTTCGACACAATCCTCTCCTTAATCTTGAAAGGCAGGCTAGCTGAAGCAGAGCTGTAACAAACAGCGTTAAAATGGATTACCTCATTTCACTCAAACAGAATGAAAATAATACATGTAATTCCTTTCAAATCAAACTCATGGAATATCACATGTTGCCTCCCAAGTATCCAGGTTCTCTCCTATACTCCCTCATCTACATGGCTCCTTTATTTGACATACTCAACAAACAAGGAATTAGCGGCTACAAGTACGCACGTGACACTCGAATTGTGTGCACATTCAAAATAGACTCAACAAAGTGGCATCTAGATCTTGCCAAAACTCCTGATCAACTCCTGGAAGACCATAAACAGGCTGAAACTCAACCCGGACCCAACAGAAGTAATGATCCTCCCATTACCATGCACCTGTGGGGGCATGGCTAGGTGGCCATGTGGTGAGGATGCTTTGAGAACAGCTTCTGCTTGTTCCCACACAATGTGTGCCAGCGTAGCGGATCCTGATAGTCTTGTGACCCTCTGTAGAAGCGGTCTGAAGACGGAGAACAGCAGAGTGTGTGCGCCGGATTTGCCCCCCCGTGGCGTGGAATGCAGGCGAGCACAAGCAGCCAGTTGAAGGGCAAGCAAAACAGGGCAGAAGTGTGCACAAGGCCAGGAGGCCGAGCAGCAGAGGAGTTAGCAGCACTTTCCAGCGGAGAGAGTGCACTGCTGGAGATAACGTAGTACCACCAGCAGGCGAGTAACGGTGGGCAAATGTGCTGTGCTATAGCACTAGGCTGAACTCTACAACAGACTGCAACTGCAAAGCGGAGTGCAGAGAGAGGAATAACCGTTTGGTGCCTGACCCGCTGGGTACACCCAGTGGGAAGGCGCAACACAGCGCCCATAGACAAGCCCCAATCTATTATAATGTGAGAGTTGTCTATAAACACACCGCAGTATGCGAGCACAAGACCTGAGCACGCACAAGCTACCACACCAAAGTGGTTAATTAAGAGAAGCGTATCACTGAGGATTAGCAGACAAAATAAGCAAATAGACCTGGGGGATCCTCTGAGACAGCCTGCAGATTGAGTAGCATGCACCATACTAAACCAATGTGGAATAAATGTGGGCCATCACACTAATACTACAGTCACAAGCAGCGCTTCGCGGAAGGGCACCTGACTCCTGGCCTTACGCATTGGACTTTAAGCAACACTAAGACAGGCCCAGAGCATATTGGATAATAAAAACACTGCCGAAGAACAACACATAGCGCAGTAGCTAAAAAAAGCATGCAGGACGGCCGAAACATTCAAAAGCAAATCTAAACAGCCCACACTAGACACGTTTATGGCATTAGTCAGCACAAGCACAACAACTGTGTAAATGGACACAACACAGCAAGCCGAGTCGGAAGAAATGAAAGGAGATCAGCGAGTTCTGGCAGCTATCGTGGCTCTGAAAACTGCACTGGAAGCAAAAATGGACGCCATTGGCACTGACGTGAACCTTCTGAGATAGGACATCAGGTTACTAGCTGAATGCACAGGCACCCTGGAAAATCTACAGTGGGCCTGAAAGAGTCCACAAAGGATATAACAATACTAGAGCAACAAATGAGAAACCTGGAAGGGAGGGTTGAAGATGCAGAAGGTCAAAGCCAGAAGGAATAATGCCAGAATGATAGGCCTTCCCGAAGGTGAAGAAGGAACTAACCCTACGGATTTTGACAAAAACATGTTATTGCAAGAGATTGGCCCAGGCGCCGTGTCTCAGGGCTTTACAGTTGAAGGAGCACATAGATCCTTTACTGAAAAACCGCCTCCAGGGGCCCACCATGGCCAATCATAGCAAAGAAACAGAACTATAGGGACAACAAAAAGATCCTCGAACAATTCTGGAAAAGTGGTACGAAACGGAGAGCTTCTGCCACAATCACAGCATACCCCGACTACACCCTAAAGGTACAAAACTAACGATTGCAATTCACCTCAGTGAAGAAAAGACTCTTGAGAGGCCAATCTCAAATGTATGTTGCTATACTATACCTAGCAAGGCTGAAAATCATACGTAATGGCTGTGACGTTTTCTTTGATATCCCGGTGGAAGCACATAAGTGGATGGACATAGTGAACCTCCTGTCAAGGCCTGAAGGACAAGCGGCGGGCATAGCAAATGCGTGAGCGAGGCACCCTATAAACTCTGGCAACAACAGGAACAGGCTAACTGTGCATTTACTGTAGGAAATGGCAGTCTACATGAAAGAAACCACTGGCGCTAACTCTCAGATTAAATAGCAGGAGCCGAACAACACAGACTTCTAGAAACCAGTAGCACAGTGCAAGAGCGCCCTTTACCTAGGAAGATTTTTGTTATAGGATACTAGCTGTTATGTATCCATTCACTGCACTCCAGATACCAGTGGACAAGATAACTGGATACGAGGAGAGAAGTGAATATGCCTGAGCACAAGACACATAGCTGAACAACTGTTCGGGATGGAGGGGCAGGGAAGTTGGGAGGATAGTGGGGAGTCAGCCTACACCATAAAATATGATAAGCACGATAGTCACGCTGGAATTACTGGGTCACACAGCAGACTTTATCCATGGCGGAAGCACTTAGGATAGCCTCCCAGAATGTCAGGGGGCTTAACAGTTACATTAAGAGGAATAGGATTAAGACATATCTGAGCTGCCAGAGGATACACATAGCTCTCCTGCAGGAGACTCGCCTCACAGAAATGAAACAGAGGGAACTAGCCAAGAGATGGCATGCTGCTACACTAGGTTCACCATACTCGGCATACGCTAGATGGGTGCTAATATGGCTAGCGCTGACTGTCCCTTCCGAGTCCTTAAAACGGTGAAAGACAGAGAAGGTAGCATGATTACGATACACAGCTTTTTGGAAAAAAAATAGAAGTTAGTATAATAAACACGTATGCCCCTAATCATGACACTGCTGTCTATTTCCGATCTTTGTACCCCCAGATCGGCCCATAAAGTAATAGCGCAGTAATATGGGGAGGAGACTTCAATTGTACAATAAACCTGAGATTAGACAGGTCAGATCACAAACTGACACACCCAGCCCCTGCAGCGAAAGCCCTAAACACCTTGCTACAAACTTTCAACCTAATAGGCATATGGAGAACCCTTAACCCGCGAACCCGCGGATACTCGCAAATACACAGCCCCAAAAAAGATCTACTCACTAGATTAGATTACTTTTTCACGAGAGAGGAAACCTTCAGTGAGTTCACGACCGCCGAATACAAGGCGCAAGTACTATCGGACCATACCGCCCTGATAGTCCGATGGCGTGTTTTACTTAAAGGGGAATCCCTGAAAGACGAGCAGGCATTAAAGACTACTTCACACATACCACAGGTAGTGTGTCATCTGCTGGAACGCTGTGGGAAACCTTTAATGTGGTAATCAGGGGGATAGCAATAGCAGAGGCGGGGGGGCATGCAGGCTATAATAAAGAAAGATCTAGCTGAGGCTGGAATCGCACTAGAATAAATAAACAGTACAGAGGGTACGTCTGAAGACCAAGTCTGCGAAGCCAATTGATTGAAGCAGGAATGCCCGAAACACTGGGACAGACTGGGTACACTAAACTATACAAAATATGTAGAAAAATAACATGCAGAGGGGGACAAGCCAAGACGACTGCTAGCCTGGCTATACAAAAGTGAATCCAAACGTGACATGATAAAGGCACTTAAAAATAAGGAAGAAGAGATGTGCATGACACGAGGGTATGAACAAATGCTTCTTAGACTATTACAAAAATGTATATACTGAGACATTGAAGATACAGTCCTCAGAGATAGATGAGGTCCTGGCTCAGATAGACCTCCCAAGTTTGGATCTCGAAGCTGCCAAACGGCTAGAGGCTCCCATAACCTTGGAGGAATTAGAAAGCACTATCAAGGGGCTGCCAATTTGGAAGACGCTGGGAATAGATGGGTTGCCTGGCAAATTCTACAAGGAATACTATACAGATATCCTGGCCCCACTGCTAGTAATCTTAACCAAAGCATTCGACGTAGAGGCCCCGCCAGTATCACTGAGAGAATCGCTTATCATGCCAATACTTAAACCAAACAAACCCGACATGGACTGCGGGTCATATAGACCGCTGTTGTTACTCAATTAAGATGGGAAAATACTCACATCCCCTTAAGCCAATAAAAGACAAGCTCATACACCCAGACCAGACAGGCTATGTTCCAAACAGGACCATTACATGGAATTTGTATAGGTTGCTGTTAGGGAGAATCCTCTGTTAAGGCTAATTTCCCAAACCTAGTGAGTCCCCCAGCAGCTTTGCTGGATTTTTGGGGTTTATTTTTGTCTCCTGCTAAGAGTGAGACTCTTTTTCTCCCACTCTTAGACATGATTTGAGATATCCTTTGACTTTGTAATGTGTTTATGGGCTATGGGGTCTTTTACCCCATAGGGTTTCATGTATTTTTGGTAAGTGTGTTACGCAGCACCCTTAGGGCAGTAACACAGGGGTGTCATAGTGACCCCCGGGGTGTCATAGTGACCCCCAAACATAGACTCCATACCCTGGGACTGACTACTGTCTCCCAGGGCATGTAAAGTCACCATTGACTTTACTAGTCTTAAATTGTGAACAGAACCAGTACAAACCATCATATTGTGGAAGTACTGGAAGGGGTAATTAGATTGCCCCTGGGTCTGTTTTTCGAGGGGGCACTGTGCCGTCCCCCCTCGTCAAGTTTCTGGCTGGTGGCAGTGGTTACCATGCAAAATATTCCACCAGAATATTTCCTATGGGATTTTCCCATTCATTTTAAACGCACCACTATTTTGGTGCAATGTTAAAGATACCGCTGAGTTATTTATTCCCCGGTTGGGTCTTTTTGCCAGGACTCGGTTTTAAAATGGCGTTTGTGTTCGCCTCTGTAACTCCAACCCAAGTCGAGCCCTTTGTTCCACTTTTTGGCAGGCTTCTGCACAGAAGCCTCCAAAAGTGGTGGCACTCTGTCTGGGTCTACATGATGTGTGGGAGGGAGGTTTAGGCACCCTGGACTGAGTTGCCTCGGCAACTCAAGTCGCACTCTTGTGTGATTGGCCCAGTGGTGAGCTGCCCGGCTCACCACTTAGCATGTTTGTGTGACAGCTAGGACTGATGAATGGGGGTTTTCTGCATAAAAGCAGGGCTTTGGGGACTGGAACTTCAGAAGTCGCCACAGGACCAAAGAATCCAAAGAGGGAGAAGCTGAGCCGACCTGCAACGACGACACCACCGGTGGAGCCCTACTGAACCGTCTCACCACTTCCCAGCGACAGAGAAGATCTTCATCCCAGAGAGTCTTCTTCCTCTGAACTGGTTGGGATAACCAGTACGCCCTCTTGTCGTCTTCCTGGATCGTCTCGTGCTGTCCCGTGCCAAGCACCCCGGCGGCCGGATAGCCACGCTTCACCACTACCGCGAATAAAAGGGTAGTACCTTTTAACCGGGAAACTCCGTGGCTGGTTTCTTCCCTGGCAGTGCAACGACCACCTGCTTTCCTCCACATCGAGATCTTCTCTTCCCCTGGACGAAGCTCCGTCTTGCATCCGCTGCCAGGAACAACTGCCCCCGCTGGAGCTTTCTCCCCATTTCAGGTACTGTGTCCCGCCTGATCTCCCTTGCAACAGACTGCTCAAGGTGTCCCGTAAATCCTTGACTCTCTATCCTGGGGTGACTTGGGACCTGCTAACTAACTTTTCCTGAACTGATCCAACCCTTTTTCGAGCTATCTGCAACGACTCTTTAAAGTACTATTTCACTGTGTGATCTTGGATATTCCGCCTTGCTCTCTCCAAGAGTGGGCCTGGCCTATGACTTTCTTTCTCTTCAGTAGACTCTTTCTCTTAAAGTGTTGGTATTGTGTATGTTCCTAATTCTGCCTTTTTCCCTCCCTTTTTAACTAACTTATTGGAGTGCCATCTTAGGTTAAGCGCTCACCTCTGTCTGAAAATAAGTGGTGTTTTAACTAAGACTTGTTCAATAAGTAATCAGGGATGTATATATATTGATAGTGACTGTGTATGAACTTGCTTGCCATATTAGTGTTAGTGTATTTTACAAGTGTGTTTTTAAATTAATAATTATATACTTTTATACCCAAGTTCTGGTCAGTGTTTGCTTGTGCTACTGTATCTCTGTACCTATTTTGTATACTCTATATACTGTCTAACTCTTCTTGAGAGAAGTCTGTCTGCTCAGCCACAGCTACCAGGTAAATCTGGGTGGTACAGACTGCTACCAATTGGGTTTACTGCCAATAACCTGTAGTCCTAAGCCTTTTGCAGTGGTCCCTAAGGGAACTGCACAGGTTTCTGACTAACACTGGTGTACAGCGGTGGGATTTGTATTGAGTAGACATTTTAGTGTGCTTATAGATACCTTAGCACTAAAAAGTGTGTGCGAAGCAGTGTGTCTTGTGAAGGAGTGAAGACAGACCGCTGCTAAATTCACCTTGATTTGCTATACGACCTGCAGTCCGCTTTCGACTTCCACAGAACTTTCAACTTTTCAATAAAAGTACCGCGCAGGCGCAGAGCGTGGCGCGGTGTGCGAAGCAGTGTGTCTTGTGAAGGAGTGAAGACAGACTGCTGCTAAATTCACCTTGATTTGCTATACAGACCTGCAGTCCGCTTTTGACTTCCACAGAACTTTCTACTTTTCAACAAAAGCACCACGCAGGCGCGGAGCGCGGCGTGGTGTGCAAAGCAGTGTGTCTTGTGAAGGAGTGAAGACAGACCGCTGCTAAATTCACCTTGATTTGCTATACGGACCTGCAGTCTGCTTTCGAGACGCGGTGTGCGAAGCAGTGTGTCTGGTGTCGGGAGTCGGGTCGGCAAGGCCCTGCCCATTCGGAACTGTGAGTACTTTACACCTCTTCTACTCCCTTTACTCATCGCACCTCGCCTCTCACCCCGTCTGCCAATATGGCACCACTCTCCCCCAGTGAAGATGACATCAGCCGACAATTACGAAGCAGTAAACCACAGCAGGATCAACCGGATCTCTTTGAAGCGAGCGAGAAAGCTCGCAAAACTGGAAAAGGCCCTCTGACAACCACCGCGCTCGCAAGCCCTGCAAGCCCTGCTACTGACAATATCCCCTCCCCTGTGACCACCTCCTCGGCCCATTGGTCCCCGAAAACACGGCTGCAACCCGAGGGCCCAGGTGTGCCAAAGGACACAAAACCGGACCATCCAGAGTCAAGGGAGGTGGTGGAGGCTTTCTTACCTGTTGCTAGTGAGAACGATTCAACCAGTTCATCTTTAAGATCCGTGCGGATGACAGCGCCCGGCCTGACTACCGTTTCGACGAGCGATTCCTCTCCGGAGACTGTCGGAGGACGGTCGCGACAGGGATCTATTCGGCCTGGTGAGGTGATCCAGAATCATCCGCGCACAAATCCGCACTCAAGTCCACATTCTCACCCTTTGGCGCGCCCTAGCCTGCCACCTCGGGCGGCCACTATGAGCTACCAGGAAGACCAGGAAGACCCTACGGATCACAGCGTGCCGCTAGACGACAAAAGAGGCAAAAACAACAACCAATGTACATCAAGTATAGCCCAAATTCACTATAGTCGATTGCAACCTATAGGTCAGCTAAAGCGGGCCCAACATCGTAGGCTTAAAGCCGTCCCGCGGAAAAGTGGTGCTAATGATTCTTGGGATGCTGAAAGTGAGGACCAGGTGTTCTCCCCTAATGGGCAGATGGAAGAGGCTTCGGCAGTCAAAGTGAGTTACGTGGTAAGTACCACGCATCACGACCCGGAACTTGAGCCTAGAGACCGTATAGAGCTGACTGAGGCTGCCTCCGGCCCGACTCCGCACACTGCGAATTTAAATCTGGCCGCTGGCAACACCTCTGACCCAAGCAAAGTCCATCAGAGGGACCCAGAGCCTCCAGGTGTTCCCCCAAAGAAAATAATCCAGGCACCCAAGATCCTGTTTACCAATGGAAATTTTAATTCGAAATCAACATCGGGAAAGCTGCCTTTAAAGAAACAGAGGAAAGTTATCCTCAAACCCCAGGGGGGCCAAAAAGGCTGTCTAGCCCCGCTGATTTCATCATCTCTGAAAGAATATTTTTTAAAACAGCATAAAAGAAAATTAGGCCAAGAGCCTGAGCTGTCGGATTCAGAAATCTTGGAGGCTATCCAAGACCACTCACCACTGACTAAAGCGCGTAAAACTGACTCAAATCCTCGAGGGCGCAACATAAGCCCCAAATCGCCCCCACAATTAAACCTAACTCTGGCACTAAGACCAGAGATAGAAAGACCATTGCTTTCAACAGTCCTTCATTCTGAATCAAGACCGACTCACCACACGGAAATGGGAGCTGGCCTCGCCAACAGGGAATCTCCAAAAGGCGCCCCGAGTATGGACCTGAGGCCTACTGCAGTTCCTGTAAAATCTCTTGTTACTGCAGGCATAGACAAGCCCAGCCAAGACCATCGATTCAGCCACAAGGCAGACCAGTATGCATGGACCCGATCACATATTCAAGGGAACTCGAGCAGAATGCTGGAGAAAACCCCACACATCAGTTAAGAATACACCTCTGCCTCAGAAAGGAGGCTTTCCGAGAGATTTATGCTGTTCCAAAGTGATAGAGGTCCAAATACTCCTCTCAAAACCAGACGGCCTAGTGAAACTCCAACTACATCGGAAAAGGACACACCTTAAAAACTTAAAAAAAAAAAAAACAGACTTACTGTCTACCATGTCAGCACTCACGATAGCTCTAAATCCCTTCGGAAAGCTATATGAATCAATTCATGAGGCTCTTAAAGACAACACAACAATGATAAGTGAAATGAAGGACAAACTGACTTTTATTGAAGGTTACCTAACTGCCACTGAAAGGAACTCGAGCAACGTACACTTAAAATTGGAAGAAAAAATAGACAAGTTGGCCTATGATCTTAAGAACGGAGGCAAATCCCATCAAACTAGTACAGTGGCCGTGACCAAAGGCACGCAGACCACACAGACCGAGAAGAACAAAGATTTGGCCCTAATATTTTCAAAAATGTCATCAAAGCCCGCCTCACAACTTGCTACCCCGGCTGCTTCATCTACAGCCTCAGGGAGTGTTAAGCAGCACAAAAATGGCAATTTACCTACTACAACAATTCCATCAAAGCCAGGCTTACAACTTGCTCCCCTCGTTACTGCATCTGTGGCCTCAGGAAGCGTCAAGCAGAACAAAAATTGCATTCGAAGGGATTGTGTCCTCCGACGTATTCCTTATCTTTGATAGATCATCTCCCAGCTTGCTGGCCTTAGAAAAAAAATGTCAGTAGAGGGCGCTGCGCGTCGACGTCCCTCGAGCTGATGTCCCTCGACGGCCTGTGTATCGGTGCCGACGTCATCACGCGTATAAATAGACTGGCGCAGCGTCCGTTGCTCAGTTCTGTTTTTCCGCGCTTCGTGGGGCCTCGGAATATCGTTGCTCAGTTCTTCAGTCAAATATATCATTATTCCTCGAGAATACCGACTCGTACTCGATGGCTTCCTCACCCGAACCGACGACTCCACAGTCCGGCTTCAAAAAATGTCGAGACTGTGCAAAGAAAATGTCATTGACGGATCCTCACAGGATCTGTTTATGGTCCCTGGGAATCGAGCACCATTGTTCGGAGTGCAAGGACTGCATGTCCATGACGGCGAAAGCCTTGAAGGAGCGTAAGGGGAAGCTCGAGAGAGGTAAGGCAGTTAAAACTTCTTCGAAAGTTTCCTCGGCGGAGTCGAGACTTTCGTCTCCTCGCCATCACATAAGACATTCTCGTTCTAGGTCTCGAAGCAGTTCCCATCACTCTTCGAGATCTAAGCATTCAAAAAAGAGACGTCGAAGATCCCCTTCCTCGTCTTCGTCTTCTTCCGTTTCCCCAAAAAGGGTCTCCTGCCCCACAAAACATAGCTCTCAGGCTGAGTGGGAGGAATTCAGGAAAAAGTTGCTAAGCGTCTTCGAGAAAGCGGCCTCGACCCCCTCGAAGACTGCTGAGGGTGATACCCTGGGTGAAAGACCTGAAAAATCAAAAAGCCGCGAGTGGCAGCACTCGGCGAAAGAAGCCACTCGAGAGCGTCACAAACCCTCGAGTAAAGGCAAAGTTGCGTCTTCGACGCCGTCGTTGACGCCGAGAAAGGATAAACCCACGGCCACCTCACAGCCAGTGGCCATACCCAGAGCCTCGAGCACGAGAATGTCAACGACAACCTTGAGTAGAAACCCGATACTCTTGAGTTCATCGAGGCCTCTACCACCTTTCTTGATGCCTTTTTCGATGGCTTCGATGGCTTCGAAGCCTTTAACGTCCGCGTCAACGACGTCGACATTTTCTCAGCCAATCATGAGGAATTTGGCTCCTTCTGCTCTGGAAATGGGATTTATACCATTTTCAAGACCTGATCACTCCAGAGTCTTATCTTCTATTTATGAAGAAGGGGAGGATTTGGATCAGGAAAGACCTTTTGAGTTGCAGGGATCTGCAACTCCTGCACCAGAGGAATTTACCTCTGAGGAAGGTAGGTTGAAAGACCTCCATGAATCCCTACAGGAGCAAGTGGGTTGGACACTTCCCCAGAAGTGGAATTTGCCACACCAGACCCAGGGGAACATGCTGAAACCACTTTTAGAACCTTGATGGCAAGGATAATAGAGTTCATGGGGTGGTCCACACCCTCACCTGCTTTTCAGCAAGACAACCTCACAGGCATCTTAGTCAAAGGTCCACAGGAGGATCCTGTGGTGCCATTTCATGCGACATTACAAAGGAGAATATTGGCAAACTGGGAAACACCTGAGGTAATCCTGGCGGTTAACAAAAAAAGATCAGCTAAATATAGGGTGTCTTCTGCTGACCCTGAATATTTATCCAAACACCCAACTCCGGAGAGTCTGGTTGTTCAGGCAGCTACTTCAGCAGGTAGTAAATCGGCTTACCCTACTGTCCCACAGGATAGGGATGATAAGAAATATGACTCTATGGCCAAAAAAGTCTTTTCCGCATGTAGCATGGCGTTAAAATCCATCAATGCTACTTGTACGCTTGCAAGGTTCAGCCACACACTTTGGGAGTGTGCTTCATCAGCTGTTGACTGCCTCCCGGAGGGAGAAGAAAGGGAAGCGTTCCTTAACATTATCAAGGATGGTAAAGACGCTATGTGCGAATCCCTTCAAACTGGCATTGATTCTGCTGACAGCATCAGCAGGGCCATGACGGCAAGTACAACAACTCGGAGATTTGCTTGGTTGCGAAAGTCTGGTTTTGCTCCAGATGTGCAAAGCAGACTCTTGAATATGCCCTTTGACGGCTCTTCTTTGTTTGGTAAGAAGGCAGATGACAAAACTACAAACATCAAAGGCAGCAGCAAAATCCCTAGGAGCTGCAATCCGTCAGACACAATATCGCCCCTCAGGAACCTCTTGGAGAGGTAAGTCCTTTCGCTTCTATTCCGCATTCGGAAAAGGCAGAGGACAGCCGGTTCAAAGGGGTCAGAAAAGATTCACCCGAGGTGGATGGGGTAAAAATACAAAAGCCGCAGCAGGTGCCTCTTTATCCTCGGCATCTGCATCAGCCGCCTCCAAACCGCTATGAGGACTCTCTTCACAAAACACCAGTAGGGGGCAGGTTAACTCAACATCTGACGGAATGGCAGGCTATTACGTCAGATGCTTGGGCATTGGAGACAGTTGCCCAAGGTTACTGCCTGCCTTTTCTATGCATCCCTCAGAGTCATCCACCGGGGAACAGCTCTCTGAAAGTTCCAGATCCGCTCCTCTTGCAGGAAATTGTAGACCTGCTAGAGAAAGGTGCCATAGAACCGGTAACTGTAGCGGAGAGGAACAAGGGCTGGTACTCCCCCTACTTTCTCATACCGAAGAAAGACGGAGGACTGAGACCTATCTTGGACTTACGAGAATTGAACAAGTTCCTCAGGAAGGACAAGTTCAAGATCGTAACTCTCTCTCAGATCCTTCAGGCCCTCCAGCTCCAGGACTGGCTGGTATCTCTAGACCTCCAGGATGCTTATTTCCATGTGCCAATCCATCTCAAACACAGGAAATACCGGAGGTTCGCAATTGGCGGCTCTCATTATCAATTTCGAGTTCTGCCATTTGGGCTGACCTCCGCCCCGAGGGTCTTCACCAAGTTAATGTCGGTAGTGGCTGCAAGTCTAAGGAGGGAAGGGATCCACGTCTACCCCTACCTGGACAATTGGCTGATCAGAGCTGTATCTTCGGAACAAGCTCAGATCCAGCTAGATTATGTCTGCCACTTCCTTCACAAACTGGGCTTCTCCCTCAATTTAAAGAAGTCACAGATGATACCATCACAGAGACTTCAGTTCATTGGAGCGGTCCTGAACACTTCTCTGGGAAAAGCCTCGCCACCAGAGGTGTGGGCTCAAGATATTCTGCAGATGGTCACCAAGTTTCAAAATGCCCAACGTCTCCCAGCCTTCGACTTTTTGAGGTTGCTAGGCCTCATGGCATCCTGCATCTTCCTTGTGCCAGAGGCTCGCCTGAGAAGGAGATCTCTTTAGTGGGCACTGAGAACTCAGTGGTCGCAATTCTCAGGGAGAATGACAGACCTTCTTCAGATTCCGCACAAGGTGGCTCGAGACCTTCAGTGGTGGGCCTTCCAGAAAAACATCTTCAAGGGGGAACTGGTTTGGCAACCATGGCCGGAGATAACAGTAGTCA
Source organism: Ambystoma mexicanum (assembly GCF_040938575.1). Taxonomy (NCBI): domain Eukaryota; kingdom Metazoa; phylum Chordata; class Amphibia; order Caudata; family Ambystomatidae; genus Ambystoma; species Ambystoma mexicanum. The sequence continues at coordinate 168,787,647 of NC_090921.1, read as the reverse complement.
CAGATGCCTCACTCACGGGGTGGGGAGCCCATACCAACAACTTGACCATGAGCGGTCGTTGGTCTCCATCGGAGTCCAGACTACATATCAACCTGTTAGAGCTGAGAGCAATCAGACTAGCGCTGAAAGCTTTTCTGCAATCTGTACAGGGGAACAATGTCCTGATAATGACAGACAACACAGTGGCCATGCACTACCTCAACAAAAGAGGAGGCGTAGGATCACTACCACTGTGCAGAGAGGCAATGCAGCTCTGGTTTTGGGCAATTCAAGAAGGAATCTCTCTATCCGCAGTTCACCTAGCCGGAGAGAAGAACTTGACGGCGGATGCTCTGAGCAGGCAGAGCACAGTCTCCCACGAGTGGGAACTAGCTCAGGAAGTCCTTCAGGAGATCTTCGCCCTTTGGGGAACCCCTCAAGTGCATCTGTTTGCCACCAGTACCAACTTAAAGTGCGATCTGTTTTGTTCAAGGGAATTTCCCCCGAGAGGAGCTCTAGGGGATGCGTTCGTAGTGGACTGGGAGTTTCCACTCCTGTATGCGTTTCCACCAGTCCTTGTCATTCCTCAAATGATCAGGAGGTTGAGAAGATTCCAGAGAACCATGATCCTAATTGCCCCAGACTGGGCCAGGAGAACGTGGTACCCGGACCTGCTGTACATGTCCATCTGCCCTCCAATTCGTCTTCCACTCAAGGAGAATCTTCTCTCACAGAAGGGAGGTCAGGTTCTCCATCCAGAAATCAGAACCCTCAACCTTCACACCTGGCTTCTGAAAGGTTGAGATACAAGGATTGGGACCTCCCTGATGACGTCATGGAAGTGTTGCTTTCGGCCAGAAGGCCAGCAACAAAGTCTTTATACTGCTGCCGTTGGAACAAATTTTGCAGCTGGTGTAGAGAAGAGAATATCGACCCCTTTTCATCTGGTACACCAACGGTGTTATCCTTTCTACTCTACTTGGCAAATTCAGGCCTTCAAGTTGGCACTATCAAGGGCTATCTCGCAGCGCTATCGATCTTCAAGCGCACTGCAGAGGAGCCTTCGTATTTCAAATTACCCTTAGTAATACAATTTATAAATGGATTAACTAATGTCTACCCTTCAAGACCTTTCCAGGTTCCTTTATGGGACTTAAATTTAGTCTTAAATTTCCTGATGGGTACTCCTTTCGAACCACTCCACTCTTGTTCGCTAAGATTTCTCACCCTTAAAACTGTCTTATTAGTGGCTTTAACATCTGCTAGAAGGGTGAGCGAATTACAAGCTCTATCTTGTAAACCCCCTCATACAATTTTTTATAAAGACAAGGTTGTCCTACAGGTGAAGCCTAATTTCCTCCCAAAGGTGGTTTCTGAATTCCACATCACTCAGAAAATTACCTTACCTTCATTCTATCCGCCTCCCCATCCGGGGAAAGAGGAAGAAAGGCTACATAGGCTGGACCCAAAGCGGGCTTTAAGCTTTTACATCAGCAGACTTGCTAGGATTAGGCAAGCAGACCAACTGTTCGTAGGTTACTCAGGGCACAAATTAGGACTACCGATAACAAAACAAACCATTTCCAGATGGATTATTTTGGCCATCCTGGAATGTTCCAAACTAGCAGGGAAAGAGCCTCCTCAAAATCTTAGGGCTCATTCAACCAGGGGTATCGCAGCCTCCTCGGCCCTCCAAAGAGGGGTTCCGGTTCGAGACATATGTGCGGCTGCCACATGGTCGTCCGCACAAACTTTCACAAGATTTTACTTCCCTTGTGGTTGCAGTTTACGCTCCTTCAAGGTCAATAACCAATTCATGTAAAACAACTGTTAACGTCAAAACGGAACTGAGCAACGGACGCTGCGCGAGTCTATTTATACGCGTGATGACATTGGCGCCGATACAGAGGCCGTCGAGGGACATCGGCTCGAGGGACGTCGACGGGCAGCGCCCTCTACTGACAAAACATTTCCGAGGCCAGCAAGCTGGGAGATGATCTATCAAAGATAAAGAATACGTCGGAGGAACATCCCATCGAAAGAACGTTACAAGGTAAGAAGTAACTTGTTCATCTACCGAACGCGCTCTTACGCACCCAAGAAAACCTACCAGAAACCTCAGTGTCATCAGGCTTCAATCGAGGGGGGGACATCCCGCTGAACCAGCGGGCCAAAAACAAACTCCAAACGCCTCTCAATCAGGCTAAGGAAGGATCAGCAATCATACTGATAACAAATGAGGACCCAGAATCGCCCTTAGACCTGCTGAACACTTCACAGCACTCAGATGCTGTGGAAGTAAACTCGTTATCCTTGCCAAAGTCAGAGGTACCATTAAAGCTCACACAAAAAACTCCTACAACAGAAGTGGAGCTCCACCCTCAAGTGGTAAATAATCGCAAGGCCGAGGATCTCGTAGATCACAATCAACGCCCTCGCTCAAACGCTCCCAAGTGCTGCACTAGAGGCACTAAGAAACCTAAAGAAAAAAACAACTAACCAAGAACCTTCGCGAGAGAGAGAACCAAGACCGGAGAGAAATTACAGACATGGCAGGCCACGACTTCAATCTCATAAAGAGGCCAAAAGACCCCCGGAGGCCAACTTAATGAAAGAAAAAAAATTGGCAGGGACGTTACTCTTCAAGTTGGAACAAACCTCAGCAAAGGACAGCTACTTGGTCCTGAACCCAAGAACAGTCCTAAACATACTGGGGAAAGTAGACAAGCTTCGTCACCTAAGAACTGATGACCTGATACTTTTTGAACCTTATCACCGTGAGTATAGAGCTAAAGCATATTTACATGTAAGAAGCAAGGCTATAAGTGAACTTCCCCAGAGGTAATAAAAGACCTGCATCGTCTGGGGCTAAAATTACATCAGTTACAGAAGCCCGAGCCGGTCACATCAAACCGGGGTAGGGGCCCAAGGGAACTTTCGAGCCATCGCCGAGAGCAGTACATAGAAAGGGACCTGTTAAAGGACCCCAGAAGGACCTATCCTTCAAGTAGTAAGGATTGGGAGTGGCGGACCCCCCACACCGCCCATGCAAAGAATTGGAGAGATGAAAATCATAAAACACCAAAAACTCAAAAAATACATGTGGAAAGCGTACAAAAGGAGTACCACACGGAAACAAAGGGGCCCTCGTCAAGGATGAAATTGAACGAATCAGCTGCGTCAAAACCTTGGAGATGGATAGCCGATACTTTCTCTCGTAACCATAAGAAATAGCAACGAACGCAAGGCCCCACTACCACGAAGACGCAGCCAACCGGACCCCTGAACCACCTAAGCAAGAGTACCCTGCATATGGCATCTTGGAACACTAGAGGCCACTGCCATTTAACCACACCCAGCGATGTAAATCTGAGCTCATTTGAGCTGATATGCCTCCAAGAAACATGGCTCCTGGAGAAACCGTCCATGGACGGATTCGCAATTGAAGTTTCGCTGGCATCTAAGTCCATTCTGGGCCATCCTTCAGGAGGCCTATTGACAGCAATTCGTCTGGGTTCTGGGATTACACTAAAGGGGAAAATCGCAGAAGGATATGGCATGTTAACCACACTGACCTTATGGTTCCATCAAGATTGAGTACGAGACTCTTGGACAAACTCCGAATTGGCAATAATCAACTTATATTTGAACCCGGACAAAACAACTATCAAACAATTCTGTATCCTGGTGGCCACTAAAATTGACAATCTAACTGTCGACAGAGAAGTCCCAAACATTATAATATGTGGGGACCTGAATGCTAAATGCAGAGAAAGATCGGGTGACGGCAAAGGCCCTACGATTACCTCGCGGATGGATGAAAGAGGGCGTACCTGGTCTAATCTAATGAAGGCGAGAAAGTTCCACAATGTGTCGTCACTCCAGGAGAAGAAAGCCCAAATTCCAACATGGGAAAGGCTAGGCTCGGCCGCCACCCTCGATTGTATCTTCATCACGGAAGGTCTGATTCCGCACTTCACTGAATTTGTAGTCGTAAAAACAACTGAAAGTGACCATAACCTCCTCCAGATGTCGTGGGGGGGGCTGCTCCGATAAGACTTCTCTACACACAGGACATTGAGTCAAACTTAAAACAAAATCGACTCTGCCTAACATCTGATAATGTCCGTTCTTTCAAGGATAACCTAATCACAAAATTTGATCAAGTAAACAAAGGCACGGCAGAAGCTCGACCAGAGTATGTGACTCTGCTGGCCCCTCCCAAAGTGAGCTTCACAGGCAAAAGCAACAATCAGCCAACCCACATACATATGTTCAATTCGGAGGTGGTGGCCAAACGGCAAAAAGTGAACAAGTTAAAAAAACTGGCATCGAGAGCAGAATCCTCTGAAGCCTGGACTACGTACCACATCGAATACAAGCTCTATAAATCCTGGCTAAAATTACAGAGGCAGAAGTTGTACCAAAACGATGCCGAAGCTATGCTGCACACCTGGGCTTCAAGAAATACACGAGACATTTGGTCGCTGCTAAAGACTATAAATGGACAGAAGGTAATTTCCCTCTGAAACTCTGTCCCAGAGCAAAAGTGGATCTCGCATTTTACTGAGCTTTATCGACGGCTTCTCATCTCATCTACATTGCAATTTAAGTCGACTAATGCCCCATGGATCCACTTGTCACACATTTAAGACATTTTGAAAGTCATCAAGAACTTAAAATCATCCAGGGCCCCGGGGACCGACGGGTTGACCAACCTAGATCTTAAGAAATACCCGCAAGCCTGGGCACGAGCGATTGGCGAGCTATTCATACACTGCCAAAAAACTAAACAAATTCCGAAAACTTGGACAGAGGCAGTCCTGGTGCTAATTTTCAAAAAGGGGGACAGAGACAGTCCGGTAAACTACATACCTATAGTTTTACTTGAAATCATTGGAAAGATCTTTGCATCCCTGTTGCTACGCCACTTTAAAGGCTGGGCCTCCACTTCCCCGGCAGCCGATACCTTTCAAACTGGCTTCCAAAAGGGCGCCGGTACATCGATAAATCTTCTAATTCTGAACATCATTAAAGCAAAGGTGAACAGTGGAGCGCCTAAGGTCCACATGGCAATGGTGGACCTTTCTCAGGCCTTTGACACAGTGGACCGACAAAAATTGTGGTCCAAGTTAACTTCTTGGAACTGTCCAGGCTCGATTCTCGACCCAATAATGGCTCTTCATTCATCAACCTCGCTTCAAGTATGTCTAAATCAGCAAGGGACTCTCTCCGATCAGATTCACACGGAGCACGGTGTAAAACAGGGCTGTCCTCTGGCTCCAGCCCGGTTTATTGCCTTTATTGGTGACTTTCAAGAATCTGAAAAAATGGTAAGATCCTTCTCAACAAATGTTGGAATCTCAAAAGTGTCGAGACTGTGGTACGCAGACGACCTGATCCTGATGGATCAGACGGCGATCGGCCTGCAAAGGCAACTTACAAATCTGTCAACATACATGGTTAAAAACAAAAATCGAAGTAGTAAAAGAATTTAAATTTTGAAGGGATTGTGTCCTCCGACATATTCCTTATCTTTGATAATATGTTTCCAGCTTGCTGGCCTCAGAAATTTTTTCTGTAGAGGGCGCTGCACGTCGTCGTCCGCCGAGTCGATGTCCCGCGACGGCCACCGTATCGGCGCCGACGTCACCATGCCCATAAATAGCCACGTGCTGCGTCCGTTGCTCAGTTCGGTTTTTCCGCGCTTCGTGGGGCATCGGAACGTCGTTGCTCAGTTCAGTCAGGATAACTCTATATCTACTCGAATAATACCTACTTGTTCTCGATGGCATCTTCATCGGAACCGACGACGCCGCGATCCGGCTTCAAGAAATGTCGAGGCTGCGGTAAAAAAATTTCGATAACGGATCCACACAGGATCTGCTTGTGGTGCTTGGGAGCCGAGCAACATTGTTCGGAGTGTGAGGGCTGCATGCCCATGACGGCGAAAGCCTTGAAGGAGCGCAAGGGGAAGCTTGAGAGAGGTAAGTCAGTCAAAACCTCCTCGAAGGTTTCTTCGGCTGAGTCGAGGCATTCGTCTCCTCGCCGTCGAAAACATTCCCATTCTAGATCTCGAAGTAGCTCCCACCATTCGTCGAGATCAAGACACTCAAAAAAGAGACGTTGAAGATCCCCTTCCTCGTCGTCTTCCGTTTCCCCAGAAAGGGTCTCCTGTCCCACAAATCACAGCTCTCAAGCTGAGTGGGAGGAATTCAGAAAGAAAATGTTAAGCGTCTTCGAGAACGTGGCCTCGACCCCCTCGAAGACAGCTGAGGTTGATACCCCAGGTGAAAAACCCAAAAAATCGAAACGCCGCGAGTCGCAGCACCCGGCGAAACATTCCACCCGAGAGCGCCACGAGCCATCGGGTAAGAAGGCACCCTCTTCGACGCCGTCGTCGAAGATTCCTTCGACACATGGATCAGCGCCATCGACGCCGTTATCGAAGGGTTCCTCGACGCATCAGTCGATCGACTCGACGCCATCGTCGAAGCCGACATCGACGCCGATGAAAGAGAAGACCAAGGCTACTCCACAGCCAACAGTGATTCCAAGGGCCTCTGGCAAGGCGCCGAGACCGTTGTCGATGTCCTCGAGTAGGATCCCGATCCTCTCGAGTTCTTCGAGACCCCTTCCAGTTTTTTCGACGCCGTTCTCGGTGCCTTCGAAGCCTGTCACATCGGCGTCAACGACATCGACGTTTTCTCGCCCAATAATGATGAGTTTGGCTCCTTCTGCCTTAGAGATGGGTTTTACACCATTTCAGAGGTCAGAGTACCCTGGACTATCTTCAATGTATGAAGAGGGGGAAGATTCGGACCAGGAAACATATGGGTTACAGAGGACCACACTGCCTATTTCAGAGGATTTCACCTCTGAGGAAAGAAGGCTGAAGGACCTACAGGAGTCACTACATGAGGCAAGTGGGCTGGACACTTCCCCAGAAGTGGAATTTGTTAAGCCAGACCCAGGGGAACATGCCGAAACACCCTAGAGAACCCTTATGGCAAGAATTATTGAATTTATGGGTTGGTCTGCGCCTTCCCCTGTTTTTCAACAGGATGACCTAACAGACATATTAGACAAAGATCCACAGGAGGACCCTGTGGTCCCCTTCCATGCAGCCTTACAAAGGAAAATTACATCTAATTGGGAAACTCCTGAAGTTATCCCTGCGGTCAATAAAAGATTGTCAGCCAAGTATAGGGTAGCGGCTGCTGACCCTGAATACTTATCAAAACACCCGACTCCAGAGAGCCTGGTGGTTCAAGCGGCAACTTCATCTAGCAGTAGGACCGCTTACCCTACTGTCCCACAGGATAGAGATGACAAGAGGTACGATTCTATGGCGAAGAAAGTCTTCTCTGCTTGTAGTATGGTGTTGAAGTCCATCAACGCCACCTGTACGCTCGCCAGGTTCAGTCACACACTGTGGGAGTGTGCTTCATCAGCGGCTGACTGCATACCCGAAAGAAAGGAAAAGGAAGCCTTCCTTACATTATTAAAGATGGCAAAGATGCCATGTGCGAATCACTTCAAACTGGCATCGATTCTGCTGACAGTATCAGCAGGGCCATGACGGCAAGTACAACAATCCGCAGGCATGCGTGGTTGCGAAAGTCTGGCTTTTCTCCAGATGTACAGGCCAGACTTTTGAATATGCCCTTTGACGGCTCTTCACTATTCGGAAAAAAGGCTGACAGTCTGGAGAAGTTGCAGACTTCTAAAGCAGCAGCAAAATCTTTAGGAGCTGCTATCCGCCAAACTCCTTTTCGCCCCTCAGGAACCTCTGGGAGAGGAAAGTCCTTTCGCTATTATTCCGCATTCGGGAAAGGCAGAGGACAGTCGGCTCAAAGAGGCCAAAGGACATCCACCCGAGGTGGACGGGTCAAAGGTACTAAGGCCGCAGCAGCAGGTGCCTCTTTACCCTTGGCATCTGCATCAGCCGCCCCCAAACCACTCTGAGGCCTTTCAACACAATACACCTGTAGGGGGCAGGTTAACTCACCATCTGACGGAATGGCATGCTATAACGTCAGATGCTTGGGCATTGGGGACAGTTGCCCAGGGTTACTGCCTACCCTTTCTACACATCCCTCAGAGTCATCCACCGGGGAACAGCTCTCTAAAAGTTCCAGATCCGCTCCTCTTGCAGGAAATTATAGACCTGCTAGAGAAAGGTGCCATAGAACCGGTACCTGTAGCGGACAGGAACAAGGGCTGGTACTCCCCCTACTTTCTCATACCAAAGAAGAACGGAGGACTGAGACACATCCTGGACTTTCGAGAATTGAACAAGTTCCTCAGGAACGACAAGTTCAAGATGGTAACTCTCTCTCAGATCCTTCAGGCCCTCTAGCTCCAGGACTGACTGGTATCTCTGGACCTTCAGGATCCATCTCAAACACAGGAAATGCCTGACGTTCACAATTGGCGACTCTCATTATCAATTTCGAGTTCTGCCATTTGGGCAGACCTCCGCCCCGATGGTCTTCACCAAGCTGATGTCGGTAGTGGCGGCGTGTCTAAGGAGGGAAGGGATCCACGTCTATCCCTACCTGTACGATTGGCTGATCAGGGCTGTATCTTCGAAACAGGCCCAGGCCCAGCTAGATTATGTCTGCCACTTCCTTCACAAACTGGGCTTCTCCCTCAATTTAAAGAAGTCACAGATGATACCTTCACAGAGACTCCAGTTCATTGGAGCGGTCCTGGACACTTCCCTGGGAAAAGCCTCGCCACCAGAGGTGAGGGCTCAAGATATTCTACAGATGGTCACTAAATTTCAAAATGCCCAACGTCTCCCAGCCTTCGACTTTTTGAAGTTGCTAGGCCTCATGGCATCCTGCATCTTCCTTGTGCCAGAGGCTCGCCTGAGAATGAGATCTCTTCAGTGGGCACTGAGAAGTCAGTGGTCGCAATTCTCAGGGAGAATGACAGATCTCTTCTGGATTCCGGACAAGGTAGCCCGCGACCTTCAATGGTGGGCCTATCCAGAGAACATCTTGAAATGAGAACTGTTTTGGCAACCATGGCGGAGATAACAGTAGTCACAGACGCCTCACTCACAGGGTGGGGAGCCCATGCCAACGAATTGACCATCAGCGGTCGTTGGTCTCCATCGGAGTCCAGACTACACATCAACCTATTGGAGCTGAGAGCGATCAGACTAGCGCTGAAAGCTTTCCTGCCATCAGTACAGGGGAGAAATGTCCTGATAATGACGGACAACACGGTGGCCATGCACTACCTCAACAAAAGAGGAGGCGTAGGATCACTGCCACTGTGCAGGGAGGCGATGCAGCTCGGGTTTTGGGCAATCCAAGAAGGAATCTCTCTATCGGCAGTCCACCTAGCCGGGGAGAAGAATTTGACAGCGGACGCTCTGAGCAGGCAGAGCACAGTCTCCCACGAGTGGGAGCTAGCTCAGGAAGTCCTTCAAGAGATCTTCGCCCTTTGGGGAACCCCTCAGGCGGATCTGTTTGCCACAAGCACCAACAGGAAGTGCGATCTGTTCTGTTCAAGGGAATTTCCCCCGAGAGGAGCTCTAGGAGACGCGTTCGTAGTGGACTGGGAGTTTCCACTCCTTTACGCGTTCCCACGATTCCCTGTTATTCCTCAAATGATCAGGAGGTTGAGAAGATTCCGGAAAACCATGATCCTAATTGCCCCGGATTGGGCCAGGAGAACGTGGCACCCGGACCTTCTAGATATGCCATCTGTCCTCCAATCCGTCTTCCACTCAAAGAGAATCGTCTCTCGCAGAAGGGAGGTCAGGTTCTCCATCCAGACACCAGAACCCTCAACATTCACGCTTGGCTTCTGAAAGGGTGAGGTACAAGGATTGGGATCTCCCTGATGACGTCATGGAGGTGTTGCTTTCGGCCAGAAGGCCAGCACCAAAGTCTTTATACCGCTGCCGTTGGAGCAAATTTTGCAGCTGGTGTAGGGAAGAGAATATCAACCGTTTTTCATGTGGTACACCAACGGTGTTATCGTTTCTACTCTACTTGGCAAACTCAGGCCTTCAAGTTGGCACTGTAAAAGGCTATCTCACAGCGCTTTCTATCTTCAAGCGCAATGCGGAGGAACCATCGTATTTCAAACTTCCTCTATTGAAACAATTTCTCAAGGGATTAACTAATGTTTATCCTCCAAAACCATTCCAGGTTCCCTTATGGGACTTAAATTTAGTCTTAAACTTCCTAATGGGCACTCCATTCGAGTCACTTCACTCTTGTTCGCTGGGATTTCTCACACTTAAAACTGTCCTATTGGTAGCACTAACATCTGCTAGGAGGGTGAGCGAGCTACAAGCTCTCTCTTGTAAACCCCCACATACAATTTTCCACAAGGACAAAGTTGTCCTACAGGTGAAGCCTAATTTCCTCCCAAAGGTGGTTTCTGAATTTCATATTACTCAGAAAATTACCTTACCTTCGTTCTACCCTCCTCCCCATCCGGGGAAAGAGGAGGAAAGGCTACATAGGCTGGACCCTAGGCGAGCTCTCAGCTTTTACATCAGCAGAATGGCGAGGATCAGGCAAGCAGACCAACTGTTTGTAGGATACTCAGCTCACAAGTTGGGACTACCCATAACAAAACAAACCATCTCCAGGTGGATTATTTTGGCCATTCTGGAATGTTACAAACTGGCAGAGAAAGAGCCACCCCAAAATCTCAGGGCTCATTCAACCAGGGGTATTGCAGCCTCTTCGGCTCTCCAAAGGGGGGTACCGGTCCGAGACATATGTGCGGCTGCCACATGGTCGTCCGTACATACATTCACAAAATTTTACAATCTGGATTCCTCCACTAGTCGAGAGACCAGATTTGGCAAGGCCGTATTACATTCGGTCCATCCCTAAAGGGATACGTAACATTCTCACTCCCACCTCCAATTACATGCCACTACTATGGGAGTCTATCAAAGATAAGGAATACGTCGGAGGACACAATCCCTTTGAAGAACAAGTTACTTCTTACCTTGTAACGTTCTTTCCACGGGATGTTCCTCCGACGTATTCCTTATCGCCCCTCCCATCCATCCCCACAGTGATACTTCCCTTGTGGTTGCAGCTTATGCTCCTTCAAGGTCAATAACCAATTCAGGCATGACTTTTCTTATGCTACAAAACGGAACTGAGCAACGGACGCAGCGCGTGGCTATTTATGGGCATGGTGACGTCGGCGCCGATACGGTGGCCGTCGAGGGACATCGACTCGGCGGACGTCGACGTGCAGCGCCCTCTACAGAAAAAATTTCCGGGGCCAGCAAGCTGGAAACGTATTATCAAAGATAAGGAATACGTCGGAGGAACATCCCGTCGAAAGAACGTTACAAGGTAAGAAGTAACTTGTTCACCTGGGAGTTCAGTCAGACAACACACTTAACGAAAGTTCCCTTCAAAACTCCTTGTGGTCAAAGATGAGAAACTTGACAGCTCAAACTCGCGCAGTGGATAGAAAATTTGGAAAGTTTTCATGGACACCGGCTCTACAGTTTTATAAATCAAAAGTAGTCCCTACGATAACATATAGAATGGCGGCCAACCCAACCCTAGCCGCTGAGTTTTGGACTAAGCTGGAAGGATTCCAGTGGAAATCGGTGCTAGGCTTACCAAAATCAGCCCCAATGCCAGCAATCCGACGTGATCTTGGTCTACCATCCCTAGCCTCCGTGGTAATGCAAAGTGTCATACTGCTCTATAGGAAAATTTGTATGCCAAACACCCTCCCGATCTACCTGGTTGTGGCCGCTGAAATCAGCAAAGGATCTTGTAAACCGCTAGTAGAGTGGGTCAAGAAAATCCAAGCAAAGTTGGAAGAAGTCAATTGTAACGAAGACCTGCTCATCTCCAACCCTGGACGAGTTAAGATCAAACTCTGCCAACAAGATTGGATAAATACAAATGAGAAAATTCTACAGTACAAATCTGTAAAACATCTCCCACCAAGCCACAATCAACTAAAGGCGCCTTTGAGGTACTGCGAAAAATTCCCTGAGAAAGATCTGAGGAAAGTCTACATGCGCGCCCGTTTAAACTTACTTCATACCAGGGAAGTCTTGGCATCCAGAGCGCTCTCGTCAGTAACAAACTGCCGCTTGTGCGGAGTGGTGGATCAAGTAGAGGCAGTACGTCATCTCCTCACATCGTGTCCAGCACTAACGCTGGAAAGACAGGCATACTTGGCACCACTCATTACACAGCCGTCTGTTCTAGATGAAGGAAACATATGGTTTCGGCTGATTGCAGGTGACTCCACCAGATGGTCGAGAATGGCAGCAAAATTCCTGGAATTGGCACTCAAAAGAGCTAGCGCACCTGGTGTTTCCTTCAACACGCCACCTGACGACCAGCCTCCTCGGCTTCTCGGCTTCTCAGCTTCTCGGATCTAAGGTCGTACCAGAAGCTCCAGAAGCTGTAGTTGTCCCCCCTAGGCCTCTACCTTCTCTGCCAGCTGTACCTACTGGACCTTTGCCAGGTCCCACATTTAGTCCTCAATATCTGGAACTAGAGAAAATGAAACTTGAATTGGAGTTTAAGAAACTTAATACTGAAGCAGAACAAAGACACCAAAAACTGAATCAAGAACTAAGGCTCAGGGAAATGGAGCTCAAGCATGAGCTAGAGATGAAGAAATTGTCTGTTGAAAATGCTTCTCTCTCCGGATCGTCTAGGAGTTCCAGTCCCAAAAGACCCTGGATGCCTAAAGAGCTTGTGGGTATGTATGAGCCTAAATTGGATGTGTTGGATTGGTTGAGTTTGTTTGAGTATAATCATAGGCTCCAGAACATCACAGGGAATTAGTTACTTTCCTGGTTGTTCTCTAGGTTCCCCCCTGTTGCAACTGATGTGGTAATGGAGTTGGGGGAGGAGGATAGAAAGGATTATGAATGTGTGAAGCTAGCTTTGATAGCTAGATTTGGGAAGACCCCTTCCCAGTACCTTAAGAGGTTTAGGACCCTCAAAAAGAATGATGGTACCCCTTGGGCTACCTGAGTGAGTGAAAGTATGAAAAACTTAGAGGGATGGATTAAGGGTTACAAGGTGAACACTTATGGGGAAATGAGAAATCTTGTTATGTTGGAGTCAATTTATGATGCCTGCTCTCCTGAGCTCAGACAGCACTTGGCTGATTCAAAGGAATTAGATTCCAGGCTAGCTAAGGCTGCTGACTTGTGGGTTGCCAACAGGGCTACTCACAAGGATTCAGGGGTCACTCAGAAAAAGGATGAGGGAAAGCAGCCACAAAAAGGGAACCAAGAGATTTCTAATACCTCCCAACCCAAAGAGGGCCCCAAACAACAAAATAACCACGGTAAGCCCCAAGGTAAACCACAACAGGCTAGTGTACCTTCTGGTCAACAACCAGAAGGAGGTCAGAACAAGCCACCCTTTCAGAGAGCATTTGGAGTTTGCTATGTCTGTAAGGCAACTGACCATATAAAAGGAGATCCAAAATGTAAGGGTAAAGCTACAGGGATCAGCAAAGTCTCCTTAGCCTTCACTCCTGAGGAGGAAGTCCAAATGGCTAGTGCTCACTTTTAAGTCTTTGCTGAAGAACCTTTGGGTCTTCAAGCAAGTGTAACCGTAGAGTCCATGGGTCTGGTTAGTGATCAGAATAGGAGTGTGTACAACTCCATACCAGAAAACTCTAAAGCTTATTATATGGACAGTGTTCTTGTCATTGGCCAGGATACTCCTGCCAGGCGAGACTCTGGGGCCAGCAGAACAGTAGTGGATGAAAGCTTTTTCAGTCCTAAGGATGTTGCTAAGGCACCCAAAGGTCCCACTAAGATGTCTGGAGGCCCTGTCCAAATGGTTCCAATTCTACCAGCCCTCATTCAGTGTAATAACATGACAGTGAGGATTCCTGTCAGTGTTCAGACTCAGGTGCCTGGGAGAGTCCTGTTGGGGAATGATATAAGAACTCTAGGAGTAGTATCCAGTACCCCCAGGCCTCCCAGTATGGAGACCCAGAACGAAACCAAATTGGCTAGAGAGGCCACCTTAAGGAACCACTCTAAGCCTGTGGGAACCTCTACTGAGAACCCCACTACAAGCCCTGGTGTTGGTAAGTTGACCTCTGACCCAGGCAAATTTCAGGCTAAAATGTTAGGGAAATGGGAGCCCGAACCAAGCTCCATCATTATTCCCCCAGTTTTAGAGTCTGTGACTCCCCCTGCTTCTGAGGAAGAGGTGGATAGAACAACTGGACCCCTAACTAGGCCTAAGAGAACTGGTAATTCTCAGTGCTGGTGGAAAACCAGGAAAGAAAAGTCTAAGGACAAAAACCTTCAGACTGTTGGTCCTTCTACTGAAAACTCCAACTCAAATCCTAATCTTGGGAGTGAAACTCCTACAATAGGTAATGGTAGATCTAAGAGGAAGGAGAAGCATGTACCTTGCTTATCTCCATCCCCTCCAACCAAGAGGCCCAAAACCCAACCTTCTCCCAACAGAGAAGTGGTGAGGAACTCTGGAGGCCCCTCTAGATCTAAGGTAATCCTTTATAAGGGCCCTTTGAAAAAGCCTAACACAGGTTCAGAAGTTGTACCAACTTCTGAGGGACTGGTCAACCAAATCCCCTATAGTTTCAAAAAGACTGATGTTCCTCAAAGGGTTTGTAGGTCATATAGCTTACAAAGGAAAACCTTTGGTTTGACCATAGAACATAGGTCAGGGTGTCACCACCAAAATGCTGATGGTCTCTCTAGGATGTATGTAATCGACTAGAGGTATGAGAATTATCCAGGAGTGGATTAAATCCTCCTGTCCTTTAGCCTGGGGGCGTGGGGACGAGTGTTAGGGAGAATTCTCTGTTAAGGCTAATTTCCCAAACCTAGTGAGTCCCCCAGCAGCTTTGCTGGATTTCTGGGGTTTATTTTTGTCTCCTGTTAAGAGTGAGACTCTTTTTCTCCCACTCTTAGACATGATTTAAGATATCCTTTGACTTTGTAATGTGTTTATGGGCTATGGGGTCTTTTACCCCATAGGGTTTCATGTATTTTTGGTAAGTGTGTTACACAGCACCCTCAGTGCAGTAACACAGGGGTGTCATACTGACCCCCAAACATAGACTCCATACCCTGGGACTGACTACTGTCTCCCAGGGCATGTAAAGTCACCATTGACTTTACTAGTCTTAAATTGTGAACAGAACCAGTACAAACCATCATATTGTGGAAGTACTGGTAGGGGTAATTAGATTGCCCCTGGGTCTGTTTTTTCGAGGGGGCATTGTGCAGACCCCCCGCCCCCGGTCAAGTTTCTAACTGGTGGCAGTGGTTACCACGCGAAATATTCCACCGGAATATTTCCTATGGGAGTTTCCCATTCATTTTAAACGCACCACTTTTTTGGTGCAATGTTAAAGATACTGTGGGGTTATTTATTTAATTTTTATTCCCTGGTTGGGTCTTTTTGCCAGGATTCAGTTTTAAAATGGCATTTGTGTTCGCCTCTGTAACTCCAACCCAAGTCGAGCCCTTTGTTCCACTTTTTGGCGGGCTTCTGCACAGAAGCCTCCAAATGTGGTGCCACTCTGTCTGGGTCTACAGGATGTGTGGGAGGGAGGTTTAGGCACCCCGACTGAATTGCCTCGGCAACTCGTGTGATTGGCCAAGTGGTGAGCCGCCCGGCTCACCACTTAGCATGTTTGAGTGACAGCTAGGACTGATGAATGGGGGTTTTCTGCATAAAAGCAGGGCTTTGGGGACTGGAACTTCAGAAGTCGCCACAGGACCAAAGAATCCGAAGAGGGAGAAGTTGAGCCGACCTGCAACGACGACACCACCAGTGGAGCCCTGGTGAACCGTCTCACCACTTCCCAACGACAGAAAAGATCTTCATCCCGGAGAGTCTTCTTCCTCTGAACTGGTGGGGATAACCAGTTCGCCCTCTTGTCGCCTTCTGGATCGTCTCGTGGTCAAATCGCCCATGCCAAGCATCCCGGCGGCCGGATAGCCACGCTTCACCACTACCGCGAATAAAAGGGTAGCACCTTTTAACCGGGAAACTCTGCGGCTGGGTTCTTCCCTGGCAGTGCAACAACCTCAAGCTTTCCTCCACGTCGAGATCTTCTCTTCCCCTGGACGGAGCACCGACTTGCATCCGCTGCCAGGAACAACTGCCCCCGCTGGAGCTTTCTCCCCATTTCAGGTACTGTGTCCCGCCTGGTCTCCCTTGCAACAGACTGCTCAAGGTGTCCCGTAGATCCTTGACTCTCTATCCTGGGGTGACTTGGGACCTGCTAACTAACTTTTCCTGAACTGATCCACCCTTTTTCTAACTATCTGCAACGACTCTTTAAAGTACTATTTAACTGTGTGATCTTGGACACATTCCGCCTTGCTCTCTCCAAGAGTGGGCCTGGCCTATGACTTTCTTGCTCCTCAGTAGACTCCGCCTTTTCTGACTTGCTCTGGTTCTCTTAAAGTGTTGGTATTGTGTATGTTCCTAATTCTGCCTTTTTCCCTCCCTTTTTAAATAACTTATTGGAGTGCCATCTTAGGTTAAGCGCTCACCTCTGTCTGAAAATAAGTGGTGTTTTAACTAAGACCTGTTCAATAAGTAATCAGGCATGTATATATATTGATAGATACTGTGTTTGAACTTGCTTGCCATATTAGTGTTAGTGTATTTTACAAGTGTGTTTTTAAATAAATAATTATATACTTTTATACCCAAGCTCTGGTCAGTGTTTGCTTGTGCTACTGTATCTCTGTACCTATTTTGTATACTCTATATACTGTCTAACTCTTCTTGAGAGAAGTCTGGCTGCTCAGCCACAGCTACCAGGTAAATCTGGGTGGTACAGACTGCTACCAATTGGGTTTACTGCCAACACCTGTAGTCCTAAGCCTTTTGCAGTGGTCCCTAAGGGAACTGCACAGGTTTCTGCCTAACAGTTGCACCCTATTATTGACCACACAAAAAGTAGCACTAATCTTAACGCAATAGCTTAATTGGACGCTGTCAAGGCATTTGACTTGGTTAGATGGCAATGCCTGCTAGTCACACTGAAGAAGTTTGGTATGGGACCTGCATATATTAAATGGGTACGGCTGCTGTATAGCAAGACGGTTGCGAGAGTGAAGACAGCCAATCACATTTTGGAACAGTGGGTGCTTGGGAAAGGTACGAGGCAAGGATGCCGTGGTCGCTCATGCTGCTTATACTAGCCCTAGAACGCTTGGCAGTGTATCTCCGTAGGGAATACCAAGAAGCCGGCATAGACACATATGGCAGATGGAATCTGATCTCTCTATATGCAGATGGTATGCTCCTATGCCTGCAACACTGGGTAAAACTAACCTACAGTACTTACTGGAGGTATTTGAGTGTTATGCAGAACTTTCAGGTATTACAGTTAGCAAAACAAAGACATGCTTGTTCCCTTTTGCGGGTTATAAAGGTAAAACAGTAAACTCATTACCATTGAAGTGGGAGGTGGAAACATTCAAATACCTAGGGGTTGTCATCTACCATGACCCAAAAATGGAACACATACTAAACACACAGAAGGGCGTCGACAAGATAGGTAAATCTATAGATTTCTGGGCCAGGTTGCCTCTTTCACTGATGGGCAGAGCAACGTTATTGAAGATGGTAGTCCTCCCAAGACTCCTTCACTACTTCACTAATGTCCCATATGATATACTGTGAGGCTTCTTTAAGAAACTTGATGCTGTATGTTGGGGGTTCCTGTGGCACAACTCCAGATGTAGATTGGCACTAACAAAATTGCAGAAACCACATAATCAAGGAGTTGTTAAGGTGCCCAACTTTGAGGCGTATTTTGTGGCCTGCCAACTACAGTTTGTCACGGGATGGATGTCAGATGAGCAGATGCAATATACCCCCCTACTGCAACCTGCGTGTATCCCCTTCTTCCTGAGAGAGGCGCCATGCAGAACTTAGCAATAGAAGCGCTATGAAATATCAGAAGAAAGTCATACAGTATCAAGACTATAAGCTAATTACGACCCAACGAGGAAGTGAGTTTGAAGCGACGCACCAGCACTGGGATGATGAACTGCAAATTCCAATAACAGTTAAGGAATAGGATTGAGTGATAGCTTACCACAAAACAGTATCTAGAAACCTGACTCCAGCTCATACAGCAATATGTAACGCATAGGGTGTATCTAACCCCACAGAGAATTGCTAGCTTTAGCAAAGAAAAAGAACAAAGATGCCCAAAATGTGGGATGATAAACGCTGACATTGTGCACATATTCTGGGCCTGCGGGAGTATTCAATAATACTGGGCTGACATAGCACAAATGCTAGCCAAAGCAGACATAATATTAGACGTACATTCTCCCATGACCTGCATGCTAGGCATCTTTCCACGACCAAAAAAGGCAAAACATGTTAGCAAACTGAAAGACCTGGCATGCATCCTGGCGAAACGCAGGATTGCGATGAATTGGGAGTCACACAAAAGCCCAGAAGCATGATGGTGGTGGAGGGATCTCCAGGAATGGTCGCTGGCTGAAGCTTCAGTTTGGCCAGAAGTAGCCCGCCGGGGATACGGACAGAAGAATACAGATTTTGACTCCTGGGGTGTAATG
This sequence comes from Ambystoma mexicanum, assembly GCF_040938575.1. Taxonomy (NCBI): domain Eukaryota; kingdom Metazoa; phylum Chordata; class Amphibia; order Caudata; family Ambystomatidae; genus Ambystoma; species Ambystoma mexicanum. Next base: position 168,769,082 of record NC_090921.1, on the reverse strand, counting down.
CTTCAAGAACTATGGGCCACTGCACATGTTACGAAAACAGCTAATTCAAGCCTGTCACCCTTATTGGAAGAATAATCGAGGTCATGGTCACCTAGTATGGACAAGCATGTACAGCGTATATAAATGCAGAATTACGTTTTCTGATGCTTGTTAATCTGCTTAGAATCACATGCTGTGCATATAGTCCGACATCCAGTGGTAACCACGGAGTATTGCATCTTGTCTTTTGGGGACCGAAAGGGGACATTGGCATAGGCGTGTCTGTAACACTACCCTATCGTGATGTGTAGTGTACCCAAAATCCCTCACGCGCCGAGGTCCCTCAGATTGTTTTTTTCCGCCCAGATAGCTGGTCGCCCTATAGGGGAGCTCTTACAAAAGAGACATTGGGCCTCATTCCGAGATTGGAGGTAGTCATGGCACTATTTGTCTAGTCTCGTTCAATGGAGACTTACCGGTGTAATCCGACCTTTGCGGGACCGGTAAGTCCCCATTGAAAAAAACATTCCCCATTCCCATTGAGCCCTAATAGGGCTCAATGGGAATGGGGAAGTAGCTAATTGGCTCTGATTTCCCTTAACGGGTCCCGTCCATAACGCCTGGTCAGACCAAGCGTTAAAGGAGGGACCCTCTAATGGAACCCGTAGGAGGGCGGTAAGGGATTACCGGCACTGGTCTCCTTACCGGTGCCCGGTATCCCTTACCGCCCTACTCGTAATGAGGCCCATTGTTTATTTTATACCGACTTGTCGATTATTCCCCATTAAGTCACTTGGGTCACAAGAACATCTTCGAGGAAGACTGAGGGGGATTTGTCTACTGCTGTGGATTTCGGTGCCTAAGATCTGGCGGTCGGATTTTCCACGTGGTCGGGCCCTCTGGCCGACCTGTACAGTAGGGAGAGTGGGGTCGGGGTGGCCATATTGTCGATATGTCTTTCCTCCTTTCCCCTCTTTAGCCTTTTGGTCTTGTCATCTTTCCCTTTAGCTATGGAAAGGACTCCTTTTAGATTCTGCCCTAAGTGTAGGTTCAGATATCCTTGGAAGGACGAACACAGGACGTGCAACGCCTGTCTCCCCCTAAAGCACGACGAGAAGCAGTGTGCAGCCTGCAAACTCCTTCAGCCTAAGACCCTTAAGGAGCACCGTGTAATTTGGTGGGCCGCGTACGGTATGTCGCGGGTGGAACCCCCTTCCCCTACCGCCACACCCGCTGAGAGTGACGGGGCACCTTGGATGACCAAACATCCGTTGCGGATGTTATAGACCTTCTAGGTCCGCCACACCCGTCCCCGACCCTTTAAGGCCTGGCTCTGATCTCGCTACTAGGACAAAACCTGGCGATAGGAGCGTACAAACGCATCAGACTAAGAAGACAACCCCTACACCATTTTTGACCTCTTCCTCGAAAAAGGTGAAAGCGCCAACAGGGCCGCCGACAATTTCGACGGTTTCCTGGTATCGCTCAGATCCAAAGCCTTCCCCGCATCCGCAGCAGCGTCTTGCGACTGGGCAACCAAAATTAAGTAAGGGCGCTGCTCCTAAAACTTCACACGTCGAAGCGCGGAAATCCGACGCCGCGACAGTCCCGAAGGCCATGGTATGCCCAAAAACTACGACTAGTCCTCTACCTGAGAGACCAACCGCTAGGCCCTCTAGCGCCGCGGAAGTTAATACACTTACCGATAGACCATCGGTGCAACTGTCTCACACCGATTCGGCGATTATTGAAGACAGCATCGAAAAAATTACGGCGGCGGTGGGTCTTACCCCGGTTCCGACTAAAGTCATGGGACAAGCCACGGAAAAATCTTCAGATGCAGTTTGGGATCTCGATTTTTACGATGCGTAGGAAGATAGTCAAGAGTCTCTTTCCGACACCCTAAGAGACTCTTTTCGGCGCCGTAGGACGGAAAACAACGTTTTTCCACCCATAGGCCCGCCTGGGTCCTCTAAATGGACTAGAGAGAAATTGAAAGGGTCTATGGATCGGCTGGAGAAGATTATCAGTTTTTCTGATCATCCATCCCCGAAAAGGTCTCGGGTAGAGCCTAACCTCCATTTTTCTTCTCATTTTCAAGAAGATCGGTCTTCTGTCCCCATCTAGCAGGAAGACATTGTCCACATGGACACATATAGGGACATTTATAATGAAGAGGAAGAATCTTCATTTCTGCAGAATTATGAGGAGGAACAGCAGGGTACCACAGACAACTGGGAAGAAACCCAGCAGGAAGGAACAGACCGATGGACACATCAAGATCAGGACACTGATTCTCCTCCGTCCACTCCGGCTCGCCAGGACTCACCTGTAGATGACCAAATGGCCTTCAACTCCATGTTGAAAAAAGCAGCTGAACACTTTCAAATCTCCACTCAAGAGGCTGTGCCTGATCAGTATTTTGTAGAGGTTATCCTTAAGGAGAAGCCTCCATCTAGCCAAGCCATCCCCCTCCTTAATTCTATCAAGAGAAAGTTGGCCCCCTCATTGGTATCACCAGCTCAAACTCGGGCAGTTAACCCAAGAGTGGAAAAACTATTTCGCCCTTCCCCTTCCGACCCTCTATACATTAGAGGGCATGCCATCCCAGATTCATTGGTAGTGACTACCACCTGAAAAAAAGGGCTGGAGTACCCCTTGCCACGGGCGAAGCACCTCCGGACAAGGAATCCAAAAGACGGTATGCTCTAGGCAAACGAGTCACTTCGGCTACCGCATATGCTACGCGGATTGCTAATAATACCACATTATTGGCAAGCTATGCTGATGCTCAGTGGAACCTGCTCCAGGAAGGCCTCCAAGAGGTTCCTGAACCCACCAAATCCAAGCTTCTCTCCATTGTAATCGAGGTAAGACAAGTTAACCAGAATGTGGTCGAAAACATCCTGGACACTGCGGAAATAGCAGGCAGGTCTCTGGCCCAAGGGACCCTACTTAAAAGACACGCTTGGCTGCGTACTTCATTTCTAAACCGGAAACACAAGCCTCCCTCATCAATAAGCCCATTGAGGAATCTAACCTCTTTGGGAAAGCGATGGATGAGGCCTTGGAAACAGCTAAGAAAGAGCATGAGACTCTTAAGTCTTTGCAACAGATTACACAGAAACCTTCCCCCCAGAGAGGTAATAACTCTTGGCAGTCTTTCGAGGGCAAGCCCGTGCTGGTCAAAACAACTATGGCACGGTGAACTTCAACACAGGATAAACTTTGGGAAGTCCCGCATACTACCCTTCAAAGGGTCAGAAACGCGGCAAAGGCAGAGGTAGAGGCCCTAAACCCAGAGGAGCCACAGCCTCTGGTCAGAAATGACCACCAGATCCAGGTCCCTTCCCATGTCACCCCGGTCGGCAGGCGATTAACATCTTTTCTCATAGCATGGGAGGGGATAACTTCAGACCAGTGGGTCAAAAAGACGGTTGCCCATGGGTACTGCGTGGAATTCGCCTGACCTCCACAATTCAGACCGCCGCGCTCACGGCACCTTTCACTGGACCATCTGGAGATCCTGAATCAAGAGGTGGAAGCACTGCTGTGAAAGGACGCATAGAAGCCGTCCCTATTCTTCAGGTAAACAAGAGTATTTATTCAGTGTACTTCCTTGTACCCAAAAAGGACCTCACCATGCGCCCTGTTCTAGATCTGCGCCCAGTGAACAAGTTCATAAAACTCCAGTAGTTTCGCATGATAAGACTACAGGAGGTGATCCCATTGCTGAAACAGGGGGACTAAATGGCAACATTGGACATGAAAGAAGCATACTTTCATATTTCAATGTTGCCAGCGCACATAAAATATCTAAGATTCACGATAGAGGACAGGCATTACCAATTCAAGGTACTCCCCTTCGGCATCGTTTCGGCGCCAAGAGTGTTTACCAAAGTCCTGGCAGTGGCTGCAGCACACCTGCGCAGACTGTCGGTCCCAGTTTACCCTTACCTCGACGACTGGCTCATCACAGGGGACTCATTCGACACATGTTTTTCGAACACCCAAAAAACAGCAGATCTTCTCTTCAGTCTTGGTTTCTCAATCAACGAAAAGAAATCCAGTCTAGTCCCCAGTCAAACAGAACAATTTCTGGGAGCTATAATTCGGATGGAAGACAGTCTCGTCGTCCCCTCCAACGAGAGGGTTCAGAACATGCTTTTCCAGATCCCTCAATAAGTGGCTAGTCGGGAGGTGACGGTGCGCAAGGCCATGCGCTTGCTAGGGATGATGGCATCATGCATATACTTGGTACTCACACGCGGCTGCGCATGCGTCCCATGCAAGAATGGCTCAACAGCCAGTGGTGTCAGGCCAGCGGACAATGGGAAGATCTGGTAGTTGTCTCGCTAGCCCTCGTTCTCTCTCTGCAGTGGTGGTCAAGAGAAAACTTCTTGAAGGGGAAGACCTGCACGACCCCTGCAGTGGAAGCCACTCTCACTACAGACGCTTCTCTCACGGGGTGGGGGCTCACCTGCTTCAGCAGACAGCGCACGGAGTGTGGTCCACTCAAGTAGCGCCCAACCATATAAACTTACTGGAGCTATTAGCGGTGTTCAAGGCTTTGAAGGCCTTTCAGGTGCAACTACAAGGGAAGACAGTGCTGATTCTAACGGACAGCACTACAGCCATGTATTACCTGAACAAACAGGGGGGCACTCACTCTCCAGGGCTATCCAAGCTGTCCCAAAACATTTGGATATGGGCTCTCAAACACAAGATGTTTCTGTTTTCCCAACATGTTCCAGGGGAACTCAATCTTCTGGCAGACGTGCTCAGCAGAGATTTTCCTCTGCCCGAAGAATACAAATGGCGGCTACATGAAGACATTGTGTCCAACGTCTTTGCAGAATGGGGTTTCCCAGAGATCTACCTGTTCGCTACTCAGGAGAACGCCCAATGCCAAGACTACGCCTCCAGGTACCCCCAGAACCGATCCAAGGGGAATGGCTCTGGATAACATGGTCAGGGAAATGTGTCTACGCTTTTCCCCCCCGACTCCCCTGCTCAATGAAATAGTGCACAAGATGCATGAGGAACCAGTTACCATGATATTGGTGGCCCTCATGTGGGCCCGCCAACCCTGGTTCGCTCACCTGATGGAAATGTCCCTCTCCCCACCAGTGAAACTACCCTGCCCGTACAACATGTTGTCTCAGGACAGTGGGGAGACCCTACACCCATGCCCACAAACTCTGAATTTAGCAGCTTGGCTCCTGAGGTCATAGAGTTTGGACACCTACAGCTCCCTCAGAGGTGCACGGACATACTCAGGGAAGCTAGGAAACCGAACACACTTTATTGCTATGCCAGCAAATGGAAACTTTTTGTCATCTGGTGCCGTTCCAAGGACGTCATTCCCATCGTTTGCTCACCCACACACATTGTGCTGTACCTAACCCATCTGTTGGACACTGGGTTAGTCCTCAATTCCCTAAAGGTTCATCTGGCTGCTCTGTCAGCCTACACCACATCACAACAAAAAGTGTCGTGGTGAAAGATACAGGTTATTAAAGCCTTTATGGAAGGGGTTAAGAGGATTTATCCTCCCATTTCTCACCCAGCTCCTGGATGGGACCTAAATGTGGTTTTGACCAGGCTCATGGGAGCTCCCTTTGAGCCTATGCATAAAGCAAGTCTGAAAGACCTGACCTATAAAATGCCCTTCCTAGTAGCTATCACTTCTATCAGAAGAGTTAGCGAACTACAGGCACTTTCTGTTCTAGACCCTTTTGTTACAGTCCACAAAGATAAGGTAGTTCTGCGCATGCACCCCAGATTTGCGCCTACATTCATATCGAAGTTCCATGTGAACCAGTCCATTGAACTATCTACCTTTTTCAAGAATCCCACTAGCATGGCCGAAAGAACCCTACACACACTGGATGTGCGCAGGGCAGTCATGTTCTAACTGGAAAAAACTAAACCACTGAGGAAAGCAAACCAATTTTTCGTTTCAGTGGCAGCAGGTAGAGGAACCCTACACACACTGGATGTGCGCAGGGCAGTCATGTTCTACCTGGAAAAAACTAAACCACTGAGCAAAACAAACCAATTTTTAGTTTCAGTGGCAGCAGGTAGAGAAGGTGATCCTGTCTCTAAATCAGCTATCTCAAGGTGGATTGTCAAATGCATCACACTATGCTACACTCTTGCTAAGAGAGAACTGCCCTTCAAGCCTAGAGAACATTGTACTTGAGGCACTGGGGCATCCATAGCATTCATTGCAAATGTTCCCCTCGAATCCATTTGCAAAGCTGCAACCTGGAGTTCTGTACACACCTTTACAAAACACTATTGCCTAGACACTCATTCTAGGTCTGATTCTCAGGTGGGACAAGCAGTACTAGGACATTTTTTCTCTGCTGTTCCTTCTCACAACCCACCTCCAACTCCCGGTACTGCTCGCTAGTCTATGCACAGCATGTGATTCTAAGCAGATGAACAAGCATCAGAAGACATGCATTACTTACCGTAATAGCATTTCTGTTGATTGTATCTGCTTAGATTCACATGCGCCCTCCCTACCTCCCCGCTCGGGGTGGAGGGAACATAGACGTCTCACTACTTTCTCTCTTTATGTACTCACTCACTATAGCCTTGGTCTCCTTCATGGCAGAAAAAATACAATCTGAGGGACCTCGGCGCGTAAGGCATTTAGGGTACACTACATGTCACGATAGGGATAGTGTTACAGACACGCCTATGCCGATGTCCCCTTTCGGTCCCTGAAAGACAAGATGCAATACTCCGCGGTTACCACTGGATGTCGGACTATATGCACAGCATGTGAATCTAAGCAGATACAATCATCAGAAATGCTATTACGGTAAGTAATGCATGTCATAGAATGAAGGCCGTTTGGGGGGATTTGGGTGGCTGGGAACTAAAGAATACAGATGGAACATTTCTTCATTGTTTAAGTAAGGAAATGTATGTAAGTTATGCAAAATGTTGTTAAAAAAATACCATGCACCTGTCCACTATCCCTTGACCGTAAGAGTTAGGAACCTGCCTTAAGATCAACAACACAGTAAAAATGCAATGGGGTTATAATGGTCAAATCTCTTTCTCTGAAACAAGCTATCACAGCGCTGGTCAGAAACTATTTTTCTCACCAAAAATCAAAGTGACTTATCGTGCAGTAACAGTCGTTCCCACAAAGAACCCATTTGATCACCATGCTTGTACTATCCGTATTGGACATCTTCAACTCTCTCTATATAGGCCTCCCTGATTACCATCTGAATGACCTCCAAATGCTCAAAATTCCACTGCAAGGCTATTCATACTGAATAGATTAGATGGGAAACATTCTGAAGCCCTTCAGATCCTGTCAAAAGAATGATTCTATTAATTCTGCATTGCCAACTAAGTAACCGACAACATAGGCGCAGAAGCATGTGTGGAGAAATTCCCCCTTTATGTTCTTTGCATGCAAGGATCTCTAAATGATAAATCCATGTTACAACAATGAAAGACAATGGGGGCCCACGTTTGTTGAGATGTCCACTACTGTTGGAGACAAATGTTCAGACAACTGCATACAGGAGAACCACTTGATCTTTTGAGTACTGATGAAAACCTTTCTCTTACCCAAACCAAAAACGGGAATATACTACCACCAACTGCTTAGTCAATGGTCGGGCAATTGTGCATACAACCACGTTCTTAGGATTACATCCCTCAACTTGGACATGAACCCCACACTTGGATGTGAACAATTTAACATCAACATGAACCAGATAATCCATGCATCTATCAGTGTGATCTGGAACTTGTCTTCTGTAAACAAGGACAAAGCTTTGGTACTGCTTATTCAACAGGTCAAGCTATAAGCCACACAGCCACATGCCCTGGCGAGCACCCCAACCTGGGCATCTCACCAACAGACCATTCAACATTAACCAGAAACGTCAATTGACTCTCATGAAATCTAGAAATTCAACATACCACATGGAGAAGGAAGCACTAATACCTGGTACCACCAATAGAACAGAACTAGCAACTTCACACAGCACACACCAGAATCTTTGGAAAGAAAATAAAACTGTATACTTTACAGCAAATGCTCACGAAGGAACCAGAGACCCTCAGAACTTTAAAATTCCCCAAGGAACCTCACACTCAGGCAGAGATTTGAATAAACATAATTGCTGCCCATTAAGCAATTAATCATTATCTTATCTTCACAATATACTTCATTCTTCTAGCATTTAAGATACACCCACCAGTGACTTGGCTTCTCATATGGCACCCACACCCTATTTACCATTCTATCTGTTTTTATCACCCCACAGGATTACTTCACCATATTTACCCATGCTCATAGGTGAATCTTGTTAGTATGATATGATATGATATGATATGGCATTTGTAACGCGCCTATACACAAGGGCTTAAAATCTGGGGTCAACATTGCAAAATAAACCCTACCTGTCCATTGTTACTTAGAATCCCATCTGCACACAGACCGATTCCGAATCTGTACACTTTAACACTCGCTCTACTAACACTAACTCCCCCCTGCAGAAACTAGAGCCAAACTGCAGCCTAAATTGCTATACAAGAACTAGTTAATTTCATTATACATAGGACAACCATTGCTTAGGAAGTGAGCATGATGCTTTTTTGCATGCTAACAATAACTCTGGCACCCAGATTCTCACCTTCTACAGCAGACAACCTTCCCATCCATCAGGTCATTTCCTCCACTCAATTATGCTTGTCTCTAGCATGCGTTTCTTTTTCCCATAATGTTTTGATATGTTTTTCAGCGAGGGCGCCTTTTGGACCATTGGTGTCTATGTGCTATCCCTGATTCCCGCTTATGCTTCACAGAAGCATCTCTGTGTGTTCTTTGCAACTTTTTTGAAACAGACCTGCATAACTTGTACCTTGCTGCTTTTGCCTTCATGTCCATGATCTGATTGCCCATTTTGTGATTCTTTAATGCATGTTTGGGGAGTAGGCTTCTTCTTTAGCCTGGTGTCTGGATTTCACAGCCAACACAAAGTGATGGAGATTTCTTTACTGAGATGCAAAAAGTAAGGAAGTTCTGTTTACACTAACCCTCTGCCTGGGCAATTTATTTGTTACCGACAATCTGTTGCAATAAAATAGATACTATGCCAGTGTCTGGGAGGGTGGTATTGAAATCTGTCCAACAAGGGCAATGCAAAGGTGCAGAAATATCCTTATATCAGACCTTGCACTTATATCCTAAAACCTTGTGAAGTACGTTTTGGCCTCATTACGAGTATGGCGCTAAGCGGTCAAATTGGAGGTAACTGAGTTGTTACCTGCAATTTTAACACTATGCCAAATTATGAGTTTTGGCTTTCAGTGGAAGATTTACCTCCAGCAAACCCCCGGATGTAAATCTTCCTGCGCAACGCCCAAAAATCGGCCGAATTGCCAGAATTACGCAAAAAAGCCCCTTTGGGTCCAATGGACCCAACATAAATGGGGAATTACACCGCTACCACCACTTGTAATCAGGCAGAATTTTGGCCTGACCAAGTGGTGGCTACGGTAAATCCGTGTGGTGGTATTTCAGAGGATTTTCCTCTGAAAAACTACCAAACTCGTAATGAGGCCCAAAGTATTTTCAAAATCTAAATCTGCCACTGGTTCCATTATTATCCCAGTGGCACCAACAGGTGCAATTAATCTAGCATTGCAAGATATTTGTACCTTATTCTCGTGCGGTTGTGGAGCTATGTGTGTGCCTCATCAAATCATCCTTGATACAGAGTTCATACCATGACATTTGAGGAGCAATGCCCTTACTTTTCTCAGTTGACTTGGTCATATTTGTTGCCCCCCCCCCCTTATCGCACCTTTGCTCGAGGCCCAGGTAACCGCACATTAACCCATGTCTGTTTCTTTTAAAATCTTATCAAGCAGGCATACTGAAGCGTATGGCCTAAGGGCACTCAAAAGCTGAAGCATCCTCTGACATATAGGATGAATTCTCTGCAGGAATTAAGATGAAAAAAAGTATTTCTTGCTACTGATTTTGTCCTTTAGTGAAGTCCACATGGTGGATGCAAGAGAGGAAACTCTGTTTGAAACCGGCTCAAACTCTTTGAGAAAGTGTTAGATCTTATTTGACAGAAATTAGCTCCTTTCCACAACCATTGACAATCAGTTGCTCACCTGTATGTCAGGTACAATAGAAGCTATGGGCCTCATTACACGGAATGCGGTAATGGTTAACGGCCACCTTTAATGGTAACGGTGCCCGTTAACCATTACCGCCTTACTACGAGGTCCCTTAGCGGGTTGGTGCTTTAACGCCTGCTTTTTGCAGGCGTTAAAAACCAACCCGCTAAGGGACCTCTGAGCTAATTACGGCACCGCAAAATTGCGGTGCCGTATTTAGCGCCTTCCCCATCCCCATAGAGCCCTATGGGGCAGAAATGGGAATGGGGAAGGGCAATGGCGGAAGGGGGATTTACCGCCCCACCAACCTTGGAATGGGGCGGTAAATCCCCTTTCCGCCAAGGCGGTGCCGGTATTTTACCGGCATGAGCCATGGCGCTAATAGCGCCATGGCTCACCGCCTTCCGTGTAATGAGGCCCTATGTTTTTGGTTGCTATAAATTCAAAGCCTCCCATCCCAACCATTTCATCCTTACATGTTTTTAATGACACGCCCAGATCATTTTTTTATTTTGTAGGATTTCCAGGTAACAAGGGCAAGCAGACAAGCTCAACTCTTCAGCGAAGCAGCAACAACAGTTAACGGTCTACTGATTCTTTTTTCAAGGTTCCATCATGGGATAAAAAAAGCAGAATGTGGCTTCTACTGGCAGTAGCCAGGAACACCTCTATTCACTGGTTGTGGACAAGTGTCTGCCTTTCTTTTCAGGCTCACTGAAACAGTTTACGGAGACTTTAGGTTCATTCTGTCATGACTAAGAGGTTCTAACTCTCCTATCTTCCTCTCCTTCTTCTCTCTTCCATGACCACCCTGATCCCAAAAATCCGTGCATAGAAATCCAGAATCTCTTGAATTGAGGAAATGGAGCTTGCTCTTTTTTATAAAATCATTCAGGGATCTATACCTATTTATTTGCAGTCAATGGGCCTCATTACACGGTAGGCGGTAAGGGTTTACCGGTACCGGTAAGGGCACCGGTACCGGTAAACCCTTACCGCCTTACTACGAGGTCCCTTCGCGGGACCCGACCTTAACCGCTGGTGTAGACCAGCCGTTAAAGTTGGGACCCGCAAAGAGACCTTGGTGCTAATTACGGTACCGTAATTAGCTTCTTCCCCATTCCCATTGAGCCCTATGGGGCAAAAATGGGAATGGGAAAGGGCCATGGAGAAAGGGGGAATTACCGCCCCGCCAACCTTGGAATGGGGTGGTAATTCCCCTTTTCTCCATGGTGGTACCGGTATGGTACCGGCTGCAACCATGGTGCTAACAGCACCATGGTTTACCGCATAACGTGTAATGAGGCCCAATGAGAGAAATGGCTCTTGCTGCACAATTCTCATCTTCAACCTTTGTAACAGATTCCTCAGAAAAACATTTTTTGTAATGACTTTTTTCAGGTGAGACAAAGGTATTTATTTAACTCTCAGTTATAAAGCCCATCAGCAGAGCATCCTCCTCTCATCAGTCTCTCTTCAACAGTCACCCAGAAAAACATTCTTCAAGATGATTGCACTGGTTGAGATGTTACAGTCTTCTTAAAGGAGTATTGGTTGAATGCCATCAACCTCTGGTGCACATATACCTTTTTGATTACCTTTCTGGATATTGTTGTGATTTGTAGAAATGGAGTGCACTCTCAGTAGCAGCTGCTCCCCTTTGCACGTACCTCTGCTCTTTTGGTTTTAAACATGATAGTGTCAGTAGTGGCAGCCCTCTTTTGCTGTCTGTGTATGTCACCTTTATCCAGATGATTGGAAAACGTAGGTGTCTCCACCTGGGAATTCTCTGCCGCTCCACAACAAGTGTCTGGTTGCAACTGTTTGACTTTTAACTTTTGCCTATCAGTCACCAAAGGCAAGTCATATCTAATGGCAGCGTAGAATGTCTTACCGTTGAATAGTTTTGGAGAAGTTGGTGACTGGGATGGTCTTTCCTACAGCAGACAAACCTACATGTCAGCATGCATGAACTTTCTTTCCAGGAGGGATCTTGTGTTGAGTTGTTGCTTCATCCTCAACATAGGATGAACCACACCAAGCTCTGGACCAATTTACAGTGCTTCTGTTGAAAGCAATACAGTATTTCAAATAATTTGAAAAAACAGATAAAACGCTCCAGCCCCTAGTGGTGAGTGAATATCTTGAAGGGTGGTCCATAGAGAATAACCATTTGTCTTACTGGAGCTTGACCAACACAACCAACTCCACTGTGGGCATATTATGTATTCATTGCACATTATCCATGAAAGGCCGACCTCTGCACATAAGCAGAACAGTGCACTGAACCCCATTGTTCCTTGTTCCAGACCCTGACAAGGGGCCACCTGTGGGCAACAATAGGAAACTGAACCCCCGCAAACGTGGAAACAATTTAAGTAACATTAGTCTTGATAAAGACCCGGGGAGCCACATCATTGGTTTTCCCCCCTCCCCCCAACAGGAAAAAATTGTCCTTTTGGAGGGGAGTTGGTTCCTGGTTACCCTAAACAGACTACAGCTACCACAATTCCTTGAGACCTATTGAGACAAATTTGGGACCTATTGAGAAAAATTTGTTACACCTGAAAAGACAGCCTCCCTGATGATTGTTAGAGACATGAAAGCGCTTGGAGGGGAACAGCAACTTGAAATGCAGCAGGTATCTAACACTGGGAACTAGAGTGCGCGCCTCACCCTCCCTCTGTTCTTCTACGAAGACCCGGAGGGGTCGAAACATCCGTCGGCTGACAAAACAAATAACCATGACATATAAAAACTAGATTGTGAAGCGTCTTACTGATTCAGGTAAACTGGACAAATACAACTTTATTTACTTGTTTTGATACTTTGTACTTTATTCAACTATTTTTGGGCTTTTATGTAATTTCACTTTATGTTATTGTAGCGGTAACAATGCTTTTCCTCTTGTTTTCTCCATGTACCTTTTTCCTCACTGTCATGAGAGGAAAATGTTTACACTTTTCGATTTTGACAAGTGTGCTTTATGTGGTGATTAGAAGTCTATTTAGGAGGAGTATGTTGAAGGTATATATGTCCAGTGACTGCACCGTAGAGCTGTCCAAAATGTTTCAGAAAATGTTTTGGGCTATTAGCTCGAAATTTCTGAGTCTGAGTTATGGTTGGCCAGCATTGTGCATGGTTTAAAAAAAAAAACAATGTCATAAAATAGCGCACAACATGCTGTAATGTTTCTACCAAGTGAACAGGATTTGGAATATAAAGAAATCCACTGAAATGATTACTGGGGCTGTAGGTTTACTAAGTTGTTATGAGTTGGCAAATGCATCATGATATTGTAAACTTGGTAACCCTTTAATATATATGCTGAAATTAAGAGTACCTCTCACTGCTAGAGTACATAAATAGCTTACAACAACACACCAACAACAACGTATGCACACAATGAGATTATGGTTTCAGCAAATAGAATTAGCTGAATGAAAGGGTGTACATGAAGTGTTCCTCGATTGGGAGTGTTTTATGGGCAATATACGTTCATTATTAATTAATTGTGAGGTCCTTAATTGAGTGCAATTTTAAATATTAAAGAAGGTACGGTGGCAGCATCTATACAGCATTTCTATACTTTTTAGGCAGTTAGTAAAATTAGAACTTACACTAAATTCACACCTGATATAAACTAATTGGAAGACCAGAATTGAGGGTAGCATTTTATGAAAACATTTTCCTTGTTTCTGACAGTTTATGCTAACTATTCATTTTGTTTTTAATAATGTAGTGTGATGTTTATATTAATGATTTATGGTTCACAACAATATTAGTTTTATGAATATTTACACTTAGAGTAAAACGTTGCTAATATTTTTGTAGGGCTTGGATTTTGTTGCTTACCTTTATATTTAATCTTTCTAAGATTTTCGTAATACTTCTGATATTGCTGTAGGTCTTGTCCACTGAGTACGTTATTGTGTTTCCTGTGACCAACTCTCTTACTTGTGACATAGCGCTTTTAAAAAGTGCCAATCCATTCCATACTTCCTCGGCTTGCGTTTTCCGCTATAAAAGAAAATGAAAGTAATGTTGGTAAATCTACTCTGAAAAATGGCATATAAACTGTGTTGTAAAGTGTATTTTTTGTCACAAACAGCACCTATTTAAAGAGCGATAGTGCTGAATTTACAAGCCGTTTTTACCAACTTTACAAGTGTTCGGCCATGATGGAAAGAACGGGTGGAAAACTGTGAAGTAAGTGGATTAAATGTAACAACCCCCTTGATGCTATAGCATGCACAATGCATTCTACGAGTTACTAATAGGCACTAATAGAAGGAAAAAAAAGAATACTATTCAGATAAAATATAAATGACTCCAAACAAAACATGCAAACTTTTAAAAATTTGCAAGAAATTGACAAATTCCAAATTGATAAATTGTGACATCCTACCCACCCATGGCCCAGCTAACAATCTTACCTCCTTTTATTAGGATATAATATTTCGATCAAAACGAACATAAAATACAAAAGTATTGTGTTCTCTACATAATGGGATCTTCATTAATATTAATAAACCCTTGAATTGCTCCACCTATGGGCGGGATCGCATTTCGGTGAAATACATATTTGCAGACATACTATTGTTTTTTAAACAACAGCTGACTAAATTGCTTTTCTGTTCATTTGTTTCACACAAGGAAATGCTATAGAAGAGCATTTAAGCTGATTTGATACTAGTAAAATATTCTAAAGCACTGTCTGTGCGTATGGGAATACAGATGGGCAGACAGCGTAAAATCTGAAAAAGGCTGCTGGCGCTTCATGGATGCCAGATATCTATTATGCAGTGTTGGGACAGTTGAGCCCTTGGTTGATTGTTACGCTCCATGGTGTACGGATGTATGGACACACTGAGATTTTTTCCTAGCTTATTCCTACCGTCAAAACATTTTTTCTGGCAAACATTTTTTAATTCATTTATCGTTGTTTGTGCAAGGTAAGGGTGCTTCTGAGAATGGAAGCCACTCAGACTCAGGTTGCCACAACTTGGAATTTTCGGGTGTAGGGGCTGGTACCAATGGGATGAGAAGGGATACTCGAGAAGCCAAGCAAGAAAACGCTCTTAGTTTCCTCCCAGAAATATTGACCCAAATACTTCAGAAACTGGGAGTGGGCGGTCAGTTTCTTTAGACAAAATGAGTATCGTCTGGTAAGTTGGAACATGCGGGGTTCCAGTTCTTTCAAATCTAAAAAAATTAGAGAACAGCTATTTGGAAATAAAGACATTATACTTTTTCAGGAAACATGGCTTGTCAACCCAATAGAAATTCAAGGTTATACAGTGCACACTTTACCTGCACTACAAAATGCTAAAGGAAGAATATCAGGGTGCTTGCTGATGGAATTTAAGAACTCCACAAGCAAGAAATAATTCCCATATTTAACAGTATAATGGGTATTCAGGCCTGCAAAGTTTTTTAAGATCGGACATGCCAAACTTTTATTTTGTCGTTATCAGTGCTTACTGGAACCTCGCCTGGATTGACCTTCAGGCTTTATTCCAATATTGTCCTCATTGCTGGAAAAGATCAAACTAGAATTTGGCGGAGCTCACATAATCTTTGCAGGGGACTTGAATTACCAAAGTGTCCACTCGATAAAGGAGAATGAAGTAATGAAATCGCAAAGAATCTCCAGGAGGGGCAGATGTTGGGTGGATTTTTTGGACTCATGAGGCCTGAAGATGACAAATGAGTCGATTGGGGGGTGATATCCCCTCCGCCTCGATCTGGCTTCGAGGGCAGTCATCATCCACACTGGACTATATTTTTCTGTCGTTACGTTTATTTTCTCGCTGTACACTATTGTCTATGAAGCATGATGGGGGGAGCGATCACTCCCGTTTAGAGATGCTGTTCTCCGATGTGTCTGTTATAGTGTCAGATAAACAGTCACGGGAAATGACAACTAAGATGGGGAAAATACGTCTGTCTAAATACAGACTGGAAGGTAAAACTCTAAATAATAACTTAGTTAGAATTCCTGAATATATCCAAATAGAAAATTGTCAGCTGGCCAAATTTGTAAAATTTATTTGGTCCACCCTTCCACTTAGAGTCGTTAAAGCTGGGGGACGACAATTACACAATCACATATTTGATGAGGAAACCTGGGTGAAAAAAAAAGGCGCTTAGGCAAAAACTGCTGAAGTTGGAGAGATTGCGACATAGTCCTGAGAGTCATAGAAGAGAGTCCAAGATACTAAATTGCGAATACAAGCATTGTTCAGTAGGTCGAAAAATACTATGCCTGCAACAAGATGGGGAGATGTTGCATTTAGTTAATAAAAACAACTCCAGAAACTTCTGGTCAGTTATTAATCAATTGAAATCTCACTCCTGTAATACTCAATGCAACTCGGTACCAGAATCCAGGTGGATTGAATACCTTATACAGAATTTTGAGAATCCCCACAGAAATTCACATAGAATCAATTTAGATGCACCTTGGTACCTGGCTTTTGATGAACAGGTCATAGCGGACACAATATCTAAGTCATCTGCCTCCAGAGCTGCCGACTCGAATGGGCTGACATACCAAGTCCTAAAGAACAACATGGTTCTATGGTCAAGGTTGTTAAACTGGCTCTTCAAAGAGATCCTCAAGCGACAAATGTTTCTCCCATCATGGAAAATCGTAATAGTTAACCCGTTTTTCAAGGGCGGCGATCAGCTACAACCGGCGAACTATCGCCCGATCGCCCTCCTTGATATAGAAAGCAAAGTGTTCATGAAACAATTGCTAAAAGATCTCATAAAATGGGTAGAAAGCGTGCATATCCTGTCTAACTTCCAGACGGGGTTTAGACGAGGTCTATCCACTGCCCTGAATGGGTTAGTATTGAACCTGATTAGTGAGAACACCAGGGGAAAGGGAGCTCTTCCACTATATGGGGCATGGGTGGACCTTTCAAAGGCTTTTGATCAGGTTGATAGGGCTCACCTCTGGAACAAGTTGAGAAGTTGGGTGATACCCATGGGCATGCTGTCAATGTTAGTCGAACTACATAAGAACACCACGCTGAGAGTGAGACTTGATGACCAGGGACACCTGTCAGAACTCATCGGGGTGGAGAGAGGATTTAGACAGAGCTCTATGGGGGCTCCTCTTTTCTTCAATCTGTATTTGGCAGATATGGGCATCTCTTTAGAATCATCAGTATTGGCCAGCCCAGAGATCAATGGGAAGAGGATCCACTGGCTGGCCTACGCTGATGGCATTGTTCTGTTGGAGAAACAGCAATAGAGTTGCAGCATCTGCTAACCAGGTTAGGCGAGTATGCCAAGGTAAATGGACTATCCATCAATCTATCAAAATCTAAAATAGTCGTCTTTAGACA
Source organism: Ambystoma mexicanum (assembly GCF_040938575.1). Lineage (NCBI taxonomy): Eukaryota > Metazoa > Chordata > Amphibia > Caudata > Ambystomatidae > Ambystoma > Ambystoma mexicanum. Next base: position 168,751,572 of record NC_090921.1, on the reverse strand, counting down.
AGCGCGAAAAAGGGTCCACTACTCTCAATGGGTATTGGAGGGTCAGGCCATCCCAAGGATTGAAGTAACCTACTTGGGCTATATGGTATATGCATTACCATCAGTAAACAAAGTGGAGTCGGATGTGAATGGTAAAATCATACAGCTCATTCCCCAAATGAAAAAGGTTCTTGTCAAATATTGTAAATTCTCGATTCTTCCCCTGATCAAGCGTTATGTAGCGAAAGTAGTCCCAGTGATTTTATATGGGCTAGAGGCTAAACCTCTGCTCTGGTATATAAATTGGCAAAAACTGGAGGGCATAATATGAAAGAGAGTCCTTGGGCTCCCAACAAGAGCCTCAACTCCTACCTTGAGATTTGATTGGGCTCCCTTGTAGAGTGGAAACTGGTTTCACTTTTCAGCCAGATTGTCACCACACTGGATTACACTCTATATACAGAGATCAAGGCCTACCTCGAGCACTCTAAATCAAAGATCCTCTCTAACCTAGAGACAAGGGTCAAGGAGATCCTTGCAAAAGCAGACACAGATTTTGAAACATTAACCAGAAATCCCCTAAAAGTAAGGAGGGCAGTAGAATTGAGGGACTGGATGGCAACAATTGAAAATATGCAAAATGACTTCCCCCCCAACCTATTTTTGTCAGTTGATAAGAAATTGGGTAATCTTCCGAGGTACTTGGTGAAATTTCCCGGCCGGAAGGTTAGAAAAAACATCCTCTGAATTCGGTTGAACTTAATTCACACTGGAGAGGTACTAGCTTAATGGATGCAAGGTGAAGTAGTCCACAAACTGTGTGAAACATGTACAACCCACTACACCAAATGTTAAAACATCTGCTAATGGAGTGCAAGGGCACTTAGTCCGTTAGAGAGCCTTGTTTGGGAGATTTGTGGGTAGTGAAGAGGGAATAGTATCAGATATGTTCTGGGACAGATTGATTTCTTGGCATGAAACAGCATTAACAACAAACGTGGGACAGGTTTTAGAAATAAGTAACATTGTCTACTGATACTATTCCCCATATAAATGTGTGGACTGTGTTTGGATTGCTTATCTTTTTGGCTTGAAAGAACATGGGTGGCCTAAAATTAAGCTTCTGGTTTTTGGAACCACAAATAAGAAGTATTATGAATTATCGATCACTTTTATTGTTAAGTAATAGTTTATGAATATTTGTGGCTACAATGTAAGTCAAATTTTCTTTTCTTTTTTAATGTCTTTGCTATGAATATGTTTTTGCTCTCAATCTTTTATGTATCTCTTTTTGTAAAAGGTTCTTGTAACCATATACAAATTTAAAAAAAATCCATTCATCGTTGTGCGTGGTAAGGGTGCTTTTTGTCTGTATTGTTCTCATTTTTGGTGCACCTCACCATTTCTTTAGAGAACATGCTGGCACTTTATAGCAAATGGGACTCCAGGGGGGAGGGGAACATACTGTATATTGAGTGCTTCCCCGATTCCAACTCCATTAATGAGTGCCGAATTTGCCATAAAATGCTACATATGCGTCTAAAGGATTGGGATGGCACTGGAATGAAAGTCATACAAGACTCCGCTGAAGTTCCTCGACATGGCCATTCTACCAATGAGCCAATCCCTCACAATAAGTTAAAAAGTGAAACGTCTTTTTTTTTGGTGATCACCTTGGTAGCCTTTTACACCTTTAGAAATCACACAGGACACCGGCATCATCACAAATGCCACTGATAAACACTGACACTGATGAAAATCTCACCAGTGACATGTTTGCTTTAGAGAAGCTCTTCAAGTTACGATTATCTTTGATGTAAAAAATGTCAGCATTGAGCTATCCGTCGACATCAATAATAACAATACCATTGGCTTTGACATTGAGATCTACATCGAGAGGCAGGACTGCCTCCCCAGTTCCCAGAGACTCGATGAAAGAGCATGTGACATCTCCAAGATGCACACAAAGCTGAGCCAAGCCTATCCTTTCTCTGATTCCTCACCGCATCCAGAGGTAAAGGGATATCAATCCACTGAGATGGTGGACACCTCCAAGGTCTTCCATGCCTCAATCTCCTCACACTGTAAACTACCAGTCCCCTAAATCCACAGATTAAAGTGAGTACTCCTTTGGTCTCTGGATTCCGTCTGACCAAAATGGATGACATTATCACGTTACCACAGGTCGAATGGCTAGCATTCCTATTTTGGATCTTCAACCTACACAAACCATCTTGTTAATCATTTTCCAGACTTTGCCTCTGATGGTGACACCTAGCACTCCATGCTGCCCTCCTTGCTGCAAGTTACTCTGGAGCCATGTATAAATGGGAACCTTTTTGATCCAGGTCTATTCATCAATGTCAAGGCCATGATAAAAAATACAGGACTCCTGCTTCACACCTTCTTTCCCTGCAGAAACATCCCACGACCGATTTGTTAGTGTTTGCATCAGACTGGAAGGAATACCCTGGAAGGTCTTCCTCACCTTCTCGTTCATCAGGCACACCAACACAAGAAAACAGAAAGGATAACGCCCTTGTTAAAACGGCTTGCAATATCGCCTTAACCACTCTCAGAGCCATCAGCTCCCCTGCTTTACTAGGAACATATGGCCATGACCTATGGCAGTCCGTGCAACACTGTCACCTTCCTGCCAGATGACAAGAACTGATCAGTGCCTCTAAAGACACATCAAAACTGTCAGCTCAACTCTACTATTGTATTACTCTGTATAGGCAGACTTGGTACAGGCTGATGGTAGTAAAGTGGACTCACAACAAAAAGCATTGGAGCTCCCTTTTTCAAGCAACACCCTCTTTGGAGTGTATGCAAATGAACAGGATGAAAGCCAATAATTACACCTTGAAGTCCTTGGGGCTCTACCCTAAGTGTGTGAATTATCCAAGGCTATTCTATCGTCACCAGTGGCAAGGCTTCCAACAGATAGTTCAACCCCTCTTAGTCCTACATTACGTTGCCTTTCCTCAATACTGATGGGATACTGCTGCAATGATTCTTTTTCCCATTTGTGCCGCTACAACCACAATTATTTTTCCATTTTCTGTATGCTAGCCTACCTCGCACTCATACCTTCATATGCTGGTGACAATCGGTTTTCGTTACTCTGCTTATTGCAGCAGGATGTTCCCCTCTTCAGCACCAATAGCCTCTGCTTGAGGTGTTTGAGCCCTTCCCATCAGTGGGTTCCTGTTCGGCCTGCGTAACATACGGGCTACACGCATTGTGATGCCGCTTGGATCTCTGGCAAGAGCTCTTCGGCGACTCTCCTTCTCGCCGAATTGAGGACTTTGTCGGTGCTCGAAGGGGCAGGTCTTTTTCCGCCGAGCAGGTAAGTTCCATTACTTTTCAGGTACCCCGCCCAGGTGACCTTATTCTAGGGATTGGTTTGGGCAGGAGGGGTCTGCGCGACCCTACTATAACTACTAGGGTTGCTCTTGAGGCGTAGAGGCTAGAACTGACAAGGAGCCTATTGTAGGGGTCGCGCCTGAGGCCATAAAGGCTAGTAGCAATCAACGGGTCATGGGCTCGACGAAGCCTATTACCGGCCAGCAGGCCGAGGACTTTTTGGGGCCTATTTGAATTGCTACCGACCTCCAGGTCGAGGACTCTTTGTGGTCTGCTACCAGAAAACTGCCTGAGGGCGTGAGAGTTACTTGGGGTACAGCCACCGAGGGTACGGTGGTGCCTTCCAGAAGTCGATCTGAAACTCTGCAACCCCCCCTGTCACTGGCACAATCCTGAGGGTCGTAGGAGACCTTTACCCCAGGGCGCCACTTTGGCATTCAGTAGCCCTCCTGCCCCTACCAAGGAAGTCCACCTGCTCAACCTTAAGATGGCAGAGAGCCAGGCCCTATCTTCAAAACCCAAAATGGCGGACAGCAACAAAAAAGCATCCTCTGGGTGGGAAAAATCTGAGGCCAAAGACCACTCGCTGATGACTCAGAGGCCACAACAGAAACCGAGGGGCTAATAAGGGAGCTCATGCCTTAACCAATAGCGCCTCCTGCTCCTCAGGGCCTGCAGGCAGCACTGTTTCGCCACTGCCGCCTCTGTCCCTTGAACACACTCGGGCACCACCTCTGCCGCACCTCAGCCCGATTTTACCGCCACAACTGGCAGTGCTACCTCTGCCTACACCAGCAGTGGAGATCCCAAAGGCCCCAGCTCCCCCTATGGATAAGCCAGTGGAGGTTGTTTCGGTCACCACAGACAAGACTAATCAAGACACGCAAGAGACGGCTACTGACACTGATACAGAGGAGGAGGGCTTTTCATTACAGAATTACATGTTTGGCTCACTTCCTGGGTGTGCCCCAACCGGACGAGCCTCAGACAAAGTCTGGTGTGCTTTCGGAGGTGCCTGGTCTCTGCTCTTCAAACAGATTGGGGTTGTCATTACCGAAGGATATCCTCACAGAATACCTAAAGCTCTGGGAGAAGCCTCACTCCCTACAGCCTACGTACAAATAATTAGAGGTCAGATGCAGTCTTCTGCCATCAGAAAATCTTTGCCTAGCCTTTCAACCACCGCCTCACTCTTCGGTGGTTGCGTCAACATCGCTGTTCACTAAAACCTTGCGTTCCGGTGCCACAGAACTGTCTCTGGCCCTTCTGAACAAGGAAGATAGGCTCCTCGAGGATTATGGGAAGAAAGTCTACTCCAGTGCGCTTTTCATCACTGGAGAGAGCTGGCAGATTTTCTGCCTTACTTGCCAGTAGCCGGACAACTGGCCTAGCGGAGGCTAGGACGGTGACTCAGGACTTGCTTGAGTCTTCCCTTCATCATATAGACCCAACTAGCTGTGCAATGGCAGTGGGTGCAAACATGAGCAGGGCCGCCTGGATGCACGCCACACATGTACTCAAGAGGTGCAGGATCACATCATCAATCTTCCCTTTGATGGCCAGGATCTGATCCACTGACGAGGAACGCAACAAGCACAAGACCTCCACCCAGATGGCCAAATCCCTTGTGGTCCTCACCAATACTAGCCAGCGGCCCTTTCACCAGCCCTCCTTTTCCAGACTCCAGGTAGAAGTCCTTTGGTGGATTTCAGGACTACCAGGACAGGAAGAGGAAGAGAGACTGCTACGCTGGTGGTCAAAGAAGGATGCTTCCTTCTTTGACCACTGGCGGAGCGGTCTCTGTTCCTTTGGTGGACTGCTGTCAAGACCCTCCTCCAAAGGGTTATTCACTAGTCCCTCTGGGACTGCACCCACTGACACAAAAAAAGCAATGATCAACAGGATTGGGTCCACGGCACGGCTGTTGGCTGCAGGCTGTCATTGCACCTGAGCAGCTGGTTCCAAATTATGCAGGATCTCTGGATTCATTCAATAGTCTCCAAGGGATTCTTCCTCAATCTTCCTCCTCACCCTCCTGTTTCTAACTCCCTTGATTCAAATAGGTTCTGCTTTCCTCCTACAGGCGCTCTGCAAGCTGCATACGACGCAGGCTATAGAACCTGTTCCCCCTCAATGAGAGAGGTATAGGGTTCTATTTGAGAACCTTCTCAATCCTCAAAATGAACCAGGCTGGCCTTTGGGCTATCCTGGATCTCTCTTCCTTCAACCTCCATCTCCCCAACGAGAGGTTGAAGAGGATTATGCTAGCACAAATCCTGAGTTTGATTCAAAGCAACGATTGGTTCTGTACTTTGTACCGAAAGGACGCCTACCTCCATGTTCCAATCTGGCAACCACATTGGATGTTCCTCATATTCCCGACTGACAGGCACCACTACAAGTATTGGACCCTTGCCATTTGGCCTCAATGCAGCACTGAGAGTGTTCACCAAGCTTATGAGCGCTTTGGCCAGTTCCTTATGGCTCAGGAGGATCCACGTATAACCCTACCTGGACTACTGGCTTGTCTGTGCGTCCTCCAGCCGGCAGGCTTCGGATGCAACTAACGTCCTGGTATTTTCCCTTTTTGACCTCTTCCACATTTGCATGACATTCTGACACAAGAACAGGGCAGGTAATTCATCCATGCCCTCAATTGCTCAGCTTGGTTCCTGAGGACATGACTTCAGGCATTTAGGCATGTAAGCAGAAAACGTATGAAAATCATTTGGGCGGCCAGGAAACAGTCAACACACTCACAAGTCCAAAGTAAATGGACCAGGTTCTGACATTGGGCCTTGGAAAAAGGCAGTAACCTCCTCTCCAAGTGACTGAAATAACATTTTGTCTTTTGTCTTACACCTGGCATCATTTGGCATTTTGGTTGACTCCCGTCGCACTTATTTGATGACCAGTGGAATATGAACAAGCCATTCTTATCTATGGCAAATCCTGTGGTACACAGACATCTGGATGGCCTTCTGTAGCTACACCCACTTGCCCAGTGGCCTCACCCTGTGTGGGATCTGAACCCGTTTTATTGGCCCTCACCTGCAAGCTCTTGCACCTGATGCATTCCAGAGCACTCAAGTTCCTCTTTTGGAAGGTGGCCTTGTTGGTCACCCTCACTTCCGCTAGGAAAGTAAGCAAGATCCAAGATTCTCTTCCTCAGAACCTTACACGTTCTTTCACCAGGACAAGGTCGTGCTGCACACGTACTCAGTCTTCCTACCAAAGGTGTTTTCCTCCTTACATGTGTATGAGGAGGTGGTCCTCCCAACGTTCTTTGCAGAACCTCAGTCCCCTGCGAATTCTACCCTTCACACATTGGATGTCCGTAGAGCCCTCAAATTGTACCATGACAGGACCAAGCCTATCAGAAAATCAGATGCTCTCTTTTTCACCTTCGGGGGACACAATTCAGGCAGACAAGCATCAAAGGCCACTAGTGCCCGCTGGCTTAAATCTGTCATTAACTACTGTTAGTCCTCGTGGAAGCCGACTCCACCTAAAGGTATGCATACACACTCAGTGACGGCAAAGCCACTGTGCTAGCATTTCCCTTGGGACGTCATCGGCAGGGCTGCCACGTGGTCCACGTTGTCAGCCTTTTACAAACACGATTGTTTGGATACCAGTTCCAGGGTGGATGCCAGATTTGCTCAGGCAGTATTGAGAAGCATATTTCTCCTAATTAGACTACCTCCATCCGTGAGTTTGTCATGCTACAAAATCTTGCATCAGAATGGAGGAAAGGATGTAGGAGTAAGAAAGAGTTACACGCCGTAGTGACAACTGTACCCCTAATCCATAGTCCCAATTCTTCCATATGACCCTTCCTCCATCCCCCGCTAAATCGGTTTAGTTAGGCTTTGTAGCCGATGAGAGGGGAAAAAATGACTGGTGAGCGAGGCATAAGGGTGGAGTCACCGGGCATACATTCATTTAAAGGAGACATCCCGTCCCCGTTGGATGAGGTATCCCTTCCGTATGGAAGAAAGGGGACTATTGGACTAGGAATATGGTAGTCACTAAGGTGTGTAAATGTTTCTATAGTCAACAACCACAATATCAGCAGCAGTAAGCAAAGAGCTTGACCTACCTCTCAAAAAAGTACGACGTTGGGACAGTCAGTGGCTGCAGTGTAGAAACCACCCCAATCCAGAAGGTATAAGCATGCCTCCCGTGATTTCACCTAACAGGAACAAGGTGGATAGAAGCACAACAAATCATATAGTCCACCGGGAAGACATCACCAGAGACAATTTGGTATTTACGGTTACACACTCTGGTTTTCATCTCCTCCACCAAGCCTTTCACCTTGAGCATCCTTGCCGCTGAATGTGGACAGGCTGCTATAAGAAGTAAACATCCTGCTGGGCAAAAGGCAGTGGAGAAAGTTTCAGTCTTTTAGAAGGGAAATGGAAGGTAGTTTTATTCAAGTTAGTTTTCCATCTGGAAAAATGACCCACATCATTTCAGACTCATCTTCAGAAGCAGAAATTCAGAATGCTCGCCCTACACCAGATGTTCCCTGACTTCTAAAAGGCAGCTTTTGCTCTTCACCATTGACTTTCAGGATGCGTAATTCCACATTCCGATTGCAAGACCACATTAGAGATTTCTGAAGTCCACGGTGAAAGCTAACACTTTCAATACCATGGTCTACCTTTTGGTATCAAATGAAGATCAAGGTACCAATACATGAAGGTGGTGGCAGCTAACCTGATTGAGTCCAAGATCTTCTTTTAGACATACTCAGATGCTTGGCTGATCAAATCCAGTGCACCAAAAAAGGCGCAATAAGAATTTCAGGTAAGGTGGTTCACCCTTCGAGAATGGCTCTGCCTTTTGATCAATAAAATCCTCCCTATTTCCAAGAAAAAGACTCCAGTACTTAGATGAATTCATAGACCCTGCCACAACAAAGTGTCTCCTTTAAAGTAAATACTTTTTCCAGTATGTAAGAAATGCACATATCTTGAAATATCTGACAGCCAAACCGTTATCTTTTCTACAAGGCTAAATGACGCCCTACACCTTTATTATCTAGAACACGGGACTGCACGTGAGACCACTGCAGCAATGTGTGGAGGACCATTTCTCTCAGAAAAGAGGACTTCTTGGGAGATCTGATGTAGGCAATCTCAACCAAAGCCTTGATATACTTCTGGGCAGAAGGTAAAACATGTTACTTCCATCCAAGCAATGTAACGAAACAAGTCAGTTGTGACATATGTCATATTGAGGTAGAATGCTCAAACAGAGGAGGTTTTCACACAGGGACTCTTGTTTCGCAAGGATAAATCCTGACATGTCAACATACTAGAAATATGGGTTGCCCTACTAGCCATAAAGGCTTTTCTGACATACTCTCTACACATTCAGATGCACAACACCACCGCAAAGCCATAAAAGAACAAGCATGGCAGAATGGGTTCAAGCTTTCTGTCCTGATAAGTTAAAACAATCTGACACAGATTTCTTGCCAGGAATAATAGTACACAATAAATTAGCCCAGAGGTAATTCATGAAAAAACACAATGGGACTCTAAACAGCTATGCCCTATGTAGGAGATCTGTTTTCCCTCTGTAGAATGCCTCCAGTAGACCTATTCGATCAATTAAAAAATGCAAAATGCCTAAATGATGGCCTCCAAGCATCAGGCGACAGGATTGCTAGGTAATACCATTTTAATAGACTGGTTATTGAAATGTCTCTATGCCTTCCTTCTGGAACTCCTAATGCCCAAGTTAATCATCAAGCAGAAGTAATGCAGTGTGATAATGGTAATTCTAATCGCCCTAGCCTGGTCATGCTAATGAGCGAACCTAGGCCTTCTCTTGATGTCATGGCAGCCTCAAAAGAGATTGCCGTGCAGACTGGATCTCCTCTCCAGACCGAAAGACAACCCTTCTACCACTACCTACCAAAATTATACTGGACTCCATGGCTCATGTGCTCATTCTGTATGGGCATTTGCACCTCCCAGATGACTGTATGCTTACTGTGAAAGTAGCGAGGAGAGCATCTACTAGAGCATAGTAAAGTCACTTCACCATTTCCAAGTGGGCGACTATCAGGGCCTCAAAGCCACACCAGAGCTGAAGGAAGGAAGGTTAGTGACATGGAGTTAGGGTGGGTATGTGAGTTGGAGGGGGGCAGTGGTGCAGATATCAGTGGCAACCGACCTCTACACCTCCAATGGCTCACACGCTCAGCTTTGCCCTGCTCAACGCTCGTTCCGCACCTGCCCACGCTCTTGACATCAACGACCTGATCATTAAGGATAATCTTGACCTCCTAATCCTTACAGAAACTTGGCTCAACGAAAGCCCAGGCCCGGCACTATCTCTGGCTATTCCACCTGGATATTCCATCTTTAGGAAAGGCCGCACCTCTCAGAGAGGTGGAGGCGTGGCCCTCATTGCCAAGGAAACCCTTGCCGTCAGAGAAGTAGCAGGACAACTTGATCACAATAGTGACTACCTCCCACTAAAAATGAATGTCTCCCCTAATTGCACCACAACCCTGCACATTGTCTACAGACCTCCGGGTCCCTGCACTGACTTCCTTGACACCCTCATCTTCGCACTATCCGATAACATCAAAAAGACCTCCCAGGTCATACTCCTGGGCGAACTCTACCTAGGTCTCAATGACCCTAAGTACTCCCATGCCAAATCCCTCAAGAATGCCCTATCCACCTCGGGCTTCGCGCAATCTATTTCTGATCCTACCCACATCAAAGGGCGCACCCTCGACTGGATCAGTCACGGTAACTGCTCCTTACTCATCACTGCTAACACTCCCATCCCATGGTCTGACCACCATTACATCCAATTCAACCTTAACACCAAAAGAGAGCCCCTCTCACCTCCTTCCCCGTGCCCAGCAACGTTCGCAAGGAGCTCTCGCCAACTCACAGTCGAGAATATTGCACCTTACCTTCTCAATCCGGCTCTGCAGGCCCCATTCTCTAACAACCCACAAACCCTAGCTAACACGTTCAAAGAGGTAATCACCCAAGCAGTTGATGCCATTGCACCACTGACCCTCAAAAAACCCAAGAAAGCCAAACATTCCAACGCTTGGTTCTCCAAAGAACTCCTTGACCAACGCGCCCAGAAGAGAATTGCCCTTTCCGCATGGAAAGCCAACCCATCTGAAGCCACCAAAAATGCGTTCAAAGCCATCTCAAAATCCTACAAAACCAACATCACCCTAGCCAATGCTGCCTCCTTCAACGCCAGGATTTATGACGCCAAATCTGGGTCTAAGGAAATCTTCACCATCTTTAGGGAATTGGAAAAACCATCCTCTCCCCCTCTCTCTCTCATCAAAGATGATAACTGGTGCAATAGTATTCAATCCGCCATGCTAGACAAGCTAAACACTCTTCAAACTAAAATTCGTGGCCATCAAAATGCCCTATCCCGCCTCATAGCCAACCTGCACGCTAAACCCACTACGCCCACCATGACTAACTCCGCTCCTCCATTTGACTTTAAAAACATTACTGAGCTGGAGGTTATCGCCCTGCTCAAGTCCATCAAACCTTCCAATTGTAAGGGAGATGCCTGTCCAGCCAGTCTCATTAAAGACTTGGCACAGATCCTAGCCCCCTTCCTAACTGCTTTTATCAACTCATCCTTCCGGTCAGGCCACGTTCCAACTGGACCTAGGAAGCTTGGGTACGCCCACTCCTCAAAAAACCTTCGCTTGACCCAACGGTCCCAGGGAACTATAGGCCCATCACCACTGTACCTTTCCTTCTCAAAATTTTGGACAAAGCAGCCTATCTGCAAGTCCAAAAATTCCTTGAAGAAAACCGTCTCCTCGGCCTGCAGCAATCTGGCTTCCGCCGACTACACGGCACCGAAACGGCTCTCCTGGATCTAAAGAACTAAATGGACGACCTAAGAGACACAGGGAAACCTGCTCTTCTACTGCTCCTGGATCTCTCCGCTGCTTTTGACTTGGTGGATCACAACACCCTGTGCCACCATCTAGCAACCCAAGCCAACTTCTCCCCCAAAGCCTGTGAATGGATTACCTCCTTTCTCCAAGAAAGGGCCATGAAAGTCTTTTCTGACTCAGCCTGTGCCACCCCGAGTGACATCACATGCGGTGTTCCACAGGGCTTGTGTATCGTGCCCACGCTATACAACCTCTTCACGAGGCCTCTGTTCAGCATCCTTAACTCCCTGGGCATCTCGTATACTAACTACGCGAATGATACACAGGTACTCATCCCACTCACGGGTGACTACCTAGCGGACACCAAAACACTGCCTCAACAGTGAAAAAACCGAACTCTTCCTCATAGGGGCACCCTCTACCCTGGGGAACCTCGGCGAACAGTTTTCTTCTTTCACTATTGACAATATTCCCATCAAGGTTTCCAACCACGTGAAGACACTCCGAGTCTAACTAGACTCTGATCTGTCCATAGATAGACAGGTCAGTGCCATCGCCTCCTCCTCAGCCTACTACTCTAAAGTCCTCAACGCACCAGACCCTTCCTGTCACGCCAGAATTACCTCACCATTGCCAGGGCAATAATTGGATCAAGGTTAGACTACTGCAATGCCCTGCTCGTTGGGACCTCCAATAAAAACCTGGCCAAACTTCAGCTAGTCCAAAATAACGCACTAAGGGTGGCCACAGGTACTGCCAGAAAAGACCACCTATCCGAAGTCAGAAGACAGGCACACTGGCTCATGGTCAAAGAGAGGCTTGTCTTCAAAACACTCGCCCTCACCCACAAATGTCTCCATGAACTTGCTCCTCCCTAGCTGACGCAAAGAATCACCAAGCATACTGTAACTAGACCATTAAGAAGGTGCTACTCCAACACGATTGTTACACCCAAAACGCACTCGGACTGCCACTCACTGGAACGCACTGCCACCTCATGTAAGAATGATTGAGTCCCACCAAGCCTTCCGCAAAGCCATTAAAACCAAGCTCTTTGTATGAAATGTACCTGACTTCTTTCTGTAAACTGTATAAATGCATTTCATGCATCCCATGTATTTATGCTTGCATCTGTGTAACCAAGAGACCTCTGGTCAACTGTTTAATATCTGAATCAAAAGCCCTACAACTACTTGTAACAGCGTCTCGATGCCCCTGGGCTGCAAGTTCGCTATACAAATGCAAATAAATAAATAAATAGTGGGGTCGAGGGAAGAAAGCGGGACCTGGCAAAAAGCGCTTTTCCTGCCTCCTTATTGGAAGGTGTCACTCTCCTGGGTGCTCATTTAAAATGAGAATTTGAATTACAGCTCTAAATTGGATTGAATTGTTCCAATGGCAGTAACCAAAGTACACTTTACTTCCTCCTCTGATACTTACACGTGTGGGGCTCCTAAATTCCTTACTGTCACTGTGGTTGTTCATTGACTACTTAAGAACCTAATTAAGAGTTGGGTGGTATCTTGGCAGTAAATCCACTGAGATACCACCAAACTGTAATACTTTTACCGCCACTTGGACCGGCTGTTTTGCCGCCGAATTACAAGTAGTGATGGTGTTAGTCCCCATTTATTTGGAGTCCATAGCATTCCGTGGGGCTTTTGTGGCAGAATTACCACCACAGTAATTCCGCCAAAACTGAGCAGAAAATGGGTGGATTTACCTCCCACTACCAGCTGGAGGTGAATCCTCCAAGTTTCTGCCCAACTCGTAGTTAAGTGGTGCAGTAACTAGGCGGTATGCAGTAATATACTGAGAGTGACTTCCCTCTTGGGGGAAAGGACTGCCTGTCTTGAGTATAACGTCTGCCTACATGGGGATCGTAAAAAAGACAGTTGTTTACCCTGTTTTGGAATCACCAAATAGTGACATTTCTTCAGTCTCTTTGGCCTCAGGTAATGCTAGATTCCGCCTGAACTTCATAGTCAGAGAGAAAAGACACACCGCTTTTGTTTGTGATGATGTGCATACAACCACAAGGAGCTTTGAATCATAGAGAGACAATCCCATGCAGAGGTGAGCATCTAACGGGAGGACGTTCTGGAGGGGCGTAGCAAGGCTAGACCGCAGAGCTGGCGGTGGGGTGGAGAGCTAGTGAATCGCTAGCGAGACGCCGGAAGGTTGGCATCCTGACCGGCCAAGAAGCCAAGGTCGGGAGAGATAGGAAGACGGTAAAGCAACCCCTCGCATGGTGGCTTGATCACATGGAACCCGTGGTGGGCCTCTGGCCTGTTAAAAGATGCCGAAACCAGACCGCGGTGGAGAAGTCGGATCCCAATTCTCTGCATAAGAAGTGTTTTAGCTGCCGGACAGCAGAAGGGAAGCCAACACTCCCGAAGAGCTAACGCCATTGACCGGGGCAAACAGTGGTATCGGAAGCTGGGAAAGCTACGAGGATTATGGGAGCCAAGAAAACCTGAATGGCCAGACGCCCTACAGAAACCTTTCTAAAGGAAGCCTAGCAGAGGCCCAGGGAACTTTGGAGAGTCCTGAGAAACCGAGAGACATTAATCTTCGAGGCTGGCAAAGCCTCAAAGGTTACGAGGACCAACAAAACCTGAATGGACAGATGCCCCCAACGGGGTGCTGCTAAAGTATGAGGGCCAGAGTACTCAGCTGATAGAACCTGGAGGGGTCCAGTGCTTAAAAATACAACACAAGGACACTATCAAGCACCACGTAAGAGCTAGTGGAACTGTGTTGAGAAAGTCTCTATTCCTGGAAAGAGGGAACTGTATAGAAGATATGAAATAATCTTAAGATTTGTCTTACTGTACCTGTAGAGAGGGTGAGGACTGTACTGTGCTAACCTGATGAACTTTTAACAAAACCTTCTTCAAAAACATGATCCAGTGATTGGGCCAGGCAGAAGACAAGGACAGAGGCTATTACTCCGGCTCTTTTTTGTTATATTGTCCCTGAGTGGTAGGGCCAGTCAGCTATTAGGACTATTTCTTTTGGGAATTTGACAAGCACCCTTACTTTTAGTTATTATGCAGAGAACTTCCATCATAGCAGTAAGGCTAGATAGGTATTTTATTAATATTTGGAATAAGCAACCTTGAACATGTCAGTGCATAGCCCAACTCCTTCTGGTTCGCCGCACTGCACAAACCACACCATGGAGGAAGAAACTCTGGAGCCGAAACTTGTGTTTATTTTTATTAAAGTATTATTGTGCCCTGTTCAAATGGGTCGATTTCTATGTGGTTTCAGTGTGAACTCCTCACTGAAACAATTATGATAGTGGTTCATAGATGCACCTTTTGTCACACCGCGCTCGGTTACCCCACCTGTCACCCTTCACATGATTTAGACTACAACATCCATCACCCCTAGTTTGGGGTGAGGGCTCATGGTAGTCGTAGACCAAAATATCTGGTGGGTAAGAGGCAAAAGACCCCAAATCTAAAGAATCTGCTGTGTGGGTGACAGCAGATACCATGTCAATTTAGTGCTTGGTCTGTCCTCAAGGCAATAAATGGGAGCTGTAGTGGTACAAACCCAGAAACATAACTTATCAAATGGCAAAGCTGGGGAGAAATGTTTCAGGCATGTGGGCAACATAAAATGTAAGGGTGACACTGCAGAACAAAAACAAACCTGGTGTTACTTGAACTTAGATGTGCCACTTGCTCTGGCCTTCATGCATACTGACTCAGGCCTGCTAACAGAATGCATTTGAATCAAATAATACGAAATGTGCATGTTTTTGGTTACTGCTGCATGCATCAGCCAGACCCTCGCTGCCTTAACCTGCCTGTCATGTGAAGCCAGGAAACAGTATACAACAACAACTAAAGGAAGCTCAGACGAGACACTGAAACTCCACTTCTGCAGTCTGCCCACTGGCCAAAGGAATTCATAAACTATAGTGTTCAATTTGGACTGGCCTGCCAGAGAGAGAAACCTTCAGTGCCACAACGAAACATAATTATTCTGATTCCAAGAGAGGTGTTGTGTTTCAAATTAGGGTCCCTTCACCCAGACTCCCTGTCTCCTTTGATGCCTTTCCCATCTCTTCAAAAGGTTTTGTTTATGGAGTTGACTGATTACAGAGACTCTTTGTCTGCTAGCTAGTGCCTACTCTTCAGCCTTGACGTCAGGGGTACTTCCTCAGCGCAGGAATCCTTGCCATTGTCAAAGGAAGCTGGGCAGCAAAAGCATGCCATCCTCTGAAAACATTCGACGCAGTGTTTATTTGCTGCTGTCAGTATACTAGCTAAGACATTTTTTCACTGCATTGTGGAAGATTTACACTGCAATGAACTGTAGGGTTCAAGTGAAATAAATCCTTAAAACATTGTACTTTTTTATTGATAGAATTTAAATAGTTCATTTGTTGGGACGAACAGCATGATTTTGCAGTATACAGTCGACACAAAAAAGCAATTTCGTCCTCTCGTGCACCCCATAATTGAACCATCTTCACTATTTCCCCCCTTTCAGACCAGACCAAGTTCTAGGAACAATGGTACAATGATTAATATTTTAGGAAAGATTTTTCCATTAAGCTAACTAAAGTGATCTGTAACTTTTAGCACTTGAGTTTAACATAAAGAGTAACACATCCACTGTGCTCATTAAGCAGTTTTATGCTGATGGCCTACACACCGCCCTCCTCTAATGTTGGGTTGTGTTCTCCACCTCTTCATCTTTCTGCAGTGACCGGATTGACTAAGCAGTTGTTTGATACTCTTGGCTAATGTTTGAGAACAAGATAGCTTTTCTTTATAAAAGGTTTAGACCATCATGCTTTAATCAGGGGTCTACAACCTGCGTATGTCCTGAGGATTTGGTCTACGGCTTCCATGATCACTAATTAGTGAGTCTGCTGTCTAGAGCTGATGGGAGTTGTAGTCTATAGCATCTGGAGATCCCTGCAGACCCCTGGTATTAAGAGCCAAGATATTGGATTATTTCAGACCTCCTCTTCATGCTATTAATTGTAAACATATAATGTCTAGAGAACACGGCCTGTGTCAGTGAGATCCCACCTTAAAGTGGGTAAAATGTTTTGTTGAAAAGCATCCCTTATTAGTGGAGTCAGGATCTGAGGGCCCCTTATCACGGTCAGCACCAGTTAAGTTTGAAGTTAATGAAATAACACAAGGTAGAACATTGCAAGTGGAACATTTGAAATCCCATGTTCGTCCTTGGTATGGACCTTTCTCCTGGCTTCCTGTTAAGGGAGTACACTTTCATACTTCTGTCATACTAGCACCATCATTGGCCTTGGTATGTTCTGTTTCGTGTGGCACTGAAATTGTACTCTCCCACTTTAGTACCAAAAGTGAGCACACTCTGACTTCAAATCTTCTGCATTCCTGCAGAGCTGCGTAGACACCTACCAATAGGAGACGTTTGAGGTTTCAACATTTAGCCTTTTCAATATGCACCGAATTACCTCATTCTGACAACGGCCTGCTATGTCTCTTGGTTCTGTTGCCAACAAAGTGTATCTTTAACTTCAACTCCTTCATCCCAGTACCCTAGTGGGCTGTTAGATTTGAACGTTTTTATTCATGAGATAGCAAAAATGGGAAACATCTTCCCTGATTAGGGAGTCACTGTGTTTGTACATCTTCCATGATTAGGGAGTCTCTCTAGTAAATCATCCACACATGATATCCGATACTGCTGTTTTTCTTGCATACGTTCTCTAGCAGCCAGGACTACAACTGATTGAGTCAATGTCGTCTCCAGGCACAGTTCTGATATGGCACCTTCCCCTGTGTTTTCTGACTTCAGTGATACATGGTCTTATCAGGAGAAAGCAAAGGTCCTAGATTTTCAGATGTTCCTGCACTGATGAATGAAAATAAAGGTAGAAGTATGAAACAACACTTGAAATATAATGAATGCAGGATATGCTTAACTCTGCATACTTATACTGCCTCTAGATACTTTTGTACAAGTTGTTATTGTGAATGCATCCGCTCAATCTCTCCCGTCATCAGAGGTTATAACTACAAATCACTTCTACAACATCAGGTTTCAAGAAGCAATTTATAGGTATTCCATTCTGGTTGATAGAACTTGCATTCTGGTATGAATGTTTGCGGCAGGGCATGTCGGCTGGTTTTGAATACATTTAAAGCTTAGGGCTAGCAATGTACGTAGCTCTGCTTGTTTACAGTACCTTTTAACACTATATATTCAATAAAGCAAGAGGTAGCACATTTGATATCCTTGATGCTTCTTAAATGTGTGAGGGATATTGTCCTTCAGTATTCACAAACTAACTGTGTTTATAACAACAGACTTACCTGGATGGATGATTGGATGTAGAGAGGCTTGCAACTTGGAATGTTACTGAGAGAGACTGCATAAAGTGAACATGTGAGGCTATTGGACAGGTAGTTGGACAGGTAGTTCCTTGTTAGTTATTTCATGACGTTTATTTTCAGTAAAATATTTGAAGATAAGCATTGGATCTTTCACAGATTTAAATTTCCTCATTCTACATGCATATATTGATCTGCAGAAGGTTATTTATATTAGGTGAATTTGGTCAGTAAAATGGTGCCACAGGTTGATTTGTGAGGGAAAGGTGTGAGAGCAAAACCATACCAGGTAACCCTCTTTTCCATTTTAGCTCCATTGTAGAGTAGACTGTGAAACTTCTCTTTTGATGTCATTGTTCATTTTTGCCATTGCTGAGGCTGATCACCCTAAAAGGTGCTTTTCAGAATCTGTAAAACCTGTGGCCAAAAGAACATATATTCAGGCGACCCTCTTGAGGAATGCCTCTACCCAAACCAAACTATAGACTGTGTAATTTGTTAAGAATTTAGTTGAAAACTGTCTAAAACAGGAAGGGATGTCTGCACCTGCTTCCAATGAAGCGAGTGAGATCTATAGATATATCTTTAAAGAAGAAAGACTGATATCTGAAAATCAGCCCAATGATGGAGGGCTCATTAAGCAGTGCCGGGCAGATAGATGTACCTGAAGAGTGTGGAATGGTACTTTGAACGAACCTGGATCAGCACATCACCTCTCACCACTTTTATGTACCCCCACCACCACAATGACCAACTCCATCACTAACCACCAACTGATTCTGCCCAAATAAACAACTCCTGTCTAGCAATTTTGCCAAAGGATTTCAGAACACCCACTTATTTTCCTGACATCTAACAAACTGCTCAGCAAACTCTTCTATAACCAGTATTCATGTACTATACTTCAGAAAGGGACATCTAAAGCACTGCATAAAATCGGGTACAAAGACTTCCAAGCCACACTAGGATGCCTGCAGTTGGAAACCAGGTAGCCCTTAGCAGAAACGCAACCTGCAAAACAACACTGAAATCAGCAAAGACGACCTATCTGAACAGAGTCTTCTCAGCAAAAGAAAAGTCTGTCCCTCTAAAGTTGTAGAGATTAACTAGCCATTAGAACTATTAAATTCTTTTTTTATCCTTCTTGGCGCTCAGCTGCACAACCTAATCTATGTGCCAAGCCAAAGAACATTATTTCAGTCTCTCAGCCTTCTTCACAGTTATTGTACCCTGATGAATCTAGGGTATTCATCCCCTCTCCCCATGGGGGATACACCCCCTTTGGGATTAGGGAGGTGAACCTGCTAAACTCAATATGCTCAAGCAGACAGGGCAAGCAGGATCCCCCTGGGGGTGCCCTCCTCGCTTGTGGAGATGGGAGATTCCCCAATAACTACATGCGTTTGAACTTGTGTAATTACTTGAAACTCCTTTTGGACTGGCTGTGGTGGTTTATGACCCTCCGTGAGAGACTGATGCGGCCTACCCCCTTTTAGAGGGAGAGATAAAGAGGCAGTTCTCATTAAACCAGGACAGAGAAGCCTGCAGAACCAGAAAAGGGTGGAACCCTGCTGGGTGCTGTGGCATTGCGAGGAAGAGTGTACATAAGGAGAGCCATGGCCGTGCCCATGGAACACACACAAATCTACCGGTTGAGGAGCCGAAAGCGCTCAGCCCAAACAAGAAATGCGGGACCGCAACTGCTGGATTAACAGAGAGCGGGCGTAGAGAGACGCCAAATCCAGAGCCTCAGCTGCAAGGCCTGATAGAGAAAATGACACGTTCTGACTGGTATGCAATACCTGGAGGTTACTGACAAAGAGGTACCATGGCATCAGAACTCCCTGACTCTCCCGATGAACACCGACCCACGAACAGAGGTAGGCGGTGACTCCAGGGAACCGGGATAGGGGAGTACTAGCACAATAAAACCCCAAGGTGAAGTAAAAGAAACAAAACCCCAAGCGGGATGACAGTCCAGAGATCTCATGGTGGGGAAGAAGAGCCAAAAACCCCAATTGGGGTTATAGACCCGAGACCCCACGGTGGAGAAGAAGAGACAAGACCCCAAGGTGGGGTGACAGTTCCGAGACCTCATGGTGGGAAGAAGAGCCAAAATCTGAAGGTGGGGTGAGTGAACCGAGGACAGGGAAAAGAGACAAGGCCCAAGGCGGAGGCAGAAACCCAAGACCCCAAGGCAGGGTAGAAGAAACAAAACCCAAAGCATGGTGGTAGACCTGAGACTTGGGTGAGGGGTGGAAGAGCTGAAACCCCAAGGCAGGGTGTAGAAGAACAATCAGGACCCAAAAGCATTGTGAGAAACCCGAGACTCGAGCGAGGGGTTGAAGAGCCGAACCCCAAGGCAGGGTGGAGAAGAACAGACAATACCCAAAAGCAGGGTTAGAAACACGAGACTCCAAGCCAGGGTAGAAAAAACAATCCCCCAAAGCACGGTGAGAGACACGAGACTCGGGCGGGGAGTTGAAGAGCCGAAACCCCAAGACAGGTTGACAACCCGAGACTCCACGGTGCTGTGGAGGATCAGAAGAAGGGCGCAGACGCTGTGAAGACTTTTTGAGTGGATATTTTATTTAAAGTAAAATAAGGCCTGTCTTTCCCTATCACTACGGGTTGTACCCTACCTATTTTATTAAGGTGTTCATCACTTATTTTGAATGTCCAAAATAAGTCTGTCCACTGTCCAAATCTAACCTCTCTGACACTACGACTATTATAACTAACTAAGGCCAGGAGAATTACTCCCTTCTCTTGGTTTGTGTTTGTGGTCACAGGGCTTCTTGGGTCTATTGTTCCATGTAATACACCATGCTTAAATATTCTCTCATTATCTTCTGAATTAACTTCTGCAGTTCTTTTGGGAGACTGCTGGTTTCCCTTTTCTCCTTCTTATAGATTATGTCATATCTTATCTGATTTCTTCTCTCGTGTAGGGCTCCAGACCCTCTTGTATATTGGTCTCCTCTTGAATATTCTGGTTGCTCTATTTCCGATTATCATTCACCCCTTCCCATGGTGCTGGTTCATGTATGAAGTTTGTCTTTCTTATCCCAAGGATTGCGACTCCCCATTTGTGTCTCTCTGTCACGTCACCGGCACGGGTATAATGTTGGGCTCTCTCTCATTTTCTTTACGGCTCTGCAAAGTACTCTCTGTGGCGTCTCTCTCCTCAGCGCCCTGCTCTTGCCTTCAAGATAATACTGGTATTGTGATTTGGTACAGGAGTTGCTTTCTCCCGTTTTTGGTGTCAGTGTCCTTGTATGGGTGTGTTGCCGCTTTGTGGTCACATCATCTCCGAACTCTCTGGTCCACCGTATTTGGGTTTCCGCCACCCCTCAGAAGCGGGTCCTCCAGCGTTTCTCTTTCCGTGTCGGAGCTGCTCTGGATTGTGCAGGCTCTGCGTTCTGCGACAGGTCTGGCTCCTTCCTCTCTGCTACGTAAAGGGGGCTCCCCTGTTCCTCTCAGCCTCTCATTCTCTCTCGGCTTTCCAACATTTCTCTCTGGTCGTTTTGGCACCTCCCCCCTTTTCAGTCTCCTTGGCACAGGCCATTGGAGATTCAGATTTAATGGCATAGCCCTCTTTTTCCTGTTGCCGATGATATAGGTCTACTTTTTCTTCATGAAACTGATAACATTCCGGTATATGGTGTAAGTACATATAAGGCATCACCTGGATGCAGTTCCTGACGGGTTGAGGCGCTCTTGTCCCGAGCGGGAGAGTCTCTCCCAGTAAGGTCCCACGTGCCTCGACCCCTAGGGAGATTTTGGTGAAGCGAGCTCACCTCCCTTGCCTCAAAGTGGGAGGCCACCCTTTGGGGAGAAAGGTAAAATTCCCTCGATTCGTAACAGCGGAAAAGAAGAGACAAGACCCAGAGGCGGGTAGAAGAAATGCAACCCCAAGACGGAGTGGCAGACATGAGATCTCAGGGTGGGGAAGAAGAGATAAGACCTCATAGCGGGCTTGAAGAATCCAAACCTCAAGGTGGGGTGAGAGAACTGAGACCCCAGAGTGAGGAAGCAGAGACAAGAACCCAAGGCTTGACAAGAAACCTGAGACCTCAAGTGTGGGTAGAAGAAACGAAACCCCCAAGGTGGGATAAAAGAAATGAAACTCCAAGATGGGGTGGGAGACTGGAGACCCTATGAGTATTTGAGAGATATCAAGCCAGGCGAAAGAGACATTGATTGAACTGGTTTGAAGAATACATGAGAGAAAAGCTGGGAATTCAATCAACCTTATGGCACACTAATTGGGGACCCTGTACACTGGGGCGAAGAGCCTCTTCTCGAAAAAGACATATAATTTAGCTGGTCAGAAAACAACCACCAGTCACTTGCTGATGGCCCAAACCCAAGTGTACTTGTATTGAGTTTATGTGAGTCTTTTCCAAATGTTAGGAACATAACTCAGGTAGCATAAAATCACACAGATCATTAATTGCACAATACTACAGCTCACACAAAGCCAGCCTCCTGCTGTACTCTCACAACCACACACTCACAACCACACTCCCCAACTCCTTTTAATTTCCTCAGACAAATTCATGATTTCACCTGCTAAAACCCTTAGACTAGCTAAAGATTCAGAAACCCTGATTCTGCAGTGATTGCTGCTGCCCAAGATAATATACTGGTCCACCCTATGAGAGACGTCATTTTAGCACCCTCTTATCTGGATCAGTACTTCAATCTCTGAACTCTTATATCATTACTGCCAGCTAAAGAACGCTCCATCACTTCAAAATAACTGGTGAACTCTTGACTCATTAACGGCCTTCCCAGGCTAGCCAAAACAAAGAAGAAAAAGTCAGAAAACGACTCCATTCCCAGGTTGAAAATCATGCTCTTGTGGTGAAATGCCAGTTCGACTTACGTCCTACATCGTCTATAAACCTTAGCAGGTGTTAACTCAGACCCACAAACAGTTCTTTTTATTCCTACCTTACAGAGATAACATTAATCTCAAAACAACGCAGAAGCAATTGCTAGAGCCATA
Organism: Ambystoma mexicanum; assembly: GCF_040938575.1. Taxonomy (NCBI): domain Eukaryota; kingdom Metazoa; phylum Chordata; class Amphibia; order Caudata; family Ambystomatidae; genus Ambystoma; species Ambystoma mexicanum. The sequence continues at coordinate 168,728,942 of NC_090921.1, read as the reverse complement.
ATCGGCCAATCGGCTGTAAGTAATTCAGAACAGCGCAGTTAGGATTGTGAAAGGCCTGAAATGGCGAGACCACGTGTCGGATGACAGGTGCAGCTTGCACTGGCTGCCGGTGAAAGCAAGAATCCAGTCAGACTGGTTCTAATCATACACAAATGTTGGGGGGTCGCATGCCAACCTATCTGATGGAAGGAGTGGTGGAGAAACAGAACCAGAGGACATTAAGATCCAACAATGCCCATTTACTAAAAACGCAGCGATGTAAGACCGGCAAAACCCTCAAGGGAGCTTTAAGCATGGCAGCCCCTATGGCATGGAATGCTATTTCCCTTGGATCTGAGAGAGAAAGAGTCCACAGATACATTAAAAAAGAAGCTAAAAACATATTTATTTTACTAGATACCCAGGAAAAAAAAAACAGAATTCATAGTTACTCGTGATTGCTAAGGAAGACCCCCCTGTACTTACTGTTGGTCTGTCGTGTTATCGTTATTTGTGCACCTGTGAGCCCTCGGGTACCCTGGAGCATGGTAGAAATTAAATAAAGTAAAGTAAAAGGGAGCGTATGAGACTGTGATACCTGATAGTGTCCCCTCCTGTTAGGGAGAATTCTCTGTTTAGGCTGAATTTCCTAACCTAGTGAGTCCCCCAGCAGCTTTGCTGGATTTTTTGGGTTTAATTTTTTCTCCTGCCAAGAGTGAGACTCTTTTACCCTCACTCTTGGACATGATTTGAGTGTGTTCCTTTGACTCTAGATGTGTTTAATGGGCTATGGGGTCTTTTACTCCATAGGGCTTCATGTGTTTTTGTGATGTGTGTTACACAGCACCCTCAGTGCAGTAACACAGGGGTGTCATAGTGACCCCCTAGTATAGACTCCATACCCTGGGACTGACTACTGTCTCCTAGGGCATGTAAAGTCACCATTGACTTTACTAGTCTTCAATTCTGAACAGAACCAGTACCAACCATCATATTGTGGACGTACTGGCTGGGGCAATTCGATTGCCCCGGGGTCTGTTAGTCGAGGGGGCACGTCTCCGTCCCCCCTGATCGAGTTTTGGCTGGTGGCAATGGATACTACTTTTTATATTCAACCGTGAATATGAATATTTCTCTATGGGATTTTCCCATTGTTGGAGGCTACTATCTTTAATTATTTAATTACGATAGCCTCGAACATACCGCCGGTTTATTTAATTATTATTAATTCTCCGGTTAGTATTTTTTGCCAAAACTCGGTTCTAAAATGGCGTTTGTGTTCTCTTCTGTGACTCCAACCCAAGTCGAGCCCTTTGTTCCACTTTTTGGCGGGCTTCTCCACAGAAGCCCTCCAAAGTGGTGCCACTCTGTCTGGGGTACTTAGGAGGGGTGGAGGGGGATTTAGGCACCCTGGACTGAGTTGCCTAGGCAACTCAAGTCGCACTCCGTCCTGATTGGCCCAAGTGGTGACCCGGCCGGCTCACCACTTAGCATGTTTGAGTGACAGCTAGGCTGAGTGAATGGGGGTTTTCTGCATAAAAGCAGGGCTTTGGGGACTGGAACTTCAGAAGTCGCCACAGGACCTAAGAATCCGACGAGGGAGAAGCTGAGCCAACCTGCCACAACGACACCACCGGTGGAGCCCTGCTGGACCGTCTCACCACTTTTCCCAACGACAGAGGAGATCTCCCGCCGGAGAGTCTTCTTCCTTTGACTGGTGGGGATAACCAGTTTCACCTTCTTTTCGCCTTCCCGTCGCATCTCGTGGCCGCATTGCCTGTGCCAAGCACCCCGGCAACCGGAATACCAAGTTTTACCACGAGCGCGAAATAAAGGGTAATACCTTTAATCGGAAAACTCTGCGGCTGGTTTCTTCCCTGGCAGTGCAACAACCTTCAGCTTTCCTCCAAGTCGAGATCTTCTCTTCCCCTGGACGAAGCCGAGACTTGCACCCGCTGCCACGAACAACTGCCACCGCTGGAGGATCCTTCCCACTTAAGGTACCGTGTTCCGCCTGGCTTCCCTTGCCACCAACTGTACTGGGTAGATTTAGCCCCCGGCTTTCGAACCTGGGTTAGCCTGGGACACCCTGGCTAAACTTTTCTGAGCCTCTCTAAACTCTTTTCAAACTCTCTGCAAGACTTTCAAAGCCTAGTGTAACTGTGTGATCTTGGGCGCATTTGTACTCTGCTCTCTCTAAGAGTGGGCCCAGCCTATGGACTTTGGCTCACAAGTGACTTTTGCTCTTCTGCCTTGCTAAAAGTGTTCCTAAATCTTAGAGTGGTGTATCTTTCCATAATCTGTCTTTTTCCCTCCCTTCTTCATGAACTTATTGGAGTGCCATCTATAGTTAAGCGCTCACCTCTGTCTGGAAATAAGTGGTGTTAACTAAGACTTATCTGATAAGGAATAAGGGTTGTATATATTATAATAGTAACTGTGTTTAGAGTGTTTTACAATAAGAGTGCTGGAGTGTTTCAAACAGTGTGTTTTTAAATAAATAATTATATACTTTGATACCAAAGCTCTGGTCAGTGTTTGCTTGTATTATTGTATCTGAGTGCCTATTGTGTATACTTTGCATACTGCCTAACTCTTCTTGAGGGAGGTCTGACTGCTCAGCCACAGCTACCAGGTAAATCTGGGTGGTACAGACTGCTACCAAGTGGGTTTACTGCTAACACCTGTAGTCCTAAATCTTTTGCAGTGTTCCCAAAGGGAACTGCACAGGTTTCTGCCTAACACCTCCTAACCACACATCTTTATTATTATTGTATTTTCATAGTGCTTGATGTATACGAGCTTCACATAAACAGCGGACAGTACAAAGAAATGAGAATGGCATACAGTCAAACCAATAGCTCCGTTAGAAATAAGATTAATTTTAAGCTGGGTTTGTGAGCGAATTGAACAAGATGGGGAGTAGAAGGAGATTAAGGAAGAAAGATGGGCTGGGGCATGGCAGTGGAGGCATTTAAAAACAAAGCATAGTAATTTGAAAAGGAGACAAACTTTTGAAAGGATAGCCATTGCAAAGATTTAAAAGCAATAGTGATAGAATTCTGAGGGGGAAAGAACACAAAGAACACAAAAAGACGAATGGTAAACCGAAGAAAGAGAAATAAGATGAGAGCAAGGAAGACAGAAGAGAAAAGCAATAGAATAGCCTGGAGAAAACTGGAGAGGAGATACGGAACTTGGAAGCAGAGAAAGTAAGGCGCTGCCGGGACATACGGATGATAAATAGTTTAAAAAAAAAAAAATGTATTAAACTTTCTTTATTGACATTACATATAACAACAACTCCAACTCAAAACCCATCCCAACCAACCCCACCTACCCCCCCCTACATGGCACGTGAGAACACCCTACCCCGCGAGTCAGACCTAAGCACATGACCCATTAACCATGTGATGCGATAACAAAAGGTATTCGCCATACAGCAGCCAGTCCCGGGAGTCCAAGCAACCAAAAGGCAGAAAAGGGCCGCAACCTAATACGTTCTCTCCCCCTCTTCCAGTATTCCAATCGTCCAGGGTCACACAGTAGTAGTAAATGCCACGCAATGTGTGGGCCATTCAGTCTGGTGATAATGTACTCGGGAGCTCCCGTGACCCACAGGGGCCCGACGCCCCACCGCCTAGTTGGTTGAGGAGAAGGTACGATGTATAGGCATCCCACATCTTGGTATCTCCCTAACCCCTCCCCTGCATCACACCCCACCGCACTTCCATATCATTGCAATATAGAATGTCCTGAGACCATTGAGCAATCGTCGGGACAGTCCTCCTGCCCCACCCCATAGCAACCCTGCGCTTGGCAAGGATCAACAGCAGGCTTACCAGTTTCCGAAACCCTTTTGGTACCTGAGCAGTGTACCCCAGCAAGCCCACGACCGGGTCCGGAGTTACCCGTTGACCCGTGATCTCCCCAATCACAGCAAACCCCCCCCCCCCAAAAAATTGGTCAAGTAATGCAAATTCCCATGCCACATGAAGAAATCCCGCAGGTTCATACCCGCACCTAGTGCAGGCTGCAGATCTTTGAGGGAAGTACTGATGCAATTGAGCCGGGGAGTAATAATATTGATGTAGGAATTTAAAATGAATGAGCTTAAAGTTGGAGTTACCCGCCCACTTTCTAGTACCTTCACAACAGTACATCCTCACATCCTCCGGTATCTCCCTGCCCAACAACTTTTCCCACTCCTCCCGTAATGACCTTACAGTCGATAATTTACCTTCCACAGCTATTGCATACAGTTTGGAGAGCATCTTCCGATCCAGGTCCCCCTTTATCACCCGGTCCAGCAGCCGTGCCACCTGGGGCTGCTCAGGGAAGGTCGGGAAGAGCAGCTGCAGCGACACTCGCAAACTAAAATATAGAAATATATCCAACACAGATAGGGCCCCTCTGACTCTCAACTGATCGATGGTAATAAATCGTACCATCCGGGAACAAATCTGCAGATTTGGTGATCCCCACCCGCTTCATCAAGGCAACCTAACCCGCCTCGCTGGTCACTGGCAACCCCGGGATAAATGTAACCGGAAGTTCAGGCGAGAAAAGTATACTACCCCTGGGTTTATGTTCAAGAAGTGACCAAGCCCTGCACGTTAACTCAACCAAGGTCCGGGCCCCCTCAGAGCAAGCCCGAGCTGTCAGAATAACCAACCTCAGCAATGCCGGGGATGCTATGGACCCCTCTCAACATGCCTGTGTTCAGCCGCCATCCCGTACCAGTATCTTAAATAACTAGCTTAGGCCACATGGTAATATAATTCAAAATCGTGCAAGGCCAGACCCCCTTCCCCCCCGGATAGGTGCAACAAGCCTATCCCACGCAACCCATGCCTGTTTCCCAGCCCAGAGGAACTGGAGCACTGGCGACTTGAGATCTTGAAAGTATTTTTTAGGCACCCGAATGGGAACATTGAGAAACACATATAAGAACCGGGGGAGAATGGACATCTTGACTACCGAGACCCTACCAAACAAGTTAAGCGGCAGCGAAGCCCATCTCTGCATCGCTTCCTTGGTTAACTGGAGCACCATCTCATAGTTACCCCGAAACACCTCCCTATATCCCTGGCTAAGGTTATTCCCAAATACCGGGTACTGAGCATATCTCACTGAAAACCCCATTTATCCTGAAAGCAAACCTGGCCATCCGTCAAAGGAAATATCACTGAATTACCAACATTCACCTTTAACCCCGAGAGCTCCCCAAATTGTTGAATGTCTAGCATAACTGGGTCTAGATTGACCTCAGGGTGGCGTAGAAACAGGACCATATCATCCGCATACAGCGAAATCACCACTTTGTGGTTAAATAACTGAATTCCCTGATGGATATGTAGCTCCCTCCCTCTCTCAGCCCAGGGCTCTATCGCCAGAGCAAACAGTAAAGGGGACAGAGGACACCCCTGGCGCGTCCCCCTCTCATGCGGGATTAATGCAGTCGTCTGCCCATTGACCCTTACCCTTGCTATCGGTTTATCATACAGGAGTGACACTAAGGACAATAAAACCACCCCAGGCCCATTCTGCGCAGGACCGTAAACAAAAACGGCCATTCAATAGAATCAAAAGCCTTAGCGGCATCTAATAAAACCGCCACAACCGGGTCCATGCTCGGTAAGGCAGCTAGCGGCCCAAACATTCCCCTAAGGCCGAGCGACGTCGACCGCCCAGGAATAAAGCCTGCCTGATCAGCCCTAACCAGCGTTGGCATTAACGGTGTCAGACGCGACGCCAAGATTTTGGCCAAGATCTTATTGTCGGAGTTGATCAGGGATATTGGGCGGTACGAGGAGCAGTCTCCATCAGGCTTCCCTGGTTTCAACAGCACCACCACCAAAGCCTCCCTAAGAGACTCCGGAAGTCGACCCTCAGCCACCGCCTCCTGATAAACCCGCAGCAAATACGGCACCAATTCATCAGCAAAGCATTTGTAAAATTCAGCCGTGAAGCCGTCCAGGCCCGGAGATTTCCCATTAGGTAAGGACTTTATGGCCTCCTTCACCTCCTCCAATGTCACCGGCCTGTTTAACAACTCCCTCTGTTCCTTTGAACACCACAACAAACCCACCTGGTCGAGATAAGCCTCGATGTCCGCCTGCGCAGCGCAGGACTGAGAAGCATACAGGTGAGTATAAAATGTATGAAACTCACGGAGTATCGCCTCATCCTCAAAATTGGCCGTCGCTCCCTCATCCGTAATAACCACCACCCTGCCACCTGAGGCATTTAAACATGTTAACCTGGCTAACGACCGCCCCGGAGCCTGACCCTCACCATACTTCCGAGGGGCGGATCTATCCCACATGTATTTAATCTCCCGCTGGGCCAGCACATGAAATTCCTGAAGGCTTTTCATTATTCCGCCTTGCTGAGCTCTGGAGGGGACCGGAGCCGCCACCTGCAAGGCACGTATCTCTGCTTCTTTCTCCATTAAATCTTTGCGTATCCTCTTCAATATATCCGCCTCCTTAGCTATACATTCCCCCCGTATCACACACTTAAAACCTTCCCATAGGATACCCGCCGAGGATACCGACCCCTCGTTCATCTCAAAATAACTACCAATGGCTTACCCCAACTCCTCCCTAAAGACTGCGTACGTGAGCTCATCGCTCTTAAACCTCCGAGGGGTCCTCCCACCGGACCGCCCTCGCAACTGGACAGCTACCAAAACCGGGCTATGATCAGAAAGAGTGCGGGCCAGAATCTCCACCTCAGTTATCTGTCCCATGAGATCCTCGGGTACCAAAAAATAATCCAGGCGCGCAGCCGAGTTGTGCGGTGCCGAGTAATGCGTATATTGATTAACCATAGAATTCTGCACCCTCCAGATGTCCATTAGCCGCCACACCGCTAACATGCCCCAAAGTTTGACAGAGCTCTTACTACATAAACGTGGATGAGGGCCTGTCCGATCTCGAATTGGGTCTAGCACTGTGTTAAAATCCCCCACCCATAAAATCTCCCCTGCAGGCATATCCGCCAGCTGCCTCTCCACCCACTCCAACGATTCCACCGTGTCCCGGTTAGGGCCATAATAGCAAGTCAACGTATATAGCCTCCCTTGGATAACGCCCTGAACTATGAGCGCTCTTCCCTCCTCATCTTTTATCAGCCTGGTCATACGAAATCCCACTGAGCTGTGCACTAAGATACACACGCCCCTAGAAAATGAAGAGTATGAAGAAAAATACCTATGGCACCCCCAACTTTTACCAAACCTAGATTCCGAGTCCACCATCAGGTGGGTTTCCTGGAGAAAAGCCACCCCTATTTGGTGACGTCGCAGGTATTGCAACACCTTTCAGCATTTCGGTGGACTGTTAAGGCCCCGTACCTTCCAGGTTAAGAGTCTAAGGGACATCATCGTGAGAGATCACAAAGCTTACTACCTGTGTGCCAACCAACCCCACAAAGAACTGTGCCTCACGTGCCAGTACTTCCACACCCCCACCCCTACCAACAACACCCCAACTTGTTGGTGCACCACCACCCCTCCCCCCAGCCCGCCCCCCGAATTATCCACCCCGCACCCTGGCCGGTACCCCCAACCCACCGGCCTCCCGAACACCCTCAACATACACTCAACCAGCTTGCGCACCGGGGGTAGCTGCAAGCCCGACCCTCCAGCACCCTTCCCCGAGCATTTTGATAACCGCCTGAGAATCAAACCCAGACAGCCGGCAGAATCCTGCACGGAGCACAGGCCCGCACCTCCCCCCACATCAGGTGCCATTGCCATCCACCTTCCTGGGCAACTCTGGCAACATATCCAAAAAGGATGCTGCCTCCTCAGGGGTCTGGAAGAAGAGTGATTTGCCTCTGTGCTCGACCCAGAGCTTGGCCAGATACAACATCGCATATTTCAAGTTTCTGTCCCTCATCCGCCGTTTCACATCCAAAAATGTCTTCCTGGCTGCTTGTACCTTGTCTGGGAAATCCGTGAAGAACTTAATAGTGTCCCCCTTATAGGTAACAGTCCCCTTCTCCCTCGCCTTTCGAAGTACAGTGTCCCAGTCCCTGTAATTCAGCAGACGGGCAATCAACGGTCTCAGCGAGGCTCCAGGGACTGGCCTTCTCCCACCGGGAATTCTATGTGCCCTCTCCACCACACACAAGGGGGAAACCCCTCTGGGCCCAGTGCCTCCCTCAGGATCCCTTCCACCAGAGCCTCCATGTCTCTCTGGTCCGCCGACTCGGCCAGGCCTACAATTCTGATGTTATTCCTTCTTGAACTCGATTCGAGGTCCTCCTGCTTCTCCCTAAGCTCCTTCAAGGCCTTCTTCATTCTAGCCATTTCGCCTGACACCGAGGCTGCCACATCCACCACCCCGGATATCATCCCCTCCGCCTCATCCAAACGTTCCCCATGTTTATCCAGGCGGGCCTGCATGTGGTCAACCTTACATGTCAGTGTGTCTAGCTTCCCATCAAGATATTGTATCCCAGTCTGCAACTGCGCAAACATGGCCTTGATATCCCGAAAAGCCACCATAGGGTCCGCCTCAGAATCCGGGGTTTGCAGAACAGGTGTATCAATTAGTGCCCCATTGGCTGTAGTCTGAGCAGGCACGGCGAAATGCAATTTAGATTGATGCTTGCCACTTTTACCCCAGTCAACACTCCCCAGCCGATGGCTCCGTCCAATTGTGCTCCCGCCTCCAGTCCACAGCACCCCGTGTACCAGAACTTAACAACCGCCAGGTGCAGGGGCAGCACCGGGTACCACGGCCAAACCAACAGTGCCAAAGCCCCGACTTCCGGAAGCTAGCGCTATCCCACAGGTATGGCCCCAACGCACTGACAGGTAGCCAAGGACCCCCTCCGAGAGGCAACACCAGTGCAGCACAGCCACCTGCGCAATTCCCGTGTCCTGCTCCTAATATCTTAGCAGAGAATCCGTACGCGCTTCCTTTCAGGTTCCAGAGACCGCCACAGGAGATCTACAAAGCACTACCACATCCTGAAGAGCATTATGAGCCGGGGGGGGGGGGCAGTAAGATGAGACCACGCACCCGATCAGGAGACTCGCTGGTCCCCCCCCCACAGCCAGCTGGCAGCAATGTGCAGGACGGCCTCTCACCAGGTGCACTCCCCGCCGACTCCACAGGGACACCTCCTGCTCCAGGGCACCTCCAACACTTGCTCAGCGCCGCCTCCGCCCTCCCCGGCAGCTCCAACCAGCGAGGACCGCACAGGAGAACACTCGGGGAGCGCCGATCACAGGCCAACAGACGTCCCCAGGAGACCACCGCTCCACCTCGGGTCTCCCCAACTAATCGGAGCCTCGCCACAGGAGAGCCGCTGCAGCCGCACCACGGGCCCGCTCCGCTGCGCAGCTGCCCGGTGGGCTCCCTCACTCAGAGCGCACGTCGGAGCCCCCCAGCCAGGGCCCCACGCTCCTTCTCGCCGCTCCGCCGCTGGGACCAGAGAGTCCACCACCTCCTCAACCAGAGCTCCTCCGCTCAGCAGACCTTCGTGCCACAGCCTCATCCGCCGCCGAGCAGCCCCATCTCCACTCCACGTGGCAGTCCCCAACTCCCGAGGAGCGCCGCCGTTCTCCCCTAAAAAGGGTCCGGATAGATTCCTCCTTCACTCTCCCGAGGCTCGACACAGCCCGGGATCGATGCACATAAATAGATGACTTCCTCAGAGCAATTATCCGCAGGATGGACGCCCGAATGTTCGCGGGCGCTGGAGAGCTTCACAGACCCACGGCCATATTGGTCGGGCTCTCTAGCACCCCCACGTATGATAAATAGTTGGTAGCAATAGCAACGGGAGATAGAAGAGATATGAGAGGAAAAGGAAAGTGAGGAGTTGAGGATGACACCAAGATTGCGAGTAGAGGTGGAAACAGAAAGAGAAGTGGGGAAAAGGAAACCGCGAGAGGAAGAAGTAGAGGGCTATAGTGGGAGCAGGAAAGAAAAGAACCTCTGTTTCAGCAGGTTTAAGGTGCAAATAGAGGGGAAGACATCCATGGGCCTCATTACAACCTGTCAGGTTTGGACTGCAGTGATTCTGTGACGGTGGTAACAAAGTTTCCGTGTCCGTAAGGTTGTGGAAAGACTGTCCGATTACGTGCTGCCGGTCACGCGCACCACACGGACGCGGAAACGTTGTTACCGACATCACGGAAAAAGCCACGGAAATGGACATAGCGCTGCCACAAGTAGTGCAAAACCCGTGTCCGCCTCCGTCGCCACGGACACGGAACCGGAAATACCATGATCGCCAAAACAGGAAACAGAGAGGCGGCCATCATGTAAAGCACAATCCATTGCCATCCAGAGTGAGCACAAGCAGAATCCACACTGTGAGAAGGCAAAAGGGACCACCAGCATGTCTGCCAGGATTCCAGCCCAGAGGCAGCGCAAACAGAGCTTTAGTGAGGCGGAGCTAACTGTTCTGGTGGAGCATATAGTGGAGCATGCAGAGATGCTGTTCAGTGCCGATCAACGGCGTGCCACACAGCAGCAGAGGAAGGAAGTGTGGGCGGAAGCAGCACGCAAGTGCACCGCTGTGGGCGTGACTGTGAGGAGCATCAAGGACTGCCACAAGCAGTGGGACGACCTCAGGCTGAGGGTTCGGAACCTGATCTCCACACACCGCCAACGCAGCAGTGGGACAGGTGGAGGACCCCCTTCCCCACTGAGGCTGCAAGCATGGGAGGAGCGTTGCAGCAGTGTCCTCCACCTTGAGGGCATCCATGGGATCGGGGAGGCTGAGGCAGGAGTGAGCCCACCTGCAGATGCTGGTAAGTGGTGAAACATGAATGCCACATGAGAATATGATGATGGCATGACTGGGCCAAAGGACCCATTAACAACCCCCCCCCCCCAAGCAGTGCATGACTTGGCCAAAGGACCCATTAACATACCCCCCTCCCCCAAAGCAATGCATGACTGGGCCAAAGGACCCATTAACAACCCCCCTTCTCCCTAAAAGCAATGCATGACTGGGCCAAAGGACCCATTAACAACCCCACACCCGCCAAGCAATGCATGACTGTGCCAAAGGACCCATTAACAACCCCCCCCCCAAAGCAGTGCATGACTAGGCCAAAGGACCCGTCATGATCTGTATGGCAACCAATATCACAACAATGCATACCCCCAACAATCAGATGCATGTAACTAACACTATTGAATGATCAACCTGTATGATGCATGTGATGCACCCAGCAGGCACCACCGCAACACTAATTACATGTCCTCTGTGTCCCCACAGCCGTATCAAGTGACAGTGATACTGCACAACAGGCCAGGCAATCTGCACCGGCACGTGTCCAAGCCACCGCCTCTGCACAAGAGGATGCTGCCAGCAGTTCGGCATCTCTGCCCCCAGTACCAACTGCAACAAATGTACCGGCCACCACCACCGACATCTCCAGCGTCTCCACGCTGCCTGAGGCAACACAGGTGCCACGGGAACCCATCATGCCCACCCAAACCAACACAGAAGGCAGCTGCACTGCAGAGGAGGCGGCCTGTAGTGACAACAGTGCCCCGGCAGAGCACTCTGATACTGGGCCACAGGGGGAGACGCCCACATTTGATGACCTGGAATCCTTCCATCAGCTGGAGTTTAGCCCCACATCACTCCGAAGTCCCATGAGGTCACCCACCCCATCTATGGCAGAGCTTAATTCCCGCATGCAGCGGATGGAGGAGCAGCAAGCTACCCTCACCCAGCTGGTGGAGAGGCAGCTCGAGGAACCTAGGCTGCAGAGGGAGTGCTACAGCACGTCAGTGTGTCGCCTATCAAGGTCCATTGGACGCTTTATCAGCACTATTGTCACCCTGGCACGCCATGTGCGGGAGGGTAATGACAACACCTCCAGGCTCATAGAGTCCATGTTGATTGGGCAACAGGCAAATATTGCACGTATGCCATCTATATCTGATTCTGTGCCATCCAATACCACCACCCCATCCAGCTCCACTACTGCCAGTCCAAGGAGGCGCTCGAGTTGGCTAACGGGGCTCTCGGGCAAGGATGCACAGGCACAGAAGCGCACACGGAAGTGATGGCATGTGTGTGGGGCACTGCAGGACACACGTGGTGGGTACATTTGGGTGGTGGGGGAGGTTGTTTTGGGTGTTTGAACATTGGGGCCTGGGTGGGGGTGGGTATGTTTGGGTGGTGGGTGGGCACGGGTGTACAGCTTCCCTAACCATTGCACCTCCTTCCCTGTTGTTAATTCATCAATATATCATCATTTGAAATCAAAACATACATGTGTGGACATCTTTCATTTCATTTGCAGTACAACAAATCATTTATTGTCATCACCATGTCCATGCATTGCTGTGAATGTGCTGTGTCTCAAAGGTAAATGCGAATCAGTTCATCCCGTGCTCTTTGGCCATCAAGTGGACCCCCCGGGGGAGCTGGTGCCATCCCATCCCCATCCCCATTCCCATTCCCATCTTCTTCATCTGCGTCTGGGGGCATTGGGATGTTCCTGCGCAGGCAGAGATTGTGCAGAATGGCACATACAAGCGTGATTTTACCCGTCTTCACTGGGCTGTACAGCAGTGATCCACTAGATCTGCTCAAACAGCGGAACCGGGCCTTCAGCAGTCCGAATGTCCTCTCAATCATTCCACGTGTGCGGACATGTGCCCTATTGTACGCCTCTTCATGCCTGTTCCTTGGTCTCCATACAGGTGTCATCATCCATGGCGTGAGTGCATATCCAGCATCACCTACATGGGCTGTAGATAGGGGGACATGTCAGTGTTTGTGGTATCATGTCTTCATCTGATGCTGTGCTATCTTGTATCATTGTTCATTCATGCATGTGTGCCATGCAGTGGTTGGAAGTGTTTATTGGCCATCACAGTGGATGTAGCCAAATGGATATTGACCTACACATTTATATGCATGTGTACTCTGCCCTGCGGGTGACATTTGATTGTGAGTATGGCATAGTGCAGTGATGTGCACACATGGCAGAGTCACTCCAATGTAATGAAGTAGTTAATGCAGGACGTCTCATTTACAGGCATCATGTGCATTGGGAGGGCAGTGTTCCATTTGTGGGTGGGTGTTTGCAGTGGCACAAGGTGTATGGGACAGTGACAGTATCGGCTGTGTGTGTCATGTGGCAGGGTGTGTACGGGCACACTGTGTTGACCTGTCATGTCTTCCTTTGTGATGTTTGGGATCCGCTGTCTATTTGGTTGATGGCAGGGGGGATGATGCATGTGCGATCACAGCGGCACACTCACATTGCTCATTGGCCTGGAGACACACACACCACTTCAACAGGGTCAGAGCATTGTCAGCTGTACTCACCTAATAGCCATGTGGTTTGTCCAGCATAGCGTTCCATGTACCGTGGCAACGTGGAATTCCGCAGTACCATTGAGTCATGGATTGAGCCTGGGAAACGTGCGCAGCAGTGTGTAATCAGTAGCGTGGCATCACATACCATCTGTTCATTCAACGAGCGATACTGTTTCCTATTGCGGAACACCATCTCAATTGCACGTGGTACTGTCAGCTCAATGTGGGTGCAGTCAACCGCACCTATGCAATTTGGCATGCCTGCTATGGCATGGAAGGCCAACTTGGCGGCAATGACCTCGGGGAGGGTACGGGGTAGGGCTATGTGTTCCGACACATGGCGCAACAGGGCATCCAGTACCTGTACCAGGATTTTTGAAAAACAGGGTTGTGATATGCCATGCAGCTCACCGACCGTGTGTTGATACGTGCCAGTGCCAAGGAAATGCAGCACAGACACAACCTTCAGGAGGGGGGGGGGTGGCGGTGGGGGTGTCTATGTGGCTGCTGATGTTGTCCTCAATCATGGCAGTGATGTACAGGATTGTTGGACGGTCCAGCCGGTATAGTGTGTGGATCTGTCCTGGGGTAAGGTTCCAGGGTGAGGCCCTGATGCGTGGTATTGCAGGTTGCCTGCGGGGTTGTGCCAGCTGGACAATGGGGTTTGCCATATGTACAGGGTTGGCTGGTTGGCGCCTGCGCCTCCTCTGCCTCCGCCTCCTCCTCTGCACCATTACTGCCATCATGTGCAGTGCTGCCTGTTGGTTGAGTAGGCCCAGTCCAAGTGCTACTAGAGCTGCTGCCTGCATGGTTCTGTGTTTCTGTGTTGTGTTGGGCTGGGTGTGGCCCTTTTGTAGGTTCCCAGTGTGCTTCTGGGTCCAGCTGGGCTGATTTGGTGCGCCTGTGCCCTTATTCAGTTCAGCAGGCACTGTTTAACGTCATGTTCGCGGTGGCGGCGGTACCGCCACCGTGATCACAGTTCTAACTCCATTTTTCTGGCAGTGTTTCCGTGTCTGCGCTAGTTGTGATGCTCGCAGTGTTTCGTATTGCCGGTAACAGAGGGGTTTCCATGCAGGTGGACTTTACGGGACCCTTAACTCCGCGGTGGCGGTTGGGGGAGGTGCTATTTCCGGGGCCGCGGGTCATGATTGGGCGGACGTGGAAACGGTGCCGGTATGTTTTTACCGGCGGCGTTAACTCCGGACCGGTGTACTTGTAATGAGGCCCCATGTCTGTATTGCAAGAAAAAGGCAGACAAAGAAGAATTAATAGAATCTGTGAAAGAGGTAAAGGATAGGAAGATTTGTCAGTCATCACTGTAAAGCTGGTAAGGAAAACCAAAGGAAGAGATGCTGGGACTGAAGGGGGAGGTATAGAGAGACAAGAGGAGTGGTCCAAGTACTGAGTCCTGGGGGACACCTTGAGAGAAGGGCCTGGTAGGAGACGAGTGACTAGCCCAGGAGACTGAGAACTTGTGACCTGAAAGTTAAGAGTGGAGCCGATTAAGGACGGAGTGGTAAAAGCCGAGTTCAGCAAGAGATGAAAGAAGAGTAGCATGGTCTACCGTGTTGAAAAGTGTCCGTCAGATCCAGAAGAATGAGAAGGGAAGAAAGTTTGGAGAGAAATTGTTCATATTCAGAAAGTAGTGTACAGCATTCACTTTATCTGGTATGATATGAGCCTTTGCAAATGAGTATGGCAGTGAGTAATGTTTATTTCCAAAGGAAACGGTCAGAAACATGCTTTTTATAGGCAAACTGCCTTTGTAATCACCACCCTCACCAACTTACGCGTTGCCCCCAATTGTGGACTAACTACATTTCCAACACAGATACTACAAAGAGATTAGAATGCCATGGTTTAACTCACATTTGTTCTTATAAAAACGACTGTGCATTTTTTGCAAAGGCTTCCTCAGTGACTCCCAAGGCAGTTGAGAATCAACTTCAAAGTTTTGTGTCTCATCTTCAAAGCATCAATATCACGGTCACCCTATTCAAATAATAAAAATGGTTTTGCCTGCTTAGGTCAATAGGAGCAAACCTCTTTGCCTTCCTAAAGGTAAATCCGAACACAAAGGAAAATGACAATTCTGTTTGGTCGCCCTGGCCTTTGAAACAACTTCCACCAAGAACTGAGAGCCACCAAATCTCACTTGTGATTCCATGCAACCCTCAAAACACGTCATCTGAGTTTCAAATGCTCCTCTCTTTCCCAACCTCCCCATCACCCTCCACACTCTTCCACAGCCCACGTGTGACCCTAAGGATTGCGGTCTGTGCGCTTCCTCCCGAAGTAGTTCTTTAGCACATCATGACTATGCGTGTTGATTTTACGAGACATCTGTGAGCCTTCTCACATTATACCGGCCATGTGAACTTAAAGAAGGGTTGTAGTACTTCTCTTTAGCTCCAAGAGGCGTTTGAGATAACTGTGTCTGTGTTACGGTTTGATCAACATCAACTCATGTACTTAAGTACAATTTAAGTAAATCTGACAAGCTTATATGTTGCAATACAGCTCCTTGCAGCAAATTATTCGTATACAATTTTCATGAGAAATGGGGATGCATAAGTTTCTCAAAGTAGGGAATCAGTGGGAAATGAGCACATTGTTCTTACACTTTTACTGAGCATATTCCAGTGTTCCTTAATGATCTTTGGTGCAGTGGGTACAGCTATTAGGGTGGCAAATGCTGATTTCTATAAGCAATGGATTAGCAGAAGAGGAGCAATGTTCAACTATCAGCGTGAGACAATGCCTCCTATATCCTAGGCACATCGTTTACTGTGTATTTTGACTTAAACCTCTGATAAAATACTTCTCTTATTCTATACGAGGCAGATATTTAACAAACAAATCAGCACAAGTCTCTTTTCTGACCCTAAACATGGGAGAGGCAAGACATTAGTCATTAATATGTCATTACAAATCTAGCAATTCAACTCTCCTCCATGTGTAATCTTGATCTGCATTGCTAGACTTACATCCATTGCATTCCATTTTTCAAAGTTCACCTTTGTGTCGGGGAGGTATAACTCTTGCTCAAATTCACAGGAGGTTGTGCAGCGATCCTGTTAAAAAACAATACATTAATGGTTAGATGGGTTTTATAATCAATTCTTCTCTATGGGCTTTAATACAGGACTAGCTATGGTGACGATACTCTCTGCCTCTGGCGCTATAGAAAATTGCTTTCTCCCATTCATTTGCTGGCTGAGTCAAATGCTGGCTTCATAGAACATGATGAGTAAGTGTTAGTGTAGGTATAACATCAAGAAAACTATCAGTGTATTTTTACATCTCGCTGCATCACTCTCTCTCTGACTGTCCAGTTTAATAATAGTTGTAAAAAGCTAAGGTGGTGGCCGCCTCTCCATACTCAACAAGTAAATTAATTTATATTATCATGTGCTGGCTAATTTTGTATATGCCTTCTTTTTAGCATTCATTTAGACAAGAAAATAAGGGGTAATTCTCCTGTTCTTTGTTCCCAGATCCCCTCATTCATGTTGTGGAGGAGCCCATTTGAGGGCTTTCTGACCACTCTGTTGAAGAGGAATAGAAATAGATGTAATGAAGATTACCAGTAAGTAATCTAGACATTGCCACCCCTTTTCTCTTCATCAGCCTGGTTCTTATTGGTTGAGGCACAGTGCTGTGTCTAGAGACAGGAGCAAGGGGCCTGCAGCCAGCATCATCCAAGATTCTGTTTGTGAGACAGAAACAACAGTAATAGAGCACTATTCCTTTCTGATAGGGGAATGGGGTCCTTTTTTATATCTACAAAAATACATTTTGAAAAAGGAACAACAAAAGGGCAGGAGATTTGAAGTGGCTTGCGTTTCCCTATTTATTCCTACTGCTATTCTTTATCATCACAGTAATTACTTGTGATGATAAAGAATAGACAGGCATACTCCTACGTCCCGTCCCCTTTCCTCCATACTTTTGGGACATTCCGTCCAGTGGGACGGGACCGGAGCACTTTTGTAAAAAAGCATCAAATTGAAAAATCTATCCTTCTTCTCTTTTTACGCGGGGTACCGCGTGTGGCTGTAACCCCGCCCTCCTGAGCTCCGCCCTGCGCATTGCCCTTCAGTCCTTTTCTCTGCGCGGTTGGGGCTGGACGCACTTGAATCACCGAGAAGACATTTTAATTCTTTCCCGTTGTCCTTCTCTCCTGCTGCGGTCGTGTAGTCCTCCGTCTATGCTGGATCGTTTGGAATTTGTCTCTTGTTCCTCTTGCGAATTTCGCTTCACTAGGGCGGATCCACATTCTTTCTGATTGGAGTGTCTGGGACCGGATCACCATTGGGACTTGCGTTTCTACTGGGACTCCCTTTCGGTCCGGGCACTTCAGCGTCGTCTTCGTCATTGGGAGGAGGTCTTCCAGCGAGTTCCTCCACCGAATGTTCATCTCTTCATCGACGAAAAGAAGAGACGCCCGGTAAATTCCTTACTTTTTAGGGCACCCAGGCCGGGAGGACTCCTTCCTGGGCTCCTCCAGGTCCGGGAGGGGCTTCAAGAGCTCTGCTACCAGGGTTTCCCCTGAGGTGCCTCACAGACGGAATAGGTGTACCAGGGTTTTCTCCGAGGGTTCCTGCGAGGGGTCTGCTGACACCGGATCACGATCCGAAGTTCACCAATCAGGTGCTAATAGCCAGCCCAGTTATGCTGAGGCTTTGGGTACCATAGTTCGCTCCGAGGTCTCCTTGTCTGGAGCTTCTCATTCAGACACCGGGGTGTACCCTGAGGCCTCCGTTGAGGCTTTCTGTACTGAACCATGGTTTGAGGCCCATCTCGGGAGAGCTATACAGACCGGACTTCGTTCCGAGGTTCCTCTCATTGAGGCTAAGGTGTGTACCGATAGAACTGAGAGACCCGTTAAGTTCTTGTCTGTGAGGTGGATTCCTCAACATTCCAGCGCTCGCGGTGATACCGGTTCTGTTGAGGGGGCACAGGGAGAGGTCGCTCTCTTGGAGGCTAATTCAAGGGGCCCCTTCAGGATGTCCAGTAAACCTCTGAGGCCCCACAGTACCGGCTCTGGCGAGGATCCTTGTGTCAAGGCTAAGGTTTCGATCAAGTCTCCTGACCTTCCTTTGGAGATACCTGCCTCATCTACACATGTGACACAGTTCTCTTCAGGTGTGGAGAAAATGGCGGGCCTTCCCGTGTGGTCTACGGCGGCCATTTTGGATTCTTCCCTTACACCCACGCTATAAACAATGGGTGCTGGCAACCTTCTTTTTATTGAATAACCATTTCCACGGGTCAGTGCGAATCCGTTCCACCCTTCTTATGACTGCCGTGCTCGGATGCCACTACAGCATATGGTCTCGCTTCCTGGCAGCCTTCCTCATTACGTTCGTGGGGATATGCCCCTTATGAGCGGCCTACCCGAGTGTCTAAATCTTCTTCAGAGGATGCCTTTTTCGGGAAGTTTCAGAGACTAATGCGCTCTGACCCCATGAGGGAGTACTTTAAGGGCCTTTCTTGTAGCTGTCACCAGGGTTTACCCTGAGGTGCCCCAAGCCCCTAACAGGCGTACCAGAGATTCCTCCGAGGGTTCTGACAGACCTGCCAGTACCGGACATTGTTCAGAGGTTTACCATCACTGTGCTAAAGTTAAGCCCAGTTCGGCTGGGTCCTGGGATGCCAGGGTTCACCCTGAGGTCTCCGTTTCTGGAGCTTTCCCCGCTGTAACCAGGTTGAAACCTGAGGTTCCTCTTTTGGAGGCTAAGGTCTGTACCGAGTCCCGACTCGAGGCCCCTTTTAAGGGAGCTTTACGTACCAGGTTGAAACCTGAGGTTTCTCTTGTGGAGGCTAAGGTCTGTACCGCGTCCCGACTTGAGACCCCTTTTAAGGGAGTTTTACGTGCCAGGTTGAAACCTGAGGTTCCTCTTGTGGAGGCTAAAGTCTATATCGACAGATCTGAGAGGCCTTCTCAGAGGGTCTTGTCGGTGAGGTATTTTCCTCAACCGTCCCACGCTCAGGGTCGTGGTGGTATCGGTTCTGTCGAGCAGGCAAAGAGGGGGGGTCATGGACCGCATTCCCTCTGGTACCGGCTTGTCCGAGGTTCCTCCGTTGGAGGCAAATTTTTTGACTGGTTCGAAGTTGTCCAGTAAACATCCAAGACCACCCAGTACCGACTCTGCCGAGGATCCTTGTAAGGCTAAAGTGTTACTTGAGTCCCCTGGCTCTTCTGAGGAGGCAATTGCCTCAGCTATGCATGTGACGCAGTTTTCTTCAGGTGGCGACAAAATGGCGGCCCAACCTGCGTGGCCTACGGTGGCCATTTTGGATACCTCCCTTACACCTACGTTGGCAACGTCTGGTGCTGGGAGCATTCCTTTCGCCAATAGTGACCCGTTCTGCCCTTCTTTCGACTGACGTGCGTGGGCTCCGCTGCCTCATACTGTCTCGCTCCCTACTGCTTTTGCTTCACTGATCTATGGGGACCCGGCCGGTGGTGAACCCTCCTGGCAACCATCCTCCTTGTGTTCGGAAAGGTATGTCCCTTACGAGCAGTTTCTTCCTCTTCGACACCTAAGCCCTCGGCTGAGGATGAGTTTTTTGGGAAGTTTCAGATGCTCCTGCACTCTGACCCTATGAGGACGTATTTTAAGCGTCTTTTCACTCCTGTTCCACCCCGGCCCCGGCTGCTCCGATTCAGTTTTTCTTTTAAAACCTGAGGCGGTAGGCGTGGTGGATCAGTCTTCTGTTCCCACCTCGTTGGGTTGAACCTTAAGCGATGAGGACAGCGATGAGCAGCCCCGCTCAGTGAGAATATTCCAAGACCAGGAGGGGCTTGTGTAGCTCTGTTACCAGGGATTTCCCTGAGGTGCCTCAAGGGCCTAATAGGCGAACCAGAGTGTTTTCTGAGGGTCCCTAAGAGGACCTGCCAAAACTGGACATGGTTCTGAGGTTCACCATTGGGGTGCTAAGGTTCAGCTCAGCTCGTCTGTGGCTCTGGATACCGGGGTTCGCCCTGAGGTCTCCTTTTCTGGAGCTTTCTACACCGATACCGGGGTACGCCCTGAGGTCTCTGTTTCTGGTGATTATCACTCGGAGCCACGGTTCGAGGCCCCTCTTGAGGGAGCTATATGTCCCAGGTTAAAACCCAAGGTTCCTCAAGATACAGTACCAATGGAGTCGGGGGATCCTCTAAGGGTCCTGTCGCTAGGGTACATTCCTCAACCCTCCCACGCTCGGGGTTGTGATGGAACCGATTCTGTTGAGGGGGCAAAGACGGTGATCAGCAACAGGCCTTCCAGTACTGGCTCTGCCGAGGTTCCTCCATTTGAGGCTAATTCTGGGTCAGTTCCTAGGTAGTCCACTAAACATCCTAAATCTGCCAGCACCGGCTCGACCGAGCATCCTTGTTTCAAGGCTGTGTTTCTTAAGTCCCCTGACTTCCCTGAGGGGACAGTTGCCTCATTTTCTCCTATGACGCAGTTCTCTTCAGGTGTTGACTAAATGGCGGCTCAACCTCCTTAGTCCACGGTGGCCGTTTTGGATACCTCCCTTACACCAACTTTCATGACGACTGGTGCTGGGAGCGTTCCTTTTGAGACTGAGCAGCTTTTCCGCGCTATGTGGACAACAAAGACCCGTTTGTCGGTCCTGGCAGCTTCAGCTAAGGCTCCTTGTACACAGAGGTCAGGGTCCCAGCCTCAGTCCTTCTCTGGGATCAGGGAGTTTCAGGGTCACTGTGCACGCCAATCTGAAACTCCTGTTGGTAGCCCCGCCTTAAGCGTCAGCAGGAAGGTGGTTGGTTTTTCTCTCGGCCATCAGCCTCCTCTATAGGGATAGGTGATCTCCCTGCCGAAAAATCACCAAATGATATTTTTTGTCGGTCACACTACACTTCAGTGGGAGGACAAATCTTGTCTCATCTGGAGGCATGGCAAACCATCACAAAGACTGGTGGGGTTTATCCATCTTTTAGGCGGGTTTTTGCTTGTCCTTTCCTCCTACCCCGCCCTTCAAACCTCTTCTCCAACAGATCGGGATGCCCTCCCTCAGTGCAGAGGTACAGATAATTCAATACCTCAGTGTGGTGGAACCTGTTCCCCTAATGGAGCAAGGGAAGGGCTAGTACTGCTGTCCTTTCACAGTGCTCAACCAGGCTGGCCTGTGCACTATCATTGGTCTTTCCGAGAGTGATTCAAGTTGATCACGTCCTGCCAAATAAAGTCTTCTCTTCGGAAGGGCGATTGGCTCAGTGTGGTGGTCTTCCAGGATGCGTAAATGCACATTCTGACTTGGAGCCCGCATATGAAATATCTGCGGTTCTCCGCGGCAGCAGAACTCTTCAGATTTGGGTACTCCTTTTGGTCTTGGCTCAGCGAGACACACAGGAAATTCCTCTGAGGGGCCCCGCAGCGGTCTCCCAATAACGGATCTTCTTCCAACGTTCCCCATTTGGTGCTAAGGCTGACTCCAGTTCTGCTGTGGCTTTGGATACCAGGGTTCGCCCTGAGGCTTCTCCATCTGGAGCTAACTGTACCGAGTCTTGGCTCCAGGCCCCTCATGAGGTGGCTATAAGACCAGGGTTAAACATGAGGTTCCCCTGCTTGGGGCTAAATCGGTCACCAACAGAATTGAGAGTTGCTCATTGAGGTTCCTGGCTGTAAGGTATATCCCTAAGCTTTTCCCCACGTGCTGCTGTGGTGATACCAGTTCTGTTGAGGGGGGGAGAAGGCGGTCACGCACCACAGACCTTCCAGTACCGGTTCTGCCGAGGATCCTCCACTAGAGGCTAATTCTGGGGAAGCCCCTCGCGTGTCAAGTAAACACCCTAAATCTGCCAGTACCGACTCTGCCGAGGTTCCTTGTTTCAAGTCTAGGACTTGAGACTATTGCTACACTTGCTCCTGTGACGCAGTTCGCCTCTGGTGTGTGATAATGGCGGCCCAACCTCCACGGGCCACGGCAGCCATTTGAATACCTCCCTTAAAGCAAGGTTTACATCAACAAGCAGGGCAACACAGACTCTCCTCTCCTTGTAGATCTTGCCATACAAATTTGGGGTGGGCCATCCTGTATATTGTGTGGCTCCAGTCTCCACACATCCTGGGTCACCTCAATGTGACTGCAGATTAATTCAGTTGCTAGTCGGCATCGGTTACGAGTGTGAGATGAACAGCAATATCATCTCCAACTTTTCCAGCAATGGGGCACGCCAGGTAGTCCTCTTTGCAGCTTGCTGGTCAACATGAACGCTTATGCATTCCCCTCATTGCCTCCTATCTATTGGTCTCTCTGTAAGCACATCGAACCGTTGACAAAGCAGCTACGTGGGCTTTCCCATCAGCTTTTGGTAAGCATTACTGCTTAGGCATGAGCTCCAGAGCCGGTGCTCAATTCGGCCAGGCTGTTCTTAAAAACCTTTTCCAGTAAGGCGGTTCCATCCACCCGTATTTCCTGTGAGGAGTGCTTGGTAATCTCCCAAAAGTATGGAGGAAAGGGGAAGGGACGTAGGAGTATAACCAAGTTACTCACCATAGTGACGATCTTACTCCTAGTCCATAGCCCCCTTTCTTCCATACTCCCGCCCGCCGTCCCGTCTAATAAGTATCCTCTATTATTGCTTAAAGGTCTCAGACCTGGCGATAGAAAAGGACTGAAGGGCGATGTGTGGGGCGGAGCTCAGGAGGGTGGGGTTACGGCCACGTGCGGTACCCCACGTAAAAAGGAAGAAGGACACATTTTTCAATTTGATGCTTTTTTACAAAAGTGCTCCGGTCCCGTCCCACTGGACTGAATGTCTCAAAAGTATGGAGGAAAGGGAACTATAGACTAGGAGTAAGATAGTCACTACAGTGAGTAACTTTGTTATTCTTTTAAATGTTGTTCTATTTTTTTAATCCCTGATATGCCCTATTGAAGCAGCATGAATCCAAACTGGAGCCCATAATCCTGCTGTCTCAGGACCACATCCCTGAGGATCGATGTTACCCATAGATTGAGTGGAAGAGGCAACTGCTGTGATGAGGAAGACTAGGACTAGTAGTTATGTAACCAATAACTGTAATGGTCATAAGAAAGAAAACATAGACAACCACACCCAGGAGTGACATTCTGTAACCAACATAATTGCGTAATAAATGCATGTGTAAAATGCCGGAAGAACACCAGTGCCAAAATTATGAGAAAGTGAACAACCGACTTGGAGACGAAAAATGTTTTGTAAAAGTGTGGGGATGGGGGTCAGACCAAGTTTATGGACCGACATAAAATGTGGAGGTTGACATCCAAGCCCACCCTCAAAAAGAAGCTGCAATTCCTCTGCTAGACCTACAGCAACTTCAGATATCAGACATGCCCTCAATTATCCATTCAGAGACATTGAAGAGTGTTTACTGCCTTTCTCTGACATGCTAAAGATAATTCAAACATTCTCAAATGTATGTAAAGGAGATGTACCATTCAAGTGTAACAGGATCACTGTTTTAACATTCAGAGTTCCAACGTTCTTATTCCTCAGTAAAGGGAGAAGCCAGGAGACATGATATCCTGTTTCTTATTAAATGTTGCTAATATTGCAGTCCTGAAAGCAGACACAACCTTGAACAACAGTATGCAAATGAAATAAAGCTGGGAAGATAACCCTAAGGACAATTCCAGTAAGGTATCCTGGTTATGGAGGCCATTCCCCTCAACTTCCCAACCAACCATTTCCACTTGCTGACCCGGGTCAAAAAATAGGAGCCCTGAACTGGTGATAAAAAAATAGTGGGTACTTCCATCCTGGTAGGATGATCATTTGAGTCAGAAGAAGAAACCATGGTCTTGTGGGCCAGAATGCCATTAGCAGGATTACCTTTGATATCCTTTGATACCTTTCAGTGATCTTGGAAATGTTGGGAATCAAAGGCGAATGAGGGGATGCTATTGGAGTTCAGAATTTTCTTTTGGGGGGAGAAGGAAACCGAACCAAGAGAGGATGCTTGAATTCCTGGCTTATCTGTCGATAACAATCCGGACAGAGCATCATGTCCTGTGAAGCAAGAAACACACTTCTCAGATTGTCACCTGAACATGGTCTACTCCACTTATGTAGACTGTTGTAACAAAAGGCCTAAAGACCCATAAAGTAAGCCAATTCTGGTGTTGTTAGTTTGATCCAAAATGCTTTGCTTGGATTCTAGGAAAATGTCTCTCAAGTCTCGAAAGATCTCTTTGATAACTTTAAGTGATCTTGAAAATGTTGGGAATCAAAGGGAATGAGGGGATGCTATTGGAGTTCTGAATTTTCTTTTTGGGGGAGAAGGAAACCGATCCAAGAGAGAATGCTTGAATTCCTGGCTTATCTGTCGATAACGATCCGGACAGAGCATCATGTCCTGTGAAGCAAGAAACACACTTCTCAGATTGTCACTTGAACATGGTCTACTCCACTTATGTAGACTGTTGTAACAAAAGGCCCAAAGACCCATAAAGTAAGCCAATTCTGTTGTTGTTAGTTTGATTCCAAAGTGCTTTGCTTGGATTCCAGGAAAATGGCTCTCAAGTCTCGAAAGATCCCTGCAAGTTACATCCAATTTTATGAGATCTTCTATTCCTTCATTAACCACAGTCCAATTGTACATAGAGCCTTTTGTTACATTAAAACCTAGAAATACAGACCATTGACTAGTTGTACAAAGTTTTACGAATGTACATACATAATTTGTTAATCATTTATGTAGAAATGCACAAACTCTTTTGTTACAAGTAGCTTGTTGTGTCTTGTCTTTCCCTGCACCCTGGCTTGTACGTATGGAAAGCTGTGAGTGACTGACATGGAATGCTGTGTGTGAGAATGTAACTTTCTGAATGGTTCTGTGAATGTCAGTTGGGAAGATTGTTTGACTGAAAGAGGATGCCGGTGGATGTTCTGTCCATGTATTTTTTTTTTCTTTTTTATTGAATTGGTTGAAACAAATCAACCTTTCAAAAAAAGGTGTCTGTCATTACACACAGATAAAATTTAACATTACAAAAGAAGGAACAAAAAAAGAAAAAAGAACAGATAAAACAAGAACATTTCTTAAAAATATTTTTTCAGCAGTCTATACAA
Source organism: Ambystoma mexicanum (assembly GCF_040938575.1). Taxonomy (NCBI): domain Eukaryota; kingdom Metazoa; phylum Chordata; class Amphibia; order Caudata; family Ambystomatidae; genus Ambystoma; species Ambystoma mexicanum. The sequence goes on along the minus strand of NC_090921.1, from coordinate 168,703,579 downwards.
TAAAATACTAAATATTGGCCCTCATTACAACCTTGGCGGAGGACCATGGTGCTATTATCACCATGGTCCATGCCGCTAAGGTTACGATTCCGCCATGGTGGATGGCGGAATTACTGCCCCATTCCAAGGTTAGTGGGGCAGTAATTCCCCATTCACCATTTGCCCTTCCCCATTCCCATTTTTGCCCCCATAGGGCATAATGGGAATGGGGAAGGCGCTAATTACGGCACCGTAAATTACGGTGCCGTAATTAGCTCCAAAGTCCCTTTGCGGGTTGGATTTTTAACGCCTGCTAAAAGCAGGCGTTAAACACCAACCCGCAAAGGGACACTTGTAATCAGGCGTTAAGGGTTAACGGCGCCGACGGCGCCGTTAAACCCTTAACGCCTGAGTTGTAATGAGGGCCATTGATTCTAAACTATACACAGTCATTTAAAACAGTGATAGGCTTCACATTTTAGGCAAATTAAGACATGCTAAACAGAAATAAAGATATGGCAACTCATCATTTACACACAGCTGTACTCAACTATCATTTTTTTTGCCTCTCAACTTAAGTAGCCCTAGAGGGGAGAGAAAGAGAGCAAGTTCGGCTATTTATTAACAACCGTTTCTTTGTCCAGATGCAAGCTTTCTAGGAAGCTAACAGTTGCTACCTGGTTTGGTAAATATGAGGAGTTCAGTACCACAGACCAACATTGCTCAGGTTCTAAATTACCAAGGTACCGACAATGTCTTCCAAAATGCTCTCATCTTTGAGGAGCTAATGCTGGACATTGAGTGATTAGATGTTGTAGAGTTTCAAGAATAGTAGTAATGTTGCAAAAGCGGCAGTGACTTTCTGTGGCAGCGATTAACCTTCACTTCAGCAATAATGCTCTGGGCGGCCAGATATTAAATCGCAGTCGCAAAATTGCAGAGCGAGTATTAATAGCAGGTGCTCTAATGAGATACAAAGGCAAAGTTCGCATTTTTTTAGGGGGAAAACGTGTTAGTCCCCATCCACATAAGACAACCATAGCTCACATGTTTTAATCCAATCATAGGTGTAAATTTGGGATTTTGCCTTATCCGGATTCTTGATAAGAGTATCAATAGAAACACACACATTTCCCAAGACGCCATAAACAGTGTTGAGCCACAACATGAAGAAGGTATGAGTAGTGGCAAACATGTGAATTGTAAGCTCCCTTAAGAGGATATTGTGTTCAGACGATATTAAACATTTCCTAAAGAGGGAGCATAGGCGCCAGTTGTACAAAGCTTGCAATGATATTAGATCCATCTCATAACGGATCCAGCAAACCGAGATAGACGCTGGTAGTCTTAATGTATTTTTCCAGAATTTGCTTTCCTATTTATCACATTTTAGACTGGTAGTTGTGGGTAAGGTTTCCAATCCATATAACAGGCCTGGAACAGCTTTCTGATTCCAGTACGTCAATGCTGGTTTGATTGAAAATGTCCCGTATTTATACATGATTAGTCTAGTTTGCGAATTGGTTGTATCCACTTTCTTCTCCACTCTTTCCAGATGAGCTCTGGAATGATTAGCCAGTTCAAATATCATGCCCAGATATGTGTATTCTGAAACAACAGTAAGGTTTGTTTGGCTAATGGACCACAAAAACTAATTGGCTTTCCTTTTTGGGGAAAACAAAACTATTTGAGTTTTATTAGTATTAATCTTCAATTCCGGTATGTACAATATAGTTGTAAGAAGCTTTTGCAGACCAATTTGGGTTTTTGACATGAGAACCATGTCGTCTGCGTTTATCAAGCTTTTTACTTGCTGGTTATTGATTTTTGGGGAATCAGAGGTCACATTTTAGAATATTTGTTTCGTGTCATGAATGAAGTAGTTAAAAATCGAGGAAGCCAAGAGACAACCTTGCTTTAACCCATGAGCTGTTGGTATAGGAGATGAGAATGATTTCAAATAGGGTTGAAGGGCAGCGGTCACGTTTCAATTTGTCAAATAGGAGCACTCTTGAGATGGAATCAAATGCTGAATGCAAGCAATGAAGGCTAAAAATAATACTTGCATTGTATCCCGACAATGTGCTTTAATTCAATTTAATGTTAACAAATTAATCTGGGTGCCCATCCCTGCAATAAACCCAGGCTGGTAAGGGTCTTGTAACAAATTTGTAAGAGTCCATTTGTTAAATTCATATAGAATAATTTTAGAAAAGACCTTGCCAGGGGAATCTAAAAGTGCAATTGGGCGATAGTTATTGGGCTTGCATCTGTCCCCTTTCTTGAAAATCGGAATGATGATCGAAGATTTCCAAGATGATGTCATAGTACAAGAATTGACAACTATTTGTAATATGCCATATAGGATGCGTGCCCATTCGGCCCGATTAGCTTTAAGCATGGCGTTTGAAATGCCACCGGGGCCTGCGGCCCTCGAGCCACTTGCTTTCTTGATAATCTCTTCTATGTCCGCAATTGTAAAAACTAGATGCCATCGGGCTGGCCGCGTTTGAAGAAATGATTTATGGCCAAATTTGGGATCTGCATAAAGATCTTGGAAATACTCGACCCACTGATGTTCATTAACCGAATTTAGTTGGGCATCCGGATCTCTATTACAAGCATAATTTCCGAGAAGATGCCACATTTGAGCAGAGTTCTTATTAGCTATTGCTCTGGCCATGCTTTCACTATCTTTCTGAAACATTAGTGATTTATGACTCTTTACCCAGTTCTTAAAACGAGTTTTGGCACTTTTTAGTAATTGCCAGTGGTCGCTATTGTCTGATGCAAGAATATGTCGTTTGAGTTGTCTAAACTCAGTCTTTCTCTCTTTGACCACTTGATCATAAGTGTGACAGTGCTTTATGTGATTCTTACTTGGAATAGATATTGTGTGGACAAAGGGAGCAAGTATCTCAGTGTACTGTACACCCACATTGGACAGGTTAGACGTTCAAAATTTCTCAAACTCGATAACTCTAGCATCCGTCCATTTTATTCTAGACCTTGCACTGTTATTCCCAAAGTCACAATTTAGTGTAGTGACTCTGGTTTTAGGTGCTTGTCATGCAATAGAAAGGGTTAACAGCTTGTGATCACTGCAGGGGTAGGCAGTGATTATCAACTCTTGGGTCATTCTGAACAAACTATGGTCAACAAAAATATAGTCAATGGTAATTGTGCTGCGATTCCGATGCGAAGTAGCTTGAGCCGGAATATCACCCTTGATGGATCCATTAACCATAACAAATTTCCTCTCATTCATAAAGTATAACCAATGTTCACCTTCCTTTGATGGGCGACAGGAGTTAAAGCAATCCATGTTTAAATCTCCCATGATAATGGTGTACGATGTATATGCAGAAGTATTTACAGTATCTAGTAAAGAAGTTAAACCATTATAGAAGTCGTCATCTGAGCAAGCACTGGGGTTTCTGCAAACATTCAAAACTGCCAGAGAGTGAGAGGCAGTAGTAACTTTGACCAATTGCAAATGAATACTAAAAGGGGCCCACGCTGGAATCGAAAGGCCTAAATTGCGGTTTACCGCTACCATAAGACCCGAAGACGGCCTACCTCTAGTTAATAATGCAGGAAGCAGAATAACATCATAACCATCCCACACAGGAGGCGCTGTTAGCCATGTGTCTTGTAAAGACAAAATATGATATACATCAGGAAGGTTTTTGATAGAGGTTTGCAAATGATTGTGACCTCTTGTATTCCAGCTAGCAATTCTCAGAACATTCTGAAAGTTGACTGAAGACCCTTGTGCTCTTGCATCATTTGGGTTATCCAGCTGAAAATGTTCATATATGTTGAGTTTTGAGAAATATTCCTTAGGCTGAGTTGATCTATCTTTCGGATCCTGTGCCAGCAAAAAACCCATTTCAAATAGAGACATTTTCGCCTGCCAGATTGCAACTATCCCTGATGGGATCCATAGGCGAATGATCGAGCTAGAGCTGTCAGAAATAAACTCGATTTGCTCAATGTCTCGAGAGCTAACGTCCTGTAACTCAACTACATCTCTAAAGATGTTCGAAACACTCCTTCTGTTGAGATCATAAGTAGGATTGGGCCCTTCTCTGCACTTTAAAATAAAGGAGAAGTTAGGAGTTTTTGAAGCATGCGGCAGAGATTGTGGATTTCTGACAGAACGTCCATTGTGGAAAATGTTCTTTCCAAATGGTCTCAGGTCAATGTGTTGTGTATGAGACACTTTTTCAGTTGGCGTTTGCGATTCACTTGTATAGGGGTCATTTCTTGTAAGTCGTTGAGCATTGGTAATTTGCGAGTTATGACTCACTTGCAATTGGGGGACCAAGGGGACATTGCGACCGGCAACATCAGCAAACTTTTCTTCAAGGTACTTATCGACTGCTTGTTTGAATTGCGATGTCACTCTGAGGTTTTGTTCTATCGTAGGTAAAGAAGGCAATTTCTGGGTAGGACAAAACGATACAGTTTTTTTAATCGTGTCGTTTTCTGTAACCAGAGGGACCCCCTGTTCTAGATGTGTTAAGGACTCCACCAGCGCATCTAGCGGTTGATATGATGTAGGTTGCAAATGAGATACAGAGCAATTTTTGAACACAAACTCTGTGGGAGGATCGGTCAAGATTGTAGTAGGTTTTGGGGCGAGAAACAACCCGGAGGAAGGAGCACAGCTACCGGCTGAGACTTGGACCTTCTCTATCGAAACCTTAGGGATCGAGCCTCCAATCACTTTAAAAAAGGCATTGAGGGTATTTTTACTCCCTCTGCGCGCAGGCTGATTCTTTGTTTTTTTAATGATAGAATAAGGTTTTTGGGGTTTTTGTCTCAGCGGTCTTTTGCCACGAGAACCTAATTCTCAAGCAATGCTCGTCTTCACCTTGTAGTCCTGTGCGCACTTACAATTAAATGTTTCTGCCCGCTTACCTTAATGAGTCAAATGCTGCCACAGATACCCGTACTCCCGCTGGCCAAATTACAATTTACAACCACAGCAATGAATGCTTGCCTGCCCTTCTAGCTCATGATCACTGCCAGTAACTGCTTGTCTGGTTTCCTAATTGCGTTAGATGCTGCCTCTATGAATGTCTACATTTGTGTCCTAGTAGTGCATCCAAAATCTATAATATTGTGAATTATGTACCGATCTTCCCATATGCCCTGGCTATTGCTCTGCCAACTTGTCTGCGCTCTGACTCTAGCACATCTCATAGGCCTACAGTCTTGGATATGCTGAAATACCTCCTGTTATGACCAAATCCCCTGAAGCATGACCAAGATAAATGCCTGAACTCCTACTTTCCGAAAGCTGAAGCTGTAGCCAAAAAATGTTCGTTGATACCTCACAAGCCCATTGAAAATTCTGATGTCATATGCATGCCCAATCTTTGTAATAATGTTGTTGCATTATCTAACAAAGGCCTCCTCGCATGCTTAGACCACTTGGTTGCCACATCTGAAAACCCACCCATTCCCGCCCCACCGACATGGAAACAGTCTCCTCTGATAATCTGTTGCCTATACTTTCAGTGATCCTGATCGCCACCCCCACTAAATGTCTTTCTGCAAACACTACACCATCGAGTGCAAACACTGGGATCTGGCCATACCCCCGTACGCACGGGGGGCTCAGGTGCAAATAACCTGCCTGGTCACAGCTAAGCCCTGACCTCAAGTACCACCATACCTCTAGATCTCCCTTGGCCTACACCATTCCTGTCCCCCCCCCCACAATTCACACACAGCCGAATATTACTCCTTCCTCCCTCACAACAAAGAGAAACCCAACCTTGTCTAAATAAGGACCAATTAGTAAGACTTAAATCCAAAACAGCATACTTGCTACACATCCAGCTTACTCTCCACAACCCCACTTACCTAGGTGAAGCGTAACCTTGCTCTGGTAACTTGTGGCTTACGATACCTAGAGATAGAACTGACCCCCAATCACACAACCCCACCAAAAATGAAAATGGCCATCTGGGCAGAAATGCAATACCCTCCTGCCCCTACCCTACATCCCTCCCCTTTAAAACAACATGTGCCTTCTCCATTCCGGAAATCACAACAGGCCCCTAAACAACCACAGCCTGAACAACCCACCTGCCTCAAAGGTGCCCTACTGAATGTCCGCTCAATGGGAGCCCATGCTATAGATATCCATGACCTTATACTTGAACAGAACACCAACTTGACTTCCTTGCCATCACTGAATCCTAGCTCCACAACGCCTCTGCCCCCCCTCTCCTTGGCCATCCCACCCAACTACACCATCCTCAGGGCCGATCGTCAAAATGCAATACGAGGTGGCTCTCATTGCCAAAATCCTCTTAACAACTCAGAGCCTGCCCCATCCCCACCACGACTGGTTATGAAATGCTCCCTATGAAGCTACTAACCAACCCAAAGACCACCATCAATATACTCCTTATCTACCGCCAACCTAACAACACCAGTCACCTAGACCTGGACATACGTCCACTGATCACACCTCTCCTTAACCCGAACAACAAATGCATCATCCTTGGCGACATCAACCTGGGTTTTGCGGACGCAGCTGACACCAAAGCCACTGCACTTTTGCCCTGGAAGACATGAGCTTCACCCAAATAATAGATGCCCCTACACATACCAAAGCCTGTATACTTGATTGGCTCCTCGCATCCAATGTCTCTGCAAACATCACTGCCATCAATGAAATCCCCATGGTCAGACCACTTCTTAATCCTCTTTAACCTAGCTACCCCTACCCCTTTCACCACCCAGAATCCTAAGCCTAGTCGCATACCTATTAGAAGCACCAACAAATTGTCTCTTGAGTCTCTAAAGACCACCCTGGCAGCCACACTAGAATCAGGCCCACCTTGCCCTATTCTGAACCACTATGATATTGCTAACCAATATCACGATTGCCTGCTTAACGCCATTGACAAACACGCCTCCAAAAGAACCAAAACTCCTAAATCATGTATAACAAACAACATCTGGTTCAACGAAGAGCTCATCTCCCTACGTAGGAACAAAAGAGCTTTTGGAACACCTCCACAAACAAAAGCCCTCCTCTAGCAACAGCATCACCCTCGCCACAGCAGTAAACAAGTACAAGGCTGCTACCATTACCACCAAAGCCAACACATTGTTTTAATTTTTTTATTTTTTATTTATTGTGTTTGGTTTATCAAGAAACCTTTACAATTTTTTTTCTAAGACGTTACATTTACAAAACCTTGAATTTTGAACATTGCTTAATAACTTCATATAAAACGAATAAAACAATTAAATGCATGATACATCTAAAACATATTAAAACACTAACATAAATTTAAACTTAAGAGGTCCGATACACACTAAGAAATAGACACAATGTAAACCAGGGAGGCCAGTACGCACAAGTCACATTTTGCTTTTAGAGCAATCGGAATATACATATTAAGATCAGGTTCTAACTCATGACAAGGCAGCCTAGCTCTTTTAAATAACTCAGTCCAGAGGTAGTATGTGTTAAGACTAATCCTAAATCCTTATTTCACATAATTTCCCATCAATTAGATCAAGAAGCACAACCAGTCTCAATATAAGTCTCTGGCTGTTGCCCCACATACAACTGTTCCATATCAATTCTCTGGTGAGCACACCCTATTAGAAAGACATAGATCAAATATCGTAAGCCTTGTTCCCTCAAAGTGAGGACAATACATAAAAAGCCAACACATTCAATGAACGCATCAACAATGCTGGCTCCAACACCAAAGAACTCTTCGCCATCCTGAGAGAATTAGAGATTCCTATCCCCACTGCATTTGCCTGCCATTGCTGACAAAACCTGATGCATCACCATGCAAAACGCCCTACCTTACAAAGTCCCCTCACTACAAGTGAAAATCAGCATCAAAAAAGGCAATCTCTCCTAATAAATGTCCGCTGTGACCAAACTCAACTCCCGCTTAAGAAGCATACCACCATTGCATTTCCCCATTCAAATTTAACTAAGTTACTCAAGAGGAAGTGCTTACTGCCATCCTTGCATTAGAACCTTCGAACTGCAAAGGGGATGCTTGCCCAGCATGCATAGTTAAACTATGGGCACCCACCTTGGCATCCATAATCACAAGCTTTGTCAATGCCTTGTTTCTTACCAGCAAAGTCCCGTCCAATATCAAATCAGCATGGATCACCCCACTACTTAAAAAACCTACTCTTGACAATTCCATCCCAACCAACTATCAGCCAATCACCACAGTACCCTTTGTTCTTAAGAAACTGGACTGCATGGCCTACATCCAAATACAGCATTTCCTAAAGCTGAACCATATGCTTGGAACGAGGCAATGAGGCTTCTGTCCAAAGCATAGTACAGAAACAGCCCATTTGGATCTCAAAAACCAAATGGACCTCATCAGGGACTCAGGACACCTAGGCATAATCCTACTACTATATTTATTTGCTGCATTCAACCTAATCGACCATGGCACGCTCTGTCAGCATCTTAGCCAGCATTTCCACTTCTTGCCCAACGCCACTGCCTGGATACACTCCTTCCTCAGTGACTGAACCACTAGAGTATTCATTGGTGAAGCTGCTGCTGACACTATCCTGGCGCTGCTAGAGGCACCCCGGGGATATTGCCTCTCACCTACACTTTACAATACATTACATCAACCCCTCTTAGACTTACTGGATTCCTTGGGTGTCATCTACACCTACTTTGCTGATACCCAAATACCCATTCCCATCCCAGGTACCTTCTCCCAAGACACCCACTCAATCAAATCAGTCTACAGTACCATTCAAAACTGGATAGTTACACACAACCTTTGCTTGAATGATGAGAAAACCAAGGTACTCATTGTCGGTTTTCCCTTCAGTCTAAAAAACCTAGATCTGTCCTTCTCTTCCATCTGCATAGATGACACCAGCATCCCAATCCTGAAATGGGTAAAAACCCTGGGAGACCACATTGAGGCAGATCTAACCATGACAAAACACATAAATTCACCATTGTCAGCCACAACCTATACCTCGCGACTCGTCTCACTGACTAGACAGTTCCTTACTCCAACTAATTGCCTCATCCTATCAAAATTGGATTAATGCAACATGCTCCTCAAAGGCACCTTTACCGCCAACCTAGCCCACTACAACTACTGCAGAGCAAAGCACTGCGAGCTGCACTGGCGCTGAAGCGTTCGGATCATATCACTACCATCAGACGAGAGGTAAATTGGCTGCCAGTGAAAGCACCCATTGAGTTCAAAACTCTATCCCTGGCACACAAATGTATCTACAAAGAAGCACCCACTTACCACAATGACACACTCACACAGAAACCTGCAGGTAGAGTCCTTAGATCTAATGCCAGTATTTCCCTGGTCACCGCACCCTTCAGGAGTAAAAAAGCCAGATGTTGTAGCTTCAGGGTTACCACACGTATCCTCTGGAACACCTTCCAGATGGACATCAGGAATGAACAAACATTTAATATATTCAAAAAACATGTCAAAACATGGCTATTCAACAAGTTTGAATGATGCCTACTGTGACCTAATGCCACGCATGCAACCAATGCTATAACTCATTGTATGTTTATTCTTTAACTAACGCCTTAACATATGTCTAACCAATGCTATAGCTGTAACACATGCTGTGATACCCCAGGGTCTGGGTGTTATATAAATGCCATAAATGAATAAAATGTCAGCATACGGGTGACAAAGTGAGGATCTTGGAGTCTATGTTCATTATAAACATATAAAACAGCATTGGCTGCATTGAGTCCCAAGGGAAGATATTTGAGAAGAGAAGAGTCTACTCATACCAAATATATTGCAGTTTCATCATGGGGAGTCAACTGCTTTTCATCCTGATGAATACCTCATCAAATTGAGGACTGGTAAAGATAGAAACCCCCCCATAAGAGGCTGAAACACACGTCTGTCGACACTGTTTTGTTTGTATAATACACAGTGCATTAAAGGAAATATATGCAGGTCTGAGACGGAACACATGACATCTGAGAGTTAGCATAGACTGTTATGTGGTTGCTGATCTCTTTTGGAGGTAGGAAAACACTGAAGTAGAGTGTGAATAGTGTACGTGGTCAGAAGAAAGGCATTTAGGCGACAGGTCCAGAACGATGTCTGTGTAATAAGAAAAGTGGATTAATTGTTAGAAGTACTGTTAGTCATGATTGTAATATCTCTGTTTTGAGCTTTTATGAGTCACTTTTACTAACCCATCACTAATTTTTGTGATAAATAGTCCACCGAGAGTGGACTGGAGACTATTTTGTGCTATTGAGTTTTTTTTAAAGAATCTACATAATAAAAACATGTATTTTCTGTACATTAAACCATTGAGCACAGAAATGTTCCTACAGGTAGAATATGTTTTGAATGGAGTATGACTGAGCTAAAGAGATGATGATGGATGTTTGGTTGGTGTCATAATAAACACAGGTGTTCTTTCTTCTATTCTATGTTCATTAGCCATAACAATTATGGTGGGCCTCTTGGAGAGAATCAAAATGGTCAGGATGACTTCCACCAGATCCGAAAAGGAGTGGCAGATAAATAATCAGAGCATGGTGTACATGTATGCGGAAAAGGAGTTAAATAGTTGAGTGTAGGGGTTCTTTAATCAGCTTGACACTGAAGGCGTTCTTGTGGTTACAATGAAGAGCTTTTTATTTAGTTTTCAGTGTTTTGTACAGGATACTTCAGAGCATAGGTTGTTTGATAATTAGGGGTGCATGTTTTTTTGATGCATAATCACACAGGCAGCTAACATTGGAATGTCAATATTACATGGTGTTACGTTAACCTGATTTTTTGAATCATGCTTACAGTTTATATCCAGTCAGGCCTGCCCCCACAACCCCCGTTCTCAAAAACATCTGCATGTTTATGCCTACAGATGGAGAACAAAGAACCTGGACATTTAAGGCATCATCTTGCCACCAGGAGATTAAATATATTCAAATGTACCTTCACATATAAACAATATTGTACAGCAGACATACTTGCTTAAATACATTCAAATACAAATTCAAATGTAAACAATATAGTGAAGCCGTCGTACTTGCCTACATGGAAATATAAATAATATAGGAAAGCAGACATTGCTTTGTATAGAATATATTGCTGCATGCTAGTATGCATTGTTTTGCTAAAGCACTTGGACCTCATCAGCCACCCATGAAATCGAATGTGTTTTTTAAGCCCTTCTGTTCTGTGCTTGGGCGCAGTTTCTGTGCCCTTCATTCTTTCTCACACTGCTGACCTCATACGGTCTGCTCGTGCAAAACTCTTTGATTGCTTTTCTCCTTCCTGTTTGGAAAGGAAATGTTCTCTCGTCACGACGGCAGGATATAGGGCCTCTGATTCCCCTCAAACGATTAGCCAGCCAATTTGTGTGAGAAACAGCCCTTCGTCCTAGTACCGTCCTGCGGTTGGGCATCATTTCGCTGGAAGACTTGCGTGCCAGTGTCTTCCAGTAGGAGACTGAGCTTCTCGGACAGCAGCATGTTTGATATACCGAACAATATGAAGAGATTCCAATTAAATTGTCGTTATGGACCAAGCTGTTTTATTTGTACTCTTACACTGTATGTAAACTAAAGCCTATATGGACAATTCATAAGCCCACACTTTGCCTTTCAGTGTGCTCGCATTGGACTATAGGAAAATATGGGTGACAAGCCAAGTCCTTGACCTTGTCAGTAGGGGTTTAGAACCTGTCTCCATATGGGATGGGAAGTGCATGAAGGAATCTAGAGCCAGTCCTAGCCATGGGGATACATCCAACAAATGAGACCCAAACTTCTGCTCCCCCGCCTTTTGTGCCAGCATGTATCTTTGCAGACCCTTATTTCCGGCCTTGCCTCTTGGTTCAGATGCTTGCCAGTGTTTTTCTTTATTTTCAGAAAGGCCCTGAGAGAAAGGTGGAAGAACTACAGAGAAAGAAAAGCAAGAGAACCAACATCAATGCTGCATGCTCCAAATAGCGAAGAGAAACTAAGAAGAGCCAATACAGCCCGCAGAGATCCAAGCACAGCAGCTAACTTACCCGAAAAATGGACACCGCCACTGCAGCCGTGCACCAGAGCAGTACGAAAACATATGTCGCAACCATGGCTGAGTCTGCCAGCAAACTCCTCTATACCACCAATGACGGAGAGTTGGCATGGCAGGAGGACCTCACCTCAAACTTACCAAAACGATCTGTTTTAATGGACCCCAAAACTTGAACTGGGACTACGAACTTGCTACACCTCCATGATCATTACGCGGCAAGCACACGCAGAGACAGTGGGCGGGTTTTAGCAGGGCCAGTCCTAGGGTTTGTGGGGCCAAGTGCAGCTAGTTAAGAGTGGGCCCTTTAATTCGCATGGGATGACATCACAGGAAGTGACGTCACAGGAAGTGAGGATTAATTGCCCACAAACATAGTTAGTGGGTGCCTGACTGAAAATCAGATGCGGCCTCTGATAGAGAGATTTCTGTATGTTGGGAGTGTATAGTATAGAAGGTGTGCACCATTTATTCCATTTATTCCAACACATATGAAATAACGTTTGCCGAAATATATAAGTCGCATTTCAATGCGCAGATTTCAGGGAAGTCCTAAAGTCCTGTGTTTGGAAGACTTGCCGGTGAAAGCTGGTGCGATGACCTGGTCTGCTCTCCAAACAAGCAGAGTTGCATTTGGAAAACAAGGGGGTATTGACACTTGAGAAGTGGGATTTTAACAAGTCAGCCAATCCATTCCCGAAATGCTGGTTGAGATTCATAAACTGGGAGAATGAGGATTATGTGACCTGAGAATATTCTGTACCATTCTCTCCGAAATTACATTTGTGAGCCAGGAAGCCACAACAAACTTGTTTATGTGTTGGCAATAAAAAAAAAAGGCTGTGGTTTTATTGTACAACATGGCAAATAAAACATAACTGTAATATTAGAGGTAACCAAGATAGGTGTGAAAGTCTTATCTCTTCGGGACTTTTGGGCAAATGGGCCAGGAAACGGAAAGTGTTTGTTTTTGCTCTTGGCCCATGTCGCCAGTCCATCTTCTTTACCAGGACTGTCCCGTTGTCTTGCGTCTTGCTCATTGTGTACTTCCTTAGGGGTGGGTGGGTCTGGGTGAAGAAGATTTCTGTGTTCGCAGGAATCCTTGTGGCACTCAGTTCGGAGTGTTAGTAAACTGAAGATCTCACCAGTATACATTGGAAAAAAGTGCCCTGAGGGCATGTATTTGTTTGTTGGCCCTGACGCCAATGGGCCGGCTAGATCCGACAGCCAGACCACACTAAGGTGTGAAGTCCCCCCCCTAAACCCCTTTTTCTACTGTATTCCTGTTTCTAGGTGCCAGCGGGCCGGAGGGCTGGTTTTGGGTGGCAGCACCACCAACATGGGAGTAATTCTAGGGGGGACAGGGGTGTTTGTCCCCCCCAACTTTCATGGCACACCATTTTGTCCACATTCATTTGGCTGGGGCAAGTTTTCTGCAGATGTCATGCCCCCCCCACCAACTTTTTCAGCAAAGTTACTCCACTGACCACCACCCATTAGCACCAAGTTTTCCCTATCCATCCCTCCCATGTAGTATGCAGTGCCAATAGCAAATGGTTTTTGCATGTAACTTTTTTAAATAGCTTTTCTCTCACTGTAGGACGTACCGTCCGTGCGAGTGCTCAGAGTTCAGTGAGCACACGGACACGACTCACACTGCAGCCTGCAAGTTGCTGCAACAGAGGGAGTCAATGGCACCCTCTGCACAGGGCCCCATAAGCAGCACTGGGTCAAGTGCAGCCGCACATGCTGCACATGGCCAGCGCCGGCCCAGGGTCTTAGCCCCCTTTCCAAGACTTTTCCCTGCACATAAAAGTCCCAGGGAGGGAAGAAGGGCACAGATTGGTTATGGAAAGTCGGCCAATCCCCGCAGAGGGAGGGATACTTAAGCAGTGGACAGGAAGCAGGAAGTGTCGGTTTTTCGGGTGAAGGAGGTGGAGGGCAGCGAAGGAGTGGCATATTGTGGAGGAGATTGTTGGCGCAGATGAGGTATTGGCTTAGGAGTGAAAGCGGTACTGCAGCTTGAGTGTGTTGCGAGTGAGTAGAAGAAGTTAGTGTAAGGAGTGAATGTGAAGTAAATGATACTGGGAGAAAGGGTGTTTTTAGTGGTAGTGGGTGGAGAGTAGTACTGGGAGATGGAGAGTAGTAATGGGAGTAGGAGAGTTGTAGTGGGAGGAGGAGAGTCATAATAGAGAGGGGTAATAGAGGAGCAGGGGGAGTGGTAAAAGGGTGGAGGCAGGTAGGAGGAGTGAGCCATCAGAGGGACGGAGATCTTTTGGGAGGAGTATGTTGGCGGGAGCGGTAGTAAGAGTAGTAAGGAAGTGGTAAGTGGGCATGACCGAACTAGCCCGAATCCAACTCCGATTAGAACGCTAACCTTTGGTTAAAATAGGAAGAGTTAGAAAATCCATGAGGGAGTCCATATAGCCGGTGTTTTAGGAAGCCACCATTAGCAGAAGACAGCGCTTCAGACAGTAGGGATAAACCTTCGGTAACACTAACCAGGAGGTACGGACGCCTGGCTTAGGGAGGAGGGTTGTGGCAAGATGAAAGAGGAAAGGCTCTAGGCCCTGCAAAGAAGATAAAATCCCTTAAAATGTCCCAAAGACTCAGAGTGTTTTCTGTGTTATCTGTGACATAGGGCAGGGGCCAAGGTGCTGTGCCAGCATGCTATTGTGAGCCTCTGTTGTGTACTACTGCAGGCTTTTTTACTGAGATAGTGCACTGTGAAGTTGGTTTGACCAATGGCACTGTCCCAATTTGCTTTACAATCACTATTTCCCATACATGTTAACAGAAATGTGCAACTAGATCATCTCAGTTTGTAGTTAAAAGAAATGAATTGGAAATTGTGAATGCCGACCATTTTTCATTGGTGGCGGGGCCTATTGTTGGCCTAGTCCTACCCTGCCCTTTGGCACAGTTTGATTTTCTGGTTAAGTACACATAGACACTGTTCTCACCATGCATTCACCTGTTGTAATTGTTTACTTATACATGTGTTTTTCTAATACACCTTTGTATTTGAGCACCTGTTATTAGGTGAATATTAATGCATAGCAAGAGTATAGGTTTACCGAGAATATGCAGGCGCTTAGCAAGCTTGCACTGTCGACATTGCAAATGAATCACGCCAAGACGAATATGCCTTCTGTAAATGTAACGTATTTACCTAGAGATGTATTCTTAGTTTAAAAGGGGGACGTTAACACGCAGCAAACAAAACTGTTTACCAAGACAATAATCAAATAAAAGTCAATAATGACCCGTGTGTGATGAGAAGGCCATTTTAGTAACAGACCTTTACTTATCAGTGTACCCCTTAGTTTATTCTTTGGGAATGTGAATCATTTACAAATAGACCATGCAGGGGGCTGGAGCTTCAAACATGCATGTTTGTTTCCTGCTTTTCAGACTTCTTTATTTCGTCTACACTGGCTCTGGTGAGCCATATTTTTGCTAGACATAATTTGGGACTTGTGTGCACTTTTTAAGCAGAGCACTTTAACCATAATCACTCATAAGGCAGGCAACCCCACAGGTAGGTGCCTGCCATCTACGTTAAAGGTCTGAATTAAGTGAATGCTTGTGGTATGGGCTTGGCAGCGCTGTTACCGTCCATGATAGCCCACCTGGCGAGTGATCATCGCCATTCTCACCAACGTATGCCAACGCGGTAGATGAAAACAAGAAGAAAACCTAACTGGCACAGTGTTTTCTTCTCCCCATGCGCAGCAGGCAAGTTTCAGTCCTTTTTAATTCTTCATTATGACAATGTAATGCATGAGTGTAGTGAGAGAGAAGAAAACACACTGTCAATTAAGTTTCATTTTTTTTTATTTTTGTAAAATTTAAAATATCAGCAATGAGCGATGCAAAAAGTCGAGTCGTTGTCAGACAGCACAGAAGATGTGATTATGCAGTTCAATACAGCCCAGGTGCCAAGCTTGACTGGACAGAACCTCCCCCGGGTGTTAACAGGAAAGATTGGTATTTATCTTGTTTCATGCAATCACCTAACATTTTGCTGACCGTTTTTGAGGTTTTCATTATGTTAAGATCCTCTTTTTTGTGCCACGTCAACAACATTTATGTAATCCACCTTTGAGTAAGGATTAAGTAAAAACAAGATCCAAAGTAAGACCACCTGAGACAAGAAACATGGACCCTAGTGTGCTCATTTTGGCGTTCCCCGTAATAAGGCGGTAGGAGCGTGTTACGTTTAAACTTTCATGTACACAGGTCCCTGGCTGTTTATTTTCCTCATTTGCATGGCAGACTGCAAAATGGGCGGCTAAAAGAAGGCGTACTCTCTGTAGTGTAAATTGAGTAAACGCTACATGCCATGAATGCATGACAGGCAGCGTTTAAAATGGATTCCTATGTAGTCGGCCTACTTTTTGCTGGTGTAAAAACCAGGCGGACACCATAGGAATCTACAGCATTTGTGCGGCATGAAAATCCGAGCCGGTGCAAGAGAGGAGTGGGGTGGCTGCATCGTATGAACTGTAAGTCACGATCCTCCCCTCCTCTCCACCATAGAACTGTATGAAATGGAAGAATGAAAGAGGATTGAAACTTGCGTGCTGAGCAGTGGGAGAAGCAACACGTTGACAGTCAAGTTTTCTTCTTGTTTTCATCTACTGCATTGCCACCCATGCGTGAGAATGGCGATGATCACTCGCCAGGTGGGCTATCCTGGACGGTAACAGCGCCGCCAAGCCCCTTCTACACACCATCACTCCACACAGGCCCTTTGAAAATGGGGCATGATGTGAATGAAAGGCATAAAAGCCGTACGCAAGGCTTTTACGCTTTTCATTTATGTTATGCCCCAACTTTGCTATGTAAATGCTGCATATAGCGGATCTACACTGTAACTCATCAGTCCTGTGACCACATCCTACAACAGTTTACACAGTACAAACCCATACCTGTGACACAGCAAACAAGCACAGGCAAAGCCATTAGGTCTGGCTTTGCACATTTAGAGAGTATGGATATTGGAATATGGCCTTACTGTGCTAATGTGGCATAATGTGATCAAACACTGCTGTTGTAACTGGAGTGATAGTATCTGGCCATACTGAGCTAAGAGGCCAACATTGAACATGTCATTTATGTCTTAATTGGGCATAATGGAATGTGGCTGGTCAATGCTAAATGGGCATGGCTAATGTGACACAAAATAATCTGACACTGCCACTGCTATGCTACCAAAACCAAAAAATTATGGCTGGATGGTTTAGAATCAATCTTAACCACGGGCACAGCTCTGGGCAACCCTCCAGACCATCGTTTTTCAGCCTGGTAAGCCACTACAGAAGGGCAAAGACCATATGCAAATATGCTTTGGGCCCACCCCAAAAGGATAAGTTCAGCTAAAACTGCTATGTCACATTACTTTTGCAGGAGACTACAAGCATCCCCAGACATGTTTAATGTCGGGCCAGTAGTTCACTGCCCCTAACGGCAGACTCGGAGTAAGCCGGTCAGAGAAAAATGCTAGAGTCGGTTGTACCGCCCGTTTTACTGGCATTTTTCCGAGACCGGCTTACTCATAAAGACCCCCATGGACTTCAGTTCCCATAATGCACCTGGAAGAGGCCTGGAAATCCCGGCAGCCAAATCCGGAAACTCTTTTGGAATCTGAGTTGCAAGCACACTGTTTCACTATGACTGGAAGCAAATACACTCCTTTTAATGGACTGCAACATTCAAAATGCCACAACAATTATTGTGCTTTTGATTCCATATAAAAACTGGTGTTTGTCCGCAATGGAACCTCTCCCAAAGTCCATGCCTCAGATCTCCATTTACCACACCTGTGACTGCTTGTGTTCAGCCCAATCATGCAGTCTCTGTTTATCTTGCTTCTGGTTGTACCCTTTCCCCTTTGTTCTAGTCCTGTTTTCAAAAGTCTTTCCTTGTGTTTCCAGTCCAGTTTTCCAGTCTGCTTTTGTTACCTAGATTCAGTTACCTTGTACAGTTACTGTGTGCCAGTACCATATCTCTGTTACCTTGTACCAGTACTTTGTCTGTTACCTTGTACCAGTTTCTTGTCTCTTTAACATTGTACTTGTACTTTGCCTCTGTTACCCTGCACCAGTTCCCTGCTAGAGTGTTCTGCTTTCCGAGTTCCAGCTTTCCTGTTCTTAACACTTGTTTCCCTTTTGGGGCTCTTACTGTCTGTTACTTGTTATATGGTGTCCACACCTGTCCCTCTGTATTCCTTTGTACAGAAATTGGGTCATATACCCTAGTAGCCAATCCCTGCGCCTTACTTTGTCTCATTTTACTTGTAGTCAAAAGTGTATTTTTTGTAACAGTGCATTGCCTTCTGTTCCCACACAAGGCATCCATTGTATGCTCTGGCTGGACACCCACCAGCGTGTCTCGTTTAACTACTCTCCTTGTTTATGCTTTAGGGTCCAGATACAGAAACCTCTCTTGCTGACGCCTTCTATGGACGTGTACAGTGTGGCGCCGGTAAGAGTAACTTGCACAGAGGCATTGGGCTTTTATTAGTTCTGTGGTAGTATTTCTGTGGTAGTGTCAAGTACAACCTGTGTGTACACCCCTAGTGGGATTCCTTATTGTTTGTTCAGTGTATGGTCCCATCCCTTCTTGTTCACCATCATGTTCTGCCCTTTCTTCCTATTCCATTGTTCTGATTGACCTTGTCTTTCTTCCTTCTTGCTTACCCTCTTGCTGTATGCGCTTACCTTTCCTCTTATATCAGCATAGATACCCCAAACCTACCTAGGTGCCCTGTATAGCCCCTGACAGACACCTGACACCCAGAGGGATTATGGAGCAGCACCACCCATGCACCCACGTAGGTTGTATACGAATTGTTCGTATTACAACTGTTCGAATGACAATTGACCTTTTCACAATTGACCAAATTTTGAAGGTCAATTGTAACATAA